>NC_064633.1:12500-2512500 GCF_023864275.1 Schistocerca cancellata
GATAAGGTGCACGAGGCAGCAATATCCCCTTGGAGACAAGTCGGTTGGAGTACGATGTATTGAATCTGGACGGAATGTGAGCGTTCCATCGTTATTAGGAGGCCCTGAACGTTACAATTAACTATTAGTTTTGCGTCGGAATCGAAAATGTAGACTCACAGGAGAACGACCATAAGGTGCCACAGGCAGCAATAGATCCTTGGAGACAAGTCGGCTGGTGGACGATGTATTGAATCGCGATGCCAATTGAGTGTTCCATCGTGATTAGGAAGCCATGAACGTTACATTTAACTATCAGTTTTGCATCCGATTCGAAAATCTAGACTCACAGGAGACGGACCATAATGTGCCCGAGGCAGCAATATCCCCTTGGAGAGAAGTCGGCTGGAGGACGATGTATTGAATCGCGACGCAATTTGAGTGTTCCATCGTCATTAGGATGCCCTGAACGTTACAATTAACCATCAGTTTTGCGTCGGATTCGAAAATGTAGACCCACAGGAGAAGGACAATAAGGTGCCCGAGGCAGCAATATCCCCTTGGAGGCAAGTCGGCTGGAGGACGATGTATTGAATCGCGATGCAATTTGAGATTTCCATCGACATTAAGAGGCTCTGAACGTTACAATTAACATCAGTTTTGCGTCCGATTCGAAAATCCAGACTCACAGGAGACGGTCCATACGGTGCCCGAGGCAGCAATACCCCCTTGGAGACACGTCGACTGGAGGACGGTCTATTGAATCGCGATGCAATTTGAGATTTCCATCGTCATTAAGAGGCCCTGAACGTTACAATTAACATCAGTTTTGCGTCCGATTCGAATATCCTGACTCACAGGAGACGGACCATAAGGTTCCCGAGGCAGCAATATCCCCTTGGAGACAAGTCGGATGGGGGACGTTGTATTGAATCTGGACGTAATGTGAGCGTTCCATCGTCATTAGGAGGCCCTGAACGTTAAAATTAACTATCAGTTTTGCGTCGGATTCGAAAATGTTGACTCACAGGAGAACGACCATCAGGTGCCACAGGCAGCAATAGACCCTTGGAGACAAGTCGGCTGGAGGACGATGTATTGAATCACGATGCTATTTGAGTGTTTCATCGTGATTAGGAAGCCATGAACGTTACAATTAACTTTCAGTTTTGCATCAGATTCGAAAATCTAGACTCACAGGAGACGGACCATAAGGTGCCCGAGGCAGCAATATCCCCTTGGAGACAAGTCGGCTGGATGACGATGTATTGAATCGCGAAGCAATTTGAGTGTTCGATCGTCATTAGGCGGCCCTGAACGTTACAATTAACTATCAGTTTTGCGTCGGATTCGAAAATCTAGACTCACTGTAAACGGACCATAAGGTGCCCGAGGCAGCAATATCCCCTCGGAGACAAGTCAGCTGGAGGACGATTTATTGAATCGCGACGCGATTTGAGTGTTCCATCGTCATTAGGCGGCCCTGAACGTTACAATTAACCATCAGTTTTGCGTCGGATTCGAAAATCTAGACTCACAGGAGAACGACCATAAGGTGCCATAGACAGCAATAGACCCTTGAAGACAAGTCGGCTGGAGGACGATGTATTGAATCGCGATGCAATTTGAGTTTTCCATCGTGATTACATGGCCCTGAACGTTACAATTAACTATCAGTTTTGCGTCCGATTCGAAAATCTAGACTCACAGAAGAACGACCATAAGGTGCCCGAGGCAGCAATACACCCTTGGAGACAAGTAAGCTGGAGGACGATGTATTGAATCGCGATGCCATTTGAGTGTTCGATCATCATTAGGAGGCACGGAACGTTACAATTAACCATCAGTTTTTCGTCGGATTCGAAAATCTAGACTCATAGGTGACGGAACATAAGGTGCCCGATGCAGCAATATCCCCTTGGAGACAAGTCGGCTGGAGGACGATGTATTGAATCGCGATGCAATTTGAGTGTACCATCGTCATTAGGAGGCCCTGAACGTTACAATTAACCATCAGTTTTGCATCGGATTCGAAAATCTAGACTCACAGGAGATTGACCATAAGGTGCCCGAGGCAGCAATATCCCCTTGGAGACAAGTCGGCTGGAGGACGATGTATTGAATCGCGATGCAATTTGAGTTTTCCAACGTCATTAGGAGGCCCTGAACGTTACAATTAACTATCAGTTTTGCGTCCGATTCGAAAATCTATACTCACTGGAGACGGACCATAAGGTGGACGATGGAGCAATGTCGCCTTGGAGACCAGTCGGCTGGAGGACGATGTATTGAATCACGAGGCAATTTGAGTTTTCCATCGTCATTAGGAGGCCCTGAAAGTTACAATTAACTATCAGTTTTGCGTCCGATTCCAAAATCTAGACACACAAGAGACAGGCAATATGGTGCCCGAGGCAGCAATATCCCCTTGGAGACATGTCGGCTGGAGGAGGATGTATTGAATCGCGATGCAATTTGAGATTTCCATCGTCATTAAGAGACCCTGAACGTTACAATTAACATCAACTTTGCGTCCGATTCGAAAATCTAGACTCTCACGAGACGGACCATAAGGTGCCCGGGGCAGCAATATCCCCTTGGAGACAAATCGGCCGGAGGACGATGTATTGAATCTGGCCGGAATGTGAGCGTTCCATCGTCATTAGGAGGCCCTGACCGTTACAATTAACTATCAGTTTTGCGTCGGATTCGAAAATCTAGACTTACAGGAGAACGACCATAAGGTGCCACGGGCAACAATAGACCCTTGGAGACAAGTCGGCTGGAGGACGATGTATTGAATCGCGATGCCATTAGAGTGTTCCTCGTCATTAGGAGGCCCTGAACGTTACAATTAACCATCAGTTTTGCGTCGGATTCGAAAATCTAGACTCACAGGAGAACGACCATAAGGTGCCACAGGCAGCAATATCCCCTTGGAGACAAGTCGGCTGGAGGACGATGTATTGAATCGCGATGCAATTTGAGATTTCCATCGTCATTAGGAGGCCCTGAACGTTACCATTAACTATCAGTTTTGCGTCGGATTCGAAAATGTAGACTCACGGGAGAACGACCATAAGGTGCCACAGGCAGCAATATCCCCTTGGAGACAAGTCGGCTGGAGGACGATGTATTGAATCGCGATGCAATTTGAGATTTCCATCGTCATTAGGAGGCCCTGAACGTTACCATTAACTATCAGTTTTGCGTCAGATTCGAAAATCTAGACTCAGTAAACGGACCATAAGGTGCTGGAGGGCGATTTATTGAATCGCGACGCGATTTGAGTGCTCCATCGTCATTAGGCGGCCCTGAACGTTACAATTAACCATCAGTTTTGCGTCGGATTCGAAAATCTAGACTCACAGGAGACGGACCATAAGGTGCCCGAGGCAGCAATATCTCCTTGGAGACAAGTCGGCTGGAAGACAATATATTGAATCGCGACGCAATTTGAGTGTTCCATCGTCATTAGGAGGCCCAGAACGTTACAATTAACCATCAGTTTTGCGTCGGATTCGAAAATCTAGACTCACAGGAGACGGACCATTAGGTGTCCGCGGCAGCAATATCCCCTTGGAGACAAGTCGGCTGGAGGACGATGTATTGAATCGCGACGCAATTTGTGTGTTCCATCGTCATTAGGATGCCGTGAACGTTACAATTAACCATCAGTTTTGCATCGGATTCGAAAATCTAGACTCACAGGAGACAGACCATAAGGTGCCCAAGGCAGCAATATCAACTTGGAGACAAGTCGGCTGGAGGACGATGTATTGAATCGCGATGCCATTAGAGTGTTCCTCGTCATTAGGAGGCCCTGAACGTTACAATTAACTATCAGTTTTGCATCCGATTCGAAAATCTAGACTCACAGGAGACGGACCATAAGGTGCCCGAGACAGCAATATCCCCTTGGAGACAAGTCGGTTGGAGGACGATGTATTGAATCGCGACTCAATTTGAGTGTTCCATCGTCATTAGGAGGCCCTGAACGTTACAATTAACTATCAGTTTTGCGTCCGATTCCAAAATCTAGACACACAGGAGACAGGCCATATGGTGCCCGGGGCAGCAATATCCCCTTGGAGACAAATCGGCCGGACGACGATGTATTGAATCTGGCCGGAATGTGAGCGTTCCATAGTCATTAGGAGGCCCTGAACGTTACAATTAACTATCAGTTTTGCGTTGGATTCGAAAATCTAGTCTTACAGGAGAACGACCATAAGGTGCCACGGCCAGCAATAGACCCTTGGAGACAAGTCGGCTGGAGGACGATGTATTGAATCGCGATGCCATTAGAGAGTTCCTCGTCATTAGGAGGCCCTAAACGTTACAATTCCCATCAGTTTTGCGTCGGATTCGATAATCGAGACTCACAGGAGAAGGACCATAAGGTGCCCGAGGCAGCAATATCCCCTTGGAGACAAGTCGGCTGGAGGACGAAGTATTGAATCGCGATGCAATTTGAGATTTCCATCGTCATTAGGAGGCCCTGAACGTTACCATTAACTATCAGTATTGCGTCGGATTCGAAAATGTAGACTCACAGGAGAACGACCATAAGGTGCCACAGGCAGCAATATCCCCTTGGAGACAAGTCGGCTGGAGGACGATGTATTGAATCGCGATGCCATTTGAGTGTTCCATCGTCATTAGGTGGCCCTGACCGTTACAATTAACAATCAGTTTTGCGTCAGATTCGAAAATCTAGACTCTCAGTAAACGGACCATAAGGTGCCCGATGCAGCAATATCCCCTCGGAGACAAGTCGGCTGGAGGACGATTTATTGAATCGCGACGCGATTTGAGTGTTCCATCGTCATTAGGCGGCCCTGAAGGTTACAATTAACCATCAGTTTTGCGTCGGATTCGAAAATTTAGACTCACAGGAGACGGACCATAAAGTGCCCGAGGCAGCAATATCTCCTTGGAGACAAGTCGGCTGGAAGACAATTTATTGAATCGCGACGCAATTTGAGTGTTCCATCGTCATTAGGAGGCCCTGAACGTTACAATTAACCATCAGTTTTGCGTCGGATTCGAAAATCTAGACTCACAGGAGACGGACCATTAGGTGCCCGCGGCAGCAATATCCCCTTGGAGACAAGTCGGCTGGAGGACGATGAATTGAATCGCGACGCAATTTGTGTGTTCCATCGTTATTAGGATGCCGCGAGCGTTACAATTAACCATCAGTTTTGCATCGGATTCGAAAAGCTAGACTCACTGGAGACGGACCATAAGGTGCACGATTCAGCAATGTCCCCTTCAGAGCAGTCGGCTGGAGGACATTGTATTGAATCGCGAGACAATTTGAATTTTCCATTGTAATTAGGAGGCCCTGAATGTTACAATTAACTATCAGTTTTGCGTACGATTCCAAAATCTAGACTCACAGGAGCCAGGCCATAAGGTGCCCGAGGCAGCAATATTCCCTTGGAGACAAGTCGGCTGGTATAGGATGTATTGAATCGCGACGCTATTTGAGTGTTCCATCGTCATTAGGATGTCCTAAACGTTACAATTAACCATCAGTTTTGCATCGGATTCGAGAATCTAGACTTACAGGAGAACGACCATAAGGTGCCACGGGCAGCAATAGACCCTTGGAGACAAGTCGGCTGGAGGACGATGTATTGAATCGCGATGCCATTAGAGTGTTCCTCGTCATTAGGAGGCCCTGAACGTTACAATTAACTATCAGTTTTGCATCCGATTCGAAAATCTAGACTCACAGGAGACGGACCATAAGGTGCCCGAGACAGCAATATCCCCTTGGAGACAAGTCGGTTGGAGGACGATGTATTGAATCGCGGTTCAATTTGAGTGTTCCATCGTCATTAGGAGGCCCTGAACGTTACAATTAACCATCAGTTTTGCGTCGGATTCGAAGATCTAGACTCACAGGAGAACGACCATAAGGTGCCATAGGCAGCAATAGACCCTTGAAGACAAGTCGGCTGGAGGACGATGTATTGTATCGCGATGCAATTTGAGTGTACCATCATCATTAGGAGGCCCTGGACGTTACAACCAACTATCAGTTTTGCGTCCGATTTGAAAATCTAGACTCATAGGAGAGCGACCATAAGGTGCCCGAGGCAGCAATACACCCTTGGAGACAAGTAAGCTGGAGGCCGATGTATTGAATCGCGATGCCATTTGAGTGTTCGATCATCATTACGAGGCCCGGAACGTTACAATTAACCATCAGTTTTTCGTCGGATTCGAAATTCTAGACTCATTGGTGACGGACTATAAGGTGCCCGATGCAGCAATATCCCCTTGGAGACAAGTCGGCTGGAGGACGATGTATTGAATCGCGATGCAATTTGAGTGTACCATCATCATTAGGAGGCCCTGGACGTTACAATCAACTATCAGTTTTGCGTCCGATTCTAAAATCTAGACTCACAGGAGACGGACCATAAGGTGCCCGAGGCAGCAATATAGCCTTGGAGACAAGACGGCCGGAGGACGATTTATTGAATCGCGACGCAATTTGAGTGTTCCATCGTCATTAGGAGGCCCTGAACGTTACAATTAACCATCAGTTTTGCGTCGGATTCGAAAATCTAGACTCACAGGAGACGGACTATAAGGTGCCCGAGGCAGCAATATCCACTTGGAGACAAGTCGGCTGGAGGACGATGTATTGAATCGCGATGCAATTTGAGATTTCCATCGTCATTAAGAGGCCCCGAACGTTACAATTAACATCAGTTTTGCGTCCGATTGGAAAATCTAGACTCACAGGAGACGGACCATAAGGTGCACGAGGCAGCAATATCCCCTTGGAGACAAGTCGGTTGGAGGACGATGTATTGAATCTGGACGGAATGTGAGCGTTCCAACGTCATTAGGAGGCCCTGAACGTTACAATTAACTATCAGTTTTGCGTCGGATTCGAAAATCTAGACTCACAGGAGAACGACCATAAGGTGCCACAGGCAGCAATAGACCCTTGGAGACAAGTCGGCTGGAGGACGATGTATTGAATCGTGATGCCATTTGAGTGTTCCATCGTCATTAGGTGGCCCTGACCGTTACAATTAACTATCAGTTTTTCGTCCGATTCGAAAATCTAGACTCTCAGTAAACGCACCATAAGGTGCCCGAGGCAGCAATATCCCCTCGGAGACAAGTCGGCTGGAGGACGATGTATTGAATCGCGATGCAATTTGAGATTTCCATCGTAATTAGGAGGCCCTGAACGTTACAATTAACTATCAGTTTTGCGTCCGATTCCAAAATCCAGACTCACAGGAGCCAGGCCATAAGGTGCCCGAGGCAGCAATATTCCCTTGGAGACAAGTCGGCTGGTGGAGGATGTATTGAATCGCGACGCTATTTGAGTGTTCCATCGTCATTAGGACGTCCTGAACTTTACAATTAACCATCAGTTTTGCGTCGGATTCGAGAATCTAGACTCACAGGAGACGGACCATAAGGTGCCCGAGGCAGCAATATCCCCTTGGAGACATGTCGGCTGGAGGAGGATGTATTGAATCGCGATGCAATTTGAGATTTCCATCGTCATTAAGAGGCCCTGAACGTTACAATTAACATCAGTTTTGCGTCCGATTCGAAAATTTAGACTCACACGAGACGGACTATAAGGTGCCCGGGGCAGCAATATCCCCTTGGAGGCAAATCGGCCGGAGGACGATGTATTGAATCTGGCCGGAATGTGAGCGTTCCATCGTCATTAGGAGGCCCTGAGCGTTACAATTAACTATTAGTTTTGCGTCGGTTTCGAAAATATAGACTTACAGGAGAACGACCATAAGGTGCCACGGGCAGCAATATACCCTTGGAGACAAGTCGGCTGGAGGGCGATGAATTGAATCGCGATGCCATTAGAGTGTTTCACGTCATTAGGAGGCCCTGAACGTTACAATTAACTATCAGTTTTGCATCCGATTCGAAAATCTAGACTCACAGGAGACGGACCATAAGATGCCCGAGACAGCAATATCCCCTTGGAGACAAATCAACTGGAGGACGATTTATTGAATCGCGACTCAATTTGAGTGTTCCATCGTCATTAGGAGGCCCTGAACGTTACAATTAACCATCAGTTTTGCGTCGGATTCGAAAATCTAGACTCACAGGAGAACGACCATAAGGTGCCACAGGCAGCAATAGGCCCTTGGAGACAAGTCAGCTGGAGGACGATGGATTGAATCGCGATTCCATTTGAGTGTTCCATCGTGATTAGGACTCCATTAACATTACAATTAATTATCAGTTTTGCATCTGATTCGAAAATCTATACTCACAGGAGACGGACCATAAGGTGCCCGAGGCAGCAATATCCCCTTGGAGACATGTCGGCTGGAGGAGGATGTATTGAATCGCGATGCAATTTGAGATTTCCATCGTCATTAAGAGGCCCTGAACGTTACAATTAACATCAGTTTTGCGTCGGATTCGAAAATCTAGACTCACAGGAGACGGACCATAAGGTGCCCGAGGCAGCAATATGCACTTGGAGACAAGTCGGCTGGAGGAAGATGTATTGAATCGCGACTTAATTTGAGTGTTCCATCGTCATTAGGAGGCCCTGAACGTTACAATTAACCATCAGTTTTGCGTCGGATTCGAAAATCTAGACTCACAGGAGAGGGACCATAAGGTGCCCGAGACAGCAATATCCCCTTGGTGACAAGTCGGTTGGAGGACGATGTATTGAATCGCGACTCAATTTGAGTGTTCCATTGTCATTTGGAGGCCCTGAACGTTACAATTAACCATCAGTTTTGCATCGGATTCGAAAATCTAGACTCACAGGAGATTGACCATAAGGTGCCCGAGGCAGCAATATCCCCTTGGAGACAAGTCGGCTGGAGGACGATGTATTGAATCGCGATGCAATTTGAGTGTTCCATCGTCATTAGGAGGCCCTGAACGTTACAATTAACCATCAGTTTTGCGTCGGATTCGAAAATCTAGACTCACAGGAGAACGACCATAAGGTGCCACAGGCAGCTATAGGCCCTTGGAGACAAGTCAGCTGGAGGACGATGTATTGAATCGCGATTCCATTTGAGTGTTCCATCGTGATTAGGACTCCATGAACGTTACAATTAATTATAAGATTTGCATCTGATTCGAAAATCTAGACTCACAGGAGACGGACCATAAGGTGCCCCCAGGCAGCAATATCCCCTTGGAGACAAGTCGGCTGGAGGACGATGTATTGAATCGCGACGCAATTTGAATGTTCCATCGTCATTAGGATGCCCTAAACGTTACAATTAACCATCAGTTTTGCGTCGGATTCGATAATCTAGACCCACAGGAGACGGACCATAAAGTGCCCGAGGCAGCAATATCCACTTGGAGACAAGTCGGCTGGAGGACGATGTATTGAATCGCGATGCAATTTGAGATTTCCATCGTCATTAGGAGGCCCTGAACGTTACCATTAACTATCAGTTTTGCGTCGGATTCGAAAATTTAGACTCACAGGAGACGGACCATAAAGTGCCCGAGGCAGCAATATCTCCTTGGAGACAAGTCGGCTGGAAGACAATTTATTGAATCGCGACGCAATTTGAGTGTTCCATCGTCATTAGGAGGCCCTGAACGTTACAATTAACCATCAGTTTCTCGTCGGATTCGAAAATCTAGACTCACAGGAGACGGACCATTAGGTGCCCGCGGCAGCAATATCCCCTTGGAGACAAGTCGGCTGGAGGACGATGAATTGAATCGCGACGCAATTTGTGTGTTCCATCGTCATTAGGATGCCGCGAGCGTTACAATTAACCATCAGTTTTGCATCGGATTCGAAAAGCTAGACTCACTGGAGACGGACCATAAGGTGCACGATTCAGCAATATCCCCTTCAGAGCAGTCGGCTGGAGGACATTGTATTGAATCGCGAGACAATTTGAATTTTCCATTGTAATTAGGAGGCCCTGAACGTTACAATTAACTATCAGTTTTGCGTACGATTCCAAAATCTAGACTCACAGGAGCCAGGCCATAAGGTGCCCGAGGCTGCAATATTCCCTTGGAGACAAGTCGGCTGGTATAGGATGTATTGAATCGCGACGCTATTTGAGTGTTCCATCGTCATTAGGATGTCCTAAACGTTACAAATAACCATCAGTTTTGCATCGGATTCGAGAATCTAGACTTACAGGAGAACGACCATAAGGTGCCACGGGCAGCAATAGACCCTTGGAGACAAGTCGGCTGGAGGACGATGTATTGAATCGCGATGCCATTAGAGTGTTCCTCGTCATTAGGAGGCCCTGAACGTTACAATTAACTATCAGTTTTGCATCCGATTCGAAAATCTAGACTCACAGGAGACGGACCATAAGGTGCCCGAGACAGCAATATCCCCTTGGAGACAAGTCGGTTGGAGGACGATGTATTGAATCGCGGTTCAATTTGAGTGTTCCATCGTCATTAGGAGGCCCTGAACGTTACAATTAACCATCAGTTTTGCGTCGGATTCAAAGATCTAGACTCACAGGAGAACGACCATAAGGTGCCATAGGCAGCAATAGACCCTTGAAGACAAGTCGGCTGGAGGACGATGTATTGTATCGCGATGCAATTTGAGTGTACCATCATCATTAGGAGGCCCTGGACGTTACAACCAACTATCAGTTTTGCGTCCGATTTGAAAATCTAGACTCATAGGAGAGCGACCATAAGGTGCCCGAGGCAGCAATACACCCTTGGAGACAAGTAAGCTGGAGGCCGATGTATTGAATCGCGATGCCATTTGAGTGTTCGATCATCATTACGAGGCCCGGAACGTTACAATTAACCATCAGTTTTTCGTCGGATTCGAAATTCTAGACTCATTGGTGACGGACTATAAGGTGCCCGATGCAGCAATATCCCCTTGGAGACAAGTCGGCTGGAGGACGATGTATTGAATCGCGATGCAATTTGAGTGTACCATCATCATTAGGAGGCCCTGGACGTTACAATCAACTATCAGTTTTGCGTCCGATTCTAAAATCTAGACTCACAGGAGACGGACCATAAGGTGCCCGAGGCAGCAATATAGCCTTGGAGACAAGACGGCCGGAGGACGATTTATTGAATCGCGACGCAATTTGAGTGTTCCATCGTCATTAGGAGGCCCTGAACGTTACAATTAACCATCAGTTTTGCGTCGGATTCGAAAATCTAGACTCACAGGAGACGGACTATAAGGTGCCCGAGGCAGCAATATCCACTTGGAGACAAGTCGGCTGGAGGACGATGTATTGAATCGCGATGCAATTTGAGATTTCCATCGTCATTAAGAGGCCCCGAACGTTACAATTAACATCAGTTTTGCGTCCGATTGGAAAATCTAGACTCACAGGAGACGGACCATAAGGTGCACGAGGCAGCAATATCCCCTTGGAGACAAGTCGGTTGGAGGACGATGTATTGAATCTGGACGGAATGTGAGCGTTCCAACGTCATTAGGAGGCCCTGAACGTTACAATTAACTATCAGTTTTGCGTCGGATTCGAAAATCTAGACTCACAGGAGAACGACCATAAGGTGCCACAGGCAGCAATAGACCCTTGGAGACAAGTCGGCTGGAGGACGATGTATTGAATCGTGATGCCATTTGAGTGTTCCATCGTCATTAGGTGGCCCTGACCGTTACAATTAACTATCAGTTTTTCGTCCGATTCGAAAATCTAGACTCTCAGTAAACGCACCATAAGGTGCCCGAGGCAGCAATATCCCCTCGGAGACAAGTCGGCTGGAGGACGATGTATTGAATCGCGATGCAATTTGAGATTTCCATCGTAATTAGGAGGCCCTGAACGTTACAATTAACTATCAGTTTTGCGTCCGATTCCAAAATCCAGACTCACAGGAGCCAGGCCATAAGGTGCCCGAGGCAGCAATATTCCCTTGGAGACAAGTCGGCTGGTGGAGGATGTATTGAATCGCGACGCTATTTGAGTGTTCCATCGTCATTAGGACGTCCTGAACTTTACAATTAACCATCAGTTTTGCGTCGGATTCGAGAATCTAGACTCACAGGAGACGGACCATAAGGTGCCCGAGGCAGCAATATCCCCTTGGAGACATGTCGGCTGGAGGAGGATGTATTGAATCGCGATGCAATTTGAGATTTCCATCGTCATTAAGAGGCCCTGAACGTTACAATTAACATCAGTTTTGCGTCCGATTCGAAAATTTAGACTCACACGAGACGGACTATAAGGTGCCCGGGGCAGCAATATCCCCTTGGAGGCAAATCGGCCGGAGGACGATGTATTGAATCTGGCCGGAATGTGAGCGTTCCATCGTCATTAGGAGGCCCTGAGCGTTACAATTAACTATTAGTTTTGCGTCGGTTTCGAAAATATAGACTTACAGGAGAACGACCATAAGGTGCCACGGGCAGCAATATACCCTTGGAGACAAGTCGGCTGGAGGGCGATGAATTGAATCGCGATGCCATTAGAGTGTTTCACGTCATTAGGAGGCCCTGAACGTTACAATTAACTATCAGTTTTGCATCCGATTCGAAAATCTAGACTCACAGGAGACGGACCATAAGATGCCCGAGACAGCAATATCCCCTTGGAGACAAATCGGCTGGAGGACGATTTATTGAATCGCGACTCAATTTGAGTGTTCCATCGTCATTAGGAGGCCCTGAACGTTACAATTAACCATCAGTTTTGCGTCGGATTCGAAAATCTAGACTCACAGGAGAACGACCATAAGGTGCCACAGGCAGCAATAGGCCCTTGGAGACAAGTCAGCTGGAGGACGATGGATTGAATCGCGATTCCATTTGAGTGTTCCATCGTGATTAGGACTCCATTAACATTACAATTAATTATCAGTTTTGCATCTGATTCGAAAATCTATACTCACAGGAGACGGACCATAAGGTGCCCGAGGCAGCAATATCCCCTTGGAGACATGTCGGCTGGAGGAGGATGTATTGAATCGCGATGCAATTTGAGATTTCCATCGTCATTAAGAGGCCCTGAACGTTACAATTAACATCAGTTTTGCGTCGGATTCGAAAATCTAGACTCACAGGAGACGGACCATAAGGTGCCCGAGGCAGCAATATGCACTTGGAGACAAGTCGGCTGGAGGAAGATGTATTGAATCGCGACTTAATTTGAGTGTTCCATCGTCATTAGGAGGCCCTGAACGTTACAATTAACCATCAGTTTTGCGTCGGATTCGAAAATCTAGACTCACAGGAGAGGGACCATAAGGTGCCCGAGACAGCAATATCCCCTTGGTGACAAGTCGGTTGGAGGACGATGTATTGAATCGCGACTCAATTTGAGTGTTCCATTGTCATTTGGAGGCCCTGAACGTTACAATTAACCATCAGTTTTGCATCGGATTCGAAAATCTAGACTCACAGGAGATTGACCATAAGGTGCCCGAGGCAGCAATATCCCCTTGGAGACAAGTCGGCTGGAGGACGATGTATTGAATCGCGATGCAATTTGAGTGTTCCATCGTCATTAGGAGGCCCTGAACGTTACAATTAACCATCAGTTTTGCGTCGGATTCGAAAATCTAGACTCACAGGAGAACGACCATAAGGTGCCACAGGCAGCTATAGGCCCTTGGAGACAAGTCAGCTGGAGGACGATGTATTGAATCGCGATTCCATTTGAGTGTTCCATCGTGATTAGGACTCCATGAACGTTACAATTAATTATAAGATTTGCATCTGATTCGAAAATCTAGACTCACAGGAGACGGACCATAAGGTGCCCCCAGGCAGCAATATCCCCTTGGAGACAAGTCGGCTGGAGGACGATGTATTGAATCGCGACGCAATTTGAATGTTCCATCGTCATTAGGATGCCCTAAACGTTACAATTAACCATCAGTTTTGCGTCGGATTCGATAATCTAGACCCACAGGAGACGGACCATAAAGTGCCCGAGGCAGCAATATCCCCTTGGAGACAAGTCGGCTGGAGGACGATGTATTGAATCGCGATGCAATTTGAAATTTCCATCGTCATTAGGAGGCCCTGAACGTTACCATTAACTATCAGTTTTGCGTCGGATTCGAAAATGTAGACTCACAGGAGAACGACCATAAGGTGCCACAGGCAGCAATATCCCCTTGGAGACAAGTCGGCTGGAGGACGATGTATTGAATCGCGACGCGATTTGAGTGTTCCATCGTCATTAGGTGGCCCTGACCGTTACAATTAACAATCAGTTTTGCGTCAGATTCGAAAATCTAGACTCTCAGTAAACGGACCATAAGGTGCCCGATGCAGCAATATCCCCTCGGAGACAAGTCGGCTGGAGGACGATTTATTGAATCGCGACGCGATTTGAGTGTTCCATCGTCATTAGGCGGCCCTGAACGTTACAATTAACCATCAGTTTTGCGTCGGATTCGAAAATCTAGACTCACAGGAGACGGACCATAAGGTGCCCGAGGCAGCAATATCTCCTTGGAGACAAGTCGGCTGGAAGACAATTTATTGAATCGCGACGCAATTTGAGTGTTCCATCGTCATTAGGAGGCCCTGAACGTTACAATTAACCATCAGTTTTGCGTCGGATTCGAAAATCTAGACTCACAGGAGACGGACCATTAGGTGCCCGCGGCAGCAATATCCCCTTGGAGACAAGTCGGCTGGAGGACGATGTATTGAATCGCGATGCAATTTGAGTGTTCCATCGTCATTAGGAGGCCCTGAACGTTACAATTAACTATCAGTTGTGCGTCGGATTCGAAAATCTAGACACACAGGAAACGGACCATAAGGCGACCGAGGCAGCAATAGACCCTTGGAGACAAGTCGGCTGGAGGTCGATTTATTGAATCGCGACGCAATTTGAGTGTTCCATCGTCATTAGGAGGCCCTGAACGATACAATTAACCATCAGTTTTGCGTCGGATTCGAAAATCTAGACTCATAGAAGACGGACCATAAGGTGCCCGAGGCAGCAATATCCCCTTGGAGACAAGTCGGCTGGAGGACGATTTATTGTATCGCAAAGCAATTTGAGTGTTCCATCGTCATTAGGAGGACCTGAACGTTACAATTAACCATCAGTTTTGCGTCGGATTCGAAAATCTAGACTCACAGGAGACTGACCATAAGGTGCCTGAGGCAGCAATATCCCCTTGGAGACAAGTCGGCTGGAGGATGATGTATTGAATCGCGATACAATTTGAGTTTTCCATCGTCAATAGGAGGCCCTGAACATTACAATAAACTATCAGTTTTGCGTCCGATTCTAAAATCTAGACTCACAGAAGCCGGACTATAAGGTGCCCAAGGCAGCAATATCCTCTTGTAGACAAGTCGGCTGGAGGACGATGTATTGAATCGCGACGCAATTTGAGTGTTCCATCGTCATTAGGAGGCCCTGAACGTTACAATTAACCATCAGTTTTGCATCGGATTCGAAAATCTAGACTCACAGGAGACTGACCATTAGGTGCCCGTGGCAGCAATATCCCCTTGGAGACAAGTCGGCTGGAGGACAATGTAGTGAATCGCGATACAATTTGAGTTTTCCATCGTCATTAGGAGGCCCTGAACATTACAATTAACTATCAGTTTTGCGTCCGATTCTAAAATCTAGACTCACAGAAGCCGGACCATAAGGTGCCCGAGGCAGCAATATCCCCTTGGAGACAAGTCGGCTGGAGGACGATGTATTGAATCGCGATGCAATTTGAGATTTACATCGCCAATACGAGGCCCTGAACGTAGCAGTTAACATCAGTTTTGCGACCGATTCGAAAATCTAGACTCACAGGAGACGGACCATAAGGTGCCGGAGGCAGCAATATCCCCTTGGACACAAGTCGACTGGTGGACGATGTATTGAATCCGGACGTAATGTGAGCGTTCCATTGTCATTAGGAGACCCTGAACTTACAATTAACTATCAGTTTTGCGTCGGATTCGAAAATCTAGGCTTACAGGAAAACGACCATAAGGTGCCATAGGCAGCAATCGAACCTTGGAGACAAGTCGTTTGGAGGACGATGTATTGAATCGCGATGCCATTTGAGTGTTCCATCGTCATTAGGAGGCCCTGAACGTTACAATTAACTATCAGTTTCGCATCCGATTCAAAATCTAGACTCACAGGAGACGAACAATAAGGTGCCCTAGACAGCAATATCCCCTTGGAGACAAGTCGGTTGGAGGACGATGTATTGAATCGCGACTCAATGTGAGTGTTCCATCGTCATTAGGAGGCCCTGAACGTTACAATTAACCATCAGTTTTGCGTCGGATTCGAAATTCTAGATTCAAAGGAGACGGACCATAAGGTGACCGAGGCAGCCATATCCACTTGGAGACAAGTCGACTGGAGGACGATGTATTGAATCGCGATGCAATTTGAGTGTTCCATCGTCATTAGGAGGCCCTGAACATTACAATTAACTATCAGTTTTGCGTCGGATTCGAAAATCTAGACTCACAGGAAACGGACCATAGGGCGCCCGAGGCAGCAATATCCCGTTTGTGACAAGTCAGCTGGAGGACGATTTATTGAATCGCGACGCAATTTGAGTGTTCCATCCTCCTTAGGAGGCCCTGACCGTTACAATTAACCATCAGTTTTGCGTCCGATTCGAAAATCTAGACTCACAGGAGATGGACCATAAAGTGCCCGAGGCAGCAATATCCCCTTGGAGACAAATCGGCTGGAAGACGATGTATTGAATCGCGATGCAATTTTAGTTTTCCATCGTCATTTGCTGGCCCTGACCGTTACAATTAACAATCAGTTTTGTTTCGGATTCCAAAATCTAGACTCACAGGAGACGGACCATATGGTGTCTGAGGCAGCAATATTCCCTTGGAGACAAGTCGGCTGGAGGACGATTTATTGAATCGCGACGCAATTTGATTGTTCCATCGTCATTAGGAGGCCCAGAACGTTACAATTAACTATCAGTTTTGCGTCGGATTCGAAAATCTAGACTCACAGGAGACGGACCATCAGGTGGCCTAGGCAGCAATATCCCCTTGGAGACAAGTCGGCTGGAGGACGATGTATTGAATCACGATACAATTTGAGTTTTCCATCGTAATTAGGAGGCCCTGAACATTACAATTAACTATCAGTTTTGCGTCCGATTCGAAAATCTAGACTCACAGGAGCCGGACAATAAGGTGCCCAAGGCAGCAATATCCCCTTGGACACAAGTCGACTGGAGGACGATGTATTGAATCCGGACGGAATGTGAGCGTTCCATTCTCATTAGGAGACCTTGAACTTACAACTAACTATCAGTTTTGCGTCGGATTCGAAAATCTAGACTTACAGGAAAACGACCATAAGGTGCCATAGGCAGCAATAGACCCTTGGCGACAAGTCGGCTGGAGGACGATGTATTGAATCGCGATGCCATTTCAGTGTTCCATCGTCATTAGGAGGCCCTGAACGTTGCAATTAACTATCAGTTTTGCGTCCGATTCCAAAATCTAGACACACAGGAGACAGGCCATATGGTGCCCGGGGCAGCAATATCCCCTTGGAGACAAATCGGCCGGACGACGATGTATTGAATCTGGCCGGAATGTGAGCGTTCCATAGTCATTAGGAGGCCCTGAACGTTACAATTAACTATCAGTTTTGCGTTGGATTCGAAAATCTAGTCTTACAGGAGAACGACCATAAGGTGCCACGGGCAGCAATAGACCCTTGGAGACAAGTCGGCTGGAGGACGATGTATTGAATCGCGATGCCATTAGAGAGTTCCTCGTCATTAGGAGGCCCTAAACGTTACAATTAACCATCAGTTTTGCGTCGGATTCTATAATCTAGACTCACAGGAGAAGGACCATAAGGTGCCCGAGGCAGCAATATCCCCTTGGAGACAAGTCGGCTGGAGGACGAAGTATTGAATCGCGATGCAATTTGAGATCTCCATCGTCATTAGGAGGCCCTGAACGTTACCATTAACTATCAGTTTTGCGTCGGATTCGAAAATGTAGACTCACAGGAGAACGACCATAAGGTGCCACAGGCAGCAATATCCCCTTGGAGACAAGTCGGCTGGAGGACGATGTATTGAATCGCGATGCCATTTGAGTGATACATCGTCATTAGGTGGCCCTGACCGTTACAATTAACAATCAGTTTTGCGTCAGATTCGAAAATCTAGACTCTCAGTAAACGGACCATAAGGTGCCCGATGCAGCAATATCCCCTCGGAGACAAGTCGGCTGGAGGACGATTTATTGAATCGCGACGCGATTTGAGTGTTCCATCGTCATTAGGCGGCCCTGAAGGTTACAATTAACCATCAGTTTTGCTTCGGATTCGAAAATCTAGACTCACAGGAGACGGACCATAAAGTGCCCGAGGCAGCAATATCTCCTTGGAGACAAGTTGGCTGGAAGACAATTTATTGAATCGCGACGCAATTTGAGTGTTCCATCGTCATTAGGAGGCCCTGAACGTTACAATTAACCATCAGTTTTGCGTCGGATTCGAAAATCTAGACTCACAGGAGACGGACCATTAGGTGCCCGCGGCAGCAATATCCCCTTGGAGACAAGTCGGCTGGAGGACGATGAATTGAATCGCGACGCAATTTGTGTGTTCCATCGTCATTAGGATGCCGCGAGCGTTACAATTAACCATCAGTTTTGCATCGGATTCGAAAAGCTAGACTCACTGGAGACGGACCATAAGGTGCACGATTCAGCAATATCCCCTTCAGAGCAGTCGGCTGGAGGACATTGTATTGAATCGCGAGACAATTTGAATTTTCCATTGTAATTAGGAGGCCCTGAACGTTACAATTAACTATCAGTTTTGCGTCCGATTCCAAAATCTAGACTCACAGGAGCCAGGCCATAAGGTGCCCGAGGCAGCAATATTCCCTTGGAGACAAGTCGGCTGGTATAGGATGTATTGAATCGCGACGCTATTTGAGTGTTCCATCGTCATTAGGATGTCCTAAACGTTACAATTAACCATCAGTTTTGCATCGGATTCGAGAATCTAGACTTACAGGAGAACGACCATAAGGTGCCACGGGCAGCAAGAGACCCTTGGAGACAAGTCGGCTGGAGGACGATGTATTGAATCGCGATGCCATTAGAGTGTTCCTCGTCATTAGGAGGCCCTGAACGTTACAATTAACTATCAGTTTTGCATCCGATTCGAAAATCTAGACTCACAGGAGACGGACCATAAGGTGCCCGAGACAGCAATATCCCCTTGGAGACAAGTCGGTTGGAGGACGATGTATTGAATCGCGGTTCAATTTGAGTGTTCCATCGTCATTAGGAGGCCCTGAACGTTACAATTAACCATCAGTTTTGCGTCGGATTCGAAGATCTAGACTCACAGGAGAACGACCATAAGGTGCCATAGGCAGCAATAGACCCTTGAAGACAAGTCGGCTGGAGGACGATGTATTGTATCGCGATGCAATTTGAGTGTACCATCATCATTAGGAGGCCCTGGACGTTACAATCAACTATCAGTTTTGCGTCCGATTTGAAAATCTAGACTCATAGGAGAACGACCATAAGGTGCCCGAGGCAGCAATACACCCTTGGAGACAAGTAAGCTGGAGGCCGATGTATTGAATCGCGATGCCATTTGAGTGTTCGATCATCATTACGAGGCCCGGAACGTTACAATTAACCATCAGTTTTTCGTCGGTTCGAAATTCTAGACTCATAGGTGACGGACTATAAGGTGCCCGATGCAGCAATATCCCCTTGGAGACAAGTCGGCTGGAGGACGATGTATTGAATCGCGATGCAATTTGAGTGTACCATCATCATTAGGAGGCCCTGGACGTTACAATCAACTATCAGTTTTGCGTCCGATTCTAAAATCTAGACTCACAGGAGACGGACCATAAGGTGCCCGAGGCAGCAATATAGCCTTGGAGACAAGACGGCCGGAGGACGATTTATTGAATCGCGACGCAATTTGAGTGTTCCATCGTCATTAGGAGGCCCTGAACGTTACAATTAACCATCAGTTTTGCGTCGGATTCGAAAATCTAGACTCACAGGAGACGGACTATAAGGTGCCCGAGGCAGCAATATCCACTTGGAGACAAGTCGGCTGGAGGACGATGTATTGAATCGCGATGCAATTTGAGATTTCCATCGTCATTAAGAGGCCCCGAACGTTACAATTAACATCAGTTTTGCGTCCGATTGGAAAATCTAGACTCACAGGAGACGGACCATAAGGTGCACGAGGCAGCAATATCCCCTTGGAGACAAGTCGGTTGGAGGACGATGTATTGAATCTGGACGGAATGTGAGCGTTCCATCGTCATTAGGAGGCCCTGAACGTTACAATTAACTATCAGTTTTGCGTCGGATTCGAAAATCTAGACTCACAGGAGAACGACCATAAGGTGCCACAGGCAGCAATAGACCCTTGGAGACAAGTCGGCTGGAGGACGATGTATTGAATCGTGATGCCATTTGAGTGTTCCATCGTCATTAGGTGGCCCTGACCGTTACAATTAACTATCAGTTTTTCGTCCGATTCGAAAATCTAGACTCTCAGTAAACGCACCACAAGGTGCCCGAGGCAGCAATATCCCCTCGGAGACAAGTCGGCTGGAGGACGATGTATTGAATCGCGATGCAATTTGAGATTTCCATCGTAATTAGGAGGCCCTGAACGTTACAATTAACTATCAGTTTTGCGTCCGATTCCAAAATCCAGACTCACAGGAGCCAGGCCATAAGGTGCCCGAGGCAGCAATATTCCCTTGGAGACAAGTCGGCTGGTGGAGGATGTATTGAATCGCGACGCTATTTGAGTGTTCCATCGTCATTAGGACGTCCTGAACTTTACAATTAACCATCAGTTTTGCGTCGGATTCGAGAATCTAGACTCACAGGAGACGGACCATAAGGTGCCCGAGGCAGCAATATCCCCTTGGAGACATGTCGGCTGGAGGAGGATGTATTGAATCGCGATGCAATTTGAGATTTCCATCGTCATTAAGAGGCCCTGAACGTTACAATTAACATCAGTTTTGCGTCCGATTCGAAAATTTAGACTCACACGAGACGGACTATAAGGTGCCCGGGGCAGCAATATCCCCTTGGAGACAAATCGGCCGGAGGACGATGTATTGAATCTGGCCGGAATGTGAGCGTTCCATCGTCATTAGGAGGCCCTGAGCGTTACAATTAACTATTAGTTTTGCGTCGGTTTCGAAAATATAGACTTACAGGAGAACGACCATAAGGTGCCACGGGCAGCAATATACCCTTGGAGACAAGTCGGCTGGAGGGCGATGAATTGAATCGCGATGCCATTAGAGTGTTTCACGTCATTAGGAGGCCCTGAACGTTACAATTAACTATCAGTTTTGCATCCGATTCGAAAATCTAGACTCACAGGAGACGGACCATAAGATGCCCGAGACAGCAATATCCCCTTGGAGACAAGTCGGTTGGAGGACGATGTATTGAATCCGGACGGAATGTGAGCGTTCCATTGTCATTAGGAGACCCTTAACATTACAATCAACTATCTGTTATGCGTCGCATTCGAAAATCTAGACTTACAGGAGAACGACCATAAGGTGCCATAGGCAGCAATAGACCCTTGGAGACAAGTCGCCTGGAGGAAGCTTTATCGAATCGCGACGCAATTTGAGTGTTCCATCCTCCTTAGGAGGCCCTGACCGTTACAATTAACCATCAGTTTTGCGTCCGATTCGAAAATCTAGACTCACAGGAGATGGACCATAAAGTGCCCGAGGCAGCAATATCCCCTTGGAGACAAATCGGCTGGAAGACGATGTATTGAATCGCGATGCAATTTTAGTTTTCCATCGTCATTTGCTGGCCCTGACCGTTACAATTAACCATCAGTTTTGTTTCGGATTCCAAAATCTAGACTCACAGGAGACGGACCATATGGTGTCTGAGGCAGCAATATTCCCTTGGAGACAAGTCGGCTGGAGGACGATTTATTGAATCGCGACGCAATTTGATTGTTCCATCGTCATTAGGAGGCCCAGAACGTTACAATTAACTATCAGTTTTGCGTCGGATTCGAAAATCTAGACTCACAGGAGACGGACCATCAGGTGGCCTAGGCAGCAATATCCCCTTGGAGACAAGTCGGCTGGAGGACGATGTATTGAATCACGATACAATTTGAGTTTTCCATCGTAATTAGGAGGCCCTGAACATTACAATTAACTATCAGTTTTGCGTCCGATTCGAAAATCTAGACTCACAGGAGCCGGACAATAAGGTGCCCAAGGCAGCAATATCCCCTTGGACACAAGTCGACTGGAGGACGATGTATTGAATCCGGACGGAATGTGAGCGTTCCATTCTCATTAGGAGACCTTGAACTTACAACTAACTATCAGTTTTGCGTCGGATTCGAAAATCTAGACTTACAGGAAAACGACCATAAGGTGCCATAGGCAGCAATAGACCCTTGGCGACAAGTCGGCTGGAGGACGATGTATTGAATCGCGATGCCATTTCAGTGTTCCATCGTCATTAGGAGGCCCTGAACGTTACAATTAACTATCAGTTTCGCATCCGATTCAAAATCTAGACTCACAGGAGACGAACCATAAGGTGCCCGAGACAGCAATATACCCTTGGAGACAAGTCGGTTGGAGGAAGATGTATTGAATCGCGACTCAATTTGAGTGTTCCTTCGTCATTAGGAGGCCCTGAACGTTACAATTGACCATCAGTTTTGCGTCGGATTCGAAATTCTAGACTCACAGGAGACGGACCATAAGGTGCCGGAGGCAGCCATATCCACTTGGAGACAAGTCGACTGGAGGACGATGTATTGAATCGCGATGGAATTTGTGTGTTCCATCGTCATTAGGAGGACCTGAACGATACAATTAACCATCAGTTTTTCGTCGGATTCGAAAATCTAGACTCACAGGAGACGGACCATAAGGTGCCCGGGGCAGCAATATCCCCTTGGAGACAAGTCGACTGGAGGACGATGTATTGAATCGCGATGCCATTTGAGTTTTCCATCGTCATTAGGAGGCCCTGAACGTTGCAATTAACTATCAGTTTTGCGTCCGATTCCAAAAATCTAGACTCACAGGAGAACGACTGTAAGTTGCCATAGGCAGCAATAGACCTTTGGAGACAAGTCGGCTGGAGGACGATGTATTGAATCGCGATGCAATTTGAGTGTTCCATCGTCATTAGGAGGCCTTGAACGTTACAATTAACTATCAGTTCTGCGACCGATTCTAGAATCTAGACTCACAGGAGACAGACCATAAGGTGCCCGAGGCAGCAATATCCCCTTGGAGACAAGTCGGCTGGAGGAAGATTTATCGAATCGCGACGCAATTTGAGTGTTCCATCGTCATTAGGAGGCACTGAACGTTATAATTAACCATCAGTTTTGCGTCGGATTCGAAAATCTAGACTTACAGGAGACGGACCATAAGGTGCCCGAGGCAGCAAAATCCCCTTGGAGACAAGTCGGCTGGAGGACGATGTGTTGCATCGCGATGCAATTTTAGTTTTTCATCGTCATTAGGTGGCCATGACCGTTACAATTAACCATCAGTTTTGCGTCGGATTCCAAAATCTAGACTAACAGGAGACGGACCATAAGGTGCAGGAGGCAGCAATATCCGCTTTGACACAAGTCGACTGGAGGACGATGTATTGAATCCGGACGGAATGTGAGCGTTCCATTCTCATTAGGAGACCCTGAACTTACAACTAACTATCAGTTTTGCGTCGGATTCGAAAATCTAGACTCACAGGAGACGGACCATAAGGTGCCCAAGGCAGCAATATCCCTTTGGAGACAAGTCGGCTGGAGGACGATGTATTGAATCGCGATGCAATTAGAGATTTCCATCGTCATTAGGAGGCCCTAAATGTTACAATTAACATCAGTTATGCGTCCGATTCGAAAATCTATACTCACAGGAGACGGAGCATAAGGTGCCTAAGGAAGCAATATCCCCTTGGAGACAATTCGGCTGGAAGACGTTGTATTGAATCGCGATGCAATTTTAGTTTTCCATCGTCATTTGGTGGCCCTGACCGTTACATTTAACCATCAGTTTTGTGTCGGATTCCAAAATCTAGACTCACTGGAGACGGACCATATGGTGTCCGAGGCAGCAATATCCCCTTGTAGACAAGTCGGCTGGAGGACGATGTATTGAATCGCGACGCACTTTGAGTGCTCCATCGTCATCAGGAGAACCTGAACGTTACAATTAACTATCAGTTTTGCGTCCGATTCGAGAATCTAGACTCACAGGTGACGGACCATAAGGTGCCCGAGGCAGCAATATCCCCTTGGAGACAAGTCGGCTGAAGGGCGATGTATTGAACCGCGATGCAATTTGAGTTTTCCATCGTCATTAGGAGGCCCTGAACGTAACAACTAACTATCAGTTTTGCGTCCGTTTCGAAAATCTAGACTCACAGGAGACGGACCATAAGGTGCCTGAGGCAGCAATATCCCCTTGGAGTCAAGTCGGCCGGAGGAAGATTTATCGAATCGCGACGCAATTTGAGTGTTCCATCGTCATTAGGAGGCCCTGAACGTTACAATTAACCATCAGTTTTGCGTCGGATTCGAAAATCTAGACTCACAGGAGACGGACCATAAGGAGCCCGAGGCAGCTATATCCCCTTGGAGCAAGTCCGCTGGAGGACGATGTATTGAATCGCGATGCAATTTGAGATTTTCATCGTCATTAGGAGGCCCTGTACGTAACAATTAACATCAGTTTTGCGTCGGATTCGAAAATCTAGACTCACAGGAGACGGACCATAAGGTGCCGGAGGCAGCAATATCCCCTTGGAGACAAGCCGGCTGGAGGACGATTTATTGAATCGCGACGCAATTTGATTGTTCCATCGTCATTAGGAGGCCCAGAACGTTACAATTAACTATCAGTTTTGCGTCGGATTCGAAAATCTAGACTCACAGGAGACGGACCATCAGGTGGCCTAGGCAGCAATATCCCCTTGGAGACAAGTCGGCTGGAGGACGATGTATTGAATCACGATACAATTTGAGTTTTCCATCGTAATTAGGAGGCCCTGAACATTACAATTAACTATGAGTTTTGCGTCCGATTCGAAAATCTAGACTCACAGGAGCCGGACAATAAGGTGCCCAAGGCAGCAATATCCCCTTGGACACAAGTCGACTGGAGGACGATGTATTGAATCCGGACGGAATGTGAGCGTTCCATTCTCATTAGGAGACCTTGAACTTACAACTAACTATCAGTTTTGCGTCGGATTCGAAAATCTAGACTTACAGGAAAACGACCATAAGGTGCCATAGGCAGCAATAGACCCTTGGCGACAAGTCGGCTGGAGGACGATGTATTGAATCCGGATGCCATTTCAGTGTTCCATCGTCATTAGGAGGCCCTGAACGTTACAATTAACTATCAGTTTCGCATCCGATTCAAAATCTAGACTCACAGGAGACGAACCATAAGGTGCCCGAGACAGCAATATACCCTTGGAGACAAGTCGGTTGGAGGAAGATGTATTGAATCGCGACTCAATTTGAGTGTTCCTTCGTCATTAGGAGGCCCTGAACGTTACAATTGACCATCAGTTTTGCGTCGGATTCGAAATTCTAGACTCACAGGAGACGGACCATAAGGTGCCGGAGGCAGCCATATCCACTTGGAGACAAGTCGACTGGAGGACGATGTATTGAATCGCGATGGAATTTGTGTGTTCCATCGTCATTAGGAGGACCTGAACGATACAATTAACCATCAGTTTTTCGTCGGATTCGAAAATCTAGACTCACAGGAGACGGACCATAAGGTGCCCGGGGCAGCAATATCCCCTTGGAGACAAGTCGACTGGAGGACGATGTATTGAATCGCGATGCCATTTGAGTTTTCCATCGTCATTAGGAGGCCCTGAACGTTGCAATTAACTATCAGTTTTGCGTCCGATTCCAAAAATCTAGACTCACAGGAGAACGACTGTAAGTTGCCATAGGCAGCAATAGACCTTTGGAGACAAGTCGGCTGGAGGACGATGTATTGAATCGCGATGCAATTTGAGTGTTCCATCGTCATTAGGAGGCCTTGAACGTTACAATTAACTATCAGTTCTGCGACCGATTCTAGAATCTAGACTCACAGGAGACAGACCATAAGGTGCCCGAGGCAGCAATATCCCCTTGGAGACAAGTCGGCTGGAGGAAGATTTATGGAATCGCGACGCAATTTGAGTGTTCCATCGTCATTAGGAGGCACTGAACGTTATAATTAACCATCAGTTTTGCGTCGGATTCGAAAATCTAGACTAACAGGAGACGGACCATAAGGTGCAGGAGGCAGCAATATCCCCTTGGAGACAAGTCGGCTGGAGGACGATGTATTGTATCGCGATGCAATTTTAGTTTTTCATCGTCATTAGGTGGCCATGACCGTTACAATTAACCATCAGTTTTGCGTCGGATTCCAAAATCTAGACTAACAGGAGACGGACCATAAGGTGCAGGAGGCAGCAATATCCCCTTTGACACAAGTCGACTGGAGGACGATGTATTTAATCCGGACGGAATGTGAGCGTTCCATTCTCATTAGGAGACCCTGAACTTACAACTAACTATCAGTTTTGCGTCGGATTCGAAAATCTAGACTCACAGGAGACGGACCATAAGGTGCCCAAGGCAGCAATATCCCTTTGGAGACAAGTCGGCTGGAGGACGATGTATTGAATCGCGATGCAATTAGAGATTTCCATCGTCATTAGGAGGCCCTAAATGTTACAATTAACATCAGTTATGCGTCCGATTCGAAAATCTATACTCACAGGGGACGGAGCATAAGGTGCCTAAGGAAGCAATATCCCCTTGGAGACAATTCGGCTGGAAGACGTTGTATTGAATCGCGATGCAATTTTAGTTTTCCATCGTCATTTGGTGGCCCTGACCGTTACATTTAACCATCAGTTTTGTGTCGGATTCCAAAATCTAGACTCACTGGAGACGGACCATATGGTGTCCGAGGCAGCAATATCCCCTTGGAGACAAGTCGGCTGGAGGACGATGTATTGAATCGCGACGCACTTTGAGTGCTCCATCGTCATCAGGAGAACCTGAACGTTACAATTAACTATCAGTTTTGCGTCCGATTCGAGAATCTAGACTCACAGGTGACGGACCATAAGGTGCCCGAGGCAGCAATATCCCCTTGGAGACAAGTCGGCTGAAGGACGATGTATTGAACCGCGATGCAATTTGAGTTTTCCATCGTCATTAGGAGGCCCTGAACGTAACAACTAACTATCAGTTTTGCGTCCGTTTCGAAAATCTAGACTCACAGGAGACGGACCATAAGGTGCCTGAGGCAGCAATATCCCCTTGGAGTCAAGTCGGCCGGAGGAAGATTTATCGAATCGCGACGCAATTTGAGTGTTCCATCGTCATTAGGAGGCCCTGAACGTTACAATTAACCATCAGTTTTGCGTCCGATTCGAAAATCTAGACTCACAGGAGACGGACCATAAGGTGCCCGAGGCAGCAATATCCCCTTGGAGACAAGTCGGCTGGAAGACGATGTATTGAATCGCGATGCAATTTTAGTTTTCCATTGTCATTCGGTGGCCCTGACCGTTACAATTAACCATCAGTTTTGTGTCGGATTCCAAAATCTAGACTCACAGGAGACGGACCATATGGTGTCTGAGGCAGCAATATCCGCTTGGAGACAAGTCGGCTGGAGGACGATTTATTGAATCGCGACGCAACTTGATTGTTCCATCGTCATTAGGAGGCCCTGAACGTTACAATTAACCATCAGTCTTCGTCGGATTCGAAAATCTAGACTCACAGGAGGCGGACCATTAGGTGCCCTAGGCAGCAATATCCCCTTGTAGACAAGTCGGCTGGAGGACGATGAATTGAATCGCGACGCAATTTGAGTGTTCCATCGTCATTAGGAGGCCCTGAACGTTACAATTAACCATCAGTTTTGCGTCGGATTCGAAAATCTAGACTCACAGGAGACGGACCATAAGGAGCCCGAGGCAGCTATATCCCCTTGGAGCAAGTCCGCTGGAGGACGATGTATTGAATCGCGATGCAATTTGAGATTTTCATCGTCATTAGGAGGCCCTGTACGTAACAATTAACATCAGTTTTGCGTCGGATTCGAAAATCTAGACTCACAGGAGACGGACCATAAGGTGCCGGAGGCAGCAATATCCCCTTGGAGACAAGCCGGCTGGAGGACGATTTATTGAATCGCGACGCAATTTGAGTGTTCCATCGTCATTAGGAGGCCCTGAACATTACAATTAACCATCAGTTTAGCGTCGGATTCGAAAATCTAGACTCACTGGAGACGGACCATAAGGTGCCCAAGACAGCAATATCCCCTTGTAGACAAGTCGGTTGGAGGACGATGTATTGAATCGCGACTCAATTTGAGTGTTCCATCGTCATTCGGAGGCCCTGAACGTTACAATTAACCATCAGTTCTGCGTCGGATTCGAAATTCTAGACTCACAGGAGACGGACCATAAGGTGACCGAGGCAGCCATATCCACTTGGAGACAAGTCGACTGGAAGACGATGTATTGAATCGCGATGCAATTTGAGTGTTCCATCGTCATTAGGAGGCCCTGAACATTACAATTAACTATCAGTTTTGCGTCGGATTCGAAAATCTAGACTCACAGGAAACGGACCATAGGGCGCCCGAGGCAGCAATATCCCTTTGGAGACAAGTCGGCTGGAGGACGATTTATTGAATCGCGACGCAATTTGAGTGTTCCATCGTCATTAGGATGACCTGAACGATACAATTAAACATTGTTTTGCGTCGGATTCGAAAATCTAGACTCACAGGAGACGGACCATAAGGTGCCCGAGGCAGCAATATCCCCTTGGAGGCAAGTCGGCTGGAGGACGATTTATTGAATCGCGAAGCAATTTGAGTGTTCCATCGTCATTAGGAGGACCTGAACGATACAATTAACCATTGTTTTGCGTCGGATTCGAAGATCTAGACTCACAGGAGACGGAGCATAAGGTGCCTAAGGCTGCAATATCCCCTTGGAGACAAGTCGGCTGGAGGACGATTTATTGAATCGCGAAGCAATTTGAATGTTCCATCGTCATTAGGAGGCCCTGAACGATACAATTAACCATCAGTTTTGCGTCGGATTTGAAAATCTGGACTCACAGAAGACGGACCATAAGGTGCCCGAGGCAGCAATATCCCCTTGGAGACAAGTCGGCTGGAGGACGACGTATTGAATCGCTATGCAATTTGAGTGTTCCATCGTCATTAGGAGGCCTTGAACGTTACAATTAACTATCAGTTTTGCGTCCGATTCTAGAATCTAGACTCACTGGAGACGGACCATAAGGTGCCCGAGGCAGCAATATCCCCTTTGTGACAAGTCAGCTGGAGGACGATTTATTGAATCGCGACGCAATTTGAGTGTTCCATCGTCATTAGGAGGCCCTGAACGTTACAATTAACCATCAGTTTTGCATCGGATTCGAAAATCTAGACTCACAGGAGACTGACCATAAGGTGCCCGAGGCAGCAATATCCCCTTGGAGACAAGTCGGCTGGAGGACGATGTATTGAATCGCGATACAATTTGAGTTTTCCAACGTCATTAGGAGGCCCTGAACGTTACAATTAACTATCAGTATTGCGTCCGATTCGAAAATCTAGACTCACTGGAGACGGACGATAAGGTGCACGAGGCAGCAATATCCCCTTGGAGACCAGTCGGCTGGAGGACGATGTATTGAATCGCGATGCAATTTGAGTTTTCCATCGTCATTAGGAGGCCCTGAACGTTACAATTAACATCCGTTTTGCGTCCGATTCGAAAATCTCGACTCACAGGAGACTGACCATTAGGTGCCCGAGGCAGCAATATCCCCTTGGAGACAAGTCGGGTTTAGGACGATGTATTGAATCGCGATGCAATTTGAATTTTCCATCGCCATTAGGAGGCACTGAACGTTACAATTACTTATTATTTTTGCGTTCGATTCGAAAATCTAGAGTCACAGGAGACGGACCTTAAGTTGCCCGAGGCAGCAATATCCCCTTGGAGACAAGTCGGATGGAGTACGATTTATTGAATCGCGACGCAATTTGAGTGTTCCATCGTCATTTGGAGGCCCTGAACGTTACAATTAACTATCAGTTTTGCGTCCGATTCGAAAATCTAGACTCACAGGAGACGGATCATAAGGTGACGGCGGCAGCAATATCCCCTTGGACACAAATCGACTGGAGGACGATGTATTGAATCCGGACGGAATGTGAGCGTTCCATTGTCATTAGGAGACCCTTAACATTACAATTAACTATCTGTTATGCGTCGCATTCGAAAATCTAGACTTACAGGAGAACGACCATAAAGTGCCCGAGGCAGCAATATCCCCTTGGAGACAAATCGGCTGGAAGACGATGTAATGAATCGCGATGCAATTTTAGTTTTCCATCGTCATTTGGTAGCCCTGACCGTTACAATTAACCATCAGTTTTGTTTCGGATTCCAAAATCTAGACTCACAGGAGACGGACCATATGGTGTCTGAGGCAGCAATATTCCCTTGGAGATAAGTCGGCTGGAGGACGATTTATTGAATCGCGACGCAATTTGATTGTTCCATCGTCATTAGGAGGCCCAGAACGTTACAATTAACTATCAGTTTTGCGTCGGATTCGAAAATCTAGACTCACAGGAGACGGACCATCAGGTGGCCTAGGCAGCAATATCCCCTTGGAGACAAGTCGGCTGGAGGACGATGTATTGAATCACGATACAATTTGAGTTTTCCATCGTAATTAGGAGGCCCTGAACATTACAATTAACTATCAGTTTTGCGTCCGATTCGAAAATCTAGACTCACAGGAGCCGGACATTAAGGTGCCCAAGGCAGCAATATCCCCTTGGACACAAGTCGACTGGAGGACGATGTATTGAATCCGGACGGATTGTGAGCGTTCCATTCTCATTAGGAGACCCTGAACTTACAACTAACTATCAGTTTTGCGTCGGATTCGAAAATCTAGACTTACAGGAAAACGACCATAAGGTGCCATAGGCAGCAATAGACCCTTGGCGACAAGTCGGCTGGAGGACGATGTATTGAATCGCGATGCCATTTCAGTGTTCCATCGTCATTAGGAGGCCCTGAACGTTACAATTGACCATCAGTTTTGCGTCGGATTCGAAATTCTACACTCAAAGGAGACGGACCATATGGTGCCGGAGGCAGCCATTTCAACTTGGAGACAAGTCGACTGGAGGACGATGTATTGAATCGCGATGGAATTTGAGTGTTCCATCGTCATTAGGAGGACCTGAACGATACAATTAACCATCAGTTTTGCGTCGGATTCGAAAATCTAGACTCACAGGAGACGGACCATAAGGTGCCCGGGGCAGCAATATCTCCTTGGAGACAAGTCGACTGGAGGACGATGTATTGAATCGCGATGCCATTTGAGTTTTCCATCGTCATTAGGAGGCCCTGAACGTTGCAATTAACTATCAGTTTTGCGTCCGATTCCAAAAATCTAGACTCACAGGAGAACGACTGTAAGTTGCCATAGGCAGCAATAGACCCTTGGAGACAAGTCGGCTGGAGGACGATGTATTGAATCGCGATGCAATTTGAGTGTTCCATCGTCATTAGGAGGCCTTGAACGTTACAATTAACTATCAGTTTTGCGACCGATTCTAGAATCTAGACTCACAGGAGACAGACCATAAGGTGCCCGAGGCAGCAATATCCCCTTGGAGACAAGTCGGCTGGAGGAAGATTTATCGAATCGCGACGCAATTTGAGTGTTCCATCGTCATTAGGAGGCACTGAACGTTATAATTAACCATCAGTTTTGCGTCGGATTCGAAAATCTAGACTTACAGGAGACGGACCATAAGGTGCCCGAGGCAGCAAAATCCCCTTGGAGACAAGTCGGCTGGAGGACGATGTATTGCATCGCGATGCAATTTTTGTTTTTCATCGTCATTAGGTGGCCATGACCGTTACAATTAACCATCAGTTTTGCGTCGGATTCCAAAATCTAGACTAACAGGAGACGGACAATAAGGTGCAGAAGGCAGCAATAACCCCTTTGACACAAGTCGACTGGAGGACGATGTATTGAATCCGGACGGAATGTGAGCGTTCCATTCTCATTAGGAGACCCTGAACGTTACAACTAACTATCAGTTTTGCGTCGGATTCGAAAATCTAGACTCACAGGAGACGGACCATAAGGTGCCCAAGGCAGCAATATCCCTTTGGAGGCAAGTCGGCTGGAGGACGATGTATTGAATCGCGATGCAATTAGAGATTTCCATCGTCATTAGGAGGCCCTAAATGTTACAATTAACATCAGTTATGCGTCCGATTCGAAAATCTATACTCACAGGAGACGGAGCATAAGGTGCCTAAGGAAGCAATATCCCCTTGGAGACACGTCGGCTGGATGACGATGTATTGAATCGCGACGCAATTTGAGTGCTCCATCGTCATCAGAAGGCCCTGAACGTTACAATTAACTGTCAGTTTTGCGTCCGATTCGAGAATCTAGACTCACAGGAGACGGACCATAAGGTGCCCGAGGCAGCAATATACCCTTGGAGACAAGTTAGCTGGAGGACGATTTATTGAAACGCGTCGCAATTTGAGTGTTCCATCGTCATTAGGAGGCCATGAACGTTATAAATAACTATTAGTTTTGCGTCCGATTCGAAAATCTAGACTCACAGGAGACGTACCATAAGGTGCCAGAGGCAGCAATATCCCCTTGGAGACAAGTCGGCTGGAGGACGATGTATTGAATCGCGATGGAATTTTAGTTTTCCATCGTCATTAGGAGGCCCTGAACGTAACAACTAACTATCAGTTTTGCGTCCGATTCGAAAATCTAGACTCACAGGAGACGGACCATAAGGTGCCTGAGGCAGCAATATCCCCTTGGAGTCAAGTCGGCTGGAGTAAGATTTACGGAATCGCGATGCAATTTGAGTGTTCCATCGTCATTAGGAGGCCCTGAACGTTACAATTAACCATCAGTTTTGCGTCCGATTCGAAAATGTAGACTCACAGGAGACGGACCATAAGCTGCCCGAGGCAGCAATATCCCCTTGGAGACAAGTCGGCTGGAAGACGATGTATTGAATCGCGATGCAATTTTAGTTTTCCATTGTCATTCGGTGGCCCTGACCGTTACAATTAACCATCAGTTTTGTGTCGGATTCCAAAATCTAGACTCACAGGAGACGGACCATATGGTGTCTGAGGCAGCAATATCCGCTTGGAGACAAGTCGGCTGGAGGACGATTTATTGAATCGCGACGCAATTTGATTGTTCCATCGTCATTAGGAGGCCCTGAACGTTACAATTAACCATCAGTCTTCGTCGGATTCGAAAATCTAGACTCACAGGAGACGGACCATTAGGTGCCCTAGGCAGCAATATCCCCTTGTAGACAAGTCGGCTGGAGGACGATGAATTGAATCGCGACGCAATTTGAGTGTTCCATCGTCATTAGGAGGCCCTGAACGTTACAATTAACCATCAGTTTTGCGTCGGATTCGAAAATCTAGACTCACAGGAGACGGACCATAAGGAGCCCGAGGCAGCTATATCACCTTGGAGCAAGTCCGCTGGAGGACGATGTATTGAATCGCGATGCAATTTGAGATTTTCATCGTCATTAGGAGGCCCTGTACGTAACAATTAACATCAGTTTTGCGTCGGATTCGAAAATCTAGACTCACAGGAGACGGACCATAAGGTGCCGGAGGCAGCAATATCCCCTTGGAGACAAGTCGGCTGGAGGACGATTTATTGAATCGCGACGCAATTTGAGTGTTCCATCGTCATTAGGAGGCCCTGAACATTACAATTAACCATCAGTTTAGCGTCGGATTCGAAAATCTAGACTCACTGGAGACGGACCATAAGGTGCCCAAGACAGCAATATCCCCTTGGAGACAAGTCGGTTGGAGGACGATGTATTGAATCGCGACTCATTTTGAGTGTTCCATCGTCATTAGGAGGCCCTGAACGTTACAATTAACCATCAGGTTTGCGTCGGATTCGAAAATCTAGACTCACAGGAGACGGACCATAAGGTGCCCGAGGCAGCAACATCCACTTGGAGACAAGTCGGCTGGAGGACGATGTATTGAATCGCGATGCAATTTGAGTGTTCCATCGTCATTAGGAGGCCCTGAACGTTACAATTAACTATCATTTTTGTGTCGAATTCGAAAATCTAGTCTCACAGGAAACGGACCATAAGGCGCCCGAGGCAGCAATATCCCCTTGGAGACAAGTCGGCTGGAGGAAGATTTATTGAATCGCGACGCAATTTAAGTGTTCCATCGTCATTAGAAGGCCCTGATCGTTACAATTAACCATCAGTTTTGCGTCGGATTCGAATATCTAGACTCACAGTAGACGGACCATAAGGTGCCGTAGGCAGCAATATCCCCTTGGAGACAAGTCGGCTGGAGGACGATTTATTGAATCGCGACGCAATTTGAGTGTTCCATCGTCATTAGGAGGCCCTGAACATTACAATTAACCATCAGTTTTGCGTCGGATTCGAAAATCTAGACTCACTGGAGACGGACCATAAGGTGCACGAGGCAGCAATATCCCCTTGGTGACAAGTCGGATGGAAGACGATGTATTGAATCGCGTTGCAATTTGAGTTTTCCATCGTCATTAGGAGGCCCTGAACGTTACAATTAACTATCAGTTTTGCGTCCGATTCGAAAATCTAGACTCACAGGACACGTACCATAAGGTGCCAAAGAAAGCAATATCCCCTTGGAGACAAGTCGGCCTGAGGACGATGTATTGAATCGCAAAGCAATTTGAGTTCTCCATCGTCATTTGGAGGCCCTGAACGTTACAATTAACCATCAGTTTTGCAACGGATTTCAAAATCTATACTCACAGGAGACGGACCATAAGGAGCCCGAGGCAGCAATATCCCCTTGGAGCAAGTCCGCTGGAGGACGATGTATTGAATCGCGATGCAATTTGAGATTTTCATCGTCATTAGGAGGCCCTGAACGTAACAATTAACATCAGTTTTGCGACCGATTCGAAAATCTAGACTCACAGGAGACGGACCATAAGGTGCCGGAGGCAGCAATATCCCCTTGGACACAACTCGACTGGAGGACGATGTATTGAATCCGGACGGAATGTGAGCGTTCCATTGTCATTAGGAGACCCTGAACGTAACAATTAACTATCAGTTTTGCGTCCGATTCGAAAATCTAGACTTACAGGAGAACGACCATAAGGAGCTAGACCCTTAGAGACAAGTCGTTTGGAAGACGATGTATAGAATCGCGATGCCATTTGAGTGTTCCATCGTCATGAGGAGGCACTGATCGTTACAATTAACATCAGTTGTGCGTCCGATTCGAAATTCTAGACTCACAGGAGACGGAGCATTAGGTGCCTAAGGCAGCAATATCCCCTTGAGACAAGTCGGCCTGAGGACGATGTATTGAATCGCAAAGCAATTTGAGTGCTCCATCGTCATCAGGAGCCCCTGAACGTTACAATTAACTATCAGTTTTGCGTCCGATTCGAGAATCTAGACTCACAGGAGACGGACCATAAGGTGCCCGAGGCAGCAATATCCCCTTGGAGACAAGTCGGCTGAAGGACGATGTATTGAACCGCGATGCAATTTGAGTTTTCCATCGTCATTCGGTGGCCCTGACCGTTACAATTAACCATCAGTTTTGTGTCGGATTCCAAAATCTAGACTCACAGGAGACGGACAATATGGTGTCCGAGGCAGCAATATCCGCTTGGAGACAAGTCGGCTGGAGGACGATTTATTGAATAGCGACGCAATTTGATTGTTCCATCGTCATTAGGAGGCCCTGAACGTTACAATTAACCATCAGTCTTCGTCGGATTCGAAAATCTAGACTCACAGGAGACGGACCATTAGGTGCCCTAGGCAGCAATATCCCCTTGTAGACAAGTCGGCTGGAGGACGATGTATTGAATCGCGACGCAATTTGAGTGTTCCACCGTCATTAGGAGGCCCTGAACGTTACATTTAACCATCAGTTTTGCGTCGGATTCGAAAATCTAGACTCACAGGAGACGGACCATAAGGAGCCCGAGGCAGCAATATCCCCTTGGAGCAAGTCCGCTGGAGGACGATGTATTGAATCGCGATGCAATTTGAGATTTTCATCGTCATTAGGAGGCCCTGAACGTAACAATTAACATCAGTTTTGCGTCGGATTCGAAAATCTAGACTCACAGGAGACGGACCATAAGGTGCGGAGGCAGCAATATCCCCTTGGACACAACTCGACTGGAGGACGATGTATTGAATCCGGACGGAATGTGAGCGTTCCATTGTCATTAGGAGACCCTGAACGTAACAATTAACTATCAGTTTTGCGTCCGATTCGAAAATCTAGACTTACAGGAGAACGACCATAAGGTGCTATAGGCAGCAATAGACACTTAGAGACAAGTCGTCTGGAGGACGATGTATAGAATCGCGATGCCATTTGAGTGTTCCATCGTCATGAGGAGGCACTGAACGTGACAATTAACTATCAGTTTTGCATCCGATTCAAAATCTAGACTCAAAGGAGACGGACCATAAGGTGCCCGAGACAGCAATATCCCCTTGGAGACAAGTCGGTTGGGGGACGATGTATAGAATCGCGACTCAATTTGAGTGTTCCATCGTCATTAGGAGGCCCTGAACGTTACAATTAACCATCAGTTTTGCGTCGGATTCGAAAATCTACACTCACAGGAGACGGACCATAAGGTGCCCGAGGCAGCAATATCCACTTGGAGACAAGTCGGCTGGAGGACGATGTATTGAATCGCGATGCAATTTGAGTGTTCCATCGTCATTAGGAGGCCCTGAACGTTACAATTAACTATCAGTTTTGTGTTGAATTCGAAAATCTAGTCTCACAGGAAACGGACGATAAGGCGCCCGAGGCAGCAATATCCCCTTGGAGACAAGTCGGCTGGAGGAAGATTTATTGAAACGCGACGCAATTTGAGTGTTCCATCGTCATTAGAAGGCCCTGAACGTTACAATTAACTATCAGTTTTGTGTCGGATTCCAAAATCTAGACTCACAGGAGACGGACAATATGGTGTCCGAGGCAGCAATATCCGCTTGGAGACAAGTCGGCTGGAGGACGATTTATTGAATAGCGACGCAATTTGATTGTTCCATCGTCATTAGGAGGCCCTGAACGTTACAATTAACCATCAGTCTTCGTCGGATTCGAAAATCTAGACTCACAGGAGACGGACCATTAGGTGCCCTAGGCAGCAATATCCCCTTGTAGACAAGTCGGCTGGAGGACGATGTATTGAATCGCGACGCAATTTGAGTGTTCCACCGTCATTAGGAGGCCCTGAACGTTACAATTAACCATCAGTTTTGCGTCGGATTCGAAAATCTAGACTCACAGGAGACGGACCATAAGGAGCCCGATGCAGCAATATCCCCTTGGAGCAAGTCCGCTGGAGGACGATGTATTGAATCGCGATGCAATTTGAGATTTTCATCGTCATTAGGAGGCCCTGAACGTAACAATTAACATCAGTTTTGCGTCGGATTCGAAAATCTAGACTCACAGGAGACGGACCATAAGGTGCGGAGGCAGCAATATCCCCTTGGACACAAGTCGATTGGAGGACGATGTGTTGAATCCGGACGGAATGTGAGCGTACCATTGTCATTAAGAGACCCTGAACTTACAATTAACTATCAGTTTTGCGTCGGATTCGAAAATCTAGACTTACAGGAAAACGACCATAAGGTGCCATAAGCAGCAATCGACGCTTGGAGACAAGTCGGCTGGAAGACGCTGTATTGAATCGCGATGCCATTTGAGTGTTCCATCGTCATTAGGAGGCCCTGAACGTTACAATTAATTATCAGTTTCGCAACCGATTCAAAATCTAGACTCACAGGAGACGAACAATAAGGTGCCCGAGACAGCAATATCCCCTTGGAGACAAGTCGGTTGGAGGACGATGTATTGAATCGCGACTCAATTTGAGTGTTCCATCGTCATTAGGAGGCCCTGAACGTTACAATTAACCATCAGTTTTGCGTCGGATTCGAAATTCTAGACCCACAGGAGACGGACCATAAGGTGCCCGAGGCAGCCATATCCACTTGGAGACAAGTCGACTGGAGGACGATGTATTGAATCGCGATGCAATTTGAGTGTTCCATCGTCATTAGGAGGCCCTGAACGTTACAATTAACTATCAGTTTTGCGTCGGATTCGAAAATCTAGACACACAGGAAACGGACCATAAGGCGCCCGAGGCAGCAATAGACCCTTGGAGACAAGTCGGCTGGAGGTCGATTTATTGAATCGCGACGAAATTTGAGTGTTCCATCGTCATTAGGAGGCCCTGAACGATACAATTAACCATCAGTTTTGCGTCGGATTCGAAAATCTAGACTCACAGGAGACGGACCATAAGGTGCCCGAGGCAGCAATATCCCCTTGGAGACAAGTCGGCTGGAGGACGATTTATTGTATCGCAAAGCAATATGAGTGTTCCATCGTCATTAGGAGGACCTGAACGTTACAATTAACCATCAGATTTGCGTCGGATTCGAAAATCTAGACTCACAGGAGACGGACCATAAGGTGCACGAGGCAGCAATATCCCCTTGGAGACAAGTCGGCTGGAGGACGATGTATTGAATCGCGATGCAATTTGAGTTTTCCATCGTCATTAGGAGGCCCTGAACGTTACAATTAACATCCGTTTTGCGTCCGATTCGAAAATCTCGACTCACAGGAGACTGACCATAAGGTGCCAGAGGCAGCAATATCCCCTTGGAGACAGTCGGCTTTAGGACGATGTATTGAATCGCGATGCAATTTGAATTTTCCATCGCCATTAGGGGGCCCTGAACGTTACAATTACTTATCATTTTCGCGTCCGATTCGAAAATCTAGAGTCACAGGAGACGGACCTTAATTTGCCCGAGGCAGCAATATCCCCTTTGAGACAAGTCGGATGGAGTACGATTTATTGAATCGCGACGCAATTTGAGTGTTCCATCGTCATTTGGAGGCCCTGAACGTTACAATTAACTATCAGTTTTGCGTCCGATTCGAAAATCTAGACTCACAGGAGACGGATCATAAGGTGACGGCGGCAGCAATATCACCTTGGATACAAGTCGACTGGAGGACGATGTATTGAATCCGGACGGAATGTGAGCGTTCCATTGTCATTAGGAGACCCTTAACATTACAATTAACTATCAGTTTTGCGTCGCATTCGAAAATCTAGACTCACAGGAGATGGACCATAAGGTGCCCGAGGCAGCAATATCCCCTTGGAGACAAGTCGGCTGGAAGACGATGTATTGAATCGCGATGCAATTTTAGTTTTCCATCGTCATTTGGTGGCCCTGACCGTTACAATTAACCATCAGTTTTGTTTCGGATTCGAAAATCTAGACTCACAGGAGACGGACCATCAGGTGCCCTAGGCTGCAATATCCCCTTGGAGACAAGTCGGCTGGAAGACGTTGTATTGAATCGCGATGCAATTTTAGTTTTCCATCGTCATTTGGTTGCCCTGACCGTTACACTTAACCATCAGTTTTGTGTCGGATTCCAAAATCTAGACTCACAGGAGACGGACCATATGGTGTCCGAGGCAGCAATATCCCCATGGAGACAAGACGGCTCGAGGACGATTTGTTGAATCGCGACGCAACTTGATAGTTCCATCATCATTAGGATGCCCTGAACGTTACAATTAACCATCAGTTTTGCGTCGAATTCGAAAATCTAGACTCACAGGAGACGGACCATAAGGTGCACGAGGCAGCAATATCCCCTTGGAGACAAGTCGGCTGAAGGACGATGTATTGAACCGCGATGCAATTTGAGTTTTCCATCGTCATTAGGAGGCCCTGAACGTAACAACTAACTATCAGTTTTGCGTCCGTTTCGAAAATCTAGACTCACAGGCGACGTACCATAAGGTGCCAAAGGCAGCAATATCACCTTGTAGACAAGTCGGCTGGAGGACGATGTATTGAATCGCGACGCAATTTGAGTGCTCCATCGTCATCAGGAGGTCCTGAACGTTACAATTAACTATCAGTTTTGCGTCCGATTCGAGAATCTAGACTCACAGGTGACGGACCATAAGGTGCCCGAGGCAGCAATATCCCCTTGGAGACAAGTCGGCTGAAGGACGATGTATTGAACCGCGATGCAATTTGAGTTTTCCATCGTCATTAGGAGGCCCTGAACGTAACAACTAACTATCAGTTTTGCGTCCGTTTCGAAAATCTAGACTCACAGGAGACGGACAATAAGGTGCCTGAGGCAGCAATATCCCCTTGGAGTCAAGTCGGCCGGAAGAAGATTTATTGAATCGCGACGCAATTTGAGTGTTCCATCGTCATTAGGAGGCCCTGAACGTTACAATTAACCATCAGTTTTGCGTCCGATTCGAAAATCTAGACTCACAGGAGACGGACCATAAGGAGCCCGAGGCAGCTATATCCCCTTGGAGCAAGTCCGCTGGAGGACGATGTATTGAATCGCGATGCAATTTGAGATTTTCATCGTCATTAGGAGCCCCTGTACGTAACAATTAACATCAGTTTTGCGTCGGATTCGAAAATCTAGACTCACAGGAGACGGACCATAAGGTGCCGGAGGCAGCAATATCCCCTTGGAGACAAGTCGGCTGGAGGACGATTTATTGAATCGCGACGCAACTTGAGTGTTCCATCGTCATTAGGAGGCCCTGAACATTACAATTAACCATCAGTTTAGCGTCGGATTCGAAAATCTAGACTCACTGGAGACGGACCATAAGGTGCCCAAGACAGCAATATCCCCTTGGAGACAAGTCGGTTGGAGGACGATGTATTGAATCGCGACTCAATTTGAGTGTTCCATCGTCATTAGGAGGCCCTGAACGTTACAATTAACCATCAGTTTTGCGTCGGATTCGAAATTCTAGACTCACAGGAGACGGACCATAAGGTGACCGAGGCAGCCATATCCACTTGGAGACAAGTCGACTGGAGGACGATGTATTGAATCGCGATGCAATTTGAGCGTTCCATCGTCATTAGGAGGCCCTGAACATTACAATTAACTATCAGTTTTGCGTCGGATTCGAAAATCTAGACTCACAGGAAACGGACCATAGGGCGCCCGAGGCAGCAATATCCCTTTGGAGACAAGTCGGCTGGAGGACGATTTATTGAATCGCGACGCAATTTGAGTGTTCCATCGTCATTAGGATGACCTGAACGATACAATTAAACATTGTTTTGCGTCGGATTCCAAAATCTAGACTCACAGGAGACGGACCATAAGGTGCCCGAGGCAGCAATATCCCCTTGGAGACAAGTCGGCTGGAGGACGATTTATTGAATCGCGAAGCAATTTGAGTGTTCCATCGTCATTAGGAGGACCTGAACGATACAATTAACCATGATTTTGCGTCGGATTCGAAGATCTAGACTCACAGGAGACGGAGCATAAGGTGCCTAAGGCTGCAATATCCCCTTGGAGACAAGTCGGCTGGAGGACGATTTATTGAATCGCGAAGCAACTTGAATGTTCCATCGTCATTAGGAGGCCCTGAACGATACAATTAACCATCACTTTTGCGTCGGATTTGAAAATCTGGACTCACAGGAGACGGACCATAAGGTACCCGAGGCAGCAATATCCCCTTGGAGACAAGTCGGCTGGAGGACGACGTATTGAATCGCTATGCAATTTGAGTGTTCCATCGTCATTAGGAGGCCTTGAACGTTACAATTAACTATCAGTTTTGCGTCCGATTCTAGAATCTAGACTCACTGGAGACGGACCATAAGGTGCCCGAGGCAGCAATATCCCCTTTGTGACAAGTCAGCTGGAGGACGATTTATTGAATCGCGACGCAATTTGAGTGTTCCATCGTCATTAGGAGGCCCTGAACGTTACAATTAACCATCAGTTTTGCATCGGATTCGAAAATCTAGACTCACAGGAGACTGACCATAAGGTGCCCGAGGCAGCAATATCCCCTTGGAGACAAGTCGGCTGGAGGACGATGTATTGAATCGCGATACAATTTGAGTTTTCCAACGTCATTAGGAGGCCCTGAACGTTACAATTAACTATCAGTATTGCGTCCGATTCGAAAATCTAGACTCACTGGAGACGGACCATAAGGTGCACGAGGCAGCAATATCCCCTTGGAGACCAGTCGGCTGGAGGACGATGTATTGAATCGCGATGCAATTTGAGTTTTCCATTGTCATTAGGAGGCCCTGAACGTTACAATTAACATCCGTTTTGCGGCCGATTCGAAAATCTCGACTCACAGGAGACTGACCATTAGGTGCCCGAGGCAGCAATATCCCCTTGGAGACAAGTCGGCTTTAGGACGATGTATTGAATCGCGATGCAATTTGAATTTTCCATCGCCATTAGGAGGCCCTGAACGTTACAATTACTTATTATTTTTGCGTCCGATTCGAAAATCTAGAGTCACAGGAGACGGACCGTAAGTTGCCCGAGGCAGCAATATCCCCTTGGAGACAAGTCGGATGGAGTACGATTTATTGAATCGCGACGCAATTTGAGTGGTCCATCGTCATTTGGAGGCCCTGAACGTTACAATTAACTATCAGTTTTGCGTCCGATTCGAAAATCTAGACTCACAGGAGACGGATCATAAGGTGACGGCGGCAGCAATATCCCCTTGGACACAAGTCGACTGGATGACGATGTATTGAATCCGGACGGAATGTGAGCGTTCCATTGTCATTAGGAGACCCTTAACATTACAATTAACTATCTGTTATGCGTCGCATTCGAAAATCTAGACTTACAGGAGAACGAAAATAAGGTGCCATAGGCAGCAATAGACCCTTGGAGACAAGTCGCCTGGAGGAAGCTTTATCGAATCGCGACGCAATTTGAGTGTTCCATCCTCCTTAGGAGGCCCTGACCGTTACAATTAACCATCAGTTTTGCGTCCGATTCGAAAATCTAGACTCACAGGAGATGGACCATAAAGTGCCCGAGGCAGCAATATCCCCTTAAAGACAAATCGGCTGGAAGACGATGTAATGAATCGCGATGCAATTTTAGTTTTCCATCGTCATTTGGTGGCCCTGACCGTTACAATTAACCATCAGTTGTGTTTCGGATTCCAAAATCTAGACTCACAGGAGACGGACCATATGGTGTCTGAGGCAGCAATATTCCCTTGGAGACAAGTCGGCTGGAGGACGATTTATTGAATCGCGACGCAATTTGATTGTTCCATCGTCATTAGGAGGCCCAGAACGTTACAATTAACTATCAGTTTTGCGTCGGATTCGAAAATCTAGACTCACAGGAGACGGACCATCAGGTGGCCTAGGCAGCAATATCCCCTTGGAGACAAGTCGGCTGGAGGACGATGTATTGAATCACGATACAATTTGAGTTTTCCATCGTAATTAGGAGGCCCTGAACATTACAATTAACTATCAGTTTTGCGTCCGATGTGAAAATCTAGACTCACAGGAGCCGGACAATAAGGTGCCCAAGGCAGCAATATCCCCTTGGACACAAGTCGACTGGAGGACGATGTATTGAATCCGGACGGAATGTGAGGGTTCCATTCTCATTAGGAGACCCTGAACTTACAACTAACTATCAGTTTTGCGTCGGATTCGAAAATCTAGACTTACAGGAAAACGACCATAAGGTGCCATAGGCAGCAATAGACCCTTGGCGACAAGTCGGCTGGAGGACGATGTATTGAATCGCGATGCCATTTCAGTGTTCCATCGTCATTAGGAGGCCCTGAACGTTACAATTGACCATCAGTTTTGCGTCGGATTCCAAATTCTACACTCACAGGAGACGGACCATAAGGTGCCGGAGGCAGCTATATCCACTTGGAGACAAGTCGACTGGAGGACGATGTATTGAATCGCGATGGAATTTGAGTGTTCCATCGTCATTAGGAGGACCTGAACGATACAATTAACCATCAGTTTTGCGTCGGATTCGAAAATCTAGACTCACAGGAGACGGACCATAACGTGCCCGGGGCAGCAATATCCCCTTGGAGACAAGTCGACTGGAGGACGATGTATTGAATCGCGATGCCATTTGAGTTTTCCATCGTCATTAGGAGGCCCTGAACGTTGCAATTAACTATCAGTTTTGCGTCCGATTCCAAAAATCTAGACTCACAGGAGAACGACTGTAAGTTGCCATAGGCAGCAATAGACCCTTGGAGACAAGTCGGCTGGAGGACGATGTATTGAATCGCGATGCAATTTGAGTGTTCCATCGTCATTAGGAGGCCTTGAACGTTACAATTAAATATCAGTTTTGCGACCGATTCTAGAATCTAGACTCACAGGAGACAGACCATAAGGTGCCCGAGGCAGCAATATCCCCTTGGAGACAAGTCGGCTGGAGGAAGATTTATCGAATCGCGACGCAATTTGAGTGTTCCATCGTCATTAGCAGGCACTGAACGTTATAATTAACCATCAGTTTTGCGTCGGATTCGAAAATCTAGACTTACAGGAGACGGACCATAAGGTGCCCGAGGCAGCAAAATCCCCTTGGAGACAAGTCGGCTGGATGACGATGTATTGAATCGCGACGCAATTTGAGTGCTCCATCGTCATCAGGAGGCCCTGAACGTTACAATTAACTATCAGTTTTGCGTCCGATTCGAGAATCTAGACTCACAGGAGACGGACCATAAGGTGCCCGAGGCAGCAATATCCCCTTGGAGACAAGTTAGCTGGAGGACGATTTATTGAAACGCGTCGCAATTTGAGTGTTCCATCGTCATTAGGAGGCCATGAACGTTATAAATAACTATTAGTTTTGCGTCCGATTCGAAAATCTGGACTCACAGGAGACGTACCATAAGGTGCCAGAGGCAGCAATATCCCCTTGGAGACAAGTCGGCTGGAGGACGATGTATTGAATCGCGATGGAATTTTAGTTTTCCATCGTCATTAGGAGGCCCTGAACGTAACAACTAACTATCAGTTTTGCGTCCGATTCGAAAATCTAGACTCACAGGAGACGGACCATAAGGTGCCTGAGGCAGCAATATCCCCTTGGAGTCAAGTCGGCTGGAGTAAGATTTACGGAATCGCGATGCAATTTGAGTGTTCCATCGTCATTAGGAGGCCCTGAACGTTACAATTAACCATCAGTTTTGCGTCCGATTCGAAAATGTAGACTCACAGGAGACGGACCATAAGGTGCCCGAGGCAGCAATATCCCCTTGGAGACAAGTCGGCTGGAAGACGATGTATTGAATCGCGATGCAATTTTAGTTTTCCATTGTCATTCGGTGGCCCTGACCGTTACAATTAACCATCAGTTTTGTGTCGGATTCCAAAATCTAGACTCACAGGAGACGGACCATATGGTGTCTGAGGCAGCAATATCCGCTTGGAGACAAGTCGGCTGGAGGACGATTTATTGAATCGCGACGCAATTTGATTGTTCCATCGTCATTAGGAGGCCCTGAACGTTACAATTAACCATCAGTCTTCGTCGGATTCGAAAATCTAGACTCACAGGAGACGGACCATTAGGTGCCCTAGGCAGCAATATCCCCTTGTAGACAAGTCGGCTGGAGGACGATGAATTGAATCGCGACGCAATTTGAGTGTTCCATCGTCATTAGGAGGCCCTGAACGTTACAATTAACCATCAGTTTTGCGTCGGATTCGAAAATCTAGACTCACAGGAGACGGACCATAAGGAGCCCGAGGCAGCTATATCCCCTTGGAGCAAGTCCGCTGGAGGAAGATGTATTGAATCGCGATGCAATTTGAGATTTTCATCGTCATTAGGAGGCCCTGTACGTAACAATTAACATCAGTTTTGCGTCGGATTCGAAAATCTAGACTCACTGGAGACGGACCATAAGGTGCCCAAGACAGCAATGTCCCCTTGGAGACAATTCGGTTGGAGGACGATGTATTGAATCGCGACTCAATTTGAGTGTTCCATCGTCATTAGGAGGCCCTGAACTTTACAATTAACCATCAGGTTTGCGTCGGATTCGAAAATCTAGACTCACAGGAGACGGACCATAAGGTGCCCGAGGCAGCAACATCCACTTGGAGACAAGTCGGCTGGAGGACGATGTATTGAATCGCGATGCAATTTGAGTGTTCCATCGTCATTAGGAGGCCCTGAACGTTACAATTAACTATCATTTTTGTGTCGAATTCGAAAATCTAGTCTCACAGGAAACGGACCATAAGCCGCCCGAGGCAGCAATAACCCCTTGGAGACAAGTCGGCTGGAGGAAGATTTATTGAATCGCGACGCAATTTGAGTGTTCCATCGTCATTAGGAGGCCCTGAACATTACAATTAACCATCAGTTTTGCGTCGGATTCGAAAATCTAGACTCACTGGAGACGGACCATAAGGTGCACGAGGCAGCAATATCCCCTTGGTGACAAGTCGGATGGAAGACGATGTATTGAATCGCGTTGCAATTTGAGTTTTCCATCGTCATTAGGAGGCCCTGAACGTTACAATTAACTATCAGTTTTGCGTCCGATTCGAAAATCTAGACTCACAGGACACGTACCATAAGGTGCCAAAGAAAGCAATATCCCCTTGGAGACAAGTCGGCCTGAGGACGATGTATTGAATGGCAAAGCAATTTGAGTGCTCCATCGTCATTTGGAGGCCCTGAACGTTACAATTAACCATCAGTTTTGCAACGGATTTCAAAATCTATACTCACAGGAGACGGACCATAAGGAGCCCGAGGCAGCAATATCCCCTTGGAGCAAGTCCGCTGGAGGACGATGTATTGAATCGCGATGCAATTTGAGATTTTCATCGTCATTAGGAGGCCCTGAACGTAACAATTAACATCAGTTTTGCGACCGATTCGAAAATCTAGACTCACAGGAGACGGACCATAAGGTGCCGGAGGCAGCAATATCCCCTTGGACACAACTCGACTGGAGGACGATGTATTGAATCCGGACGGAATGTGAGCGTTCCATTGTCATTAGGAGACCCTGAACGTAACAATTAACTATCAGTTTTGCGTCCGATTCGAAAATCTAGACTTACAGGAGAACGACCATAAGGAGCTATAGGCAGCAATAGACCCTTAGAGACAAGTCGGCTGGAAGACGATGTATAGAATCGCGATGCCATTTGAGTGTTCCATCGTCATGAGGAGGCACTGATCGTTACAATTAACATCAGTTGTGCGTCCGATTCGAAATTCTAGACTCACAGGAGACGGAGCATTAGGTGCCTAAGGCAGCAATATTCCCTTGGAGACAAGTCGGCCTGAGGACGATGTATTGAATCGCAAAGCAATTTGAGTGCTCCATCGTCATCAGGAGGCCCTGAACGTTACAATTAACTATCAGTTTTGCGTCCGATTCGAGAATCTAGACTCACAGGAGACGGACCATAAGGTGCCCGAGTCAGCAATATCCCCTTGGAGACAAGTCGGCTGAAGGACGATGTATTGAACCGCGATGCAATTTGAGTTTTCCATCGTCATTAGGAGGCCCTGAACGTAACAACTAACTATCAGTTTTGCGTCCGATTCGAAAATCTAGACTCACAGGAGACGGACCATAAGGTGCCCGAGGCAGCAATATCCCCTTGGAGACAAGTCGGCTGGAAGACGATGTACTGAATCGCGATGCAATTTTAGTTTTCCATTGTCATTCGGTGGCCCTGACCGTTACAATTAACCATCAGTTTTGTTTCGGATTCCAGAATCTAGACTCACAGGAGACGGACCATAAGGTGCCCGAGACAGCAATATCCCCTTGGAGACTAGTCGGTTGGGGGACGATGTATTGAATCGCGACTCAATTTGAGTGTTCCATCGTCATTAGGAGGCCTTGAACGTTACAATTAACCATCAGTTTTGCGTCGGATTCGAAAATCTAGACTCACAGGAGACGGTCCATAAGGTGCCCGAGGCAGCAATATCCACTTGGAGACAAGTCGGCTGGAGGACGATGTATTGAATCGCGATGCAATTTGAGTGTTCCATCGTCATTAGGAGGCCCTGAACGTTACAATTAACTATCAGTTTTGTGTTGAATTCGAAAATCTAGTCTCACAGGAAACGGACGATAAGGCGCCCGAAACAGCAATATCCCCTTGGAGACAAGTCGGCTGGAGGAAGATTTATTGAATCGCGATGCAATTTGAGTGTTCCATCGTCATTAGAAGGCCCTGAACGTTACAATTAACCATCAGTTTTGTGTCGGATTCCAAAATCCAGACTCACAGGAGACGGACCATCAGGTGCCCTAGGCTGCAATATCCCCTTGGAGACAAGTCGGCTGGAGGACGATGTATTGAATCACGATACAATTTGAGTTTTCCATCGTCATTAGGAGGCCCTGAACACTACAATTAACTATCAGTTTTGCGTCCGATTCGAAAATCTAGACTCAGAGAAGCCGGACCATAAGGTGCCGGAGGCAGCAATATCCCCTTGGACACAAGTCGATTGGAGGACGATGTGTTGAATCCGGACGGAATGTGAGCGTTCCATTGTCATTAAGAGACCCAGAACTTACAATTAACTATCAGTTTTGCGTCGGATTCGAAAATCTAGACTTACAGGAAAACGACCATAAGGTGCCATAAGCAGCAATAGACCCTTGGTGACAAGTCGGCTGGTAGACGCTGTATTGAATCGCGATGCCATTTGAGTGTTCCATCGTCATTAGGAGGCCCTGAACGTTACAATTAATTATCAGTTTCGCATCCGATTCAAAATCTAGACTCACAGGAGACGAACAATAAGGTGCCCGAGACAGCAATATCCCCTTGGAGACAAGTCGGTTGGAGGACGATGTATTGAATCGCGACTCAATTTGAGTGTTCCATCGTCATTAGGAGGCCCTGAACGTTACAATTAACCATCAGTTTTGCGTCGGATTCGAAATTCTAGACTCACAGGAGACGGACCATAAGGTGCCCGAGGCAGCCATATCCACTTGGAGACAAGTCGACTGGAGGACGATGTATTGAATCGCGATGCAATTTGAGTGTTTCATCGTCATTAGGAGGCCCTGAACGTTACAATTAACTATCAGTTTTGCGTCGGATTCGAAAATCTAGACACACAGGAAACGGACCATAAGGTGCCCGAGGCAGCCATATCCCCTTGGAGACAAGTCGGCTGGAGGACGATTTATTGTATCGCAAAGCAATTTGAGTGTTCCATCGTCATTAGGAGGACCTGAACGTTACAATTAACCATCAGTTTTGCGTCGGATTCGAAAATCTAGACTCACAGGAGACGGACCATAAGGTGCACGAGGCAGCAATATCCCCTTGGAGACAAGTCGGCTGGAGGACGATGTATTGAATCACGATGCAATTTGAGTTTTCCATCGTCATTAGGAGGCCCTAAATGTTACAATTAACATCAGTTATGCGTCCGATTCGAAATTCTAGACTCACAGGATACGGAGCATAAGGTGCCTAAGGCAGCAATATCCCATTGGAGACAAGTCGGCTGGAGGACGATTTATTGAATCGCGAAGCAATTTGAGTGTTCCTTCGTCGTTAGGAGGCGCTGAACGATACAATTAACCATCAGTTTTGCGTTGGATTCGAAAATCTAGACTCACAGGAGACGGACCATAAGGTGCACGAGGCAGCAATATCCCCTTGGACACAACTCGACTGGAGGACGATGTATTGAATCCGGACGGAATGTGAGCGTTCCATTGTCATTAGGAGACCCTGAACGTAACAATTAACTATCAGTTTTGCGTCCGATTCGAAAATCTAGACTTACAGGAGAACGACCATAAGGAGCTATAGGCAGCAATAGACCCTTAGAGACAAGTCGGCTGGAAGACGATGTATAGAATCGCGATGCCATTTGAGTGTTCCATCGTCATGAGGAGGCACTGATCGTTACAATTAACATCAGTTGTGCGTCCGATTCGAAATTCTAGACTCACAGGAGACGGAGCATTAGGTGCCTAAGGCAGCAATATTCCCTTGGAGACAAGTCGGCCTGAGGACGATGTATTGAATCGCAAAGCAATTTGAGTGCTCCATCGTCATCAGGAGGCCCTGAACGTTACAATTAACTATCAGTTTTGCGTCCGATTCGAGAATCTAGACTCACAGGAGACGGACCATAAGGTGCCCGAGTCAGCAATATCCCCTTGGAGACAAGTCGGCTGAAGGACGATGTATTGAACCGCGATGCAATTTGAGTTTTCCATCGTCATTAGGAGGCCCTGAACGTAACAACTAACTATCAGTTTTGCGTCCGATTCGAAAATCTAGACTCACAGGAGACGGACCATAAGGTGCCCGAGGCAGCAATATCCCCTTGGAGACAAGTCGGCTGGAAGACGATGTACTGAATCGCGATGCAATTTTAGTTTTCCATTGTCATTCGGTGGCCCTGACCGTTACAATTAACCATCAGTTTTGTTTCGGATTCCAGAATCTAGACTCACAGGAGACGGACCATAAGGTGCCCGAGACAGCAATATCCCCTTGGAGACTAGTCGGTTGGGGGACGATGTATTGAATCGCGACTCAATTTGAGTGTTCCATCGTCATTAGGAGGCCTTGAACGTTACAATTAACCATCAGTTTTGCGTCGGATTCGAAAATCTAGACTCACAGGAGACGGTCCATAAGGTGCCCGAGGCAGCAATATCCACTTGGAGACAAGTCGGCTGGAGGACGATGTATTGAATCGCGATGCAATTTGAGTGTTCCATCGTCATTAGGAGGCCCTGAACGTTACAATTAACTATCAGTTTTGTGTTGAATTCGAAAATCTAGTCTCACAGGAAACGGACGATAAGGCGCCCGAAACAGCAATATCCCCTTGGAGACAAGTCGGCTGGAGGAAGATTTATTGAATCGCGATGCAATTTGAGTGTTCCATCGTCATTAGAAGGCCCTGAACGTTACAATTAACCATCAGTTTTGTGTCGGATTCCAAAATCCAGACTCACAGGAGACGGACCATCAGGTGCCCTAGGCTGCAATATCCCCTTGGAGACAAGTCGGCTGGAGGACGATGTATTGAATCACGATACAATTTGAGTTTTCCATCGTCATTAGGAGGCCCTGAACACTACAATTAACTATCAGTTTTGCGTCCGATTCGAAAATCTAGACTCAGAGAAGCCGGACCATAAGGTGCCGGAGGCAGCAATATCCCCTTGGACACAAGTCGATTGGAGGACGATGTGTTGAATCCGGACGGAATGTGAGCGTTCCATTGTCATTAAGAGACCCAGAACTTACAATTAACTATCAGTTTTGCGTCGGATTCGAAAATCTAGACTTACAGGAAAACGACCATAAGGTGCCATAAGCAGCAATAGACCCTTGGTGACAAGTCGGCTGGTAGACGCTGTATTGAATCGCGATGCCATTTGAGTGTTCCATCGTCATTAGGAGGCCCTGAACGTTACAATTAATTATCAGTTTCGCATCCGATTCAAAATCTAGACTCACAGGAGACGAACAATAAGGTGCCCGAGACAGCAATATCCCCTTGGAGACAAGTCGGTTGGAGGACGATGTATTGAATCGCGACTCAATTTGAGTGTTCCATCGTCATTAGGAGGCCCTGAACGTTACAATTAACCATCAGTTTTGCGTCGGATTCGAAATTCTAGACTCACAGGAGACGGACCATAAGGTGCCCGAGGCAGCCATATCCACTTGGAGACAAGTCGACTGGAGGACGATGTATTGAATCGCGATGCAATTTGAGTGTTTCATCGTCATTAGGAGGCCCTGAACGTTACAATTAACTATCAGTTTTGCGTCGGATTCGAAAATCTAGACACACAGGAAACGGACCATAAGGTGCCCGAGGCAGCCATATCCCCTTGGAGACAAGTCGGCTGGAGGACGATGTATTGAATCACGATGCAATTTGAGTTTTCCATCGTCATTAGGAGGCCCTAAATGTTACAATTAACATCAGTTATGCGTCCGATTCGAAATTCTAGACTCACAGGATACGGAGCATAAGGTGCCTAAGGCAGCAATATCCCATTGGAGACAAGTCGGCTGGAGGACGATTTATTGAATCGCGAAGCAATTTGAGTGTTCCTTCGTCGTTAGGAGGCGCTGAACGATACAATTAACCATCAGTTTTGCGTTGGATTCGAAAATCTAGACTCACAGGAGACGGACCATAAGGTGCACGAGGCAGCAATATCCCCTTGGAGACAAGTCGGCTGGAGGACGAAGTATTGAATCGCGATGCAATTTGAGTGTTCCATCGTCATTAGGCGGCCTTGAACGTTACAATTAACTATCAATTTTGCGTCCGATTCTAGAATCTAGACTCACAGGAGACGGACCATAAGGTGCCCGAGGCAGCAATATCACCTTGGAGACAAGTCAGCTGGAGTACGATTTATTGAATCGCGACGCAATTTGAGTGTTCCATCGTCATTAGGAGGCCCTGAACGTTACAATTATCCATCAATTTTGCATCGGTTTCGAAAATCTAGACTCACAGGTGACTGACCATCAGGTACCCGAGGCAGCAATATCCCCTTGGAGACAAGTCGGCTGGAGGATGATGTATTGAATCGCGATACAATTTGAGTTTTCCATCGTCATTAGGAGGCCCTGAACATTACAAATAACTATCAGTTTTGCGTCCGATTCTAAAATCTAGACTCACAGAAGCCGGACTATAAGGTGCCCAAGGCAGCAATATCCTCTTGTAGACAAGTCGGCTGGAGGACGATGTATTGAATCGCGACGCAATTTGAGTGTTCCATCGTCATTAGGAGGCCCTGAACGTTACAATTAACCATCAGTTTTGCATCGGATTCGAAAATCTAGACTCACAGGAGACTGACCATTAGGTGCCCGTGGCAGCAATATCCCCTTGGAGACAAGTCGGCTGGAGGACGATGTATTGAATCGCGATACAATTTGAGTTTTCCATCGTCATTAGGAGGCCCTGAACATTACAATTAACTATTAGTTTTGCGTCGGATTCGAAAATCTAGGCTTACAGGAAAACGACCATAAGGTGCCATAGGCAGCAATCGAACCTTGGAGACAAGTCGGCTGGAGGACGATGTATTGAATCGCGATGCCATTTGAGTGTTCCATCGTCATTAGGAGGCCCTGAACGTTACAATTAACCATCAGTTTCGCATCCGATTCAAAATCTGGACTCACAGGAGACGAACAATAAGGTGCCCGAGACAGCAATATCCCCTTGGAGACAAGTCGGTTGGAGGACGATGTATTGAATCGCGACTCAATTTGAGTGTTCCATCGTCATTAGGAGGCCCTGAACGTTACAATTAACCATCAGTTTTGCGTCGGATTCGAAATTCTAGAGTCACAGGAGACGGACCATAAGGTGCCCGAGGCAGCCATATCCACTTGGAGACAAGTCGACTGGAGGACGATGTATTGAATCGCGATGCAATTTGAGTTTTCCATCGTCATTAGGAGGCCCTGAACGTTACAATTAACATCCGTTTTGCGTCCGATTCCAAAATCTCGACTCACAGGAGACTGACCATAAGGTGCCCGAGGCAGCAATATCCCCTTGGAGACAGTCGGCTTTAGGACGATGTATTGAATCGCGATGCAATTTGAATTTTCCATCGCCATTAGGGGGCCCTGAACGTTACAATTACTTATCATTTTCGCGTCCGATTCGAAAATCTAGAGTCACAGGAGACGGACCTTAAGTTGCCCGAGGCAGCAATATCCCCTTTGAGACAAGTCGGATGGAGTACGATTTATTGAATCGTGACGCAATTTGAGTGTTCCATCGTCATTTGGAGGCCCTGAACGTTGCAATTAACTATCAGTTTTGCGTCCGATTCGAAAATCTAGACTCACAGGAGACGGATCATAAGGTGACGGCGGCAGCAATATCCTCTTGGATACTAGTCGACTGGAGGACGATGTATTGAATCCGGACGGAATGTGAGCGTTCCATTGTCATTAGGAGACCCTTAACATTACAATTAACCTCCAGTTTTGCGTCGCATTCGAAAATCTAGACTCACAGGAGATGGACCATAAGGTGCTCGAGGCAGCAATATCCCCTTGGAGACAAGTCGGCTGGAAGACGATGTATTGAATCGCGATGCAATTTTAGTTTTCCATCGTCATTTGGTGGCCCTGACCGTTACAATTAACCATCAGTTTTGTTTCGGATTCGAAAATCTAGACTCACACGAGACGGACCATCAGGTGCCCTAGGCTGCAATATCCCCTTGGAGACAAGTCGGCTGGAGGACGATGTATTGAATCACGATACAATTTGAGTTTTCCATCGTCATTAGGAGGCCCTGAACATTACAATTAACTATCAGTTTTGCGTCCGATTCGAAAATCTAGACTCACAGGAGCCGGACAATAAGGTGCCCAAGGCAGCAATATCCCCTTGGAGACAAGTCGGCTGGAGGACGATGTATTGAATCGCGATGCAATTTGAGATTTTCTTCGTCATTAGGAGGCCCTGAACGTAATAATTAACATCAGTTTTGCGACCGATTCGAAAATCTAGACTCACAGGAAACGGACCATAAGGTGCCGGAGGCAGCAATATCCCCTTGGACACAAGTCGACTGGAGGACGATGTATTGAATCCGGACGGAATGTGAGCGTTCCATTCTCATTAGGAGACCCTGAACTTACAACTATCAGTTTTGCGTCGGATTCGAAAATCTAGACTTACAGGAAAACGACCATAAGGTGCCATAGGCAGCAATAGACCCTTGGCGACAAGTCGGCTGGAGGACGATGTATTGAATCGCGATGCCATTTGAGTGTTCCATCGTCATTAGGAGGCCCTGAACGTTACAATTAACTATCAGTTTCGCATCCGATTCAAAATCTAGACTCACAGGAGACGAACCATAAGGTGCCCGAGACAGCAATCTCCCCTTGGAGACAAGTCGGTTGGAGGACGAAGTATTGAATCGTGACTCAATTTGAGAGTTCCATCGTCATTAGGAGGCCCTGAACGTTACAATTAACTATCAGTTTTGCGTCGGATTCGAAAATCTAGACTCACAGGAAACGGACGATAAGGCGCCCGAGGCAGCAATATCCCCTTTGAGACAAGTCGGCTGGAGGACGATTTATTGAATCGCGACGCAATTTGAGTGTTCCATCGTCATTACGAGGCCCTGAACGATACATTTAACCATCAGTTTTGCGTCGGATTCGAAAATCTAGACTCACATGAGACGGACCATAAGGTGCCCGGGGCAGCAATATCCCCTTGGAGACAAGTCGTCTGGAGGACGATGTATTGAATCGCGATGCCATTTGAGTTTTCCATCGTCATTAGGAGGCCATAAACGTTGCAATTAAGTATCAGTTTTGCGTCCGATTCCAAAAATCTAGACTCACAGGTGAACGACCGTAAGTTGCCATAGGCAGCAATATCCCCTTGGAGACTAGTGGGAAGGAGGACGATGTATTGAATCCCGATGCAATTTGAGATTTTCATCGTCATTAGGAGGCCCTGAACGTAACAATTAACATCAGTTTTGCGGCCGATTCGAAAATCTAGACTAACAGGAGACGGACCATAAGGTGCAGGAGGCAGCAATATCCCCTTTGACACAAGTCGACTGGAGGACGATGTATTGAATCGGGACGGAATGTGAGCGTCCATTCTCATTAGGAGACCCTTAACATTACAATTAACTATCAGTTTTGCGTCGGATTCGAAAATCTAGACTTACAGGAGAACGACCATAAGGTGCCCAAGGCAGCAATATCCATTTGGAGACAAGTCGGCTGGAGGACGATGTATTGAATCCGGACGGAATGTGAGCGTTCCATTCTCATTAGGAGACCCTGAACTTACAACTAACTATCAGTTTAGCGTCGGATTGGAAAATCTAGACTCACAGGAGACGGACCATAAGGTGCCCAAGGCAGCAATATCCCTTTGGAGACAAGTCGGCTGGAGGACGATGTATTGAATCGCGATGCAATTAGAGATTTCCATCGTCATTAGGAGGCCCTGAACGTAACAACTAACTATCAGTTTTGCGTCCGATTCGAAAATCTAGACTCACAGGAGACGGACCATAAGGTGCCTGAGGCAGCAATATCCCCTTGGAGTCAAGTCGGCTGGAGTAAGATTTACGGAATCGCGACGCAATTTGAGTGTTCCATCGTCATTAGGAGGCCCTGAACGTTACAATTAACCATCAGTTTTGGGTCCGATTCGAAAATGTAGACTCACAGGAGACGGACCGTAAGGTGCCCGAGGCAGCAAAATCCCCTTGGAGACAAGTCGGCTGGAAGACGTTGTATTGAATCGCGATGCAATTTTAGTTTTCCATCGTCATTTGGTGGTCCTGACCGTTACATTTAACCATCAGTTTTGTGTCGGATTCCAAAATCTAGACTCACAGGAGACGGACCATATGGTGTCCAAGGCAGCAATATCCCCTTGGAGACAAGTCGGCTCGAGGACGATTTGTTGAATCGCGACGCAACTTGATAGTTCCATCATCATTAGGATGCCCTGAACGTTACAATTAACCATCAGTTTTGCGTCGGATTCGAAAATCTAGACTCACAGGAGATGGACAATAAGGTGCACGAGGCAGCAATATCCCCTTGGAGACAAGTCGCCTGGAGGACGATGTATTGAATCGCGATGCAATTTTAGTTTTCCATCGTCATTAGGAGGCCCTGAACGTAACAATGAACTATCAGTTTTGCGTCCGATTCGAAAATCTGGACTCACAGGCGACGTACCATAAGGTGCCAAAGGCAGCAATATCCCCTTGTAGACAAGTCGGCTGGAGGACGATGTATTGAATCGCGACGCAATTTAAGTGCTCAATCGTCATCAGGAGGCCCTGAACGTTACAATTAACTATCAGATTTGCGTCCGATTCGAGAATCTAGACTCACAGGAAACGAACCATAAGGTGCCCGAGGCAGCAATATCCCCTTGGAGACAAGTCGGCTGAAGGACGATGTATTGAACCGCGATGCAATTTGAGCTTTCCATCGTCATTAGGAGGCCCTGAACGTAACAACTAACTATCAGTTTTGCGTCCGATTCGAAAATCTAGACTCACAGGAGACGGACCATAAGGTGCCTGAGGCAGCAATATCCCCTTGGAGTCAAGTCGGCTGGAGGAAGATTTATCGAATCGCGACGCAATTTGAGTGTTCCATCGTCATTAGGAGGCCCTGAACGTTACAATTAACCATCAGTTTTGCGTCCGAATCGAAAATCTAGACTCACAGGAGACGGACCATAAGGTGCCCGAGGCAGCAATATCCCCTTGGAGCCAAGTCGGCTGGAAGACGATGTATTGAATCGTGATGCAATTTTAGTTTTCCATTGTCATTCGGTGGCCCTGAAAGTTACAAATAACCATCAGTTTTGTGTCGGATTCCAAAATCTAGACTCACAGGAGACGGACCATATGGTGTCCGAGGCAGCAATATCCGCTTGGAGACAAGTCGGCTGGAGGACGATTTATTGAATCGCGACGCAATTTGATTGTTCCATCGTCATTAGGAGGCCCTGAACGTTACAATTAACCATCAGTCTTCGTCGGATTCGAAAATCTAGACTCACAGGAGACGGACCATTAGGTGCCCTAGGCAGCAATATCCCCTTGTAGACAAGTCGGCTGGAGGACGATGTATTGAATCGCGACGCAATTTGAGATTTTCATCGTCATTAGGAGGCCCCGAACGTAACAATTAACATCAGTTTTGCGTCGGATTCGAAAATCTGGACTCACAGGAGACGGACCATAAGGTGCCGGAGGCAGCAATATCCCCTTGGACACAACTCGACTGGAGGACGATGTATTGAATCCGGACGGAATGTGAGCGTTCCATTGTCATTAGGAGACCCTGAACGTAACAATTAACTATCAGTTTTGCGTCGGATTCGATAATCTAGACTTACAGGAGAACGACCATAAGGTGCTATAGGCAGCAATAGACCCTTAGAGACAAGTCGGCTGGAGGACGATGTATAGAATCGCGATGCCATTTGAGTGTTCCATCGTCATGAGGAGGCACTGAACGTTACAATTAACTATCAGTTTTGCATCCGATTCAAAATCTAGACTCACAGGAGACGGACCATAAGGTGCCCGAGACAGCAATATCCCCTTGGAGACAAGTCGGTTGGAGGACGATTTATTGAATCGCGACGCAATTTGAGTGTTCCATCGTCATTAGGAGGCCCTGAACATTACAATTAACCATCAGTTTAGCGTCGGATTCGAAAATCTAGACTCACTGGAGACGGACCATAAGGTGCACGAGGCAGCAATATCCCATTGGTGACAAGTCGGATGGAAGACGATGTATTGAATCGCGATGCAATTTGAGTTTTCCATCGTCATTAGGAGGCCCTGAACGTTACAATTAACCATCACTTTTGCGTCGGATTCGAAAATCTAGACTCACAGGAGACGGACCATAAGGTGCCCGAGGCAGCAATATCCACTTGGAGACAAGTCGGCTGGAGGACGATGTATTGAATCGCGATGCAATGTGAGTGTTCCATCGTCATTAGAAGGTCCTGACCGTTGCAATTAACCATCAGTTTTGCGTCGGATTCGAATATCTAGACTCACAGTAGACGGACCATAAGGTGCCGGAGGCAGCAATATCCCCTTGGAGACAAGTCGGCTGGAGGACGATTTATTGAATCGCGACGCAATTTGAGTGTTCCATCGTCATTAGGAGGCCCTGAACATTACAATTAACCATCAGTTTAGCGTCGGATTCGAAAATCTAGACTCACTGGAGACGGACCATAAGGTGCACGAGGCAGCAATATCCCCTAGGTGACAAGTCGGATGGAAGACGATGTATTGAATCGTGATGCAATTTGAGTTTTCCATCGTCATTAGGAGGCCCTGAACGTTACAATTAACTATCTGTTTTGCGTCCGATTCGAAAATCTTAACTCATAGGACACGTACCATAAGGTGCAAAAGAAAGCAATATCCCCATGTAGACAAGACGGCTGGAGTACGATGTATTGAATAGCGGCGCAATTTGAGAGTTCCATCGCAATTTGGAGGCCCTGAACGTTACAATTAACCATCAGTTTAGCAACGGATTCGAAAATCTATACTCACAGGAGACGGACCATAAGGAGCCCGAGGCAGCAATATCCCCTTGGAGCAAGTCCGCTGGAGGACGATGTATTGAATCGCGATGCAATTTGAGATTTTTATCGTCATTAGGAGGCCCTGAACGTAACAATTAACATCTGTTTTGCGACCGATTCGAAAATCTAGACTCACAGGAGACGGACCATAAGGTGCCGGAGGCAGCAATATCCCCTTGGACACAACTCGACTGGAGGACGATGTATTGAATCCGGACGGAATGTGAGCGTTCCATTGTCATTAGGAGACACTGAACGTAACAATTAACTATCAGTTTTGCGTCGGATTCGAAAATATAGACTTACAGGAGAACGACCATAAGGTGCTATAGGCAGCAATAGACCCTTAGAGACAAGTCGGCTGGAGGACGATGTATAGAATCTCGATGCCATTTGAGTGTTCCATCGTCATGAGGAGGCACTGATCGTTACAATTAACATCAGTTGTGCGTTCGATTCGAGAATCTAGACTCACAGGAGACGGACCATAAGGTGCCCGAGGCAGCAATATCCCCTTGGAGACAAGTCGGCTGAAGGACGATGTATTGAATCGCAATGCAATTTTAGTTTTCCATTGTCATTCGGTGGCCCTGACCGTTACAATTAACCATCAGTCTTCGTCGGATTCGAAAATCTAGACTCACAGGAGACGGACCATTAGGTGCCCAAGGCAGCAATATCCCCTTGTAGACAAGTCGGCTGGAGGACGATGTATTGAATCGCGACGCAATTTGAGTGTACCATCGTCATTAGGAGGCCCTGAACGTTACAATTAACCATCAGTTTTGCGTCGGATTCGAAAATCTAGACTCACAGGAGACGGACCATAAGGAGCCCGAGGCAGCAATACCCCTTGGAGCAAGTCCGCTGGAGGACGATGTATTGAATCGCAATGCAATTTGAAATTTTCATCGTCATTAGGAGGCCCTGAACGTTACAATTAACTATCAGATTTGCGTCCGATTCGAGAATCTAGACTCACAGGAAACGAACCATAAGGTGCCCGAGGCAGCAATATCCCCTTGGAGACAAGTCGGCTGAAGGACGATGTATTGAACCGCGATGCAATTTGAGCTTTCCATCGTCATTAGGAGGCCCTGAACGTAACAACTAACTATCAGTTTTGCGTCCGATTCGAAAATCTAGACTCACAGGAGACGGACCATAAGGTGCCTGAGGCAGCAATATCCCCTTGGAGTCAAGTCGGCTGGAGGAAGATTTATCGAATCGCGACGCAATTTGAGTGTTCCATCGTCATTAGGAGGCCCTGAACGTTACAATTAACCATCAGTTTTGCGTCCGAATCGAAAATCTAGACTCACAGGAGACGGACCATAAGGTGCCCGAGGCAGCAATATCCCCTTGGAGCCAAGTCGGCTGGAAGACGATGTATTGAATCGTGATGCAATTTTAGTTTTCCATTGTCATTCGGTGGCCCTGAAAGTTACAAATAACCATCAGTTTTGTGTCGGATTCCAAAATCTAGACTCACAGGAGACGGACCATATGGTGTCCGAGGCAGCAATATCCGCTTGGAGACAAGTCGGCTGGAGGACGATTTATTGAATCGCGACGCAATTTGATTGTTCCATCGTCATTAGGAGGCCCTGAACGTTACAATTAACCATCAGTCTTCGTCGGATTCGAAAATCTAGACTCACAGGAGACGGACCATTAGGTGCCCTAGGCAGCAATATCCCCTTGTAGACAAGTCGGCTGGAGGACGATGTATTGAATCGCGACGCAATTTGAGATTTTCATCGTCATTAGGAGGCCCCGAACGTAACAATTAACATCAGTTTTGCGTCGGATTCGAAAATCTGGACTCACAGGAGACGGACCATAAGGTGCCGGAGGCAGCAATATCCCCTTGGACACAACTCGACTGGAGGACGATGTATTGAATCCGGACGGAATGTGAGCGTTCCATTGTCATTAGGAGACCCTGAACGTAACAATTAACTATCAGTTTTGCGTCGGATTCGATAATCTAGACTTACAGGAGAACGACCATAAGGTGCTATAGGCAGCAATAGACCCTTAGAGACAAGTCGGCTGGAGGACGATGTATAGAATCGCGATGCCATTTGAGTGTTCCATCGTCATGAGGAGGCACTGAACGTTACAATTAACTATCAGTTTTGCATCCGATTCAAAATCTAGACTCACAGGAGACGGACCATAAGGTGCCCGAGACAGCAATATCCCCTTGGAGACAAGTCGGTTGGAGGACGATTTATTGAATCGCGACGCAATTTGAGTGTTCCATCGTCATTAGGAGGCCCTGAACATTACAATTAACCATCAGTTTAGCGTCGGATTCGAAAATCTAGACTCACTGGAGACGGACCATAAGGTGCACGAGGCAGCAATATCCCATTGGTGACAAGTCGGATGGAAGACGATGTATTGAATCGCGATGCAATTTGAGTTTTCCATCGTCATTAGGAGGCCCTGAACGTTACAATTAACCATCACTTTTGCGTCGGATTCGAAAATCTAGACTCACAGGAGACGGACCATAAGGTGCCCGAGGCAGCAATATCCACTTGGAGACAAGTCGGCTGGAGGACGATGTATTGAATCGCGATGCAATGTGAGTGTTCCATCGTCATTAGAAGGTCCTGACCGTTGCAATTAACCATCAGTTTTGCGTCGGATTCGAATATCTAGACTCACAGTAGACGGACCATAAGGTGCCGGAGGCAGCAATATCCCCTTGGAGACAAGTCGGCTGGAGGACGATTTATTGAATCGCGACGCAATTTGAGTGTTCCATCGTCATTAGGAGGCCCTGAACATTACAATTAACCATCAGTTTAGCGTCGGATTCGAAAATCTAGACTCACTGGAGACGGACCATAAGGTGCACGAGGCAGCAATATCCCCTTGGTGACAAGTCGGATGGAAGACGATGTATTGAATCGTGATGCAATTTGAGTTTTCCATCGTCATTAGGAGGCCCTGAACGTTACAATTAACTATCTGTTTTGCGTCCGATTCGAAAATCTAAACTCATAGGACACGTACCATAAGGTGCAAAAGAAAGCAATATCCCCATGTAGACAAGACGGCTGGAGTACGATGTATTGAATAGCGGCGCAATTTGAGAGTTCCATCGCAATTTGGAGGCCCTGAACGTTACAATTAACCATCAGTTTAGCAACGGATTCGAAAATCTATACTCACAGGAGACGGACCATAAGGAGCCCGAGGCAGCAATATCCCCTTGGAGCAAGTCCGCTGGAGGACGATGTATTGAATCGCGATGCAATTTGAGATTTTTATCGTCATTAGGAGGCCCTGAACGTAACAATTAACATCTGTTTTGCGACCGATTCGAAAATCTAGACTCACAGGAGACGGACCATAAGGTGCCGGAGGCAGCAATATCCCCTTGGACACAACTCGACTGGAGGACGATGTATTGAATCCGGACGGAATGTGAGCGTTCCATTGTCATTAGGAGACACTGAACGTAACAATTAACTATCAGTTTTGCGTCGGATTCGAAAATATAGACTTACAGGAGAACGACCATAAGGTGCTATAGGCAGCAATAGACCCTTAGAGACAAGTCGGCTGGAGGACGATGTATAGAATCTCGATGCCATTTGAGTGTTCCATCGTCATGAGGAGGCACTGATCGTTACAATTAACATCAGTTGTGCGTTCGATTCGAGAATGTAGACTCACAGGAGACGGACCATAAGGTGCCCGAGGCAGCAATATCCCCTTGGAGACAAGTCGGCTGAAGGACGATGTATTGAATCGCAATGCAATTTTAGTTTTCCATTGTCATTCGGTGGCCCTGACCGTTACAATTAACCATCAGTCTTCGTCGGATTCGAAAATCTAGACTCACAGGAGACGGACCATTAGGTGCCCAAGGCAGCAATATCCCCTTGTAGACAAGTCGGCTGGAGGACGATGTATTGAATCGCGACGCAATTTGAGTGTACCATCGTCATTAGGAGGCCCTGAACGTTACAATTAACCATCAGTTTTGCGTCGGATTCGAAAATCTAGACTCACAGGAGACGGACCATAAGGAGCCCGAGGCAGCAATACCCCTTGGAGCAAGTCCGCTGGAGGACGATGTATTGAATCGCAATGCAATTTGAAATTTTCATCGTCATTAGGAGGCCCTGAACGTAACAATTAACATCAGTTTTGCGTCGGATTCGAAAATCTAGACTCACAGGAGACGGACCATAAGGTGCCGGAGGCAGCAATATCCCCTTGGACACAACTCGACTGGAGGACGATGTATTGAATCCGGACGGAATGTGAGCGTTCCACTGTCATTAGGAGACCCTGAACGTAACAATTAACTATCAGTTTTGCGTCGGATTCGAAAATCTAGACTTACAGGAGAACGACCATAAGGTGCTATAGGCAGCAATAGACCCTTGGGGACAAGTCGGCTGGAGGACGATGTATTGAACCGCGATGCAATTTGAGTTTTCCATCGTCATTAGGAGGTCCTGAACGTAACAACCAACTATCAGTTTTGCGTCCGATTCGAAAATCTAGACTCACAGGAGACGGACCATAAGGTGCCTGAGGCAGCAATATCCCCTTGGAGTCAAGTCGGCTGGAGGAAAATTTATCGAATCGCGACGTAATTTGAGTGTTCCATCGTCATTAGGAGGCCCTGAACGTTACAATTAACCATCAGTTTTGCGTCCGATTCGAAAATCTAGACTCACAGGAGACGGACCATAAGGAGCCCGAGGCAGCAATATCCCCTTGGAGACAAGTCGGCTGGAAGACGATGTATTGAATCGCGATGCAATTTTAGTTTTCCATTGTCATTCGGTGCCCCTGACCGTTACAATTAACCATCAGTTTCGTTTCGGATTCCAAAATCTAGACTCACAGGAGACGGACCATATGGTGTCCGAGGCAGCAATATCCCCTTGGAGACAAGTCGGCTGGAGGACGATTTATTGAATCGCGACGCAATTTGATTGTTCCATCGTCATTAGGAGGCCCTGAACGTTACAATTAACCATCAGTTTTCGTCGGATTCGAAAATCTAGACTCACAGGAGACGGACCATTAGGTGCCCTAGGCAGCAATATCCCCTTGTAGACAAGTCGGCTGGAGGACGATGTATTGAATCGCGACGCAATTTGAGTGTTCCATCGTCATTAGGAGGCCATGAACGTTACAATTAACCATCAGTTTTGCGTCGGATTCGAAAATCTAGACTCACAGGAGACGGACCATAAGGAGCCCGAGGCAGCAATATCCCCTTGGAGCAAGTCCGCTGGAGGACGATGTATTGAATCGCGATGCAATTTGAAATTTTCATCGTCATTAGGAGGCCCTGAACGTAACAATTAACATCAGTTTTGCGTCGGATTCGAAAATCTAGACTCACAGGAGACGGACCATAAGGTGCCGGAGGCAGCAATATCCCCTTGGACACAACTCGACTGGAGGACGATGTATTGAATCCGGACGGAATGTGAGCGTTCCATTGTCATTAGGAGACCCTGAACGTAACAATTAACTATCAGTTTTGCGTCGGATTCGAAAATCTAGACTTACAGGAGAACGACCATAAGGTGCTATAGGCAGCAATAGACCCTTAGAGACAAGTCGGCTGGAGGACGATGTATAGAATCGCGATGCCATTTGAGTGTTCCATCGTCATGAGGAGGCACTGATCGTTACAATTAACATCAGTTGTGCGTCCGATTCGAAATTCTAGACTCACAGGAGACGGAGCATTAGGTGCCTAAGGCAGCAATATCCCCTTGGAGACAAGTCGGCTGGAGGACGATGTATTGAATCGCGACGCAATTTGAGTGCTCCATGGTCATCAGGAGGCCCTGAACGTTACAATTAACTATCAGTTTTGCGTCCGATTCGAGAATCTAGACTCACAGGAGACGGACCATAAGGTGCCCGAGGCAGCAATATCCCCTTGGGGACAAGTCGGCTGGAGGACGATGTATTGAACCGCGATGCAATTTGAGTTTTCCATCGTCATTAGGAGGCCCTGAACGTAACAACTAACTATCAGTTTTGCGTCCGATTCGAAAATCTAGACTCACAGGAGACGGACCATAAGGTGCCTGAGGCAGCAATATCCCCTTGGAGTCAAGTCGGCTGGAGGAAGATTTATCGAATCGCGACGTAATTTGAGTGTTCCATCGTCATTAGGAGGCCCTGAACGTTACAATTAACCATCAGTTTTGCGTCCGATTCGAAAATCTAGACTCACAGGAGACGGACCATAAGGAGCCCGAGGCAGCAATATCCCCTTGGAGACAAGTCGGCTGGAAGACGATGTATTGAATCGCGATGCAATTTTAGTTTTCCATTGTCATTCGGTGGCCCTGACCGTTACAATTAACCATCAGTTTTGTGTCGGATTCCAAAATCTAGACTCACAGGAGACGGACCATATGGTGTCCGAGGCAGCAATATCCCCTTGGAGACAAGTCGGCTGGAGGACGATTTATTGAATCGCGACGCAATTTGATTGTTCCATCGTCATTAGGAGGCCCTGAACGTTACAATTAACCATCAGTTTTCGTCGGATTCGAAAATCTAGACTCACAGGAGACGGACCATTAGGTGCCCTAGGCAGCAATATCCCCTTGTAGACAAGTCGGCTGGAGGACGATGTATTGAATCGCGACGCAATTTGAGTGTTCCATCGTCATTAGGAGGCCCTGAACGTTACAATTAACCATCAGTTTTGCGTCGGATTCGAAAATCTAGACTCACAGGAGACGGACCATAAGGAGCCCGAGGCAGCAAAATCCCCTTGGAGCAAGTCCGCTGGAGGACGATGTATTGAATCGCGATGCAATTTGAGATTTTCATCGTCATTAGGAGGCCCTGAACGTAACAATTAACATCCGTTTTGCGACCGATTCGAAAATCTAGAGTCACAGGAGAAGGACCATAAAGTGCCGGAGGCAGCAATATCCCCTTGGACACAACTCGACTGGAGGACGATGTATTGAATCCGGACGGAATGTGAGCGTTCCATTGTCATTAGGAGACCCTGAACGTAACAATTAACTATCAGTTTTGCGTCGGATTCGAAAATCTAGACTTACAGGAGAACGACCATAAGGTGCAATAGGCGGCAATAGACCCTTAGAGACAAGTCGGTTGGAGGACGATGTATAGAATCGCGATGCCATTTGAGTGTTCCATCGTCATGAGGAGGCACTGAACGTTACAATTAACTATCAGTTTTGCATCCGATTCAAAATCTAGACTCACAGGAGACGGACCATAAGGTGCCCGAGACGGCAATATCCTCTTGGAGACAAGTCGGTTGGAGGACGATGTATTGAATCGCGACTCAATTTGAGTGTTCCATCGTCATTAGGAGGCCCTGAACGTTACAATTAACCATCAGTTTTGCGTCGGATTCGAAAATCTAGACTCACAGGAGACGGACCATAAGGTACCCGAGGCAGCAATATCCACTTGGAGACAAGTCGGCTGGAGGACGATGTATTGAATCGCGATGCAATTTGAGTGCTCCATCGTCATTAGGAGGCCATGCACGTTACAATTAACTATCAGTTTTGCGTCGAATTCAAAAATCTAGTCTCACAGGAAACGGACCATAAGGCGCCCGAGGCAGCAATATCCCATTGGAGACAAGTCGGCTGGAGGAAGATTTATTGAATCGCGACGCAATTTGAGTGTTCCATCGTCATTAGGAGGCCCTGACCGTTACAATTAACCATCAGTTTTGCGTCGGATTCGAATATCTAGACTCACAGTAGACGGACCATAAGGTGCCGGACGCAGCAATATCCCCTTGGAGACAAGTCGGCTGGAGGACGATTTATTGAATCGCAACGCAATTTGAGTGTTCCATCATCAGTAGGAGGCCCTGAACGTTACAATTAACCATCAGTTTAGCGTCGGATTCGAAAATCTAGACTCACTGGAGAATGACCATAGGGTGCACGAGTCAGCAATATCCCCTTGGTGACAAGTCGGCTGGAAGACGATGTATTGATACGCGATGCAATTTGAGTTTTCCATCGTCATTAGGAGGCCCTGAACGTTACAATTAACTATCAGTTTTCCGTCCGATTCGAAAATCTGTACTCACAGGAGACGTACCATAAGGTGCCAAAGAAAGCAATATCCCCTTGTAGAGAAGACGGCTGGAGGACGATATATTGAATCGCGGTGCTATTTGAGTGTTCCATCGCCATTTGGAGGCACTGAACGTTACAATTAACCATCAGTTTTGCAACGGATTCGAAAATCTATACTCACAGGAGACGGACCATAAGGTGCCCGAAGCAGCAATATCCCCTTTGAGACAAGTCGGCTGGAGGACGATGTATTGCATCGCGATGCAATTTGAGATTTGCATCGTCATTAGGAGGCACTAAATGTTACAATTAACATCAGTTGTGCGTCCGATTCGAAAATCTAGACTCACAGGAGACGGAGCATAAGGTGCCCAAGGCAGCAATATCCCCTTGGAGACAAGTCGGCTGGAGGACGATGTATTGAATGTGGACGGAATGTGAGTGTTCCATAGTCACTAGGAGGCCCTGACCGTTACAATTAACCATCAGTTTTGCGTCGGATTCGAAAATATAGACTCACAGGAGACGGACCATAAGGTGCCCGAGGCAGCATAATCCCCTTGGAGACAAGTCGGCTGGAGGACGATGTATTGAATCGCGACGCAATTTGAGTGCTCCATCGTTTTTAGGAGGCCCTGACCGTTACAATTAACCATCAGTTTTGCGTCGGATTCGAAAATATAGACTCACAGGAGACGGACCTTAAGGTGCCGGAGGCAGCAATATCCCCTTGGACACAACTCGACTGGAGGACGATGTATTGAATCCGGACGGAATGTGAGCGTTCCACTGTCATTAGGAGACCCTGAACGTAACAATTAACTATCAGTTTTGCGTCGGATTCGAAAATCTAGACTTACAGGAGAACGACCATAAGGTGCTATAGGCAGCAATAGACCCTTAGAGACAAGTCGGCTGGAGGACGATGTATAGAATCGCGATGCCATTTGAGTGTTCCATCGTCATGAGGAGGCACTGGTCGTTACAATTAACATCAGTTGTGCGTCCGATTCGAAATTCTAGACTCACAGGAGACGGAGCATTAGGTGCCTAAGGCAGCAATATCCCCTTGGAGACAAGTCGGCTGGAGGACGATGTATTGAATCGCAACGCAATTTGAGTGCTCCATCGTCATCAGGAGGCCCTGAACGTTACAATTAACTATCAGTTTTGCGTCCGATTCGAGAATCTAGACTCACAGGAGACGGACCATAAGGTGCCCGAGGCAGCAATATCCCCTTGGGGACAAGTCGGCTGGAGGACGATGTATTGAACCGCGATGCAATTTGAGTTTTCCATCGTCATTAGGAGGTCCTGAACGTAACAACCAACTATCAGTTTTGCGTCCGATTCGAAAATCTAGACTCACAGGAGACGGACCATAAGGTGCCTGAGGCAGCAATATCCCCTTGGAGTCAAGTCGGCTGGAGGAAAATTTATCGAATCGCGACGTAATTTGAGTGTTCCATCGTCATTAGGAGGCCCTGAACGTTACAATTAACCATCAGTTTTGCGTCCGATTCGAAAATCTAGACTCACAGGAGACGGACCATAAGGAGCCCGAGGCAGCAATATCCCCTTGGAGACAAGTCGGCTGGAAGACGATGTATTGAATCGCGATGCAATTTTAGTTTTCCATTGTCATTCGGTGCCCCTGACCGTTACAATTAACCATCAGTTTCGTTTCGGATTCCAAAATCTAGACTCACAGGAGACGGACCATATGGTGTCCGAGGCAGCAATATCCCCTTGGAGACAAGTCGGCTGGAGGACGATTTATTGAATCGCGACGCAATTTGATTGTTCCATCGTCATTAGGAGGCCCTGAACGTTACAATTAACCATCAGTTTTCGTCGGATTCGAAAATCTAGACTCACAGGAGACGGACCATTAGGTGCCCTAGGCAGCAATATCCCCTTGTAGACAAGTCGGCTGGAGGACGATGTATTGAATCGCGACGCAATTTGAGTGTTCCATCGTCATTAGGAGGCCATGAACGTTACAATTAACCATCAGTTTTGCGTCGGATTCGAAAATCTAGACTCACAGGAGACGGACCATAAGGAGCCCGAGGCAGCAATATCCCCTTGGAGCAAGTCCGCTGGAGGACGATGTATTGAATCGCGATGCAATTTGAAATTTTCATCGTCATTAGGAGGCCCTGAACGTAACAATTAACATCAGTTTTGCGTCGGATTCGAAAATCTAGACTCACAGGAGACGGACCATAAGGTGCCGGAGGCAGCAATATCCCCTTGGACACAACTCGACTGGAGGACGATGTATTGAATCCGGACGGAATGTGAGCGTTCCATTGTCATTAGGAGACCCTGAACGTAACAATTAACTATCAGTTTTGCGTCGGATTCGAAAATCTAGACTTACAGGAGAACGACCATAAGGTGCTATAGGCAGCAATAGACCCTTAGAGACAAGTCGGCTGGAGGACGATGTATAGAATCGCGATGCCATTTGAGTGTTCCATCGTCATGAGGAGGCACTGATCGTTACAATTAACATCAGTTGTGCGTCCGATTCGAAATTCTAGACTCACAGGAGACGGAGCATTAGGTGCCTAAGGCAGCAATATCCCCTTGGAGACAAGTCGGCTGGAGGACGATGTATTGAATCGCGACGCAATTTGAGTGCTCCATCGTCATCAGGAGGCCCTGAACGTTACAATTAACTATCAGTTTTGCGTCCGATTCGAGAATCTAGACTCACAGGAGACGGACCATAAGGTGCCCGAGGCAGCAATATCCCCTTGGGGACAAGTCGGCTGGAGGACGATGTATTGAACCGCGATGCAATTTGAGTTTTCCATCGTCATTAGGAGGCCCTGAACGTAACAACTAACTATCAGTTTTGCGTCCGATTCGAAAATCTAGACTCACAGGAGACGGACCATAAGGTGCCTGAGGCAGCAATATCCCCTTGGAGTCAAGTCGGCTGGAGGAAGATTTATCGAATCGCGACGTAATTTGAGTGTTCCATCGTCATTAGGAGGCCCTGAACGTTACAATTAACCATCAGTTTTGCGTCCGATTCGAAAATCTAGACTCACAGGAGACGGACCATAAGGAGCCCGAGGCAGCAATATCCCCTTGGAGACAAGTCGGCTGGAAGACGATGTATTGAATCGCGATGCAATTTTAGTTTTCCATTGTCATTCGGTGGCCCTGACCGTTACAATTAACCATCAGTTTTGTGTCGGATTCCAAAATCTAGACTCACAGGAGACGGACCATATGGTGTCCGAGGCAGCAATATCCCCTTGGAGACAAGTCGGCTGGAGGACGATTTATTGAATCGCGACGCAATTTGATTGTTCCATCGTCATTAGGAGGCCCTGAACGTTACAATTAACCATCAGTTTTCGTCGGATTCGAAAATCTAGACTCACAGGAGACGGACCATTAGGTGCCCTAGGCAGCAATATCCCCTTGTAGACAAGTCGGCTGGAGGACGATGTATTGAATCGCGACGCAATTTGAGTGTTCCATCGTCATTAGGAGGCCCTGAACGTTACAATTAACCATCAGTTTTGCGTCGGATTCGAAAATCTAGACTCACAGGAGACGGACCATAAGGAGCCCGAGGCAGCAAAATCCCCTTGGAGCAAGTCCGCTGGAGGACGATGTATTGAATCGCGATGCAATTTGAGATTTTCATCGTCATTAGGAGGCCCTGAACGTAACAATTAACATCCGTTTTGCGACCGATTCGAAAATCTAGAGTCACAGGAGAAGGACCATAAAGTGCCGGAGGCAGCAATATCCCCTTGGACACAACTCGACTGGAGGACGATGTATTGAATCCGGACGGAATGTGAGCGTTCCATTGTCATTAGGAGACCCTGAACGTAACAATTAACTATCAGTTTTGCGTCGGATTCGAAAATCTAGACTTACAGGAGAACGACCATAAGGTGCAATAGGCGGCAATAGACCCTTAGAGACAAGTCGGTTGGAGGACGATGTATAGAATCGCGATGCCATTTGAGTGTTCCATCGTCATGAGGAGGCACTGAACGTTACAATTAACTATCAGTTTTGCATCCGATTCAAAATCTAGACTCACAGGAGACGGACCATAAGGTGCCCGAGACGGCAATATCCTCTTGGAGACAAGTCGGTTGGAGGACGATGTATTGAATCGCGACTCAATTTGAGTGCTCCATCGTCATTAGGAGGCCATGCACGTTACAATTAACTATCAGTTTTGCGTCGAATTCAAAAATCTAGTCTCACAGGAAACGGACCATAAGGCGCCCGAGGCAGCAATATCCCATTGGAGACAAGTCGGCTGGAGGAAGATTTATTGAATCGCGACGCAATTTGAGTGTTCCATCGTCATTAGGAGGCCCTGACCGTTACAATTAACCATCAGTTTTGCGTCGGATTCGAATATCTAGACTCACAGTAGACGGACCATAAGGTGCCGGACGCAGCAATATCCCCTTGGAGACAAGTCGGCTGGAGGACGATTTATTGAATCGCAACGCAATTTGAGTGTTCCATCATCAGTAGGAGGCCCTGAACGTTACAATTAACCATCAGTTTAGCGTCGGATTCGAAAATCTAGACTCACTGGAGAATGACCATAGGGTGCACGAGGCAGCAATATCCCCTTGGTGACAAGTCGGCTGGAAGACGATGTATTGATACGCGATGCAATTTGAGTTTTCCATCGTCATTAGGAGGCCCTGAACGTTACAATTAACTATCAGTTTTCCGTCCGATTCGAAAATCTGTACTCACAGGAGACGTACCATAAGGTGCCAAAGAAAGCAATATCCCCTTGTAGAGAAGACGGCTGGAGGACGATGTATTGAATCGCGGTGCTATTTGAGTGTTCCATCGCCATTTGGAGGCACTGAACGTTACAATTAACCATCAGTTTTGCAACGGATTCGAAAATCTATACTCACAGGAGACGGACCATAAGGTGCCCGAGGCAGCAATATCCCCTTTGAGACAAGTCGGCTGGAGGACGATGTATTGCATCGCGATGCAATTTGAGATTTGCATCGTCATTAGGAGGCACTAAATGTTACAATTAACATCAGTTGTGCGTCCGATTCGAAAATCTAGACTCACAGGAGACGGAGCATAAGGTGCCCAAGGCAGCAATATCCCCTTGGAGACAAGTCGGCTGGAGGACGATGTATTGAATGTGGACGGAATGTGAGTGTTCCATAGTCACTAGGAGGCCCTGACCGTTACAATTAACCATCAGTTTTGCGTCGGATTCGAAAATATAGACTCACAGGAGACGGACCATAAGGTGCCCGAGGCAGCATAATCCCCTTGGAGACAAGTCGGCTGGAGGACGATGTATTGAATCGCGACGCAATTTGAGTGCTCCATCGTTTTTAGGAGGCCCTGAACGTTACAATTAACCATCAGTTTTGCATCGGATTCGAAAATCTAGACTCACAGCAGACTGACCATAAGGTGCCCGAGGCAGCAATATCCCCTTGGAGCCAATCCGGCTGGAGGACGATGTATTGAATGTGGACGGAATGTGAGTGTTCCATAGTCATTACGAAGCCCTGAACGTTACAATTAACCATCAGCTTTGCGTCGGATTCGAAAATATAGACTCACAGGAGACGGAACATAAGGTGCCCGATGCAGCAATATCCCCTTGGGGACAAGACGGCTTTAGGACGATGTATTGAATCGCGATGCAATTTGAATTTTCCATCGCCATTAGGAGGCCCTGAACGTTACAATTAACTATCAGTTTTGCGTCCGATTCGAACATCTAGACTCACAGGAGAACGACAATAAGGTGCCATAGGCAGCAACACACCCTTGGAGACAAGTCGGCTAGAGGACGATGTATTGATTCGCGATCCAATTTGAGTGTTCCACCGTTATTATGAGGCTCTGAACGTTACAAATAAAATCAGTTTTGCGTCCGATTCGAAAATCTAGACTCACAGGAGACGGACCGCAAGGTGCCCGAGGCAGCAATATCCACTTGGAGACAAGTCGCTGGAGGACGATTTATTGAATCGCGACGCAATATGAGTGTTCCATCGTCATTAGGAGGCCCTGAACGTTACAATTAACTATCAGTTTAGCGTCCGATTCGAAAATCTTGACTCACAGGAGACGGACCATAAGGTGCCCAAGGCAGCAATATCCCCTTGGAGACAAGTCGGCTGGAGGACGATGTATTGAATGTGGACGGAATGTGAGTGTTCCATAGTCACTAGGAGGCCCTGACCGTTACAATTAACCATCAGTTTTGCGTCGGATTCGAAAATATAGACTCACAGGAGACGGACCATAAGGTGCCCGAGGCAGCATAATCCCCTTGGAGACAAGTCGGCTGGAGGACGATGTATTGAATCTCGTCGCAATTTGAGTGTTCCCTCGTCATTAGGAGGCCCTGAACGTTACAAATAAGTATTAGTTTTGTGTCCGACTCGAAAACTAGACTCACAGGAGACGGACCATAAGGTGCCTGAGGCAGCAATATCCCCTAGGAGACAAGTCGGTGGAGGAAGATTTATCGAATTGCGACGCAATTTGAGCGTTCCATCGTCATTAGGAGGCCCTGAACGTTACAATTAACCATCAGTTTAGCGTCGGATTCGAAAATCTAGACTCACTGGAGAATGACCATAGGGTGCACGAGGCAGCAATATCCCCTTGGTGACAAGTCGGCTGGAAGACGATGTATTGATACGCGATGCAATTTTAGTTTTCCATCGTCATTAGGTGGCCCTGACCGTTACAAATAACCATCAGTTTTGCGTCGGATTCCAAACTCTAGACTCACAGGAGACAGACCATATGGTGTCCGAGGCAGCTATATCCCCTTGAAGGCAAGTCGGCTAGAGGACCATTTATTGAATCGCGACGCAATTTGAGTGATCCATCGTCATTAGGAGGCCCTGAGCGTTACAATTAACTATCAGTTTTGCGTCGGATTCGGAAATCTGTACTCACAGGAGACAGTCCAAATGGTGTCCGAGGCAGCAATATCCCCTTGGAGACAAGTCGGCTAGAGGACGATTTATTGAATCGCGATGCAAATTTAGTTTTCCATCGTCATTAGGTGGCCGTGACCGTTACAATTAACCATCAGTTTACCGTCGGATTCCAAAATCTAGACTCACAGGAGACAGACCAAATGGTGTCCGAGGCAGCAATATCCCCTTGGAGACAAGGCGGCTAGAGGACGATTTATTGAATCGCGACGCAATTTGAGTGTTCCATCGTCATTAGGAGACCCTGAACGTTACAATTAACTATCAGTTTCGTCGGATTCGAAAATCTAGACTCGCAGGAGACGGACCATAAGGTGCCCTAGGCAGCAATATCCCCTTGGAGACAAGTCGGCTGGAGGACGATGTATTGAATCGCGATGCAATTTGAGTTTTCCATCGTCATTAGGAGGCCCTGAATGTTACAACTAACTATCAGTTTTGCGTCCGATTCGAAAATCTAGACTTACAGGAGACGGACCATAAGGCGCCCAAGGCAGGAATATCCCCTTGTAGACAAGTCGGCTGGAGGACGATGTATTGAATCGCGACGCAATTTGAGTGTTCCATCGTTATTAGGAGGCACTGAACGTTACAATTAACCATCAGTTTTGCGTCGGATTCGAAAATCTAGACTCACAGGAGACGGACCATAAGGAGCCTGAGGCAGGATTATCCCCTTGGAGACAAGTCGGCTGGAGGACGATGTATTGAATCGCGATGTAATTTGAGATTTTCATCGTCATTAGGAGACCCTGAACGTAACAATTAACATCAGTTTTGCGACCGATTCGAAAATCTAGACTCACAGGAGACGGACCATAAGGTGCAGGAGGCAGCATTATCCCTTTGGACACAAGTCGACTGGAGGACGACGTATTTAATCTGGACGGAATGTGAGCGTTCCATCGTCATTAGGAGACATTGAACGTTACAATTAACCATCAGTTTTGCGTCGGATTCGAAAATCTAGACTTACAGGAGAACGACCATAAGGTGCCATAGGCAGCAATAGACCCTTGGAGACAAGTCGGCTGGAGTACGATGTATTGAATCGCGATGAAATTTGAGTTTTCCATCGCCATTAGGAGGCCCTGAACGTTGCAATTAACTAACAGTTTTGCGTCCGATTCGAAAATCTAAACTCACAGGAGAACGACAATAAGGTACCATAGGCAGCAACACACCCTTGGAGACAAGTCTGCTGGAGGACGATGTACTGATTCGCGATCCAATTTGAGTGTTCCATCGTTATTAGGAGGCCCTGAACGTTACAAATAAAATTAGTTTTGCGTCCGATTAAAAAATCTAGACTCACAGGAGACGGACCACAAGGTGCCCGAGGCAGCAATATCCCCTTGGACACAAGTCGGCTGGAGGACGATGTATTGAATCGCGATGCAATTTGTGTGTTCCATCGTCATTAGGAGGCCCTGAACGTTACAATTAACTATCAGTTTTGCGTCCGATTCTAAAATCTAGACCCACAGGAGACGGACCATAAAGTGCCCGAGGCAGCAAATACCCTTGGAGACAAGTCGGCTGGAGGACGATTTATTGAATCGCGTCGCAATTACAGTGTTCCACCGTCATTGGGAGGCCCGGAACGTTACAATTAACCATCAGTTTTGCATCGGATTCGAAAATCTAGACTCACAGGAGACTGACCATAAGATGCCCGAGGCAGCAATATCACCTTGGAGATAAGTTGGCTGGAGGACGATGTATTGAATCGGGATGCAAGTTGAGTTTTCCAACGTCATTAGGAGGCCCTGAACGTTACAACTAATATCAGTTCTGCGTCCGATTCGAAATTCTAGACTCACAGGAGACGGACCATAAGGTGCCCGAGGCAACAATATCCCCTTGGAGACAAGTCGGCTGGAGGACGATGTATTGAATCGCGATGCACTTTGAGATTTCCATCGTTCTTAGGAGGCCCTGAACGTTACAATTAACATCAGTTTTGCGTCCGATTCGAAAATCTAGAGTCACAGGAGACGGACCATAATTTGCCCCAGGCAGCAATATCCAATTGGAGACAAGTCGGCTGGAGGACGATGTATTGAATCGCGATGCAATTTTAGTTTTCCATCGTCATTAGAAGGCCTTAAACGTTACAATTAACTATCAGTTTTGCGTCCGATTCGAAAATCTACACTCACAGGAGACGGACCATAAGGTGCCCGAGGCAGCAATATCCAGTTGGAGACAAGTCGGCTGGAGGACGATGTATTGAATCGCGATGCAATTTGAGTGTTCCATCGTCATTAGGAGGCCCTGAACGTTACAATTAACTTCAGTTTTGCGTCCGATTCGAAAATCTAGACTCACAGGAGACGGACCATAAGGTGCCATAGGCAGCAATAGACCCTTGGAGGACGATGTATTGAATCGCGATGTAATTTAAGTGTTCCATCGTCATTATGAGACCTTGAACGTTACAATTAACTATCAGTTTTGGGTCCGATTCGAAAATCTAGACTCCCAGGAGACTGACCATTAGGTGCCCGAGGCAGCAATATGCCCTTGGATACAAGTCGGCTGGAGGACGATGTATTCAATCGCGATGCAATTTGATTTTTCCATCGTGATTAAAAGGCCCTGAACGTTACAATTAATTATCAGTTTTTCGTCCGATTCGAAAATCTAGACTCACAGGAGAAGGACCATAAGGTTCCCGATGCAGCAATAGCCCCTTGGAGACACGTCGGCTGGAGGACGATTTATAGAATCGCGACGCAATTTGAGCGTTCCATCGTCATTAGGAGGCCCTGAACGTTACAATTAACGATCAGTTTCGCTTCAGATTCGAAAATCTAGACTCACAGGAGACGGACCATAAGTGCACGAGGCAGCAATATCCCCTTCGAGACAAGTCGGCTGGAGGACGATGTATTGAATCTGGACGGAATGTGAGCGTTCGATCGTCATTAGAGGCCCTGAACGTTACAATTAACTATCAGTTTTGCGTCGGATTCGAACATCTAGACTTACAGGGGAACGACCATAAGGTGCCACGGGCAGCAATAGACCCTTGGAGACAAGTCGGCTGGAGGACGATGTATTGAATCGCGATGCCGTTAGAGTGTTCCTCGTCATTAGGAGGTCCTGAACGTGACAATTAACCATGAGTTTTGCGTCGGATTCGAAAATCTAGACTCACAGGAGAGCGACCATAAGGTGCCACAGGCAGCAATAGACCCTTTGAGACAAGTCGGCTGGAGGACGATGTATTGAATCGCGATTCCATTTGAGTGTTCCATCGAGATTAGGAAGCCATGAACGTTACAATTAACTATCAGTTTTGCATCTGATTCGAAGATCTAGACTCACAGGAGACGGACCATAAGGTGCCCGAGGCAGCAATATCCCCTTGGAGATAAGTTGGTTGGAGGACGATGTATTGAATCTGGACCGAATGTGAGCGTTCCATCGTCATTAGGAGGCCCTGATCGTTACAATTAACTATCAGTTTTGCGTCCGATTCGAAAATGTAGACTCGCAGGAGAACGACCATAAGGTGCCATAGGCAGCAATACACCCTTGGAGACAAGTCGGCTTGAGGACGATGTATTGAATCGCGATGCCATTTGAGTGTTCCATCATCATTAGGAGGCCCTGATCGTTACAATTAACCATCAGTTTTTCGTCGGATTCGAAAATCTAGGCTCATAGGAGAAGGACCAGAAGGTGCCCGAGGCAGCAATATCCCCTTGGAGACAAGTCGGCTGCAGGACGATGTATTGAAACGCGATGCAATTTGAGTGTTCCATCGTCATTTGAGGCCCTGAACGTTCAATCAACTATCAGTTTTGCGTCCCATTCTAAAATCTAGACTCACAGGAGACGAAACATACGGTGCCCGAGGCAGCAATATACACTTGGAGACAAGTCGGAGGGAGGATGTTTTATTGAATCTCGACGCAATTTGAGTGTTCCATCGTCATTAGGAGGCCCTGAACGCTACAATTAAAGATCAGTTTTGCATCGGATTCCAAAATCTAGACTCACAGGAGACTGACCATAAGGTGCCCGAGGCAGCAATATCCCCTTGGAGACAAGTCGGCTGGAGGACGATGTATTGCATCGCGACGCAATTTGAGTGTTCCATCGTCATTAGGATGCCCTGAACGTTACAATTAACCATCAGTTTTGCGTCGGATTCGAAAATCTAGACTCACAGGAGACGGACCATAAGGTGCCCAAGGCAGCAATATCCCCTTCGAGGCAAGTCGGCTGGAGGAAGATGTATTGAATCGCGATGCAATTTGAGATTTCCATCGTCATTAAGAGGCCCTGAACGTTACAATTAACATCAGTTTTGCGTCCGATTCGAAAATCTAGACTCACAAGAGACGGACCATAAGCTGCCCGAGGCAGCAATATCCCCTTTGAGACAAGTAGGCTGGAGGACGATGTATTGAATCTGGACGGAATGTGAGCGTTCCATCGTCATTAGGAGGCCTTGATCGTTACAATTAACCATCAGTTTTGCATCCGATTCAAAATCTAGACTCACAGGAGACGGACCATAAGGTGCCCGAGGCAGCAATATCCCCTTCGAGACAAGTCGGCTGCAGGACGATGTATTGAATCGCGATGCAATTTGAGATTTCCATCGACATTAAAAGGCCCTGAACGTTACAATTAACATCAGCCATGCGTCCGATTCGAAAATCTACACTCACAAAAGGCGGACAATTAGGTGCAATATCCCCTTGGAGATAAGTCGGTTGGAGGACGATGTATTGAATCTGGACGGAATGTGAGCGTTCCATCGTCATTAGGAGGCCCTGATCGTTACAATTAACTATCAGTTTTGCGTCCGATTCGAAAATCTAGACTCGCAGGAGAACGACCATAAGGTGCCATAGGCAGCAATACACCCTTGGAGACAAGTCGGCTTGAGGACGATGCATTGAATCGCGATGCCATTTGAGTGTTGCATCATCATTAGGAGGCCCTGATCGTTACAATTAACCATCAGTTTTTCGTCGGATTCGAAAATCTAGGCTCATAGGAGAAGGACCATAAGGTGCCCGAGGCAGCAATATCCCCTTGGAGACACGTCGGCTGCAGGACGATGTATTGAATCGCGATGCAATTTGAGTGTTCCATCGTCATTAGGAGGCCCTGAACGTTTCAATCAACTATCAGTTTTGCGTCCGATTCAAAAATCTAGACTCACAGGAGACGGAACATAAGGTGTCGAGGCAGCAATATACACTTGGAGACAAGTCGGAGGGAGGACGATTTATTGAATCGCGACGCAATTTGAGTGTTCCATCGTCATTAGGAGGCCCTGAACGTTACAATTAACTATCAGTTTTGCATCCGATTCGAAAATCTAGACTCACAGGAGACGGACCATAAGGTGCTTGAGACAGCAATATCCCCTTGGAGACAAGTCGGCTGGAAGACGATGTATTTAATCGCGACTCAATTTGATTGTTCCATCGTCATTAGGAGGCCTAGAACGTTACAATTAACCATCAGTTTTGCGTCGGATTCGAAAATCTAGACTCACAGGAGAACGACCATAAAGTGCCACAGGGAGCAATACACCCTTGGAGACAAGTCGGCTGGAGGACGATATATTGAATCGCGATTCCATTTGAGTGTTCCATCGTGATTAGGAAGCCATGAACGTTACAATTAACTATCAGTTTTGCATCTGATTCGAAAATCTAGACTCACAGGAGACGGACCATAAGGTGCCCGAAACAGCAATATCGCCGTGGAGACAAGTCGGCTGGAGTTCGATGTATTGAATCGCGACGCAATTTGAGTGTTCCATCGTCATTAGGATGCCCTGAACGTTACAATTAACCATCAGTTTTGCGACGGATTCGAAAATCTAGTCCCACAGGAGACGGACCATAAGGTGCCCGAGGCAGCAATATCCCCTTGGAGACAAGTCGGCTGGAGGAAGATGTATTGAATCGCGATGCAATTTGAGATTTCCATCGTCATTAAGAGGCCCTGAACGTTACAATTAACATCAGTTTTTCGTCCGATTCGAAAATCTAGACTCACAGGAGACGGACAATAAGGTGCCCGAGGCAGCAATATCCCCTTGGAGACAAGTCGGCTGGAGGACGATGTATTGAATCTGGACGGAATGTGAGCGTTCCATCGTCATTAGGAGGCCCTGATCGTTACAATTAACTATCAGTTTTGCGTCCGATTCAAAATCTAGACTCACAGGAGACGGACCATATGGTGCCCGAGGCATCAATAACCCCTTGGAGACAAGTCCGCTGGAGGACGATGTATTGAATCGCGGCGCAATTTGAGTGTTCCATCGTCATTAGGAGGCCCTGAACGTTACAATTATTTATCAGTTTTTCGTCCGATTCCAATATCTAGACTCACAGGAGACGGACCATAAGGAGCCCGAGGCAGCAATATCCCCTTGGAGACAAGTCGGCTGGAAGACGATGTATTGAATCGCGACTCAATTTGATTGTTCCATCGTCATTAGGAGGCCTAGAACGTTCCAATTAACCATCAGTTTTGCGTCGGATTCGAAAATCTAGACTCACAGGAGAACGACCATAAAGAATCCGATGCAAAACTGATGGTTAATTGTAACGTTCAGGGCCTCCTAATGATGATGGAACACTCAAATTGCAACGCGATGCTATACATCGTCATACAGCCGACTTGTCTCCAAGGGTGTATTGCTGTCTATGGCGCCTTATGGTTGTTTTTTTGTGAGTCTAGATTTTCGAGTCGGACGCAAAACTGATAGTTAATTGTAATGTTCAGGGCCTCCTAATGACGATGGAAAACTCATATTGCATCGCGATTCAATACATCGTCCTCCAGGCGACCTGTCTCCAACGGGATATTGCTGCCTCGGGCACCTGATGGTCAGTCTCCTGTGAGTCTAGATTTTCGAATCCGATGCAAAACTGATGGTTAATTGTAACGTTCAGGGCATCCTAATGACGATGGAACACTCAAATGGCGTCGCGATTCAATACATCGTCCTCCAGCCGACTTGTCTCCGAGGGGATATTGCTGTCTCGGGCACCTTATGGTCCGTCTCCTGTGAGTCTAGATTTTCGAATCCAACGCAAAACTGATGGTTAATTGTAACATTCAGGGCCTCCTAATGACGATGGAACACTCAAAATGCGTCGCGATTCAATAAATCGATCTCCAGCCGACTTGTCTCCAAGGGGATATTGCTGCCTAGGGCACCTTATAGTCCGTCTCCTGTGAACCTAGATCTTCGAATCTGACGCAAAACTGATGGTTAATTGTAACGTTCAGGGCCGCCTAATGACGATGGAACACTCGAATGGCGTCGCGATTTTATAAATCTTCCTCCAGCCGACTTGTCTCCGAGGGGATATTGCTGCCTCGGGCACCTTATGGTCCGTTTACTGTGAGTCTAGATTTTCGAATCCGACGCACAACTGATAGTTAATTGTAACGGTCAGGGCCACCTAATGAGTCGCGATTCAATACATCGTCCTCCAGCTGACTTGTCTCCATTGGTTCTATTGCTGCCTGTGGGACCTTATGGTCGTTCTCCTGTGAGTCTACATTTTCGAATCCTTATGGTCCGTCTGCTGTGAGCCTAGATTTTCGAATCAGATGCAAAACTGATAATTAATTGTAACGTTCATGGAGTCCTAATCACGATGGAACACTCAAATTGCATCGCGATGCAATACATCGTCCTCCAGCCGACTTGTCTCCAAGGGGATATTGCTGCCTCGGGCACCTTATGGTCCGTCTCCTGTGAGTCTAGATTTTCGAATCGGATGCAAAACTGATAGTTAATTGTAACGTTCAGGGCCTCCTAATGACGATGGAACGATCACATTCCGGCCAGATTCAATACATCGTCCTCCAGCCGATTTGTCTCCAAGGGGATATTGCTGCCCCGGGCACCTTATGGTCCGTCTCGTGTGAGTCTAGATTTTCTAATCGGACGCAAAACTGATGTTAATTGTAACGTTCAGGGCCTCTTCATGACGATGGAAATCTCAAATTGCATCGCGATTCAATACATCCGCCTCCAGCCGACATGTCTCGAAGGGGATATTGCTGCCTCGGGCACCTTATGGTCCGTCTCCTGTGAGTCTAGATTTTCGAATCTGACGACAAACTGATGGTTAATTGTGAAGTTCAGGACATCCTAATGACGATGGAACACTCAAATTGCGTAGCGATTCAATACTTCCTCCTCCAGCCGATTTGTCTATAAGGGGATATTGCTGCCTCGGGCACCTTATGACCTGTCTCCTGTGAGTCTAGATTTTGGAATCGGACGCAAAACTGATAGTTAATTGTAACGTTCAGGGCCTCCTAATGACGATGGAAAACTCAAGTTGCCTCGCGATTCAATACATCGTCCTCCAGCCGACTGGTCTTCAAGGGGTCATTGCTGCATCGTGCACCTTATGGTCCGTCTCCAGTGAGTCTAGATTTTCGAATCGGACGCAAAACTCATAGTTAATTGTAACGTTCAGGGCCTCCTAATGACGTTGGAAAACTCAAATTGCATCGCGATTCAATACATCGTCCTGCAGCCGACTTGTCTCCAAGGGGATATTGCTGCCTCGGTCACCTTATGGTCAGTCTCCTGTGAGTCTAGATTTTCGAATCGGACGCAAAACTGATAGTGAATTGTAATGTTCAGGGCCTCCTAATGACGATGGAAAACTCAAATTGAATCGCGAACCAATACATCGTCCTCTAGACGACTTGTCTCCAAGGGGATATTGCTGTCTCTGGCACCCTATGGTCAGTCTCCCGTGAGTCTAGATTTTCGAATCCGATGAGAAACTGATGGTTAGTTGTAACGTTCAGGGCCTCCTAATGACGATGAAACACTCAAATTGCGTCGCGATTCAATAAATCGTTCTCCAGCAGACTTGTCTCCAAGGGGATATTGCTGCCTCGGGCACCTTATGGTCCGTCTCCAGTGAGTCTAGATTTTCGAATCGGACGCAAAACTGATAGTTAATTGTATTGTTCAGGGCTACCTAATGACGATGGAACGCTGACATTCCGTCCAGATTCAATTCATCGTCCTCCAACCGACTAGTCTCCAAGGGGATATTACTGCCTCGAGCACCTTATGGTCCGTCTCCTGTGAGTCTAGATTTTCGAATCGGACGCAAAACTGATGTTAATTGTTACGTTCATGGCCGCCTAATGACGATGGAAAACTAAAATTGCATCGCGATTCAATATATCGTCCTCCAGCCGTCTTGTCTCCAAGGGGATATTGCTGCCTCGGGCACCTTATGGTTCGTCCCCTGTGAGTCTAGATTTTCGAATCCAACGCATAACTGATGGTTAATTGTAACGTTCAGGGGCTCCTAATGACGATGGAACACTCAAACTTCGTCGCGATTCAATACATCGTCCGCCAGCCGACTGTCTCCAAGGGGATGTTGCTGCCTCGGGCACCTTATGGTCCGTCTCCTGTGAGTCTAGATTTTCGAATCGGATGCAAAGCTGATAGTTAATTGTAACGTTCATGGCTTCCTAATCACGATGGAACACTCAAATGGAATCGCGATTCAATACATCGTCCTCCGGCCGACTTGTCTCCAAGGGTCTATTGCTGCCTGTGGCACCTTATTGTCGTTCTCCTGTGTGTCTACATTTTCAAATCCGACGCAAAACTGATAGTTAATTGTAACGCTCAGGGCCTCCTAATGACGATGGAACGCTCACATTCCGTCCAGACTCAATACATCGTCCTCCAGCCGACTTGTCTCAAAGGGGATATTGCTGATTCGGGCACCTTATGGTCCGTCTCCTGTGAGTCTAGATTTTCGAATCTGACGCAAAACTGATGTTAATTGTAACCTTCAGGGCCTCTTAATGACGATGGAAATCTCAAATTGCATCGCGATTCAATACATCGTCCTCCAGCCGACTAGTCTCCAATGGGATATTGCTGCTTCGGGCACCTTATGGTCCGTCTCCTGTGGCCCTAGATTTTCGAATCGGATGCAAAACTGATAGTTAATTGTAACGTTCATGGCGTCCTAATCACCATGGAACACTCAAATGGCATCGCGATTCAATACATCGTCCTCCAGCTGACTTGTCTCCAAGGGTCTATTGCTACCTGTGGCACCTTATGGTCGCTCTCCTGTGAGCCTACAATTTCGAATCCGACGCTAAAGTGATACTTAATTGTAACGTTCAGTGCCCCCTAATGGCGATGGAACGCTCACATTCCGTCCAGATTCAATACATCGTCCTCCAACCGACTTGTCTCCAAGGGGATATTGCTGCCTCGGGCAGCTTATGGTCCGTCTCCTGTGAGTCTATATTTTCGAATCGGACGCAAAACTGATGTTAATTGTAACTTTCAGGGCCTCTTAATGACGATGGAAATCTCAAATTGCATCGCGATTGGATACATCGTCCTCCAGCCGACTTGTCTCCAAGGGGATATTGCTGCCTCGGGCACCTTATTGTCCGTCTCCTGTGAGAATATATTTTCGAATCCGACGCAAAACTGATGGTTAATTGTAACGTTCAGTGCCTCCAAATGACGATGGAACACTCAAATTGAGTCGCGATTCAATACATCGTCCTCCAGCCGACTTGTCTCCAAGGGGATATTGCTGTCACGGGCATCTTATGGTCCGTTTCCTGTGAGTTTAGATTTTCGAATTGGATGCAAGCCTGATAGTTAATTGTAACGTTCAGGGCCTCCTAGTGACGAGGAACACTCTAATGGCATCGCGGTTCAATACATCGTCCTCCAGCCGACTCGTCTCCAAGGGTCTATTGCTGCCTCGGGCACCTTATGGTCAATCTCCTGTGAGTCTAGTATTCGAATCCGATGCAAAACTGATGGTTAATTGTAACGTTCAGGGCCTCCTAATGACGATGGAACACTCAAATTGCGTCGCGATTCAATAAATCGTCGTCCAGCCGACTTGTCTCCAAGGGTATATTGCTGCCTCGGGCACTTTATGGTCCGTCTCCTGTGAGTCTAGATTTTAGAATCGGACGCAAAACTGATAGTTGATTGTAACGTTCAGGGCCTCCTAATGACGATGGAACACTCAAATTGGATCGCGATTCAATACATCGCCCTCCAGCCGACTTGTCTCCAAGGGGATATTGCTGCCTCGGGCACCTTATGGTTAATCTCCTGTGAGTCTAGTATTCGAATCCGATGCAAAACTGATGGTTAATTGTAACGTTCAGGGCCTCCTAATGACGATGGAACACTCAAATTGCGTCGCGATTCAATAAATCGTCGTCCAGCCGACTTGTCTCCAAGGGTATATTGCTGCCTCGGTTACCTTATGGTCCGTCTCCTGTGAGTCTAGATTTTAGAATCGGACGCAAAACTGATAGTTGATTGTAACGTTCAGGGCCTCCTAATGACGATGGAACACTCAAATTGGATCGCGATTCAATACATCATCCTCCAGCCGACTTGTCTCCAAGGGGATATTGCTGCCTCGGGCACATTATGGTCCGTCTCCTATGAGTCTAGATTTTCGAATCCGACGCAAAACTGATGGTTAATTGTGAAGTTCAGGACATCCTAATGACGATGGAACACTCAAATTGCGTCGCGATTCAATACTTCCTCCTCCAGCCGATTTGTCTATAAGGGGATATTGCTGCCTCGGGCACCTTATGACCTGTCTCCTGTGAGTCTAGATTTTGGAATCGGACGCAAAACTGATAGTTAATTGTAGCGTTCAGGGCCTCCTAATGACGTTGAAAAACTCAAATTGCATCGCGATTCAATACATCGTCCTCCAGCCGACTTGTCTCCAAGGGGATATTGCTGCCTCGGGCACCTTACGGTCAATCTCCTGTAAGTCTAGATTTTCGAATCGGACGCAAAACTGATGGTTAATTGTAGTGTTCAGGGCCTCCTAATGATGATGGAACACTCAAATGGCATCGCGATTCAAAACATCGTCCTCCAGCTGACTTGTCTCCAAGGGTCTATTGCTGCCCGTGGCACCTTATGGTCGTTCTCCTGTGAGTCTAGATTTTCGAATCGGACGCAAAACTGATAGTTAATTGTAACGTTAGGGCCTTCTAATCACGATGGAAAACTCAAATTGCATCGCGATTCAATACATCGTCCTCCAGCCGACTTGTCTCCAAGGGGATATTGCTGCCTCGGTCACCTTATGGTCGTTCTCCTGTGAGTCTAGATTTTCGAATCGGACGCAAAACTGATAGTTAATTGTAACGTTCAGGGCCTTCTAATCACGATGGAAAACTCAAATTGCATCGCGATTCAATACATCGTCCTCCAGCCGACTTGTCTCCAAGTGTATATTGCTGCCTCGGGCACCTTATGTTCCGTCTCCTGTGAGTCTAGATTTTAGAATCGGACGCAAAACTGATAGTTGATTGAAACGTTCAGGGCCTCCTAATGACGATGGAACACTCAAATTGCAACGCGATTCAATACATCAACCTGCAGCCGACCTGTGTCCAAGGGGATATTGCTGCCTCGGGCACCTTATGGTCCTTCTCCTATAAGCCTAGATTTTCGAATCCGACGAAAAACTGATGGTTAATTGAAACGATCAGGGCCTCCTAATGATGATGGAACACTCAAATGGCATCGCGATTCAATACATCGTCCTCAAGCTGACTTGTCTCCAAGGGTGTATTGCTGCCTATGGCACCTTATGGTCGTTCTCCTGCGAGTCTAGATTTTCGAATCGGACGCAAAACTGATAGTTAATTGTAACGATCAGGGCCTCCTAATGACGATGGAACGCTCACATTCAGTCCATATCCAAACATCGTCCTCCAACCGACTTATCTCCAAGGGGATATTTTTTTTTTTTTTTTTTTTAAAAAAAAACTTTATTTCCAAATACATATTAATCATACAATATAGCCCACTACCTTATGTGATTAGTGGGCCGTAATACATATACATTGATTCATGTTATTGCAGCTATTCTACATATGACTTAGTAACTAGTTTGTTAGGGCGCTATGTAAAAACTACAATGGGCATAGTAATATGTTCTTAGAGCTAGGTGGTATCCTTCTAACTATGGACTAGTCACTATATCCTACAGCGTTACAAATGTGTCAGTTAGAATATAAACCTACTATAAGGCCTTGCTCATTGAGCTAACCCCAATGAGCGTGCCCCTGACACTGGGCAGGCCATGGTGTTAGTCGCTGCAGGTTCCTATAACTAAAGTCTATATCTAAGTTCTACAACTAAACTTATCCTAGGGTCAAGTTTGGGTGCGTTGTCTAATCCGGTTTATAAGTGCATCCCACTCCCCCATTCCTGAGCGCGGCGGATTCTCAACTGAAGAAGTCGGCCTTTCCGCGCGCAGGCGGTTCGGGAGTAGGGTACTAGACTTCATCGTTATGTTAAGATGTCTTTGTAAGGTGCTAGTTCATTTCTCTTAGAAAGTCTCTTAAGACTTTCTGTGATACCGCGTTTGCCAGTTCATTGATAATCTGAAAAGTGTCGCGTTGTCTCAACAGTCTGAATGTGTCATTGTGGGGTAGTTGGTCACGTAACACAGAGGCCACATCATTGAAAAGGGGGCACTCGTAGACTACATGGTCAGGAGTACCCTCCGGAACACCACAGTCACACGCGGGTGTCGCCTTTCTTCCGAAACGACATAAGTATGTCGGATAGGGTCCATGGCCAGTGAGAAGGTGAATAAGTCCCCTAGTTGGTTCAAAATACTTCATTTCCATTCTTTCCCTGACATCTGGTAAGAAGTTGAATGTTCTTCGCCCTGTTTCTTCATTTTCCCATGAATGTTGCCACAGCTGATCCCCTCTTAGCCTGATCTCAACTTTATTTTCCATCCTACTCCCTAAAATCTCTTCTATTTTATCCACGTTTCCCTTTTTTGCCCAGTACCAAGCAGCCTGCTCACGAATTTTAATATCTAAGGGGCAGAGTCCCATTATGACTAATAGGGCCCCTCCTGGTGTGGTCCTATAAGCCCCCGTTGATCTCAAAATCATGTTTCTTTGTACTCTTCTCACTGCCATGGCGGGCACCACCCTCGTGAGCCTATGTGCCCAGACTCCAGAACCGTAACCAACTATGGAGGTGAGTATGCTGTTATGATATAGTTTGATGAGATGTGGTGGGAGGTGGAAACGTTTATATCCAATGGAGATGAGGTTATTGAGTACTTGTAAGGCTCTTTGTGTTACGGTTTCAATGTGTCTGCTAAATGACCACCTCTCATCAATGATGATGCCCAGGTATCGAGTCTCACGTCGCCTGAGAACTGGTGAACCCTCTATCCTGACTGTTGGATTCCTCGCTAGCTGTCCCTTTAAAAGGAGATATGTCGACTTAGTTGGTGATATTGTCATCTTTGTTTTTTGGCACCAAAGTTGAAGTGTTCTTATTGCACGTTCTATCTTTGGTTCTATGTCTTCTCGGCTTCGGCCGCCAACCAGTAGGAGGAGGTCATCGGCGTAGGCTATCACCTCCAGCACGTCATCACTTTGCTGTAGTGTGTCTAATAGAGGTTCCATGTGGATGTCCCAAAACAGGGGACCTAATACGGAGCCCTGGGGACATCCCTTGGTGATTGTTTTTGTTACCCTTGTGCTGGGGGATGATAGCCAGACCTCCCGATCCTCACAATAGCTCCTCAGACATCCATATAGCAGCCCTGGACACTCCTTCTCCCGTAAACAGGAGAAGAGCGAAGGCCACCACAGGTTGTCGAAGGCGCCACTTATGTCCACCATGATGCCAACAACGTACTTGTACGGGGTAGAGCCACAGACCTCAGCCGCGAGGGCGATTGCATCAGATGCTGATCGCCCAGGCCTGAAGCCGAATTGTCTGCTGCTCATCCCGCACAGCACTCGGTGCGCAGCCAGTCTGTCAGCCAGCAGTCTCTCCAGAACCTTCCCAAGCAGATCAAGCAGGCAGATTGGTCGGTAGGATTTTGTATCTGCTGGGTCCTTGTCAGCTCCTTTCTTAATAATCACCACATTTGCCCTCTTCCAAATTCGAGGGAACTTTTGTTGCCTAAGACACTCGTTATAGAGATGAGTTAGAGGGGCGACAATCTGGGGAGCCAGAAACTGCACCACCTCCGCCACAATGCCATCTGGCCCGGGAGCTTTCCCTATCTTCAGGGATTTTATATGGGCAGCTACCTCCTCCTCAGAGAAGGGGTAGACTGCCGTGTTATTTCCATACTCATTGCTGTTATAGTTCTCCCGCAGCTGCTGTTGTTCGTCTGTTTCTCCATCCGCTGTGTCATCAGGCAGCAGGGACCGAAGAAGGACCTCAGCAGTTTCCTGCCAAGACTCCGTCATCCCATCCCCGCGCCTGACGGTTGAGAGCTCCATCGGAGAGCGGATTTTTTCCCGGACAAGCTTATAGGGAACTCCCCAAGGGTCTAGAGCAAGTTGATTTAGAACAAAGTGTTCCCAACTTTCAGATCTGACCTCACGTAGGCGTCTTTGGAAATTTTCTTTCGCTTCCCGGTACAATTGCAGCCGTCTTTGTCTTTCTAGCCAGACGACACTGCGCTGGTAGTGCCTCCTGAGCCTTCTGACAGACCGGCGCATCTCCTCCAGTTCAGCTGACCATGGTGACGGAGAAGCCGCCATGGCCTTCCTCCTAGTAGGAACAGCAGCCTTCACCGCTCGAGTTATTGTCGTCATCAGTTCCTCAGCTCTGTTGTCTATGTCATAGTCCAGGTGTCCATCACCTTCTGGTAGTGCAGGAATGTCGCACTCCCTTGCTAGCTTCTCCCAATCAGCTCTTTTGTAATTATATTGCACCTCCCACCCCATGGTCCAGCGGCTCTCCCTGTCTCCCACACTGAAAATAATGAGATTGTGATCACTAGTGGTGGCGTTTTCTAGCACTTCCCATTGTTGAATTAGATGCGCCGCGTTAGGCGTAGCCAAGGTCACACCGATGTTTGTGCCCTGGCCACCTCCCGCCACATATGTCGGAGGGTTTCCTGGCTTATTTACCACCACTAGCTGCAAGGCCATGATGGTCTCTTCTGCCTTCTCACCGTTAGGGTCTCTGGTGCCACTGTACCATAGGGGGGATTTAGCATTTATGTCGGCAGTTATAATTACTTTTCGCCCCCGCAACGCCGTGATAACTGTGGTGAGGTGTGTCAGGTGTCTTTCGATATCGTCACCGTACTGGAAGTACATATTAATTAAAATAATGTTACCAGATGGAGATTGCAGCTCCACGACGTTGCAGTGGCTTGTTGTAAATTGTGTCAATACTATGGCTCTTAAGATTTTATTTGTTATAATTATTGCCGATCTCGGGTCTTCTCCTCTACTTATGACTTGCCATGTCGCGGCTGTAAAAACTAATTTTCCATTTAGGGAGTACGGCTCTTGTAGGCAGATCAGATCCAGTCTCCTCTCCTCCACTTCCTTACGTAGCTCCTGCATCACAAGTCTGCTGTTGTGGGCGTTAAGTTGTCCAATAGTGATTTTTGTCATTAGTTTTCATGGAAAGTATGTATGAATTCTGTCATTTGGCCAGGTCTTGTTCCAGTCGAATGTGATACGTCCATTTGCTAAGACTGCCTGTTCATATATGTTGTTCAAGTCAAACTTTTCGCCTCGTCTTTCAAAGACCTTCTTAAGTAAGTCTCGCAGGGCTCCGAAGTCAGTGGGGAGATTCACTGACTTAAGTTGGATTCTGTCTACAGCCTCCATTACCGAGAAGGTGACTGTCCTACCGTTTTCATGTCCCACCCGGACCACATGTCTTAAGGCAGTGGTCAGGGTAGTCGGCTGCTCTAATCTCGCTAACTGCATAGTGAATTCCAGGTTTGGATAGACTCTGACTGGGTCAATGGGTGGCAATCTCACAACAGGATCTTTCATGTTTAGTTCACAGGAGCTGGTTATTTTATTTTCCTGGAGTGGTTGGTTGTTGTTCTCACTTCCTTCAGTTGGGATTGCCACCGTCTCAGTTGCAGGATGCCATTGCCGTTGTTCTTTAGTTGGCGTTGTCACCCGGGCTTGGGAGGAGGGAGACTTGACTTTAAGAGGATCAGTCTGAGTTCCTCTATCGGTTGTGGCGGATTCCGTTTGAGTACTCACATCTTTGGTGGTGATTGAGGCGTTGGTGATCGACCTCAAAAATATCTTGAAAGCACTTGCCCTCATGGCATCCCTCCTCCTTTTGCTCGGGGATTTTCTTTTGGGCATCCTGTTCGCTTTGACTTGATCAGCCATAGTCTATCCTTGAGATTAGTCGTTGCTCTAAGAGTCTGTAGGTGGGGCAGTTTCGCCCAGTGGCGCCGCAAGGTCTTTTGCCCCTTCTTTTGCATGGGATGCAAACTGTTGCAGCCCTACAATCTTTGCGGACGTGTCCATCCTCACCACATTTCGAGCAGACCGACCCCCTGGTACAGTGCCTCAGAACGTGGTCAAGATCTCCGCAATTGTGGCAACGCGGTACCACAAGATAATCACGTGCGTTTATGGCGTGAAAGCCAATATAGACTCGGCCCATTGTAGTTATTCTCTTCCACATCTGAGAGGAGACCTCGGCGACGTGGTGAACCACGTCACGGTCCCGAGGCCCTGTTTTAAATTTCAGTTTAAAGTTTTCTTTGAATTCTTCTCCTGTCATTTCTTCGAAATTCTGTGCTTTTATTGTTTCATGTATTTCCTCATTAGTCATAGTTGTTGGTACATCATACAGGATGACCAACGGGTTTCTTTTCCTCGGTGGCTCGCATTTTACCACCGAGTTTAGCTTAGCGTTGTTTAGTAGTTTAGTTTTGTCCTCTTCAGAGGCCACTTCTACAATTACTGAGTTTTTACTTGGTTTAATCTTATTTATTTTGATTTTATCTTTTATTGGGTTGATTGTGGTGGTTAGTAATTCCTGTATTCTTTTCACACTGGTGTCCTGACCAGGTAGGGTCCTAAGGAACACCGTTGTGTCTGTTCTTTTTGACACTTTAGCAATTGTGTCTCTGGTTGTTTGTGACTTTGGTGGCGCTTGTGCGACCACACCCGCCCAGGTCTTAGTCGGTTGTTTACGCAATCTTTCGTTTTCTCTCTCTAATTCTTCAACGCGGCCTTCAAGCTTGGCGTTGGCTATGGCCCATGCCGCCAGCTCATTTTTTATTGTTGTCAATGCCGCTTGGCTAATTTTGCCGTTTTTGATATTTTGCTCAAGGAGCAAAGTAATTCTTGTATGTCTCTGTAGAACGTTTTCCTCGTTTGCTTGTCCTGACTCGTCCTGTGGAGCGGGTACAGGCATCACAGAAGCTCGCGATGGCGCACTAGAATCACTCGTCTCTGGTGTCTCCATGATTAACGAGTGATAAAAAGAGGTGGGAGCCCGTCTCTTGCCCCGGACCGGCTCCTCTGGCATGGGGGGGGGACTCTTGCAGCTCGCCCACCGACCTCGCCCCTAGGTCAAGGGCACTCCAGAGCTGCAGGGTTCAGCGCGCCGTTGCCAGCACACTGGTCCCCGTCGAAGGCCTCGTCGTCGACGATTTCACTCGACGCTCCTCGGCAAGTGCACCCCGCACTCCGGAGAGGCGGATGCACCCCTCGCCCTTCGCCGCCTACTAGCCCGAGTTTCCACCTGAAGGCCAAGGACCCACTCCTACTCAGGTGGTGGGTCGGTCCCCCAGTCGTTCGGCGGTCTGGGCCCATCTAACCTAGCCCAGGCGATGTCACCACCTCCTGGGTTTGGCACAACACGCCCCGGTTACCCAGGGGCGCGGCGAAGCACCCTTGCCGACTCGCGCCGAGATCCCACGCCGACAAACGAGGTCGCCGGCATGCAGAGCACCTGCTGGTCTGTGCCCTGCGAACAGAAAGGGACTGGTGTTCGGTCCCTCGACACAGCTCCCCCTGTGCCACGCACCCTTCGCTTTCGCATCGGGTTGGGTCGCAGCTCTCCCTTTTGACGCAAGGCAGAATGCCAAGCTTGACGTCTGGCACCACGGGAAGGCGGAAAGAGCCACTTGGGAAGGAGAGGCTATGTGAGACGCATCACTTCCCCGAGTGAGGACTGCCGCGGCACGCTCGACGTAAAGCGATACGCTTCAGTACGAGCTTCCGTGCCTTACGGCGCGCCGGCGACGGGCGGGCCCGCACCGAAACGCGCCGTCAAGCGACTGACCTCACGCCAGACTTATCTCCAAGGGAATATTGTTGAATCAGGCACCTTATGGTCAGCCTTTTGGGAGTATAGATATTGGAATCGTCCTAATGACGATGGAACACTCAAATTGCTTTGCGATTCAATACATCGTCCTCAGGCCGACTTGTCTCCAAGGGGATATTGCTGCCTCGGGCACCATATGGTCCGTCTCCTTTGAGTCTAGATTTTGAATCGGACGCAAAACTGATAGTTAATTGTAGCGATCAGGGCTTCCTAGTGACGATGGAACGCTCACATTCCGTCCAGATCCAATACATCGTTCTCCAGCCGACTTGTCTCCAAGGGGATATTGCTGCCTCGGGCACCTTATGGTCCGTCTCCTGTGAGTCTAGATTTTCGAATCGGATGCAAAACTGATGTTAATTGTAACGTTCAGGGCCTCTTAATGACGATGGAAATCTCAAATTGCATTGCGATTCAATACATCTTCCTCCAGCCGACTTGTCTCCAAGGGGATATTGCTGCCTCGGGCACCTCATGGTCCGTCTCCTGTGAGTCTAGATTTTCGAATCCGACGCAAAACTGATGGTTAATTGTAACGTTCAGGGCATCCTAATGACGATGGAACACTCAAATTGCGTCGCGATTCAATACATCGTCCTCCAGCCGACTTGTCTTCAAGGGGATATTGCTGCCTCGGGCACCTTATGGTCAGTCTTCTGTGAGTCTAGATTTTGGAATCCGATGCAAAACTGATGGTAAATTGTAACGTTCAGGGCCTCTTAATGACGATGGAACACTCAAATTGCGTCGCGATTCAATAAATCGTCCTCCCCCCGACTTGTCTCCAAGTGTATATTGCTGCCTCGGGCACCTTATGTTCCGTCTCCTGTGAGTCTAGATTTGAGAATCGGACGCAAAACTGATAGTTGATTGAAACGTTCAGGGCCTCCTAATGACGATGGAACACTCAAATTGCATCGCGATTCAATACATCGTCCTGCAGCCGACTTGTCTCCAAGGGGATATTGCTGCCTCGGGCACCTTATAGTCCTTCTCCTATGAGCCTAGATTTTCGAATCCGACGAAAAACTGATGGTTAATTGTAACGATCAGGGCCTCCTAATGATGATGGAACACTCAAATAGCATCGCGAATCAATACATCGTCCTCAAGCCGACTTGTCTCCAAGGGTGTATTGCTGCCTATGGCACCTTATGGTCGTTCTCCTGCGTGTCTAGATTTTCGAATCGGACGCAAAACTGATGGTTAATTGTAACGTTCTAGGCCTCCTAATGACGATGGAACACTCAAATTGAGTCGCGATTCAATACATTGTCTTCCAGTCGACTTGTTTCCAAGGGGATATTGCTGTCTCAAGCACCTAATGGTCCGTCTCCTGTAAGTCTAGATTTTCGAATCGGATGCCAAACTGATAGTTAATTGTAACGTTGAGGGCCTCCTAATGACGAGGAACACTTTAATGGCATCGCGATTCAAGTACATCGTCCTCCAGCCGACTTGCCTCCAAGGGTCTAAGTGCTGCCCTTGGCACCTTATGGTCGTTCTCCAGTAAGTCTACATTTTCGAATCCGACGCAAAACTGATAGTTAATTGTAACGATCAGGGCCTCCTAATGACGATGGAACGCTCACATTCCGTCCAGATTCAATACATCGTCCTCCAGCCGACTTGTCTCCAAGGGGATTTGCTGCCTCGGGCACCTTATCGTCCGTCTCCTGTGAGTCTAGATTTTCGAATCGGACGCAAAACTGATGTTAATTGTAACGTTTAGGGCCTCTTAATGACGATGGAAATCTCAAATTGCATCGCGATTCAATACATCGTCCTCCAGCCGACTTGTCTCCAAGGGGATATTGCTGCCTCGGGCACCTTATGGTCCGTCTCCTGTGAGTCTAGATTTTCGAATCCGACGCAAATCTGATGGTTAATTGTAACGTTGAGGGCATCCTAATGACGATGGAACACTCAAATTGCGTCGCGATTCTATACATCGTCCTCCAGCCGCTTTGTCTACAAGGGGATATTGCTGCCTCGGGCACCTTATGGTCTGTCTCCTGTGAGTATAGGTTTTGGAATCGGACGAAAAACTGGTAGTTAATTGTAACGTTCAGGGCCTCCTAATGACGATGGAATACTCAAATTGCGTCGCGCTTCAATACATTGATTTCCAGCCGACGTGTCTCCAAGGGGATATTGCTGCCTCGGGCACCTTATGGTCCGTCTCCTGTGAATCTAGATTTTCGAATCAGATGCAAAACTGATAGTTAATAGTAACGTTCATGGCTTCCTAATCACGATGGAAGACTCAAATGGAATCGTGATTCAATACATCGTCCTCCAGACGACTTGTCTCCAAGGGTCTATTGCTGCCTGTGGCACATTATGGTCGTTCTCCTGTGAGTCTAGATTTTCGAATCCGACGCAAAACTGATAATTAATTGTAACGTTCTAGGGCTCCTAATGACGATAGAACACTCAAATTGAGTCGCGATTCAATACATTGTCTTCCAGCCGACTTGTTTCCAAGGGGATATTGCTGTCTCAAGCACCTTATGGTCCGTCTCCTGTAAGTCTAGATTTTCGAATCGGACGCAAAACTGATGTTAATTGTAACGTTCAGGGCCTCTTAATGACGATGGAAATCTCAAATTGCATTGCGATTCAATACATCGTCCTCCAGCCGACTTGTCTCCAAGGGGATATTGCTGCCTCGGGCACCTTATGGTCCGTCTCCTGTGAGTCTAGATTTTCGAATTCGACGCAAATCTGATGGTTAATTGTAACGTTCAGGGCATCCTAATGACGATGGAACACTAAAATTGCGTCGCGATTCAATAAATCGTCCTCCAGCCGACTTGTCTCTAAGGGGATATTGCTGCCTCGATCACCTTTTGGTCAGTCTCCTGTGAGTCTAAATTTTGGAATCCGATGCAAAACTGATGGTTAATTGTAACGTTCAGGGCCTCCTAATGACGATGGAACACTCAAATTGCGTCGCGATTCAATAAATCGTCCTCCCTCCGACTTGTCTCCAAGTGTATATTGCTGCCTCGGGCACCTTATGTTCCGTCTCCTGTGAGTCTAGATTTTAGAATCGGACGCAAAACTGATAGTTGATTGAAATGTTCAGGGCCTCCTAATGACGATGGAACACTCAAATTGCAACGCGATTCAATACATCAACCTGCAGCCGACCTGTGTCCAAGGGGATATTGCTGCCTCGGGCACCTTATGGTCCTTCTCCTATAAGCCTAGATTTTCTAATCCGACGAAAAACTGATGGTTAATTGAAACGATCAGGGCCTCCTAATGTTGATGGAACACTCAAATGGCATCGCGATTCAATACATCGTCCTCAAGCTGACTTGTCTCCAAGGGTGTATTGCTGCCTATGGCACCTTATGGTCGTTCTCAAGCGAGTCTAGATTTTCGAATCGGACGCAAAACTGATAGTTAATTGTAACGATCAGGGCCTCCTAATGACGATGGAACACTCAAATTGCTTTGCGATTCAATACATCGTCCTCAGGCCGACTTGTCTCCAAGGGGATATTGCTGCCTCGGGCACCATATGGTCCGTCTCCTTTGAGTCTAGATTTTGAATCGGACGCAAAACTGATAGTTAATTGTAGCGATCAGGGCATCCTAGTGACGATGGAACGCTCACATTCCGTCCAGATCCAATACATCGTCCTCCAGCCGACTTGTCTCCAAGGGGATATTGCTGCCTCGGGCACCTTATGGTCCGTCTCCTGTGAGTCTAGATTTTCGAATCGGATGCAAAACTGATGTTAATTGTAACGTTCAGGGCCTCTTAAAGACGATGGAAATCTCAAATTGCTTTGCGATTCAATACATCTTCCTCCAGCCGACTTGTCTCCAAGGGGATATTGCTGCCTCGGGCACCTCATGGTCCGTCTCCTGTGAGTCTAGATTTTCGAATCCGACGCAAAACTGATGGTTAATTGTAACGTTCAGGGCATCCTAATGACGATGGAACACTCAAATTGCGTCGCGATTCAATACATCGTCCTCCAGCCGACTTGTCTTCAAGGGGATATTGCTGCCTCGGGCACCTTATGGTCAGTCTTCTGTGAGTCTAGACTTTGGAATCCGATGCAAAACTGATGGTAAATTGTAACGTTCAGGGCCTCTTAATGACGATGGAACACTCAAATTGCGTCGCGATTCAATAAATCGTCCTCCCCCCGACTTGTCTCCAAGTGTATATTGCTGCCTCGGGCACCTTATGTTCCGTCTCCTGTGAGTCTAGATTTGAGAATCGGACGCAAAACTGATAGTTGATTGAAACGTTCAGGGCCTCCTAATGACGATGGAACACTCAAATTGCATCGCGATTCAATACATCGTCCTGCAGCCGACTTGTCTCCAAGGGAATATTGCTGCCTCGGGCACCTTATAGTCCTTCTCCTATGAGCCTAGATTTTCGAATCCGACGAAAAACTGATGGTTAATTGTAACGATCAGGGCCTCCTAATGATGATGGAACACTTAAATAGCATCGCGATTCAATACATCGTCCTCAAGCCGACTTGTCTCCAAGGGTGTATTGCTGCCTATGGCACCTTATGGTCGTTCTCCTGCGTGTCTAGATTTTCGAATCGGACGCAAAACTGATGGTTAATTGTAACGTTCTAGGCCTCCTAATGACGATGGAACACTCAAATTGAGTCGCGATTCAATACATTGTCTTCCAGTCGACTTGTTTCCAAGGGGATATTGCTGTCTCAAGCACCTTATGGTCCGTCTCCTGTAAGTCTAGATTTTCGAATCGGATGCCAAACTGATAGTTAATTGTAACGTTGAGGGCCTCCTAATGACGAGGAACACTTTAATGGCATCGCGATTCAAGTACATCGTCCTCCAGCCGACTTGTCTCCAAGGGGATATTGCTGCCTCGGGCACCTTATGGTCCGTCCCCTGTGAGTCTAGATTTTCGAATCCGACGCAAATCTGATGGTTAATTGTAACGTTCAGGGCATCCTAATGACGATGGAACACTCAAATTGCGTCGCGATTCAACAAATCGTCCTCGCTCCGACTTGTCTCCAAGTATATATTGCTGCCTCGGACACCTTATGTTCCGTCTCCTGTGAGTCTAGATTTTAGAATCGGACGCAAAACTGATAGTTGATTGAATCGTTCAGGGCCTCCTAATGACGATGGAACACTCAAATTGCATCTTGATTCAATACATCATCCTGCAGCCGACCTGTCTCCAAGGGGATATTGCTGCCTCGGGCACCTTATGGTCCGTCTCCTGTGAGTCTAGATTTTCGAATCGGACGCAAAACTGATGTTAATTGTAACGTTCAGGGCCTCTTAATGACGATGGAAATCTCAAATTGCATCGCGATTCAATACATCGTCCTCCAGCCGACTTGTCTCCAAGGGGATATTGCTGCCTCGGGCACCATATGGTCCGTCTCCTGTGAGTCTAGATTTTGAATCGGACGCAAAACTGATAGTTAATTGTAACGATCAGGGCCTCCTAATGACGATGGAACGCTCACATTCCGTCCAGATCCAATACATCGTCCTCCAGCCGACTTGTCTCCAAGGGGATATTCCTGCCTCGGGCACCTTATGGTCAGTCTCCTGTGAGTCTAGATTTTCGAATCGGATGCAAAACTGATGTTAATTGTAACGTTCAGGGCCTCTTAATGACGATGGAAATCTCAAATTGCATCGCGATTCAATACATCGTCCTCCAGCTGACTTGTCTCCAAGGGGATATTGCTGCCTCGGGCACGTCATGGTCCGTCTCCTGTGAGTCTAGATTTTGAATCGGACGCAAAACTGATAGTTAATTGTAACGATCAGGGCCTCCTAATGACGATGGAACGCTCACATTCCGTCCAGACTCAATACATCGTCCTCCAAACGGCTTATCTCCAAGGGGATATTGCGGCCTCTGGCACCTAATGGTCCGCCTTTTGTGAGTCTAGATTTTCGAATCGGACGCATAACAGATGTTAATTGTAACGTTCAGGGCCTTTTAATGACGATGGAAATCTCAAATTGCATCGCGATTCAATACATCGTCCTCCAGCCGACTTGTCTCGAAGCGGATATTGCTGCCTCGGGCACCTTATGGTCCGTCTCCTGTGAGTCTAGATTTTGAATCGGATGCAAAACTGATGGTTAATTGTAACGTTCAGGGCATACTAATGACGATGGAACACTCAAATTGCGTCGCGATTCAATACATGGTCCTCCAGCCGACTCGTCTACAAGGGGATATTGCTGCCTCGGGCACCTTATGGTCCGTCTCCTGTGAGTCTAGATATTGGAATCGGACGAAAAACTGATAGTTAATTGTAACGTTCAGGGCCTCCTAAAGACGATGGAACATCCAAATTGCGTCGCGATTCAATACATCGTCCTCCAGCCGACTTGTCTCCAAGGGGATATTACTGCCTCGGGCACCATATGGTCCGTCTCCTGTGAGTCTAGATTTTGAATCGGACGCAAATCTGATAGTTAATTGTAACGATCAGGGGCTCCTAATGACGATGGAACGCTCACATTCCGTCCAGATTCAATACATCGTCCTCCAGCCGACTTGTCTTCAAGGGGATATTGCTGCCTCGGGCACCTCATGGTCCGTCTCCTGTGAGTCTAGATTTTAGAATCCGATGCAAAACTGATGGTTAATTGTAACGTTCAGGGCCTCCTAATGATGATGGAACACTCAAATTGCAACGCGATTCTATACATCGTCCTACAGCCGACTTGTCTCCAAGGGTGTATTGCTGTCTATGGCACCTTATGGTTGTTTTCCTGTGAGTCTAGATTTTCGAATCCAAAGCAAAACTGATGGTTAATTGTAACATTCAGGGCCTCCTAATGACGATGGAAAACTAAAATTGCATCGCGATTCAATACATCGTCCTCCAGCCGACTTGTCTCCATTGGTCTATTGCTGCCTGTGGGACCTCATGGTCGTTCTACTGTGAGTCTACATTTTCGAATCCTTATGGACCGTCTGCTGTGAGCCTAGATTTTCGAATCAGATGCAAAACTGATAATTAATTGTAACGTTCATGGAGTCCTAAACACGATGGAACACTCAAATCGAATCGCGATTCATTACATCGTACTCCAGCTGACTTGTCTCCAAGGGCCTATTGCTGCCTGTGGCACCTTATGGTCGTTCTCCTGTGAGTGTAGATTTTCGAATCCGACGCAAAACTGATGGTTAATTGTAACGCTCAGGGCCTCCTAATGGCGATGGAACGCTCAAATTGAGTCGCGGTTCAATACATCGTCCTCCAGCCGACTTGTCTCCAAGGGGATATTACTGTCTCGGGCACCTTATGGTCCGTCTCCTGTGAGTCTAGATTTTCGAATCGGACGCAAAACTGATGTTAATTGTAACGTTCAGGGCCTCTTCATGACGATGGAAATCTCAAATTGCATCGCGATTCAATACATCCGCCTCCAGCCGACATGTCTCCAAGGGAATATTGCTGCCTCGGGTACCTTATGGTCCGATTCCTGTGAGTCTAGATTTTCGAATCCGACGCAAAACTGATGGTTAATTGTGAAGTTCAGGACATCCTAATGACGATGGAACACTCAAATTGCGTCGCGATTGAATACATCTTCCTCCAGCCGATTTGTCTCCAAGGGGAAATTGCTGCCTCGGGCACCTTTTGACCTGTCTCCTGTGAGTCTAGATTTTCGAATCGGACGCAAAACTGATAGTTAATTGTAACGTTCAGGGCCTCCTAATGACGATGGAAAACTCAAATTGCCTCGCGATTCAATACATCGTCCTCCAGCCGACTGGTCTTCAAGGGGTCATTGCTGCATCGTGCACCTTATGGTCCGTCTCGTGTGAGTCTAGATTTTCGAATCGGACGCAAAACTGATAGTTAATTGTAACGTTCAGGGCCTCCTAATGACGTTGGAAAACTCAAATTGCATCGCGATTCAATACATCGTCCTCCAGCCGACTTGTCTCCAAGGGGATATTGCTGCCTCGGGCACCTTATGGTCAATCTCCTGTAAGTCTAGATTTTCGAATCGGACGCAAAACTGATAGTTAATTGTATTGTTCAGGGCTACCTAATGACGCTGGAACGCTGACATTCCGTCCAGATTCAATTCATCGTCCTCCAACCGACTAGTCTCCAAGGGGATATTACTGCCTCGGGCACCTTATGGTCCGTCTCCTGTGAGTCTAGATTTTCGAATCGGACGCAAAACTGATGTTAATTGTAACGTTCAGGGCCGCCTAATGACGATGGAACACTCAAATCGCGTCGCGATTCAATAAATCGTCCTCCAGCCGACTTGTCTCCGAGGGGATATTGCTGCCTCGAACACCTTATGGTCCGTATACTGTGAGTCTAGAATTTCGAATCCGACGCAAAACTGATAATTGTAACGGTCAGGGCCACCTAATGACGATGGAAAACTAAAATTGCATCGCGATTCAATATATCGTCCTCCAGCCGGCTTGTCTTCAAGGGGATATTGCTGCCTCGGGCACCTTATGGTCCGTCTCCAGTGAGTCTAGATTTTCGAATCGGACGCAAAACTGATAGTTAATTGTATTGTTCAGGGCTACCTAATGACGATGGAACGCTGACATTCCGTCCAGATTCAATTCATCGTCCTCCAACCGACTAATCTCCAAGGGGATATTACTGCCTCGGGCACCTTATGGTCCGTCTCCTGTGAGTCTAGATTTTCGAATCGGATGCAAAGCTGATAGTTAATTGTAACGTTCATGGCTTCCTAATCACGATGGAACACTCAAATGGAATCGCGATTCAATACATCGTCCTCCAGCCGACTTGTCTCCAAGGGTCTATTGCTGCCTGTGGCACCCTATTGTCGTTCTCCTGTGTGTCTACATTTCCGAATACGACGCAAAACTGATTGTTAATTGTAACGTTCAAGGCATCCTAATGACGATGGAACGCTCACATTCCGTCCAGATTCAATACATCGTCCTCCAGCCGACTTGTCTGAAAGGGGATATTGCTGCCTCGGGCACCTTATGGTCCGTCTCCTGTGAGTCTAGATTTTCGAATCGGACGCAAAACTGATGTTAATTGTAACGTTCAGGGCATCCTAATGACGATGGAACACTCGAATTGCGTCGCGATTCAATACATCGTCCTCCAGCCGACTTGTCTGCTAGGGGATATTGCTGCCTCGGACACCTTATGGTCCGTCTCCTGTGACCCTATATTTTCGAATCGGATGCAAAACTGATAGTTAATTGTAACGTTCATGGCTTCCTAATCACCATGGAACACTCAAATGGCATCGCGATTCAATACATCGTCCTCCAGCCGACTTGTCTCCAAGGGTCTATTGCTACCTGTGGCACCTTATGGTCGTTCTCCTATGAGTCTACAATTTCGAATCCGACGTTAAACTGATACTTAATTGTAACGTTCAGAGCCTCTTAATGACGATGGAAATCTCAAATTGCATCGCGATTGGATACATCGTCCTCCAGCCGACTTGTCTCCAAGGGGATATTGCTGCCTCGGGCACCTTATGGTCCGTCTCCTGTGAGAATATATTTTCGAATCCGACGCAAAACTGATGGTTAATTGTAACGTTTAGGGCATCCTAAAGACGATGGAACACTAAAATTGCGTCGCGATTCAATACATCGTCCTCCAACCGACTTGTCTCCAAGGGGATATTGCTGCCTCGAGCACCTTATGGTCCATCTCCTGTGAGTCTAGATTTTCGAATCAGATGCAAAACTGATAATTAATTGTAACGTTCATGGCTTCCTAATCACGATGGATCACTCAAATGGAATCGCGATTCAATACATCGTCCTCCAGATGACTTGTCTCCAAGGGTCTATTGCTGCCTGTGGCACCTTATGGTCGTTCTCCTGTGAGTCTAGATTTTCGAATGCGACGCAAAACTGATGGTTAATTGTTACGTTCAGGGCCTCCAAATGACGATGGAACACTCAAATTGAGTCGCGATTCAATACATCGTCCTCCAGCCGACTTGTCTCCAAGGGTCTATTGCTGCCCGTGGCACCTTATGGTCGTTCTCCTGTAAGTCTAGATTTTCGAATCCAGCGCAAAACTGATAGTTAATTGTAACGTTCAGGTCCTCCTAATGACGATGGAACGCTCACATTCAGTCCAGATTCAATACATCGTCCTCCAGCCGACTTGTCTCCAAGGGGATATTGCTGCCTCGGGCACCTTATGGTCCGTCTCCTGTGAGAATATATTTTCGAATCCGATGCAAAACTGATGGTTAATTGTAACGTTCAGGGCCTCCTAATGACGATGGAACACTCAAATTGGATCGCGATTCAATACATCGTCCTCCAGCCTACTTGTCTCCAAGGGGATATTGCTGCCTCGGGCACATTATGGTCCGTCTCCTATGAGTCTAGATTTTCGAATCCGACGAAAAACTGATGGATAATTGTAACGTTCATGGCCTCCTAATGTTAATGGAACACTCAAATGGCATCGCGATTCAATACATCGTCCTCCAGCTGACTTGTCTCCAAGGGTGTATTGCTGCCTATGACACCTTATGGTCGTTCTCCTGCCAGTCTAGATTTTCGAATCGGACGCAAAACTGATAGTTAATTGTAACGTTCAGGGCCTTCTAATCAGGATGGAAAACTCAAATTGCATCGCGATTCAATAAATCGTCCTCCAGCCCACTTGTCTCCAAGGGGATATTGCTGCCTCGGGCACCTTATGGTCAGTCTCCTGTGAGTCTAGATTTTCGAATCGGACCCAAAACTGATGGTTAATTGTAACGCTCAGGGACTCCTAATGACGATGGAACACTCAAATTGGATCGCGATTCAATACATCGTCCTCCTGCCGACTTGTCTCCAAGGGTCTATTGCTGCCTATGGCACCTTATGGTCGTCCTCCTGTGAGTCTAGATTTTCGAATCGGACGCAAAACTGATAGTTAATTGTAAGCTTCAGGGCCTCCTAATGACGATGGAAAACTCAAATTGCATCACGATTCAACACATCGTTCTCTAGCCGATTTGTCTCCAAGGGGATATTGCTGCCTCTGGCACCCTATGGTCAGTCTCCTGTGAGTCTAGATTTTCGAATCCGATGAGAAACTGATGGTTAGTTGTAACGTTCAGGGCCTCCTAATGACGATGAAACACTCAAATTGAGTCGCGATTCAATAAATCGTTCTCCAGCTGACTTGTCTCCAAGGGGATATTGCTGCTCGGGCACCTTATGTTCCGTCTCCTGTGAGTCTAGATTTTCGAATCAGATGCAAAACTGATAGTTAATTGTAACGTTCATGGCTTCCTAATCATGATGGAACACTCAAATGGAATCGCGATTGAATACATCGTCCTCCAGCCGACTTGACTCCAAGGGTCTATTGCTGCCTTTAGCACCTTATGGTCGTTCTCCTGTGAGTCTAGATTTTCGAATCCGACGCAAAACTGATAATTAATTGTAACGTTCAGAGCCTCTTAATGACGATGGAAATCTCAAATTGCATCGCGATTCAATACATCGTCCTCCAGCCGACTTGTCTCCAAGGGGATATTGCTGCCTCGGGCACCTTATGGTCCGTCTCCTGTGAGTCTAGATTTTCGAATCCGACGCAAATCTGATGGTTAATTGTAACGTTCAGGTCATCCTAATGACGATGGAACACTCAAATTGCGTCGCGGTTCAACAAACCGTCCTCCCTCCGACTTGTCTCCAAGTGTATATTGCTGCCTCGGACACCTTATGTTCCGTCTCCTGTGAGTCTAGATTTTAGAATCGGACGCAAAACTGATAGTTGATTGAAACGTTCAGGGCCTCCTAATGACGATGGAACACTCAAACTGCATCGCGATTCAATACATCGTCCTGCAGCCGACCTGTCTCCAAGGGGATATTGCTGCCTCGGGCACCTCATGGTCCGTCTCCTGTGAGTCTAGATTTTCGAATCCTACGCAAAACTGATTGTTAATTGTAACGTTCAGGGCATCCTAATGACGATGGAACACTCAAATTGCGTCGCGATTCAATACATCGTCCTCCAGCCGACTTGTCTTCAAGGGGATATTGCTGCCTCGGGCACCTTATGGCCCTTCTGCTGTGAGTCAAAGATTTTTGTACCTGACGAAACACTGATAGTGAATTGTAACATTCAGGGCCACCTAATGACGATGGATCACTCAAATTTCGTCCCGATTCAATACATCGTCCTCCAGGAGACTTGTCTCCATGGGTCTATTGCTGCCTCGGGCACCTTATGGCCGTTCTGCTGTGAGTCAAAAACTTTCGAATCGGACGAAAAACTGATGGTTAATTGTAACGATCAGGGCCTTAATGATGATGGAACACTCAAATGGCATCGCGATTCATTACATCGTCCTCAAGCCGACTTGTCTCCAAGGGTGTATTGCTGCCTATGGCACCTTATGGTCGTTCTCCTGCGAGTCTAGATTTTCGAATCGGACGCAAAACTGATCGTTAATTGTAACGTTCTAGGCCTCCTAATGACGATGGAACACTCAAATTGAGTCGCGATTCAATACATTGTCTTCCAGCCGACTTGTTTCCAAGGGGATATTGCTGTCTCAAGCACCTTATGGTCCGTCTCCTGTAAGTCTAGATATTCGAATCGGATGCCAAACTGATAGTTAATTGTAACGTTGAGGGCCTCCTAATGACGAGGAACACTTTAATGGCATCGCGATTCAGTACATCGTCCTCCAGCCGACTTGTCTCCAAGGGTCTAAGTGCTGCCCGTGGCACCTTATGGTCGTTCTCCTGTAAGTCTACATTTTCGAATCCGACGCAAAACTGATAGTTAATTGTAACGATCAGGGCCTCCTAATGACGATGGAACGCTCACATTCCGTCCAGATTCAATACATCGTCCTCCAGCCGACTTGCCTCCGAGGGGATATTGCTGCCTCGGGAACCTTATGGTCCGTCTCCTGTGAGTCTAGATTTTCGAATCGGACGCAAAACTGATGTTAATTGTAACGTTCAGGGCCTCTTAATGACGATGGAAATCTCAAATTGCATCGCGATTCAATACATCGCCTCCAGCCGACTTGTCTCCAAGGGGATATTGCTGCCTCGGGCACCTTATGGTCCGTCTCCTGTGAGTCTAGGTTTTCGAATCCGACGCAAATCTGATGGTTAATTGTAACGTTCAGGGCATCCTAATGACGATGGAACACTCAAATTGCGTCGCGATTCAATAAATCGTCCTCCCTCCGACTTGTCTCCAAGTGTATATTGCTGCCTCGGACACCTTATGTTCCGTCTCCTGTGAGTCTAGATTTTAGAATCGGACGCAAAACTGATAGTTGATTGAAACGTTCAGGGCCTCCTAATGACGATGGAACACTCAAATTGCATCGCAATTCAATACATCGTCCTGCAGCCGACCTGTCTCCAAGGGGATATTGCTGCCTCGGGCACCTTATGGTCCGTCTCCTGTGAGTCTAGATTTTCGAATCGGACGCAAAACTGATGTTAATTGTAACGTTCAGGGCCTCTTAATGACGATGGAAATCTCAAATTGCATCGCGATTCAATACATCGTCCTCCAGCCGACTTGTCTCCAAGGGGATATTGCTGCCTCGGGCACCATATGGTCCGTCTCCTGTGAGTCTAGATTTTGAATCGGACGCAAAACTGATAGTTAATTGTAACGATCAGGGCCACCTAATGGCGATGGAACGCTCACTTTCCGTCCAGATCCAATACATCGTCCTCCAGCCGACTTGTCTCCAAGGGGATATTGCTGCCTCGGGCACCATATGGTCCGTCTCCTGTGAGTCTAGATTTTCGTATCGGATGCAAAACTGATGTTAATTGTAACGTTCAGGGCCTCTTAATGACGATGGAAATCTCAAATTGCATTGCGATTCAATACGTCTTCCTCCAGCCGACTTGTCTCCAAGGGATATTGCTGCCTCGGGCACCTCATGGTCCGTCTCCTGTGAGTCTGGATTTTCGAATCCGACGCAAAACTGATGGTTACTTGTAACGTTCAGGGTATCCTAATGACGATGGGACACTCAAATTGCGTCGCGATTCAATACATCGTCCTCCAGCCGACTTGTCTTCAAGGGGATATTGCTGCCTCGGGCACCTTATGGTCAGTCTTCTGTGAGTCTAGATTTTATAATCCGATGCAAAACTGATAGTTAATTGTAACGATCAGGGCCTCCTAATGACGATGGAACGCTCACATTCCGTCCAGATTCAATACATCGTCCTCCAGCCGACTTGCCTCCGAGGGGATATTGCTGCCTCGGGAACCTTATGGTCCGTCTCCTGTGAGTCTAGATTTTCGAATCGGACGCAAAACTGATGTTAATTGCAACGTTCAGGGCCTCTTAATGACGATGGAAATCTCAAATTGCATCGCGATTCAATACATCGCCTCCAGCCGACTTGTCTCCAAGGGGATATTGCTGCCTCGGGCACCTTATGGTCCGTCCCCTGTGAGTCTAGGTTTTCGAATCCGACGCAAATATGATGGTTAATTGTAACGTTCAGGGCATCCTAATGACGATGGAACACTCAAATTGCGTCGCGATTCAATAAATCGTCCTCCCTCCGACTTGTCTCCAAGTGTATATTGCTGCCTCGGACACCTTATGTTCCGTCTCCTGTGAGTCTAGATTTTAGAATCGGACGCAAAACTGATAGTTGATTGAAACGTTCAGGGCCTCCTAATGACGATGGAACACTCAAATTGCATCGCGATTCAACACATCGTCCTGCAGCCGACTTGTCTCCAAGGGGATATTACTGCCTCGGGCACCATATGGTACGTCTCCTGTGAGTCTAGATTTTGAATCGGAGGCAAAACTGATAGTTAATTGTAACGATCAGGGCCTCCTATTGACGATGGAACGCTCACATTCCGTCCAGATTCAATACATCGTCCTCCAGCCGACTTGTCTCCAATGGGATATTGCTGCCTCGGGCACCTTATGGTCCGTCTCCTGTGAGTCTAGATTTTCGAATCGGACGCAACACTGATGTTAATTGTAACATTCAGGGCCTCTTATTGACGATGGAAATCTCAAATTGCATCGCGATTCAATACATCTTAATCCAGCCGACTTGTCCCAAGGGGATATTGCTGACACGGGCACCTTATGGTCCGTCTCCTGTGAGTCTAGATTTTCGAATCGGATGCAAAGCTGATAGTTAATTGTAACGTTCATGGCTTCCTAATCACGATGGAACACTCAAATGGAATCGCGATTCAATACATCGTCCTCCAGCCGACTTGTCTCCAAGGGTCTATTGCTGCCTGTGGCACCCTATTGTCGTTCTCCTGTGTGTCTACATTTCCGAATACGACGCAAAACTGATTGTTAATTGTAACGTTCAAGGCATCCTAATGACGATGGAACGCTCACATTCCGTCCAGATTCAATACATCGTCCTCCAGCCGACTTGTCTGAAAGGGGATATTGCTGCCTCGGGCACCTTATGGTCCGTCTCCTGTGAGTCTAGATTTTCGAATCGGACGCAAAACTGATGTTAATTGTAACGTTCAGGGCATCCTAATGACGATGGAACACTCGAATTGCGTCGCGATTCAATACATCGTCCTCCAGCCGACTTGTCTGCTAGGGGATATTGCTGCCTCGGACACCTTATGGTCCGTCTCCTGTGACCCTATATTTTCGAATCGGATGCAAAACTGATAGTTAATTGTAACGTTCATGGCTTCCTAATCACCATGGAACACTCAAATGGCATCGCGATTCAATACATCGTCCTCCAGCCGACTTGTCTCCAAGGGTCTATTGCTACCTGTGGCACCTTATGGTCGTTCTCCTATGAGTCTACAATTTCGAATCCGACGTTAAACTGATACTTAATTGTAACGTTCAGGGCCTCTTAATGACGATGGAAATCTCAAATTGCATCGCGATTGGATACATCGTCCTCCAGCCGACTTGTCTCCAAGGGGATATTGCTGCCTCGGGCACCTTATGGTCCGTCTCCTGTGAGAATATATTTTCGAATCCGACGCAAAACTGATGGTTAATTGTAACGTTCAGGGCATCCTAAAGACGATGGAACACTAAAATTGCGTCGCGATTCAATACATCGTCCTCCAACCGACTTGTCTCCAAGGGGATATTGCTGCCTCGAGCACCTTATGGTCCATCTCCTGTGAGTCTAGATTTTCGAATCAGATGCAAAACTGATAATTAATTGTAACGTTCATGGCTTCCTAATCACGATGGATCACTCAAATGGAATCGCGATTCAATACATCGTCCTCCAGATGACTTGTCTCCAAGGGTCTATTGCTGCCTGTGGCACCTTATGGTCGTTCTCCTGTGAGTCTAGATTTTCGAATGCGACGCAAAACTGATGGTTAATTGTTACGTTCAGGGCCTCCAAATGACGATGGAACACTCAAATTGAGTCGCGATTCAATACATCGTCCTCCAGCCGACTTGTCTCCAAGGGTCTATTGCTGCCCGTGGCACCTTATGGTCGTTCTCCTGTAAGTCTAGATTTTCGAATCCAGCGCAAAACTGATAGTTAATTGTAACGTTCAGGTCCTCCTAATGACGATGGAACGCTCACATTCAGTCCAGATTCAATACATCGTCCTCCAGCCGATTTGTCTCCAAGGGGATATTGCTGCCTCGGGCACCTTATGGTCCGTCTCCTGTGAGTCTAGATTTTCGAATCGGACGCAAAACTGATGTTAATTGTAACGTTCAGGGCCTCTTAATGACGATGGAAATCTCAAATTGCATCGCGATTCAATACATCGCCCTGCAGCCGACTGGTCTCCAAGGGGATATTGCTGCCTCGGCCACCTTATGGTCAATCTCCTGTGAGTCTAGTATTCGAATCCGATGCAAAACTGATGGTTAATTGTAACGTTCAGGGCCTCCTAATGACGATGGAACACTCAAATTGGATCGCGATTCAATACATCGTCCTCCAGCCTACTTGTCTCCAAGGGGATATTGCTGCCTCGGGCACATTATGGTCCGTCTCCTATGAGTCTAGATTTTCGAATCCGACGAAAAACTGATGGATAATTGTAACGTTCATGGCCTCCTAATGTTAATGGAACACTCAAATGGCATCGCGATTCAATACATCGTCCTCCAGCTGACTTGTCTCCAAGGGTGTATTGCTGCCTATGACACCTTATGGTCGTTCTCCTGCCAGTCTAGATTTTCGAATCGGACGCAAAACTGATAGTTAATTGTAACGTTCAGGGCCTTCTAATCAGGATGGAAAACTCAAATTGCATCGCGATTCAATAAATCGTCCTCCAGCCCACTTGTCTCCAAGGGGATATTGCTGCCTCGGGCACCTTATGGTCAGTCTCCTGTGAGTCTAGATTTTCGAATCGGACCCAAAACTGATGGTTAATTGTAACGCTCAGGGACTCCTAATGACGATGGAACACTCAAATTGGATCGCGATTCAATACATCGTCCTCCTGCCGACTTGTCTCCAAGGGTCTATTGCTGCCTATGGCACCTTATGGTCGTCCTCCTGTGAGTCTAGATTTTCGAATCGGACGCAAAACTGATAGTTAATTGTAAGCTTCAGGGCCTCCTAATGACGATGGAAAACTCAAATTGCATCACGATTCAACACATCGTTCTCTAGCCGATTTGTCTCCAAGGGGATATTGCTGCCTCTGGCACCCTATGGTCAGTCTCCTGTGAGTCTAGATTTTCGAATCCGATGAGAAACTGATGGTTAGTTGTAACGTTCAGGGCCTCCTAATGACGATGAAACACTCAAATTGAGTCGCGATTCAATAAATCGTTCTCCAGCTGACTTGTCTCCAAGGGGATATTGCTGCTCGGGCACCTTATGTTCCGTCTCCTGTGAGTCTAGATTTTCGAATCAGATGCAAAACTGATAGTTAATTGTAACGTTCATGGCTTCCTAATCATGATGGAACACTCAAATGGAATCGCGATTGAATACATCGTCCTCCAGCCGACTTGACTCCAAGGGTCTATTGCTGCCTTTAGCACCTTATGGTCGTTCTCCTGTGAGTCTAGATTTTCGAATCCGACGCAAAACTGATAATTAATTGTAACGTTCAGAGCCTCTTAATGACGATGGAAATCTCAAATTGCATCGCGATTCAATACATCGTCCTCCAGCCGACTTGTCTCCAAGGGGATATTGCTGCCTCGGGCACCTTATGGTCCGTCTCCTGTGAGTCTAGATTTTCGAATCCGACGCAAATCTGATGGTTAATTGTAACGTTCAGGTCATCCTAATGACGATGGAACACTCAAATTGCGTCGCGGTTCAACAAACCGTCCTCCCTCCGACTTGTCTCCAAGTGTATATTGCTGCCTCGGACACCTTATGTTCCGTCTCCTGTGAGTCTAGATTTTAGAATCGGACGCAAAACTGATAGTTGATTGAAACGTTCAGGGCCTCCTAATGACGATGGAACACTCAAACTGCATCGCGATTCAATACATCGTCCTGCAGCCGACCTGTCTCCAAGGGGATATTGCTGCCTCGGGCACCTCATGGTCCGTCTCCTGTGAGTCTAGATTTTCGAATCCTACGCAAAACTGATTGTTAATTGTAACGTTCAGGGCATCCTAATGACGATGGAACACTCAAATTGCGTCGCGATTCAATACATCGTCCTCCAGCCGACTTGTCTTCAAGGGGATATTGCTGCCTCGGGCACCTTATGGCCCTTCTGCTGTGAGTCAAAGATTTTTGTACCTGACGAAACACTGATAGTGAATTGTAACATTCAGGGCCACCTAATGACGATGGATCACTCAAATTTCGTCCCGATTCAATACATCGTCCTCCAGGAGACTTGTCTCCATGGGTCTATTGCTGCCTCGGGCACCTTATGGCCGTTCTGCTGTGAGTCAAAAACTTTCGAATCGGACGAAAAACTGATGGTTAATTGTAACGATCAGGGCCTTAATGATGATGGAACACTCAAATGGCATCGCGATTCATTACATCGTCCTCAAGCCGACTTGTCTCCAAGGGTGTATTGCTGCCTATGGCACCTTATGGTCGTTCTCCTGCGAGTCTAGATTTTCGAATCGGACGCAAAACTGATCGTTAATTGTAACGTTCTAGGCCTCCTAATGACGATGGAACACTCAAATTGAGTCGCGATTCAATACATTGTCTTCCAGCCGACTTGTTTCCAAGGGGATATTGCTGTCTCAAGCACCTTATGGTCCGTCTCCTGTAAGTCTAGATATTCGAATCGGATGCCAAACTGATAGTTAATTGTAACGTTGAGGGCCTCCTAATGACGAGGAACACTTTAATGGCATCGCGATTCAGTACATCGTCCTCCAGCCGACTTGTCTCCAAGGGTCTAAGTGCTGCCCGTGGCACCTTATGGTCGTTCTCCTGTAAGTCTACATTTTCGAATCCGACGCAAAACTGATAGTTAATTGTAACGATCAGGGCCTCCTAATGACGATGGAACGCTCACATTCCGTCCAGATTCAATACATCGTCCTCCAGCCGACTTGCCTCCGAGGGGATATTGCTGCCTCGGGAACCTTATGGTCCGTCTCCTGTGAGTCTAGATTTTCGAATCGGACGCAAAACTGATGTTAATTGTAACGTTCAGGGCCTCTTAATGACGATGGAAATCTCAAATTGCATCGCGATTCAATACATCGCCTCCAGCCGACTTGTCTCCAAGGGGATATTGCTGCCTCGGGCACCTTATGGTCCGTCTCCTGTGAGTCTAGGTTTTCGAATCCGACGCAAATCTGATGGTTAATTGTAACGTTCAGGGCATCCTAATGACGATGGAACACTCAAATTGCGTCGCGATTCAATAAATCGTCCTCCCTCCGACTTGTCTCCAAGTGTATATTGCTGCCTCGGACACCTTATGTTCCGTCTCCTGTGAGTCTAGATTTTAGAATCGGACGCAAAACTGATAGTTGATTGAAACGTTCAGGGCCTCCTAATGACGATGGAACACTCAAATTGCATCGCAATTCAATACATCGTCCTGCAGCCGACCTGTCTCCAAGGGGATATTGCTGCCTCGGGCACCTTATGGTCCGTCTCCTGTGAGTCTAGATTTTCGAATCGGACGCAAAACTGATGTTAATTGTAACGTTCAGGGCCTCTTAATGACGATGGAAATCTCAAATTGCATCGCGATTCAATACATCGTCCTCCAGCCGACTTGTCTCCAAGGGGATATTGCTGCCTCGGGCACCATATGGTCCGTCTCCTGTGAGTCTAGATTTTGAATCGGACGCAAAACTGATAGTTAATTGTAACGATCAGGGCCACCTAATGGCGATGGAACGCTCACTTTCCGTCCAGATCCAATACATCGTCCTCCAGCCGACTTGTCTCCAAGGGGATATTGCTGCCTCGGGCACCATATGGTCCGTCTCCTGTGAGTCTAGATTTTCGTATCGGATGCAAAACTGATGTTAATTGTAACGTTCAGGGCCTCTTAATGACGATGGAAATCTCAAATTGCATTGCGATTCAATACGTCTTCCTCCAGCCGACTTGTCTCCAAGGGATATTGCTGCCTCGGGCACCTCATGGTCCGTCTCCTGTGAGTCTGGATTTTCGAATCCGACGCAAAACTGATGGTTACTTGTAACGTTCAGGGTATCCTAATGACGATGGGACACTCAAATTGCGTCGCGATTCAATACATCGTCCTCCAGCCGACTTGTCTTCAAGGGGATATTGCTGCCTCGGGCACCTTATGGTCAGTCTTCTGTGAGTCTAGATTTTATAATCCGATGCAAAACTGATAGTTAATTGTAACGATCAGGGCCTCCTAATGACGATGGAACGCTCACATTCCGTCCAGATTCAATACATCGTCCTCCAGCCGACTTGCCTCCGAGGGGATATTGCTGCCTCGGGAACCTTATGGTCCGTCTCCTGTGAGTCTAGATTTTCGAATCGGACGCAAAACTGATGTTAATTGCAACGTTCAGGGCCTCTTAATGACGATGGAAATCTCAAATTGCATCGCGATTCAATACATCGCCTCCAGCCGACTTGTCTCCAAGGGGATATTGCTGCCTCGGGCACCTTATGGTCCGTCCCCTGTGAGTCTAGGTTTTCGAATCCGACGCAAATATGATGGTTAATTGTAACGTTCAGGGCATCCTAATGACGATGGAACACTCAAATTGCGTCGCGATTCAATAAATCGTCCTCCCTCCGACTTGTCTCCAAGTGTATATTGCTGCCTCGGACACCTTATGTTCCGTCTCCTGTGAGTCTAGATTTTAGAATCGGACGCAAAACTGATAGTTGATTGAAACGTTCAGGGCCTCCTAATGACGATGGAACACTCAAATTGCATCGCGATTCAACACATCGTCCTGCAGCCGACTTGTCTCCAAGGGGATATTACTGCCTCGGGCACCATATGGTACGTCTCCTGTGAGTCTAGATTTTGAATCGGAGGCAAAACTGATAGTTAATTGTAACGATCAGGGCCTCCTATTGACGATGGAACGCTCACATTCCGTCCAGATTCAATACATCGTCCTCCAGCCGACTTGTCTCCAATGGGATATTGCTGCCTCGGGCACCTTATGGTCCGTCTCCTGTGAGTCTAGATTTTCGAATCGGACGCAACACTGATGTTAATTGTAACATTCAGGGCCTCTTATTGACGATGGAAATCTCAAATTGCATCGCGATTCAATACATCTTAATCCAGCCGACTTGTCCCAAGGGGATATTGCTGACACGGGCACCTTATGGTCCGTCTCCTGTGAGTCTAGATTTTCGAATCGGATGCAAAACTGATAGTTAATTGTAACGTTCAGGGCCCCCTAATGACGAGGAACACTCTAATGGCATCGCGATTCAATATATCGTCCTCCAGCCGACTTGTCTCCAAGGGTCTATTGCTGCCCGTGGCACCTTATGGTCGTTCTCCTGTAAGTTTAGATTTTCGAATCCGACGCAAAACTGATAGTTAATTGTAGCGTTCAGGTCCTCCTAATGACGATGGAACGCTCACATTCAGTCCAGATTCAATACATCGTCCTCCAGCCGATTTGTCTCCAAGGGTATATTGCTGCCTCGGGCACCTTATGGTCCGTTTCCTGTGCGTATAGATTTTCGAATCGGACGCAAAACTGATAGTTGATTGTAATGTTTAGGGCCTCCTAATGACGATGGAACACTCAAATTGGATCGCGATTCAATACATCGTCCTTCAGCCGACTTGTCTCAATGGGGATATAGCTGCCTCGGCCACCTTATGGTCCGTCTCCTGTGAGTCTAGATTTTCGAATCGGACGCAAAACTGATAGTTAATTGTAAGCTTCAGGGCCTCCTAATGACGATGGATAACTCAAATTGCATAGCGATTCAATACATCGTCCTCTAGCCGACTTGACTCCAAGGGCATATTGCTGCCTTCGGCACCCTATGGTCAGTCTCCTGTGAGTCTAGATTTTCGAATCCGATGAGAAACTGAAGGTTAGTTGTAACGTTCAGGGCCTCCTAATGACGATGGAACACTCAAATTGCGTCGCGATTCAATAAATCGTTCTCCAGCTGACTTGTCTCCAAGGGGATATTGCTGCCTCGGGCACCTTATGGTCCGTCTCATGTGAGTCTAGGTTTTCTAATCCGACGCAAAACTGATGAATAATTGTAACGTTGAGGGCATCCTAATGACGATGGAACACTCAAATTGCGTCGCGATTCAATACATCGTCCTCCAGCCGACTTGTATACAAGGGGATATTGCTGCCTCGGGCACCTTATGGTCCGTCTCCTGTGAGTCTAGATTTTGGAATCGGACGAAAAACTGATAGTTAATTGTAACGTTCATGGCTTCCTAATCACGATGGAACACTCAAATTGAATCGCGATTCAATATATCGTCCTCCAGCCGACTTGTCTCCAAGGGTCTATTGCTGCCTGTGGCACTTTATGGTCGTTCTCCTGTGAGTCTAGATTTTCGAATCCGACGCAAAACTGATGGTTAATTGTAACGTTCTAGGCCTCCTAATGACGATGGAACACTCAAATTGCGTCGCGATTCAATACATCGTCTTCCAGCCGACTTGTCTCCAAGGGGATATTGCTGTCTCAAGTACCTTATGGTCCGTCTCCTGTAAGTCTAGATTCTGGAATCGGATGCAAAACTGATAGTTAATTGTAACGTTGAGGGCCTCCTAATGACGAGGAACACTCTAATGGCATCGCGATTCGGTACATCGTCCTCCAGCCGACTTGTCTCCAAGGGTCTATTGCTGCGCGTGGCACCTTATGGTCGTTCTCCCGTAAGTCTACATTTTCGAATCCGACGCAAAACTGATAGTTAATTGTAACGTTCAGGGCCTGCAAATGACGATAGAACGCTCACATTCTGTCCAGATTCAATACATCGTCCTCCAGCCGACTTGTCTCCAAGGGGATATTGCTGCCTCGGGCACCTTATGGTCCGTCTCCTGTGAGTCTAGGTTTTCTAATCCGACCCAAAACTGATGGTTAATTGTAACGTTCAGGGCCTCCTAATGACGATGGAACACTCAAATTGCGTCGCGATTCAATACATCGAACTCCAGCCGACTTGTCTCCAAGGGGATATTGCTGCCTCGGGCACCTTATGGTCCGACTCCTGTGAGTCTAGATTTTCGAATCAGATGCAAAACTGACAGTTAATTGTAACGTTCATGGCTTCCTAATCACGATGGAACACTCAAATGGAATCGCGATTCAATACATCGTCTTCCAGCCGACTTGTGTCCAAGGGGATATTGCTGTCTCAAGCACCTTATGGTCCGTCTCCTGTAAGTCTAGATTTTCGAATCGGATGCAAAACTGATAGGTAATTGTAACGTTGAGGGCCTCCTAATGACGAGGAACACTCTAATGGCATCGCGATTCAATAAATCATCCTCCAGCCGACTTGTCTCCAAGGGGATATTGCTGCCTCGGGCACCTTATGTTCCGTCTCCTGTGAGTCTAGATTTTCGAATCCGACGCTAATCTGATGGTTAATTGTAACGTTCAGGGCCTCCTAATGACGATGGAACACTCAAATTGCGTCGCGATTCAATAAATCGTCCTCCCTCCGACTTGTCTCCAAGTGTATTTTGCTGCCTCGGGCACCTTATGTTCCGTCTCCTGTGAGTCTAGATTTTCGAATCCGACGCTAATCTGATGGTTAATTGTAACGTTCAGGGCCTCCTAATGACGATGGAACACTCAAATTGCATCGCGATTCAATACATCGTCCTCCAGCCGACCTGTCTCCAAGGGGATATTGCTGCCTCGGGCACCTTATGGTCCTTCTCCTATGAGCCTAGATTTTCCAATCCGACGAAAAACTGATGGTTAATTGTAACGATCAGGGCCTCCTAATGATGATGGATAACTCAAATTGCGTCGCGATTCAATACATGGTCCTCCAGCCGACTTGTCTACAAGGGGATATTGCTGCCTCGGGCACCTTATGAACCGTCTCCTGTGAGTCTAGATTTTGAATCGGATGCAAAACTGATAAATAATTGTAACGTTCAGGGCCTCCTAATGACGATGGAACACTCAAATTGCGTCGCTATTCAATACATCGTCCTCTAGCCGACTTGACTCCAAGGGGTTATTGATGCCTCGGGCACCATATGGTCCGTCTCCTGTGAGTCTAGATTTTGAATCGGACGCAAAACTGATAGTTAATTGTAACGATCAGGGCCTCCTAATGACGATGGAACGCTCACATTCCTTCCAGATTCAATACATCGTCCTCCAGCCGACTTGTCTCCAAGGGGATATTGCTGCCTCGGGCACCTTATGGTCCGTCTCCTGTGAGTCTAGGTTTTCGAATCGTACGAAAAACTGATGTTAATTGTAACGTTCAGGGCCTCTTAATGACGATGGAAATCTCAAATTGCATCGCGATTCAATAATATTCCTCCAGCCGACTTGCCTCCAAGGGGATATTGCTGCCTCGGGCACCTTATGGTCCGTCTCCTGTGGGTCTAGATTTTCGAATCCGACGCAAGACTGATGGTTAATTGTAACGTTCAGGGCATCCTAATGACGATGGAACACTCAAATTGCGTCGCGATTCAATACATCGTCCTCCAGGTGACTTGTCTCCAAGGGGATATTGCAGCCTCGGGCACCTTATGGTCAGTCTTCTGTGAGTCTAGATTTTGGAATCCGATGCAAAACTGATGGTTAATTGTAACGTTCAGGGCCTCCTAATGACGATGGAACACTCAAATTGCGTCGCGATTAATTAATCGTCCTCCCTCCGACTTGTCTCCAAGTGTATATTGCTGCCTCGGGCACCTTATGTTACGTCTCCTGTGAGTCTAGATTTTAGAATCGGACGCAAAACTGATAGTTGATTGAAACGTTCAGGCCCTCCTAATGACGATGGAACACTCAAATTGCATCGCGATTCAATACATCGTCCTGCAGCCTACGTGTCTCCAAGAGGATATTGCTGCCTCGGGCACCTTATGGTCCTTCCCCTATGAGCCTAGATTTTCGAATCCGTCGAAAAACTGATGGTTAATTGTAACGATCAGGGCCTCCTAATGATGATGGAACACTCAAATGGCATCGCGATTCAATACATCGTCCTCAAGCCGACTTGTCTCCAAGGGTGTATTGCTGCCTAAGGCACCTTATGGTCGTTCTCCTGCGAGTCTAGATTTTCGAATCGGACGCAAAACTGATAGTTAATTGTAACGATCAGGGCCTCCTAATGACGATGGAAAACTCAAATTGGATCGCGATTCAATACATCGTCTTCCATCCGACTTGTCACCAAGGGGATATTGCTGCCTCGTGCACCTTATGGTCCTTCTCCTATGAGCCTAGATTTTCGAATCCGTCGAAAAACTGATGGGTAAGTGTAACGATCAGGGCCTCCTAATGATGATGGAACACACAAATGGCATCGCGATTCAATACATCGTCCTCCAGCCGACTTGTCTCAAAGGGTCTATTGCTGCCTGTGGCACCTTATGGTCGTTCTCCTGTGAGTCTAGATTTTCGAATCCGATTCAAAACTGATAGTTAATTGTAACGTTCAGGGCCTCTAATGACGATGGAACGCTCACATTCCGTCCAGATTCAATACATCGTCCTCCAGCCGACTTGTCTCCAAGGGGATATTGCTGCCTCGGACACCTTATGAACCGTCTCCTGTGAGACTAGATTTTGAATCGGATGCAAAACTGATGGTTAATTGTAACGTCAGGTCATCCTAATGACGATGGAACACTCAAATTGCGTCGCGATGTAATACATGGTCCTCCAGCCGACTTGTCTACAAGGGGATATTGCTGCCTCGGGCACCTTATGGTCCGTCTCCTGTGAGTCTAGATATTGGAATCGGATGAAAAACTGTTAGTTAATTGTAACGTTCAGGGCCTCCTAATGACGATGGAACATCCAAATTGCGTCGCGATTCAATACATCGTCCTCCAGCCGACTTGTCTCCAATGGGATATTACTGCCTCGGGCACCATATGGTCCGTCTCCTGTGAGTCTAGCTTTTGAATCGGACGCAAAACTGATGTTAATTGCAACGTTCAGGGCCTTTTAATGACGATGGAAATCTCAAATTGCATCGCGATTCAATACATCGTCCTCCAGCCGACCTTTCTCGAAGGGGATATTGCTGCCTCGGGCACCTTATGGACCGACTCCTGTGAGTCTAGATTTTGAATCGGATGCAAAACTGATGGTTAATTGTAATGTTCAGGGCATCCTAATGACGATGGAACACTCAAATTGCGTCGCGATTCAATACATGGTCCTCCAGCCGACTTGTCTACAAGGGGATATTGCTGCCTCGGGCACCATATGGTCCGTCTCCTGTGAGTCTAGATTTTCGAATCAGATGCAAAACTGATAGTTAATTGTAACGTTCATGGCTTCCTAATCTCGATGGAACACTCAAATGGAATCGCGATTCAATACATCGTCCTCCAGCCGACTTGTCTCAAAGGGTCTATTGCTGCCTGTGGCACCTTATGGTCGTTCTCCTGTGAGTCTAGATTTTCGAATCCGACGCAAAACTGATGGTTAATTGTAACGTTCAGGACCTCCTAATGACGAGGAACACTCTAACGGCATCGCGATTCAATACATCGTCCTCCAGCCGACTTGTCTCCAAGGGTCTATTGCTGCCCGTGGCACCTTATGGTCGTTCCCCTGTAAGTCTAGATGTTCGAATCCGACGCAAAACTGATAGTTAATTGTAACGTTCAGGGCCTCTAATGACGATGGAACGCTCACATTCCGTCCAGATTCAATAGAACGTCCTCCAGCCGACTTGTCTCCAAGGGGATATTGCTGCCTCGGGCACCTTATGGTCCGTCTCCTGTGAGTCTAGATTTTCGAATCGGACGCAAAACTGATGTTAATTGTAACGTTCAGGGCCTCTTAATGACGATGGAAATCTCAAATTGCATCGCGATTCAATACATCGTCCTCCAGCCGACTTGTCTCCAAGGGGATATTGCTGCCTCGGGCACCTTATGGTCAGTCTCCTGTGAGTCTAGATTTTGGAATCCGATGCAAAACTGATGGTTAATTGTATCGTTCAGGTAATCCTAATGACGATGGAACACTCAAATTGCGTCGCGATTCAATACATGGTCCTCCAGCCGACTTGTCTACAAGGGGATATTGCTGCCTCGGGCACCTTATGGTCCGTCTCCTGTGAGTCTAGATTTTGAATCGGATGCAAAACTGATGGTTAATTGTAATGTTCAGGGCATCCTAATGACGATGGAACACTCAAATTGCGTCGCGATTCAATACATGGTCCTCCAGCCGACTTGTCTACAAGGGGATATTGGTGCCTCGGGGACCTTATGGTCCGTCTCCTGTGAATCTAGATATTGGAATCGGACGAAAAACTGATAGTTAATTGTAACGTTCAGGGCCTCCTAATGACGATGGAACACTCAAATTGCGTCGCGATTCAATACATCGTCCTCCGGCCGACTTGTCTCCAAGGGGATATTGCTGCCTCGGGCACCATATCGTCCGTCTCCTGTGAGTCTAGATTTTCGAATCTGACGCGAAACTGATGGTTAATTGTAACGTTCAGGACCTCCTAATGACGAGGAACACTCTAACGGCATCGGGATTCAATACATCATCCTCCAGCCGACTTGTCTCCAAGGGTCTATTGCTGCCCGTGGCACCTTATGGTCGTTCCCCTGTAAGTCTAGATGTTCGAATCCGACGCAAAACTGATAGTTAATTGTAACGTTCAGGGCCTCTAATGACGATGGAACGCTCACATTCCGTCCAGTTTCAATACATCGTCCTCCAGCCGACTTGTCTACAAGGGGATATTGCTGCCTCGTGCACTTATGGTCCGTCTCCTGTGAGTCTAGATTTTCGAATCTGACGCGAAACTGATCGTTAATTGTAACGGTCAGGGCCTCCTAATGACAATGGAACACTCAAATTGCGTCGCGATTCAATAAATCGTCCTCCAGCCGACGTGTCTCCAAGGGGATATTGCTGCCTCGGGAACCTATGGTCCTTCTCCTGTGAGTCTAGATTTACGAATCCGACGTAAAACTGATGGTTAATTTTAACGTTCAGGGCCTCCTAATAACGATGGAACACTCAAATTGCGTCGCGATTCAGTCCTCCAGCCTACTTGTCTCCAAGGGGATATTGCTGCCTTGGGCACCTGATGCTCCGTTTCCTGTGAGTCTAGATTTTCGAATCCGACGCAAAACTGATGGTTAATTGTAACGTTCAGTGCCTCCTAATGACGATGGAACACTCAAATGGCATCGCAATTCAATACATCGTCCTCCAGCCGATTTGTCTCCCAGGGTGTATGGCTGCCTATGACACCTTATGGTCGTTCTCCTGTGAGTCTAGATTTTCGAATCGGACGAAAAACTGATAGTTAATTGTAACGTTCAGGGCCTTTTAATCACGAAGGAAAAATCAAATTGCATCGCGATTCAATACATCGTCCTCCAGCCGACATGTATCCAAGGGCATATTGCTGTCTCGGGCACCTAATGGTCAGTCTCCTGCGAGTCTAGATTTTCGAATCGGACGCAAAACTGATAGTTAATTGTAACGTTCAGGGTCTCATAATGACGATGGAACACTCAAATTACATCGCAATTCAATACATCGTCCTCCAGCCGACTTGTCTCCAAGGGTCTATTGCTGCCCATAGCACCTTATGGTCCGTCTCCTGTGAGTCTAGATTTTCGAATCGGACGCAAAAATGATAGTTAATTGTAACGTTCAGGGCCTTCTAATGACAATGGAAAACTAAAATTGCATCGCGATTCAATACATCGTCCTCCAGCCTACTTGTCACCAAATGGATATTGCTGCCTGGGGCAAATTATGGTCCGTCTCCTGTGACTCTAGATTTTCGAATCGGACGCCAAACTGATGTTAATTGTAACGTTCAGGGCCTCCTAAGAACGATGGAAATCTCAAAGTGCATCGCGATTCAATACATCGTCCTCCAGCCGACTTGTCTCCAAGGGGATATTGTTGCCTCGGGCATCTTATGGTCCGTCTCCTGTGAGTCTAGAATTTCGAATCGGACGCAGAACTGATATTAATTGTAACGTTCAGGGCCTCCTAATGACGTTGGAAAACTCAACTTGCATCGCGATTCAATACATCGTCCTCCAGCCAACTTATCTCCAAGGGGATATTGCTGCCTCGGGCATCTTATGGTCAGTCTCCTGTGAGTCTAGATTTTCGAATCCGATGCAAAACTGATGGTTAATTGTAACGTTCAGGGCCTCCTAACGACGGTGGAACACTGTAATTGCGACGCGATTCAATAAATCGTCCTCCAGCCGACTTGTCTCCAAGGGTATTTGCTGCCTGGGGCACTTTATGGTCCGTCTCCTGTGAGTCTAGATTTTAGAATCGGACGCAAAACTGATAGTTAATTGTAACGTTCAGGGCCTCCTAATGACGATGGAACACTCAAATTGCATCGAGATTCAATACATCGTCCTCCAGCCGACTTGTGTCCAAGGGGATATTGCTGCCTCGGGCACCTTGTGGTCCGTCTCCTGTGAGTCTAGATTTTTTAATCGGACGCAAAACTAATTTTATTTGTAACGTTCAGGGCCTCCTAATAACGATGGAACACTCAAATTGGATCGCGAATCAATACATCGTCCTCCAGCCGACTTGTCTCCAAGGGTGTATTGCTGCCTATGGCACCTTATTGTCGTTCTCCTGTGAGTTTAGATTTTCGAATCGGACGCAAAACTGTTAGTTAATTGCAACGTTCAGGGCCTCCTAATGACGATGGAACACTCAATTTGCGTCGCGATTCAATAAATCGTCCAACAGCCGACTTGTCTCCAAGGGGATATTGTTGCCTCGGGCACCTTATGGTCCGTCTCCTGTGATTCTAGATTTTTGAATCGGACACAAAACTAATAGTTATTTGTAACGTTCAGGGCCTCCTAATGACGAGGGAACACTCAAATTGCGACGAGATTCAATACATCGTCCTCCAGCCGACTTGTCTCCAAGGGGATTATGCTGCCTCGGTCACCTTATGGTCCGTCTCCAGTGAGTCTATATTTTCGAATCCGACGCAAAACTGATGGTTAATTGTAACGTTCAGGGCCTCCTAATGGCTATGGAACACTCACATTCCGTCCACATTCAATACATCGTCCTCCAGCCGACTTGTCTCCAAGGGGATATTGCTGCCTCGGGCACCATATGGTCCGTCTCCTGTGAGTCTAGATTTTCGAATCCGACGCAAAACTGATGGTTAATTGTAACGTTCAGGGCCACCTAATGACGATGGAAAACTAAATTTGCATCGCGATTCAATAAATCGTCCTCTAGCCGACTTGTCTCCAAGGGTGTATTGCTGCCTATGGCACCTTATTGTCGTTCTCCTGTGAGTTTAGATTTTCGAATCGGACGCAAAACTGTTAGTTAATTGCAACGTTCAGGGCCTCCTAATGACGATGGAACACTCAATTTGCGTCGCGATTCAATAAATCGTCCAACAGCCGACTTGTCTCCAAGGGGATATTGTTGCCTCGGGCACCTTATGGTCCGTCTCCTGTGATTCTAGATTTTTGAATCGGACACAAAACTAATAGTTATTTGTAACGTTCAGGGCCTCCTAATGACGAGGGAACACTCAAATTGCGACGAGATTCAATACATCGTCCTCCAGCCGACTTGTCTCCAAGGCGATTATGCTGCCTCGGTCACCTTATGGTCCGTCTCCAGTGAGTCTATATTTTCGAATCCGACGCAAAACTGATGGTTAATTGTAACGTTCAGGGCCTCCTAATGGCTATGGAACACTCACATTCCGTCCACATTCAATACATCGTCCTCCAGCCGACTTGTCTCCAAGGGGATATTGCTGCCTCGGGCACCATATGGTCCGTCTCCTGTGAGTCTAGATTTTCGAATCCGACGCAAAACTGATGTTAATTGCAACGTTCAGGGCCTTTTAATGACGATGGAAATCTCAAATTGCATCGCGATTCAATACATCGTCCTCCAGCCGACTTTTTTCGAAGGGATATTGCTGCCTCGGGCACCTTATGGACCGTCTCCTGTGAGTCTAGATTTTGAATCGGATGCAAAACTGATGGTTAATTGTAATGTTCAGGGCATCCTAATGACGATGGAACACTCAAATTGCGTCGCGATTCAATACATGGTCCTCCAGCCGACTTGTCTAGAAGGGGATATTGGTGCCTGTGGCACCTTATGGTCGTTCTCCTGTGAGTCTAGATTTTCGAATCCGACGCAAAACTGATGGTTAATTGTAACGTTCAGGACCTCGTAATGACGAGGAACACTCTAACGGCATCGCGATTCAATACATCGTCCTCCATCCGACTTGTCTCCAAGGGTCTATTGCTGCCCGTGGCACCTTATGGTCGATCCCCTGTAAGTCTAGATGTTCGAATCCGACACAAAACTGATAGTTAATTGTAACGTTCAGGGCCTCTAATGACGATGAAACGCTCACATTCCGTCCAGATTCAATACATCGTCCTCCAGCCGACTTGTCTCCAAGGGGATATTGCAGCCTCGGGCACCTTATGGTCCGTCTCCTGTGAGTCTAGATTTTCGAACCGGACGCAAAACTGATGTTAATTGTAACGTTCAGGGCCTCTTAATGACGATGGAAATCTCAAATTGCATTGCGATTCAATACATCTTCCTCCAGCCGACTTGTCTCGAAGGGGTTATTGCTGCCTTGGGCACCTTATGGTCCGTCTCCTGTGATTCTAGATTTTCGAATCCGACGCAAACCTGATGGTTAATTGTATCGTTCAGGTCATCCTAATGACGATGGAACACTCAAATTGCGTCGCGATTCAATACATGGTCCTCCAGCCGACTTGTCTACAAGGGGATATTGCTGCCTCGGGCACCTTATGGTCCGTCTCCTGTGAGTCTAGATATTGGAATCGGACGAAAAACTGATAGTTAATTGTAACGTTCAGGGCCTCCTAATGATGATGGAACACTCAAATGGCATCGCGATTCAATACATCGTCGTCAAGCCGACTTGTCTCCAAGGGTGTATTGCTGCCTATGGCACCTTATGGTCGTTCTCCTGCGAGTCTAGATTTTCGAATCGGACGCAAAACTGATAGTTAATTGTAACGATCAGGGCCTCCTAATGACGATGGAACGCTCACATTCCGTCCAGATTCAATACATCGTCCTCCAACCGACTTATCTCCAAGGGGATATTGCTGCCTCGGGCACCTTATGGTCCGCCTTTTGTGAGTCTAGATTTTCGAATCGGACGCAAAACTGATGTTAATTGCAACGTTCAGGGCCTTTTAATGACGATGGAAATCTCAAATTGCATCGCGATTCAATACATCGTCCTCCAGCCGACTTGTCTCGAAGGGATATTGCTGCCTCGGGCACCTTATGGACCGTCTCCTGTGAGTCTAGATTTTGAATCGGATGCAAAACTGATGGTAAATTTTAATGTTCAGGGCATCCTAATGACGATGGAACACTCAAATTGCGTCGCGATTCAATACATGGTCCTCCAGCCGACTTGTCTAGAAGGGGATATTGGTGCCTCGGGCACCTTATGGTCCGTCTCCTGTGAGTCTACATATTGGAATCGGACGAAAAACTGAAAGTTAATTGTAACGTTCAGGGCCTCCTAATGACGAGGAACACTCTAACGGCATCGCGATTCAATACATCGTCCTCCAGCCGACTTGTCGCCAAGGGTCTATTGCTGCCCGTGGCACCTTATGGCCGTTCCCCTGTAAGTCTAGATGTTCGAATCCGACGCAAAACTGTTAGTTAATTGTAACGTTCAGGGCCTCTAATGACGATGGAACGCTCACATTCCGTCCAGATTCAATACATCGTCCTCCAGCCGACTTGTCTACAAGGGGATATTGCTGCCTCGTGCACTTATGGTCCGTCTCCTGTGAGTCTAGATTTTCGAATCTGACGCGAAACTGATCGTTAATTGTAACGTTCAGGGCCTCCTAATGACGATGGAACACTCAAATTGCGTCGCGATTCAATAAATCGTCCTCCAGCCGACGTGTCTCCAAGGGGATATTGCTGCCTCGGGAACCTCTTGGTCCTTCTCCTGTGAGTCTAGATTTACGTTCCGACGTAAAACTGATGGTTAATTTTAACGTTCAGGGCCTCCTAATAACGATGGAACACTCAAATTGCGTCGCGATTCAGTCCTCCAGCCTACTTGTCTCCAAGGGGATATTGCTGCCTTGGGCACCTGATGCTCCGGTTCCTGTGAGTCTAGATTTTCGAATCCGACGCAAAACTGATGGTTAATTGTAACGTTCAGTGCCCCCTAATGACGATGGAACAGTCAAATGGCATCGCAATTCAATACATCGTCCTCCAGCCGATTTGTCTCCCAAGGTGTATGGCTGCCTATGACACCTGATGGTCGTTCTCCTGTGAGTCTAGATTTTCGAATCGGACGAAAAACTGATAGTTAATTGTAACGTTCAGGGCCTTTTAATGACGAAGGAAAAATCAAATTGCATCGCGATTCAATACATCGTCCTCCAGCCGACTTGTATCCAAGGGCATATTGCTGCCTCGGGCACCTAATGGTCAGTCTCCTGCGAGTCTAGATTTTCGAATCGGACGCAAAACGGATAGTTAATTGTAACGTTCAGGGTCACATAGTGACGATGGAACACTCAAATTACATCGCGATTCAATACCTCGTCCTCCAGCCGACTTGTCTCCAAGGGTCTATTGCTGCCTATAGCACCTTATGGTCGTGCTCCTGTGAGTCTAGATTTTCGAATCGGACGCAAAACTGATGTTAATTGTAACGTTCAGGGCCTCTTAATGACGATGGAAATCTCAAATTGCATCGCGATTCAATACATCGTCCTCCAGCCGACTTGTCTCCAAGGGGATATTGCTGCCTCGGGCACCTTATGGTCAGTCTCCTGTGAGTCTAGATTTTGGAATCCGATGCAAAACTGATGGTTAATTGTATCGTTCAGGTAATCCTAATGACGATGGAACACTCAAATTGCGTCGCGATTCAATACATGGTCCTCCAGCCGACTTGTCTACAAGGGGATATTGCTGCCTCGGGCACCTTATGGTCCGTCTCCTGTGAGTCTAGATTTTGAATCGGATGCAAAACTGATGGTTAATTGTAATGTTCAGGGCATCCTAATGACGATGGAACACTCAAATTGCGTCGCGATTCAATACATGGTCCTCCAGCCGACTTGTCTACAAGGGGATATTGGTGCCTCGGGGACCTTATGGTCCGTCTCCTGTGAATCTAGATATTGGAATCGGACGAAAAACTGATAGTTAATTGTAACGTTCAGGGCCTCCTAATGACGATGGAACACTCAAATTGCGTCGCGATTCAATACATCGTCCTCCGGCCGACTTGTCTCCAAGGGGATATTGCTGCCTCGGGCACCATATCGTCCGTCTCCTGTGAGTCTAGATTTTCGAATCTGACGCGAAACTGATGGTTAATTGTAACGTTCATGGCCTCCAAATGATGATGGAACACTCAAATGGCAACCCGATTTTATACATCGTCCTGCAGCCGACTTGCCACCAAGGGTCAATTGCTGCCTAAGGCACCTTATGGTCGTGCTCCTGTGAGTCTAGATTTTCGAATCGGACGCAAAACTGATGTTAATTGTAACGTTCAGGGCCTCTTGATGACGATGGAAATCTCAAATTGCATCGCGATTCAATACATCGTCCTCCAGCCGACTTGTCTCCAAGGGGATATTGCTGCCTCGGGCACCTTATGGTCAGTCTCCTGTGAGTCGAGATTTTGGAATCCGATGCAAAACTGATGGTTAATTGTATCGTTCAGGGCCTCCTAATGACGGTGGAACACTGTAATTGCGACGCGATTCAATAAATCGTCCTCCAGCCGACTTGTCTCCAAGGGTATTTGCTGCCTCGGGCACTTTATGGTCCGTCTCCTGTGAGTCTAGATTTTAGAATCGGACGCAAAACTGATAGATAATTGTAACGTTCAGGGCCTCCTAATGACGATGGAACACTCAAATTGCATCGAGATTCAATACATCGTCCTCCAGCCGACTTGTGTCCAAGGGGATATTGCTGCCTCGGGCACCTTGTGGTCCGTCTCCTGTGAGTCTAGATTTTTTAATCGGACGCAAAACTAATTTTATTTGTAACGTTCAGGGCCTCCTAATAACGATGGAACACTCAAATAGGATCGCGAATCAATACATCGTCCTCCAGCCGACTTGTCTCCAAGGGTGTATTGCTGCCTATGGCACCTTATTGTCGTTCTCCTGTGAGTTTAGATTTTCGAATCGGACGCAAAACTGTTAGTTAATTGCAACGTTCAGGGCCTCCTAATGGCGATGGAAAACTCATTTTTCATCGCGATTCAATACATCGTCCTCCAGCCGACTTGTCTCCAAGGGTCTATTGCTGCTATGGCTCCTTATGGTCAGTCTCCTGTGAGTCTAGATTTTCGAATCGGACGCAAAACTGATAGTTAATTGTAACGTTCAGGGCCACCTAATGACGATGGAAAACTAAATTTGCATCGCGATTCAATAAATCGACCTCTAGCCGACTTGTCTCCAAGGGTGTATTGCTGCCTATGGCACCTTATTGTCGTTCTCCTGTGAGTTTAGATTTTCGAATCGGACGCAAAACTGTTAGTTAATTGCAACGTTCAGGGCCTCCTAATGACGATGGAACACTCAATTTGCGTCGCGATTCAATAAATCGTCCAACAGCCGACTTGTCTCCAAGGGGATATTGCTGCCTCGGGCACCTTATGGTCCGTCTCCTGTGAGTCTAGATTTTTGAATCGGACACAAAACTAATAGTTATTTGTAACGTTCAGGGCCTCCTAATGACGAGGGAACACTCAAATTGCGACTAGATTCAATACATAGTCCTCCAGCCGACTTGTCTCCAAGGGGATTATGCTGCCTCGGGCACCTTATGGTCCGTCTCCTGTGAGTATAGATTTCCGAATCCGACGCAAAACTGATAGTTAATTGTAACGTTCAGGGCCTCCTAATGACGAAGGATCACTCAAATTGCGTCGCGATTCAATAAATCGTCCTCTAGCCGACTTGTCTCCAAGGGGATATTGCTGCCTCGAGCACCTTATGGTCCGTCTCCTGTGAGTCTAGATTTTCGTATCCGACGCAAAACTGATGGTTAATTGTAACGTTCAGGGCCTCCTAATGACGATGGAACGCTCAAATTGCGTCACATTTCGATAAATCTACCTCCACCGACTTGTCTCCTAGGGGATATTGCTGCCTCAGGCACCTTATGGTCCGTCTCCTGTGAGTCTAGATTTTCGAATCGGACGCAGAACTGATAGTTAGTTGTAACGTTCAGGGCCTCCTAATGACGATGGAAAACTCAAATGGCATCGCGATTCAATACATCGTCCTCCAGCCGATTTGTCTCCAAGGGGATATTGCTGCCTCGGGCACCTTATGGTCCGTCCCTGTGAGTCTTCATTTTCGAATCCGACGTAAAATGATGGTTAATTGTAACGTTCAGGGCCTCCTAATGACAATGGAACACTGAATTTGCTTCGCGATTCAATAAATCGTCCAACAGCCGACTTGTCTCCAAGGGATATTGCTGCCTCGGGCACGTTATGGTCCATCTCCTGTGAGTCTAGATTTTCGAATCGGACACAAAACTAAAGTTATTTGTAACGTTCAGGGCCTCCTAATGACGAGGGAACACTCAAATTGCGACGAGTTTCAATACATCGTCCTCCAGCCGACTTGTCTCCAAGGGGATTTTGCTGCCTCGGTCACCTTATGGTCCGTCTCCTGTGAGTCTATATTTTCGAATCCGACGCAAAACTGATGGTTAATTGTAACGTTCAGGGCCTCGTAATGGCTATGGAACACTCACATTCCGTCCACATTCAATACATTGTCCTCCAGCCGACTTGTCTCCAAGGGGATATTGCTGCGTTGGGCACCTTATGGTCCGTCTCCTGTGAGTCAAGATTTTCGAATCGGACGCAAAACTGATAGTTAATTGTAACGTTCAGGGCCTCCTAATGACGATGGAACACTCTAATTGCGTCGCGATTTAATACATCGTCCTCCGGCCGACTTGTCTCCAAGGGGATATTGCTGCCTCGGGCACCATATGGTCCGTCTCCTGTGAGTCTAGATTTTCGAATCAGATGCAAAACTGATAGTTAATTGTAACGTTCATGGCTTCCTAATCTCGATGGAACATTCAAATGGAATCGCGATTAAATACATCGTCCTCCAGCCGACTTGTCTCCAAGGGTCTATTGCTGCCCGTGACACCTTACGGTCGTTCCCCTGTAAGTCTAGATGTTCGAATCCGACGAAAAACTGATAGTTAATTGTAACGTTCAGGGCCTCTAATGACGATGGAACGCTCACATTCCGTCGAGATTCAATACATCGTCCTCCAGCCGACTTGTCTCCAAGGGGATATTGCTGCCTCGGGCACCTTATGGTCCGTCTCCTGTGAGTCTAGATTTTCGAATCGGACGCAAAACTGATGTTAATTGTATCGTTCAGGGCCTCTTAATGATGATGGAAATCTCAAATTGCATCACGATTCAATACATCTTCCTCCAGCCGACTTGTCTCGAAGGGGATATTGCTGCCTTGGGCACCTTATGGTCCGTCTCCTGTGAGTCTAGATTTTCGAATCCGACGCAAAACTGATGGTTAATTGTAACGTTCAGGGCATCCTAATGACGATGGAACACTCAAATTGCGTCGCGATTCAATACATCGTCCTCCAGCCGACTTGTCTCCAAGGGGATATTGCTGCCTCGGGCACCTTAAGGTCAGTCTCCTGTGAGTCTAGATTTTGGAATCCGATGCAAAACTGATGGTTAATTGTATCGTTCAAGTCATCCTAATGACGATGGAACACTCAAACTGCTCTACAAGGGGATATTGCTGCCTCGGGCACCTTATGGTCCGTCTCCTGTGAGTCTAGATATTGGAATCGGACGAAAAACTGATAGTTAATTGTAACGTTCAGGGCCTCCTAATGATGATGGAACACTCAAATGGCATCGCGATTCAATACATCGTCGTCAAGCCGACTTGTCTCCAAGGGTGTATTGCTGCCTATGGCACCTTATGGTCGTTCCCCTGTAAGTCTAGATGTTCGAATCCGACGCAAAACTGATAGTTAATTGTAACGTTCAGGGCCTCTAATGACGATGGAACGCTCACATTCCGTCCAGATTCAAACCATCGGCCTCCAGCCGACTTGTCTCCAAGGGGATATTGCTGCCTCGGGCACCTTATGGTCCATCTCCTGTGAGTCTAGATTTTCGAATCGGACGCAAAACTGATGTTAATTGTATCGTTCAGGGCCTCTTAATGATGATGGAAATCTCAAATTGCATCGCGATTCAATACATCTGCCTCCAGCCGACTTGTCTCGAAGGGATATTGCTGCCTCGGGCACCTTATGGACCGTCTCCTGTGAGTCTAGATTTTGAATCGGATGCAAAACTGATGGTTAATTGTAATGTTCAGGGCATCCTAATGACGATGGAACACTCAAATTGCGTCGCGATTCAATACATGGTCCTCCAGCCGACTTGTCTAGAAGGGGATATTGGTGCCTCGGGCACCTTATGGTCCGTCTCCTGTGAGTCTACATATTGGAATCGGACGGAAAACTAATAGTTAATTGTAACGTTCAGGGCCTCCTAATGACGATGGAACACTCAAATTGCGTCGCGATTCAATACATCGTCCTCCGGCCGACTTGTCTCCAAGGGGATATTGCTGCCTCGGACACCATATGGTCCGTCTCCTGTGAGTCTAGATTTTCGAATCAGATGCAAAACTGATAGTTAATTGTAACGTTCATGGCTTCCTAATCTCGATGGAACACTCAAATGGAAACGCGATTCAATAAATCGTCCTCCAGCCGACTTGTCTCAAAGGGTCTATTGCTGCCTGTGGCACCTTATGGTCGTTCTCCTGTGAGTCTAGATTTTCGAATCCGACGCAAAACTGATGGTTAATTGTAACGTTCAGGACCTCTTAATGACGAGGAACACTCTAACGGCATCGCGATTCAATACATCGTCCTCCAGCCGACTTGTCTCCAAGGGTCTATTACTGCCCGTGGCACCTTATGATCGTTCCCCTGTAAGTCTAGATGTTCGAATCCGACGCAAAACTGATAGTTAATTGTAACGTTCAGGGCCTCTAATGACGATGGAACGCTCACATTCCGTCCAGATTCAATACATCGTCCTCCAGACGACTTGTCTACAAGGGGATATTGCTGCCTCGTGCACTTATGGTCCGTCTCCTGTGAGTCTAGATTTTCGAATCTGACCCGAAACTGATCGTTAATTGTAACGTTCAGGGCCTCCTAATGACGATGGAACACTCAAATTGCGTCGCGATTCAATAAATCGTCCTCCAGCCGACGTGTCTCCAAGGGTCTATTGCTGCCTCGGGCACCTTATGGTCCGTCTCCTGTGAGTCTAGATTTTTGAATCGGACACAAAACTAATAGTTATTTGTAACGTTCAAGGCCTCCTGATGACGATGGAACACTCATATTGCATCGCGATTCAATACATCGTCCTCCAGCCGACTTGTCTCCAAGGATCTATTGCTGCCTATGGCACCTTATGGACGTTAGATTATCGAATCGGACGCAAAACTGATAGTTAATTGTAACGTTTAGGGCCTTCTAATGACAATGGAAAACTAAAATTGCAACCCGATTCAATACATCGTACTCCGGCCGACTTGTCTCCAAATGGATATTGCTGCCTAGGGCAAATTATGGTCCAGCTCCTGTGACTCTAGATTTTCGAATCGGACGCAAAACTGATGTTAATTGTAACGTTCAGGGCCTCCTAAGTACGATGGAAATCTCAAAGTGCATCGCGATTCAATACATCGTCCTCCAGCCGACTTGTGTCCAAGGGTATTTGCTGCCTCGGGCACTTTATGGTCCGTCTCCTGTGAGTCTAGATTTTAGAATCGGACGCAAAACTGATAGGTAATTGTAACGTTCAGGGCCTCCTAATGACGATGGAACACTCTAATTGCATCGAGATTCAATACATCGTCCTCCAGCCGACTTGTGTCCAAGGGGATATTGCTGCCTCGGGCACCTTGTGGTCCGTCTCCTGTGAGTCTAGATTTTTTTATCGGACGCAAAACTAATTTTATTTGTAACGTTCAGGGCCTCCTAATAACGATGGAACACTCAAATTGGATCGCGAATCAATACATCGTCCTCCAGCCGACTTGTCTCCAAGGGTGTATTGCTGCCTATGGCACCTTATTGTCGTTCTCCTGTGAGTTTAGATTTTCGAATCGGACGCAAAACTGTTAGTTAATTGCAACGTTCAGGGCCTCCTAATGACGATGGAACACTCAATTTGCGTCGCGATTCAATAAATCGTCCAACAGCCGACTTGTCTCCAAGGGTCTATTGCTGCCTCGGGCACCTTATGGTCCGTCTCCTGTGAGTCTAGATTTTTGAATCGGACACAAAACTAATAGTTATTTGTAACGTTCAGGGCCTCCTAATGACGAGGGAACACTCAAATTGCGACTAGATTCAATACATAGTCCTCCAGCCGACTTGTCTCCAAGGGGATTATGCTGCCTCGGGCACCTTATGGTCCGTCTCCTGTGAGTATAGATTTCCGAATCCGACGCAAAACTGATAGTTAATTGTAACGTTCAGGGCCTTCTAATGACGAAGGATCACTCAAATTGCGTCGCGATTCAATAAATCGTCCTCTAGCCGACTTGACTTCAAGGGGATATAGCTGCCTCGGACACCATATGGTCTGTCTCCTGTGAGTCTAGAGTTTGGAATCCGACGCAAAACTGATGGTTAATTGTAACGGTCAGGGCCACCTAATGACGATGGAAAACTAAAATTGCATCGCGATTCAATACATCGTCCTCCAGCCTTCTTGCCTCCAAGTGTCTATTGCTGCCTCTGGCACTTTATGGTGGTTCTCCTGTGAGTCTAGATTTTCCAATCGGACGCAAAACTGTTAGTTAATTGCAACGTTCAGGAACTCCTAATGGCGATGGAAAACTCAAATTTCATCGCGATTCAATACATCGTCCTCCAGCCGACTTGTCTCCAAGGGTCTATTGCTGCCTATGGCACCTTATGGTCGTTCCCCTGTAAGTCCAGATTTTCGAATCCGACGCAAAACTGATGGTTAATTGTAACGTTCAGGGCCTCCTAATGACGATGGAACGCTCAAATTGCGTCACATTTCGATAAATCTACCTCCACCGACTTGTCTCCTAGGGGATATTGCTGCCTCAGGCACCTTATGGTCCGTCTCCTGTGAGTCTAGATTTTCGAATCGGACGCAGAACTGATAGTTAGTTGTAACGTTCAGGGCCTCCTAATGACGATGGAAAACTCAAATGGCATCGCGATTCAATACATCGTCCTCCAGCCGACTTGTCTCCAAGGGGATATTGCTGCCTCGGGCACCTTATGGTCCGTCCCTGTGAGTCTTCATTTTCGAATCCGACGTAAAATGATGGTTAATTGTAACGTTCAGGGCCTCCTAATGACAATGGAACACTGAATTTGCTTCGCGATTCAATAAATCGTCCAACAGCCGACTTGTCTCCAAAGGATGTTGCTGCCTCGGGCACGTTATGGTCCATCTCCTGTGAGTCTAGATTTTCGAATCGGACACAAAACTAAAGTTATTTGTAACGTTCAGGGCCTCCTAATGACGAGGGAACACTCAAATTGCGACGAGATTCAATACATCGTCCACCAGCCGACTTGTCTCCAAGGGGATTATGCTGCCTCGGTCACCTTATGGTCCGTCTCCTGTGAGTCTATATTTTCGAATCCGACGCAAAACTGATGGTTAATTGTAACGTTCAGGGCCTCCTAATGGCTATGGAACACTCACATTCCGTCCACATTCAATACATTGTCCTCCAGCCGACTTGTCTCCAAGGGGATATTGCTGCGTTGGGCACCTTATGGTCCGTCTCCTGTGAGTCAAGATTTTCGAATCGGACGCAAAACTGATAGTTAATTGTAACGTTCAGGGCCTCCTAATGACGATGGAACACTCTAATTGCGTCGCGATTTAATACATCGTCCTCCGGCCGACTTGTCTCCAAGGGGATATTGCTGCCTCGGTCACCATATGGTCCGTCTCCTGTGAGTCTAGATTTTCGAATCAGATGCAAAACTGATAGTTAATTGTAACGTTCATGGCTTCCTAATCTCGATGGAACATTCAAATGGAATCGCGATTAAATACATCGTCCTCCAGCCGACTTGTCTCCAAGGGTCTATTGCTGCCCGTGACACCTTACGGTCGTTCCCCTGTAAGTCTAGATGTTCGAATCCGACGAAAAACTGATAGTTAATTGTAACGTTCAGGGCCTCTAATGACGATGGAACGCTCACATTCCGTCGAGATTCAATACATCGTCCTCCAGCCGACTTGTCTCCAAGGGGATATTGCTGCCTCGGGCACCTTATGGTCCGTCTCCTGTGAGTCTAGATTTTCGAATCGGACGCAAAACTGATGTTAATTGTATCGTTCAGGGCCTCTTAATGATGATGGAAATCTCAAATTGCATCGCGATTCAATACATCTTCCTCCAGCCGACTTGTCTCGAAGGGGATATTGCTGCCTTGGGCACCTTATGGTCCGTCTCCTGTGAGTCTAGATTTTCGAATCCGACGCAAAACTGATGGTTAATTGTAACGTTCAGGGCATCCTAATGACGATGGAACACTCAAATTGCGTCGCGATTCAATACATCGTCCTCCAGCCGACTTGTCTCCAAGGGGATATTGCTGCCTCGGGCACCTTAAGGTCAGTCTCCTGTGAGTCTAGATTTTGGAATCCGATGCAAAACTGATGGTTAATTGTATCGTTCAAGTCATCCTAATGACGATGGAACACTCAAATTGCTCTACAAGGGGATATTGCTGCCTCGGGCACCTTATGGTCCGTCTCCTGTGAGTCTAGATATTGGAATCGGACGAAAAACTGATAGTTAATTGTAACGTTCAGGGCCTCCTAATGATGATGGAACACTCAAATGGCATCGCGATTCAATACATCGTCGTCAAGCCGACTTGTCTCCAAGGGTGTATTGCTGCCTATGGCACCTTATGGTCGTTCCCCTGTAAGTCTAGATGTTCGAATCCGACGCAAAACTGATAGTTAATTGTAACGTTCAGGGCCTCTAATGACGATGGAACGCTCACATTCCGTCCAGATTCAATACATCGGCCTCCAGCCGACTTGTCTCCAAGGGGATATTGCTGCCTCGGGCACCTTATGGTCCATCTCCTGTGAGTCTAGATTTTCGAATCGGACGCAAAACTGATGTTAATTGTATCGTTCAGGGCCTCTTAATGATGATGGAAATCTCAAATTGCATCGCGATTCAATACATCTTCCTCCAGCCGACTTGTCTCGAAGGGGTTATTGCTGCCTCGGGCACCTTATGGACCGTCTCCTGTGAGTCTAGATTTTGAATCGGATGCAAAACTGATGGTTAATTGTAATGTTCAGGGCATCCTAATGACGATGGAACACTCAAATTGCGTCGCGATTCAATACATGGTCCTCCAGCCGACTTGTCTAGAAGGGGATATTGGTGCCTCGGGCACCTTATGGTCCGTCTCCTGTGAGTCTACATATTGGAATCGGACGGAAAACTAATAGTTAATTGTAACGTTCAGGGCCTCCTAATGACGATGGAACACTCAAATTGCGTCGCGATTCAATACATCGTCCTCCGGCCGACTTGTCTCCAAGGGGATATTGCTGCCTCGGACACCATATGGTCCGTCTCCTGTGAGTCTAGATTTTCGAATCAGATGCAAAACTGATAGTTAATTGTAACGTTCATGGCTTCCTAATCTCGATGGAACACTCAAATGGAAACGCGATTCAATAAATCGTCCTCCAGCCGACTTGTCTCAAAGGGTCTATTGCTGCCTGTGGCACCTTATGGTCGTTCTCCTGTGAGTCTAGATTTTCGAATCCGACGCAAAACTGATGGTTAATTGTAACGTTCAGGACCTCTTAATGACGAGGAACACTCTAACGGCATCGCGATTCAATACATCGTCCTCCAGCCGACTTGTCTCCAAGGGTCTATTACTGCCCGTGGCACCTTATGATCGTTCCCCTGTAAGTCTAGATGTTCGAATCCGACGCAAAACTGATAGTTAATTGTAACGTTCAGGGCCTCTAATGACGATGGAACGCTCACATTCCGTCCAGATTCAATACATCGTCCTCCAGACGACTTGTCTACAAGGGGATATTGCTGCCTCGTGCACTTATGGTCCGTCTCCTGTGAGTCTAGATTTTCGAATCTGACCCGAAACTGATCGTTAATTGTAACGTTCAGGGCCTCCTAATGACGATGGAACACTCAAATTGCGTCGCGATTCAATAAATCGTCCTCCAGCCGACGTGTCTCCAAGGGTCTATTGCTGCCTCGGGCACCTTATGGTCCGTCTCCTGTGAGTCTAGATTTTTGAATCGGACACAAAACTAATAGTTATTTGTAACGTTCAAGGCCTCCTGATGACGATGGAACACTCATATTGCATCGCGATTCAATACATCGTCCTCCAGCCGACTTGTCTCCAAGGATCTATTGCTGCCTATGGCACCTTATGGACGTTAGATTATCGAATCGGACGCAAAACTGATAGTTAATTGTAACGTTTAGGGCCTTCTAATGACAATGGAAAACTAAAATTGCAACCCGATTCAATACATCGTACTCCGGCCGACTTGTCTCCAAATGGATATTGCTGCCTGGGGCAAATTATGGTCCAGCTCCTGTGACTCTAGATTTTCGAATCGGACGCAAAACTGATGTTAATTGTAACGTTCAGGGCCTCCTAAGTACGATGGAAATCTCAAAGTGCATCGCGATTCAATACATCGTCCTCCAGCCGACTTGTCTCCAAGGGTATTTGCTGCCTCGGGCACTTTATGGTCCGTCTCCTGTGAGTCTAGATTTTAGAATCGGACGCAAAACTGATAGGTAATTGTAACGTTCAGGGCCTCCTAATGACGATGGAACACTCTAATTGCATCGAGATTCAATACATCGTCCTCCAGCCGACTTGTGTCCAAGGGGATATTGCTGCCTCGGGCTCCTTGTGGTCCGTCTCCTGTGAGTCTAGATTTTTTTATCGGACGCAAAACTAATTTTATTTGTAACGTTCAGGGCCTCCTAATAACGATGGAACACTCAAATTGGATCGCGAATCAATACATCGTCCTCCAGCCGACTTGTCTCCAAGGGTGTATTGCTGCCTATGGCACCTTATTGTCGTTCTCCTGTGAGTTTAGATTTTCGAATCGGACGCAAAACTGTTAGTTAATTGCAACGTTCAGGGCCTCCTAATGACGATGGAACACTCAATTTGCGTCGCGATTCAATAAATCGTCCAACAGCCGACTTGTCTCCAAGGGTCTATTGCTGCCTCGGGCACCTTATGGTCCGTCTCCTGTGAGTCTAGATTTTTGAATCGGACACAAAACTAATAGTTATTTGTAACGTTCAGGGCCTCCTAATGACGAGGGAACACTCAAAATGCGACTAGATTCAATACATAGTCCTCCAGCCGACTTGTCTCCAAGGGGATTATGCTGCCTCGGGCACCTTATGGTCCGTCTCCTGTGAGTATAGATTTCCGAATCCGACGCAAAACTGATAGTTAATTGTAACGTTCAGGGCCTCCTAATGACGAAGGATCACTCAAATTGCGTCGCGATTCAATAAATCGTCCTCTAGCCGACTTGACTTCAAGGGGATATAGCTGCCTCGGACACCATATGGTCTGTCTCCTGTGAGTCTAGAGTTTGGAATCCGACGCAAAACTGATGGTTAATTGTAACGGTCAGGGCCACCTAATGACGATGGAAAACTAAAATTGCATCGCGATTCAATACATCGTCCTCCAGCCTTCTTGCCTCCAAGTGTCTATTGCTGCCTATGGCACTTTATGGTGGTTCTCCTGTGAGTCTAGATTTTCCAATCGGACGCAAAACTGTTGGTTAATTGCAACGTTCAGGAACTCCTAATGGCGATGGAAAACTCAAATTTCATCGCGATTCAATACATCGTCCTCCAGCCGACTTGTCTCCAAGGGTCTATTGCTGCCTATGGCACCTTATGGTCGTTCCCCTGTAAGTCCAGATTTTCGAATCCGACGCAAAACTGATGGTTAATTGTAACGTTCAGGGCCTCCTAATGATGATGGAACGCTCAAATTGCGTCGCAATTCGATAAATCTTCCTCCAGCCGACTTATCTCCTAGGGGATATTGCTGCCTCAGGCACCTTATGGTCCGTCTCCTGTGAGTCTAGATTTTCGAATCGGACGCAGAACTGATATTAATTGTAAAGTTCAGGGCCTCCTAATGACGTTGGAAAACTCAACTTGCATCGCGATTCAATACATCGTCCTCCAGCCAACTTATCTCCAAGGGGATATTGCTGCCTCGGGCATCTTATGGTCAGTCTCCTGTGAGTCTAGATTTTCGAATCGGACGCAAAACTGATAAATAATTGTAACGTTCAGGGCCTCCTAATGACGATGGAACACTCTAATTGCATCGCGATTCAATACATCGTCTTCCAGCCGTCTTGTCTCCAATTGGATATTGCTGCCTCGGGCACCTTATGGTCCGTCTCCTATGAGTCTAGATTTTCGAATCCGACGCAAAACTCATGGTTAATTATAACGTTCATGGCCTCCTAATGATGATGGAACACTCAAATGGCAACCCAATTTTATACATCGTCCTGCAGCCGACTTGCCTGCAAGGGTCTATTGCTGCCTAAGGCACCTTATGGTCGTGCTCCTGTGAGTCTAGATTTTCGAATCGGACGCAAAACTGATAGTTAGTTGTAACGTTCAAGGCCTCCTGATGACGATGGAACACTCATATTGCATCGCGATTCAATACATCGTCCTCCAGGCGACTTGTCTCCAAGGATCTATTGCTGCCTATGGCACCTTATGGACGTTAGATTTTCGAATCGGACGCAAAACTGATAGTTAATTGTAACGTTTAGGGCCTTCTAATGACAATGGAAAACTAAAATTGCAACCCGATTCAATACATCGTACTCCAGCCGACTTGTCTCCAAATGGATATTGCTGCCTGGGGCAAATTATGGTCCGTCTCCTGTGACTCTAGATTTTCGAATCGGACGCAAAACCGATGTTAATTGTAACGTTCAGGGCCTCCTAAGTACGATGGAAATCTCAAAGTGCATCGCGATTCAATACATCGTCCTCCAGCCGACTTGTCTCCAAGGGGATATTGTTGCCTCGGGCACCTTATGGTCCGTCTCCTGTGAGTCTAGATTTTCGAATCGGACGCAAAACTGATAGTTAATTGTAACGTTCAGGGCCTCCTAATGGCGATGGAAAATTCAAATTGTATCACGATTCAATACATCGTCCTAAAGCCGACTTGTCTCCAAGGGGATATTGCTGCCTCGGGCACCTTATGGTCCGTCTCCTGTGATTCTAGAATTTCGAATCGGACGCAGAACTGATATTAATTGTAACGTTCAGGGCCTCCTAAAGACGTTGGAAAACTCAACTTGCATCGCGATTCAATACATCGTCCTCCAGCCAACTTATCTCCAAGGGGATATTGCTGCCTCGGGCATCTTATGGTCAGTCTCCTGTGAGTCTAGATTTTCGAATCCGATGCAAAACTGATGGTTAATTGTAACGTTCAGGGCCTCCTAATGACGGTGGAACACTGTAATTGCGACGCGATTCAATAAATCGTCCTCCAGCCGACTTGTCTCCAAGGGTATTTGCTGCCTCGGGCACTTTATGGTCCGTCTCCTGTGAGACTAGATTTTAGAATCGGACGCAAAACTGATAGATAATTGTAACCTTCAGGGCCTCCTAATGACGATGGAACACTCAAATTGCATCGAGATTCAATACATCGTCCTCCAGCCGACTTGTGTCCAAGGGGATATTGCTGCCTCGGGCACCCTGTGGTCCGTCTCCTGTGAGTCTTGATTTTTTAATCGGACACAAAACTAATTTTATTTGTAACGTTCAGGGCCTCCTAATAACGATGGAACACTCAAATTGGATCGCGAATCAGTACATCGTCCTCCAGCCGACTTGTCTCCAAGGGTGTATTGCTGCCTATGGCACCTTATTGTCGTTCTCCTGTGAGTTTAGATTTTCGAATCGGACGCAAAACTGTTAGTTAATTGCAACGTTCAGGGCCTCCTAATGGCGACGGAAAACTCATTTTTCATCGCGATTCAATACATCGTCCTCCAGCCGACTTGTCTCCAAGGGTCTATTGCTGCCTATGGCTCCATATGGTCAGTCTACTGTGAGTCTAGATTTTCGAATCGGACGCAAAACTGATAGTTAATTGTAACGTTCACGGCCACCTAATGACGATGGAGTACTAAATTTGCACCGCGATTCAATAAATCGTCCTCTAGCCGACTTGTCTCCAAGGGTGTATTGCTGCCTATGGCACCTTATTGTCGTTCTCCTGTGAGTTTAGATTTTCGAATCGGACGCAAAACTGTTAGTTAATTGCAACGTTCAGGGCCTCCTAATGACGATGGAACACTCAATTTGCGTCGCGATTCAATAAATCGTGCAACAGCCGACTTGTCTCCAAGGGGATATTGCTGCCTCGGACACCTTATGCTCCGTCTCCTGTGAGTATAGATTTCCGAATCCGACGCAAAACTGATAGTTAATTGTAACGTTCAGGGCCTCCTAATGACGAAGGATCATTCAAATTGCGTCGCGATTCAATAAATCGTCCTCTAGGCGACTTGTCTTCAAGGGGATATAGCTGCCTCGGACACCATATGGTCTGTCTCCTGTGAGTCTAGAGTTTGGAATCCGACGCAAAACTGATGGTTAATTGTAACGGTCAGGGCCACCTAGTGACGATGGAAAACTAAAATTGCATCGCGATTCAATACATCGTCCTCCAGCCTTCTTGCCTCCAAGGGTCTATTGCAGCCTATGGCACTTTATGGTGGTTCTCCTGTGAGTCTAGATTTTCCAATCGGACGCAAAACTTTTAGTTAATTGCAACGTTCAGGAACTCCTAATGGCGATGGAAAACTCAAATTTCATCGCGATTCAATACATCGTCCTCCAGCCGACTTGTCTCCAAGGGTCTATTGCTGCCTATGGCACCTTATGGTCGTTCTCCTGTAAGTCTAGATTTTCGAAACCGACGCAAAACTGATGGTTAATTGTAACGTTCAGGGCCTCCTAATGATGATGGAACGCTCAAATTGCGTCGCAATTCGATAAATCTTCCTCCAGCCGACTTGTCTCCTAGGGGATATTGCTGCCTCAGGCAGCTTATGGTCCGTCTCCTGTGAGTGTAGATTTTCGAATCGGACGCAGAACTGATAGTTAGTTGTAACGTTCAGGGCCTCCCAATGACGATGGAAAACTCAAATGGCATCGCGATTCAATACATCGTCCTCCAGCCTTCTTGTCTCCAAGGGGATATTGCTGCCTCGGGCACCTTATGGTCCGTCCCTGTGAGTCTTCATTTTCGAATCCGACGTAAAATGATGGTTAATTGTAACGTTCAGGGCCTCCTAATGACAATGGAACACTGAATTTGCTTCGCGATTTAATAAATCGTCCTCCAGCCGACTTGTCTCCAAGGGGATACTGCTGCCACGGGCACCTTAAGGTCCGTCTCCTGTGACTCTAGATTTTCGAATCGGACGCAAAACTGATAGTTAATTGTAACGTTCAGGGCCACCTAATGGCGATGGAAAATTCAAATTGCATCGCGATTCAATACATCGTCCCAAAGCCGACTTGTCCCCAAGGGGATATTGCTGCCTCGGGCACCTTATGGTCCGTCTCCTGTGAGTCTAGATTTTCGAATCGGACGCAAAACGGATGTTAATTGTAACGTTCAGGGCCTCCTAATGACGATAGAAAACTCAAATTGAATCGCGATTCAATACATCGTCCTCCAGCCGACTTGTCTATAAGGGGATATTGCTGCCTCGTGCACCTTATGGTCCGTCTCCAGTGAGTCTAGATTTTCGAATCGGACGCAAAACTGATAGTTAATTGTAACGTTCAGGGCCTCCTAATGACGTTGGAAAACTCAAATTGCATCGCGATTCAATACATCGTCCTCCAGCCGACTTGTCTCCAAGGGGATATTGCTGCCTCGGGCACCTTATGGTCCGTCTCCTATGATTCTAGCCCGTCGAATCCGACGCAAAACTGATGGTTAATTGTAACGTTCAGGGCCTCCTAATGACGATGGAACACTCAAATGGCAACGCGATTCTATACATCGTCCTCCAGCAGACTTGTCTCCAAAGGTCTATTGCTGCCTATGGCACCTTATGGTCGTTCTCCTGTGAGTCTAGATTTTCGAATAGGACGCAAAACTGATAGTTAATTGGAACGTTCAGGGCCTCCTAATGACGATGGAAAACTAAAATTGCATCGTAATTCAATACATCGTCCTCCAGCCGACTTGTCTCCAAGGGGATATTGCTGCCTCGGGCACCTTATGGTCAGTCTGCTGTGAGTCTAGATTTTCGAATCCGATGCAAACTGATGGTTAATTGTAACGTTCAGGGCCTCCTAAAAACGATGGAGCACTCAAATTGCGTCGCGATTCAATACATCGTCCTCCAGCCGAATTGTCTCCAAGGGGATATTGCTGCCTTAGGCACCTTATGCTCCGTCTCCTGTGAGTCTAGATTTTCGAATCGGACGCATAACTGATGTTAATTGTAACATTTAGTGCCTCCTAATGACGATGGAAATCTCAAATTGCATCGCGATGCAGTACATCGTCCTCCAGCCCACTTGTCTCCAAGGGGATATTGCTGCCTCGGGCACCTTATGGTCCGTCTCCTGTGAGTATAGATTTTCGAATCCGTTGCAAAACTGATGGTTAATTGTAACGTTCAGGGCCTCCAATTGACGATGGAACACTCAAATTGCGCCGCGATTCAATACATCGTCCTCCAGCCGTCTTGTCTACAAGGGGATATTGCTTTATTTGGCACCTTATGGTACGTCTCCTGTGAGTCTAGATTTTCGAATCGGACGCAAAACTGATAGTTAATTGTAACGTTCAGGGCCTCCTAATGACGATGGAAAACTCAAATTGCATCGCGTATCAATACATCGTCTTCCAGCCGACTTGTCACCAAGGGGATATTGCTGCCTCGTGCACCTTATGGTCCGTCTCCAGTGTGTCTAGATTTTCGAATCCGACCCTAAACTGATGGTTAATTGTAACGTTCAGGGCCTCCTAATGACGATGGAACACTCAAATTGCGTCGCGATTCAATAAATCGTCCTCCAGCCGACTTATCTCCAAGGGGATATTGCTGCCTCCGGCACCTTATGGTCCGTCTACTGTGAGTCTAGATATTCGAATCCGACGCAAAACTGATGGTTAATTGTAACGGTCAGGGCCTCCTAATGACGATGGAACATTCAAATTGAGTCGCGATTCAATACATCGTCCTCCAACCGACTTGTCTCCAAGGGGATATTGCTGTCTCGGGCACCTTATGATCCGTCTCCTGTGAGTCTAGATTTTCGAATCGGACGCACAACTGATGTTAATTGTAACGTTCAGTGCCTCCTCATGACGATGGAACACTCAAATTGCGTCGCGATTCAATACATCGTCCTCCAGCCGACTTGTCTCCAAGGGGATATTGCTGCCTCGGGCACCATATGGTCCGTCTCCTGTGAGTCTAGATTTTGAATCGGACGCAAAACTGATAGTTAATTGTAACGATCAGGGCCTCCTAATGACGATGGAAAACTCATATTGCATCGCGGTTCAATTCATCGTCCTCCAGCCGACTTGTCTCCAAGGGGATATTGCTGCCTCGGGCACCATATGGTCCGTCTCCTGTGAGTCTAGATTTTGAATCGGACGTTCAGGCTCTCCTAATGACAATGGAACGCTCACATTCCGTCCGGTTTCAATACATCGTCCTCCAGTCGAGTTGTGTCCAAGGGGATAATGCTGCCTCCGGCACCTTATGGTCCGTCTCCTGTGAGTCTAGATATTCGAATCGGTCGCAAAACTGATGTTAATTGTTACGTTCAGGGCCTCCTAATGACGATGAAAATCTCAAATTGCATCGCGATTCAATACATCGTCCTCCAGCGGACTTGCTCCAAGGGGATATTGCTGCCTCGGACACCATATGGTCCGTCTCCTGTGAGTCTAGATTTTGGAATCCGACACAAAACTGATGGTTAAATGTAACGGTCAGGGCCACCAAACGAAGATGGAAAACTAAAATTGCATCGCGATTCAATACAACGTCTTCCAGCCGACTTGTCTCCAATTGGATTCTGCTGCCTCGGGCACCTTATGGTCCGTCTCCTGTGAGTCTACATTTTCGAATCGGACGCAAAACTGATGGTTAATTGTAACGTTCAGGGCCTCCTAATGACGATGGAACACTCAAATTGCGTCGCGATTCCGTAAATCTTACTCCAGCCGACTTGACTCCAAGGGGATATTGCTGCCTCAGGCACCTTTTGGTCCGTCTCCTGTGAGTCCTCATTTTCGAATCCGACGTAAATTGATAGTTATTTACACGTTCAGGACCTCCTAATGACGATGGAACACTCAATTTGCATCGCGATTCAGTAAATCGTCCAACAGCCGACTTGTGTCCAAGGGGATATTGCTGCCTCTGGCACCTTATGGTACGTCTCCTGTGAGTCTAGATTTTCGAATCGGTCGCAAAACTGATGTTAATTGCTATGTTCAGGGCCTGCTAATGACGATGAAAATCTCAAATTGCATCGCGATTCAGTACATCGTCCTGCAGCGGACTTGTCTCCAAGGGGATATTGCTGCCTCGGGCTCCTTATGGTCCGTCTCCTGTGAGTCTAGATTTTCGAATCGGACGCAAAACTGATGGTTAATTGTAACGTTCATGGCCTCCTAATGATGATGGAACACTCAAATTGAGTCGCGATTCAATACATCGTCCTCCGGCCGACTTGTCTCCAAGGGTCTATTGCTGCCTATGGCAACTTACGGTCGATCTCCTGTGAGTCTAGATTTTTGGAATCGGACGCAAAACTGATAGTTAATTGCAACGTTCAGGGCCTCCTAATGACGATGGAAAACTCAAATGGCATCGCGATTCAATACATCGTCCTCCAGCCGACTTGTCTCCAAGGGGATATTGCTGCCCCGGGCACCTTACGGTCAGTCTCCTGTGAGTGTAGATTTTCGAATCCGATGCAAAACTGATGGTTAATTGTAACGTTCAGGGCCACCTAATGACGATGGAGCACTCAAATTCCGTCGCGATTCAATAAATCGTCCTCCAGCCGACATGTCTCCAAGGGGATATTGCTGCCTTAGGCACCTTATGCTCCGTCTCCTGTGAGTCTAGATTTTCGAATCGGACGCTTAACTGATGTTAATTGTAACATTTAGGGCCTCCTAATGACGATGGAAAACTCAAATTGCATCGCGATTCAATACATCGTCCTCCAGCCGACTTGTGTCCAAGGGGATATTGCTGCCTCGTGCACCTTATGGTCCGTCTCCTGTGAGTCTAGATTTTCGAATCCGACGCATAAACTGATGGTTAATTGTAACGTTCAGGGCCTCCTAATGACGATGGAACACTCAAATTGCATCGCGATTCAATAAATCGTCCTGCAGCCGACTTGTCTCCAAGGGGATAATATTGCCTCGGGCACTTATGGTCCGTCTCCTGTGAGTCTAGATTTTCGAATCCGACGCAAAACTGATGGTTAATTGTATCGTTCAGGGCCTCCTAATGACGGAGGAACACTCAAATTGCGTCGCGATTCAATAAATCGTCCTCCAGCCGACTTGTCTCAAAGGTGATATTGCTACCTCGGGCGCCTTATCGTCCGTTTCCTGTGAGTCTAGATTTTCGAATCCGACGCTAAACTGATAGTTAATTGTAACGTTCAGGGCCTCCTAATGACGATGGAAAACTAAAATTGCATCGCGATTCAATACATCGTCTTCCAGCCGACTTGTCTCCAAGGGGATATTGCTGCCTCCGGCACCTTATGGTCCGTCTCCTGTGAGTCTAGATTTTCGAATCGGTCGCAAAACTGATGTTAATTATTACGTTCAGGGCCTCCTAATGACGAAGAAAATCTCAAATTGCATCACGATCAATACATCGTCCTTCAGCCGACTTGTCTCCAAGGGGATATTGCTGCCTTGGGCACCTTATTGTCCGACTCCTGTGAGTCTAGATTTTCGAATCGGACGCAAAACTGATAGTTAATTGTAATATTCAGGGCCTCCTAATGACGATGGAAATCTCTAATTGCATCGCGATTCAATACATCGTCCTCCAGCCCACTTGTCCCCAAAGGGATATTGCTGCCTTGGGCACCTTATGGTCCGTCTCCTGTAAGTCTAGATTTTGAATCGGATGCGAAACTGATAGTTAATTGTAATGTTCAGGGCCTCCTAATGACGATGGAACACTGAAATGGCATCGCGATTCAATACATCGTCCTCCAGCCGACTTGTCGCCAAGGGTCTATTGCTGCCTATGGCACATTATGGTCGTTTTCCTGTAAGTCTAGATTTTCGAATCCGACGCAAAACTGATAGTTAGTTGTAAGTTCATGGTCTCCTAATGAGAATGGAACGCTCACATTCCGTCCAGATTCAATACATCGTCCTCCAGTCGACTTCTGTCAAAGGGGATATTGCTGCCTCCTGCACCTTATGGTCCGTCTCCTGTTAGTCTAGATTTTCGAATCGGCCGCAAAACTGATGTTAATTATTACGTTCAGGGCCTCCTAATGACGATGAAAATCTCAAATTGCATCGGGATTCAATACATCGTCCTCCTTCCGACTTGTCTCCAAGGGGATATTGCTGCCTCGGTCACCATATGGTCTGTCTCCTGTGAGTCTAGATTTTGGAATCCGACGCAAAACTGATGGTTAATTGTAACGGTCATGGCCACCTAATGACGAAGAAAAACTAAAATTGCATCGCGATGCAATACATCGTCCTCCAGCCGACTTGTCTCCAAGGGGATTTTGCTGCCTCGGGCACCTTATGGTCCGTCTCCTGTAAGTCTAGATTTTCGAATCCGACGCAAAATTGATGGTTAATTATAACGTTCAGTGCCTCCTAATGACGATGGAACACTCAAATTGCGCCGCGATTCGATAAATCTTCCTCCAGCCGACTTGTCTCCAAGGGGATATTCCTGCCTCGGGCACCTTATGGTCCGTCTCCTGTGAGTCTAGATTCTAGAATCGGTCGCAAAACTGACAGTTAATTGGAACATTCAAGGCCTCCTAATGACGATGGAACACTCAAATTGCAACGCGATTCAATACATCGTCCTCCAGCCGACTTGTATCCAAGGGTCTATTGCTGCCTATGGCAACTTACGGTCGTTCTCCTGTGAGTCTAGATTTTTGGAATCGGACGCAAAACTGATAGTTAATTGCAACGTTCAGGGCCTCCTAATGACGATGGAAAACTCAAATGGCATCGCGATTCAATACATCGTCCTCCAGCCGACTTGTCTCCAAGGGGATATTGCTACCCCGGGCACCTTACGGTCAGTCTCCTGTGAGTGTAGATTTTCGAATCCGATGCAAAACTGATGGTTAATTGTAACGTTCAGGGCCTCCTAATGACGATGGAGCACTCAAATTCCGTCGCGATTCAATAAATCGTCCTCCAGCCGACATGTCTCCAAGGGGATATTGCTGCCTTAGGCACCTTATGCTCCGTCTCCTGTGAGTCTAGATTTTCGAATCGGACGCTTAACTGATGTTAATTGTAACATTTAGGGCCTCCTAATGACGATGGAAAACTCAAATTGCATCGCGATTCAATACATCGTCCACCAGCCGACTTGTCTCCAAGGGGATATTGCTGCCTCGTGCACCTTATGGTCCGTCTCCTGTGAGTCTAGATTTTCGAATCCGACGCATAAACTGATGGTTAATTGTAACGTTCAGGGCCTCCTAATGACGATGGAACACTCAAATTGCATCGCGATTCAATAAATCGTCCTGCAGCCGACTTGTCTCCAAGGGGATAATATTGCCTCGGGCACCTTATGGTCCGTCTCCTGTGAGTCTAGATTTTCGAATCCGACCCAAAACTGATGGTTAATTGTATCGTTCATGGCCTCCTAATGACGGAGGAACACTCAAATTGCGTCGCGATTCAATAAATCGTCCTCCAGCCGACTTGTCTCAAAGGTGATATTGCTACCTCGGGCGCCTTATCGTCCGTTTCCTGTGAGTCTAGATTTTCGAATCCGACGCTAAACTGATAGTTAATTGTAACGTTCAGGGCCTCCTAATGACGATGGAAAACTAAAATTGCATCGCGATTCAATACATCGTCTTCCAGCCGACTTGTCTCCAAGGGGATATTGCTGCCTCCGGCACCTTATGGTCCGTCTCCTGTGAGTCTAGATTTTCGAATCGGTCGCAAAACTGATGTTAATTATTACGTTCAGGGCCTCCTAATGACGAAGAAAATCTCAAATTGCATCACGATCAATACATCGTCCTTCAGCCGACTTGTCTCCAAGGGGATATTGCTGCCTTGGGCACCTTATTGTCCGACTCCTGTGAGTCTAGATTTTCGAATCGGACGCAAAACTGATAGTTAATTGTAATGTTCAGGGCCTCCTAATGACGATGGAAATCTCTAATTGCATCGCGATTCAATACATCGTCCTCCAGCCCACTTGTCCCCAAAGGGATATTGCTGCCTTGGGCACCTTATGGTCCGTCTCCTGTAAGTCTAGATTTTGAATCGGATGCGAAACTGATAGTTAATTGTAATGTTCAGGGCCTCCTAATGACGATGGAACACTGAAATGGCATCGTGATTCAATACATCGTCCTCCAGCCGACTTGTCGCCAAGGGTCTATTGCTGCCTATGGCACATTATGGTCGTTTTCCTGTAAGTCTAGATTTTCGAATCCGACGCAAAACTGATAGTCAGTTGTAAGTTCATGGTCTCCTAATGAGAATGGAACGCTCACATTCCGTCCGGATTCAATACATCGTCCTCAAGTCGACTTGTGTCAAAGGGGATATTGCTGCCTCCTGCACCTTATGGTCCGTCTCCTGTTAGTCTAGATTTTCGAATCGGCCGCAAAACTGATGTTAATTATTACGTTCAGGGCCTCCTAATGGCGATGAAAATCTCAAATTGCATCGGGATTCAATACATCGTCCTCCTTCCGACTTGTCTCCAAGGGGATATTGCTGCCTCGGTCACCATATGGTCTGTCTCCTGTGAGTCTAGATTTTGGAATCCGACGCAAAACTGATGGTTAATTGTAACGGTCAAAGCCACCTAATGACGAAGAAAAACTAAAATTGCATCGCGATGCAATACATCGTCCTCCAGCCGACTTGTCTCCAAGGGGATTTTGCTGCCTCGGGCACCTTATGGTCCGTCTCCTGTAAGTCTAGATTTTCGAATCCGACGCAAAACTGATGGTTAATTATAACGTTCAGTTCCTCCTAATGACGATGGAACACTCAAATTGCGTCGCGATTCGATAAATCTTCCTCCAGCCGACTTGTCTCCAAGGGGATATTCCTGCCTCGGGCACCTTATGGTCCGTCCCCTGTGAGTCTAGATTCTAGAATCGGTCGCAAAACTGACAGTTAATTGGAACATTCAAGGCCTCCTAATGACGATGGAACACTCAAATTGCAACGCGATACAATACATCGTCCTCCAGCCGACTTGAATCCAAGGGTCTATTGCTGCCAATGGCAACTTACGGTCGTTCTCCTGTGAGTCTAGATTTTTGGAATCGGACGCAAAACTGATAGTTAATTGCAACGTTCAGGGCTTCCTAATGACGATGGAAAACTCAAATGGCATCGCGATTCAATACATCGTCCTCCAGCCGACTTGTCTCCAAGGGAATATTGCTGCCCCGGGCACCTTACGGTCAGTCTCCTGTGAGTGTAGATTTTCGAATCCGATGGAAAACTGATGGTTAATTGTAACGTTCAGGGCCTCCTAATGACGATGGAGCACTCAAATTGCGTCGCGATTCAATAAATCGTACTCCAGCCGACATGTCTCCAAGGGGATACTGCTGCCTTAGGCACCTTATGCTCCGTCTCCTTTGAGTATAGATTTTCGAATCGGACTCATAACTGATGTTAATTGTAACATTTAGGGCCTCCTAATGACGAAGGAAAACTCAAATTGCATCGCGATTCAATACATCGTCCTCCAGCCGACTTGTCTCCAAGGGGATATTGCTGCCTCGTGCACCTTATGGTCCGTCTCCTGTGAGTCTAGATTTTCGAATCCGACGCAATACTGATGGTTAATTATACCGTTCAGGGCCTCCTAATGACGATGGAACACTCAAATTGCATCGCGATTCAATAAATCGTCCTGCAGCCGACTTGTCTCCAAGGGGATAATGCTGCCTCGGGCACCTTATGGTCCGTCTCCTGTGAGTCTAGATTTTCGAATCCGACGCAAAACTGATGGTTAATTGTATCGTTCAAGGACTCCTAATGACGGAGGAACACTCAAATTGCGTCGCGATTCAATAAATCGTCCTCCAGCCGACTTGTCTCAAAGGGGATATTGCTGCCTCGGGCGCCTTATCGTCCGTTTCCTGTGAGTCTAGATTTTCGAATCCGACGCAAAACTGATAGTTAATTGTAACGTTCAGGGCCTCCTAATGACGATGGAACACTCAAATTGCATCGCGATTCAATACATCGTCCTCCAGTCGACTTGTCTCCAAGTGGATATGGCTGCCGCGGGCACCTTATGGTCCGTCTCCTGTGAGCCTAGAATTTCGAATCCGACGCAAAACTGATGGTCAATTGTAACGTTCAGGGCCTCCTAATGCCGATGGAACACTCAAATTGAGTCGCGATTCAATACATCGTCCTCCAACCGACTTGTCTCCAAGGGGATATTGCTGTCTCGGGCACCTTATGGTTCGTCTCCTGTGAGTCTAGATTTTGAATCGGATGCGAAACTGATAGTTAATTGTAACGTTCAGGGCCTCCTAATGACGATGGAACACTGAAATGGCATCGCGATTCAATACATCGTCCTCCAGCCGACTTGTCGCCAAGGGTCTATTGCTGCCCATGGCACCTTATGGTCATTTTCCTGTAAGTCCAGATTTTCGAATCCGACGCAAAACTGATAGTTAGTTGTAAGTTCAGGGTCTCCTAATGAGAATGGAACGCTCACATTCCGTCCGGATTCAATACATCGTCCTCCAGTCGACTTGTGTCCAAGGGGATATTGCTGCCTCCGGCACCTTATGGTCCGTCTCCTGTGAGTCTAGATTTTCGAATCGGACGCAAAACTGATAGTTAATTGTAATGTTCAGGGCCTCCTAATGACGATGGAAATCTCTAATTGCATCGCGATTCAATACATCGTCCTCCAGCCCACTTGTCCCCAAAGGGATGTTGCTGCCTTGGGCACCTTATGGTCCGTCTCCTGTAAGTCTAGATTTTGAATCGGATGCGAAACTGATAGTTAATTGTAATGTTCAGGGCCTCCTAATGACGATGGAACACTGAAATGGCATCGCGATTCAATACATCGTCCTCCAGCCGACTTGTCGCCAAGGGTCTATTGCTGCCTATGGCACATTATGGTCGTTTTCCTGTAAGTCTAGATTTTCGAATCCGACGCAAAACTGATAGTTAGTTGTAAGTTCATGGTCTCCTAATGAGAATGGAACGCTCACATTCCGTCCGGATTCAATACATCGTCCTCCAGTCGACTTGTGTCAAAGGGGATATTGCTGCCTCCTGCACCTTATGGTCCGTCTCCTGTTAGTCTAGATTTTCGAATCGGCCGCAAAACTGATGTTAATTATTACGTTCAGGGCCTCCTAATGACGATGAAAATCTCAAATTGCATCGGGATTCAATACATCGTCCTCCTTCCGACTTGTCTCCAAGGGGATATTGCTGCCTCGGTCACCATATGGTCTGTCTCCTGTGAGTCTAGATTTTGGAATCCGACGCAAAACTGATGGTTAATTGTAACGGTCATGGCCACCTAATGACGAAGAAAAACTAAAATTGCATCGCGATGCAATACATCGTCCTCCAGCCGACTTGTCTCCAAGGGGATTTTGCTGCCTCGGGCACCTTATGGTCCGTCTCGTGTAAGTCTAGATTTTCGAATCCGACGCAAAACTGATGGTTAATTATAACGTTCAGTGCCTCCTAATGACGATGGAACACTCAAATTGCGTCGCGATTCGATAAATCTTCCTCCAGCCGACTTGTCTCCAAGGGGATATTCCTGCCTCGGGCACCTTATGGTCCGTCTCCTGTGAGTCTAGATTCTAGAATCGGTCGCAAAACTGACAGTTAATTGGAACATTCAAGGCCTCCTAATGACGATGGAACACTCAAATTGCAACGCGATTCAATACATCGTCCTCCAGCCGACTTGTATCCAAGGGGCTATTGCTGCCTATGGCAACTTACGGTCGTTCTCCTGTGAGTCTAGATTTTTGGAATCGGACGCAAAACTGATAGTTAATTGCAACGTTCAGGGCTTCCTAATGACGATGGAAAACTCAAATGGCATCGCGATTCAATACATCGTCCTCCAGCCGACTTGTCTCCAAGGGAATATTGCTGCCCCGGGCACCTTACGGTCAGTCTCCTGTGAGTGTAGATTTTCGAATCCGATGGAAAACTGATGGTTAATTGTAACGTTCAGGGCCTCCTAATGACGATGGAGCACTCAAATTGCGTCGCGATTCAATAAATCGTACTCCAGCCGACATGTCTCCAAGGGGATACTGCTGCCTTAGGCACCTTATGCTCCGTCTCCTTTGAGTCTAGATTTTCGAATCGGACTCATAACTGATGTTAATTGTAACATTTAGGGCCTCCTAATGACGAAGGAAAACTCAAATTGCATCGCGATTCAATACATCGTCCTCCAGCCGACTTGTCTCCAAGGGGATATTGCTGCCTCGTGCACCTTATGGTCCGTCTCCTGTGAGTCTAGATTTTCGAATCCGACGCAATACTGATGGTTAATTATACCGTTCAGGGCCTCCTAATGACGATGGAACACTCAAATTGCATCGCGATTCAATAAATCGTCCTGCAGCCGACTTGTCTCCAAGGGGATAATGCTGCCTCGGGCACCTTATGGTCCGTCTCCTGTGAGTCTAGATTTTCGAATCCGACGCAAAACTGATGGTTAATTGTATCGTTCAAGGACTCCTAATGACGGAGGAACACTCAAATTGCGTCGCGATTCAATAAATCGTCCTCCAGCCGACTTGTCTCAAAGGGGATATTGCTGCCTCGGGCGCCTTATCGTCCGTTTCCTGTGAGTCTAGATTTTCGAATCCGACGCAAAACTGATAGTTAATTGTAACGTTCAGGGCCTCCTAATGACGATGGAACACTCAAATTGCATCGCGATTCAATACATCGTCCTCCAGTCGACTTGTCTCCAAGTGGATATGGCTGCCGCGGGCACCTTATGGTCCGTCTCCTGTGAGCCTAGAATTTCGAATCCGACGCAAAACTGATGGTCAATTGTAACGTTCAGGGCCTCCTAATGCCGATGGAACACTCAAATTGAGTCGCGATTCAATACATCGTCCTCCAACCGACTTGTCTCCAAGGGGATATTGCTGTCTCGGGCACCTTATGGTTCGTCTCCTGTGAGTCTGGATTTTGAATCGGATGCGAAACTGATAGTTAATTGTAACGTTCAGGGCCTCCTAATGACGATGGAACACTGAAATGGCATCACGATTCAATACATCGTCAACCAGCCGACTTGTCGCCAAGGGTCTATTGCTGCCCATGGCACCTTATGGTCATTTTCCTGTAAGTCCAGATTTTCGAATCCGACGCAAAACTGATAGTTAGTTGTAAGTTCAGGGTCTCCTAATGAGAATGGAACGCTCACATTCCGTCCGGATTCAATACATCGTCCTCCAGTCGACTTGTGTCCAAGGGGATATTGCTGCGTCCGGCACCTTATGGTCCGTCTCCTGTGAGTCTAGATTTTCGAATCGGTCGCAAAACTGATGTTAATTATTACGTTCAGGGCCTCCTAATGACGAAGAAAATCTCAAATTGCATCGCGATTGAATACATCGTCCTCCAGCCGACTTGTCTCCAATGGGATATTGGTGCCTTGGGCACCTTATTGTCCGGCTCCTGTGAGTCTAGATTTTCGAATCGGACGCAAAACTGATAGTTAATTGTAATGTTCAGGGCCTCCTAATGACGATGGAAAACTCAAATTGTATCGTGATTCAATACATCGTCCTCCAGCCGACTTGTCTCCAAGAGGATATTGCTGCCTAGGGCACCTGATGGTCCGTCTCCTGTGAGTCTAGATTTTCGAATCCGACGCAAAACTGATAGTTCATTGTAACGCTCAGGGCCTCCTAATGACGATGGAACAATCAAATTGCGTCGCGATTCAATAAATCGTCCTCCAGCCGACTTGTCTCCAAGGGAATATTGCTGCCTCAGATACCATATGGTCCGTCTCCTGTGAGTCTAGATTTTGGAATCCGAAACAAAACTGATGGTTAATTGTAACGGTCACGGCCACCAAATGACGATGGAAAACTAAAATTGCATCGCGATTCAATACATCGTCTTCCAGCCGACTTGTCTTCAAGGGGATATTGCTGCCTCGGGCACCTTATGGTCCATGTCCTGTGAGTCTAGATTTTCGAATCGGACGCAAAACTGATGGTTAATTGTAACGGTCAGGGCCTCCTAAGGAGGATGGAACACTCAAAATGCGTCGCGATTCGACAAAGCTTCCTCCAGGCACCTTATGGTCGTTCTCCTGTAAGTCTAGATTTTTGAATGGGACGCAAAACTGATAGTTAATTGTAATGTTAAGGGTCTCCTAATGACAATGGAACGCTCACAACCCGTCCGGATTCAATACATCGTCCTCCAGTCGACTTGTGTCCAAGGGGATATTGCTGCCTCCGGCACCTTATGGTCCGTCTCCTGTGAGTCTAGATTTTCGAATCGGTCGCAAAACTGATGTTAATTATTACGTTCAGGGCCTCCTAATGACGAAGAAAATCTCAAATTGCATCGCGATTCAATACATCGTCCTCCAGCCGACTTGTCTCCAATGGGATATTGGTGCCTTGGGCACCTTATTGTCCGGCTCCTGTGAGTCTAGATTTTCGAATCGGACGCAAAACTGATAGTTAATTGTAATGTTCAGGGCCTCCTAATGACGATGGAAAACTCAAATTGTATCGTGATTCAATACATCGTCCTCCAGCCGACTTGTCTCCAAGGGGATATTGCTGCCTAGGGCACCTGATGGTCCGTCTCCTGTGAGTCTAGATTTTCGAATCCGACGCAAAACTGATAGTTAATTGTAACGTTCAGGGCCTCCTAATGACGATGGAACAATCAAATTGCGTCGCGATTCAATAAATCGTCCTCCAGCCGACTTGTCTCCAAGGGAATATTGCTGCCTCAGACACCATATGGTCCGTCTCCTGTGAGTCTAGATTTTGGAATCCGAAACAAAACTGATGGTTAATTGTAACGGTCAGGGCCTCATAAGGAGGATGGAACACTCAAATTGCGTCGCGATTCGACAAAGCTTCCTCCAGGCGACTTGTTTCCAAGGGTCTATTGCTGCCTATGGCACCTTATGGTCGTTCTCCTGTGAGTCTAGATTTTCGAATGCGACGCAAAACTGATAGTTAATTGTAATGTTAAGGGTCTCCTAATGACAATGGAACGCTCACAACCCGTCCGGATTCAATACATCGTCCTCCAGTCGACTTGTGTACAAGGGGATATTGCTGCCGCCGTCACCTTATGATCCGTCTCCTGTGAGTCTAGATTTTCGAATCGGACGCAAAACTGATAGTTAATTGTAACGTTCAGTGCCTCCTAATGACGATGGAAAACTCAAATTGCATCGCGATTCAATACATCGTCCTCCAGCCGACTGGTCTCCAAGGGGATATTGCTGCCTCGTGCACCTTATGGTCCGTCTCCAGTGAGTCTAGATTTTCGAATCGGACGCAAAACTGATAGTTAATTGTAACGTTCAGGGCCTCCTAATGACGTTGGAAAACTCAAATTGTATCGCGATTCAATTCATCGTCCTCCAGCCGACTTGTCTCCAAGAGGATATTGCTGCCTCGGGCACCTTATGGTCAGTCTCCTGTGAGTCTAGATTTTCGAATCCGATGCATAACTGATGGTTAATTGTAACGTTCAGGGCCTCCTAATGACGATGGAACACTCAAATTGCGTCGCGATTCAATAAATCGTCCTCCAGCTGACTTGTCACAAAGGGGATATTGCTGCCTCGGGCACCTTATGGTCCGTCTCCAGTGAGTCTAGATTCTAGAATCGGACGCAAAACTGATAGTTAATTGTAACGTTCAAGGCCTCCTTATGACGATAGAACACTCAAATTGCATCGCGATTCAATACGTCGTCCTCCAGCCGACTTGTCTCCAAGGGTATATTTCTGCCTTGGGCACCTTATGGTCCGTCTCCTGTGAGTCCAGATTTTCGAATCCGACGCAAAACTGATGGTTAATTGTATCGTTCAGGGCCTCCTAATGACGATGGAACACTCAAATTGCTTCGCGATTCAATACATCGTCCTCCAGCCGACTTGTCTCCAACAGGATATTGCTGCCTTAGGCACCTTATGCTCCGTCTCCTGTGAGTCTAGATTTTCGAATCCGACGCAAAACAATGGTTAATTGTATCGTTCAGGTCCTCCTAATGACGATGGAACACTCAAATTGCGTCGCGATTCAATAAATCGTCCTCCAGCCGACTTGTCTCCAAGGGGATATTGCTGCCGCGGGCGCCTTATGGTCCGTTTCCTGTGAGTCTAGATTTTCGAATCCGACTCAAAACTGATAGTTAATTGTAATGTTCAGGGCCTCCTAATGACGATGGAACACTCAAATTGCATCGCGATTCAATACATCGTCCTCCAGTCGACTTGTCTCCAAGTGGATATGGCTGCCTCGGGCACCTTATGGTCCGTCTCCTGTGAGTCTAGGATTTCGAATCCGACGCAAAACTGATGGTTAATTGTAATGTTCAGGGCCTCCTAATGACGATGGAACACTCAAATTGAGCCGCGATTCAATACATCGTCCTCCAACCGACTTGTCTCCAAGGGGATATTGCTGTCTCGGGCACCTTATTGTTCGTCTCCTGTGAGTCTAGATTTTGAATCGGATGCGAAACTGATAGTTAATTGTAACGTTCAGGGCTCCTAATGACGATGGAACACTCAAATGGCATCACGATTCAATACATCGTCCTCCAGCCGACTTGTCTCCAAGGTTCGATTGCTGCCTATGGCACCTTGTGGTCGTTTTCCTGTAAGCCTAGATTTTCGAATCCGACGCAAAACTGATAGTTAATTTTAAGTTCAGGGTCTCCTAATGACAATGGAACGCTCACATTACGTCCGGATTCAATACATCGTCCTCCAGTCGACTTGTGTCCAAGGGGATATTGCTGCCTCCGGCACCTTATGGTCCGTCTCCTGTGAGTCTAGATTTTCGAATCGGTCGCAAAACTGATGTTAATTGCTACGTTCAGGGCCTCCTATTGGCGATGTAAATCTCAAATTGCATCGCGATTCAATACATCGTCCTCCAGCCGACTTGTCTCCAAGGGGATATTGCTGCCTCGGGCACCTTATGGTCCGGCTTCTGTGAGTCTAGATTTTAGAATCGGACGCAAAACTGATAGTTAATTGTAATGTTCAGGGCCTCCTAATGACGATGGAAAACTCAAATTGTGTCGCGATTCAATACATCGTCCTCCAGCCGATTTGTCTCCAAGGGGATATTGCTGCCACGGGCACCTAATGGTCAGTCTCCTGTGAGTGTAGATTTTCGAATCCGATGCAAAACTGATAGTTAATTGTAACGTTCAGGGCCTCCTAATGACGATGGAACACTCAAATTGCGTCGCGATTCAATACATCGCCCTCCAGCCGACTTGTCTACAAGAGGATATTGCTGCCTTGGGCACCTTATAGTCCGGCTTCTGTGAGTCTAGATTTTAGAATCGGACGCAAAACTGATAGTTAATTGTAATGTTCAGGGCCTCCTAATGACGATGGAAAACTCAAATTGTATCGCGATTCAATACATCATCCTCTAGCCGACTTGTCTCCAAGGGGATATTGCTGTCTCTGGCACCTTATGGTCAGTCTCCTGTGAGTCTAGATTTTCGAATCCGATGCAAAATTGATGGTTAATTGTAACGTTCAGGGCCTCCTGATGACGATGGAACACTCAAATTGCGTCGCGATTCAATAAATCGTCCTCCAGCTGACTTGCCTCCAAGGGGATATTGCTGCCGCGGGCACCTTATGGTCCGTCTCCTGTGAGTCGAGATTCTTGAATCGGACGCAAAATTGATAGTTAATTGTAACGTTCAAGGCCGCCTAATGACGATGGAACACTCAAATTGCATTGCGATTCAATACTTCGTCCTCCAGCCGACTTGTCTCCAAGGGGATATTGCTGCCTCGGGCACCTTATGGTCCGTCTCCTGTGAGTCTAGATTTTCGAATCCGACGCAAAACTGATGGTTAATTGTATCGTTCAGGGCCTCCTAACGACGATGGAACACTCATATTGCTTCGCGATTCAATAAATCGTCCTCCAGCCGACTTGTCTCCAATGGGATATTGCTGCCTTAGGCACCTTATGCTCCGTCTCCTGTGAGTCTAGATTTTCGAATCCGACGCAAAACTGATGGTTAATTGTAACGTTCAGGTCCTCCTAATGACGATGGAACACTCAAATTCCTTTGCGATTCAATAAATCGTCCTCCAGCCGACTTGTCTCCAAGGGGATATTGCTGCCTCGGGCACCTTATGGTCCGTCTCCTGTGAGTCTAGATTTTCGAATACGACGCAAAACTGATGGTTAATTGTATCGTTCAGGGCCTCCTAATGACGATGGAACACTCAAATTGCGTCGCGATTCAATAAATCGACCTCCAGCCGACTTGTCTCCAAGGGTCTATTGCTGCCTCGGGCGCCTTATGGTCCGTTTCCTGTGTGTCTAGATTTTCGAATCCGACGCAAAAGTGATAGTTAATTGTAACGTTCAGGGCCTCCTAATGACGATGGAACACTCAAATTGCATCGCGATTCAATACATCGTCCTCCAGTCGACTTGTCTCTAAGTGGATATGGCTGCCTCGGGCACCTTATGGTCCGTCTCCTGTGAGTCTAGAATTTCGAATCCGACGCAAAACTGATGGTTAATTGTAACGTTCAGGGCCTCCTAATGACGATGGAACACTCAAATTGAGTCGCGATTCAATACATCGTCCTCCAACCGACTTGTCTCCAAGGGGATATTGTTGTCTCGGGCACCTTATTGTTCGTCTCCAGTGAGTCTAGATTTTGAATCGGATGCGAAACTGATAATTAATTGTAACGTTCAGGGCCTCCTAATGACGATGGAACACTCAAATGGCATCGCGATTCAATACATCGTCCTCCAGCCGACTTGTCTCCAAGGGGACATTGCTGCCTAGGGCACCTGATGGTCCGTCTCCTGTGAGTCTAGATTTTGGAATCCGACACAAAACTGATGGTTAATTGTAACGGTCAGGGCCACCAAATGACGATGGAAAACTAAAATTGCATCGCGATTCAATACATCGTCTTCCAGCCGACTTGTCTCCAAGGGGATATTGCTGCCTTGGGCACCTTATGGTCCGTCTCCTGTGAGTCTAGATTTTCGAATCGGATGCAATACTGATAGTTAATTGTAACGTTCAGGGCCTCCTAATGACGATGGAACACTCAAATGGCGTCGCGATTCAATACATCGTCTAGCGTTAAAAGGTTTTTTTTTTTTTTTTGGCTTTTCACATTTAACCAAATATAACAATGATGTTGATAATTCATGGGAATGTTTGCCGACAAGATAAAGAATGCAACCTTTTAACACTAGATTGCGTACTCACGGCAGTTCTCCTTGGCCGTTTCTTGGTACGACTTGGAAAAAGAGAAAAATTAATGAATGATCGATGATGCGTCGGTTCTCGATTGTGTTTAGGAGACGTACGGATTGATTGCGTGAAAATAGTTTCTCAAATGACCTCTTAACCCGGATTGCTTTCACGCAATCAGACTCTTCAATGAAATTACCTAAGGGACCTATTTGAATAATAAAAAAAAAATTGGAAATGAATGCAAAACAGTGAAATTTTGTAAAAGAAATTGTCAGATCGTAAATTGAACACGATAATGGTCTCCCAAATACAATCGACACACCGCGATAAAGAGCGAACCTGTAACAAAGTTCAATTAAACATAAACATTATTTGTGGTTAATTTAAAGAAAAGAATAAGCATAGATTTTCTGTACAGTGGAGGAAAAGTATATTCTCAAAGAAGAAAGGCGTTAAACTATAAACATTACCAAATTTACAATGAATACAAAACTTACATTTTTATGTTTTTCTCATACATCGAGCAGTCCAACAATCGCTGCTTTTGCATGTGTGATATTTTGTAAAAATTAAATGTCCTGGCGTGCGCGTAAGTAGTTTTTATCGTCACTAGGTTTACAAAAGCGTTTTCTTTCTTGATGATAACGTGGTTTTTCACACTAAACTTGTAGCGGTGCTACACAACACGTCTTAACAAGTCGGCAACCAAACATCAAAGGTAATGAAGTACATGTTAACATATCGGCGACCAGAAGTACAACCACCTATAAAGACTCTAGAATTTTCCTAACAAATGATAAATTGTTCTTTCTTCTGTTTCGCAGCTTCTTGCTATCAAGCGCTGCGGCAATGATTTTAAATATCTGCGCCCAGCGAGTCATAGTATTTAAAAGTACCTTTTAGACGCTGACCGCGCGTCTTGGTATAGGCGCACGTTATAAACAGATTTCGTTTCTTTACTCTCGCGTTGTCATGCTTAGTATCACTGCAAACTACAGCTTGGTGGTTGTCCTTTTCTCATATGCAAAATGTCTGAAATCCAATAATATCACATTGCTTCCCGCGTGAGGAGCGATGACTCCGTTAGGATCATCGAGACTCACGCGTAGTCGTGATATTATTGCTTTCGTGAAACAAGTTAGTATTACTTGCAAAAATTCTTTACAATAGATTTTACACATTACATCAAGCAAAGTGGTTAACATACAGAGTATCAGGTAAGTATATTCGTACGACTGAAATTGATAGTAATTTGTCCATAGGGTAACTACATGACAATTGAACTGTGCCCTTTCTAATGTATTGTACAAGGATAACAAATGTTCATTTCTCGGTAAAAGATAATGAAATTAAGATAAAGAGACACGTACATAGATACATTATACATGGCATAATAAATATAAAAAAAACAAAGAAATAAATTACTTGACTTCGCAGGAAGTCTGGGTGCTGTGTGCACTCGTGGAAAAAATATGTTACAAAAAATTGACATTCTTGTTTTACAGTGCCATACTACAGGAATATTTTTGTCGTTGTTTCGTCGAAGATTTCTTGCAGTAAATACGTAGCACTTTACTTATTTGTGGCTTTTATGACCTGCAAAAAAAAAAAAAAATGTTTCACTACACTTGGGTAGGTATGAGTTGCACTGGGAGTGGTAGAACTTCGGGTATAAATGATAGCACTGCACTTGAGTGGGGAAATTGATTACACTTTCACAGTGGAGGAAAAGTAGGGCATCACTTTCACTGTGGAAGTTGGAGTAGTTGTCGGGGTGTGATGTTGCGTTGGGTCAGGAACTCGAAGACTGGTTCTGCAACATGTTGAGCCGTATGGTGGCGGTCTCTATTTCACTTGACACTTGTCCGTGCTTCCATTTATGTTTCCGTACATGAAAAATAGAGAAAAAAATCTGTATTAGAATGTGCTTACTTACTAATAACTTAGTCTAAAAGAAAATTGGGTTAGGTAAGGATAACAATTGTTTATGTACATAAGGTCTCATTCTCTTAGGAATGCTTAGTTCTCATATTTATCTATTTTTCTGGTTTTACTTGGTTCGACACGTTTTCGTCATTACTCGGCCTGGTCAGTAAATTCGGTAGCTATTGTCAAAATCGAGCTTAAGACTCTTCCGATTAGTGTCTTTATAATTTCACAAGGTACATGAGTGCTTAATTCATTGCTTTATCATATTTTATTTTGAATGCATTTCAAACACATTTGGCATCCGCGCTCGTTGTGCAAAGAAAAATTGATTGTTGAGCGCTCAGGGTACACAGTGTTACGTCCGTTGGTCACAATCACGTGATAATAACTTGACAGTTCCACAACGCTAGCAGCAGTATTCTGCGAGAAGCAGAGCGTTAGGTGTCTAATAGCCGTGGTGTGAGTTTTTACACAGTTTTTCATCGACTCTGGATTACGGAAGCAGCCAGATGCGGCGATTCCCGCAGCTGTTTCGAAGAATGTGTCCGTGGAAAGGCGTACAGTACCGTTTGTGGTAAGTGCAACACTTATTCACTTTCAATCTTCGGCTTTCTACATCGTGGTTTCGTGGTACAAGTACTTATAACATTACTTCACACGCGGTATTTCACGCGTGTCCTTGGAGTTATCACCTTTTCAGTTCACACTTTATTATTAATTCGTGTTCACATTTATTTGGTCGTCATGTTAAGGTTCACACGCACCACTTTTATACGTGTCCATTAATTACTTGTCTATAGTCGGTTCACACGCAGCAGCACATACGTGTCCATTTATTACTGACTGCATTATTACTACAAAGTACAGTTAACATTTAGTATACATATCACGTCTAAAAATTATTTACAAAGAAATATTTAGTCTCTGTGACTACAAGGCCTGACGAAAAGCGTGTCTCTTGTTCGTAGTTTGTGCTTCCAAGGCACTTTAGGTTTACACTTTGTTCGAAATCTTGTTATTCTTTTCTTTTTACAATAGTTACTTTTTTCGCAAGTTCAGCTCTTTTATTTTCTCTCTATTACGTCGTAAGTGTGAAGACATAGTCAATGTGGCTTCGTTTACGTGATGAACAGTTCGTGTTCAAACTACCATTAGGGTAATTGGGAAGCTTGGTGTTCCCTGTCGTGCAATTGCACATACCAAATCTTAATTGAACTCGCAATTTGCGAAGAATAAGCATAGCCCGTCGACAACCAATGTGTCACGACTATCCATTCGTATAGCCTGTATGTATCAATCATGCAACCAGCTCGTAAAATTCACTTCTCTACTGGATAAGGTAGGATGGTAAGGATACTGGTTAGAGGAAAACACAAAAGACTTTTATGGAGTGAAGAGATTTGATGACGTATGATATGATGAGCTTAACATAAATTATTATCACCTTAGTTTTTCATGACAAATAGTATAATTAAATCGATACAGTAGTTTCAGTGTCGTCTGATCCAGCTCTCTAAACAATTTTCTATGCATATCTAAAATTACTTAAACCATGCATTAGCAGTGAACTGTGTCTGTTAACTATCTCCTGTTCCATGTATCGTAAAATTGTTTTCTAAAAAAAAAACGTCGTATCTCGAGGACCTGAAATAGATATTTCTAGTACTAAACTAATTTATTTATAAATGATCTTTGTATTTCAGCTGCACTGTGCCGTAAAATTGTTATGAGCGTATACGGTTTTCTCCGTATTATAATAAAATAATTGAGTTGCGCACTTCTTTCCTGCTGCCTGGATCGTTATTGATTATTTGATTCTTATATGCTAAGCTGCTGCTTTTTGCCTGCTGCGTTTCATAGGTGGTCTCATAAAATTTGTTGTCACACACTCCTTATGCATAACATAACATTTACCTCATTAGAGTAAGCGACCTTGATAATTTTTATTTATTTATTTATTTATTTATTTTTTTTACCTACGAGCAATCATTCTGGTCTGAATGATCATTTTAATTTATTTCATTCAAGAGGAGAGAGCTTTGCTATACTTAAAACTAGTGGTAGCAGGTGGCACTTAGCACGTCCCTACTATAATATATGTCAGCTCTTACGGCTGTGGCCGTTCATGGCTCAATTAACTTAAAACTAACTTACATCTAAGGCAAATCTTGCTCTCCTACAATAAATGTGTTTTACTTAAGGTGCTCATATAAATTACTTATCTTGTTGTGGCAGGTCGACAGGGTGTTAATCCTGTGCACTACTCTTACATACGTTGGTACTTCACACATAGTATGACAATTTATAGTGTGTGTGTATATTTTCTTTTAGCAGCTTAACTTAACAGATATTTTCAATGGTTGACTCGGTATTTCTTCAAGTCTGCGTGATGAAACAATCCTTTTATTCGTCCAGATACAGGGTCAGCTAATAGATAGCAACCAATGTGCGGCTTTCTTAAGATAATATATGGTCCTTCATACAAGTGCTGCCACTTGCGATTCTTATGATGAATCAAAGATGGTTTGAAGTGGGTTCTTTAATAGCACTCGTTCATTTATACGATACGATAAGACTTTGCTAATGTGTTTGTCATGCGCCTTTTTTCTTAGGTTGGCATGAGTTGTTAAAGATATGAGAGCTTGTCTTAACTTGTCGTCTAATGTTACTTCGGGGTGTTGTAATTTTGGGATGGGGTCTACCCATTCATTTCTTTCTAGTCGTTTAGAGACTAGTTCTGATGGTGTGAAACCAGTTGATGTGTGAGGTAAATTATTAACAATCTCTTCAAAGGGTGTGACGAAATCAATCCACCGTGTCTGCTGGTTTGGAATATACGTTCGTATGAAACGATTGAACTCTTTGAATACTCTTTCTGTGGGATTACTTTGCGGTCGATACCGGGATATCAAAATTTGTCTGATGTCGTTGGTTGCAAGGAAATTTCTCCATCGTTTCCCCACGAAAGTTGATGCGTTATCAGATAACATGGCTTCAGGCTTGCCAAAGCGAGGAAAATAGTCTTTCTCAATACGTCTAATTAGTGGAAGTATATTAGATGACTTCATTGCATAGAGTCTCACGTGTTGGTAAAAAGATCTAACAATACGACCAGATACTTCACACCTCCTCTTCCCTGAGGAAGTGGACCTGCATAATCCAAACTGACGATTTGGTTTGGTCTTTCTGTACGTATCGGATTTAAAGGTAAGGCATTTGACAAGTTGAAAGGCTTCGCCTTTTGGCAAATGGAACAATTTCTTAATAATTGGTGCACCTTCTTGTGAAGATTAGGTACATAGCAGTATGTTGAAATCTTGCGTTTGCATTTTTCTGGGCCATAGTGACCCCAGGAGAGGTGAGTGTACCAAATGAGATGTTCAACATAATCTTTAGGAATACAGACACACCACCTTCCTGTCAACAGAGAAGTTCGGTGAAACAAAACTCCATTGTGTACTTTATAAAATATTGACAACGAGTGATCAGGGTTGTTTTGAAGAAGCTGTTTAATTTCTAGCCAATTGCGATCTGTGTCTTGAAGAGTATTCATTTGACGGCAAAGACGCAGAAAGTAACTCCGATGTAGAGGATCTTTCATAAGAAGAATTTTGTGATTAGAAATCTGTTCTATTAATTCAGTAGGCTCCGGCAATCCTTCCGGCATACGTGACAATGCATCAGCAATGATGTTATTCTTGCCCTTTACGTAAATAATTTCAAAATCATACTCTTGTAGAAATAAACACCATCGAGTAAGCCGAGGATGATACAGTTTGCAAGAGAGTAAGAAGCTCAGTGCTTGATGATCTGAGTATACTCTGATTTTATGACCATAAATATAGTAATTAAAGCGGCGAAAAGCCCACACAACGGCTAATCCCTCTAATTCGGTTACCGAATATGATCTCTCACATTCGGTTAAGACTCGACTGGCAAAGCTGATTATTTTGACTTCCTCCTGCCCATCTGTTTTGTCTATTTGAAATAAACATGCACCTAATCCTTGAAACGATGCATCGCAAGAAATGCAGAAATCTAAACTCATGTTTGGATGACTTAAAATGTTACTCTTTAGAAGAGCTTCTTTGATCTTGTCAAAGGCTTTTTGGCATTCAGAAGTCCACATCCAGTGGACGTTTTTCTTGAGCAAATTTAACAATGCGGGATTGTTCATTGATTGATTGGAATAAAGCTAATCCAATGAAACCTTTTAGTTGGCTTTTAGTGCAAGGCACAGGGAAATTTTCTATTGCTGTTAACTTGCTGGGATCAGGTGAGATTCCTTCCGAAGAAATTATATGTCCTAAAAACTTGACTTCTTTCTTGGCAAATTTGGATTTTTGTAAATTTGCGGTAACACCAAAATCAGAGAATCTTTGAAAGATCTTTTGTAGGAGAGTTAAATGTTCTTCCCAGGAAGTCGTTGCGATCAGTAAATCATCAACATAGACGGTGACTTGGTCAAGTAACTCTGGTCCTAGCACATAATCAAGTGCTGCAATAAAAACACCAGAACTAATTTTGAGACCGAAAGGTACTACACGAAAATGATAGGATCTGCCGGCAAAGATAAAGGCTGTGTACTTCCTCGATGATGATGATAGTTTCACCTGCCAATAGCTACTTCGGAGGTCTATTGAGGACAAGAACCTCACACTATGGAATTTTTGTAGTTGTTCCTCCAGTGGTTCTGGTCTTGTGCATACTGGAATGATGATTTTATTAATATTCCTTGCGTCCAAGACAAGTCTGACGCTTCCATCGTTTTTGGAAACAGGTAACAACGGGCTACTGTAGGGAGAGTCGGACGGTTCTATGATTTTCCACTTAAGCATTTTACGTATTTCTTGTTTGACGGCTTCTTTACGGGACTGCGGAACTGAATAGGTTGTTTTGCAAAAAGTATCATGGGGTTTCACTCTCATGTTAAATTCATAGTCTGCTATGATACCTGGTTTTCTGGAAAAAATGTTCACAAATGTTGCTAATAGGTCGTGTAGTTCATACTTCTGTCTGTCGTCGAGTCCGTTTGTTTCCACAATTTTTATGCGTAACTCGTCGGCAGTTGGTAATAAGTCAGGGTCATTGTTGACGTCACTGAACTCGTCAACCGCACGGTGGTAATGTTGCCTGTCAGAAAGTCTACGTATTTTCACTTTACGTTCCAGGTTGGTTATCCTGACTTTGGTTCTCATTAGATGAATGACCAGTGTCCTATCATCTAGTCTTAACGTGCACTTACCTTCAGCTAAATCAATGATGGCACGATTTCTTCGTAGAAAGTCCATTCCTAACAAGCATGGCACTGACAGGTTCTTTACTACTAAAAATGTGCACGGTATACAGTCAGATTTAAATTGTATTGTTGCTTGTACTTGCAAGCTAACCTTCTGTACTAGGGAGCCTACTGCTCCGGATACAGTACATCCTTGTACGGGAAGTGAAGGAATTTTTGTTACAGAGCATACCTTTTTATATACACACATAGACATAGCATTAATATTTGCACCTGTGTCGATGATAGCAATGATTGGTATATCATAAATGTGAATCAGAGTTGACGCTTGTACTTGGTTTTCCCAAAAGTCGTTGTTTTCGTAGGTGTTCTTTTCGTCTAATAGTTCGTCCCGTAAGTCTCTGTCGTCTTCGTATCTAATTACGTTGATATGTCTTTTAATGAAGTTGCCCCCCATTGGTTCCGCAGCTTCCCCGTGGAGGCCTAAAGAAGCTGCTAATGGTTTTCCGACTGGGGTGGAGCTGAAATGTCAGTTATTTTTACTTGACTAGTATTTTGCGACCTACCAGGTCGAAAATTTGCGTTCGTATCCCATACGACTTGTGCATCTGTTGATTGCGTGTTATTTGACATCGCGTTTGGTGCTTGGTTCGCCTGTGTGTAAAAAATAGTCGGATTTCCTTGGCTATTATAACCGGCGGTGTCAGGAAAAGCATCCGACGAATTGTCCTGACTATTTTTCCTGAACTGTTGGTTGCGTTGGTGAGAAAATGTCGCATTTTTCGGCTGTGAAAAATTTATTTGCTGAGAGGGAGTGAAGTGACTCGGCTGACTGTACTGTTGTGGTCTGTTATAATTGTTCCATTTCTTCCCCTTGTGACGACTTCCATTATTCGTCTTGTTGTTCTGGTACTGGTAATTACCGTTATGATTTATCGGTGAATTACCGTATTGTTGCTGTGTGTTTTGATAAATCGGATTGTACCTATTCTGGTGTGGATGTTTGTTATATTGTTTTCCATTACGGCGGTTGAAACTGTTATGATTGCCGTAAGGCTGAGCGTTTGGTTGTCCCGTGTTATGTTGGTACGACATTCCATTGACACAGTTTGTTATGTGCTGCTGCGGAGCGGGCGGTCCATTATTGTAATTATTCCGCGCGCTCGCACGCACATCCTCATAGATCATATCCAAATTGTCAAGAACAGAAAGAAAGGCTTCTAGGTCTTCTTCACTCACATTAACTAGTTTTTCTCTTATTGACACAGGAAGTTTTGACTTTAAGATCATGATTACATCTTTGGTTGAAATGGGCGTGTCCCAATACTGAATTTTACGTAGATATTTTTCAAAATAACGTCTCAAGCCTCCTCCTTTGGTGTTGAAAGGTTCGGCGTTGTAAACCTCTTTTCGGAGTCTTTGTTGTATACCTGAACTCCAGAATTTATTCAAAAAATGCTTTTCAAAATCTGCATAGGTGTGACATTTGTCTATTATTTCTGTACCCCAAATTGATCCTTCACCGTGTACATAGCCTAAGATGAACTGTATCCGCTGCCTGTCGTTCCATGATTCCGGAAAAGCACCTGTGAATGATTTTAGAAATACCATGGGATGTATATTTCGTTTTTCAGGTATAAAAGGCTGAAAAACTCTGTGTTTTAGCACACTCTCGTCTCGCATTAGTTCAACGAGTGTTAGTTGATCGGCATGACTACGTGACGTAGAAGTTTCGCCACGCGTATTATTTACTGTTGGTGAGAATTGTACCTGACACTCGGGATATTGATGATTATCGTGTTCTGGCGGTAGCGAATACTCACTTTGATTGTCACCTCGCAATTCCGTAACTTGTCGTTTTAGTTGATCTATATCATTGCTTAGCTGACGTTTCCATTCCGGAAGATCGTGGCTAAATGCTCGTCTGATTTCACCTAATTCACTGGTTAAAGTGTCACCAGAAGTACCGGGAGCGGTTAAGATTTCTGCTGTAGCAGATTTAACCGTACCCTTTAGTTCAGCGTGTACCTTGCTGACAATGTACTGTTCTTTGGATTGCATCCACTCTTCAAATTCCCTATTAAGTGTATTGCTTATACCGGTGTTGACATCTGCGATCTTTTTGTCAATATTGACATCGGATATTTGCTGAGCAAGGTCTTCGACTCGCTCGCCAACGTGGTTGACACTTTCTGTCAATTCGCTTACTCTCTTTGAAACATCACTGTAATGTTTCAAAGAGTCACTCGCAGTTGATTTACACACATCTATTTGGGCCTGCATATCTATGAACTTGCTACCAATATTGGTCTCGGCGGATTCCACCATCGAAAGAACACTATCAATTTTTGCGTGTACGCTTGCGTTTAGCTCGCTTGCGTAAGCAGTGGTAATGGCTTTAATTTTTTCCTCCATGGTGTCATTCGATTTTTTGATTTGTGCTTGGATGTCGGTAATAACAGAATTTATATTGTTCATTCGCACTTGAGTGTCCTCTACCCTTGATTCTAAACTGTTGAACCTGCTGTTACTTTGATTTGCTAACTGACTGATTTGCGTTCCAAGATTGTCACTTTGGTTTGTTAACTGACTGATTTGCGTTCCAAGATTGTCACTTTGGTTTGTTAACTGACTGATTTGCGTTCCAAGATTGTCACTTTGGTTTGTTAACTGTGCCATTCGAGTGTCAAGATTACCCATGTTTGCTTCAAAACTGGTTTTCATATCAGCAAACAATTTTAGTATATCTGACAGCGAGCATTCATGTGACTGCGACGCGGTCTGTGGCGCCGACAGCTCACGTGTTGCTTCGTCGTCTGTTGTTCCCTCACTACGAGATTCAGGTTTGTTTACACCCGCGCGCGGTCTAAGTTGCCTTGGTTGCTCATCAGCCATCGTAAATTTAAAGTAGTTACACTGCACGAGCTAGAAAAGATAATTTTTTTTTTTTTAATTATGATTTTCACTTGTCAGGTGCGCCAAGGATTTCGCGTCCTGATTTCACAGATATTGCTTGCGCGTTATAAACATTTGAAACTCTGACACACGAAAATGCCAATATGGCAACGGGAGTGACAAAATAAATGAAAAACACTTATGGAGCACTGAAACTGGCGGCCATTGTGATTTACTAAAATGCACAACAATGGAATTCTTGCTAACTATTTCTAACTATTGTAAGCGAAATGATGTGATAGAGGCGGATCTAATAGCAAAAGGAAACAGAAATTTGGAAATTAAATTGCTTGAGGAAAAGGAAAAAAGCGTAGAGAGAGAATGTCACGAGCCGACTGAATTCTCGGTACGCAAAGCTTCAAACCTAATGAAACATCGTACTCACATTAGTTGTCTTGCGCGCTGCTATTTATTGCTGTTGTGGATTCTTGCTGCGATTTTCTGCATATGCGTCCTTTATTTATCACTGGTTTTGGTTTCAAATTTTCTCCAGATGGTAGCATGAAAATAAAAAGAACAAATTAGTTTTTTAGTTATGTCCCTGTTCGGGCGCCACATCTAGCGTTAAAAGGTTTTTTTTTTTTTTTGGCTTTTCACATTTAACCAAATATAACATTGATGTTGATAATTCATGGCAATGTTTGCCGACAAGATAAAGAATGCAACCTTTTAACACTATTGCGTACTCACGGCAGTTCTCCTTGGCCGTTTCTTGGTACGACTTGGAAAAAGAGAAAAATTAATGAATGATCGATGATGCGTCTGTTCTCGATTGTGTTTAGGAGACGTACGGATTGATAGTTTCTCAAACGACCTCTTAACCCGGATTGCTTTCACGCAATCAGACTCTTCAATGAAATTACCTAAGGGACCTATTTGAATAATAAAAAAAAAAAAAAATTGGAAATGAATGCAAAACAGTGAAATTTTGTAAAAGAAATTGTCAGATCGTAAATTGAACACGTTAATGGTCTCCCAAATACAATCGACACACCGCGATAAAGAGCGAACCTGTAACAAAGTTCATTTAAACATAAACATTATTTGTGGTTAATTTAAAGAAAAGAATAAGCATAGATTTTCTGTACAGTGGAGGAAAAGTATATTCTCAAAGAAGAAAGGCGTTAAACTATAAACATTACCAAATTTACAATGAATACAAAACTTACATTTTTATGTTTTTCTCATACATCGAGCAGTCCAACAATCGCTGCTTTTGCATGTGTGATATTTTGTAAAAATTAAATGTCCTGGCGTGCGCGTAAGTATTTTTTATCGTCACTAGGTTTACAAAAGCGTTTTCTTTCTTGATGATAACGTGGTTTTTCACACTAAACTTGTAGCGGTGCTACACAACACGTCTTAACAAGTCGGCAACCAAACATCAAAGGTAATGAAGTACATGTTAACATATCGGCGACCAGAAGTACAACCACCTATAAAGACTCTAGAATTTTCCTAACAAATGATAAATTGTTCTTTCTTCTGTTTCGCAGCTTCTTGCTATCAAGCGCTGCGGCAATGATTTTAAATATCTGCGCCCAGCGAGTCATAGTATTTAAAAGTACCTTTTAGACGCTGACCGCGCGTCTTGGTATAGGCGCACGTTATAAACAGATTTCGTTTCTTTACTCTCGCGTTGTCATGCTTAGTATCACTGCAAACTACAGCTTGGTGGTTGTCCTTTTGTCATATGCAATATGTCTGAAATCCAATAATATCACAATCGTCCTCCAGCCGACTTGTCTCCAAGTGGATATTGCTGCCTCGGGCACCTTATGGTCCGTCTCCTGTGACTCAAGATTTTCGAATCGGACGCATAACTGATGTTAATTGTAACGTTCAGGGCCTCCTAATGACGATGGAAATCTCAAAGTTCATCGCGATTCAATACATCGTCCTCCAGCCGAGTTGTCTCCAAGGGGATATTGCTGCCTCCGGCACCTTATGGTCCGTCTCCTGTGAGTCTAGATTTTCGAATCGGACGCAAAACTGATAGTTAATTGTAACGGTCAGGGCCTCGTAATGGCGATGGAAAATTCAAATTGCATCGCGATTCAATACATCGTCCTAAAGCCGACTTGTCTCCAAGGGGATATTGCTGCCTCGGGCACCTTATGGTCCGTCTCCTGTGAGTCTAGATTTTCGAATCGGACACAAAACTGATGTTAATTATAACGTTCAGGGCCTCCTAATGACGATGGAAAACTCAAATTGCATCGCGATTCAATACATCGTCCTCCAGCCGACTTGCCTCCAGGGGGATATTGCTGCCTCGTGCACCTTATGGTCCGTCTCCAGTGAGTCTAGATTTTCGAATCGGACATAAAACTGATAGTTAATTGTAACGTTCAGGGCCTCCAAATGACGTTGGAAAACTCAAATTGCATCGCGATTCAATACATCGTCCTCCAGCCGACTTGTCTCCAAGGGGATATTGCTGCCTCGGGCACCTTACGGTCAGTCTCCTGTGAGTCTAGATTTTCGAATCCGATGCAAAACTGATGGTTAATTGTAACGTTCAGGGCCTCCTAATGACGATGGAACACTCAAACTGCGTCGCGATTCAATAAATCTTCCTCCAGCCGATTTGTCTCCAAGGGTATATTGCTGCCTCGGGCACCTTATGGTCCGTCTCCTGTGAGTCTAGATTTTCGAATCGGATGCAAAACTGATAGTTAATTGTAAGGTTCAGGGCCTCCTAATGACGATGGAACACTCAAATTGCATCGCGATTCAATACATCGTCCTAAAGCCGTCTTGTCTCCAAGGGTATATTGCTGCCTCGGGCACCTTATGGTCCGTCTCCTGTGAGTCTAGATTTTGGAATCGGACGCAAAACTGATAGTTGATTGTAACGTTCAGGGCCTCCTAATGACGATGGAACACTCAAATTGCATCGCGATTCAATACATCATCCTCCAGCCGACTTGTCTCCAAGGGGATATTGCTGCCTCGGGCACCTTATGGTCCCTCCTGTGAGTCTAGATTTTCGAATCGGACGCAAAACTGATGTTAATTGTAACGTTCAGGGCCTCTTAATGACGATTGGAATCTCAAATTGCATCGCGATTCAATACATCCTCCTCCAGCCGACATGTCTCCAAGGGGATATTGCTGCCTCGGGCACCTTATGGTCCGTCTCCTGTGAGTCTAGATTTTCGAATCCGACTCAAAACTGATGGTTAATTGTAACGTTCAGGGCATCCTAATGACGATGGAACACTCAAATTGCGTCGCGATTCAATACATCGTTCTCCAGCCGACTTGTCTCCAAGGGGATATTGCTGCCTCGATCACCTTATGGCCTGTCTCCTGTGAGTCTAGAATTTGGAATCGGACGCAAAACTGAAAGTTAATTGTAACATTGAGGGCCTCCTAATGACGATGGAAAACTCAAATTGCCTCGTGATTCAATACATCGTCCTCCAGTCGACTGGTCTACAAGGGGATATTGCTGCATCGTGCACATTATGGTCCGTCTCCAGTGAGTCTAGATTTTCGAATCGGACGCAAAAGTGATAGTTAATTGTAACGTTCAGGGCCTCCTAATGACGTTGGAAAACTCAATTTGCATCGCGATTCAATACATCGTCCTCCAGCCGACTTGTCTCCAAGGGGATATTAGTGCCTCGGGCACCTTATGGCCAATCTCCTGTGAGTCCAGATTTTCGAATCCGATGCAAAAGTGATGGTTAATTGTAACGTTCAGCGCCACCTAATGACGATGGAACACTCAAATTGCGTCGCGATTCAATAAATCGTCCTCCAGCCGACTTGTCTCCAAGGGTATATTGCTGCCTCGGGCACCTTATGTTCCGTCTCCTGTGAGTCTAGATTTTAGAATCGGACGCAAAACTGATAGTTGTATGTAACGTTCAGGGCCTCGTAATGACGATGGAACACTCAAATTGCGTCGCGTTTCAATCAATCGTCCTCCAGCCGACTTGTCTCCAAGGGGATATTGCTGCTTCTGGCACCTTATGGTCCGTCTCCTATGAGTCTAGATTTTCGAATCCGACGAAAAACTGATGGTTAATTGTAACGTTCGGGGCCTCCTAATGATGATGGAACACTCAAATTGCATCGCGATTCAATACATCGTCCTCCAGCTGACTTGTCTCCAAAGGTGTATTGCTGCCTATGGCACATTATGGTCGTTCTCCTGTGAGTCTAGATTTTCGAATCGGACGAAAACCTGATGGTTAATTGTAACGTTCAGGGCCTTCTAATCACGATGGAAAACTCATATTGCATCGTGATTCAATACATCATCCTCCAGCCGACTTGTCTCCAAGGGGATATTGCTGCGTCGGGCACCTTATGGTCCGTCTCCTGTGAGTCTAGGTTTTCGAATCCGACTCAAAACTGATGGTTAATTGTAAAGTTCAGGGCATCCTAATGACGATGGAACACTCAAATTGCGTCGCGATTCAATACATCGTTCTCCAGCCGACTTGTCTCCAAGGGGATATTGCTGCCTCGATCATCTTATGGCCTGTCTCCTGTGAGTCTAGAATTTGGAATCGGACGCAAAACTGAAAGTTAATTGTAACATTCAGGGCCTCCTAATGACGATGGAAAACTCAAATTGCCTCGTGATTCAATACATCGTCCTCCAGTCGACTGGTCTACAAGGGGATATTGCTGCATCGTGCACATTATGGTCCGTCTCCTGTGAGTCTAGATTTTCGAATCGGATGCAAAACTGATAGTTAATTGTAACGTTCATGGCTTCCTAATCACGATGGAACACTCAAATGGCATCGCGATTCAATAGATCGTCCACCAGTCGACTTGTGTCCAAGGGTCTATTGCTGCCTGTAGCACCTTATGATCGTTCTCCTGTGAGTCTACATTTTCGAATCCGACGCAAAACTGATAGTTAATTGTAACGTTCAGGGCCTCCTAATGACGATGGAACGCTCACATTCCGTCCAGATTCAATACATCGTCCTCCAACCGACTTGTCTCCAAGGGGATATTGCTGCCTCGGGCACCTTATGGTCCGTCTCCTGTGAGTCTAGATTTTCGAATCGGACGCATAACTGATGTTAATTGTAACGTTCAGGGCCTCTTAATGACGATGGAAATCTCAAATTGCATCGCGATTCAATACATCGTCCTCCAGACGACTTGTCTCCAAGGGGATATTGCTGCCTCGGGCACCTTATGGTCCGTCTCCTGTGAGTCTAGATTTTCGAATCCGACGCAAAACTGATGGTTAATTGTAACGTTCGTGGCATCCTAATGACGATAGAACACTCAAATTGCGTCGCGATTCAATACATCGTCCTTTAGCCGACTTGTCTCCGAGGGGATATTGCTACCCCGGGCACGTTATGGTCCGTCTCCAGTGAGTCTAGATTTTCGAATCGGACGCAAAACCGATAGTTAATTGAAACGTTCAGGGCTTCCTAATGACGATGGAACGTTCACATTCCGTCCAGATTCAATACATCGCCCTCCAACCGACTAGTCTCCAAGGGGATATTGCTGCCTCGGGCACCTTATGGTCCGTCTCCTGTGAGTCTAGATTTTCGAATCGGACGCAAAACTGATGTTAATTGTAACGTTCAGGGCCTCTTAATGACGTTGGAAATCTCAAATTGCATCGCGATTCAATACATCGTGTTCCAGCAGACTTGGCTCCAAGGGGATATTGCTGCCTTGGGCATCTTATGGTCAATCTCCTGTGAGTCTAGATTTTCGAATCCGATGCAAAACTAATGGTTAATTGTAACGTCCAGGGCATCCTAATGACGATGGAACACTCAAATTGCGTCGCGATTCAATACATCGTCCTCCAGCCGACTTGTCTCCAAGGGGATATTGGTGCCTCGGGCACCTTATGGCCTGGCTCCTGTGAGTCAAGATTTTGGAATCGGACGCAAAACTGATAGTTAATTGTAACGTTCAGGGCCTCCTAATTACGATGGAAAATTCAAATTCCCTCGCGATTCAATACATCGTCCTCCAGCCGACTTGTCTCCAAGGGGATATTGCTGCCTTGGGCACCTTATGGTCAGTCTCCTGTGAGTCTAGATTTTCGAATCCGATGCAAAACTAATGGTTAATTGTAACGTTCAGGGCATCCTAATGACGATGGAACACTCAAATTGCGTCGCGATTCAATACACCGTCCTCCAGCCGACTTGTCTCCAAGGGGATATTGGTGCCTCGGGCACCTTATGGTCCGTCTCCTGTGAGTCTAGATTTTCGAATCCGACGCAAAACTGATGGTTAATTGTAACGTCCAGGGCCTCCTAATGACGATGGAACGCTCACATTCCGGCCAGATTCAATACATCGTCCTCCGGCCTATTTGTCTCCAAGGGGATATTGCTGCCCCGGGCACCTTATGGTCCGTCTAGTGTGAGTCTAGATTTTCGAATCGGACGCAAAACTGATGTTAATTGTAACGTTCAGGGCCTCTAAGACGATGGAAATCTCAAATTGCATCGCGATTCAATACATCCTCCTCCAGCCGACATGTCTCCAAGGGAATATTGCTGCCTCGGGCACCTTATGGTCCGTCTCCTGTGAGTCTAGATTCTCGAATCCGACGCAAAACCTATGGTTAATTGTAAAGTTCAGGACATCCTAATGAGGATGGAACACTCAAAAAGCGTCGCGATTCAATACATCCTCCACCAGCCGACTTGTCTCCAAGGGAATATTGCTGCATCGTGCACCTTATGGTCCGTCTCCAGTGAGTCTAGATTTTCGAATCGGACGCAAAACTGATAGTTAATTGTAACGTTCAGGGCCTCCTAATGACGTTGGAAAACTCAAATTGCATCGCGATTCAATACATCGTCCTCCAGCCGACTTGTCTCCAAGGGGACATTGCTGCCTCGGGCACCTTATGGTCAATCTCCTGCGTTTCTAGATTTTCGAATCCGATGCAAAACTGATAGTTAATTGTAACGTTCAGGGCCTCCTAATGATGATGGAACACTCAAATTGCAACTCGATTCTATACATCGTCCTCCAGCCGACTAGTCTCCAAGGATGTATTGCTGCCTATGGCACCTTATGGTCGTTTTCCTGTGAGTCTAGATTTTCGAATCGGACGCAAAACTGATAGTTATTTGTAACGTTCAGGGCCTCCTAATGACGATGGAAAACTCAAATTGCATCGCGATTCAATACATCGTCCTCCAGCCGACTTGTCTCCAAGGGGATATTGCTGCCTTGGGCACCTTATGGTCAGTCTCCTGTGAGTCTAGATTTTCGAATCCGATGCAAAACTGATAGATAATTGTAACATTCACGACATCCTAATGACGATGGAACACACAAATTTGCGTCGCGATTCAATAAATCGTCCTCCAGCCGACTTGTCTCCAAGGGGATATTGCTGCCTCGGGCACCTTATGGTCCGTCTCCTGTGAGTCTAGATTTTCCAATCCGACGCAAAACTGATGGTTAATTGTAACGTTCAGGGCCGCCTAATGACGATGGAACACTCAAATCGCGTCGCGATTCAATAAATCGTCCTCCAGCCGACTTGTCTCCGAGGGGATATTGCTGCCTCGGGCACCTTATGGTCCGTTTATTGAGAGTCTAGATTTTCGAGTCTGACGCAAAACTGATAGTTAATTGTAACGGTCAGGGCCACCTAATAACGATGGAACACTCAAATGGCATCGCGATTCAATACATCGTCCTCCAGCCGAATTGTCTCCAAGGGTCTATTGCTGCCTGTGGGACCTTATGGTCGTTCTCCTGTGAGTCTACATTTTCGAATCCGACGCAAACTGGTAGTTAATTGTAACGTTCAGGGCCTCCTAATGCCGATGGAACGCTCACATTCCGTCCAGATTCAATACATCGTCCTCCAACCGACTTGTCTCCAAGGGGATATTGCTGCCTCGGGCACCTTATGGTCCGTCTCCTGTGAGTCTAGATTTTCGTATCCGACGCAAAACTGATTGTTAATTGTAACGTTCAAGGCATCCTAATGACGATGGAACACTCAAATTGCGTCGCGATTCAATAGATCGTCCTCCAGCTGACTTGTCTCCAAGGGGATATTGCTGCCTGGGGGCACCTTATGGTCCGTCTCCTGTGAGTCTAGATTTTCGAATCAGATGCAAAACTGATAATTAATTGTAACTTTCATGGAGTCCTAATCACGATGGAACACTCAAATGGCATCGCGATTCAATACATCGTCCTCCAGCCGACTGGTCTCCAAGGGGATATAGCTGCATCGTGGACCTTATGGTCCGTCTCCAGTGAGTCTAGATTTACGAATCGGACGCAAAACTGATAGTTAATTGTAACGTTCAGGGCCTCCTAATGACGTTGGAAAACTCAAATTGCATCTCGAATCAATACATCGTCCTCCAGCCGACTTGTCTTCAAGGGGATATTGCTGCCTCGGGCACCTTATGGTCAATCTCCTGTGAGTCTAGATTTTCGAATCCGATGCAAAACTGATGGTTAATTGTAACGTTCAGGGCCTCCTAATGATGATGGAACACTCAAATTGCAACGCGATTCTATACATCGTTCTCCAGCCGGGATATCTCCAAGGGGATATTGCTGTCTCGGGCATCTTTTGGTCCGTCTCCTGTGAGTCTAGCTTTTCGAATCCGATGAGAAACTGATGGTTAGTTGTAATGTTCAGGGCCTCCTAATGACAATGGAACACTCAAATTGCGTCGCGATTCAATAAATCGTTCTCCAGCTGACTTGTCTCCAAGGGAATATTGCTGCCTCGGGCACCTTATGGCCTGTCTCCTGTGAGTCTAGATTTTGGAATCGGACGCAAAACTGATAGTTAATTGTAACGTTCAGGGCCTCCTAATTACGATGGAAAACTCAAATTGCCTCGCGATTCAATACATCTTCCTCCAGCCGACTGGTCTGAAAGGGATATTGCTGAATCGTGCACCTTATGGTCCGTCTCCAGTGAGACTAGATTTTCGAATCGGACGCAAAACTGATAGTTAATTGTAACGTTCAGGGCCTCCTAATGATGATGGAACACTCAAATTGCAACGCGATTCTATACATCGTCCTCCAGCCGACTTGTCTCCAAGGGTGTATTGCTGCCTATGGCACCTTGTGGTCGTTTTCCTGTGAGTCTAGATTTTCGAATCGGACGCTAAACTGATAGTTATTTGTAACGTTCAGGGCCTCCTAATGACGATGGAAGACTCAAATTGCATCGCGATTCAATACATCGTCCTCCAGCCGACTTGTCTCCAAGGGGATATTGCTGCCTTGGGCACCTTATGGTCAGTCTGCTGTGAGTCTAGATTTTCGAATCCGATGCAAAACTAATGGTTAATTGTAACGTTCAGGGCATCCTAATGACGATGGAACACTCAAATTGCGTCGCGATTCAATACATCGTCCTTAAGCCGACTTGTCTCCAAGAGATATTGCTGCCTCGGGCACCTTATGGTCCGTTTACTGAGAGTCTAGATTTTCGAATCTGACGCAAAACTAATAAGTTATTGTAACGGTCAGGGCCACCTAATGACGATGGAACACTCAAATGGCATCGCGATTCAATACATCGTCCTCCAGCTGACTTGTCTCCAAGGGCCTATTGCTGCCTGTGGCACCTTATGGTCGTTCTCCTGTGAGTCTAGATTTTCGAATCCGACGCAAAACTGATGGTTAATTGTAACGTTCAGGGCCTCCTAATGACGATGGAACACTCAAATTGAGTCGCGATTCAATACATCGTCCTCCAGCCGACTTGTCTCCAAGGGGATATTGCTGTCTCGGGCATCTTATGGTCCGTCTCCTGTGAGTCTAGATTTTCGAATCGGATGCAAAACTGATAGTTAATTGTAACGTTCAGGGCCTCCTAATGACGAGGAACACTCTAATGGCATCGCGATTCAATACATCGTCCTCCAGCCGACATGTCTCCAAGGGTCTATTGCTGCCCGTGGCACCTTATGGTCGTTCTCCTGTAAGTCTAGATTTTCGAAACCGGCGGAAAACTAATAGTTAATTGTAACGCTCAGGTCCTCCTAATGACGATGGAACGCTCACATTCCGGCCAGATTCAATACATCGTCCTCCGGCCGATTTGTCTCCAAGGGGATATTTCTGCCCCGGGCACCTTATAGTCCGTCTCGTGTGAGTCTAGATTTTCGAATCGGACGCAAAACTGATGTTAATTGTAACGTTCAGGGCCTCTTAATGACGATGGAAATCTCAAATTTCATCGCGATTCAATACATCCTCCTCCAGCCGACATGTCTCCAAGGGGATATTGCTGCCTCGGGCGCCTTATGGTCCGTCTCCTGTGAGTCTAGATTCTCGAATCCGACGCAAAAGTGATGGTTAATTGTAAAGTTCAGGACGTCCTAATGACGATGGAACACTCAAATAGCGTCGCGATTCAATACATCCTCCACCAGCCGACTTGTCTCCAAGGGAATATTGCTGCCTCGGGCACCTTATGGCCTGGCTCCTGTGAGTCTAGATTTTGGAATCGGACGCAAAACTGATATTTAATTGTAACGTTCAGGGCCTCCTAATTACGATGGAAATCTCAAATTGCATCGCGATTCAATACATCGTCCTCCAGCCGACTTGTCTCCGAGGGGATATTGCTGCCTCGGGCACCTTATAGTGCGTTTACTGAGAGTCTAGATTTTCGAATCGGACGCAAAACTGATAGTTAATTGTAACGGTCAGCGCCACCTAATGACGATGGAACACTCAAATGGCATCACGATTCAATACATCGTCCTCCAGCCGACTTGTCTCCAAGGGTCTATTGCTGCCTGTGGCACCTTATGGTCGTTCTCCTGTGAGTCTAGATTTTCGAATCCGACGCAAAACTGATAGTTAATTGTCACGTTCTGGGCCTCTTAATGACTATGGAAATCTCAAATTTCATCGCGATTCAATACATCGTCCACCAGCCGACTTGTCTCCAAGTGGCTATTGCTGCCTCGGGCACCTTATAGTCCGTCTCCTGTGAGTCTAGATTTTCGAATCCGACGCAAAACTGATGGTTAATTGTAACGTTCAGGGCATCCTAATGACGATGGAACACTCAAATGGCGTCGCGTTTCAATACATCACCATCCAGGCGACTTGTCTAAAAGGGGAAATTGCTGTCTCGGGCACCTCTCCTGTGAGTCTAGATTTTCGAATCGGATGCAACGTTCAGGGCCTCCTAATGACGAGGAACACTCTAATGGCATCACGATTCAATACATCGTTCTCCAGCCGACTTGTCTCCAAGGGGATATTGCTGCCTCGATCACCTTATGGCCTGTCTCCTGTGAGTCTAGAATTTGGAATCGGACGCAAAACTGAAAGTTAATTGTAACATTGAGGGCCTCCTAATGACGATGGAAAACTCAAATTGCCTCGTGATTCAATACATCGTCCTCCAGTCGACTGGTCTACAAGGGGATATTGCTGCATCGTGCACATTATGGTCCGTCTCCAGTGAGTCTAGATTTTCGAATCGGACGCAAAAGTGATAGTTAATTGTAACGTTCAGGGCCTCTTAATGACGATGTAAATCTCAAATTGCATCGCGATTCAATACATCGTCCTCCAGCCGAATTGTCTCCAAGGCTATATTGCTGCCTCGGGCACCTTATGGTCCGTCTCCTGTGAGTCTAGATTTACGATCGGACGCAAAACTGATAGTTGATTGTAACGTCCAGGGCCTCGTAATTACGATGGTACACTCAAATTGCATCGCGATTCAATACATCGTCCTCCAGCCGACTTGTCTCCAAGGGGATATTGCTGCATCGGGCACCTTATGGTCCGTCACCTATGAGTCTAGAATTTCGAATCCGACGAAAAACTGATGGTTAATTGTAACGTTCCGGGCCTCCTAATGATGATCGAACACTCAAATGGCATCGCGATTCAATACATCGGCCTCCAGCATACTTGTCTCCAAGGGTGTATTGCTGCCTCGGGCACCTTATGGTCGTTCTCCTATGAGTCTAGATTTTCGAATCGGACGCAAAACTGATAGTTAATTGTAACGTTCAGGTGCTTGTAATCACGATGGAAAACTCAAATTGCATCGCGATTCAATACATCGTCCTCCAGCCGACTTGTCTTCAAGGGTCTATTGCTGCCAATGGCACCTTATGGTCGTTCTCCTGTGAGTCTAGATTTTCGAATCCGACGCAAAACTGATGGTTAATTGTAACGTTCAGAGCCTCCTAATGACGATGGAACACTCAAATTGAGTCGCGATTCAATACATCGTCCTCCAGCCGACTTGTTTCCAAGGGGATATTGCTGTCTCGGGCACCTTATGGTCCGTCTGCTGTGAGTCTAGATTTTGGAATCGGACGCAAAACTGATAGTTAATTGTAAGGTTCAGGGCCTCCTAATGACGAGGAACACTCTAATGGCATCGCGATTCAATACATCGTCCTCCAGCCGACTTGTCTCCAAGGGTCTATTGCTGCCCGTGGCACCTTATGGTCGTTCTCCTGTAAGTCTAGATTCTCGAATCCGACGCAAAACTGATGGTTAATTGTAACGTTTAGGACATCCTATTGACGATGGAACACACAAATAGCGTCACGATTCAATACATCCTATACCAGCCGACTTGTCTCCAAGGGAATATTGCTGCCTCGGGCACCATATGGCCTGGCTCCTGTGAGTCTAGATTTTGGAATCGGACGCAAAACTGATAGTTAATTGTAACGTTCAGGGCCTCCTAATTACGATGGAAAATTCAAATTGCCTCGCGATTCAATACAATGTCCTCCAGCCGACTGGTCTGAAGGGGATATTGCTGCATCGTGCACCTTATGGTCCGTCTCCAGTGAGTCTAGATTTTCGAATCGGACGCAAAACTGATAGTTAATTGTAACGTTCAGGGCCTCCTAATGACGATGGAAAACTCAAATTGCAACGCGATTCTATACATCGTCCTCCAGCCGACTTGTCTCCAAGGGTGTATTGCTGCCTATGGCACCTTATGGTCGTTTTCCTGTGAGTCTAGATTTTCGAATGGGACGCAAAACTGATAGTTATTTGTAACGTTCAGGGCCTCCTAATGACGATGGAAACTCAAATTGCATCGCGATTCAATACATCGTCCTCCAGCCGACTTGTCTCCAAGGGGATATTGCTGCCTTGGGCACCTTATGGTCCGTCTCCTGTGAGTCTAGATTTTCGAATCCGATGCAAAACTGATGGTTAATTGTAACGTTCACGGCATCCTAATGACGATGGAACACAAAAATTGCGTCGCGATTCAATACATCGTCCTCCAGCCGACTTGTCTCCAAGGGGATACTGCTGCCGAGGGCACCTAATGGTCCGTCTCATGTGAGTCTAGATTTTCGAATCCGACGCAAAACTGATGGTTAATTGTAACGTTCAGGGCCTCCTAATGACGATGGAACACTCAAACTGCGTCGCGATTCAATAAATTGTCTTCCAGGCGACTTGTCTCCAAGGGGATATTGCTGCTTCGGGCACCTTATGGTCCGTCTCCTGTGAGTCTAGATTTTCGAATCCGACGCAAAACTGATGGTTAATTGGAACGTTCAGGGCCGCCTAATGACGATGGAACACTCAAATCGCGTCGCGATTCAATAAATCGTCCTCCAGCCGACTTGTCTCCGAGGGGATATTGCTGCATCGGGCACCTTATGGTCCGTTTACTGAGAGTCTAGATTTTCGAATCTGACGCAAAACTGATAGTTAATTGTAACGGTCAGGGCCACCTAATGACGATGGAACACTCAAATGGCATCGCGATTCAATACATCGTCCTCCAGCCGACTTGTCTCCAAGGGGATATTGCTGCCTGTGGCACCTTATGGTCGTTCTCCTGTGAGTCTACATTTTCGAATCCGACGCAAAACTGATAGTTAATTGTAACGTTCAGGGCCTCCTAATGACGATGGAAATCTCAAATTGAATCGCGATTCAATACATCGTCCTCCAGCCGACTGGTCTCCAAGGGGATATTGCTGCCTCGGGCACCTTATGGTCCGTCTCCTGTGAGTCTAAATTATCGAATCCGACGCAAAACTGATAGTTAATTGTAACGTTCAGGGCCTCCTAATGACGATGGAACACACAAATTGCGTCGCGATTCAATACATCGTCCTCCAGCCGACTTGTCTCCAAGGGGATACCGCTGCCGAGGGCACCTAATGGTCCGTCTCCTGTGAGTCTAGATTTTCGAATCAGATGCAAAACTGATAATTAATTGTAACGTTCAGGGCTTCCTAATGACGAGGAAAACTCTAATGGCATCGCGATTCAATACATCGTCCTCCAGCCGACTTGTCTCCAAGGGTCTATTGCTGCCCGTGGCACCTTATGGTCGTTCTCCTGTAAGTCTAGATTCTCGAATCCGACGCAAAACTGATGGTTAATTGTAACGTTTAGGTCATCCTATTGACGATGGAACACACAAATAGCGTCACGATTCAATACATCCTATACCAGCCGACTTGTCTCCAAGGGAATATTGCTGCCTCGGGCACCTTATGGCCTGGCTCCTGTGAGTCTAGATTTTGGAATCGGACGCAAAACTGATAGTTAATTGTAACGTTCAGGGCCTCCTAATTACGATGGAAAATTCAAATTGCCTCGCGATTCAATACAATGTCCTCCAGCCGACTGGTCTGAAGGGGATATTGCTGCATCGTGCACCTTATGGTCCGTCTCCAGTGAGTCTAGATTTTCGAATCGGACGCAAAACTGATAGTTAATTGTAACGTTCAGGGCCTCCTAATGACGATGGAAAACTCAAATTGCAACGCGATTCTATACATCGTCCTCCAGCCGACTTGTCTCCAAGGGTGTATTGCTGCCTATGGCACCTTATGGTCGTTTTCCTGTGAGTCTAGATTTTCGAATGGGACGCAAAACTGATAGTTATTTGTAACGTTCAGGGCCTCCTAATGACGATGGAAACTCAAATTGCATCGCGATTCAATACATCGTCCTCCAGCCGACTTGTCTCCAAGGGGATATTGGTGCCTCGGGCACCTTATGGTCCGTCTCCTGTGAGTCTAGATTTTCGAATCCGACGCAAAACTGATGGTTAATTGTAACGTCCAGGGCCTCCCAATGACGATGGAACGCTCACATTCCGGCCAGATTCAATACATCGTCCTCCGGCCTATTTGTCTCCAAGGGGATATTGCTGCCCCGGGCACCTTATGGTCCGTCTAGTGTGAGTCTAGATTTTCGAATCGGACGCAAAACTGATGTTAATTGTAACGTTCAGGGCCTCTTAATGACGATGGAAATCTCAAATTGCATCGCGATTCAATACATCCTCCTCCAGCCGACATGTCTCCAAGGGAATATTGCTGCCTCGGGCACCTAATGGCCTGGTTCCTGTGAGTCTAGATTTAGGAATCGGACGCAAAACTGATAGTTAATTGTAACGCTCAGGGCCTCCTAATTACGATGGAAAATTCAAATTGCCTCGCGATTCAATACATCGTCCTCCAGCCGACTGGTCTGAAGGGGATATTGCTGCATCGTGCACCTTATGGTCCGTCTCCAGTGAGTCTAGATTTTCGAATCGGACGCAAAACTGATAGTTAATTGTAACGTTCAGGGCCTCCTAATGACGTTGGAAAACTCAAATTGCATCGCGATTCAATACATCGTCCTCCAGCCGACTTGTCTCCAAGGGGACATTGCTGCCTCGGGCACCTTATGGTCAATCTCCTGCGATTCTAGATTTTCGAATCCGATGCAAAACTGATAGTTAATTGTAACGTTCAGGGCCTCCTAATGATGATGGAACACTCAAATTGCAACTCGATTCTATACATCGTCCTCCAGCCGACTTGTCTCCAAGGATGTATTGCTGCCTATGGCACCTTATGGTCGTTTTCCTGTGTGTCTAGATTTTCGAATCGGACGCAAAACTGATAGTTATTTGTAACGTTCAGGGCCTCCTAATGACGATGGAAAACTCAAATTGCATCGCGATTCAATACATCGTCCTCCAGCCGACTTGTCTCCAAGGGGATATTGCTGCCTTGGGCACCTTATGGTCAGTCTCCTGTGAGTCTAGATTTTCGAATCCGATGCAAAACTGATGGTTAATTGTAACGTTCACGACATCCTAATGACGATGGAACACACAAATTTGCGTCGCGATTCAATAAATCGTCCTCCAGCCGACTTGTCTCCAAGGGGATATTGCTGCCTCGGGCACCATATGGTCCGTCTCCTGTGAGTCTAGCTTTTCCAATCCGACGCAAAACTGATGGTTAATTGTAACGTTCAGGGCCGCCTAATGACGATGGAACACTCAAATCGCGTCGCGATTCAATAAATCGTCCTCCAGCCGACTTGTCTCCGAGGGGATATTGCTGCCTCGGGCACCTTATGGTCCGTTTATTGAGAGTCTAGATTTTCGAGTCTGACGCAAAACTGATAGTTAATTGTAACGGTCAGGGCCACCTAATAACGATGGAACACTCAAGTGGCATCGCGATTCAATACATCGTCCTCCAGCCGAATTGTCTCCAAGGGTCTATTGCTGCCTGTGGGACCTTATGGTCGTTCTCCTGTGGGTCTACATTTTCGAATCCGACGCAAACTGGTAGTTAATTGTAACGTTCAGGGCCTCCTAATGCCGATGGAACGCTCACATTCCGTCCAGATTCAATACATCGTCCTCCAACCGACTTGTCTCCAAGGGGATATTGCTGCCTCGGGCACCTTATGGTCCGTCTCCTGTGAGTCTAGATTTTCGTATCCGACGCAAAACTGATTGTTAATTGTAACGTTCAAGGCATCCTAATGACGATGGAACACTCAAATTGCGTCGCGATTCAATAGATCGTCCTCCAGCTGACTTGTCTCCAAGGGGATATTGCTGCCTGGGGGCACCTTATGATCCGTCTCCTGTGAGTCTAGATTTTCGAATCAGATGCAAAACTGATAATTAATTGTAACTTTCATGGAGTCCTAATCACGATGGAACACTCAAATGGTATCGCGATTCAATACATCGTCCTCCAGCCGACTGGTCTCCAAGGGGATATAGCTGCATCGTGGACCTTATGGTCCGTCTCCAGTGAGTCTAGATTTACGAATCGGACGCAAAACTGATAGTTAATTGTAACGTTCAGGGCCTCCTAATGACGTTGGAAAACTCAAATTGCATCTAGAATCAATACATCGTCCTCCAGCCGACTTGTCTTCAAGGGGATATTGCTGCCTCGGGCACCTTATGGTCAACCTCCTGTGAGTCTAGATTTTCGAAACCCATGCAAAACTGATGGTTAATTGTAACGTTCAGGGCCTCCTAATGATGATGGAACACTCAAATTGCAACGCGATTCTATACATCGTCCTCCAGCCGGGATATCTCCAAGGGGATATTGCTGTCTCGGGCACCTTATGGTCCGTCTCCTGTGAGTCTAGATTTTCGAATCCGATGAGAAACTGATGGTTAGTTGTAATGTTCAGGGCCTCCTAATGACAATGGAACACTCAAATTGCGTCGCGATTCAATAAATCGTTCTCCAGCTGACTTGTCTCCAAGGGAATATTGCTGCCTCGGGCACCTTATGGCCTGTCTCCTGTGAGTCTAGATTTTGGAATCGGACGCAAAACTGATAGTTAATTGTAACGTTCAGGGCCTCCTAATTACGATGGAAAACTCAAATTGCCTCGCGATTCAATACATCTTCCTCCAGCCGACTGGTCTGAAGGGGATATTGCTGCATCGTGCACCTTATGGTCCGTCTCCAGTGAGTCTAGATTTTCGAATCGGACGCAAAACTGATAGTTAATTGTAACGTTCAGGGCCTCCTAATGATGATGGAACACTCAAATTGCAACGCGATTCTATACATCGTCCTCCAGCCGATTTGTCTCCAAGGGTGTATTGCTGCCTATGGCACCTTGTGGTCGTTTTCCTGTGAGTCTAGATTTTCGAATCGGACGCAAAACTGATAGTTATTTGTAACGTTCAGGGCCTCCTAATGACGATGGAAAACTCAAATTGCATCGCGATTCAATACATCGTCCTCCAGCCGACTTGTCTTCAAGGGGATATTGCTGCCTTGGGCACCTTATGGTCAGTCTGCTGTGAGTCTAGATTTTCGAATCCGATGCAAAACTAATGGTTAATTGTAACGTTCAGGGCATCCTAATGACGATGGAACACTCAAATTGCGTCGCGATTCAATACATCGACCTTAAGCCGACTTGTCTCCAAGAGATATTGCTGCCTCGGGCACCGTATGGTCCGTTTACTGAGAGTCTAGATTTTCGAATCTGACGCAAAACTGATAGTTAATTGTAACGGTCAGCGCCACCTAATGACGATGGAACACTCAAATGGCATCACGATTCAATACATCGTCCTCCAGCCGACTTGTCTCCAAGGGTCTATTGCTGCCTGTGGCACCTTATGGTCGTTCTCCTGTGAGTCTAGATTTTCGAATCCGACGCAAAACTGATAGTTAATTGTCACGTTCTGGGCCTCTTAATGACTATGGAAATCTCAAATTTCATCGCGATTCAATACATCGTCCACCAGCCGACTTGTCTCCAAGTGGCTATTGCTGCCTCGGGCACCTTATAGTCCGTCTCCTGTGAGTCTAGATTTTCGAATCCGACGCAAAACTGATGGTTAATTGTAACGTTCAGGGCATCCTAATGACGATGGAACACTCAAATGGCGTCGCGTTTCAATACATCACCATCCAGGCGACTTGTCTAAAAGGGGAAATTGCTGTCTCGGGCACCTCTCCTGTGAGTCTAGATTTTCGAATCGGATGCAAAACTGATAGTTAATTGTAACGTTCAGGGCCTCCTAATGACGAGGAACACTCTAATGGCATCGCGATTCAATACATCGTTCTCCAGCCGACTTGTCTCCAAGGGGATATTGCTGCCTCGATCACCTTATGGGCTGTCTCCTGTGAGTCTAGAATTTGGAATCGGACGCAAAACTGAAAGTTAATTGTAACATTGAGGGTCTCCTAATGACGATGGAAAACTCAAATTGCGTCGCGATTCAATAAATCGTCCTCCAGCCGAATTGTCTCCAAGGCTATAATGCTGCCTCGGGCACCTTATGGTCCGTCTCCTGTGAGTCTAGATTTACGATCGGACGCAAAACTGATAGTTGATTGTAACGTCCAGGGCCTCGTAATTACGATGGTACACTCAAATTGCATCGCGATTCAATACATCGTCCTCCAGCCGACTTGTCTCCAAGGGGATATTGCTGCATCGGGCACCTTATGGTCCGTCACCTATGAGTCTAGAATTTCGAATCCGACGAAAAACTGATGGTTAATTGTAACTTTCCTGGCCTCCTAATGATGATCGAACACTCAAATGGCATCGCGATTCAATACATCGGCCTCCAGCATACTTGTCTCGAAGGGTGTATTGCTGCCTATGGCACCTTATGGTCGTTTCCCTGTGAGTCTAGATTTTCGAATGGGACGCAAAGCTGATAGTTATTTGTAACGTTCAGGGCCTCCTAATGACGATGGAAACTCAAATTGCATCGCGATTCAATACATCGTCCTCCAGCCGACTTGTCTCCAAGGGGATATTGCTGCCTTGGGCACCTTATGGTCCGTCTCCTGTGAGTCTAGATTTTCGAATCCGATGCAAAACTGATGGTTAATTGTAACGTTCACGGCATCCTAATGACGATGGAACACACAAATTGCGTCGCGATTCAATACATCGTCCTCCAGCCGACTTGTCTCCAAGGGGATACTGCTGCCGAGGGCACCTAATGGTCCGTCTCATGTGAGTCTAGATTAACGAATCCGACGCAAAACTGATGGTTAATTGTAACGTTCAGGGCCTCCTAATGACGATGGAACACTCAAACTGCGTCGCGATTCAATAAATTGTCTTCCAGCCGACTTGTCTCCAAGGGGATATTGCTGCTTCGGGCACCTTATGGTCCGTCTCCTGTGAGTCTAGATTTTCGAATCCGACGCAAAACTGATGGTTAATTGGAACGTTCAGGGCCGCCTAATGACGATGGAACACTCAAATCGCGTCGCGATTCAATAAATCGTCCTCCAGCCGACTTGTCTCCGAGGGGATATTGCTGCATCGGGCACCTTATGGTCCGTTTACTGAGAGTCTAGATTTTCGAATCTGACGCAAAACTGATAGTTAATTGTAACGGTCAGGGCCACCTAATGACGATGGAACACTCAAATGGCATCGCGATTCAATACATCGTCCTCCAGCCGACTTGTCTCCAAGGGGACAGTGCTGCCGAGGGCACCTAATGGTCCGTCTCCTGTGAGTCTAGATTTTCGAAGCAGATGCAAAACTGATAATTAATTGTAACGTTCATGGAGTCCTAATCACGATGGAACACTCAAATGGAATCGCGATTCAATACATCGTCCTCCAGCTGACTTGTCCCCAAGGGCCTATAGCTGCCTGTGGCACCTTATGGTCGTTCTCCTGTGAGTCTAGGTTTTCGAATCCGACGCAAAACTGATGGTTAATTGTAACGTTCAGGGCCTCCAAATGACGATGGAACACTCAAATTGAGTCGCGATTCAATACATCGTCCTCCAGCCGACTTGTCTCCAAGGGGATATTGCTGTCTCGGGCACCTTATGGTCCGTCTACTGTGAGTCTAGATTTTCGAATCGGATGCAAAACTGATAGTTAATTGTAACGTTCAGGGCCTCCTAATGACGAGGAACACTCTAATGGCATCGCGATTCAATACATCGTCCTCCAGCCGACTTGTCTCCTAGGGTCTATTGCTGCCCGTGGCACCTTATGGTCGTTCTCCTGTAAGTCTAGATTTTCGAATCCGACGCAAAACTGATAGTTAATTGTAACGTTCAGGGCCTCCTAGTGACGATGGAACGCTCACATTCCGGCCAGATTCAATACATCGTCCTCCGGCCGATTTGTCTCCAAGGGGATGTTGCTGCCCCGGGCACCTTATGGTCCGTCTCGTGTGAGTCTAGATTTTCGAATCGGACGCAAAGTTGATGTTAATTGTAACGTTACGGGCATCCTAATGACGATGGAACATTCAAATTGCATCGCCATTCAATACATCGTCCTCCAGCCGACATGTCTCCAAGGGGATATTGCTCCATCGTGCACCTTATGGTCCGTATCCAGTGAGTCTAGATTTTCGAATCGGACGCAAAACTGATAGTTAATTGTAACTTTCAGGGCCTCCTAATGACGTTGGAAAACTCAGTTTACATCGCGATTCAATACATCGTCTTCCAGCCGACTTGTCTCCAAGGGGATATTGCTGCCTCGGGCACCTCATGGTGAATCTCCTGTGAGTCTAGATTTTCGAATCCGATGCAAAACTTATGGTTAATTGTAACGTTCAGGGCCTCCTAATGACGATGGAACACTCAAATTGCGTCGCGATTCAATAAATCGTCCTCCAGCCGACTTGTCTCCAAGGCTATATTGCTGCCTCGGGCACCTTATGGTCCGTCTCCTGTGAGTCTAGATTTTAGAATCGGACGCAAAACTGATAGTTGATTGTAACGTCCAGGGCCTCCTAATGACTATGGTACACTCAAATTGCATCGCGATTCAATACATCGTCCTCCAGCCGACTTGTCTCCAAGGGTCTATTGCTGCCTGTGGCACCTGATGGTCGTTCTCCTGTGAGTCTACATTTTCGAATCCGACGCAGAACTGATAGTTAATTTTAACGTTCAGGGCCTCCTAATGACGATAGAACGCTCACATTCCGTCCAGAATCAATACAACGTCCCCCAACCAACTTGTCTCCAAGGTGATATTGCTGCCTCGGGCACCGTATGGACCGTCTCCTGTGAGTCTAGATTTTGGAATCGGACGCAAAAGTAATGTTAATTGTAACGTTCAGAGCCTCCTAATGACGATGGGAAACTCAAATTGCCTCGTGATTCAATACATCGTCCTCCAGCCGAGTGGTCTCCAAGGCGACATTGCTCCATCGTGCACCTTATGGTCCGTCTCCAGTGAGTCTAGATTTTCGAATCGGACGCAAAACTGATGTTAATTTTAACGTTCAGAGCCTCTTAATGACGATGGAAATCTCAAATTGCATCGCGATTCAATACATCGTCCTCCAGCCGACTTGTCTCCAAGGGGATATTGCTGTCTCGGGCACCTTATTGTCCTTCTCCTGTGAGTCTACATTTTCGAATCCGACGCAAAACTGATGGTTAATTGTAACGTTCAGGGCATCCTAATGACGATGGAACTCTCAAATTGCGTCGCGATTCAATACATCGTCCACCAGCCGACTTGTCTCCAAGGATCTATTGCTGCCTGTGGCACCTTATGGTCGTTCTCCTGTGAGTCTACATTTTCGAATCCGACGCAAAACTAATAGTTAATTGTAACGTTCAGGGCCTCCTAATGACGATGGAACACTCAAATTGAGTCGCGATTCAATACATCGTCCTCCAGCCGACTTGTCTCCAAGGGGATATTGCTGTCTCGGGCACCTTATGGTCCGTCTCCTGTGAGTCTAGATTTTCGAATCGGATGCAAAACTGATAGTTAATTGTAACGTTCAGGGCCTCCTAATGACGAGGAACACTCTAATGGCATCGCGATTCAATACATCGTCCTCCAGCCGAATTGTCTCCAAGGGGATATTGCTGCATCGGGCACCTTATGGTCCGTCACCTATGAGTCTAGATTTTCGAATCCGACGAACAACTGATGGTTAATTGTAACGTTCCGGGCCTCCTAATGATGATCGAACACTCAAATGGCATCGCGATTCAATACATCGTCCTCCAGCTTACTTGTCTCCAAGGGTGTATTGCTGCCTCGGGCACCTTATGGTCGTTCTCCTGTGAGTCTAGATTTTCGAATCGGACGCAAAACTGATAGTTAATTGTAACTTTCAGGGCCATGTAATCACGATGGATAACTCAAATTGCGTCGCGATTCAATACTTCGTCCTCCAGCCGACTTGTCTTCAAGGGTCTATTGCTGCCTATGGCACCTTATGGTCGTTCTCGTGTAAGTCTAGATTATCGAATCCGACGCAAAACTGATGGTTAATTGTAACGTTCAGGGCCGCCTAATGACGATGGAACACTCAAATCGCGTCGCGATTCAATAAATCGTCCTCCAGCCGACTTGTCTCCGAGGGGATATTGGTGCCTCGGGCATGGTCCGTTTACAGTGAGTCTAGATTTTCGAATCCGACGCAAAACTGATAGTTAATTGTAACGTTCAGGGCCGCCTAATGACGATCGAACACTCAAATTGCTTCGTGATTCAATACATCGTCATCCAGCCGACTTGTCTCCAAGGGGATATTGCTGCCTCGGGCACCTTATGGTCCGTCTCCTGTGAGTCTGAATTTTCGAATCGGATGCAAAACTGATAGTTAATTGTAACGTTCATGGCTTCCTAATCACGATGGAACACTCAAATGGTATCGTGATTCAATACATCGTCATCCAGCCGACTTGTCTCCAAGGGTCTATTGCTGCCTGTGGCACCTGATGAACGTTCTCCTGTGAGTCTACGTTTTCGAATCCGACGCAAAACTGATGGTTAATTGTGAAGTTCCGGGCCTCCTAATGACGATGGAACACTCAAATTGCGTCCCGATTCAATACATCGTCCTCCAGCAGACTTGTCTCCATTGGTCTATTGCTGCCTCATGCACCTTATGGCCGTTCTGCTGTGAGTCAAAGATTAACGAATGGGACGAAAAACTGATAGTGAATTGTAGCGTTCAGGGCCACCTAATAACGATGGATCACTCAAATTGCGTCCCGATTCAATACATCGTCCACCAGCAGACTTGTCTCCATGGGCCTATTGCTGCCTCGGGCACCTTATGGTCGTTCTCCCGTGAGTCTAGATTATCGAATGGGACGAAAAACTGATAGTTAATTGTAACATTCAGGGCCTCCTAATGACGATGGAACACTCAAATTGCGTCCCGATTCAATACATCGTCCTCCAGCAGACTTGTCTCCATGGGTCTATTGCTGCCTCGGGCCCCTTATGGCCGTTCTGCTGTGAGTCAAAGATTTTCGAATCGGACGAAAAACTGATCGTGAATTGTAACATTCAGGGCCATCTAATGACGATGGATCACTCAAATTGCGTCCCGATTCAATACATCGTCCTCCAGCCGACTTGACTCGATGGGTCTATTGCTGCCTCGGGCACCTGATGGCCGTTCTTCTGTGAGTCTAGATTATCGAATGGGACGAAAAACTGATAGTGAATTGTAACGTTCAGGGCCTACTAATGACGATGGATCACTCAAATTGCGTCCCGATTCAATACATCGTCCTCCAGCAGACTTGTCTCCATGGGTCAATTGCTGCCTCGGGCACCTTATGGCCGTTCTGCTGTGAGTCAAAGATTTTCGAATCGGACGAAAGACTGATAGTGAATTGTAACATTCTGGGCCACCTTATGACGATGGATCACTCAAATTGCGTCCCGATTCAATACATCGTCCTCCAGTCGACTTGTCTGCATGGGTCTATTGCTGCCTCGGGCACCTTATGGCCGTTCTGCTGTGAGTCAAAGATTTTCGAATCGGACGAAAACCCGATAGTGAATTGTAACATTCAGGGCCACCTAATGACGATGGATCACTCAAATTGCGTCCCGATTCAATACATCGTCCTCCAGCCGACTTGACTCGACGGGTGTATTGCTGCCTCGGGCACCTTATGGCCGTTCTACTGTGAGTCTAGATTATCGAATGGGACGAAATACTGATAGTGAATTGTAACGTTCAGGGCCTCCTAATGACGATGGATCACTCAAATTGCGTCCCGATTCAATACATCGTCCTCCAGCAGACTTGTCTCCATGGGACTATTGCTGCCTCGGGCACCTTATGGCCGTTCTGCTGTGAGTCAAAGATTTTCGAATCGGACGAAAAACTGATAGTGAATTGTAACTTTCAGGGCCACCTAATGACGATGGATCACTCAAATTGCGTTTCGATTCAATACATCGTCCTCCAGCCGACTTGTCTCCATGGGTCTATTGCTGCCACGGGCACCTTATGGCCGTTCCGCTGTGAGTCAAAGATTTTCGAATCGGACGAAAAACTGATAGTGAATTGTAACGCTCAGGGCCTCCTAATGACGATGGAACACTCAAATTGCGTCCCGATTCAATACCTCGTGCTCCAGCAGACTTGTCTCCATGGGTCTATTGCTGCCTCGGGCACCTTATGGCCGTTCTGCTGTGAGTCAAAGATTATCGAATGGGACGAAAAACTGATAGTGAATTGTAACGTTCAGGGCCACCTAATGACGATGGATCACTCAAATTGCGTCCCGATTCAATACATCGTCCACCAGCAGACTTGTCTCCATGGGTCTATTGCTGAATCGGGCACCTTATGGCCGTTCTGCTGTGAGTCAAAGATTTTCAAATCGGACGAAAAACTGATAGTGAATTGTAACATTCAGGGCCACCTTATGACGATGGATCACTCAAATTGCGTCCCGATTCAATACATCGTCCTCCAGCCGACTTGTCTGCATGGGTCTATTGCTGCCTCGGGCACCTTATGGCCGTTCTGCTGTGAGTCAAAGATTTTCGAATCGGACGAAAAACCGATAGTGAATTGTAACATTCAGGGCCACCTACTGACGATGGATCACTCAAATTGCGTCCCGATTCAATACATCGTCCTCCAGCCGACTTGACTCGATGGGTGTATTGCTGCCTCGGGCACCTTATGGCCGTTCTTCTGTGAGTCTAGATTATCGAATGGGACGAAATACTGATAGTGAATTGTAACGTTCAGATCCTCCTAATGACGATGGATCACTCAAATTGCGTCCCGATTCAATACATCGTCCTCCAGCAGACTCTTCTCCATGGGTCTATTGCTGCCTCGGGCACCTTATGGCCGTTCTGCTGTGAGTCAAAGATTTTCGAATCCGACGAAAAACTGATAGTGAATTGTAACATTCAGGGCCACCTTATGACGATGGATCACTCAAATTGCGTCCCGATTCAATACATCGTCCTCCAGCCGACTTGTCTGCATGGGTCTATTGCTGCCTCGGGCACCTTATGGCCGTTCTGCTGTGAGTCAAAGATTTTCGAATCGGACGAATAACTGATAGTGAATTCCAGAATGAGATTTTCACTCTGCAGCGGAGTGTGCGCTGATATGAAACTTCCTGGCAGATTAAAACTGTGTGCCCGACCGAGACTCGAACTCGGGACCTTTGCCTTTCGCGGGCAAGTGCTCTACCACTGAGCTACCGAAGCACGACTCACGCCCGGTACTCACAGCTTTACTTCTGCCAGTATCTCGTCTCCTACCTTCCAAACTTTACAGAAGCTCTGATAGTGAATTGTAACATTCAGGGCCACCTTATGACGATGGATCACTCAAATTGCGTCCCGATTCAATACATCGTCCTCCAGCCGACTTGTCTGCATGGGTCTATTGCTGCCTCGGGCACCTTATGGCCGTTCTGCTGTGAGTCAAAGATTTTCGAATCGGACGAAAACCCGATAGTGAATAGTAACATTCAGGGCCACCTAATGACGATGGATCACTCAAATTGCGTCCCGATTCAATACATCGTCCTCCAGCCGACTTGACTCGACGGGTGTATTGCTGCCTCGGGCACCTTATGGCCGTTCTTCTGTGAGTCTAGATTATCGAATGGGACGAAATACTGATAGTGAATTGTAACGTTCAGGGCCTCCTAATGACGATGGATCACTCAAATTGCGTCCCGATTCAATACATCGTTCTCCAGCAGACTTGTCTCCATGGGTCTATTGCTGCCTCGGGCACCTTATGGCCGTTCTGCTGTGAGTCAAAGATGTTCGAATCGGACGAAAAACTGATAGTGAATTGCAACTTTCAGGGCCACCTAATGACGATGGATCACTCAAATTGCGTTCCGATTCAATACATCGTCCTCCAGCCGACTTGTCTGCATGGGTCTATTGCTGCCACGGGCAACTTATGGCTGTTCCGCTGTGAGTCAAAGATTTTCGAATCGGACGAAAAACTGATAGTGAATTGTAACGCTCAGGGCCTCCTAATGACGATGGAAAACTTTAATTACGTCCAGATTTAATACCTCGTGCTCCAGCAGACTTGTCTCCATGGGTCTATTGCTGCCTCGGGCACCTTATGGCCGTTCTGCTGTGAGTCAAAGATTATCGAATGGGACGAAAAACTGATAGAGAATTGTAACGTTCAGGGCCACCTAATGACGATGGATCACTCAAATTGCGTCCCGATTCAATACATCGTCCACCAGCAGACTTGTCTCCATGGGCCTATAGCTGCCTGTGGCACCTTATGGCCGTTCTGCTGTGAGTCAAAGATTTTCGAATCGGACGAAAAACCGATAGTGAATTGTAACATTCAGGGCCACCTAATGACGATGGATCACTCAAATTGCGTCCCGATTCTATACATCGTCCTCCAGCCGACTTGACTCGATGGGTGTATTGCTGCCTCGGGCACCTTATGGCCGTTCTTCTGTGACTCTAGATTATCGAATGGGACGAAATACTGATAGTGAATTGTAACGTTCAGGGCCTCCTAATGACGATGGATCACTCAAATTGCGTCCCGATTCAATACATCGTCCTCCAGCAGACTTGTCTCCATGGGTCTATTGCTGCCTCGGGCACCTTATGGCCGTTCTGCTGTGAGTCAAAGATTTTCGAATCGGACGAAAAACCGATAGTGAATTGTAACATTCAGGGCCACCTAATGACGATGGATCACTCAAATTGCGTCCCGATTCAATACATCGTCCTCCAGCCGACTTGTCTTCATGGGTCTATTGCTGCCACGGGCACCTTATGGCCGTTCCGCTGTGAGTCAAAGATTTTCGAATCGGACGAAAAACTGATAGTGAATTGTAACGTTCAGGGCCTCCTAATGACGATGGAACACTCAAATTACGTCCAGATTCAATACCTCGTGCTCCAGCAGACTTGTCTCCATGGGTCTATTGCTGCCTCGGGCACCTTATGGCCGTTCTGCTGTGAGTCAAAGATTTTCGAATCGGACGAAAAACCGATAGTGAATTGTAACATTCAGGGCCACCTAATGACGATGGATCACTCAAATTGCGTCCCGATTCAATACATCGTCCTCCAGCCGACTTGACTCGATGGGTGTATTGCTGCCTCGGGCACCTTATGGCCGTTCTTCTGTGAGTCTAGATTATCGAATGGGTCGAAATACTGATAGTGAATTGTAACGTTCAGATCCTCCTAATGACGATGGATCACTCAAATTGCGTCCCGATTCAATACATCGTCCTCCAGCAGACTTGTCTCCATGGGTCTATTGCTGCCTCGGGCACCTTATGGCCGTTCTTCTGTGAGTCAAAGATTTTCGAATCGGACGAAAAACTGATAGTGAATTGTAACATTCAGGGCCACCTTATGACGATGGATCACACAAATTGCGTCCCGATTCAATACATCGTCCTCCAGCCGACTTGTCTGCATGGGTCTATTGCTGCCTCGGGCACCTTATGGCCGTTCTGCTGTGAGTCAAAGATTTTCGAATCGGACGAAAAACTGATAGTGAATTGTAACATTCAGATCCACCTTATGACGATGGATCACTCAAATTGCGTCCCGATTCAATACATCGTCCTCCAGCCGACTTGTCTGCATGGGTCTATTGCTGCCTCGGGCACCTTATGGCCGTTCTGCTGTGAGTCAAAGATTTTCGAATCGGACGAAAACCCGATAGTGAATTGTAACATTCAGGGCCACCTAATGACGATGGATCACTCAAATTGCGTCCCGATTCAATACATCGTCCTCCAGCCGACTTGACTCGACGGGTGTATTGCTGCCTCGGGCACCTTATGGCCGTTCTTCTGTGAGTCTAGATTATCGAATGGGACGAAATACTGATAGTGAATTGTAACGTTCAGGGCCTCCTAATGACGATGGATCACTCAAATTGCGTCCCGATTCAATACATCGTCCTCCAGCAGACTTGTCTCCATGGGTCTATTGCTGCCTCGGGCACCTTATGGCCGTTCTGCTGTGAGTCAAAGATTTTCGAATCGGACGAAAAACTGATAGTGAATTGTAACTTTCAGGGCCACCTAATGACGATGGATCACTCAAATTGCGTTCCGATTCAATACATCGTCCTCCAGCCGACTTGTCTCCATGGGTCTATTGCTGCCACGGGCACCTTATGGCCGTTCCGCTGTGAGTCAAAGATTTTCGAATCGGACGAAAAACTGATAGTGAATTGTAACGTTCAGGGCCTCCTAATGACGATGGAACACTCAAATTACGTCCAGATTTAATACCTCGTGCTCCAGCAGACTTGTCTCCATGGGTCAATTGCTGCCTCGGGCACCTTATGGCCGTTCTGCTGTGAGTCAAAGATTATCGAATGGGACGAAAAACTGATAGAGAATTGTAACGTTCAGGGCCACCTAATGACGATGGATCACTCAAATTGCGTCCCGATTCAATACATCGTCCACCAGCAGACTTGTCTCCATGGGCCTATAGCTGCCTGTGGCACCTTATGGCCGTTCTGCTGTGAGTCAAAGATTTTCGAATCGGACGAAAAACCGATAGTGAATTGTAACATTCAGGGCCACCTAATGACGATGGATCACTCAAATTGCGTCCCGATTCTATACATCGTCATCCAGCCGACTTGACTCGATGGGTGTATTGCTGCCTCGGGCACCTTATGGCCGTTCTTCTGTGAGTCTAGATTATCGAATGGGACGAAATACTGATAGTGAATTGTAACGTTCAGGGCCTCCTAATGACGATGGATCACTCAAATTGCGTCCCGATTCAATACATCGTCCTCCAGCAGACTTGTCTCCATGGGTCAATTGCTGCCTCGGGCACCTTATGGCCGTTCTGCTGTGAGTCAAAGATTTTCGAATCGGACGAAAAACTGATAGTGAATTGTAACATTCAGGGCCACCTTATGACGATTGATCACTCAAATTGCGTCCCGATTCAATACATCGTCCTCCAGCCGACTTGTCTGCATGGGTCTATTGCTGCCTCGGGCACCTTATGGCCGTTCTGCTGTGAGTCAAAGATTTTCGAATCGGACGAAAAACTGATAGTGAATTGTAACATTCAGGGCCACCTAATGACGATGGATCACTCAAATTGCGTCCCGATAAAATACATCGTCCTCCAGCCGACTTGTCTCCATGGGTCTATTGCTGCCTCGGGCACCTTATGGCCGTTCTGCTGTGGGTCACAGATTTTCGAATCGGACGAAATACTGATAGTGAATTGTAATATTCAGGGCCTCCTAATGACGATGGATCACTCAAATTGAGTCCCGATTCAATACATCGTCCTCCAGCAGACTTATCTCCATGGGTCTATTGCTGCCTCGGGCACCTTATGGCCGTTCTGCTGTGACTCAAAGATTTTCGAATCGGACGAAAAACTAATAGTGAATTGTAACGTTCAGGGCCTCCTAATGACGATGGAAAACTCAAATTGCGTCCCGATTCAATACATCGTCCTCCAGCCGACTTGACTCCATGGGTCTATTGCTGCCTCGGGCACCTTATGGCCGTTCTGCTGTGAGTCTAGATTATCGAATGGGACGAAAAACTGATAGTGAATTGTAACGTTCAGGGCCACCTAATGACGATGGATCACTCAAATTGCGTCCCGATTCAATACATCGTCCTCCAGCAGGCTTGTCTCCATGGGTCTATTGCTGCCTCGGGCACCTTATGGCCGGTCTGCTGAGAGTCAAAGATTTTCGAATCGGACGAAAAACCGATAGTGAATTGTAACATTCAGGGCCACCTAATGACGATGGATCACTCAAATTGCGTCCCGATTCAATACATCGTCCTCCAGCCGACTTGTCTCCATGGGTCTATTGCTGCCTCGGCCACCTTATGGCCGTTCTGCTGTGAGTCAAAGATTTTCGAATCGGACGAAAAACTGATAGTGAATTGTAACATTCAGGGCCACCTAATAACGATGGAACACTCAAATTGCGTCCCGATTCAATACATCGTCCTCCAGCAGACTTGTCTCCATGGGTCTATTGCTGCCTCGGGCACCTTATGGCCGGTCTGCTGTGAGTCAAAGATTTTCGAATCGGACGAAAAACCGATAGTGAATTGTAACATTCAGGGCCACCTAATGACGATGGATCACTCAAATTGCGTCCCGATTCAATACATCGTCCTCCAGCCGACTTGTCTCCATGGGTCTATTGCTGCCTCGGCCACCTTATGGCCGTTCTGCTGTGAGTCAAAGATTTTCGAATCGGACGAAAAACTGATAGTGAATTGTAACATTCAGGGCCACCTAATAACGATGGAACACTCAAATTGCGTCCCGATTCAATACATCGTCCTCCAGCAGACTTGTCTCCATGGGTCTATTGCTGCCTCGGGCACCTTATGGCAGTTCTGCTGTGGGTCAAAGATTTTCGAATCGGACGAAGAACTGATAGTGAATTGTAACGTTCAGGGCCACCTAATGACGATGGATCACTCAAATTGCGTCCCGATACAATACATCGTCCTCCAGCAGACTTGTCTCCATGGGTCTATTGCTGCCTCGGGCACCTTATGGCCGTTCAGCTGTGACTCAAAGATTTTCGAATCTGACGAAAAACTGATAGTGAATTTTAACATTCAGGGCCACCTAATGACGATGGATCACTCAAATTGCGTCCCGATTCAATACATCGTCTTCCAGCCGACTTGTCTCCATGGGTCTATTGCTGCCTCGGGCACCTTATGGCCGTTCTGCTGTGAGTCAAAGATTTTTGAATCGGACGAAAAACTGATAGTGAATTGTAACATTCAGGGCCACCTAATGACGATGGATAACTCAAATTGCGTCCCGATTCAATACATCGTCCTCCAGCAGACTTGTCTCCAAGGGTCTATTGCTGCCTCGGGCACCTTATGGCCGTTCTGCTGTGGGTCAAAGATTTACGAATCGGTCGAAGAACTGATAGTGAATTGTAACGTTCAGGGCCACCTAATGACGATGGATCACTCAAATTGCGTCCCGATTCAATACATCGTCCTCCAGCAGACTTGTCCGTTCTGCTGTGAGTCAAAGATTTTCGAATCGGACGAAAAACTGATAGTGAATTGTAACTTTCAGGGCCACCTAATGACGATGGATCACTCAAATTGCGTCCCGATTCAATACATCGTCCTCCAGCCGACTTGTCTCCATGGGTCTATTGCTGCCTCGGGCACCTTATGGCCGTTCCGCTGTGAGTCAAAGATTTTCGAATCGGACGAAAAACTGATAGTGAATTGTAACGTTCAGGGCCTCCTAATGACGATGGAACACTCAAATTGCGTCCCGATTCAATACCTCGTGCTTCAGCAGACTTGTCTCCATGGGTCTATTGCTGCCTCGGGCACCTTATGGGCGTTCTGCTGTGAGTCAAAGATTTTCGAATCGGACGAAAAACTGATAGTGAATTGTAACGTTCAGGGCCACCTAATGACGATGGATCACTCAAATTGCGTCCCGATTCAATACATCGTCCACCAGCAGTCTTGTCTCCATGGGCCTATTGCTGCCTCGGGCACCTTACGGTCGTTCTCCCGTGAGTCTAGATTATCGAATGGGACGAAAAACTGATGGTTAATTGTAACATTCAGGGCCTCCTAATGACGATGGAACACTCAAATTGCGTCCCGATTCAATACATCGTCCTCCAGCAGACTTGTCTCCATGGGGCTATTGCTGCCTCGGGCACCTTATGACCGTTCTGCTGTGAGTCAAAGATTTTCGAATCGGACGAAAAACTGATAGTGAATTGTAACATACAGGGCCACCTAATGACGATGGATCACTCAAGTTGCGTCCCGATTCAATACATCGTCCTCCAGCCGACTTGACTCGATGGGTCTATTGCTGCCTCGGGGACCTTATGGCCGTTCTTCTGTGAGTCTAGATTATCGAATGGGACGAAAAACTGATAGTGAATTGTAACGTTCAGGGCCTCCTAATGACGATGGATCACTCAAATTGCGTCCCGATTCAATACATCGTCCACCAGCAGACTTGACTCCATGGGCCTATTGCTGCCTCGGGCACCATATGGTCGTTCTCCCGTGAGTCTAGATTATCGAATGGGACGAAAAACTGATAGTTAATTGTAACATTCAGGGCCTCCTAATGACGATGGAACACTCAAACTGCGGTCCGAATCAATACATCGTCCTCCAGCAGACTTGTCTCCATGGGTCTATTGCTGCCTCGGGCACCTTATGGCCGTTGTGCTGTGAGACAAAGATTTTCGAATCGGACGAAAAACTGATAGTGAATTCTAACATTCAGGGCCACCTTATGACGATGGATCACTCAAATTGCGTCCCGATTCAATACATCGTCCTGCAGACGACTTGTCTCCATGGGTCTATTGCTGCCTCGGGCACCTTATGGCCGTTCTGCTGTGAGTCAAAGATTTTCGAATCGGACGAAAAACTGATAGTGAATTGTAACATTCAGGGCCACCTAATGACGATGGATCACTCAAATTGCGTCCCGACTCAATACATCGTCCTCCAGCCGACTTGTCTCCATGGGTCTATTGCTGCCTCGGGCACCTTATGGCCGTTCTGCTGTGGGTCATAGATTTTCGAATCGGACGAAAAACTGATAGTGAATTGTAACATTCAGGGCCACCTAATGACGATGGATCACTCAAATTGCGTCCCGATTCAATACATCGTCCTCCAGCCGACTTGTCTCCATTGGTCTATTGCTGCCTCGGGCACCTTATGGCCGTTCTGCTGTGAGTCAAAGATTTTCGAATCGGACGAAAAACTGATAGTGATTTGTAACAATCAGGGCCACCTAATGACGATGGATCACTCAAATTGCGTCCCGATTCAATACATCGTCCTCCACCCGACTTGTCTCCATGGGTCTATTGCTGCCTCGGGCACCTTATGGTCGTTCTACTGTGGGTCAAAGATTTACGAATCGGACGAAGAACTGATAGTGAATTGTAACGTTCAGGGCCACCTAATGACGATGGATCACTCAAATTGCGTCCCGATTCAATACATCGTCCTCCAGCAGACTTGTCTCCATGGGTCTATTGCTGCCTCGGGCACCCTATGGCCGTTCTGCTGTGAGTAAAGATTTTCGAATCGGACGAAAAACTGATAGTGAATTGTAACTTTCAGGGCCACCTAATGACGATGGATCACTCAAATTGCGTCCCGATTCAATACATCGTCCTCCAGCCGACTTGTCTCCATGGGTCTATTGCTGCCTCGGGCACCTTATGGCCGTTCCGCTGTGAGTCAAAGATTTTCGAATCGGACGAAAAACTGATAGTGAATTGTAACGTTCAGGGCCTCCTAATGGCGATGGAACACTGAAATTGCGTCCCGATTCAATACCTCGTGCTCCAGCAGACTTGTCTCCATGGGTCTATTGATGCCTCCGGCACAATATGGCCGTTCTGCTGTGAGTCAAAGATTTTCGAATCGGACGAAAAACTGATAGCGAATTGTAACGTTCAGGGCCACCTAATGACGATGGATCACTCAAATTGCGTCCCGATTCAATACATCGTCCTCCACCCGACTTGTCTCCATGGGTCTATTGCTGCCTCGGGCACCTTATGGTCGTTCTACTGTGGGTCAAAGATTTACGAATCGGACGAAGAACTGATAGTGAATTGTAACGTTCAGGGCCACCTAATGACGATGGATCACTCAAATTGCGTCCCGATTCAATACGTCGTCCTCCAGCAGACTTGTCTCCATGGGTCTATTGCTGCCTCGGGCACCTTATGGCCGTTCTTCTGTGAGTCTAGATTATCGAATGGGACGAAAAACTGATAGTGAATTGTAACGTTCAGGGCCTCCTAATGACGATGGATCACTCAAATTGCGTCCGGATTCAATACATCGTCCACCAGCAGACTTGTCTCCATGGGTCTATTGCTGCCTCGGGCACCATATGGTCGTTATCCCGTGATTCTAGATTATCGAATGGGACGAAAAACTGATAGTTAATTGTAACATTCAGGGAATCATAATGACGATGGAACACTCAAACTGCGTCCCGATTCAATACATCGTCCTCCAGCAGACTTGTCTCCATGGGTCTATTGCTGCCACGGGCACCTTATGGCCGTTCTGCTGTGAGTCAAAGATTTTCGAATCGGACGAAAAACTGATAGTGAATAGTAACGTTCAGGGCCTCCTAATGACGATGGAACACTCAAATTGCGTCCCGATTCAATACCTCGTGCTCCAGCAGACTTGTCTCCATGGGTCTATTGCTGCCTCGGGCACCTTATGGCCGTTCTGCTGTGAGTCAAAGATTATCGAATGGGACGAAAAACTGATAGTGAATTGTAACGTTCAGGGCCACCTAATGACGATGGATCACTCAAATTGCGTCCCGATTCAATACATCGTCCACCAGCAGACTTTTTCTATTGCTGCCTCGGGCACCTTATGGCCGTTCTGCTGTGAGTCAAAGATTTTCGAATCGGACGAAAAACCGATAGTGAATTGTAACATTCAGGGCCACCTAATGACGATGGATCACTCAAATTGCGTCCCGATTCAATACATCGTCCTCCAGCCGACTTGACTCGATGGGTGTATTGCTGCCTCGGGCACCTTATGGCCGTTCTTCTGTGAGTCTAGATTATCGAATGGGACGAAATACTGATGGTGAATTGTAACGTTCAGGGCCTCCTAATGACGATGGATCACTCAAATTGCGTCCCGATTCAATACATCGTCCTCCAGCAGACTTGTCTCCATGGGTCAATTGCTGCCTCGGGCACCTTATGGCCGTTCTGCTGTGAGTCAAAGATTTTCGAATCTGACGAAAAACTGATAGTGAATTGTAACATTCAGGGCCACCTTATGACGATGGATCACTCAAATTGCGTCCCGATTCAATACATCGTCCTCCAGCCGACTTGTCTGCATGGGTCTATTGCTGCCTCGGGCACCTTATGGCCGTTCTGCTGTGAGTCAAAGATTTTCGAATCGGACGAAAAACTGATAGTGAATTGTAACATTCAGGGCCACCTAATGACGATGGATCACTCAAATTGCGTCCCGATTCAATACATCGTCCTCCAGCCGACTTGTCTCCATGGGTCTATTGCTGCCTAGGGCACCTTATGGCCGTTCTGCTGTGGGTCATAGATTTTCGAATCGGACGAAAAACTGATAGTGAATTGTAACATTCAGGGCCTCCTAATGACGATGGATCACTCAAATTGCGTCCCGATTTAATACATCGTCCTCCAGCAGACTTATCTCCAAGGGTCTATTGCTGCCTCGGGCACCTTATGGCTGTTCTGCTGTGACTCAAAGATTTTCGAATCGGACGAAAAACTAATAGTGAATTGTAACGTTCAGGGCCTCCTAATGACGATGGAACACTCAAATTGCGTCCCGATTCAATACATCGTCCTCCAGCCGACTTGACTCCATGGGTCTATTGCTGCCTCGGGCACCTTATGGCCGTTCCGCTGTGAGTCAAAGATTTTCGAATCGGACGAAAAACTGATAGTGAATTGTAACGTTCAGGGCCTCCTAATGACGATGGAACACTCAAATTGCGTCCCGATTCAATACCTCGTGCTTCAGCAGACTTGTCTCCATGGGTCTATTGCTGCCTCGGGCACCTTATGGCCGTTCTGCTGTGAGTCAAAGATTTTCGAATCGGACGAAAAACTGATAGTGAATTGTAACGTTCAGGGCCACCTAATGACGATGGATCACTCAAATTGCGTCGCGATTCAATACATCGTCCACCAGCAGTCTTGTCTCCATGGGCCTATTGCTGCCTCGGGCACCTTACGGTCGATCTCCCGTGAGTCTAGATTATCGAATTGGACGAAAAACTGATAGTTAATTGTAACATTCAGGGCCTCCTAATGACGATGGAACACTCAAATTGCGTCCCGATTCAATACATCGTCCTCCAGCAGACTTGTCTCCATGGGTCTATTGCTGCCTCGGGCACCTTATGACCGTTCTGCTGTGAGTCAAAGATTTTCGAATCAGACGAAAAACTGATAGTGAATTGTAACATTCAGGGCCACCTAATGACGATGGATCACTCAAGTTGCGTCCCGATTCAATACATCGTCCTCCAGCCGACTTGACTCGATGGGTCTATTGCTGCCTCGGGCACCTTATGGCCGTTCTTCTGTGAGTCTAGATTATCGAATGGGACGAAAAACTGATAGTGAATTGTAACGTTCAGGGCCTCCTAATGACGATGGATCACTCAAATTGCGTCCCGATTCAATACATCGTCCACCAGCAGACTTGACTCCATGGGCGTATTGCTGCCTCGGGCACCATATGGTCGTTCTCCCGTGAGTATAGATTATCGAATGGGACGAAAAACTGATAGTGAATTGTAACATTCAGGGCCACCTAATGACGATGGATCACTCAAGTTGCGTCCCGATTCAATACATCGTCCTCCAGCCGACTTGACTCGATGGGTCTATTGCTGCCTCGGGCACCTTATGGCCGTTCTTCTGTGAGTCTAGATTATCGAATGGGACGAAAAACTGATAGTGAATTGTAACATTCAGGGCCACCTTATGACGATGGATCACTCAAATTGCGTCCCGACTCAATACATCGTCCTCCAGCCGACTTGTCTCCATGGGTCTATTGCTGCCTCGGGCACCTTATGGCCGTTCTGCTGTGGGTCATAGATTTTCGAATCGGACGAAAAACTGATAGTGAATTGTAACATTCAGGGCCTCCTAATGACGATGGATCACTCAAATTGCGTCCCGATTTAATACATCGTCCTCCAGCAGACTTATCTCCAAGGGTCTATTGCTGCCTCGGGCACCTTATGGCTGTTCTGCTGTGACTCAAAGATTTTCGAATCGGACGAAAAACTGATAGTGAATAGTAACGTTCAGGGCCTCCTAATGACGATGGAACACTCAAATTGCGTCCCGATTCAATACCTCGTGCTCCAGCAGACTTGTCTCCATGGGTCTATTGCTGCCTCGGGCACCTTATGGCCGTTCTGCTGTGAGTCAAAGATTATCGAATGGGACGAAAAACTGATAGTGAATTGTAACGTTCAGGGCCACCTAATGACGATGGATCACTCAAATTGCGTCCCGATTCAATACATCGTCCACCAGCAGACTTTTTCTATTGCTGCCTCGGGCACCTTATGGCCGTTCTGCTGTGAGTCAAAGATTTTCGAATCGGACGAAAAACCGATAGTGAATTGTAACATTCAGGGCCACCTAATGACGATGGATCACTCAAATTGCGTCCCGATTCAATACATCGTCCTCCAGCCGACTTGACTCGATGGGTGTATTGCTGCCTCGGGCACCTTATGGCCGTTCTTCTGTGAGTCTAGATTATCGAATGGGACGAAATACTGATGGTGAATTGTAACGTTCAGGGCCTCCTAATGACGATGGATCACTCAAATTGCGTCCCGATTCAATACATCGTCCTCCAGCAGACTTGTCTCCATGGGTCAATTGCTGCCTCGGGCACCTTATGGCCGTTCTGCTGTGAGTCAAAGATTTTCGAATCTGACGAAAAACTGATAGTGAATTGTAACATTCAGGGCCACCTTATGACGATGGATCACTCAAATTGCGTCCCGATTCAATACATCGTCCTCCAGCCGACTTGTCTGCATGGGTCTATTGCTGCCTCGGGCACCTTATGGCCGTTCTGCTGTGAGTCAAAGATTTTCGAATCGGACGAAAAACTGATAGTGAATTGTAACATTCAGGGCCACCTAATGACGATGGATCACTCAAATTGCGTCCCGATTCAATACATCGTCCTCCAGCCGACTTGTCTCCATGGGTCTATTGCTGCCTAGGGCACCTTATGGCCGTTCTGCTGTGGGTCATAGATTTTCGAATCGGACGAAAAACTGATAGTGAATTGTAACATTCAGGGCCTCCTAATGACGATGGATCACTCAAATTGCGTCCCGATTTAATACATCGTCCTCCAGCAGACTTATCTCCAAGGGTCTATTGCTGCCTCGGGCACCTTATGGCTGTTCTGCTGTGACTCAAAGATTTTCGAATCGGACGAAAAACTAATAGTGAATTGTAACGTTCAGGGCCTCCTAATGACGATGGAACACTCAAATTGCGTCCCGATTCAATACATCGTCCTCCAGCCGACTTGACTCCATGGGTCTATTGCTGCCTCGGGCACCTTATGGCCGTTCCGCTGTGAGTCAAAGATTTTCGAATCGGACGAAAAACTGATAGTGAATTGTAACGTTCAGGGCCTCCTAATGACGATGGAACACTCAAATTGCGTCCCGATTCAATACCTCGTGCTTCAGCAGACTTGTCTCCATGGGTCTATTGCTGCCTCGGGCACCTTATGGCCGTTCTGCTGTGAGTCAAAGATTTTCGAATCGGACGAAAAACTGATAGTGAATTGTAACGTTCAGGGCCACCTAATGACGATGGATCACTCAAATTGCGTCGCGATTCAATACATCGTCCACCAGCAGTCTTGTCTCCATGGGCCTATTGCTGCCTCGGGCACCTTACGGTCGATCTCCCGTGAGTCTAGATTATCGAATTGGACGAAAAACTGATAGTTAATTGTAACATTCAGGGCCTCCTAATGACGATGGAACACTCAAATTGCGTCCCGATTCAATACATCGTCCTCCAGCAGACTTGTCTCCATGGGTCTATTGCTGCCTCGGGCACCTTATGACCGTTCTGCTGTGAGTCAAAGATTTTCGAATCAGACGAAAAACTGATAGTGAATTGTAACATTCAGGGCCACCTAATGACGATGGATCACTCAAGTTGCGTCCCGATTCAATACATCGTCCTCCAGCCGACTTGACTCGATGGGTCTATTGCTGCCTCGGGCACCTTATGGCCGTTCTTCTGTGAGTCTAGATTATCGAATGGGACGAAAAACTGATAGTGAATTGTAACGTTCAGGGCCTCCTAATGACGATGGATCACTCAAATTGCGTCCCGATTCAATACATCGTCCACCAGCAGACTTGACTCCATGGGCGTATTGCTGCCTCGGGCACCATATGGTCGTTCTCCCGTGAGTATAGATTATCGAATGGGACGAAAAACTGATAGTGAATTGTAACATTCAGGGCCACCTAATGACGATGGATCACTCAAGTTGCGTCCCGATTCAATACATCGTCCTCCAGCCGACTTGACTCGATGGGTCTATTGCTGCCTCGGGCACCTTATGGCCGTTCTTCTGTGAGTCTAGATTATCGAATGGGACGAAAAACTGATAGTGAATTGTAACATTCAGGGCCACCTTATGACGATGGATCACTCAAATTGCGTCCCGACTCAATACATCGTCCTCCAGCCGACTTGTCTCCATGGGTCTATTGCTGCCTCGGGCACCTTATGGCCGTTCTGCTGTGGGTCATAGATTTTCGAATCGGACGAAAAACTGATAGTGAATTGTAACATTCAGGGCCACCTAATGACGATGGATCACTCAAATTGCGTCCCGATTCAATACATCGTCCTCCAGCCGACTTGTCTCCATTGGTCTATTGCTGCCTCGGGCACCTTATGGCCGTTCCGCTGTGTGTCAAAGATTTTCGAATCGGACGAAAAACTGATAGTGAATTGTAACGTTCAGGGCCTCCTAATGACGATGGAACACTGAAATTGCGTCCCGATTCAATACCTCGTGCTCCAGCAGACTTGTCTCCATGGGTCTATTGATGCCTCGGGCACAATATGGCCGTTCTGCTGTGAGTCAAAGATTTTCGAATCGGACGAAAAACTGATAGCGAATTGTAACGTTCAGGGCCACCTAATGACGATGGATCACTCAAATTGCGTCCCGATTCAATACATCGTCCACCAGCAGACTTGTCTCCATGGGCCTATTGCTGCCTCGGGCACCTTATGGTCGTTCTCCCGTGAGTCTAGATTATCGAATGGGACGAAAAACTGATAGTTAATTGTAACATTCAGGGCCTCCTAATGACGATGGAACACTCAAATTGCGTCCCGATTCAATACATCGTCCTCCAGCAGACTTGTCTCCATGGGTCTATTGCTGCCTCGGGCACCTTATGGCCGTTCTGCTGTGAGTCATAGATTTTCGAATCGGACGAAAAACTGATAGTGAATTGTAACATTCAGGGCCACCTAATGACGATGGATCACTCAAATTGCGTCCCGATTCAATACATCGTCCTCCAGCCGACTTGACTCGATGGGTCTATTGCTGCCTCGGGCACCTTATGGCCGATCTTCTGTGAGTCTAGATTATCGAATGGGACGAAAAACTGATAGTGAATTGTAACGTTCAGGGCCTCCTAATGACGATGGATCACTCAAATTGCGTCCCGATTCAATACATCGTCCACCAGCAGACTTGTCTCCATGGGCCTATTGCTGCCTCGGGCACCATATGGTCGTTATCCCGTGATTCTAGATTATCGAATGGGACGAAAAACTGATAGTTAATTGTAACATTCAGGGAATCATAATGACGATGGAACACTCAAACTGCGTCCCGATTCAATACATCGTCCTCCAGCAGACTTGTCTCCATGGGTCTATTGCTGCCTCGGGCACCTTATGGCCGTTCTGCTGTGAGTCAAAGATTTTCGAATCGGACGAAAAACTAATAGTGAATTGTAACATTCAGGGCCACCTAATGACGATGGATCGCTCAAATTGCGTCCCGATTCAATACATCGTCCTCCAGCAGGCTTATCTCCATGGGTCTATTGCTGCCTCGGGCACCTTATGGCCGTTCTGCTGTGAGTCAAAGATTTTCGAATCGGACGAAAAACTGATAGTGAATTGTAACATTCAGGGCCACCTAATGACGATGGATCTCTCAAATTGCGTCCCGACTCAATACATCGTCCTCCAGCCGACTTGTCTCCATGGGTCTATTGCTGCCTCGGGCACCTTATGGCCGTTCTGCTGTGGGTCATAGATTTTCGAATCGGACGAAAAACTGATAGTGAATTGTAACATTCAGGGCCACCTAATGACGATGGATCACTCAAATTGCGTCCCGATTCAATACATCTTCCTCCAGCAGACTTGTCTCAATTGGTCTATTGCTGCCTCGGGCACCTTATGGCCGTTCTGCTGTGAGTCAAAGATTTTCGAATCGGACGAAAAACTGATAGTGAATTGTATCATTCAGGGCCACCTAATGACGATGGATCACTCAAATTGTGTCCCGATTCAATACCTCGTCCTCCAGCCGACTTGACTCCATGGGTCTATTGCTGCCTCGGACACCTTATGGCCGTTCTGCTGTGAGTCTAGATTATCGAATGGGACGAGAAACTGATAGTGAATTGTAACGTTCAGGGCCACCTAATGACGATGGATCACTCAAATTGCGTCCCGATTCAATACATCGTCCTCCAGCAGACTTGTTCCCATGGGTCTATTGCTGCCTGGGGCACCTTATGGCCGTTCTGCAGTGAGTCAAAGATTTTCGAATCGGACGAAAAACTGATAGTGAATTGTAACGTTCACGGCCTCCTACTGACGATGGAACACTCAAATTGCGTCCCGATTCAATACATCGTCCTCCAGCTGACTTCTCTCTATGGGTCTATTGCTGCCTCGGGCACCTTATGGCCGTTCTGCTGTGAGTCAAGGATTTTCGAATCGGACGAAAAACTGATAGTGAATTGTAACATTCAGGGCCACCTAATGACGATGTATCACTCAAATTGCGTCCCGATTCAATACATCGTCCTCCAGCAGACTTGTCTCCATGGGTCTATTGCTGCCTCGGGCACCTTATGGCCGTTCTGCTGTGGGTCAAAGATTTACGAATCGGACGAAGAACTGATAGTGAATTGTAACGTTCAGGGCCACCTAATGACGATGGATCACTCAAATTGCGTCCCTATTCAATACATCGTCCTCCAGCAGACTTGTCTCCATGGGTCTATTGCTGCCTCGGGCACCCTATGGCCATTCTGCTGTGAGTCAAGGATTTTCGAATCGGACGAAAAACTGATAGTGAATTGTAACGTTCAGGGCCTCCTAATGACGATGGAACACTCAAATTGCGTCCCGATTCAATACATCGTCCTCCAGCAGACTTGTCTCCATGGGTCTATTGCTGCGTCGGGCACCTTATGGCCGTTCTGCTGTGAGTCAAAGATTTTCGAATCTGACGAAAAACTGATAGTGAATTGTAACATTCAGGGCCACTTAATGACGATGGATCACTCAAATTGCGTCCCGATTCAATACATCGTCCTCCAGCCGACTTGACTCGATGGGTCTATTGCTGCCTCGGGCACCTTATGGCCGTTCTTATGTGAGTCTAGATTATTGAATGGGTCGAAAAACTGATAGTGAATTGTAACGTTCAGGGCCTCCTAATGACGATGGATCACTCAAATTGCGTCCCGATTCAATACATCGTCCTCCAGCCGACTTGTCTCCATGGGTCTATTGCTGCCTCGGGCACCTTATGGCCGTTCTGCTGTGAGTCAAAGATTTTCGAATCGGACGAAAAACTGATAGTGAATTGTAACATTCAGGGCCACCTTATGATGATGGATCACTCAAATTGCGTCCCGATACAATACATCGTCTTCCAGCCGACTTGTCTCCATGGGTCTATTGCTGCCTCGGGCACCTTATGGCCGTTCTGCTGTGAGTCAAAGATTTTCGAATCGGACGAAAAACTGATAGTGAATTGTAACATTCAGGGCCACCTAATAACGATGGATCACTCAAATTGCGTCCCGATTCAATACATCGTCCTGCAGCCGACTTGTCTCCATGGGTCTATTGCTGCCTCAGGCACCTTATGGCCGCTCTGCTGTGACTCAAAGATTTTCGAATCGGACGGAAAACTAATAGTGAATTGTAACGTTCAGGGCCTCCTAATGACGATGGAACAATCAAATTGCGTCCCGATTCAATACATCGTCCTCCAGCAGACTTGTCTCCATGGGTCTATTGCTGCCTCGGGCACCTTATGGCCGTTCTGCTGTGAGTCAAAGATTTTCGAATCGGACGAAAAACTGATATTGAATTGTAACATTCAGGGCCACCTAATGACGATGGACCACACAAATTGCGTCCCGATTCAATACCTCGTCCTCCAGCCGACTTGACTCCATGGGTCTATTGCTGCCTCGGGCACCTTATGGCCGTTCTGCTGTGAGTCTAGGTTATCGAATGGGACGAAAAACTGATAGTGAATTGTAACGTTCAGGGCCACCTAATGACGATGGATCACTCAAATTGCGTCCCGATTCAATACATCGTCCTCCAGCAGACTTGTCTCCATGGGTCTATTGCTGCCTCGGGCACCTTATGGCACTTCTGCTGTGGGTCAAAGATTTTCGAATCGGACGAAGAACTGATAGTGAATTGTAACGTTCAGGGCCACCTAATGACGATGGATCACTCAAATTGCGTCCCGATTCAATACATCGTCCTCCAGCAGACTTGTCTCCATGGGTCTATTGCTGCCTCGGGCACCTTATGGCCGTTCTGCTGTGACTCAAAGATTTTCGAATCGGACGAAAACCTAATAGTGAATTGTAACGTTCATGGCCTCCTGATGACGATGGAACACTCAAATTGCGTCCCGATGCAATACCTCGTGCTCCAGCAGACTTGTCTCCATGGGTCTATTGCTGCCTCGGGCACCTTATGGCCGTTCTGCTGTGAGTCAAAGATTTTCGAATCGGACGAAAAACTGATAGTGAATTGTAACGTTCAGGGCCACCTAATGATGATGGATCACTCAAATTGTGTCCCGATTCAATACATCGTCCACCAGCAGACTTGTCTCCATGGGCCTATTGCTGCCTCGGGCACCTTATGGTCGTTCTCCCGTGAGTCTAGATTATCGAATGGGACGAAAAACTGATAGTTAATTGTAACATTCAGGGCCTCCTAATGACGATGGAACACTCAAATTGCGTCCCGATTCAATACATCGTCCACCAGCAGACTTGTCTCCATGTGTCTATTGCTGCCTCGGGCACCTTATGGCCGTTCTGCTGTGAGTCAAAGATTTTCGAATCGGACTAAAAACTGATAGTGAATTGTCACATTCAGGGCCACCTAATGACGATGGATCACTCAAATTGCGTCCCGATTCAATACATCGTCCTCCAGCCGACTTGACTCGATGGGTCTATTGCTGCCTCGGGCACCTTATGGCCGTCCTTCTGTGAGTCTAGATTATCGAATGGGACGAAAAACTGTTGTGAATTGTAACGTTCAGGGCCTCCTAATGACGATGGATCACTCAAATTGCGTCCCGATTCAATACATCGTCCTCCAGCCGTCTTGTCTCCATGAGTCTATTGCTGCCTCGGGCACCATATGGCCGTTCTGCTGTGAGTCAAAGATTTTCGAATCGGACGAAAAACTGATAGTGAATTGTAACATTCCGGGCCACCTAATCACGATGGATCACTCAAATTGCGTCCCGATTCAATACATCGTCCACCAGCAGACTTGTCTCCATGGGCCTATTGCTGCCTCGGGCACCATATGGTCGTTATCCCGTGATTCTAGATTATCGAATGGGACGAAAAACTGATAGTTAATTGTAACATTCAGGGAATCATAATGACGATGGAACACTCAAACTGCGTCCCGATTCAATACATCGTCCTCCAGCAGACTTGTCTCCATGGGTCTATTGCTGCCTCGGGCACCTTATGGCCGTTCTGCTGTGAGTCAAAGATTTTCGAATCGGACGAAAAACTAATAGTGAATTGTAACATTCAGGGCCACCTAATGACGATGGATCACTCAAATTGCGTCCCGATTCAATACATCGTCCTCCAGCAGGCTTATCTCCATGGGTCTATTGCTGCCTCGGGCACCTTATGGCCGTTCTGCTGTGAGTCAAAGATTTTCGAATCGGACGAAAAACTGATAGTGAATTGTAACATTCAGGGCCACCTAATGACGATGGATCTCTCAAATTGCGTCCCGACTCAATACATCGTCCTCCAGCCGACTTGTCTCCATGGGTCTATTGCTGCCTCGGGCACCTTATGGCCGTTCTGCTGTGGGTCATAGATTTTCGAATCGGACGAAAAACTGATAGTGAATTGTAACATTCAGGGCCACCTAATGACGATGGATCACTCAAATTGCGTCCCGATTCAATACATCTTCCTCCAGCAGACTTGTCTCAATTGGTCTATTGCTGCCTCGGGCACCTTATGGCCGTTCTGCTGTGAGTCAAAGATTTTCGAATCGGACGAAAAACTGATAGTGAATTGTATCATTCAGGGCCACCTAATGACGATGGATCACTCAAATTGTGTCCCAATTCAATACCTCGTCCTCCAGCCGACTTGACTCCATGGGTCTATTGCTGCCTCGGACACCTTATGGCCGTTCTGCTGTGAGTCTAGATTATCGAATGGGACGAGAAACTGATAGTGAATTGTAACGTTCAGGGCCACCTAATGACGATGGATCACTCAAATTGCGTCCCAATTCAATACATCGTCCTCCAGCAGACTTGTCCCCATGGGTCTATTGCTGCCTGGGGCACCTTATGGCCGTTCTGCAGTGAGTCAAAGATTTTCGAATCGGACGAAAAACTGATAGTGAATTGTAACGTTCACGGCCTCCTAATGACGATGGAACACTCAAATTGCGTCCCGATTCAATACATCGTCCTCCAGCTGACTTCTCTCTATGGGTCTATTGCTGCCTCGGGCACCTTATGGCCGTTCTGCTGTGAGTCAAGGATTTTCGAATCGGACGAAAAACTGATAGTGAATTGTAACATTCAGGGCCACCTAATGACGATGTATCACTCAAATTGCGTCCCGATTCAATACATCGTCCTCCAGCAGACTTGTCTCCATGGGTCTATTGCTGCCTCGGGCACCTTATGGCCGTTCTGCTGTGGGTCAAAGATTTACGAATCGGACGAAGAACTGATAGTGAATTGTAACGTTCAGGGCCACCTAATGACGATGGATCACTCAAATTGCGTCCCTATTCAATACATCGTCCTCCAGCAGACTTGTCTCCATGGGTCTATTGCTGCCTCGGGCACCTTATGGCCGTTCTGCTGTGAGTCAAAGATTTTCGAATCTGACGAAAAACTGATAGTGAATTGTAACATTCAGGGCCACTTAATGACGATGGATCACTCAAATTGCGTCCCGATTCAATACATCGTCCTACAGCCGACTTGACTCGATGGGTCTATTGCTGCCTCGGGCACCTTATGGCCGTTCTTATGTGAGTCTAGATTATCGAATGGGTCGAAAAACTGATAGTGAATTGTAACGTTCAGGGCCTCCTAATGACGATGGATCACTCAAATTGCGTCCCGATTCAATACATCGTCCTCCAGCCGACTTGTCTCCTTGGGTCTATTGCTGCCTCGGGCACCTTATGGCCGTTCTGCTGTGAGTCAAAGATTTTCGAATCGGACGAAAAACTGATAGTGAATTGTAACATTCAGGGCCACCTTATGATGATGGATCACTCAAATTGCGTCCCGATACAATACATCGTCCTCCAGCCGACTTGTCTCCATGGGTCTATTGCTGCCTCGGGCACCTTATGGCCGTTCTGCTGTGGGTCATAGATTTTCGAATCGGACGAAAAACTGATAGTGAATTGTAACATTCAGGGCCACCTAATGACGATGGATCACTCAAATTGCGTCCCGATTCAATACATCTTCCTCCAGCAGACTTGTCTCAATTGGTCTATTGCTGCCTCGGGCACCTTATGGCCGTTCTGCTGTGAGTCAAAGATTTTCGAATCGGACGAAAAACTGATAGTGAATTGTATCATTCAGGGCCACCTAATGACGATGGATCACTCAAATTGTGTCCCGATTCAATACCTCGTCCTCCAGCCGACTTGACTCCATGGGTCTATTGCTGCCTCGGACACCTTATGGCCGTTCTGCTGTGAGTCTAGATTATCGAATGGGACGAGAAACTGATAGTGAATTGTAACGTTCAGGGCCACCTAATGACGATGGATCACTCAAATTGCGTCCCGATTCAATACATCGTCCTCCAGCAGACTTGTTCCCATGGGTCTATTGCTGCCTGGGGCACCTTATGGCCGTTCTGCAGTGAGTCAAAGATTTTCGAATCGGACGAAAAACTGATAGTGAATTGTAACGTTCACGGCCTCCTAATGACGATGGAACACTCAAATTGCGTCCCGATTCAATACATCGTCCTCCAGCTGACTTCTCTCTATGGGTCTATTGCTGCCTCGGGCACCTTATGGCCGTTCTGCTGTGAGTCAAGGATTTTCGAATCGGACGAAAAACTGATAGTGAATTGTAACATTCAGGGCCACCTAATGACGATGTATCACTCAAATTGCGTCCCGATTCAATACATCGTCCTCCAGCAGACTTGTCTCCATGGGTCTATTGCTGCCTCGGGCACCTTATGGCCGTTCTGCTGTGGGTCAAAGATTTACGAATCGGACGAAGAACTGATAGTGAATTGTAACGTTCAGGGCCACCTAATGACGATGGATCACTCAAATTGCGTCCCTATTCAATACATCGTCCTCCAGCAGACTTGTCTCCATGGGTCTATTGCTGCCTCGGGCACCCTATGGCCATTCTGCTGTGAGTCAAGGATTTTCGAATCGGACGAAAAACTGATAGTGAATTGTAACGTTCAGGGCCTCCTAATGACGATGGAACACTCAAATTGCGTCCCGATTCAATACATCGTCCTCCAGCAGACTTGTCTCCATGGGTCTATTGCTGCGTCGGGCACCTTATGGCCGTTCTGCTGTGAGTCAAAGATTTTCGAATCTGACGAAAAACTGATAGTGAATTGTAACATTCAGGGCCACTTAATGACGATGGATCACTCAAATTGCGTCCCGATTCAATACATCGTCCTCCAGCCGACTTGACTCGATGGGTCTATTGCTGCCTCGGGCACCTTATTGCCGTTCTTATGTGAGTCTAGATTATTGAATGGGTCGAAAAACTGATAGTGAATTGTAACGTTCAGGGCCTCCTAATGACGATGGATCACTCAAATTGCGTCCCGATTCAATACATCGTCCTCCAGCCGACTTGTCTCCATGGGTCTATTGCTGCCTCGGGCACCTTATGGCCGTTCTGCTGTGAGTCAAAGATTTTCGAATCGGACGAAAAACTGATAGTGAATTGTAACATTCAGGGCCACCTTATGATGATGGATCACTCAAATTGCGTCCCGATACAATACATCGTCTTCCAGCCGACTTGTCTCCATGGGTCTATTGCTGCCTCGGGCACCTTATGGCCGTTCTGCTGTGAGTCAAAGATTTTCGAATCGGACGAAAAACTGATAGTGAATTGTAACATTCAGGGCCACCTAATAACGATGGATCACTCAAATTGCGTCCCGATTCAATACATCGTCCTGCAGCCGACTTGTCTCCATGGGTCTATTGCTGCCTCAGGCACCTTATGGCCGCTCTGCTGTGACTCAAAGATTTTCGAATCGGACGGAAAACTAATAGTGAATTGTAACGTTCAGGGCCTCCTAATGACGATGGAACAATCAAATTGCGTCCCGATTCAATACATCGTCCTCCAGCAGACTTGTCTCCATGGGTCTATTGCTGCCTCGGGCACCTTATGGCCGTTCTGCTGTGAGTCAAAGATTTTCGAATCGGACGAAAAACTGATATTGAATTGTAACATTCAGGGCCACCTAATGACGATGGACCACACAAATTGCGTCCCGATTCAATACCTCGTCCTCCAGCCGACTTGACTCCATGGGTCTATTGCTGCCTCGGGCACCTTATGGCCGTTCTGCTGTGAGTCTAGGTTATCGAATGGGACGAAAAACTGATAGTGAATTGTAACGTTCAGGGCCACCTAATGACGATGGATCACTCAAATTGCGTCCCGATTCAATACATCGTCCTCCAGCAGACTTGTCTCCATGGGTCTATTGCTGCCTCGGGCACCTTATGGCACTTCTGCTGTGGGTCAAAGATTTTCGAATCGGACGAAGAACTGATAGTGAATTGTAACGTTCAGGGCCACCTAATGACGATGGATCACTCAAATTGCGTCCCGATTCAATACATCGTCCTCCAGCAGACTTGTCTCCATGGGTCTATTGCTGCCTCGGGCACCTTATGGCCGTTCTGCTGTGACTCAAAGATTTTCGAATCGGACGAAAACCTAATAGTGAATTGTAACGTTCATGGCCTCCTGATGACGATGGAACACTCAAATTGCGTCCCGATGCAATACCTCGTGCTCCAGCAGACTTGTCTCCATGGGTCTATTGCTGCCTCGGGCACCTTATGGCCGTTCTGCTGTGAGTCAAAGATTTTCGAATCGGACGAAAAACTGATAGTGAATTGTAACGTTCAGGGCCACCTAATGATGATGGATCACTCAAATTGTGTCCCGATTCAATACATCGTCCACCAGCAGACTTGTCTCCATGGGCCTATTGCTGCCTCGGGCACCTTATGGTCGTTCTCCCGTGAGTCTAGATTATCGAATGGGACGAAAAACTGATAGTTAATTGTAACATTCAGGGCCTCCTAATGACGATGGAACACTCAAATTGCGTCCCGATTCAATACATCGTCCACCAGCAGACTTGTCTCCATGTGTCTATTGCTGCCTCGGGCACCTTATGGCCGTTCTGCTGTGAGTCAAAGATTTTCGAATCGGACTAAAAACTGATAGTGAATTGTCACATTCAGGGCCACCTAATGACGATGGATCACTCAAATTGCGTCCCGATTCAATACATCGTCCTCCAGCCGACTTGACTCGATGGGTCTATTGCTGCCTCGGGCACCTTATGGCCGTCCTTCTGTGAGTCTAGATTATCGAATGGGACGAAAAACTGTTGTGAATTGTAACGTTCAGGGCCTCCTAATGACGATGGATCACTCAAATTGCGTCCCGATTCAATACATCGTCCTCCAGCCGTCTTGTCTCCATGAGTCTATTGCTGCCTCGGGCACCATATGGCCGTTCTGCTGTGAGTCAAAGATTTTCGAATCGGACGAAAAACTGATAGTGAATTGTAACATTCCGGGCCACCTAATCACGATGGATCACTCAAATTGCGTCCCGATTCAATACATCGTCCACCAGCAGACTTGTCTCCATGGGCCTATTGCTGCCTCGGGCACCATATGGTCGTTATCCCGTGATTCTAGATTATCGAATGGGACGAAAAACTGATAGTTAATTGTAACATTCAGGGAATCATAATGACGATGGAACACTCAAACTGCGTCCCGATTCAATACATCGTCCTCCAGCAGACTTGTCTCCATGGGTCTATTGCTGCCTCGGGCACCTTATGGCCGTTCTGCTGTGAGTCAAAGATTTTCGAATCGGACGAAAAACTAATAGTGAATTGTAACATTCAGGGCCACCTAATGACGATGGATCACTCAAATTGCGTCCCGATTCAATACATCGTCCTCCAGCAGGCTTATCTCCATGGGTCTATTGCTGCCTCGGGCACCTTATGGCCGTTCTGCTGTGAGTCAAAGATTTTCGAATCGGACGAAAAACTGATAGTGAATTGTAACATTCAGGGCCACCTAATGACGATGGATCTCTCAAATTGCGTCCCGACTCAATACATCGTCCTCCAGCCGACTTGTCTCCATGGGTCTATTGCTGCCTCGGGCACCTTATGGCCGTTCTGCTGTGGGTCATAGATTTTCGAATCGGACGAAAAACTGATAGTGAATTGTAACATTCAGGGCCACCTAATGACGATGGATCACTCAAATTGCGTCCCGATTCAATACATCTTCCTCCAGCAGACTTGTCTCAATTGGTCTATTGCTGCCTCGGGCACCTTATGGCCGTTCTGCTGTGAGTCAAAGATTTTCGAATCGGACGAAAAACTGATAGTGAATTGTATCATTCAGGGCCACCTAATGACGATGGATCACTCAAATTGTGTCCCAATTCAATACCTCGTCCTCCAGCCGACTTGACTCCATGGGTCTATTGCTGCCTCGGACACCTTATGGCCGTTCTGCTGTGAGTCTAGATTATCGAATGGGACGAGAAACTGATAGTGAATTGTAACGTTCAGGGCCACCTAATGACGATGGATCACTCAAATTGCGTCCCAATTCAATACATCGTCCTCCAGCAGACTTGTCCCCATGGGTCTATTGCTGCCTGGGGCACCTTATGGCCGTTCTGCAGTGAGTCAAAGATTTTCGAATCGGACGAAAAACTGATAGTGAATTGTAACGTTCACGGCCTCCTAATGACGATGGAACACTCAAATTGCGTCCCGATTCAATACATCGTCCTCCAGCTGACTTCTCTCTATGGGTCTATTGCTGCCTCGGGCACCTTATGGCCGTTCTGCTGTGAGTCAAGGATTTTCGAATCGGACGAAAAACTGATAGTGAATTGTAACATTCAGGGCCACCTAATGACGATGTATCACTCAAATTGCGTCCCGATTCAATACATCGTCCTCCAGCAGACTTGTCTCCATGGGTCTATTGCTGCCTCGGGCACCTTATGGCCGTTCTGCTGTGGGTCAAAGATTTACGAATCGGACGAAGAACTGATAGTGAATTGTAACGTTCAGGGCCACCTAATGACGATGGATCACTCAAATTGCGTCCCTATTCAATACATCGTCCTCCAGCAGACTTGTCTCCATGGGTCTATTGCTGCCTCGGGCACCTTATGGCCGTTCTGCTGTGAGTCAAAGATTTTCGAATCTGACGAAAAACTGATAGTGAATTGTAACATTCAGGGCCACTTAATGACGATGGATCACTCAAATTGCGTCCCGATTCAATACATCGTCCTACAGCCGACTTGACTCGATGGGTCTATTGCTGCCTCGGGCACCTTATGGCCGTTCTTATGTGAGTCTAGATTATCGAATGGGTCGAAAAACTGATAGTGAATTGTAACGTTCAGGGCCTCCTAATGACGATGGATCACTCAAATTGCGTCCCGATTCAATACATCGTCCTCCAGCCGACTTGTCTCCTTGGGTCTATTGCTGCCTCGGGCACCTTATGGCCGTTCTGCTGTGAGTCAAAGATTTTCGAATCGGACGAAAAACTGATAGTGAATTGTAACATTCAGGGCCACCTTATGATGATGGATCACTCAAATTGCGTCCCGATACAATACATCGTCTTCCAGCCGACTTGTCTCCATGGGTCTATTGCTGCCTCGGGCACCTTATGGCCGTTCTGCTGTGAGTCAAAGATTTTCGAATCGGACGAAAAACTGATAGTGAATTGTAACATTCAGGGCCACCTAATAACGATGGATCACTCAAATTGCGTCCCGATTCAATACATCGTCCTCCAGCCGACTTGTCTCCATGGGTCTATTGCTGCCTCAGGCACCTTATGGCCGCTCTGCTGTGACTCAAAGATTTTCGAATCGGACGGAAAACTAATAGTGAATTGTAACGTTCAGGGCCTCCTAATGACGATGGATCAATCAAATTGCGTCCCGATTCAATACATCGTCCTCCAGCAGACTTGTCTCCATGGGTCTATTGCTGCCTCGGGCACCTTATGGCCGTTCTGCTGTGAGTCAAAGATTTTCGAATCGGACGAAAAACTGATATTGAATTGTAACATTCAGGGCCACCTAATGACGATGGACCACACAAATTGCGTCCCGATTCAATACCTCGTCCTCCAGCCGACTTGACTCCATGGGTCTATTGCTGCCTCGGGCACCTTATGGCCGTTCTGCTGTGAGTCTAGGTTATCGAATGGGACGAAAAACTGATAGTGAATTGTAACGTTCAGGGCCACCTAATGACGATGGATCACTCAAATTGCGTCCCGATTCAATACATCGTCCTCCAGCAGACTTGTCTCCATGGGTCTATTGCTGCCTCGGGCACCTTATGGCACTTCTGCTGTGGGTCAAAGATTTTCGAATCGGACGAAGAACTGATAGTGAATTGTAACGTTCAGGGCCACCTAATGACGATGGATCACTCAAATTGCGTCCCGATTCAATACATCGTCCTCCAGCAGACATGTCTCCATGGGTCTATTGCTGCCTCGGGCACCTTATGGCCGTTCTGCTGTGACTCAAAGATTTTCGAATCGGACGAAAACCTAATAGTGAATTGTAACGTTCATGGCCTCCTGATGACGATGGAACACTCAAATTGCGTCCCGATGCAATACCTCGTGCTCCAGCAGACTTGTCTCCATGGGTCTATTGCTGCCTCGGGCACCTTATGGCCGTTCTGCTGTGAGTCAAAGATTTTCGAATCGGACGAAAAACTGATAGTGAATTGTAACGTTCAGGGCCACCTAATGATGATGGATCACTCAAATTGTGTCCCGATTCAATACATCGTCCACCAGCAGACTTGTCTCCATGGGCCTATTGCTGCCTCGGGCACCTTATGGTCGTTCTCCCGTGAGTCTAGATTATCGAATGGGACGAAAAACTGATAGTTAATTGTAACATTCAGGGCCTCCTAATGACGATGGAACACTCAAATTGCGTCCCGATTCAATACATCGTCCACCAGCAGACTTGTCTCCATGGGTCTATTGCTGCCTCGGGCACCTTATGGCCGTTCTGCTGTGAGTCAAAGATTTTCGAATCGGACGAAAAACTGATAGTGAATTGTAACATTCAGGGCCACCTAATGACGATGGATCACTCAAATTGCGTCCCGATTCAATACATCGTCCTCCAGCCGACTTGACTCGATGGGTCTATTGCTGCCTCGGGCACCTTATGGCCGTCCTTCTGTGAGTCTAGATTATCGAATGGGACGAAAAACTGTTGTGAATTGTAACGTTCAGGGCCTCCTAATGACGATGGATCACTCAAATTGCGTCCCGATTCAATACATCGTCCTCCAGCCGTCTTGTCTCCATGAGTCTATTGCTGCCTCGGGCACCATATGGCCGTTCTGCTGTGAGTCAAAGATTTTCGAATCGGACGAAAAACTGATAGTGAATTGTAACATTCCGGGCCACCTAATCACGATGGATCACTCAAATTGCGTCCCGATTCAATACATCATCCTCCAGCAGACTTGTCTCCATGGGTCTATTGCTGCCTCGGGCACCTTATGGCAGTTCTGCTGTGGGTCAAAGACTTTCGAATCGGACGAAGAACTGATAGTGAATTGTAACGTTCAGGGCCACCTAATGACGATGGATCACTCAAATTGCGTCTCGATCCAATACATCGTCCTCCAGCAGACTTGTCTCCATGGGTCTATTGCTGCCTCGGGCACCTTATGGCCGTTCAGCTGTGACTCAAAGATTTTCGAATCTGACGAAAAACTGATAGTGAATTGTAACATTCAGGGCCACCTAATGACGATGGATCACTCAAATTGCGTCCCGATTCAATACATCGTCCTCCAGCCGACTTGCCTCCATGGGTCTATTGCTGCCTCGGGCACCTTATGGCCGTTCTGCTGTGAGTCAAAGATTTTCGAATCGGACGAAAAACTGATAGTGAATTGTAACGTTCAGGGCCACCTAATGATGATGTATCACTCAAATTGCGTCCCGATTCAATACATCGTCCTCCAGCAGACTTGTCTCCATGGGTCTATTGCTGCCTCGGGCACCTTATGGCCGTTCTGCTGTGACTCAAAGATTTTCGAATCTTACGAAAAACTGATAGTGAATTATAACGTTCGGGGCCTCCTGATGACGATGGAACACTCAAATTGCGTCCCGATTCAATACATCGTCCTCCAGCAGACTTGTCTCCATGGGTCTATTGCTGCCTCGGGCACCTTATGGCCGTTCTGCTGTGAGTCATAGATTTTCGATTCGGACGAAAAACTGATAGTGAATTGTAACATTCAGGGCCTCCTGATGACGATGGACCACACAAATTGCGACCCGATTCAATACATCGTCCTCCAGCCGACTTGACTCGATGGGTCTATTGCTTCCTCGGGCACCTTATGGCCGTTCTGCTGTGAGTCAAAGATTTTCTAATCTGACGAAAAACTGATAGTGAATTGTAACGTTCACGGCCTCCTAATGACGATGGAACACTCAAATTGCGTCCCGATTCAATACATCGTCCTCCAGCAGACTTGTCTCCATGGGTCTATTGCTGCTTCGGGCACCTTATGGCCGTTCTGCTGTGAGTCAAAGATTTTCGAATCTGACGAAAAACTGATAGTAACATTCAGGGCCACCTAATGACGTTGGATCATTCAAATTGTGTCCCGATTCAATACATCGTCCTCCAGCCGACTTGTCTCCATGGGTCTATTGCTTCCTCGGGCTGCTGTGAGTCAAAGATTTTCGAATCGGACGAAAAACTGATAGTGAATTGTAACATTCAGGGCCACCTAATGACGATGGATCACTCAAATTGCGTCCCGATTCAATACATCGTCCTCCAGCAGACTTGTCTCCATGGGTCTATTGCTGCCTCGGGCACCTTATGGCCGTTCTGCTGTGATTCAAAGATTTTCGAATCTGACGAAAAACTGATAGTAACATTCAGGGCCACCTAATGACGTTGGATCATTCAAATTGCGTCCCGATTCAATACATCGTCCTCCAGCAGACTTGTCTCCATGGGTCTATTGCTGCCTCGGGCACCTTATGGCCGTTCTGCTGTGAGTCTAGATTATCGAATGGGACGAAAAACTGATAGTGAATTGTAACGTTCAGGTCCACCTAATGACGATGGATCACTCAAATTGCGTCCCGATTCAATACATCGTCCTCCAGCAGACTTATCTCCATGGGTCTATTGCTGCCTCAGGCACCTTATGGCCGTTCTGCTGTGACTCAAAGATTTACGAATCGGACGAAAAACTAATAGTGAATTGTAACGTTCAGGGCCTCCTAATGACGATGGAACACTCAAATTGCGTTCCGATTCAATACATCGTCCTCCAGCAGACTTGTCTCCATGGGTCTATTGCTGCCTCGGGCACCTTATGGCCGTTCTGCTGTGAGTCAAAGATTTTCGAATCTGACGAGAAACTGATAGTGAATTGTAACATTCAGGGCCACCTAATGACGATGGATCACTCAAATTGCGTCCCGATTCAATACAGCGTCCTCCAGCCGATTTTTCTCCATTGGTCTATTGCTGCCTCGGGCACCTTATGTCCGGTCTGCTGTGAGTCAAAGATTTTCGAATCGGACAAAAACTGATATTGAATTGTAACATTCATGGCCACCTAATGACGATGGACCACACAAATTGCGTCCCGATTCAATACCTCGTCCTCCAGCCGACTTGACTCCATGGGTCTATTGCTGCCTCGGGCACCTTATGGCCGTTCTGCTGTGAGTCTAGATTATCGAATGGGACCAAAAGCTGATAGTGAATTGTAACGTTCAGGGCCACCTAATGACGATGGATCACTCAAATTGCGTCCCGATTCAATACATCGTCCTCCAGCAGACTTGTCTCCATGGGTCTATTGCTGCCTCGGGCACCTTATGGCCGTTCTGCTGTGAGTCAAAGATTTTCGAATCGGACGAAAAACTGATAGTGAATTGTAACATTCAGGGCCACCTAATGACGATGGACCACAAAAATTGCATCCCGATTCAATACATCGTCCTCCAGCCGACTTGACTCCATGGGTCTATTGCTGCCTCGGGCACCTTATGGCCGTTCTGCTGTGAGTCTAGATTATCGAATGGGACGAAAAACCGATAGTGAATTGTAACGTTCAGGGCCACCTAATGACGATGGATCACTCAAATTGCGTCCCGATTCAATACATCGTCCTCCAGCAGACTTGTCTCCATGGGTCTATTGCTGCCTCGGGCACCTTATGGCCGTTCTGCTGTGAGTCAAAGATTTTCGAATCGGACGAAAAACTGATAGTGAATTGTAACTTTCAGGGCCACCTAATGACGATGGATCACTCAAATTGCGTCCCGATTCAATACATCGTCCTCCAGCCGACTTGTCTCCATGGGTCTATTGCTGCCTCGGGGACCTTACGGCCGTTCTGCTGTGAGTCAAAGATTTTCGAATCTGACGAAAAACTGATAGTGAATTGTAACATTCAGGGCCACCTAATGACGATGGATCACTCAAATTGCGTCCCGATTCAATACATCGTCCTCCAGCAGACTTGTCTTCACGGGCCTATTGCTGCCTCGGGCACCTTATGGCCGTTCTGCTGTGAGTCAAAGATTTTCGAATTTGACGAAAAACTGATAGTGAATTGTAACGTTCACGGCCTCCTAATGACGATGGAACACTCAAATTGCGTCCCGATTCAATACATCGTCCTCCAGCAGACTTGTTTCCATGGGTCTATTGCTGCCTCGGGCACCTTATGGCCGTTCTGCAGTGAGTCAAAGATTTTCGAATCTAACGAAAAACTGATAGTAACATTCAGGGTCACCTAATGACGTTGGATCATTCAAATTGCGTCCCGATTCAATACATCGTCCTCCAGCCGACTTGTCTCCATGGGTCTATTGCTCCCTCGGGCACCTTATGGCCGTTCTGCTGTGAGTCAAAGATTTTCGAATCTGACGAAAAACTGATAGTGAATTGTAACATTCAGGGCCACCTAATGACGATGGATCACTGAAATTGCGTCCCGATTCAATACATCCTCCTCCAGCAGACTTATCTCCATGGGTCTATTGGTGCCTCGGGCACCTTATGGCCGTTCTGCTGTGACTCAAAGATTTTCGAATCGGACGAAAAACTAATAGTGAATTGTAACGTTCAGGGCCTCCTAATGACGATGGAACACTCAAATTGCGTCCCGATTCAATACATCGTCCTCTTGCCGACTTGTCTCCATGGGTCTATTGCTGCCTCGGGCACCTTATGGCCGTTCTGCTGTGAGTCAAATATTTTTGAATCGGACGAAGAACTGATAGTGAATTGTAACATTCAGGGCCTCCTAATGACGATGGACCACACAAATTGCGTCCCGATTCAATACCTCGTCCTCCAGCCGACATGACTCCATGGGTCTATTGCTGCCTCGGGCACCTTATGGCCGTTCAGCTGTGAGTCTAGATTATCGAATGGGACGAAAAACTGATAGTGAATTGTAACGTTCAGGTCCACCTAATGACGATGGATCACTCAAATTGCGTCCCGATTCAATACATCGTCCTCCAGCAGACTTATCTCCATGGGTCTATTGCTGCCTCAGGCACCTTATGGCCGTTCTGCTGTGACTCAAAGATTTTCGAATCGAACGAAAAACTAATAGTGAATTGTAACGTTCAGGGCCTCCTAATGACGATGGAACACTCAAATTGCGTCCCGATTCAATACATCGTCCTCCAGCAGACTTGTCTCCATGGGTCTATTGCTGCATCGGGCACCTTATGGCCGTTCTGCTGTGAGTCATAGATTTTCGATCCGGACGAAAAACTGATAGTGAATTGTAACATTCAGGGCCTGCTGATGACGATGGACCACACAAATTGCGACCCGATTCAATACATCGTCCTCCAGCCGACTTGACTCGATGGGTCTATTGCTTCCTCGGGCACCTTATGGCCGTTCTGCTGTGAGTCAAAGATTTTCTAATCTGACGAAAAACTGATAGTGAATTGTAACGTTCACGGCCTCCAAATGACGATGGAACACTCAAATTGCGTCCCGATTCAATACATCGTCCTCCAGCAGACTTGTCTCCATGGGTCTATTGCTGCTTCGGGCACCTTATGGCCGTTCTGCTGTGAGTCAAAGATTTTCGAATCTGACGAAAAACTGATAGTAACATTCAGGGCCACCTAATGACGTTGGATCATTCAAATTGTGTCCCGATTCAATACATCGTCCTCCAGCCGACTTGTCTCCATGGGTCTATTGCTTCCTCGGGCTGCTGTGAGTCAAAGATTTTCGAATCGGACGAAAAACTGATAGTGAATTGTAACATTCAGGGCCACCTAATGACGATGGATCACTCAAAATGCGTCCCGATTCAATACATCGTCCTCCAGCAGACTTGTCTCCATGGGTCTATTGCTGCCTCGGGCACCTTATGGCCGTTCTGCTGTGATTCAAAGATTTTCGAATCTGACGAAAAACTGATAGTAACATTCAGGGCCACCTAATGACGTTGGATCATTCAAATTGCGTCCCGATTCAATACATCGTCCTCCAGCAGACTTGTCTCCATGGGTCTATTGCTGCCTCGGGCACCTTATGGCCGTTCTGCTGTGAGTCTAGATTATCGAATGGGACGAAAAACTGATAGTGAATTGTAACGTTCAGGTCCACCTAATGACGATGGATCACTCAAATTGCGTCCCGATTCAATACATCGTCCTCCAGCAGACTTATCTCCATGGGTCTATTGCTGCCTCAGGCACCTTATGGCCGTTCTGCTGTGACTCAAAGATTTACGAATCGGACGAAAAACTAATAGTGAATTGTAACGTTCACGGCCTCCTAATGACGATGGAACACTCAAATTGCGTTCCGATTCAATACATCGTCCTCCAGCAGACTTGTCTCCATGGGTCTATTGCTGCCTCGGGCACCTTATGGCCGTTCTGCTGTGAGTCAAAGATTTTCGAATCTGACGAGAAACTGATAGTGAATTGTAACATTCAGGGCCACCTAATGACGATGGATCACTCAAATTGCGTCTCGATTCAATACAGCGTCCTCCAGCCGATTTTTCTCCATTGGTCTATTGCTGCCTCGGGCACCTTATGTCCGGTCTGCTGTGAGTCAAAGATTTTCGAATCGGACAAAAACTGATATTGAATTGTAACATTCATGGCCACCTAATGACGATGGACCACACAAATTGCGTCCCGATTCAATACCTCGTCCTCCAGCCGACTTGACTCCATGGGTCTATTGCTGCCTCGGGCACCTTATGGCCGTTCTGCTGTGAGTCTAGATTATCGAATGGGACCAAAAACTGATAGTGAATTGTAACGTTCAGGGCCACCTAATGACGATGGATCACTCAAATTGCGTCCCGATTCAATACATCGTCCTCCAGCAGACTTGTCTCCATGGGTCTATTGCTGCCTCGGGCACCTTATGGCCGTTCTGCTGTGAGTCAAAGATTTTCGAATCGGACGAAAAACTGATAGTGAATTGTAACATTCAGGGCCACCTAATGACGATGGACCACAAAAATTGCATCCCGATTCAATACATCGTCCTCCAGCCGACTTGACTCCATGGGTCTATTGCTGCCTCGGGCACCTTATGGCCGTTCTGCTGTGAGTCTAGATTATCGAATGGGACGAAAAACCGATAGTGAATTGTAACGTTCAGGGCCACCTAATGACGATGGATCACTCAAATTGCGTCCCGATTCAATACATCGTCCTCCAGCAGACTTGTCTCCATGGGTCTATTGCTGCCTCGGGCACCCTATGGCCGTTCTGCTGTGAGTCAAAGATTTTCGAATCGGACGAAAAACTGATAGTGAATTGTAACTTTCAGGGCCACCTAATGACGATGGATCACTCAAATTGCGTCCCGATTCAATACATCGTCCTCCAGCCGACTTGTCTCCATGGGTCTATTGCTGCCTCGGGCACCTTACGGCCGTTCTGCTGTGAGTCAAAGATTTTCGAATCTGACGAAAAACTGATAGTGAATTGTAACATTCAGGGCCACCTAATGACGATGGATCACTCAAATTGCGTCCCGATTCAATACATCGTGCTCCAGCAGACTTGTCTTCACGGGCCTATTGCTGCCTCGGGCACCTTATGGCCGTTCTGCTGTGAGTCAAAGATTTTCGAATTTGACGAAAAACTGATAGTGAATTGTAACGTTCACGGCCTCCTAATGACGATGGAACACTCAAATTGCGTCCCGATTCAATACATCGTCCTCCAGCAGACTTGTTTCCATGGGTCTATTGCTGCCTCGGGCACCTTATGGCCGTTCTGCTGTGAGTCAAAGATTTTCGAATCTAACGAAAAACTGATAGTAACATTCAGGGTCACCTAATGACGTTGGATCATTCAAATTGCGTCCCGATTCAATACATCGTCCTCCAGCCGACTTGTCTCCATGGGTCTATTGCTCCCTCGGGCACCTTATGGCCGTTCTGCTGTGAGTCAAAGATTTTCGAATCGGACGAAAAACTGATAGTGAATTGTAACATTCAGGGCCACCTAATGACGATGGATCACTGAAATTGCGTCCCGATTCAATACATCCTCCTCCAGCAGACTTATCTCCATGGGTCTATTGCTGCCTCGGGCACCTTATGGCCGTTCTGCTGTGACTCAAAGATTTTCGAATCGGACGAAAAACTAATAGTGAATTGTAACGTTCAGGGCCTCCTAATGACGATGGAACACTCAAATTGCGTCCCGATTCAATACATCGTCCTCCTGCCGACTTGTCTCCATGGGTCTATTGCTGCCTCGGGCACCTTATGGCCGTTCTGCTGTGAGTCAAATATTTTTGAATCGGACGAAGAACTGATAGTGAATTGTAACATTCAGGGCCTCCTAATGACGATGGACCACACAAATTGCGTCCCGATTCAATACCTCGTCCTCCAGCCGACATGACTCCATGGGTCTATTGCTGCCTCGGGCACCTTATGGCCGTTCAGCTGTGAGTCTAGATAATCGAATGGGACGAAAAACTGATAGTGAATTGTAACGTTCAGGTCCACCTAATGACGATGGATCACTCAAATGGCGTCCCGATTCAATACATCGTCCTCCAGCAGACTTATCTCCATGGGTCTATTGCTGCCTCAGGCACCTTATGGCCGTTCTGCTGTGACTCAAAGATTTTCGAATCGAACGAAAAACTAATAGTGAATTGTAACGTTCAGGGCCTCCTAATGACGATGGAACACTCAAATTGCGTCCCGATTCAATACATCGTCCTCCAGCAGACTTGTCTCCATGGGTCTATTGCTGCATCGGGCACCTTATGGCCGTTCTGCTGTGAGTCAAAGATTTTCGAATCTGACGAGAAACTGATAGTGAATTGTAACATTCAGGGACACCTAATGTCGATGGATCACTCAAATTGCGTCCCGATTCAATACATTCCCCTCCAGCCGATTTGTCTCCATTGGTCTATTGCTGCCTCGGGCACCTTATGGCCGTTCTGCTGTGAGTCAAAGATTTTCGAATCGGACGAAAAACTGATATTGAATTGTAACATTCATGGCCACCTAATGACGATGGACCACAAATTGCGTCCCGATTCAATACCTCGTCCTCCAGCCGACTTGACTCCATGGGTCTATTGCTGCCTCGGGCACCTTATGGCCGTTCTGCTGTGAGTCAAAGGTTTTCGAATCTGACGAGAAACTGATAGTGAATTGTAACATTCAGGGCCACCTAATGACGATGGATCACTCAAATTGCGTCCCGATTCAATACATCGTCCCAAAGCCGATTAGTCTCGATTGGTCTATTGCTGCCTTGGGCACCTTATGGCCGTTCTGCTGTGAGTCAAATATTTTCGAATCGGACGAAAAACTGATATTGAATTGTAACATTCATGGCCACCTAATGACGATGGACCACACAAATTGCGTCCCGATTCAATACCTCGTCCTCCAGCCGACTTGACTCCATGGGTCTATTGCTGCCTCGGGCACCTTATGGCCGTTCTGCTGTGAGTCTAGATTATCGAATGGGACCAAAAACTGATAGTGAATTGTAACGTTCAGGGCCACCTAATGACGATGGATCACTCAAATTGCGTCCCGATTCAATACATCGTACTCCAGCAGACTTGTCTCCATGGGTCTATTGCTGCCTCGGGCACCTTATGGCCGTTCTGCTGTGAGTCAAAGATTTTCGAATCGGAAGGAAAACCGATAGTGAATTGTAACATTCAGGGCCACCTAATGACGATGGATCACTCAAATTTCGTCCCGATTCAATACATCGTCCTCCAGCCGACTTGTCTCCATGGGTCTATTGCTGCCTCGGGCACCTTACGGCCGTTCTGCTGTGAGTCAAAGATTTTCGAATCTGACGAGAAACTGATAGTGAATTGTAACATTCAGGGCCACCTAATGACGATGGATCACTCAAATTGCGTCCCGATTCAATACATCGTCCTCCAGCCGATTTGTCTCCATTGGTCTATTGCTGCCTCGGGCACCTTATGGCCGTTCTGCTGTGACTCAAAGATTTTCGAATCGGACGAAAAACTGATAGTGAATTGTAACGTTCAGGGCCACCAATGACGATGGATCACTCAAATTGCGTCCCGATTCAAAACATCGTCCTCCAGCAGACTTGTCTTCACGGGTCTATTGCTGCCTCGGGCACCTTATGGCCGTTCTGCTGTGAGTCTAGATTATCGAATGGGACGAAAAACCGATAGTGAATTGTAACGTTCAGGGGCACCTAATGACGATGGATCACTCAAATTGCGTCCCGATTCAATACATCGTCCTCCAGCAGACTTGTCTCCATGGGTCTATTGCTGCCTCGGGCACCTTATGGCCGTTCTGCTGTGAGTCAAAGATTTTTCGAATCTGACGAGAAACTGATAGTGAATTGTAACATTCAGGGCCACCTAATGACGATGGATCACTCAAATTGCGTCCCGATTCAATACATCGTCCTCCAGCCGATTTGTCTCCATTGGTCTATTGCTGCCTCGGGCACCTTATGGCCGTTCTGCTGTGAGTCAAAGATTTTCGAATCGGACGAAAATCTGATAGTGAATTGTAGCTTTCAGGGCCACCTAATGACGATGGATCACTCAAATTGCGTCCCGATTCAATACATCGTCCTCCAGCCGACTTGTCTCCATGGGTCTATTGCTGCCTCGGGCACCTTATGGCCGTTCTGCTGTAAGTCAAAGATTTTCGAATCTGACGAGAAACTGATAGTGAATTGTAACGTTCAGGGCCACCTAATGACGATGGATCACTCAAATTGCGTCCCGATTCAATACATCGTCCTCCAGCAGACTTGTCTTCACGGGTCTATTGCTGCCTCGGGCACCTTATGGCCGTTCTGCTGTGAGTCAAAGATTTTCGAATCTGACGAAAAACTGATAGTGAATTGTAACGTTCACGGCCTCTTAATGACGATGGAACACTCAAATTGCGTCCCGATTCAATACATCGTCCTCCAGCAGACTTGTCTCCATGGGTCTATTGCTGCCTCGGGCACCTTATGGCCGTTCTGCTGTGAGTCAAAGATTTTCGAATCTGACGAAAAACTGATAGTAACATTCAGGGCCACCTAATGACGTTGGATCATTCAAATTGCGTCCCGATTCAATACATCGTCCTCCAGCCGACTTGTCTCCATGGGTCTATTGCTGCCTCGGGCACCTTATGGTCGTTCTCCCGTGAGTCTAGATTATCGAATGGGACGAAAAACTGAAAGTTAATTGTAACATTCAGGGCCTCCTAATGACGATGGAGCACTCAAATTGCGTCCCGATTCAATACATCGTCCTCCAGCACACTTGTCTCCATGGGTCTATTGCTGCCTCGGGCACCTTATGGCCGTTCTGCTGTGAGTCAAAGATTTTCGATTCGGACGAAAAACTGATACTGAATTGTAACGGTCAGGGCCACCTAATGACGATGAATCACTCAAATTGCGTCCCGATTCAATACATCGTCCTCCAGCAGACTTGTCTTCACGGGCCTATTGCTGCCTCGGGCACCTTACGGCCGTTCTGCTGTGAGTCAAAGATTTTCGAATCTGACGAAAAACTGATAGTGAATTGTAACGTTCACGGCCTCCTAATGACGATGGAACACTCAAATTGCGTCCCGATTCAATACATCGTCCTCCAGTAGACTTGTCTCCATGGGTCTATTGCTGCCTAGTGCACCTTATGGCCGTTCTGCTGTGAGTCAAGGATTTTCGAATCTGACGAAAAACTGATAGTGAATTGTAACGTTCACGGCCTCCTAATGACGATGGAACACTCAAATTGCGTCCCGATTCAACACATCGTCCTCCAGCAGACTTGTCTCCATGGGTCTATTGCTGCCTCGGGCACCTTATGGCCGTTCTGCTGTGAGTCAAAGATTTTCGAATCTGACGAAAAACTGATAGTAACATTCAGGGCCACCTAATGACGTTGGATCATTCAAATTGCGTCCCGATTCAATACATCGTCCTCCAGCCGACTTGTCTCCATTGGTCTGTTGCTTCCTCGGGCACCTTATGGCCGTTCTGCTGTGAGTCAAAGATTTTCGAATCTGACGAAAAACTGATAGTAACATTAAGGGCCACCTAATGACGTTGGATCATTCAAATTGCGTCCCGATTCAATACATCGTCCTCCAGCCGACTTGTCTCCATGGGTCTATTGCTGCCTAGTGCACCTTATGGCCGTTCTGCTGTGAGTCAAAGATTTTCGAATCTGACGAAAAACTGATAGTGAATTGTAACGTTCACGGCCTCCTAATGACGATGGAACACTCAAATTGCGTCCCGATTCAATACATCGTCCTCCAGTAGACTTGTCTCCATGGGTCTATTGCTGCCTCGGGCACCTTATGGCCGTTCTGCTGTGATTCAAAGATTTTCGAATCTGACGAAAAACTGATAGTAACATTCAGGGCCACCTAATGACGTTGGATCATTCAAATTGCGTCCCGATTCAATACATCGTCCTCCAGCAGACTTGTCTCCATGGGTCTATTGCTGCCTCGGGCACCTTATGGCCGTTCTGCTGTGAGTCTAGATTATCGAATGGGACGAAAAACTGATAGTGAATTGTAACGTTCAGGTCCACCTAATGACGATGGATCACTCAAATTGCGTCCCGATTCAATACATCGTCCTCCAGCAGACTTATCTCCATGGGTCTATTGCTGCCTCAGGCACCTTATGGCCGTTCTGCTGTGACTCAAAGATTTACGAATCGGACGAAAAACTAATAGTGAATTGTAACGTTCACGGCCTCCTAATGACGATGGAACACTCAAATTGCGTTCCGATTCAATACATCGTCCTCCAGCAGACTTGTCTCCATGGGTCTATTGCTGCCTCGGGCACCTTATGGCCGTTCTGCTGTGAGTCAAAGATTTTCGAATCTGACGAGAAACTGATAGTGAATTGTAACATTCAGGGCCACCTAATGACGATGGATCACTCAAATTGCGTCTCGATTCAATACAGCGTCCTCCAGCCGATTTTTCTCCATTGGTCTATTGCTGCCTCGGGCACCTTATGTCCGGTCTGCTGTGAGTCAAAGATTTTCGAATCGGACAAAAACTGATATTGAATTGTAACATTCATGGCCACCTAATGACGATGGACCACACAAATTGCGTCCCGATTCAATACCTCGTCCTCCAGCCGACTTGACTCCATGGGTCTATTGCTGCCTCGGGCACCTTATGGCCGTTCTGCTGTGAGTCTAGATTATCGAATGGGACCAAAAACTGATAGTGAATTGTAACGTTCAGGGCCACCTAATGACGATGGATCACTCAAATTGCGTCCCGATTCAATACATCGTCCTCCAGCAGACTTGTCTCCATGGGTCTATTGCTGCCTCGGGCACCTTATGGCCGTTCTGCTGTGAGTCAAAGATTTTCGAATCGGACGAAAAACTGATAGTGAATTGTAACATTCAGGGCCACCTAATGACGATGGACCACAAAAATTGCATCCCGATTCAATACATCGTCCTCCAGCCGACTTGACTCCATGGGTCTATTGCTGCCTCGGGCACCTTATGGCCGTTCTGCTGTGAGTCTAGATTATCGAATGGGACGAAAAACCGATAGTGAATTGTAACGTTCAGGGCCACCTAATGACGATGGATCACTCAAATTGCGTCCCGATTCAATACATCGTCCTCCAGCAGACTTGTCTCCATGGGTCTATTGCTGCCTCGGGCACCCTATGGCCGTTCTGCTGTGAGTCAAAGATTTTCGAATCGGACGAAAAACTGATAGTGAATTGTAACTTTCAGGGCCACCTAATGACGATGGATCACTCAAATTGCGTCCCGATTCAATACATCGTCCTCCAGCCGACTTGTCTCCATGGGTCTATTGCTGCCTCGGGCACCTTACGGCCGTTCTGCTGTGAGTCAAAGATTTTCGAATCTGACGAAAAACTGATAGTGAATTGTAACATTCAGGGCCACCTAATGACGATGGATCACTCAAATTGCGTCCCGATTCAATACATCGTGCTCCAGCAGACTTGTCTTCACGGGCCTATTGCTGCCTCGGGCACCTTATGGCCGTTCTGCTGTGAGTCAAAGATTTTCGAATTTGACGAAAAACTGATAGTGAATTGTAACGTTCACGGCCTCCTAATGACGATGGAACACTCAAATTGCGTCCCGATTCAATACATCGTCCTCCAGCAGACTTGTTTCCATGGGTCTATTGCTGCCTCGGGCACCTTATGGCCGTTCTGCTGTGAGTCAAAGATTTTCGAATCTAACGAAAAACTGATAGTAACATTCAGGGTCACCTAATGACGTTGGATCATTCAAATTGCGTCCCGATTCAATACATCGTCCTCCAGCCGACTTGTCTCCATGGGTCTATTGCTCCCTCGGGCACCTTATGGCCGTTCTGCTGCGAGTCAAAGATTTTCGAATCTGACGAAAAACTGATAGTGAATTGTAACATTCAGGGCCACCTAATGACGATGGATCACTGAAATTGCGTCCCGATTCAATACATCCTCCTCCAGCAGACTTATCTCCATGGGTCTATTGCTGCCTCGGGCACCTTATGGCCGTTCTGCTGTGACTCAAAGATTTTCGAATCGGACGAAAAACTAATAGTGAATTGTAACGTTCAGGGCCTCCTAATGACGATGGAACACTCAAATTGCGTCCCGATTCAATACATCGTCCTCCTGCCGACTTGTCTCCATGGGTCTATTGCTGCCTCGGGCACCTTATGGCCGTTCTGCTGTGAGTCAAATATTTTTGAATCGGACGAAGAACTGATAGTGAATTGTAACATTCAGGGCCTCCTAATGACGATGGACCACACAAATTGCGTCCCGATTCAATACCTCGTCCTCCAGCCGACATGACTCCATGGGTCTATTGCTGCCTCGGGCACCTTATGGCCGTTCAGCTGTGAGTCTAGATTATCGAATGGGACGAAAAACTGATAGTGAATTGTAACGTTCAGGTCCACCTAATGACGATGGATCACTCAAATGGCGTCCCGATTCAATACATCGTCCTCCAGCAGACTTATCTCCATGGGTCTATTGCTGCCTCAGGCACCTTATGGCCGTTCTGCTGTGACTCAAAGATTTTCGAATCGAACGAAAAACTAATAGTAAATTGTAACGTTCAGGGCCTCCTAATGACGATGGAACACTCAAATTGCGTCCCGATTCAATACATCGTCCTCCAGCAGACTTGTCTCCATGGGTCTATTGCTGCATCGGGCACCTTATGGCCGTTCTGCTGTGAGTCAAAGATTTTCGAATCTGACGAGAAACTGATAGTGAATTGTAACATTCAGGGCCACCTAATGTCGATGGATCACTCAAATTGCGTCCCGATTCAATACATTCCCCTCCAGCCGATTTGTCTCCATTGGTCTATTGCTGCCTCGGGCACCTTATGGCCGTTCTGCTGTGAGTCAAAGATTTTCGAATCGGACGAAAAACTGATATTGAATTGTAACATTCATGGCCACCTAATGACGATGGACCACAAATTGCGTCCCGATTCAATACCTCGTCCTCCAGCCGACTTGACTCCATGGGTCTATTGCTGCCTCGGGCACCTTATGGCCGTTCTGCTGTGAGTCAAAGGTTTTCGAATCTGACGAGAAACTGATAGTGAATTGTAACATTCAGGGCCACCTAATGACGATGGATCACTCAAATTGCGTCCCGATTCAATACATCGTCCCAAAGCCGATTAGTCTCGATTGGTCTATTGCTGCCTTGGGCACCTTATGGCCGTTCTGCTGTGAGTCAAATATTTTCGAATCGGACGAAAAACTGATATTGAATTGTAACATTCATGGCCACCTAATGACGATGGACCACACAAATTGCGTCCCGATTCAATACCTCGTCCTCCAGCCGACTTGACTCCATGGGTCTATTGCTGCCTCGGGCACCTTATGGCCGTTCTGCTGTGAGTCTAGATTATCGAATGGGACCAAAAACTGATAGTGAATTGTAACGTTCAGGGCCACCTAATGACGATGGATCACTCAAATTGCGTCCCGATTCAATACATCGTACTCCAGCAGACTTGTCTCCATGGGTCTATTGCTGCCTCGGGCACCTTATGGCCGTTCTGCTGTGAGTCAAAGATTTTCGAATCGGAAGGAAAACCGATAGTGAATTGTAACATTCAGGGCCACCTAATGACGATGGATCACTCAAATTTCGTCCCGATTCAATACATCGTCCTCCAGCCGACTTGTCTCCATCGGTCTATTGCTGCCACGGCCACCTTATGGCCGTTCTGCTGTGAGTCAAAGATTTTCGAATCGGACGAAAAACTGATAGTGAATTGTAACATTCAGGGCCACCTAATGACGATGGACAACACAAATTGCATCCCGATTCAATACATCGTCCTCCAGCCGACTTGACTCCATGGGTCTATTGCTGCCTCGGGCACCTTATGGCCGTTCTGCTGTGAGTCTAGATTATCGAATGGGACGAAAAACCGATAGTGAATTGTAACGTTCAGGGCCACCTAATGACGATAGATCACTCAAATTGCGTCCCGATTCAATACATCGTCCTCCAGCAGACTTGTCTCCATGGGTCTATTGCTGCCTCGGGCACCTTATTTCCGTTCTGCTGTGAGTCAAAGATTTTCGAATCGGACGAAAAACTGATAGTGAATTGTAACTTTCAGGGCCACCTAATGACGATGGATCACTCAAATTGCGTCCCGATTCAATACATCGTCCTCCAGCCGACTTGTCTCCATGGGTCTATTGCTGCCTCGGGCACCTTACGGCCGTTCTGCTGTGAGTCAAAGATTTTCGAATCTGACGAGAAACTGATAGTGAATTGTAACATTCAGGGCCACCTAATGACGATGGATCACTCAAATTGCGTCCCGATTCAATACATCGTCCTCCAGCCGATTTGTCTCCATTGGTCTATTGCTGCCTCGGGCACCTTATGGCCGTTCTGCTGTGACTCAAAGATTTTCGAATCGGACGAAAAACTGATAGTGAATTGTAACGTTCAGGGCCACCAATGACGATGGATCACTCAAATTGCGTCCCGATTCAAAACATCGTCCTCCAGCAGACTTGTCTTCACGGGTCTATTGCTGCCTCGGGCACCTTATGGCCGTTCTGCTGTGAGTCTAGATTATCGAATGGGACGAAAAACCGATAGTGAATTGTAACGTTCAGGGGCACCTAATGACGATGGATCACTCAAATTGCGTCCCGATTCAATACATCGTCCTCCAGCAGACTTGTCTCCATGGGTCTATTGCTGCCTCGGGCACCTTATGGCCGTTCTGCTGTGAGTCAAAGATTTTTCGAATCTGACGAGAAACTGATAGTGAATTGTAACATTCAGGGCCACCTAATGACGATGGATCACTCAAATTGCGTCCCGATTCAATACATCGTCCTCCAGCCGATTTGTCTCCATTGGTCTATTGCTGCCTCGGGCACCTTATGGCCGTTCTGCTGTGAGTCAAAGATTTTCGAATCGGACGAAAATCTGATAGTGAATTGTAGCTTTCAGGGCCACCTAATGACGATGGATCACTCAAATTGCGTCCCGATTCAATACATCGTCCTCCAGCCGACTTGTCTCCATGGGTCTATTGCTGCCTCGGGCACCTTATGGCCGTTCTGCTGTAAGTCAAAGATTTTCGAATCTGACGAGAAACTGATAGTGAATTGTAACGTTCAGGGCCACCTAATGACGATGGATCACTCAAATTGCGTCCCGATTCAATACATCGTCCTCCAGCAGACTTGTCTTCACGGGTCTATTGCTGCCTCGGGCACCTTATGGCCGTTCTGCTGTGAGTCAAAGATTTTCGAATCTGACGAAAAACTGATAGTGAATTGTAACGTTCACGGCCTCTTAATGACGATGGAACACTCAAATTGCGTCCCGATTCAATACATCGTCCTCCAGCAGACTTGTCTCCATGGGTCTATTGCTGCCTCGGGCACCTTATGGCCGTTCTGCTGTGAGTCAAAGATTTTCGAATCTGACGAAAAACTGATAGTAACATTCAGGGCCACCTAATGACGTTGGATCATTCAAATTGCGTCCCGATTCAATACATCGTCCTCCAGCCGACTTGTCTCCATGGGTCTATTGCTGCCTCGGGCACCTTATGGTCGTTCTCCCGTGAGTCTAGATTATCGAATGGGACGAAAAACTGAAAGTTAATTGTAACATTCAGGGCCTCCTAATGACGATGGAGCACTCAAATTGCGTCCCGATTCAATACATCGTCCTCCAGCACACTTGTCTCCATGGGTCTATTGCTGCCTCGGGCACCTTATGGCCGTTCTGCTGTGAGTCAAAGATTTTCGATTCGGACGAAAAACTGATACTGAATTGTAACGGTCAGGGCCACCTAATGACGATGAATCACTCAAATTGCGTCCCGATTCAATACATCGTCCTCCAGCAGACTTGTCTTCACGGGCCTATTGCTGCCTCGGGCACCTTACGGCCGTTCTGCTGTGAGTCAAAGATTTTCGAATCTGACGAAAAACTGATAGTGAATTGTAACGTTCACGGCCTCCTAATGACGATGGAACACTCAAATTGCGTCCCGATTCAATACATCGTCCTCCAGTAGACTTGTCTCCATGGGTCTATTGCTGCCTAGTGCACCTTATGGCCGTTCTGCTGTGAGTCAAGGATTTTCGAATCTGACGAAAAACTGATAGTGAATTGTAACGTTCACGGCCTCCTAATGACGATGGAACACTCAAATTGCGTCCCGATTCAACACATCGTCCTCCAGCAGACTTGTCTCCATGGGTCTATTGCTGCCTCGGGCACCTTATGGCCGTTCTGCTGTGAGTCAAAGATTTTCGAATCTGACGAAAAACTGATAGTAACATTCAGGGCCACCTAATGACGTTGGATCATTCAAATTGCGTCCCGATTCAATACATCGTCCTCCAGCCGACTTGTCTCCATTGGTCTGTTGCTTCCTCGGGCACCTTATGGCCGTTCTGCTGTGAGTCAAAGATTTTCGAATCTGACGAAAAACTGATAGTAACATTAAGGGCCACCTAATGACGTTGGATCATTCAAATTGCGTCCCGATTCAATACATCGTCCTCCAGCCGACTTGTCTCCATGGGTCTATTGCTGCCTAGTGCACCTTATGGCCGTTCTGCTGTGAGTCAAAGATTTTCGAATCTGACGAAAAACTGATAGTGAATTGTAACGTTCACGGCCTCCTAATGACGATGGAACACTCAAATTGCGTCCCGATTCAATACATCGTCCTCCAGTAGACTTGTCTCCATGGGTCTATTGCTGCCTAGTGCACCTTATGGCCGTTCTGCTGTGAGTCAAAGATTTTCGAATCTGACGAAAAACTGATAGTAACATTCAGGGCCACCTAATGACGTTGGATCATTCAAATTGCGTCCCGATTCAATACATCGTCCTGCAGCCGACTTGTGTCCATGGGTCTATTGCTTCCTCGGGCACCTTATGGCCGTTCTGCTGTGAGTCAAAGATTTTCGAATCTGACGAAAAACTGATAGTAACATTCAGGGCCACCTAATGACGTTGGATCATTCAAATTGCGTCCCGATTCAATACATCGTCCTCCAGCCGACTTGTCTCCATGGGTCTATTGCTTCCTCGGGCACCTTATGGCCGTTCTGCTGTGAGTCAAAGATTTTCGAATCTGACGAAAAACTGATAGTGAATTGTAACATTCAGGGCCACCTAATGACGTTGGATCATTCAAATTGCGTCCCGATTCAATACATCGTCCTCCAGCCGACTTGTCTCCATGGGTCTATTGCTTCCTCGGGCACCTTATGGCCGTTCTGCTGTGAGTCAAAGATTTTCGAATCTGACGAAAAACTGATAGTGAATTGTAACATTCAGGGCCACCTAATGACGTTAGATCACTCAAATTGCGTCCCGATTCAATACATCGTCCTCCAGCAGACTTATCTCCATGGGTCTATTGCTGCCACGGGCACCTTATGGCCGTTCTGCTGTGAGTCAAAGATTTTCGAATCGGACGAAAAACTGATAGTGAATTGTAACGTTCAGGGCCACCTAATGACGATGGATCACTCAAATTGCGTCCCGATTCAATACATCGTCCACCAGCAGACTTGTCTCCATGGATCTATTGCTGCCTCGGGCACCTTATGGTCGTTCTCCCGTGAGTCTAGATTATCGAATGGGACGAAAAACTGAAAGTTAATTGTAACATTCAGGGCCTCCTAATGACGATGGAGCACTCAAATTGCGTCCCGATTCAATACATCGTCCTCCAGCACACTTGTCTCCATGGGTCTATTGCTGCCTCGGGCACCTTATGGCCGTTCTGCTGTGAGTCAAAGATTTTCGAATCGGACGAAAAACTGATACTGAATTGTAACGGTCAGGGCCACCTAATGACGATGGATCACTCAAATTGCGTCCCGATTCAATACATCGTCCTCCAGCAGACTTATCTCCATGGGTCATTTGCTGCCTCGGGCACCTTATGGCCGTTCTGCTGTGAGTCAAAGATTTTCGAATCCGACGAATAACTGATAGTGAATTGTAACATTCAGGGCCACCTAATGACGTTGGATCATTCAAATTGCGTCCCGATTCAATACATCGTCCTCCAGCCGACTTGTCTCCATGGGTCTATTGCTTCCTCGGGCACCTTAAGGCCGTTCTGCTGTGAGTCAAAGATTTTCGAATCTGACGAAAAACTGATAGTGAATTGTAACATTCAGGGCCACCTAATGACGTTGGATCACTCAAATTGCGTCCCGATTCAATACATCGTCCTCCAGCAGACTTATCTCCATGGGTCTATTGCTGCCACGGGCACCTTATGGCCGTTCTGCTGTGAGTCAAAGATTTTCGAATCGGACGAAAAACTGATAGTGAATTGTAACGTTCAGGGCCACCTAATGACGATGGATCACTCAAATTGCGTCCCGATTCAATACATCGTCCACCAGCAGACTTGTCTCCATGGATCTATTGCTGCCTCGGGCACCTTATGGTCGTTCTCCCGTGAGTCTAGATTATCGAATGGGACGAAAAACTGTAAGTTAATTGTAACATTCAGGGCCTCCTAATGACGATGGAGCACTCAAATTGCGTCCCGATTCAATACATCGTCCTCCAGCACACTTGTCTCCATGGGTCTATTGCTGCCTCGGGCACCTTATGGCCGTTCTGCTGTGAGTCAAAGATTTTCGAATCGGACGAAAAACTGATACTGAATTGTAACGGTCAGGGCCACCTAATGACGATGGATCACTCAAATTGCGTCCCGATTCAATACATCGTCCTCCAGCAGACTTGTCTTCACGGGTCTATTGCTGCCTCGGGCACCTTACGGCCGTTCTGCTGTGAGTCAAAGATTTTCGAATCTGACGAAAAACTGATAGTGAATTGTAACGTTCACGGCCTCCTAATGACGATGGAACACTCAAATTGCGTCCCGATTCAATACATCGTCCTCCAGTAGACTTGTCTCCATGGGTCTATTGCTGCCTAGTGCACCTTATTCCCGTTCTGCTGTGAGTCAAAGATTTTCGAATCTGACGAAAAACTGATAGTGAATTGTAACGTTCACGGCCTCCTAATGACGATGGAACACTCAAATTGCGTCCCGATTCAATACATCGTCCTCCAGCAGACTTGTCTCCATGGGTCTATTGCTGCCTCGGGCACCTTATGGCCGTTCTGCTGTGAGTCAAGGATTTTCGAATCTGACGAAAAACTGATAGTAACATTCAGGGCCACCTAATGACGTTGGATCATTCAAATTGCGTCCCGATTCAATACATCGTCCTCCAGCCGACTTGTCTCCATGGGTCTATTGCTTCCTCGGGCACCTTATGGCCGTTCTGCTGTGAGTCAAAGATTTTCGAATCTGACGAAAAACTGATAGTAACATTCAGGGCCACCTAATGACGTTGGATCATTCAAATTGCGTCCCGATTCAATACATCGTCCTCCAGCCGACTTGTCTCCATGGGTCTATTGCTTCCTCGGGCACCTTATGGCCGTTCTGCTGTGAGTCAAAGATTTTCGAATCTGACGAAAAACTGATAGTGAATTGTAACATTCAGGGCCACCTAATGACGTTGGATCATTCAAATTGCGTCCCGATTGAATACATCGTCCTCCAGCCGACTAGTCTCCATGGGTCTATTGCTTCCTCGGGCACCTTATGGCCGTTCTGCTGTGAGTCAAAGATTTTCGAATCTGACGAAAAACTGATAGTGAATTGTAACATTCAGGGCCACCTAATGACGTTGGATCACTCAAATTGCGTCCCGATTCAATACATCGTCCTCCAGCAGACTTATCTCCATGGGTCTATTGCTGCCTCGGGCACCTTATGGCCGTTCTGCTGTGAGTCAAAGATTTTCGAATCGGACGAAAAACTGATAGTGAATTGTAACGTTCAGGGCCACCTAATGACGATGGATCACTCAAATTGCGTCCCGATTCAATACATCGTCCACCAGCAGACTTGTCTCCATGGGTCTATTGCTGCCTCGGGCACGTTATGGTCGTTCTCCCGTGAGTCTAGATTATCGAATGGGACGAAAAACTGAAAGTTAATTGTAACATTCAGGGCCTCCTAATGACGATGGAGCACTCAAATTGCGTCCCGATTCAATACATCGTCCTCCAGCACACTTGTCTCCATGGGTCTATTGCTGCCTCGGGCACCTTATGGCCGTTCTGCTGTGAGTCAAAGATTTTCGAATCGGACGAAAAACTGATACTGAATTGTAACGGTCAGGGCCACCTAATGACGATGGATCACTCAAATTGCGTCCCGATTCAATACATCGTACTCCAGCAGACTTGTCTTCACGGGTCTATTGCTGCCTCGGGCACCTTATGGCCGTTCTGCGGTGAGTCAAAGATTTACGAATCTGACGAAAAACTGATAGTGAATTGAAACGTTCACGGCCTCCTAATGACGATGGAACACTCAAATTGCGTCCCGATTCAATACATCGTCCTCCAGTAGACTTGTCTCCATGGGTCTATTGCTGCCTAGTGCACCTTATGGCCGTTCTGCTGTGAGTCAAAGATTTTCGAATCTGACGAAAAACTGATAGTGAATTGTAACGTTCACGGCCTCCTAATGACGATGGAACACTCAAATTGCGTCCCGATTCAATACATCGTCCTCCAGCAGACTTGTCTCCATGGGTCTATTGCTGCCTCGGGCACCTTATGGCCGTTCTGCTGTGAGTCAAAGATTTTCGTATCTGACGAAAAACTGATAGTAACATTCAGGGCCACCTAATGACGTTGGATCATTCAAATTGCGTCCCGATTCAATACATCGTCCTCCAGCCGACTTGTCTCCATGGGTCTATTGCTTCCTCGGGCACCTTATGGCCGTTCTGCTGTGAGTCAAAGATTTTCGAATCTGACGAAAAACTGATAGTGAATTGTAACATTCAGGGCCACCTAATGACGTTGGATCACTCAAATTGCGTCCCGATTCAATACATCGTCCTCCAGCAGACTTATCTCCATGGGTCTATTGCTGCCTCGGGCACCTTATGGCCGTTCTGCTGTGACTCAAAGATTTTCGAATCGGACGAAAAACTAATAGTGAATTGTAACGTTCAGGGCCTCCTAATGACGATGGAACACTCAAATTGCGTCCCGATTCAATACATCGTCCTCCAGCAGACTTGTCTCCATGGGTCTATTGCTGCCTCGGGCACCTTATGGCCGTTCTGCTGTGAGTCAAAGATTTTCGAATCTGACGAAAAACTGATAGTGAATTGTAACATTCAGGGCCACCTAATGACGATGGATCACTCAAATTGCGTCCCGATTCAATACATCGTCCTCCAGCCGAGTTGTCTCCATGGGTCTATTGCTGCCTCGGGCACCTTATGGCCGTTCTGCTGTGAGTCAAAGATTTTCGAATCGGACGAAGAACTGCTAGTGAATTGCAACATTCAACGCCTCCTAATGACGACGGACCACACAAATTGCGTTCCGATTCAATACCTCGTCCTCCAGCCGACCTGACTCCATGGGTCTATTGCTGCCTCGGGCACCTTATGGCCGTTGTGCTGTGAGTCTAGATTATCGAACGGGACGAAAAACTGATAGTGAATTGTAACGTTCAGGTCCACCTAATGACGATGGATCACTCAAATTGCGTCCCGATTCAATACATCGTCCTCCAGTAGACTTGTCTCCATGGGTCTATTGCTGCCTAGTGCACCTTATGGCCGTTCTGCTGTGAGTCAAGGATTTTCGAATCTGACGAAAAACTGATAGTGAATTGTAACGTTCACGGCCTCCTAATGACGATGGAACACTCAAATTGCGTCCCGATTCAATACATCGTCCTCCAGCAGACTTGTCTCCATGGGTCTATTGCTGCCTCGGGCACCTTATGGCCGTTCTGCTGTGAGTCAAAGATTTTCGAATCTGACGAAAAACTGATAGTAACATTCAGGGCCACCTAATGACGTTGGATCATTCAAATTGCGTCCCGATTCAATACATCGTCCTCCAGCCGACTTGTCTCCATGGGTCTGTTGCTTCCTCGGGCACCTTATGGCCGTTCTGCTGTGAGTCAAAGATTTTCGAATCTGACGAAAAACTGATAGTAACATTGAGGGCCACCTAATGACGTTGGATCATTCAAATTGCGTCCCGATTCAATACATCGTCCTCCAGCCGACTTGTCTCCATGGGTCTATTGCTGCCTAGTGCACCTTATGGCCGTTCTGCTGTGAGTCAAAGATTTTCGAATCTGACGAAAAACTGATAGTGAATTGTAACGTTCACGGCCTCCTAATGACGATGGAACACTCAAATTGCGTCCCGATTCAATACATCGTCCTCCAGTAGACTTGTCTCCATGGGTCTATTGCTGCCTAGTGCACCTTATGGCCGTTCTGCTGTGAGTCAAAGATTTTCGAATCTGACGAAAAACTGATAGTAACATTCAGGGCCACCTAATGACGTTGGATCATTCAAATTGCGTCCCGATTCAATACATCGTCCTGCAGCCGACTTGTCTCCATGGGTCTATTGCTTCCTCGGGCACCTTATGGCCGTTCTGCTGTGAGTCAAAGATTTTCGAATCTGACGAAAAACTGATAGTAACATTCAGGGCCACCTAATGACGTTGGATCATTCAAATTGCGTCCCGATTCAATACATCGTCCTCCAGCCGACTTGTCTCCATGGGCACCTTATGGCCGTTCTGCTGTGAGTCAAAGATTTTCGAATCTGACGAAAAACTGATAGTGAATTGTAACATTCAGGGCCACCTAATGACGTTGGATCATTCAAATTGCGTCCCGATTCAATACATCGTCCTCCAGCCGACTTGTCTCCATGGGTCTATTGCTTCCTCGGGCACCTTATGGCCGTTCTGCTGTGAGTCAAAGATTTTCGAATCTGACGAAAAACTGATAGTGAATTGTAACATTCAGGGCCACCTAATGACGTTGGATCACTCAAATTGCGTCCCGATTCAATACATCGTCCTCCAGCAGACTTATCTCCATGGGTCTATTGCTGCCACGGGCACCATATGGCCGTTCTGCTGTGAGTCAAAGATTTTCGAATCGGACGAAAAACTGATAGTGAATTGTAACGTTCAGGGCCACCTAATGACGATGGATCACTCAAATTGCGTCCCGATTCAATACATCGTCCACCAGCAGACTTGTCTCCATGGGTCTATTGCTGCCTCGGGCACATTATGGTCGCTCTCCCGTGAGTCTAGATTTTCGAATCGGACGAAAAACTGATAGTGAATTGTAACGTTCAGGGCCACCTAATGACGATGGATCACTCAAATTGCGTCCCGATTCAATACATCGTCCACCAGCAGACTTGTCTCCATGGGTCTATTGCTGCCTCGGGCACCTTATGGCCGTTCTGATGTGTCAAAGATTTTCGAATCTGACGAAAAACTGATAGTAACATTCAGGGCCACCTAATGACGTTGGATCATTCCAATTGCGTCCCGATTCAATACATCGTCCTCCAGCAGACTTGTCTTCACGGGTCTATTGCTGCCTCGGGCACCTTATGGCCGTTCTGCTGTGAGTCAAAGATTTTCGAATCGGACGAAAAACTGATAGTGAATTGTAACGTTCAGGGCCACCTAATGACGATGGATCACTCAAATTGCGTCCCGATTCAATACATCGTCCACCAGCAGACTTGTCTCCATGGGTCTATTGCTGCCTCGGGCACATTATGGTCGCTCTCCCGTGAGTCTAGATTTTCGAATCGGACGAAAAACTGATAGTGAATTGTAACGTTCAGGGCCACCTAATGATGATGGATCACTCAAATTGCGTCCCGATTCAATACATCGTCCTCCAGCAGACTTGTCTCCATGGGTCTATTGCTGCCTCGGGCACCTTATGGCAGTTCTGCTTTGGGTCAAAGATTTTCGAATCGGACGAAGAACTGATAGTGAATTGTAACGTTCAGGGCCACCTAATGACGATGGATCAATCAAATTGCGTCCCGATTCAATACATCGTCCTACAGCCGACTTGTCTCCATGGGTCTATTGCTGCCTCGGCCACCTTATGGCCGTTCTGCTGCGAGTCAAAGATTTTCGAATCGGACGAAAAACTGATTGTGAATTGTAACTTTCAGGGCCACCTAATGACGATGGAACACTCAAATTGCGTCCCGATTCAATACATCGTCCTCCAGCCGATTTGTCTCCATGGGTCTATTGCTGCCTCGGGCACCTTATGGCCGTTCTGCTGTGAGTCGATGATTTTCGAATCGGACGAAAAACTAATAGTGAATTGTAACGTTCAGGGCCACCTAATGACGATGGATCACTCAAATTGCGTCCCGATTCAATACATCGTCCACCAGCAGACTTGTCCCCATGGGTCTATTGCTGCCTCGGGCACCTTATGGTCGTTCTCCCGTGAGTCTAGATTTTAGAATCGGACGTAAAACTGATTGTGAATTGTAACGTTCAGGGCCTCCTAATGACGATGGAACACTCAAATTGCGTCCCGATTCAATACCTCGTGCTCCAGCAGAAATGTCTCCATGGGTCTATTGCTGCCTCGGGCACCTTATGGCCGTTCTGCTGTGACTCAAAGATTTTCGAATCGGACGAAAAACTGATAGTGAATTGTAATGTTCAGGGCCACCTAATGACGATGGATCACTCAAATTGCGTCCCGATTCAATACATCGTCCTCCAGAAGACTTGTCTTCACGGGTCTATTGCTGCCTCGGGCACCTTATGGCCGTTCTGCTGTGAGTCAAAGATTTTCGAATCTGACGAAAAACTGATAGTGAATTGTAACGTTCACGGCCTCCTAATGACGATGGAACACTCAAATTGCGTCCCGATTCAATACATCGTCCTCCAGCCGACTTGTCTCCATGGGTCTATTGCTGCCTCGGGCACCTTATGGCCGTTCTGCTGTGACTCAAAGATTTTCGAATCGGACGAAAAACTGATAGTGAATTATAACGTTCAGGGCATCCTAATGACGATGGAACACTCAAATTGCGTCCCGATTCAATACATCGTCCTCCAGCCGACTTGTCTCCATGGGTATATTGCTGCTTCGGGCACCTTATGGCCGTTCTGCTGTGAGTCAAAGATTTTCGAATCGGACGAAAAACTGATAGTGAATTGTAACATTCAGGGCCACCTAATGACGATGGATCACACAAATTGCGTCCCGATTCAATACATCGTCCTCCAGCCGACTTGACTCAATGGGTCTATTGCTGCCTCGGGCACCTTATGGCCGTTCTGCTGTGAGTCTAGATTATCGAATGAGACGAAAAACTGATAGTGAATTGTAACGTTCAGGGCCACCTAATGACGATGGATCACTCAAATTGCGTCCCGATTCAATACATCGTCCTCCAGCAGACTTGTCTCCATGGGTCTATTGCTGCCTCGGGCACCTTATGGCCGTTCTGCTGTGAGTCAAAGATTTTCGAATCGGACGAAAAACTGATTGTGAATTGTAACTTTCAGGGCCTCCTAATGACGATGGAATACTCAAATTGCGTCCCGATTCAATACATCGTCCTCCAGCCGACTTGTCTCCATGGGTCTATTGAGCCTCGGGCACCTTATGGCCGTTCTGCTGTGAGTCGAAGATTTTCGAATCGGACGAAAAACTAATAGTGAATTGTAACGTTCAGGGCCACCTAATGACGATGGATCACTCAAATTGCGTCCCGATTCAATACATCGTCCACCAGCAGACTTGTCCCCATGGGTCTATTGCTGCCTCGGGCACCTTATGGCCGTTCTGCTGTGAGTCAAAGATTTTCGAATCGGACGAAAAACTGATAGTGAATTGTAACATTCAGGGCCACCTAATAACGATGGATCACTCAAATTGTGTCCCGATTCAATACATCGTCCTCCAGCAGACTTGTCTCCATGGGTCTATTGCTGCCTCGGGCACCTTATGGCAGTTCTGCTGTGGGTCAAAGATTTTCGAATCGGACGAATAACTGATAGTGAATTGTAACATGCAGGGCCACCTAATGACGATGGATCACTCAAATTGCGTCCCGATTCAATACGTCGTCCTCCAGCAGACTTGTCTCCATGGGTCTATTGCTGCCTTGGGCACCTTATGGCCGTTCTGCTGTGAGTCAAAGATTTTCGAATCGGACGAAAAACTGATAGTGAATTGTAACGTTCAGGGCCACCTAATGATGATGGATCACTCAAATTGCGTCCCGATTCAATACATCGTCCTCCAGCAGACTTGTCTCCATGGGTCTATTGCTGCCTCGGGCACCTTATGGCCGTTCAGCTGTGACTCAAAGATTTTCGAATCGGACGAAAAACTGATAGTGAATTATAACGTTCAGGGCATCCTAATGACGATGGAACACTCAAATTGCGTCCCGATTCAATACATCGTCCTCCAGCCGACTTGTCTCCATGGGTATATTGCTGCTTCGTGCACCTTATGGCCGTTCTGCTGTGAGTCAAAGATTTTCGAATCGGACGAAAAACTGATAGTGAATTGTAACATTCAGGGCCACCTAATGACGATGGACCACACAAATTGCGTCCCGATTCAATACATCGTCCTCCAGCCGACTTGACTCAATGGGTCTATTGCTGCCTCGGGCACCTTATGGCCGTTCTGCTGTGAGTCTAGATTATAGAATGAGACGAAAAACTGATAGTGAATTGTAACGTTCAGGGCCACCTAATGACGATGGATCAATCAAATTGCGTCCCGATTCAATACATCGTCCTCCAGCAGACTTGTCTCCATGGGTCTATTGCTGCCTCGGGCACCTTATGGCCGTTCTGCTGTGAGTCAAAGATTTTCGAATCGGACGAAAAACTGATTGTGAATTGTAACTTTCAGGGCCACCTAATGACGATGGAACACTCAAATTATGTCCCGATTCAATACATCGTCCTCCAGCCGACTTGTCTCCATGGGTCTATTGAGCCTCGGGCACCTTATGGCCGTTCTGCTGTGAGTCGAAGATTTTCGAATCGGACGAAAAACTAATAGTGAATTGTAACGTTCAGGGCCACCTAATGACGATGGATTACTCAAATTGCGTCCCGATTCAATACATCGTCCACCAGCAGACTTGTCTCCATGGGTCTATTGCTGCCTCGGGCACATTATGGTCGTTCTCCCGTGAGTCTAGATTTTCGAATCGGACGAAAAACTGATAGTGAATTGTAACGTTCAGGGCCTCCTAATGACTATGGAACACTCAAATTGCGTCCCGATTCAATACCTCGTGCTCCAGCAGACTTGTCTCCATGGGTCTATTTCTGCCTCGGGCACCTTATGGCCGTTCTGCTGTGAGTCAAAGATTTTCGAATCGGAAGAAAAACTGATAGTGAATTGTAACATTCAGGGCCACCTAATAACGATGGATCACTCAAATTGCGTCCCGATTCAATACATCGTCCTCCAGCAGACTTGTCTCCATGGGTCTATTGCTGCCTCGGGCACCTTATGGCAGTTCTGCTGTGGGTCAAAGATTTTCGAATCGGACGAAGAACTGATAGTGAATTGTAACGTTCAGGGCCACCTAATGACGATGGATCAATCAAATTGCGTCCCGATTCAATAGATCGTCCTACAGCCGACTTGTCTCCATGGGTCTATTGCTGCCTCGGCCACCTTACGGCCGTTCTGCTGTGAGTCAAAGATTTTCGAATCGGACGAAAAACTGATTGTGAATTGTAATATTCAGGGCCACCTAATGACGATGGATCACTCAAATTGCGTCCCGATTCAATACGTCGTCCTCCAGGAGACTTGTCTCCATGGGTCTATTGATGCCTCGGGCACCTTATGGCCGTTCTGCTGTGAGTCAAAGATTTTCGAATCGGACGAAAAACTGATAGTGAATTGTAACGTTCAGGGCCACCTAATGATGATGGATCACTCAAATTGCGTCCCGATTCAATACATCGTCCTCCAGCAGACTTGTCTCCATGGGTCTATTGCTGCCTCGGGTACCTTATGGCCGTTCTGCTGTGAGTCTAGATTATCGAATGAGACGAAAAACTGATAGTGAATTGTAACGTTCAGGGCCACCTAATGACGATGGATCACTCAAATTGCGTCCCGATTCAATACATCGTCCTCCAGCAGACTTGTCTCCATGGGTCTATTGCTGCCTCGGGCACCTTATGGCCGTTCTGCTGTGAGTCAAAGATTTTCGAATCGGACGAGAAACTGAATGTGAATTGTAACTATCAGGGCCACCTAATGACGATGGAACACTCAAATTGCGTCCCGATTCAATACATCGTCCTCCAGCCGACTTGCCTCCATGGGTTTATTGCTGCCTCGGGCACCTTATGGCCGTTCTGCTGTGAGTCGAAGATTTTCTAATCGGACGAAAAACTGATAGTGAATTGTAACGTTCAGGGCCACCTAATGACGATGGATCACTCAAATTGCGTCCCGATTCAATCTATCGTCCACCAGCAGACTTGTCCCCATGTGTCTATTGCTGCCTCGGGCACCTTATGGTCGTTCTCCCGTGAGTCTAGATTTTCGAATCGGACGAAAAACTGATAGTGAATTGTAACGTTCAGGGCCACCTAATGACGATGGATCACTCAAATTGCGTCCCGATTCAATACATCGTCCTCCAGCAGACTTGTCTTCACGGGTCTATTGCTGCCTCGGGCACCTTATGGCCGTTCTGCTGTGAGTCAAAGATTTTCGAATCGGACGAAAAACTGATAGTGAATTGTAACGTTCAGGGCCACCTAATGACGATGGATCACTCAAATTGCGTCCCGATTCAATACATCGTCAACCAGCAGACTTGTCTCCATGGGTCTATTGCTGCCTCGGGCACATTATGGTCGTTCTCCCGTGAGTCTAGATTTTCGAATCGGACGAAAAACCGATAGTGAATTGTAACGTTCAGGGCCTCCTAATGACTATGGAACACTCAAATTGCGTCCCGATTCAATACCTCGTGCTCCAGCAGACTTGCCTCCATGGGTCTATTTCTGCCTCGGGCACCTTATGGCCGTTCTGCTGTGAGTCAAAGATTTTCGAATCGGACCAAAAAGTGATAGTGAATTGTAACATTCAGGGCCACCTAATAACGATGGATCACTCAAATTGCGTCCCGATTCAATACATCGTCCTCCAGCAGACTTGTCTCCATGGGTCTATTGCTGCCTCGGGCACCTTATGGCAGTTCTGCTTTGGGTCAAAGATTTTCGAATCGGACGAAGAACTGATAGTGAATTGTAACGTTCAGGGCCACCTAATGACGATGGATCAATCAAATTGCGTCCCGATTCAATACATCGTCCTACAGCCGACTTGTCTCCATGGGTCTATTGCTGCCTCGGCCACCTTATGGCCGTTCTGCTGTGAGTCAAAGATTTTCGAATCGGACGAAAAACTGATAGTGAATTGTAATATTCAGGGCCACCTAATGACGATGGATCACTCAAATTGCGTCCCGATTCAATATGTCGTCCTCCAGCAGACTTGTCTCCATGGGTCTATTGCTGCCTCGGGCACCTTATGGCCGTTCTGCTGTGAGTCAAAGATTTTCGAATCGAACGAAAAACTGATAGTGAATTGTAACGTTCAGGGCCACCTAATGATGATGGATCACTCAAATTGCGTCCCGATTCAATACATCGTCCTCCAGCATACTTGTCTCCATGGGTCTATTGCTGCCTCGGGCACCTTATGGCCGTTCTGCTGTGAGTCTAGATTATCGAATGGGACGAAAAACTGATAGTGGATTGTAACGTTCAGGGCCACCTAATGACGATGGACCACACAAATTGCGTCCCAATTCAATACATCGTCCTCCAGCCGACTTGACTCCATGGGTCTATTGCTGCCTCGGGCACCTTATGGCCATTCTGCTGTGAGTCTAGATTATCGAATGGGACGAAAAACTGATAGTGAATTGTAACGTTCAGGGCCACCTAATGACGATGGATCACTCAAATTGCGTCCCGATTCAATACATCGTCCTCCAGCAGACTTGTCTCCATGTGTCTATTGCTGCCTCGGGCACCTTATGGCCGTTCCGCTGTGAGTCAAAGATTTTCGAATCGGACGTAAAACTGATAGTGAATTGTAACTTTCAGGGCCACCTAATGACGATGGATCACTCAAATTGCGTCCCGATTCAATACATCGTCCTACAGCAGACTTGTCTCCATGGGTCTATTGCTGCCTCGGGCACCTTATGGCCGTTCTGCTGTGAGTCAAAGATTTTCGAACCGGACAAAAAACTGATAGTGAACTGTAACATTCAGGGCCACCTAATGACGATGGACCACACAAATTGCGTCCCGATTCAATACATCGTCCTCCAGCCGACTTGACTCGATGGGTCTATTGCTGCCTCGGGCACCTTATGGCCGTTCTGCTTTGAGTCTGGATTATCGAATGAGACGAAAAACTGATAGTGAATACTAACATTCAGGGCCTCCTAATGACGATGGACCACACAAATTGCGTCCCAATTCAATACCTCGTCCTCCAGCCGACTTGACTCCATGGGTCTATTGCTGCCTCGGGCACCTTATGGCCGTTCTGCTGTGAGTCTAGATTATCGAATGGGACGAAAAACTGATAGTGAATTGTAACGTTCAGGGCCACCTAATGACGATGGACCACACAAATTGCGTCCCGATTCAATACATCGTCCTCCAGCCGACTTGACTCCATGGGTCTATTGCTGCCTAGGGCACCTTATGGCCGTTCTGCTGTGAGTCTAGATAATCGAATGGGACGAAAAACTGATAGTGAATTGTAACGTTCAGGGCCACCTAATGACTATGGAACACTCAAATTGCGTCCCGATCCAATACCTCATGCTCCAGCAGACTTGTCTCCATGGGTCTATTTCTGCCTCGGGCACCTTATGGCCGTTCTGCTGTGAGTCAAAGATTTTCGAATCGGACGAAAAACTGATAGTGAATTGTAACATTCAGGGCCACCTAATAACGATGGATCACTCAAATTGCGTCCCGATTCAATACATCGTCCTCCAGCCGACTTGTCTCCATGGGTCTATTGCTGCCTCGGGCACCTTATGGCCGTTCTCCTGTGAGTCAAAGATTTTCGAATCGGACGAAAAACTGATAGTGATTTGTAACGTTCAGGGCCACCTAATGACGATGGATCACTCAAATTGCGTCCCGATTCAATACATCGTCCACCAGCAGACTTGTCTCCATGGGTCTATTGCTGCCTCGGGCACCTTATGGCCGTTCTGCTGTGACTCAAAAATTTTCGAATCGGACTTAAAACTGATAGTGAATTATAATGTTCAGGGCATCCTAATGAAGATGGAAGACTCAAATTGCGTCCCGATTCAATACATCGTCCTCCAGCCGACTTGTCTCCATGGGTATATTGCTACATCGGGCACCTTATGGCCGTTCTGCTGTGAGTCAAAGATTTTCGAATCGGACGAAAAACTGATAGTGAATTGTAACATTCAGGGCCACCTAATGATGATGGACCACACAAATTGCGTCCCGATTCAATACATCGTTCTCCAGCCGACTTGACTCAATGGGTCTATTGCTGCCTCGGGCACCTTATGGCCGTTCTGCTGTGAGTCTAGATTATCGAATGAGACGAAAAACTGATAGTGAATTGTAACGTTCAGGGCCACCTAATGACGATGGATCACTCAAATTGCGTCCCGATTCAATACATCGTCCTCCAGCAGACTTGTCTCCATGGGTCTATTGCTGCCTCGGGCACCTTATGGCCGTTCTGCTGTGAGTCAAAGATTTTCGAATCGGACGAGAAACTGAATGTGAATTGTAACTATCAGGGCCACCTAATGACGATGGAACACTCAAATTGCGTCCCGATTCAATACATCGTCCTCCAGCCGACTTGCCTCCATGGGTTTATTGCTGCCTCGGGCACCTTATGGCCGTTCTGCTGTGAGTGGAAGATTTTCTAATCGGACGAAAAACTGATAGTGAATTGTAACGTTCAGGGCCACCTAATGACGATGGATCACTCAAATTGCGTCCCGATTCAATCTATCGTCCACCAGCAGACTTGTCCCCATGTGTCTATTGCTGCCTCGGGCACCTTATGGTCGTTCTCCCGTGAGTCTAGATTTTCGAATCGGACGAAAAACTGATAGTGAATTGTAACGTTCAGGGCCACCTAATGACGATGGATCACTCAAATTGCGTCCCGATTCAATACATCGTCCTCCAGCAGACTTGTCTTCACGGGTCTATTGCTGCCTCGGGCACCTTATGGCCGTTCTGCTGTGAGTCAAAGATTTTCGAATCGGACGAAAAACTGATAGTGAATTGTAACGTTCAGGGCCACCTAATGACGATGGATCACTCAAATTGCGTCCCGATTCAATACATCGTCAACCAGCAGACTTGTCTCCATGGGTCTATTGCTGCCTCGGGCACATTATGGTCGTTCTCCCGTGAGTCTAGATTTTCGAATCGGACGAAAAACCGATAGTGAATTGTAACGTTCAGGGCCTCCTAATGACTATAGAACACTCAAATTGCGTCCCGATTCAATACCTCGTGCTCCAGCAGACTTGCCTCCATGGGTCTATTTCTGCCTCGGGCACCTTATGGCCGTTCTGCTGTGAGTCAAAGATTTTCGAATCGGACCAAAAAGTGATAGTGAATTGTAACATTCAGGGCCACCTAATAACGATGGATCACTCAAATTGCGTCCCGATTCAATACATCGTCCTCCAGCAGACTTGTCTCCATGGGTCTATTGCTGCCTCGGGCACCTTATGGCAGTTCTGCTTTGGGTCAAAGATTTTCGAATCGGACGAAGAACTGATAGTGAATTGTAACGTTCAGGGCCACCTAATGACGATGGATCAATCAAATTGCGTCCCGATTCAATACATCGTCCTACAGCCGACTTGTCTCCATGGGTCTATTGCTGCCTCGGCCACCTTATGGCCGTTCTGCTGTGAGTCAAAGATTTTCGAATCGGACGAAAAACTGATAGTGAATTGTAATATTCAGGGCCACCTAATGACGATGGATCACTCAAATTGCGTCCCGATTCAATATGTCGTCCTCCAGCAGACTTGTCTCCATGGGTCTATTGCTGCCTCGGGCACCTTATGGCCGTTCTGCTGTGAGTCAAAGATTTTCGAATCGAACGAAAAACTGATAGTGAATTGTAACGTTCAGGGCCACCTAATGATGATGGATCACTCAAATTGCGTCCCGATTCAATACATCGTCCTCCAGCATACTTGTCTCCATGGGTCTATTGCTGCCTCGGGCACCTTATGGCCGTTCTGCTGTGAGTCTAGATTATCGAATGGGACGAAAAACTGATAGTGGATTGTAACGTTCAGGGCCACCTAATGACGATGGACCACACAAATTGCGTCCCAATTCAATACATCGTCCTCCAGCCGACTTGACTCCATGGGTCTATTGCTGCCTCGGGCACCTTATGGCCATTCTGCTGTGAGTCTAGATTATCGAATGGGACGAAAAACTGATAGTGAATTGTAACGTTCAGGGCCACCTAATGACGATGGATCACTCAAATTGCGTCCCGATTCAATACATCGTCCTCCAGCAGACTTGTCTCCATGTGTCTATTGCTGCCTCGGGCACCTTATGGCCGTTCCGCTGTGAGTCAAAGATTTTCGAATCGGACGTAAAACTGATAGTGAATTGTAACTTTCAGGGCCACCTAATGACGATGGATCACTCAAATTGCGTCCCGATTCAATACATCGTCCTACAGCAGACTTGTCTCCATGGGTCTATTGCTGCCTCGGGCACCTTATGGCCGTTCTGCTGTGAGTCAAAGATTTTCGAATCGGACGAAAAACTGATAGTGAATTGTAACGTTCAGGGCCACCTAATGACGATGGATCACTCAAATTGCGTCCCGATTCAATACATCGTCCACCAGCAGACTTGTCTCCATGGGTCTATTGCAGCCTCGGGCACATTATGGTCGTTCTCCCGTGAGTCTAGATTTTCGAATCGGACGAAAAACTGATAGTGAATTGTAACGTTCAGGGCCTCCTAATGACGATGAAACACTCAAATTGCGTCCCGATTCAATACATCGTCCTCCAGCAGACTTGTCTCCATGGGTATATTGCTGCCTCGGGCACCTTATGGCCGTTCTGCTGTGAGTAAAAGATTTTCGAACCGGACAAAAAACTGATAGTGAATTGTAACATTCAGGGCCACCTAATGACGATGGACCACACAAATTGCGTCCCGATTCAATACATCGTCCTCCAGCCGACTTGACTCGATGGGTCTATTGCTGCCTCGGGCACCTTATGGCCGTTCTGCTTTGAGTCTGGATTATCGAATGAGACGAAAAACTGATAGTGAATACTAACATTCAGGGCCTCCTAATGACGATGGACCACACAAATTGCGTCCCAATTCAATACCTCGTCCTCCAGCCGACTTGACTCCATGGGTCTATTGCTGCCTCGGGCACCTTATGGCCGTTCTGCTGTGAGTCTAGATTATCGAATGGGACGAAAAACTGATAGTGAATTGTAACGTTCAGAGCCACCTAATGACGATGGACCACACAAATTGCGTCCCGATTCAATACATCGTCCTCCAGCCGACTTGACTCCATGGGTCTATTGCTGCCTAGGGCACCTTATGGCCGTTCTGCTGTGAGTCTAGATAATCGAATGGGACGAAAAACTGATAGTGAATTGTAACGTTCAGGGCCACCTAATGACTATGGAACACTCAAATTGCGTCCCGATCCAATACCTCATGCTCCAGCAGACTTGTCTCCATGGGTCTATTTCTGCCTCGGGCACCTTATGGCCGTTCTGCTGTGAGTCAAAGATTTTCGAATCGGACGAAAAACTGATAGTGAATTGTAACATTCAGGGCCACCTAATAACGATGGATCACTCAAATTGCGTCCCGATTCAATACATCGTCCTCCAGCCGACTTGTCTCCATGGGTCTATTGCTGCCTCGGGCACCTTATGGCCGTTCTCCTGTGAGTCAAAGATTTTCGAATCGGACGAAAAACTGATAGTGATTTGTAACGTTCAGGGCCACCTAATGACGATGGATCACTCAAATTGCGTCCCGATTCAATACATCGTCCACCAGCAGACTTGTCTCCATGGGTCTATTGCTGCCTCGGGCACCTTATGGCCGTTCTGCTGTGACTCAAAAATTTTCGAATCGGACTTAAAACTGATAGTGAATTATAATGTTCAGGGCATCCTAATGAAGATGGAAGACTCAAATTGCGTCCCGATTCAATACATCGTCCTCCAGCCGACTTGTCTCCATGGGTATATTGCTACATCGGGCACCTTATGGCCGTTCTGCTGTGAGTCAAAGATTTTCGAATCGGACGAAAAACTGATAGTGAATTGTAACATTCAGGGCCACCTAATGATGATGGACCACACAAATTGCGTCCCGATTCAATACATCGTTCTCCAGCCGACTTGACTCAATGGGTCTATTGCTGCCTCGGGCACCTTATGGCCGTTCTGCTGTGAGTCTAGATTATCGAATGAGACGAAAAACTGATAGTGAATTGTAACGTTCAGGGCCACCTAATGACGATGGGTCACTCAAATTGCGTCCCGATTCAATACATCGTCCTCCAGCATACTTGTCTCCATGGGTCTATTGCTGCCTCGGGCACCTTATGGCCGTTCTGCTGTGAGTCTAGATTATCGAATGAGACGAAAAACTGATAGTCAATTGTAACGTTCAGGGCCACCTAATGACGATGGATCACTCAAATTGCGTCCCGATTCAATACATCGTCCTCCAGCAGACTTGTCTCCATGGGTCTATTGCTGCCTCGGGCACCTTATGGCCGTTCTGCTGTGAGTCAAAGATTTTCGAATCGGACGAAAAACTGATTGTGAATTGTAACTTTCAGGGCCACCTAATGATGATGGATCACTCAAATTGCGTCCCGATTCAATACATCGTCCTCCAGCATACTTGTCTCCATGGGTCTATTGCTGCCTCGGGCACCTTATGGCCGTTCTGCTGTGAGTCTAGATTATCGAATGAGACGAAAAACTGATAGTCAATTGTAACGTTCAGGGCCACCTAATGACGATGGATCACTCAAATTGCGTCCCGATTCAATACATCGTCCTCCAGCAGACTTGTCTCCATGGGTCTATTGCTGCCTCGGGCACCTTATGGCCGTTCTGCTGTGAGTCAAAGATTTTCGAATCGGACGAAAAACTGATTGTGAATTGTAACTTTCAGGGCCACCTAATGACGATGGAACACTCAAATTGCGTCCCGATTCAATACATCGTCCTCCAGCCGACTTGCCTCCATGGGTTTATTGCTGCCTCGGGCACCTTATGGCCGTTCTGCTGTGAGTCGAAGATTTTCTAATCGGACGAAAAACTGATAGTGAATTGTAACGTTCAGGGCCACCTAATGACGATGGATCACTCAAATTGCGTCCCGATTCAATCTATCGTCCACCAGCAGACTTGTCCCCATGTGTCTATTGCTGCCTCGGGCACCTTATGGTCGTTCTCCCGTGAGTCTAGATTTTCGAATCGGACGTAAAACTGATAGTGAATTGTAACGTTCAGGGCCACCTAATGACGATGGATCACTCAAATTGCGTCCCGATTCAATACATCGTCCTCCAGCAGACTTGTCTCCATGGGTCTATTGCTGCCTCGGGCACCTTATGGCCGTTCTGCTGTGAGTCAAAGATTTTCGAATCGGACGAAAAACTGATTGTGAATTGTAACTTTCAGGGCCACCTAATGACGATGGAACACTCAAATTGCGTCCCGATTCAATACATCGTCCTCCAGCCGACTTGCCTCCATGGGTTTATTGCTGCCTCGGGCACCTTATGGCCGTTCTGCTGTGAGTCGAAGATTTTCTAATCGGACGAAAAACTGATAGTGGATTGTAACGTTCAGGGCCAGCTAATGACGATGGACCACACAAATTGCGTCGCAATTCAATACATCGTCCTCCAGCCGACTTGACTCCATGGGTCTATTGCTGCCTCGGGCACCTTATGGCCATTCTGCTGTGAGTCTAGATTATCGAATAGGACGAAAAACTGATAGTGAATTGTAACGTTCAGGGCCACCTAATGACGATGGATCACTCAAATTGCGTCCCGATTCAATACATCGTCCTCCAGCAGACTTGTCTCCATGGGTCTATTGCTGCCTCGGGCACCTTATGGCCGTTCCGCTGTGAGTCAAAGATTTTCGAATCGGACGAAAAACTGATAGTGAATTGTAAATTTCAGGGCCACCTAATGACGATGGATCACTCAAATTGCGTCCCGATTCAATACATCGTCCTACAGCCGACTTGTCTCCATGGGTCTATTGCTGCCTCGGGCACCTTATGGCCGTTCTGCTGTGAGTCAAAGATTTTCGAATCGGACGAAAAACTGATAGTGAATTGTAACGTTCAGGGCCACCTAATGACGATGGATCACTCAAATTGCGTCCCGATTCAATACATCGTCCACCAGCAGACTTGTCTCCATGGGTCTATTGCTGCCTCGGGCACATTATGGTCGTTCTCCCGTGAGTCTAGATTTTCGAATCGGACGAAAAACTGATAGTGAATTGTAACGTTCAGGGCCTCCTAATGACGATGAAACACTCAAATTGCGTCCCGATTCAATACCTCGTGCTCCAGCAGACTTGTCTCCATGGGTCTATTTCTGCCTCGGGCACCTTATGGCCGTTCTGCTGTGAGTCAAAGATTTTCGAATCGGACGAAGAACTGATAGTGAATTGTAACGTTCAGGGCCACCTAATGACGATGGATCACTCAAATTGCGTCCCGATTCAATACATCGTCCTCCAGCCGACTTGTCTCCATGGGTCTAATGCTGCCTCGGGCACCTTATGGCCGTTCAGCTGTGACTCAAAGATTTTCGAATCTGACGAAAAACTGATAGTGAATTGTAACGTTGAGGGCCACCTAATAATGATGGATCACTCAAATTGCGTCCCGATTCAATACATCGTCCTCCAGCAGACTTGTCTCCATGGGTATATTGCTGCCTCGGGCACCTTATGGCCGTTCTGCTGTGAGTCAAAGATTTTCGAACCGGACAAAAAACTGATAGTGAATTGTAACATTCAGGGCCACCTAATGACGATGGACCACACAAATTGCGTCCCGATTCAATACATCGTCCTCCAGCCGACTTGACTCGATGGGTCTATTGCTGCCTCGGGCACCTTATGGCCGTTCTGCTTTGAGTCTGGATTATCGAATGAGACGAAAAACTGATAGTGAATTCTAACATTCAGGGCCTCCTAATGACGATGGACCACACAAATTGCGTCCCGATTCAATACCTCGTCCTCCAGCCGACTTGACTCCATGGGTCTATTGCTGCCTCGGGCACCTTATGGCCGTTCTGCTGTGAGTCTAGATTATCGAATGGGACGAAAAACTGATAGTGAATTGTAACGTTCAGGGCCACCTAATGACGATGGACCACACAAATTGCGTCCCGATTCAATACATCGTCCTCCAGCCGACTTGACTCCATGGGTCTATTGCTGCCTCGGGCACCTTATGGCCGTTCTGCTGTGAGTCTAGATTATCGAATTGGACGAAAAACTGATAGTGAATTGTAACGTTCAGGGCCACCTAATGACTATGGAGCACTCAAATTGCGTCCCGATTCAATACCTCGTGCTCCAGCAGACTTGTCTCCATGGGTCTATTTCTGCCTCGGGCACCTTATGGCCGTTCTGCTGTGAGTCAAAGATTTTCGAATCGGACGAAAAACTGATAGTGAATTATAATGTTCAGGGCATCCTAATGACGATGGAAGACTCAAATTGCGTCCCGATTCAATACATCGTCCTCCAGCCGACTTGTCTCCATGGGTCTATTGAGCCTCGGGCACCTTATGGCCGTTCTGCTGTGAGTCGAAGATTTTCGAATCGGCCGAAAAACTGATAGTGAATTGTAACGTTCGGGGGCACCTAATGACGATGGATCACTCAAATTGCGTCCCGATTCAATACATCGTCCACCAGCAGACTTGACCCCATGGGTCTATTGCTGCCTCGCGCACCTTATGGTCGTTCTCCCGTGAGTCTAGATTTTCGAATCGGACGACAAACTGATAGTGAATTGTAACGTTCAGGGCCTCCTAATGACGATGGAACTCTCAAATTGCGTCCCGATTCAATACATCGTCCTCCAGCAGACTTGTCTCCATGGGTCTATTGCTGCCTCGGGCACCTTATGGCCGTTCTGCTGTGAGTCAAAGATTTTCGAATCGAACGAAAAACTGATAGTGAATTGTAACGTTCAGGGCCACCTAATGATGATGGATCACTCAAATTGCGTCCCGATTCAATACATCGTCCTCCAGCATACTTGTCTCCATGGGTCTATTGCTGCCTCGGGCACCTTATGGCCGTTCTGCTGTGAGTCTAGATTATCGAATCGGACGAAAAGCTGATAGTGAATTGTAACATTCAGGGCCACCTAATAACGATGGATCACTCAAATTGCGTCCCGATTCAATACATCGTCCTCCAGCCGACTTGTCTCCATGGGTCTATTGCTGCCTCGGGCACCTTATGGCCGTTCTCCTGTGAGTCAAAGATTTTCGAATCGGACGAAAAACTGATAGTGATTTGTAACGTTCAGGGCCACCTAATGACGATGGATCACTCAAATTGCGTCCCGATTCAATACATCGTCCACCAGCAGACTTGTCTCCATGGGTCTATTGCTGCCTCGGGCACCTTATGGCCGTTCTGCTGTGACTCAAAGATTTTCGAATCGGACTTAAAACTGATAGTGAATTATAATGTTCAGGGCATCCTAATGACGATGGAAGACTCAAATTGCGTCCCGATTCAATACATCGTCCTCCAGCCGACTTGTCTCCATGGGTCTATTGAGCCTCGGGCACCTTATGGCCGTTCTGCTGTGAGTCGAAGATTTTCGAATCGGCCGAAAAACTGATAGTGAATTGTAACGTTCGGGGGCACCTAATGACGATGGATCACTCAAATTGCGTCCCGATTCAATACATCGTCCACCAGCAGACTTGACCCCATGGGTCTATTGCTGCCTCGCGCACCTTATGGTCGTTCTCCCGTGAGTCTAGATTTTCGAATCGGACGAAAAACTGATAGTGAATTGTAACGTTCAGGGCCTCCTAATGACGATGGAACTCTCAAATTGCGTCCCGATTCAATACATCGTCCTCCAGCAGACTTGTCTCCATGGGTCTATTGCTGCCTCGGGCACCTTATGGCCGTTCTGCTGTGAGTCAAAGATTTTCGAATCGAACGAAAAACTGATAGTGAATTGTAACGTTCAGGGCCACCTAATGATGATGGATCACTCAAATTGCGTCCCGATTCAATACATCGTCCTCCAGCATACTTGTCTCCATGGGTCTATTGCTGCCTCGGGCACCTTATGGCCGTTCTGCTGTGAGTCTAGATTATCGAATGGGACGAAAAACTGATAGTGGATTGTAACGTTCAGGGCCAGCTAATGACGATGGACCACACAAATTGCGTCGCAATTCAATACATCGTCCTCCAGCCGACTTGACTCCATGGGTCTATTGCTGCCTCGGGCACCTTATGGCCATTCTGCTGTGAGTCTAGATTATCGAATGGGACGAAAAACTGATAGTGAATTGTAACGTTCAGGGCCACCTAATGACGATGGATCACTCAAATTGCGTCCCGATTCAATACATCGTCCTCCAGCAGACTTGTCTCCATGTGTCTATTGCTGCCTCGGGCACCTTATGGCCGTTCCGCTGTGAGTCAAAGATTTTCGAATCGGACGTAAAACTGATAGTGAATTGTAACTTTCAGGGCCACCTAATGACGATGGATCACTCAAATTGCGTCCCGATTCAATACATCGTCCTACAGCAGACTTGTCTCCATGGGTCTATTGCTGCCTCGGGCACCTTATGGCCGTTCTGCTGTGAGACAAAGATTTTCGAATCGGACGAAAAACTGATAGTGAATTGTAACGTTCAGGGCCACCTAATGACGATGGATCACTCAAATTGCGTCCCGATTCAATACATCGTCCACCAGCAGACTTGTCTCCATGGGTCTATTGCTGCCTCGGGCACATTATGGTCGTTCTCCCGTGAGTCTAGATTTTCGAATCGGACGAAAAACTGATAGTGAATTGTAACGTTCAGGGCCTCCTAATGACGATGAAACACTCAAATTGCGTCCCGATTCAATACATCGTCCTCCAGCAGACTTGTCTCCATGGGTATATTGCTGCCTCGGGCACCTTATGGCCGTTCTGCTGTGAGTAAAAGATTTTCGAACCGGACAAAAAACTGATAGTGAATTGTAACATTCAGGGCCACCTAATGACGATGGACCACACTAATTGCGTCCCGATTCAATACATCGTCCTCCAGCCGACTTGACTTGATGGGTCTATTGCTGCCTCGGGCACCTTATGGCCGTTCTGCTTTGAGTCTGGATTATCGAATGAGACGAAAAACTGATAGTGAATACTAACATTCAGGGCCTCCTAATGACGATGGACCACACAAATTGCGTCCCAATTCAATACCTCGTCCTCCAGCCGACTTGACTCCATGGGTCTATTGCTGCCTCGGGCACCTTATGGCCGTTCTGCTGTGAGTCTAGATTATCGAATGGGACGAAAAACTGATAGTGAATTGTAACGTTCAGGGCCACCTAATGACGATGGACCACACAAATTGCGTCCCGATTCAATACATCGTCCTCCAGCCGACTTGACTCCATGGGTCTATTGCTGCCTAGGGCACCTTATGGCCGTTCTGCTGTGAGTCTAGATAATCGAATGGGACGAAAAACTGATAGTGAATTGTAACGTTCAGGGCCACCTAATGACTATGGAACACTCAAATTGCGTCCCGATCCAATACCTCATGCTCCAGCAGACTTGTCTCCATGGGTCTATTTCTGCCTCGGGCACCTTATGGCCGTTCTGCTGTGAGTCAAAGATTTTCGAATCGGACGAAAAACTGATAGTGAATTGTAACATTCAGGGCCACCTAATAACGATGGATCACTCAAATTGCGTCCCGATTTAATACATCGTCCTCCAGCCGACTTGTCTCCATGGGTCTATTGCTGCCTCGGGCACCTTATGGCCGTTCTCCTGTGAGTCAAAGATTTTCGAATCGGACGAAAAACTGATAGTGATTTGTAACGTTCAGGGCCACCTAATGACGATGGATCACTCAAATTGCGTCCCGATTCAATACATCGTCCACCAGCAGACTTGTCTCCATGGGTCTATTGCTGCCTCGGGCACCTTATGGCCGTTCTGCTGTGACTCAAAGATTTTCGAATCGGACTTAAAACTGATAGTGAATTATAATGTTCAGGGCATCCTAATGAAGATGGAAGACTCAAATTGCGTCCCGATTCAATACATCGTCCTCCAGCCGACTTGTCTCCATGGGTATATTGCTACATCGGGCACCTTATGGCCGTTCTGCTGTGAGTCAAAGATTTTCGAATCGGACGAAAAACTGATAGTGAATTGTAACATTCAGGGCCACCTAATGACAATGGACCACACAAATTGCGTCCCGATTCAATACATCGTTCTCCAGCCGACTTGACTCAATGGGTCTATTGCTGCCTCGGGCACCTTATGGCCGTTCTGCTGTGAGTCTAGATTATCGAATGAGACGAAAAACTGATAGTGAATTGTAACGTTCAGGGCCACCTAATGACGATGGGTCACTCAAATTGCGTCCCGATTCAATACATCGTCCTCCAGCATACTTGTCTCCATGGGTCTATTGCTGCCTCGGGCACCTTATGGCCGTTCTGCTGTGAGTCTAGATTATCGAATGAGACGAAAAACTGATAGTCAATTGTAACGTTCAGGGCCACCTAATGACGATGGATCACTCAAATTGCGTCCCGATTCAATACATCGTCCTCCAGCAGACTTGTCTCCATGGGTCTATTGCTGCCTCGGGCACCTTATGGCCGTTCTGCTGTGAGTCAAAGATTTTCGAATCGGACGAAAAACTGATTGTGAATTGTAACTTTCAGGGCCAGCTAATGATGATGGATCACTCAAATTGCGTCCCGATTCAATACATCGTCCTCCAGCATACTTGTCTCCATGGGTCTATTGCTGCCTCGGGCACCTTATGGCCGTTCTGCTGTGAGTCTAGATTATCGAATGAGACGAAAAACTGATAGTCAATTGTAACGTTCAGGGCCACCTAATGACGATGGATCACTCAAATTGCGTCCCGATTCAATACATCGTCCTCCAGCAGACTTGTCTCCATGGGTCTATTGCTGCCTCGGGCACCTTATGGCCGTTCTGCTGTGAGTCAAAGATTTTCGAGTCGGACGAAAAACTGATTGTGAATTGTAACTTTCAGGGCCACCTAATGACGATGGAACACTCAAATTGCGTCCCGATTCAATACATCGTCCTCCAGCCGACTTGCCTCCATGGGTTTATTGCTGCCTCGGGCACCTTATGGCCGTTCTGCTGTGAGTCGAAGATTTTCTAATCGGACGAAAAACTGATAGTGAATTGTAACGTTCAGGGCCACCTAATGACGATGGATCACTCAAATTGCGTCCCGATTCAATCTATCGTCCACCAGCAGACTTGTCCCCATGTGTCTATTGCTGCCTCGGGCACCTTATGGTCGTTCTCCCGTGAGTCTAGATTTTCGAATCGGACGTAAAACTGATAGTGAATTGTAACGTTCAGGGCCACCTAATGACGATGGATCACTCAAATTGCGTCCCGATTCAATACATCGTCCTCCAGCAGACTTGTCTCCATGGGTCTATTGCTGCCTCGGGCACCTTATGGCCGTTCTGCTGTGAGTCAAAGATTTTCGAATCTGACGAAAAACTGAGAGTGAATTGTAACGTTCACGGCCTCCTAATGACGATGGAACACTCAAATTGCGTCCCGATTCAATACATCGTCCTCCAGCCGACTTGTCTCCATGGGTCTATTGCTGCCTCGGGCACCTTATGGCCGTTCTGCTGTGAGTCAAAGATTTTCGAATCGGACGAAAAACTGATAGTGAATTGTAACTTTCAGGGCCTCCTAATGACGATGGACCACACAAATTGCGTCCCGATTCAATACCTCGTCCTCCAGCCGACTTGACTCCATGGTTCTATTGCTGCCTCGGGCACCTTATGGCCGTTCTGCTGTGAGTCTAGATTATCGAATGGGACGAAAAACTGATAGTGGATTGTAACGTTCAGGGCCAGCTAATGACGATGGACCACACAAATTGCGTCGCAATTCAATACATCGTCCTCCAGCCGACTTGACTCCATGGGTCTATTGCTGCCTCGGGCACCTTATGGCCATTCTGCTGTGAGTCTAGATTATCGAATAGGACGAAAAACTGATAGTGAATTGTAACGTTCAGGGCCACCTAATGACGATGGATCACTCAAATTGCGTCCCGATTCAATACATCGTCCTCCAGCAGACTTGTCTCCATGGGTCTATTGCTGCCTCGGGCACCTTATGGCCGTTCCGCTGTGAGTCAAAGATTTTCGAATCGGACGAAAAACTGATAGTGAATTGTAAATTTCAGGGCCACCTAATGACGATGGATCACTCAAATTGCGTCCCGATTCAATACATCGTCCTACAGCCGACTTGTCTCCATGGGTCTATTGCTGCCTCGGGCACCTTATGGCCGTTCTGCTGTGAGTCAAAGATTTTCGAATCGGACGAAAAACTGATAGTAAATTGTAACGTTCAGGGCCACCTAATGACGATGGATCACTCAAATTGCGTCCCGATTCAATACATCGTCCACCAGCAGACTTGTCTCCATGGGTCTATTGCTGCCTCGGGCACATTATGGTCGTTCTCCCGTGAGTCTAGATTTTCGAATCGGACGAAAAACTGATAGTGAATTGTAACGTTCAGGGCCTCCTAATGACGATGAAACACTCAAATTGCGTCCCGATTCAATACCTCGTGCTCCAGCAGACTTGTCTCCATGGGTCTATTTCTGCCTCGGGCACCTTATGGCCGTTCTGCTGTGAGTCAAAGATTTTCGAATCGGACGAAGAACTGATAGTGAATTGTAACGTTCAGGGCCACCTAATGACGATGGATCACTCAAATTGCGTCCCGATTCAATACATCGTCCTCCAGCCGACTTGTCTCCATGGGTCTAATGCTGCCTCGGGCACCTTATGGCCGTTCAGCTGTGACTCAAAGATTTTCGAATCTGACGAAAAACTGATAGTGAATTGTAACGTTGAGGGCCACCTAATAATGATGGATCACTCAAATTGCGTCCCGATTCAATACATCGTCCTCCAGCAGACTTGTCTCCATGGGTATATTGCTGCCTCGGGCACCTTATGGCCGTTCTGCTGTGAGTCAAAGATTTTCGAACCGGACAAAAAACTGATAGTGAATTGTAACATTCAGGGCCACCTAATGACGATGGACCACACAAATTGCGTCCCGATTCAATACATCGTCCTCCAGCCGACTTGACTCGATGGGTCTATTGCTGCCTCGGGCACCTTATGGCCGTTTTGCTTTGAGTCTGGATTATCGAATGAGACGAAAAACTGATAGTGAATTCTAACATTCAGGGCCTCCTAATGACGATGGACCACACAAATTGCGTCCCGATTCAATACCTCGTCCTCCAGCCGACTTGACTCCATGGGTCTATTGCTGCCTCGGGCACCTTATGGCCGTTCTGCTGTGAGTCTAGATTATCGAATGGGACGAAAAACTGATAGTGAATTGTAACGTTCAGGGCCACCTAATGACGATGGACCACACAAATTGCGTCCCGATTCAATACATCGTCCTCCAGCCGACTTGACTCCATGGGTCTATTGCTGCCTCGGGCACCTTATGGCCGTTCTGCTGTGAGTCTAGATTATCGAATTGGACGAAAAACTGATAGTGAATTGTAACGTTCAGGGCCACCTAATGACTATGGAGCACTCAAATTGCGTCCCGATTCAATACCTCGTGCTCCAGCAGACTTGTCTCCATGGGTCTATTTCTGCCTCGGGCACCTTATGGCCGTTCTGCTGTGAGTCAAAGATTTTCGAATCGGACGAAAAACTGATAGTGAATTGTAACATTCAGGGCCACCTAATAACGATGGATCACTCAAATTGCGGTCCCGATTCAATACATCGTCCTCCAGCCGACTTGTCTCCATGGGTCTATTGCTGCCTCGGGCACCTTATGGCCGTTCTCCTGTGAGTCAAAGATTTTCGAATCGGACGAAAAACTGATAGTGATTTGTAACGTTCAGGGCCACCTAATGACGATGGATCACTCAAATTGCGTCCCGATTCAATACATCGTCCACCAGCAGACTTGTCTCCATGGGTCTATTGCTGCCTCGGGCACCTTATGGCCGTTCTGCTGTGAGTCGAAGATTTTCGAATCTGCCGAAAAACTGATAGTGAATTGTAACGTTCGGGGGCACCTAATGACGATGGATCACTCAAATTGCGTCCCGATTCAATACATCGTCCACCAGCAGACTTGACCCCATGGGTCTATTGCTGCCTCGCGCACCTTATGGTCGTTCTCCCGTGAGTCTAGATTTTCGAATCGGACGAAAAACTGATAGTGAATTGTAACGTTCAGGGCCTCCTAATGACGATGGAACTCTCAAATTGCGTCCCGATTCAATACATCGTCCTCCAGCAGACTTTTCTCCATGGGTCTATTGCTGCCTCGGGCACCTTATGGCCGTTCTGCTGTGAGTCAAAGATTTTCGAATCTGACGAAAAACTGATAGTGAATTGTAACGTTCACGTCCTCCTAATGACGATGGAACACTCAAATTGCGTCCCGATTCAATACATCGTGCTCCAGCCGACTTGTCTCCATGGTTCTATTGCTGCCTCGGGCACCTTATGGCCGTTCTGCTGTGAGTCTAGATTATCGAATGGGACGAAAAACTGATAGTGAATTGTAACGTTCAGGGCCACCTAATGACGATGGACCACACAAATTGCGTCCCAATTCAATACATCGTCCTCCAGCCGACTTGACTCCATGGGTCTAGAGTGAGTCTAGATTATCGAATGGGACGAAAAACTGATAGTGAATTGTAACGTTCAGGGCCACCTAATAACGATGGATCACTCAAATTGCGTCCCGATTCAATACATCGTCCTCCAGCGTACTTGTCTCCATGGGTCTATTGCTGCCTCGGGCACCTTATGGCCGTTCTGCTGTGAGTCAAAGATTTTCGAATCGGACGAAAAACTGATAGTGAATTGTAACTTTCAGGGCCACCTAATGACGATGGATCACTCAAATTGCGTCCCGATTCAATACATCGTCCTCCAGCCGACTTGTCTCCATGGGTCTATTGCTGCCTCGGGCACCTTATGGCCGTTCTGCTGTGAGTCAAAGATTTTCGAATCGGACGAAAAACTGATAGTGAATTGTAACGTTCAGGGCCACCTAATAATGATGGATCGCTCAAATTGCGTCCCGATTCAATACATCGTCCTCCAGCAGACTTGTCTCCATGGGTATATTGCTGCCGCGGGCACCTTATGGCCGTTCTGCTGTGAGTCAAAGATTTTCGAATCGGACAAAAAACTGATAGTGAATTGTAACATTCAGGGCCACCTAATGACGATGGACCACACAAATTGCGTCCCGATTCAATACATCATCCTCCAGCCGACTTGACTCGATGGGTCTATTGCTGCCTCGTGCACCTTATGGCCGTTCTGCTTTGAGTCTAGATTATCGAATGAGACGAAAAACTGATAGTGAATTGTAACATTCAGGGCCTCCTAATGACGATGGACCACACAAATTGCGTCCCGATTCAATACCTCGTCCTCCAGCCGACTTGACTCCATGGGTCTATTGCTGCCTCGGGCACCTTATGGCCGTTCTGCTGTGAGTCTAGATTATCGAATGGGACGAAAAACTGATAGTGAATTGTAACTTTCAGGGCCACCTAATGACTATGGAACACTCAAATTGCGTCCCGATTCAATACCTCGTGCTCCAGCAGACTTGACTCCATGGGTCTATTGCTGCCTCGGGCACCTTATGGCCGTTCTGCTGTGAGTCTAGATTATCGAATGGGACGAAAAACTGATAGGGCCACCTAATGACGATGGACCACACAAATTGCGTCCCGATTCAATACATCGTCCCTCAGCCGACATGACTCCATGGGTCTATTGCTGCCTCTGGCACCTTATGGCCGTTCACTGTGAGTCTAGATTATCGAATGGGACGAAAAACTGATAGTGAATTGTAACGTTCAGGGCCACCTAATGACGATGGACCACACAAATTGCGTCCCGATTCAATACATCGTCCACCAGCAGACTTGTCTCCATGGGTCTATTGCTGCCTCAAGCACATTATGGTCGTTCTCGCGTGAGTCTAGATTTTCGAATCGGACGAAAAACTGATAGTGAATTGTAACGTTCTGGGCCTCCTAATGACTATGGAACACTCAAATTGCGTCCCGATTCAATACATCGTCCTCCAGCGTACTTGTCTCCATGGGTCTATTTCTGCCTCGGGCACCTTATGGCCGTTCTGCTGTGAGTCAAAGATTTTCGAATCGGACGAAAAACTGATAGTGAATTGTAACATTCAGGGCCACCTAAAAACGATGGATCACTCAAATTGCGTCCCGATTCAATACATCGTCCTCCAGCCGACTTGTCTCCATGGGTCTATTGCTGCCTCGGGCACCTTATGGCCGTTCTGCTGTGAGTCAAAGATTTTCGAATCGGACGAAAAACTGATAGTGATTTATAACGTTCAGGGCATCCTAATGACGATGGAACACTCAAATTGCGTCCCGATTCAATACATCGTCCTCCAGCCGACTTGTCTCGATGGGTATATTGCTGCCTTGGGCACCATATGGCCGTTCTGCTGTGAGTCAAAGATTTTCGAATCGGACGAAAAACTGATAGTGAATTGTAACATTCAGTGCCACCTAATGACGATGGACCACACAAATTGCGTCCCGCTTCATTACATCGTCCTCCAGCCGACTTGACTCAATGGGTCTATTGCTGCCTCGGGCACCTTATGTCCGTTCTGCTGTGAGTCTAGATTATCGAATGAGACGAAAAACTGATAGTGAATTGTAACGTTCAGGGCCACCTAATGACGATGGATCACTCAAATTGCGTCCCGACTCAATACATCGTCCTCCAGCAGACTTGTCTCCATGGGTCTATTGCTGCCTCGGCCACCTTATGGCCGTTCTGCTGTGAGTCAAAGATTTTCGAATCGGACGAAAAACTGATTGTGAATTGTAACTTTGATTGCCACCTAATGACGATGGAACACTCAAATTGCGTCCCGATTCAATACATCGTCCTCCAGCCGACTTGTCTCCATGGGTCTATTGAGCCTCGGGCACCTTATGGCCGTTCTGCTGTGAGTCGAAGATTTTCGAATCGGACGAAAAACTGATAGTGAATTGTAACGTTCAGGGCCACCTAATGACGATGGATCACTCAAATTGCGTCCCGATTCAATACATCGTCCACCAGCAGACTTGTCCCCATGGGTCTATTGCTGCCTCGGGCACCTTATGGTCGTTCTCCCGTGAGTCTAGATTTTCGAATCGGACGAAAAACTGCTAGTGAATTGTAACGTTCAGGGCCTCCTAATGACGATGGAACACTCAACTTGCGTCCCTATTCAATACCTCGTGCTCCAGCAGATATGTCTCCATGGGTCTATAGCTGCCTCGGGCACCTTATGGCCGTTCTGCTGTGACTCAAAAATTTTCGAATCGGACGAAAAACTGATAGTGAATTGTAACGTTCAGGGCCACCTAATGACGATGGATCACTCAAATTGCGTCCCGATTCAATACATCGTCCTCCAGCAGACTTGTCTTCATGGCTCTATTGCTGCCTCGGGCACCTTATGGCCGTTCTGCTGTGAGTCAAAGATTTTCGAATCTGACGAAAAACTGATAGTGAATTGTAACGTTCACGGCCTCCTAATGACGATGGAACACTCAAATTGCGACCCGATTCAATACATCGTCCTCCAGCAGACTTCTCTCCATGGGTCTATTGCTGCCTCGGGCACCTTATGGCCGTTCTGCTGTGAGTCAAAGATTTTCGAGTCTGTCGAAAAACTGATAGTGAATTGTAACGTTCACGGCCTCCTAATGACGAAGGAACACTCAAATTGCGTCCCGATTCAATAAATCATCCTCCAGCCGACTTGTCTCCATGGGTCTATTGCTGCCTTGGGCACCTTATGGCCGTTCTGCTGTGAGTCAAAGGTTTTCGAATCGGACGAAAAACTGATAGTGAATTGTAACTTTCAGGGCCTCCTAATGACGACTGACCACACAAATTGCGTCCCGATTCAATACATCGTCCTCCAGCCGACTTGACTGCATGGTTCTATTGCTGCCTCGGGCACCTTATGGCCGTTCTGCTGTGCGTCTAGATTATCGAATGGGACGAAAAACTGATAGTGAATTGTAACGTTCAGGGCCACCTATTGACGATGGACCACACAAATTGCGTCCCGATTCAATACATCGTCCTCCAGCCGACTTGACTCCATGGGTCTATTGCTGCCTCGGGCACCTTATGGCCGTTCTGCTGTGAGTCTAGATTGTCGAATGGGAAGAAAAACTGATAGTGAATTGTAACGTTCAGGGCCACCTAATGACGATGGATCATTCAAATTGCGTCCCGATTCAATACATCGTCCTCCAGCGTACTTGTCTCCATGGGTCTATTGCTGCCTCGGACACCTTATGGCCGTTCTGCTGTGAGTCAAAGATTTTCGAATCGGACGAAAAACTGATAGTGAATTGTAACTATCAGGGCCACCTAATGACGATGGATCACTCAAATTGCGTCCCGATTCAATACATCGTCCTCCAGCCGACTTGTCTCCATGGGTCTATTGCTGCCTCGGGCACCTTATGGCCGTTCTGCTGTGAGTCAAAGATTTTCGAATCGGACGAAAAACTGATAGTGAATTGTAACGTTCAGGGCCACCTAATGACGATGGATCACTCAAATTGCGTCCCGATTCAATACATCGTCCACCAGCAGACTTGTCTCCATGGGTCTATTGCTGCCTCAAGCACATTATGGTCGTTCTCGCGTGAGTCTAGATTTTCGAATCGGACGAAAAACTGATAGTGAATTGTAACGTTCAGGGCCTCCTAATGACTATGGAACACTCAAATTGCGTCCCGATTCAATACCTCGTGCTCCAGCAGACTTGTCTCCATGGGTCTATTTCTGCCTCGGGCACCTTATGGCCGTTCTGCTGTGAGTCAAAGATTTTCGAATCGGACGAAAAACTGATAGTGATTTATAACGTTCAGGGCATCCTAATGACGATGGAACACTCAAATTGCGTCCCGATTCAATACATCGTCCTCCAGCCGACTTGTCTCAATGGGTATATTGCTGCCTTGGGCACCTTATGGCCGTTCTGCTGTGAGTCAAAGATTTTCGAATCGGACGAAAAACTGATAGTGAATTGTAACATTCAGTGCCACCTAATGACGATGGACCACACAAATTGCGTCCCGCTTCATTACATCGTCCTCCAGCCGACTTGACTCAATGGGTCTATTGCTGCCTCGGGCACCTTATGTCCGTTCTGGTGTGAGTCTAGATTATCGAATGAGACGAAAAACTGATAGTGAATTGTAACGTTCATTGCCACCTAATGACGATGGAACACTCAAATTGCGTCCCGATTCAATACATCGTCCTCCAGCCGACTTGTCTCCATGGGTCTATTGAGCCTCGGGCACCTTATGGCCGTTCTGCTGTGAGTCGAAGATTTTCGAATCGGACGAAAAACTGATAGTGAATTGTAACGTTCAGGGCCACCTAATGACGATGGATCACTCAAATTGCGTCCCGATTCAATACATCGTCCACCAGCAGACTTGTCCCCATGGGTCTATTGCTGCCTCGGGCACCTTATGGTCGTTCTCCCGTGGGTCTAGATTTTCGAATCGGACGAAAAACTGCTAGTGAATTGTAACGTTCAGGGCCTCCTAATGACGATGGAACACTCAACTTGCGTCCCTATTCAATACCTCGTGCTCCAGCAGATATGTCTCCATGGGTCTATTGCTGCCTCGGGCACCTTACGGCCGTTCTGCTGTGACTCAAAAATTTTCGAATCGGACGAAAAACTGCTAGTGAATTGTAACGTTCAGGGCCTCCTAATGACGATGGAACACTCAAATTGCGACCCGATTCAATACATCGTCCTCCAGCAGACTTCTCTCCATGGGTCTATTGCTGCCTCGGGCACCTTATGGCCGTTCTGCTGTGAGTCAAAGATTTTCGAGTCTGTCGAAAAACTGATAGTGAATTGTAACGTTCACGGCCTCCTAATGACGATGGAACACTCAAATTGCGTCCCGATTCAATAAATCATCCTCCAGCCGACTTGTCTCCATGGGTCTATTGCTGCCTTGGGCACCTTATGGCCGTTCTGCTGTGAGTCAAAGGTTTTCGAATCGGACGAAAAACTGATAGTGAATTGTAACTTTCAGGGCCTCCTAATGACGACTGACCACACAAATTGCGTCCCGATTCAATACATCGTCCTCCAGCCGACTTGACTGCATGGTTCTATTGCTGCCTCGGGCACCTTATGGCCGTTCTGCTGTGCGTCTAGATTATCGAATGGGACGAAAAACTGATAGTGAATTGTAACGTTCAGGGCCACCTAATGACGATGGACCACACAAATTGCGTCCCGATTCAATACATCGTCCTCCAGCCGACTTGACTCCATGGGTCTATTGCTGCCTCGGGCACCTTATGGCCGTTCTGCTGTGAGTCTAGATTGTCGAATGGGACGAAAAACTGATAGTGAATTGTAACGTTCAGGGCCACCTAATGACGATGGATCTTTCAAATTGCGTCCCGATTCAATACATCGTCCTCCAGCGTACTTGTCTCCATGGGTCTATTGCTGCCTCGGGCACCTTATGGCCGTTGTGCTGTGAGTCAAAGATTTTCGAATCGGACGAAAAACTGATAGTGAATTGTAACTATCAGGGCCACCTAATGACGATGGATCACTCAAATTGCGTCCCGATTCAATACATCGTCCTCCAGCCGACTTGTCTCCATGGGTCTATTGCTGCCTCGGGCACCTTATGGCCGTTCTGCTGTGAGTCAAAGATTTTCGAATCGGACGAAAAACTGATAGTGAATTGTAACGTTCAGGGCCACCTAATGACGATGGATCACTCAAATTGCGTCCCGATTAAATACATCGTCCACCAGCAGACTTGTCTCCATGGGTCTATTGCTGCCTCAAGCACATTATGGTCGTTCTCCCGTGAGTCTAGATTTTCGAATCGGACGAAAAACTGATAGTGAATTGTAACGTTCAGGGCCTCCTAATGACTATGGAACACTCAAATTGCGTCCCGATTCAATACCTCGTGCTCCAGCAGACTTGTCTCCATGGGTCTATTTCTGCCTCGGGCACCTTATGGCTGTTCTGCTGTGAGTCAAAGATTTTCGAATCGGACGAAGAACTGATAGTGAATTGTAACGTTCAGGGCCACCTAATGACGATGGATCACTCAAATTGCGTCCCGATTCAATACATCGTCCTCCAGCCGACTTGTCTCCATGGGTCTATTGCTGCCTCGGGCACCTTATGGCCGTTCTGCTGTGAGTCAAAGATTTTCGAATCGGACGAAAAACTGATAGTGAATTGTAACATTCAGGGCCACCTAATAACGATGGAACACTCAAATTGCGTCCCGATTCTATACATCGTCCTCCAGCCGACTTGTCTCAATGGGTATATTGCTGCCTTGGGCACCTTATGGCCGTTCTGCTGTGAGTCAAAGATTTTCGAATCGGACGAAAAACTGATAGTGAATTGTAACATTCAGTGCCACCTAATGACGATGGACCACACAAATTGCGTCCCGCTTCATTACATCGTCCTCCAGCCGACTTGACTCAATGGGTCTATTGCTGCCTCGGGCACCTTATGTCCGTTCTGCTGTGAGTCTAGATTATCGAATGAGACGAAAAACTGATAGTGAATTGTAACGTTCAGGGCCACCTAATGACGATGGATCACTCAAATTGCGTCCCGACTCAATACATCGTCCTCCAGCAGACTTGTCTCCATGGGTCTATTGCTGCCTCGGCCACCTTATGGCCGTTCTGCTGTGAGTCAAAGATTTTCGAATCGGACGAACAACTGATTGTGAATTGTAACTTTCATTGCCACCTAATGACGATGGAACACTCAAATTGCGTCCCGATTCAATACATCGTCCTCCAGCCGACTTGTCTCCATGGGTCTATTGAGCCTCGGGCACCTTATGGCCGTTCTGCTGTGAGTCGAAGATTTTCGAATCGGACGAAAAACTGATAGTGAATTGTAACGTTCAGGGCCACCTAATGACGATGGATCACTCAAATTGCGTCCCGATTCAATACATCGTCCACCAGCAGACTTGTCCCCATGGGTCTATTGCTGCCTCGGGCACCTTATGGTCGTTCTCCCGTGAGTCTAGATTTTCGAATCGGACGAAAAACTGCTAGTGAATTGTAACGTTCAGGGCCTCCTAATGACGATGGAACACTCAACTTGCGTCCCTATTCAATACCTCGTGCTCCAGCAGATATGTCTCCATGGGTCTATAGCTGCCTCGGGCACCTTATGGCCGTTCTGCTGTGACTCAAAAATTTTCGAATCGGACGAAAAACTGATAGTGAATTGTAACGTTCAGGGCCACCTAATGACGATGGATCACTCAAATTGCGTCCCGATTCAATACATCGTCCTCCAGCAGAATTGTCTTCATGGGTCTATTGCTGCCTCGGGCACCTTATGGCCGTTCTGCTGTGAGTCAAAGATTTTCGAATCTGACGAAAAACTGATAGTGAATTGTAACGTTCACGGCCTCCTAATGACGATGGAACACTCAAATTGCGACCCGATTCAATACATCGTCCTCCAGCAGACTTCTCTCCATGGGTCTATTGCTGCCTCGGGCACCTTATGGCCGTTCTGCTGTGAGTCAAAGATTTTCGAGTCTGTCGAAAAACTGATAGTGAATTGTAACGTTCACGGCCTCCTAATGACGAAGGAACACTCAAATTGCGTCCCGATTCAATAAATCATCCTCCAGCCGACTTGTCTCCATGGGTCTATTGCTGCCTTGGGCACCTTATGGCCGTTCTGCTGTGAGTCAAAGGTTTTCGAATCGGACGAAAAACTGATAGTGAATTGTAACTTTCAGGGCCTCCTAATGACGACTGACCACACAAATTGCGTCCCGATTCAATACATCGTCCTCCAGCCGACTTGACTGCATGGTTCTATTGCTGCCTCGGGCACCTTATGGCCGTTCTGCTGTGCGTCTAGATTATCGAATGGGACGAAAAACTGATAGTGAATTGTAACGTTCAGGGCCACCTAATGACGATGGACCACACAAATTGCGTCCCGATTCAATACATCGTCCTCCAGCCGACTTGACTCCATGGGTCTATTGCTGCCTCGGGCACCTTATGGCCGTTCTGCTGTGAGTCTAGATTGTCGAATGGGACGAAAAACTGATAGTGAATTGTAACGTTCAGGGCCACCTAATGACGATGGATCATTCAAATTGCGTCCCGATTCAATACATCGTCCTCCAGCGTACTTGTCTCCATGGGTCTATTGCTGCCTCGGACACCTTATGGCCGTTCTGCTGTGAGTCAAAGATTTTCGAATCGGACGAAAAACTGATAGTGAATTGTAACTATCAGGGCCACCTAATGACGATGGATCACTCAAATTGCGTCCCGATTCAATACATCGTCCTCCAGCCGACTTGTCTCCATGGGTCTATTGCTGCCTCGGGCACCTTATGGCCGTTCTGCTGTGAGTCAAAGATTTTCGAATCGGACGAAAAACTGATAGTGAATTGTAACGTTCAGGGCCACCTAATGACGATGGATCACTCAAATTGCGTCCCGATTCAATACATCGTCCACCAGCAGACTTGTCTCCATGGGTCTATTTCTGCCTCGGGCACCTTATGGCCGTTCTGCTGTGAGTCAAAGATTTTCGAATCGGACGAAAAACTGATAGTGATTTATAACGTTCAGGGCATCCTAATGACGATGGAACACTCAAATTGCGTCCCGATTCAATACATCGTCCTCCAGCCGACTTGTCTCAATGGGTATATTGCTGCCTTGGGCACCTTATGGCCGTTCTGCTGTGAGTCAAAGATTTTCGAATCGGACGAAAAACTGATAGTGAATTGTAACATTCAGTGCCACCTAATGACGATGGACCACACAAATTGCGTCCCGCTTCATTACATCGTCCTCCAGCCGACTTGACTCAATGGGTCTATTGCTGCCTCGGGCACCTTATGTCCGTTCTGGTGTGAGTCTAGATTATCGAATGAGACGAAAAACTGATAGTGAATTGTAACGTTCATTGCCACCTAATGACGATGGAACACTCAAATTGCGTCCCGATTCAATACATCGTCCTCCAGCCGACTTGTCTCCATGGGTCTATTGAGCCTCGGGCACCTTATGGCCGTTCTGCTGTGAGTCGAAGATTTTCGAATCGGACGAAAAACTGATAGTGAATTGTAACGTTCAGGGCCACCTAATGACGATGGATCACTCAAATTGCGTCCCGATTCAATACATCGTCCACCAGCAGACTTGTCCCCATGGGTCTATTGCTGCCTCGGGCACCTTATGGTCGTTCTCCCGTGGGTCTAGATTTTCGAATCGGACGAAAAACTGCTAGTGAATTGTAACGTTCAGGGCCTCCTAATGACGATGGAACACTCAACTTGCGTCCCTATTCAATACCTCGTGCTCCAGCAGATATGTCTCCATGGGTCTATTGCTGCCTCGGGCACCTTACGGCCGTTCTGCTGTGACTCAAAAATTTTCGAATCGGACGAAAAACTGCTAGTGAATTGTAACGTTCAGGGCCTCCTAATGACGATGGAACACTCAAATTGCGACCCGATTCAATACATCGTCCTCCAGCAGACTTCTCTCCATGGGTCTATTGCTGCCTCGGGCACCTTATGGCCGTTCTGCTGTGAGTCAAAGATTTTCGAGTCTGTCGAAAAACTGATAGTGAATTGTAACGTTCACGGCCTCCTAATGACGATGGAACACTCAAATTGCGTCCCGATTCAATAAATCATCCTCCAGCCGACTTGTCTCCATGGGTCTATTGCTGCCTTGGGCACCTTATGGCCGTTCTGCTGTGAGTCAAAGGTTTTCGAATCGGACGAAAAACTGATAGTGAATTGTAACTTTCAGGGCCTCCTAATGACGACTGACCACACAAATTGCGTCCCGATTCAATACATCGTCCTCCAGCCGACTTGACTGCATGGTTCTATTGCTGCCTCGGGCACCTTATGGCCGTTCTGCTGTGCGTCTAGATTATCGAATGGGACGAAAAACTGATAGTGAATTGTAACGTTCAGGGCCACCTAATGACGATGGACCACACAAATTGCGTCCCGATTCAATACATCGTCCTCCAGCCGACTTGACTCCATGGGTCTATTGCTGCCTCGGGCACCTTATGGCCGTTCTGCTGTGAGTCTAGATTGTCGAATGGGACGAAAAACTGATAGTGAATTGTAACGTTCAGGGCCACCTAATGACGATGGATCTTTCAAATTGCGTCCCGATTCAATACATCGTCCTCCAGCGTACTTGTCTCCATGGGTCTATTGCTGCCTCGGGCACCTTATGGCCGTTGTGCTGTGAGTCAAAGATTTTCGAATCGGACGAAAAACTGATAGTGAATTGTAACTATCAGGGCCACCTAATGACGATGGATCACTCAAATTGCGTCCCGATTCAATACATCGTCCTCCAGCCGACTTGTCTCCATGGGTCTATTGCTGCCTCGGGCACCTTATGGCCGTTCTGCTGTGAGTCAAAGATTTTCGAATCGGACGAAAAACTGATAGTGAATTGTAACGTTCAGGGCCACCTAATGACGATGGATCACTCAAATTGCGTCCCGATTCAATACATCGTCCACCAGCAGACTTGTCTCCATGGGTCTATTGCTGCCTCAAGCACATTATGGTCGTTCTCCCGTGAGTCTAGATTTTCGAATCGGACGAAAAACTGATAGTGAATTGTAACGTTCAGGGCCTCCTAATGACTATGGAACACTCAAATTGCGTCCCGATTCAATACCTCGTGCTCCAGCAGACTTGTCTCCATGGGTCTATTTCTGCCTCGGGCACCTTATGGCTGTTCTGCTGTGAGTCAAAGATTTTCGAATCGGACGAAAAACTGATAGTGAATTGTAACATTCAGGGCCACCTAATAACGATGGATCACTCAAATTGCCTCCCGATTCAATACATCGTCCTCCAGCAGACTTGTCTCCATGGGTCTATTGCTGCCTCGGGCACCTTATGGCAGTTCTGCTGTGGGTCAAAGATTTTCGAATCGGACGAAGAACTGATAGTGAATTGTAACGTTCAGGGCCACCTTATGACGATGGATCACTCAAATTGCGTCCCGATTCAATACATCGTCCTACAGCCGACTTGTCTCCATGGGTCTATTGCTGCCTCGGCCACCTTATGGCCGTTCTGCTGTGAGTCAAAGATTTTCGAATCGGACGAAAAACTGATAGTGAATTGTAACATTCAGGGCTACCTAATGACGATGGATCAGTCAAATTGCGTCCCGATTCAATACGTCGTCCTCCAGCAGACTTGTCTCCATGGGTCTATTGCTGCCTCGGGCACCTTATGGCTGTTTTGCTGTGAGTCAAAGATTTTCGAATCGGACGAAAAACTGATAGTGAATTGTAACGTTCAGGGCCACCTAATGATGATAGATCACTCAAATTGCGTCCCGATTCAATACATCGTCCTCCAGCAGACTTTTCTCCATGGGTGTATTGCTGCCTCGGGCACCTTATGGCCGTTCTGCTGTGACTCAAAGATTTTCGAATCGGACGAAAAACTGATAGTGAATTATAACGTTCAGGGCCTCCTAATGACGATGGAACACTCAAATTGCGTCCCGATTCAATACATCGTCCTCCAGCCGACTTGTCTCCATGGGTATATTGCTGCCTCGGGCACCTTATGGCCGTTCTGCTGTGAGTCAAAGATTTTCGAATCGGACGAAAAACAGTTAGTGAATTGTAACATTCAGGGCCACCTAATGACGATGGACCACACAAATTGCGTCCCGATTCAATACATCGTCCTCCAGCCGACTTGACTCAATGGGTCTATTGCTGCCTCGGGCACCTTATGGCCGTTCTGCTGTGAGTCTAGATTATCGAATGAGACGAAAAACTGATAGTGAATTGTAACGTTCAGGGCCACCTAATGACGATGGATCACTCAAATTGCGTCCCGATTCAATACATCGTCCTCCAGCATACTTGTCTCTATGGGTCTATTGCTGCCTCGGGCACCTTATGGCCGTTCTGCTGTGAGTCAAAGATTTTCGAATCGGACGAAAAACTGATTGTGAATTGTAACTTTCAGTGCCACCTAATGACGATGGATCACTCAAATTGCGTCCCGATTCAATACATCGTCCTCCAGCCGACTTGTCTCCATGGGTCTATTGCTGCCTCGGGCACCTTATGGCCGTTCTGCTGTGAGTCGAAGATTTTCGAATCGGACGAAAAACTGATAGTGAATTGTAACGTTCAGGGCCACCTAATGACGATGGATCACTCAAATTGCGTCCCGATTCAATACATCGTCCACCAGCAGACTTGTCCCCATGGGTCTATTGCTGCCTCGGGCACCTTATGGTCGTTCTCCCGTGAGTCTAGATTTTCGAATCGGACGAAAAACTGATAGTGAATTGTAACGTTCAGGGCCTCCTAATGACGATGGATCACTCAAATTGCGTCCCGATTCAATACATCGTCCTCCAGCAGACTTGTTTTCACGGGTCTATTGCTGCCTCGGGCACCTTACGGCCGTTCTGCTGTGAGTCAAAGATTTTCGAATCTGACGAAAAACTGATAGTGAATTGTAACGTTCACGGCCTCCTAATGACGATGGAACACTCAAATTGCGTCCCGATTCAATACATCGTCCTCCAGCAGACTTGTCTCCATGGGTCTATTGCTGCCTCGGGCACCTTATGGCCGTTCTGCTGTGAGTCTAGATTATTGAATGGGACGAAAAACTGATAGTGAATTGTAACGTTCAGGGCAACCTAATGATGATGGATCACTCAAATTGCGTCCCGATTCAATACATCGTCCTCCAGCCGACTTGTCTCCATGGGTCTATTGCTGCCTCGGGCACCTTATGGCCGTTCTGCTGTGAGTCAAAGATTTTCGAATCGGACAAAAAACTGATAGTGAATTGTAACGTTCAGGGCCACCTAATGACGATGGATCACTCAAATTGCGTCCCGATTCAATACATCGTCCACCAGCAGACTTGTCTCCATGGGTCTATTGCTGCCTCGGGCACATTATGGTCGTTCTCCCGTGAGTCTAGATTTTCGAATCGGACGAAAAACTGATAGTGAATTGTAACGTTCAGGGCCTCCTAATGACGATGGAACACTCAAATTGCGTCCCGATTCAATACCTCGTGCTCCAGCAGACTTGTCTCCATGGGTCTATTTCTGCCTCGGGCACCTTATGGCCGTTCTGCTGTGAGTCAAAGATTTTCGTATCGGACGAAGAACTGATAGTGAATTGTAACGTTCCGGGCCACCTAATGACGATGGATCACTCAAATTGCGTCCCGATTCAATACATCGTCCTACAGCCGACTTGTCTCCATGGGTCTATTGCTGCCTCGGGCACCTTATGGCCGTTCTGCTGTGAGTCAAAGATTTTCGAATCGGACGAAAAACTGATAGTGAATTGTAACGTTCAGGGCCACCTAATGACGATGGATCACTCAAATTGCGTCCCGATTCAATACATCGTCCTCCAGCAGACTTGTCTTCACGGGTCTATTGCTGCCTCGGGCACCTTATGGCCGTTCTGCTGTGAGTCAAAGATTTTCGAATCTTTCGAAAAACTGATAGTGAATTGTAACGTTCACGGCCTCCTAATGACGATGGAACCCTCAAATTGCGTCCCGATTCAATACTTCGTCCTCCAGCAGACTTGTCTTCATGGGTCTATTGCTGCCTCGGGCACCTTATGGCCGTTCTGCTGTGAGTCAAAGATTTTCGAATCTGACGAAAAACTGATAGTGAATTGTAACATTCAGAGCCTCCTAATGACGATGGACCACACAAATTGCGTCCCGATTCAATACCTCGTCCTCCAGCCGACTTGACTCCATGGGTCTATTGCTGCCTCGGGCACCTTTTGGCCGTTCTGCTGTGAGTCTAGATTATCGAATGGGACGAAAAACTGATAGTGAATTGTAACGTTCAGGTCCACCTAATGGCGATGCATCACTCAAATTGCGTCCCGATTCAATACATCGTCCTCTAGCAGACTTGTCTCCATGGGTCTATTGCTGCATCGTGCACTTTATGGCCGTTCTGCTGTGAGTCAAAGATTTTCGAATCGGACGAAAAACCGATAGTGAATTGTAACATTCAGGGCCACCTAGTGACGATGGATCACTCAAATTGCGTCCCGATTCAATACATCGTCCTCCACCCGACTTGTCTCCATGGGTCTATTGCTGCCTCGGCCACCTTATGGCCGTTCTGCTATGAGTCAAAGATTTTCGAATCGGACGAAAAACTGATAGTGAATTGTAACATTCAGGGCCACCTAATAATGATGGATCACTCAAATTGCGTCCCGATTCAATACATCGTCCTCCACCCGACTTGTCTCCATGGGTCTATTGCTGCCTCGGGCACCTTATGGCCGTTCTGCTGTGAGTCGAAGATTTTCGAATCGGACGAAAAACTGATAGTGAATTGTAACGTTCAGGGCCACCTAATGACGATGGATCACTCAAATTGCGTCCCGATTCAATACATCGTCCACCAGCAGACTTGTCCCCATGGGTCTATTGCTGCCTCGGGCACCTTATGGTCGTTCTCCCGTGAGTCTAGATTTTCGAATCGGACGAAAAACTGATAGTGAATTGTAACGTTCAGGGCCTCCTAATGACGATGGATCACTCAAATTGCGTCCCGATTCAATACATCGTCCTCCAGCAGACTTGTTTTCACGGGTCTATTGCTGCCTCGGGCACCTTACGGCCGTTCTGCTGTGAGTCAAAGATTTTCGAATCTGACGAAAAACTGATAGTGAATTGTAACGTTCACGGCCTCCTAATGACGATGGAACACTCAAATTGCGTCCCGATTCAATACATCGTCCTCCAGCAGACTTGTCTCCATGGGTCTATTGCTGCCTCGGGCACCTTATGGCCGTTCTGCTGTGAGTCTAGATTATTGAATGGGACGAAAAACTGATAGTGAATTGTAACGTTCAGGGCAACCTAATGATGATGGATCACTCAAATTGCGTCCCGATTCAATACATCGTCCTCCAGCCGACTTGTCTCCATGGGTCTATTGCTGCCTCGGGCACCTTATGGCCGTTCTGCTGTGAGTCAAAGATTTTCGAATCGGACAAAAAACTGATAGTGAATTGTAACGTTCAGGGCCACCTAATGACGATGGATCACTCAAATTGCGTCCCGATTCAATACATCGTCCACCAGCAGACTTGTCTCCATGGGTCTATTGCTGCCTCGGGCACATTATGGTCGTTCTCCCGTGAGTCTAGATTTTCGAATCGGACGAAAAACTGATAGTGAATTGTAACGTTCAGGGCCTCCTAATGACGATGGAACACTCAAATTGCGTCCCGATTCAATACCTCGTGCTCCAGCAGACTTGTCTCCATGGGTCTATTTCTGCCTCGGGCACCTTATGGCCGTTCTGCTGTGAGTCAAAGATTTTCGAATCGGACGAAGAACTGATAGTGAATTGTAACGTTCCGGGCCACCTAATGACGATGGATCACTCAAATTGCGTCCCGATTCAATACATCGTCCTACAGCCGACTTGTCTCCATGGGTCTATTGCTGCCTCGGGCACCTTATGGCCGTTCTGCTGTGAGTCAAAGATTTTCGAATCGGACGAAAAACTGATAGTGAATTGTAACGTTCAGGGCCACCTAATGACGATGGATCACTCAAATTGCGTCCCGATTCAATACATCGTCCTCCAGCAGACTTGTCTTCACGGGTCTATTGCTGCCTCGGGCACCTTATGGCCGTTCTGCTGTGAGTCAAAGATTTTCGAATCTTTCGAAAAACTGATAGTGAATTGTAACGTTCACGGCCTCCTAATGACGATGGAACCCTCAAATTGCGTCCCGATTCAATACTTCGTCCTCCAGCAGACTTGTCTTCATGGGTCTATTGCTGCCTCGGGCACCTTATGGCCGTTCTGCTGTGAGTCAAAGATTTTCGAATCTGACGAAAAACTGATAGTGAATTGTAACATTCAGAGCCTCCTAATGACGATGGACCACACAAATTGCGTCCCGATTCAATACCTCGTCCTCCAGCCGACTTGACTCCATGGGTCTATTGCTGCCTCGGGCACCTTTTGGCCGTTCTGCTGTGAGTCTAGATTATCGAATGGGACGAAAAACTGATAGTGAATTGTAACGTTCAGGTCCACCTAATGGCGATGCATCACTCAAATTGCGTCCCGATTCAATACATCGTCCTCTAGCAGACTTGTCTCCATGGGTCTATTGCTGCATCGTGCACTTTATGGCCGTTCTGCTGTGAGTCAAAGATTTTCGAATCGGACGAAAAACCGATAGTGAATTGTAACATTCAGGGCCACCTAGTGACGATGGATCACTCAAATTGCGTCCCGATTCAATACATCGTCCTCCACCCGACTTGTCTCCATGGGTCTATTGCTGCCTCGGCCACCTTATGGCCGTTCTGCTATGAGTCAAAGATTTTCGAATCGGACGAAAAACTGATAGTGAATTGTAACATTCAGGGCCACCTAATAATGATGGATCACTCAAATTGCGTCCCGATTCAATAAATCGTCCTCCACCCGACTTGTCTCCATGGGTCTATTGCTGCCTCGGGCACCTTATGGCCGTTCTGCTGTGAGTCAAAGATTTTCGAATCGGACGAAAAACTGATAGTGAATTGTAACTTTCAGGGCCACCTAATGACGATGGATCACTCAAATTGCGTCCCGATTCAATACATCGTCCTCCAGCCGACTTGTCTCCATGGGTCTATTGCTGCCTCGGGCACCTTATGGTCGTTCTCCCGTGAGTCTAGATTTTCGAATCGGACGAAAAACTGATAGTGAATTGTAACGTTCAGGGTCTCCTAATGACGATGGAACACTCAAATTGCGTCCCGATTCAATACCTCGTGCTCCAGCAGATATGTCTCCATGGGTCTATTGCTGCCTCGGGCACGTTATGGCCGTTGTGCTGTGACTCAAAGATTTTCGAATCGGTCGAAAAACTGATAGTGAATTGTAACGTTCAGGGCCACCTAATGACGATGGATCACTCAAATTGCGTCCCGATTCAATACATCGTCCCCTAGCAGACTTGTCTTGACGGGTCTATTGCTGCCTCGGGCACCTTATGGTCGTTCTGCTGTGAGTCAAAGATTTTCGAATCTGACGAAAAACTGATAGTGAATTGTAACGTTCACGGCCTCCTAATGACGATGGAACACTCAAATTGCGTCTCGATTCAATACATCGTCCTCCAGCAGACTTGTCTCCATGGGTCTATTGCTGCCTCGGGCACCTTATGGCCGTTCTGCTGTGAGTCAAAGATTTTCGAATCTGACGAAAAACTGATAGTAACATTCAGGGCCACCTAATGACGATGGATCATTCAAATTGCGTCCCGATTCAATACATCGTCCTCCAGCCGACTTGTCTCCATGGGTCTATTGCTTCCTCGGGCACCTTATGGCAGATCTGCTGTGACTCAAAGATTTTCGAATCGGACGAAAAACTGATAGTGAATTGTAACATTCAGGGCCACCTAATGACGATGGATCACTCAAATTGCGTCCCGATTCAATACATCGTCCTCCAGCAGACTTATCTCCATGGGTCTATTGCTGCCTCGGGCACGTTATGGCCGTTCTGCTGTGACTCAAAGATTTTCGAATCGGACGAAAAACTAATAGTGAATTGTAACGTTCAGGGCCTCCTAATGACGATGGAACACTCAAATTGCGTCCCGATTCAATACATCGTCCTCCAGCCGACTTGTCTCCATGGGTCTATTGCTGCTTCGGGCACCTTATGGCCGTTCTGCTGTGAGTCAAAGATTTTCGAATCTGACGAAAAACTGATAGTGAATTGTAACATTCAGGGCCACCTAATGACGATGGATCACTCAAATTGCGTCCCGATTCAATACATCGTCCTCCAGCCGACTTGTCATCATGGGTCTATTGCTGCCTCGGGCACCTTATGGCCGTTCTGCTGTGAGTCAAAGATTTTCGAATCGGACGAAAAACTGATAGTGAATTGTAACATTCAGGGCCTCCTAATGACGATGGACCACACAAATTGCGTCACGATTCAATACATCGTCCTCCAGCCGACTTGACTCCATGGGTCCATTGCTGCCTCGGGCACCTTATAGCCGTTCTGCTGTGAGTCTAGATTATCGAATGGGACGAAAAACTGATAGTGAATTGTAACGTTTAGGGCCACCTAATGACGATGGACCACACAAATTACGTCCCGATTCAATACATCGTCCTCCAGCCGACTTGACTCCATGGGTCTATTGCTGCCTCGTGCACCTTATGGCCGTTCTGCTGTGAGTCTAGATTTTCGAATGGGACGAAAAACTGATAGTGAATTGTAACGTTCAGGGCCACCTAATGACGATGGATCACTCAAATTGCGTCCCGATTCAATACATCGTCCTCCAGCCGACTTGACTCCATGGGTCTATTGCTGCCTCGTGCACCTTATGGCCGTTCTGCTGTGAGTCTAGATTTTCGAATGGGACGAAAAACTGATAGTGAATTGTAACGTTCAGGGCCACCTAATGACGATGGATCACTCAAATTGCGTCCCGATTCAATACATCGTCCACCAGCAGACTTGTCTCCATGGGTCTATTGCAGCCTCGGGCACCTTATGGCCGTTCTGCTGTGAGTCAAAGATTTTCGAATCGGACGAAAAACTGATAGTGAATTGTAACTTTCAGGGCCACCTAATGACGATGAATCACTCAAATTGCGTCCCGATTCAATACATCGTCCTCCAGCCGACTTGTCTCCATGGGTCTATTGCTGCCTCGGGCACCTTATGGCCGTTCTGCTGTGAGTCAAAGATTTTCGAATCGGACGAAAAACTGATAGTGAATTGTAACGTTCAGGGCCACCTAATGACGATGGATCACTCAAATTGCGTCCCGATTCAATACATCGTCCACCAGCAGACTTGTCTCCATGGGTCTATTGCTGCCTCGGGCACATTATGGTCGTTCTCCCGTGAGTCTAGATTTTCGAATCGGACGAAAAACTGATAGTGAATTGTAACGTTCAGGGTCTCCTAATGACGACGGAACACCCAAATTGCGTCCCGATTCAATACCTCGTGCTCCAGCAGACTTGTCTCCATGGGTCTATTTCAGCATCGGGCACCCTATGGCTGTTCTGCTGTGAGTCACAGATTTTCGAATCGGACGAAGAACTGATAGTGAATTGTAACGTTCAGGGCAACCTAATGACGATGGATCACTCAAATTGCGTCCCGATTCAATACATCGTCCTCCAGCAGACTTATCTCCATGGGTCTATTGCTGCCTCGGGCACCTTATGGCCGTTCTGCTGTGGGTCATAGATTTTCGAATCGGACGAAAAACTGATAGTGAATTGTTACATTCAGGGCCACCTAATGACGATGGATCACTCAAATTGCGTCCCGATTTAATACATCGTCCTCCAGCAGACTTAACTCCATGGGTCTATTTCTGCCTCGGGCACCTTATGGCCGTTCTTCTGTGGGTCATAGATTTTCGAATCGGACGAAAAACTGATAGTGAATTGTAACATTCTGGGCCACCTAATGACGATGGACCACACAAATTGCGTCCCGATTCAATACATCGTCCTCCAGCCGACTTGTCTCCATGGGTCTATTGCTGCCTCGGGCACCTTATGGCCGTTCTGCTGTGAGTCAAAGATTTTCGAATCGGACGAAAAACTGATAGTGAATTGTAACTTTCAGGGCCACCTAATGACGATGGATCACTCAAATTGCGTCCCGATTCAATACATCGTCCTCCAGCCGACTTGTCTCCATGGGTCTATTGCTGCCTCGGGCACATTATGGCCGTTCTGCTGTGACTCAAAGATTTTCGAATCGTACGAAAAACTAATAGTGAATTGTAACGTTCATGGCCTCCTAATGACGATGGAAGACTCAAATTGCGTCCCGATTCAATACATCGTCCACCAGCAGACTTGTCTCCATGGGTCTATTGCTGCCTCGGGCACATTATGGTCGTTCTCCCGTGAGTCTAGATTTTCGAATCGGACGAAAAACTGATAGTGAATTGTAACGTTCAGGGTCTCCTAATGACGATGGAACACTCAAATTGCGTCCCGATTCAATACCTCGTGCTCCAGCAGACTTGTCTCCATGGGTCTATTTCTGCCTCGGGCACCTTATGGCCGTTCTGCTGTGAGTCAAAGATCTTCGAATCGGACCAAGAACTGATAGTGAATTGTAACGTTCAGGGCCACCTAATGACGGTGGATCACTCAAATTGCGTCCCGATTCAATACATCGTCCTCCAGCAGACCTATCTCCATGGGTCTATTGCTGCCTCGGGCACCTTAAGGCCGTTCTGCTGTGACTCAAAGATTTTCGAATCGGACGAAAAACTAATAGTGAATTTTAACGTTCAGGGCCTCCTAATGACGATGGAACACTCAAATTGCGTCCCGATTCAATACATCGTCCACCAGCAGACTTGTCTCCATGGGTCTATTGCTGCCTCGGGCACCTTATGGCCGTTCTGCTGTGAGTCAAAGATTTTCGAAACTGACGAAAAACTGATAGTGAATTGTAACATTCAGGGCCACCTAATGACGATGGATCACTCAAATTGCGTCCCGATTCAATACATCGTCCTCCAGCCGACTTGTCTCCATGGGTCTATTGCTGCCTCGGGCTCCTTATGGCCGTTCTGCTGTGACTCAAAGATTTTCGAATCGGACGAAAAACTAATAGTGAATTGTAACGTTCAGGGCCTCCTAATGACGATGGAACACTCAAACTGCGTCCCGATTCAATACATCGTCCTCCAGCAGACTTGTCTCCATGGGTCTATGGCTGCCTCGGGCACCTTATGGCCGTTCTGCTGTGACTCAAAGATTTTCGAATCGGACGAAAAACTAATAGTGAATTGCAACTTTCATGGCCTCCTAATGACGATGGAACACTCAAATTGCGTCCCGATTAAATACATCGTCATCCAGCAGACTTATCTCCATGGGTCTATTGCTGCCTCGGGCACATTATGGCCGTTCTGCTGTGACTCAAAGATTTTCGAATCGGACGAAAAACTAATAGTGAATTGCAATGTTCATGGCCTCCTAATGACGATGGAACACTCAAATTGCGTCCCGATTGAATACATCGTCCACCAGCAGACTTGTCTCCATGGGTCTATTGCTGCCTCGGGCACATTATGGTCGTTCTCCCGTGAGTCTAGATTTTCGAATCGGACGAAAAACTGATAGTGAATTGTAACGTTCAGGGTCTCCTAATGACGATGGAACACTCGATTCAATACCTCGTGCTCCAGCAGACTTGTCTCCATGGGTCTATTTCTGCCTCGGGCACCTTATGGCCGTTCTGCTGTGAGTCAAAGATTTTCGAATCGGACGAAGAACTGATAGTGAATTGTAACATTCAGGGCCACCTAATGACGATGTATCACTCAAATTGCGTCCCGATTCAATACATCGTCCTCCAGCAGACCTATCTCCATGGGTCTATTGCTGCCTCGGGCACCTTAAGGCCGTTCTGCTGTGACTCAAAGATTTTCGAATCGGACGAAAAACTAATAGTGAATTGTAACGTTCAGGGCCTCCTAATGACGATGGAACACTCAAATTGCGTCCTGATTTAATACATCGTCCACCAGCAGACTTGTCTCCATGGGTCTATTGCTGCCTCGGGCACCTTATGGCCGTTCTGCTGTGTGTCAAAGATTTTCGAAACTGACGAAAAACTGATAGTGAATTGTAACATTCAGGGCCACCTAATGACGATGGATCACTCAAATTGCGTCCCGATTCAATGCATCGTCCTCCAGCCGACTTGTCTGCATGGGTCTATTGCTGCCTCGGGCACATTATGGCCGTTCTGCTGTGAGTCAAAGATTTTCGAATCGGACGAAAAACTGATAGTGAATTGTAACGTTCAGGGCCACCTAATGACGATGGATCACTCAAATTGCGTCCCGATTCAATACATCGTCCTCCAGCAGACTTGTCTCCATGGGTCTATTGCTGCCTCGGGCACCTTATGGCCGTTCTGCTGTGAGTCAAAGATTATCGAATCGGACGAAAAACTGATAGTGAATTGTAACGTTCAGGGCCTCATAATGACGATGGAACACTCAAATTGCGTCCCGATTCAATACCTCGTGCTCCAGCAGACTTGTTTCCATGGGTCTATTTCTGCCTCGGGCACCTTATGGGCGTTCTGCTGTGAGTCAAAGATTTTCGAATCAGACGAAAAACTGATAGTAACATTCAGGGCAACCTAATGACGATGGATCATTCAAATTGCGTCCCGATTCAATACATCGTCCTCCAGCCGACTTGTCTCCATGGGTCTATTGCTTCCTCGGGCACCTTATGGCCGTTCTGCTGTGACTCAAACATTTTCGAATCGGACGAAAAACTGATAATGAATTGTAACATTCAGGGCCACCTAATGACGATGGATCACTCAAATTGCGTCCCGATTCAATACATCGTCCTCCAGCAGACTTATCTCCATGGGTCTATTGCTGCCTCGGGCACCATATGGCCGTTCTGCTGTGACTCAAAGATTTTCGAATGGGACGAGAAACTAATAGTGAATTGTAACGTTCAGGGCCTCCTACTGACGATGGAACACTCAAATTGCGTCCCGATTCAATACATCGTCCTCCAGCAGACTTGTCTCCATGGGTCTACTGCTGCCTCGGGCACCTTATGGCCGTTCTGCTGTGAGTCAAAGATTTTCGAATCAGACGAAAAACTGATAGTGAATTGTAACATTCAGGGCCACCTAATGACGATAGATTCCTCAAATTGCGTCCCGATTCAATACATCGTCCTCCAGCCGACTTGTCTCCATGGGTCTATTGCTGCCTCGGGCACATTATGGCCGTTCTGCTGTGACTCAAAGATTTTCGAATCGTACGAAAAACTAATAGTGAATTGTAACGTTCATGGCCTCCTAATGACGATGGAAGACTCAAATTGCGTCCCGATTCAATACATCGTCCACCAGCAGACTTGTCTCCATGGGTCTATTGCTGCCTCGGGCACATTATGGTCGTTCTCCCGTGAGTCTAGATTTTCGAATCGGACGAAAAACTGATAGTGAATTGTAACGTTCAGGGTCTCCTAATGACGATGGAACACTCTAATTGCGTCCCGATTCAATACCTCGTGCTCCAGCAGACTTGTCTCCATGGGTCTATTTCTGCCTCGGGCACCTTATGGCCGTTCTGCTGTGAGTCAAAGATCTTCGAATCGGACCAAGAACTGATAGTGAATTGTAACGTTCAGGGCCACCTAATGACGGTGGATCACTCAAATTGCGTCCCGATTCAATACATCGTCCTCCAGCAGACCTATCTCCATGGGTCTATTGCTGCCTCGGGCACCTTAAGGCCGTTCTGCTGTGACTCAAAGATTTTCGAATCGGACAAAAAACTAATAGTGAATTTTAACGTTCAGGGCCTCCTAATGACGATGGAACACTCAAATTGCGTCCCGATTCAATACATCGTCCACCAGCAGACTTGTCTCCATGGGTCTATTGCTGCCTCGGGCACCTTATGGCCGTTCTGCTGTGAGTCAAAGATTTTCGAAACTGACGAAAAACTGATAGTGAATTGTAACATTCAGGGCCACCTAATGACGATGGATCACTCAAATTGCGTCCCGATTCAATGCATCGTCCTCCAGCCGAGTTGTCTGCATGGGTCTATTGCTGCCTCGGGCACCTTATGGCCGTTCTGCTGTGAGTCAAAGATTTTCGAATCGGACGAAAAACTGATAGTGAATTGTAACGTTCAGGGCCACCTAATGACGATGGATCACTCAAATTGCGTCCCGATTCAATACATCGTCCTCCAGCAGACTTGTCTCCATGGGTCTATTGCTGCCTCGGGGACCTTATGGCCGTTCTGCTGTGAGTCAAAGATTATCGAATCGGACGAAAAACTGATAGTGAATTGTAACGTTCAGGGCCTCATAATGACGATGGAACACTCAAATTGCGTCCCGATTCAATACCTCGTGCTCCAGAAGACTTGTCTCCATGGGTCTATTTCTGCCTCAGGCACCTTATGGCCGTTCTGCTGTGAGTCAAAGATTTTCGAATCAGACGAAAAACTGATAGTAACATTCAGGGCAACCTAATGACGATGGATCATTCAAATTGCGTCCCGATTCAATACATCGTCCTCCAGCCGACTTGTCTCCATGGGTCTATTGCTGCCTCGGGCTCCTTATGGCCGTTCTGCTGTGACTCAAAGATTTTCGAATCGGACGAAAAACTAATAGTGAATTGTAACGTTCAGGGCCTCCTAATGACGATGGAACACTCAAACTGCGTCCCGATTCAATACATCGTCCTCCAGCAGACTTGTCTCCATGGGTCTATTGCTGCCTCGGGCACCTTATGGCCGTTCTGCTGTGACTCAAAGATTTTCGAATCGGACGAAAAACTAATAGTGAATTGTAACTTTCATGGCCTCCTAATGACGATGGAACACTCAAATTGCGTCCCGATTAAATACATCGTCATCCAGCAGACTTATCTCCATGGGTCTATTGCTGCCTCGGGCACGTTATGGCCGTTCTGCTGTGACTCAAAGATTTTCGAATCGGACGAAAAACTAATAGTGAATTGCAATGTTCATGGCCTCCTAATGACGATGGAACACTCAAATTGCGTCCCGATTGAATACATCGTCCACCAGCAGACTTGTCTCCATGGGTCTATTGCTGCCTCGGGCACATTATGGTCGTTCTCCCGTGAGTCTAGATTTTCGTATCGGACGAAAAACTGATAGTGAATTGTAACGTTCAGGGTCTCCTAATGACGATGGAACAGTCGATTCAATACCTCGTGCTCCAGCAGACTTGTCTCCATGGGTCTATTTCTGCCTCGGGCACCTTATGGCCGTTCTGCTGTGAGTCAAAGATTTTCGAATCGGACGAAGAACTGATAGTGAATTGTAACGTTCAGGGCCACCTAATGACGATGTATCACTCAAATTGCGTCCCGATTCAATACATCGTCCTCCAGCAGACCTATCTCCATGGGTCTATTGCTGCCTCGGGCACCTTAAGGCCGTTCTGCTGTGACTCAAAGATTTTCGAATCGGACGAAAAACTAATAGTGAATTGTAACGTTCAGGGCCTCCTAATGACGATGGAACACTCAAATTGCGTCCTGATTTAATACATCGTCCACCAGCAGACTTGTCTCCATGGGTCTATTGCTGCCTCGGGCACCTTATGGCCGTTCTGCTGTGTGTCAAAGATTTTCGAAACTGACGAAAAACTGATAGTGAATTGTAACATTCAGGGCCACCTGATGACGATGGATCACTCAAATTGCGTCCCGATTCAATGCATCGTCCTCCAGCCGACTTGTCTGCATGGGTCTATTGCTGCCTCGGGCACATTATGGCCGTTCTGCTGTGAGTCAAAGATTTTCGAATCGGACGAAAAACTGATAGTGAATTGTAACGTTCAGGGCCACCTAATGACGATGGATCACTCAAATTGCGTCCCGATTCAATACATCGTCCTCCAGCAGACTTGTCTCCATGGGTCTATTGCTGCCTCGGGCACCTTATGGCCGTTCTGCTGTGAGTCAAAGATTATCGAATCGGACGAAAAACTGATGGTGAATTGTAACGTTCAGGGCCTCATAATGACGATGGAACACTCAAATTGCGTCCCGATTCAATACCTCGTGCTCCAGCAGACTTGTCTCCATGGGTCTATTTCTGCCTCGGGCACCTTATGGGCGTTCTGCTGTGAGTCAAAGATTTTCGAATCAGACGAAAAACTGATAGTAACATTCAGGGCAACCTAATGACGATGGATCATTCAAATTGCGTCCCGATTCAATACATCGTCCTCCAGCCGACTTGTCTCCATGGGTCTATTGCTTCCTCGGGCACCTTATGGCCGTTCTGCTGTGACTCAAACATTTTCGAATCGGACGAAAAACTGATAATGAATTGTAACATTCAGGGCCACCTAATGACGATGGATCACTCAAATTGCGTCCCGATTCAATACATCGTCCTCCAGCAGACTTATCTCCATGGGTCTATTGCTGCCTCGGGCACCTTATGGCCGTTCTGCTGTGACTCAAAGATTTTCGAATGGGACGAGAAACTAATAGTGAATTGTAACGTTCAGGGCCTCCTACTGACGATGGAACACTCAAATTGCGTCCCGATTCAATACATCGTCCTCTAGCAGACTTGTCTCCATGGGTCTACTGCTGCCTCGGGCACCTTATGGCCGTTCTGCTGTGAGTCAAAGATTTTCGAATCAGATGAAAAACTGATAGTGAATTGTAACATTCAGGGCCACCTAATGACGATAGATTCCTCAAATTGCGTCCCGATTCAATACATCGTCCTCCAGCCGACATGGCTCCATGGGTCCATTGCTGCCTCGGGCACCTTATGGCCGTTCTGCTGTGAGTCAAAGATTTTCGAATCGGACGAAAAACTGATAGTGAATTCTAACATTCAGGGCCTCCTAATGACGATGGACCACTCAAATTGCGTCCCGATTCAATACCTCGTGCTCCAGCAGACTTGTCTCCATGGGTCTATTTTTGCCTCGGGCACCTTATGGCCGTTCTGCTGTGAGTCAAAGATTTTCGAATCGGACGAAAAACTGATAGTGAATTGTAACATTCAGGGCCACCTAATAACGATGGATCACTCAAATTGCGTCCCGATTCAATACATCGTCCTCCAGCAGACTTGTCTCCATGGGTCTATTGCTGCCTCGGGCACCTTATGGCAGTTCTGCTGTGGGTCAAAGATTTTCGAATCGGACGAAGAACTGATAGTGAATTGTAACGTTCAGGGCCACCTAACGACGATGGATCACTCAAATTGCGTCCCGATTCATTACATCGTCCTCCAGCCGACTTGTCTCCATGGGTCTATTGCTGCCTCGGGCACCTTATGGCCGTTCTGCTGTGAGTCAAAGATTTTCGAATCTGACGAAAAACTGATAGTGAATTGTAACATTCAGGGCCACCTAATGACGATGGATCACTCAAATTGCGTCCCGATTCAATGCATCGTCCTCCAGCCGACTTGTCTGCATGGGTCTATTGCTGCCTCGGGCACCTTATGGCCGTTCTGCTGTGAGTCAAAGATTTTCGAATCGGGCGAAAAACTGATAGTGAATTGTAACATTCAGGGCCTCCTAATTACGATAGACCACACAAATTGCGTCCCGATTCAATACATCGTCCTCCAGCAGACTTGTCTCCATGGGTCTATTGCTGCCTCGGGCACCTTATGGCCGTTCTGCTGTGAGTCAAAGATTTTCGAATCTGACGAAAAACTTATAGTGAATTGTAACATTCAGGGCCACCTAATGGCGATGGATCACTCAAATTGCGTCCCGATTCAATGCATCGTCCTCCAGCCGACTTGTCTGCATGGGTCTATTGCTGCCTCGGGCACCTTATGGCCGTTCTGCTGTGAGTCAAAGATTTTCGAATCGGACGAAAAACTGATAGTGAATTGTAACATTCAGGGCCTCCTAATGACGATGGACCACAGAAATTGCGTCCCGATTCAATACATCGTCCTCGAGCCGATTTTACTCCATGGGTCTATTGCTGCCTCGGGCACCTTATGGCCGTTCAGCAGTGAGTCAAAGATTTTCGAATCGGACGAAAAACTGATAGTGAATTGTAACATTCAGGGCCACCTAATAACGATGGATCACTCAAATTGCGTCCCGATTCAATACATCGTCCTCCAGCAGACTTGTCTCAATGGGTCTATTGCTGCTTCGGGCACCTTATGGCAGTTCTGCTGTGGGTCAAAGATTTTCGAATCAGACGAAGAACTGATATTGAATTGTAACGTTCAGGGCCACCTAATGACGATGGATTACTCAAATTGCGTCCCGATTCATTACATCGTCCTCCAGCCGACTTGTCTCCAAGGGTCTATTGCTGCCTCGGGCACATTATGGTCGTTCTCCCGTGATTCTAGATATTCGAATCGGACGAAGAACTGATAGTGAATTGTAACGTTCAGGGCCACCTAACGACGATGGATCACTCAAATTGCGTCCCGATTCATTACATCGTCCTCCACCCGACTTGTCTCCATGGGTCTATTGCTGCCTCGTCCACCTTATGGCCGTTCTGCTGTGAGTCAAAGATTTTTGAATCGGACGAAGAACTGATAGTGAATTGTAACGTTCAGGGTCTCCTAATGACGATGGAACACTCAAATTGCGTCCCGATTCAATACCTCGTGCTCCAGCAGACTTGTCTCCATGGGTCTATTTCTGCCTCGGGCACCTTATGGCCGTTCTGCTGTGAGTCAAAGATTTTCGAATCGGACGAAGAACTGATAGTGAATAGTAACGTTCAGGGCCACCTAATGACGATGGATCACTCAAATTGCGTCCCGATTCAATACATCGTCCTCCAGGAGACCTATCTCCATGGGTCTATTGCTGCCTCGGGCACCTTAAGGCCGTTCTGCTGTGACTCAAAGATTTTCGAATCGGACGAAAAACTAATAGTGAATTGTAACGTTCAGGGCCTCCTAATGACGATGGAACACTCAAATTGCGTCCCGATTCAATAAATCGTCCACCAGCAGACTTGTCTCCATGGGTCTATTGCTTCCTCGGGCACCTTATGGCCGTTCTGCTGTGAGTCAAAGATTTTCGAAACTGACGAAAAACTGATAGTGAATTGTATTATTCAGGGCCACCTAATGACGATGGATCACTCAAATTGCGTCCCGATTCAATGCATCGTCCTCCAGCCGACATGTCTGCATGGGTCTATTGCTGCCTCGGGCACCTTATGGCCGTTCTGCTGTGAGTCAAAGATTTTCGAATCGGACGAAAAACTGATAGTGAATTGTAACGTTCAGTTCCACCTAATGACGATGGATCACTCAAATTGCGTCCCGATTCAATACATCGTCCTCCAGCAGACTTGTCTCCTTGGGTCTATTGCTGCCTCGGGCACCTTATGGCCGTTCTGCTGTGAGTCAAAGATTATCGAATCGGACGAAAAACTGATAGTGAATTGTAACGTTCAGGGCCTCATAATGACGATGGAACACTCAAATTGCGTCCCGATTCAATACCTCGTGCTCCAGCAGACTTGTCTCCATGGGTCTATTTCTGCCTCGGGCACCTTATGGCCGTTCTGCTGTGAGTCAAAGATTTTCGAATCAGACGAAAAACTGATAGTAACATTCAGGGCAACCTAATGACGATGGATCATTCAAATTGCGTCCCGATTCAATACATCGTCCTCCAGCCGACTTGTCTCCGTGGGTCTATTGCTTCCTCGGGCACCTTATGGCCGTTCTGCTGTGACTCAAACATTTTCGAATCGGACGAAAAACTGATAATGAATTGTAACATTCAGGGCCACCTAATGACGATGGATCACTCAAATTGCGTCCCGATTCAATACATCGTCCTCCAGCAGACTTATCTCCATGGGTCTATTGCTGCCTCTGGCACCTTATGGCCGTTCTGCTGTGACTCAAAGATTTTCGAATCGGACGAAAAACTAATAGTGAATTGTAACGTTCAGGGCCTCCTAATGACGATGGAACACTCTAATTGCGTCCCGATTCAATACATCGTCCTCCAGCAGACTTGTCTCCATGGGTCTATTGCTGCCTCGGGCATCTTATGGCCGTTCTGCTGTGACTCAAAGATTTTCGAATCGGACGAAAAACTAATAGTGAATTGTAACTTTCATGGCCTCCTAATGACGATGGAACACTCAAATTGCGTCCCGATTCAATACATCGTCCACCAGCAGACTTGTCTCCATGGGTCTATTGCTGCCTCGGGCACATTATGGTCGTTCTCCCGTGGGTCTAGATTTTCGAATCGGACGAAAAACTGATAGTGAATTGTAACGTTCAGGGTCTCATAATGACGATGGAACACTCAAATTGCGTCCCGATTCAATACCTCGTGCTCCAGCAGACTTGTCTCCATGGGTCTATTTCTGCCTCGGGCACCTTATGGCCGTTCTGCTGTGAGTCAAAGATTTTCGAATCGGACGAAGAACTGATAGTGAATTGTAACGTTCAGGGCCACCTAATGACGATGGATCACTCAAATTGCGTCCCGATTCAATACATCGTCCTCCAGCAGACCTATCTCCATGGGTCTATTGCTGCCTCGGGCACCTTAAGGCCGTTCTGCTGTGACTCAAAGATTTTCGAATCGGACGAAAAACTAATAGTGAATTGTAACGTTCAGGGCCTCCTAATGACGATGGAACACTCAAATTGCGTCCCGATTCAATACATCGTCCACCAGCAGACTTGTCTCCATGGGTCTATTGCTGCCTCGGGCACCTTATGGCCGTTCTGCTGTGAGTCAAAGATTTTCGAATCGGACGAAGAACTGATAGTGAATTGTAACGTTCAGGGCCTCATAATGACGATGGAACACTCAAATTGCGTCCCGATTCAATGCATCGTCCTCCAGCCGACATGTCTGCATGGGTCTATTGCTGCCTCGGGCACCTTATGGCCGTTCTGTTGTGAGTCAAAGATTTTCGAATCGGACGAAAAACTGATAGTGAATTGTAACGTTCAGGGCCACCTAATGACGATGGATCACTCAAATTGCGTCCCGATTCAATACATCGTCCTCCAGCAGACTTGTCTCCTTGGGTCTATTGCTGCCTCGGGCACCTTATGGCCGTTCTGCTGTGAGTCAAAGATTATCGAATCGGACGAAAAACTGATAGTGAATTGTAACTTTCAGGGCCTCATAATGACGATGGAACACTCAAATTGCGTCCCGATTCAATACCTCGTGCTCCAGCAGACTTGTCTCAATGGGTCTATTTCTGCCTCGGGCACCTTATGGCCGTTCTGCTGTGAGTCAAAGATTTTCGAATCAGACGAAAAACTGATAGTAACATTCAGGGCAACCTAATGACGATGGATCATTCAAATTGCGTCCCGATTCAATACATCGTCCTCCAGCCGACTTGTCTCCATGGGTCTATTGCTTCCTCGGGCACCTTATGGCCGTTCTGCTGTGACTCAAACATTTTCGAATCGGACGAAAAACTGATAATGAATTGTAACATTCAGGGCCACCTAATGACGATGGATCACTCAAATTGCGTCCCGATTCAATACATCGTCCTCCAGCAGACTTATCTCCATGGGTCTATTGCTGCCTCTGGCACCTTATGGCCGTTCTGCTGTGACTCAAAGATTTTCGAATCGGACGAAAAACTAATAGTGAATTGTAACGTTCAGGGCCACCTAATGACGATGCATCACTCAAATTGCGTCCCGATTCAATACATCGTCCACCAGCAGACTTGTCTCCATGGGTCTATAGCTGCCTCGGGCACATTATGGTCGTTCTCCCGTGAGTCTAGATTTTCGAATCGGACGAAAAACCGATAGTGAATGGTAACGTTCAGGGACTCCTAATGACGATGGAACACTCAAATTGCGTCCCGATTCAGTACCTCGTGCTCCAGCAGACTTGTCTCCATGGGTCTATTTCTGCTTCGGGCACCTTATGGCCGTTCTGCTGTGAGTCAAAGATTTTCGAATCGGACGAAGAACTGATAGTGAATTGTAACGTTCAGGGCCACCTAATGACGATGGATCACTCAAATTGCGTCCCGATTCAATACATCGTCCTCCAGCAGACTTATCTCCATGGGTCTATTGCTGCCTCGGGCACCTTATGGCCGTTCTGCTGTGAGTCAAAGATTTTCGAATCTGACGAAAAACTGATAGTGAATTGTAACATTCAGGGCCACCTAATGACGATGGATCACTCAAATTGCGTCCCGATTCAATGCATCGTCCTCCAGCCGACTTGTCTGCATGGGTCTATTGCTTCCTCGGGCACCTTATGGCCGTTCTGCTGTGAGTCAAAGATTTTCGAATCGGACGAAAAACTGATAGTGAATTGTAACATTCAGGGCCTCCTAATGACGATGGACCACACAAATTGCGTCCCGATTCAATACATCGTCCTCCAGCAGACTTGTCTCCATGGGTCTATTGCTGCCTCGGGCACCTTATGGCCGTTCTGCTGTGAGTCAAAGATTTTCGAATCTGACGAAAAACTGATAGTGAATTGTAACATTCAGGGCCACCTAATGACGATGGATCACTCAAATTGCGTCCCGATTCAATGCATCGTCCTCCAGCCGACTTGTCTGCATGGGTCTATTGCTGCTTCGGGCACCTTATGGCCGTTCTGCTGTGAGTCAAAAATTTTCGAATCGGACGAAAAACTGATAGTGAATTGTAACATTCAGGGCCTCCTAATGACGATGGACCACACAAATTGCGTCCCGATTCAATTCATCGTCCTCCAGCCGACTTTACTCCATGGGTCTATTGCTGCCTCGGGCACCTTATGGCCGTTCAGCAGTGAGTCAAAGATTTTCGAATCGGACGAAAAACTGATAGTGAATTGTAACATTCAGGGCCACCTAATAACGATGGATCACTCAAATTGCGTCCCGATTCAATGTATCGTCCTCCAGCAGACTTGTCTCAATGGGTCTATTGCTGCCTCGGGCACCTTATGGCAGTTCTGCTGTGGGTCAAAGATTTTCGAATCAGACGAAGAACTGATATTGAATTGTAACGTTCAGGGCCACCTAATGACGATGGATTACTCAAATTGCGTCCCGATTCATTACATCGTCCTCCAGCCGACTTGTCTCCATGGGTCTATTGCTGCCTCGGGCACATTATGGTCGTTCTCCCGTGAGTCTAGATTTTCGAATCGGACGAAAAACTGATAGTGAATTGTAACGTTCAGGGTCTCCTAATGACGATGGAACACCCAAATTGCGTCCCGATTCAATACCTCGTGCTCCAGCAGACTTGTCTCCATGGGTCTATTTCAGCATCGGGCACCTTATGGCCGTTCTGCTGTGAGTCAAAGATTTTCGAATCGGACGAAGAACTGATAGTGAATTGTAACGTTCAGGGCCAACTAATGACGATGGATCACTCAAATTGCGTCCCGATTCAATACATCGTCCTCCAGCAGACTTATCTCCATGGGTCTATTGCTGCCTCGGGCACCTTATGGCCGTTCTGCTGTGGGTCATAGATTTTCGAATCGGACGAAAAACTGATAGTGAATTGTTACATTCAGGGCCACCTAATGACGATGGATCACTCAAATTGCGTCCCGATTTAATACATCGTCCTCCAGCAGACTTATCTCCATGGGTCTATTTCTGCCTCGGGCACCTTATGGCCGTTCTGCTGTGGGTCATAGATTTTCGAATCGGACGAAAAACTGATAGTGAATTGTAACATTCAGGGCCACCTAATGACGATGGACCACACAAATTGCGTCCCGATTCAATACCTCGTCCTCCAGCCGACTTGACTCCATGGGTCTATTGCTGCCTCGGGCACCTTATGGCCGTTCTGCTGTGAGTCAAAGATTTTCGAATCGGACGAAAAACTGATAGTGAATTGTAACGTTCAGGACCACCTAATGACGATGGATCACTCAAATTGCGTCCCGATTCAATACATCGTCCACCAGCAGACTTGTCTCCATGGGTCTATTGCTGCCTCGGGCACATTATCGTCGTTCTCCCGTGAGTCTAGATTTTCGAATCGGACGAAAAACTGATAGTGAATTGTAACGTTCAGGGCCACCTAATGACGATGGATCACTCAAATTGCGTCCCGATTCAATACATCGTCCTCCAGCAGACTTGTCTCCATGGGTCTATTTCTGCCTCGGGAACCTCATGGCCGTTGTGCTGTGAGTCAAAGATTTTCGAATCGGACGAAGAACTGATAGTGAATTGTAACGTTCAGGGCCACCTAATGACGATGGATCACTCAAATTGCGTCCCGATTCAATACATCGTCCTCCAGCAGACTTATCTCCATGGGTCTATTGCTGCCTCGGGCACCTTAAGGCCGTTCTGCTGTTACTCAAAGATTTTCGAATCGGACGAAAAACTAATAGTGAATTGTAACGTTCAGGGCCTCCTAATGACGATGGATCACTCAAATTGCGTCCCGATTCAATACATCGTCCACCAGCAGACTTGTCTCCATGGGTCTATTGCTGCCTCGGGCACATGATGGTCGTTCTCCCGTGAGTCTAGATTTTCGAATCGGACGAAAAACTGATAGTGAATTGTAACGTTCAGGGTCTCCTAATGACGATGGAACACTCAAATTGCGTCCCGATTCAATACATCGTCCACCAGCAGACTTGTCTCCATGGGTCTATTGCTGCCTCGGGCACCTTATGGCCGTTCTGCTGTGAGTCAAAGATTTTCGAAACTGACGAAAAACTGATAGTGAATTGTAACATTCAGGGCCACCTAATGACGATGGATCACTCAAACTGCGTCCCGATTCAATGCATCGTCCTCCAGCCGACATGTCTGCATGGGTCTATTGCTGCCTCGGGCACCTTATGGCCGTTCTGCTGTGAGTCAAAGATTTTCGAATCGGACGAAAAACTGATAGTGAATTGTAACGTTGAGGGCCACCTAATGACGATGGATCACTCAAATTGCGTCCCGATTCAATACATCGTCCTCCAGCAGACTTGTCTCCATGGGTCTATTGCTGCCTCGGGCACCTTATGGCCGTTCTGCTGTGAGTCAAAGATTATCGAATCGGACGAAAAACTGATAGTGAATTGTAACGTTCAGGGCCACCTAATGACGATGGATCACTCAAATTGCGTCCCGATTCAATACATCGTCCACCAGCAGACTTGTCTCCTTGGGTCAATTGCTGCCTCGGGCACATTATGGTCGTTCTCCCGTGAGTCTAGATTTTCGAATCGGACGAAAAACTGATAGTGAATTGTAACGTTCAGGGTCTCCTAATGCCGATGGAACACCCAAATTTCGTCCCGATTCAATACCTCGTGCTCCAGCAGACTTGTCTCCATGGGTCTATTTCAGCATCGGGCACCTTATGGCCGTTCTGCTGTGAGTCAAAGATTTTCGAATCGGACGAAGAACTGATAGTGAATTGTAACGTTCAGGGCCACCTAATGACGATGGATCACTCAAATTGCGTCCCGATTCAATACATCGTTCTCCAGCAGACTTATCTCCATGGGTCTATTGCTGCCTCGGGCACCTTATGGCCGTTCTGCTGTGGGTCATAGATTTTCGAATCGGACGAAAAACTGATAGTGAATTGTTACATTCAGGGCCACCTAATGACGATGGATCACTCAAATTGCGTCCCGATTTAATACATCGTCCTCCAGCAGACTTATCTCCATGGGTCTATTTCTGCCTCGGGCACCTTATGGCCGTTCTGCTGTGGGTCATAGATTTTCGAATCGGACGAAAAACTGATAGTGAATTGTAACATTCAGGGCCACCTAATGACGATGGACCACACAAATTGCGTCCTGATTCAATACCTCGTCCTCCAGCCGACTTGACTCCATGGGTCTATTGCTGCCTCGGGCACCTTATGGCCGTTCTGCTGTGAGTCAAAGATTTTCGAATCGGACGAAAAACTGATAGTGAATTGTAACTTTCAGGGCCACCTAATGACGATGGATCACTCAAATTGCGTCCCGATTCAATACATCGTCCACCAGCAGACTTGTCTCCATGGGTCTATTGCTGCCTCGGGCACCTTATGGCCGTTCTGCTGTGAGTCAAAGATTTTCGAAACTGACGAAAAACTGATAGGGCCACCTAATGACGATGCATCACTCAAATTGCGTCCCGATTCAATACATCGTCCACCAGCAGACTTGTCTCCATGGGTCTATTGCTGCCTTGGGCACATTATGGTAGTTCTCACGTGAGTCTAGATTTTCGAATCGGACGAAAAACTGATAGTGAATTGTAACGTTCAGGGTCTCCTAATGACGATGGAACACTCAAACTGCGTCCCGATTCAATACCTCGTGCTCCAGCAGACTTGTCTCCATGGGTCAATTTCTGCCTCGGGAACCTTATGGCCGTTCTGCTGAGAGTCAAAGATTTTCGAATCGGACGAAGAACTGATTGTGAATTGTAACGTTCAGGGCCAACTAATGACGATGGAACACTCAAATTGCGTCCCGATTCAATACATCGTCCACCAGCAGACTTGTCTCCATGGGTCTATTGCTGCCTCGGGCACATTATGGTCGTTCTCCCGTGAGTCTAGATTTTCGAATCGGACGTAAAACTGATAGTGAATTGTAACGTTCAGGGTCTCCTAATGACGATGGAACACTCAAATTGCGTCCCGATTCAATACATCGTCCACCAGCAGACTTGTCTCCATGGGTCTATTGCTGCCTCGGGCACCTTATGGCCGTTCTGCTGTGAGTCAAAGATTTTCGAAACTGACGAAAAACTGATAGTGAATTGTAACAATCAGGGCCACCTAATGACGATGGATCACTCAAACTGCGTCCCGATTCAATGCATCGTCCTCCAGCCGACATGTCTGCATGGGTCTATTGCTGGCTCGGGCACCTTATGGCCGTTCTGCTGTGAGTCAAAGATTTTCGAATCGGACGAAAAACTGATAGTGAATTGTAACGTTCAGGGCCACCTAATGACGATGGATCACTCAAATTGCGTCCCGATTCAATACATCGTCCTCCAGCAGACTTGTCTCCATGGGTCTATTGCTGCCTCGGGCACCTTATGGCCGTTCTGCTGTGAGTCAAAGATTATCGAATCGGACGAAAAACTGATAGTGAATTGTAACGTTCAGGGCCTCATAATGACGATGGAACACTCAAATTGCGTCCCGATTCAATACCTCGTGCTCCAGCAGACTTGTCTCCACGGGTCTATTTCTGCCTCGGGCACCTTATGGCCGTTCTGCTGTGAGTCAAAGATTTTCGAATCAGACGAAAAACTGATAGTAACATTCAGGGCAACCTAATGACGATGGATCATTCAAATTGCGTCCCGATTCAATACATCGTCCTCCAGCCGACTTGTCTCCATGGGTCTATTGCTTCCTCGGGCACCTTATGGCCGTTCTGCTGTGACTCAAACATTTTCGAATCGGACGAAAAACTGATAATGAATTGTAACATTCAGGGCCACCTAATGACGATGGATCACTCAAATTGCGCCCCGATTCAATACATCGTCCTCCAGCAGACTTATCTTCATGGGTCTATTGCTGCCTCGGGCACCTTGTGGCCGTTCGGCTGTGACTCAAAGATTTTCGAATCGGACGAAAAACTAATAGTGAATTGTAACGTTCAGGGCCTCCTAATGACGATGGATCACTCAAATTGCGTCCCGATTCAATACATCGGCCTCCAGCAGACTTGTCTCAATGGGTCTATTGCTGCCTCGGGCACCATATGGCAGTTCTGCTGTGGGTCAAAGATTTTCGAATCGGACGAAGAACTGATAGTGAATTGTAACTTTCAGGGCCACCTAATGACGATGGATGACTCAAATTGCGTCCCGATTCATTACATCGTCCTCCAGCCGACTTGTCTCCATGGGTCTATTGCTGCCTCGGGCACCTTATGGCCGTTCTGCTGTGAGTCAAAGATTTTCGAATCGGACGAAGAACTGATAGTGAATTGTAACGTTCAGGGCCACCTAATGACGATGCATCACTCAAATTGCGTCCCGATTCAATACATCGTCCTCCAGCAGACTTGTCTCCATGGGTCTATTGCTGCCTCGGGCACCTTATGGCCGTTCTGCTGTGACTCAAAGATTTTCGAATCGGACGAAAAACTAATAGTGAATTGTAACTTTCATGGCCTCCTAATGACGATGGAACACTCAAATTGCGTCCCGATTCAATACATCGTCATCCAGCAGACTTACCTCCATGGGTCTATTGCTGCCTCGGGCACCTTAAGGCCGTTCTGCTGTGACTCAAAGATTTTCGAATCGGACGAAAAACTAATAGTGAATTGTAACGTTCAGGGCCTCCTAATGACGATGGAACACTCAAATTGCGTCCCGATTCAATACATCGTCCACCAGCAGACTTGTCTCCATGGGTCTATTGCTGCCTCGGGCACATTATGGCCGTTCTGCTGTGACTCAAAGATTTTCGAATCGGACGAAAAACTAATAGTGAATTGTAACGATCATGGCCTCCTAATGACGATGGAACACTCAAATTGGGTCCCGATTCAATACATCGTCCACCAGCAGACTTGTCTCCATGGGTCTATTGCTGCCTCGGGCACATTATGGTCGTTCTCCCGTGAGTCTAGATTTTCGAATCGGACGAAAAACTGATAGTGAATTGTAACGTTCAGGGTCTCCTAATGACGATGGAGCACTCAAATTGCGTCCCGATTCAATACCTCGTGCTCCAGCAGACTTGTCTCCATGGGTCTATTTCTGCCTCGGGCACCTTATGGCCGTTCTGCTGTGAGTCAAAGATTTTCGAATCGGACGAAGAACTGATAGTGAATTGTAACGTTCAGGGCCACCTAATGACGATGGATCACTCAAATTGCGTCCCGATTCAATACATCGTCCTCCAGCAGACCTATCTCCATGGGTCTATTGCTGCCTCGGGCACCTTAAGGCCGTTCTGCTGTGACTCAAAGATTTTCGAATCGGACGAAAAACCAATAGTGAATTGTAACGTTCAGGGCCTCCTAATGACGATGGAACACTCAAATTGCGTCCCGATTCAATACATCGTCCCCCAGCAGATTTGTCTCCATGGGTCTATTGCTGCCTCGGGCACCTTATGGCCGTTCTGCTGTGAGTCAAAGATTTTCGAATCGGACGAAAAACTGATAGTGAATTGTAACATTCAGGGCCACCTAATGACGATGGATCACTCAAATTGCGTCCCGATTCAATGCATCGTCCTCCAGCCGACTTGTCTGCATGGGTCTATTGCTGCCTCGGGCACCTAATGGCCGTTCTGCTGTGAGTCAAAGATTTTCGAATCGGACGAAAAACTGATAGTGAATTGTAACGTTCAGGGCCACCTAATGACGATGGATCACTCAAATTGCGTCCCGATTCAATACATCGTCCTCCAGCAGACTTGTCTCCATGGGTCTATTGCTGCCTCGGGCACCTTATGGCCGTTCTGCTGTGAGTCAAAGATTATCGAATCGGACGAAAAACTGATAGTGAATTGTAACGTTCAGGGCCTCATAATGACGATGGAACACTCAAATTGCGTCCCGATTCAATACCTCGTGCTCCAGCAGACTTGTCTCCATGGGTCTATTTCTGCCTCGGGCACCTTATGGCCGTTCTGCTGTGAGTCAAAGATTTTCGAATCAGACGAAAAACTGATAGTAACATTCAGGGCAACCTAATGACGATGGATCATTCAAATTGCGTCCCGATTCAATACATCGTCCTCCAGCCGACTTGTCTCCATGGGTCTATTGCTGCCTCGGGCACCTTATGGCCGTTCTGCTGTGATTCAAAGATTTTCGAATCGGAAGAAAAACTGATAGTGAATTGTAACATTCAGGGCCTCCTAATGACGATGGACCACACAAATTCCGTCCCGATTCAATACCTCGTCCTCCAGCCGACTTGACTCCATGGGTCTATTGCTGCCTCGGGCACCTTATGGCCATTCTGCTGTGAGTCTAGATTATCGAATGGTACGAAAAACTGATAGTGAATTGTAACGTTCAGGTCCACCTAATGACGATGGATCACTCAAATTGCGTCCCGATTCAATACATCGTCCTCCACCCGACTTGTCTCCATGGGTCTATTGCTGCCTCGGCCACCTTATGGCCGTTCTGCTGTGAGTCAAAGATTTTCGAATCGGACGAAAAACTGATAGTGAATTGTAACATTCAGGGCCTCCTAATGACGATGGACCACACAAATTGCGTCACGATTCAATACCTCGACCTCCAGCCGACTTGACTCCATGGGTCTATTGCAGCCTCGGGCACCTGATGGCCATTCTGCTGTGAGTCTAGATTATCGAATGGGACGAAAAACTGATAGTGAATTGTAACGTTCAGGTCCACCTAATGACGATGGATCACTCAAATTGCGTCCCGATTCAATACATCGTCCACCAGCAGACTTGTCTCCATGGGTCTATTGTTGCCTCGGGCAAATTATGGTCGTTCTCCCGTGAGTCTAGATTTTCGAATCGGACGAAAAACTGATAGTGAATTGTAACGTTCAGGGCCTCCTAATGACGATGGAACACTCAAATTGCGTCCCGATTCAATACCTCGTGCTCCAGCAGACTTGTCTCCATGTGTCTATTTTTGCCTCGGGCACCTTATGGCTGTTCTGCTGTGAGTCAAAGATTTTCGAATCGGACGAAAAACTGATAGTGAATTGTAACATTCAGGGCCACCTAATAACGATGGATCACTCAAATTGCGTCCCGATTCAATACATCGGCCTCCAGCAGACTTGTCTCAATGGGTCTATTGCTGCCTCGGGCACCTTATGGCAGTTCTGCTGTGGGTCAAAGATTTTCGAATCGGACGAAGAACTGATAGTGAATTGTAACTTTCAGGGCCACCTAATGACGATGGATGACTCAAATTGCGTCCCGATTCATTACATCGTCCTCCAGCCGACTTGTCTCCATGGGTCTATTGCTGCCTCGGGCACCTTATGGCCGTTCTGCTGTGAGTCAAAGATTTTCGAATCGGACGAAGAACTGATAGTGAATTGTAACGTTCAGGGCCACCTAATGACGATGCATCACTCAAATTGCGTCCCGATTCAATACATCGTCCTCCAGCAGACTTGTCTCCATGGGTCTATAGCTGCCTCGGGCACATTATGGTCGTTCTCCCGTGAGTCTCGATTTTCGAATCGGACGAAAAACAGATAGTGAATTGTAACGTTCAGGGTCTCCTAATGACGATGGAACACTCAAATCGCGTCCCGATTCAATACCTCGTGCTCCAGCAGACTTGTCTCCATGGGTCTATTTCTGCCTCGGGCACCTAATGGCCGTTGTGCTGTGAGTCAAAGATTTTCGAATCGGACGAAGAACTGATAGTGAATTGTAACGTTCAGGGCCACCTAATGACGATGGATCACTCAAATTGCGTCCCGATTCAATACATCGTCCTCCAGCAGACTTATCTCCATGGGTCTATTGCTGCCTCGGGAACCTTATGGCCGTTCTGCAGTGACTCAAAGATTTTCGAATCGGACGAAAAACTAATAGTGAATTGTAACGTTCAGGGCCTCCTAATGACGATGGAACAATCAAATTGCGTCCCGATTCAATACATTGTCCTCCAGCAGACTTGTCTCCATGGGTCTATTGCCGCCTCGGACATATTATGGCCGTTCTGCTGTGACTCAAAGATTTTCGATTCGGACGAAAGACTAATAGTGAATTGTAACGTTCATGCCCTCCTAATGACGATGGAACACTCAAATTGCGTCCCGATTCAATACATCGTCCTCCAGCAGACTTGTCTCCATGGGTCTATTGCTGCCTCGGGCACATTATGGTCGTTCTCTCGTGAGTCTAGATTTTCGAATCGGACGAAAAACTGATAGTGAATTGTAACGTTCAGGGCCTCCTAATGACGATGGAACACTCAAATTGCGTCCCGATTCAATACCACGTCCTACAGCAGACTTGTCTCCATGGGTCTATTGCTGCCTCGGGCACCTTATGGCAGTTCTGCTGTGGCTCAACGATTTTCGAATCGGACGAAGAACTGATAGTGAATTGTAACGTTCAGGGCCACCTAACGACGATGGATCACTCAAATTGCGTCCCGATTCAATACATCGTCCTCCAGCCGACTTGTCTCCATGGGTCTATTGCTGCCTCGGGCACCTTATGGCCGTTCTGCTGTGAGTCAAAGATTTTCGAATCTGACGAAAAACTGATAGTGAATTGTAACATTCAGGGCCACCTAATGACGATGGATCACTCAAATTGCGTCCCGATTCAATGCATCGTCCTCCAGCCGACTTGTCTGCATGGGTCTATTGCTGCCTCGGGCACCTTATGGCCGTTCTGCTGTGAGTCAAAGATTTTCGAATCGGACGAAAAACTGATAGTGATTTGTAACATTCAGGGCCTCCTAATGACGATGGACCACACAAACTGCGTCCCGATTCAATACATCGTCCTCCAGCAGACTTGTCTCCATGGGTCTATTGCTGCCTCGGGCACCTTATGGCCGTTCTGCTGTAAGTCAAAGATTTTCGAATCTGACGAAAAACTGATAGTGAATTGTAACATTCAGGGCCACCTAATGACGATGGATCACTCAAATTGCGTCCCGATTCAATGCATCGTCCTCCAGCCGACTTGTCTGCATGGGTCTATTGCTGCCTCGGGCACCTTATGGCCGTTCTGCTGTGAGTCTAGATTTTCGAATCGGACGAAAAACTGATAGTGAATTGTAACATTCAGGGCCTCCTAATGACGATGGACCACACAAATTGCGTCCCGATTCAATACATCGTCCTCCAGCCGACTGTACTCCATGGGTCTATTGCTGCCTCGGGCACCTTATGGCCGTTCAGCAGTGAGTCAAAGATTTTCGAATCGGACGAAAAACTGATAGTGAATTGTAACGTTCAGGGCCACCTAATGACGATGGATTACTCAAATTGCGTCCCGATTCATTACATCGTCCTCCAGCCGACTTGTCTCCATGGGTCTATTGCTGCCCCGGCCACCTTATGGCCGTTCTGCTGTGAGTCAAAGATTTTCGAATCGGGCGAAAAACTGATAGTGTATTGTAACATTCAGGGCCACCTAATAACGATGGATCACTCAAATTGCGTCCCGATTCAATACCTCGTGCTCCAGCAGATATGTCTCCATGGGTCTATTATTGCCTCGGGCACCTTATGGCCGTTCTGCTGTGACTCAAAGATTTTCGAATCGGACGAAAAACTGATAGTGAATTGTAACGTTCAGGGCCACCTAATGACGATGGATCACTCAAATTGCGTCCCGATTCAATACATCGTCCTCCAGCAGACTTGTCTTCACGGGTCTATTGCTGCCTCGGGCACCTTATGGCCGTTCTGCTGTGAGTCAAAGATTTTCGAATCTGACGAAAAATTGATAGTAACATTTAGGGCCACCTAATGACGATGGATCATTCAAATTGCGTCCCGATTCAATACATCGTCCTCCAGCCGACTTGTCTCCATGGGTCTATTGCTTCCTCGGGCACCTTATGGCAGTTCTGCTGTGACTCAAAGATTTTCTAATAGGCCGAAAAACTGATAGTGAATTGTAACATTCAGGGCCACTTAATGACGATGGATCACTCAAATTGCGTCCCGATTCAATACATCGTCCTCCAGCAGACTTATCTCCATGGGTCTATTGCTGCCTCGGGCACCTTATGGCCGTTCTGCTGTGACTCAAAGATTTTCGAATCGGACGAAAAACTAATAGTGAATTGTAACGTTCAGGGCCTCCTAATGACGATGGAACACTCAAATTGCGTCCCGATTCAATACATCGTCCTCCAGCAGACTTGTCTCCATGGGTCTATTGCTGCCTCGGGCACCTTATGGCCGTTCTGCTGTGACTCAAAGATTTTCGAATCGGACGAAAAACTAATAGTGAATTGTAACTTTCATGGCCTCCTAATGACGATGGAACACTCAAATTGCGTCCCGATTCAATACATCGTCCTCCAGCAGACTTGTCTCCATGGGTCTATTGCTGCCTCGGGCACCTTATGGCCGTTCTGCTGTGATTCAAAGATTTTCGAATCGGAAGAAAAACTGATAGTGAATTGTAACATTCAGGGCCTCCTAATGACGATGGACCACACAAATTCCGTCCCGATTCAATACCTCGTCCTCCAGCCGACTTGACTCCATGGGTCTATTGCTGCCTCGGGCACCTTATGGCCATTCTGCTGTGAGTCTAGATTATCGAATGGTACGAAAAACTGATAGTGAATTGTAACGTTCAGGTCCACCTAATGACGATGGATCACTCAAATTGCGTCCCGATTCAATACATCGTCCTCCACCCGACTTGTCTCCATGGGTCTATTGCTGCCTCGGCCACCTTATGGCCGTTCTGCTGTGAGTCAAAGATTTTCGAATCGGACGAAAAACTGATAGTGAATTGTAACATTCAGGGCCTCCTAATGACGATGGACCACACAAATTGCGTCACGATTCAATACCTCGACCTCCAGCCGACTTGACTCCATGGGTCTATTGCTGCCTCGGGCACCTTATGGCCGTTCTGCTGTGAGTCTAGATTATCGAATGGGACGAAAAACTGATAGTGAATTGTAAAGTTCAGGGCCACCTAATGACGATGGATCACTCAAATTGCGTCACGATTCAATACCTCGTCCTCCAGCCGACTTGACTCCATGGGTCTATTGCTGCCTCGGGCACATTATGGTCGTTCTCCCGTGAGTCTAGATTTTCGAATCGGACGAAAAACTGATAGTGATTTGTAACGTTCAGGGCCACCTAATGACGATGGATCACTCAAATTGCGTCCCGATTCAATACATCGTCCTCCAGCAGACTTTTCTCCATGGGTCTATTGCTGGCTCGGGCACCTTATGGCCGTTCTGCTGTGAGTCAAAGATTTTCGAATCGGACGAAAAACTGATAGTGAATTGTAACGTTCAGGGCCACCTAATGACGATGGATCACTCAAATTGCGTCCCGATTCAATACATCGTCCACCAGCAGACTTGTCTCAATGGGTCTATTGCTGCCTCGGGCACATTATGGTCGTTCTCCCGTGAGTCTAGATTAACGAATCGGACGAAAAACTGATAGTGAATTGTAACGTTCAGGGTCTCCTAATGACGATGGAACACTCAAATTGCGTCCCGATTCAATACCTCGTGCTCCAGCAGACTTGTCTCCATGGGTCTATTGCTGCCTCGGGCACCTTAAGGCCGTTCTGCTGTGACTCAAAGATTTTCGAATCGGACGAAAAACTAATAGTGAATTGTAACGTTCAGGGCCTCCTAATGACGATGGAACACTCAAATTGCGTCCCGATTCAATACATCGTCCACCAGCAGACTTGTCTCCATGGGTCTATTGCTGCCTCGGGCACATTATGGTCGTTCTCCCGTGAGTCTAGATTTTCGAATCGGACGAAAAACTGATAGTGAATTGTAACGTTCAGGGTCTCCTAATGACGATGGAACACTCAAATTGCGTCCCGATTCAATACATCGTCCACCAGCAGACTTGTCTCCATGGGTCTATTGCTGCCTCGGGCACCTTATGGCCGTTCTGCTGTGAGTCAAAGATTTTCGAAACTGACGAAAAACTGATAGTGAATTGTAACATTCAGGGCCACCTAATGACGATGGATCACTCAAACTGCGTCCCGATTCAATGCATCGTCCTCCAGCCGACATGTCTGCATGGGTCTATTGCTGCCTCGGGCACCTTATGGCCGTTCTGCTGTGAGTCAAAGATTTTCGAATCGGACGAAAAACTGATAGTGAATTGTAACGTTGAGGGCCACCTAATGACGATGGATCACTCAAATTGCGTCCCGATTCAATACATCGTCCTCCAGCAGACTTGTCTCCATGGGTCTATTGCTGCCTCGGGCACCTTATGGCCGTTCTGCTGTGAGTCAAAGATTATCGAATCGGACGAAAAACTGATAGTGAATTGTAACGTTCAGGGCCACCTAATGACGATGGATCACTCAAATTGCGTCCCGATTCAATACATCGTCCACCAGCAGACTTGTCTCCTTGGGTCTATTGCTGCCTCGGGCACATTATGGTCGTTCTCCCGTGAGTCTAGATTTTCGAATCGGACGAAAAACTGAGAGTGAATTGTAACGTTCAGGGTCTCCTAATGACGATGGAACACCCAAATTTCGTCCCGATTCAATACCTCGTGCTCCAGCAGACTTGTCTCCATGGGTCTATTTCAGCATCGGGCACCTTATGGCCGTTCTGCTGTGAGTCAAAGATTTTCGAATCGGACGAAGAACTGATAGTGAATTGTAACGTTCAGGGCCACCTAATGACGATGGATCACTCAAATTGCGTCCCGATTCAATACATCGTTCTCCAGCAGACTTATCTCCATGGGTCTATTGCTGCCTCGGGCACCTTATGGCCGTTCTGCTGTGGGTCATAGATTTTCGAATCGGACGAAAAACTGATAGTGAATTGTTACATTCAGGGCCACCTAATGACGATGGATCACTCAAATTGCGTCCCGATTTAATACATCGTCCTCCAGCAGACTTATCTCCATGGGTCTATTTCTGCCTCGGGCACCTTATGGCCGTTCTGCTGTGGGTCATCGATTTTCGAATCGGACGAAAACTGATAGTGAATTGTAACATTCAGGGCCACCTAATGACGATGGACCACACAAATTGCGTCCCGATTCAATACCTCGTCCTCCAGCCGACTTGACTCCATGGGTCTATTGCTGCCTCGGGCACCTTATGGCCGTTCTGCTGTGAGTCAAAGATTTTCGAATCGGACGAAAAACTGATAGTGAATTGTAACTTTCACGCCACCTAATGACGATGGATCACTCAAATTGCGTCCCGATTCAATACATCGTCCTCCAGCCGACTTGTCTTCATGGGTCTATTGCTGCCTCGGGCACCTTATGGCCGTTCTGCTGTGAGTCAAAGATTTTCGAATCGGACGAAAAACTGATAGTGAATTGTAACTTTCAGGGCCACCTAATGACGATGGATCACTCAAATTGCGTCCCGATCCAATACATCGTCCTCCAGCCGACTTGTCTCCATGGGTCTATTGCTGCCTCGGGCACCTTATGGCCGTTCTGCTGTGAGTCAAAGATTTTCGAATCGGACGAAAAACTGATAGTGAATTGTAACGTTCAGGGCCACCTAATGACGATGCATCACTCAAATTGCGTCCCGATTCAATACATCGTCCACCAGCAGACTTGTCTCCATGGGTCTATTGCTGCCTTGGGCACATTATGGTCGTTCTCACGTGAGTCTAGATTTTCGAATCGGACGAAAAACTGATAGTGAATTGTAACGTTCAGGGTCTCCTAATGACGATGGAACACTCAAATTGCGTCCCGATTCAATACCTCGTGCTCCAGCAGACTTGTCTCCATGGGTCAATTTCTGCCTCGGGAACCTTATGGCCGTTCTGCTGTGAGTCAAAGATTTTCGAATCGGACGAAGAACTGATAGTGAATTGTAACGTTCAGGGCCACCTAATGACGATGGAACACTCAAATTGCGTCCCGATTCAATACATCGTCCACCAGCAGACTTGTCTCCATGGGTCTATTGCTGCCTCGGGCACATTATGGTCGTTCTCCCGTGAGTCTAGATTTTCGAATCGGACGAAAAACTGATAGTGAATTGTAACGTTGAGGGCCACCTAATGACGATGGATCACTCAAATTGCGTCCCGATTCAATACATCGTCCTCCAGCAGACTTGTCTCCATGGGTCTATTGCTGCCTCGGGCACCTTATGGCCGTTCTAGTGTGAGTCAAAGATTATCGAATCGGACGAAAAACTGATAGTGAATTGTAACGTTCAGGGCCACCTAATGACGATGGATCACTCAAATTGCGTCCCGATTCAATACATCGTCCACCAGCAGACTTGTCTCCTTGGGTCTATTGCTGCCTCGGGCACATTATGGTCGTTCTCCCGTGAGTCTAGATTTTCGAATCGGACGAAAAACTGATAGTGAATTGTAACGTTCAGGGTCTCCTAATGACGATGGAACACCCAAATTTCGTCCCGATTCAATACCTCGTGCTCCAGCAGACTTGTCTCCATGGGTCTATTTCAGCATCGGGCACCTTATGGCCGTTCTGCTGTGAGTCAAAGATTTTCGAATCGGACGAAGAACTGATAGTGAATTGTAACGTTCAGGGCCACCTAATGACGATGGATCACTCAAATTGCGTCCCGATTCAATACATCGTTCTCCAGCAGACTTATCTCCATGGGTCTATTGCTGCCTCGGGCACCTTATGGCCGTTCTGCTGTGGGTCATAGATTTTCGAATCGGACGAAAAACTGATAGTGAATTGTTACATTCAGGGCCACCTAATGACGATGGATCACTCAAATTGCGTCCCGATTTAATACATCGTCCTCCAGCAGACTTATCTCCATGGGTCTATTTCTGCCTCGGGCACCTTATGGCCGTTCTGCTGTGGGTCATAGATTTTCGAATCGGACGAAAACTGATAGTGAATTGTAACATTCAGGGCCACCTAATGACGATGGACCACACAAATTGCGTCCCGATTCAATACCTCGTCTTCCAGCCGACTTGACTCCATGGGTCTATTGCTGCCTCGGGCACCTTATGGCCGTTCTGCTGTGAGTCAAAGATTTTCGAATCGGACGAAAAACTGATAGTGAATTGTAACTTTCAGGGCCACCTAATGACGATGGATCACTCAAATTGCGTCCCGATTCAATACATCGTCCTCCAGCCGACTTGTCTTCATGGGTCTATTGCTGCCTCGGGCACCTTATGGCCGTTCTGCTGTGAGTCAAAGATTTTCGAATCGGACGAAAAACTGATAGTGAATTGTAACTTTCAGGGCCACCTAATGACGATGGATCACTCAAATTGCGTCCCGATCCAATACATCGTCCTCCAGCCGACTTGTCTCCACGGGTCTATTGCTGCCTCGGGCACCTTATGGCCGTTCTGCTGTGAGTCAAAGATTTTCGAATCGGACGAAAAACTGATAGTGAATTGTAACGTTCAGGGCCACCTAATGACGATGCATCACTCAAATTGCGTCCCGATTCAATACATCGTCCACCAGCAGACTTGTCTCCATGGGTCTATTGCTGCCTTGGGCACATTATGGTCGTTCTCACGTGAGTCTAGATTTTCGAATCGGACGAAAAACTGATAGTGAATTGTAACGTTCAGGGTCTCCTAATGACGATGGAACACTCAAATTGCGTCCCGATTCAATACCTCGTGCTCCACAGACTTGTCTCCATGGGTCAATTTCTGCCTCGGGAACCTTATGGCCGTTCTGCTGTGAGTCAAAGATTTTCGAATCGGACGAAGAACTGATAGTGAATTGTAACGTTCAGGGCCACCTAATGACGATGGAACACTCAAATTGCGTCCTGATTCAATACATCGTCCACCAGCAGACTTGTCTCCATGGGTCTATTGCTGCCTCGGGCACATTATGGTCGTTCTCCCGTGAGTCTAGATTTTCGAATCGGACGAACAACTGATAGTGAATTGTAACGTTCAGGGTCTCCTAATGACGATGGAACACTCAAATTGCGTCCCGATTCAATACATCGTCCACCAGCAGACTTGTCTCCATGGGTCTATTGCTGCCTCGGGCACCTTATGGCCGTTCTGCTGTGAGTCAAAGATTTTCGAAACTGACGAAAAACTGATAGTGAATTGTAACATTCAGGGCCACCTAATGACGATGGATCACTCAAACTGCGTCCCGATTCAATGCATCGTCCTCCAGCCGACATGTCTGCATGGGTCTATTGCTGGCTCGGGCACCTTATGGCCGTTCTGCTGTGAGTCAAAGATTATCGAATCGGACGAAAAACTGATAGTGAATTGTAACGTTCAGGGCCTCATAATGACGATGGAACACTCAAATTGCGTCCCGATTCAATACCTCGTGCTCCAGCAGACTTGTCTCCATGGGTCTATTTCTGCCTCGGGCACCTTATGGCCGTTCTGCTGTGAGTCAAAGATTTTCGAATCAGACGAAAAACTGATAGTAACATTCAGGGCAACCTAATGACGATGGATCATTCAAATTGCGTCCCGATTCAATACATCGTCCTCCAGCAGACTTGTCTCCATGGGTCTATTGCTGCCTCGGGCACCTTATGGCCGTTCTGCTGTGACTCAAAGATTTTCGAATCGGACGAAAAACTAATAGTGAATTGTAACTTTCATGGCCTCCTAATGACGATGGAACACTCAAATTGCGTCCCGATTCAATACATCGTCATCCAGCAGACTTATCTCCATGGGTCTATTGCTGCCTCGGGCACCTTAAGGCCGTTCTGCTGTGACTCAAAGATTTTCGAATCGGACGAAAAACTAATAGTGAATTGTAACGTTCAGGGCCTCCTAATGACGATGGAACACTCAAATTGCGTCCCGATTCAATACATCGTCCACCAGCAGACTTGTCTCCATGGGTCTATTGCTGCCTCGGGCACAATATGGCCAGTCTGCTGTGACTCAAAGATTTTCGAATCGGACGAAAAACTAATAGTGAATTGTAACGTTCATGGCCTCCTAATGACGATGGAACACTCAAATTGCGTCCCGATTCAATACACCGTCCACCAGCAGACTTGTCTCCATGGGTCTATTGCTGCCTCGGGCACATTATGGTCGTTCTCCCGTGAGTCTAGATTTTCGAATCGGACGAAAAACTGATAGTGAATTGTAACGTTCAGGGTCTCCTAATGACGATGGAGCACTCAAATTGCGTCCCGATTCAATACCTCGTGCTCCAGCAGACTTGTCACCATGGGTCTATTTCTGCCTCGGGCACCTTATGGCCGTTCTGCTGTGAGTCAAAGATTTTCGAATCGGACGAAGAACTGATAGTGAATTGTAACGTTCAGGGCCACCTAATGACGATGGATCACTCAAATTGCGTCCCGATTCAATACATCGTCCTCCAGCAGACCTATCTCCATGGGTCTATTGCTGCCTCGGGCACCTTAAGGCCGTTCTGCTGTGACTCAAAGATTTTCGAATCGGACGAAAAACCAATAGTGAATTGTAACGTTCAGGGCCTCCTAATGACGATGGAACACTCAAATTGCGTCCCGATTCAATACATCGTCCCCCAGCAGATTTGTCTCCATGGGTCTATTGCTGCCTCGGGCACCTTATGGCCGTTCTGCTGTGAGTCAAAGATTTTCGAAACTGACGAAAAACTGATAGTGAATTGTAACATTCAGGGCCACCTAATGACGATGGATCACTCAAATTGCGTCCCGATTCAATGCATCGTCCTCCAGCCGACTTGTCTGCATGGGTCTATTGCTGCCTCGGGCACCTTATGGCCGTTCTGCTGTGAGTCAAAGATTTTCGAATCGGACGAAAAACTGATAGTGAATTGTAACGTTCAGGGCCACCTAATGACGATGGATCACTCAAATTGCGTCCCGATTCAATACATCGTCCCCCAGCAGACTTGTCTCCATGGGTCTATTGCTGCCTCGGGCACCTTATGGCCGTTCTGCTGTGAGTCAAAGATTATCGAATCGGACGAAAAACTGATAGTGAATTGTAACGTTCAGGGCCTCATAATGACGATGGAACACTCAAATTGCGTCCCGATTCAATACCTCGTGCTCCAGCCGACTTGTCTCCATGGGTCTATTTCTGCCTCGGGCACCTTATGGCCGTTCTGCTGTGAGTCAAAGATTTTCGAATCAGACGAAAAACTGATAGTAACAATCAGGGCAACCTAATGACGATGGATCATTCAAATTGCGTCCCGATTCAATACATCGTCCTCCAGCCGACTTGTCTCCATGGGTCTATTGCTTCCTCGGGCACCTTATGGCCGTTCTGCTGTGAGTCAAAGATTTTCGAATCGGACGAAAAACTGATAGTGAATTGTAACGTTCAGGTCCACCTAATGACGATGGATCACTCAAATTGCGTCCCGATTCAATACATCGTCCACCAGCAGACTTGTCTCCATGGGTCTATTGTTGCCTCGGGCAAATTATGGTCGTTCTCCCGTGAGTCTAGATTTTCGAATCGGACGAAAAACTGATAGTGAATTGTAACGTTCAGGGCCTCCTAATGACGATGGAACACTCAAATTGCGTCCCGATTCAATACCTCGTGCTCCAGCAGACTTGTCTCCATGTGTCTATTTTTGCCTCGGGCACCTTATGGCTGTTCTGCTGTGAGTCAAAGATTTTCGAATCGGACGAAAAACTGATAGTGAATTGTAACATTCAGGGCCACCTAATAACGATGGATCACTCAAATTGCGTCCCGATTCAATACATCGGCCTCCAGCAGACTTGTCTCAATGGGTCTATTGCTGCCTCGGGCACCTTATGGCAGTTCTGCTGTGGGTCAAAGATTTTCGAATCGGACGAAGAACTGATAGTGAATTGTAACTTTCAGGGCCACCTAATGACGATGGATCACTCAAATTGCGTCCCGATTCATTACATCGTCCTCCAGCCGACTTGTCTCCATGGGTCTATTGCTGCCTCGGGCACCTTATGGCCGTTCTGCTGTGAGTCAAAGATTTTCGCATCGGACGAAGAACTGATAGTGAATTGTAACGTTCAGGGCCACCTAATGACGATGCATCACTCAAATTGCGTCCCGATTCAATACATCGTCCTCCAGCAGACTTGTCTCCATGGGTCTATAGCTGCCTCGGGCACATTTTGGTCGTTCTCCCGTGAGTCTAGATTTTCGAATCGGAAGAAAAACAGATAGTGAATTGTAACGTTCAGGGTCTCCTAATGACGATGGAACACTCAAATTGCGTCCCGATTCAATACATCGTCCTCCAGCCGACTTGTCTCCATGGGTCTATTGCTGCCTCGGGAACCTTATGGCCGTTCTGCTGTGACTCAAAGATTTTCGAATCGGACGAAAAACTAATAGTGAATTGTAACGTTCAGGGCCTCCTAATGACGATGGAACAATCAAATTGCGTCCCGATTCAATACATCGTCCTCCAGCAGACTTGTCTCCATGGGTCTATTGCTGCCTCGGACATATTATGGCCGTTCTGCTGTGACTCAAAGATTTTCGAATCGGAGAAAAACTAATAGTGAATTGTAACGTTCATGGCCTCCTAATGACGATGGAACACTCAAATTGCGTCCCGATTCAATACATCGTCCTCCAGCAGACTTGTCTCCATGTGTCTATTGCTGCCTCGGGCACCTTATGGCCGTTCTGCTGTGAGTCAAAGATTTCCGAATCTGACGAAAAACTGATAGTGAATTGTAACATTCAGGGCTACCTAATGACGATGGATCACTCAAATTGCGTCCCGATTCAATACATCGTCCTCCAGCCGACTTGTCTTCATGGGTCTATTGCTTCCTCGGGCACCTTATGGCCGTTCTGCTGTGACTCAAACATTTTCGAATCGGACGAAAAACTGATAATGAATTCTAACATTCAGGGCCTCCTAATGACGATGGACCACACAAATTGCGTCCAGATTCAATACCTCGTCCTCCAGCCGACTTGACTCCATGGGTCTATTGCAGCCTCGGGCACCTGATGGCCATTCTGCTGTGAGTCTAGATTATCGAATGGGACGAAAAACTGATAGTGAATTGTAACGTTCAGGTCCACCTAATGACGATGGATCACTCAAATTGCGTCCCGATTCAATACATCGTCCACCAGCAGACTTGTCTCCATGGGTCTATTGTTGCCTCGGGCAAATTATGGTCGTTTTCCCGTGAGTCTAGATTTTCGAATCGGACGAAAAACTGATAGTGAATTGTAACGTTCAGGGCCTCCTAATGACGATGGAACACTCAAATTGCGTCCCGATTCAATACCTCGTGCTCCAGCAGACTTGTCTCCATGTGTCTATTTTTGCCTCGGGCACCTTATGGCTGTTCTGCTGTGAGTCAAAGATTTTCGAATCGGACGAAAAACTGATAGTGAATTGTAACATTCAGGGCCACCTAATAACGATGGATCACTCAAATTGCGTCCCGATTCAATACATCGGCCTCCAGCAGACTTGTCTCAATGGGTCTATTGCTGCCTCGGGCACCTTATGGCAGTTCTGCTGTGGGTCAAAGATTTTCGAATCGGACGAAGAACTGATAGTGAATTGTAACTTTCAGGGCCACCTAATGACGATGGATCACTCAAATTGCGTCCCGATTCATTACATCGTCCTCCAGCCGACTTGTCTCCATGGGTCTATTGCTGCCTCGGGCACCTTATGGCCGTTCTGCTGTGAGTCAAAGATTTTCGAATCGGACGAAGAACTGATAGTGAATTGTAACGTTCAGGGCCACCTAATGACGATGCATCACTCAAATTGCGTCCCGATTCAATACATCGTCCTCCAGCAGACTTGTCTCCATGGGTCTATAGCTGCCTCGGGCACATTATGGTCGTTCTCCCGTGAGTCTAGATTTTCGAATCGGACGAAAAACAGATAGTGAATTGTAACGTTCAGGGTCTCCTAATGACGATGGAACACTCAAATTGCGTCCCGATTCAATACCTCGTGCTCCAGCAGACTTGTCTCCATGGGTCTATTTCTGCCTCGGGCACCTAATGGCCGTTGTGCTGTGAGTCAAAGATTTTCGAATCGGACGAAGAACTGATAGTGAATTGTAACGTTCAGGGCCACCTAATGACGATGGATCACTCAAATTGCGTCCCGATTCAATACATCGTCCTCCAGCAGACTTATCTCCATGGGTCTATTGCTGCCTCGGGAACCTTATGGCCGTTCTGCTGTGACTCAAAGATTTTCGAATCAGACGAAAAACTAATAGTGAATTGTAACGTTCAGGGCCTCCTAATGACGATGGAACAATCAAATTGCGTCCCGATTCAATACATTGTCCTCCAGCAGACTTGTCTCCATGGGTCTATTGCTGCCTCGGACATATTATGGCCGTTCTGCTGTGACTCAAAGATTTTCGAATCGGACGAAAAACTAATAGTGAATTGTAACGTTCATGGCCTCCTAATGACGATGGAACACTCAAATTGCGTCCCGATTCAATACATCGTCCTCCAGCAGACTTGTCTCCATGGGTCTATTGCTGCCTCGGGCACCTTATGGCCGTTCTGCTGTGAGTCAAAGAATTCCGAATCTGACGAAAAACTGATAGTGAATTGTAACATTCAGGGCCACCTAATGACGATGGATCACTCAAATTGCGTCCCGATTCAATGCATCGTCCTCCAGCCGACTTGTCTGCATGGGTCTATTGCTGCCTCGGGCACCTTATGGCCGTTCTGCTGTGAGTCTAGATTATCGAATGGGACGAAAAACTGATAGTGAATTGTAACGTTCAGGGCCACCTAATGACGATGGATCACTCAAATTGCGTCCCGATTCAATACGTCTTCCTCCACCCGACTTGTCTCCATGGGTCTATTGCTGCCTCGGGCACCTTATGGCCGTTCTGCTGTGAGTCAAATATTTTCGAATCGGACGAAAAACTGATAGTGAATTGTAACGCTCAGGGCCACCTAATGACGATGGATCACTCAAATTTCGTCCCGATTCAATACATCGTCCACCAGCAGACTTGTCTCCATGGGTCTATTGCTGCCTCGGGCACCTTATGGCAGTTCTGCTGTGGCTCAAGGATTTTCGAATCGGACGAAGAACTGATAGTGAATTGTAACGTTCAGGGCCACCTAACGACGATGGATCACTCAAATTGCGTCCCGATTCAATACATCGTCCTCCAGCAGACTTGTCTCCATGGGTCTATTGCTGCCTCGGGCACCTTATGGCCGTTCTGCTGTGAGTCAAAGATTTTCGAATCTGACGAAAAACTGATAGTGAATTGTAACATTCAGGGCCACCTAATGACGATGGATCACTCAAATTGCGTCCCGATTCAATGCATCGTCCTCCAGCCGACTTGTCTGCATGGGTCTATTGCTGCCTCGGGCACCTTATGGCCGTTCTGCTGTGAGTCAAAGATTTTCGAATCGGACGAAAAACTGATAGTGAATTGTAACATTCAGGGCCTCCTAATGACGATGGACCACACAAACTGCGTCCCGATTCAATACATCGTCCTCCAGCAGACTTGTCTCCATGGGTCTATTGCTGCCTCGGGCACCTTATGGCCGTTCTGCTGTAAGTCAAAGATTTTCGAATCTGACGAAAAACTGATAGTGAATTGTAACATTCAGGGCCACCTAATGACGATGGATCACTCAAATTGCGTCCCGATTCAATGCATCGTCCTCCTGCCGACTTGTCTGCATGGGTCTATTGCTGCCTCGGGCACCTTATGGCCGTTCTGCTGTGAGTCAAAGATTTTCGAATCGGACGAAAAACTGATAGTGAATTGTAACATTCAGGGCCTCCTAATGACGATGGACCACACAAATTGCGTCCCGATTCAATACATCGTCCTCCAGCCGACTTTACTCCATGGGTCTATTGCTGCCTCGGGCACCTTATGGCCGTTCAGCAGTGAGTCAAAGATTTTCGAATCGGACGAAAAACTGATAGTGAATTGTAACATTCAGGGCCACCTAATAACGATGGATCACTCAAATTGCGTCCCGATTCAATACATCGTCCTCCAGCAGACTTGTCTCCATGGGTCTATTGCTGCCTCGGGCACCTTATGGCAGTTCTGCTGTGGGTCAAAGATTTTCGAATCAGACGAAGAACTGATATTGAATTGTAACGTTCAGGGCCACCTAATGACGATGGATTACTCAAATTGCGTCCCGATTCATTACATCGTCCTCCAGCCGACTTGTCTCCATGGGTCTATTGCTGCCCCGGCCACCTTATGGCCGTTCTGCTGTGAGTCAAAGATTTTCGAATCGGACGAAAAACTGATAGTGTATTGTAACATTCAGGGCCACCTAATAACGATGGATCACTCAAATTGCGTCCCGATTCAATACATCGTCCTCCAGCCGACTTGTCTCCATGGGTCTATTGCTACCTCGGGCACCTTATGGTCGTTCTCCCATGAGTCTAGATTTTCGAATCGGACGAAAAACTGATAGTGAATTGTAACGTTCAGGGCCACCTAATGACGATGGATCACTCAAATTGCGTCCCGATTCAATACATCGTCCTCCAGCAGACTTGTCTTCACGGGTCTATTGCTGCCTCGGGCACCTTATGGCCGTTCTGTTGTGACTCAAAGATTTTCGAATCTGACGAAAAACTGATAGTGAATTGTAACGTTCACGGCCTCCTAATGACGATGGAACACTCAAATTGCGTCCCGATTCAATACATCATCCACCAGCAGACTTGTCTCCTTGGGTCTATTGCTGCCTCGGGCACCTTATGGCCGTTCTGCTGTGAGTCAAAGATTTTCGAATCTGACGAAAAATTGATAGTAACATTCAGGGCCACCTAATGACGATGGATCATTCAAATTGCGTCCCGATTCAATACATCGTCCTCCAGCCGACTTGTCTCCATGGGTCTATTGCTTCCTCGGGCACCTTATGGCCGTTCTGCTGTGACTCAAAGATTTTCTAATTGGCCGAAAAACTGATAGTGAATTGTAACATTCAGGGCCACTTAATGACGATGGATCACTCAAATTGCGTCCCGATTTAATACATCGTCCTCCAGCAGACTTATCTCCATGGGTCTATTGCTGCCTCGGGCACCTTATGGCCGTTCTGCTGTGACTCAAAGATTTTCGAATCGGACGAAAAACTAATAGTGAATTGTAACGTTCAGGGCCTCCTAATGACGATGGAACACTCAAATTGCGTCCCGATTCAATACATCGTCCTCCAGCAGACTTGTCTCCATGGGTCTATTGCTGCCTCGGGCACCTTATGGCCGTTCTGCTGTGATTCAAAGATTTTCGAATCGGAAGAGAAACTGATAGTGAATTGTAACATTCAGGGCCTCCTAATGACGATGGACCACACAAATTGCGTCACGATTCAATACCTCGACCTCCAGCCGACTTGACTCCATGGGTCTATTGCTGCCTCGGGCACCTTATGGCCGTTCTGCTGTGAGACTAGATTATCGAATGGGACGAAAAACTGATAGTGAATTGTAACGTTCAGGGCCACCTAATGACGATGGATCACTCAAATTGCGTCACGATTCAATACCTCGTCCTCCAGCCGACTTGACTCCATGGGTCTATTGCTGCCTCGGGCACATTATGGTCGTTCTCCCGTGAGTCTAGATTTTCGAATCGGACGAAAAACTGATAGTGATTTGTAACGTTCAGGGCCACCTAATGACGATGGATCACTCAAATTGCGTCCCGATTCAATACATCGTCCTCCAGCAGACTTTTCTCCATGGGTCTATTGCTGCCTCGGGCACCTTATGGCCATTCTGCTGTGGGTCATAGATTTTCGAATCGGCCGAAAAACTGATAGTGAATTGTAACATTCAGGGCCACCTAATGACGATGGATCACTCAAATTGCGTCCCGATTTAATACATCGTCCTCCAGCAGACTTATCTCAATGGGTCTATTTCTGCCTCGGGCACCTTATGGCCGTTCTGCTGTGGGTCATAGATTTTAGAATCGGACGAGAAACAGATAGTGAATTGTAACATTCAAGGCCACCTAATGACGATGGACCACACAAATTGCTTCCCGATTCAATACCTCGTCCTCCAGCCGACTTGACCCCATGGGTCTATTGCTGCCTCGGGCACCTTATGGCCGTTCTGCGGTGAGTCTAGATTATTGAATGGGACGAAAAACTGATAGTGAATTGTAACGTTCAGGGCCACCTAATGACGATGGATCACTCAAATTGCGTTCCGATTCAATACATCGTCCTCCAGCCGACTTGTCTCCATGGGTCTATTGCTGCCTCGGGCACCTTATGGTCGTTCTCCCATAAGTCTAGATTTTCGAATCGGACGAAAAACTGATAGTGAATTGTAACGTTCAGGGCCACCTAATGACGATGGATCACTCAAATTGCGTCCCGATTCAATACATCGTCCTCCAGCAGACTTGTCTTCACGGGTCTATTGCTGCCTCGGGCACCTTATGGCCGTTCTGCTGTGACTCAAAGATTTTCGAATCTGACGAAAAACTGATAGTGAATTGTAACGTTCACGGCCTCCTAATGACGATGGAACACTCAAATTGCGTCCCGATTCAATACATCATCCACCAGCAGACTTGTCTCCTTGGGTCTATTGCTGCCTCGGGCACCTTATGGCCGTTCTGCTGTGAGTCAAAGATTTTCGAATCGGACGAAAAACTGATAGTGAATTGTAACGTTCAGGGCCACCTAATGACGATGGATCACTCAAATTGCGTCCCGATTCAATACATCGTCCACCAGCAGACTTGTCTCAATGGGTCTATTGCTGCCTCGGGCACATTATGGTCGTTCTCCCCTGAGTCTAGATTAACGAATCGGACGAAAAACTGATAGTGAATTGTAACGTTCAGGGTCTCCTAATGACGATGGAACACTCAAATTGCGTCCCGATTCAATACCTCGTGCTCCAGCAGACTTGTCTCCATGGGTCTATTTCTGCATCGGGCACCTTATGGCCGTTCTGCTGTGAGTCAAAGATTTTCGAATCGGACGAAGAACTGATAGTGAATTGTAATGTTCAGGGCCACCTAATGACGATGGATCACTCAAATTGCGTCCCGATTCAATACATCGTCCTCTAGCAGACTTTTCTCCATGTGTCTATTGCTGCCTCGGGCACCTTATGGCCGTTCTGCTGTGGGTCATGGATTTTCGAATCGGACGAAAAACTGATAGTGAATTGTAACATTCAGGGCCACCTAATGACGATGGATCACTCAAATTGCGTCCCGATTTAATACATCGTCCTCCAGCAGACTTATCTCCATGGGTCTATTTCTGCCTCGGGCACCTTATGGCCGTTCTGCTGTGGGTCATAGATTTTAGAATCGGACGAAAACCTGATAGTGAATTGTAACATTCAGGGCCACCTAATGACGATGGACCACACAAATTGCTTCCCTATTCAATACCTCGTCCTCCAGCCGACTTGACTCCATGGGTCTATTGCTGCCTCGGGCACCTTATGGCCGTTCTGCTGTGAGTCTAGATTATTGAATGGGACGAAAAACTGATAGTGAATTGTAACGTTCAGGGCCACCTAATGGCGATGGATCACTCAAATTGCGTCCCGATTCAATACATCGTCCTCCAGCCGACTTGTCTCCATGGGTCTATTGCTGCCACGGCCACCTTATGGCCGTTCTGCTGTGAGTCAAAGATTTTCGAATCGGACGAAAAACTGATAGTGAATTGTAACATTCAGGGCCACCTAATGACGATATACCACACAAATTGCGTCCCGATTCAATACATCGTCCTCCAGCCGACTTGACTCCATGGGTCTATTGCTGCCTCGGGCACCTTATGGCCGTTCTGCTGTGAGTCTAGATTATCGAATGGGACGAAAAACTGATAGTGAATTGTAACGTTCAGGGCCACCTAATGACGATGGATCACTCAAATTGCGTCCCGATTCAATACATCGTCCTCCAGCCGACCTGTCTCCATGGGTCTATTGCTGCCTCGGGCACCTTATGGTCGTTCTCCCGCGAGTCTATATTTTCGAATCGGACGAAAAACTCCTAATGACGATGGATCACTCAATATGCGTCCCGATTCAAAACATCGTCCTCCACCAGACTTGTCTCCATGGGTCTATTGCTGCCTCGGGCACCTTATGGCCGTTCTGCTGTGAGTCAAAGATTTTCGAATCGGACGAAAAACTGATAGTGAATTGTAACGTTCAGGGCCACCTAATGACGATGGATCACTCAAATTGCGTCCCGATTCAATACATCGTCCACCAGCAGACTTGTCTCCATGGGTCTATTGCTGCCTCGGGCACATAATGGTCGTTCTCCCGTGAGTCTAGATTTTCGAATCGGACGAAAAACTGATAGTGAATTGTAACGTTCAGGGCCACCTAATGACGATGGATCACTCAAATTGCGTCCCGATTCAATACATCGTCCTCCAGCAGACTTTTCTCCATGGGTCTATTGCTGCCTCGGGCACCTTATGGCCATTCTGCTGTGGGTCATAGATTTTCGAATCGGACGAAAAACTGATAGTGAATTGTAACATTCAGGACCACCTAATGACGATGGATCACTCAAATTGCGTCCCGATTCAATACATCGTCCTCCAGCAGACTTATCTCCATGGGTCTATTTCTGCCTCGGGCACCTTATGGCCGTTCTGCTGTGGGTAATAGATTTTAGAATCGGACGAAAAACTGATAGTGAATTGTAACAGTCAAGGCCACCTAATGACGATGGACCACACGAATTGCTTCCCGATTCAATACCTCGTCCTCCAGCCGACTTGACCCCATGGGTCTATTGCTGCCTCGGGCACCTTATGGCCGTTCTGCTGTGAGTCTAGATTATTGAATGGGACGAAAAACTGATAGTGAATTGTAACGTTCAGGGCCACCTAATGACGATGGATCACTCAAATTGCGTCCCGATTCAATACATCGTCCTCCAGCCGACTTGTCTCCATGGGTCTATTGCTGCCACGGCCACCTTATGGCCGTTCTGCTGTGAGTCAAAGATTTTCGAACCGGACGAAAAACTGATAGTGAATTGTAACTTTCAGGGCCACCTAATGACGATGGATCACTCAAATTGGGTCCCGATTTAATACATCGTCCTCCAGCCGACTTGTCTCCATGGGTCTATTGCTGCCTCGGGCACCTTATGGCCGTTCTGCTGTGAGTCAAAGATTTTCGAATCGGACGAAAAACTGATAGTGAATTGTAACGTTCAGGGCCACCTAATGACGATGGATCACTCAAATTGCGTCCCGATTCAATACATCGTCCACCAGCAGACTTGCCTCCATGGGTCTATTGCTGCCTCGGGCACATTATGGTCGTTCTCCCGTGAGTCTAGATTTTCGAATCGGACGAAAAACTGATAGTGAATTGTAACGTTCAGGGTCTCCTAATGACGATGGAACACTCAAATTGCGTCCCGATTCAATACCTCGTGCTCCAGCAGACTTGTCTCCATGGGTCTATTTCTGCATCGGGCACCTTATGGCCGTTCTGCTGTGAGTCAAAGATTTTCGAATCGGACGAAGAACTGATAGTGAATTGTAATGTTCAGGGCCACCTAATGACGATGGATCACTCAAATTGCGTCCTGATTCAATACATCGTCCTCTAGCAGACTTTTCTCCATGGGTCTATTGCTGCCTCGGGCACCTTATGGCCGTTCTGCTGTGGGTCATAGATTTTCGAATCGGACGAAAAACTGATAGTGAATTGTAACATTCAGGGCCACCTAATGACGATGGATCACTCAAATTGCGTCCCGATTTAATACATCGTCCTCCAGCAGACTTATCTCCATGGGTCTATTTCTGCCTCGGGCACCTTATGGCCGTTCTGCTGTGGGTCATAGATTTTCGAATCGGACGAAAAACTGATAGTGAATTGTAACATTCAGGGCCACCTAATGACGATGGACCACACAAATTGCTTCCCGATTCAATACCTCGTCCTCCAGCCAAGTTGACTCCATGGGTCTATTGCTGCCTCGGGCATCTCATGGCCGTTCTGCTGTGAGTCTAGATTATTGAATGGGACGAAAAACTGACAGTGAATTGTAACTTTCAGGGCCACCTAATGGCGATGGATCACTCAAATTGCGTCCCGATTCAATACATCGTCCTCCAGCCGACTTGTCTCCATGGGTCTATTGCTGCCACGGCCACCTTATGGCCGTTCTGCTGTGAGTCAAAGATTTTCGAATCGGACGAAAAACTGATAGTGAATTGTAACATTCAGGGCCACCTAATGACGATATACCACACAAATTGCGTCCCGATTCAATACATCGTCCTCCAGCCGACTTGACTCCATGGGTCTATTGCTGCCTCGGGCACCTTATGGCCGTTCTGCTGTGAGTCTAGATTATCGAATGGGACGAAAAACTGTTAGTGAATTTTAACGTTCAGGGCCACCTAATGACGATGGCTCACTCAAATTGCGTCCCGATTCAATACATCGTCCTCCAGCAGACTTGTCTCCATGGGTCTATTGCTGCCTCGGGCACCTTATGGCCGTTCTCCTGTGAGTAAAAGATTTTCGAATCGGACGAAAAACTGATAGTGAATTGTAACGTTCAGGGCCACCTAATGACGATGGATCACTCAAATTGCGTCCGGATTCAATACATCGTCCTCCAGCCGACCTGTCTCCATGGGTCTATTGCTGCCTCGGGCACCTTATGGTCGTTCTCCCGTGAGTCTAGATTTTCGAATCGGACGAAAAACTCCTAATGACGATGGAACACTCAAATTGCGTCCCGATTCATAACATCGTCCTCCAGCCGACTTGTCTCCATGGGTCTATTGCTGCCTCGGGCACCTTATGGCCGATCTGCTGTGAGTCTAGATTATCGAATGGGACAAAAAACTGATAGTGAATTGTAACGTTCAGGGCCACCTAATGACGATGGATCACTCAAATTGCGTCCCGATTCAATACATCGTCCTCCAGCAGACTTGTCTCCATGGGTCAATTGCTGCCTAGGGCACCTTATTGCAGTTCTGCTGTAGGTCAAAGATTTTCGAATCGGACGAAGAACTGATAGTGAATTGTAACGTTCAGGGCCACCTAATGGCGATGGATCACTCAAATTGCGTCCCGATTCATTACATCGTCCTCCAGCCGACTTGTCCCCAAGGGTCTAATGCTGCCTCGGCCACCTTACGGCCGTTCTGCTGTGAGTCAAAGATTTTCGAATCGGACGAAAAACTGATAGTGAATTGTAACATTCAGGGCCACCTAATAACGATGGATCACTCAAATTGCGTCCCGATTCAATACATCGTCCTCCAGCAGACTTGCCTCCATGGGTCTATTGCTGCCTCGGGCACCTTATGGCAGTTCTGCTGTGGGTCAAAGATTTTCGAATCGGACGAAAAACTGATAGTGAATTGTAACGTTCAGGGCCACCTAATGACGATGGATCACTCAAATTGCGTCCCGATTCAATACATCGTCCTCCAGCAGACTTGTCTTCACGGGTCTTATGCTGCCTCGGGCACCTTATGGCCGTTCTGCTGTGAGTCAAAGATTTTCGAATCGGACGAAAAACTGATAGTGAATTGTAACATTCAGGTCCACCTAATGACGATGGGTCACTCAAATTCCGTCCCGATTCAATACATCGTCCTCCAGCAGACTTATCTCCATGGGTCTATTGCTGCCTCGGGCACCTTATGGCCGTTCTGCTGTGACTCAAAGATTTTCGAATCGGACGAAAAACTAATAGTGAATCGTAACGTTCAGTTCCTCCTAATGTCGATGGAACACTCAAATTGCGTCCCGATTCAATACATCTTCCTCCAGCAGACTTGTCTCCATGGGTCTATTGCTGCCTCGGGCACCTTATGGCCGTTCTGCTGTGACTCAAAGATTTTCGAATCGGACTAAAAACTAATAGTGAATTGTAACTTTCATGGCCTCCTAATGACGATGGAACACTCAAATTGCGTCCCGATTCAATACATCGTCCTCCAGCAGACTTGTCTCAATGGGTCTATTGCTGCCTCGGGCACCTTATGGCCGTTCTGCTGTGAGTCAAAGATTTTCGAATCTGACGAAAAACTGATAGTGAATGGCAACATTCAAGGCCTCCTAATGACGATGGACCACACAAATTGCGTCCCGATTCAATACCTCGTCCTCCAGCCGACTTGACTCCATGGGTCTATCGCTGCCTCGGGCACCCTATGGCCATTCTGCTGTGAGTCTAGATTATCGAATGGGACGAAAAACTGATAGTGAATTATAACGTTCAGGGCCACCTAATGACGATGGATCACTCAAATTTCGTCCCGATTCAATACATCGTCCTCCAGCCGACTTGTCTCCATGGGTCTATTGCTGCCTCGGGCACCTTATGGCCGTTCTGCTGTGAGTCAAAGATTTTCGAATCGGATGAAAAACTGATAGTGAATTGTAACGTTCAGGGCCACCTAATAATGATGGATCACTCAAATTGCGTCCCGATTCAATACATCGTCCTCCAGCAGACTTGTCTCCATGGGTCTATTGCTGCCTCGGGCACCTTATGGCCGTTCTGCTGTGAGTCAAAGATTTTCGAATCGGACGAAAAACTGATAGTGAATTGTAACATTCAGGGCCACCTAATGACGATTAACATCACAAATTGCGTCCCGATGCAATACATCGTCCTCCAGCCGACTTGACTCGATGGGTGTTTTGCTACCTCGGGCATCTTATGGTCGTTCTCCCATGAGTCTAGATTTTCGAATCGGACGAAAAACTGATAGTGAATTGTAACGTTCAGGGCCTCCTAATGACGATGGAACACTCAAATTGCGTCCCGATTCAATACCTCGTGCTCCAGCAGATATGTCTCCATGGGTCTATTATTGCCTCGGGCACCTTACGGCCGTTCTGCTGTGACTCAAAGATTTTCGAATCGGATGAAAAACTGATAGTGAATTGTAACGTTCAGGGCCACCTAATGACGATGGCTCACTCAAATTGCGTCCTGATTCAATACATCGTCCTCCAGCAGACTTGTCTCCATGGGTCTATTGCTGCCTCGGGCACCTTATGGCCGTTCTCCTGTGAGTCAAAGATTTTCGAATCGGACGAAAAACTGATAGTGAATTGTAACGTTCAGGGCCACCTAATGACGATGGATCACTCAAATTGCGTCCGGATTCAATACATCGTCCTCCAGCCGACCTGTCTCCATGGGTCTATTGCTGCCTCGGGCACCTTATGGTCGTTCTCCCGTGAGTCTAGATTTTCGAATCGGACGAAAAACTCCTAATGACGATGGAACACTCAAATTGCGTCCCGATTCAATACATCGTCCACCAGCAGACTTGTCTCCATGGGTCTATTGCTGCCTCGGGCACATAATGGTCGTTCTCCCGTGAGTCTAGATTTTCGAATCGGACGAAAAACTGATAGTGAATTGTAACGTTCAGGGCCACCTAATGACGATGGATCACTCAAATTGCGTCCCGATTCAATACATCGTCCTCCAGCAGACTTTTCTCCATGGGTCTATTGCTGCCTCGGGCACCTTATGGCCATTCTGCTGTGGGTCATAGATTTTCGAATCGGACGAAAAACTGATAGTGAATTGTAACATTCAGGACCACCTAATGACGATGGATCACTCAAATTGCGTCCCGATTCAATACATCGTCCTCCAGCAGACTTATCTCCATGGGTCTATTTCTGCCTCGGGCACCTTATGGCCGTTCTGCTGTGGGTCATAGATTTTAGAATCGGACGAAAAACTGATAGTGAATTGTAACAGTCAAGGCCACCTAATGACGATGGACCACACGAATTGCTTCCCGATTCAATACCTCGTCCTCCAGCCGACTTGACCCCATGGGTCTATTGCTGCCTCGGGCACCTTATGGCCGTTCTGCTGTGAGTCTAGATTATTGAATGGGACGAAAAACTGATAGTGAACTGTAACGTTCAGGGCCACCTAATGACGATGGATCACTCAAATTGCGTCCCGATTCAATACATCGTCCTCCAGCCGACTTGTCTCCATGGGTCTATTGCTGCCACGGCCACCTTATGGCCGTTCTGCTGTGAGTCAAAGATTTTCGAACCGGACGAAAAACTGATAGTGAATTGTAACTTTCAGGGCCACCTAATGACGATGGATCACTCAAATTGGGTCCCGATTTAATACATCGTCCTCCAGCCGACTTGTCTCCATGGGTCTATTGCTGCCTCGGGCACCTTATGGCCGTTCTGCTGTGAGTCAAAGATTTTCGAATCGGACGAAAAACTGATAGTGAATTGTAACGTTCAGGGCCACCTAATGACGATGGATCACCCAAATTGCGTCCCGATTCAATACATCGTCCACCAGCAGACTTGCCTCCATGGGTCTATTGCTGCCTCGGGCACATTATGGTCGTTCTCCCGTGAGTCTAGATTTTCGAATCGGACGAAAAACTGATAGTGAATTGTAACGTTCAGGGTCTCCTAATGACGATGGAACACTCAAATTGCGTCCCGATTCAATACCTCGTGCTCCAGCAGACTTGTCTCCATGGGTCTATTTCTGCATCGGGCACCTTATGGCCGTTCTGCTGTGAGTCAAAGATTTTCGAATCGGACGAAGAACTGATAGTGAATTGTAATTTTCAGGGCCACCTAATGACGATGGATCACTCAAATTGCGTCCTGATTCAATACATCGTCCTCTAGCAGACTTTTCTCCATGGGTCTATTGCTGCCTCGGGCACCTTATGGCCGTTCTGCTGTGGGTCATAGATTTTCGAATCGGACGAAAAACTGATAGTGAATTGTAACATTCAGGGCCACCTAATGACGATGGATCACTCAAATTGCGTCCCGATTTAATACATCGTCCTCCAGCAGACTTATCTCCATGGGTCTATTTCTGCCTCGGGCACCTTATGGCCGTTCTGCTGTGGGTCATAGATTTTCGAATCGGACGAAAAACTGATAGTGAATTGTAACATTCAGGGCCACCTAATGACGATGGACCACACAAATTGGTTCCCGATTCAATACCTCGTCCTCCAGCCAAGTTGACTCCATGGGTCTATTGCTGCCTCGGGCATCTTATGGCCGTTCTGCTGTGAGTCTAGATTATTGAATGGGACGAAAAACTGACAGTGAATTGTAACTTTCAGGGCCACCTAATGGCGATGGATCACTCAAATTGCGTCCCGATTCAATACATCGTCCTCCAGCCGACTTGTCTCCATGGGTCTATTGCTGCCACGGCCACCTTATGGCCGTTCTGCTGTGACTCAAAGATTTTCGAATCGGACGAAAAACTGATAGTGAATTGTAACATTCAGGGCCACCTAATGACGATATACCACACAAATTGCGTCCCGATTCAATACATCGTCCTCCAGCCGACTTGACTCCATGGGTCTATTGCTGCCTCGGGCACCTTATGGCCGTTCTGCTGTGAGTCTAGATTATCGAATGGGACGAAAAACTGTTAGTGAATTTTAACGTTCAGGGCCACCTAATGACGATGGCTCACTCAAATTGCGTCCCGATTCAATACATCGTCCTCCAGCAGACTTGTCTCCATGGGTCTATTGCTGCCTCGGGCACCTTATGGCCGTTCTCCTGTGAGTCAAAGATTTTCGAATCGGACGAAAAACTGATAGTGAATTGTAACGTTCAGGGCCACCTAATGACGATGGATCACTCAAATTGCGTCCGGATTCAATACATCGTCCTCCAGCCGACCTGTCTCCATGGGTCTATTGCTGCCTCGGGCACCTTATGGTCGTTCTCCCGTGAGTCTAGATTTTCGAATCGGACGAAAAACTCCTAATGACGATGGAACACTCAAATTGCGTCCCGATTCATAACATCGTCCTCCAGCCGACTTGTCTCCATGGGTCTATTGCTGCCTCGGGCACCTTATGGCCGATCTGCTGTGAGTCTAGATTATCGAATGGGACAAAAAACTGATAGTGAATTGTAACGTTCAGGGCCACCTAATGACGATGGATCACTCAAATTGCGTCCCGATTCAATACATCGTCCTCCAGCAGACTTGTCTCCATGGGTCAATTGCTGCCTAGGGCACCTTATGGCAGTTCTGCTGTAGGTCAAAGATTTTCGAATCGGACGAAGAACTGATAGTGAATTGTAACGTTCAGGGCCACCTAATGGCGATGGATCACTCAAATTGCGTCCCGATTCATTACATCGTCCTCCAGCCGACTTGTCCCCATGGGTCTAATGCTGCCTCGGCCACCTTACGGCCGTTCTGCTGTGAGTCAAAGATTTTCGAATCGGACGAAAAACTGATAGTGAATTGTAACATTCAGGGCCACCTAATAACGATGGATCACTCAAATTGCGTCCCGATTCAATACATCGTCCTCCAGCAGACTTGCCTCCATGGGTCTATTGCTGCCTCGGGCACCTTATGGCAGTTCTGCTGTGGGTCAAAGATTTTCGAATCGGACGAAAAACTGATAGTGAATTGTAACGTTCAGGGCCACCTAATGACGATGGATCACTCAAATTGCGTCCCGATTCAATACATCGTCCTCCAGCTGACTTGTCTTCACGGGTCTATTGCTGCCTCGGGCACCTTATGGCCGTTCTGCTGTGAGTCAAAGATTTTCGAATCGGACGAAAAACTGATAGTGAATTGTAACATTCAGGTCCACCTAATGACGATGGATCACTCAAATTCCGTCCCGATTCAATACATCGTCCTCCAGCAGACTTATCTCCATGGGTCTATTGCTGCCTCGGGCACCTTATGGCCGTTCTGCTGTGACTCAAAGATTTTCGAATCGGACGAAAAACTAATAGTGAATCGTAACGTTCAGTTCCTCCTAATGTCGATGGAACACTCAAATTGCGTCCCGATTCAATACATCTTCCTCCAGCAGACTTGTCTCCATGGGTCTATTGCTGCCTCGGGCACCTTATGGCCGTTCTGCTGTGACTCAAAGATTTTCGAATCGGACGAAAAACTAATAGTGAATCGTAACGTTCAGTTCCTCCTAATGTCGATGGAACACTCAAATTGCGTCCCGATTCAATACATCTTCCTCCAGCAGACTTGTCTCCATGGGTCTATTGCTGCCTCGGGCACCTTATGGCCGTTCTGCTGTGAGTCAAAGATTTTCGAATCTGACGAAAAACTGATAGTGAATGGCAACATTCAAGGCCTCCTAATGACGATGGACCACACAAATTGCGTCCCGATTCAATACCTCGTCCTCCAGCCGACTTGACTCCATGGGTCTATTGCTGCCTCGGGCACCCTATGGCCATTCTGCTGTGAGTCTAGATTATCGAATGGGACGAAAAACTGATAGTGAATTGTAACGTTCAGGGCCACCTAATGACGATGGATCACTCAAATTTCGTCCCGATTCAATACATCGTCCTCCAGCCGACTTGTCTCCATGGGTCTATTGCTGCCTCGGGCACCTTATGGCCGTTCTGCTGTGAGTCAAAGATTTTCGAATCGGATGAAAAACTGATAGTGAATTGTAACGTTCAGGGCCACCTAATAATGATGGATCACTCAAATTGCGTCCCGATTCAATACATCGTCCTCCAGCAGACTTGTCTCCATGGGTCTATTGCTGCCTCGGGCACCTTATGGCCGTTCTGCTGTGAGTCAAAGATTTTCGAATCGGACGAAAAACTGATAGTGAATTGTAACATTCAGGGCCACCTAATGACGATTAACATCACAAATTGCGTCCCGATGCAATACATCGTCCTCCAGCCGACTTGACTCGATGGGTGTATTGCTACCTCGGGCATCTTATGGTCGTTCTCCCATGAGTCTAGATTTTCGAATCGGACGAAAAACTGATAGTGAATTGTAACGTTCAGGGCCTCCTAATGACGATGGAACACTCAAATTGCGTCCCGATTCAATACCTCGTGCTCCAGCAGATATGTCTCCATGGGTCTATTATTGCCTCGGGCACCTTACGGCCGTTCTGCTGTGACTCAAAGATTTTCGAATCGGATGAAAAACTGATAGTGAATTGTAACGTTCAGGGCCACCTAATGACGATGGCTCACTCAAATTGCGTCCCGATTGAATACATCGTCCTCCAGCAGACTTGTCTCCATGGGTCTATTGCTGCCTCGGGCACCTTATGGCCGTTCTCCTGTGAGTCAAAGATTTTCGAATCGGACGAAAAACTGATAGTGAATTGTAACGTTCAGGGCCACCTAATGACGATGGATCACTCAAATTGCGTCCGGATTCAATACATCGTCCTCCAGCCGACCTGTCTCCATGGGTCTATTGCTGCCTCGGGCACCTTATGGTCGTTCTCCCGTGAGTCTAGATTTTCGAATCGGACGAAAAACTCCTAATGACGATGGAACACTCAAATTGCGTCCCGATTCATTACATCGTCCTCCAGCCGACTTGTCTCCATGGGTCTATTGCTGCCTCGGGCACCTTATGGCCGATCTGCTGTGAGTCTAGATTATCGAATGGGACAAAAAACTGATAGTGAATTGTAACGTTCAGGGCCACCTAATGACGATGGATCACTCAAATTGCGTCCCGATTCAATACATCGTTCTCCAGCAGACTTGTCTCCATGGGTCAATTGCTGCCTAGGGCACCTTATGGCAGTTCTGCTGTAGGTCAAAGATTTTCGAATCGGACGAAGAACTGATAGTGAATTGTAACGTTCAGGGCCACCTAATGGCGATGGATCACTCAAATTGCGTCCCGATTCATTACATCGTCCTCCAGCCGACTTGTCTCCATGGGTCTAATGCTGCCTCGGCCACCTTACGGCCGTTCTGCTGTGAGTCAAAGATTTTCGAATCGGACGAAAAACTGATAGTGAATTGTAACATTCAGGGCCACCTAATAACGATGGATCACTCAAATTGCGTCCCGATTCAATACATCGTCCTCCAGCAGACTTGCCTGCATGGGTCTATTGCTGCCTCGGGCACCTTATGGCAGTTCTGCTGTGGGTCAAAGATTTTCGAATCGGACGAAAAACTGATAGTGAATTGTAACGTTCAGGGCCACCTAATGACGATGGATCACTCAAATTGCGTCCCGATTCAATACATCGACCTCCAGCACACTTGTCTTCACGGGTCTATTGCTGCCTCGGGCACCTTATGGCCGTTCTGCTGTGAGTCAAAGATTTTCGAATCGGACGAAAAACTGATAGTGAATTGTAACATTCAGGTCCACCTAATGACGATGGATCACTCAAATTCCGTCCCGATTCAATACATCGTCCTCCAGCAGACTTATCTCCATGGGTCTATTGCTGCCTCGGGCACCTTATGGCCGTTCTGCTGTGACTCAAAGATTTTCGAATCGGACGAAAAACTAATAGTGAATCGTAACGTTCAGTTCCTCCTAATTTCGATGGAACACTCAAATTGCGTCCCGATTCAATACATCTTCCTCCAGCAGACTTGTCTCCATGGGTCTATTGCTGCCTCGGGCACCTTATGGCCGTTCTGCTGTGACTCAAAGATTTTCGAATCGGACTAAAAACTAATAGTGAATTGTAACTCTCATGGCCTCCTAATGACGATGGAACACTCAAATTGCGTCCCGATTCAATACATCGTCCTCCAGCAGACTTGTCTCAATGGGTCTATTGCTGCCTCGGGCACCTTATGGCCGTTCTGCTGTGAGTCAAAGATTTTCGAATCTGACGAAAAACTGATAGTGAATGGCAACATTCAAGGCCTCCTAATGACGATGGACCACACAAATTGCGTCCCGATTCAATACCTCGTCCTCCAGCCGACTTGACTCCATGGGTCTATTGCTGCCTCGGGCACCCTATGGCCATTCTGCTGTGAGTCTAGATTATCGAATGGGACAAAAAACTGATAGTGAATTGTAACGTTCAGGGCCACCTAATGACGATGGATCACTCAAATTTCGTCCCGATTCAATACATCGTCCTCCAGCCGACTTGTCTCCATGGGTCTATTGCTGCCTCGGGCACCTTATGGCCGTTCTGCTGTGAGTCAAAGATTTTCGAATCGGATGAAAAACTGATAGTGAATTGTAACGTTCAGGCCCACCTAATAATGATGGATCACTCAAATTGCGTCCCGATTCAATACATCGTCCTCCAGCAGACTTGTCTCCATGGGTCTATTGCTGCCTCGGGCACCTTATGGCCGTTCTGCTGTGAGTCAAAGATTTTCGAATCGGACGAAAAACTGATAGTGAATTGTAACATTCAGGGCCACCTAATGACGATTAACATCACAAATTGCGTCCCGATTCAATACATCGTCCTCCAGCCGACTTGACTCGATGGGTCTATTGCTACCTCGGGCATCATATGGTCGTTCTCCCATGAGTCTAGATTTTCGAATCGGACGAAAAACTGATAGTGAATTGTAACGTTCAGGGCCTCCTAATGACGATGGAACACTCAAATTGCGTCCCGATTCAATACCTCGTGCTCCAGCAGATATGTCTCCATGGGTCTATTATTGCCTCGGGCACCTTACGGCCGTTCTGCTGTGACTCAAAGATTTTCGAATCGGACGAAAAACTGATAGTGAATTGTAACGTTCAGGGCCACCTAATGACGATGGATCACTCAAATTGTGTCCCGATTCAATACATCGTCCTCCAGCAGACTTGTCTTCACGGGTCTATTGCTGCCTCGGGCACCTTATGGCCGTTCTGCTGTGAGTCAAAGTTTTTCGAATCGGACGAAAAACTGATAGTGAATTGTAACATTCAGGGCCACCTAATGACGATGGATCACTCAAATTGCGTCCCGATTCAATACATCGTCCTCCAGCAGACTTATCTCCATGGGTCTATTGCTGCCTCGGGCACTTTATGGCCGTTCTGCTGTGACTCAAAGATTTTCGAATCGGACGAAAAACTGATAGTGAATGGCAACATTCAAGGCCTCCTAATGACGATGGACCACACAAATTGCGTCCCGATTCAATACCTCGTCCTCCAGCCGACTTGACTCCATGGGTCTATTGCTGCCTCGGGCACCCTATGGCCATTCCGCTGTGAGTCTAGATTATCGAATGGGACGAAAAACTGATAGTGAATTGTAACGTTCAGGGCCACCTAATGACGATGGATCACTCAAATTGCGTCCCGATTCAATAAATCGTCCTCCAGCCGACTTGTCTCCATGGGTCTATTGCTGCCTCGGGCACCTTATGGCCGTTCTGCTGTGAGTCAAAGATTTTCGAATCAGATGAAAAACTGATAGTGAATTGTAACGTTCAGGGCCTCCTAATAATGATGGATCACTCAAATTGCGTCCCGATTCAATACATCGTCCTCCAGCCGACTTGTCTCCATGGGTCTATTGCTGCCTCGGGCACCTTATGGCCGTTCTGCTGTGAGTCAAAGATTTTCGAATCGGACGAAAAACTGATAGTGAATTGTAACATTCAGGGCCACCTAATGACGATGGACATCACAAATTGCGTCCCGATTCAATACATCGTCCTCCAGCCGACTTGACTCGATGGGTCTATTGCTACCTCGGGCATCTTATGGTCGTTCTCCCATGAGTCTAGATTTTCGAATCGGACGAAAAACTGATAGTGAATTGTAACGTTCAGGGCCTCCTAATGACGATGGAACACTCAAATTGCGTCCCGATTCAATACCTCGTGCTCCAGCAGATATGTCTCCATGGGTCTATTATTGCCTCGGGCACCTTACGGCCGTTCTGCTGTGACTCAAAGATTTTCGAATCGGACGAAAAACTGATAGTGAATTGTAACGTTCAGGGCCACCTAATGACGATGGATCACTCAAATTGTGTCCCGATTCAATACATCGTCCTCCAGCAGACTTGTCTTCACGGGTCTATTGCTGCCTCGGGCACCTTATGGCCGTTCTGCTGTGAGTCAAAGATTTTCGAATCGGACGAAAAACTGATAGTGAATTGTAACATTCAGGGCCACCTAATGACGATGGATCACTCAAATTGCGTCCCGATTCAATACATCGTCCTCCAGCAGACTTATCTCCATGGGTCTATTGCTGCCTCGGGCACCTTATGGCCGTTCTGCTGTGACTCAAAGATTTTCGAATCGGACGAAAAACTAATAGTGAATCGTAACGTTCAGTTCCTCCTAATGACGATGGAACACTCAAATTGCGTCCCGATTCAATACATCGTCCTCCAGCAGACTTGTCTCCATGGGTCTATTGCTGCCTCGGGCACCTTATGGCCGTTCAGCTGTGACTCAAAGATTTTCGAATCGGACTAAAAACTAATAGTGAATTGTAACTATCATGGCCTCCTAATGACGATGGAACACTCAAATTGCGTCCCGATTCAATACATCGTCCTCCAGCAGACTTGTCTCAATGGGTCTATTGCTGCCTCGGGCACCTTATGGCCGTTCTGCTGTGAGTCAAAGATTTTCGAATCTGACGAAAAACTGATAGTGAATGGCAACATTCAAGGCCTCCTAATGACGATGGACCACACAAATTGCGTCCCGATTCAATACCTCGTCCTCCAGCCGACTTGACTCCATGGGTCTATTGCTGCCTCGGGCACCCAATGGCCATCCTGCTGTGAGTCTAGATTATCGAATGGGACGAAAAACTGATAGTGAATTGTAACGTTCAGGTCCACCTAATGACGATGGATCACTCAAATTGCGTCCCGATTCAATACATCGTCCTCCAGCAGACTTGTCTCCATGGGTCTATTGCTGCCTCGGGCACCCTATGGCCGTTCTGCTGTGAGTCAAAGATTTTCGAATCAGACGAAAAACCGATCGTGAAATGTAACATTCAGGGCCACCTAATGACGATGGATCACTCAAATTGCGTCCCGATTCAATACATCGTCCTCCACCCGACTTGTCTCCATGGGTCTATTGCTGCCTCGGCCACCTTATGGCCGTTCTGCTGTGAGTCAAAGATTTTCGAATCGGACGAAAAACTGATAGTGAATTGTAACATTCAGGGCCTCCTAATGACGATGGACCACACAAATTGCATCACGATTCAATACCTCGTCCTCCAGCCGACTTGACTCCAGGGGTCTATTGCTGCCTCGGGCACCTTATGGCCGTTCTGCTGTGAGTCTAGATTGTCGAATGGGACGAAAAACTGATAGTGAATTGTAACGTTCAGGGCCACCTAATGACGATGGACCACACAAATTGCGTCCCGATTCAATACATCGTCCTCCAGCCGACTTGATTCGATGGGTCTATTGCTGCCTCGGGCACCTTATGGCCGTTCTGCTGTGAGTCTAGATTTTCGAATGGGACGAAAAACTGATAGTGAATTGTAACGTTCAGGGTCTCCTAATGACGATGGAACACTCCAATTGCGTCCCGATTCAATACCTCGTGCTCCAGCAGACTTGTCTCCATGGGTCTATTTCTGCATCGGGCACCTTATGGCCGTTCTGCTGTGAGTCAAAGATTTTCGAATCGGACGAAAAACTGATAGTGAATTGTAACTTGCAGGGCCACCTAATGACGATGGATCACTCAAATTGCTTCCCGATTCAATACATCGTCCTCCAGCCGACTTGTCTCCATGGGTCTATTGCTGCCTCGGGCACCTTATGGCCGTTCTGCTGTGAGTCAAAGATTTTCGAATCGGACGAAAAACTGATAGTGAATTGTAACGTTCAGGTCCACCTAATGACGATGGATCACTCAAATTGCGTCCCGATTCAATACATCGTCCACCAGCAGACTTGTCTCCATGGGTCTATTGCTGCCTCGGGCACATTATGGTCGTTCTCCCGTGAGTCTAGATTTTCGAATCGGACGAAAAACTGATAGTGAATTGTAACGTTCAGGGTCTCCTAATGACGATGGAACACTCCAATTGCGTCCCGATTCAATACCTCGTGCTCCAGCAGACTTGTCTCCATGGGTCTATTTCTGCATCGGGCACCTTATGGCCGTTCTGCTGTGAGTCAAAGATTTTCGAATCGGACGAAGAACTGATAGTGAATTGTAACGTTCAGGGCTACCTAATGACGATGGATCACTCAAATTGCGTCCCGATTCAATACATCGTCCTCCAGCAGACTTATATCCATGGGTCTATTGCTGTCTCGGGCACCTTATGGCCGTTCTGCTGTGGGTCATAGATTTTCGAATCGGACGAAAAACTGATAGTGAATTGTAACATTCAGGGCCACCTAATGACGATGGATCACCCAAATTGCGTCCCGATTTAATACATCGTCCTCCAGCAGACTTATCTCCATGGGTCTATTTCTGCCTCGGGCACCTTATGGCCGTTCTGCTGTGGGTCATAGATTTTCGAATCGGACGAAAAACTGATAGTGAATTGTAACATTCAGGGCCACCTAATGACGATGGACCACACAAATTGCGTCCCGATTCAATACCTCGTCCTCCAGCCGACTTGACTCCATGGGTCTATTGCTGCCTCGGGCACCTTATGGCCGTTCTGCTGTGAATCTAGATTATCGAATGAGACGAAAAACTGATAGTGAATTGTAACGTTCAGGGCCACCTAATGACGATGGATCACTCAAATTGCGTCCCGATTCAATACATCGTCCTCCAGCCGACTTGTCTCCATGGGTCTATTCCTGCCACGGCCACCTTATGGCCGTTCTGCTGTGAGTCAAAGATTTTCGAATCGGACGAAAAACTGATAGTGAATTGTAACGTTCAGGGCCACCAAATGACGATGGATCACTCAAATTGCGTCCCGATTCAATACATCGTCATCCAGCAGACTTGTCTCCATGGGTCTATTCCTGCCACGGCCACCTTATGGCCGTTCTGCTGTGAGTCAAAGATTTTCGAATCGAACGAAAAACTGATAGTGAATTGTAACGTTCAGGGCCACCTAATGACGATGGATCACTCAAATTGCGTCCCGATTCAATACATCGTCCTCCAGCAGACTTGTCTCCATGGGTCTATTGCTGCCTCGGGCACCTTATGGCCGTTCTGCTGTGAGTCAAAGATTTTCGAATCAGATGAAAAACTGATAGTGAATTGTAACGTTCAGGGCCACCTAATAATGATGGATCACTCAAATTGCGTCCCGATTCAATACATCGTCCTCCAGCAGACTTGTCTCCATGGGTCTATTGCTGCCTCGGGCACCTTATGGCCGTTATGCTGTGAGTCAAAGATTTTCGAATCGGACGAAAAACTGATAGTGAATTGTAACATTCAGGGCCACCTAATGACGATGGACATCACAAATTGCGTCCCGATTCAATACATCGTCCTCCAGCCGACTTGACTCGATGGGTCTATTGCTACCTCGGGCATCTTATGGTCGTTCTCCCATGAGTCTAGATTTTCGAATCGGACGAAAAACTGATAGTGAATTGTAACGTTCAGGGCCTCCTAATGACGATGGAACACTCAAATTGCGTCCCGATTCAATACCTCGTGCTCCAGCAGATATGTCTCCATGGGTCTATTATTGCCTCGGGCACCTTACGGCCGTTCTGCTGTGACTCAAAGATTTTCGAATCGGACGAAAAACTGATAGTGAATTGTAACGTTCAGGGCCACCTAATGACGATGGATCACTCAAATTGTGTCCCGATTCAATACATCGTCCTCCAGCAGACTTGTCTTCACGGGTCTATTGCTGCCACGGGCACCTTATGGCCGTTCTGCTGTGAGTCAAAGATTTTCGAATCGGACGAAAAACTGATAGTGAATTTTAACATTCAGGGCCTCCTAATGACGATGGATCACTCAAATTGCGTCCCGATTCAATACGTCGTCCTCCAGCAGACTTATCTCCATGGGTCTATTGCTGCCTCGGGCACCTTATGGCCGTTCTGCTGTGACTCAAAGATTTTCGAATCGGACGAAAAACTAATAGTGAATCGTAACGTTCAGTTCCTCCTAATGACGATGGACACTCAAATTGCGTCCCGATTCAATACATCGTCCTCCAGCAGACTTGTCTCCATGGGTCTATTGCTGCCTCGGGCACCTTATGGCCGTTCAGCTGTGACTCAAAGATTTTCGAATCGGACTAAAAACTAATAGTGAATTGTAACTATCATGGCCTCCTAATGACGATGGAACACTCAAATTGCGTCCCGATTCAATACCTCGTCCTCCAGCCGACTTGACTCCATGGGTCTATTGCTGCCTCGGGCACCCAATGGCCATCCTGCTGTGAGTCTAGATTATCGAATGGGACGAAAAACTGATAGTGAATTGTAACGTTCAGGTCCACCTAATGACGATGGATCACTCAAATTGCGTCCCGATTCAATACATCGTCCTTCAGCAGACTTGTCTCCATGGGTCTATTGCTGCCTCGGGCACCCTATGGCCGTTCTTCTGTGAGTCAAAGATTTTCGAATCAGACGAAAAACCGATCGTGAAATGTAACATTCAGGGCCACCTAATGACGATGGATCACTCAAATTGCGTCCCGATTCAATACATCGTCCTCCACCCGACTTGTCTCCATGGGTCTATTGCTGCCTCGGCCACCTTATGGCCGTTCTGCTGTGAGTCAAAGATTTTCGAATCGGACGAAAAACTGATAGTGAATTGTAACATTCAGGGCCTCCTAATGACGATGGACCACACAAATTGCATCACGATTCAATACCTCGTCCTCCAGCCGACTTGACTCCAGGGGTCTATTGCTGCCTCGGGCACCTTATGGCCGTTCTGCTGTGAGTCTAGATTGTCGAATGGGACGAAAAACTGATAGTGAATTGTAACGATCAGGGCCACCTAATGACGATGGACCACACAAATTGCGTCCCGATTCAATACATCGTCCTCCAGCCGACTTGATTCGATGGGTCTATTGCTGCCTCGGGCACCTTATGGCCGTTCTGCTGTGAGTCTAGATTTTCGAATGGGACGAAAAACTGATAGTGAATTGTAACGTTCAGGGCCACCTAATGACGATGGATCACTCAAATTGCGTCCCGATTCAATAGATCGTCCTCCAGCAGACTTGTCTCCATGGGTCTATTGCTGCCTCGGGCACCTTATGGCCGTTCTGCTGTGAGTCAAAGATTTTCGAATCGGACGAAAAACTGATAGTGAATTGTAACTTGCAGGGCCACCTAATGACGATGGATCACTCAAATTGCGTCCCGATTCAATACATCGTCCTCCAGCCGACTTGTCTCCATGGGTCTATTGCTGCCTCGGGCACCTTATGGCCGTTCTGCTGTGAGTCAAAGATTTTCGAATCGAACGAAAAACTGATAGTGAATTGTAACGTTCAGGGCCACCTAATGACGATGGATCACTCAAATTGCGTCCCGATTCAATACATCGTCCACCAGCAGACTTGTCTCCATGGGTCTATTGCTGCCTCGGGCACATTATGGTCGTTCTCCCGTGAGTCTAGATTTTCGAATCGGACGAAAAACTGATAGTGAATTGTAACGTTCAGGGTCTCCTAATGACGATGGATCACTCAAATTGCGTCCCGATTCAATACCTCGTGCTCCAGCAGACTTGTCTCCATGGGTCTATTTCTGCGTCGGGCACCTTATGGCCGTTCTGCTGTGAGTCAAAGATTTTCGAATCGGACGAAGAACTGATAGTGAATTGTAACGTTCAGGGCTACCTAATGACGATGGATCACTCAAATTGCGTCCCGATTCAATACATCGTCCTCCAGCAGACTTATATCCATGGGTCTATTGCTGTCTCGGGCACCTTATGGCCGTTCTGCTGTGGGTCATAGATTTTCGAATCGGACGAAAAACTAATAGTGAATTGTAACATTCAGGGCCACCTAATGACGATGGACCACACAAATTGCGTCCCGATTCAATACCTCGTCCTCCAGCCGACTTGACTCCATGGGTCTATTGCTGCCCCGGGCACCTTATGGCCGTTCTGCTGTGAATCTAGATTATCGAATGAGACGAAAAACTGATAGTGAATTGTAACGTTCAGGGCCACCTAATGACGATGGATCACTCAAATTGCGTCCCGATTCAATATATCGTCCTCCAGCCGACTTGTCTCCATGGGTCTATTCCTGCCACGGCCACCTTATGGCCGTTCTGCTGTGAGTGAAAGATTTTCGAATCGGACGAAAAACTGATAGTGAATTGTAACGTTCAGGGCCACCTAATGACGATGGATCAGTCAAATTGCGTCCCGATTCAATACATCGTCCTCCAGCCGACTTGTCTCCATGGGTCTATTCCTGCCACGGCCACCTTATGGCCGTTCTGCTGTGAGTCAAAGATTTTCGAATCGGACGAAAAACTGATAGTGAATTGTAACGTTCAGGGCCACCTAATGACGATGGATCACTCAAATTGCGTCCCGATTCAATACATCGTCCACCAGCAGACTTGTCTCCATGGGTCTATTTCTGCATCGGGCACCTTATGGCCGTTCTGCTGTGGGTCATAGATTTTCGAATCGGACGAAAAACTGATAGTGAATTGTAACATTCAGGGCCACCTAATGACGATGGACCACACAAATTGCGTCCCGATTCAATACCTCGTCCTCCAGCCGACTTGACTCCATGGGTCTATTGCTGCCTCGGGCACCTTATGGCCGTTCTGCTGTGAATCTAGATTATCGAATGAGACGAAAAACTGATAGTGAATTGTAACGTTCAGGGCCACCTAATGACGATGGATCACTCAAATTGCGTCCCGATTCAATACATCGTCCTCCAGCCGACTTGTCTCCATGGGTCTATTCCTGCCACGGCCACCTTATGGCCGTTCTGCTGTGAGTCAAAGATTTTCGAATCGGACGAAAAACTGATAGTGAATTGTAACGTTCAGGGCCACCAAATGACGATGGATCACTCAAATTGCGTCCCGATTCAATACATCGTCCTCCAGCAGACTTGTCTCCATGGGTCTATTCCTGCCACGGCCACCTTATGGCCGTTCTGCTGTGAGTCAAAGATTTTCGAATCGAACGAAAAACTGATAGTGAATTGTAACGTTCAGGGCCACCTAATGACGATGGATCACTCAAATTGCGTCCCGATTCAATACATCGTCCTCCAGCAGACTTGTCTCCATGGGTCTATTGCTGCCTCGGGCACCTTATGGCAGTTCTGCTGTGGGTCAAAGATTTTCGAATCGGACGAAGAACTGATAGTGAATTGTAACGTTCAGGGCCACCTAATGACGATGGATCACTCAAATTGCGTCCCGATTCAATACATCGTCCTCCAGCAGACTTGTCTCCATGGGTCTATTGCTGCCTCGGGCACCTTATGGCCCTTCAGCTGTGTCTCAAAGATTATCGAATCTGACGAAAAACTGATAGTGAATTGTAACATTCAGGGCCACCTAATGACGATGGATCACTCAAATTTCGTCCCGATTCAATACATCGTCCTCCAGCCGACTTGACTCGATGGGTCTATTGCTGCCTCGGGCACCTTATGGCCGTTCTGCTGTGAGTCTAGATTTTCGAATGGGACGAAAAACTGATAGTGAATTGTAACGTTCAGGGCCACCTAATGACGATGGATCACTCAAATTGCGTCCCGATTCAATACATCGTCCTCCAGCAGACCTTTCTCCATGGGTCTATTGCTGCCTCGGGCACCTTATGGCCGTTCTGCTGTGAGTCTAGATTGTCGAATGGGACGAAAAACTGATAGTGAATTGTAACGTTCAGGGCCACCTAATGACGATGGACCACACAAATTGCGTCCCGATTCAATACATCGTCCTCCAGCCGACTTGACTCGATGGGTCTATTGCTGCCTCGGGCACCTTATGGCCGTTCTGCTGTGAGTCTAGATTTTCGAATGGGACGAAAAACTGATAGTGAATTGTAACGTTCAGGGCCACCTAATGACGATGGATCACTCAAATTGCGTCCCGATTCAATACATCGTCCTCCAGCAGACTTGTCTCCATGGGTCTATTGCTGCCTCGGGCACCTTATGGCCGTTCTGCTGTGAGTCAAAGATTTTCGAATCGGACGAAAAACTGATAGTGAATTGTAACTTTCAGGTCCACCTAATGACGATGGATAACTCAAATTGCGTCCCGATTCAATACATCGTCCTCCAGCAGACTTATATCCATGGGTCTATTGCTGTCTCGAGCACCTTATGGCCGTTCTGCTGTGGGTCATAGATTTTCGAATCGGACGAAAAACTGATAGTGAATTGTAACATTCAGGGCCACCTAATGACGATGGATCACTCAAATTGCGTCCCGATTTAATACATCGTCCTCCAGCAGACTTATCTCCATGGGTCTATTTCTGCCTCGGGCACCTTATGGCCGTTCTGCTGTGGGTCATAGATTTTCGAATCGGACGAAAAACTGATAGTGAATTGTAACATTCAGGGCCACCTAATGACGATGGACCACACAAATTGCGTCCCGATTCAATACCTCGTTCTCCAGCCGACTTGACTCCATGGGTCTATTGCTGCCCCGGGCACCTTATGGCCGTTCTGCTGTGAATCTAGATTATCGAATGAGACGAAAAACTGATAGTGAATTGTAACGTTCAGGGCCACCTAATGACGATGGATCACTCAAATTGCGTCCCGATTCAATACATCATCCTCCAGCCGACTTGTCTCCATGGGTCTATTCCTGCCACGGCCACCTTATGGCCGTTCTGCTGTGAGTCAAAGATTTTCGAATCGGACGAAAAACTGATAGTGAATTGTAACGTTCAGGGCCACCTAATGACGATGGAATACTCAAATTGCGTCCCGATTCAATACATCGTCCTCCAGCCGACTTGTCTCCATGGGTCTATTCCTGCCACGGCCACCTTATGGCCGTTCTGCTGTGAGTCAAAGATTTTCGAATCGGACGAAAAACTGATAGTGAATTGTAACGTTCAGGGCCACCTAATGACGATGGATCACTCAAATTGCGTCCCGATTCAATACATCGTCCACCAGCCGACTTGTCTCCATGGGTCTATTGCTGCCTCGGGCTCATTATGGTCGTTCTCCCGTGAGTCTAGATTTTCGAATCGTACGAAAAACTGATAGTGAATTGTAACGTTCAGGGTCTCCTAATGACGATGGAACACTCAAATTGCGTCCCGATTCAATACCTCGTGCTCCAGCAGACTTGTCTCCATGGGTCTATTTCTGCATCGGGCACCTTATGGCCGTTCTGCTGTGGGTCATAGATTTTCGAATCGGACGAAAAACTGATAGTGAATTGTAACATTCAGGGCCACCTAATGACGATGGACCACACAAATTGCGTCCCGATTCAATACCTCGTCCTCCAGCCGACTTGACTCCATGGGTCTATTGCTGCCTCGGGCACCTTATGGCCGTTCTGCTGTGAATCTAGATTATCGAATGAGACGAAAAACTGATAGTGAATTGTAACGTTCAGGGCCACCTAATGACGATGGATCACTCAAATTGCGTCCCGATTCAATACATCGTCCTCCAGCCGACTTGTCTCCATGGGTCTATTCCTGCCACGGCCACCTTATGGCCGTTCTGCTGTGAGTCAAAGATTTTCGAATCGGACGAAAAACTGATAGTGAATTGTAACGTTCAGGGCCACCAAATGACGATGGATCACTCAAATTGCGTCCCGATTCAATACATCGTCCTCCAGCAGACTTGTCTCCATGGGTCTATTCCTGCCACGGCCACCTTATGGCCGTTCTGCTGTGAGTCAAAGATTTTCGAATCGAACGAAAAACTGATAGTGAATTGTAACGTTCAGGGCCACCTAATGACGATGGATCACTCAAATTGCGTCCCGATTCAATACATCGTCCTCCAGCAGACTTGTCTCCATGGGTCTATTGCTGCCTCGGGCACCTTATGGCAGTTCTGCTGTGGGTCAAAGATTTTCGAATCGGACGAAGAACTGATAGTGAATTGTAACGTTCAGGGCCACCTAATGACGATGGATCACTCAAATTGCGTCCCGATTCAATACATCGTCCTCCAGCAGACTTGTCTCCATGGGTCTATTGCTGCCTCGGGCACCTTATGGCCCTTCAGCTGTGTCTCAAAGATTATCGAATCTGACGAAAAACTGATAGTGAATTGTAACATTCAGGGCCACCTAATGACGATGGATCACTCAAATTTCGTCCCGATTCAATACATCGTCCTCCAGCCGACTTGACTCGATGGGTCTATTGCTGCCTCGGGCACCTTATGGCCGTTCTGCTGTGAGTCTAGATTTTCGAATGGGACGAAAAACTGATAGTGAATTGTAACGTTCAGGGCCACCTAATGACGATGGATCACTCAAATTGCGTCCCGATTCAATACATCGTCCTCCAGCAGACCTTTCTCCATGGGTCTATTGCTGCCTCGGGCACCTTATGGCCGTTCTGCTGTGAGTCTAGATTGTCGAATGGGACGAAAAACTGATAGTGAATTGTAACGTTCAGGGCCACCTAATGACGATGGACCACACAAATTGCGTCCCGATTCAATACATCGTCCTCCAGCCGACTTGACTCGATGGGTCTATTGCTGCCTCGGGCACCTTATGGCCGTTCTGCTGTGAGTCTAGATTTTCGAATGGGACGAAAAACTGATAGTGAATTGTAACGTTCAGGGCCACCTAATGACGATGGATCACTCAAATTGCGTCCCGATTCAATACATCGTCCTCCAGCAGACTTGTCTCCATGGGTCTATTGCTGCCTCGGGCACCTTATGGCCGTTCTGCTGTGAGTCAAAGATTTTCGAATCGGACGAAAAACTGATAGTGAATTGTAACTTTCAGGTCCACCTAATGACGATGGATAACTCAAATTGCGTCCCGATTCAATACATCGTCCTCCAGCAGACTTATATCCATGGGTCTATTGCTGTCTCGAGCACCTTATGGCCGTTCTGCTGTGGGTCATAGATTTTCGAATCGGACGAAAAACTGATAGTGAATTGTAACATTCAGGGCCACCTAATGACGATGGATCACTCAAATTGCGTCCCGATTTAATACATCGTCCTCCAGCAGACTTATCTCCATGGGTCTATTTCTGCCTCGGGCACCTTATGGCCGTTCTGCTGTGGGTCATAGATTTTCGAATCGGACGAAAAACTGATAGTGAATTGTAACATTCAGGGCCACCTAATGACGATGGACCACACAAATTGCGTCCCGATTCAATACCTCGTTCTCCAGCCGACTTGACTCCATGGGTCTATTGCTGCCCCGGGCACCTTATGGCCGTTCTGCTGTGAATCTAGATTATCGAATGAGACGAAAAACTGATAGTGAATTGTAACGTTCAGGGCCACCTAATGACGATGGATCACTCAAATTGCGTCCCGATTCAATACATCATCCTCCAGCCGACTTGTCTCCATGGGTCTATTCCTGCCACGGCCACCTTATGGCCGTTCTGCTGTGAGTCAAAGATTTTCGAATCGGACGAAAAACTGATAGTGAATTGTAACGTTCAGGGCCACCTAATGACGATGGAATACTCAAATTGCGTCCCGATTCAATACATCGTCCTCCAGCCGACTTGTCTCCATGGGTCTATTCCTGCCACGGCCACCTTATGGCCGTTCTGCTGTGAGTCAAAGATTTTCGAATCGGACGAAAAACTGATAGTGAATTGTAACGTTCAGGGCCACCTAATGACGATGGATCACTCAAATTGCGTCCCGATTCAATACATCGTCCACCAGCCGACTTGTCTCCATGGGTCTATTGCTGCCTCGGGCTCATTATGGTCGTTCTCCCGTGAGTCTAGATTTTCGAATCGTACGAAAAACTGATAGTGAATTGTAACGTTCAGGGTCTCCTAATGACGATGGAACACTCAAATTGCGTCCCGATTCAATACCTCGTGCTCCAGCAGACTTGTCTCCATGGGTCTATTTCTGCATCGGGCACCTTATGGCCGTTCTGCTGTGGGTCATAGATTTTCGAATCGGACGAAAAACTGATAGTGAATTGTAACATTCAGGGCCACCTAATGACGATGGACCACACAAATTGCGTCCCGATTCAATACCTCGACCTCCAGCCGACTTGACTCCATGGGTCTATTGCTGCCTCGGGCACCTTATGGCCGTTCTGCTGTGAATCTAGATTATCGAATGAGACGAAAAACTGATAGTGAATTGTAACGTTCAGGGCCACCTAATGACGATGGATCACTCAAATTGCGTCCCGATGCAATACATCGTCCTTCCAGAAGACTTGTCTCCATGGGTCTATTCCTGCCACGGCCACCTTATGGCCGTTCTGCTGTGAGTCAAAGATTTTCGAATCGGACGAAAAACTGATAGTGAATTGTAACTTTCAGGGCCACCTAATGACGATGGATCACTCAAATTGCGTCCCGATTCTATACATCGTCCTCCAGCAGACTTGTCTCCATGGGTCTATTGCTGCCTCCGGCACCTTAAGGTCGTTCTCCCGTGAGTCTAGATTTTCGAATCGGACGAAAAACTCCTAATGACGATGGAACACTCAAATTGCGTCCCGATTCAATACCTCGTGCTCCAGCAGATATGTCTCCATGGGTCTATTGCTGCCTCGGGCACCTTATGGCCGTTCTGCTGTGACTCAAAGATTTTCGAACCGGACGAAAAACTGATAGTGAATTGTAACGTTCAGGGCCACCTAATGACGATGGATCACTCAAATTGCGTCCCGATTCAATACATCGTCCTCCAGCCGACTTGACTCGATGGGTCTATTGCTACCTCGGGCACCTTATGGTCGTTCTCCCATGAGTCTAGATTTTCGAATCGGACGAAAAACTGATAGTGAATTGTAACGTTCAGGGCCTCCTAATGACGATGGAACACTCAAATTGCGTCCCGATTCAATACCTCGTGCTCCAGCAGATATGTCTCCATGGGTCTATTATTGCCTCGGGCACCTTATGGCCGTTCTGCTGTGACTCAAAGATTTTCGAGTCGGACGAAAAACTGATAGTGAATTGTAACGTTCAGGGCCACCTAATGACGATGGATCACTCAAATTGCGTCCAGATTCAATACATCGTCCTCCAGCAGACTTGTCTCCATGGGTCTATTGCTGCCTCGGGCACCTTATGGCCGTTCTGCTGTGAGTCAAAGATTTTCGAATCTGACGAAAAACTGATACTGAATGGCAACATTCAGGGCCACCTAATGACGATGGACCACACAAATTGCGTCCCGATTCAATACCTCGTCCTCCAGCCGACTTGACTCCATGGGTCTATTGCTGCCTCGGGCACCTTATGGCCATTCTGCTGTGAGTCTAGATTATCGAATGGGACGAAAAACTGATAGTGAATTGTAACGTTCAGGTCCACCTAATGACGATGGATCACTCAAATTGCGTCCCGATTCAATACATCGTCCTCCAGCAGACTTGTCTCCATGGGTCTATTGCTGCCTCGGGCACCTTATGGCCGTTCTGCTGTGACTCAAAGATTTTCGAATCAGACGAAATACCGATAGTGAAATGTAACATTCAGGGCCACCTAATGACGATGGATCACTCAAATTGCGTCCCGATTCAATACATCGTCCTCCACCCGACTTGTCTCCATGGGTCTATTGCTACCTCGGGCACCTTATGGCCGTTCTGCTGTGAGTCAAAGATTTTGGAATCGGACGAAAAACTGATAGTGAATTGTAACATTCAGGGCCTCCTAATGACGATGGACCACACAAATTGCGTCACAATTCAATACCTCGTCCTCCAGCCGACTTGACTCCATGGGTCTATTGCTGCCTCGGGCACCTTATGGCCGTTCTGCTGTGAGTCTAGATTGTCGAATGGGACGAAAAACTGATAGTGAATTGTAACTTTCAGGGCCACCTAATGACGATGGATCATTCAAATTGCGTCCCGATTCAATACATCGTCCTCCAGCAGACTTGTCTCCATGGGTCTATTGCTGCCTCGGGCACCTTACGGCCGTTCTGCTGTGAGTCAAAGATTTCCGAATCGGACGAAAAACTGATAGTGAATTGTAACGTTCAGGGCCACCTAATGACGATGAATCACTCAAATTGCGTCCCGATTCAATACAACGTCCACCAGCAGACTTGTCTCCATGGGTCTATTGCTGCCTCGGGCACATTATGGTCGTTCTCCCGTGAGTCTAGATTTTCGAATCGGACGAAAAACTGATAGTGAATTGTAACGTTATGGGTCTCCTAATGACGATGGAACACTCAAATTGCGTCGCGATTCAATACCTCGCGCTCCAGCAGACTTGTCTCCATGGGTCTATTTCTGCATCGGGCACCTTATGGCCGTTCTGCTGTGAGTCAAAGATTATCGAATCGGACGAAGAACTGATAGTGAATTGTAACGTTCAGGGCTACCTAATGACGATGGACCACACAAATTGCGTCCCGATTTAATACCTCGTCCTCCAGCCGACTTGACTCCATGGGTCTATTGCTGCCTCGGGCACCTTATGGCCGTTTTGCTGTGAATCTAGATTATCGAATGAGACGAAAAAGTGATTTGTAACGTTCAGGGCCACCTAATGACGATGGATCACACAAATTGCGTCCCGATTCAATACATCGTCCTCCAGCCGACTTGTCTCCATGGATCCATTCCTGCCACGGCCACCTTATGGCCGTTCTGCTGTGAGTCAAAGATTTTCGAATCGGACGAAAAACTGATAGTGAATTGTAACTTTCAGGGCCACCTAATGACGATGGATCACTCAAATTGCGTCCCGATTCAATACCTCGTGCTCCAGCAGACTTGTCTCCATGGGACTATTGCTGCCTCGGGCACCTTATGGCCGTTCTGCTGTGAATCTAGATTATCGAATGAGACGAAAAACTGATAGTGAATTGTAACGTTCAGGGCCACCTAATGACGATGGATCACTCAAATTGCGTCCCGATTCAATACATCGTCCACCAGAAGACTTGTCTCCATGGGTCTATTCCTGCCACGGCCACCTTATGGCCGTTCTGCTGTGAGTCAAAGATTTTCGAATCGGACGAAAAACTGATAGTGAATTGTAACTTTCAGGGCCACCTAATGACGATGGATCACTCAAATTGCGTCCCGATTCAATACATCGTCCTCCAGCAGACTTGTCTCCTTGGGTCTATTGCTGCCTCGGGCACCTTAAGGTCGTTCTCCCGTGAGTCTAGATTTTCGAATCGGACGAAAAACTCCTAATGACGATGGAACACTCAAATTTCGTCCCGATTCAATACCTCGAACTCCAGCAGATATGTCTCCATGGGTCTATTGCTGCCTCGGGCACCTTATGGCCGTTCTGCTGTGACTCAAAGATTTTCGAACCGGACGAAAAACTGATAGTGAATTGTAACTTTCAGGGCCACCTAATGACGATGGATCACTCAAATTGCGTCCCGATTCAATACAACGTCCACCAGCAGACTTGTCTCCATGGGTCTATTGCTGCCTCGGGCACCTTATGGCCGTTCTGCTGTGAGTCTAGATTGTCGAATGGGACGAAAAACTGATAGTGAATTGTAACGTTCAGGGCCACCTAATGACGATGGACCACACAAATTGCGTCCCGATTTAATACCTCGTCCTCCAGCCGACCTGACTCCATGGGTCTATTGCTGCCTCGGGCACCTTATGGCCGTTTTGCTGTGAATCTAGATTATCGAATGAGACGAAAAACAGATAGTGAATTGTAACGTTCAGGGCCACCTAATGACGATGGATCACACAAATTGCGTCCCGATTCAATACATCGTCCTCCAGCCGACTTGTCTCCATGGATCTATTCCTGCCACGGCCACCTTACGGCCGTTCTGCTGTGAGTCAAAGATTTTCGAATCGGACGAAAAACTGATAGTGAATTGTAACTTTCAGGGCCACCTAATGACGATGGATCATTCAAATTGCGTCCCGATTCAATACATCGTCCTCCAGCAGACTTGTCTCCATGGGTCTATTGCTGCCTCGGGCACCTTACGGCCGTTCTGCTGTGAGTCAAAGATTTCCGAATCGGACGAAAAACTGATAGTGAATTGTAACGTTCAGGGCCACCTAATGACGATGAATCACTCAAATTGCGTCCCGATTCAATACAACGTCCACCAGCAGACTTGTCTCCATGGGTCTATTGCTGCCTCGGGCACATTATGGTCGTTCTCCCGTGAGTCTAGATTTTCGAATCGGACGAAAAACTGATAGTGAATTGTAACGTTCAGGGTCTCCTAATGACGATGGAACACTCAAATTGCGTCGCGATTCAATACCTCGCGCTCCAGCAGACTTGTCTCCATGGGTCTATTTCTGCATCGGGCACCTTATGGCCGTTCTGCTGTGAGTCAAAGATTATCGAATCGGACGAAGAACTGATAGTGAATTGTAACGTTCAGGGCTACCTAATGACGATGGACCACACAAATTGCGTCCCGATTTAATACCTCGTCCTCCAGCCGACTTGACTCCATGGGTCTATTGCTGCCTCGGGCACCTTATGGCCGTTTTGCTGTGAATCTAGATTATCGAATGAGACGAAAAAGTGAATTGTAACGTTCAGGGCCACCTAATGACGATGGATCACACAAATTGCGTCCCGATTCAATACATCGTCCTCCAGCCGACTTGTCTCCATGGATCTATTCCTGCCACGGCCACCTTATGGCCGTTCTGCTGTGAGTCAAAGATTTTCGAATCGGACGAAAAACTGATAGTGAATTGTAACTTTCAGGGCCACCTAATGACGATGGATCACTCAAATTGCGTCCCGATTCAATACCTCGTGCTCCAGCAGACTTGTCTCCATGGGACTATTGCTGCCTCGGGCACCTTATGGCCGTTCTGCTGCGAATCTAGATTATCGAATGAGACGAAAAACTGATAGTGAATTGTAACGTTCAGGGCCACCTAATGACGATGGATCACTCAAATTGCGTCCCGATTCAATACATCGTCCTCCAGAAGACTTGTCTCCATGGGTCTATTCCTGCCACGGCCACCTTATGGCCGTTCTGCTGTGAGTCAAAGATTTTCGAATCGGACGAAAAACTGATAGTGAATTGTAACTTTCAGGGCCACCTAATGACGATGGATCACTCAAATTGCGTCCCGATTCAATACATCGTCCTCCAGCAGACTTGTCTCCTTGGGTCTATTGCTGCCTCGGGCACCTTAAGGTCGTTCTCCCGTGAGTCTAGATTTTCGAATCGGACGAAAAACTCCTAATGACGATGGAACACTCAAATTTCGTCCCGATTCAATACCTCGTGCTCCAGCAGATATGTCTCCATGGGTCTATTGCTGCCTCGGGCACCTTATGGCCGTTCTGCTGTGACTCAAAGATTTTCGAACCGGACGAAAAACTGATAGTGAATTGTAACTTTCAGGGCCACCTAATGACGATGGATCACTCAAATTGCGTCCCGATTCAATACAACGTCCACCAGCAGACTTGTCTCCATGGGTCTATTGCTGCCTCGGGCACCTTATGGCCGTTCTGCTGTGAGTCTAGATTGTCGAATGGGACGAAAAACTGATAGTGAATTGTAACGTTCAGGGCCACCTAATGACGATGGACCACACAAATTGCGTCCCGATTCAATACATCGTCCTCCAGCCGACTTGACTCCATGGGTCTATTGCTGCCTCGGGCACCTTATGGCCGTTCTGCTGTGAGTCTAGATTTTCGAATGGGACGAAAAACTGATAGTGAATTGTAACTTTCAGGGCCACCTAATGACGATGGATCACTCAAATTGCGTCCCGATTCAATACATCGTCCTCCAGCCGACTTGACTCCATGGGTCTATTGCTGCCTCGGGCACCTTATGGCCGTTCTGCTGTGAGTCTAGATTTTCGAATGGGACGAAAAACTGATAGTGAATTGTAACGTTCAGGGCCACCTAATGACGATGGATCACTCAAATTGCGTCCCGATTCAATACATCGTCCTCCAGCAGACTTGTCTCCATGGGTCTATTGCTGCCTCGGGCACATTATGGTCGTTCTCCCGTGAGTCTAGATTTTCGAATCGGACGAAAAACTGATAGTGAATTGTAACGTTCAGGGTCTCCTAATGACGATGGAACACTCAAATTGCGTCCCGATTCAATACCTCGCGCTCCAGCAGATTTGTCTCCATGGGTCTATTTCTGCATCGGGCACCTTATGGCCGTTCTGCTGTGAGTCAAAGATTTTCGAATCGGACGAAGAACTGATAGTGAATTGTAACGTTCAGGGCTACCTAATGACGATGAATCACTCAAATTGCGTCCCGATTCAATACATCGTCCTCCAGCAGACTTATATCCATGGGTCTATTGCTGTCTCGAGCACCTTATAGCCGTTCTGCTGTGGGTCATAGATTTTCGAATCGGACGAAAAACTGATAGTGAATTGTAACATTCAGGGCCACCTAATGACGATGGATCACTCAAATTGCGTCCCGATTTAATACATCGTCCTCCAGCCGACTTATCTCCATGGGTCTATTTCAGCCTCGGGCACCTTATGGCCGTTCTGCTGTGGGTCATAGATTTTCGAATCGGACGAAAAACTGATAATGAATTGTAACATTAAGGGCCACCTAATGACGATGGACCACACAAATTGCGTCCCGATTTAATACCTCGTCCTCCAGCCGACCTGACTCCATGGGTCTATTGCTGCCTCGGGCACCTAATGGCCGTTTTGCTGTGAATCTAGATTATCGAATGAGACGAAAAACAGATAGTGAATTGTAACGTTCAGGGCCACCTAATGACGATGGATCACACAAATTGCGTCCCGATTCAATACATCGTCCTCCAGCCGACTTGTCTCCATGGATCTATTCCTGCCACGGCCACCTTACGGCCGTTCTGCTGTGAGTCAAAGATTTTCGAATCGGACGAAAAACTGATAGTGAATTGTAACTTTCAGGGCCTTTTAATGACGATGGATCATTCAAATTGCGTCCCGATTCAATACATCGTCCTCCAGCAGACTTGTCTCCATGGGTCTATTGCTGCCTCGGGCACCTTACGGCCGTTCTGCTGTGAGTCAAAGATTTCCGAATCGGACGAAAAACTGATAGTGAATTGTAACGTTCAGGGCCACCTAATGACGATGAATCACTCAAATTGCGTCCCGATCCAATACAACGTCCACCAGCAGACTTGTCTCCATGGGTCTATTGCTGCCTCGGGCACATTATGGTCGTTCTCCCGTGAGTCTAGATTTTCGAATCGGACGAAAAACTGATAGTGAATTGTAACGTTCAGGGTCTCCTAATGACGATGGAACACTCAAATTGCGTCGCGATTCAATACCTCGCGCTCCAGCAGACTTGTCTCCATGGGTCTATTTCTGCATCGGGCACCTTATGGCCGTTCTGCTGTGAGTCAAAGATTATCGAATCGGACGAAGAACTGATAGTGAATTGTAACGTTCAGGGCTACCTAATGACGATGGACCACACAAATTGCGTCCCGATTTAATACCTCGTCCTCCAGCCGACTTGACTCCATGGGTCTATTGCTGCCTCGGGCACCTTATGGCCGTTTTGCTGTGAATCTAGATTATCGAATGAGACGAAAAAGTGAATTGTAACGTTCAGGGCCACCTAATGACGATGGATCACACAAATTGCGTCCCGATTCAATACATCGTCCTCCAGCCGACTTGTCTCCATGGATCTATTCCTGCCACGGCCACCTTATGGCCGTTCTGCTGTGAGTCAAAGATTTTCGAATCGGACGAAAAACTGATAGTGAATTGTAACTTTCAGGGCCACCTAATGACGATGGATCACTCAAATTGCGTCCCGATTCAATACCTCGTGCTCCAGCAGACTTGTCTCCATGGGACTATTGCTGCCTCGGGCACCTTATGGCCGTTCTGCTGTGAATCTAGATTATCGAATGAGACGAAAAACTGATAGTGAATTGTAACGTTCAGGGCCACCTAATGACGATGGATCACTCAAATTGCGTCCCGATTCAATACATCGTCCTCCAGAAGACTTGTCTCCATGGGTCTATTCCTGCCACGGCCACCTTATGGCCGTTCTGCTGTGAGTCAAAGATTTTCGAATCGGACGAAAAACTGATAGTGAATTGTAACTTTCAGGGCCACCTAATGACGATGGATCACTCAAATTGCGTCCCGATTCAATACATCGTCCTCCAGCAGACTTGTCTCCTTGGGTCTATTGCTGCCTCGGGCACCTTAAGGTCGTTCTCCCGTGAGTCTAGATTTTCGAATCGGACGAAAAACTCCTAATGACGATGGAACACTCAAATTTCGTCCCGATTCAATACCTCGTGCTCCAGCAGATATGTCTCCATGGGTCTATTGCTGCCTCGGGCACCTTATGGCCGTTCTGCTGTGACTCAAAGATTTTCGAACCGGACGAAAAACTGATAGTGAATTGTAACTTTCAGGGCCACCTAATGACGATGGATCACTCAAATTGCGTCCCCATTCAATACAACGTCCACCAGCAGACTTGTCTCCATGGGTCTATTGCTGCCTCGGGCACATTATGGTCGCTCTCCCGTGAGTCTAGATTTTCGAATCGGACGAAAAACTGATAGTGAATTGTAACGTTCAGGGTCTCCTAATGACGATGGAACACTCAAATTGCGTCCCGATTCAATACCTCGCGCTCCAGCAGACTTGTCTCCATGGGTCTATTTCTGCATCGGGCACCTTATGGCCGTTCTGCTGTGAGTCAAAGATTTTCGAATCGGACGAAGAACTGATAGTGAATTGTAACGTTCAGGGCTACCTAATGACGATGAATCACTCAAATTGCGTCCCGATTCAATACATCGTCCTCCAGCAGACTTATATCCATGGGTCTATTGCTGTCTCGAGCACCTTATGGCCGTTCTGCTGTGGGTCATAGATTTTCGAATCGGACGAAAAACTGATAGTGAATTGTAACATTCAGGGCCACCTAATGACGATGGATCACTCAAATTGCGTCCCGATTTAATACATCGTCCTCCAGCAGACTTATCTCCATGGGTCTATTTCTGCCTCGGGCACCTTATGGCCGTTCTGCTGTGGGTCATAGATTTTCGAATCGGACGAAAAACTGATAGTGAATTGTAACATTCAGGGCCACCTAATGACGATGGACCACACAAATTGCGTCCCGATTCAATACCTCGTTCTCCAGCCGACTTGACTCCATGGGTCTATTGCTGCCCCGGGCACCTTATGGCCGTTCTGCTGTGATTATCGAATGAGACGAAAAACTGATAGTGAATTGTAACGTTCAGGGCCACCTAATGACGATGGATCACTAAAATTGCGTCCCGATTCAATACATCGTCCTCCAGCCGACTTGTCTCCATGGGTCTATTCCTGCCACGGCCACCTTATGGCCGTTCTGCTGTGAGTCAAAGATTTTCGAATCGGACGAAAAACTGATAGTGAATTGTAACGTTCAGGGCCACCTAACGACGATGGATCACTCAAATTGCGTCCCGATTCAATACATCGTCCTCCAGCCGACTTGTCTCCATGGGTCTATTCCTGCCACGGCCACCTTATGGCCGTTCTGCTGTGAGTCAAAGATTTTCGAATCGGACGAAAAACTGATAGTGAATTGTAACGTTCAGGGCCACCTAATGACGATGGATCACTCAAATTGCGTCCCGATTCAATACATCGTCCACCAGCAGACTTGTCTCCATGGGTCTATTGCTGCCTCGGGCTCATTATGGTCGTTCTCCCGTGAGTCTAGATTTTCGAATCGGACGAAAAACTGATAGTGAATTGTAACGTTCAGGGCCACCTAATGACGATGGATCACTCAAATTGCGTCCCGATTCAATACATCGTCCACCAGCAGACTTGTCTCCATGGGTCTATTGCTGCCTCGGGCTCATTATGGTCGTTCTCCCGTGAGTCTAGATTTTCGAATCGGACGAAAAACTGATAGTGAATTGTAACGTTCAGGGTCTCCTAATGACGATGGAACACTCAAATTGCGTCCCGATTCAATACCTCGTGCTCCAGCAGACTTGTATCCATGGGACTATTGCTGCCTCGGGCACCTTATGGCCGTTCTGCTGTGAATCTAGATTATCGAATGAGACGAAAAACTGATAGTAAATTATAACGTTCAGGGCCACCTAATGACGATGGATCACTCAAATTGCGTCCCGATTCAATACATCGTCCTCCAGAAGACTTGTCTCCATGGGTCTATTCCTGCCACGGCCACCTTATGGCCGTTCTGCTGTAAGTCAAAGATTTTCGAATCGGACGAAAAACTGATAGTAAATTGTAACTTTCAGGGCCACCTAATGACGATGGATCACTCAAATTGCGTCCCGATTCAATACATCGTCCTCCAGCAGACTTGTCTCCATGGGTCTATTGCTGCCTCGGGCACCTTATGGCCGTTCTGCTGTGAGTCAAAGATTTTCTAATCGGACGAAAAACTGATAGTGAATTGTAACATTCAGGGCCTCCTAATGACGATGGACCACACAAATTGCGTCCCGATTCAATACCTCGTCCTCCAGCCGACTTGACTCAATGGGTCTATTGCTGCCTCGGGCACCTTATGGCCATTCTGCTGTGAGTCTAGATTATCGAATGGGACGAAAAACTGATAGTGAATTGTAACGTTCAGGTCCACCTAATGACGATGGATCACTCAAATTGCGTCCCGATTCAATACATCGTCCTCCAGCAGACTTGTCTCCATGGGTCTATTGCTGCCTCGGGCACCTTATGGCCGTTCTGCTGTGAGTCAAAGATTTTCGAATCGGACGAAAAACTGATAGTGAATTGTAACGTTCAGGGTCTCCTAATGACGATGGAACACTCAAATTGCGTCCCGATTCAATACCTCGTGCTCCAGCAGACTTGTCTCCATGGGACTATTTCTGCATCGGGCACCTTATGGCCGTTCTGCTGTGACTCAAAGATTTTCGAATCGGACGAAAAACTGATAGTGAATTGTAACTTTCAGGGCCACCTAATGACGATGGATCACTCAAATTGCGTCCCGATTCAATACATCGTCCTCCAGCAGACTTGTCTCCTTGGGTCTATTGCTGCCTCGGGCACCTTAAGGTCGTTCTCCCGTGAGTCTAGATTTTCGAATCGGACGAAAAACTCCTAATGACGATGGAACACTCAAATTTCGTCCCGATTCAATACCTCGTGCTCCAGCAGATATGTCTCCATGGGTCTATTGCTGCCTCGGGCACCTTATGGCCGTTCTGCTGTGACTCAAAGATTTTCGAACCGGACGAAAAACTGATAGTGAATTGTAACTTTCAGGGCCACCTAATGACGATGGATCACTCAAATTGCGTCCCGATTCAATACATCGTCCTCCAGCAGACTTGTCTCCATGGGTCTATTGCTGCCTCGGGCACCTTACGGCCGTTCTGCTGTGAGTCAAAGATTTCCGAATCGGACGAAAAACTGATAGTGAATTGTAACGTTCAGGGCCACCTAATGACGATGGATCACTCAAATTGCGTCCCGATTCAATACAACGTCCACCAGCAGACTTGTCTCCATGGGTCTATTGCTGCCTCGGGCACATTATGGTCGTTCTCCCGTGAGTCTAGATTTTCGAATCGGACGAAAAACTGATAGTGAATTGTAACGTTCAGGGTCTCCTAATGACGATGGAACACTCAAATTGCGTCCCGATTCAATACCTCGCGCTCCAGCAGACTTGTCTCCATGGGTCTATTTCTGCATCGGGCACCTTATGGCCGTTCTGCTGTGAGTCAAAGATTTTCGAATCGGACGAAGAACTGATAGTGAATTGTAACGTTCAGGGCTACCTAATGACGATGAATCACTCAAATTGCGTCCCGATTCAATACATCGTCCTCCAGCAGACTTATATCCATGGGTCTATTGCTGTCTCGAGCACCTTATGGCCGTTCTGCTGTGGGTCATAGATTTTCGAATCGGACGAAAAACTGATAGTGAATTGTAACATTCAGGGCCACCTAATGACGATGGATCACTCAAATTGCGTCCCGATTTAATACATCGTCCTCCAGCAGACTTATCTCCATGGGTCTATTTCTGCCTCGGTCACCTTATGGCCGTTCTGCTGTGGGTCATAGATTTTCGAATCGGACGAAAAACTGATAGTGAATTGTAACATTCAGGGCCACCTAATGACGATGGACCACACAAATTGCGTCCCGATTCAATACCTCGTTCTCCAGCCGACTTGACTCCATGGGTCTATTGCTGCCCCGGGCACCTTATGGCCGTTCTGCTGTGAATCTAGATTATCGAATGAGACGAAAAACTGATAGTGAATTGTAACGTTCAGGGCCACCTAATGACGATGGATCACTCAAATTGCGTCCCGATTCAATACATCGTCCTCCAGCCGACTTGTCTCCATGGGTCTATTCCTGCCACGGCCACCTTATGGCCGTTCTGCTGTGAGTCAAAGATTTTCGAATCGGACGAAATACTGATTGTGATTTGTAACGTTCAGGGTCACCTAACGACGATGGATCACTCAAATTGCGTCCCGATTCAATACATCGTCCTCTAGCCGACTTGTCTCCATGGGTCTATTCCTGCCACGGCCACCTTATGGCCGTTCTGCTGTGAGTCAAAGATTTTCGAATCGGACGAAAAACTGATAGTGAATTGTAACGTTCAGGGCCACCTAATGACGATGGATCACTCAAATTGCGTCCCGATTCAATACCTCGACCTCCAGCCGACTTGACTCCATGGGTCTATTGCTGCCTCGGGCACCTTATGGCCGTTCTGCTGTGAATCTAGATTATCGAATGAGACGAAAAACTGATAGTGAATTGTAACGTTCAGGGCCACCTAATGACGATGGATCACTCAAATTGCGTCCCGATTCAATACATCGTCCTCCAGAAGACTTGTCTCCATGGGTCTATTCCTGCCACGGCCACCTTATGGCCGTTCTGCTGTGAGTCAAAAATTTTCGAATCGGACGAAAAACTGATAGTAAATTGTAACTTTCAGGGCCACCTAATGACGATGGATCACTCAAATTGCGTCCCGATTCAATACATCGTCCTCCAGCAGACTTGTCTCCATGGGTCTATTGCTGCCTCGGGCACCTTAAGGTCGTTCTCCCGTGAGTCTAGATTTTCGAATCGGACGAAAAACTCCTAATGACGATGGAACACACAAATTGCGTCCCGATTCAATACCTCGTGCTCCAGCAGATATGTCTCCATGGGTCTATTGCTGCCTCGGGCACCTTATGGCCGTTCTGCTGTGACTCAAAGATTTTCGAACCGGACGAAAAACTGATAGTGAATTGTAACGTTCAGGGCCACCTAATGACGATGGATCATTCAAATTGCGTCCCGATTCAATACATCGTCCTCCAGCAGACTTATCTCCATGGGTCTATTGCTGCCTCGGGCACCTTATGGCCGTTCTGCTGTGACTCAAAGATTTTCGAATCGGACGAAAAACTGATAGTGAATTGTAACGTTCAGGGCCTCCTAATGACGATGGAACACTCAAATTGCGTCCCGATTCAATACTTCGTGCTCCAGCAGACTTGTCTCCATGGGTCTATTGCTGCCTCGGGCACCTTATGGCCGTTCTGCTGTGAGTCAAAGATTTTCGAGTCGGACGAAAAACTGATAGTGAATTGTAACGTTCAGGGCCACCTAATGACGATGGATCACTCAAATTGCGTCCCGATTCAATACATCGTCCTCCAGCAGACTTGTCTCCATGGGTCTATTGCTGCCTCGGGCACCTTATGGCCGTTCTGCTGTGACTCAAAGATTTTCGAATCGGACTAAAAACTAATAGTGAATTGTAACTTTCATGGCCTCCTAATGACGATGGATCACTCAAATTGCGTCCCGATTCAATACATCGTCCTCCAGCAGACTTGTCTCCATGGGTCTATTGCTGCCTCGGGCACCTTATGGCCGTTCTGCTGTGAGTCAAAGATTTTCGAATCTGACGAAAAACTGATAGTGAATGGCAACATTCAGGGCCACCTAATGACGATGGATCACTCAAATTGCGTCCCGATTCAATACATCGTCCTTCAGCAGACTTATCTCCATGGGTCTATTGCTACCTCGGGCACCTTATGGCCGTTCTGCTGTGACTGAAAGATTTTCGAATCGGACGAAAAAGTATTAGTGAATTGTAACGTTCAGTTCCTCCTAATGACGATGGAACACTGAAATTGCGTCCCGATTCAATACATCGTCCTCCAGCAGACTTGTCTCCATGGGTCTATTGCTGCCTCGGGCACCTTATGGCCGTTCTGCTGTGAGTCAAAGATTTTCGAATCTGACGAAAAACTGATAGTGAATGGCAACATTCAGGGCCACCTAATGACGATGGATCACTCAAATTGCGTCCTGATTCAATACATCGTCCTCCAGCCGACTTGTCTCCATGGGTCTATTGCTGCCTCGGGCACCTTATGGCCGTTCTGCTGTGAGTCAAAGATTTTCTAATCGGACGAAAAACTGATAGTGAATTGTAACATTCAGGGCCTCCTAATGACGATGGACCACACAAATTGCGTCCCGATTCAATACCTCGTCCTCCAGCCGACTTGACTCCATGGGTCTATTGCTGCCTCGGGCACCTTATGGCCATTCTGCTGTGAGTCTAGATTATCGAATGGGACGAAAAACTGATAGTGAATTGTAACGTTCATGTCCACCTAATGACGATGGATCACTCAAATTGCGTCCCGATTCAATACATCGTCCTCCAGCAGACTTGTCTCCATGGGTCTATTGCTGCCTCGGGCACCTTATGGCCGTTCTGCTGGGAGTCAAAGATTTTCGAATCGGACGAAAAACTGATAGTGAATTGTAACGTTCAGGGTCTCCTAATGATGATGGAACACTCAAATTGCGTCCCGATTCAATACCTCGTGCTCCAACAGACTTGTCTCCATGGGACTATTTCTGCATCGGGCACCTTATGGCCGTTCTGCTGTGGGTCATAGATTTTCTAATCGGACGAAAAACTGATAGTGAATTGTAACATTCAGGGCCACCTAATGACGATGGACCACACAAATTGCGTCCCGATTCAATACCTCGACCTCCAGCCGACTTGACTCCATGGGTCTATTGCTGCCTCGGGCACCTAATGGCCGTTCTGCTGTGAATCTAGATTATCGAATGAGACGAAAAACTGATAGTGAATTGTAACGTTCAGGGCCACCTAATGACGATGGATCACTCAAATTGCGTCCCGATTCAATACATCGTCCTCCAGAAGACTTGTCTCCATGGGTCTATTCCTGCCACGGCCACCTTATGGCCGTTCTGCTGTGAGTCAAAGATTTTCGAATCGGACGAAAAACTGATAGTGAATTGTAACTTTCAGGGCCACCTAATGACGATGGATCACTCAAATTGCGTCCCGATTCAATACATCGTCCTCCAGCAGACTTGTCTCCTTGGGTCTATTGCTGACTCGGGCACCTTAAGGTCGTTCTCCCGTGAGTCTAGATTTTCGAATCGGACGAAAAACTCCTAATGACGATGGAACACTCAAATTTCGTCCCGATTCAATACCTCGTGCTCCAGCAGATATGTCTCCATGGGTCTATTGCTGCCTCGGGCACCTTATGGCCGTTCTGCTGTGACTCAAAGATTTTCGAACCGGACGAAAAACTGATAGTGAATTGTAACTTTCAGGGCCACCTAATGACGATGGATCACTCAAATTGCGTCCCGATTCAATACATCGTCCTCCAGCAGACTTGTCTCCATGGGTCTATTGCTGCCTCGGGCACCTTACGGCCGTTCTGCTGTGAGTCAAAGATTTCCGAATCGGACGAAAAACTGATAGTGAATTGTAACGTTCAGGGCCACCTAATGACGATGGATCACTCAAATTGCGTCCCGATTCAATACAACGTCCACCAGCAGACTTGTCTCCATGGGTCTATTGCTGCCTCGGGCACATTATGGTCGTTCTCCCGTGAGTCTAGATTTTCGAATCGGACGAAAAACTGATAGTGAATTGTAACGTTCAGGGTCTCCTAATGACGATGGAACACTCAAATTGCGTCCCGATTCAATACCTCGCGCTCCAGCAGACTTGTCTCCATGGGTCTATTTCTGCATCGGGCACCTTATGGCCGTTCTGCTGTGAGTCAAAGATTTTCGAATCGGACGAAGAACTGATAGTGAATTGTAACGTTCAGGGCTACCTAATGACGATGGATCACTCAAATTGCGTCCCGATTTAATACATCGTCCTCCAGCAGACTTATCTCCATGGGTCTATTTCTGCCTCGGGCACCTTATGGCCGTTCTGCTGTGGGTCATAGATTTTCGAATCGGACGAAAAACTGATAGTGAATTGTAACATTCAGGGCCACCTAATGACGATGGACCACACAAATTGCGTCCCGATTCAATACCTCGTTCTCCAGCCGACTTGACTCCATGGGTCTATTGCTGCCCCGGGCACCTTATGGCCGTTCTGCTGTGAATCTAGATTATCGAATGAGACGAAAAACTGATAGTGAATTGTAACGTTCAGGGCCACCTAATGACGATGGATCACTCAAATTGCGTCCCGATTCAATACATCGTCCTCCAGCCGACTTGTCTCCATGGGTCTATTCCTGCCACGGCCACCTTATGGCCGTTCTGCTGTGAGTCAAAGATTTTCGAATCGGACGAAAAACTGATTGTGAATTGTAACGTTCAGGGTCACCTAATGACGATGGATCACTCAAATTGCGTCCCGATTCAATACATCGTCCTCCAGCCGACTTGTCTCCATGGGTCTATTCCTGCCACGGCCACCTTATGGCCGTTCTGCTGTGAGTCAAAGATTTTCGAATCGGACGAAAAACTGATAGTGAATTGTAACGTTCAGGGCCACCTAATGACGATGGATCACTCAAATTGCGTCCCGATTCAATACATCGTCCACCAGCAGACTTGTCTCCATGGGTCTATTGCTGCCTCGGGCTCATTATGGTCGTTCTCCCGTAAGTCTAGATTTTCGAATCGGACGAAAAACTGATAGTGAATTGTAACGTTCAGGGTCTCCTAATGACGATGGAACACTCAAATTGCGTCCCGATTCAATACCTCGTGCTCCAGCAGACTTGTCTCCATGGGACTATTTCTGCATCGGGCACCTTATTGCCGTTCTGCTGTGGGTCATAGATTTTCGAATCGGACGAAAAACTGATAGTGAATTGTAACATTCAGGGCCACCTAATGACGATGGACCACACAAATTGCGTCCCGATTCAATACCTCGACCTCCAGCCGACTTGACTCCATGGGTCTATTGCTGCCTCGGGCACCTTATGGCCGTTCTGCTGTGAATCTAGATTATCGAATGAGACGAAAAACTGATAGTGAATTGTAACGTTCAGGGCCACCTAATGACGAAGGATCACTCAAATTGCGTCCCGATTCAATACATCGTCCTCCAGAAGACTTGTCTCCATGGGTCTATTCCTGCCACGGCCACCTTATGGCCGTTCTGCTGTGAGTCAAAAATTTTCGAATCGGACGAAAAACAGATAGTGAATTGTAACTTTCAGGGCCACCTAATGACGATGGATCACTCAAATTGCGTCCCGATTCAATACATCGTCCTCCAGCAGACTTGTCTCCATGGGTCTATTGCTGCCTCGGGCACCTTAAGGTCGTTCTCCCGTGAGTCTAGATTTTCGAATCGGACGAAAAACTCCTAATGACGATGGAACACTCAAATTGCGTCCCGATTCAATACCTCGTGCTCCAGCAGATATGTCCCCATGGGTCTATTGCTGCCTCGGGCACCTTATGGCCGTTCTGCTGTGACTCAAAGATTTTCGAACCGGACGAAAAACTGATATTGAATTGTAACGTTCAGGGCCACCTAATGACGATGGATCATTCAAATTGCGTCCCGATTCAATACATCGTCCTCCATCAGACTTATCTCCATGGGTCTATTGCTGCCTCGGGCACCTTATGGCCGTTCTGCTGTGACTCAAAGATTTTCGAATCGGACGAAAAACTGATAGTGAATTGTAACGTTCAGGGCCTCCTAATGACGATGGAACACTCAAATTGCGTCCCGATTCAATACCTCGTGCTCCATCAGATATGTCTCCATGGGTCTATTATTGCCTCGGGCACCTTATGGCCGTTCTGCTGTGACTCAAAGATTTTCGAGTCGGACGAAAAACTGATAGTGAATTGTAACGTTCAGGGCCACCTAATGACGATGGATCACTCAAATTGCGTCCCGATTCAATACATCGTCCTCCAGCAGACTTGTCTCCATGGGTCTATTGCTGCCTCGGGCACCTTATGGCCGTTCTGCTGTGACTCAAAGATTTTCGAATCGGACTAAAAACTAATAGTGAATTGTAACTTTCATGGCCTCCTAATGACGATGGAACACTCAAATTGCGTCCCGATTCAATACATCGTCCTCCAGCAGACTTGTCTCCATGGGTCTATTGCTGCCTCGGGCACCTTATGGCCGTTCTGCTGTGAGTCAAAGATTTTCGAATCTGACGAAAAACTGATAGTGAATGGCAACATTCATGGCCACCTAATGACGATGGATCACTCAAATTGCGTCCCGATTCAATACATCGTCCTCCAGCCGACTTGTCTCCATGGGTCTATTGCTGCCTCGGGCACCTTATGGCCGTTCTGCTGTGAGTCAAAGATTTTCTAATCGGACGAAAAACTGATAGTGAATTGTAACATTCAGGGCCTCCTAATGACGATGGACCACACAAATTGCGTCCCGATTCAATACCTCGTCCTCCAGCCGACTTGACTCCATGGGTCTATTGCTGCCTCGGGCACCTTATGGCCATTCTGCTGTGAGTCTAGATTATCGAATGGGACGAAAAACTGATAGTGAATTGTAACGTTCAGGTCCACCTAATGACGATGGATCACTCAAATTGCGTCCCGATTCAATACATCGTCCTCCAGCAGACTTGTCTCCATGGGTCTATTGCTGCCCCGGGCACCTTATGGCCGTTCTGCTGTGAGTCAAAGATTTTCGAATCAGACGAAAAACCGATAGTGAAATGTAACATTCAGGGCCACCTAATGACGATGGATCACTCAAATTGCGTCCCGATTCAATACATCGTCCTCCACCCGACTTGTCTCCATGGGTCTATTGCTGCCTCGGGCACCTTATGGCCGTTCTGCTGTGAGTCAAAGATTTTGGAATCGGACGAAAAACTGATAGTGAATTGTAACATTCAGGGCCTCCAAATGACGATGGACCACACAAATTGCGTCACAATTCAATACCTCGTCCTCCAGCCGACTTGACTCCATGGGTCTATTGCAGCCTCGGGCACCTTATGGCCGTTCTGCTGTGAGTCTAGATTGTCGAATGGGACGAAAAACTGATAGTGAATTGTAACGTTCAGGGCCACCTAATGACGATGGACCACACAAATTGCGTCCCGATTCAATACATCGTCCTCCAGCCGACTTGACTCCATGGGTCTATTGCTGCCTCGGGCACCTTATGGCCGTTCTGCTGTGAGTCAAAGATTTTCGAATCGGACGAAAAACTGATAGTGAATTGTAACTTTCAGGGCCACCTAATGACGATGGATCACTCAAATTGCGTCCCGATTCAATACATCGTCCTCCAGCAGACTTATCTCCATGGGTCTATTGCTGCCTCGGGCACCTTATGGCCGTTCTGCTGTGACTCAAAGATTTTCGAATCGGACGAAAAACTAATAGTGAATTGTAACGTTCAGGGCCTCCTAATGACGATGGAACACTCAAATTGCGTCCCGCTTCAATACATCGTCCTCCAGCAGACTTGTCTCCATGGGTCAATTGCTGCCTCGGGCACCTTATGGCCGTTCTGCTGTGAGTCTAGATTATCGAATGGGACGAAAAACTGATAGTGATTTGTAACGCTCAGGGCCACCTAATGACGATGGATCACTCAAATTGCGTCCCGATTCAATACATCGTCCTCCAGCAGACTTGTCTCCATGGGTCTATTGCTGCCTCGGGCACCTTATGGCCGTTCTGCTGTGAGTCAAAGATTTTCGAATCGGACGAAAAACTGATAGTGAATTGTAACGTTCAGGGTCTCCTAATGACGATGGAACACTCAAATTGCGTCCCGATTCAATACCTCGTGCTCCAGCAGACTTGTCTCCATGGGTCTACTACTGCCTCGGGCACCTTATGGCCGTTCTGCTGTGAGTGAAAGATTTTCGAATCGGACGAAGAACTGATAGTGAATTGAAACGTTCAGGGCCACCTAATGACGATGGATCACTCAAATTGCGTCCCGATTCAATACATCGTCCTCCAGCAGACTTGTCTCCAAGGGTATATTGCTGCCTCGGGCAGCTTATGGCAGTTCTGCTGTGGGTCAAAGATTTTCGAATCGGACGAAGATCTGATAGTGAATTGTAACGTTCAGGGCCACCTAATGACGATTCATTACATCGTCCTCCAGCCGACTTGTCTCCATGGGTCTATTGCTGCCTCGGCCTCCTTATGGCCGTTCTGCTATGAGTCAAAGATTTTCGAATCGGACGAAAAACTGATAGTGAATTGTAACATTCAGGGCCACCTAATAACGATGGATCACTCAAATTGCGTCCCGATTCAATATATCGTCCTCCAGCAGACTTGTCTCCATGGGTCTATTGCTGCCTCGGGCACCTTATGGCAGTTCTGCTGTGGGTCAAAGATTTTCGAATCGGACGAAGAACTGATAGTGAATTGTAACGGTCAGGGCCACCTAATGACGATGGATCACTCAAATTGCGTCCCGATTCAATACATCGTCCTCCAGCAGACTTGTCTCCATGGGTCTATTGCTGCCTCGGGCACCTTATGGCCGTTCAGCTGTGACTCAAAGATTTTAGAATCTGACGAAAAACTGATAGAGAATTGTAACATTCAGGGCCACCTAATGACGATGGATCACTCAAATTGCGTCCCGATTCAATACATCGTCCACCAGCAGACTTGTCTCCATGGGTCTATTGCTGCCTCGGGCACCTTATGGCCGTTCTGCTGTGAGTCAAAGATTTTCGAATCGGACGAAAAACTGATAGTGAATTGTAACGTTCAGGGCCACCTAATGACGATGGATCACTCAAATTGCGTCCCGATTCAATACATCGTTCTCCAGCAGACTTGTCTCCATGGGTCTATTGCTGCCTCGGGCACCTTATGGCCGTTCTGCTGTGAGTCAAAGATTTTCGAATCGGCCGAAAAACTGATAGTGAATTGTAACATTCAGGGCCACCTAATGACGATGGACCACACAAATTGCGTCCCGATTCAATACATCGTCCTCCAGCCGACTTGACTCGATGGGTCTATTGCTACCTCGGGCACCTTATGGTCGTTCTCCCATGAGTCTAGTTTTTCGAATCGGTCGAAAAACTGATAGTGAATTGTAACGTTCAGGGCCTCCTAATGACAATGGAACACTCAAATTGCGTCCCGATTCAATACATCGTCCTCCAGCAGACTTGTCTCCATGGGTCTGTTGCTTCCTCGGGCACATTATGGCCGTTCTGCTGTGACTAAAAGATTTTCGAATCTGACGAAAAACTGATAGTAACATTCGGGGCCACCTAATGACGATGGATCATTCAAATTGCGTCCCGATTCAATACATCGTCCTCCAGCCGACTTAACTCCATGGGTCTATTGCTTCCTCGGGCACCTTATGGCCGTTCTGCTGTGACTCAAAGATTTTCGAATCGGACGAAAAACTGATAGTGAATTGTAACATTCAGGGCCACCTAATGACTATGGATCACTCAAATTGCGTCCCGATTCAATACATCGTCCTCCAGCAGACTTATCTCCATGGGATTATTGCTGCCTCGGGCACCTTATGGCCGTTCTGCTGTGAGTCAAAGATTTTCGAATCGGACGAAAAACTAATAGTGAATTGTAACTTTCATGGCCTCCTAATGACGATGGAACACTCAAATTGCGTCCCGATTCAATACATCGTCCTCCAGCCGACTTGACTCCGTGGGTCTATTGCTGCCTCGGGCACCTTATGGCCATTCTGCTGTGAGTCTAGATTATCGAATGGGACGAAAAACTGATAGTGAATTGTAACGTTCAGGTCCACCTAATGACGATGGATCACTCAAATTGCGTCCCGATTCAATACATCGTCCTCCAGCAGACTTGTCTCCATGGGTCTATTGCTGCCTCGGGCACCTTATGGCCGTTCTGCTGTGAGTCAAAGATTTTCGAATCGGACGAAAAACCGATAGTGAATTGTAACATTCTGGGCCACCTAATGACGATGGATTACTCAAATTGCGTCCCGATTCAATACATCGTCCTCCACCCGACTTGTCTCCATGGGTCTATTGCTGCCTCGGCCACCTTATGGCCGTTCTGCTGTGAGTCAAAGATTTTCGAATCGGACGAAAAACTGATAGTGAATTGTAACATTCAGGGCCACCTAATAACGATGGATCACTCAAATTGCGTCCCGATTCAATACATCGTCCTCCAGCCGACTTGTCTTAATGGGTCTATTGGTGCCTCGGGCACCTTATGGCCGTTCTGCTGTGAGTCAAAGATTTTCGAATCGGCCGAAAAACTGATAGTGAATTGTAACATTCAGGGCCACCTAATGACGATGGACCACACAAATTGCGTCCCGATTCAATACATCGTCCTCCAGCCGACTTGACTCGATGGGTCTATTGCTACCTCGGGCACCTTATGGTCGTTCTCCCATGAGTCTAGTTTTTCGAATCGGTCGAAAAACTGATAGTGAATTGTAACGTTCAGGGCCTCCTAATGACAATGGAACACTCAAATTGCGTCCCGATTCAATACATCGTCCTCCAGCAGACTTGTCTCCATGGGTCTGTTGCTTCCTCGGGCACATTATGGCCGTTCTGCTGTGACTAAAAGATTTTCGAATCTGACGAAAAACTGATAGTAACATTCGGGGCCACCTAATGACGATGGATCATTCAAATTGCGTCCCGATTCAATACATCGTCCTCCAGCCGACTTAACTCCATGGGTCTATTGCTTCCTCGGGCACCTTATGGCCGTTCTGCTGTGACTCAAAGATTTTCGAATCGGACGAAAAACTGATAGTGAATTGTAACATTCAGGGCCACCTAATGACGATGGATCACTCAAATTGCGTCCCGATTCAATACATCGTCCTCCAGCAGACTTATCTCCATGGGACTATTGCTGCCTCGGGCACCTTATGGCCGTTCTGCTGTGAGTCAAAGATTTTCGAATCGGACGAAAAACTAATAGTGAATTGTAACTTTCATGGCCTCCTAATGACGATGGAACACTCAAATTGCGTCCCGATTCAATACATCGTCCTCCAGCAGACTTGTCTCCATGGGTCTATTGCTGCCTCGGGTACCTTATGGCCGTTCTGCTGTGAGTCAAAGATTTTCGAATCTGACGAAAAACTGAGAGTGAATTGTAACATTCAGGGCCACCTAATGACGATGGACCACTCAAATTGCGTCCCGATTCAATACATCGTCCTCCAGCCGACTTGTCTCCATGGGTCTATTGCTGCCTCCGGCACCTTATGGCCGTTCTGCTGTGAGTCAAAGATTTTCGAATCGGACGAAAAACTGATAGTGAATTGTAACATTCAGGGCCTCCTAATGACGATGGACCACACAAATTGCGTCCCGATTCAATACCTCGTCCTCCAGCCGACTTGACTCCGTGGGTCTATTGCTGCCTCGGGCACCTTATGGCCATTCTGCTGTGAGTCTAGATTATCGAATGGGACGAAAAACTGATAGTGAATTGTAACGTTCAGGTCCACCTAATGACGATGGATCACTCAAATTGCGTCCCGATTCAATACATCGTCCTCCAGCAGACTTGTCTCCATGGGTCTATTGCTGCCTCGGGCACCTTATGGCCGTTCTGCTGTGAGTCAAAGATTTTCGAATCGGACGAAAAACCGATAGTGAATTGCAACATTCTGGGCCACCTAATGACGATGGATTACTCAAATTGCGTCCCGATTCAATACATCGTCCTCCACCCGACTTGTCTCCATGGGTCTATTGCTGCCTCGGCCACCTTATGGCCGTTCTGCTGTGAGTCAAAGATTTTCGAATCGGACGAAAAACTGATAGTGAATTGTAACATTCAGGGCCACCTAATAACGATGGATCACTCAAATTGCGTCCCGATTCAATACATCGTCCTCCAGCCGACTTGTCTTAATGGGTCTATTGGTGCCTCGGGCACCTTATGGCCGTTCTGCTGTGGGTCATAGATTTTCGAATCGGACGAAAAACTGTAGTGAATTGTAACATTCAGGGCCACCTAATGACGATGGATCACTCAAATTGCGTCCCGATATAATACATCGTCCTCCAGCAGACTTATCTCCATGGGTCTATTGCTGCCTCGGGCACCTTATTGCCGTTCTGCTGTGACTCAAAGATTTTCGAATCGGACGAAAAACTAATAGTGAATTGTAACGTTCCGGGCCTCCTAATGACGATGGAACACTCAAATTGCGTCCCGATTCAATACATCGTCCTCCAGCAGACTTGTCTCCATGGGTCTATTGCTGCCTCGGGCACCTTATGGCCGTTCTGCTGTGAGTCAAAGATTTTCGAATCGGCCGAAAAACTGATAGTGAATTGTAACATTCAGGGCCACCTAATGACGATGGACCACACAAATTGCGTCCCGATTCAATACATCGTCCTCCAGCCGACTTGACTCGATGGGTCTATTGCTACCTCGGGCACCTTATGGTCGTTCTCCCATGAGTCTAGATTTTCGAATCGGTCGAAAAACTGATAGTGAATTGTAACGTTCAGGGCCTCCTAATGACGATGGAACACTCAAATTGCGTCCCGATTCAATACATCGTCCTCCAGCAGACTTGTCTCCATGGGTCTGTTGCTTCCTCGGGGACATTATGGCCGTTCTGCTGTGACTAAAAGATTTTCGAATCTGACGAAAAACTGATAGTAATATTCAGGGCCACCTAATGACGATGAATCATTCAAATTGAGTCCCGATTCAATACATCGTCCTCCAGCCGACTTGTCTCCATGGGTCTATTGCTGCCTCGGGCACCTTATGGCCGTTCTGCTGTAACTCAAAGATTTTCGAATCGGACGAAAAACTGATAGTGAATTGTAACATTCAGGGCCACCTAATGAGGATGGATCACTCAAATTGCGTCCCGATTCAATACATCGTCCTCCAGCAGACTTATCTCCATGGGACTATTGCTGCCTCGGGCACCTTATGGCCGTTCTGCTGTGAGTCAAAGATTTTCGAATCGGACGAAAAACTAATAGTGAATTGTATCGTTCAGGGCCTCCTAATGACGATGGAACACTCAAATTGCGTCCCGATTCAATACATCGTCCTCCAGCTGACTTGTCTCCATGGGTCTATTGCTGCCACGGGCACCTTATGGCCGTTCTGATGTGACTCAAAGATTTTCGAATCGGACGAAAAACTAATAGTGAATTGTAACTTTCATGGCCTCCTAATGACGATGGAACACTCATATTGCGTCCCGATTCAATACATCGTCCTCCAGCAGACTTGTCTCCATGGGTCTATTGCTGCTTCGGGTACCTTATGGCCGTTCTGCTGTGAGTCAAAGATTTTCGAATCGGACGAAAAACTGATAGTGAATTGTAACATTCAGGGCCTCCTAATGACGATGGACCACACAAATTGCGTCCCGATTCAATACCTCGTCCTCCAGTCGACTTGACTCCGTTGGTCTATTGCTGCCTCGGGCACCTTATGGCCATTCTGCTGTGAGTCTAGATTATCGAATGGGACGAAAAACTGATAGTGAATTGTAACGTTCAGGTCCACCTAATGACGATGGATCACTCAAATTGCGTCCCGATATAATACATCGTCCTCCAGCAGACTTATCTCCATGGGTCTATTGCTGCCTCGGGCACCTTATGGCCGTTCTGCTGTGACTCAAAGATTTTCGAATCGGACGAAAAACTAATAGTGAATTGTAACGTTCAGGGCCTCCTAATGACGATGGAACACTCAAATTGCGTCCCGATTCAATACATCGTCCTCCAGCAGACTTGTCTCCATGGGTCTATTGCTGCCTCGGGCACCTTATGGCCGTTCTGCTGTGAGTCAAAGATTTTCGAATCTGACGAGAAACTGATAGTGAATTGTAACATTCAGGGCCACCTAATGACGATGGATCACTCAAATTGCGTCCCGATTCAATACATCGTCCTCCAGCCGATTTGTCTCCATTGGTCTATTGCTGCCTGGGGCACCTTATGGCCGTTCTGCTGTGAGTCAAAGATTTTCGAATCGGACGAAAAACTGATATTGACATGTAACATTCAGGGCCACCTAATGACGATGGACCACACAAATTGCGTCCCGATTCAATACCTCGTCCTCCAGCCGACTTGACTCCATAGGTCTATTGCTGCCTCGGGCACCTTACGGCCGTTCTGCTGTGAGTCTAGTATATCGATGGGACGAAAAACTGATAGTGAATTGTAACATTCAGGGCCACCTAATAACGATGGATCACTCAAATTGCGTCCCGATTCAATACATCGTTGTCCAGCCGACTTGTCTTAATGGGTCTATTGGTGCCTCGGGCACCTTATGGCCGTTCTGCTGTGGGTCATAGATTTTCGAATCGGACGAAAAACTGAAGTGAATTGTAACATTCAGGGCCACCTAATGACGATGGATCACTCAAATTGCGTCCCGATATAATACATCGTCCTCCAGCAGACTTATCTCCATGGGTCTATTGCTGCCTCGGGCACCTTATGGCCGTTCAGCTGTGACTCAAAGATTTTCGAATCGGACGAAAAACTAATAGTGAATTGTAACGTTCAGGGCCTCCTAATGACGATGGAACACTCAAATTGCGTCCCGATTCAATACATCGTCCTCCAGCAGACTTGTCTCCATGGGTCTATTGCTGTCTCGGGCACCTTATGGCCGTTCTGCTGTGAGTAAAAGATTTTCGAATCTGACGAGAAACTGATAGTGAATTGTAACATTCAGGGCAACCTAATGACGATGGATCACTCAAATTGCGTCCCGATTCAATACATCGTCCTCCAGCAGACTTGTCTCCATGGGTCTATTGCTGCCTCGGGCACCTTATGGCCGTTCTGCTGTGAGTCAAAGATTTTCGAATCGGCCGAAAAACTGATAGTGAATTGTAACATTCAGGGCCACCTAATGACGATGGACCACACAAATTGCGTCCCGATTCAATACATCGTCCTCCAGCCGACTTGACTCGATGGGTCTATTGCTACCTCGGGCACCTTATGGTCGTTCTCCCATGAGTCTAGATTTTCGAATCGGTCGAAAAACTGATAGTGAATTGTAACGTTCAGGGCCTCCTAATGACGATGGAACACTCAAATTGCGTCCCGATTCAATACATCGTCCTGCAGCAGAATTGTCTCCATGGGTCTGTTGCTTCCTCGGGCACATTATGGCCGTTCTGCTGTGACTAAAAGATTTTCGAATCTGACGAAAAACTGATAGTAACATTCAGGGCCACCTAATGACGATGGATCATTCAAATTGCGTCCCGATTCAATACATCGTCCTCCAGCCGACTTGTCTCCATGGGTCTATTGCTGCCTCGGGCACCTTATGGCCGTTCTGCTGTAACTCAAAGATTTTCGAATCGGACGAAAAACTGATAGTGAATTGTAACATTCAGGGCCACCTAATGACGATGGATCACTCAAATTGCGTCCCGATTCAATACATCGTCCTCCAGCAGACTTATCTCCATGGGACTATTGCTGCCTCGGGCACCTTATGGCCGTTCTGCTGTGAGTCAAAGATTTTCGAATCGGACGAAAAACTAATAGTGAATTGTATCGTTCAGGGCCTCCTAATGACGATGGAACACTCAAATTGCGTCCCGATTCAATACATCGTCCTCCAGCTGACTTGTCTCCATGGGTCTATTGCTGCCACGGGCACCTTATGGCCGTTCTGCTGTGACTCAAAGATTTTCGAATCGGACGAAAAACTAATAGTGAATTGTAACTTTCATGGCCTCCTAATGACGATGGAACACTCATATTGCGTCCCGATTCAATACATCGTCCTCCAGCAGACTTGTCTCCATGGGTCTATTGCTGCCTCGGGTACCTTATGGCCGTTCTGCTGTGAGTCAAAGATTTTCGAATCGGACGAAAAACTAATAGTGAATTGTAACATTCAGGGCCTCCTAATGACGATGGACCACACAAATTGCGTCCCGATTCAATACCTCGTCCTCCAGCCGACTTGACTCCGTTGGTCTATTGCTGCCTCGGGCACCTTATGGCCATTCTGCTGTGAGTCTAGATTATCGAATGGGACGAAAAACTGATAGTGAATTGTAACGTTCAGGTCCACCTAATGACGATGGATCACTCAAATTGCGTCCCGATTCAATACATCGTCCTCCAGCACACTTTTCTCCATGGGTCTATTGCTGCCTCGGGCACCTTATGGCCGTTCTGCTGTGAGTCAAAGATTTTCGAATCGGACGAAAAACCGATAGTGAATTGTAACATTCTGGGCCACCTAATGACGATGGATTACTCAAATTGCGTCCCGATTCAATACATCGTCCTCCACCCGACTTGTCTCCATGGGTCTATTGCTGCTTCGGCCACCTTATGGCTGTTCTGCAGTGAGTCAAAGATTTTCGAATCGGACGAAAAACTGATAGTGAAGTGTAACATTCAGGGCCACCTAATGACGATGGATCACTCAAATTGCGTCCCGATATAATACATCGTCCTCCAGCAGACTTATCTCCATGGGTCTATTGCTGCCTCGGGCACCTTATGGCCGTTCTGCTGTGACTCAAAGATTTTCGAATCGGACGAAAAACTAATAGTGAATTGTAACGTTCAGGGCCTCCTAATGACGATGGAACACTCAAATTGCGTCCCGATTCAATACATCGTCCTCCAGCAGACTTGTCTCCATGGGTCTATTGCTGCCTCGGGCACCTTATGGCCGTTCTGCTGTGAGTCAAAGATTTTCGAATCTGACGAGAAACTGATAGTGAATTGTAACATTCAGGGCCACCTAATGACGATGGATCACTCAAATTGCGTCCCGATTCAATACATCGTCCTCCAGCCGATTTGTCTCGATTGGTCTATTGCTGCCTGGGACACCTTATGGCCGTTCTGCTGTGAGTCAAAGATTTTCGAATCGGACGAAAAACTGATATTGACATGTAACATTCAGGGCCACCTAATGACGATGGACCACACAAATTGCGTCCCGATTCAATACCTCGTCCTCCAGCCGACTTGACTCCATGGGTCTATTGCTGCCTCGGGCACCTTACGGCCGTTCTGCTGTGAGTCTAGTTTATCGATGGGACGAAAAACTGATAGTGAATTGTAACGTTCAGGGCCACCTAATGACGATGGATAATTCAATTTGCGTCCCGATTCAATACATCGTCCTCCAGCCGACTTGTCTCCATGGGTCTATTGCTTCCTCGGGCACCTTATGGCCGTTCTGCTGTGACTCAAAGATTTTCGAATCGGACGAAAAACTGATAGTGAATTGTAACATTCAGGGCCTCCTAATGACGATGGACCACACAAATTGCGTCCCGATTCAATACCTCGTCCTCCAGCCGACTTGACTCCGTGGGTCTATTGCTGCCTCGGGCACCTTATGGCCATTCTGCTGTGAGTCTAGATTATCGAATGGGACGAAAAACTGATAGTGAATTGTAACGTTCAGGTCCACCTAATGACGATGGATCACTCAAATTGCGTCCCGATTCAATACATCGTCCTCCAGCAGACTTGTCTCCATGGGTCTATTGCTGCCTCGGGCACCTTATGGCCGTTCTGCTGTGAGTCAAAGATTTTCGAATCGGACGAAAAACCGATAGTGAATTGTAACATTCTGGGCCACCTAATGACGATGGATTACTCAAATTGCGTCCCGATTCAATACATCGTCCTCCACCCGACTTGTCTCCATGGGTCTATTGCTGCCTCGGCCACCTTATGGCCGTTCTGCTGTGAGTCAAAGATTTTCGAATCGGACGAAAAACTGATAGTGAATTGTAACATTCAGGGCCACCTAATAACGATGGATCACTCAAATTGCGTCCCGATTCAATACATCGTCCTCCAGCCGACTTGTCTTAATGGGTCTATTGGTGCCTCGGGCACCTTATGGCCGTTCTGCTGTGGGTCATAGATTTTCGAATCGGACGAAAAACTGTAGTGAATTGTAACATTCAGGGCCACCTAATGACGATGGATCACTCAAATTGCGTCCCGATATAATACATCGTCCTCCAGCAGACTTGTCTCCATGGGTCTATTGCTGCCTCGGGCACTTTATGGCCGTTCTGCTGTGACTCAAAGATTTTCGAATCGGACGAAAAACTAATAGTGAATTGTAACGTTCAGGGCCTCCTAATGACGATGGAACACTCAAATTGCATCCCGATTCAATACATCGTCCTCCAGCAGACTTGTCTCCATGGGTCTATTGCTGTCTCGGGCACCTTATGGCCGTTCTTCTGTGAGTAAAAGATTTTCGAATCTGACGAGAAACTGATAGTGAATTGTAACATTCAGGGCAACCTAATGACGATGGATCACTCAAATTGCGTCCCGATTCAATACATCGTCCTGCTGCAGACTTGTCTCCATGGGTCTATTGCTGCCTCGGGCACCTTATGGCCGTTCTGCTGTGAGTCAAAGATTTTCGAATCGGCCGAAAAACTGATAGTGAATTGTAACATTCAGGGCCACCTAATGACGATGGACCACACAAATTGCGTCCCGATTCAATACATCGTCCTCCAGCCGACTTGACTCGATGGGTCTATTGCTACCTCGGGCACCTTATGGTCGTTCTCCCATGAGTCTAGATTTTCGAATCGGTCGAAAAACTGATAGTGAATTGTAACGTTCAGGGCCTCCTAATGACGATGGAACACTCAAATTGCGTCCCGATTCAATACATCGTCCTGCAGCAGACTTGTCTCCATGGGTCTGTTGCTTCCTCGGGCACATTATGGCCGTTCTGCTGTGACTAAAAGATTTTCGAATCTGACGAAAAACTGATAGTAACATTCAGGGCCACCTAATGACGATGGATCATTCAAATTGCGTCCCGATTCAATACATCGTCCTCCAGCCGACTTGTCTCCATGGGTCTATTGCTGCCTCGGGCACCTTATGGCCGTTCTGCTGTAACTCAAAGATTTTCGAATCGGACGAAAAACTGATAGTGAATTGTAACATTCAGGGCCACTTAATGACGATGGATCACTCAAATTGCGTCCCGATTCAATACATCGTCCTCCAGCAGACTTATCTCCATGGGACTATTGCTGCCTCGGGCACCTTATGGCCGTTCTGCTGTGAGTCAAAGATTTTCGAATCGGACGAAAAACTAATAGTGAATTGTATCGTTCAGGGCCTCCTAATGACGATGGAACACTCAAATTGCGTCCCGATTCAATACATCGTCCTCCAGCTGACTTGTCTCCATGGGTCTATTGCTGCCACGGGCACCTTATGGCCGTTCTGCTGTGACTCAAAGATTTTCGAATCGGACGAAAAACTAATAGTGAATTGTAACTTTCATGGCCTCCTAATGACGATGGAACACTCATATTGCGTCCCGATTCAATACATCGTCCTCCAGCAGACTTGTCTCCATGGGTCTATTGCTGCCTCGGGTACCTTATGGCCGTTCTGCTGTGAGTCAAAGATTTTCGAATCGGACGAAAAACTAATAGTGAATTGTAACATTCAGGGCCTCCTAATGACGATGGACCACACAAATTGCGTCCCGATTCAATACCTCGTCCTCCAGCCGACTTGACTCCGTTGGTCTATTGCTGCCTCGGGCACCTTATGGCCATTCTGCTGTGAGTCTAGATTATCGAATGGGACGAAAAACTGATAGTGAATTGTAACGTTCAGGTCCACCTAATGACGATGGATCACTCAAATTGCGTCCCGATTCAATACATCGTCCTCCAGCACACTTTTCTCCATGGGTCTATTGCTGCCTCGGGCACCTTATGGCCGTTCTGCTGTGAGTCAAAGATTTTCGAATCGGACGAAAAACCGATAGTGAATTGTAACATTCTGGGCCACCTAATGACGATGGATTACTCAAATTGCGTCCCGATTCAATACATCGTCCTCCACCCGACTTGTCTCCATGGGTCTATTGCTGCTTCGGCCACCTTATGGCTGTTCTGCAGTGAGTCAAAGATTTTCGAATCGGACGAAAAACTGATAGTGAAGTGTAACATTCAGGGCCACCTAATGACGATGGATCACTCAAATTGCGTCCCGATATAATACATCGTCCTCCAGCAGACTTATCTCCATGGGTCTATTGCTGCCTCGGGCACCTTATGGCCGTTCTGCTGTGACTCAAAGATTTTCGAATCGGACGAAAAACTAATAGTGAATTGTAACGTTCAGGGCCTCCTAATGACGATGGAACACTCAAATTGCGTCCCGATTCAATACATCGTCCTCCAGCAGACTTGTCTCCATGGGTCTATTGCTGCCTCGGGCACCTTATGGCCGTTCTGCTGTGAGTCAAAGATTTTCGAATCTGACGAGAAACTGATAGTGAATTGTAACATTCAGGGCCACCTAATGACGATGGATCACTCAAATTGCGTCCCGATTCAATACATCGTCCTCCAGCCGATTTGTCTCCATTGGTCTATTGCTGCCTGGGACACCTTATGGCCGTTCTGCTGTGAGTCAAAGATTTTCGAATCGGACGAAAAACTGATATTGACATGTAACATTCAGGGCCACCTAATGACGATGGACCACACAAATTGCGTCCCGATTCAATACCTCGTCCTCCAGCCGACTTGACTCCATGGGTCTATTGCTGCCTCGGGCACCTTACGGCCGTTCTGCTGTGAGTCTAGTTTATCGATGGGACGAAAAACTGATAGTGAATTGTAACGTTCAGGGCCACCTAATGACGATGGATAATTCAATTTGCGTCCCGATTCAATACATCGTCCTCCAGCCGACTTGTCTCCATGGGTCTATTGCTTCCTCGGGCACCTTATGGCCGTTCTGCTGTGACTCAAAGATTTTCGAATCGGACGAAAAACTGATAGTGAATTGTAACATTCAGGGCCTCCTAATGACGATGGACCACACAAATTGCGTCCCGATTCAATACCTCGTCCTCCAGCCGACTTGACTCCGTGGGTCTATTGCTGCCTCGGGCACCTTATGGCCATTCTGCTGTGAGTCTAGATTATCGAATGGGACGAAAAACTGATAGTGAATTGTAACGTTCAGGTCCACCTAATGACGATGGATCACTCAAATTGCGTCCCGATTCAATACATCGTCCTCCAGCAGACTTGTCTCCATGGGTCTATTGCTGCCTCGGGCACCTTATGGCCGTTCTGCTGAGAGTCAAAGATTTTCGAATCGGACGAAAAACCGATAGTGAATTGTAACATTCTGGGCCACCTAATGACGATGGATTACTCAAATTGCGTCCCGATTCAATACATCGTCCTCCACCCGACTTGTCTCCATGGGTCTATTGCTGCCTCGGCCACCTTATGGCCGTTCTGCTGTGAGTCAAAGATTTTCGAATCGGACGAAAAACTGATAGTGAATTGTAACATTCAGGGCCACCTAATAACGATGGATCACTCAAATTGCGTCCCGATTCAACACATCGTCCTCCAGCCGACTTGTCTTAATGGGTCTATTGGTGCCTCGGGCACCTTATGGCCGTTCTGCTGTGGGTCATAGATTTTCGAATCGGACGAAAAACTGTAGTGAATTGTAACATTCAGGGCCACCTAATGACGATGGATCACTCAAATTGCGTCCCGATATAATACATCGTCCTCCAGCAGACTTGTCTCCATGGGTCTATTGCTGCCTCGGGCACCTTATGGCCGTTCTGCTGTGACTCAAAGATTTTCGAATCGGACGAAAAACTAATAGTGAATTGTAACGTTCAGGGCCTCCTAATGACGATGGAACACTCAAATTGCATCCCGATTCAATACATCGTCCTCCAGCAGACTTGTCTCCATGGGTCTATTGCTGTCTCGGGCACCTTATGGCCGTTCTGCTGTGAGTAAAAGATTTTCGAATCTGACGAGAAACTGATAGTGAATTGTAACATTCAGGGCAACCTAATGACGATGGATCACTCAAATTGCGTCCCGATTCAATACATCGTCCTGCTGCAGACTTGTCTCCATGGGTCTATTGCTGCCTCGGGCACCTTATGGCCGTTCTGCTGTGAGTCAAAGATTTTCGAATCGGCCGAAAAACTGATAGTGAATTGTAACATTCAGGGCCACCTAATGACGATGGACCACACAAATTGCGTCCCGATTCAATACATCGTCCTCCAGCCGACTTGACTCGATGGGTCTATTGCTACCTCGGGCACCTTATGGTCGTTCTCCCATGAGTCTAGATTTTCGAATCGGTCGAAAAACTGATAGTGAATTGTAACGTTCAGGGCCTCCTAATGACGATGGAACACTCAAATTGCGTCCCGATTCAATACATCGTCCTGCAGCAGACTTGTCTCCATGGGTCTGTTGCTTCCTCGGGCACATTATGGCCGTTCTGCTGTGACTAAAAGATTTTCGAATCTGACGAAAAACTGATAGTAACATTCAGGGCCACCTAATGACGATGGATCATTCAAATTGCGTCCCGATTCAATACATCGTCCTCCAGCCGACTTGTCTCCATGGGTCTATTGCTGCCTCGGGCACCTTATGGCCGTTCTGCTGTAACTCAAAAATTTTCGAATCGGACGAAAAACTGATAGTGAATTGTAACATTCAGGGCCTCCTAATGACGATGGATCACTCAAATTGCGTCCCGATTCAATACATCGTCCTCCAGCAGACTTATCTCCATGGGACTATTGCTGCCTCGGGCACCTTATGGCCGTTCTGCTGTGAGTCAAAGATTTTCGAATCGGACGAAAAACTAATAGTGAATTGTAACTTTCATGGCCTCCTAATGACGATGGAACACTCATATTGCGTCCCGATTCAATACATCGTCCTCCAGCAGACTTGTCTCCATGGGTCTATTGCTGCCTCGGGTACCTTATGGCCGTTCTGCTGTGAGTCAAAGATTTTCGAATCGGACGAAAAACTGATAGTGAATTGTAACATTCAGGGCCTCCTAATGACGATGGACCACACAAATTGCGTCCCGATTCAATACCTCGTCCTCCAGCCGACTTGACTCCGTTGGTCTATTGCTGCCTCGGGCACCTTATGGCCATTCTGCTGTGAGTCTAGATTATCGAATGGGACGAAAAACTGATAGTGAATTGTAACGTTCAGGTCCACCTAATGACGATGGATCACTCAAATTGCGTCCCGATTCAATACATCGTCCTCCAGCACACTTTTCTCCATGGGTCTATTGCTGCCTCGGGCACCTTATGGCCGTTCTGCTGTGAGTCAAAGATTTTCGAATCGGACGAAAAACCGATAGTGAATTGTAACATTCTGGGCCACCTAATGACGATGGATTACTCAAATTGCGTCCCGATTCAATACATCGTCCTCCACCCGACTTGTCTCCATGGGTCAATTGCTGCTTCGGCCACCTTATGGCCGTTCTGCTGTGAGTCAAAGATTTTCGAATCGGACGAAAAACTGATAGTGAAGTGTAACATTCAGGGCCACCTAATGACGATGGATCACTCAAATTGCGTCCCGATATAATACATCGTCCTCCAGCAGACTTATCTCCATGGGTCTATTGCTGCCTCGGGCACCTTATGGCCGTTCTGCTGTGACTCAAAGATTTTCGAATCGGACGAAAAACTAATAGTGAATTGTAACGTTCAGGGCCTCCTAATGACGATGGAACACTCAAATTGCGTCCCGATTCAATACATCGTCCTCCAGCAGACTTGTCTCCATGGGTCTATTGCTGCCTCGGGCACCTTATGGCCGTTCTGCTGTGAGTCAAAGATTTTCGAATCTGACGAGAAACTGATAGTGAATTGTAACATTCAGGGCCACCTAATGACGATGGATCACTCAAATTGCGTCCCGATTCAATACATCGTCCTCCAGCCGATTTGTCTCCATTGGTCTATTGCTGCCTGGGGCACCTTATGGCCGTTCTGCTGTGAGTCAAAGATTTTCGAATCGGACGAAAAACTGATATTGACCTGTAACATTCAGGGCCACCTAATGACGATGGACCACACAAATTGCGTCCCGATTCAATACCTCGTCCTCCAGCCGACTTGACTCCATGGGTCTATTGCTGCCTCGGGCACCTTACGGCCGTTCTGCTGTGAGTCTAGTTTATCGATGGGACGAAAAACTGATAGTGAATTGTAACGTTCAGGGCCACCTAATGACGATGGATAATTCAATTTGCGTCCCGATTCAATACATCGTCCTCCAGCCGACTTGTCTCCATGGGTCTATTGCTTCCTCGGGCACCTTATGGCCGTTCTGATGTGACTCAAAGATTTTCGAATCGGACGAAAAACTGATAGTGAATTGTAACATTCAGGGCCTCCTAATGACGATGGACCACACAAATTGCGTCCCGATTCAATACCTCGTCCTCCAGCCGACTTGACTCCGTGGGTCTATTGCTGCCTCGGGCACCTTATGGCCATTCTGCTGTGAGTCTAGATTATCGAATGGGACGAAAAACTGATAGTGAATTGTAACGTTCAGGTCCACCTAATGACGATGGATCACTCAAATTGCGTCCCGATTCAATACATCGTCCTCCAGCAGACTTGTCTCCATGGGTCTATTGCTGCCTCGGGCACCTTATGGCCGTTCTGCTGTGAGTCAAAGATTTTCGAATCGGACGAAAAACCGATAGTGAATTGTAACATTCTGGGCCACCTAATGACGATGGATTACTCAAATTGCGTCCCGATTCAATACATCGTCCTCCACCCGACTTGTCTCCATGGGTCTATTGCTGCCTCGGCCACCTTATGGCCGTTCTGCTGTGAGTCAAAGATTTTCGAATCGGACGAAAAACTGATAGTGAATTGTAACATTCAGGGCCACCTAATAACGATGGATCACTCAAATTGCGTCCCGATTCAATACTTCGTCCTCCAGCCGACTAGTCTCCATGGGTCTATTGGTGCCTCGGGCACCTTATGGCCGTTCTGCTGTGGGTCATAGATTTTCGAATCGGACGAAAAACTGTAGTGAATTGTAACATTCAGGGCCACCTAATGACGATGGATCACTCAAATTGCGTCCCGATATAATACATCGTCCTCCAGCAGACTTATCTCCATGGGTCTATTGCTGCCTCGGGCACCTTATGGCCGTTCTGCTGTGAGTCAAAGATTTTCGAATCTGACGAGAAACTGATAGTGAATTGTAACATTCAGGGCCACCTAATGACGATGGATCACTCAAATTGCGTCCCGATTCAATACATCGTCCTCCAGCCGATTTGTCTCCATTGGTCTATTGCTGCCTGGGGCACCTTATGGCCGTTCTGCTGTGAGTCAAAGATTTTCGAATCGGACGAAAAACTGATATTGACATGTAACGTTCAGGGCCACCTAATGACGATGGACCACACAAATTGCGTCCCGATTCAGTACCTCGTCCTCCAGCCGACTTGACTCCATGGGTCTATTGCTGCCTCGGGCACCTTACGGCCGTTCTGCTGTGAGTCTAGTTTATCGATGGGACGAAAAACTGATAGTGAATTGTAACGTTCAGGGCCACCTAATGACGATGGATCATTCAAATTGCGTCCCGATTCAATACATCGTCCTCCAGCCGACTTGTCTTCATGGGTCTATTGCTTCCTCGGGCACCTTATGGCCGTTCTGCTGTGACTCAAAGATTTTCGAATCGGACGAAAAACTGATAGTGAATTGTAACATTCAGGGCCTCCTAATGACGATGGACCACACAAATTGCGTCCCGATTCAATACCTCGTCCTCCAGCCAACTTGACTCCGTGGGTCTATTGCTGCCTCGGGCACCTTATGGCCATTCTGCTGTGAGTCTAGATTATCGAATGGGACGAAAAACTGATAGTGAATTGTAACGATCAGGTCCACCTAATGACGATGGATCACTCAAATTGCGTCCCGATTCAATACATCGTCCTCCAGCAGACTTGTCTCCATGGGTCTATTGCTGCCTCGGGTACCTTATAGCCGTTCTGCTGTGAGTCAAAGATTTTCGAATCGGACGAAAAACTGATAGTGAATTGTAACGTTCAAGGTCTCCTAATGACGATGGAACACTCAAATTGCGTCCCGATTCAATACCTTGTGCTCCAGCAGACTTGTCTCCATGGGTCTATTACTGCCTCGGGCACCTTATGGCCGTTCTGCTGTGAGTGAAAGATTTTCGAATCGGACGAAGAACTGATAGTGAATTGAAACGTTCAGGGCCACCTAATGACGATGGATCACTCAAATTGCGTCCCGATTCAATACATCGTCCTCCAACAGACTTATCTCCATGGGTCTATTGCTGCCTCGGGCACCTTATGGCCGTTCTGCTGTGACTCAAAGATTTTCGAATCGGAAGAAAAACTAATAGTGAATTGTAACGTTCATGGCCTCCTAATGACGATGGAACACTCAAATTGCGTCCCGATTCAATACATCATCCTCCAGCAGACTTGTCTGCATGGGTCTATTGCTGCCTCGGGCACCTTATGGCCGTTCTGCTGTGAGTCAAAGATTTTCGAATCGGACGAAAAACTGATAGTGAATTGTAGCATTCAGGGCCTCCTAATGACGATGGACCACACAAATTGCGTCCCGATTCAATACATCGTCCTAGAGCCGACTTTACTCCATGGGTCTATTGCTGCCTCGGGCACCTTATGGCCGTTCTGCTGTGAGTCTAGATTATCGAATGGGACGAAAAACTGATAGTGAATTGTAACGTTCAGGGCCACCTAATGACGACGGATCACTCAAATTGCGTCCCGATTCAATACATCGTCCTCCAGCAGACTCGTCTCCATTGGTCTATTGCTGCCTCGGGCACCTTATGGCCGTTCTGCTGTGAGTCAAAGATTTTCGAATCGGACGAAAAACTGATAGTGAATTGTAACTTTCAGGGCCACCTAATGACGATGGATCACTCAAATTGCGTCCCGATTCAATACATCGTCCTCCAGCCGACTTGTCTCCATGGGTCTATTGCTGCCTCGGGCACCTTATGGTCGTTCTCCCGTGAGTCTAGATTTTCGAATCGGACGAAAAACTGATAGTGAATTGTAACGTTCAGGGCCTCCTAATGACGATGGAACACTCAAATTGCGTCCCGATTCAATACCTCGTGCTCCAGCAGACCTGTCTCCATGGGTCTATTTCTGCCTCGGGCACCTTATGGCCGTTCTGCTGTGAGTCAAAGATTTTCGAATCGGACGAAAAACTGATAGTGAATTGTAACATTCAGGGCCACCTAATAACGATGGATCACTCAAATTGCGTCCCGATTCAATACATCGTCCTCCTGCAGACTTGTCTCCAAGGGTATATTGCTGCCTCGGGCAGCTTATGGCAGTTCTGCTGTGGGTCAAAGATTTTCGAATCGGACGAAGATCTGATAGTGAATTGTAACGTTCAGGGCCACTAATGACGATGGATCACTCAAATTGCGTCCCGATTCATTACATCGTCCTCCAGCCGACTTGTCTCCATGGGTCTATTGCTGCCTCGGCCTCCTTATGGCCGTTCTGCTATGAGTCAAAGATTTTCGAAACGGACGAAAAACTGATAGTGAATTGTAACATTCAGGGCCACCTAATAACGATGGATCACTCAAATTGCGTCCCGATTCAATATATCGTCCTCCAGCAGACTTGTCTCCATGGGTCTATTGCTGCCTCGGGCACCTTATGGCAGTTCTGCTGTGGGTCAAAGATTTTCGAATCGGACGAAGAACTGATAGTGAATTGTAACGGTCAGGGCCACCTAATGACGATGGATCACTCAAATTGCGTCCCGATTCAATACATCGTCCTCCAGAAGACTTGTCTCCATGGGTCTATTGCTGCCTCGGGCACCTTATGGCCGTTCAGCTGTGACTCAAAGATTTTCGAATCTGACGAAAAACTGATAGAGAATTGTAACATTCAGGGCCACCTAATGACGATGGATCACTCAAATTACGTCCCGATTCAATACATCGTCCACCAGCAGACTTGTCTCCATGGGTCTATTGCTGCCTCGGGCACCTTTTGGCCGTTCTGCTGTGAGTCAAAGATTTTCGAATCGGACGAAAAACTGATAGTGAATTGTAACGTTCAGGGCCACCTAATGACGATGGATCACTCAAATTGCGTCCCGATTCAATACATCGTTCTCCAGCAGACTTGTCTCCATGGGTCTATTGCTGCCTCGGGCACCTTATGGCCGTTCTGCTGTGAGTCAAAGATTTTCGAATCGGCCGAAAAACTGATAGTGAATTGTAACATTCAGGGCCACCTAATGACGATGGACCACACAAATTGCGTCCCGATTCAATACATCGTCCTCCAGCCGACTTGACTCGATGGGTCTATTGCTACCTCGGGCACCTTATGGTCGTTCTCCCATGAGTCTAGTTTTTCGAATCGGTCGAAAAACTGATAGTGAATTGTAACGTTCAGGGCCTCCTAATGACAATGGAACACTCAAATTGCGTCCCGATTCAATACATCGTCCTTCAGCAGACTTGTCTCCATGGGTCTGTTGCTTCCTCGGGCACATTATGGCAGTTCTGCTGTGACTAAAAGATTTTCGAATCTGACGAAAAACTGATAGTAACATTCAGGGCCACCTAATGACGATGGATCATTCAAATTGCGTCCCGATTCAATACATCGTCCTCCAGCCGACTTAACTCCATGGGTCTATTTCTTCCTCGGGCACCTTATGGCCGTTCTGCTGTGACTCAAAGATTTTCGAATCGGACGAAAAACTGATAGTGAATTGTAACATTCAGGGCCACCTAATGACGATGGATCACTCAAATTGCGTCCCGATTCAATACATCGTCCTCCAGCAGACTTATCTACATGGGACTATTGCTGCCTCGGGCACCTTATGGCCGTTATGCTGTGAGTCAAAGATTTTCGAATCGGACGAAAAACTAATAGTGAATTGTAACTTTCATGGCCTCCTAATGACGATGGAACACTCAAATTGCATCCCGATTCAATACATCGTCCTCCAGCCGACTTGACTCCGTGGGTCTATTGCTGCCTCGGGCACCTTATGGCCATTCTGCTGTGAGTGTAGATTATCGAATGGGACGAAAAACTGATAGTGAATTGTAACGTTCAGGTCTACCTAATGACGATGGATCACTCAAATTGCGTCCCGATTCAATACATCGTCCTTCAGCAGACTTGTCTCCATGGGTCTATTGCTGCCTCGGGCACCTTATGGCCGTTCTGCTGTGAGTCAAAGATTTTCGAATCGGACGAAAAACCGATAGTGAATTGTAACATTCTGGGCCACCTAATGACGATGGATTACTCAAATTGCGTCCCGATTCAATACATCGTCCTCCACCCGACTTGTCTCCATGGGACTATTGCTGCCTCGGCCACCTTATGGCCGTTCTGCTGTGAGTCAAAGATTTTCGAATCGGACGAAAAACTGATAGTGAATTGTAACATTCAGGGCCACCTAATAACGATGGATCACTCAATTTGCGTCCCGATTCAATACATCGTCCTCCAGCCGACTTGTCTTAATGGGTCTATTGGTGCCTCGGGCACCTTATGGCCGTTCTGCTGTGGGTCATAGATTTTCGAATCTTACGAAAAACTGTAGTGAATTGTAACATTCAGGGCCACCTAATGACGATGGATCACTCAAATTGCGTCCCGATTTAATACATCGTCCTCCAGCAGACTTATCTCCATGGGTCTATTGCTGCCTCGGGCACCTTATGGCCGTTCCGCTGTGACTCAAAGATTTTCGAATCGGACGAAAAACTAATAGTGAATTGTAACGTTCAGGGCCTCCTAATGACGATGGAACACTCAAATTGCGTCCCGATTCAATACATCGTCCTCCAGCAGACTTGTCTCCATGGGTCTATTGCTGCCTCGGGCACCTTATGGCCGTTCTGCTGTGAGTAAAAGATTTTCGAATCTGACGAGAAACTGATAGTGAATTGTAACATTCAGGGCAACCTAATGACGATGGATCACTCAAATTGCGTCCCGATTCAATACATCGTCCTCCAGCAGACTTGTCTCCATGGGTCTATTGCTGCCTCGGGCACCTTATGGCCGTTCTGCTGTGAGTCAAAGATTTTCGAATCGGCCGAAAAACTGATAGTGAATTGTAACATTCAGGGCCACCTAATGACGATGGACCACACAAATTGCGTCCCGATTCAATACATCGTCCTCCAGCCGACTTGACTCGATGGGTCTATTGCTACCTCGGGCACCTTATGGTCGTTCTCCCATGAGTCTAGATTTTCGAATCGGTCGAAAAACTGATAGTGAATTGTAACGTTCAGGGCCTCCTAATGACGATGGAACACTCAAATTGCGTCCCGATTCAATACATCGTCCTCCAGCAGACTTGTCTCCATGGGTCTGTTGCTTCCTCGGGCACATTATGGCCGTTCTGCTGTGACTAAAAGATTTTCGAATCTGACGAAAAACTGATAGTAACATTCAGGGCCACCTAATGACGATGGATCATTCAAATTGCGTCCCGATTCAATACATCGTCCTCCAGCCGACTTGTCTCCATGGGTCTATTGCTGCCTCGGGCACCTTATGGCCGTTCTGCTGTAACTCAAAGATTTTCGAATCGGACGAAAAACTGATAGTGAATTGTAACATTCAGGGCCACCTAATGACGATGGATCACTCAAATTGCGTCCCGATTCAATAAATCGTCCTCCAGCAGACTTATCTCCATGGGACTATTGCTGCCTCGGGCACCTTATGGCCGTTCTGCTGTGAGTCAAAGATTTTCGAATCGGACGAAAAACTAATAGTGAATTGTATCGTTCAGGGCCTCCTAATGACGATGGAACACTCAAATTGCGTCCCGATTCAATACATCGTCCTCCAGCCGACTTGACTCCGTTGGTCTGTTGCTGCCTCGGGCACCTTATGGCCATTCTGCTGTGAGTCTAGATTATCGAATGGGACGAAAAACTGATAGTGAATTGTAACGTTCAGGTCCACCTAATGACGATGGATCACTCAAATTGCGTCCCGATTCAATACATCGTCCTCCAGCAGACTTGTCTCCATGGGTCTATTGCTGCCTCGGGCACCTTATGGCCGTTCTGCTGTGAGTCAAAGATTTTCGAATCGGACGAAAAACCGATAGTGAATTGTAACATTCTGGGCCACCTAATGACGATGGATTACTCAAATTGCGTCCCGATTCAATACATCGTCCTCCACCCGACTTGTCTCCATGGGTCTATTGCTGCTTCGGCCACCTTATGGCCGTTCTGCTGTGACTCAAAGATTTTCGAATCGGACGAAAACTGATAGTGAAGTGTAACATTCAGGGCCACCTAATGACGATGGATCACTCAAATTGCGTCCCGATATAATACATCGTCCTCCAGCAGACTTATCTCCATGGGTCTATTGCTGCCTCGGGCACCTTATGGCCGTTCTGCTGTGACTCAAAGATTTTCGAATCGGACGAAAAACTAATAGTGAATTGTAACGTTCAGGGCCTCCTAATGACGATGGAACACTCAAATTGCGTCCCGATTCAATACATCGTCCTCCAGCAGACTTGTCTCCATGGGTCTATTGCTGCCTCGGGCACCTTATGGCCGTTCTGCTGTGAGTCAAAGATTTTCGAATCTGACGAGAAACTGATAGTGAATTGCAACATTCAGGGCCACCTAATGACGATGGATCACTCAAATTGCGTCCCGATTCAATACATCGTCCTCCAGCCGATTTGTCTCCATTGGTCTATTGCTGCCTGGGGCACCTTATGGCCGTTCTGCTGTGAGTCAAAGATTTTCGAATCGGACGAAAAACTGATATTGACATGTAACATTCAGGGCCACCTAATGACGATGGACCACACAAATTGCGTCCCGATTCAATACCTCGTCCTCCAGCCGACTTGACTCCATGGGTCTATTGCTGCCTCGGGCACCTTACGGCCGTTCTGCTGTGAGTCTAGTTTATCGATGGGACGAAAAACTGATAGTGAATTGTAACGTTCAGGGCCACCTAATGACGATGGATAATTCAATTTGCGTCCCGATTCAATACATCGTCCTCCAGCAGACTTGTCTCCATGGGTCTATTGTTGCCTCGGGCACCTTATGGCCGTTCTGCTGTGAGTCAAAGATTTTCGAATCGGACGAAAAACCGATAGTGAATTGTAACATTCTGGGCCACCTAATGACGATGGATTACTCAAATTGCGTCCCGATTCAATACATCGTCCTCCACCCGACTTGTCTCCATGGGTCTATTGCTGCCTCGGCCACCTTATGGCCGTTCTGCTGTGAGTCAAAGATTTTCGAATCGGACGAATAACTGATAGTGAATTGTAACATTCATGGCCACCTAATAACGATGGATCACTCAAATTGCGTCCCGATTCAATACATCGTCCTCCAGCCGACTTGTCTTAATGGGTCTATTGGTGCCTCGGGCACCTTATGGCCGTTCTGCTGTGGGTCATAGATTTTCGAATCGGACGAAAAACTGTAGTGAATTGTAACATTCAGGGCCACCTAATGACGATGGATCACTCAAATTGCGTCCCGATTTAATACATCGTCCTCCAGCAGACTTATCTCCATGGGTCTATTGCTGCCTCGGGCACCTTATGGCCGTTCCGCTGTGACTCAAAGATTTTCGAATCGGACGAAAAACTAATAGTGAATTGTAACGTTCAGGGCCTCCTAATGACGATGGAACACTCAAATTGCGTCCCGATTCAATACATCGTCCTCCAGCAGACTTGTCTCCATGGGTCTATTGCTGCCTCGGGCACCTTATGGCCGTTCTGCTGTGAGTAAAAGATTTTCGAATCTGACGAGAAACTGATAGTGAATTGTAACATTCAGGGCAACCTAATGACAATGGATCACTCAAATTGCGTCCCGATTCAATACATCGTCCTCCAGCCGACTTGACTCGATGGGTCTATTGCTACCTCGGGCACCTTATGGTCGTTCTCCCATGAGTCTAGATTTTCGAATCGGTCGAAAAACTGATAGTGAATTGTAACGTTCAGGGCCTCCTAATGACGATGGAACACTCAAATTGCGTCCCGATTCAATACATCGTCCTCCAGCAGACTTGTCTCCATGGGTCTGTTGCTTCCTCGGGCACATTATGGCGGTTCTGCTGTGACTAAAAGATTTTCGAATCTGACGAAAAACTGATAGTAACATTCAGGGCCACCTAATGACGATGGATCATTCAAATTGCGTCCCGATTCAATACATCGTCCTCCAGCCGACTTGTCTCCATGGGTCTATTGCTGCCTCGGGCACCTTATGGCCGTTCTGCTGTAACTCAAAGATTTTCGAATCGGACGAAAAGCTGATAGTGAATTGTAACATTCAGGGCCACCTAATGACGATGGATCACTCAAATTGCGTCCCGATTCAATACATCGTCCTCCAGCAGACTTATCTCCATGGGACTATTGCTGCCTCGGGCACCTTATGGCCGTTCTGCTGTGAGTCAAAGATTTTCGAATCGGACGAAAAACTAATAGTGAATTGTATCGTTCAGGGCCTCCTAATGACGATGGAACACTCAAATTGCGTCCCGATTCAATACATCGTCCTCCAGCCGACTTGACTCCGTTGGTCTGTTGCTGCCTCGGGCACCTTATGGCCATTCTGCTGTGAGTCTAGATTATCGAATGGGACGAAAAACTGATAGTGAATTGTAACGTTCAGGTCCACCTAATGACGATGGATCACTCAAATTGCGTCCCGATTCAATACATCGTCCTCCAGCAGACTTGTCTCCATGGGTCTATTGCTGCTTCGGCCACCTTATGGCCGTTCTGCTGTGAGTCAAAGATTTTCGAATCGGACGAAAAACTGATAGTGAAGTGTAACATTCAGGGCCACCTAATGACGATGGATCACTCAAATGGCGTCCCGATATAATACATCGTCCTCCAGCAGACTTATCTCCATGGGTCTATTGCTGCCTCGGGCACCTTATGGCCGTTCTGCTGTGACTCAAAGATTTTCGAATCGGACGAAAAACTAATAGTGAATTGTAACGTTCAGGGCCTCCTAATGACGATGGAACACTCAAATTGCGTCCCGATTCAATTCATCGTCCTCCAGCAGACTTGTCTCCATGGGTCTATTGCTGCCTCGGGCACCTTATGGCCGTTCTGCTGTGAGTCAAAGATTTTCGAATCTGACGAGAAACTGATAGTGAATTGCAACATTCAGGGCCACCTAATGACGATGGATCACTCAAATTGCGTCCCGATTCAATACATCGTCCTCCAGCCGATTTGTCTCCATTGGTCTATTGCTGCCTGGGGCACCTTATGGCCGTTCTGCTGTGAGTCAATGATTTTCGAATCGGACGAAAAACTGATATTGACATGTAACATTCAGGGCCACCTAATGACGATGGACCACACAAATTGCGTCCCGATTCAATACCTCGTCCTCCAGCCGACTTGACTCCATGGGTCTATTGCTGCCTCGGGCACCTTACGGCCGTTCTGCTGTGAGTCTAGTTTATCGATGGGACGAAAAACTGATAGTGAATTGTAACGTTCAGGGCCACCTAATGACGATGGATAATTCAATTTGCGTCCCGATTCAATACATCGTCCTCCAGCCGACTTGTCTCCATGGGTCTATTGCTTCCTCGGGCACCTTATGGCCGTTCTGCTGTGACTCAAAGATTTTCGAATCGGACGAAAAACTGATAGTGAATTGTAACATTCAGGGCCTCCTAATGACGATGGACCACACAAATTGCGTCCCGATTCAATACCTCGTCCTCCAGCCGACTTGACTCCGTGGGTCTATTGCTGCCTCGGGCACCTTATGGCCATTCTGCTGTGAGTCTAGATTATCGAATGGGACGAAAAACTGAGAGTGAATTGTAACGTTCAGGTCCACCTAATGACGATGGATCACTCAAATTGCGTCCCGATTCAATACATCGTCCTCCAGCAGACTTGTCTCCATGGGTCTATTGCTGCCTCGGGCACCTTATGGCCGTTCTGCTGTGAGTCAAAGATTTTCGAATCGGACGAAAAACCGATAGTGAATTGTAACATTCTGGGCCACCTAATGACGATGGATTACTCAAATTGCGTCCCGATTCAATACATCGTCCTCCACCCGACTTGTCTCCATGGGTCTATTGCTGCCTCGGCCACCTTATGGCCGTTTTGCTGTGAGTCAAAGATTTTCGAATCGGACGAAAAACTGATAGTGAATTGTAACATTCAGGGCCACCTAATAACGATGGATCACTCAAATTGCGTCCCGATTCAATACTTCGTTCTCCAGCCGACTTGTCTCCATGGGTCTATTGGTGCCTCGGGCACCTTATGGCCGTTCTGCTGTGGGTCATAGATTTTCGAATCGGACGAAAAACTGTAGTGAATTGTAACATTCAGGGCCACCTAATGACGATGGATCACTCAAATTGCGTCCCGATATAATACATCGTCCTCCAGCAGACTTATCTCCATGGGTCTATTGCTGCCTCGGGCACCTTATGGCCGTTCTGCTGTGAGTCAAAGATTTTCGAATCTGACGAGAAACTGATAGTGAATTGTAACATTCAGGGCCACCTAATGACGATGGATCACTCAAATTGCGTCCCGATTCAATACATCGTCCTCCAGCCGATTTGTCTCCATTGGTCTATTGCTGCCTGGGGCACCTTATGGCCGTTCTGCTGTGAGTCAAAGATTTTCGAATCGGACGAAAAACTGATATTGACATGTAACATTCAGGGCCACCTACTGACGATGGACCACACAAATTGCGTCCCGATTCAATCCCTCGTCCTCCAGCCGACTTGACTCCATGGGTCTATTGCTGCCTCGGGCACCTTACGGCCGTTCTGCTGTGAGTCTAGTTTATCGATGGGACGAAAAACTGATAGTGAATTGTAACGTTCAGGGCCACCTAATGACGATGGATCATTCAAATTGCGTCCCGATTCAATACATCGTCCTCCAGCCGACTTGTCTCCATGGGTCTATTGCTTCCTCGGGCACCTTATGGCCGTTCTGCTGTGACTCAAAGATTTTCGAATCGGACGAAAAACTGATAGTGAATTGTAACATTCAGGGCCTCCTAATGACGATGGACCACACAAATTGCGTCCCGATTCAATACCTCGTCCTCCAGCCGACTTGACTCCGTGGGTCTATTGCTGCCTCGGGCACCTTATGGCCATTCTGCTGTGAGTCTAGATTATCGAATGGGACGAAAAACTGATAGTGAATTGTAACGTTCAGGTCCACCTAATGACGATGGATCACTCAAATTGCGTCCCGATTCAATACATCGTCCTCCAGCAGACTTGTCTCCATGGGTCTATTGCTGCCTCGGGTACCTTATGGCCGTTCTGCTGTGAGTCAAAGATTATCGAATGGGACGAAAAACTGATAGTGAATTGTAACGTTCAGGTCCACCTAATGACGATGGATCACTCAAATTGCGTCCCGATTCAATACATCGTCCTCCAGCAGACTTGTCTCCATGGGTCTATTGCTGCCTCGGGCACCTTATGGCGTTCTGCTGTGAGTCAAAGACTTTCGAATCGGACGAAAAACCGATAGTGAATTGTAACATTCTGGGCCACCTAATGACGATGGATTACTCAAATTGCGTCCCGATTCAATACGTCGTCCTCCAGCTGACTTGTCTCCATGGGTCTATTGCTGCCTCGGCCTCCTTATGGCCGTTCTGCTGTGAGTCAAAGATTTTCGAATCGGACGAAAAACTGATAGTGAATTGTAACATTCAGGGCCACCTAATAACGATGGATCACTCAAATTGCGTCCCGATTCAATACTTCGTCCTCCAGCCGACTTGTTTCCATGGGTCTATTGGTGCCTCGGGCACCTTATGGCCGTTCTGCTGTGGGTCATAGATTTTCGAATCGGACGAAAAACTGTAGTGAATTGTAACATTCAGGGCCACCTAATGACGATGGATCACTCAAATTGCGTCCCGATATAATACATCGTCCTCCAGCAGACGTATCTCCATGGGTCTATTGCTGCCTCGGGCACCTTATGGCCGTTCTGCTGTGACTCAAAGATTTTCGAATCGGACGAAAAACTAATAGTGAATTGTAACGTTCAGGGCCTCCTAATGACGATGGATCACTCAAATTGCGTCCCGATTCAATACATCGTCCTCCAGCAGACTTGTCTCCATGGGTCTATTGCTGCCTCGGGCACCTTATGGCCGTTCTGCTGTGAGTCAAAGATTTTCCAATCTGACGAGAAACTGATAGTGAATTGTAACATTCAGGGCCACCTAATGACGATGGATCACTCAAATTGCGTCCCGATTCAATACATCGTCCTCCAGCCGATTTGTCTCCATTGGTCTATTGCTGCCTCGGGCACCTTATGGCCGTTCTGCTGTGAGTCAAAGATTTTCGAATCGGACGAAAAACTGATATTGACATGTAACATTCAGGGCCACCTACTGACGATGGACCACACAAATTGCGTCCCGATTCAATCCCTCGTCCTCCAGCCGACTTGACTCCATGGGTCTATTGCTGCCTCGGGCACCTTACGGCCGTTCTGCTGTGAGTCTAGTTTATCGATGGGACGAAAAACTGATAGTGAATTGTAACGTTCAGGGCCACCTAATGACGATGGATCGTTCAAATTGCGTCCCGATTCAATACATCGTCCTCCAGCCGACTTGTCTCCATGGGTCTATTGCTTCCTCGGGCACCTTATGGCCGTTCTGCTGTGACTCAAAGATTTTCGAATCGGACGAAAAACTGATAGTGAATTGTAACATTCAGGGCCTCCTAATGACGATGGACCACACAAATTGCGTCCCGATTCAATACCTCGTCCTCCAGCCGACTTGACTCCGTGGGTCTATTGCTGCCTCGGGCACCTTATGGCCATTCTGCTGTGAGTCTAGATTATCGAATGGGACGAAAAACTGATAGTGAATTGTAACGTTCAGGTCCACCTAATGACGATGGATCACTCAAATTGCGTCCCGATTCAATACATCGTCCTCCAGCAGACTTGTCTCCATGGGTCTATTGCTGCCTCGGGTACCTTATGGCCGTTCTGCTGTGAGTCAAAGATTATCGAATGGGACGAAAAACTGATAGTGAATTGTAACGTTCAGGTCCACCTAATGACGATGGATCACTCAAATTGCGTCCCGATTCAATACATCGTCCTCCAGCAGACTTGTCTCCATGGGTCTATTGCTGCCTCGGGCACCTTATGGCGTTCTGCTGTGAGTCAAAGACTTTCGAATCGGACGAAAAACCGATAGTGAATTGTAACATTCTGGGCCACCTAATGACGATGGATTACTCAAATTGCGTCCCGATTCAATACGTCGTCCTCCAGCTGACTTGTCTCCATGGGACTATTGCTGCCTCGGCCTCCTTATGGCCGTTCTGCTGTGAGTCAAAGATTTTCGAATCGGACGAAAAACTGATAGTGAATTGTAACATTCAGGGCCACCTAATAACGATGGATCACTCAAATTGCGTCCCGATTCAATACTTCGTCCTCCAGCCGACTTGTTTCCATGGGTCTATTGCTGCCTCGGGCACCTTATGGCCGTTCTGCTGTGACTCAAAGATTTTCGAATCGGACGAAAAACTAATAGTGAATTGTAACGTTCAGGGCCTCCTAATGACGATGGATCACTCAAATTGCGTCCCGATTCAATACATCGTCCTCCAGCAGACTTGTCTCCATGGGTCTATTGCTGCCTCGGGCACCTTATGGCCGTTCTGCTGTGAGTCAAAGATTTTCGAATCTGACGAGAAACTGATAGTGAATTGTAACATTCAGGGCCACCTAATGACGATGGATCACTCAAATTGCGTCCCGATTCAATACATCGTCCTCCAGCCGATTTGTCTCCATTGGTCTATTGCTGCCTCGGGCACCTAATGGCCGTTCTGCTGTGAGTCAAAGATTTTCGAATCGGACGAAAAACTGATATTGACATGTAACATTCAGGGCCACCTAATGACGATGGACCACATAAATTGCGTCCCGATTCAATACCTCGTCCTCCAGCCGACTTGACTCCATGGGTCTATTGCTGCCTCGGGCACCTTACGGCCGTTCTGCTGTGAGTCTAGTTTATCGATGGGACGAAAAACTGATAGTGAATTGTAACGTTCAGGGCCACCTAATGACGATGGATCATTCAAATTGCGTCCCGATTCAATACATCGTCCTCCAGCCGACTTGTCTCCATGGGTCTATTGCTTCCTCGGGCACCTTATGGCCGTTCTGCTGTGACTCAAAGATTTTCGAATCGGACGAAAAACTGATAGTGAATTGTAACATTCAGGGCCACCTAATGACGATGGATCACTCAAATTGCGTCCCGATTCAATACATCGTCCTCCAGCAGATTTATCTCCATGGGTCTATTGCTGCCTCGGGCACCTTATGGCCGTTCTGCTGTGACTCAAAGATTTTCGAATCGGACGAAAAACTAATAGTGAATTGTAACTTTCATGGCCTCCTAATGACGATGGAACACTCAAATTGCGTCCCGATTCAATACATCGTCCTCCAGCAGACTTGTCTCCATGGGTCTATTGCTGCCTCGGGCACCTTATGGCCGTTCTGCTGTGAGTCAAAGATTTTCGAATCTGACGAAAAACTGATAGTGAATTGTAACATTCAGGGCCACCTAATGACGATGGATCACTCAAATTGCGTCCCGATTCAATACATCGTCCTCCAGCCGACTTGTCTCCATGGGCCTATTGCTGCCTCGGGCACCTTATGGCCGTTCTGCTGTGAGTCAAAGATTTACGAGTCGGACGAAAAACTGATAGTGAATTGTAACATTCAGGGCCTCCTAATGACGATGGACCACACAAATTGCGTCCCGATTCAATACCTCGTCCTCCAGCCTATTTGACTCCATGGGTCTATTGCTGCCTCGGGCACCTTATGGCCATTCTGCTGTGAGTCTAGATTATCGAATGGGACGAAAAACTGATAGTGAATTGTAACGTTCAGGTCCACCTAATGACGATGGATCACTCAAATTGCGTCCCGATTCAATACATCGTCCTCCAGCAGACTTGTCTCCATGGGTCTATTGCTGCCTCGGGCACCTTATGGCCGTTCTGCTGTGAGTCAAAGATTTTCGAATCGGACGAAAAACCGATAGTGAATTGTAACATTCAGGGCCACCTAATGACGATTGATCACTCAAAATGCGTCCCGATTCAACACATCGTCCTCCAGCCGACTTGTCTCCATGGGTCTATTGCTGCCTCGGCCACCTTATGGCCGTTCTGCTGTGAGTCAAAGATTTTCGAATCGGACGAAAAACTGATATTGACATGTAACATTCAGGGCCACCTACAGACGATGGACCACACAAATTGCGTCCCGATTCAATACCTCGTCCTCCAGCCGACTTGACTCCATGGGTCTATTGCTGCCTCGGGCACCTTACGGCCGTTCTGCTGTGAGTCTAGTTTATCGATGGGACGAAAAACTGATAGTGAATTGTAACATTCAGGGCCTCCTAATGACGATGGACCACACAAATTGCGTCCCGATTCAATACCTCGTCCTCCAGCCGACTTGACTCCGTGGGTCTATTGCTGCCTCGGGCACCTTATGGCCATTCTGCTGTGAGTCTAGATTATCGAATGGGACGAAAAACTGATAGTGAATTGTAACGTTCAGGTACCACCTAATGACGATGGATCACTCAAATTGCGTCCCGATTCAATACATCGTCCTCCAGCAGACTTGTCTCCATGGGTCTATTGCTGCCTCGGGTACCTTATGGCCGTTCTGCTGTGAGTCAAAGATTATCGAATGGGACGAAAAACTGATAGTGAATTGTAACGTTCAGGTCCACCTAATGACGATGGATCACTCAAATTGCGTCCCGATTCAATACATCGTCCTCCAGCAGACTTGTCTCCATGGGTCTATTGCTGCCTCGGGCACCTTATGGCGTTCTGCTGTGAGTCAAAGACTTTCGAATCGGACGAAAAACCGATAGTGAATTGTAACATTCTGGGCCACCTAATGACGATGGATTACTCAAATTGCGTCCCGATTCAATACATCGTCCTCCACCCGACTTGTCTCCATGGGTCTATTGCTGCCTCGGCCTCCTTATGGCCGTTCTGCTGTGAGTCAAAGATTTTCGAATCGGACGAAAAACTGATAGTGAATTGTAACATTCAGGGCCACCTAATAACGATGGATCACTCTAATTGCGTCCCGATTCAATACTTCGTCCTCCAGCCGACTTGTTTCCATGGGTCTATTGGTGCCTCGGGCACCTTATGGCCGTTCTGCTGTGAGTCAAAGATTTTCGAATCTGACGAGAAACTGATAGTGAATTGTAACATTCAGGGCCACCTAATGACGATGGATCACTCAAATTGCGTCCCGATTCAATACATCGTCCTCCAGCCGATTTGTCTCCATTGGTCTATTGCTGCCTCGGGCACCTTATGGCCGTTCTGCTGTGAGTCAAAGATTTTCGAATCGGACGAAAAACTGATATTGACATGTAACATTCAGGGCCACCTAATGACGATGGACCACATAAATTGCGTCCCGATTCAATACCTCGTCCTCCAGCCGACTTGACTCCATGGGTCTATTGCTGCCTCGGGCACCTTACGGCCGTTCTGCTGTGAGTCTAGTTTATCGATGGGACGAAAAACTGATAGTGAATTGTAACGTTCAGGGCCACCTAATGATGATGGATCATTCAAATTGCGTCCCGATTCAATACATCGTCCTCCAGCCGACTTGTCTCCATGGGTCTATTGCTTCCTCGGGCACCTTATGGCCGTTCTGCTGTGACTCAAAGATTTTCGAATCGGACGAAAAACTGATAGTGAATTGTAACATTCAGGGCCACCTAATGACGATGGATCACTCAAATTGCGTCCCGATTCAATACATCGTCCTCCAGCAGACTTATCTCCATGGGTCTATTGCTGCCTCGGGCACCTTATGGCCGTTCTGCTGTGACTCAAAGATTTTCGATCCGGACGAAAAACTAATAGTGAATTGTAATTTTCATGGCCTCCTAATGACGATGGAACACTCAAATTGCGTCCCGATTCAATACATCGTCCTCCAGCAGCCTTGTCTCCATGGGTCTATTGCTGCCTCGGGCACCTTATGGCCGTTCTGCTGTGAGTCAAAGATTTTCGAATCTGACGAAAAACTGATAGTGAATTGTAACATTCAGGGCCACCTAATGACGATGGATCACTCAAATTGCGTCCCGATTCAATACATCGTCCTCCAGCCGACTTGTCTCCATGGGCCTATTGCTGCCTCGGGCACCTTATGGCCGTTCTGCTGTGAGTCAAAGATTTACGAGTCGGACGAAAAACTGATAGTGAATTGTAACATTCAGGGCCTCCTAATGACGATGGGCCACACAAATTGCGTCCCGATTCAATACCTCGTCCTCCAGCCTATTTGACTCCATGGGTCTATTGCTGCCTCGGGCACCTTATGGCCATTCTGCTGTGAGTCTAGATTATCGAATGGGACGAAAAACTGATAGTGAATTGTAACATTCAGGTCCACCTAATGACGATGGATCACTCAAATTGCGTCCCGATTCAATACATCGTCCTCCAGCAGACTTGTCTCCATGGGTCTATTGCTGCCTCGGGCACCTTATGGCCGTTCTGCTGTGAGTCAAAGATTTTCGAATCGGACGAAAAACCGATAGTGAATTGTAACATTCAGGGCCACCTAATGACGATTGATCACTCAAAATGCGTCCCGATTCAACACATCGTCCTCCAGCCGACTTGTCTCCATGGGTCTATTGCTGCCTCGGCCACCTTATGGCCGTTCTGCTGTGAGTCAAAGATTTTCGAATCGGACGAAAAACTGATAGTGAATTGTAACTTTCGGGGCCACCTAATAACGATGGATCACTCAAATTGCGTCCCGATTCAATACATCGTCCTCCAGCCGACTTGTCTCCATGGGTCTATTGCTGCTCGGGCACCTTATGGCCGTTCTGCTGTGGGTCATAGATTTTCGAATCGGACGAAAAACTGTAGTGAATTGTAACATTCAGGGCCACCTAATGACGATGGATCACTCAAATGGCGTCCCGATATAATACATCGTCCTACAGCAGACTTATCTCCATGGGTCTATTGCTGCCTCGGGCACCTTATGGCCGTTTTGCTGTGACTCAAAGATTTTCGAATCGGACGAAAAACTAATAGTGAATTGTAACGTTCAGGGCCTCCTAATGACGATGGAACACTCAAATTGCGTCCCGATTCAATACATCGTCCTCCAGCAGACTTGTCTCCATGGGTCTATTGCTGCCTCGGGCACCTTATGGCCGTTCTGCTGTGAGTCAAAGATTTTCGAATCTGACGAGAAACTGATAGTGAATTGTAACATTCAGGGCCACCTAATGACGATGGATCACTCAAATTGCGTCCCGATTTAATACATCGTCCTCCAGCCGATTTGTCTCCATTGGTCTATTGCTGCCTCGGGCACCTTATGGCCGTTCTGCTGTGAGTCAAAGATTTTCGAATCGGACGAAAAACTGATATTGACATGTAACATTCAGGGCCACCTAATGACGATGGACCACAAAAATTGCGTCCCGATTCAATACCTCGTCCTCCAGCCGACTTGACTCCATGGGTCTATTGCTGCCTCGGGCACCTTACGGCCGTTCTGCTGTGAGTCTAGTTTATCGATGGGACGAAAAACTGATAGTGAATTGTAACGTTCAGGGCCACCTAATGACGATGGATCATTCAAATTGCGTCCCGATTCAATACATCGTCCTCCAGCCGACTTGTCTCCATGGGTCTATTGCTTCCTCGGGCACCTTATGGCCGTTCTGCTGTGACTCAAAGATTTTCGAATCAGACGAAAAACTGATAGTGAATTGTAACGTTCAGGGCCACCTAATGACGATGGATCACTCAAATTGCGTCCCGATTCAGTACATCGTCCTCCAGCAGACTTATCTCCATGGGTCTATTGCTGCCTCGGGCACCTTATGGCCGTTCTGCTGTGACTCAAAGATTTTCGAATCGGACGAAAAACTAATAGTGAATTGTAACATTCATGGCCTCCTAATGGCGATGGATCACTCAAATTGCGTCCCGATTCAATACATCGTCCTCCAGCCGACTTGTCTCCATGGGCCTATTGTTGCCTCGGGCACCTTATGGCCGTTCTGCTGTGAGTCAAAGATTTTCGAATCGGACGAAAAACTGATAGTGAATTGTAACATTCAGGGCCTCCTAATGACGATGGACCACACAAATTGCGTCCCGATTCAATACCTCGTCCTCCAGTCTATTTGACTCCATGGGTCTATTGCTGCCTCGGGCACCTTATGGCCATTCTGCTGTGAGTCTAGATTATCGAATGGGACGAAAAACTGATAGTGAATTGTAACGTTCAGGTCCACCTAATGACGATGGATCACTCAAATTGCGTCCCGATTCAATACATCGTCCTCCAGCAGACTTTTCTCCATGGGTCTATTGCTGCCTCGGGCACCTTATGGCCGTTCTGCTGTGAGTCAAAGATTTTCGAATCGGACGAAAGACCGATAGTGAATTGTAACATTCAGGGCCACCTAATGACGATGGATCACTCAAATTGCGTCCCGATTCAACACATCGTCCTCCACCCGACTTGTCTCCATGGGTCTATTGCTGCCTCGGCCACCTTGTGGCCGTTCTGCTGTGAGTCAAAGATTTTCGAATCGGACGAAAAACTGATAGTGAATTGTAACATTCGGGGCCACCTAATAACGATGGATCACTCAAATTGCGTCCCGATTCAATACATCGTCCTCCAGCCGACTTGTCACCATGGGTCTATTGCTGCTCGGGCACCTTATGGCCGTTCTGCTGTGGGTCATAGATTTTCGAATCGGACGAAAAACTGTAGTGAATTGTAACATTCAGGGCCACCTAATGACGATGGATCACTCAAATTGCGTCCCGATATAATACATCGTCCTCCAGCAGACTTATCTCCATGGGTCTATTGCTGCCTCGGGCACCTTATGGCCGTTTTGCTGTGACTCAAAGATTTTCGAATCGGACGAAAAACTAATAGTGAATTGTAACGTTCAGGGCCTCCTAATGACGATGGAACACTCAAATTGCGTCCCGATTCAATACATCGTCCTCCAGCAGACTTGTCTCCATGGGTCTATTGCTGCCTCGGGCACCTTATGGCCGTTCTGCTGTGAGTCAAAGATTTTCGAATCTGACGAGAAACTGATAGTGAATTGTAACATTCAGGGCCACCTAATGACGATGGATCACTCAAATTGCGTCCCGATTCAATACATCGTCCTCCAGCCGATTTGTCTCCATTGGTCTATTGCTGCCTCGGGCACCTTATGGCCGGTCTGCTGTGAGTCAAAGATTTTCGAATCGGACGAAAAACTGATATTGACATGTAACATTCAGGGCCACCTAATGACGATGGACCACACAAATTGCGTCCCGATTCAATATCTCGTCCTCCAGCCGACTTGACTCCATGGGTCTATTGCTGCCTCGGGCACCTTACGGCCGTTCTGCTGTGAGTCTAGTTTATCGATGGGACGAAAAACTGATAGTGAATTGTAACGTTCAGGGCCACCTAATGACGATGGATCATTCAAATTGCGTCCCGATTCAATACATCGTCCTCCAGCCGACTTGTCTCCATGGGTCTATTGCTTCCTCGGGCACCTTATGGCCGTTCTGCTGTGACTCAAAGATTTTCGAATCGGACGAAAAACTGATAGTGAATTGTAACGTTCAGGGCCACCTAATGACGATGGATCACTCAAATTGCGTCCCGATTCAGTACATCGTCCTCCAGCAGACTTATCTCCATGGGTCTATTGCTGCCTCGGGCACCTTATGGCCGTTCTGCTGTGACTCAAAGATTTTCGAATCGGACGAAAAACTAATAGTGAATTGTAACATTCATGGCCTCCTAATGGCGATGGAACACTCAAATTGCGTCCCGATTCAATACATCGTCCTCCAGCAGACTTGTCTCCATGGGTCTATTGCTGCCTCGGGCACCTTATGGCCGTTCTGCTGTGAGTCAAAGATTTTCGAATCTGACGAAAAACTGATAGTGAATTGTAACATTCAGGGCCACCTAATGACGATGGATCACTCAAATTGCGTCCCGATTCAATATATCGTCCTCCAGCCGACTTGTCTCCATGGGCCTATTGCTGCCTCGGGCACCTTATGGCCGTTCTGCTGTGAGTCAAAGATTTTCGAATCGGACGAAAAACTGATAGTGAATTGTAACATTCAGGGCCTCCTAATGGCGATGGACCTCACAAATTGCGTCCCGATTCAATACCTCGTCCTCCAGCCTATTTGACTCCATGGGTCTATTGCTGCCTCGGGCACCTTATGGCCATTCTGCTGTGAGTCTAGATTATCGAATGGGACGAAAAACTGATAGTGAATTGTAACGTTCAGGTCCACCTAATGACGATGGATCACTCAAATTGCGTCCCGATTCAATACATCGTCCTCCAGCAGACTTGTCTCCATGGGTCTATTGCTGCCTCGGGCACCTTATGGCCGTTCTGCTGTGAGTCAAAGATTTTCGAATCGGACGAAAAACCGATAGTGAATTGTAACATTCAGGGCCACCTAATGACGATGGATCACTCAAATTGCGTCCCGATTCAACACATCGTCCTCCACCCGACTTGTCTCCATGGGTCTATTGCTGCCTCGGCCACCTTGTGGCCGTTCTGCTGTGAGTCAAAGATTTTCGAATCGGACGAAAAACTGATAGTGAATTGTAACATTCGGGGCCACCTAATAACGATGGATCACTCAAATTGCGTCCCGATTCAATACATCGTCCTCCAGCCGACTTGTCTCCATGGGTCTATTGCTGCCTCGGGCACCTTATGGCCGTTCTGCTGTGAGTCAAAGATTTTCGAATCTGACGAAAAACGGATAGTGAATTGTAACGTTCAGAGCCTCCTAATGACGATGGAACACTCAAATTGCATCCCGATTCAATACATCGTCCTCCAGCAGACTTGTCTCCATGGGTCTATTGCTGCCTCGGGCACCTTATGGCCATTCTGCTGTGAGTCTAGATTATCGAATGGGACGAAAAACTGATAGTGAATTGTAACGTTCAGGTCCACCTAATGACGATGGATCACTCAAATTGCGTCCCGATTCAATACATCGTCCTCCAGCCGACTTGTCTCAATGGGTCTATTGCTGCCACCGCCACCTCATGGCCGTTCTGCTGTGAATCAAAGATTTTCGAATCGGACAAAAAAATGATAGTGAATTGTAACGTTCAGGGCCTCCTAATGACGATGGAACACTCAAATTGCGTCCCGATTCAATACATCGTCCTCCGGCAGACTTGTCTCCATTGGTCTATTACTGCCTCGGGCACCTTATGGCCGTTCTGCTGTGAGTCAAAGATTTTCGAATCGGACGAAAAACTGATAGTGAATTGTTACTTTCAGGGCCACCTAATGACGATGGATCACTCAAATTGCGTCCCGATTCAATACATCGTCCTCCAGCCGACTTGTCTCCATGGGTCTATTGCTGCTTCGGGCACGTTATGGTCGTTCTCCCGTGAGTCTAGATTTTCGAATCGGACGAAAAACTGATAGTGAATTGTAACATTCAGGGCCACCTACTGACGATGGACCACACAAATTGCGTCCCGATTCAATACCTCGTCCTCCAGCCGACTTGACTCCATGGGTCTATTGCTGCCTCGGGCACCTTACGGCCGTTCTGCTGTGAGTCTAGTTTATCGATGGGACGAAAAACTGATAGTGAATTGTAACGTTCAGGGCCACCTAATGACGTTGGATCATTCAAATTGCGTCCCGATTCAATACATCGTCCTCCAGCCGACTTGTCTCCATGGGTCTATTGCTGCCTCGGGTACCTTATGGCCGTTCTGCTGTGAGTCAAAGATTATCGAATGGGACGAAAAACTGATAGTGAATTGTAACGTTCAGGTCCACCTAATGACGATGGATCACTCAAATTGCGTCCCGATTCAATACATCGTCCTCCAGCAGACTTGTCTCCATGGGTCTATTGCTGCCTCGGGCACCTTATGGCGTTCTGCTGTGAGTCAAAGACTTTCGAATCGGACGAAAAACCGATAGTGAATTGTAACATTCTGGGCCACCTAATGACGATGGATTACTCAAATTGCGTCCCGATTCAATACATCGTCCTCCACCCGACTTGTCTCCATGGGTCTATTGCTGCCTCGGCATCCTTATGGCCGTTCTGCTGTGAGTCAAAGATTTTCGAATCGGACGAAAAACTGATAGTGAATTGTAACATTCAGGGCCACCTAATAACGATGGATCACTCAAATTGCGTCCCGATTCAATACTTCGTCCTCCAACCGACTTGTTTCCATGGGTCTATTGGTGCCTCGGGCACCTTATGGCCGTTCTGCTGTGAGTCAAAGATTCTCGAATCTGACGAGAAACTGATAGTGAATTGTAACATTCAGGGCCACCTAATGACGATGGATCACTCAAATTGCGTCCCGATTCAATACATCGTCCTCCAGCCGATTTGTCTCCATTGGTCTATTGCTGCCTCGGGCACCTTATGGCCGTTCTGCTGTGAGTCAAAGATTTTCGAATCGGACGAAAAACTGATATTGACATGTAACATTCAGGGCCACCTAATGACGATGGACCACATAAATTGCGTCCCGATTCAATACCTCGTCCTCCAGCCGACTTGACTCCATGGGTCTATTGCTGCCTCGGGCACCTTACGGCCGTTCTGCTGTGAGTCTAGTTTATCGATGGGACGAAAAACTGATAGTGAATTGTAACGTTCAGGGCCACCTAATGACGATGGATCATTCAAATTGCGTCCCGATTCAATACATCGTCCTCCAGCCGACTTGTCTCCATGGGTCTATTGCTTCCTCGGGCACCTTATGGCCGTTCTGCTGTGACTCAAAGATTTTCGAATCGGACGAAAAACTAATAGTGAATTGTAACATTCAGGGCCACCTAATGACGATGGATCACTCAAATTGCGTCCCGATTCAATACATCGTCCTCCAGCAGACTTATCTCCATGGGTCTATTGCTGCCTCGGGCACCTTTTGGCCGTTCTGCTGTGACTCAAAGATTTTCGATCCGGACGAAAAACTAATAGTGAATTGTAACTTTCATGGCCTCCTAATGACGATGGAACACTCAAATTGCGTCCCGATTGAATACATCGTCCTCCAGCAGCCTTGTCTCCATGGGTCTATTGCTGCCTCGGGCACCTTATGGCCGTTCTGCTGTGAGTCAAAGATTTTCGAATCTGACGAAAAACTGATAGTGAATTGTAACATTCAGGGCCACCTAATGACGATGGATCACTCAAATTGCGTCCCGATTCAATACATCGTCCTCCAGCCGACTTGTCTCCATGGGCCTATTGCTGCCTCGGGCACCTTATGGCCGTTCTGCTGTGAGTCAAAGATTTACGAGTCGGACGAAAAACTGATAGTGAATTGTAACATTCAGGGCCTCCTAATGACGATGGGCCACACAAATTGCGTCCCGATTCAATACCTCGTCCTCCAGCCTATTTGACTCCATGGGTCTATTGCTGCCTCGGGCACCTTATGGCCATTCTGCTGTGAGTCTAGATTATCGAATGGGACGAAAAACTGATAGTGAATTGTAACATTCAGGTCCACCTAATGACGATGGATCACTCAAATTGCGTCCCGATTCAATACATCGTCCTCCAGCAGACTTGTCTCCATGGGTCTATTGCTGCCTCGGGCACCTTATGGCCGTTCTGCTGTGAGTCAAAGATTTTCGAATCGGACGAAAAACCGATAGTGAATTGTAACATTCAGGGCCACCTAATGACGATTGATCACTCAAAATGCGTCCCGATTCAACACATCGTCCTCCAGCCGACTTGTCTCCATGGGTCTATTGCTGCCTCGGCCACCTTATGGCCGTTCTGCTGTGAGTCAAAGATTTTCGAATCGGACGAAAAACTGATAGTGAATTGTAACTTTCGGGGCCACCTAATAACGATGGATCACTCAAATTGCGTCCCGATTCAATACATCGTCCTCCAGCCGACTTGTCTCCATGGGTCTATTGCTGCTCGGGCACCTTATGGCCGTTCTGCTGTGGGTCATAGATTTTCGAATCGGACGAAAAACTGTAGTGAATTGTAACATTCAGGGCCACCTAATGACGATGGATCACTCAAATGGCGTCCCGATATAATACATCGTCCTCCAGCAGACTTATCTCCATGGGTCTATTGCTGCCTCGGGCACCTTATGGCCGTTTTGCTGTGACTCAAAGATTTTCGAATCGGACGAAAAACTTATAGTGAATTGTAACGTTCAGGGCCTCCTAATGACGATGGAACACTCAAATTGCGTCCCGATTCAATACATCGTCCTCCAGCCGATTTGTCTCCATTGGTCTATTGCTGCCTCGGGCACCTTATGGCCGTTCTGCTGTGAGTCAAAGATTTTCGAATCGGACGAAAAACTGATATTGACATGTAACATTCAGGGCCACCTAATGACGATGGACCACAAAAATTGCGTCCCGATTCAATACCTCGTCCTCCAGCCGACTTGACTCCATGGGTCTATTGCTGCCTCGGATACCTTACGGCCGTTCTGCTGTGAGTCTAGTTTATCGATGGGACGAAAAACTGATAGTGAATTGTAACGTTCAGGGCCACCTAATGACGATGGATCATTCAAATTGCGTCCCGATTCAATACATCGTCCTCCAGCCGACTTGTCTCCATGGGTCTATTGCTTCCTCGGGCACCTTATGGCCGTTCTGCTGTGACTCAAAGATTTTCGAATCAGACGAAAAACTGATAGTGAATTGTAACGTTCAGGGCCACCTAATGACGATGGATCACTCAAATTGCGTCCCGATTCAGTACATCGTCCTCCAGCAGACTTATCTCCATGGGTCTATTGCTGCCTCGGGCACCTTATGGCCGTTCTGCTGTGACTCAAAGATTTTCGAATCGGACGAAAAACTAATAGTGAATTGTAACATTCATGGCCTCCTAATGGCGATGGAACACTCAAATTGCGTCCCGATTCAATACATCGTCCTCCAGCAGACTTGTCTCCATGGGTCTATTGCTGCCTCGGGCACCTTATGGCCGTTCTGCTGTGAGTCAAAGATTTTCGAATCTGACGAAAAACTGATAGTGAATTGTAACATTCAGGGCCACCTAATGACGATGGATCACTCAAATTGCGTCCCGATTCAATACATCGTCCTCCAGCCGACTTGTCTCCATGGGCCTATTGTTGCCTCGGGCACCTTATGGCCGTTCTGCTGTGAGTCAAAGATTTTCGAATCGGACGAAAAACTGATAGTGAATTGTAACATTCAGGGCCTCCTAATGACGATGGACCACACAAATTGCGTCCCGAATCAATACCTCGTCCTCCAGCCTATTTGACTCCATGGGTCTATTGCTGCCTCGGGCACCTTATGGCCATTCTGCTGTGAGTCTAGATTATCGAATGGGACGAAAAACTGATAGTGAATTGTAACGTTCAGGTCCACCTAATGACGATGGATCACTCAAATTGCGTCCCGATTCAATACATCGTCCTCCAGCAGACTTGTCTCCATGGGTCTATTGCTGCCTCGGGCACCTTATGGCCGTTCTGCTGTGAGTCAAAGATTTTCGAATCGGACGAAAGACCGATAGTGAATTGTAACATTCAGGGCCACCTAATGACGATGGATCACTCAAATTGCGTCCCGATTCAACACATCGGCCTCCACCCGACTTGTCTCCATGGGTCTATTGCTGCCTCGGCCACCTTGTGGCCGTTCTGCTGTGAGTCAAAGATTTTCGAATCGGACGAAAAACTGATAGTGAATTGTAACATTCGGGGCCACCTAATAACGATGGATCACTCAAATTGCGTCCCGATTCAATACATCGTCCTCCAGCCGACTTGTCACCATGGGTCTATTGCTGCTCGGGCACCTTATGGCCGTTCTGCTGTGGGTCATAGATTTTCGAATCGGACGAAAAACTGTAGTGAATTGTAACATTCAGGGCCACCTAATGACGATGGATCACTCAAATTGCGTCCCGATATAATACATCGTCCTCCAGCAGACTTTTCTCCATGGGTCTATTGCTGCCTCGGGCACCTTATGGCCGTTTTGCTGTGACTCAAAGATTTTCGAATCGGACGAAAAACTAATAGTGAATTGTAACGTTCAGGGCCTCCTAATGACGATGGAACACTCAAATTGCGTCCCGATTCAATACATCGTCCTCCAGCAGACTTGTCTCCATGGGTCTATTGCTGCCTCGGGCACCTTATGGCCGTTCTGCTGTGAGTCAAAGATTTTCGAATCTGACGAGAAACTGATAGTGAATTGTAACATTCAGGGCCACCTAATGACGATGGATCACTCAAATTGCGTCCCGATTCAATACATCGTCCTCCAGCCGATTTGTCTCCATTGGTCTATTGCTGCCTCGGGCACCTTATGGCCGTTCTGCTGTGAGTCAAAGATTTTCGAATCGGACGAAAAACTGATATTGACATGTAACATTCAGGGCCACCTAATGACGATGGACCACACATATTGCGTCCCGATTCAATATCTCGTCCTCCAGCCGACTTGACTCCATGGGTCTATTGCTGCCTCGGGCACCTTACGGCCGTTCTGCTGTGAGTCTAGTTTATTGATGGGACGAAAAACTGATAGTGAATTGTAACGTTCAGGGCCACCTAATGACGATGGATCATTCAAATTGCGTCCCGATTCAATACATCGTCCTCCAGCCGACTTGTCTCCATGGGTCTATTGCTTCCTCGGGCACCATATGGCCGTTCTGCTGTGACTCAAAGATTTTCGAATCGGACGAAAAACTGATTGTGAATTGTAACGTTCAGGGCCACCTAATGACGATGGATCACTCAAATTGCGTCCCGATTCAGTACATCGTCCTCCAGCAGACTTATCTCCATGGGTCTATTGCTGCCTCGGGCACCTTATGGCCGTTCTGCTGTGACTCAAAGATTTTCGAATCGGACGAAAAACTAATAGTGAATTGTAACATTCATGGCCTCCTAATGGCGATGGAACACTCAAATTGCGTCCCGATTCAATACTTCGTCCTCCAGCAGACTTGTCTCCATGGGTCTATTGCTGCCTCGGGCACCTTATGGCCGTTCTGCTGTGAGTCAAAGATTTTCGAATCTGACGAAAAACTGATAGTGAATTGTAACATTCAGGGCCACCTAATGACGATGGATCACTCAAATTGCGTCCCGATTCAATACATCGTCCTCCAGCCGACTTGTCTCCATGGGCCTATTGCTGCCTCGGGCACCTTATGGCCGTTCTGCTGTGAGTCAAAGATTTTCGAATCGGACGAAAAACTGATAGTGAATTGTAACATTCGGGGCCACCTAATAACGATGGATCACTCAAATTGCGTCCCGATTCAATACATCGTCCTCCAGCCGACTTGTCTCCATGGGTCTATTGCTGCCTCGGGCACCTTATGGCCGTTCTGCTGTGAGTCAAAGATTTTCGAATCTGAAGAAAAACGGATAGTGAATTGTAACGTTCAGAGCCTCCTAATGACGATGGAACACTCAAATTGCATCCCGATTCAATACATCGTCCTCCAGCAGACTTGTCTCCATGGGTCTATTGCTGCCTCGGGCACCTTATGGCCATTCTGCTGTGAGTCTAGATTATCGAATGGGACGAAAAACTGATAGTGAATTGTAACGTTCAGGTCCACCTAATGACGATGGATCACTCAAATTGCGTCCCGATTCAATACATCGTCCTCCAGCCGACTTGTCTCAATGGGTCTATTGCTGCCACGGCCACCTCATGGCCGTTCTGCTGTGAATCAAAGATTTTCGAACGGACAAAAAAATGATAGTGAATTGTAACGTTCAGGGCCTCCTAATGACGATGGAACACTCAAATTGCGTCCCGATTCAATACATCGTCCTCCGGCAGACTTGTCTCCATGGGTCTATTACTGCCTCGGGCACCTTATGGCCGTTCTGCTGTGAGTCAAAGATTTTCGAATCGGACGAAAAACTGATAGTGAATTGTTACTTTCAGGGCCACCTAATGACGATGGATCACTCAAATTGCGTCCCGATTCAATACATCGTCCTCCAGCCGACTTGTCTCCATGGGTCTATTGCTGCTTCGGGCACGTTATGGTCGTTCTCCTGTGAGTCTAGATTTTCGAATCGGACGAAAAACTGATAGTGAATTGTAACGTTCAGGGCCTCCTAATGACGATGGAACACTCAAATTGCGTCCCGATTCAATACCTCGTTCTCCAGCAGATATGTCTCCATGGGTCTATTGCTGCCTCGGGCACCTTATGGCCGTACTGCTGTGACTAAAGATTTTCGTATCGGACGGAAAACTGATAGTGAATTGTAACGTTCAGGGCCACCTAATGACGATGGATCTGTCAAATTGCGTCCCGATTCAATACATCGTCCTCCAGCAGACTTGTTTTCACGGGTCTATTGCTGCCTCGGGCACCTTATGGCCGTTCTGCTGTGAGTCAAAGATTTTCGAATCTGACGAAAAACTGATAGTGAATTGTAACGTTCACGGCCTCCTAATGACGATGGGACACTCAAATTGCGTCCCGATTCAATACATCGTCCTCCAGCCGATTTGTCTCCATTGGTCTATTGCTGCCTCGGGCACCTTATGGCCGTTCTGCTGTGAGTCAAAGATTTTCGAATCGGACGAAAAACTGATATTGACATGTAACATTTAGGGCCACCTTATGACGATGGACCACACAAATTGCGTCCCGATTCAATACCACGTCCTCCAGCCGACTTGACTCCATGGGTCTATTGCTGCCTCGGGCACCTTATGGCCGTTCTGCTGTGAGTCTAGATTATCGATGGGACGAAAAACTGATAGTGAATTGTAACGTTCAGTGCCACCTAATGACGATGGATCACTCAAATTGCGCCCCGATTCAATACATCGTCCTCCAGCAGGCTTGTCTCCATGGGTCTATTGCTGCCTGGGGCACCTTATGGCCGTTCTGCTGTGAGTCAAAGATTTTCGAATCGGACGAAAAACCGATAGTGAATTGTAACATTCAGGGCCACCTAATGACGATGGATCACTCAAATTGCGTCCCGATTCAATACATCGTCCTCCAGCCGACTTGTCTCCATGGGTCTATTGCTGCCACGGCCAACTTATGGCCGTTCTGCTGTGAATCAAAGATTTTCGAATCGGACAAAAAACTGATAGTGAATTGTAACATTTTGGGCCACCAAATGACGATGGACCACACAAATTGCGTCCCGATTCAATACATCGTCCTCCAGCCGACTTGACTCCATGGGTCTATTGCTGCCTCGGGCACGTTTTGGCCGTTCTGCTGTGAGTCAAAGATTTGCGAATCTGACGAAAAACTGATAGTAACATTCAGGGCCACCTAATGACGATGGATCACTCAAATTGCGTCCTGATTCAACACATCGTCCTCCACCCGACTTGTCTCCATGGGTCTATTGCTGCCTCGGGCACCTTATGGCCGTTCTGCTGTGAGTCAAAGATTTTCGAATCGGACGAAAAACTGATAGTGAATTGTAACATTCAGGGCCACCTAATGACGATGGATCACTCAAATTGCGTCCCGATTCAATACCTCGTCCTCCAGCCGACTTGACTCCATGGGTCTATTGCTGCCTCGGGCACCTTATGGCCGTTCTGCTGTGAGTCTAGATTATCGATGGGACGAAAAACTGATAGTGAATTGTAACGTTCAGGGCCACCTAATGACGATGGATCACTCAAATTGCGTCCCGATTCAATACATCGTCTTCCAGCAGACTTGTCTCCATGGGTCTATTGCTGCCTCGGGCACCTTATGGCCGTTCTGCTGTGAGTCAAAGATTTTCGAATCGGACGAAAAACTGATAGTGAATTATAACTTTCAGGGCCACCTAATGACGATGGATCACTCAAATTGCGTCCCGATTCAATACATCGTCCTCCAGCCGACTTGTCTCCATGGGTATATTGCTGCTTCGGGCACGTTATGGTCGTTCTCCCGTGAGTCTAGATTTTCGAATCGGACGAAAAACTGATAGTGAATTGTAACGTTCAGGGCCTCCTAATGACGATGGAACACTCAAATTGCGTCCCGATTCAATACCTCGTGCTCCAGCAGATATGTCTCCATGGGTCTATTGCTGCCTCGGGCACCTTATGGTAGATCTGCTGTGACTCAAAGATTTTCGAATCGGACGAAAAACTGATAGTGAATTGTAACGTTCAGGGCCACCTAATGACGATGGAACACTCAAATTGCGTCCCGATTCAATACATCGTCCTACAGCAGACTTGTCTCCATGGGTCTATTGCTGCCTCGGGCACCTTATGGCCGTTCTGCTGTGAGTCAAAGGTTTTCGAATCGGACGAAAAACCGATAGTGAATTGTAACATTCAGAGCCACCTAATGACGATGGATCACTCAAATTGCGTCCCGATTAAATACATCGTCCTCCAGCCGACTTGTCTCCATGGGTCTATTGCTGCCACGGCCACCTAATGGCCGTTCTGCTGTGAATCAAAGATTTTCGAATCGGAGAAAAAACTGATAGTGAATTGTAACATTTTGGGCCACCTAATGACGATGGACCACACAAATTGCGTCCCGATTCAATACATCGTCCTCCAGCCGACTTGACTCCATGGGTCTATTACTGCCTCAGGCACATTATGGCCGTTCTGCTGTGAGTCTAGATTATCGAATGGGACGAAAAACTGATAGTGAATTGTAACGTTCAGGGCCACCTAATGACGATGGATCACTCAAATTGCGTCCCGATTCAATACATCGTCCTCCAGCAGACTTATCTCCATGGGTCTATTGCTGCCTCGGGCACTTTATGGCCGTTCTGCTGTGACTCAAAGATTTTCGAATCGGACGAAAAACTAATAGTGAATTGTAACGTTCAGGGCCTCCTAATGACGATGGAACACTCAAATTGCGTCCCGATTCAATACATCGTCCTCCAGCATACTTGTCTCCATGGGTCTATTGCTGCCTCGGGCACCTTATGGCAGATCTGCTGTGACTCAAAGATTTTCGAATCGGACGAAAACTGATAGTGAATTGTAACATTCAGGTCCACCTAATGACGATGGATCACTCAAATTGCGTCCCGATTCAATACATCGTCCTCCAGCCGACTTGTCTCCATGGGTCTATTGCTGCCTCGGGCACCTTATGGCCGTTCTGCTGTGAGTCAAAGATTTTCGAATCGGACGAAAAACCGATAGTGAATTGTAACATTCAGGGCCACCTAATGACGATGGATCACTCAAATTGCGTCCCGATTCAAGACATCGTCCTCCACCCGACTTGTCACCATTGGTCTATTGCTGCCTCGGCCACCTTATGGCCGTTCTGCTGTGAGTCAATGTTTTTCGAATCGGACGAAGAACTGATAGTGAATTGTAACATTCAGGGCCACCTAATAACGATGGATCACTCAAATTGCGTCCCGATTCAATACATCTTCCTCCAGCCGACTTGTCTCCATGGGTCTATTCCTGCCTCGGGCACCTTATGGCCGTTCTGCTGTGGGTAATAGATTTTCGAATCGGACGAAAAACTGATAGTGAATTGAAACATTCATGGCCACCTAATGACGATGGATCACTCAAATTGCGTCCCGATTCAATACATCGTCCTCCAGCAGACTTATATCCATGGGTCTATTGCTGCCTCGGGCACCTTATGGCCGTTCTGCAGTGAGTCAAAGATTTTCGAATCTGACGAGAAACTGATAGTGAATTGTAACATCCAGGGCCACCTAATGACGATGGATCACTCAAATTGCGTCCCGATTCAATACATCGTCCTCCAGCCGATTTGTCTCCATTGGTCTATTGCTGCCTCGGGCACCTTATGGCCGTTCTGCTGTGAGTCAAAGATTTTCGAATCGGACGAACAACTGATATTGAATTGTAACATTCAGGGCCACCTAATGACGATGGACCACACAAATTGCGTCCCGATTCAATACCTCGTCCTCCAGCCGACTTGACTACATGGGGCTATTGCTGCCTCGGGCACCTTATGGCCGTTCTGCTGTGAGTCTAGATTATCGAATGGGACGAAAAACTAACAGTGAATTGTAACGTTCAGGGCCACCTAATGACGATGGAACACTCAAATTGCGTCCCGATTCAATACATCGTCCTCCAGCATACTTGTCTCCATGGGTCTATTGCTGCCTCGGGCACCTTATGGCCGTTCTGCTGTGACTCAAAGATTTTCGAATCGGACGAAAAACTAATAGTGAATTGTAACGTTCATGGCCTCCTAATGACGATGGAACACTCAAATTGCGTCCCGATTCAATACATCGTCCTCCAGCAGACTTGTCTCCATGGGTCTATTGCTGCCTCGGGCACCTTATGGCCGTTCTGCTGTGAGTCAAAGGTTTTCGAATCTGACGAAAAACTGATAGTGAATTGTAACATTCAGGGCCACCTAATGACGATGGATCACTCAAATTGCGTCCCGATTCAATACATCGTCCTCCAGCCGACTTGTCTCCATGGGTCTATTGCTGCCTCGGGCACCTTATGGCCGTTCTGCTGTGAGTCAAAGATTTTCGAATCGGACGAAAAACCGATAGTGAATTGTAACATTCAGGGCCACCTAATGACGATGGATCACTCAAATTGCGTCCCGATTCAAGACATCGTCCTCCACCCGACTTCTCACCATTGGTCTATTGCTGCCTCGGCCACCTTATGGCCGTTCTGCTGTGAGTCAATGTTTTTCGAATCGGACGAAGAACTGATAGTGAATTGTAACATTCAGGGCCACCTAATAACGATGGATCACTCAAATTGCGTCCCGATTCAATACATCTTCCTCCAGCCGACTTGTCTCCATGGGTCTATTCCTGCCTCGGGCACCTTATGGCCGTTCTGCTGTGGGTCATAGATTTTCGAATCGGACGAAAAACTGATAGTGAATTGAAACATTCAGGGCCACCTAATGACGATGGATCACTCAAATTGCGTCCCGATTCAATACATCGTCCTCCAGCAGACTTATATCCATGGGTCTATTGCTGCCTCGGGCACCTTATGGCCGTTCTGCAGTGAGTCAAAGAATTTCGAATCTGACGAGAAACTGATAGTGAATTGTAACATTCAGGGCCACCTAATGACGATGGATCACTCAAATTGCGTCCCGATTCAATACATCGTCCTCCAGCCGATTTGTCTCCATTGGTCTATTGCTGCCTCGGGCACCTTATGGCCGTTCTGCTGTGAGTCAAAGATTTTCGAATCGGACGAACAACTGATATTGAATTGTAACATTCAGGGCCACCTAATGACGATGGACCACACAAATTGCGTCCCGATTCAATACCTCGTCCTCCAGCCGACTTGACTACATGGGGCTATTGCTGCCTCGGGCACCTTATGGCCGTTCTGCTGTGAGTCTAGATTATCGAATGGGACGAAAAACTAACAGTGAATTGTAACGTTCAGGGCCACCTAATGACGATGGAACACTCAAATTGCGTCCCGATTCAATACATCGTCCTCCAGCATACTTGTCTCCATGGGTCTATTGCTGCCTCGGGCACCTTATGGCCGTTCTGCTGTGACTCAAACATTTTCGAATCGGACGAAAAACTAATAGTGAATTGTAACGTTCATGGCCTCCTAATGACGATGGAACACTCAAATTGCGTCCCGATTCAATACATCGTCCTCCAGCAGACTTGTCTCCATGGGTCTATTGCTGCCTCGGGCACCTTATGGCCGTTCTGCTGTGAGTCAAAGGTTTTCGAATCTGACGAAAAACTGATAGTGAATTGTAACATTCAGGGCCACCTAATGACGATGGATCACTCAAATTGCGTCCCGATTCAATACATCGTCCTCCAGCCGACTTGTCTCCATGGGTCTATTGCTGCCTCGGGCACCTTATGGCCGTTCTGCTGTGAGTCAAAGATTTTCGAATCGGACGAAAAACCGATAGTGAATTGTAACATTCAGGGCCACCTAATGACGATGGATCACTCAAATTGCGTCCCGATTCAATACATCGTCCTCCAGCCGACTTGTCTCCATGGGTCTATTGCTGCCACGGCCACCTTATGGCCGTTCTGCTGTGAATCAAAGATTTTCGAATCGGACAAAAAACTGATAGTGAATTGTAACATTTTGGGCCACCTAATGACGATGGACCACACAAATTGCGTCCCGATTCAATACATCGTCCTCCAGCCGACTTGACTCCATGGGTCTATTACTGCCTCGGGCACATTATGGCCGTTCTGCTGTGAGTCTAGATTATCGAATGGGACGAAAAACTGATAGTGAATTGTAACGTTCAGGGCCACCTAATGACGATGGATCACTCAAATTGCGTCCCGATTCAATACATCGTCCTCCAGCAGACTTGTCTCCATGGGTCTATTGCTGCCTCGGGCACTTTAAGGCCGTTCTGCTGTGAGTCAAAGATTTTCGAATCGGACGAAAAACTGATAGTGAATTGTAACTTTCAGGGCCACCTAATGACGATGGATCACTCAAATTGCGTCTTGATTCAATTCATCGTCCTCCAGCCGACTTGTCTCCATGGGTCTATTGCTGCCTCAGGCACCTTATGGTCGTTCTCCCGTGAGTCTAGATTTTGGAATCGGACGAAAAACTGATAGTGAATTGTAACGTTCAGGGCCTCCTAATGACGATGGAACACTCAAATTGCGTCCCGATTCAATACCTCGTGCTCCAGCAGATATGTTTCCATGGGTCTATTGCTGCCTCGGGCACCTTATGGCAGATCTGCTGTGACTCAAAGATTTTCGAATCGGACGAAAACTGATAGTGAATTGTAACATTCAGGGCCACCTAATGACGATGGATCACTCAAATTGCGTCCCGATTCAATACATCGTCCTCCAGCCGACTTGTCTCCATGGGTCTATTGCTGCCTCGGGCACCTTATGGCCGTTCTGCTGTGAGTCAAAGATTTTCGAATCGGACGAAAAACCGATAGCGAATTGTAACATTCAGGGCCACCTAATGACGATGGATCACTCAAATTGCGTCCCGATTCAAGACATCGTCCTCCACCCGACTTGTCACCATTGGTCTATTGCTGCCTCGGCCACCTTATGGCCGTTCTGCTGTGAGTCGATGTTTTTCGAATCGGACGAAGAACTGATAGTGAATTGTAACATTCAGGGCCACCTAATAACGATGGATCACTCAAATTGCGTCCCGATTCAATACATCTTCCTCCAGCCGACTTGTCTCCATGGGTCTATTCCTGCCTCGGGCACCTTATGGCCGTTCTGCTGTGGGTCATAGATTTTCGAATCGGACGAAAAACTGATAGTGAATTGAAACATTCAGGGCCACCTAATGACGATGGATCACTCAAATTGCGTCCCGATTCAATACATCGTCCTCCAGCAGACTTATATCCATGGGTCTATTGCTGCCTCGGGCACCTTATGGCCGTTCTGCAGTGAGTCAAAGATTTTCGAATCTGACGAGAAACTGATAGTGAATTGTAACATTCAGGGCCACCTAATGACGATGGATCACTCAAATTGCGTCCCGATTCAATACATCGTCCTCCAGCCGATTTGTCTCCATTGGTCTATTGCTGCCTCGGGCACCTTATGGCCGTTCTGCTGTGAGTCAAAGATTTTCGAATCGGACGAACAACTGATGTTGAATTGTAACATTCAGGGCCACCTAATGACGATGGACCACACAAATTGCGTCCCGATTCAATACCTCGTCCTCCAGCCGATTTGACTACATGGGGCTATTGCTGCCTCGGGCACCTTATGGCCGTTCTGCTGTGAGTCTAGATTATCGAATGGGACGAAAAACTAACAGTGAATTGTAACATTCAGGGCCACCTAATGACGATGGATCACTCAAATTGCGTCCCGATTCAATACATCGTCCTCCAGCAGACTTGTCTCCATGGGTCTATTGCTGCCTCGGGCACCTTATGGCCGTTCTGCTGTGAGTCAAAGATTTTCGAATCGGACGAAAAACCGATAGTGAATTGTAACATTCAGGGCCACCTAATGACGATGGATCACTCAAATTGCGTCCCGATTCAATACATCGTCCTCCAGCCGACTTGTCTCCATGGGTCTATTGCTGCCACGGCCACCTTATGGCCGTTCTGCTGTGAGTCAAAGATTTTCGAATCGGACGAAAAACCGATAGTGAATTGTAACATTCAGGGCCACCTAATGACGATGGATCACTCAAATTGCGTCCCGATTCAATACATCGTCCTCCAGCCGACTTGTCTCCATGGGTCTATTGCTGCCACGGCCACCTTATGGCCGTTCTGCTGTGAATCAAAGATTTTCGAATCGGACAAAAAACTGATAGTGAATTGTAACATTTTGGGCCACCTAATGACGATGGACCACACAAATTGCGTCCCGATTCAATACATCGTCCTCCAGCCGACTTGACTCCATGGGTCTATTACTGCCTCGGGCACATTATGGCCGTTCTGCTGTGAGTCTAGATTATCGAATGGGACGAAAAACTGATAGTGAATTGTAACGTTCAGGGCCACCTAATGACGATGGATCACTCAAATTGCGTCTTGATTCAATACATCGTCCTCCAGCCGACTTGTCTCCATGGGTCTATTGCTGCCTCGGGCACCTTATGGTCGTTCTCCCGTGAGTCTAGATTTTGGAATCGGACGAAAAACTGATAGTGAATTGTAACGTTCAGGGCCTCCTAATGACGATGGAACACTCAAATTGCGTCCCGATTCAATACCTCGTGCTCCAGCAGATATGTTTCCATGGGTCTATTGCTGCCTCGGGCACCTTATGGCAGATCTGCTGTGACTCAAAGATTTTCGAATCGGACGAAAACTGATAGTGAATTGTAACATTCAGGTCCACCTAATGACGATGGATCACTCAAATTGCGTCCCGATTCAATACATCGTCCTCCAGCAGACTTATCTCCATGGGTCTATTGCTGCCTCGGGCACCTTATGGCCGTTCTGCTGTGACTCAAAGATTTTCGAATCGGACGAAAAACTGATAGTGAATTGAAACATTCAGGGCTACCTAATGACGATGGATCACTCAAATTGCGTCCCGATTCAATACATCGTCCTCCAGCAGATTTGTCTCCATGGGTCTATTGCTGCCTCGGGCACTTTAAGGCCGTTCTGCTGTGAGTCAAAGATTTTCGAATCGGACGAAAAACTGATAGTGAATTGTAACTTTCAGGGCCACCTAATGACGATGGATCACTCAAATTGCGTCTTGATTCAATACATCGTCCTCCAGCCGACTTGTCTCCATGGGTCTATTGCTGCCTCGGGCACCTTATGGTCGTTCTCCCGTGAGTCTAGATTTTGGAATCGGACGAAAAACTGATAGTGAATTGTAACGTTCAGGGCCTCCTAATGACGATGGAACACTCAAATTGCGTCCCGATTCAATACCTCGTGCTCCAGCAGATATGTTTCCATGGGTCTATTGCTGCCTCGGGCACCTTATGGCAGATCTGCTGTGACTCAAAGATTTTCGAATCGGACGAAAACTGATAGTGAATTGTAACATTCAGGTCCACCTAATGACGATGGATCACTCAAATTGCGTCCCGATTCAATACATCGTCCTCCAGCAGACTTATCTCCATGGGTCTATTGCTGCCTCGGGCACCTTATGGCCGTTCTGCTGTGACTCAAAGATTTTCGAATCGGACGAAAAACTGATAGTGAATTGAAACATTCAGGGCTACCTAATGACGATGGATCACTCAAATTGCGTCCCGATTCAATACATCGTCCTCCAGCAGACTTATATCCATGGGTCTATTGCTGCCTCGGGCACCTTATGGCCGTTCTGCAGTGAGTCAAAGATTTTCGAATCTGACGAGAAACTGATAGTGAATTGTAACATTCAGGGCCACCTAATGACGATGGATCACTCAAATTGCGTCCCGATTCAATACATCGTCCTCCAGCCGATTTGTCTCCATTGGTCTATTGCTGCCTCGGGCACCTTATGGCCGTTCTGCTGTGAGTCAAAGATTTTCGAATCGGACGAAAAACTGATATTGAATTGTAACATTCAGGGCCACCTAATGACGATGGACCACACAAATTGCGTCCCGATTCAATACCTCGTCCTCCAGCCGACTTGACTACATGGGGCTATTGCTGCCTCGGGCACCTTATGGCCGTTCTGCTGTGAGTCTAGATTATCGAATGGGACGAAACACTAATAGTGAATTGTAACGTTCAGGGCCACCTAATGACGATGGATCACTCAAATTGTGTCCCGATTCAATACATCGTCCTCCAGCAGACTTGTCTCAATGGGTCTATTGCTGCCTCGGGCACCTTATGGCCGTTCTGCTGTGAGTCAAAGATTTTCGAATCGAACGAAAAACCGATAGTGAATTGTAACATTCAGGGCCACCTAATGACGATGGATCACTCAAATTGCGTCCCGATTCAATACATCGTCCTCCGGCCGACTTGTCTCCATGGGTCTATTGCTGCCACGGCCACCTTATGGCCGTTCTGCTGTGAGTCAAAGATTTTCGAATCGGACGAAAAACTGATAGTGAATTGTAACGTTCAGGGCCACCTAATGACGATGGACCACACAAATTGCGTCCCGATTCAATACATCGTCCTCCAGCAGACTTGTCTCCATGGGTCTATTGCTGCCTCGGGCACCTTATGGCCGTTCTGCTGTGAGTCTAGATTATCGAATGGGACGAAAAACTGATAGTGAATTGTAACGTTCAGGGCCACCTAATGACGATGGATCACTCAAATTGCGTCCCGATTCAATACATCGTCCTCCGGCAGACTTGTCTCCATGGGTCTATTGCTGCCTCTGGCACCTTATGGCCGTTCTGATGTGAGTCAAGGATTTTCGAATCGGACGAAAAACTGATAGTGAATTGTAACTTTCAGGGCCACCTAATGACGATGGATCACTCAAATTGCGTCCCGATTCAATACATCGTCCTCCAGCCGACTTGTCTCCATGGGTCTATTGCTGCCTCGGGCACCTTATGGTCGTTCTCCCGGTAGTCTAGATTTTCGAATCGGACGAAAAACTGATAGTGAATTGTAACGTTCAGGGCCTCCTAATGACGATGGAACACTCAAATTGCGTCCCGATTCAATACCTCGTGCTCCAGCAGATATGTCTCCATGGGTCTATTGCTGCCTCGAGCACCTTATGGCCGTTCTGCTGTGACTCAAAGATTTTCGAATCGGACGAAAAACTGATAGTGAATTGTAACGTTCAGGGCCACCTAATGACGATGGATCACTCAAATTGCGTCCCGACTGAATACATCGTCCTCCAGCAGACTTGTCTTCACGGGTCTATTGCTGCCTCGGGCACCTTAAGGCCGTTCTGCTGTGAGTCAAAGATTTTCGAATCTGACGAAAAACTGATAGTTAATTGTAACGTTCACGGCCTCCTAATGACGATGGAAAACTCAAATTGCGTCCCGATTCAATACATCGTCCTCCAGCAGACTTGACTCCATGGGTCTATTGCTGCCTCGGGCACCTTATGGCCGTTCTGCTGTGAGTCAAAGATTTTCGAATCGGACGAAAAACTGATAGTGAATTGTAACATTCAGGGCCTCCTAATGACGAAGGACCACACAAATTGCGTCCCGATTCAATACCTCGTCCTCCAGCCGACTTGAATCCATGGGTCTATTGCTGCCTCGGGCACCTTATGGCCGTTCTGCTGTGAGTCTAGATTATCGAATGGGACGAAAAACTGATAGTGAATTGTAACGTTCAGGTCCACCTAATGACGATGGATCACTCAAATTGCGTCCCGATTCAGTACATCGTCTTCCAGCTGACTTGTCTCCATGGGTCAATTGCTGCCTCGGGCACCTTATGGCCGTTCTGCTGTGAGTCAAAGATTTTCGAATCGGACGAAAAACCGATAGTGAATTGTAACATTCAGGGCCACCTAATGACGATGGATCACTCAAATTGCGTCCCGATTCAATACATCGTCCTCCACCCGACTTGTCTCCATGGGTCTATTGCTGCCTCGGCCACCTTATGGCCGTTCTGCTGTGAGTCAAAGATTTTCCAATCGGACGAAAAACTGATAGTGAATTGTAACATTCAGGGCCACCTAATAACGATGGATCACTCAAATTGCGTCCCGATTCAATACATCGTCCTCCAGCCGACTTGTCTCCATGGGTCTATTGCTGCCTCGGGCACCTTATGGCCGTTCTGCTGTGGGTCATAGATTTTCGAATCGGACGAAAAACTGATAGTGAATTGTAACATTCAGGGCCACCTAATGACGATGGATCACTCAAATTGCGTCCCGATGCAATACATCGTCCTCCAGCAGACTTATATCCATGGGTCTATTGCTGCCTCATGCACCTTATGGCCGTTCTGCTGTGACTCAAAGATTTTCGAATCGGACGAAAAACTAATAGTGAATTGTAACGTTCAGGGCCTCCTAATGACGATGGAACACTCAAATTGCGTCCCGATTCAATACATCGTCCTCCAGCAGACTTGTCTCCATGGGTCTATTGCTGCCTCGGGCACCTTATGGCCGTTCTGCTGTGAGTCAAAGATTTTCGAATCTGACGAGAAACTGATAGTGAATTGTAACATTCAGGGCCACCTAAGGACGATGGATCACTCAAATTGCGTCCCGATTCAATACATCGTCCTCCAGCCGATTTGTCTCCATTGGTCTATTGCTGCCTCGGGCACCTTATGGCCGTTCTGATGTGAGTCAAAGAATTTCGAATCGGACGAAAAACTGATATTGAATTGTAACATTCAGGGCCACCTAATGACGATGGACCACACAAATTGCGTCCCGATTCAATACCTCGTCCTCCAGCCGACTTGACTACATGGGTCTATTTCTGCCTCGGGCACCTTATGGCCGTTCTGCTGTGAGTCTAGAGTATCGAATGGGACGAAAAACTGATAGTGAATTGTAACGTTCAGGGCCACCTAATGACGATGGATCACTCAAATTGCGTCCCGATTCAATACATCGTCCTCCAGCAGACTTGTCTCCATGGGTCTATTGCTGCCTCGGGCACCTTGTGGCCGTTCTGCTGTGAGTCAAAGATTTTCGAATCGGACGAAAAACCGATAGTGAATTGTAACATTCAGGGCCACCTAATGACGATGGATCACTCAAATTGCGTCCCGATTTAATACATCGTCCTCCAGCCGACTTGTCTCCAGGGGTCTATTGCTGCCACGGCCATCTTATGACCGTTCTGCTGTGGGTCAAAAATTTTCGAATCGGACGAAAAACTGATAGTGAATTGTAACATTCAGGGCCACCTAATGACGATCGACCACACAAATTGCGTCCCGATTCAATACATCGTCCTCCAGCCGACTTGACTCCATGGGTCTATTGCTGCCTTGGGCACCTTATGGCCGTTCTCCTGTGAGTCAAAGATTTTTGAATCGGACGAAAAACTAATAGTGAATTGTAGCTTTCAGGGCCACCTAATGACGATGGATCACTCAAATTGCGTCCCGATTCAATACATCGTCGTCCAGCCGACTTGTCTCCATGGGTCTATTGCTGCCTCGTGCACGTTATGGTCGTTCTCCCGTGAGTCTAGATTTTCGAATCGGACGAAAAACTGATAGTAACATTCAGGGCCACTCAATGACGATGGATCATTCGAATTGCGTCCCGATTCAATACATCGTCCTCCAGCCGACTTGTCTCCATGGGTCTATTGCTTCCTCGGGCACCTTTTGGCCGTTCTGCTGTGAGTCAAAGATTTTCGAATCGGACGAAAAACTGATAGTGAATTGTAACATTCAGGGCCTCCTAATGACGATGGACCACACAAATTGCGTCCCGATTCAATACTTCGTCCTCCAGCAGACTTGTCTCCATGGGTCTATTGCTGCCTCGGGCACCTTATGGCCGTTCTGCTGTGAGTCAAAGATTTTCGAATCGGACGAAAAACCGATAGTGAATTGTAACATTCAGGGCCACCTAATTACGATGGATCACTCAAATTGCGTCCCGATTCAATACATCGTCCTCCAGCCGACTTGTCTCCATGGGTCTATTGCTGCCACGGCCACTTTATGGCCGTTCTGCTGTGAGTCAAAGATTTTCGAATCGGACGAAAAACTGATATTGAATTGTAACATTCAGGGCCACCTAATGACGATGGACCACACAAATTGCGTCCCGATTCAATACCTCGTCCTCCAGCCGACTTGACTACATGGGGCTATTGCTGCCTCGGGCACCTTATGGCCGTTCTGCTGTGAGTCTAGATTATCGAATGGGACGAAACACTAATAGTGAATTGTAACGTTCAGGGCCACCTAATGACGATGGATCACTCAAATTGTGTCCCGATTCAATACATCGTCCTCCAGCAGACTTGTCTCAATGGGTCTATTGCTGCCTCGGGCACCTTATGGCCGTTCTGCTGTGAGTCAAAGATTTTCGAATCGAACGAAAAACCGATAGTGAATTGTAACATTCAGGGCCACCTAATGACGATGGATCACTCAAATTGCGTCCCGATTCAATACATCGTCCTCCGGCCAACTTGTCTCCATGGGTCTATTGCTGCCACGGCCACCTTATGGCCGTTCTGCTGTGAGTCAAAGATTTTCGAATCGGACGAAAAACTGATAGTGAATTGTAACGTTCAGGGCCACCTAATGACGATGGATCACACAAATTGCGTCCCGATTCAATACATCGTCCTCCAGCAGACTTGTCTCCATGGGTCTATTGCTGCCTCGGGCACCTTATGGCCGTTCTGCTGTGAGTCTAGATTATCGAATGGGACGAAAAACTGATAGTGAATTGTAACGTTCAGGTCCACCTAATGACGATGGATCACTCAAATTGTGTCCCGATTCAATACATCGTCCTCCGGCAGACTTGTCTCCATGGGTCTATTGCTGCCTCGGGCACCTTATGCCCGTTCTGATGTGAGTCAAGGATTTTCGAATCGGACGAAAAACTGATAGTGAATTGTAACTTTCAGGGCCACCTAATGACGATGGATCACTCAAATTGCGTCCCGATTCAATACATCGTCCTCCAGCCGACTTGTCTCCATGGGTCTATTGCTGCCTCGGGCACCTTATGGTCGTTCTCCCGGTAGTCTAGATTTTCGAATCGGACGAAAAACTGATAGTGAATTGTAACGTTCAGGGCCTCCTAATGACGATGGAACACTCAAATTGCGTCCCGATTCAATACCTCGTGCTCCAGCAGATATGTCTCCATGGGTCTATTGCTGCCTCGAGCACCTTATGGCCGTTCTGCTGTGACTCAAAGATTTTCGAATCGGACGAAAAACTGATAGTGAATTGTAACGTTCAGGGCCACCTAATGACGATGGATCACTCAAATTGCGTCCCGACTGAATACATCGTCCTCCAGCAGACTTGTCTTCACGGGTCTATTGCTGCCTCGGGCACCTTAAGGCCGTTCTGCTGTGAGTCAAAGATTTTCGAATCTGACGGAAAACTGATAGTTAATTGTAACGTTCACGGCCTCCTAATGACGATGGAACACTCAAATTGCGTCCCGATTCAATACATCGTCCTCCAGCAGACTTGACTCCATGGGTCTATTGCTGCCTCGGGCACCTTATGGCCGTTCTGCTGTGAGTCAAAGATTTTCGAATCGGACGAAAAACTGATAGTGAATTGTAACATTCAGGGCCTCCTAATGACGAAGGACCACACAAATTGCGTCCCGATTCAATACCTCGTCCTCCAGCCGACTTGAATCCATGGGTCTATTGCTGCCTCGGGCACCTTATGGCCGTTCTGCTGTGAGTCTAGATTATCGAATGGGACGAAAAACTGATAGTGAATTGTAACGTTCAGGTCCACCTAATGACGATGGATCACTCAAATTGCGTCCCGATTCAGTACATCGTCTTCCAGCTGACTTGTCTCCATGGGTCAATTGCTGCCTCGGGCACCTTATGGCCGTTCTGCTGTGAGTCAAAGATTTTCGAATCGGACGAAAAACCGATAGTGAATTGTAACATTCAGGGCCACCTAATGACGATGGATCACTCAAATTGCGTCCCGATTCAATACATCGTCCTCCAGCCGACTTGTCTCCATGGGTCTATTGCTGCCTCGGCCACCTTATGGCCGTTCTGCTGTGAGTCAAAGATTTTCGAATCGGACGAAAAACTGATAGTGAATTGTAACATTCAGGGCCACCTAATAACGATGGATCACTCAAATTGCGTCCCGATTCAATACATCGTCCTCCAGCCGACTTGTCTCCATGGGTCTATTGCTGCCTCGGGCACCTCATGGCCGTTCTGCTGTGGGTCATAGATTTTCGAATCGGACGAAAAACTGATAGTGAATTGTAACATTCACGGCCACCTAATGACGATGGATCACTCAAATTGCGTCCCGATGCAATACATCGTCCTCCAGCAGACTTATATCCATGGGTCTATTGCTGCCTCGGGCACCTTATGGCCGTTCTGCTGTGACTCAAAGATTTTCGAATCGGACGAAAAACTAATAGTGAATTGTAACGTTCAGGGCCTCCTAATGACGATGGAACACTCAAATTGCGTCCCGATTCAATACATCGTCCTCCAGCAGACTTGTCTCCATGGGTCTATTGCTGCCTCGGGCACCTTATGGCCGTTCTGCTGTGAGTCAAAGATTTTCGAATCTGACGAGAAACTGATAGTGAATTGTAACATTCAGGGCCACCTAAGGACGATGGATCACTCAAATTGCGTCCCGATTCAATACATCGTCCTCCAGCAGACTTGTCTCCATGGGTCTATTGCTGCCTCGGGCACCTTGTGGCCGTTCTGCTGTGAGTCAAAGATTTTCGAATCGGACGAAAAACCGATAGTGAATTGTAACATTCAGGGCCACCTAATGACGATGGATCACTCAAATTGCGTCCCGATTTAATACATCGTCCTCCAGCCGACTTGTCTCCAGGGGTCTATTGCTGCCACGGCCATCTTATGACCGTTCTGCTGTGGGTCAAAAATTTTCGAATCGGACGAAAAACTGATAGTGAATTGTAGCATTCAGGGCCACCTAATGACGATCGACCACACAAATTGCGTCCCGATTCAATACATCGTCCTCCAGCCGACTTGACTCCATGGGTCTATTGCTGCCTTGGGCACCTTATGGCCGTTCTCCTGTGAGTCAAAGATTTTTGAATCGGACGAAAAACTAATAGTGAATTGTAGCTTTCAGGGCCACCTAATGACGATGGATCACTCAAATTGCGTCCCGATTCAATACATCGTCCTCCAGCCGACTTGTCTCCATGGGTCTATTGCTGCCTCGTGCACGTTATGGTCGTTCTCCCGTGAGTCTAGATTTTCGAATCGGACGAAAAACTGATAGTAACATTCAGGGCCACCTAATGACGATGGATCATTCGAATTGCGTCCCGATTCAATACATCGTCCTCCAGCCGACTTGTCTCCATGGGTCTATTGCTTCCTCGGGCACCTTTTGGCCGTTCTGCTGTGAGTCAAAGATTTTCGAATCGGACGAAAAACTGATAGTGAATTGTAACATTCAGGGCCTCCTAATGACGATGGACCACACAAATTGCGTCCCGATTCAATACTTCGTCCTCCAGCAGACTTGTCTCCATGGGTCTATTGCTGCCTCGGGCACCTTATGGCCGTTCTGCTGTGAGTCAAAGATTTTCGAATCGGACGAAAAACCGATAGTGAATTGTAACATTCAGGGCCACCTAATTACGATGGATCACTCAAATTGCGTCCCGATTCAATACATCGTCCTCCAGCCGACTTGTCTCCATGGGTCTATTGCTGCCACGGCCACTTTATGGCCGTTCTGCTGTGAGTCAAAGATTTTCGAATCGGACGAAAAACTGATAGTGAATTGTAACATTCAGGGCCACCTAATGACGATGGACCACACAAATTGCGTCCCGATTCAATACATCGTCCTCCAGCCGACTTGACTCCATGGGTCTATTGCTGCCTCGGGCACCTTATGGCCGTTCTGCTGTGAGTCAAAGATTTTCGAATCTGACGAAAAACTGATAGTGAATTGTAACGTTCACGGCCTCCTAATGAGGATGGAACACTCAAATTGCGTCCCGATTCAATACATCGTCCTCCAGCAGACTTGTCTCCATGGGTCTATTGCTGCCTCGGGCACCTTATGGCCGTTCTGCTGTGAGTCAAAGATTTTCGAATCTGACGAAAAACTGATAGTAACATTCAGGGCCACCTAATGACGATGGATCATTCGAATTGCGTCCCGATTCAATACATCGTCCTCCAGCCGATTTGTCTCCATTGGTCTATTGCTGCCTCGGGCACCTTATGGCCGTTCTGCTGTGAGTCAAAGATTTTCGAATCGGACGAAAAACTGATATTGAATTGTAACATTCAGGGCCACCTAATGACGATGGACCACACAAATTGCGTCCCGATTCAATACCTCGTCCTCCAGCCCACTTGACTACATGGGTCTATTGCTGCCTCGGGCACCTTATGGCCGTTCTGCTGTGAGTCTAGTTTATCGAATGGGACGAAAAACTGATAGTGAATTGTAACGTTCAGGGCCACCTAATGACGATGGATCACTCAAATTGCGTCCCGATTCAATACATCGTCCTCCAGCCGACTTGTCTCCATGGGTCTATTGCTGCCACGGCCACCTTATGGCCGTTCTGCTGTGGGTCAAAGATTTTCGAATCGGACGAAAAACTGATAGTGAATGGTAACATTCAGGACCTCCTAATGACGAAGGACCACACAAATTGCGTCCCGATTCAATACCTCGTCCTCCAGCCGACTTGACTCCATGGGTCTATTGCTGCCTCGGGCACCTTATGGCCGTTCTGCTGTGAGTCTAGATTATCGAATGGGGCGAAAAACTGATAGTGAATTGTAACGTTCAGGTCCACCTAATGACGATGGATCACTCAAATTGCGTCCCGATTCAATACATCGTCCTCCAGCTGACTTGTCTCCATGGGTCTATTGCTGCCTCGGGCACCATATGGCCGTTCTGCTGTGAGTCAAAGATTTTCGAATCGGACAAAAAACCGATAGTGAATTGTAACAGTCAGGGCCACCTAATGACGATGAATCACTCAAATTGCGTCCCGATTCAATACATCGTCCTCCACCCGACTTGTCTCCATGGGTCTATTGCTGCCTCGGCCACCTTATGGCCGTTCTGCTGAGTCAAAGATTTTCGAATCGGACGAAAAACTGATAGTGAATTGTAACATTCAGGGCCACCTAATAACGATGGATCACTCAAATTGCGTCCCGATTCAATACATCGTCCTCCAGCCGACTTGTCTCCATGGGTCTATTGCTGCCACGGGCACCTTATGGCCGTTCTGCTGTGGGTCATAGATTTTCGAATCGGACGAAAAACTGATAGTGAACTGTAACATTCAGGGCCACCTAATGACGATGGATCACTCAAATTGCGTCCCGATTCAATACATCGTCCTCCAGCAAACTTATATCCATGGGTCTATTGCTGCCTCGGGCACCTTATGGCCGTTCTGCTGTGACTCAAAGATTTTCGAATCGGACGAAATACTAATAGTGAATTGTAACGTTCAGGGCCTCGAAATGACGATGGAACACTCAAATTGCGTCCCGATTCAATACATCGTCCTCCAGCATACTTGTCTCCATGGGTCTATTGCTGCCTCGGGCACCTTATGGCCGTTCTGCTGTGAGTCAAAGATTTTCGAATCTGACGAGAAACTGATAGTGAATTGTAACATTCAGGGCCACCTAATGACGATGGATCACTCAAATTGCGTCCCGATTCAATACATTGTCCTCCAGTCGATTTGTCTCCATTAGTCTATTGCTGCGTCGGGCACCTTATGGCCGTTCTGCTGTGAGTCAAAGATTTTCGAATCGGACGAAAAACTGATATTGAATTGTAACATTCAGGGCCACCTAATGACGATGGATCACCCAAATTGCGTCCCGATTCAATACATCGTCCTCCAGCAGACTTGTCTCCATGGGTCTATTGCTGCCTCGGGCACCTTATGGCCGTTCTGCTGTGAGTCAAAGATTTTCGAATCGGACGAAAAACCGATAGTGAATTGTAACATTCAGGGCCACCTAATGACGATGGATCACTCATATTGCGTCCCGATTCAATACATCGTCCTCCAGCCGACTTGTCTCCATGGGTCTATTGCTGCCACGGCCATCTTATGGCCGTTCTGCTGTGGGTCAAAGATTTTCGAATCGGACGAAAAACTCATAGTGAATTGTAACATTGAGGGCCACCTAATGACGATGGACCACACAAATTGCGTCCCGATTCAATACATCGTCCTCCAGCCGACTTGACTCCATGGGTCTATTGCTGCTTCGGGCACCTTATGGTCGTTCTCCCGTGAGTCTAGATTTTCGAATCGGACGAAAAACTGATAGTGAATTGTAACGTTCAGGGCCTCCTAATGACGATGGAACACTCAAATTGCGTCCCGATTCAATACCTCGTGCTCCAGCAGATATGTCTCCATTGGTCTATTGCTGCCTCGAGCACCTTATGGCCGTTCTGCTGTGACTCAAAGATTTTCGAATCGGACGAAAAACTGATAGTGAATTGTAACGTTCAGGGCCACCTAATGACGATGGATCACTCAAATTGCGTCCCGATTCAATACATCGTCCTCCAGCAGACTTGTCTTCACGGGTCTATTGCTGCCTCGGGCACCTTATGGCCGTTCTGCTGTGAGTCAAAGATTTTCGAATCTGACGAAAAACTGATAGTGAATTGTAACGTTTACGGCCTCCTAATGACGATGGAACACTCAAATTGCGTCCCGATTCAATACATCGTCCTCCAGCAGACTTGTCTCCATGGGTCTATTGCTGCCTCGGGCACCTTATGGCCGTTCTGCTGTGAGTCAAAGATTTTCGAATCTGACGAAAAACTGATAGTAACATTCAGGGCGACCTAATGACGATGGATCATTCGAATTGCGTCCCGATTCAATACATCGTCCTCCAGCCGACTTGTCTCCATGGGTCTATTGCTGCCTCGGCTACCTTATGGCCGTTCTGCTGTGAGTCAAAGATTTCGAATCGGACGAAAAACTGATAGTGAATTGTAACGTTCAGGGCCTCCTAATGACGATGGAACACTCAAATTGCGTCCCGATTCAATACCTCGTGCTCCAGCAGATATGTCTCCATGGGTCTATTGCTGCCTCGAGCACCTTATGGCCGTTCTGCTGTGACTCAAAGATTTTCGAATCGGACGAAAAACTGATAGTGAATTGTAACGTTCAGGGCCACCTAATAACGATGGATCACTCAAATTGCGTCCCGATTCAATACATCGTCCTCCAGCAGACATGTCTTCACGGGTCTATTGCTGCCTCCGGCACCTTATGGCCGTTCTGCTGTGAGTCAAAGATTTTCGAATCTGACGAAAAACTGATAGTGAATTGTAACGTTCACGGCCTCCTAATGACGATGGAACACTCAAATTGCGTCCCGATTCAATACATCGTCCTCCAGCAGACTTGTCTCCATGGGTCTATTGCTGCCTCGGGCACCTTATGGCCGTTCTGCTGTGAGTCAAAGAATTTCGAATCTGACGAAAAACTGATAGTAACATTCAGGGCCACCTAATGACGATGGATCATTCGAATTGCGTCCCGATTCAATACATCGTCCTCCAGCCGATTTGTCTCCATTGGTCTATTGCTGCCTCGGGCACCTTATGGCCGTTCTGCTGTGAGTCAAAGATTTTCGAATCGGACGAAAAACTGATATTGAATTGTAACATTCAGGGCCACCTAATGACGATGGACCACACAAATTGCGTCCCGATTCAATACCTCGTCCTCCAGCCCACTTGACTACATGGGTCTATTGCTGCCTCGGGCACCTTATGGCCGTTCTGCTGAGAGTCTAGTTTATCGAATGGGACGAAAAACTGATAGTGAATTGTAACGTTCAGGGCCACCTAATGACGATGGATCACTCAAATTGCGTCCCGATTCAATACATCGTCCTCCAGCCGACTTGTCTCCATGGGTCTATTGCTGCCACGGCCACCTTATGGCCGTTCTGCTGTGGGTCAAAGATTTTCGAATCGGACGAAAAACTGATAGTGAATTGTAACATTCAGGGCCTCCTAATGACGAAGGACCACACAAATTGCGTCCCGAATCAATACCTCGTCCTCCAGCCGACTTGACTCCATGGGTCTATTGCTGCCTCGGGCACCTTATGGCCGTTCTGCTGTGAGTCTAGATTATCGAATGGGGCGAAAAACTGATAGTGAATTGTAACGTTCAGGTCCACCTAATGACGATGGATCACTCAAATTGCGTCCCGATTCAATACATCGTCCTCCAGCTGACTTGTCTCCATGGGTCTATTGCTGCCTCGGGCACCATATGGCCGTTCTGCTGTGAGTCAAAGATTTTCGAATCGGACAAAAAACCAATAGTGAATTGCAACAGTCAGGGCCACCTAATGACGATGAATCACTCAAATTGCGTCCCGATTCAATACATCGTCCTCCACCCGACTTGTCTCCATGGGTCTATTGCTGCCTCGGCCACCTTATGGCCGTTCTGCTGAGTCAAAGATTTTCGAATCGGACGAAAAACTGATAGTGAATTGTAACATTCAGGGCCACCTAATAACGATGGATCACTCAAATTGCGTCCCGATTCAATACATCGTCCTCCAGCCGACTTGTCTCCATGTGTCTATTGCTGCCACGGGCACCTTATGGCCGTTCTGCTGTGGGTCATAGATTTTCGAATCGGACGAAAAACAGATAGTGAATTGTAACATTCAGGGCCACCTAATGATGATGGATCACTCAAATTGCGTCCCGATTCAATACATCGTCCTCCAGCAGACTTATATCCATGGGTCTATTGCTGCCTCGGGCACCTTATGGCCGTTCTGCTGTGACTCAAAGATTTTCGAATCGGACGAAATACTAATAGTGAATTGTAACGTTCAGGGCCTCGAAATGACGATGGAACACTCAAATTACGTCCCGAATCAATACATCGTCCTCCAGCAGACTTGTCTCCATGGGTCTATTGCTGCCTCGGGCACCTTATGGCCGTTCTGCTGTGAGTCAAAGATTTTCGAATCTGACGAGAAACTGATAGTGAATTGTAACATTCAGGGCCACCTAATGACGATGGATCACTCAAATTGCGTCCCGATTCAATACATTGTCCTCCAGCCGATTTGTCTCCATTGGTCTATTGCTGCGTCGGGCACCTTATGGCCGTTCTGCTGTGAGTCAAAGATTTTCGAATCGGACGAAAAACTGATATTGAATTGTAACATTCAGGGCCACCTAATGACGATGGATCACTCAAATTGCGTCCCGATTCAATACATCGTCCTCCAGCAGACTTGTCTCCATGGGTCTATTGCTGCCTCGGGCACCTTATGGCCGTTCTGCTGTGAGTCAAAGATTTTCGAATCGGACGAAAAACCGATAGTGAATTGTAACATTCAGGGCCACCTAATGACGATGGATCACTCAAATTGCGTCCCGATTCAATACATCGTCCTCCAGCCGACTTGTCTCCATGGGTCTATTGCTGCCACGGCCATCTTATGGCCGTTCTGCTGTGGGTCAAAGATTTTCGAATTGGACGAAAAACTGATAGTGAATTGTAACATTCAGGGCCACCTAATGACGATGGACCACACAAATTGCGTCCCGATTCAATACATCGTCCTCCAGCCGACTTGACTCCATGGGTCTATTGCTGCCTCGGCCACCTTATGGCCGTTCTGCTGTGAGTCAAAGATTTCGAATCGGACGAAAAACTGATAGTGAATTGTAACATTCAGGGCCACCTAATGACGATGGATCACTCAAATTGCGTCCCGATTTAATACATCGTCCTCCAGCCGACTTGTCTCCATGGGTCTATTGCTGCCTCGGGCACCTTATGGCCGTTCTGCTGTGAGTCAAAGATTTTCGAATCGGACGATAAACTGATAGTGAATTGTAACATTCAGGGCCACCTAATGACGATGGACCACACAAATTGCGTCCGATTCAATACCTCGTCCTCCAGCCGACTTGACTCCATGGGTCTATTGCTGCCTCGGTCACCTTATGGCCGTTCTGCTGTGAGTCTAGATTATCGAATGGGACGAAAAACTGATAGTGAATTGTAACGTGCAGGGCCACCTAATGACGATGGATCACTCAAATTGCGTCCCGATTCAATACATCGTCCTCCAGCAGACTTGTCTCCATGGGTCTATTGCTGCCTCGGGCACCTTATGGCTGTTCTGCTGTGAGTCAAAGATTTTCCAATCGGACGAAAAACCGATAGTGAATTGTAACATTCAGTGCCACCTAAAGACGATGGATCACTCAAATTGCGTCCCGATTCAATACATCGTCCTCCACCCGACTTGTCTCCATGGGTCTATTGCTGCCACGGCCACCTTATGGCCGTTCTGCTGTGAGTCAAAGATTTTCGAATCGAACGAAAAACTGATAGTGAATTGTAACATTCAGGGCCACCTAATGACGATGGATCACTCAAATTGCGTCCCGATTCAATACTTCGTCCTCCAGCAGACTTGACTCCATGGGTCTATTGCTGCCTCGGGCACCTTATGGCCGTTCTGCTGTGACTCAAAGATTTTCGAATCGGACGAAAAACTGTTAGTGAATTATAACGTTCAGGGCCTCCTAATGACGATGGATCACTCAAATTGCGTCCCGATTCAATACATCGTCCTCCAGTCGACATTTCTATATGGGTCTATTGCTGCCTCGGGCACCTTATGGCCGTTCTGCTGTGAGTCAAAGATTTTCGAATCGGACGAAAAACTGATAGTGAATTGTAACGTTCAGGGCCACCTAATGACGATGGATCACTCAAATTGCGTCCCGATTCAATACCTCGTGCTCCAGCAGACTTGTCTCCATGGGTCTATTGCTGCCTCGGGCACCTTATGGGCGTTCTGCTGTGACTCAAAGATTTTCGAATCTGACGAAAAACTGATAGTGAATTGTATCGTTCACGGCCTCCTAATGACGATGGAACACTCAAATTGCGTCCCGATTCAATACATCGTCCTCCGGCAGACTTGTCTCCATGGGTTTATTGCTGCCTCGGGCACCTTATGGCCGTTCTGCTGTGAGTCAAAGATTTTCGAATCGGACGAAAAACTGATAGTAACATTCAGGGCCACCTAATGACGATGGATCACTCAAATTGCGTCCCGATTCAATACATCGTCCTCCAGCCGACTCATCTCCATGGGTCTATTGCTGCCTCGGCCACCTTATGGTCGTTCTGCTGTGAGTCAAAGATTTTCGAATCGGACGAAAAGCCGATAGTGAATTGTAACATTCAGAGCCACCTAATGACGATGGATCACTCAAATTGCGTCCCGATTCAATACATCGTCCTCCACCCGACTTGTCTCCATGGGTCTATTGCTGCCTCGGGCACCTTATGGCCGTTCAGCTGTGACTCAAAGATTTTCGAATCTGACGAAAAACTGATAGTGAATTGTAACGTTCAGGTCCACCTAATGATGATAGATCATTCTAATTGCGTCCCGAATCAATACATGGTCCTCCAGCAGACTTGACTTCATGGGTCTATTGCTGCCTCGGGCACCTTATGGCCGTTCTGCTGTGACTCAAAGATTTTCGAATCGGACTAAAAACAGATAGTGAATTATAACGTTCAGGGCCTCCTAATGACGATGGATCACTCAAATTGCGTCCCGATTCAATACATCGTCCTCCAGCAGACTTATATCCATGGGTCTATTGCTGCCTCGGGCACCTTATGGCCGTTCTGCTGTGACTCAAAGATTTTCGAATCGGACGAAATACTAATAGTGAATTGTAACGTTCAGGGCCTCGAAATGACGATGGAACACTCAAATTGCGTCCCGATTCAATACATCGTCCTCCAGCCGACTTGTGTCCATGGATCCATTGCTGCCTCGGCCACCTTATGGCCGTTCTGCTGTGAGTCAAAGATTTTCGAATCGGACGAAAAACTGATATTGAATTGTAACATTCAGGGCCACCTAATGACGATGGATCACCCAAATTGCGTCCCGATTCAATACATCGTCCTCCAGCAGACTTGTCTCCATGGGTCTATTGCTGCCTCGGGCACCTTATGGCCGTTCTGCTGTGAGTCAAAGATTTTCGAATCGGACGAAAAACCGATAGTGAATTGTAACATTCAGGGCCACCTAATGACGATGGATCACTCAAATTGCGTCCCGATTCAATACATCGTCCTCCAGCCGACTTGTCTCCATGGGTCTATTGCTGCCACGGCCATCTTATGGCCGTTCTGCTGTGGGTCAAAGATTTTCGAATTGGACGAAAAACTGATAGTGAATTGTAACATTCAGGGCCACCTAATGACGATGGACCACACAAATTGCGTCCCGATTCAATACATCGTCCTCCAGCCGACTTGACTCCATGGGTCTATTGCTGCCTCGGCCACCTTATGGCCGTTCTGCTGTGAGTCAAAGATTTCGAATCGGACGAAAAACTGATAGTGAATTGTAACATTCAGGGCCACCTAATGACGATGGATCACTCAAATTGCGTCCCGATTTAATACATCGTCCTCCAGCCGACTTGTCTCCATGGGTCTATTGCTGCCTCGGGCACCTTATGGCCGTTCTGCTGTGAGTCAAAGATTTTCGAATCGGACGATAAACTGATAGTGAATTGTAACATTCAGGGCCACCTAATGACGATGGACCACACAAATTGCGTCCGATTCAATACCTCGTCCTCCAGCCGACTTGACTCCATGGGTCTATTGCTGCCTCGGTCACCTTATGGCCGTTCTGCTGTGAGTCTAGATTATCGAATGGGACGAAAAACTGATAGTGAATTGTAACGTTCAGGGCCACCTAATGACGATGGATCACTCAAATTGCGTCCCGATTCAATACATCGTCCTCCAGCAGACTTGTCTCCATGGGTCTATTGCTGCCTCGGGCACCTTATGGCCGTTCTGCTGTGAGTCAAAGATTTTCGAATCGGACGAAAAACCGATAGTGAATCCTAACATTCAGGGCCACCTAATGACGATGGATCACTCAAATTGCGTCCCGATTCAATACATCGTCCTCCAGCCGACTTGTGTCCATGGATCTATTGCTGCCTCGGCCACCTTATGGCCGTTCTGCTGTGAGTCAAAGATTTTCCAATCGGACGAAAAACCGATAGTGAATTGTAACATTCAGTGCCACCTAAAGACGATGGATCACTCAAATTGCGTCCCGATTCAATACATCGTCCTCCACCCGACTTGTCTCCATGGGTCTATTGCTGCCACGGCCACCTTATGGCCGTTCTGCTGTGAATCAAAGATTTTCGAATCGAACGAAAAACTGATAGTGAATTGTAACATTCAGGGCCACCTAATGACGATGGATCACTCAAATTGCGTCCCGATTCAATACTTCGTCCTCCAGCAGACTTGTCTCCATGGGTCTATTGCTGCCTCGGGCACCTTATGGCAGTTCTGCTGTGGGTCAAAGATTTTCGAATCGGACGAGAACTGATAGTGAATTGAAACGTTCAGTTCCACCTAATGACGATGGATCACTCAAATTGCGTCCCGATTCAATACATCGTCCTCCAGCAGACTTGTCTCCATGGGTCTATTGCTGCCTCGGGCACCTTATGGCCGTTCAGCTGTGACTCAAAGATTTTCGAATCTGACGAAAAACTGATAGTGAATTGTAACGTTTAGGTTCACCTAATGATGATAGATCATTCTAATTGCGTCCCGATTCAATACACCGTCCTCCAGCAGACTTGACTCCATGGGTCTATTGCTGCCTCGGGCACCTTATGGCCGTTCTGCTGTGACTCAAAGATTTTCGAATCGGACGAAAAACTGATAGTGAATTATAACGTTCAGGGCCTCCTAATGACGATGGATCACTCAAATTGCGTCCCGATTCAATACATCGTCCTCCAGCAGACTTGTCTCCATGGGTCGGTTGCTGCCTCGGGCACCTTATGGCCGTTCTGCTGTGAGTCAAAGATTTTCGAATTGGACGAAAAACTGATAGTGAATTGTAACATTCAGGGCCACCTAATGACGATGGACCACACAAATTGCGTCCCGATTCAATACATCGTCCTCCAGCAGACTTGACCCCATGGGTCTATTGCTTCCTCGGGCACCTTATGGCCGTTCTGCTGTGAGTCTAGATTATCGAATGTGACGAAAAACTGATAGTGAATTGTAACGTTCAGGGCCACCTAATGACGATGGATCACTCAAATTGCGTCCCGATTCAATACATCGTCCTCCAGTCGACATTTCTATATGGGTCTATTGCTGCCTCGGGCACCTTATGGCCGTTCTGCTGTGAGTCAAAGATTTTCGAATCGGACGAAAAACTGATAGTGAATTGTAACGTTCAGGGCCACCTAATGACGATGGATCACTCAAATTGCGTCCCGATTCAATACCTCGTGCTCCAGCAGACTTGTCTCCATGGGTCTATTGCTGCCTCGGGCACCTTATGGGCGTTCTGCTGTGACTCAAAGATTTTCGAATCTGACGAAAAACTGATAGTGAATTGTATCGTTCACGGCCTCCTAATGACGATGGAACACTCAAATTGCGTCCCGATTCAATACATCGTCCTCCGGCAGACTTGTCTCCATGGGTTTATTGCTGCCTCGGGCACCTTATGGCCGTTCTGCTGTGAGTCAAAGATTTTCGAATCGGACGAAAAACTGATAGTAACATTCAGGGCCACCTAATGACGATGGATCACTCAAATTGCGTCCCGATTCAATACATCGTCCTCCAGCCGACTCATCTCCATGGGTCTATTGCTGCCTCGGCCACCTTATGGTCGTTCTGCTGTGAGTCAAAGATTTTCGAATCGGACGAAAAGCCGATAGTGAATTGTAACATTCAGAGCCACCTAATGACGATGGATCACTCAAATTGCGTCCCGATTCAATACATCGTCCTCCACCCGACTTGTCTCCATGGGTCTATTGCTGCCTCGGGCACCTTATGGCCGTTCAGCTGTGACTCAAAGATTTTCGAATCTGACGAAAAACTGATAGTGAATTGTAACGTTCAGGTCCACCTAATGATGATAGATCATTCTAATTGCGTCCCGAATCAATACATGGTCCTCCAGCAGACTTGACTTCATGGGTCTATTGCTGCCTCGGGCACCTTATGGCCGTTCTGCTGTGACTCAAAGATTTTCGAATCGGACTAAAAACTGATAGTGAATTATAACGTTCAGGGCCTCCTAATGACGATGGATCACTCAAATTGCGTCCCGATTCAATACCTCGTCCTCCAGCAGACTTATATCCATGGGTCTATTGCTGCCTCGGGCACCTTATGGCCGTTCTGCTGTGACTCAAAGATTTTCGAATCGGACGAAATACTAATAGTGAATTGTAACGTTCAGGGCCTCGAAATGACGATGGAACACTCAAATTGCGTCCCGATTCAATACATCGTCCTCCAGCCGACTTGTGTCCATGGATCCATTGCTGCCTCGGCCACCTTATGGCCGTTCTGCTGTGAGTCAAAGATTTTCGAATCGGACGAAAAACCGATAGTGAATTGTAAAATTCAGGGCCACCTAAAAACGATGGATCACTCAAATTGCGTCCCGATTCAATACATCGTCCTCCACCCGACTTGTCTCCATGGGTCTATTGCTGCCACGGCCACCTTATGGCCGTTCTGCTGTGAGTCAAAGATTTTCGAATCGAACGAAAAACTGATAGTGAATTGTAACATTCAGGGCCACCTAATGACGATGGATCACTCAAATTGCGTCCCGATTCAATACTTCGTCCTCCAGCAGACTTGTCTCCATGGGTCTATTGCTGCCTCGGGCACCTTATGGCAGTTCTGCTGTGGGTCAAAGATTTTCGAATCGGACGAAGAACTGATAGTGAATTGTAACGTTCAGTTCCACCTAATGACGATGGATCACTCAAATTGCGTCCCGATTCAATACATCGTCCTCCAGCAGACTTGTCTCCATGGGTCTATTGCTGCCTCGGGCACCTTATGGCCGTTCAGCTGTGACTCAAAGATTTTCGAATCTGACGAAAAACTGATTGTGAATTGTAACGTTTAGGTTCACCTAATGATGATAGATCATTCTAATTGCGTCCCGATTCAATACACCGTCCTCCAGCAGACTTGACTCCATGGGTCTATTGCTGCCTCGGGCACCTTATGGCCGTTCTGCTGTGACTCAAAGATTTTCGAATCGGACGAAAAACTGATAGTGAATTATAACGTTCAGGGCCTCCTAATGACGATGGATCACTCAAATTGCGTCCCGATTCAATACATCGTCCTCCAGCAGACTTGTCTCCATGGGTCTGTTGCTGCCTCGGGCACCTTATGGCCGTTCTGCTGTGAGTCAAAGATTTTCGAATTGGACGAAAAACTGATAGTGAATTGTAACATTCAGGGCCACCTAATGACGATGGACCACACAAATTGCGTTCCGATTCAATACATCGTCCTCCAGCCGACTTGACCCCATTGGTCTATTGCTTCCTCGGGCACCTTATGGCCGTTCTGCTGTGAGTCTAGATTATCGAATGAGACGAAAAACTGATAGTGAATTGTAACGTTCAGGGCCACCTAATGACGATGGATCACTCAAATTGCGTCCCGATTCAATACCTCGTGCTCCAGCAGACTTGTCTCCATGGGTCTATTGCTGCCTCGGGCACCTTATGGGCGTTCTGCTGTGACTCAAAGATTTTCGAATCTGACGAAAAACTGATAGTGAATTGTATCGTTCACGGCCTCCTAATGACGATGGAACACTCAAATTGCGTCCCGATTCAATACATCGTCCTCCGGCAGACTTGTCTCCATGGGTCTATTGCTGCCTCGGGCACCTTATGGCCGTTCTGCTGTGAGTCAAAGATTTTCGAATCGGACGAAAAGCCGATAGTGAATTGTAACATTCTGAGCCACCTAATGACGATAGATCACTCAAATTGCGTCCCGATTCAATACATCGTCCTCCAGCAGACTTGTCTCCATGGGTCTATTGCTGCCTCGGGCACCTTATGGCCGTTCAGCTGTGACTCAAAGATTTTCGAATCTGACGAAAAACTGATAGTGAATTGTAACGTTTAGGTTCACCTAATGATGATAGATCATTCTAATTGCGTCCCGATTCAATACACCGTCCTCCAGCAGACTTGACTCCATGGGTCTATTGCTGCCTCGGGCACCTTATGGTCGTTCTGCTGTGACTCAAAGATTTTCGAATCGGACGAAAAACTGATAGTGAATTATAACGTTCAGGGCCTCCTAATGACGATGGATCACTCAAATTGCGTCCCGATTCAATACATCGTCCTCCAGCAGACTTGTCTCCATGGGTCTGTTGCTGCCTCGGACACCTTATGGCCGTTCTGCTGTGAGTCAAAGTTTTTCGAATTGGACGAAAAACTGATAGTGAATTGTAACATTCAGGGCCACCTAATGACGATGGACCACACAAATTGCGTCCCGATTCAATACATCGTCCTCCAGCCGACTTGACCCCATGGGTCTATTGCTTCCTCGGGCACCTTATGGCCGTTCTGCTGTGAGTCTAGATTATCGAATGAGACGAAAAACTGATAGTGAATTGTAACGTTCAGGGCCACCTAATGACGATGGATCACTCAAATTGCGTCCCGATTCAATACATCGTCCTCCAGTCGACTTTTCTATATGGGTCTATTGCTGCCTCGGGCACCTTAAGGCCGTTCTGCTGTGAGTCAAAGATTTTCGAATCGGACGAAAAACTGATAGTGAATTGTAACGTTCAGGGCCACCTAATGACGATGGATCACTCAAATTGCGTCCCGATTAATACCTCGTGCTCCAGCAGACTTGTCTCCATGGGTCTATTGCTGCCTCGGGCACCTTATGGGCGTTCTGCTGTGACTCTAAGATTTTCGAATCTGACGAAAAACTGATAGTGAATTGTATCGTTCACGGCCTCCTAATGACGATGGAACACTCAAATTGCGTCCCGATTCAATACATCGTCCTCCGGCACACTTGTCTCCATGGGTCTATTGCTGCCTCGGGCACCTTATGGCCGTTCTGCTGTGAGTCAAAGATTTTCGAATCGGACGAAAAACTGATAGTAACATTCAGGGCCACCTAATGACGATGGATCACTCAAATTGCGTCCCGATTCAATACATCGTCCTCCAGCCGACTCATCTCCATGGGTCTATTGCTGCCTCGGCCACCTTATGGTCGTTCTGCTGTGAGTCAAAGATTTTCGAATCGGACGAAAAGCCGATAGTGAATTGTAACATTCAGAGCCACCTAATGACGATGGATCACTCAAATTGCGTCCCGATTCAATACATCGTCCTCCACCCGACTTGTCTCCATGGGTCTATTGCTGCCTCGGGCACCTTATGGCCGTTCAGCTGTGACTCAAAGATTTTCGAATCTGACGAAAAACTGATAGTGAATTGTAACGTTCAGGTCCACCTAATGATGATAGATCATTCTAATTGCGTCCCGAATCAATACATGGTCCTACAGCAGACTTGACTCCATGGGTCTATTGCTGCCTCGGGCACCTTATGGCCGTTCTGCTGTGACTCAAAGATTTTCGAATCGGACGAAAAACTGATAGTGAATTATAACGTTCAGGGCCTCCTAATGACGATGGATCACTCAAATTGCGTCCCGATTCAATACATCGTCCTCCAGCAGACTTGTCTCCATGGGTCTATTGCTGTCTCGGGCACCTTATGGCCGTTCTGCTGTGAGTCAAAGATTTTCGAATCGGACGAAAAACCGATAGTGAATTCTAACATTCAGGGCCACCTAACGACGATGGATCACTCAAATTGCGTTCCGATTCAATACATCGTCCTCCAGCCGACTTGTGTCCATGGATCTATTGCTGCCTCGGCCACCTTATGGCCGTTCTGCTCTGAGTCAAAGATTTTCGAATCGGACGAAAAACCGATAGTGAATTGTAACATTCAGGGCCACCTAAAGACGATGGATCACTCAAATTGCGTCCCGATTCAATACATCGTCCTCCACCCGAATTGTCTCCATGGGTCTATTGCTGCCACGGCCACCTTATGGCCGTTCTGCTGTGAGTCAAAGATTTTCGAATCGAACGAAAAACTGATAGTGAATTGTAACATTCAGGGCCACCTAAAGACGATGGATCACTCAAATTGCGTCCCGATTCAATACTTCGTCCTCCAGCAGACTTGTCTCCATGGGTCTATTGCTGCCTCGGGCACCTTATGGCAGTTCTGCTGTGGGTCAAAGATTTTCGAATCGGACGAAGAACTGATAGTGAATTGTAACGTTCAGTTAAACCTAATGACGATGGATCACTCAAATTGCGTCCCGATTCAATACATCGTCCTCCAGCAGACTTGTCTCCATGGGTCTATTGCTGCCTCGGGCACCTTATGGCCGTTCAGCTGTGACTCAAAGATTTTCGAATCTGACGAAAAACTGATTGTGAATTGTAACGTTTAGGTTCACCTAATGATGATAGATCATTCTAATTGCGTCCCGATTCAATACACCGTCCTCCAGCAGACTTGACTCCATGGGTCTATTGCTGCCTCGGGCACCTTATGGCCGTTCTGCTGTGACTCAAAGATTTTCGAATCGGACGAAAAACTGATAGTGAATTATAACGTTCAGGGCCTCCTAATGGCGATGGATCACTCAAATTGCGTCCCGATTCAATACATCGTCCTCCAGCAGACTTGTCTCCATGGGTCTGTTGCTGCCTCGGGCACCTTATGGCCGTTCTGCTGTGAGTCAAAGATTTTCGAATTGGACGAAAAACTGATTGTGAATTGTAACATTCAGGGCCACCTAATGACGATGGACCACACAAATTGCGTCCCGATTCAATACATCGTCCTCCAGCCGACTTGACCCCATGGGTCTATTGCTTCCTCGGGCACCTAATGGCCGTTCTGCTGTGAGTCTAGATTATCGAATGAGACGAAAAACTGATAGTGAATTGTAACGTTCAGGGCCACCTAATGACGATGGATCACTCAAATTGCGTCCCGATTCAATACATCGTCCTCCAGTCGACTTTTCTATATGGGTCTATTGCTGCCTCGGGCACCTTATGGCCGTTCTGCTGTGAGTCAAAGATTTTCGAATCGGACGAAAAACTGATAGTGAATTGTAACGTTCAGGGCCACCTAATGACGATGGATCACTCAAATTGCGTCCCGATTCAATACCTCGTGCTCCAGCAGACTTGTCTCCATGGGTCTATTGCTGCCTCGGGCACCTTATGGGCGTTCTGCTGTGACTCAAAGATTTTCGAATCTGACGAAAAACTGATAGTGAATTGTATCGTTCACGGCCTCCTAATGACGATGGAACACTCAAATTGCGTCCCGATTCAATACATCGTCCTCCGGCAGACTTGTCTCCATGGGTCTATTGCTGCCTCGGGCACCTTATGGCCGTTCTGCTGTGAGTCAAAGATTTTCGAATCGGACGAAAAGCCGATAGTGAATTGTAACATTCAGAGCCACCTAATGACGATGGATCACTCAAATTGCGTCCCGATTCAATACATCGTCCTCCACCCGACTTGTCTCCATGGGTCTATTGCTGCCTCGGGCAGCTTATGGCCGTTCAGCTGTGACTCAAAGATTTTCGAATCTGACGAAAAACTGATAGTGAATTGTAACGTTCAGGTCCACCTAATGATGATAGATCATTCTAATTGCGTCCCGAATCAATACATCGTCCTCCAGCAGACTTGACTCCATGGGTCTATTGCTGCCTCGGGCACCTTATGGCCGTTCTGCTGTGACTCAAAGATTTTCGAATCGGATGAAAAACTGATAGTGAATTATAACGTTCAGGGCCTCCTAATGACGATGGATCACTCAAATTGCGTCCCGATTCAATACATCGTCCTCCAGCAGACTTGTCTCCATGGGTGTATTGCTGCCTCGGGCACCTTATGATCGTTCTGCTGTGAGTCAAAGATTTTCGAATCGGACGAAAAACTGATAGTAACATTCTGGGCCACCTAATGACGATGGATCATTCAAATTGCTTCCCGATTCAATACATCGTGCTCCAGCAGACTTATCTCCATGGGTCTATTGCTGCCTTGGGCACCTTATGGCCGTTCTGCTGTGACTCAAATTTTTCGAATCGGACGAAAAGCTAATAGTGAATTGTAACATTCAGGGCCACCTAATGACGATGGATCACTCAAATTGCGTCCCGATTGAATACATCGTCCTCCAGCAGACTTATCTCCATGGGTCTATTGCTGCCTCGGGCAGCTTATGGCCGTTCTGCTGTGACTCAAAGATTTTCGAATCGGACGAAAAACTAATAGTGAATTGTAACGTTCAGGGCCTCCTAATGACGATGGATCACTCAAATTGCGTCCCGATTCATTACATCGTCCTCCAGCAGATTTGTCTCCACGGGTCGATTGCTGCCTCGGGCACCTTATGGCCGTTCTGCTGTGAGTCAAAGATTTTCGAATCTGACGAAAAACTGATAGTGAATTGTAACATTCAGGGCCACCTAATGGCGATGGATCACTCAAATTGCGTCACGATTCAATCATCGTCCTCCAGCCGATTTGTCTCCTTTGGTCTAATGCTGCCTCGGGCACCTTATGGCCGTTCTGCTGTGAGTCAAAAATTTTCGAATCGGACGGAAAACTGATAGTGAATTGTAACATTCAGGGCCACCTAATGACGATGGACCACACAAATTGCGTCCCGATTCAATACCTCGTCCTCCAGCCCACTTGACTACATGGGTCTATTGCTGCCTCGGGCACCTTATGGCCGTTCTGCTGTGAGTCTAGTTTATCGAATGGGACGAAAAACTGATAGTGAATTGTAACGTTCAGGGCCACCTAATGACGATGGATCACTCAAATTGCGTCCCGATTCAATACATCGTCCTCCAGCAGACTTGTCTCCATGGGTCTATTGCTGCCTCGGGCACCTTATGGCCGTTCTGCTGTGAGTCAAAGATTTTCGAATCGGACGAAAAACTGATATTGAATTGTAACATTCAGGGCCACCTAATGGAGATGGACCACACAAATTGCGTCCCGATTCAATACATCGTCCTCCAGCCGACTTGACCCCATGGGTCTATTGCTGCCTCGCGCACCTTATGGCCGTTCTGCTGTGAGTCTAGATTATCGAATGGGACGAAAAACTGATAGTGAATTGCAACTTTCAGGGCCACCTAATGACGATGGATCTCTCAAATTGCGTCCCGATTCAATACATCGTCATCCAGCCGACTTGTCTCCATGGGTCTATTGCTGCCTCGGGCACCTTATGGCCGTTCTGCTGTGAGTCAAAGATTTTCGAATCTGACGAAAAACTGATAGTGAATTGTAACATTCAGGGCCACCTAATGACGATGGATCACTCAAATTGCGTCCCGATTCAATACATCGTCCTCCAGCCGATTTGTCACCTTTGGTCTAATGCTGCCTCGGGCACCTTATGGCCGTTCTGCTGTGAGTCAAAGATTTTCGAATCGGACGAAAAACTGATAGTGAATTGTATCGTTCACGGCCTCCTAATGACGATGGAACACTCAAATTGCGTCCCGATTCAATACATCGTCCTCCAGCAGACTTGTCTCCATGGGTCTATTGCTGCCTCGGGCACCTTATGGCCGTTCCGCTGTGAGTCAAAGATTTTCGAATCGGACGAAAAACTGATAGTAACATTCAGGGCCACCTAATGACGATGGATCATTCAAATTGCTTCCCGATTCAATACATCGTCCTCCAGCAGACTTATCTCCATGGTTCTATTGCTGCCTCGGGCACCTTATGGCCGTTCTGCTGTGAGTCTAGATTATCGAATGAGACGAGAAACTGATAGTGAATTGTAACGTTCAGGGCCACCTAATGACGATGGATCACTCAAATTGTGTCCCGATTCAATACATCGTCCTCCAGTCGACTTTTCTATATGGTTCTATTGCTGCCTCGGGCACCTTATGGCCGTTCTGCTGTGAGTCAAAGATTTTCGAATCGGACGAAAAACTGATAGTGAATTGTAACGTTCAGGGCCACCTAATGACGATGGATCACTCAAATTGCGTCCCGATTCAATACCTCGTGCTCCAGCAGACTTGTCTCCATGGGTCTATTGCTGCCTCGGGCACCTTATGGGCGTTCTGCTGTGACTCAAAGATTTTCGAATCTGACGAAAAACTGATAGTGAATTGTATCGTTCACGGCCTCCTAATGACGATGGAACACTCAAATTGCGTCCCGATTCAATACATCGTCCTCCGGCAGACTTGTCTCCATGGGTCTATTGCTGCCTCGGGCACCTTATGGCCGTTCTGCTGTGAGTCAAAGATTTTCGAATCGGACGAAAAACTGATAGTAACATTCAGGGCCACCTAATGACGATGGATCACTCAAATTGCGTCCCGATTCAATACATCGTCCTCCAGCCGACTCATCTCCATGGGTCTATTGCTGCCTCGGCCACCTTATGGTCGTTCTGCTGTGAGTCAAAGATTTTCGAATCGGACGAAAAGCCGATAGTGAATTGTAACATTCAGAGCCACCTAATGACGATGGATCACTCAAATTGCGTCCCGATTCAATACATCGTCCTCCACCCGACTTGTCTCCATGGGTCTATTGCTGCCTCGGGCACCTTATGGCCGTTCAGCTGTGACTCAAAGATTTTCGAATCTGACGAAAAACTGATAGTGAATTGTAACGTTCAGGTCCACCTAATGATGATAGATCATTCTAATTGCGTCCCGAATCAATACATGGTCCTCCAGCAGACGTGACTCCATGGGTCTATTGCTGCCTCGGGCACCTTATGGCCGTTCTGCTGTGACTCAAAGATTTTCGAATCGGACGAAAAACTGATAGTGAATTATAACGTTCAGGGCCTCCTAATGACGATGGATCACTCAAATTGCGTCCCGATTCAATACATCGTCCTCCAGCAGACTTGTCTCCATGGGTCTATTGCTGCCTCGGGCACCTTATGGCCGTTCTGCTGTGAGTCAAAGATTTTCGAATCGGACGAAAAACCGATAGTGAATTCTAACATTCAGGGCCACCTAATGACGATGGATCACTCAAATTGCGTCCCGATTCAATACATCGTCCTCCAGCCGACTTGTGTCCATGGATCTATTGCTGCCTCGGCCACCTTATGGCCGTTCTGCTGTGAGTCAAAGATTTTCGAATCGGACGAAAAACCGATAGTGAATTGTAACATTCAGGGCCACCTAAAGACGATGGATCACTCAAATTGCGTCCCGATTCAATACATCGTCCTCCACCCGACTTGTCTCCATGGGTCTATTGCTGCCACGGCCACCTTATGGCCGTTCTGCTGTGAGTCAAAGATTTTCGAATCGAACGAAAAACTGATAGTGAATTGTAACATTCAGGGCCACCTAATGACGATGGATCACTCAAATTGCGTCCCGATTCAATACTTCGTCCTCCAGCAGACTTGTCTCCATGGGTCTATTGCTGCCTCGGGCACCTTATGGCAGTTCTGCTGTGGGTCAAAGATTTTCGAATCGGACGAAGAACTGATAGTGCATTGTAACGTTCAGTTCCACCTAATGACGATGGATCACTCAAATTGCGTCCCGATTCAATACATCGTCCTCCAGCAGACTTGTCTCCATGGGTCTATTGCTGCCTCGGGCACCTTATGGCCGTTCAGCTGTGACTCAAAGATTTTCGAATCTGACGAAAAACTGATTGTGAATTGTAACGTTTAGGTTCACCTAATGATGATAGATCATTCTAATTGCGTCCCGATTCAATACACCGTCCTCCAGCAGACTTGACTCCATGGGTCTATTGCTGCCTCGGGCACCCTATGGCCGTTCTGCTGTGACTCAAAGATTTTCGAATCGGACGAAAAACTGATAGTGAATTATAACGTTCAGGGCCTCCTAATGACGATGGATCACTCAAATTGCGTCCCGATTCAATACATCGTCCTCCAGCAGACTTGTCTCCATGGGTCTGTTGCTGCCTCGGGCACCTTATGGCCGTTCTGCTGTGAGTCAAAGATTTTCGAATTGGACGAAAAACTGATAGTGAATTGTAACATTCAGGGCCACCTAATGACGATGGACCACACAAATTGCGTCCCGATTCAATACATCGTCCTCCAGCCGACTTGACCCCATGGGTCTATTGCTTCCTCGGGCACCTTATGGCCGTTCTGCTGTGAGTCTAGATTATCGAAAGAGACGAAAAACTGATAGTGAATTGTAACGTTCAGGGCCACCTAATGACGATGGATCACTCAAATTGCGTCCCGATTCAATACATCGTCCTCCAGTCGACTTTTCTATATGGGTCTATTGCTGCCTCGGGCACCTTATGGCCGTTCTGCTGTGAGTCAAAGATTTTCGAATCGGACGAAAAACTGATAGTGAATTGTAACGTTCAGGGCCACCTAATGACGATGGATCACTCAAATTGCGTCCCGATTCAATACCTCGTGCTCCAGCAGACTTGTCTCCATGGGTCTATTGCTGCCTCGGGCACCTTATGGGCGTTCTGCTGTGACTCAAAGATTTTCGAATCTGACGAAAAACTGATAGTGAATTGTATCGTTCACGGCCTCCTAATGACGATGGAACACTCAAATTGCGTCCCGATTCAATACATCGTCCTCCGGCAGACTTGTCTCCATGGGTCTATTGCTGCCTCGGGCACCTTATGGCCGTTCTGCTGTGAGTCAAAGATTTTCGAATCGGACGAAAAACTGATAGTAACATTCAGGGCCACCTAATGACGATGGATCACTCAAATTGCGTCCCGATTCAATACATCGTCCTCCAGCCGACTCATCTCCATGGGTCTATTGCTGCCTCGGCCACCTTATGGTCGTTCTGCTGTGAGTCAAAGATTTTCGAATCGGACGAAAAGCCGATAGTGAATTGTAACATTCAGAGCCACCTAATGACGATGGATCACTCAAATTGCGTCCCGATTCAATACATCGTCCTCCACCCGACTTGTCTCCATGGGTCTATTGCTGCCTCGGGCAGCTTATGGCCGTTCAGCTGTGACTCAAAGATTTTCGAATCTGACGAAAAACTGATAGTGAATTGTAACGTTCAGGTCCACCTAATGATGATAGATCATTCTAATTGCGTCCCGAATCAATACATGGTCCTCCAGCAGACGTGACTCCATGGGTCTATTGCTGCCTCGGGCACCTTATGGCCGTTCTGCTGTGACTCAAAGATTTTCGAATCGGACGAAAAACTGATAGTGAATTATAACGTTCAGGGCCTCCTAATGACGATGGATCACTCAAATTGCGTCCCGATTCAATACATCGTCCTCCAGCAGACTTGTCTCCATGGGTCTATTGCTGCCTCGGGCACCTTATGGCCGTTCTGCTGTGAGTCAAAGATTTTCGAATCGGACGAAAAACCGATAGTGAATTCTAACATTCAGGGCCACCTAATGACGATGGATCACTCAAATTGCGTCCCGATTCAATACTTCGTCCTCCAGCAGACTTGTCTCCATGGGTCTATTGCTGCCTCGGGCACCTTATGGCAGTTCTGCTGTGGGTCAAAGATTTTCGAATCGGACGAAGAACTGATAGTGCATTGTAACGTTCAGTTCCACCTAATGACGATGGATCACTCAAATTGCGTCCCGATTCAATACATCGTCCTCCAGCAGACTTGTCTCCATGGGTCTATTGCTGCCTCGGGCACCTTATGGCCGTTCAGCTGTGACTCAAAGATTTTCGAATCTGACGAAAAACTGATTGTGAATTGTAACGTTTAGGTTCACCTAATGATGATAGATCATTCTAATTGCGTCCCGATTCAATACACCGTCCTCCAGCAGACTTGACTCCATGGGTCTATTGCTGCCTCGGGCACCCTATGGCCGTTCTGCTGTGACTCAAAGATTTTCGAATCGGACGAAAAACTGATAGTGAATTATAACGTTCAGGGCCTCCTAATGACGATGGATCACTCAAATTGCGTCCCAATTCAATACATCGTCCTCCAGCAGACTTGTCTCCATGGGTCTGTTGCTGCCTCGGGCACCTTATGGCCGTTCTGCTGTGAGTCAAAGATTTTCGAATTGGACGAAAAACTGATAGTGAATTGTAACATTCAGGGCCACCTAATGACGATGGACCACACAAATTGCGTCCCGATTCAATACATCGTCCTCCAGCCGACTTGACCCCATGGGTCTATTGCTTCCTCGGGCACCTTATGGCCGTTCTGCTGTGAGTCTAGATTATCGAATGAGACGAAAAACTGATAGTGAATTGTAACGTTCAGGGCCACCTAATGACGATGGATCACTCAAATTGCGTCCCGATTCAATACATCGTCCTCCAGTCGACTTTTCTATATGGGTCTATTGCTGCCTCGGGCACCTTATGGCCGTTCTGCTGTGAGTCAAAGATTTTCGAATCGGACGAAAAACTGATAGTGAATTGTAACGTTCAGGGCCACCTAATGACGATGGATCACTCAAATTGCGTCCCGATTCAATACCTCGTGCTCCAGCAGACTTGTCTCCATGGGTCTATTGCTGCCTCGGGCACCTTATGGGCGTTCTGCTGTGACTCAAAGATTTTCGAATCTGACGAAAAACTGATAGTGAATTGTATCGTTCACGGCCTCCTAATGACGATGGAACACTCAAATTGCGTCCCGATTCAATACATCGTCCTCCGGCAGACTTGTCTCCATGGGTCTATTGCTGCCTCGGGCACCTTATGGCCGTTCTGCTGTGAGTCAAAGATTTTCGAATTGGACGAAAAGCCGATAGTGAATTGTAACATTCAGAGCCACCTAATGACGATGGATCACTCAAATTGCGTCCCGATTCAATACATCGTCCTCCAGCAGACTTGTCTCCATGGGTCTATTGCTGCCTCGGGCACCTTATGACCGTTCAGCTGTGACTCAAAGATTTTCGAATCTGACGAAAAACTGATAGTGAATTGTAACGTTTAGGTTCACCTAATGATGATAGATCATTCTAATTGCGTCCCGATTCAATACACCGTCCTCCAGCAGACTTGACTCCATGGGTCTATTGCTGCCTCGGGCACCTTATGGCCGTTCTGCTGTGACTCAAAGATTTTCGAATCGGACGAAAAACTGATAGTGAATTATAACGTTCAGGGCCTCCTAATGGCGATGGATCACTCAAATTGCGTCCCGATTCAATACATCGTCCTCCAGCAGACTTGTCTCCATGGGTCTGTTGCTGCCTCGGGCACCTTATGGCCGTTCTGCTGTGAGTCAAAGATTTTCGAATTGGACGAAAAACTGATTGTGAATTGTAACATTCAGGGCCACCTAATGACGATGGACCACACAAATTGCGTCCCGATTCAATACATCGTCCTCCAGCCGACTTGACCCCATGGGTCTATTGCTTCCTCGGGCACCTAATGGCCGTTCTGCTGTGAGTCTAGATTATCGAATGAGACGAAAAACTGATAGTGAATTGTAACGTTCAGGGCCACCTAATGACGATGGATCACTCAAATTGCGTCCCGATTCAATACATCGTCCTCCAGTCGACTTTTCTATATGGGTCTATTGCTGCCTCGGGCACCTTATGGCCGTTCTGCTGTGGGTCAAAGATTTTCGAATCGGACGAAAAACTGATAGTGAATTGTAACGTTCAGGGCCACCTAATGACGATGGATCACTCAAATTGCGTCCCGATTCAATACCTCGTGCTCCAGCAGACTTGTCTCCATGGGTCTATTGCTGCCTCGGGCACCTTATGGGCGTTCTGCTGTGACTCAAAGATTTTCGAATCGGACGAAAAACTGATAGTAACATTCAGGGCCACCTAATGACGATGGATCACTCAAATTGCGTCCCGATTCAATACATCGTCCTCCAGCCGACTCATCTCCATGGGTCTATTGCTGCCTCGGCCACCTTATGGTCGCTCTGCTGCGAGTCAAAGATTTTCGAATCTGACGAAAAACTGATAGTGAATTGTAACGTTCAGGTCCACCTAATGATGATAGATCATTCTAATTGCGTCCCGAATCAATACATGGTCCTCCAGCAGACTTGACTCCATGGGTCTATTGCTGCCTCGGGCACCTTATGGCCGTTCTGCTGTGACTCAAAGATTTTCGAATCGGACGAAAAACTGATAGTGAATTATAGCGTTCAGGGCCTCCTAATGACGATGGATCACTCAAATTGCGTCCCGATTCAATACATCGTCCTCCAGCAGACTTGTCTCCATGGGTCTATTGCTGCCTCGGGCACCTTATGGCCGTTCTGCTGTGAGTCAAAGATTTTCGAATCGGACGAAAAACCGATAGTGAATTCTAACATTCAGGGCCACCTAATGACGATGGATCACTCAAATTGCGTCCCGATTCAATACATCGTCCTCCAGCCGACTTGTGTCCATGGATCTATTGCTGCCTCGGCCACCTTATGGCCGTTCTGCTGTGAGTCAAAGATTTTCGAATCGGATGAAAAACCGATAGTGAATTGTAACATTCAGGGCCACCTAAAGACGATGGATCACTCAAATTGCGTCCCGATTCAATACATCGTCCTCCACCCGACTTGTCTCCATGGGTCTATTGCTGCCACGGCCACCTTATGGCCATTCTGCTGTGAGTCAAAGATTTTCGAATCGAACGAAAAACTGATAATGAATTGTAACATTCAGGGCCACCTAATGACGATGGATCACTCAAATTGCGTCCCGATTCAATACTTCGTCCTCCAGCAGACTTGTCTCCATGGGTCTATTGCTGCCTCGGGCACCTTATGGCAGTTCTGCTGTGGGTCAAAGATTTTCGAATCGGACGAAGAACTGATAGTGAATTGTAACGTTCAGTTCCACCTAATGACGATGGATCACTCAAATTGCGTCCCGATTCAATACATCGTCCTCCAGCAGACTTGTCTCCATGGGTCTATTGCTGCCTCGGGCACCTTATGGCCGTTCAGCTGTGACTCAAAGATTTTCGAATCTGTCGAAAAACTGATTGTGAATTGTAACGTTTAGGTTCACCTAATGATGATAGATCATTCTAATTGCGTCCCGATTCAATACACCGTCCTCCAGCAGACTTGACTCCATGGGTCTATTGCTGCCTCGGGCACCTTATGGCCGTTCTGCTGTGACTCAAAGATTTTCGAATCGGACGAAAAACTGATAGTGAATTGTAACATTCAGGGCCACCTAATGACGATGGACCACACAAATTGCGTCCCGATTCAATACATCGTCCTCCAGCCGACTTGACCCCATGGGTCTATTGCTGCCTCGGGCACCTTATGGCCGTTCTGCTGTGAGTCTAGTTTATCGAATGGGACGAAAAACTGATAGTGAATTGTAACGTTCAGGGCCACCTAATGACGATGGATCACTCAAATTGCGTCCCGATTCAATACATCGTCCTCCAGCAGACTTGTCTCCATGGGTCTATTGCTGCCTCGGGCACCTTATGGCCGTTCTGCTGTGAGTCAAAGATTTTCGAATCGGACGAAAAACTGATATTGAATTGTAACATTCAGGGCCACCTAATGGCGATGGACCACACCAATTGCGTCCTGATTCAATACATCGTCCTCCAGCCGACTTGACCCCATGGGTCTATTGCTGCCTCGCGCACCTTATGGCCGTTCTGCTGTGAGTCTAGATTATCGAATGGGACGAAAAACTGATAGTGAATTGCAACTTTCAGGGCCACCTAATGACGATGGATCTCTCAAATTGCGTCCCGATTCAATACATCGTCCTCCAGCCGACTTGTCTCCATGGGTCTATTGCTGCCTCGGGCACCTTATGGCCGTTCTGCTGTGAGTCAAAGATTTTCGAATCTGACGAAAAACTGATAGTGAATTGTAACATTCAGGGCCACCTAATGACGATGGATCACTCAAATTGCGTCCCGATTCAATACATCGTCCTCCAGCCGATTTGTCACCTTTGGTCTAATGCTGCCTCGGGCACCTTATGGCCGTTCTGCTGTGAGTCAAAGATTTTCGAATCGGACGAAAAACTGATAGTGAATTGTATCGTTCACGGCCTCCTAATGACGATGGAACACTCAAATTGCGTCCCGATTCCATACATCGTCCTCCAGCAGACTTGTCTCCATGGGTCTATTGCTGCCTCGGGCACCTTATGGCCGTTCCGCTGTGAGTCAAAGATTTTCGAATCGGACGAAAAACTGATAGTAACATTCAGGGCCACCTAATGACGATGGATCATTCAAATTGCTTCCCGATTCAATACATCGTCCTCCAGCAGACTTATCTCCATGGTTCTATTGCTGCCTCGGGCCCCTTATGGCCGTTCTGCTGTGACTCAAATTTTTCGAATCGGACGAAAAGCTAATAGTGAATAGTTACATTCAGGGCCACCTAATGACGATGGATCACTCAAATTGCGTCCCGATTCAATACATCGTCGTCCAGCAGATTTATCTCCATGGGTCTATTGCTGCCTCGGGCACCTTATGGCCGTTCTGCTGTGACTCAAAGATTTTCGAATCGGACGAAAAACTAATAGTGAATTGTAACTTTCAGGGCCTCCTAATGACGATGGACCACTCAAATTGCGTCCCGATTCAATACATCGTCCTCCAGCAGACTTGTCTCCATGGGTCGATTGCTGCCTCGGGCACCTTATGGCCGTTCTGCTGTGAGTCAAAGATTTTCGAATCTGACGAAAAACTGATAGTGAATTGTAACATTCAGGGCCACCTAATGACGATGGATCACTCAAATTGCGTCCCGATTCAATACATCGTCCTCCAGCCGATTTGTCACCTTTGGTCTAATGCTGCCTCGGGCACCTTATGGCCGTTCTGCTGTGAGTCAAAGATTTTCGAATCGGACGAAAAACTGATAGTGAATTGTAATATTCAGGGCCACCTAATGACTATGGACCACACAAATTGCGTCCCGATTCAATACCTCGTCCTCCAGCCGACTTGACTCCATGGGTCTATTGCTGCCTCGGGCACCTTATGGCAGTTCTGCTGTGGGTCAAAGATTTTCGAATCGGACGAAGAACTGATAGTGAATTGTAACGTTCAGGGCCACCTAATGACGATGGATCACTCAAATTGCGTCCCGATTCAATACATCGTCCTCCAGCAGACTTGTCCCCATGGGTCTATTGCTGCCTCGGGCACATTATGGCCGTTCACCTATGACTCAAAGATTTTCGAATCTGACGAAAAACTGATAGTGAATAGTAACATTCAGGGCCACCTAATGACGATGGATCACTCAAATTGCGTCCCGATTCAATACATCGTCCTCCAGCCGACTTGTCTCCATGGGTCTATTGCTGCCTCGGGCACATTATGGTCGTTCTGCTGTGAGTCAAAGATTTTCGAATCGGACCAACTGATAGTGAATTGTAACATTCAGGGCCACCTAATGACGATGGACCACACAAATTGCGTCCCGATTCAATACATCGTAATCCAGCCGACTTCACCCCATGGGTCTATTGCTGCCTCGGGCACCTTATGGCCGTTCTGCTGTGAGTCTAGATTATCGAATGGGACGAAAAACGGATAGTGAATTGTAACGTTCAGGGCCACCTAATGACGATGGATCACTCAAATTGCGTCCCGATTCAATACATCGTCCTCCAGCCGACTTGTCTCCATGGGTCTATTGCTGCCTCGGGCACCTTATGGCCGTTCTGCTGTGAGTCAAAGATTTTCGAATCGGACGAAAAACTGATAGTGAATTGTAACGTTCAGGGCCACCTAATGACGATGGATCACTCAAATTGCGTCCCGATTCAATACCTCGTGCTCCAGCAGACTTGTCTCCATGGGTCGATTGCTGCCTCGGGCACCTTATGGCCGTTCTGCTGTGACTCAAAGATTTTCAAATCTGACGAAAAACTGATAGTGAATTGTATCGTTCACGGCCTCCTAATGACGATGGAACACTCAAATTGCGTCCCGACACAATACATCGTCCTCCAGCAGACTTGTCTCCATGGGTCTATTGCTGCCTCGGGCACCTTATGGCCGTTCTGCTGTGAGTCAAAGATTTTCGAATCGGACGAAAAACTGATAGTAACTTTCAGGGCCACCTAATGACGATGGATCATTCAAATTGCTTCCCGATTCAATACATCGTCCTCCAGCAGACTTATCTCCATGGGTCTATTGCTGCCTCGGGCACCTTATGGCCGTTCTGCTGTGACTCAAATTTTTCGAATCGGACGAAAAGCTAATAGTGAATTGTAACATTCAGGGCCACCTAATGACGATGGATCACTCAAATTGCGTCCCGATTCAATACATCGTCCTCCAGCAGACTTATCTCCATGGGTCTATTGCTGCCTCTGGCACCTGATGGCCGTTCTGCTGTGACTCAAAGATTTTCGAATCGGACGAAAAACTAATAGTGAATTGTAACGTTCAAGGCCTCCTAATGACGATGGATCACTCAAATTGCGTCCCGATTCAATACATCGTCCTCCAGCCGATTTGTCTCCTTTGGTCTAATGCTGCCTCGGGCACCTTATGGCCGTTCTGCTGTGAGTCAAAGATTTTCGAATCGGACGAAAAACTGATAGTGAATTGTAACATTCAGGGCCACCTAATGACGATGGACCACACAAATTGCGTCCCGATTCAATACCTCGTCCTCCAGCCGACTTGACTCCATGGGTCTATTGCTGCCTCGGGCACCTTATGGCAGTTCTGCTGTGGGTCAAAGATTTTCGAATCGGACGAAGAACTGATAGTGAATTGTAACGTTCAGGGCCACCTAATGACGATGGATCACTCAAATTGCGTCCCGATTCAATACATCATCCTCCAGCAGACTTGTCTCCATGGGTCTTTTGCTGCCTCGGGCACCTTATGGCCGTTCAGCTGTGACTCAAAGATTTTCGAATCTGACGAAAAACTGATAGTGAATTGTAACATTCGGGGCCACCTAATGACGATGGATCACTCAAATTGCGTCCCGATTCAATACATCGTCCTCCAGCCGACTTGTCTCCATGGGTCTATTGCTGCCTCGGGCACCTTATGGCCGTTCTGCTGTGAGTCAAAGATTTTCGAATCGGACGAAAAACTGATAGTGAATTGTAACGTTCAGGGCCACCTAATGATGATGGATCACTCAAATTGCGTCCCGATTCAATACATCGTCCTCCAGCAGACTTGTCTCCATGGGTCTATTGCTGCCTCGGGCACCTTATGGCCGTTCTGCTGTGACTCGAAGATTTTCGAATCGGACGAAAAACTGATAGTGAATTATAACGTTCAGGGCCTCCTAATGACGATGGAACACTCAAATTGCATCCCGATTCAATACATCATCCTCCAGCAGACCTGTCTCCATGGGTCTATTGCTGCCTCGGGCACCTTATGGCCGTTCTGCTGTGAGTCAAAGATTTTCGAATCGGACGAAAAACTGATAGTGAATTGTAACATTCAGGGCCACCTAATGACGATGGACCACACAAATTGCGTCCCGATTCAATACATCGTCCTCCAGCCGACTTGACTCCATGGATCTATTGCTGCCTCGGGCACCTTATGGCCGTTCTGCTGTGAGTCTAGATTATCGAATGGGACGGAAAACTGATAGTGATTGTAACGTTCAGGGCCACCTAATGACGATGGATCACTAAAATTGCGTCCCGATTCAATACATCGTCCTCCAGCCGACTTGTCTCCATGGGTCTATTGCTGCATCGGGCACCTTATAACCGTTCTGCTGTGACTCTAAGATTTTCGAATCGGACGAAAAACTGATAGTGAATTGTAACGCTCTGGGCCACCTAATGACGATGGATCACTCTAATTGCGTCCCGATTCAATACATCGTCCTCCAGCAGACTTGTCTTCACGGGTCTATTGCTGCCTCGGGCACCTTATGGCCGTTCTGCTGTGAGTCAAAGATTTTCGAATCTGACGAAAAACTGATAGTGAATTGTAACGTTCACGGCCTCCTAATGACGATGGAACACTCAAATTGCGTCCCGATTGAATACCTCGTGCTCCAGCAGACTTGTCTCCATGGGTCTATTACTGCCTCGGGCACCTTATGGCCGTTCTGCTGTGAGTCAAGGATTTTCGAATCGGACGAATTGTAACATTCAGGGCCACCTAATGACGATGGACCACACAAATTGCGTCCCGATTCAATACCTCGTCCTCCAGCCGACTTGACTCCATGGGTCTATTGCTGCCTCGGGCACCTTATGGCAGTTCTGCTGTGGGTCAAAGATTTTCGAATCGGACGAAGAACTGATAGTGAATTGTAACGTTCAGGGCCACCTAATGACGATGGATCACTCAAATTGCGTCCCGATTCACTACATCGTCCTCCAGCAGACTTGTCTCCATGGGTCTATTGCTGCCCGGGCACCTTATGGCCGTTCTGCTGTGGCTCAAAGATTTTCGAATCTGACGAAAACCTGATAGTGAATTGTAACATTCATGGCCACCTAATGACGATGGATCACTCAAATTGCGTCCCGATTCAATACATCGTCCTCCAGCCGACTTGTCTCCATGGGTCTATTGCTGCCTCGGGCACCTTATGGCCGTTCTGCTGTGAGTCAAAGATTTTCGAATCGGACGAAAAACTGATAGTGAATTGTAATGTTCAAGGCCACCTAATGATGATGGATCACTCAAATTGCGTCCCGATTCAATACATCGGCCTCCAGCAGACTTGTCTCCATGGGTCTATTGCTGCCTCGGGCACCTTATGGCCGTTCTGCTGTGACTCAAAGATTTTCGAATCGGACGAAAAACTGATAGTGAATTATAACGTTCAGGGCCTCCTAATGACGATAGAACACTCAAATTGCATCCCGATTCAATACATCATCCTCCAGCAGACTTGTCTCCATGGGTCTATTGCTGCCTCGGGAACCTTATGGCCGTTCTGCTGTGAGTCAAAGATTTTCGAATCGGACGAAAAACTGATAGTGAATTGTAACATTCAGGGCCACCTAATGACGATGGACCACACAAATTGCGTCCCGATTTAATACATCGACCTCCAGCCGACTTGACTCCATGGGTCTATTGCTGCCTCGGGCACCTTATGGCCGTTCTGCTGTGAGTCTAGATTATCGAATGGGACGAAAAACTTATAGTGAATTGTAACGTTCAGGGCCACCTAATGACGATGGATCACTCAAATTGCGTCCCGATTCAATACATCGTCCTCCAGCAGACTTGTCTCCATGGGTCTATTGCTGCCTCGGGCACCTTATGGCCGTTCTGCTGTGAGTCAAAAATTTTCGAATCGGATGAAAAACTGATAGTGAATTGTAACTCTCAGGGCCACCTAATGACGATGGATCACTCAAATTGCGTCCCGATTCAATACATCGTCCACCAGCAGACTTGTCTCCATGGGTCTATTGCTGCCTCGGGCACCTTATGGTCGGTCTCCCGTAAGTCTAGATTTTCGAATCGGACGAAAAACTGATAGTGAATTGTAACGTTCAGGGCCTCCTAATGACGATGGAACACTCAAATTGCGTCCCGATTCAATACCTCGTACTCCAGCAGACTTGTCTCCATGGGTCTATTGCTGCCTCGGGCACCTTATGGCCGTTCTGCTGTGAGTCAAAGATTTTCGAATCGGACGAAAAACTGATAGTGAATTGTAACGTTCAGGGCCACCTAATGACGATGGATCACTGAAATTGCGTCCCGATTCAATACATCGTCCTCCAGCCGACTTGTCTCCATGGGTCTATTGCTGCCTCGGGCACCTTATGGCCGTTCTTCTGTGAGACAAAGTTTTTCTAATCGGACGAAAAACTGATAGTGAATTGTAACGGTCAGGGCCACCTAATGACGATGGATCACTCAAATTGCGTCCCGATTCAATACATCGTCCTCCAGCAGACTTGTCTTCACGGGTCTATTGCTGCCTCGGGCACCTTATGGCCGTTCTGCTGTGAGTCAAAGATTTTCGAATCTGACGAAAAACTGATAGTGAATTGTAACGTTCACGGCCTCCTAATGACGATGGAACACTCAAATTGCGTCCCGATTCAATACATCGTCTTCCAGCAGACTTGTCTCCATGGGTCTATTGCTGCCTCGGGCACCTTATGGCCGTTCTGCTGTGAGTCAAAGATATGCGAATTTGACGAAAAACTGATAGTAACATTCAGGGCCACCTAATAACGATGGATCATTCAAATTGCGTCCCGATTCAATACATCGTCCTCCAGCCGACTTGTCTCCATGGGTCTATTGCTTCCTCGGGCACCTTATGGCCGTTCTGCTGTGACTCAAAGATTTTCGAATCGGACGAAAAACTGATAGTGAATTGTAACGTTCAGGGCTTCCTAATGACGATGGAACACTCAAATTGCGTCCCGATTCAATACATCGTCCTCCAGCAGACTTGTCTCCATGGGTCTATTGCTGCCTCGGGCACCTTATGGCCGTTCTGCTGTGAGTCAAGGATTTTCGAATCGGACGAATTGTAACATTCAGGGCCACCTAATGACGATGGACCACACAAATTGCGTCCCGATTCAATACCTCGTCCTCCAGCCGACTTGTCTCCATGGGTCTATTGCTGCCTCGGGCACCTTATGGCAGTTCTGCTGTGGGTCAAAGATTTTCGAATCGGACGAAGAACTGATAGTGAATTGTAACGTTCAGGGCCACCTAATGACGATGGATCACTCAAATTGCGTCCCGATTCACTACATCGTCCTCCAGCAGACTTGTCTCCATGGGTCTATTGCTGCCCGGGCACCTTATGGCCGTTCAGCTGTGACTCAAAGATTTTCGAATCTGACGAAAAACGGATAGTGAATTGTAACATTCAGGGCCACCTAATGACGATGGATCACTCAAATTGCGTCCCGATTCAATACATCGTCCTCCAGCAGACTTGTCTTCACGGGTCTATTGCTGCCTCGGGCACCTTATGGCCGTTCTGCTGTGAGTCAAAGATTTTCGAATCTGACGAAAAACTGATAGTGAATTGTAACGTTCACGGCCTCCTAATGACGATGGAACACTCAAATTGCGTTCCGATTGAATACCTCGTGCTCCAGCAGACTTGTCTCCATGGGTCTATTGCTGCCTCGGGCACCTTATGGCCGTTCTGCTGTGAGTCAAGGATTTTCGAATCGGACGAATTGTAACATTCAGGGCCACCTAATGACGATGGATCACTCAAATTGCGTCCCGATTCACTACATCGTCCTCCAGCAGACTTGTGTCCATGGGTCTATTGCTGCCCGGGCACCTTATGGCCGTTCTGCTGTGACTCAAAGATTTTCGAATCTGACGAAAACCTGATAGTGAATTGTAACATTCATGGCCACCTAATGACGATGGATCACTCAAATTGCGTCCCGATTCAATACATCGTCCTCCAGCCGACTTGTCTCCATGGGTCTATTGCTGCCTCGGGCACCTTATGGCCGTTCTGCTGTGAGTCAAAGATTTTCGAATCGGACGAAAAACTGATAGTGAATTGTAACGTTCAAGGCCACCTAATGATGATGGATCACTCAAATTGCGTCCCGATTCAATACATCGGCCGCCAGCAGACTTGTCTCCATGGGTCTATTGCTGCCTCGGGCACCTTATGGCCGTTCTGCTGTGACTCAAAGATTTTCGAATCGGACGAAAAACTGATAGTGAATTATAACGTTCAGGGCCTCCTAATGACGATGGAACACTCAAATTGCATCCCGATTCAATACATCATCCTCCAGCAGACTTGTCTCCATGGGTCTATTGCTGCCTCGGGAACCTTATGGCCGTTCTGCTGTGAGTCAAAGATTTTCGAATCGGACGAAAAACTGATAGTGAATTGTAACATTCAGGGCCACCTAATGACGATGGACCACACAAATTGCGTCCCGATTCAATACATCGTCCTCCAGCCGACTTGACTCCATGGGTCTATTGCTGCCTCGGGCACCTTATGGCCGTTCTGCTGTGAGTCTAGATTATCGAATGGGACGAAAAACTTATAGTGAATTGTAACGTTCAGGGCCACCTAATGACGATGGATCACTCAAATTGCGTCCCGATTCAATACATCGTCCTCCAGCAGACTTGTCTCCAGGGGTCTATTGCTGCCTCGGGCACCTTATGGCCGTTCTGCTGTGAGTCAAAAATTTTCGAATCGGATGAAAAACTGATAGTGAATTGTAACTCTCAGGGCCACCTAATGACGATGGATCACTCAAATTGCGTCCCGATTCAATACATCGTCCACCAGCAGACTTGTCTCCATGGGTCTATTGCTGCCTCGGGCACCTTATGGTCGGTCTCCCGTAAGTCTAGATTTTCGAATCGGACGAAAAACTGATAGTGAATTGTAACGTTCAGGGCCTCCTAATGACGATGGAACACTCAAATTGCGTCCCGATTCAATACCTCGTACTCCAGCAGACTTGTCTCCATGGGTCTATTGCTGCCTCGGGCACCTTATGGCCGTTCTGCTGTGAGTCAAAGATTTTCGAATCGGACGAAAAACTGATAGTGAATTGTAACGTTCAGGGCCACCTAATGACGATGGATCACTGAAATTGCGTCCCGATTCAATACATCGTCCTCCAGCCGACTTGTCTCCATGGGTCTATTGCTGCCTCGGGCACCTTATGGCCGTTCTTCTGTGAGACAAAGTTTTTCTAATCGGACGAAAAACTGATAGTGAATTGTAACGGTCAGGGCCACCTAATGACGATGGATCACTTATGGCCGTTCTGCTGTGACTCAAAGATTTTCGAATCGGACGAAAAACTGATAGTGAATTATAACGTTCAGGGCCTCCTAATGACGATAGAACACTCAAATTGCATCCCGATTCAATACATCATCCTCCAGCAGACTTGTCTCCATGGGTCTATTGCTGCCTCGGGAACCTTATGGCCGTTCTGCTGTGAGTCAAAGATTTTCGAATCGGACGAAAAACTGATAGTGAATTGTAACATTCAGGGCCACCTAATGACGATGGACCACACAAATTGCGTCCCGATTTAATACATCGACCTCCAGCCGACTTGACTCCATGGGTCTATTGCTGCCTCGGGCACCTTATGGCCGTTCTGCTGTGAGTCTAGATTATCGAATGGGACGAAAAACTTATAGTGAATTGTAACGTTCAGGGCCACCTAATGACGATGGATCACTCAAATTGCGTCCCGATTCAATACATCGTCCTCCAGCAGACTTGTCTCCATGGGTCTATTGCTGCCTCGGGCACCTTATGGCCGTTCTGCTGTGAGTCAAAAATTTTCGAATCGGATGAAAAACTGATAGTGAATTGTAACTCTCAGGGCCACCTAATGACGATGGATCACTCAAATTGCGTCCCGATTCAATACATCGTCCACCAGCAGACTTGTCTCCATGGGTCTATTGCTGCCTCGGGCACCTTATGGTCGGTCTCCCGTAAGTCTAGATTTTCGAATCGGACGAAAAACTGATAGTGAATTGTAACGTTCAGGGCCTCCTAATGACGATGGAACACTCAAATTGCGTCCCGATTCAATACCTCGTACTCCAGCAGACTTGTCTCCATGGGTCTATTGCTGCCTCGGGCACCTTATGGCCGTTCTGCTGTGAGTCAAAGATTTTCGAATCGGACGAAAAACTGATAGTGAATTGTAACGTTCAGGGCCACCTAATGACGATGGATCACTGAAATTGCGTCCCGATTCAATACATCGTCCTCCAGCCGACTTGTCTCCATGGGTCTATTGCTGCCTCGGGCACCTCATGGCCGTTCTTCTGTGAGACAAAGTTTTTCTAATCGGACGAAAAACTGATAGTGAATTGTAACGGTCAGGGCCACCTAATGACGATGGATCACTCAAATTGCGTCCCGATTCAATACATCGTCCTCCAGCAGACTTGTCTTCACGGGTCTATTGCTGCCTCGGGCACCTTATGGCCGTTCTGCTGTGAGTCAAAGATTTTCGAATCTGACGAAAAACTGATAGTGAATTGTAACGTTCACGGCCTCCTAATGACGATGGAACACTCAAATTGCGTCCCGATTCAATACATCGTCTTCCAGCAGACTTGTCTCCATGGGTCTATTGCTGCCTCGGGCACCTTATGGCCGTTCTGCTGTGAGTCAAAGATATGCGAATTTGACGAAAAACTGATAGTAACATTCAGGGCCATCTAATAACGATGGATCATTCAAATTGCGTCCCGATTCAATACATCGTCCTCCAGCCGACTTGTCTCCATGGGTCTATTGCTTCCTCGGGCACCTTATGGCCGTTCTGCTGTGACTCAAAGATTTTCGAATCGGACGAAAAACTGATAGTGAATTGTAACGTTCAGGGCTTCCTAATGACGATGGAACACTCAAATTGCGTCCCGATTCAATACATCGTCCTCCAGCAGACTTGTCTCCATGGGTCTATTGCTGCCTCGGGCACCTTATGGCCGTTCTGCTGTGAGTCAAGGATTTTCGAATCGGACGAATTGTAACATTCAGGGCCACCTAATGACGATGGACCACACAAATTGCGTCCCGATTCAATACCTCGTCCTCCAGCCGACTTGTCTCCATGGGTCTATTGCTGCCTCGGGCACCTTATGGCAGTTCTGCTGTGGGTCAAAGATTTTCGAATCGGACGAAGAACTGATAGTGAATTGTAACGTTCAGGGCCACCTAATGACGATGGATCACTCAAATTGCGTCCCGATTCACTACATCGTCCTCCAGCAGACTTGTGTCCATGGGTCTATTGCTGCCCGGGCACCTTATGGCCGTTCTGCTGTGACTCAAAGATTTTCGAATCTGACGAAAACCTGATAGTGAATTGTAACATTCATGGCCACCTAATGACGATGGATCACTCAAATTGCGTCCCGATTCAATACATCGTCCTCCAGCCGACTTGTCTCCATGGGTCTATTGCTGCCTCGGGCACCTTATGGCCGTTCTGCTGTGAGTCAAAGATTTTCGAATCGGACGAAAAACTGATAGTGAATTGTAACGTTCAAGGCCACCTAATGATGATGGATCACTCAAATTGCGTCCCGATTCAATACATCGGCCGCCAGCAGACTTGTCTCCATGGGTCTATTGCTGCCTCGGGCACCTTATGGCCGTTCTGCTGTGACTCAAAGATTTTCGAATCGGACGAAAAACTGATAGTGAATTATAACGTTCAGGGCCTCCTAATGACGATGGAACACTCAAATTGCATCCCGATTCAATACATCATCCTCCAGCAGACTTGTCTCCATGGGTCTATTGCTGCCTCGGGAACCTTATGGCCGTTCTGCTGTGAGTCAAAGATTTTCGAATCGGACGAAAAACTGATAGTGAATTGTAACATTCAGGGCCACCTAATGACGATGGACCACACAAATTGCGTCCCGATTCAATACATCGTCCTCCAGCCGACTTGACTCCATGGGTCTATTGCTGCCTCGGGCACCTTATGGCCGTTCTGCTGTGAGTCTAGATTATCGAATGGGACGAAAAACTTATAGTGAATTGTAACGTTCAGGGCCACCTAATGACGATGGATCACTCAAATTGCGTCCCGATTCAATACATCGTCCTCCAGCAGACTTGTCTCCAGGGGTCTATTGCTGCCTCGGGCACCTTATGGCCGTTCTGCTGTGAGTCAAAAATTTTCGAATCGGATGAAAAACTGATAGTGAATTGTAACTCTCAGGGCCACCTAATGACGATGGATCACTCAAATTGCGTCCCGATTCAATACATCGTCCACCAGCAGACTTGTCTCCATGGGTCTATTGCTGCCTCGGGCACCTTATGGTCGGTCTCCCGTAAGTCTAGATTTTCGAATCGGACGAAAAACTGATAGTGAATTGTAACGTTCAGGGCCTCCTAATGACGATGGAACACTCAAATTGCGTCCCGATTCAATACCTCGTACTCCAGCAGACTTGTCTCCATGGGTCTATTGCTGCCTCGGGCACCTTATGGCCGTTCTGCTGTGAGTCAAAGATTTTCGAATCGGACGAAAAACTGTAACGTTCAGGGCCACCTAATGACGATGGATCACTGAAATTGCGTCCCGATTCAATACATCGTCCTCCAGCCGACTTGTCTCCATGGGTCTATTGCTGCCTCGGGCACCTTATGGCCGTTCTTCTGTGAGACAAAGTTTTTCTAATCGGACGAAAAACTGATAGTGAATTGTAACGGTCAGGGCCACCTAATGACGATGGATCACTCAAATTGCGTCCCGATTCAATACATCGTCCTCCAGCAGACTTGTCTTCACGGGTCTATTGCTGCCTCGGGCACCTTATGGCCGTACTGCTGTGAGTCAAAGATTTTCGAATCTGACGAAAAACTGATAGTGAATTGTAACGTTCACGGCCTCCTAATGACGATGGAACACTCAAATTGCGTCCCGATTCAATACATCGTCTTCCAGCAGACTTGTCTCCATGGGTCTATTGCTGCCTCGGGCACCTTATGGCCGTTCTGCTGTGAGTCAAAGATATGCGAATTTGACGAAAAACTGATAGTAACATTCAGGGCCACCTAATAACGATGGATCATTCAAATTGCGTCCCGATTCAATACATCGTCCTCCAGCCGACTTGTCTCCATGGGTCTATTGCTTCCTCGGGCACCTTATGGCCGTTCTGCTGTGACTCAAAGATTTTCGAATCGGACGAAAAACTGATAGTGAATTGTAACGTTCAGGGCCTCCCAATGACGATGGAACACTCAAATTGCGTCCCGAATCAATACATCGTCCTCCAGCAGACTTGTCTCCATGGGTCTATTGCTGCCTCGGGCACCTTATGGCCGTTCTGCTGTGAGTCAAGGATTTTCGAATCGGACGAATTGTAACATTCAGGGCCACCTAATGACGATGGACCACACAAATTGGGTCCCGATTCAATACCTCGTCCTCCAGCCGACTTGACTCCATGGGTCTATTGCTGCCTCGGGCACCTTATGGCAGTTCTGCTGTGGGTCAAAGATTTTCGAATCGGACGAAGAACTGATAGTGAATTGTAACGTTCAGGGCCACCTAATGACGATGGATCACTCAAATTGCGTCCCGATTCACTACATCGTCCTCCAGCAGACTTGTCTCCATGGGTCTATTGCTGCCCGGGCACCTTATGGCCGTTCAGCTGTGACTCAAAGATTTTCGAACCTGACGAAAAACGGATAGTGAATTGTAACATTCAGGGCCACCTAATGACGATGGATCACTCAAATTGCGTCCCGATTCAATACATCGTCCTCCAGCCGACTTGTCTCCATGGGTCTATTGCTGCCTCGGGCACCTTATGGCCGTTCTGCTGTGAGTCAAAGATTTTCGAATCGGACGAAAAACTGATAGTGAATTGTAACGTTCAAGGCCACCTAATGATGATGGATCACTCAAATTGCGTCCCGATTCAATACATCGGCCTCCAACAGACTTGTCTCCATGGGTCTATTGCTGCTTCGGGCACCTTATGGCCGTTCTGCTGTGACTCAAAGATTTTCGAATCGGACGAAAAACTGATAGTGAATTATAACGTTCAGGGCCACCTAATGACGATGGAACACTCAAATTGCATCCCGATTCAATACATCATCCTCCAGCAGATTTGTCTCCATGGGTCTATTGCTGCCTCGGGAACCTTATGGCCGTTCTGCTGTGAGTCAAAGATTTTCGAATCGGACGAAAAACTGATAGTGAATTGTAACATTCAGGGCCACCTAATGACGGTGGACCACACAAATTGCGTCCCGATTCAGTACATCGTCCTCCAGCCGACTTGACTCCATGGGTCTATTGCTGCCTCGGGCACCTTATGGCCGTTCTGCTGTGAGTCTAGATTATCGAATGGGACGAAAAACTGATAGTGAATTGTAACGTTCAGGGCCACCTAATGACGATGGATCACTCAAATTGCGTCCCGATTCAATACATCGTCCTCCAGCAGACTTGTCTCCATGGGGCTATTGCTGCCTCGGGCACCTTATGGCCGTTCTGCTGTGATTCAAAAATTTTCGAATCGAACGAAAAACTGATAGTGAACTGTAACTCTCAGGGCCACCTAATGACGATGGATCACTCAAATTGCGTCCCGATTCAATACATCGTCCACCAGCAGACTTGTCTCCATGGGTCTATTGCTGCCTCGGGCACTTTATGGTCGTTCTCCCGTAAGTCTAGATTTTCGAATCGGACGAAAAACTGATAGTGAATTGTAACGTTCAGGGCCTCCTAATGACGATGGAACACTCAAATTGCGTCCCGATTCAATACATCGTCCTCCAGCAGACTTGTATTCACGGGTCTATTGCTGCCTCGGGCACCTTATGGCCGTTCTGGCGTGAGTCAAAAATTTTCGAATCTGACGAAAAACTGATAGTGAATTGTAACATTCAGGGCCACCTAATGACGATGGATGACTCAAATTGCGTCCCGATACAATTCATCGTCCTCCAGCCGACTTGTCTCCATGGGTCTATTGCTGCCTCGGGCACCTTATGGCCGTTCTGCTGTGACTCAAAGATTTTCGAATCTGACGAAAACCTGATAGTGAATTGTAACATTCAGGGTCACCTAATGACGATGGAACACTCAAATTGCGTCCCAATTCAATACATCGTCCTCCAGCAGACTTGTCTCCATGGGTCTATTGCTGCCTCGGGCACCTTATGGCCGTTCTGCTGTGAGTCAAAGATTTTCGAATCGGACGAAAAACTGATAGTGAATTGTAACATTCAGGGCCACCTAATGACGATGGATCACTCAAATTGCGTCCCGATTCAATACATCGTCCTCCAGCCGACTTGTCTCCATGGGTCTATTGCTGCCTCGGGCACCTTATGGCCGTTCTGCTGTGACTCGAAGATTTTCGAATCTGACGAAAACCTGATAGTGAATTGTAACATTCAGGGTCACCTAATGACGATGGAACACTCAAATTGCGTCCCGATTCAATACATCGACCTCCAGCAGACTTGTCTCCATGGGTCTATTGCTGCCTCGGGCACCTTATGGCCGTTCTGCTGTGAGTCAAAGATTTTCGAATCGGACGAAAAACTGATAGTGAATTGTAACGTTCAGGGCCACCTAATGACGATGGATCACTCAAATTGCGTCCCGATTCAATACATCGTCCTCCAGCAGACTTGTCTCCATGGGTCTATTGCTGCCTCGGGCACCTTATTGCCGTTCTGCTGTGAGTCAAAAATTTTCGAATCGGATGAAAAACTGATAGTGAATTGTAACTTTCAGGGCCACCTAATGACGATGGATCGCTCAAATTGCGTCCCGATTCAATACATCGTCCACCAGCAGACTTGTCTCCATGGGTCTATTGCTGCCTCGGGCACCTAATGGTCGTTCTCCCGTAAGTCTAGATTTTCGAATCGGACGAAAAACTGATAGTGAATTGTAACGTTCAGGGCCTCCTAATGACGATGGAACACTCAAATTGCGTCCCGATTCAATACCTCGTGCTCCAGCAGACTTGTCTCCATGGGTCTATTGCTGCCTCGGGCACCTTATGGCCGTTCTGCTGTGAGTCAAAGATTTTCGAATCGGACGAAAAACTAATAGTGAATTGTAACGTTCACGGCCTGCTAATGACGATGGAACACTCAAATTGCGTCCCGATTCAATACATCGTCTTCCAGCAGACTTGTCTCCATGGGTCTACTGCTGCCTCGGGCACATTATGGCCGTTCTGCTGTGAGTCAAAGATATGCGAATTTGACGAAAAACTGATAGTAACATTCAGGGCCACCTAATGACGATGGATCATTCAAATTGCGTCCCGATTCAATACATCGTCCTCGAGCCGACTTGTCTCCATGGGTCTATTGCTTCCTCGGGCACCTTATGGCCGTTCTGCTGTGACTCAAAGATTTTCGAATCGGACGAAAAACTGATAGTGAATTGTAACGTTCAGGGCCTCCTAATGACGATGGATCACTCAAATTGGGTCCCGATTCAATACATCGTCCTCCAGCAGACTTGTCTTCACGGGTCTATTGCTGCCTCGGGCACCTTATGGCCGTGCTGGCGTGAGTCAAAAATTTTCGAATCTGACGAAAAACCGATAGTGAATTGTAACATTCAGGGCCACCTAATGACGATGGATCACTCAAATTGCGTCCCCATTCAATACATCGTCCTCCAGCCGACTTGTCTCCATGGGTCTATTGCTGCCTCGGGTACGTTATGGCCGTTCTGCTGTGAGTCAAAGATTTTCGAATCTGACGAAAAACTGATAGTGAATTGTAACATTCGGGGCCACCTAATAACGATGGATCACTCAAATTGCGTCCCGATTCAATACATCGTCCTCCAGCCGACTTGTCTCCATGGGTCTATTGCTGCCTCGGGCACCTTATGGCCGTTCTGCTGTGAGTCAAAGATTTTCGAATCGGACGAAAAACTGATAGTGAATTGTAACGTTCAGGGCCACCTAATGACGATGGAAAACTCAAATTGCGTCCAGATTCAATACATCGTCCTCCAGCCGACTTGTCTCCATGGGTCTATTGCTGCCTCGGGCACCTTATTGCCGTTCTGCTGTGACTCAAAGATTTTCGAATCTGACGAAAAACTGATAGTGAATTGTAACTTTCAGGGCCTCCTAATGACGATGGACACTCAAATTGCGTCCCGATTCAATACATCGTCCTCCAGCAGACTTGTCTTCACGGGTCTATTGCTGCCTCGAGCACCTTATGGCCGTTCTGCTGTGAGTCAAAGATTTTCGAATCGGACGAAAAACTGATAGTGAATTGTAACGATGGAAAACTCAAATTGCGTCCAGATTCAATACATCGTCCTCCAGCAGACTTGTCTTCACGGGTCTATTGCTGCCTCGGGCACCTTATGGCCGTTCTGCTGTGAGTCAAAGATTTTCGAATCTGACGAAAAACTAATAGTGATAGTAAATTGTAACATTCAGGGCCACCTAATGAGGATGGATCACTCAAATTGCGCCCCGATTCAATACATCGTCCTCCAGCTGACTTGTCTCCATGGGCCTATTGCTGCCTCGGGCACCTTATGGCCGTTCTGCTGTGAGTCAAAGTTTTTCGAATCGGACGAAAATCTGATAGTGAATTGTAACTTTCAGGGCCACCTAATGACGATGGATCACTCAAATTGCGTCCCGATTCAATACATCGTCTTCCAGCCGACTTGTCTCCATGGGTCTATTGCTGCCTCGGGCACCTTATGGCCGTTCTGCTGTGAGTCAAAAAATTTTCGAATCGGACGAAAAACTGATAGTGAATTGTAACGTTCAGGGCCACCTAATGACGATGGAAAACTCAAATTGCGTCCAGATTCAATACATCGTCCTCCAGCCGACTTGTCTCCATGGGTCTATTGCTGCCTCGGGCACCTTATTGCCGATCTGTTGTGACTCAAAGATTTTCGAATCTGACGAAAAACTGATAGTGAATTGTAACTTTCAGGGCCTCCTAATGACGATGGAACACTCAAATTGCGTCCCGATTCAATACATCGTCCTCCAGCAGACTTGTCTTCACGGGTCTATTGCTGCCTCGAGCACCTTATGGCCGTTCTGCTGTGAGTCAAAGATTTTCGAATCGGACGAAAAACTGATAGTGAATAGTAACGTTCAAGGCCTCCTAATGACGATGGAACACTCAAATTGCGTCCCGATTCAATACATCGTCCTCCAGCAGACGTGTCTTCACGGGTCTATTGCTGCCTCGCGCTCCTTATAGCCGTTCTGCTGTGAGTCAAAGATTTTTGTATCTGACGAAAAACTGATAGTGATAGTAAATTGTAACATTCAGGGCCACCTAATGACGATGGATCAGTCAAATTGCGTCCCGATTCAATACATCGTCCTCCAGCTGACTTGTCTCCATGGGTCTATTGCTGCCTTTGGCACCTTATGGCCGTTCTGCTGTGAGTCAAAGTTTTTCGAATCGGACGTAAATCTGATAGTGAATTGTAACTTTCAGGGCCACCTAATGACGATGGATCACTCAAATTGCGTCCCGATTCAATACATCGTCCTCCAGCTGACTTGTTTCCATGGGTCTATTGCTGCCTCGGGCACCTTATGGCCATTCTGCTGTGAGTCAAAGATTTTCGAATCGGACGAAAAACTGATAGTGAATTGTAACTTTCAGGGCCACCTAATGACGATGGATCACTCAAATTGCGTCCCGATTCAATACATCGTCCACCAGCAGACTTGTCTCCATGGGTCTATTGCTGCCTCGCGCACCTTATGGTCGTTCTCCCGTGAGTCTAGATTTTCGAGTCGGACGACAAACTGATAGTGAATTGTAACGTTCAGGGCCTCCTAATGACGATGGAAGACTCAAATTGCGTCCCGATTCAGTACCTCGTGCTCCAGCAGACTTGTCTCCATGCGTTTATTGCTGCCTCGGGCACCTTATGGCCGTTCTGCTGTGACTCAAATTTTTCGAATCGGACGAAAAGCTAATAGTGAATTGTAACATTCAGGGCCACCTAATGACGATGGATCACTCAAATTGCGTCCCGATTCAATACATCGTTCTCTAGCCGACTTGTCTCCATGGGTCAATTGCTGCCTCGGGCACCTTATGGCCGTTCTGCTGTGAGTCTAGATTATCGAATGGGACGAAAAACTGATAGTGAATTGTTACGTTCAGGGCCACCTAATGACGATGGATCACTCAAATTGCGTCCCGATTCAATACATCGTCCTCCAGCAGACTTGTCTCCATGGGTCTATTGCTGCCTCGGGCACCTCATGGCCGTTCAGCTGTGAGTCAAAAATTTTCGAATCGGATGAAAAACTGATAGTGAATTGTAACTTTCAGGGCCACCTAATGACGATGGATCACTCAAATTGCGTCCCGATTCAATACATCGTCCACCAGCAGACTTGTCTCCATGGGTCTATTGCTGCCTCTGGCACCTTATGGTCGTTCTCCAATAAGTCTAGATTTTCGAATCGGACGAAAAACTGATAGTGAATTGTAACATTCAGGGCCACCTAATGACGATGGACCACACAAATTGCGTCCCGATTCAATACATCGTCCTCCAGCCGACTTGTCTCCATGGGTCTATTGCTGCCTCGGGCACCTTATGGCCGTTCTGCTGTGAGTCAAAGATTTTCGAATCGGACGAATAACTGATAGTGAATTGTAACGTTCAGGGCCACCTAATGACGATGGATCACTCAAACTGCGTCCCGATTCAATACATCGTCCTCCAGCCGACTTGTCTCCATGGGTCTATTGCTGCCTCGGGCACCTTATGGCCGTTCTTCTGTGAGACAAAGTTTTTCGAATCGGACGAAAACCTGATAGTGAATTGTAACGGTCAGGGCCACCTAATGACGATGGATCACTCAAATTGCGTCCCGATTCAATACATCGTACTCCAGCAGACTTGTCTTCACGGGTCTATTGTTGCCTCGGGCCCCTTATGGCCGTTCTGCTGTGAGTCAAAGATTTTCGAATCTGACGAAAAACTGATAGTGAATTGTAACGTTCACGGCCTCCTAATGACGATGGAACACTCAAATTGCGTCCCGATTCAATACATCGTCTTCCAGCAGTCTTGTCTCCATGGGTCTATTGCTGCCTCGGGCACCTTATGGCCGTTCTGCTGTGAGTCAAAGATATGCGAATTTGACGAAAAACTGATAGTAACATTCAGGGCCACCTAATGACGATGGATCATTCAAATTGCGTCCCGATTCAATACATCGTCCTCCAGCCGACTTGTCTCCATGGGTCTATTGCTTCCTCGGGCACCTTACGGCCGTTCTGCTGTGACTCAAAGATTTTCGAATCGGACGAAAAACTGATAGTGAATTGTAACGTTCAGGGCCTCCTAATGACGATGGAACACTCAAATTGCGTCCCGATTCAATACATCGTCCTCCAGCAGACTTGTCTTCACGGGTCTATTGCTGCCTCGGGCACCTTATGGCCGTTCTGGCGTGAGTCAAAAATTTTCGAATCTGACGAAAAACTGATAGTGATTTGTAACATTCAGGGCCACCTAATGACGATGGATCACTCAAATTGCGTCCCGATACAATACATCGTCCTCCAGCCGACTTGTCTCCATGGGTCTATTGCTGCCTCGGGCACCTTATGGCCGGTCTGCTGTGAGTCAAATATTTTCGAATCGGACGAAATACTGATAGTAACATTCAGGGCCACCTAATGACGATGGATCATTCAAATTGCTTCCCGGTTCAATACATCGTCCTCCAGCAGACTTATCTCCATGGGTCTATTGCTGCCTCGGCACCTTATGGCCGTTCTGCTGTGACTCAAATTTTTCGAATCGGACGAAAAGCTAATAGTGAATTGTAACATTCAGGGCCACCTAATGACGATGGATCACTCAAATTGCGTCCCGATTCAATACATCGTCCTCCAGCCGACTTGTGTCCATGGGTCTATTGCTGCCTCGGGCACCTTATGGCCGTTCTGCTGTGAGTCAAAGATTTTCGAATCGGACGAAAAACTGATAGTGAATTGTAACGTTCAAGGCCACCTAATGATAATGGATCATTCAAATTGCGTCCCGATTCAATACATCGGCCTCCAGCAGACTTGTCTCCATGGGTCTATTGCTGCCTCGGGCACCTTATGGCCGTTCTGCTGTGACTCAAAGATTTTCGAATCGGACGAAAAACTGATAGTGAATTATAACGTTCAGGGCCTCCTAATGACGATGGAACACTCAAATTGCATCCCGATTCAATACATCATCCTCCAGCAGACTTGTCTCCATGGGTCTATTGCTGCCTCGGGCACCTTATGGCCGTTCTGCTGTGAGTCAAAGATTTTCGAATCGGACGAACAACTGATAGTGAATTGTAACATTCAGGGCCACCTAATGACGATGGACCACACAAATTGCGTCCCGATTCAATACATCGTCCTCCAGCCGACTTGACTCCTTGGGTCTATTGCTGCCTCGGGCACCTTATGGCCGTTCTGCTGTGAGTCTAGATTATCGAATGGGACGAAAAACTGATAGTGAATTGTAACGTTCAGGGCCACCTAATGACGATGGATCACTCAAATTGCGTCCCGATTCAATACATCGTCCTCCAGCAGACTTGTCTCCATGGGTCTATTGCTGCCTCGGGCACCTTATGGCCGTTCTGCTGTGAGTCAAAAATTTTCGAATCGGATGAAAAACTGATAGTGAATTGTAACTTTCAGGGCCACCTAATGACGATGGATCACTCAAATTGCGTCCCGATTCAATACATCGTCCACCAGCAGACTTGTCTCCATTGGTCTATTGCTGCCTCGGGAACCTTATGGACGTTCTCCCGTAAGTCTAGATTTTCGAATCGGACGAAAAACTGATAGTGAATTGTAACGTTCAGTGCCTCCTAATGACGATGGAACACTCAAATTGCGTCCCGATTCAATACCTCGTCCTCCAGCAGACTTGTCTTCACGGGTCTATTGCTGCCTCGGGCACCTTATGGCCGTTCTGCTGTGACTCAAAGATTTTCGAATCTGACGAAAACCTGATAGTGAATTGTAACATTCAGGGTCACCTAATGACGATGGAACACTCAAATTGCGTCCCGATTCAATACATCGTCCTCCAGCAGACTTGTCTCCATGGGTCTATTGCTGCCTCGGGCACCTTATGGCCGTTCTGCTGTGAGTCAAAGATTTTCGAATCGGACGAAAAACTGATAGTGAATTGTAACATTCAGGGCCACCTAATGACGATGGATCACTCAAATTGCGTCCCGATTCAATACATCGTCCTCCAGCCGACTTGTCTCCATGGGTCTATTGCTGCCTCGGGTACGTTATGGCCGTTTTGCTGTGAGTTAAAGATTTTCGAATCTGACGAAAAACTGATAGTGAATTGTAACATTCGGGGCCACTTAATGACGATGGATCACTCAAATTGCGTCCCGATTCAATACATCGTCCTCCAGCCGACTTGTCTCCATGGGTCTATTGCTGCCTCAGGCACCTTATGGCCGTTCTGCTGTGAGTCAAAGATTTTCGAATCGGACGAAAAACTGATAGTAACATTCAGGGCCACCTAATGACGATGGATCATTCAAATTGCTTCCCGATTCAAAACATCGTCCTCCAGCAGACTTGTCTCCATGGGTCTATTGCTGCCTCGGGCGTCTTATGGCCGTTCTGCTGTGAGTCAAAGTTTTCGAATCGGACGAAAAACTGATAGTGAATTGTAACATTCAGGGCCACCTAATGACGATGGATCACTCAAATTGCGTCCCGATTCAATACACCGACCTCCAGCAGACTTGTCTTCACGGGTCTATTGCTGCCTCGGGCACCTTATGGCCGTTCTGCTGTGAGTCAAAGATTTTCGAATCTGACGAAAAACTGATAGTGAATTGTAGCGTTCACGGCCTCCTAATGACGATGGAACACTCAAATTGCGTCCCGACTCAATACGTGGTCTTCCAGCAGACTTGTCTCCATGGGTCTATTGCTGCCTCGGGCACCTTATTGCCGTTCTGCTGTGACTCAAAGATATGCGAATTTGACGAAAAACTGATAGTAACATTCAGGGCCACCTAATGACGATGGATCATTCAAATTGCGTCCCGATTCAATACATCGTCCTCCAGCCGACTTGTCTCCATGGGTCTATTGCTTCCTCGGGCACCTTACGGCCGTTCTGCTGTGACTCAAAGATTTTCGAATCGGACGAAAAACTGATAGTGAATTGTAACGTTCAGGGCCTCCTAATGACGATGGAACACTCAAATTGCGTCCCGATTCAATACATCGTCCTCCAGCAGACTTGTCTTCACGGGTATATTGCTGCCTCGGGCACCTTATGGCCGTTCTGCTGTGAGTCAAAAATTTTCGAATCTGACGAAAAACTGATAGTGAATTGTAACGTTCAAGGCCACCTAATGATAATGGATCATTCAAATTGCGTCCCGATTCAATACATCGGCCTCCAGCACACTTGTCTCCATGGGTCTATTGCTGCCTCGGGCACCTTATGGCCGTTCTGCTGTGACTCAAAGATTTTCGAATCGGACGAAAAACTGATAGTGAATTATAACGTTCAGGGCCTCCTAATGACGATGGAACACTCAAATTGCATCCCGATTCAATACATCATCCTCCAGCAGACTTGTCTCCATGGGTCTATTGCTGCCTCGGGCACCTTACGGCCGTTCTGCTGTGAGTCAAAGATTTTCGAATCGGACGAAAAACTGATAGTGAATTGTAACATTCAGGGCCACCTAATGACGATGGACCACACAAATTGCGTCCCGATTCAATACATCGTCCTCCAGCCGACTTGACTCCATGGGTCTATTGCTGCCTCGGGCACCTTATGGCCGTTCTTCTGTGAGTCTAGATTATCGACTGGACGAAAAACTGATAGTGAATTGTAACGTTCAGGGCCACCTAATGACTATGGATCACTCAAATTGCGTCCCGATTCAATACATCGTCCTCCAGCAGACTTGTCTCCATGGGTCTATTGCTGCCTCGGGCACCTTATGGCCGTTCTGCTGTGAGTCAAAAATTTTCGAATCGGATGAAAAACTGATAGTGAATTGTAACTTTCAGGGCCACCTAATGACGATGGATCACTCAAATTGCGTCCCGATTCAATACATCGTCCACCAGCAGACTTGTCTCCATGGGTCTATTGCTGCCTCGGGCACCTTATGGACGTTCTCCCGTAAGTCTAGATTTTCGAATCGGACGAAAAACTGATAGTGAATTGTAACGTTCAGGGCCTCCTAATGACGATGGAACACTCAAATTGCGTCCCGATTCAATACATCGTCCTCCAGCCGACTTGTCTCCATGGGTCTATTGCTGCCTCGGGCACCTAATGGCCGTTCTTCTGAGAGACAAAGTTTTTCGAATCGGACGAAAAACTGATAGTGAATTGTAACGGTCAGGGCCACCTAATGACGATGGATCACTCAAATTGCGTCCCGATTCAATACATCGTCCTCCAGCCGACTTGTCTCCATGGGTCTATTGCTTCCTCGGGCACCTTATGGCCGTTCTGCTGTGACTCAAAGATTTTCGAATCGGACGAAAAACTGATAGTGAATTGTAACGTTCAGGGCCTCCTAATGACGATGGAACACTCAAATTGCGTCCCGATTTAATACATCGTCCTCCAGCAGACTTGTCTTCACGGGTCTATTGCTGCCTCGGGCACCTTATGGCCGTTCTGGCGTGAGTCAAAAATTTTCGAATCTGACGAAAAACTGATAGTGAATTGTAACATTCAGGGCCACCTAATGACGATGGATCACGCAAATTGCGTCCCGATACAATACATCGTCCTCCAGTCGACTTGTCTCCATGGGTCTATTGCTGCCTCGGGCACCTTATGGCCGTTCTGCTGTGACTCAAAGATTTTCGAATCTGACGAAAACCTGATAGTGAATTGTAACATTCAGGGCCACCTAATGACGATGGATCACTCAAATTGCGTCCCGATTCAATACATCGTCCTCCAGCCGACTTGTCTCCATGGGTCTATTGCTGCCTCGGGTACGTTATGGCCGTTCTGCTGTGAGTCAAAGATTTTCGAATCTGACGAAAAACTGATAGTGAATTGTAACATTCGGGGCCACCTAATGACGATGGATCACTCAAATTGCGTCCCGATTCAATACATCGTCCTCCAGCCGACTTGTCTCCATGGGTCTATTGCTGCCTCGGGCACCTTATGGCCGTTCTGCTGTGAGTCAAAGATTTTCGAATCGGACGAAAAACTGATAGTGAATTGTAACGTTCAGGGCCACCTAATGACGATGGAAAACTCAAATTGCGTCCAGATTCAATACATCGTCCTCCAGCCGACTTGTCTCCATGGGTCTATTGCTGCCTCGGGCACCTTATTGCCGTTCTGCTGTGACTCAAAGATTTTCGAATCTGACGAAAAACTGATAGTGAATTGTAACTTTCAGGGCCTCCTAATGACGATGGAACACTCAAATTGGGTCCCGATTCAATACATCGTCCTCCAGCAGACTTGTCTTCACGGGTCTATTGCTGCCTCGAGCACCTTATGGCCGTTCTGCTGTGAGTCAAAGATTTTTGAATCGGACGAAAAACTGATAGTGAATTGTAACGTTCAAGGCCTCCTAATGACGATGGAACACTCAAATTGCGTCCCGATTCAATACATCGTCCTCCAGCAGACTTGTCTTCACGGGTCTATTGCTGCCTCGGGCTCCTTATGGCCGTTCTGCTGTGAGTCAAAGATTTTTGTATCTGACGAAAAACTGATAGTGATAGTGAATTGTAACATTAAGGGCCACCTAATGACGATGGATCACTCAAATTGCGTCCCGATTCAATACATCGTCCTCCAGCTGACTTGTCTCCTTAGGTCTATTGCTGCCTCGGGCGTCTTATGGCCGTTCTGCTGTGAGTCAAAGTTTTCGAATCGGACGAAAAACTGATAGTGATTTGTAACTTTCAGGGCCACCTAATGACGATGGATCACTCAAATTGCGTCCCGATTCAATATATCGTCCTCCAGCCGACTTGTTTCCATGGGTCTTTTGCTGCCTCGGGCACCTTATGGCCGTTCTGGGTGTGACTCAAAGATTTTCGAATCGGACGAAAAACTGATAGTGAATTGTAACTTTCAGGGCCACCTAATGACGATGGATCACTCAAATTGCGTCCCGATTCAATACATCGTCCACCAGCAGACTTGTCTCCATGGGTCTATTGCTGCCTCGCGCACCTTATGGTCGTTCTCCCGTGAGTCTAGATTTTCGAATCGGACGAAAAACTGAAAGTGACTTGTAACGTTCAGGGCCTCCTAATGACGATGGAACATTCAAATTGCGTCCCGATTCAGTACCTCGTGCTCCAGCAGACTTGTCTCCATGGGTCTATTGCTGCCTCGCGCACCTTATGGCCGTTCTGCTGTGAGTCAAAGATTTTCGAATCGGACGAAAAACTGATAGTGAATTGTAAAGTTCGGGGCCACCTAATGACGATGGATTACTCAAATTGCGTCCCGATTCAATACATCGTCCTCCAGCCGACTTGTCTCCATGGGTCTATTGCTGCCTCGGGCACCTTATGGCCCTTCTGGCGTGAGTCAAAGTTTTTCGAATCGGACGAAAAACTGATAGTGAATATTAACGGTCAGGGCCACCTAATGACAATGGATCACTCAATTTGCGTCCCGATTCAATACATCGTCCTCCAGCAGACTTGTCTTCACGGGTCTATTGCTGCCTCGGGCACCTTATGGCCGTTCTGCTGTGAGTCAAAGATTTTCGAATCTGACGAAAAACTGATAGTGAATTGTAACGTTCACGGCCTCCTAATGACGATGGAACACTCAAATTGCGTCCCGATTCAATACATCGGCCTCCAGCAGACTTGTCTCCATGGGTCGATTGCTGCCTCGGGCACCTTACGGCCGTTCTGCTGTGAGTCAAAGATTTTCGAATCTGACGAAAAACTGATAGTGAATTGTAACATTCAGGGCCACCTAATGACGATGCATCACTCAAATTGCGTCCTCCAGCCGATTTGTCTCCTTTGGTCTAATGCTGCCTCGGGAACCTTATGGCCGTTCTGCTGTGAGTCAAAGATTTTCGAATCGGACGAAAAACTGATAGTAAATTGTAACACTCAGGGCCACCTAATGACGATGGACCACACAAATTGCGTCCCGATTCAATACCTCGTCCTCCAGCCGACTTGACTCCATGGGTCTATTGCTGCCTCCTGCACCTTATGGCAGTTCTGCTGTGGGTCAAAGATTTTCGAATCGGACGAAGAACTGATAGTGAATTGTAACGTTCAGGGCCACCTAATGACGATGGATCACTCAAATTGCGTCCCGATGCAATACATCGTCCTCCAGCAGACTTGTCTCCATGGGTCTATTGCTGCCTCGGGCACCTTATGGCCGTTCTGCTGTGAGTCAAAGATTTTCGAATCGGACGAAAAACTGATAGTGAATTGTAACATTCAGGGCCACCTAATGACGATGGACCACACAAATTGCATCCCGATTCAATACTTCGTCCTCCAGCCGACTTGACCCCATTGGTCTATTGGTGCCTCGGGCACCTTATGGCCGTTCTGCTGTGAGTCTAGATTATCGAATGGGACGAAAAACTGATAGTGAATTGTAACGTTCAGGGCCACCTAATGACTATGGATCACTCAAATTGCGTCCCGATTCAATAGATCGTCCTCCAGCAGACTTGTCTCCATGGGTCTATTGCTGCCTCGGGCACCTTATGGCCGTTCTGCTGTGAGTCAAAAATTTTCGAATCGGATGAAAAACTGATAGTGAATTGTAACTTTCAGGGCCACCTAATGACGATGGATCACTCAAATTGCGTCCCGATTCAATACATCGTCCACCAGCAGACTTGTCTCCATGGGTCTATTGCTGCCTCGGGCACCTTATGGACGTTCTCCCGTAAGTCTAGATTTTCGAATCGGACGAAAAACTGATAGTGAATTGTAACGTTCAGGGCCTCCTAATGACGATGGAACACTCAAATTGCGTCCCGATTCAATACCTCGTGCTCCAGCAGACTTGTCTCCATGGGTCTATTGCTGCCTCGGGCACCTTATCGCCGTTCTGCTGTGAGTCAAAGATTTTCGAATCGGACGAAAAACTGATAGTGAATTGTAACGTTCAGGGCCACCTAATGACGATGGATCACTCAAATTGCGTCCCGATTCAATACATCGTCCTCCAGCCGACTTGTCTACATGGGTCTATTGCTGCCTCGGGCACCTAATGGCCGTTCTTCTGAGAGACAAAGTTTTTCGAATCGGACGAATAACTGATAGTGAATTGTAACGGTCAGGGCCACCTAATGACGATGGATCACTCAAATTGCGTCCCGATTCAATACATCGTCCTCCAGCCGACTTGTCTCCATGGGTCTATTGCTTCCTCGGGCACCTTTTGGCCGTTCTGCTGTGACTCAAAGATTTTCGAATCGGACGAAAAACTGATAGTGAATTGTAACGTTCAGGGCCTCCTAATGACGATGGAACACTCAAATTGCGTCCCGATTTAATACATCGTCCTCCAGCAGACTTGTCTTCACGGGTCTATTGCTGCCTCGGGCACCTTATGGCCGTTCTGGCGTGAGTCAAAAATTTACGAATCTGACGAAAAACTGATAGTGAATTGTAACATTCAGGGCCACCTAATGACGATGGATCACTCAAATTGCGTCCCGATACAATACATCGTCCTCCAGCCGACTTGTCTCCATGGGTCTATTGCTGCCTCGGGCACCTTATGGCCGTTCTGCTGTGACTCAAAGATTTTCGAATCTGACGAAAACCTGATAGTGAATTGTAACATTCAGGGTCACCGAATGACGATGGAACACTCAAATTGCGTCCCGATTCAGTACATCGTCCTCCAGCAGACTTGTCTCCATGGGTCTATTGCTGCCTCGGGCACCTTATGGCCGTTCTGCTGTGAGTCAAAGATTTTCGAATCTGACGAAAAACTGATAGTGAATTGTAACATTCAGGGCCACCTAATGACGATGGATCACTCAAATTGCGTCCCGATTCAATACATCGTCCTCCAGCCGACTTGTCTCCATGGGTCTATTGCTGCCTCGGGTACGTTATGGCCGTTCTGCTATGAGTCAAAGATTTTCGAATCTGACGAAAAACTGATAGTGAATTGTAACATTCGGGGCCACCTAATGACGATGGATCACTCAAATTGCGTCCCGATTCAATACATCGTCCTCCAGCCGACTTGTCTCCATGGGTCTATTGCTGCCTCGGGCACCTTCTGGCCGTTCTGCTGTGAGTCAAAGATTTTCGAATCGGACGAAAAACTGATAGTGAATTGTAACATTCAGGGCCACCTAATGAAGATGGAAAACTCAAATTGCGTCCAGATTCAATACATCGTCCTCCAGCCGACTTGTCTCCATGGGTCTATTGCTGCCTCGGGCACCTTATTGCCGTTCTGCTGTGACTCAAAGATTTTCGAATCTGACGAAAAACTGATAGTGAATTGTAACTTTCAGGGCCTCCTAATGACGATGAACACTCAAATTGCGTCCCGATTCAATACATCGTCCTCCAGCAGACTTGTCTTGACGGGTCTATTGCTGCCTTGAGCACCTTATGGCCGTTCTGCTGTGAGTCAAAGATTTTTGTTTCGGACGAAAAACTGATAGTGAATTGTAACGTTCAAGGCCTCCTAATGACGATGGAACACTCAAATTGCGTCCCGATTCAATACATCGTCCTACAGCAGACTTGTCCTCACGGGTCTATTGCTGCCTCGGGCTCCTTATGGCCGTTCTGCTGTGAGTCAAAATTTTTTGTATCTGACGAAAAACTGATAGTGAATTGTAACTTTCAGGGCCACCTAATGACGATGGATCACTCAAATTGCGTCCCGATTCAATACATCGTCCTCCAGCCGACTTGACTCCATGGGTCTATTGCTGCCTCGGGCACCTTATGGCCGTTCTGCTGTGAGTCTAGATTATCGAATGGGACGAAAAACTGATAGTGAATTGTAACGTTCAGGGCCACCTAATGACGATGGATCACTCAAATTGCGTCCCGATTCAATACATCGTCCACCAGCAGACTTGTCTCCATGGGTCTATTGCTGCCTCGGGCACCTTATGGTCGTTCTCCCGTAAGTCTAGATTTTCGAATCGGACGAAAAACTGATAGTGAATTGTAAGGGTTAGGGCCTCCTAATGACGATGGAACACTCAAATTGCGTCCCGATTCAATACCTCGTGCTCCAGCAGACTTGTCTCCATGGGTCTATTGCTGCCTCGGGCACCTTATGGCCGTTCTGCTGTGACTCAAAGATTTTCGAATCGGACGAAAAACTGATAGTGAATTGTAACATTCAGGGCCACCTAATGACGATGGATCACTCAAATTGTGTCCCGATACAATACATCGTCCTCCAGCCGACTTGTCTCCATGGGTCTATTGCTGCCTCGGGCACCTTATGGCCGTTCTGCTGTGAGTCAAAGATTTTCGAATCGGACGAAAAACTGATAGTAACATTCAGGGCCACCTAATGACGATGGATCATTCAAATTGCTTCCCGATTCAATACATCGTCCTCCAGCAGACTTGTCTCCATGGGTCTATTGCTGCCTCGGGCGTCTTATGGCCGTTCTGCTGTGAGTCAAAGTTTTCGAATCGGACGAAAAACTGATAGTGATTTGTAACTTTCAGGGCCACCTAATGACGATGGATTACACAAATTGCGTCCCGATTCAATAAATCGTCCTCCAGCCGACTTGTTTCCATGGGTCTATTGCTGCCTCGGGCACCTTATGGCCGTTCTGCTGTGACTCAAAGATTTTCGAATCGGACGAAAAACTGATAGTGAATTGTAACTTTCAGGGCCACCTAATGACGATGGATCACTCAAATTGCGTCCCGATTCAATACATCGTCCACCAGCAGACTTGTCTCCATGGGTCTATTGCTGCCTCGCGCACCTTATGGTCGTTCTCCCGTGAGTCTAGATTTTCGAATCGGACGAAAAACTGAAAGTGACTTGTAACGTTCAGGGCCTCCTAATGACGATGGAACATTCAAATTGCGTCCCGATTCAGTACCTCGTGCTCCAGCAGACTTGTCTCCATGGGTCTATTGCTGCCTCGCGCACCTTATGGCCGTTCTGCTGTGAGTCAAAGATTTTCGAATCGGACGAAAAACTGATAGTGAATGGTAAAGTTCGGGGCCACCTAATGACGATGGATCACTCAAATTGCGTCCCGATTCAATACATCGTCCTCCAGCGGACTTGTCTCCATGGGTCTATTGCTGCCTCGGGCACCTTATGGCCCTTCTGGCGTGAGTCAAAGTTTTTCGAATCGGACGAAAAACTGATAGTGAATATTAACGGTCAGGGCCACCTAATGTCAATGGATCACTCAATTTGCGTCCCGATTCAATACATCGTCCTCCAGCAGACTTGTCTTCACGGGTCTATTGCTGCCTCGGGCACCTTATGGCCGTTCTGCTGTGAGTCAAAGATTTTCGAATCTGACGAAAAACTGATAGTGAATTGTAACGTTCACGGCCTCCTAATGACGATGGAACACTCAAATTGCGTCCCGATTCAATACATCGGCCTCCAGCAGACTTGTCTTCACGGGTCTATTGCTGCCTCGAGCACCTTATGGCCGTTCTGCTGTGAGTCAAAGATTTTCGAATCGGACGAAAAACTGATAGTGAATTGTAACGTTCAGGGCCACCTAATGACGATGGAAAACTCAAATTGCGTCCAGATTCAATACATCGTCCTCCAGCCGACTTGTCTCCATGGGTCTATTGCTGCCTCGGGCACCTTATTGCCGATCTGCTGTGACTCAAAGATTTTCGATTCTGACGAAAAACTGATAGTGAATTGTAACTTTCAGGGCCTCCTAATGACGATGGAACACTCAAATTGCGTCCCGATTCAATACATCGTCCACCAGCAGACGTGTCTTCACGGGTCTATTGCTGCCTCGCGCTCCTTATGGCCGTTCTGCTGTGAGTCAAAGATTTTTGTATCTGACGAAAAACTGATAGTGACAGTAAATTGTAACATTCAGGGCCACCTAATGACGATGGATCACTCAAATTGCGTCCCGATTCAATACATCGTCCACCAGCAGACTTGTCTCCATGGGTCTATTGCTGCCTCGGGCACCCTATGGCCGTTCTGCTGTGAGTCAAAGATTTTCGAATCGGACGAAAAACTGATAGTGAATTGCAACATTCAGGGCCACCTAATGACGATGGACCACACAAATTGCGTCCCGATTCAATACATCGTCCTCCAGCCGACTTGACTCCATGGGTCTATTGCTGCCTCGAGCACCTTATGGCCGTTCTGCTGTGAGTCTAGATTATCGAATGGGACGAAAAACTGATAGTGAATTGTTACGTTCAGGGCACCTAATGACGATGGATCACTCAAATTGCGTCCCGATTCAATACATCGTCCTCCAGCAGACTTGTCTCCATGGGTCTATTGCTGCCTCGGGCACCTCATGGCCGTTCTGCTGTGAGTCAAAAATTTTCGAATCGGATGAAAAACTGATAGTGAATTGTAACTTTCAGGGCCACCTAATGACGATGGATCACTCAAATTGCGTCCCGATTCAATACATCGTCCACCAGCAGACTTGTCTCCATGGGTCTATTGCTGCCTCGGGCACCTTATGGTCGTTCTCCCGTAAGTCTAGATTTTCGAATCGGACGAAAAACTGATAGTGAATTGTAACATTCAGGGCCACCTAATGACGATGGACCACACAAATTGCGTCCCGATTCAATACATCGTCCTCCAGCCGACTTGTCTCCATGGGTCTATTGCTGCCTCGGGCACCTTATGGCCGTTCTGCTGTGAGTCAAAGATTTTCGAATCGGACGAATAACTGATAGTGAATTGTAACGTTCAGGGCCACCTAATGACGATGGATCACTCAAACTGCGTCCCGATTCAGTACATCGTCCTCCAGCCGACTTGTCTCCATGGGTCTAATGCTGCCTCGGGCACCTTATGGCCGTTCTTCTGTGAGACAAAGTTTTTCGAATCGGACGAAAACCTGATAGTGAATTGTAACGGTCAGGGCCACCTAATGACGATGGATCACTCAAATTGCGTCCCGATTCAATACATCGTCCTCCAGCAGACTTGTCTTCACGGGTCTATTGCTGCCTCGGGCACCTTATGGCCGTTCTGCTGTGAGTCAAAGATTTTCGAATCTGACGAAAAACTGATAGTGAATTGTAACGTTCACGGCCTCCTAATGACGATGGAACACTCAAATTGCGTCCCGATTCAATACATCGTCTTCCAGCAGTCTTGTCTCCATGGGTCTATTGCTGCCTCGGGCACCTTATGGCCGTTCTGCTGTGAGTCAAAGATATGCGAATTTGACGAAAAACTGATAGTAACATTCAGGGCCACCTAATGACGATGGATCATTCAAATTGCGTCCCGATTCAATACATCGTCCTCCAGCCGACTTGTCTCCATGGGTCTATTGCTTCCTCGGGCACCTTACGGCCGTTCTGCTGTGACTCAAAGATTTTCGAATCGGACGAAAAACTGATAGTGAATTGTAACGTTCAGGGCCTCCTAATGACGATGGAACACTCAAATTGCGTCCCGATTCAATACATCGTCCTCCAGCAGACTTGTCTTCACGGGTCTATTGCTGCCTCGGGCACCTTATGGCCGTTCTGGCGTGAGTCAAAAATTTTCGAATCTGACGAAAAACTGATAGTGAATTGTAACATTCAGGGCCACCTAATGACGATGGATCACTCAAATTGCGTCCCGATACAATACATCGTCCTCCAGCCGACTTGTCTCCATGGGTCTATTGCTGCCTCGGGCACCTTATGGCCGGTCTGCTGTGAGTCAAAGATTTTCGAATCGGACGAAATACTGATAGTAACATTCAGGGCCACCTAATGACGATGGATCATTCAAATTGCTTCCCGGTTCAATACATCGTCCTCCAGCAGACTTATCTCCATGGGTCTATTGCTGCCTCGGCACCTTATGGCCGTTCTGCTGTGACTCAAATTTTTCGAATCGGACGAAAAGCTAATAGTGAATTGTAACATTCAGGGCCACCTAATGACGATGGATCACTCAAATTGCGTCCCGATTCAATACATCGTCCTCCAGCCGACTTCTCTCCATGGGTCTATTGCTGGCTCGGGCACCTTATGGCCGTTCTGCTGTGAGTCAAAGATTTTCGAATCGGACGAAAAACTGATAGTGAATTGTAACGTTCAAGGCCACCTAATGATAATGGATCATTCAAATTGCGTCCCGATTCAATACATCGGCCTCCAGCAGACTTGTCTCCATGGGTCTATTGCTGCCTCGGGCACCTTATGGCCGTTCTGCTGTGACTCAAAGATTTTCGAATCGGACGAAAAACTGATAGTGAATTATAAAGTTCAGGGCCTCCTAATGACGATGGAACACTCAAATTGCATCCCGATTCAATACATCATCCTCCAGCAGACTTGTCTCCATGGGTCTATTGCTGCCTCGGGCACCTTATGGTCGTTCTGCTGTGAGTCAAAGATTTTCGAATCGGACGAACAACTGATAGTGAATTGTAACATTCAGGGCCACCTAATGACGATGGACCACACAAATTGCGTCCCGATTCAATACATCGTCCTCCAGCCGACTTGACTCCTTGGGTCTATTGCTGCCTCGGGCACCTTATGGCCGTTCTGCTGTGAGTCTAGGTTACCGAATGGGACGAAAAACTGATAGTGAATTGTAACGTTCAGGGCCACCTAATGACGATGGATCACTCAAATTGCGTCCCGATTCAATACATCGTCCTCCAGCAGACTTGCCTCCATGGGTCTATTGCTGCCTCGGGCACCTTATGGCCGTTCTGCTGTGAGTCAAAAATTTTCGAATCGGATGAAAAACTGATAGTGAATTGTAACTTTCAGGGCCACCTAATGACGATGGATCACTCAAATTGCGTCCCGATTCAATACATCGTCCACCAGCAGACTTGTCTCCATGGGTCTATTGCTGCCTCGGGAACCTTATGGACGTTCTCCCGTAAGTCTAGATTTTCGAATCGGACGAAAAACTGATAGTGAATTGTAACGTTCAGTGCCTCCTAATGACGATGGAACACTCAAATTGCGTCCCGATTCAATACCTCGTCCTCCAGCAGACTTGTCTTCACGGGTCTATTACTGCCTCGGGCACCTTATGGCCGCTCTGGCGTGAGTCAAAAATTTTCGAATCTGACGAAAAACTGATAGTGAATTGTAACATTCAGGGCCACCTAATGACGATGGATCACTCAAATTGCGTCCCGATACAATACATCGTCCTCCAGCCGACTTGTCTCCATGGGTCTATTGCTGCCTCGGGCACCTTATGGCCGTTCTGCTGTGACTCAAAGATTTTCGAATCTGACGAAAACCTGATAGTGAATTGTAACATTCAGGGTCACCTAATGACGATGGAACACTCAAATTGCGTCCCGATTCAATACATCGTCCTCCAGCAGACTTGTCTCCATGGGTCTATTGCTGCCTCGGGCACCATATGGCCGTTCTGCTGTGAGTCAAAAATTTTCGAATCGGACGAAAAACTGATAGTGAATTGTAACATTCAGGGCCACCTAATGACGATGGATCACTCAAATTGCGTCCCGATTCAATACATCGTCCTCCAGCCGACTTGTCTCCATGGGTCTATTGCTGCCTCGGGTACGTTATGGCCGTTCTGCTGTGAGTCAAAGATTTTCGAATCTGACGAAAAACTGATAGTGAATTGTAACATTCGGGGCCACCTAATGACGATGGATCACTCAAATTGCGTCCCGATTCAATACATCGTCCTCCAGCCGACTTGTCTCCATGGGTCTATTGCTGCCTCAGGCACCTTATGGCCGTTCTGCTGTGAGTCAAAGATTTTCGAATCGGACGAAAAACTGATAGTAACATTCAGGGCCACCTAATGACGATGGATCATTCAAATTGCTTCCCGATTCAAAACATCGTCCTCCAGCAGACTTGTCTCCATGGGTCTATTGCTGCCTCGGGCGTCTTATGGCCGTTCTGCTGTGAGTCAAAGTTTGCGAATCGGACGAAAAACTGATAGTGAATTGTAACATTCAGGGCCACCTAATGACGATGGATCACTCAAATTGCGTCCCGATTCAATACACCGACCTCCAGCAGACTTGTCTTCACGGGTCTATTGCTGCCTCGGGCACCTTATGGCCGTTCTGCTGTGAGTCAAAGATTTTCGAATCTGACGAAAAACTGATAGTGAATTGTAACGTTCACGGCCTCCTAATGACGATGGAACACTCAAATTGCGTCCCGATTCAATACATCGTCTTCCAGCAGACTTGTCTCCATGGGTCTATTGCTGCCTCGGGCACCTTATTGCCGTTCTGCTGTGAGTCAAAGATATGCGAATTTGACGAAAAACTGATAGTAACATTCAGGGCCACCTAATGACGATGGATCATTCAAATTGCGTCCCGATTCAATACATCGTCCTCCAGCCGACTTGTCTCCATGGGTCTATTGCTTCCTCGGGCACCTTACGGCCGTTCTGCTGTGACTCAAAGATTTTCGAATCGGACGAAAAACTGATAGTGAATTTTAACGTTCAGGGCCTCCTAATGACGATGGAACACTCAAATTGCGTCCCGATTCAATACATCGTCCTCCAGCAGACTTGTCTTCACGGGTATATTGCTGCCTCGGGCACCTTATGGCCGTTCTGCTGTGAGTCTAGATTATCGAATGGGACGAAAAACTGATAGTGAATTGTAACGTTCAGGGCCACCTAATGACTATGGATCACTCAAATTGCGTCCCGATTCAATACATCGTCCTCCAGCAGACTTGTCTCCATGGGTCTATTGCTGCCTCGGGCACCTTATGGCCGTTCTGCTGTGAGTCAAAAATTTTCGAATCGGATGAAAAACTGATAGTGAATTGTAACTTTCAGGGCCACCTAATGACGATGGATCACTCAAATTGCGTCCCGATTCAATACATCGTCCACCAGCAGACTTGTCTCCATGGGTCTATTGCTGCCTCGGGCACCTTATGGACGTTCTCCCGTAAGTCTAGATTTTCGAATCGGACGAAAAACTGATAGTGAATTGTAACGTTCAGGGCCTCCTAATGACGATGGAACACTCAAATTGCGTCCCGATTCAATACATCGTCCTCCAGCCGACTTGTCTCCATGGGTCTATTGCTGCCTCGGGCACCTAATGGCCGTTCTTCTGAGAGACAAAGTTTTTCGAATCGGACGAAAAACTGATAGTGAATTGTAACGGTCAGGGCCACCTAATGACGATGGATCACTCAAATTGCGTCCCGATTCAATACATCGTCCTCCAGCCGACTTGTCTCCATGGGTCTATTGCTGCCTCGGGCACCTTATGGCCGTTCTGCTGTGACTCAAAGATTTTCGAATCTGACGAAAAACTGATAGTGAATTGTAACATTCAGGGCCACCTAATGACGATGGATCACTCAAATTGCGTCCCGATTCAATACATCGTCCTCCAGCCGACTTGTCTCCATGGGTCTATTGCTGCCTCGGGTACGTTATGGCCGTTCTGCTGTGAGTCAAAGATTTTCGAATCTGACGAAAAACTGATAGGGAATTGTAACATTCGGGGCCACCTAATGACGATGGATCACTCAAATTGCGTCCCGATTCAATACATCGTCCTCCAGCAGACTTGTCTTCACGGGTCTATTGCTGCCTCGGGCACCTTATGGCCGTTCTGGCGTGAGTCAAAAATTTTCGAATCTGACGAAAAACTGATAGTGAATTGTAACATTCAGGGCCACCTAATGACGATGGATCACGCAAATTGCGTCCCGATACAATACATCGTCCTCCAGCCGACTTGTCTCCATGGGTCTATTGCTGCCTCGGGCACCTTATGGCCGTTCTGCTGTGACTCAAAGATTTTCGAATCTGACGAAAACCTGATAGTGAATTGTAACATTCAGGGTCACCGAATGACGATGGAACACTCAAATTGCGTCCCGATTCAATACATCGTCCTCCAGCAGACTTGTCTCCATGGGTCTATTGCTGCCTCGGGCACCTTATGGCCGTTCTGCTGTGAGTCAAAGATTTTCGAATCGGACGAAAAACTGATAGTGAATTGTAACATTCAGGGCCACCTAATGACGATGGATCACTCAAATTGCGTCCCGATTCAATACATCGTCCTCCAGCCGACTTGTCTCCATGGGTCTATTGCTGCCTCGGGTACGTTATGGTCGTTCTGCTGTGAGTCAAAGATTTTCGAATCTGACGAAAAACTGATAGTGAATTGTAACATTCGGGGCCACCTAATGACGATGGATCACTCAAATTGCGTCCCGATTCAATACATCGTCCTCCAGCCGACTTGTCTCCATGGGTCTATTGCTGCCTCGGGCACCTTATGGCCGTTCTGCTGTGAGTCAAAGATTTTCGAATCGGACGAAAAACTGATAGTGAATTGTAACGTTCAGGGCCACCTAATGACGATGGAAAACTCAAATTGCGTCCAGATTCAATACATCGTCCTCCAGCCGACTTGTCTCCATGGGTCTATTGCTGCCTCGGGCACCTTATTGCCGTTCTGCTGTGACTCAAAGATTTTCGAATCTGAAAAAACTGATAGTGAATTGTAACTTTCAGGGCCTCCTAATGACGATGGAACACTCAAATTGCGTCCCGATTCAATACATCGTCCTCCAGCAGACTTGTCTTCACGGGTCTATTGCTGCCTCGAGCACCTTATGGCCGTTCTGCTGTGAGTCAAAGATTTTTGAATCGGACGAAAAACTGATAGTGAATTGTAACGTTCAAGGCCTCCTAATGACGATGGAACACTCAAATTGCGTCCCGATTCAATACATCGTCCTCCAGCAGACTTGTCTTCACGGGTCTATTGCTGCCTTGGGCTCCTTATGGCCGTTCTGCTGTGAGTCAAAGATTTTTGTATCTGACGAAAAACTGATAGTGATAGTGATTTGTAACATTAAGGGCCACCTAATGACGATGGATCACTCAAATTGCGTCCCGATTCAATACATCGTCCTCCAGCTGACTTGTCTCCATAGGTCTATTGCTGCCTCGGGCACCTTATGGCCGTTCTGCTGTGAGTCAAAGTTTTTCGAATCGGACGAAAAACTGATAGTGAATTGTAACTTTCAGGGCCACCTAATGACGATGGATCACTCAAATTGCGTCCCGATTCAATACATCGTCCTCCAGCCGACTTGTTTCCATGGGTCTATTGCTGCCTCGGGCACCTTATGGCCGTTCTGCTGTGAGTCAAAGATTTTCGAATCGGACGAAAAACTGATAGTGAATTGTAACATTCAGGGCCACCTAATGACGATGGACCACACAAATTGCGTCCCGATTCAATACATCGTCCTCCAGCCGACTTGACTCCATGTGTCTATTGCTGCCTCGGGCACCTTATGGCCGTTCTGCTGTGAGTCTAGATTATCGAATGGGACGAAAAACTGATAGTGAATTGTAACGTTCAGGGCCACCTAATGACGATGGATCACTCAAATTGCGTCCCGATTCAATACATCGTCCACCAGCAGACTTGTCTCCATGGGTCTATTGCTGCCTCGGGCACCTTATGGTCGTTCTCCCGTAAGTCTAGATTTTCGAATCGGACGAAAAACTGATAGTGAATTGTAAGGGTCAGGGCCTCCTAATGACGATGGGACACTCAAATTGCGTCCCGATTCAATACCTCGTGCTCCAGCAGACTTGTCTCCATGGGTCTATTGCTGCCTCGGGCACCTTATGGCCGTTCTGCTGTGACTCAAAGATTTTCGAATCGGACGAAAAACTGATAGTGAATTGTAACATTCAGGGCCACCTAATGACGATGGATCACTCAAATTGTGTCCCGATACAATACATCGTCCTCCAGCCGACTTGTCTCCATGGCTCTATTGCTGCCTCGGGCACCTTATGGCCGTTCTGCTGTGAGTCAAAGATTTTCGAATCGGACGAAAAACTGATAGTAACATTCAGGGCCACCTAATGACGATGGATCATTCAAATTGCTTCCCGATTCAATACATCGTCCTCCAGCAGACTTGTCTCCATGGGTCTATTGCTGCCTCGGGCGTCTTATGGCCGTTCTGCTGTGAGTCAAAGTTTTCGAATCGGACGAAAAACTGATAGTGATTTGTAACTTTCAGGGCCACCTAATGACGATGGATCACTCAAATTGCGTCCCGATTCAATAAATCGTCCTCCAGCCGACTTGTTTCCATGGGTCTATTGCTGCCTCGGGCACCTTATGGCCGTTCTGCTGTGACTCAAAGATTTTCGAATCGGAAGGAAAACTGATAGTGAATTGTAACTTTCAGGGCCACCTAATGACGATGGATCACTCAAATTGCGTCCCGATTCAATACATCGTCCACCAGCAGACTTGTCTCCATGGGTCTATTGCTGCCTCGCGCACCTTATGGTCGTTCTCCCGTGAGTCTAGATTTTCGAATCGGACGAAAAACTGAAAGTGACTTGTAACGTTCAGGGCCTCCTAATGACGATGGAACATTCAAATTGTGTCCCGATTCAGTACCTCGTGCTCCAGCAGACTTGTCTCCATGGGTCTATTGCTGCCTCGCGCACCTTATGGCCGTTCTGCTGTGAGTCAAAGATTTTCGAATCGGACGAAAAACTGATAGTGAATTGTAAAGTTCGGCGCCACCTAATGACGATGGATTACTCAAATTGCGTCCCGATTCAATACATCGTCCTCCAGCCGACTTGTCTCCATGGGTCTATTGCTGCCTCGGGCACCTTATGCCCTTCTGGCGTGAGTCAAAGTTTTTCGAATCGGACGAAAAACTGATAGTGAATATTAACGGTCAGGGCCACCTAATGACAATGGATCACTCAATTTGCGTCCCGATTCAATACATCGTCCTCCAGCAGACTTGTCTTCACGGGTCTATTGCTGCCTCGGGCACCTTATGGCCGTTCTGCTGTGAGTCAAAGATTTTCGAATCTGACGAAAAACTGATAGTGAATTGTAACGTTCACGGCCTCCTAATGACGATGGAACACTCAAATTGCGTCCCGATTCAATACATCGGCCTCCAGCAGACTTGTCTCCATGGGTCGATTGCTGCCTCGGGCACCTTACGGCCGTTCTGCTGTGAGTCAAAGATTTTCGAATCTGACGAAAAACTGATAGTGAATTGTAACATTCAGGGCCACCTAATGACGATGCATCACTCAAATTGCGTCCCGATTCAATCATCGTCCTCCAGCCGATTTGTCTCCTTTGGTCTAATGCTGCCTCGGGCACCTTATGGCCGTTCTGCTGTGAGTCAAAGATTTTCGAATCGGACGAAAAACTGATAGTAAATTGTAACACTCAGGGCCACCTAATGACGATGGACCACACAAATTGCGTCCCGATTCAATACCTCGTCCTCCAGCCGACTTGACTCCATGGGTCTATTGCTGCCTCCTGCACCTTATGGCAGTTCTGCTGTGGGTCAAAGATTTTCGAATCGGACGAAGAACTGATAGTGAATTGTAACGTTCAGGGCCACCTAATGACGATGGATCACTCAAATTGCGTCCCGATTCAATACATCGTCCTCCAGCAGACTTGTCTCCATGGGTCTATTGCTGCCTCGGGCACCTTATGGCCGTTCTGCTGTGAGTCAAAGATTTTTGTATCTGACGAAAAACTGATAGTGATAGTGATTTGTAACATTAAGGGCCACCTAATGACGATGGATCACTCAAATTGCGTCCCGATTCAATACATCGTCCTCCAGCTGACTTGTCTCCATAGGTCTATTGCTGCCTCGGGCACCTTATGGCCGTTCTGCTGTGAGTCAAAGTTTTTCGAATCGGACGAAAAACTGATAGTGAATTGTAACTTTCAGGGCCACCTAATGACGATGGATCACTCAAATTGCGTCCCGATTCAATACATCGTCCTCCAGCCGACTTGTTTCCATGGGTCTATTGCTGCCTCGGGCACCTTATGGCCGTTCTGCTGTGAGTCAAAGATTTTCGAATCGGACGAAAAACTGATAGTGAATTGTAACATTCAGGGCCACCTAATGACGATGGACCACACAAATTGCGTCCCGATTCAATACATCGTCCTCCAGCCGACTTGACTCCATGGGTCTATTGCTGCCTCGGGCACCTTATGGCCGTTCTGCTGTGAGTCTAGATTATCGAATGGGACGAAAAACTGATAGTGAATTGTAACGTTCAGGGCCACCTAATGACGATGGATCACTCAAATTGCGTCCCGATTCAATACATCGTCCACCAGCAGACTTGTCTCCATGGGTCTATTGCTGCCTCGGGCACCTTATGGTCGTTCTCCCGTAAGTCTAGATTTTCGAATCGGACGAAAAACTGATAGTGAATTGTAAGGGTCAGGGCCTCCTAATGACGATGGAACACTCAAATTGCGTCCCGATTCAATACCTCGTGCTCCAGCAGACTTGTCTCCATGGGTCTATTGCTGCCTCGGGCACCTTATGGCCGTTCTGCTGTGACTCAAAGATTTTCGAATCGGACGAAAAACTGATAGTGAATTGTAACATTCAGGGCCACCTAATGACGATGGATCACTCAAATTGTGTCCCGATACAATACATCGTCCTCCAGCCGACTTGTCTCCATGGCTCTATTGCTGCCTCGGGCACCTTATGGCCGTTCTGCTGTGAGTCAAAGATTTTCGAATCGGACGAAAAACTGATAGTAACATTCAGGGCCACCTAATGACGATGGATCATTCAAATTGCTTCCCGATTCAATACATCGTCCTCCAGCAGACTTGTCTCCATGGGTCTATTGCTGCCTCGGGCGTCTTATGGCCGTTCTGCTGTGAGTCAAAGTTTTCGAATCGGACGAAAAACTGATAGTGATTTGTAACTTTCAGGGCCACCTAATGACGATGGATCACTCAAATTGCGTCCCGATTCAATAAATCGTCCTCCAGCCGACTTGTTTCCATGGGTCTATTGCTGCCTCGGGCACCTTATGGCCGTTCTGCTGTGACTCAAAGATTTTCGAATCGGACGAAAAACTGATAGTGAATTGTAACTTTCAGGGCCACCTAATGACGATGGATCACTCAAATTGCGTCCCGATTCAATACATCGTCCACCAGCAGACTTGTCTCCATGGGTCTATTGCTGCCTCGCGCACCTTATGGTCGTTCTCCCGTGAGTCTAGATTTTCGAATCGGACGAAAAACTGAAAGTGACTTGTAACGTTCAGGGCCTCCTAATGACGATGGAACATTCAAATTGTGTCCCGATTCAGTACCTCGTGCTCCAGCAGACTTGTCTCCATGGGTCTATTGCTGCCTCGCGCACCTTATGGCCGTTCTGCTGTGAGTCAAAGATTTTCGAATCGGACGAAAAACTGATAGTGAATTGTAAAGTTCGGGGCCACCTAATGACGATGGATTACTCAAATTGCGTCCCGATTCAATACATCGTCCTCCAGCCGACTTGTCTCCATGGGTCTATTGCTGCCTCGGGTACCTTATGGCCCTTCTGGCGTGAGTCAAAGTTTTTCGAATCGGACGAAAAACTGATAGTGAATATTAACGGTCAGGGCCACCTAATGACAATGGATCACTCAATTTGCGTCCCGATTCAATACATCGTCCTCCAGCAGACTTGTCTTCACGGGTCTATTGCTGCCTCGGGCACCTTATGGCCGTTCTGCTGTGAGTCAAAGATTTTCGAATCTGACGAAAAACTGATAGTGAATTGTAACGTTCACGGCCTCCTAATGACGATGGAACACTCAAATTGCGTCCCGATTCAATACATCGGCCTCCAGCAGACTTGTCTCCATGGGTCGATTGCTGCCTCGGGCACCTTACGGCCGTTCTGCTGTGAGTCAAAGATTTTCGAATCTGACGAAAAACTGATAGTGAATTGTAACATTCAGGGCCACCTAATGACGATGCATCACTCAAATTGCGTCCCGATTCAATCATCGTCCTCCAGCCGATTTGTCTCCTTTGGTCTAATGCTGCCTCGGGCACCTTATGGCCGTTCTGCTGTGGGTCAAAGATTTTCGAATCGGACGAAGAACTGATAGTGAATTGTAACGTTCAGGGCCACCTAATGACGATGGATCACTCAAATTGCGTCCCGATTCAATACATCGTCCTCCAGCAGACTTGTCTCCATGGGTCTATTGCTGCCTCGGGCACCTTATGGCCGTTCTGCTGTGAGTCAAAAATTTTCGAATCGGATGAAAAACTGATAGTGAATTGTAACTTTCAGGGCCACCTAATGACGATGGATCACTCAAATTGCGTCCCGATTCAATACATCGTCCACCAGCAGACTTGTCTCCATGGGTCTATTGCTGCCTCGGGCACCTTATGGACGTTCTCCCGTAAGTCTAGATTTTCGAATCGGACGAAAAACTGATAGTGAATTGTAACGTTCAGGGCCTCCTAATGACGATGGAACACTCAAATTGCGTCCCGATTCGATACCTCGTGCTCCAGCAGACTTGTCTCCATGGGTCTATTGCTGCCTCGGGCACCTTATCGCCGTTCTGCTGTGAGTCAAAGATTTTCGAATCGGACGAAAAACTGATAGTGAATTGTAACGTTCAGGGCCACCTAATGACGATGGATCACTCAAATTGCGTCCCGATTCAATACATCGTCCTCCAGCCGACTTGTCTACATGGGTCTATTGCTGCCTCGGGCACCTAATGGCCGTTCTTCTGAGAGACAAAGTTTTTCGAATCGGACGAAAAACTGATAGTGAATTGTAACGGTCAGGGCCACCTAATGACGATGGATCACTCAAATTGCGTCCCGATTCAATACATCGTCCTCCAGCCGACTTGTCTCCATGGGTCTATTGCTTCCTCGGGCACCTTATGGCCGTTCTGCTGTGACTCAAAGATTTTCGAATCGGACGAAAAACTGCTAGTGAATTGTAACGTTCAGGGCCTCCTAATGACGATGGAACACTCAAATTGCGTCCCGATTTAATACATCGTCCTCCAGCAGACTTGTCTTCACGGGTCTATTGCTGCCTCGGGCACCTTATGGCCGTTCTGGCGTGAGTCAAAAATTTACGAATCTGACGAAAAACTGATAGTGAATTGTAACATTCAGGGCCACCTAATGACGATGGATCACTCAAATTGCGTCCCGATACAATACATCGTCCTCCAGCCGACTTGTCTCCATGGGTCTATTGCTGCCTCGGGCACCTTATGGCCGTTCTGCTGTGACTCAAAGATTTTCGAATCTGACGAAAACCTGATAGTGAATTGTAACATTCAGGGTCACCGAATGACGATGGAACACTCAAATTGCGTCCCGATTCAGTACATCGTCCTCCAGCAGACTTGTCTCCATGGGTCTATTGCTGCCTCGGGCACCTTATGGCCGTTCTGCTGTGAGTCAAAGATTTTCGAATCTGACGAAAAACTGATAGTGAATTGTTACATTCAGGGCCACCTAATGACGATGGATCACTCAAATTGCGTCCCGATTCAATACATCGTCCTCCAGCCGACTTGTCTCCATGGGTCTATTGCTGCCTCGGGTACGTTATGGCCGTTCTGCTGTGAGTCAAAGATTTTCGAATCTGACGAAAAACTGATAGTGAATTGTAACATTCGGGGCCACCTAATGACGATGGATCACTCAAATTGCGTCCCGATTCAATACATCGTCCTCCAGCCGACTTGTCTCCATGGGTCTATTGCTGCCTCGGGCACCTTATGGCCGTTCTGCTGTGAGTCAAAGATTTTCGAATCGGACGAAAAACTGATAGTGAATTGTAACGTTCAGGGCCACCTAATGACGATGGAAAACTCAAATTGCGTCCAGATTCAATACATCGTCCTCCAGCCGACTTGTCTCCATGGGTCTATTGCTGCCTCGGGCACCTTATTGCCGTTCTGCTGTGACTCAAAGATTTTCGAATCTGACGAAAAACTGATAGTGAATTGTAACTTTCAGGGCCTCCTAATGACGATGAACACTCAAATTGCGTCCCGATTCAATACATCGTCCTCCAGCAGACTTGTCTTCACGGGTCTATTGCTGCCTCGAGCACCTTATGGCCGTTCTGCTGTGAGTCAAAGATTTTTGAATCGGACGAAAAACTGATAGTGAATTGTAACGTTCAAGGCCTCCTAATGACGATGGAACACTCAAATTGCGTCCCGATTCAATACATCGTCCTACAGCAGACTTGTCTTCACGGGTCTATTGCTGCCTCGGGCACCGTATGGCCGTTCTGCTGTGAGTCAAAATTTTTTGTATCTGACGAAAAACTGATAGTGATAGTGAATTGTAACATTAAGGGCCACCTAATGACGATGGATCACTCAAATTGCGTCCCGATTCAATACATCGTCCTCCAGCTGACTTGTCTCCATGGGTCTATTGCTGCCTCGGGCACCTTATGGCCGTTCTGCTGTGAGTCAAAGTTTTTCGAATCGGACGAAAAACTGATAGTGAATTGTAACTTTCAGGGCCACCTAATGACGATGGATCACTCAAATTGCGTCCCGATTCAATACATCGTCCTCCAGCCGACTTGTTTCCATGGGTCTATTGCTGCTTCGGGCACCTTATGGCCGTTCTGCTGTGAGTCAAAGATTTTCGAATCGGACGAAAAACTGATAGTGAATTGTAACATTCAGGGCCACCTAATGACGATGGACCACACAAATTGCGTCCCGATTCAATACATCGTCCTCCAGCCGACTTGACTCCATGGGTCTATTGCTGCCTCGGGCACCTTATGGCCGTTCTGCTGTGAGTCTAGATTATCGAATGGGACGAAAAACTGATAGTGAATTGTAACGTTCAGGGCCACCTAATGACGATGGATCACTCAAATTGCGTCCCGATTCAATACATCGTCCACCAGCAGACTTGTCTCCATGGGTCTATTGCTGCCTCGGGCACCTTATGGTCGTTCTCCCGTAAGTCTAGATTTTCGAATCGGACGAAAAACTGATAGTGAATTGTAAGGGTCAGGGCCTCCTAATGACGATGGAACACTCAAATTGCGTCCCGATTCAATACCTCGTGCTCCAGCAGACTTGTCTCCATGGGTCTATTGCTGCCTCGGGCACCTTATGGCCGTTTTGCTGTGACTCAAAGATTTTCGAATCGGACGAAATACTGATAGTGAATTGTAACATTCAGGGCCACCTAATGACGATGGATCACTCAAATTGTGGCCCGATACAATACATCGTCCTCCAGCCGACTTGTCTCCATGGGTCTATTGCTGCCTCGGGCACCTTATGGCCGTTCTGCTGTGAGTCAAAGATTTTCGAATCGGACGAAAAACTGATAGTAACATTCAGGGCCACCTAATGACGATGGATCATTCAAATTGCTTCCCGATTCAATACATCGTCCTCCAGCAGACTTGTCTCCATGGGTCTATTGCTGCCTCGGGCGTCTTATGGCCGTTCTGCTGTGAGTCAAAGTTTTCGAATCAGACGAAAAACTGATAGTGATTTGTAACTTTCAGGGCCACCTAATGACGATGGATTACACAAATTGCGTCCCGATTCAATAAATCGTCCTCCAGCCGACTTGTTTCCATGGGTCTATTGCTGCCTCGGGCACCTTATGGCCGTTCTGCTGTGACTCAAAGATTTTCGAATCGGACGAAAAACTGATAGTGAATTGTAAAGTTCGGGGCCACCTAATGACGATGGATTACTCAAATTGCGTCCCGATTCAATACATCGTCCTCCAGCCGACTTGTCTCCATGGGTCTATTGCTGCCTCGGGCACCTTATGGCCCTTCTGGCGTGAGTCAAAGTTTTTCGAATCGGACGAAAAACTGATAGTGAATATTAACGGTCAGGGCCACCTAATGACAATGGATCGCTCAATTTGCGTCCCGATTCAATACATCGTCCTCCAGCAGACTTGTCTTCACGGGTCTATTGCTGCCTCGGGCACCTTATGGCCGTTCTGCTGTGAGTCAAAGATTTTCGAATCTGACGAAAAACTGATAGTGAATTGTAACGTTCACGGCCTCCTAATGACGATGGAACACTCAAATTGCGTCCCGATTCAATACATCGGCCTCCAGCAGACTTGTCTCCATGGGTCGATTGCTGCCTCGGGCACCTTACGGCCGTTCTGCTGTGAGTCAAAGATTTTCGAATCTGACGAAAAACTGATAGTGAATTGTAACATTCAGGGCCACCTAATGACGATGCATCACTCAAATTGCGTCCCGATTCAATCATCGTCCTCCAGCCGATTTGTCTCCTTTGGTCTAATGCTGCCTCGGGCACCTTATGGCCGTTCTGCTGTGGGTCAAAGATTTTCGAATCGGACGAAGAACTGATAGTGAATTGTAACGTTCAGGGCCACCTAATGACGATGGATCACTCAAATTGCGTCCCGATTCAATACATCGTCCTCCAGCAGACTTGTCTCCATGGGTCTATTGCTGCCTCGGGCACCTTATGGCCGTTCTGCTGTGAGTCAAAAATTTACGAATCGGATGAAAAACTGATAGTGAATTGTAACTTTCAGGGCCACCTAATGACGATGGATCACTCAAATTGCGTCCCGATTCAATACATCGTCCACCAGCAGACTTGTCTCCATGGGTCTATTGCTGCCTCGGGCACCTTATGGACGTTCTCCCGTAAGTCTAGATTTTCGAATCGGACGAAAAACTGATAGTGAATTGTAACGTTCAGGGCCTCCTAATGACGATGGAACACTCAAATTGCGTCCCGATTCGATACCTCGTGCTCCAGCAGACTTGTCTCCATGGGTCTATTGCTGCCTCGGGCACCTTATCGCCGTTCTGCTGTGAGTCAAAGATTTTCGAATCGGACGAAAAACTGATAGTGAATTGTAACGTTCAGGGCCACCTAATGACGATGGATCACTCAAATTGCGTCCCGATTCAATACATCGTCCTCCAGCCGACTTGTCTACATGGGTCTATTGCTGCCTCGGGCACCTAATGGCCGTTCTTCTGAGAGACAAAGTTTTTCGAATCGGACGAAAAACTGATAGTGAATTGTAACGGTCAGGGCCACCTAATGACGATGGATCACTCAAATTGCGTCCCGATTCAATACATCGTCCTCCAGCCGACTTGTCTCCATGGGTCTATTGCTTCCTCGGGCACCTTATGGCCGTTCTGCTGTGACTCAAAGATTTTCGAATCGGACGAAAAACTGCTAGTGAATTGTAACGTTCAGGGCCTCCTAATGACGATGGAACACTCAAATTGCGTCCCGATTTAATACATCGTCCTCCAGCAGACTTGTCTTCACGGGTCTATTGCTGCCTCGGGCACCTTATGGCCGTTCTGGCGTGAGTCAAAAATTTACGAATCTGACGAAAAACTGATAGTGAATTGTAACATTCAGGGCCACCTAATGACGATGGATCACTCAAATTGCGTCCCGATACAATACATCGTCCTCCAGCCGACTTGTCTCCATGGGTCTATTGCTGCCTCGGGCACCTTATGGCCGTTCTGCTGTGACTCAAAGATTTTCGAATCTGACGAAAACCTGATAGTGAATTGTAACATTCAGGGTCACCGAATGACGATGGAACACTCAAATTGCGTCCCGATTCAGTACATCGTCCTCCAGCAGACTTGTCTCCATGGGTCTATTGCTGCCTCGGGCACCTTATGGCCGTTCTGCTGTGAGTCAAAGATTTTCGAATCTGACGAAAAACTGATAGTGAATTGTTACATTCAGGGCCACCTAATGACGATGGATCACTCAAATTGCGTCCCGATTCAATACATCGTCCTCCAGCCGACTTGTCTCCATGGGTCTATTGCTGCCTCGGGTACGTTATGGCCGTTCTGCTGTGAGTCAAAGATTTTCGAATCTGACGAAAAACTGATAGTGAATTGTAACATTCGGGGCCACCTAATGACGATGGATCACTCAAATTGCGTCCCGATTCAATACATCGTCCTCCAGCCGACTTGTCTCCATGGGTCTATTGCTGCCTCGGGCACCTTATGGCCGTTCTGCTGTGAGTCAAAGATTTTCGAATCGGACGAAAAACTGATAGTGAATTGTAACGTTCAGGGCCACCTAATGACGATGGAAAACTCAAATTGCGTCCAGATTCAATACATCGTCCTCCAGCCGACTTGTCTCCATGGGTCTATTGCTGCCTCGGGCACCTTATTGCCGTTCTGCTGTGACTCAAAGATTTTCGAATCTGACGAAAAACTGATAGTGAATTGTAACTTTCAGGGCCTCCTAATGACGATGAACACTCAAATTGCGTCCCGATTCAATACATCGTCCTCCAGCAGACTTGTCTTCACGGGTCTATTGCTGCCTCGAGCACCTTATGGCCGTTCTGCTGTGAGTCAAAGATTTTTGAATCGGACGAAAAACTGATAGTGAATTGTAACGTTCAAGGCCTCCTAATGACGATGGAACACTCAAATTGCGTCCCGATTCAATACATCGTCCTACAGCAGACTTGTCTTCACGGGTCTATTGCTGCCTCGGGCACCGTATGGCCGTTCTGCTGTGAGTCAAAATTTTTTGTATCTGACGAAAAACTGATAGTGATAGTGAATTGTAACATTAAGGGCCACCTAATGACGATGGATCACTCAAATTGCGTCCCGATTCAATACATCGTCCTCCAGCTGACTTGTCTCCATGGGTCTATTGCTGCCTCGGGCACCTTATGGCCGTTCTGCTGTGAGTCAAAGTTTTTCGAATCGGACGAAAAACTGATAGTGAATTGTAACTTTCAGGGCCACCTAATGACGATGGATCACTCAAATTGCGTCCCGATTCAATACATCGTCCTCCAGCCGACTTGTTTCCATGGGTCTATTGCTGCTTCGGGCACCTTATGGCCGTTCTGCTGTGAGTCAAAGATTTTCGAATCGGACGAAAAACTGATAGTGAATTGTAACATTCAGGGCCACCTAATGACGATGGACCACACAAATTGCGTCCCGATTCAATACATCGTCCTCCAGCCGACTTGACTCCATGGGTCTATTGCTGCCTCGGGCACCTTATGGCCGTTCTGCTGTGAGTCTAGATTATCGAATGGGACGAAAAACTGATAGTGAATTGTAACGTTCAGGGCCACCTAATGACGATGGATCACTCAAATTGCGTCCCGATTCAATACATCGTCCACCAGCAGACTTGTCTCCATGGGTCTATTGCTGCCTCGGGCACCTTATGGTCGTTCTCCCGTAAGTCTAGATTTTCGAATCGGACGAAAAACTGATAGTGAATTGTAAGGGTCAGGGCCTCCTAATGACGATGGAACACTCAAATTGCGTCCCGATTCAATACCTCGTGCTCCAGCAGACTTGTCTCCATGGGTCTATTGCTGCCTCGGGCACCTTATGGCCGTTTTGCTGTGACTCAAAGATTTTCGAATCGGACGAAATACTGATAGTGAATTGTAACATTCAGGGCCACCTAATGACGATGGATCACTCAAATTGTGTCCCGATACAATACATCGTCCTCCAGCCGACTTGTCTCCATGGGTCTATTGCTGCCTCGGGCACCTTATGGCCGTTCTGCTGTGAGTCAAAGATTTTCGAATCGGACGAAAAACTGATAGTAACATTCAGGGCCACCTAATGACGATGGATCATTCAAATTGCTTCCCGATTCAATACATCGTCCTCCAGCAGACTTGTCTCCATGGGTCTATTGCTGCCTCGGGCGTCTTATGGCCGTTCTGCTGTGAGTCAAAGTTTTCGAATCAGACGAAAAACTGATAGTGATTTGTAACTTTCAGGGCCACCTAATGACGATGGATTACACAAATTGCGTCCCGATTCAATAAATCGTCCTCCAGCCGACTTGTTTCCATGGGTCTATTGCTGCCTCGGGCACCTTATGGCCGTTCTGCTGTGACTCAAAGATTTTCGAATCGGACGAAAAACTGATAGTGAATTGTAACTTTCAGGGCCACCTAATGACGATGGATCACTCAAATTGCGTCCCGATTCAATACATCGTCCACCAGCAGACTTGTCTCCATGGGTCTATTGCTGCCTCGCGCACCTTATGGTCGTTCTCCCGTGAGTCTAGATTTTCGAATCGGACGAAAAACTGAAAGTGACTTGTAACGTTCAGGGCCTCCTAATGACGAAGGAACATTCAAATTGCGTCCCGATTCAGTACCTCGTGCTCCAGCAGACTTGTCTCCATGGGTCTATTGCTGCCTCGCGCACCTTATGGCCGTTCTGCTGTGAGTCAAAGATTTTCGAATCGGACGAAAAACTGATAGTAACATTCAGGGCCACCTAATGACGATGGATCATTCAAATTGCTTCCCGATTCAATACATCGTCCTCCAGCAGACTTATCTCCATGGGTCTATTGCTGCCTCGGGCACCTTATGGCCGTTCTGCTGTGACTCAAATTTTTCGAATCGGACGAAAAGCTAATAGTGAATTGTAACATTCAGGGCCACCTAATGACGATGGATCACTCAAATTGCGTCCCGATTCAATACATCGTCCTCCAGCCGATTTGTCTCCTTTGGTCTAATGCTGCCTCGGGCACCTTATGGCCGTTCTGCTGTGAGTCAAAGATTTTCGAATCGGACGAAAAACTGATAGTGAATTGTAACGTTCACGGCCTCCTAATGACGATGGAACACTCAAATTGCGTCCCGATTCAATACATCGTCCTCCAGCAGACTTGTCTCCATGGGTCTATTGCTGCCTCGGGCACCTTATGGCCGTTCTGCTGTGAGTCAATGATTTTCGAATCGGACGAAAAACTGATAGTAACATTCAGGGCCACCTAATGACGATGGATCATTCAAATTGCTTCCCGATTCAATACATCGTCCTCCAGCAGACTTATCTCCAAGGGTCTATTGCTGCCTCGGGCACCTTATGGCCGTTCTGCTGTGACCCAAATTTTTCGAATCGGACGAAAAGCTAATAGTGAATTGTAACATTCAGGGCCACCTAATGACGATGGTTCACTCAAATTGCGTCCCGATTCAATACATCGTCCTCCAGCAGACTTATCTCCATGGGTCTATTGCTGCCTCGGGTACCTTATGGCCGTTCTGCTGTGAGTCAAAGATTTTCGAATCTGACGAAAAACTGATAGTGAATTGTAACGTTCACGGCCTCCTAATGACGATGGAACACTCAAATTGCGTCCCGATTCAATACATCGGCCTCCAGCAGACTTGTCTCCATGGGTCGATTGCTGCCTCGGGCACCTTACGGCCGTTCTGCTGTGAGTCAAAGATTTTCGAATCTGACGAAAAACTGATAGTGAATTGTAACATTCAGGGCCACCTAATGACGATGCATCACGCAAATTGCGTCCCGATTCAATCATCGTCCTCCAGCCGATTTGTCTCCTTTGGTCTAATGCTGCCTCGGGCACCTTATGGCCGTTCTGCTGTGAGTCAAAGATTTTCGAATCGGACGAAAAACTGATAGTAAATTGTAACACTCAGGGCCACCTAATGACGATGGACCACACAAATTGCGTCCCGATTCAATACCTCGTCCTCCAGCCGACTTGACTCCATGGGTCTATTGCTGCCTCCTGCACCTTATGGCAGTTCTGCTGTGGGTCAAAGATTTTCGAATCGGACGAAGAACTGATAGTGAATTGTAACGTTCAGGGCCACCTAATGACGATGGATCACTCAAATTGCGTCCCGATTCAATACATCGTCCTCCAGCAGACTTGTCTCCATGGGTCTATTGCTGCCTCGGGCACCTAATGGCCGTTCTGCTGTGAGTCAAAGATTTTCGAATCGGACGAAAAACTGATAGTGAATTGTAACATTCAGGGCCACCTAATGACGATGGACCACACAAATTGCATCCCGATTCAATACTTCGTCCTCCAGCCGACTTGACCCCATTGGTCTATTGGTGCCTCGGGCACCTTATGGCCGTTCTGCTGTGAGTCTAGATTATCGAATGGGACGAAAAACTGATAGTGAATTGTAACGTTCAGGGCCACCTAATGACTATGGATCACTCAAATTGCGTCCCGATTCAATACATCGTCCTCCAGCAGACTTGTCTCCATGGGTCTATTGCTGCCTCGGGCACCTTATGGCCGTTCTGCTGTGAGTCAAAAATTTTCGAATCGGATGAAAAACTGATAGTGAATTGTAACTTTCAGGGCCACCTAATGACGATGGATCACTCAAATTGCGTCCCGATTCAATACATCGTCCACCAGCAGACTTGTCTCCATGGGTCTATTGCTGCCTCGGGCACCTTACGGACGTTCTCCCGTAAGTCTAGATTTTCGAATCGGACGAAAAACTGATAGTGAATTGTAACGTTCAGGGCCTCCTAATGACGATGGAACACTCAAATTGCGTCCCGATTCAATACCTCGTGCTCCAGCAGACTTGTCTCCATGGGTCTATTGCTGCCTCGGGCACCTTATCGCCGTTCTGCTGTGAGTCAAAGATTTTCGAATCGGACGAAAAACTGATAGTGAATTGTAACGTTCAGGGCCACCTAATGACGATGGATCACTCAAATTGCGTCCCGATTCAATACATCGTCCTCCAGCCGACTTGTCTACATGGGTCTATTGCTGCCTCGGGCACCTAATGGCCGTTCTTCTGAGAGACAAAGTTTTTCGAATCGGACGAAAAACTGATAGTGAATTGTAACGGTCAGGGCCACCTAATGACGATGGATCACTCAAATTGCGTCCCGATTCAATACATCGTCCTCCAGCCGACTTGTCTCCATGGGTCTATTGCTTCCTCGGGCACCTTATGGCCGTTCTGCTGTGACTCAAAGATTTTCGAATCGGACGAAAAACTGATAGTGAATTGTAACGTTCAGGGCCTCCTAATGACGATGGAACACTCAAATTGCGTCCCGATTTAATACATCGTCCTCCAGCAGACTTGTCTTCACGGGTCTATTGCTGCCTCGGGCACCTTATGGCCGTTCTGGCGTGAGTCAAAAATTTACGAATCTGACGAAAAACTGATAGTGAATTGTAACATTCAGGGCCACCTAATGACGATGGATCACTCAAATTGCGTCCCGATACAATACATCGTCCTCCAGCCGACTTGTCTCCATGGGTCTATTGCTGCCTCGGGCACCTTATGGCCGTTCTGCTGTGACTCAAAGATTTTCGAATCTGACGAAAACCTGATAGTGAATTGTAACATTCAGGGTCACCGAATGACAATGGAACACTCAAATTGCGTCCAGATTCAGTACATCGTCCTCCAGCAGACTTGTCTCCATGGGTCTATTGCTGCCTCGGGCACCTTATGGCCGTTCTGCTGTGAGTCAAAGATTTTCGAATCTGACGAAAAACTGATAGTGAATTGTAACATTCAGGGCCACCTAATGACGATGGATCACTCAAATTGCGTCCCGATTCAATACATCGTCCTCCAGCCGACTTGTCTCCATGGGTCTATTGCTGCCTCGGGTACGTTATGGCCGTTCTGCTGTGAGTCAAAGATTTTCGAATCTGACGAAAAACTGATAGTGAATTGTAACGTTCAGGGCCACCTAATGACGATGGATCACTCAAATTGCGTCCCGATTCAATACATCGTGCTCCAGCAGACTTGTCTCCATGGGTCTATTGCTGCCTTGGGCACCTTATGGCCGTTCTGCTGTGACTCAAAGATTTTCGAATCTGACGAAAAACTGATAGTGAATTGTATCGTTCACGGCCTCCTAATGACGATGGAACACTCAAATTGCGTCCCGATTCAATACATCGTCCTCCAGCAGACTTGTCTCCATGGGTCTATTGCTGCCTCTGGCACCTTATGGCCGTTCTGCTGTGAGTCAAAGATTTTCGAATCGGACGAAAAACTGATAGTAACATTCAGGGCCACCTAATGACGATGGATCATTCAAATTGCTTCCCGATTCAATACATCGTCCTCCAGCAGACTTATCTCCATGGGTCTATTGCTGCCTCGGGCACCTTATGGCCGTTCTGCTGTGACTCAAATTTTTCGAATCGGACGAAAAGCTAATAGTGAATTGTAGCATTCAGGGCCACCTAATGACGATGGATCACTCAAATTGCGTCCCGATTCAATACATCGTCCTCCAGCAGACTTATCTCCATGGGTCTATTGCTGCCTCGGGCACCTTATGGCCGTTCTGCTGTGACAGAAAGATTTTCGAATCGGACGAAAAACTAATAGTGAATTGTAACGTTCAGGGCCTCCTAATGACGATGGATCACTCAAATTGCGTCCCGATTCAATACATCGTCCTCCAGCAGACTTGTCTCCATGGGTCGATTGCTGCCTCGGGCACCTTATGGCCGATCTCCTGTGAGTCAAAGATTTTCGAATCTGACGAAAAACTGATAGTGAATTGTAACATTCAGGGCCACCTAATGACGATGGATCACTCAAATTGCGTCCCGATTCAATACATCGTCCTCCAGCCGATTTGTCTCCTTTGGTCTAATGCTGCCTCGGGCACCTTATGGCCGTTCTGCTGTGAGTCAAAGATTTTCGAATCGGACGAAAAACTGATAGTGAATTGTAACGTTCACGGCCTCCTAATGACGATGGAACACTCAAATTGCGTCCCGATTCAATACATCGTCCTCCAGCAGACTTGTCTCCATGGGTCTATTGCTGCCTCGGGCACCTTATGGCCGTTCTGCTGTGAGTCAATGATTTTCGAATCGGACGAAAAACTGATAGTAACATTCAGGGCCACCTAATGACGATGGATCATTCAAATTGCTTCCCGATTCAATACATCGTCCTCCAGCAGACTTATCTCCAAGGGTCTATTGCTGCCTCGGGCACCTTATGGCCGTTCTGCTGTGACTCAAATTTTTCGAATCGGACGAAAAGCTAATAGTGAATTGTAACATTCAGGGCCACCTAATGACGATGGTTCACTCAAATTGCGTCCCGATTCAATACATCGTCCTCCAGCAGACTTATCTCCATGGGTCTATTGCTGCCTCGGGTACCTTATGGCCGTTCTGCTGTGAGTCAAAGATTTTCGAATCTGACGAAAAACTGATAGTGAATTGTAACGTTCAGGGCCACCTAATGACGATGCATCACGCAAATTGCGTCCCGATTCAATCATCGTCCTCCAGCCGATTTGTCTCCTTTGGTCTAATGCTGCCTCGGGCACCTTATGGCCGTTCTGCTGTGAGTCAAAGATTTTCGAATCGGACGAAAAACTGATAGTAAATTGTAACACTCAGGGCCACCTAATGACGATGGACCACACAAATTGCGTCCCGATTCAATACCTCGTCCTCCAGCCGACTTGACTCCATGGGTCTATTGCTGCCTCCTGCACCTTATGGCAGTTCTGCTGTGGGTCAAAGATTTTCGAATCGGACGAAGAACTGATAGTGAATTGTAACGTTCAGGGCCACCTAATGACGATGGATCACTCAAATTGCGTCCCGATTCAATACATCGTCCTCCAGCAGACTTGTCTCCATGGGTCTATTGCTGCCTCGGGCACCTTATGGCCGTTCTGCTGTGAGTCAAAGATTTTCGAATCGGACGAAAAACTGATAGTGAATTGTAACATTCAGGGCCACCTAATGACGATGGACCACACAAATTGCATCCCGATTCAATACTTCGTCCTCCAGCCGACTTGACCCCATTGGTCTATTGGTGCCTCGGGCACCTTATGGCCGTTCTGCTGTGAGTCTAGATTATCCAATGGGACGAAAAACTGATAGTGAATTGTAACGTTCAGGGCCACCTAATGACTATGGATCACTCAAATTGCGTCCCGATTCAATACATCGTCCTCCAGCAGACTTGTCTCCATGGGTCTATTGCTGCCTCGGGCACCTTATGGCCGTTCTGCTGTGAGTCAAATATTTTCGAATCGGATGAAAAACTGATAGTGAATTGTAACTTTCAGGGCCACCTAATGACGATGGATCACTCAAATTGCGTCCCGATTCAATACATCGTCCACCAGCAGACTTGTCTCCATGGGTCTATTGCTGCCTCGGGCACCTTATGGCCGTTCTGCTGTGAGTCAAAGATTTTCGAGTCGGACGAAAAACTGATAGTAACATTCAGGGCCACCTAATGACGATGGATCATTCAAATTGCTTCCCGATTCAATACATCGTCCTCCAGCAGACTTGTCTCCATGGGTCTATTGCTGCCTCGGGCGTCTTATGGCCGTTCTGCTGTGAGTCAAAGTTTTCGAATCGGACGAAAAACTGATAGTGATTTGTAACTTTCAGGGCCACCTAATGACGATGGATTACACAAATTGCGTCCCGATTCAATAAATCGTCCTCCAGCCGACTTGTTTCCATGGGTCTATTGCTGCCTCGGGCACCTAATGGCCGTTCTTCTGAGAGACAAAGTTTTTCGAATCGGACGAAAAACTGATAGTGAATTGTAACGGTCAGTGCCACCTAATGACGATGGATCACTCAAATTGCGTCCCGATTCAATACATCGTCCTCCAGCCGACTTGTCTCCATGGGTCTATTGCTTCCTCGGGCACCTTATGGCCGTTCTGCTGTGACTCAAAGATTTTCGAATTGGACGAAAAACTGATAGTGAATTGTAACGTTCAGGGCCTCCTAATGACGATGGAACACTCAAATTGCGTCCCGATTTAATACATCGTCCTCCAGCAGACTTGTCTTCACGGGTCTATTGCTGCCTCGGGCACCTTATGGCCGTTCTGGCGTGAGTCAAAAATTTACGAATCTGACGAAAAACTGATAGTGAATTGTAACATTCAGGGCCACCTAATGACGATGGATCACTCAAATTGCGTCCCGATACAATACATCGTCCTCCAGCCGACTTGTCTCCATGGGTCTATTGCTGCCTTGGGCACCTTATGGCCGTTCTGCTGTGACTCAAAGATTTTCGAATCTGACGAAAACCTGATAGTGAATTGTAACATTCAGGGTCACCGAATGACGATGGAACACTCAAATTGCGTCCCGATTCAGTACATAGTCCTCCAGCAGACTTGTCTCCATGGGTCTATTGCTGCCTCGGGCACCTTATGGCCGTTCTGCTGTGAGTCAAAGATTTTCGAATCTGACGAAAAACTGATAGTGAATTGTAACATTCAGGGCCACCTAATGACGATGGATCACTCAAATTGCGTCCCGAATCAATACATCGTCCTCCAGCCGACTTGTCTCCATGGGTCTATTGCTGCCTCGGGTACGTTATGGCCGTTCTGCTGTGAGTCAAAGATTTTCGAATCGGACGAAAAACTGATAGTGAATTGTAACGTTCAGGGCCACCTAATGACGATGGAAAACTCAAATTGCGTCCAGATTCAATACATCGTCCTCCAGCCGACTTGTCTCCATGGGTCTATTGCTGCCTCGGGCACCTTATTGCCGTTCTGCTGTGACTCAAAGATTTTCGAATCTGACGAAAAACTGATAGTGAATTGTAACTTTCAGGGCCTCCTAATGACGATGAACACTCAAATTGCGTCCCGATTCAATACATCGTCCTCCAGCAGACTTGTCTTCACGGGTCTATTGCTGCCTCGAGCACCTTATGGCCGTTCTGCTGTGAGTCAAAGATTTTTGAATCGGACGAAAAACTGATAGTGAATTGTAACGTTCAAGGCCTCCTAATGACGATGGAACACTCAAATTGCGTCCCGATTCAATACATCGTCCTACAGCAGACTTGTCTTCACGGGTCTATTGCTGCCTCGGGCTCCTTATGGCCGTTCTGCTGTGAGTCAAAATTTTTTGTATCTGACGAAAAACTGATAGTGATAGTGAACTGTAACATTAAGGGCCACCTAATGACGATGGATCACTCAAATTGCGTCCCGATTCAATACATCGTCCTCCAGCTGACTTGTCTCCATAGGTCTATTGCTGCCTCGGGCACCTTATGGCCGTTCTGCTGTGAGTCAAAGTTTTCCGAATCGGACGAAAAACTGATAGTGAATTGTAACTTTCAGGGCCACCTAATGACGATGGATCACTCAAATTGCGTCCCGATTCAATACATCGTCCTCCAGCCGACTTGTTTCCATGGGTCTATTGCTGCCTCGGGCACCTTATGGCCGTTCTGCTGTGAGTCAAAGATTTTCGAATCGGACGAAAAACTGATAGTGAATTGTAACATTCAGGGCCACCTAATGACGATGGACCACACAAATTGCGTCCCGATTCAATACATCGTCCTCCAGCCGACTTGACTCAATGGGTCTATTGCTGCCTCGGGCACCTTATGGCCGTTCTGCTGTGAGTCTAGATTATCGAATGGGACGAAAAACTGATAGTGAATTGTAACGTTCAGGACCACCTAATGACGATGGATCACTCAAATTGCGTCCCGATTCAATACATCGTCCACCAGCAGACTTGTCTCCATGGGTCTATTGCTGCCTCGGGCACCTTATGGTCGTTCTCCCGTAAGTCTAGATTTACGAATCGGACGAAAAACTGATAGTGAATTGTAAGGGTCAGGGCCTCCTAATGACGATGGAACACTCAAATTGCGTCCCGATTCAATACCTCGTGCTCCAGCAGACTTGTCTCCATGGGTCTATTGCTGCCTCGGGCACCTTATGGCCGTTCTGCTGTGACTCAAAGATTTTCGAATCGGACGAAAAACTGATAGTGAATTGTAACATTCAGGGCCACCTAATGACGATGGATCACTCAAATTGTGTCCCGATACAATACATCGTCCTCCAGCCGACTTGTCTCCATGGGTCTATTGCTGCCTCGGGCACCTTATGGCCGTTCTGCTGTGAGTCAAAGATTTTCGAATCGGACGAAAAACTGATAGTAACATTCAGGGCCACCTAATGACGATGGATCATTCAAATTGCTTCCCGATTCAATACATCGTCCTCCAGCAGACTTGTCTCCATGGGTCTATTGCTGCCTCGGGCGTCTTATGGCCGTTCTGCTGTGAGTCAAAGTTTTCGAATCGGACGAAAAACTGATAGTGATTTGTAACTTTCAGGGCCACCTAATGACGATGGATTACACAAATTGCGTCCCGATTCAATAAATCGTCCTCCAGCCGACTTGTTTCCATGGGTCTATTGCTGCCTCGCGCACCTTATGGCCGTTCTGCTGTGACTCAAAGATTTTCGAATCGGACGAAAAACTGATAGTGAATTGTAACTTTCAGGGCCACCTAATGACGATGGATCACTCAAATTGCGTCCCGATTCAATACATCGTCCTCCAGCCGACTTGTCTCCATGGGTCTATTGCTGCCTCGGGCACCTTATTGCCCTTCTGGCGTGAGTCAAAGTTTTTCGAATCGGACGAAAAACTGATAGTGAATATTAACGGTCAGGGCCACCTAATGTCAATGGATCACTCAATTTGCGTCCCGATTCAATACATCGTCCTCCAGCAGACTTGTCTTCACGGGTCTATTGCTGCCTCGGGCACCTTATGGCCGTTCTGCTGTGAGTCAAAGATTTTCGAATCTGACGAAAAACTGATAGTGAATTGTAACGTTCACGGCCTCCTAATGACGATGGAACACTCAAATTGCGTCCCGATTCAATACATCGGCCTCCAGCAGACTTGTCTCCATGGGTCGATTGCTGCCTCGGGCACCTTACGGCCGTTCTGCTGTGAGTCAAAGATTTTCGAATCTGACGAAAAACTGATAGTGAATTGTAACATTCAGGGCCACCTAATGACGATGGATCACTCAAATTGCGTCCCGATTCAATCATCGTCCTCCAGCCGATTTGTCTCCTTTGGTCTAAGCTGCCTCGGGCACCTTATGGCCGTTCTGCTGTGAGTCAAAGATTTTCGAATCGGACGAAAAACTGATAGTAAATTGTAACATTCAGGGCCACCTAATGACGATGGACCACACAAATTGCGTCCCGATTCAATACCTCGTCCTCCAGCCGACTTGACTCCATGGGTCTATTGCTGCCTCCTGCACCTTATGGCAGTTCTGCTGTGGGTCAAAGATTTTCGAATCGGACGAAGAACTGATAGTGAATTGTAACGTTCAGGGCCACCTAATGACGATGGATCACTCAAATTGCGTCCCGATTCAATAAATCGTCCTCCAGCAGACATGTCTCCATGGGTCTATTGCTGCCTCGGGCACCTTATGGCCGTTCTGCTGTGAGTCAAAGATTTTCGAATCGGACGAAAAACTGATAGTGAATTGTAACATTCAGGGCAACCTAATGACGATGGACCACACAAATTGCATCCCGATTCAATACTTCGTCCTCCAGCCGACTTGACCCCATGGGTCTATTGGTGCCTCGGGCACCTTATGGCCGTTCTGCTGTGAGTCTAGATTATCGAATGGGACGAAAAACTGATAGTGAATTGTAACGTTCAGGGCCACCTAATGACGATGGATCACTCAAATTGCGTCCCGATTCAATACATCGTCCTCCAGCCGACTTGTCTCCATGGATCTATTGCTGCCTCGGGCACCTTATGGCCGTTCTGCTGTGAGTCAAAGATTTTCGAATCGGACGAAAAACTGATAGTAAATTGTAACACTCAGGGCCACCTAATGACGATGGACCACACAAATTGCGTCCCGATTCAATACCTCGTCCTCCAGCCGACTTGACTCCATGGGTCTATTGCTGCCTCCTGCACCTTATGGCAGTTCTGCTGTGGGTCAAAGATTTTCGAATCGGACGAAGAACTGATAGTGAATTGTAACGTTCAGGGCCACCTAATGACGATGGATCACTCAAATTGCGTCCCGATTCAATACATCGTCCTCCAGCCGACTTGTCTACATGGGTCTATTGCTGCCTCGGGCACCTAATGGCCGTTCTTATGAGAGACAAAGTTTTTCGAATCGGACGAAAAACTGATAGTGAATTGTAACGGTCAGGGCCACCTAATGACGATGGATCACTCAAATTGCGTCCCGATTCAATACATCGTCCTCCAGCCGACTTGTCTCCATGGGTCTATTGCTTCCTCGGGCACCTTATGGCCGTTCTGCTGTGACTCAAAGATTTTCGAATCGGACGAAAAACTGATAGTGAATTGTAACGTTCAGGGCCTCCTAATGACGATGGAACACTCAAATTGCGTCCCGATTTAATACATCGTCCTCCAGCAGACTTGTCTTCACGGGTCTATTGCTGCCTCGGTCACCTTATGGCCGTTCTGGCGTGAGTCAAAAATTTACGAATCTGACGAAAAACTGATAGTGAATTGTAACATTCAGGGCCACCTAATGACGATGGATCACTCAAATTGCGTCCCGATACAATACATCGTCCTCCAGCCGACTTGTCTCCATGGGTCTATTGCTGCCTCGGGCACCTTATGGCCGTTCTGCTGTGACTCAAAGATTTTCGAATCTGACGAAAACCTGATAGTGAATTGTAACATTCAGGGTCACCGAATGACGATGGAACACTCAAATTGCGTCCCGATTCAGTACATCGTCCTCCAGCAGACTTGTCTCCATGGGTCTATTGCTGCCTCGGGCACCTTATGGCCGTTCTGCTGTGAGTCAAAGATTTTCGAATCTGACGAAAAACTGATAGTGAATTGTAACATTCAGGGCCACCTAATGACGATGGATCACTCAAATTGCGTCCCGATTCAATACATCGTCCTCCAGCCGACTTGTCTCCATGGGTCTATTGCTGCCTCGGGTACGTTATGGCCGTTCTGCTGTGAGTCAAAGATTTTCGAATCTGACGAAAAACTGATAGTGAATTGTAACATTCGGGGCCACCTAATGACGATGGATCACTCAAATTGCGTCCCGATTCAATACATCGTCCTCCAGCCGACTTGTCTCCATGGGTCTATTGCTGCCTCGGGCACCATATGGCCGTTCTGCTGTGACTCAAAGATTTTCGAATCGGACGAAAAACTGATAGTGAATTGTAACATTCAGGGCCACCTAATGACGATGGATCACTCAAATTGTGTCCCGATACAATACATCGTCCTCCAGCCGACTTGTCTCCATGGGTCTATTGCTGCCTCGGGCACCTTATGGCCGTTCTGCTGTGAGTCAAAGATTTTCGAGTCGGACGAAAAACTGATAGTAACATTCAGGGCCACCTAATGACGATGGATCATTCAAATTGCTTCCCGATTCAATACATCGTCCTCCAGCAGACTTGTCTCCATGGGTCTATTGCTGCCTCGGGCGTCTTATGGCCGTTCTGCTGTGAGTCAAAGTTTTCGAATCGGACGAAAAACTGATAGTGATTTGTAACTTTCAGGGCCACCTAATGACGATGGATTACACAAATTGCGTCCCGATTCAATAAATCGTCCTCCAGCCGACTTGTTTCCATGGGTCTATTGCTGCCTCGGGCACCTTATGGCCGTTCTGCTGTGACTCAAAGATTTTCGAATCGGACGAAAAACTGATAGTGAATTGTAACTTTCAGGGCCACCTAATGACGATGGATCACTCAAATTGCGTCCCGATTCAATACATCGTCCACCAGCAGACTTGTCTCCATGGGTCTATTGCTGCCTCGCGCACCTTATGGTCGTTCTCCCGTGAGTCTAGATTTTCGAATCGGACGAAAAACTGAAAGTGACTTGTAACGTTCAGGGCCTCCTAATGACGATGGAACATTCAAATTGCGTCCCGATTCAGTACCTCGTGCTCCAGCAGACTTGTCTCCATGGGTCTATTGCTGCCTCGGGCACCTTATGGCCGTTCTGCTGTGAGTCAAAGATTTTCGAATCGGACGAAAAACTGATAGTGAATGGTAAAGTTCGGGGCCACCTAATGACGATGGATCACTCAAATTGCGTCCCGATTCAATACATCGTCCTCCAGCCGACTTGTCTCCATGGGTCTATTGCTGCCTCGGGCACCTTATTGCCCTTCTGGCGTGAGTCAAAGTTTTTCGAATCGGACGAAAAACTGATAGTGAATATTAACGGTCAGGGCCACCTAATGTCAATGGATCACTCAATTTGCGTCCCGATTCAATACATCGTCCTCCAGCAGACTTGTCTTCACGGGTCTATTGCTGCCTCGGGCACCTTATGGCCGTTCTGCTGTGAGTCAAAGATTTTCGAATCTGACGAAAAACTGATAGTGAATTGTAACGTTCACGGCCTCCTAATGACGATGGAACACTCAAATTGCGTCCCGATTCAATACATCGGCCTCCAGCAGACTTGTCTCCATGGGTCGATTGCTGCCTCGGGCACCTTACGGCCGTTCTGCTGTGAGTCAAAGATTTTCGAATCTGACGAAAAACTGATAGTGAATTGTAACATTCAGGGCCACCTAATGACGATGGATCATTCAAATTGCTTCCCGATTCAATACATCGTCCTCCAGCAGACTTGTCTCCATGGGTCTATTGCTGCCTCGGGCGTCTTATGGCCGTTCTGCTGTGAGTCAAAGTTTTCGAATCGGACGAAAAACTGATAGTGATTTGTAACTTTCAGGGCCACCTAATGACGATGGATTACACAAATTGCGTCCCGATTCAATAAATCGTCCTCCAGCCGACTTGTTTCCATGGGTCTATTGCTGCCTCGCGCACCTTATGGCCGTTCTGCTGTGACTCAAAGATTTTCGAATCGGACGAAAAACTGATAGTGAATTGTAACTTTCAGGGCCACCTAATGACGATGGATCACTCAAATTGCGTCCCGATTCAATACATCGTCCTCCAGCCGACTTGTCTCCATGGGTCTATTGCTGCCTCGGGCACCTTATTGCCCTTCTGGCGTGAGTCAAAGTTTTTCGAATCGGACGAAAAACTGATAGTGAATATTAACGGTCAGGGCCACCTAATGTCAATGGATCACTCAATTTGCGTCCCGATTCAATACATCGTCCTCCAGCAGACTTGTCTTCACGGGTCTATTGCTGCCTCGGGCACCTTATGGCCGTTCTGCTGTGAGTCAAAGATTTTCGAATCTGACGAAAAACTGATAGTGAATTGTAACGTTCACGGCCTCCTAATGACGATGGAACACTCAAATTGCGTCCCGATTCAATACATCGGCCTCCAGCAGACTTGTCTCCATGGGTCGATTGCTGCCTCGGGCACCTTACGGCCGTTCTGCTGTGAGTCAAAGATTTTCGAATCTGACGAAAAACTGATAGTGAATTGTAACATTCAGGGCCACCTAATGACGATGGATCATTCAAATTGCTTCCCGATTCAATACATCGTCCTCCAGCAGACTTGTCTCCATGGGTCTATTGCTGCCTCGGGCGTCTTATGGCCGTTCTGCTGTGAGTCAAAGTTTTCGAATCGGACGAAAAACTGATAGTGATTTGTAACTTTCAGGGCCACCTAATGACGATGGATTACACAAATTGCGTCCCGATTCAATAAATCGTCCTCCAGCCGACTTGTTTCCATGGGTCTATTGCTGCCTCGCGCACCTTATGGCCGTTCTGCTGTGACTCAAAGATTTTCGAATCGGACGAAAAACTGATAGTGAATTGTAACTTTCAGGGCCACCTAATGACGATGGATCACTCAAATTGCGTCCCGATTCAATACATCGTCCTCCAGCCGACTTGTCTCCATGGGTCTATTGCTGCCTCGGGCACCTTATTGCCCTTCTGGCGTGAGTCAAAGTTTTTCGAATCGGACGAAAAACTGATAGTGAATATTAACGGTCAGGGCCACCTAATGTCAATGGATCACTCAATTTGCGTCCCGATTCAATACATCGTCCTCCAGCAGACTTGTCTTCACGGGTCTATTGCTGCCTCGGGCACCTTATGGCCGTTCTGCTGTGAGTCAAAGATTTTCGAATCTGACGAAAAACTGATAGTGAATTGTAACGTTCACGGCCTCCTAATGACGATGGAACACTCAAATTGCGTCCCGATTCAATACATCGGCCTCCAGCAGACTTGTCTCCATGGGTCGATTGCTGCCTCGGGCACCTTACGGCCGTTCTGCTGTGAGTCAAAGATTTTCGAATCTGACGAAAAACTGATAGTGAATTGTAACATTCAGGGCCACCTAATGACGATGGATCACTCAAATTGCGTCCCGATTCAATCATCGTCCTCCAGCCGATTTGTCTCCTTTGGTCTAAGCTGCCTCGGGCACCTTATGGCCGTTCTGCTGTGAGTCAAAGATTTTCGAATCGGACGAAAAACTGATAGTAAATTGTAACATTCAGGGCCACCTAATGACGATGGACCACACAAATTGCGTCCCGATTCAATACCTCGTCCTCCAGCCGACTTGACTCCATGGGTCTATTGCTGCCTCCTGCACCTTATGGCAGTTCTGCTGTGGGTCAAAGATTTTCGAATCGGACGAAGAACTGATAGTGAATTGTAACGTTCAGGGCCACCTAATGACGATGGATCACTCAAATTGCGTCCCGATTCAATAAATCGTCCTCCAGCAGACATGTCTCCATGGGTCTATTGCTGCCTCGGGCACCTTATGGCCGTTCTGCTGTGAGTCAAAGATTTTCGAATCGGACGAAAAACTGATAGTGAATTGTAACATTCAGGGCAACCTAATGACGATGGACCACACAAATTGCATCCCGATTCAATACTTCGTCCTCCAGCCGACTTGACCCCATGGGTCTATTGGTGCCTCGGGCACCTTATGGCCGTTCTGCTGTGAGTCTAGATTATCGAATGGGACGAAAAACTGATAGTGAATTGTAACGTTCAGGGCCACCTAATGACGATGGATCACTCAAATTGCGTCCCGATTCAATACATCGTCCTCCAGCCGACTTGTCTCCATGGATCTATTGCTGCCTCGGGCACCTTATGGCCGTTCTGCTGTGAGTCAAAGATTTTCGAATCGGACGAAAAACTGATAGTAAATTGTAACACTCAGGGCCACCTAATGACGATGGACCACACAAATTGCGTCCCGATTCAATACCTCGTCCTCCAGCCGACTTGACTCCATGGGTCTATTGCTGCCTCCTGCACCTTATGGCAGTTCTGCTGTGGGTCAAAGATTTTCGAATCGGACGAAGAACTGATAGTGAATTGTAACGTTCAGGGCCACCTAATGACGATGGATCACTCAAATTGCGTCCCGATTCAATACATCGTCCTCCAGCCGACTTGTCTACATGGGTCTATTGCTGCCTCGGGCACCTAATGGCCGTTCTTATGAGAGACAAAGTTTTTCGAATCGGACGAAAAACTGATAGTGAATTGTAACGGTCAGGGCCACCTAATGACGATGGATCACTCAAATTGCGTCCCGATTCAATACATCGTCCTCCAGCCGACTTGTCTCCATGGGTCTATTGCTTCCTCGGGCACCTTATGGCCGTTCTGCTGTGACTCAAAGATTTTCGAATCGGACGAAAAACTGATAGTGAATTGTAACGTTCAGGGCCTCCTAATGACGATGGAACACTCAAATTGCGTCCCGATTTAATACATCGTCCTCCAGCAGACTTGTCTTCACGGGTCTATTGCTGCCTCGGTCACCTTATGGCCGTTCTGGCGTGAGTCAAAAATTTACGAATCTGACGAAAAACTGATAGTGAATTGTAACATTCAGGGCCACCTAATGACGATGGATCACTCAAATTGCGTCCCGATACAATACATCGTCCTCCAGCCGACTTGTCTCCATGGGTCTATTGCTGCCTCGGGCACCTTATGGCCGTTCTGCTGTGACTCAAAGATTTTCGAATCTGACGAAAACCTGATAGTGAATTGTAACATTCAGGGTCACCGAATGACGATGGAACACTCAAATTGCGTCCCGATTCAGTACATCGTCCTCCAGCAGACTTGTCTCCATGGGTCTATTGCTGCCTCGGGCACCTTATGGCCGTTCTGCTGTGAGTCAAAGATTTTCGAATCTGACGAAAAACTGATAGTGAATTGTAACATTCAGGGCCACCTAATGACGATGGATCACTCAAATTGCGTCCCGATTCAATACATCGTCCTCCAGCCGACTTGTCTCCATGGGTCTATTGCTGCCTCGGGTACGTTATGGCCGTTCTGCTGTGAGTCAAAGATTTTCGAATCTGACGAAAAACTGATAGTGAATTGTAACATTCGGGGCCACCTAATGACGATGGATCACTCAAATTGCGTCCCGATTCAATACATCGTCCTCCAGCCGACTTGTCTCCATGGGTCTATTGCTGCCTCGGGCACCATATGGCCGTTCTGCTGTGACTCAAAGATTTTCGAATCGGACGAAAAACTGATAGTGAATTGTAACATTCAGGGCCACCTAATGACGATGGATCACTCAAATTGTGTCCCGATACAATACATCGTCCTCCAGCCGACTTGTCTCCATGGGTCTATTGCTGCCTCGGGCACCTTATGGCCGTTCTGCTGTGAGTCAAAGATTTTCGAGTCGGACGAAAAACTGATAGTAACATTCAGGGCCACCTAATGACGATGGATCATTCAAATTGCTTCCCGATTCAATACATCGTCCTCCAGCAGACTTGTCTCCATGGGTCTATTGCTGCCTCGGGCGTCTTATGGCCGTTCTGCTGTGAGTCAAAGTTTTCGAATCGGACGAAAAACTGATAGTGATTTGTAACTTTCAGGGCCACCTAATGACGATGGATTACACAAATTGCGTCCCGATTCAATAAATCGTCCTCCAGCCGACTTGTTTCCATGGGTCTATTGCTGCCTCGGGCACCTTATGGCCGTTCTGCTGTGACTCAAAGATTTTCGAATCGGACGAAAAACTGATAGTGAATTGTAACTTTCAGGGCCACCTAATGACGATGGATCACTCAAATTGCGTCCCGATTCAATACATCGTCCACCAGCAGACTTGTCTCCATGGGTCTATTGCTGCCTCGCGCACCTTATGGTCGTTCTCCCGTGAGTCTAGATTTTCGAATCGGACGAAAAACTGAAAGTGACTTGTAACGTTCAGGGCCTCCTAATGACGATGGAACATTCAAATTGCGTCCCGATTCAGTACCTCGTGCTCCAGCAGACTTGTCTCCATGGGTCTATTGCTGCCTCGGGCACCTTATGGCCGTTCTGCTGTGAGTCAAAGATTTTCGAATCGGACGAAAAACTGATAGTGAATGGTAAAGTTCGGGGCCACCTAATGACGATGGATCACTCAAATTGCGTCCCGATTCAATACATCGTCCTCCAGCCGACTTGTCTCCATGGGTCTATTGCTGCCTCGGGCACCTTATTGCCCTTCTGGCGTGAGTCAAAGTTTTTCGAATCGGACGAAAAACTGATAGTGAATATTAACGGTCAGGGCCACCTAATGTCAATGGATCACTCAATTTGCGTCCCGATTCAATACATCGTCCTCCAGCAGACTTGTCTTCACGGGTCTATTGCTGCCTCGGGCACCTTATGGCCGTTCTGCTGTGAGTCAAAGATTTTCGAATCTGACGAAAAACTGATAGTGAATTGTAACGTTCACGGCCTCCTAATGACGATGGAACACTCAAATTGCGTCCCGATTCAATACATCGGCCTCCAGCAGACTTGTCTCCATGGGTCGATTGCTGCCTCGGGCACCTTACGGCCGTTCTGCTGTGAGTCAAAGATTTTCGAATCTGACGAAAAACTGATAGTGAATTGTAACATTCAGGGCCACCTAATGACGATGGATCACTCAAATTGCGTCCCGATTCAATCATCGTCCTCCAGCCGATTTGTCTCCTTTGGTCTAATGCTGCCTCGGGCACCTTATGGCCGTTCTGCTGTGAGTCAAAGATTTTCGAATCGGACGAAAAACTGATAGTAAATTGTAACATTCAGGGCCACCTAATGACGATGGACCACACAAATTGCGTCCCGATTCAATACCTCGTCCTCCAGCCGACTTGACTCCATGGGTCTATTGCTGCCTCCTGCACCTTATGGCAGTTCTGCTGTGGGTCAAAGATTTTCGAATCGGACGAAGAACTGATAGTGAATTGTAACGTTCAGGGCCACCTAATGACGATGGATCACTCAAATTGCGTCCCGATTCAATACATCGTCCTCCAGCAGACATGTCTCCATGGGTCTATTGCTGCCTCGGGCACCTTATGGCCGTTCTGCTGTGAGTCAAAGATTTTCGAATCGGACGAAAAACTGATAGTGAATTGTAACATTCAGGGCAGCCTAATGACGATGGACCACACAAATTGCATCCCGATTCAATACTTCGTCCTCCAGCCGACTTGACCCCATGGGTCTATTGGTGCCTCGGGCACCTTATGGCCGTTCTGCTGTGAGTCTAGATTATCGAATGGGACGAAAAACTGATAGTGAATTGTAACGTTCAGGGCCACCTAATGACGATGGATCACTCAAATTGCGTCCTGATTCAATACATCGTCCTCCAGCCGACTTGTCTCCATGGGTCTATTGCTGCCTCGGGCACCTTATGGCCGTTCTGCTGTGAGTCAAAGATTTTCGAATCGGACGAAAAACTGATAGTAAATTGTAACACTCAGGGCCACCTAATGACGATGGACCACACAAATTGCGTCCCGATTCAATACCTCGTCCTCCAGCCGACTTGACTCCATGGGTCTATTGCTGCCTCCTGCACCTTATGGCAGTTCTGCTGTGGGTCAAAGATTTTCGAATCGGACGAAGAACTGATAGTGAATTGTAACGTTCAGGGCCACCTAATGACGATGGATCACTCAAATTGCGTCCCGATTCAATACATCGTCCTCCAGCCGACTTGTCTACATGGGTCTATTGCTGCCTCGGGCACCTAATGGCCGTTCTTCTGAGAGACAAAGTTTTTCGAATCGGACGAAAAACTGATAGTGAATTGTAACGGTCAGGGCCACCTAATGACGATGGATCACTCAAATTGCGTCCCGATTCAATACATCGTCCTCCAGCCGACTTGTCTCCATGGGTCTATTGCTTCCTCGGGCACCTTATGGCCGTTCTGCTGTGACTCAAAGATTTTCGAATCGGACGAAAAACTGATAGTGAATTGTAACGTTCAGGGCCTCCTAATGACGATGGAACACTCAAATTGCGTCCCGATTTAATACATCGTCCTCCAGCAGACTTGTCTTCACGGGTCTATTGCTGCCTCGGTCACCTTATGGCCGTTCTGGCGTGAGTCAAAAATTTACGAATCTGACGAAAAACTGATAGTGAATTGTAACATTCAGGGCCACCTAATGACGATGGATCACTCAAATTGCGTCCCGATACAATACATCGTCCTCCAGCCGACTTGTCTCCATGGGTCTATTGCTGCCTCGGGCACCTTATGGCCGTTCTGCTGTGACTCAAAGATTTTCGAATCTGACGAAAACCTGATAGTGAATTGTAACATTCAGGGTCACCGAATGACGATGGAACACTCAAATTGCGTCCCGATTCAGTACATCGTCCTCCAGCAGACTTGTCTCCATGGGTCTATTGCTGCCTCGGGCACCTTATGGCCGTTCTGCTGTGAGTCAAAGATTTTCGAATCTGACGAAAAACTGATAGTGAATTGTAACATTCAGGGCCACCTAATGACGATGGATCACTCAAATTGCGTCCCGATTCAATACATCGTCCTCCAGCCGACTTGTCTCCATGGGTCTATTGCTGCCTCGGGCACCTTATGGCCGTTCTGCTGTGAGTCAAAGATTTTCGAATCGGGCGAAAAACTGATAGTGAATTGTAACGTTCTGGGCCACCTAATGACGATGGAAAACTCAAATTGCGTCCAGATTCAATACATCGTCCTCCAGCCGACTTGTCTCCATGGGTCTATTGCTGCCTCGGGCTCCTTATGGCCGTTCTGCTGTGAGTCAAAATTTTTTGTATCTGACGAAAAACTGATAGTGATAGTGAACTGTAACATTAAGGGCCACCTAATGACGATGGATCACTCAAATTGCGTCCCGATTCAATACATCGTCCTCCAGCTGACTTGTCTCCATAGGTCTATTGCTGCCTCGGGCACCTTATGGCCGTTCTGCTGTGAGTCAAAGTTTTTCGAATCGGACGAAAAACTGATAGTGAATTGTAACTTTTAGGGCCACCTAATGACGATGGATCACTCAAATTGCGTCCCGATTCAATACATCGTCCTCCAGCCGACTTGTATCCATGGGGCGATTGCTGCCTCGGGCACCTTATGGCCGTTCTGCTGTGAGTCAAAGATTTTCGAATCGGACGAAAAACTGATAGTGAATTGTAACATTCAGGGCCACCTAATGACGATGGACCACACAAATTGCGTCCCGATTCAATACATCGTCCTCCAGCCGACTTGACTCCATGGGTCTATTGCTGCCTCGGGCACCTTATGGCCGTTCTGCTGTGAGTCTAGATTATCGAATGGGACGAAAAACTGATAGTGAATTGTAACGTTCAGGGCCACCTAATGACGATGGATCACTCAAATTGCGTCCCGATTCAATACATTGTCCACCAGCAGACTTGTCTCCATGGGTCTATTGCTGCCTCGGGCACCTTATGGTCGTTCTCCTGTAAGTCTAGATTTTCGAATCGGACGAAAAACTGATAGTGAATTGTAAGGGTCAGGGCCTCCTAATGACGATGGAACACTCAAATTGCGTCCCGATTCGATACCTCGTGCTCCAGCAGACTTGTCTCCATGGGTCTATTGCTGCCTCGGGCACCTTATGGCCGTTCTGCTGTGACTCAAAGATTTTCGAATCGGACGAAAAACTGATAGTGAATTGTAACATTCAGGGCCACCTAATGACGATGGATCACTCAAATTGTGTCCCGATACAATACATCGTCCTCCAGCCGACTTGTCTCCATGGGTCTATTGCTGCCTCGCGCACCTTATGGCAGTTCTGCTGTGAGTCAAAGATTTTCGAATCGGAAGAAAAACTGATAGTGAATGGTAAAGTTCGGGGCCACCTAATGACGATGGATCACTCAAATTGCGTCCCGATTCAATACATCGTCTTCCAGCCGACTTGTCTCCATGGGTCTATTGCTGCCTCGGGCACCTTATTGCCCTTCTGGCGTGAGTCAAAGTTTTTCGAATCGGACGAAAAACTGATAGTGAATATTAACGGTCAGGGCCACCTAATGTCAATGGATCACTCAATTTGCGTCCCGATTCAATACATCGTCCTCCAGCAGACTTGTCTTCACGGGTCTATTGCTGCCTCGGGCACCTTATGGCCGTTCTGCTGTGAGTCAAAGATTTTCGAATCTGACGAAAAACTGATAGTGAATTGTAACGTTCACGGCCTCCTAATGACGATGGAACACTCAAATTGCGTCCCGATTCAATACCTCGTCCACCAGCAGACTTGCCTCCATGGGTCTATTCCTGCCTCGGGCACCTTATGGTCGTTCTCCCGTGAGTCTAGATTTTCGAATCGGACGAAAAACTGATAGTGAATTGTAACATTCAGGGCCACCTAATGACGATGGACCACACAAATTGCGTCCCGATTCAATACCTCGTCCTCCAGCCGACTTGACTCCATGGGTCTATTGCTGCCTCCTGCACCTTATGGCAGTTCTGCTGTGGGTCAAAGATTTTCGAATCGGACGAAGAACTGATAGTGAATTGTAACGTTCAGGGCCACCTAATGACGATGGATCACTCAAATTGCGTCCCGATTCAATACATCGTCCTCCAGCAGACATGTCTCCATGGGTCTATTGCTGCCTCGGGCACCTTATGGCCGTTCTGCTGTGAGTCAAAGATTTTCGAATCGGACGAAAAACTGATAGTGAATTGTAACATTCAGGGCAGCCTAATGACGATGGACCACACAAATTGCATCCCGATTCAATACTTCGTCCTCCAGCCGACTTGACCCCATGGGTCTATTGGTGCCTCGGGCACCTTATGGCCGTTCTGCTGTGAGTCTAGATTATCGAATGGGACGAAAAACTGATAGTGAATTGTATCGTTCACGGCCTCCTAATGACGATGGAACACTCAAATTGCGTCCCGATTCAATACATCGTCCTCCAGCAGACTTGTCTCCATGGGTCTATTGCTGCCTCTGGCACCTTATGGCCGTTCTGCTGTGAGTCAAAGATTTTCGAATCGGACGAAAAACTGATAGTAACATTCAGGGCCACCTAATGACGATGGATCATTCAAATTGCTTCCCGATTCAATACATCGTCCTCCAGCAGACTTATCTCCATGGGTCTATTGCTGCCTCGGGCACATTATGGCCGTTCTGCTGTGACTCAAATTTTTCGAATCGGACGAAAAGCTAATAGCGAATTGTAACATTCAGGGCCACCTAATGACGATGGATCACTCAAATTGCGTCCCGATTCAATACATCGTCCTCCAGCAGACTTATCTCCATGGGTCTATTGCTGCCTCGGGCACCTTATGGCCGTTCTGCTGTGACTGAAAGATTTTCGAATCGGACGAAAAACTAATAGTGAATTGTAACGTTCAGGGCCTCCTAATGACGATGGATCACTCAAATTGCGTCCCGATTCAATACATCGTCCTCCAGCAGACTTGTCTCCATGGGTCGATTGCTGCCTCGGGCACCTTATGGCCGATCTGCTGTGAGTCAAAGATTTTCGAATCTGACGAAAAACTGATAGTGAATTGTAACATTCAGGGCCACCTAATCACGATGGATCACTCAAATTGCGTCCCGATTCAATACATCGTCCTCCAGCCGATTTGTCTCCTTTGGTCTAATGCTGCCTCGGGCACCTTATGGCCGTTCTGCTGTGAGTCAAAGATTTTCGAATCGGACGAAAAACTGATAGTGAATTGTAACGTTCACGGCCTCCTAATGACGATGGAACACTCAAATTGCGTCCCGATTCAATACATCGTCCTCCAGCAGACTTGTCTCCATGGGTCTATTGCTGCCTCGGGCACCTTATGGCCGTTCTGCTGTGAGTCAATGATTTTCGAATCGGACGAAAAACTGATAGTAACATTCAGGGCCACCTAATGACGATGGATGATTCAAATTGCTTCCCGATTCAATACATCGTCCTCCAGCAGACTTATCTCCAAGGGTCTATTGCTGCCTCGGGCACCTTATGGCCGTTCTGCTGTGACTCAAATTTTTCGAATCGGACGAAAAGCTAACAGTGAATTGTAACATTCAGGGCCACCTAATGACGATGGATCACTCAAATTGCGTCCCGATTCAATACATCGTGCTCCAGCAGACTTGTCTCCATGGGTCTATTGCTGCCTTGGGCACCTTATGGCCGTTCTGCTGTGACTCAAAGATTTTCGAATCTGACGAAAAACTGATAGTGAATTGTATCGTTCACGGCCTCCTAATGACGATGGAACACTCAAATTGCGTCCCGATTCAATACATCGTCCTCCAGCAGACTTGTCTCCATGGGTCTATTGCTGCCTCTGGCACCTTATGGCCGTTCTGCTGTGAGTCAAAGATTTTCGAATCGGACGAAAAACTGATAGTAACATTCAGGGCCACCTAATGACGATGGATCATTCAAATTGCTTCCCGATTCAATACATCGTCCTCCAGCAGACTTATCTCCATGGGTCTATTGCTGCCTCGGGCACCTTATGGCCGTTCTGCTGTGACTCAAATTTTTCGAATCGGACGAAAAGCTAATAGTGAATTGTAACATTCAGGGCCACCTAATGACGATGGATCACTCAAATTGCGTCCCGATTCAATACATCGTCCTCCAGCAGACTTATCTCCATGGGTCTATTGCTGCCTCGGGCACCTTATGGCCGTTCTGCTGTGACTGAAAGATTTTCGAATCGGACGAAAAACTAATAGTGAATTGTAACGTTCAGGGCCTCCTAATGACGATGGATCACTCAAATTGCGTCCCGATTCAATACATCGTCCTCCAGCAGACTTGTCTCCATGGGTCGATTGCTGCCTCGGGCACCTTATGGCCGATCTGCTGTGAGTCAAAGATTTTCGAATCTGACGAAAAGCTGATAGTGAATTGTAACATTCAGGGCCACCTAATGACGATGGATCACTCAAATTGCGTCCCGATTCAATACATCGTCCTCCAGCCGATTTGTCTCCTTTGGTCTAATGCAGCCTCGGGCACCTTATGGCCGTTCTGCTGTGAGTCAAAGATTTTCGAATCGGACGAAAAACTGATAGTGAATTGTAACGTTCACGGCCTCCTAATGACGATGGAACACTCAAATTGCGTCCCGATTCAATACATCGTCCTCCAGCAGACTTGTCTCCATGGGTCTATTGCTGCCTCGGGCACCTTATGGCCGTTCTGCTGTGAGTCAATGATTTTCGAATCGGACGAAAAACTGATAGTAACATTCAGGGCCACCTAATGACGATGGATCATTCAAATTGCTTCCCGATTCAATACATCGTCCTCCAGCAGACTTATCTCCATAGGTCTATTGCTGCCTCGGGCACCTTATGGCCGTTCTGCTGTGACTCAAATTTTTCGAATCGGACGAAAAGCTAATAGTGAATTGTAACATTCAGGGCCACCTAATGACGATGGTTCACTCAAATTGCGTCCCGATTCAATACATCGTCCTCCAGCAGACTTATCTCCATGGGTCTATTGCTGCCTCGGGTACCTTATGGCCGTTCTGCTGTGAGTCAAAGATTTTCGAATCTGACGAAAAACTGATAGTGAATTGTAACGTTCACGGCCTCCTAATGACGATGGAACACTCAAATTGCGTCCCGATTCAATACATCGGCCTCCAGCAGACTTGTCTCCATGGGTCGATTGCTGCCTCGGGCACCTTACGGCCGTTCTGCTGTGAGTCAAAGATTTTCGAATCTGACGAAAAACTGATAGTGAATTGTAACATTCAGGGCCACCTAATGACGATGCATCACGCAAATTGCGTCCCGATTCAATCATCGTCCTCCAGCCGATTTGTCTCCTTTGGTCTAATGCTGCCTCGGGCACCTTATGGCCGTTCTGCTGTGAGTCAAAGATTTTCGAATCGGACGAAAAACTGATAGTAAATTGTAACACTCAGGGCCACCTAATGACGATGGACCACACAAATTGCGTCCCGATTCAATACCTCGTCCTCCAGCCGACTTGACTCCATGGGTCTATTGCTGCCTCCTGCACCTTATGGCAGTTCTGCTGTGGGTCAAAGATTTTCGAATCGGACGAAGAACTGATAGTGAATTGTAACGTTCAGGGCCACCTAATGACGATGGATCACTCAAATTGCGTCCCGATTCAATACATCGTCCTCCAGCAGACTTGTCTCCATGGGTCTATTGCTGCCTCGGGCACCTTATGGCCGTTCTGCTGTGAGTCAAAGATTTTCGAATCGGACGAAAAACTGATAGTGAATTGTAACATTCAGGGCAACCTAATGACGATGGACCACACAAATTGCATCCCGATTCAATACTTCGTCCTCCAGCCGACTTGACCCCATTGGTCCATTGGTGCCTCGGGCACCTTATGGCCGTTCTGCTGTGAGTCTAGATTATCGAATGGGACGAAAAACTGATAGTGAATTGTAACGTTCAGGGCCACCTAATGACTATGGATCACTCAAATTGCGTCCCGATTCAATACATCGTCCTCCAGCAGACTTGTCTCCATGGGTCTATTGCTGCCTCGGGCACCTTATGGCCGTTCTGCTGTGAGTCAAAAATTTTCGAATCGGATGAAAAACTGATAGTGAATTGTAACTTTCAGGGCCACCTAATGACGATGGATCACTCAAATTGCGTCCCGATTCAAAACATCGTCCACCAGCAGACTTGTCTCCATGGGTCTATTGCTGCCTCGGGCACCTTACGGACGTTCTCCCGTAAGTCTAGATTTTCGAATCGGACGAAAAACTGATAGTGAATTGTAACGTTTAGGGCCTCCTAATGACGATGGAACACTCAAATTGCGTCCCGATTCAATACCTCGTGCTCCAGCACACTTGTCTCCATGGGTCTATTGCTGCCTCGGGCACCTTATCGCCGTTCTGCTGTGAGTCAAAGATTTTCGAATCGGACGAAAAACTGATAGTGAATTGTAGCGTTCAGGGCCACCTAATGACGATGGATCACTCAAATTGCGTCCCGATTCAATACATCGTCCTCCAGCCGACTTGTCTACATGGGTCTATTGCTGCCTCGGGCACCTAATGGCCGTTCTTCTGAGAGACAAAGTTTTTCGAATCGGACGAAAAACTGATAGTGAATTGTAACGGTCAGGGCCACCTAATGACGATGGATCACTCAAATTGCGTCCCGATTCAATACATCGTCCTCCAGCCGACTTGTCTCCATGGGTCTATTGCTTCCTCGGGCACCTTATGGCCGTTCTGCTGTGACTCAAAGATTTTCGAATCGGACGAAAAACTGATAGTGAATTGTAACGTTCAGGGCCTCCTAATGACGATGGAACACTCAAATTGCGTCCCGATTTAATACATCGTCCTCCAGCAGACTTGTCTTCACGGGTCTATTGCTGCCTCGGGCACCTTATGGCCGTTCTGGCGTGAGTCAAAAATTTACGAATCTGACGAAAAACTGATAGTGAATTGTAACATTCAGGGCCACCTAATGACGATGGATCACTCAAATTGCGTCCCGATACAATACATCGTCCTCCAGCCGACTTGTCTCCATGGGTCTATTGCTGCCTCGGGCACCTTATGGCCGTTCTGCTGTGACTCAAAGATTTTCGAATCTGACGAAAACCTGATAGTGAATTGTAACATTCAGGGTCACCGAATGACGATGGAACACTCAAATTGCGTCCCGATTCAGTACATCGTCCTCCAGCAGACTTGTCTCCATGGGTCTATTGCTGCCTCGGGCACCTTATGGCCGTTCTGCTGTGAGTCAAAGATTTTCGAATCTGACGAAAAACTGATAGTGAATTGTAACATTCAGGGCCACCTAATGACGATGGATCACTCAAATTGCGTCCCGATTCAATACATCGTCCTCCAGCCGACTTGTCTCCATGGGTCTATTGCTGCCTCGGGTACGTTATGGCCGTTCTGCCGTGAGTCAAAGATTTTCGAATCTGACGAAAAACTGATAGTGAATTGTAACATTCGGGGCCACCTAATGACGATGGATCACTCAAATTGCGTCCCGATTCAATACATCGTCCTCCAGCCGACTTGTCTCCATGGGTCTATTGCTGCCTCGGGCACCTTATGGCCGTTCTGCTGTGAGTCAAAGATTTTCGAATCGGACGAAAAACTGATAGTGAATTGTAACGTTCAGGGCCACCTAATGACGATGGAAAACTCAAATTGCGTCCAGATTCAATACATCGTCCTCCAGCCGACTTGTCTCCATGGGTCTATTGCTGCCTCGGGCACCTTATTGCCGTTCTGCTGTGACTCAAAGATTTTCGAATCTGACGAAAAACTGATAGTGAATTGTAACTTTCAGGGCCTCCTAATGACGATGAACACTCAAATTGCGTCCCGAATCAATACATCGTCCTCCAGCAGACTTGTCTTCACGGGTCTATTGCTGCCTCGAGCACCTTATGGCCGTTCTGCTGTGAGTCAAAGATTTTTGAATCGGACGAAAAACTGATAGTGAATTGTAACGTTCAAGGCCTCCTAATGACGATGGAACACTCAAATTGCGTCCCGATTCAATACATCGTCCTACAGCAGACTTGTCTTCACGGGTCTATTGCTGCCTCGGGCTCCTTATGGCCGTTCTGCTGTGAGTCAAAATTTTTTGTATCTGACGAAAAACTGATAGTGATAGTGAACTGTAACATTAAGGGCCACCTAATGACGATGGATCACTCAAATTGCGTCCCGATTCAATACATCGTCCTCCAGCTGACTTGTCTCCATAGGTCTATTGCTGCCTCGGGCACCTTATGGCCGTTCTGCTGTGAGTCAAAGTTTTTCGAATCGGACGAAAAACTGATAGTGAATTGTAACTTTCAGGGCCACCTAATGACGATGGATCACTCAAATTGCGTCCCGATTCAATACATCGTCCTCCAGCCGACTTGTTTCCATGGGTCTATTGCTGCCTCGGGCACCTTATGGCCGTTCTGCTGTGAGTCAAAGATTTTCGAATCGGACGAAAAACTGATAGTAAATTGTAACATTCAGGGCCACCTAATGACGATGGACCACACAAATTGCGTCCCGATTCAATACATCGTCCTCCAGCCGACTTGACTCAAGGGGTCTATTGCTGCCTCGGGCACCTTATGGCCGTTCTGCTGTGAGTCTAGATTATCGAATGGGACGAAAAACTGATAGTGAATTGTAACGTTCAGGGCCACCTAATGACGATGGATCACTCAAATTGCGTCCCGATTCAATACATCGTCCACCAGCAGACTTGTCTCCATGGGTCTATTGCTGCCTCGGGCACCTTATGGTCGTTCTCCCGTAAGTCTAGATTTTCGAATCGGACGAAAAACTGATAATGAATTGTAAGGGTCAGGGCCTCCTAATGACGATGGAACACTCAAATTGCGTCCCGATTCAATACCTCGTGCTCCAGCAGACTTGTCTCCATGGGTCTATTGCTGCCTCGGGCACCTTATGGCCGTTCTGCTGTGACTCAAAGATTTTCGAATCGGACGAAAAACTGATAGTGAATTGTAACATTCAGGGCCACCTAATGACGATGGATCACTCAAATTGTGACCCGATACAATACATCGTCCTCCAGCCGACTTGTCTCCATGGGTCTATTGCTGCCTCGGGCACCTTATGGCCGTTCTGCTGTGAGTCAAAGATTTTCGAATCTGACGAAAAACTGATAGTGAATTGTAACGTTCACGGCCTCCTAATGACGATGGAACACTCAAATTGCGTCCCGATTCAATACATCGGCCTCCAGCAGACTTGTCTCCATGGGTCGATTGCTGCCTCGGGCACCTTACGGCCGTTCTGCTGTGAGTCAAAGATTTTCGAATCTGACGAAAAACTGATAGTGAATTGTAACATTCAGGGCCACCTAATGACGATGGATCACTCAAATTGCGTCCCGATTCAATCATCGTCCTCCAGCCGATTTGTCTCCTTTGGTCTAAGCTGCCTCGGGCACCTTATGGCCGTTCTGCTGTGAGTCAAAGATTTTCGAATCGGACGAAAAACTGATAGTAAATTGTAACATTCAGGGCCACCTAATGACGATGGACCACACAAATTGCGTCCCGATTCAATACCTCGTCCTCCAGCCGACTTGACTCCATGGGTCTATTGCTGCCTCCTGCACCTTATGGCAGTTCTGCTGTGGGTCAAAGATTTTCGAATCGGACGAAGAACTGATAGAGAATTGTAACGTTCAGGGCCACCTAATGACGATGGATCACTCAAATTGCGTCCCGATTCAATACATCGTCCTCCAGCCGACTTGTCTACATGGGTCTATTGCTGCCTCGGGCACCTAATGGCCGTTCTTCTGAGAGACAAAGTTTTTCGAATCGGACGAAAAACTGATAGTGAATTGTAACGGTCAGGGCCACCTAATGACGATGGATCACTCAAATTGCGTCCCGATTCAATACATCGTCCTCCAGCCGACTTGTCTCCATGGGTCTATTGCTTCCTCGGGCACCTTATGGCCGTTCTGCTGTGACTCAAAGATTTTCGAATCGGACGAAAAACTGATAGTGAATTGTAACGTTCAGGGCCTCCTAATGACGATGGAACACTCAAATTGCGTCCCGATTTAATACATCGTCCTCCAGCAGACTTGTCTTCACGGGTCTATTGCTGCCTCGGGCACCTTATGGCCGTTCTGGCGTGAGTCAAAAATTTACGAATCTGACGAAAAACTGATAGTGAATTGTAACATTCAGGGCCACCTAATGACGATGGATCACTCAAATTGCGTCCCGATACAATACATCGTCCTCCAGCCGACTTGTCTCCATGGGTCTATTGCTACCTCGGGCACCTTATGGCCGTTCTGCTGTGACTCAAAGATTTTCGAATCTGACGAAAACCTGATAGTGAATTGTAACATTCAGGGTCACCGAATGACGATGGAACACTCAAATTGCGTCCCGATTCAGTACATCGTCCTCCAGCAGACTTGTCTCCATGGGTCTATTGCTGCCTCGGGCACCTTATGGCCGTTCTGCTGTGAGTCAAAGATTTTCGAATCTGACGAAAAACTGATAGTGAATTGTAACATTCAGGGCCACCTAATGACGATGGATCACTCAAATTGCGTCCCGATTCAATACACCGTCCTCCAGCCGACTTGTCTCCATGGGTCTATTGCTGCCTCGGGTACGTTATGGCCGTTCTGCTGTGAGTCAAAGATTTTCGAATCTGACGAAAAACTGATAGTGAATTGTAACATTCGGGGCCACCTAATGACGATGGATCACTCAAATTGCGTCCCGATTCAATACATCGTCCTCCAGCCGACTTGTCTCCATGGGTCTATTGCTGCCTCGGGCACCTTATGGCCGTTCTGCTGTGACTCAAAGATTTTCGAATCGGACGAAAAACTGATAGTGAATTGTAACATTCAGGGCCACCTAATGACGATGGATCACTCAAATTGTGTCCCGATACAATACATCGTCCTCCAGCCGACTTGTCTCCATGGGTCTATTGCTGCCTCGGGCACCTTATGGCCGTTCTGCTGTGAGTCAAAGATTTTCGAGTCGGACGAAAAACTGATAGTAACATTCAGGGCCACCTAATGACGATGGATCATTCAAATTGCTTCCCGATTCAATACATCGTCCTCCAGCAGACTTGTCTCCATGGGTCTATTGCAGCCTCGGGCGTCTTATGGCCGTTCTGCTGTGAGTCAAAGTTTTCGAATCGGACGAAAAACTGATAGTGATTTGTAACTTTCAGGGCCACCTAATGACGATGGATTACACAAATTGCGTCCCGATTCAATAAATCGTCCTCCAGCCGACTTGTTTCCATGGGTCTATTGCTGCCTCGGGCACCTTATGGCCGTTGTGCTGTGACTCAAAGATTTTCGAATCGGACGAAAAACTGATAGTGAATTGTAACTTTCAGGGCCACCTAATGACGATGGATCACTCAAATTGCGTCCCGATTCAATACATCGTCCACCAGCAGACTTGTCTCCATGGGTCTATTGCTGCCTCGCGCACCTTATGGTCGTTCTCCCGTGAGTCTAGATTTTCGAATCGGACGAAAAACTGAAAGTGACTTGTAACGTTCAGGGCCTCCTAATGACGATGGAACATTCAAATTGCGTCCCGATTCAGTACCTCGTGCTCCAGCAGACTTGTCTCCATGGGTCTATTGCTGCCTCGGGCACCTTATGGCCGTTCTGCTGTGAGTCAAAGATTTTCGAATCGGACGAAAAACTGATAGTGAATGGTAAAGTTCGGGGCCACCTAATGACGATGGATCACTCAAATTGCGTCCCGATTCAATACATCGTCCTCCAGCCGACTTGTCTCCATGGGTCTATTGCTGCCTCGGGCACCTTATTGCCCTTCTGGCGTGAGTCAAAGTTTTTCGAATCGGACGAAAAACTGATAGTGAATATTAACGGTCAGGGCCACCTAATGTCAATGGATCACTCAATTTGCGTCCCGATTCAATACATCGACCTCCAGCAGACTTGTCTTCACGGGTCTATTGCTGCCTCGGGCACCTTATGGCCGTTCTGCTGTGAGTCAAAGATTTTCGAATCTGACGAAAAACTGATAGTGAATTGTAACGTTCACGGCCTCCTAATGACGATGGAACACTCAAATTGCGTCCCGATTCAATACATCGGCCTCCAGCAGACTTGTCTCCATGGGTCGATTGCTGCCTCGGGCACCTTACGGCCGTTCTGCTGTGAGTCAAAGATTTTCGAATCTGACGAAAAACTGATAGTGAATTGTAACATTCAGGGCCACCTAATGACGATGGATCACTCAAATTGCGTCCCGATTCAATCATCGTCCTCCAGCCGATTTGTCTCCTTTGGTCTAATGCTGCCTCGGGCACCTTATGGCCGTTCTGCTGTGAGTCAAAGATTTTCGAATCGGACGAAAAACTGATAGTAAATTGTAACATTCAGGGCCACCTAATGACGATGGACCACACAAATTGCGTCCCGATTCAATACCTCGTCCTCCAGCCGACTTGACTCCATGGGTCTATTGCTGCCTCCTGCACCTTATGGCAGTTCTGCTGTGGGTCAAAGATTTTCGAATCGGACGAAGAACTGATAGTGAATTGTAACGTTCAGGGCCACCTAATGACGATGGATCACTCAAATTGCGTCCCGATTCAATACATCGTCCTCCAGCAGACATGTCTCCATGGGTCAATTGCTGCCTCGGGCACCTTATGGCCGTTCTGCTGTGAGTCAAAGATTTTCGAATCGGACGAAAAACTGATAGTGAATTGTAACATTCAGGGCAGCCTAATGACGATGGACCACACAAATTGCATCCCGATTCAATACTTCGTCCTCCAGCCGACTTGACCCCATGGGTCTATTGGTGCCTCGGGCACCTTATGGCCGTTCTGCTGTGAGTCTAGATTATCGAATGGGACGAAAAACTGATAGTGAATTGTAACGTTCAGGGCCACCTAATGACGATGGATCACTCAAATTGCGTCCCGATTCAATACATCGTCCTCCAGCCGACTTGTCTCCATGGGTCTATTGCTGCCTCGGGCACCTTATGGCCGTTCTGCTGTGAGTCAAAGATTTTCGAATCGGACGAAAAACTGATAGTAAATTGTAACACTCAGGGCCACCTAATGACGATGGACCACACAAATTGCGTCCCGATTCAATACCTCGTCCTCCAGCCGACTTGACTCCATGGGTCTATTGCTGCCTCCTGCACCTTATGGCAGTTCTGCTGTGGGTCAAAGATTTTCGAATCGGACGAAGAACTGATAGTGAATTGTAACGTTCAGGGCCACCTAATGACGATGGATCACTCAAATTGCGTCCCGATTCAATACATCGTCCTCCAGCCGACTTGTCTACATGGGTCTATTGCTGCCTCGGGCACCTAATGGCCGTTCTTCTGAGAGACAAAGTTTTTCGAATCGGACGAAAAACTGATAGTGAATTGTAACGGTCAGGGCCACCTAATGACGATGGATCACTCAAATTGCGTCCCGATTCAATACATCGTCCTCCAGCCGACTTGTCTCCATGGGTCTATTGCTTCCTCGGGCACCTTATGGCCGTTCTGCTGTGACTCAAAGATTTTCGAATCGGACGAAAAACTGATAGTGAATTGTAACGTTCAGGGCCTCCTAATGACGATGGAACACTCAAATTGCGTCCCGATTTAATACATCGTCCTCCAGCAGACTTGTCTTCACGGGTCTATTGCTGCCTCGGTCACCTTATGGCCGTTCTGGCGTGAGTCAAAAATTTACGAATCTGACGAAAAACTGATAGTGAATTGTAACATTCAGGGCCACCTAATGACGATGGATCACTCAAATTGCGTCCCGATACAATACATCGTCCTCCAGCCGACTTGTCTCCATGGGTCTATTGCTGCCTCGGGCACCTTATGGCCGTTCTGCTGTGACTCAAAGATTTTCGAATCTGACGAAAACCTGATAGTGAATTGTAACATTCAGGGTCACCGAATGACGATGGAACACTCAAATTGCGTCCCGATTCAGTACATCGTCCTCCAGCAGACTTGTCTCCATGGGTCTATTGCTGCCTCGGGCACCTTATGGCCGTTCTGCTGTGAGTCAAAGATTTTCGAATCTGACGAAAAACTGATAGTGAATTGTAACATTCAGGGCCACCTAATGACGATGGATCACTCAAATTGCGTCCCGATTCAATACATCGTCCTCCAGCCGACTTGTCTCCATGGGTCTATTGCTGCCTCGGGCACCTTATGGCCGTTCTGCTGTGAGTCAAAGATTTTCGAATCGGACGAAAAACTGATAGTGAATTGTAACGTTCAGGGCCACCTAATGACGATGGAAAACTCAAATTGCGTCCAGATTCAATACATCGTCCTCCAGCCGACTTGTCTCCATGGGTCTATTGCTGCCTCGGGCACCTTATTGCCGTTGTGCTGTGACTCAAAGATTTTCGAATCTGACGAAAAACTGATAGTGAATTGTAACTTTCAGGGCCTCCTAATGACGATGAACACTCAAATTGCGTCCCGATTCAATACATCGTCCTCCAGCAGACTTGTCTTCACGGGTCTATTGCTGCCTCGAGCACCTTATGGCCGTTCTGCTGTGAGTCAAAGATTTTTGAATCGGACGAAAAACTGATAGTGAATTGTAACGTTCAAGGCCTCCTAATGACGATGGAACACTCAAATTGCGTCCCGATTCAATACATCGTCCTACAGCAGACTTGTCTTCACGGGTCTATTGCTGCCTCGGGCTCCTTATGGCCGTTCTGCTGTGAGTCAAAATTTTTTGTATCTGACGAAAAACTGATAGTGATAGTGAACTGTAACATTAAGGGCCACCTAATGACGATGGATCACTCAAATTGCGTCCCGATTCAATACATCGTCCTCCAGCTGACTTGTCTCCATAGGTCTATTGCTGCCTCGGGCACCTTATGGCCGTTCTGCTGTGAGTCAAAGTTTTTCGAATCGGACGAAAAACTGATAGTGAATTGTAACTTTCAGGGCCACCTAATGACGATGGATCACTCAAATTGCGTCCCGATTCAATACATCGTCCTCCAGCCGACTTGTTTCCATGGGTCGATTGCTGCCTCGGGCACCTTATGGCCGTTCTGCTGTGAGTCAAAGATTTTCGAATCGGACGAAAAACTGATAGTGAATTGTAACATTCAGGGCCACCTAATGACGATGGACCACACAAATTGCGTCCCGATTCAATACATCGTCCTCCAGCCGACTTGACTCCATGGGTCTATTGCTGCCTCGGGCACCTTATGGCCGTTCTGCTGTGAGTCTAGATTATCGAATGGGACGAAAAACTGATAGTGAATTGTAACGTTCAGGGCCACCTAATGACGATGGATCACTCAAATTGCGTCCCGATTCAATACATCGTCCACCAGCAGACTTGTCTCCATGGGTCTATTGCTGCCTCGGGCACCTTATGGTCGTTCTCCCGTAAGTAGATTTTCGAATCGGACGAAAAACTGATAGTGAATTGTAAGGGTCAGGGCCTCCTAATGACGATGGAACACTCAAATTGCGTCCCGATTCGATACCTCGTGCTCCAGCAGACTTGTCTCCATGGGTCTATTGCTGCCTCGGGCACCTTATGGCCGTTCTGCTGTGACTCAAAGATTTTCGAATCGGGCGAAAAACTGATAGTGAATTGTAACATTCAGGGCCACCTAATGACGATGGATCACTCAAATTGTGTCCCGATACAATACATCGTCCTCCAGCCGACTTGTCTCCATGGGTCTATTGCTGCCTCGGGCACCTTATGGCCGTTCTGCTGTGAGTCAAAGATTTTCGAATCGGACGAAAAACTGATAGTAACATTCAGGGCCACCTAATGACGATGGATCATTCAAATTGCTTCCCGATTCAATACATCGTCCTCCAGCAGACTTGTCTCCATGGGTCTATTGCTGCCTCGGGCGTCTTATGGCCGTTCTGCTGTGAGTCAAAGTTTTCGAATCGGACGAAAAACTGATAGTGATTTGTAACTTTCAGGGCCACCTAATGACGATGGATTACACAAATTGCGTCCCGATTCAATAAATCGTCCTCCAGCCGACTTGTTTCCATGGGTCTATTGCTGCCTCGGGCACCTTATGGCCGTTCTGCTGTGATTCAAAGATTTTCGAATCGGACGAAAAACTGATAGTGAATTGTAACTTTCAGGGCCACCTAATGACGATGGATCACTCAAATTGCGTCCCGATTCAATACATCGTCCACCAGCAGACTTGTCTCCATGGGTCTATTGCTGCCTCGCGCACCTTATGGTCGTTCTCCCGTGAGTCTAGATTTTCGAATCGGACGAAAAACTGAAAGTGACTTGTAACGTTCAGGGCCTCCTAATGACGATGGAACATTCAAATTGCGTCCCGATTCAGTACCTCGTGCTCCAGCAGACTTGTCTCCATGGGTCTATTGCTGCCTCGCGCACCTTATGGCAGTTCTGCTGTGAGTCAAAGATTTTCGAATCGGACGAAAAACTGATAGTGAATGGTAAAGTTCGGGGCCACCTAATGACGATGGATCACTCAAATTGCGTCCCGATTCAATACATCGTCTTCCAGCCGACTTGTCTCCATGGGTCTATTGCTGCCTCGGGCACCTTATTGCCCTTCTGGCGTGAGTCAAAGTTTTTCGAATCGGACGAAAAACTGATAGTGAATATTAACGGTCAGGGCCACCTAATGTCAATGGATCACTCAATTTGCGTCCCGATTCAATACATCGTCCTCCAGCAGACTTGTCTTCACGGGTCTATTGCTGCCTCGGGCACCTTATGGCCGTTCTGCTGTGAGTCAAAGATTTTCGAATCTGACGAAAAACTGATAGTGAATTGGAACGTTCACGGCCTCCTAATGACGATGGAACACTCAAATTGCGTCCCGATTCAATACATCGGCCTCCAGCAGACTTGTCTCCATGGGTCGATTGCTGCCTCGGGCACCTTACGGCCGTTCTGCTGTGAGTCAAAGATTTTCGAATCTGACGAAAAACTGATAGTGAATTGTAACATTCAGGGCCACCTAATGACGATGGATCACTCAAATTGCGTCCCGATTCAATCATCGTCCTCCAGCCGATTTGTCTCCTTTGGTCTAATGCTGCCTCGGGCACCTTATGGCCGTTCTGCTGTGAGTCAAAGATTTTCGAATCGGACGAAAAACTGATAGTAAATTGTAACATTCAGGGCCACCTAATGACGATGGACCACACAAATTGCGTCCCGATTCAATACCTCGTCCTCCAGCCGACTTGACTCCATGGGTCTATTGCTGCCTCCTGCACCTTATGGCAGTTCTGCTGTGGGTCAAAGATTTTCGAATCGGACGAAGAACTGATAATGAATTGTAACGTTCAGGGCCACCTAATGACGATGGATCACTCAAATTGCGTCCCGATTCAATACATCGTCCTCCAGCAGACATGTCTCCATGGGTCTATTGCTGCCTCGGGCACCTTATGGCCGTTCTGCTGTGAGTCAAAGATTTTCGAATCGGACGAAAAACTGATAGTGAATTGTAACATTCAGGGCAGCCTAATGACGATGGACCACACAAATTGCATCCCGATTCAATACTTCGTCCTCCAGCCGACTTGACCCCATGGGTCTATTGGTGCCTCGGGCACCTTATGGCCGTTCTGCTGTGAGTCTAGATTATCGAATGGGACGAAAAACTGATAGTGAATTGTAACGTTCAGGGCCACCTAATGACGATGGATCACTCAAATTGCGTCCCGATTCAATACATCGTCCTCCAGCCGACTTGTCTCCATGGGTCTATTGCTGCCTCGGGCACCTTATGGCCGTTCTGCTGTGAGTCAAAGATTTTCGAATCGGACGAAAAACTGATAGTGAATTGTAACGTTCAGGGCCACCTAATGACGATGGATCACTCAAATTGCGTCCCGATTCAATACATCGTGCTCCAGCAGACTTGTCTCCATGGGTCTATTGCTGCCTTGGGCACCTTATGGCCGTTCTGCTGTGACTCAAAGATTTTCGAATCTGACGAAAAACTGATAGTGAATTGTATCGTTCACGGCCTCCTAATGACGATGGAACACTCAAATTGCGTCCCGATTCAATACATCGTCCTCCAGCAGACTTGTCTCCATGGGTCTATTGCTGCCTCTGGCACCTTATGGCCGTTCTGCTGTGAGTCAAAGATTTTCGAATCGGACGAAAAACTGATAGTAACATTCAGGGCCACCTAATGACGATGGATCATTCAAATTGCTTCCCGATTCAATACATCGTCCTCCAGCAGACTTATCTCCATGGGTCTATTGCTGCCTCGGGCACCTTATGGCCGTTCTGCTGTGACTCAAATTTTTCGAATCGGACGAAAAGCTAATAGCGAATTGTAACATTCAGGGCCACCTAATGACGATGGATAACTCAAATTGCGTCCCGATTCAATACATCGTCCTCCAGCAGACTTATCTCCATGGGTCTATTGCTGCCTCGGGCACCTTATGGCCGTTCTGCTGTGACTGAAAGATTTTCGAATCGGACGAAAAACTAATAGTGAATTGTAACGTTCAGGGCCTCCTAATGACGATGGATCACTCAAATTGCGTCCCGATTCAATACATCGTCCTCCAGCAGACTTGTCTCCATGGGTCGATTGCTGCCTCGGGCACCTTATGGCCGATCTGCTGTGAGTCAAAGATTTTCGAATCTGACGAAAAACTGATAGTGAATTGTAACATTCAGGGCCACCTAATGACGATGGATCACTCAAATTGCGTCCCGATTCAATACATCGTCCTCCAGCCGATTTGTCTCCTTTGGTCTAATGCTGACTCGGGCACCTTATGGCCGTTCTGCTGTGAGTCAAAGATTTTCGAATCGGACGAAAAACTGATAGTGAATTGTAACGTTCACGGCCTCCTAATGACGATGGAACACTCAAATTGCGTCCCGATTCAATACATCGTCCTCCAGCAGACTTGTCTCCATGGGTCTATTGCTGCCTCGGGCACCTTATGGCCGTTCTGCTGTGAGTCAATGATTTTCGAATCGGACGAAAAACTGATAGTAACATTCAGGGCCACCTAATGACGATGGATGATTCAAATTGCTTCCCGATTCAATACATCGTCCTCCAGCAGACTTATCTCCAAGGGTCTATTGCTGCCTCGGGCACTTTATGGCCGTTCTGCTGTGACTCAAATTTTTCGAATCGGTCGAAAAGCTAACAGTGAATTGTAACATTCAGGGCCACCTAATGACGATGGTTCACTCAAATTGCGTCCCGATTCAATACATCGTCCTCCAGCAGACTTATCTCCATGGGTCTATTGCTGCCTCGGGCACCTTATGGCCGTTCTACTGTGACTCAGATTTTCGAATCGGACGAAAAACTAATAGTGAATTGTAACATTCAGGGCCACCTAATGACGATGGATCACTCAAATTGCGTCCCGATTCAATCATCGTCCTCCAGCCGATTTGTCTCCTTTGGTCTAATGCTGCCTCGGGCACCTTATGGCCGTTCTGCTGTGAGTCAAAGATTTTCGAATCGGACGAAAAACTGATAGCGAATTGTAACATTCAGGGCCACCTAATGGCGATGGACCACACAAATTGCGTCCCGATTCAATACCTCGTCCTCCAGCCGACTTGACTCCATGGGTCTATTGCTGCCTCGGGCACCTTATGGCAGTTCTGCTGTGGGTCAAAGATTTTCGAATCGGACGAAGAACTGATAGTGAATTGTAACGTTCAGGGCCACCTAATGACGATGGATCACTCAAATTGCGTCCCGATTCAATACATCGTCCTCCAGCAGACTTGTCTCCATGGGTCTATTGCTGCCTCGGGCACCTTATGGCAGTTCTGCTGTGAGTCAAAGATTTTCGAATCGGACGAAAAACTGATAGTGAATTGTAACATTCAGGGCCACCTAATGACGATGGACCACACAAATTGCGTCCCGATTCAATACATCGTCCTCCAGCCGACTTGACCCCATGGGTCTATTGCTGCCTCGGGCACCTTATGGCCGTTCTGCTGTGAGTCTAGATTATCGAATGGGACGAAAAACTGATACTGAATTGTAACGTTCAGGGCCACCTAATGACGATGGATCACTCAAATTGCGTCCCGATTCAATACATCGTCCTCCAGCCGACTTGTCTCCATGGGTCAATTGCTGCCTCGGGCACCTTATGGCTGTTCTGCTGTGAGTCAAAGATTTTCGAATCGGACGAAAAACTGATAGTGAATTGCAACGTTCAGGGCCACCTAATGACGATGGATCACTCAAATTGCGTCCCGATTCAATACCTCGTGCTCCAGCAGACTTGTCTCCATGGGTCTATTGCTGCCTCGGGCACCTTATGGCCGTTGAGCTGTGACTCAAACATTTTCGAATCTGACGAAAAACTGATAGTGAATTATAACGTTCAGGGCCACCTAATGACGATGGATCACTCAAATTGCGTCCCGATTCAATACATCGTCCTCCAGCCGACTTGTCTTCACGGGTCTAATGCTGCCTCGGGCATCTTATGGCCGTTCTGCTGTGAGTCAAAGAATTTCGAATCTGACGAAAAACTGATAGTGAATTGTATCGTTCACGGCCTCCTAATGACGATGGAACACTCAAATTGCGTCCCGATTCAATACATCGTCCTCCAGCAGACTTGTCTCCATGGGTCTATTGCAGCCTCGGGCACCTTATGGCCGTTCTGCTGTGAGTCAAGGATTTTCGAATCTGACGAAAAAGTGATAGTGAATTGTAACATTCAGGGCCTCCTAATGACGATGGATCACTCAAATTGCGTCCCGATTCAATACATCGTCCTCCAGCCGATTTGTCTCCATTGGTATATTGCTGCCTCGGGCACCTTCTGGCCGTTCGCTGTGAGTCAAAGATTTTCGAATCGGACGAAAAACTGATAGTGAATTGTAACAATCAGGGCCACCTAATGACGATGGATCACTCAAATTGCGTCCCAATTCAATCATCGTCCTCCAGCCGATTTGAATCCTTTGGTCTAATGCTGCCTCGGGCACCTTATGGACGTTCTGCTGTGAGTCAAAGATTTTCGAATCGGACGAAAAACTGATAGTGAATTGTAACATTCAGGGCCACCTAATGACGATGGACCACACAAATTGCGTCCCGATTCAATACCTCGTCCTCCAGCCGACTTGACTCCATGGGTCTATTGCTCCCTCGGGCACCTTATGGCAGTTCTGCTGTGGGTCAAAGATTTTCGAATCGGACGAAGAACTGATAGTGAATTGTAACGTTCAGGGCCACTTAATGGCGATGGATCACTCAAATTGCGTCCCGATTCTATACATCGTCCTCCAGCAGACTTGTCTCCATGGGTCCATTGCTGCCTCGGGCACCTTATGGCCGTTCTGCTGTGAGTCAAAGATTTTCGAATCGGACGAAAAACTGATAGTGAATTGTAACATTCAGGGCCACCTAATGACGATGGACCACACAAATTGCGTCCCGATTCTATACATCGTCCTCCAGCAGACTTGTCTCCATGGGTCCATTGCTGCCTCGGGCACCTTATGGCCGTTCTGCTGTGAGTCTAGATTATCGAATGGGACGAAAAACTGATAGTGAATTGTAACGTTCAGGGCCACCTAATGACGATGGATCACTCAAATTGCGTCCCGATTCAATACATCGTCCTCCAGCAGACTTGTCTCCATGGGTCTATTGCTGCCTCGGTTACCTTATGGCCGTTCTGCTGTGAGTCAAAGATTTTCGAATCGGACGAAAAACTGATAGTGAATTGTAACGTTCAGGGCCACCTAATGACGATGGATCACTCAAATTGCGTCCCGATTCAATACCTCGTGCTCCAGCAGACTTGTCTCCATGGGTCTATTGCTGCCTTGGGCACCTTATGGCCGTTCTGCTGTGACTCAAAAATTTTCGAATCTGACGAAAAACTGATAGTGAATTGTATCGTTCACGGCCTCCTAATGACGATGGAACACTCAAATTGCGTCCCGATTCAATACATCGTCCTCCAGCAGACTTGTCTCCTTGGGTCTATTGCTGCCTCGGACACCTTATGGCCGTTCTGCTGTGAGTCAAAGATTTTCGAATCGGACGAAAAACTGATAGTAACATTCAGGGCCACCTAATGACGATGGATCATTCAAATTGCTTCCCGATTCAATACATCGTCCTCCAGCAGACTTATCTCCATGGGTCTATTGCTGCCTCGGGCATCTTATGGCCGTTCTGCTGTGACTCAAATTTTTCGAATCGGACGAAAAGCTAATAGTGAATTGTAACATTCAGGGCCACCTAATGACGATGGATCACTCAAATTGCGTCCCGATTCAATACATCGTCCTCCAGCAGACTTATCTCCATGGGTCTATTGCTGCCTCGGGCACCTTATGGCCGTTCTGCTGTGACTCAAAGATTTTCGAATCGGACGAAAAACTAATAGTGAATTGTAACGTTCAGGGCCTCCTAATGACGATGGATCACTCAAATTGCGTCCCGATTCACCACATCGTCCTCCAGCAGACTTGTCTCCATTGGTCGATTGCTGCCTCGGGCACCTGATGGCCGTTCTGCTGTGAGTCAAAGATTTTCGAATCTGACGAAAAACTGATAGTGAATTGTAACATTCAGGGCCACCTAATGACGATGGATCACTCAAATTGCGTCCCGATTCAATAATCGTCCTCCAGCCGATTTGTCTCCTTTGGTCACCTTTGGTCACCTTATGGCCGTTCTGCTGTGAGTCAAAGATTTTCGAATCGCTCGAAAAACTGATAGCGAATTGTAACATTCAGGGCCACCTAATGGCGATGGACCACACAAATTGCGTCCCGATTCAATACCTCGTCCTCCAGCCGACTTGTCTCCATGGGTCTATTACTGCCTCGGGCACCTTATGGCAGTTCTGCTGTGGGTCAAAGATTTTCGAATCGGACGAAGAACTGATAGTGAATTGTAACGTTCAGGGCCACCTAATGACGATGGATCACTCAAATTGCGTCCCGATTCAATACATCGTCCTCCAGCAGACTTGCCTCCATGGGTCTATTGCTGCCTCGGGCACCTTATGGCAGTTCTGCTGTGAGTCAAAGATTTTCGAATCGGACGAAAAACTGATAGTGAATTGTAACATTCAGGGCCACCTAATGACGATGGACCACACAAATTGCGTCCCGATTCAATACATCGTCCTCCAGCCGACTTGACCCCATGGGTCTATTGCTGCCTCGGGCACCTTATGGCCGTTCTGCTGTGAGTCTAGATTATCGAATGGGACGAAAAACTGATAGTGAATTGTAACGTTCAGGGCCACCTAATGACGATGGATCACTCAAATTGCGTCCCGATTCAATACATCGTCCTCCAGCCGACTTGTCTCCATGGGTCAATTGCTGCCTCGGGCACCTTATGGCTGTTCTGCTGTGAGTCAAAGATTTTCGAATCGGACGAAAAACTGATAGTGAATTGCAACGTTCAGGGCCACCTAATGACGATGGATCACTCAAATTGCGTCCCGATTCAATACCTCGTGCTCCAGCAGACTTGTCTCCATGGGTCTATTGCTGCCTTGGGCACCTTATGGCCGTTCTGCTGTGACTCAAAGATTTTCGAATCTGACGAAAAACTGATAGTGAATTGTATCGTTCACGGCCTCCTAATGACGATGGAACACTCAAATTGCGTCCCGATTCAATACATCGTCATCCAGCAGACATGTCTCCATGGGTCTATTGCTGCCTCGGGCACCTTATGGCCGTTCAGCTGTGAGTCAAAGATTTTCGAATCGGACGAAAAACTGATAGTAACATTCAGGTCCACCTAATGACGATGGATTATTCAAATTGCTTCCCGATTCAAGACATCGTCCTCCAGCAGACTTATCTCCATGGGTCTATTGCTGCCTCGGGCACCTTATGGCCGTTCTGCTGTGACTCAAATTTTTCGAATCGGACGAAAAGCTAATAGTGAATTGTAACATTCAGGGCCACCTAATGAGGATGGATCACTCAAATTGCGTCCCGATTCAATACATCGTCCTCCAGCAGACTTATCTCCATGGGTCTATTGCTGCCTCGGGCACCTTATGGCCGTTCTGCTGTGACTCAAAGATTTTCGAATCGGACGAAAAACTAATAGTGAATTGTAACGTTCAGGGCCTCCTAATGACGATGGATCACTCAATTTGCGTCCCGATTCAATACATCGTCCTCCAGCAGACTTGTCTCCATAGGTCGATTGCTGCCTCGGGCACCTTATGGCCGTTCTGCTGTGAGTCAAAGATTTTCGAATCTGACGAAAAACTGATAGTGAATTGTAACATTCAGGGCCACCTAATGACGATGGATCACTCAAATTGCGTCTCGATTCAATACATCGTCCTCCAGCCGATTTGTCTCCTTTGGTCTAATGCTGCCTCGGGCACCTTATGGCCGTTCTGCTGTGAGTCAAAGATTTTCGAATCGGACGAAAAACTGATAGTGAATTGTAACATTCGGGGCCACCTAATGACGATGGACCACACAAATTGCGTCCCGATTCAATACCTCGTCCTCCAGCCGACTTGACTCCATGGGTCTATTGCTGCCTCGGGCACCTTATGGCAGTTCTGCTGTGGGTCAAAGATTTTCGAATCGGACGAAGAACTGATAGTGAATTGTAACGTTCAGGGCCACCTAATGACGATGGATCACTCAAATTGCGTCCCGATTCAATACATCGTCCTCCAGCCGACTTGTCTCCATGGGTCTATTGCTGCCTCGGGCACCTTATGGCCGTTCTGCTGTGTGTCAAAGTTTTTCGAATCGGACGAAAAACTGATAGTGAATTGTAACATTCAGGGCCACCTAATGACGATGGACCACACAAATTGCGTCCCGATTCAATACATCGTCCTCCAGCCGACTTGACCCCATGGGTCTATTGCTGCCTCGGGCACCTTATGGCCGTTCTGCTGTGAGTCTAGATTATCGAATGGGACGAAAAACTGATAGTGAATTGTAACGTTCAGGGCCACCTAATGACGATGGATCACTCAAATTGCGTCCCGATTCAATACATCGTCCTCCAGCCGACTTGTCTCCATGGGTCTATTGCTGCCTCGGGCACCTTATGGCCGTTCTGCTGTGAGTCTAGATTATCGAATGGGACGAAAAACTGATAGTGATTGTAACGTTCAGGGCCACCTAATGACGATGGATCACTCAAATTGCGTCCCGATTCAATACATCGTCCTCCAGCCGACTTGTCTTCACGGGTCTATTGCTGCCTCGGGCACCTTATGGCCGTTCTGCTGTGAGTCAAAGAATTTCGAATCTGACGAAAAACTGATAGTGAATTGTATCGTTCACGGCCTCCTAATGACGATGGAACACTCAAATTGCGTCCCGATTCAATACATCGTCCTCCAGCAGACTTGTCTCCATGGGTCTATTGCAGCCTCGGGCACCTTATGGCCGTTCTGCTGTGAGTCAAGGATTTTCGAATCTGACGAAAAACTGATAGTGAATTGTAACATTCAGGGCCTCCTAATGACGATGGATCACTCAAATTGCGTCCCGATTCAATACATCGTCCTCCAGCCGATTTGTCTCCATTGGTCTATTGCTGCCTCGGGAACCTTCTGGCCGTTCTGCTGTGAGTCAAAGATTTTCGAATCGGACGAAAAACTGATAGTGAATTGTAACATTCAGGGCCACCTAATGACGATGGATCACTCAAATTGCGTCCCAATTCAATCATCGTCCTCCAGCCGATTTGAATCCTTTGGTCTAATGCTGCCTCGGGCACATTATGGCCGTTCTGCTGTGAGTCAAAGATTTTCGAATCGCTCGAAAAACTGATAGCGAATTGTAACATTCAGGGCCACCTAATGGCGATGGACCACACAAATTGCGTCCCGATTCAATACCTCGTCCTCCAGCCGACTTGACTCCATGGGTCTATTACTGCCTCGGGCACCTTATGGCAGTTCTGCTGTGGGTCAAAGATTTTCGAATCGGACGAAGAACTGATAGTGAATTGTAACGTTCAGGGCCACCTAATGACGATGGATCACTCAAATTGCGTCCCGATTCAATACATCGTCCTCCAGCCGACTTGTCTACATGGGTCTATTGCTGCCTCGGGCACCTAATGGCCGTTCTTCTGAGAGACAAAGTTTTTCGAATCGGACGAAAAACTCATAGTGAATTGTAACGGTCAGGGCCACCTAATGACGATGGATCACTCAAATTGCGTCCCGATTCAATACATCGTCCTCCAGCCGACTTGTCTCCATGGGTCTATTGCTTCCTCGGGCACCTTATGGCCGTTCTGCTGTGACTCAAAGATTTTCGAATCGGACGAAAAACTGATAGTGAATTGTAACGTTCAGGGCCTCCTAATGACGATGGAACACTCAAATTGCGTCCCGATTTAATACATCGTCCTCCAGCAGACTTGTCTTCACGGGTCTATTGCTGCCTCGGGCACCTTATGGCCGTTCTGGCGTGATTCAAAAATTTACGAATCTGACGAAAAACTGATAGTGAATTGTAACATTCAGGGCCACCTAATGACGATGGATCACTCAAATTGCGTCCCGATACAATACATCGTCCTCCAGCCGACTTGTCTCCATGGGTCTATTGCTACCTCGGGCACCTTATGGCCGTTCTGCTGTGACTCAAAGATTTTCGAATCTGACGAAAACCTGATAGTGAATTGTAACATTCAGGGTCACCGAATGACGATGGAACACTCAAATTGCGTCCCGATTCAGTACATCGTCCTCCAGCAGACTTGTCTCCATGGGTCTATTGCTGCCTCGGGCACCTTATGGCCGTTCTGCTGTGAGTCAAAGATTTTCGAATCTGACGAAAATCTGATAGTGAATTGTAACATTCAGGGCCACCTAATGACGATGGATCACTCAAATTGCGTCCCGATTCAATACATCGTCCTCCAGCCGACTTGTCTCCATGGGGTCTATTGCTGCCTCGGGTACGTTATGGCCGTTCTGCTGTGAGTCAAAGATTTTCGAATCTGACGAAAAACTGATAGTGAATTGTAACATTCGGGGCCACCTAATGACGATGGATCACTCAAATTGCGTCCCGATTCAATACATCGTCCTCCAGCCGACTTGTCTCCATGGGTCTATTGCTGCCTCGGGCACCTTATGGCCGTTCTGCTGTGACTCAAAGATTTTCGAATCGGACGAAAAACTGATAGTGAATTGTAACATTCAGGGCCACCTAATGACGATGGATCACTCAAATTGTGTCCCGATACAATACATCGTCCTCCAGCCGACTTGTCTCCATGGGTCTATTGCTGCCTCGGGCACCTTATGGCCGTTCTGCTGTGAGTCAAAGATTTTCGAGTCGACGAAAAACTGATAGTAACATTCAGGGCCACCTAATGACGATGGATCATTCAAATTGCTTCCCGATTCAATACATCGTCCTCCAGCAGACTTGTCTCCATGGGTCTATTGCAGCCTCGGGCGTCTTATGGCCGTTCTGCTGTGAGTCAAAGTTTTCGAATCGGACGAAAAACTGATAGTGATTTGTAACTTTCAGGGCCACCTAATGACGATGGATTACACAAATTGCGTCCCGATTCAATAAATCGTCCTCCAGCCGACTTGTTTCCATGGGTCTATTGCTGCCTCGGGCACCTTATGGCCGTTGTGCTGTGACTCAAAGATTTTCGAATCGGACGAAAAACTGATAGTGAATTGTAACTTTCAGGGCCACCTAATGACGATGGATCACTCAAATTGCGTCCCGATTCAATACATCGTCCACCAGCAGACTTGTCTCCATGGGTCTATTGCTGCCTCGCGCACCTTATGGTCGTTCTCCCGTGAGTCTAGATTTTCGAATCGGACGAAAAACTGAAAGTGACTTGTAACGTTCAGGGCCTCCTAATGACGATGGAACATTCAAATTGCGTCCCGATTCAGTACCTCGTGCTCCAGCAGACTTGTCTCCATGGGTCTGTTGCTGCCTCGGGCACCTTATGGCCGTTCTGCTGTGAGTCAAAGATTTTCGAATCGGACGAAAACTGATAGTGAATGGTAAAGTTCGGGGCCAACCTAATGACGATGGATCACTCAAATTGCGTCCCGATTCAATACATCGTCCTCCAGCCGACTTGTCTCCATGGGTCTATTGCTGCCTCGGGCACCTTATTGCCCTTCTGGCGTGAGTCAAAGTTTTTCGAATCGGACGAAAAACTGATAGTGAATATTAACGGTCAGGGCCACCTAATGTCAATGGATCACTCAATTTGCGTCCCGATTCAATACATCGACCTCCAGCAGACTTGTCTTCACGGGTCTATTGCTGATTCGGGCACCTTATGGCCGTTCTGCTGTGAGTCAAAGATTTTCGAATCTGACGAAAAAACTGATAGTGAATTGTAACGTTCACGGCCTCCTAATGACGATGGAACACTCAAATTGCGTCCCGATTCAATACATCGGCCTCCAGCAGACTTGTCTCCATGGGTCGATTGCTGCCTCGGGCACCTTACGGCCGTTCTGCTGTGAGTCAAAGATTTTCGAATCTGACGAAAAACTGATAGTGAATTGTAACATTCAGGGCCACCTAATGACGATGGATCACTCAAATTGCGTCCCGATTCAATCATCGTCCTCCAGCCGATTTGTCTCCTTTGGTCTAATGCTGCCTCGGGCACCTTATGGCCGTTCTGCTGTGAGTCAAAGATTTTCGAATCGGACGAAAAACTGATAGTAAATTGTAACATTCAGGGCCACCTAATGACGATGGACCACACAAATTGCGTCCCGATTCAATACCTCGTCCTCCAGCCGACTTGACTCCATGGGTCTATTGCTGCCTCCTGCACCTTATGGCAGTTCTGCTGTGGGTCAAAGATTTTCGAATCGGACGAAGAACTGATAGTGAATTGTAACGTTCAGGGCCACCTAATGACGATGGATTCACTCAAATTGCGTCCCGATTCAATACATCGTCCTCCAGCAGACATGTCTCCATGGGTCAATTGCTGCCTCGGGCACCTTATGGCCGTTCTGCTGTGAGTCAAAGATTTTCGAATCGGACGAAAAACTGATAGTGAATTGTAACATTCAGGGCAGCCTAATGACGATGGACCACACAAATTGCATCCCGATTCAATACTTCGTCCTCCAGCCGACTTGACCCCATGGGTCTATTGGTGCCTCGGGCACCTTATGGCCGTTCTGCTGTGAGTCTAGATTATCGAATGGGACGAAAAACTGATAGTGAATTGTAACGTTCAGGGCCACCTAATGACGATGGATCACTCAAATTGCGTCCCGATTCAATACATCGTCCTCCAGCCGACTTGTCTCCATGGGGTCTATTGCTGCCTCGGGCACCTTATGGCCGTTCTGCTGTGAGTCAAAGATTTTCGAATCGGACGAAAAACTGATAGTAAATTGTAACACTCAGGGCCACCTAATGACGATGGACCACACAAATTGCGTCCCGATTCAATACCTCGTCCTCCAGCCGACTTGACTCCATGGGTCTATTGCTGCCTCCTGCACCTTATGGCAGTTCTGCTGTGGGTCAAAGATTTTCGAATCGGACGAAGAACTGATAGTGAATTGTAACGTTCAGGGCCACCTAATGACGATGGATCACTCAAATTGCGTCCCGATTCAATACATCGTCCTCCAGCCGACTTGTCTACATGGGTCTATTGCTGCCTCGGGCACCTAATGGCCGTTCTTCTGAGAGACAAAGTTTTTCGAATCGGACGAAAAACTGATAGTGAATTGTAACGGTCAGGGCCACCTAATGACGATGGATCACTCAAATTGCGTCCCGATTCAATACATCGTCCTCCAGCCGACTTGTCTCCATGGGTCTATTGCTTCCTCGGGCACCTTATGGCCGTTCTGCTGTGACTCAAAGATTTTCGAATCGGACGAAAAACTGATAGTGAATTGTAACGTTCAGGGCCTCCTAATGACGATGGAACACTCAAATTGCGTCCCGATTTAATACATCGTCCTCCAGCAGACTTGTCTTCACGGGTCTATTGCTGCCTCGGTCACCTTATGGCCGTTCTGGCGTGAGTCAAAAATTTACGAATCTGACGAAAAACTGATAGTGAATTGTAACATTCAGGGCCACCTAATGACGATGGATCACTCAAATTGCGTCCCGATACAATACATCGTCCTCCAGCCGACTTGTCTCCATGGGTCTATTGCTGCCTCGGGCACCTTATGGCCGTTCTGCTGTGACTCAAAGATTTTCGAATCTGACGAAAACCTGATAGTGAATTGTAACATTCAGGGTCACCGAATGACGATGGAACACTCAAATTGCGTCCCGATTCAGTACATCGTCCTCCAGCAGACTTGTCTCCATGGGTCTATTGCAGCCTCGGGCACCTTATGGCCGTTCTGCTGTGAGTCAAAGAATTTCGAATCTGACGAAAAACTGATAGTGAATTGTAACTTTCAGGGCCTCCTAATGACGATGAACACTCAAATTGCGTCCCGATTCAATACATCGTCCTCCAGCAGACTTGTCTTCACGGGTCTATTGCTGCCTCGAGCACCTTATGGCCGTTCTGCTGTGAGTCAAAGATTTTTGAATCGGACGAAAAACTGATAGTGAATTGTAACGTTCAAGGCCTCCTAATGACGATGGAACACTCAAATTGCGTCCCGATTCAATACATCGTCCTACAGCAGACTTGTCTTCACGGGTCTATTGCTGCCTCGGGCTCCTTATGGCCGTTCTGCTGTGAGTCAAAATTTTTTGTATCTGACGAAAAACTGATAGTGATAGTGAACTGTAACATTAAGGGCCACCTAATGACGATGGATCACTCAAATTGCGTCCCGATTCAATACATCGTCCTCCAGCTGACTTGTCTCCATAGGTCTATTGCTGCCTCGGGCACCTTATGGCCGTTCTGCTGTGAGTCAAAGTTTTTCGAATCGGACGAAAAACTGATAGTGAATTGTAACTTTCAGGGCCACCTAATGACGATGGATCACTCAAATTGCGTCCCGATTCAATACATCGTCCTCCAGCCGACTTGTTTCCATGGGTCGATTGCTGCCTCGGGCACCTTATGGCCGTTCTGCTGTGAGTCAAAGATTTTCGAATCGGACGAAAAACTGATAGTGAATTGTAACATTCAGGGCCACCTAATGACGATGGACCACACAAATTGCGTCCCGATTCAATACATCGTCCTCCAGCCGACTTGACTCCATGGGTCTATTGCTGCCTCGGGCACCTTATGGCCGTTCTGCTGTGAGTCTAGATTATCGAATGGGACGAAAAACTGATAGTGAATTGTAACGTTCAGGGCCACCTAATGACGATGGATCACTCAAATTGCGTCCCGATTCAATACATCGTCCACCAGCAGACTTGTCTCCATGGGTCTATTGCTGCCTCGGGCACCTTATGGTCGTTCTCCCGTAAGTAGATTTTCGAATCGGACGAAAAACTGATAGTGAATTGTAAGGGTCAGGGCCTCCTAATGACGATGGAACACTCAAATTGCGTCCCGATTCGATACCTCGTGCTCCAGCAGACTTGTCTCCATGGGTCTATTGCTGCCTCGGGCACCTTATGGCCGTTCTGCTGTGACTCAAAGATTTTCGAATCGGGCGAAAAACTGATAGTGAATTGTAACATTCAGGGCCACCTAATGACGATGGATCACTCAAATTGTGTCCCGATACAATACATCGTCCTCCAGCCGACTTGTCTCCATGGGTCTATTGCTGCCTCGGGCACCTTATGGCCGTTCTGCTGTGAGTCAAAGATTTTCGAATCGGACGAAAAACTGATAGTAACATTCAGGGCCACCTAATGACGATGGATCATTCAAATTGCTTCCCGATTCAATACATCGTCCTCCGGCAGACTTGTCTCCATGGGTCTATTGCTGCCTCGGGCGTCTTATGGCCGTTCTGCTGTGAGTCAAAGTTTTCGAATCGGACGAAAAACTGATAGTGATTTGTAACTTTCAGGGCCACCTAATGACGATGGATTACACAAATTGCGTCCCGATTCAATAAATCGTCCTCCAGCCGACTTGTTTCCATGGGTCTATTGCTGCCTCGGGCACCTTATGGCCGTTCTGCTGTGATTCAAAGATTTTCGAATCGGACGAAAAACTGATAGTGAATTGTAACTTTCAGGGCCACCTAATGACGATGGATCACTCAAATTGCGTCCCGATTCAATACATCGTCCACCAGCAGACTTGTCTCCATGGGTCTATTGCTGCCTCGCGCACCTTATGGTCGTTCTCCCGTGAGTCTAGATTTTCGAATCGGACGAAAAACTGAAAGTGACTTGTAACGTTCAGGGCCTCCTAATGACGATGGAACATTCAAATTGCGTCCCGATTCAGTACCTCGTGCTCCAGCAGACTTGTCTCCATGGGTCTATTGCTGCCTCGCGCACCTTATGGCAGTTCTGCTGTGAGTCAAAGATTTTCGAATCGGACGAAAAACTGATAGTGAATGGTAAAGTTCGGGTCCACCTAATGACGATGGATCACTCAAATTGCGTCCCGATTCAATACATCGTCTTCCAGCCGACTTGTCTCCATGGGTCTATTGCTGCCTCGGGCACCTTATTGCCCTTCTGGCGTGAGTCAAAGTTTTTCGAATCGGACGAAAAACTGATAGTGAATATTAACGGTCAGGGCCACCTAATGTCAATGGATCACTCAATTTGCGTCCCGATTCAATACATCGTCCTCCAGCAGACTTGTCTTCACGGGTCTATTGCTGCCTCGGGCACCTTATGGCCGTTCTGCTGTGAGTCAAAGATTTTCGAATCTGACGAAAAACTGATAGTGAATTGTAACGTTCACGGCCTCCTAATGACGATGGAACACTCAAATTGCGTCCCGATTCAATACATCGGCCTCCAGCAGACTTGTCTCCATGGGTCGATTGCTGCCTCGGGCACCTTACGGCCGTTCTGCTGTGAGTCAAAGATTTTCGAATCTGACGAAAAACTGATAGTGAATTGTAACATACAGGGCCACCTAATGACGATGGATCACTCAAATTGCGTCCCGATTCAATCATCGTCCTCCAGCCGATTTGTCTCCTTTGGTCTAATGCTGCCTCGGGCACCTTATGGCCGTTCTGCTGTGAGTCAAAGATTTTCGAATCGGACGAAAAACTGATAGTAAATTGTAACATTCAGGGCCACCTAATGACGATGGACCACACAAATTGCGTCCCGATTCAATACCTCGTCCTCCAGCCGACTTGACTCCATGGGTCTATTGCTGCCTCCTGCACCTTATGGCAGTTCTGCTGTGGGTCAAAGATTTTCGAATCGGACGAAGAACTGATAATGAATTGTAACGTTCAGGGCCACCTAATGACGATGGATCACTCAAATTGCGTCCCGATTCAATACATCGTCCTCCAGCAGACATGTCTCCATGGGTCTATTGCTGCCTCGGGCACCTTATGGCCGTTCTGCTGTGAGTCAAAGATTTTCGAATCGGACGAAAAACTGATAGTGAATTGTAACATTCAGGGCAGCCTAATGACGATGGACCACACAAATTGCATCCCGATTCAATACTTCGTCCTCCAGCCGACTTGACCCCATGGGTCTATTGGTGCCTCGGGCACCTTATGGCCGTTCTGCTGTGAGTCTAGATTATCGAATGGGACGAAAAACTGATAGTGAATTGTAACGTTCAGGGCCACCTAATGACGATGGATCACTCAAATTGCGTCCCGATTCAATACATCGTCCTCCAGCCGACTTGTCTCCATGGGTCTATTGCTGCCTCGGGCACCTTATGGCCGTTCTGCTGTGAGTCAAAGATTTTCGAATCGGACGAAAAACTGATAGTGAATTGTAACGTTCAGGGCCACCTAATGACGATGGATCACTCAAATTGCGTCCCGATTCAATACATCGTGCTCCAGCAGACTTGTCTCCATGGGTCTATTGCTGCCTTGGGCACCTTATGGCCGTTCTGCTGTGACTCAAAGATTTTCGAATCTGACGAAAAACTGATAGTGAATTGTATCGTTCACGGCCTCCTAATGACGATGGAACACTCAAATTGCGTCCCGATTCAATACATCGTCCTCCAGCAGACTTGTCTCCATGGGTCTATTGCTGCCTCTGGCACCTTATGGCCGTTCTGCTGTGAGTCAAAGATTTTCGAATCGGACGAAAAACTGATAGTAACATTCAGGGCCACCTAATGACGATGGATCATTCAAATTGCTTCCCGATTCAATACATCGTCCTCCAGCAGACTTATCTCCATGGGTCTATTGCTGCCTCGGGCACCTTATGGCCGTTCTGCTGTGACTCAAATTTTTCGAATCGGACGAAAAGCTAATAGCGAATTGTAACATTCAGGGCCACCTAATGACGATGGATAACTCAAATTGCGTCCCGATTCAATACATCGTCCTCCAGCAGACTTATCTCCATGGGTCTATTGCTGCCTCGGGCACCTTATGGCCGTTCTGCTGTGACTGAAAGATTTTCGAATCGGACGAAAAACTAATAGTGAATTGTAACGTTCAGGGCCTCCTAATGACGATGGATCACTCAAATTGCGTCCCGATTCAATACATCGTCCTCCAGCAGACTTGTCTCCATGGGTCGATTGCTGCCTCGGGCACCTTATGGCCGATCTGCTGTGAGTCAAAGATTTTCGAATCTGACGAAAAACTGATAGTGAATTGTAACATTCAGGGCCACCTAATGACGATGGATCACTCAAATTGCGTCCCGATTCAATACATCGTCCTCCAGCCGATTTGTCTCCTTTGGTCTAATGCTGCCTCGGGCACCTTATGGCCGTTCTGCTGTGAGTCAAAGATTTTCGAATCGGACGAAAAACTGATAGTGAATTGTAACGTTCACGGCCTCCTAATGACGATGGAACACTCAAATTGCGTCCCGATTCAATACATCGTCCTCCAGCAGACTTGTCTCCATGGGTCTATTGCTGCCTCGGGCACCTTATGGCCGTTCTGCTGTGAGTCAATGATTTTCGAATCGGACGAAAAACTGATAGTAACATTCAGGGCCACCTAATGACGATGGATGATTCAAATTGCTTCCCGATTCAATACATCGTCCTCCAGCAGACTTATCTCCAAGGGTCTATTGCTGCCTCGGGCACTTTATGGCCGTTCTGCTGTGACTCAAATTTTTCGAATCGGACGAAAAGCTAACAGTGAATTGTAACATTCAGGGCCACCTAATGACGATGGTTCACTCAAATTGCGTCCCGATTCAATACATCGTCCTCCAGCAGACTTATCTCCATGGGTCTATTGCTGCCTCGGGCACCTTATGGCCGTTCTACTGTGACTCAGATTTTCGAATCGGACGAAAAACTAATAGTGAATTGTAACGTTCAGGGCCTCCTAATGACGATGGATCACTCAAATTGCGTCCCGATTCAATACGTCGTCCTCCAGCAGACTTGTCTCCATGGGTCGATTGCTGCCTCGGGCAGCTTATGGCCGTTCTGCTGTGAGTCAAAGATTTTCGAATCTGACGAAAAACTGATAGTGAATTGTAACATTCAGGGCCACCTAATGACGATGGATCACTCAAATTGCGTCCCGATTCAATCATCGTCCTCCAGCCGATTTGTCTCCTTTGGTCTAATGCTGCCTCGGGCACCTTATGGCCGTTCTGCTGTGAGTCAAAGATTTTCGAATCGGACGAAAAACTGATAGCGAATTGTAACATTCAGGGCCACCTAATGGCGATGGACCACACAAATTGCGTCCCGATTCAATACATCGTCCTCCAGCCGACTTGTTTCCATGGGTCGATTGCTGCCTCGGGCACCTTATGGCCGTTCTGCTGTGAGTCAAAGATTTTCGAATCGGACGAAAAACTGATAGTGAATTGTAACATTCAGGGCCACCTAATGACGATGGACCACACAAATTGCGTCCCGATTCAATACATCGTCCTCCAGCCGACTTGACTCCATGGGTCTATTGCTGCCTCGGGCACCTTATGGCCGTTCTGCTGTGAGTCTAGATTATCGAATGGGACGAAAAACTGATAGTGAATTGTAACGTTCAGGGCCACCTAATGACGATGGATCACTCAAATTGCGTCCCGATTCAATACATCGTCCACCAGCAGACTTGTCTCCATGGGTCTATTGCTGCCTCGGGCACCTTATGGTCGTTCTCCCGTAAGTAGATTTTCGAATCGGACGAAAAACTGATAGTGAATTGTAAGGGTCAGGGCCTCCTAATGACGATGGAACACTCAAATTGCGTCCCGATTCGATACCTCGTGCTCCAGCAGACTTGTCTCCATGGGTCTATTGCTGCCTCGGGCACCTTATGGCCGTTCTGCTGTGACTCAAAGATTTTCGAATCGGGCGAAAAACTGATAGTGAATTGTAACATTCAGGGCCACCTAATGACGATGGATCACTCAAATTGTGTCCCGATACAATACATCGTCCTCCAGCCGACTTGTCTCCATGGGTCTATTGCTGCCTCGGGCACCTTATGGCCGTTCTGCTGTGAGTCAAAGATTTTCGAATCGGACGAAAAACTGATAGTAACATTCAGGGCCACCTAATGACGATGGATCATTCAAATTGCTTCCCGATTCAATACATCGTCCTCCAGCAGACTTGTCTCCATGGGTCTATTGCTGCCTCGGGCGTCTTATGGCCGTTCTGCTGTGAGTCAAAGTTTTCGAATCGGACGAAAAACTGATAGTGATTTGTAACTTTCAGGGCCACCTAATGACGATGGATTACACAAATTGCGTCCCGATTCAATAAATCGTCCTCCAGCCGACTTGTTTCCATGGGTCTATTGCTGCCTCGGGCACCTTATGGCCGTTCTGCTGTGATTCAAAGATTTTCGAATCGGACGAAAAACTGATAGTGAATTGTAACTTTCAGGGCCACCTAATGACGATGGATCACTCAAATTGCGTCCCGATTCAATACATCGTCCACCAGCAGACTTGTCTCCATGGGTCTATTGCTGCCTCGCGCACCTTATGGTCGTTCTCCCGTGAGTCTAGATTTTCGAATCGGACGAAAAACTGAAAGTGACTTGTAACGTTCAGGGCCTCCTAATGACGATGGAACATTCAAATTGCGTCCCGATTCAGTACCTCGTGCTCCAGCAGACTTGTCTCCATGGGTCTATTGCTGCCTCGCGCACCTTATGGCAGTTCTGCTGTGAGTCAAAGATTTTCGAATCGGACGAAAAACTGATAGTGAATGGTAAAGTTCGGGGCCACCTAATGACGATGGATCACTCAAATTGCGTCCCGATTCAATACATCGTCTTCCAGCCGACTTGTCTCCATGGGTCTATTGCTGCCTCGGGCACCTTATTGCCCTTCTGGCGTGAGTCAAAGTTTTTCGAATCGGACGAAAAACTGATAGTGAATATTAACGGTCAGGGCCACCTAATGTCAATGGATCACTCAATTTGCGTCCCGATTCAATACATCGTCCTCCAGCAGACTTGTCTTCACGGGTCTATTGCTGCCTCGGGCACCTTATGGCCGTTCTGCTGTGAGTCAAAGATTTTCGAATCTGACGAAAAACTGATAGTGAATTGTAACGTTCACGGCCTCCTAATGACGATGGAACACTCAAATTGCGTCCCGATTCAATACATCGGCCTCCAGCAGACTTGTCTCCATGGGTCGATTGCTGCCTCGGGCACCTTACGGCCGTTCTGCTGTGAGTCAAAGATTTTCGAATCTGACGAAAAACTGATAGTGAATTGTAACATTCAGGGCCACCTAATGACGATGGATCACTCAAATTGCGTCCCGATTCAATCATCGTCCTCCAGCCGATTTGTCTCCTTTGGTCTAATGCTGCCTCGGGCACCTTATGGCCGTTCTGCTGTGAGTCAAAGATTTTCGAATCGGACGAAAAACTGATAGTAAATTGTAACATTCAGGGCCACCTAATGACGATGGACCACACAAATTGCGTCCCGATTCAATACCTCGTCCTCCAGCCGACTTGACTCCATGGGTCTATTGCTGCCTCCTGCACCTTATGGCAGTTCTGCTGTGGGTCAAAGATTTTCGAATCGGACGAAGAACTGATAATGAATTGTAACGTTCAGGGCCACCTAATGACGATGGATCACTCAAATTGCGTCCCGATTCAATACATCGTCCTCCAGCAGACATGTCTCCATGGGTCTATTGCTGCCTCGGGCACCTTATGGCCGTTCTGCTGTGAGTCAAAGATTTTCGAATCGGACGAAAAACTGATAGTGAATTGTAACATTCAGGGCAGCCTAATGACGATGGACCACACAAATTGCATCCCGATTCAATACTTCGTCCTCCAGCCGACTTGACCCCATGGGTCTATTGGTGCCTCGGGCACCTTATGGCCGTTCTGCTGTGAGTCTAGATTATCGAATGGGACGAAAAACTGATAGTGAATTGTAACGTTCAGGGCCACCTAATGACGATGGATCACTCAAATTGCGTCCCGATTCAATACATCGTCCTCCAGCCGACTTGTCTCCATGGGTCTATTGCTGCCTCGGGCACCTTATGGCCGTTCTGCTGTGAGTCAAAGATTTTCGAATCGGACGAAAAACTGATAGTGAATTGTAACGTTCAGGGCCACCTAATGACGATGGATCACTCAAATTGCGTCCCGATTCAATACATCGTGCTCCAGCAGACTTGTCTCCATGGGTCTATTGCTGCCTTGGGCACCTTATGGCCGTTCTGCTGTGACTCAAAGATTTTCGAATCTGACGAAAAACTGATAGTGAATTGTATCGTTCACGGCCTCCTAATGACGATGGAACACTCAAATTGCGTCCCGATTCAATACATCGTCCTCCAGCAGACTTGTCTCCATGGGTCTATTGCTGCCTCTGGCAAATTATGGCCGTTCTGCTGTGAGTCAAAGATTTTCGAATCGGACGAAAAACTGATAGTAACATTCAGGGCCACCTAATGACGATGGATCATTCAAATTGCTTCCCGATTCAATACATCGTCCTCCAGCAGACTTATCTCCATGGGTCTATTGCTGCCTCGGGCACCTTATGGCCGTTCTGCTGTGACTCAAATTTTTCGAATCGGACGAAAAGCTAATAGCGAATTGTAACATTCAGGGCCACCTAATGACGATGGATAACTCAAATTGCGTCCCGATTCAATACATCGTCCTCCAGCAGACTTATCTCCATGGGTCTATTGCTGCCTCGGGCACCTTATGGCCGTTCTGCTGTGACTGAAAGATTTTCGAATCGGACGAAAAACTAATAGTGAATTGTAACGTTCAGGGCCTCCTAATGACGATGGATCACTCAAATTGCGTCCCGATTCAATACATCGTCCTCCAGCAGACTTGTCTCCATGGGTCGATTGCTGCCTCGGGCACCTTATGGCCGATCTGCTGTGAGTCAAAGATTTTCGAATCTGACGAAAAACTGATAGTGAATTGTAACATTCAGGGCCACCTAATGACGATGGATCACTCAAATTGCGTCCCGATTCAATACATCGTCCTCCAGCCGATTTGTCTCCTTTGGTCTAATGCTGCCTCGGGCACCTTATGGCCGTTCTGCTGTGAGTCAAAGATTTTCGAATCGGACGAAAAACTGATAGTGAATTGTAACGTTCACGGCCTCCTAATGACGATGGAACACTCAAATTGCGTCCCGATTCAATACATCGTCCTCCAGCAGACTTGTCTCCATGGGTCTATTGCTGCCTCGGGCACCTTATGGCCGTTCTGCTGAGTCAATGATTTTCGAATCGGACGAAAAACTGATAGTAACATTCAGGGCCACCTAATGACGATGGATGATTCAAATTGCTTCCCGATTCAATACATCGTCCTCCAGCAGACTTATCTCCAAGGGTCTATTGCTGCCTCGGGCACTTTATGGCCGTTCTGCTGTGACTCAAATTTTTCGAATCGGACGAAAAGCTAACAGTGAATTGTAACATTCAGGGCCACCTAATGACGATGGTTCACTCAAATTGCGTCCCGATTCAATACATCGTCCTCCAGCAGACTTATCTCCATGGGTCTATTGCTGCCTCGGGCACCTTATGGCCGTTCTACTGTGACTCAGATTTTCGAATCGGACGAAAAACTAATAGTGAATTGTAACGTTCAGGGCCTCCTAATGACGATGGATCACTCAAATTGCGTCCCGATTCAATACGTCGTCCTCCAGCAGACTTGTCTCCATGGGTCGATTGCTGCCTCGGGCAGCTTATGGCCGTTCTGCTGTGAGTCAAAGATTTTCGAATCTGACGAAAAACTGATAGTGAATTGTAACATTCAGGGCCACCTAATGACGATGGATCACTCAAATTGCGTCCCGATTCAATCATCGTCCTCCAGCCGATTTGTCTCCTTTGGTCTAATGCTGCCTCGGGCACCTTATGGCCGTTCTGCTGTGAGTCAAAGATTTTCGAATCGGACGAAAAACTGATAGCGAATTGTAACATTCAGGGCCACCTAATGGCGATGGACCACACAAATTGCGTCCCGATTCAATACCTCGTCCTCCAGCCGACTTGACTCCATGGGTCTATTGCTGCCTCGGGCACCTTATGGCAGTTCTGCTGTGGGTCAAAGATTTTCGAATCGGACGAAGAACTGATAGTGAATTGTAACGTTCAGGGCCACCTAATGACGATGGATCACTCAAATTGCGTCCCGATTCAATACATCGTCCTCCAGCAGACTTGTCTCCATGGGTCTATTGCTGCCTCGGGCACCTTATGGCAGTTCTGCTGTGAGTCAAAGATTTTCGAATCGGACGAAAAACTGATAGTGAATTGTAACATTCAGGGCCACCTAATGACGATGGACCACACAAATTGCGTCCCGATTCAATACATCGTCCTCCAGCCGACTTGACCCCATGGGTCTATTGCTGCCTCGGGCACCTTATGGCCGTTCTGCTGTGAGTCTAGATTATCGAATGGGACGAAAAACTGATACTGAATTGTAACGTTCAGGGCCACCTAATGACGATGGATCACTCAAATTGCGTCCCGATTCAATACATCGTCCTCCAGCCGACTTGTCTCCATGGGTCAATTGCTGCCTCGGGCACCTTATGGCTGTTCTGCTGTGAGTCAAAGATTTTCGAATCGGACGAAAAACTGATAGTGAATTGCAACGTTCAGGGCCACCTAATGACGATGGATCACTCAAATTGCGTCCCGATTCAATACCTCGTGCTCCAGCAGACTTGTCTCCATGGGTCTATTGCTGCCTTGGGCACCTTATGGCCGTTCTGCTGTGACTCAAAGATTTTCGAATCTGACGAAAAACTGATAGTGAATTGTATCGTTCACGGCCTCCTAATGACGATGGAACACTCAAATTGCGTCCCGATTCAATACATCGTCCTCCAGCAGACTTATCTCCATGGGTCTATTGCTGCCTCGGGCACCTTATGGCCGTTCTACTGTGACTCAGATTTTCGAATCGGACGAAAAACTAATAGTGAATTGTAACGTTCAGGGCCTCCTAATGACGATGGATCACTCAAATTGCGTCCCGATTCAATACGTCGTCCTCCAGCAGACTTGTCTTCATGGGTCGATTGCTGCCTCGGGCACCTCATGGCCGTTCTGCTGTGAGTCAAAGATTTTCGAATCGGACGAAAAACTGATAGTGAATTGTAACATTCAGGGCCACCTAATGACGATGGACCACACAAATTGCGTCCCGATTCAATACCTCGTCCTCCAGCCGACTTGACTCCATGGGTCTATTGCTGCCTCGGGCACCTTATGGCAGATCTGCTGTGGGTCAAAGATTTTCGAATCGGACGAAGAACTGATAGTGAATTGTAACGTTCCGGGCCACCTAATGACGATGGATCACTCAAATTGCGTCCCGATTCAATACATCGTCCTCCAGCAGACTTGTCTCCATATGTCTATTGCTGCCTCGGGCACCTTATGGCCGTTGAGCTGTGACTCAAACATTTTCGAATCTGACGAAAAACTGATAGTGAATTATAACGTTCAGGGCCACCTAATGACGATGGATCACTCAAATTGCGTCCCGATTCAATACATCGTCCTCCAGCCGACTTGTCTTCACGGGTCTATTGCTGCCTCGGGCATCTTATGGCCGTTCTGCTGTGAGTCAAAGAATTTCGAATCTGACGAAAAACTGATAGTGAATTGTATCGTTCACGGCCTCCTAATGACGATGGAACACTCAAATTGCGTCCCGATTCAATACATCGTCCTCCAGCAGACTTGTCTCCATGGGTCTATTGCAGCCTCGGGCACCTTATGGCCGTTCTGCTGTGAGTCAAGGATTTTCGAATCTGACGAAAAAGTGATAGTGAATTGTAACATTCAGGGCCTCCTAATGACGATGGATCACTCAAATTGCGTCCCGATTCAATACATCGTCCTCCAGCCGATTTGTCTCCATTGGTATATTGCTGCCTCGGGCACCTTCTGGCCGTTCGCTGTGAGTCAAAGATTTTCGAATCGGACGAAAAACTGATAGTGAATTGTAACAATCAGGGCCACCTAATGACGATGGATCACTCAAATTGCGTCCCAATTCAATCATCGTCCTCCAGCCGATTTGAATCCTTTGGTCTAATGCTGCCTCGGGCACCTTATGGCCGTTCTGCTGTGAGTCAAAGATTTTCGAATCGGACGAAAAACTGATAGTGAATTGTAACATTCAGGGCCACCTAATGACGATGGACCACACAAATTGCGTCCCGATTCAATACCTCGTCCTCCAGCCGACTTGACTCCATGGGTCTATTGCTCCCTCGGGCACCTTATGGCAGTTCTGCTGTGGGTCAAAGATTTTCGAATCGGACGAAGAACTGATAGTGAATTGTAACGTTCAGGGCCACTTAATGGCGATGGATCACTCAAATTGCGTCCCGATTCTATACATCGTCCTCCAGCAGACTTGACTCCATGGGTCCATTGCTGCCTCGGGCACCTTATGGCCGTTCTGCTGTGAGTCAAAGATTTTCGAATCGGACGAAAAACTGATAGTGAATTGTAACATTCAGGGCCACCTAATGACGATGGACCACACAAATTGCGTCCCGATTCAATACATCGTCCTCCAGCCGACTTGACCCTCACGGGTCTATTGCTGCCTCGGGCACCTTATGGCCGTTCTGCTGTGAGTCTAGATTATCGAATGGGACGAAAAACTGATAGTGAATTGTAACGTTCAGGGCCACCTAATGACGATGGATCACTCAAATTGCGTCCCGATTCAATACATCGTCCTCCAGCAGACTTGTCTCCATGGGTCTATTGCTGCCTCGGGCACCTTATGGCCGTTCTGCTGTGAGTCAAAGATTTTCGAATCGGACGAAAAACTGATAGTGAATTGTAACGTTCAGGGCCACCTAATGACGATGGATCACTCAAATTGCGTCCCGATTCAATACCTCGTGCTCCAGCAGACTTGTCTCCATGGGTCTATTGCTGCCTTGGGCACCTTATGGCCGTTCTGCTGTGACTCAAAGATTTTCGAATCTGACGAAAAACTGATAGTGAATTGTATCGTTCACGGCCTCCTAATGACGATGGAACACTCAAATTGCGTCCCGATTCAATACATCGTCCTCCAGCAGACTTGTCTCCATGGGTCTATTGCTGCCTCGGACACCTTATGGCCGTTCTGCTGTGAGTCAAAGATTTTCGAATCGGACGAAAAACTGATAGTAACATTCAGGGCCACCTAATGACGATGGATCATTCAAATTGCTTCCCGATTCAATACATCGTCCTCCAGCAGACTTATCTCCATGGGTCTATTGCTGCCTCGGGCATCTTATGGCCGTTCTGCTGTGACTCAAATTTTTCGAATCGGACGAAAAGCTAATAGTGAATTGTAACATTCAGGGCCACCTAATGACGATGGATCACTCAAATTGCGTCCCGATTCAATACATCGTCCTCCAGCAGACTTATCTCCATGGGTCTATTGCTGCCTCGGGCACCTTATGGCCGTTCTGCTGTGACTCAAAGATTTTCGAATCGGACGAAAAACTAATAGTGAATTGTAACGTTCAGGGCCTCCTAATGACGATGGATCACTCAAATTGCGTCCCGATTCACCACATCGTCCTCCAGCAGACTTGTCTCCATTGGTCGATTGCTGCCTCGGGCACCTGATGGCCGTTCTGCTGTGTGTCAAAGATTTTCGAATCTGACGAAAAACTGATAGTGAATTGTAACATTCAGGGCCACCTAATGACGATGGATCACTCAAATTGCGTCCCGATTCAATAATCGTCCTCCAGCCGATTTGTCTCCTTTGGTCACCTTTGGTCACCTTATGGCCGTTCTGCTGTGAGTCAAAGATTTTCGAATCGCTCGAAAAACTGATAGCGAATTGTAACATTCAGGGCCACCTAATGGCGATGGACCACACAAATTGCGTCCCGATTCAATACCTCGTCCTCCAGCCGACTTGTCTCCATGGGTCTATTACTGCCTCGGGCACCTTATGGCAGTTCTGCTGTGGGTCAAAGATTTTCGAATCGGACGAAGAACTGATAGTGAATTGTAACGTTCAGGGCCACCTAATGACGATGGATCACTCAAATTGCGTCCCGATTCAATACATCGTCCTCCAGCAGACTTGCCTCCATGGGTCTATTGCTGCCTCGGGCACCTTATGGCAGTTCTGCTGTGAGTCAAAGATTTTCGAATCGGACGAAAAACTGATAGTGAATTGTAACATTCAGGGCCACCTAATGACGATGGACCACACAAATTGCGTCCCGATTCAATACATCGTCCTCCAGCCGACTTGACCCCATGGGTCTATTGCTGCCTCGGGCACCTTATGGCCGTTCTGCTGTGAGTCTAGATTATCGAATGGGACGAAAAACTGATAGTGAATTGTAACGTTCAGGGCCACCTAATGACGATGGATCACTCAAATTGCGTCCCGATTCAATACATCGTCCTCCAGCCGACTTGTCTCCATGGGTCAATTGCTGCCTCGGGCACCTTATGGCTGTTCTGCTGTGAGTCAAAGATTTTCGAATCGGACGAAAAACTGATAGTGAATTGCAACGTTCAGGGCCACCTAATGACGATGGATCACTCAAATTGCGTCCCGATTCAATACCTCGTGCTCCAGCAGACTTGTCTCCATGGGTCTATTGCTGCCTTGGGCACCTTATGGCCGTTCTGCTGTGACTCAAAGATTTTCGAATCTGACGAAAAACTGATAGTGAATTGTATCGTTCACGGCCTCCTAATGACGATGGAACACTCAAATTGCGTCCCGATTCAATACATCGTCCTCCAGCAGACTTGTCTCCATGGGTCTATTGCTGCCTCGGGCACCTTATGGCCGTTCAGCTGTGAGTCAAAGATTTTCGAATCGGACGAAAAACTGATAGTAACATTCAGGGCCACCTAATGACGATGGATTATTCAAATTGCTTCCCGATTCAAGACATCGTCCTCCAGCAGACTTATCTCCATGGGTCTATTGCTGCCTGGGGCACCTTATGGCCGTTCTGCTGTGACTCAAATTTTTCGAATCGGACGAAAAGCTAATAGTGAATTGTAACATTCAGGGCCACCTAATGAGGATGGATCACTCAAATTGCGTCCCGATTCAATACATCGTCCTCCAGCAGATTTATCTCCATGGGTCTATTGCTGCCTCGGGCACCTTATGGCCGTTCTGCTGTGACTCAAAGATTTTCGAATCGGACGAAAAACTAATAGTGAATTGTAACGTTCAGGGCCTCCTAATGACGATGGATCACTCAAATTGCGTCCCGATTCAATACATCGTCCTCCAGCAGACTTGTCTCCATAGGTCGATTGCTGCCTCGGGCACCTTATGGCCGTTCTGCTGTGAGTCAAAGATTTTCGAATCTGACGAAAAACTGATAGTGAATTGTAACATTCAGGGCCACCTAATGACGATGGATCACTCAAATTGCGTCTCGATTCAATACATCGTCCTCCAGCCGATTTGTCTCCTTTGGTCTAATGCTGCCTCGGGCACCTTATGGCCGTTCTGCTGTGAGTCAAAGATTTTCGAATCGGACGAAAAACTGATAGTGAATTGTAACATTCGGGGCCACCTAATGACGATGGACCACACAAATTGCGTCCCGATTCAATACCTCGTCCTCCAGCCGACTTGACTCCATGGGTCTATTGCTGCCTCGGGCACCTTATGGCAGTTCTGCTGTGGGTCAAAGATTTTCGAATCGGACGAAGAACTGATAGTGAATTGTAACGTTCAGGGCCACCTAATGACGATGGATCACTCAAATTGCGTCCCGATTCAATACATCGTCCTCCAGCCGACTTGTCTCCATGGGTCTATTGCTGCATCGGGCACCTTATGGCCGTTCTGCTGTGTGTCAAAGTTTTTCGAATCGGACGAAAAACTGATAGTGAATTGTAACATTCAGGGCCACCTAATGACGATGGACCACACAAATTGCGTCCCGATTCAATACATCGTCCTCCAGCCGACTTGACCCCATGGGTCTATTGCTGCCTCGGGCACCTTATGGCCGTTCTGCTGTGAGTCTAGATTATCGAATGGGACGAAAAACTGATAGTGAATTGTAACGTTCAGGGCCACCTAATGACGATGGATCACTCAAATTGCGTCCCGATTCAATACATCGTCCTCCAGCCGACTTGTCTCCATGGGTCTATTGCTGCCTCGGGCACCTTATGGCCGTTCTGCTGTGAGTCTAGATTATCGAATGGGACGAAAAACTGATAGTGATTGTAACGTTCAGGGCCACCTAATGACGATGGATCACTCAAATTGCGTCCCGATTCAATACATCGTCCTCCAGCCGACTTGTCTTCACGGGTCTATTGCTGCCTCGGGCACCTTATGGCCGTTCTGCTGTGAGTCAAAGAATTTCGAATCTGACGAAAAACTGATAGTGAATTGTATCGTTCACGGCCTCCTAATGACGATGGAACACTCAAATTGCGTCCCGATTCAATACATCGTCCTCCAGCAGACTTGTCTCCATGGGTCTATTGCAGCCTCGGGCACCTTATGGCCGTTCTGCTGTGAGTCAAGGATTTTCGAATCTGACGAAAAACTGATAGTGAATTGTAACATTCAGGGCCTCCTAATGACGATGGATCACTCAAATTGCGTCCCGATTCAATACATCGTCCTCCAGCCGATTTGTCTCCATTGGTCTATTGCTGCCTCGGGAACCTTCTGGCCGTTCTGCTGTGAGTCAAAGATTTTCGAATCGGACGAAAAACTGATAGTGAATTGTAACATTCAGGGCCACCTAATGACGATGGATCACTCAAATTGCGTCCCAATTCAATCATCGTCCTCCAGCCGATTTGAATCCTTTGGTCTAATGCTGCCTCGGGCACATTATGGCCGTTCTGCTGTGAGTCAAAGATTTTCGAATCGCTCGAAAAACTGATAGCGAATTGTAACATTCAGGGCCACCTAATGGCGATGGACCACACAAATTGCGTCCCGATTCAATACCTCGTCCTCCAGCCGACTTGACTCCATGGGTCTATTACTGCCTCGGGCACCTTATGGCAGTTCTGCTGTGGGTCAAAGATTTTCGAATCGGACGAAGAACTGATAGTGAATTGTAACGTTCAGGGCCACCTAATGACGATGGATCACTCAAATTGCGTCCCGATTCAATACATCGTCCTCCAGCAGACTTGTCTCCATGGGTCTATTGCTGCCTCGGGCACCTTATGGCAGTTCTGCTGTGAGTCAAAGATTTTCGAATCGGACGAAAAACTGATAGTGAATTGTAACATTCAGGGCCACCTAATGACAATGGACCACACAAATTGCGTCCCGATTCAATACATCGTCCTGCAGCCGACTTGACCCCATGGGTCTATTGCTGCCTCGGGCACCTTATGGCCGTTCTGCTGTGAGTCTAGATTATCGAATGGGACGAAAAACTGATAGTAACATTCAGGGCCACCTAATGACGATGGATTATTCAAATTGCTTCCCGATTCAATACATCGTCCTCCAGCAGACTTATCTCCATGGGTCTATTGCTGCCTCGGGCACCTTATGGCCGTTCTGCTGTGACTCAAATTTTTCGAATCGGACGAAAAGCTAATAGTGAATTGTAACATTCAGGGCCACCTAATGACGATGGATCACTCAAATTGCGTCCCGATTCAATACATCGTCCTCCAGCAGACTTATCTCCATGGGTCTATTGCTGCCTCGGGCACCTTATGGCCGTTCTGCTGTGAGTCAAAGATTTTCGAATCTGACGAAAAACTGATAGTGAATTGTAACGTTCACGGCCTCCTAATGACGATGGAACACTCAAATTGCGTCCCGATTCAATACATCGGCCTCCAGCAGACTTGTCTCCATGGGTCGATTGCTGCCTCGGGCACCTTACGGCCGTTCTGCTGTGAGTCAAAGATTTTCGAATCTGACGAAAAACTGATAGTGAATTGTAACATTCAGGGCCACCTAATGACGATGGATCACTCAAATTGCGTCCCGATTCAATCATCGTCCTCCAGCCGATTTGTCTCCTTTGGTCTAATGCTGCCTCGGGCACCTTATGGCCGTTCTGCTGTGAGTCAAAGATTTTCGAATCGGACGAAAAACTGATAGTAAATTGTAACATTCAGGGCCACCTAATGACGATGGACCACACAAATTGCGTCCCGATTCAATACCTCGTCCTCCAGCCGACTTGACTCCATGGGTCTATTGCTGCCTCCTGCACCTTATGGCAGTTCTGCTGTGGGTCAAAGATTTTCGAATCGGACGAAGAACTGATAATGAATTGTAACGTTCAGGGCCACCTAATGACGATGGATCACTCAAATTGCGTCCCGATTCAATACATCGTCCTCCAGCAGACATGTCTCCATGGGTCTATTGCTGCCTCGGGCACCTTATGGCCGTTCTGCTGTGAGTCAAAGATTTTCGAATCGGACGAAAAACTGATAGTGAATTGTAACATTCAGGGCAGCCTAATGACGATGGACCACACAAATTGCATCCCGATTCAATACTTCGTCCTCCAGCCGACTTGACCCCATGGGTCTATTGGTGCCTCGGGCACCTTATGGCCGTTCTGCTGTGAGTCTAGATTATCGAATGGGACGAAAAACTGATAGTGAATTGTAACGTTCAGGGCCACCTAATGACGATGGATCACTCAAATTGCGTCCCGATTCAATACATCGTCCTCCAGCCGACTTGTCTCCATGGGTCTATTGCTGCCTCGGGCACCTTATGGCCGTTCTGCTGTGAGTCAAAGATTTTCGAATCGGACGAAAAACTGATAGTGAATTGTAACGTTCAGGGCCACCTAATGACGATGGATCACTCAAATTGCGTCCCGATTCAATACATCGTGCTCCAGCAGACTTGTCTCCATGGGTCTATTGCTGCCTTGGGCACCTTATGGCCGTTCTGCTGTGACTCAAAGATTTTCGAATCTGACGAAAAACTGATAGTGAATTGTATCGTTCACGGCCTCCTAATGACGATGGAACACTCAAATTGCGTCCCGATTCAATACATCGTCCTCCAGCAGACTTGTCTCCATGGGTCTATTGCTGCCTCTGGCACCTTATGGCCGTTCTGCTGTGAGTCAAAGATTTTCGAATCGGACGAAAAACTGATAGTAACATTCAGGGCCACCTAATGACGATGGATCATTCAAATTGCTTCCCGATTCAATACATCGTCCTCCAGCAGACTTATCTCCATGGGTCTATTGCTGCCTCGGGCACCTTATGGCCGTTCTGCTGTGACTCAAATTTTTCGAATCGGACGAAAAGCTAATAGCGAATTGTAACATTCAGGGCCACCTAATGACGATGGATAACTCAAATTGCGTCCCGATTCAATACATCGTCCTCCAGCAGACTTATCTCCATGGGTCTATTGCTGCCTCGGGCACCTTATGGCCGTTCTGCTGTGACTGAAAGATTTTCGAATCGGACGAAAAACTAATAGTGAATTGTAACGTTCAGGGCCTCCTAATGACGATGGATCACTCAAATTGCGTCCCGATTCAATACATCGTCCTCCAGCAGACTTGTCTCCATGGGTCGATTGCTGCCTCGGGCACCTTATGGCCGATCTGCTGTGAGTCAAAGATTTTCGAATCTCACGAAAAACTGATAGTGAATTGTAACATTCAGGGCCACCTAATGACGATGGATCACTCAAATTGCGTCCCGATTCAATACATCGTCCTCCAGCCGATTTGTCTCCTTTGGTCTAATGCTGCCTCGGGCACCTTATGGCCGTTCTGCTGTGAGTCAAAGATTTTCGAATCGGACGAAAAACTGATAGTGAATTGTAACGTTCACGGCCTCCTAATGACGATGGAACACTCAAATTGCGTCCCGATTCAATACATCGTCCTCCAGCAGACTTGTCTCCATGGGTCTATTGCTGCCTCGGGCACCTTATGGCCGTTCTGCTGTGAGTCAATGATTTTCGAATCGGACGAAAAACTGATAGTAACATTCAGGGCCACCTAATGACGATGGATGATTCAAATTGCTTCCCGATTCAATACATCGTCCTCCAGCAGACTTATCTCCAAGGGTCTATTGCTGCCTCGGGCACTTTATGGCCGTTCTGCTGTGACTCAAATTTTTCGAATCGGACGAAAAGCTAACAGTGAATTGTAACATTCAGGGCCACCTAATGACGATGGTTCACTCAAATTGCGTCCCGATTCAATACATCGTCCTCCAGCAGACTTATCTCCATGGGTCTATTGCTGCCTCGGGCACCTTATGGCCGTTCTACTGTGACTCAGATTTTCGAATCGGACGAAAAACTAATAGTGAATTGTAACGTTCAGGGCCTCCTAATGACGATGGATCACTCAAATTGCGTCCCGATTCAATACGTCGTCCTCCAGCAGACTTGTCTCCATGGGTCGATTGCTGCCTCGGGCAGCTTATGGCCGTTCTGCTGTGAGTCAAAGATTTTCGAATCTGACGAAAAACTGATAGTGAATTGTAACATTCAGGGCCACCTAATGACGATGGATCACTCAAATTGCGTCCCGATTCAATCATCGTCCTCCAGCCGATTTGTCTCCTTTGGTCTAATGCTGCCTCGGGCACCTTATGGCCGTTCTGCTGTGAGTCAAAGATTTTCGAATCGGACGAAAAACTGATAGCGAATTGTAACATTCAGGGCCACCTAATGGCGATGGACCACACAAATTGCGTCCCGATTCAATACCTCGTCCTCCAGCCGACTTGACTCCATGGGTCTATTGCTGCCTCGGGCACCTTATGGCAGTTCTGCTGTGGGTCAAAGATTTTCGAATCGGACGAAGAACTGATAGTGAATTGTAACGTTCAGGGCCACCTAATGACGATGGATCACTCAAATTGCGTCCCGATTCAATACATCGTACTCCAGCAGACTTGTCTCCATGGGTCTATTGCTGCCTCGGGCACCTTATGGCAGTTCTGCTGTGAGTCAAAGATTTTCGAATCGGACGAAAAACTGATAGTGAATTGTAACATTCAGGGCCACCTAATGACGATGGACCACACAAATTGCGTCCCGATTCAATACATCGTCCTCCAGCCGACTTGACCCCATGGGTCTATTGCTGCCTCGGGCACCTTATGGCCGTTCTGCTGTGAGTCTAGATTATCGAATGGGACGAAAAACTGATACTGAATTGTAACGTTCAGGGCCACCTAATGACGATGGATCACTCAAATTGCGTCCCGATTCAATACATCGTCCTCCAGCCGACTTGTCTCCATGGGTCAATTGCTGCCTCGGGCACCTTATGGCTGTTCTGCTGTGAGTCAAAGATTTTCGAATCGGACGAAAAACTGATAGTGAATTGCAACGTTCAGGGCCACCTAATGACGATGGATCACTCAAATTGCGTCCCGATTCAATACCTCGTGCTCCAGCAGACTTGTCTCCATGGGTCTATTGCTGCCTTGGGCACCTTATGGCCGTTCTGCTGTGACTCAAAGATTTTCGAATCTGACGAAAAACTGATAGTGAATTGTATCGTTCACGGCCTCCTAATGACGATGGAACACTCAAATTGCGTCCCGATTCAATACATCGTCCTCCAGCAGACTTATCTCCATGGGTCTATTGCTGCCTCGGGCACCTTATGGCCGTTCTACTGTGACTCAGATTTTCGAATCGGACGAAAAACTAATAGTGAATTGTAACGTTCAGGGCCTCCTAATGACGATGGATCACTCAAATTGCGTCCCGATTCAATACGTCGTCCTCCAGCAGACTTGTCTTCATGGGTCGATTGCTGCCTCGGGCACCTCATGGCCGTTCTGCTGTGAGTCAAAGATTTTCGAATCTGACGAAAAACTGATAGTGAATTGTAACATTCAGGGCCACCTAATGACGATGGATCACTCAAATTGCGTCCCGATTCAATACATCGTCCTCCAGCCGATTTGTCTCCTTTCGTCTAATGCTGCCTCGGGCACCTTATGGCCGTTCTGCTGTGAGTCAAAGATTTTCGAATCGGACGAAAAAGTGATAGTGAATTGTAACATTCAGGGCCACCTAATGACGATGGACCACACAAATTGCGTCCCGATTCAATACCTCGTCCTCCAGCCGACTTGACTCCATGGGTCTATTGCTGCCTCGGGCACCTTATGGCAGTTCTGCTGTGGGTCAAAGATTTTCGAATCGGACGAAGAACTGATAGTGAATTGTAACGTTCCGGGCCACCTAATGACGATGGATCACTCAAATTGCGTCCCGATTCAATACATCGTCCTCCAGCAGACTTGTCTCCATATGTCTATTGCTGCCTCGGGCACCTTATGGCCGTTGAGCTGTGACTCAAACATTTTCGAATCTGACGAAAAACTGATAGTGAATTATAACGTTCAGGGCCACCTAATGACGATGGATCACTCAAATTGCGTCCCGATTCAATACATCGTCCTCCAGCGACTTGTCTTCACGGGTCTATTGCTGCCTCGGGCATCTTATGGCCGTTCTGCTGTGAGTCAAAGAATTTCGAATCTGACGAAAAACTGATAGTGAATTGTATCGTTCACGGCCTCCTAATGACGATGGAACACTCAAATTGCGTCCCGATTCAATACATCGTCCTCCAGCAGACTTGTCTCCATGGGTCTATTGCAGCCTCGGGCACCTTATGGCCGTTCTGCTGTGAGTCAAGGATTTTCGAATCTGACGAAAAAGTGATAGTGAATTGTAACATTCAGGGCCTCCTAATGACGATGGATCACTCAAATTGCGTCCCGATTCAATACATCGTCCTCCAGCCGATTTGTCTCCATTGGTATATTGCTGCCTCGGGCACCTTCTGGCCGTTCGCTGTGAGTCAAAGATTTTCGAATCGGACGAAAAACTGATAGTGAATTGTAACATTCAGGGCCACCTAATGACGATGGATCACTCAAATTGCGTCCCAATTCAATCATCGTCCTCCAGCCGATTTGAATCCTTTGGTCTAATGCTGCCTCGGGCACCTTATGGCCGTTCTGCTGTGAGTCAAAGATTTTCGAATCGGACGAAAAACTGATAGTGAATTGTAACATTCAGGGCCACCTAATGACGATGGACCACACAAATTGCGTCCCGATTCAATACCTCGTCCTCCAGCCGACTTGACTCCATGGGTCTATTGCTCCCTCGGGCACCTTATGGCAGTTCTGCTGTGGGTCAAAGATTTTCGAATCGGACGAAGAACTGATAGTGAATTGTAACGTTCAGGGCCACTTAATGGCGATGGATCACTCAAATTGCGTCCCGATTCTATACATCGTCCTCCAGCAGACTTGTCTCCATGGGTCCATTGCTGCCTCGGGCACCTTATGGCCGTTCTGCTGTGAGTCAAAGATTTTCGAATCGGACGAAAAACTGATAGTGAATTGTAACATTCAGGGCCACCTAATGACGATGGACCACACAAATTGCGTCCCGATTCAATACATCGTCCTCCAGCCGACTTGACCCTCATGGGTCTATTGCTGCCTCGGGCACCTTATGGCCGTTCTGCTGTGAGTCTAGATTATCGAATGGGACGAAAAACTGATAGTGAATTGTAACGTTCAGGGCCACCTAATGACGATGGATCACTCAAATTGCGTCCCGATTCAATACATCGTCCTCCAGCAGACTTGTCTCCATGGGTCTATTGCTGCCTCGGGCACCTTATGGCCGTTCTGCTGTGAGTCAAAGATTTTCGAATCGGACGAAAAACTGATAGTGAATTGTAACGTTCAGGGCCACCTAATGACGATGGATCACTCAAATTGCGTCCCGATTCAATACCTCGTGCTCCAGCAGACTTGTCTCCATTTGTCTATTGCTGCCTTGGGCACCTTATGGCCGTTCTGCTGTGACTCAAAGATTTTCGAATCTGACGAAAAACTGATAGTGAATTGTATCGTTCACGGCCTCCTAATGACGATGGAACACTCAAATTGCGTCCCGATTCAATACATCGTCCTCCAGCAGACTTGTCTCCTTGGGTCTATTGCTGCCTCGGACACCTTATGGCCGTTCTGCTGTGAGTCAAAGATTTTCGAATCGGACGAAAAACTGATAGTAACATTCAGGGCCACCTAATGACGATGGATCATTCAAATTGCTTCCCGATTCAATACATCGTCCTCCAGCAGACTTATCTCCATGGGTCTATTGCTGCCTCGGGCATCTTATGGCCGTTCTGCTGTGACTCAAATTTTTCGAATCGGACGAAAAGCTAATAGTGAATTGTAACATTCAGGGCCACCTAATGACGATGGATCACTCAAATTGCGTCCCGATTCAATACATCGTCCTCCAGCAGACTTATCTCCATGGGTCTATTGCTGCCTCGGGCACCTTATGGCCGTTCTGCTGTGACTCAAAGATTTTCGAATCGGACGAAAAACTAATAGTGAATTGTAACGTTCAGGGCCTCCTAATGACGATGGATCACTCAAATTGCGTCCCGATTCACCACATCGTCCTCCAGCAGACTTGTCTCCATTGGTCGATTGCTGCCTCGGGCACCTGATGGCCGTTCTGCTGTGAGTCAAAGATTTTCGAATCTGACGAAAAACTGATAGTGAATTGTAACATTCAGGGCCACCTAATGACGATGGATCACTCAAATTGCGTCCCGATTCAATAATCGTCCTCCAGCCGATTTGTCTCCTTTGGTCACCTTTGGTCACCTTATGGCCGTTCTGCTGTGAGTCAAAGATATTCGAATCGCTCGAAAAACTGATAGCGAATTGTAACATTCAGGGCCACCTAATGGCGATGGACCACACAAATTGCGTCCCGATTCAATACCTCGTCCTCCAGCCGACTTGTCTCCATGGGTCTATTACTGCCTCGGGCACCTTATGGCAGTTCTGCTGTGGGTCAAAGATTTTCGAATCGGACGAAGAACTGATAGTGAATTGTAACGTTCAGGGCCACCTAATGACGATGGATCACTCAAATTGCGTCCCGATTCAATACATCGTCCTCCAGCAGACTTGCCTCCATGGGTCTATTGCTGCCTCGGGCACCTTATGGCAGTTCTGCTGTGAGTCAAAGATTTTCGAATCGGACGAAAAACTGATAGTGAATTGTAACATTCAGGGCCACCTAATGACGATGGACCACACAAATTGCGTCCCGATTCAATACATCGTCCTCCAGCCGACTTGACCCCATGGGTCTATTGCTGCCTCGGGCACCTTATGGCCGTTCTGCTGTGAGTCTAGATTATCGAATGGGACGAAAAACTGATAGTGAATTGTAACGTTCAGGGCCACCTAATGACGATGGATCACTCAAATTGCGTCCCGATTCAATACATCGGCCTCCAGCCGACTTGTCTCCATGGGTCAATTGCTGCCTCGGGCACCTTATGGCTGTTCTGCTGTGAGTCAAAGATTTTCGAATCGGACGAAAAACTGATAGTGAATTGCAACGTTCAGGGCCACCTAATGACGATGGATCACTCAAATTGCGTCCCGATTCAATACCTCGTGCTCCAGCAGACTTGTCTCCATGGGTCTATTGCTGCCTTGGGCACCTTATGGCCGTTCTGCTGTGACTCAAAGATTTTCGAATCTGACGAAAAACTGATAGTGAATTGTATCGTTCACGGCCTCCTAATGACGATGGAACACTCAAATTGCGTCCCGATTCAATACATCGTCCTCCAGCAGACTTGTCTCCATGGGTCTATTGCTGCCTCGGGCACCTTATGGCCGTTCAGCTGTGAGTCAAAGATTTTCGAATCGGACGAAAAACTGATAGTAACATTCAGGGCCACCTAATGACGATGGATTATTCAAATTGCTTCCCGATTCAAGACATCGTCCTCCAGCAGACTTATCTCCATGGGTCTATTGCTGCCTCGGGCACCTTATGGCCGTTCTGCTGTGACTCAAATTTTTCGAATCGGACGAAAAGCTAATAGTGAATTGTAACATTCAGGGCCACCTAATGAGGATGGATCACTCAAATTGCGTCCCGATTCAATACATCGTCCTCCAGCAGACTTATCTCCATGGGTCTATTGCTGCCTCGGGCACCTTATGGCCGTTCTGCTGTGACTCAAAGATTTTCGAATCGGACGAAAAACTAATAGTGAATTGTAACGTTCAGGGCCTCCTAATGACGATGGATCACTCAAATTGCGTCCCGATTCAATACATCGTCCTCCAGCAGACTTGTCTCCATAGGTCGATTGCTGCCTCGGGCACCTTATGGCCGTTCTGCTGTGAGTCAAAGATTTTCGAATCTGACGAAAAACTGATAGTGAATTGTAACATTCAGGGCCACCTAATGACGATGGATCACTCAAATTGCGTCTCGATTCAATACATCGTCCTCCAGCCGATTTGTCTCCTTTGGTCTAATGCTGCCTCGGGCACCTTATGGCCGTTCTGCTGTGAGTCAAAGATTTTCGAATCGGACGAAAAACTGATAGTGAATTGTAACATTCGGGGCCACCTAATGACGATGGACCACACAAATTGCGTCCCGATTCAATACCTCGTCCTCCAGCCGACTTGACTCCATGGGTCTATTGCTGCCTCGGGCACCTTATGGCAGTTCTGCTGTGGGTCAAAGATTTTCGAATCGGACGAAGAACTGATAGTGAATTGTAACGTTCAGGGCCACCTAATGACGATGGATCACTCAAATTGCGTCCCGATTCAATACATCGTCCTCCAGCCGACTTGTCTCCATGGGTCTATTGCTGCCTCGGGCACCTTATGGCCGTTCTGCTGTGTGTCAAAGTTTTTCGAATCGGACGAAAAACTGATAGTGAATTGTAACATTCAGGGCCACCTAATGACGATGGACCACACAAATTGCGTCCCGATTCAATACATCGTCCTCCAGCCGACTTGACCCCATGGGTCTATTGCTGCCTCGGGCACCTTATGGCCGTTCTGCTGTGAGTCTAGATTATCGAATGGGACGAAAAACTGATAGTGAATTGTAACGTTCAGGGCCACCTAATGACGATGGATCACTCAAATTGCGTCCCGATTCAATACATCGTCCTCCAGCCGACTTGTCTCCATGGGTCTATTGCTGCCTCGGGCACCTTATGGCCGTTCTGCTGTGAGTCTAGATTATCGAATGGGACGAAAAACTGATAGTGATTGTAACGTTCAGGGCCACCTAATGACGATGGATCACTCAAATTGCGTCCCGATTCAATACATCGTCCTCCAGCCGACTTGTCTTCACGGGTCTATTGCTGCCTCGGGCACCTTATGGCCGTTCTGCTGTGAGTCAAAGAATTTCGAATCTGACGAAAAACTGATAGTGAATTGTATCGTTCACGGCCTCCTAATGACGATGGAACACTCAAATTGCGTCCCGATTCAATACATCGTCCTCCAGCAGACTTGTCTCCATGGGTCTATTGCAGCCTCGGGCACCTTATGGCCGTTCTGCTGTGAGTCAAGGATTTTCGAATCTGACGAAAAACTGATAGTGAATTGTAACATTCAGGGCCTCCTAATGACGATGGATCACTCAAATTGCGTCCCGATTCAATACATCGTCCTCCAGCCGATTTGTCTCCATTGGTCTATTGCTGCCTCGGGAACCTTCTGGCCGTTCTGCTGTGAGTCAAAGATTTTCGAATCGGACGAAAAACTGATAGTGAATTGTAACATTCAGGGCCACCTAATGACGATGGATCACTCAAATTGCGTCCCAATTCAATCATCGTCCTCCAGCCGATTTGAATCCTTTGGTCTAATGCTGCCTCGGGCACATTATGGCCGTTCTGCTGTGAGTCAAAGATTTTCGAATCGCTCGAAAAACTGATAGCGAATTGTAACATTCAGGGCCACCTAATGGCGATGGACCACACAAATTGCGTCCCGATTCAATACCTCGTCCTCCAGCCGACTTGACTCCATGGGTCTATTACTGCCTCGGGCACCTTATGGCAGTTCTGCTGTGGGTCAAAGATTTTCGAATCGGACGAAGAACTGATAGTGAATTGTAACGTTCAGGGCCACCTAATGACGATGGACCACACAAATTGCGTCCCGATTCAATACATCGTCCTGCAGCCGACTTGACCCCATGGGTCTATTGCTGCCTCGGGCACCTTATGGCCGTTCTGCTGTGAGTCTAGATTATCGAATGGGACGAAAAACTGATAGTAACATTCAGGGCCACCTAATGACGATGGATTATTCAAATTGCTTCCCGATTCAATACATCGTCCTCCAGCAGACTTATCTCCATGGGTCTATTGCTGCCTCGGGCACCTTATGGCCGTTCTGCTGTGACTCAAATTTTTCGAATCGGACGAAAAGCTAATAGTGAATTGTAACATTCAGGGCCACCTAATGACGATGGATCACTCAAATTGCGTCCCGATTCAATACATCGTCCTCCAGCACACTTATCTCCATGGGTCTATTGCTGCCTCGGGCACCTTATGGCCGTTCTGCTGTGACTCAAAGATTTTCGAATCGGACGAAAAACTAATAGTGAATTGTAACTTTCAGGGCCTCCTAATGACGATGGATCACTCAAATTGCGTCCCGATTCAATACATCGTCCTCCAGCAGACTTGTCTCCATGGGTCGATTGCTGCCTCGGGCACCTTACGGCCGTTCTGCTGTGAGTCAAAGATTTTCGAATCTGACGAAAAACTGATAGTGAATTGTAACATAGAGGGCCACCTAATGACGATGGATCACTCAAATTGCGTCCCGATTCAATACATCGTCCTCCAGCCGATTTGTCTCCTTTGGTCTAATGCTGCCTCGGGCACCTTATGGCCGTTCTGCTGTGAGTCTAGATTATCGAATGGGACGAAAAACTGATAGTGAATTGTAACGTTCAGGGCCACCTAATGACGATGGATCACTCAAATTGCGTCCCGATTCAATACATCGTCCTCCAGCCGACTTGTCTCCATGGGTCTTTTGCTGCCTCGGGCACCTTATGGCCGTTCTGCTGTGAGTCTAGATTATCGAATGGGACGAAAAACTGATAGTGATTGTAACGTTCAGGGCCACCTAATGACGATGGATCACTCAAATTGCGTCCCGATTCAATACATCGTCCTCCAGCCGACTTGTCTTCACGGGTCTATTGCTGCCTCGGGCACCTTATGGCCGTTCTGCTGTGAGTCAAAGAATATCGAATGTGACGAAAAACTGATAGTGAATTGTATCGTTCACGGCCTCCTAATGACGATGGAACACTCAAATTGCGTCCCGATTCAATACATCGTCCTCCAGCAGACTTGTCTCCATGGGTCTATTGCAGCCTCGGGCACCTTATGGCCGTTCTGCTGTGAGTCAAGGATTTTCGAATCTGACAAAAAACTGATAGTGAATTGTAACATTCAGGGCCTCCTAATGACGATGGATCACTCAAATTGCGTCCCGATTCAATACATCGTCCTCCAGCCGATTTGTCTCCATTGGTCTATTGCTGCCTCGGGCACCTTCTGGCCGTTCTGCTGTGAGTCAAAGATTTTCGAAACGGACGAAGAACTGATAGTGAATTGTAACGTTCAGGGCCACTTAATGACGATGGATCACTCAAATTGCGTCCCGATTCAATACATCATCCTCCAGCAGACTTGTCTCCATGGCTCCATTGCTGCCTCGGGCACCTTATGGCCGTTCTGCTGTGAGTCAAAGATTTTCGAATCGGACGAAAAACTGATAGTGAATTGTAACATTCAGGGCCACCTAATGACGATGGACCACACAAATTGCGTCCCGATTCAATACATCGTCCTCCAGCCGACTTGACCCCATGGGTCTATTGCTGCCTCGGGCACCTTATGGCCGTTCAGCTGTGAGTCTAGATTATCGAATGGGACGAAAAACTGATAGTGAATTGTAACGTTCAGGGCCACCTAATGACGATGGATCACTCAAATTGCGTCCCGATTCAATACATCGTCCTCCAGCCGACTTGTCTCCATGGGTCTATTGCTGCCTCGGGCACCTTATGGCCGTTCTGCTGTGAGTCATAGATTTTCGAATCGGACGAAAAACTGATAGTGAATTGTAACGTTCAGGGCCACCTAATGACGATGGATCACTCAAATTGCGTCCCGATTCAATACCTCGTGCTCCAGCAGACTTGTCTCCATGGGTCTATTGCTGCCTCGGGCACCTTATGGCCGTTCTGCTGTGACTCAAAGATTTTCGAATCTGACGAAAAACTGATAGTGAATTGTATCGTTCACGGCCTCCTAATGACGATGGAACACTCAAATTGCGTCCCGATTCAATACATCGTCCTCCAGCAGACTTGTCTCCATGGGTCTATTGCTGCCTCGGGCACCTTATGGCCGTTCTGCTGTGAGTCAAAGATTTTCGAATCGGACGAAAAACTGATAGTAACATTCAGGGCCACCTAATGACTATGGATCATTCTAATTGCTTCCCGATTCAATACATCGTCCTCCAGCAGACTTGTCTCCATGGGTCGATTGCTGCCTCGGGCACCTTATGGCCGTTCTGCTGTGAGTCAAAGATTTTCGAATCTGACGAAAAACTGATAGTGAATTGTAACATTCAGGGCCACCTAATGACGATGGACCACACAAATTGCGTCCCGATTCAATACATCGTCCTCCAGCCGACTTGACTCCATGGATCTATTGCTGCCTCAGGCACCTTATGGCCGTTCTGCTGTGAGTCTAGATTATCGAATGGGACGAAAAACTGATAGTGATTGTAACGTTCAGGGCCACCTAATGACGATGGATCTCTCAAATTGCGTCCCGATTCAATACATCGTCTTCCAGCCGACTTGTCTCCATGGGTCTGTCGATGGATCATTCAAATTGCGTCCCGATTCAATACATCGTCCTCCAGCCGACTTGTCTCCAAGGGGCTATTGCTTCCTCGGGCACCTTATGGCCGTTCTGCTGTGACTCAAAGATTTTCGAATCGGACGAAAAACTGATAGTGAATTGTAACGTTCAGGGCCTCCTAATGACGATGGAAAACTCAAATTGCGTCCCGATTCAATACATCGTCCTCCAGCAGACTTGTCTTCACGGGTCTATTGCTGCCTCGGGCACCTTATGGCCGTTCTGGCGTGAGTCAAAGATTTTGGAATCTGACGAAAAACTGATAGTGAATTGTAACATTCAGGGCCACCTAATGACGATGGATCACTCAAATTGCGTCCCGATACAATACATCGTCCTCCAGCCGACTTGTCTCCATTGGTCTATTGCTGCGTCGGGCACCTTATGGCCGTTCTGCTGTGACTCAAAGATTTTCGAATCTGACGAAAAACTGATAGTGAATTGTAACATTCAGGGCCACCTAATGACGATGGAACACTCAAATTGCGTCCCGATTAAATACATCGTCCTCCAGCAGACTTGTCTCCATGGGTCTATTGCTGCCTCGGGCACCTTATGGGCGTTCTGCTGTGAGTCAAAGATTTTCGAATCGGACGAAAAACTGATAGTGAATTGTAACGTTCAGGGCCTCCTAATGACGATGGAACACTCAAATTGGGTCCCGATTCAATACATCGTCCTGCAGCCGACTTGACCCCATGGGTCTATTGCTGCCTCGGGCACCTTATGGCCGTTCTGCTGTGAGTCTAGATTATCGAATGGGACGAAAAACTGATAGTAACATTCAGGGCCACCTAATGACGATGGATTATTCAAATTGCTTCCCGATTCAATACATCGTCCTCCAGCAGACTTATCTCCATGGGTCTATTGCTGCCTCGGGCACCTTATGGCCGTTCTGCTGTGACTCAAATCTTTCGAATCGGACGAAAAGCTAATAGTGAATTGTAACATTCAGGGCCACCTAATGACGATGGATCACTCAAATTGCGTCCCGATTCAATACATCGTCCTCCAGCAGACTTATCTCCATGGGTCAATTGCTGCCTCGGGCACCTTATGGCCGTTCTGCTGTGACTCAAAGATTTTCGAATCGGACGAAAAACTAATAGTGAATTGTAACGTTCAGGGCCTCCTAATGACGATGGATCACTCAAATTGCGTCCCGATTCAATACATCGTCCTCCAGCAGACTTGTCTCCATGGGTCGATTGCTGCCTCGGGCACCTTACGGCCGTTCTGCTGTGAGTCAAAGATTTTCGAATCTGACGAAAAACTGATAGTGAATTGTAACATTGAGGGCCACCTAATGACGATGGATCACTCAAATTGCTTCCCGATTCAATACATCGTCCTCCAGCCGATTTGTCTCCTTTGGTCTAATGCTGCCTCGGGCACCTTATGGCCGTTCTGCTGTGAGTCTAGATTATCGAATGGGACGAAAAACTGATAGTGAATTGTAACGTTCAGGGCCACCTAATGACGATGGATCACTCAAATTGCGTCCCGATTCAATACATCGTCCTCCAGCCGACTTGTCTCCATGGGTCTTTTGCTGCCTCGGGCACCTTATGGCCGTTCTGCTGTGAGTCTAGATTATCGAATGGGACGAAAAACTGATAGTGATTGTAACGTTCAGGGCCACCTAATGACGATGGATCACTCAAATTGCGTCCCGATTCAATACATCGTCCTCCAGCCGACTTGTCTTCACGGGTCTATTTCTGCCTCGGGCACCTTATGGCCGTTCTGCTGTGAGTCAAAGAATATCGAATGTGACGAAAAACTGATAGTGAATTGTATCGTTCACGGCCTCCTAATGACGATGGAACACTCAAATTGCGTCCCGATTCAATACATCGTCCTCCAGCAGACTTGTCTCCATGGGTCTATTGCAGCCTCGGGCACCTTATGGCCGTTCTGCTGTGAGTCAAGGATTTTCGAATCTGACGAAAAACTGATAGTGAATTGTAACATTCAGGGCCTCCTAATGACGATGGATCACTCAAATTGCGTCCCGATTCAATACATCGTCCTCCAGCCGATTTGTCTCCATTGGTCTATTGCTGCCTCGGGCACCTTCTGGCCGTTCTGCTGTGAGTCAAAGATTTTCGAATCGGACGAAAAACTGATTGTGAATTGTAACATTCAGGGCCACCTAATGACGATGGACCACACAAATTGCGTTCCGATTCAATACCTCGTCCTCCAGCCGACTTGACTCCATGGGTCTATTGCTGCCTCGGGCACCTTATGGCAGTTCTGCTGTGGGTCAAAGATTTTCGAATCGGACGAAGAACTGATAGTGAATTGTAACGTTCAGGGCCACTTAATGACGATGGATCACTCAAATTGCGTCCCGATTCAATACATCGTCCTCCAGCAGACTTGTCTCCATGGGTCCATTGCTGCCTCGGGCACCTTATGGCCGTTCTGCTGTGAGTCAAAGATTTTCGAATCGGACGAAAAACTGATAGTGAATTGTAACATTCAGGGCCACCTAATGACGATGGACCACACAAATTGCGTCCCGATTCAATACATCGTCCTCCAGCCGACTTGACCCCATGGGTCTATTGCTGCCTCGGGCACCTTATGGCCGTTCTGCTGTGAGTCTAGATTATCGAATGGGACGAAAAACTGATAGTGAATTGTAACGTTCAGGGCCACCTAATGACGATGGATCACTCAAATTGCGTCCCGATTCAATACATCGTCCTCCAGCCGACTTGTCTCCATGGGTCTATTGCTGCCTCGGGCACCTTATGGCCGTTCTGCTGTGAGTCATAGATTTTCGAATCGGACGAAAAACTGATAGTGAATTGTAACGTTCAGGGCCACCTAATGACGATGGATCACTCAAATTGCGTCCCGATTCAATACCTCGTGCTCCAGCAGACTTGTCTCCGTGGGTCTATTGCTGCCTCGGGCACCTTATGGCCGTTCTGCTGTGACTCAAAGATTTTCGAATCTGACGAAAAACTGATAGTGAATTGTATCGTTCACGGCCTCCTAATGACGATGGAACACTCAAATTGCGTCCCGATTCAATACATCGTCCTCCAGCAGACTTGTCTCCATGGGTCTATTGCTGCCTCGGGCACCTTATGGCCGTTCTGCTGTGAGTCAAAGATTTTCGAATCGGACGAAAAACTGATAGTAACATTCAGGGCCACCTAATGACGATGGATCATTCAAATTGCTTCCCGATTCAATACATCGTCCTCCAGCAGACTTGTCTCCATGGGTCGATTGCTGCCTCGGGCACCTTATGGCCGTTCTGCTGTGAGTCAAAGATTTTCGAATCTGACGAAAAACTGATAGTGAATTGTAACATTCAGGGCCACCTAATGACGATGGATCACTCAAATTGCGTCCCGATTCAGTACATCGTCCTCCAGCCGATTTGTCTCCTTTGGTCTAATGCTGCCTCGGGCACCTTATGGCCGTTCTGCTGTGAGTCAAAGATTTTCGAATCGGACGAAAAACTGAATGTGAATTGTAACATTCAGGGCCACCTAATGACGATGGACCACACAAATTGCGTCCCGATTCAATACCTCGTCCTCCAGCCGACTTGAATCCATGGGTCTATAGCTGCCTCGGGCACCTTATGGCAGTTCTGCTGTGGGTCAAAGATTTTCGAATCGGACGAAGAACTGATAGTGAATTGTAACGTTCAGGGCCACCTAATGACGATGGATCACTCAAATTGCGTCCAGATTCAATACATCGTCCTCCAGCAGACTTGTCTCCATGGGTCTATTGCTGCCTCGGGCACCTTATGGCCGTTCTGCTGTGACTCAAAGATTTTCGAATCGGACGAAAAACTGAAAGTGAATTATGACGTTCAGGGACTCCTAATGACGATGGAACACTCAAATTGCATCCCGATTCAATACATCATCCTCCAGCCGACTTGTCTCCATGGGTCTGTCGATGGATCATTCAAATTGCGTCCCGATTCAATACTTCGTCCTCCAGCCGACTTGTCTCCATGGGTCTATTGCTTCCTCGGGCACCTTATGGCCGTTCTGTTGTGACTCAAAGATTTTCGAATCGGACGAAAAACTGATAGTGAATTGTAACATTCAGGGCCACCTAATGACGATGGACCACACAAATTGCGTCCCGATTCAATACATCGTCCTCCAGCCGACTTGACTCCATGGATCTATTGCTGCCTCGGGCACCTTATGGCCGTTCTGCTGTGAGTCTAGATTATCGAATGGGACGAAAAACTGATAGTGATTGTAACGTTCAGGGCCACCTAATGACGATGGATCTCTCAAATTGCGTCCCGATTCAATACATCGTCCTCCAGCCGACTTGTCTCCATGGGTCTGTCGATGGATCATTCAAATTGCGTCCCGATTCAATACATCGTCCTCCAGCCGACTTGTCTCCAAGGGGCTATTGCTTCCTCGGGCACCTTATGGCCGTTCTGCTGTGACTCAAAGATTTTCGAATCGGACGAAAAACTGATAGTGAATTGTAACGTTCAGGGCCTCCTAATGACGATGGAACACTCAAATTGCGTCCCGATTCAATACATCGTCCTCCAGCAGACTTGTCTTCACGGGTCTATTGCTGCCTCGGGCACCTTGTGGCCGTTCTGGCGTGAGTCAAAGATTTTGGAATCTGACGAAAAACTGATAGTGAATTGTAACATTCAGGGCCACCTAATGACGATGGATCACTCAAATTGCGTCCCGATACAATACATCGTCCTCCAGCCGACTTGTCTCCATTGGTCTATTGCTGCCTCGGGCACCTTATGGCCGTTCTGCTGTGACTCAAAGATTTTCGAATCTGACGAAAAACTGATAGTGAATTGTAACATTCAGGGCCACCTAATGACGATGGAACACCCAAATTGCGTCCCGATTAAATACATCGTCCTCCAGCAGACTTGTCTCCATGGGTCTATTGCTGCCTCGGGCACCTTATGGGCGTTCTGCTGTGAGTCAAAGATTTTCGAATCGGACGAAAAACTGATAGTGAATTGTAACGTTCAGGGCCTCCTAATGACGATGGACCACACAAATTGCGTCCCGATTCAATACATCGTCCTCCAGCCGACTTGACCCCATGGGTCTATTGCTGCCTCGGGCACCTTATGGCCGTTCTGCTGTGAGTCTAGATTATCGAATGGGACGAAAAACTGATAGTGAATTGTAACGTTCAGGGCCACCTAATGACGATGGATCACTCAAATTGCGTCCCGATTCAATACATCGTCCTCCAGCCGACTTGACTCCATGGGTCTATTGCTGCCTCGGGCACCTTATGGCCGTTCTGCTGTGGGTCAAAGATTTTCGAATCGGACGAAGAACTGATAGTGAATTGTAACGTTCAGGGCCACTTAATGACGATGGACCACTCAAATTGCGTCCCGATTCAATACATCGTCCTCCAGCAGACTTGTCTCCATGGGTCCATTGCTGCATCGGGCACCTTATGGCCGTTCTGCTGTGAGTCAAAGATTTTCGAATCGGACGAAAAACTGATAGTGAATTGTAACATTCAGGGCCACCTAATGACGATGGACCACACAAATTGCGTCCCGATTCAATACATCGTCCTCCAGCCGACTTGACCCCATGGGTCTATTGCTGCCTCGGGCACCTTATGGCCGTTCTGCTGTGAGTCTAGATTATCGAATGGGACGAAAAACTGATAGTGAATTGTAACGTTCAGGGCCACCTAATGACGATGGATCACTCAAATTGCGTCCCGATTCAATACATCGTCCTCCAGCGGACTTGTCTCCATGGGTCTATTGCTGCCTCGGGCACCTTATGGCCGTTCTGCTGTGAGTCAAAGATTTTCGAATCGGACGAAAAACTGATAGTGAATTGTAACGTTCAGGGCCACCTAATGACGATGGATCACTCAAATTGCGTCCCGATTCAATACCTCGTGCTCCAGCAGACTTGTCTCCATGGGTCTATTGCTGCCTCGGGCACCTTATGGTCGTTCTGCTGTGACTCAAAGATTTTCGAATCTGACGAAAAACTGATAGTGAATTGTATCGTTCATGGCCTCCTAATGACGATGGAACACTCAAATTGCGTCCCGATTCAATACATCGTCCTCCAGCAGACTTGTCTCCATGGGTCTATTGCTGCCTCGGGCACCTTATGGTCGTTCTGCTGTGACTCAAAGATTTTCGAATCTGACGAAAAACTGATAGTGAATTGTATCGTTCATGGCCTCCTAATGACGATGGAACACTCAAATTGCGTCCCGATTCAATACATCGTCCTCCAGCAGACTTGTCTCCATGGGTCTATTGCTGCCTCGGGCACCTTATGGCCGTTCTGCTGTGACTCAAATTTTTCGAATCCGACGAAAAGCTAATAGTGAATTGTAACATTCAGGGCCACCTAATGATGATGGATCACTCAAATTGCGTCCCGATTCAATACATCGTCCTCCAGCAGACTTATCTCCATGGGTCTATTGCTGCCTCGGGCACCTTATGGCCGTTCTGCTGTGACTCAAAGAATTTCGAATCGGACGAAAAACTAATAGTGAATTGTAACTTTCAGGGCCTCCTAATGACGATGGATCACTCAAATTGCGTCCCGATTCAATACATCGTCCTCCAGCAGACTTGTCTCCATGGGTCGATTGCTGCCTCGGGCACCTTATGGCCGTTCTGCTGTGAGTCAAAGATTTTCGAATCTGACGAAAAACTGATAGTGAATTGTAACATACAGGGCCACCTAATGACGATGGATCACTCAAATTGCGTCCCGATTCAGTACATCGTCCTCCAGCCGATTTGTCTCCTTTGGTCTAATGCTGCCTCGGGCACCTTATGGCCGTTCTGCTGTGAGTCAAAGATTTTCGAATCGGACGAAAAACTGATAGTGAATTGTAACATTCAGGGCCACCTAATGACGATGGACCACACAAATTGCGTCCCGATTCAATACCTCGTCCTCCAGCCGACTTGACTCCATGGGTCTATTGCTGCCTCGGGCACCTTAAGCCAGTTCTGCTGTGGGTCAAAGATTTTCGAATCGGACGAAGAACTGATAGTGAATTGTAACGTTCAGGGCCACCTAATGACGATGGATCACTCAAATTGCGTCCAGATTCAATACATCGTCCTCCAGCAGACTTGTCTCCATGGGTCTATTGCTGCCTCGGGCACCTTATGGCCGTTCTGCTGTGACTCAAAGATTTTCGAATCGGACGAAAAACTGAAAGTGAATTATAACGTTCAGGGACTCCTAATGACGATGGAACACTCAAATTGCATCCCGATTCAATACATCATCCTCCAGCCGACTTGTCTCCATGGGTCTGTCGATGGATCATTCAAATTGCGTCCCGATTCAATACTTCGTCCTCCAGCCGACTTGTCTCCATGGGTCTATTGCTTCCTCGGGCACCTTATGGCCGTTCTGCTGTGACTCAAAGATTTTCGAATCGGACGAAAAACTGATAGTGAATTGTAACATTCAGGGCCACCTAATGACGATGGACCACACAAATTGCGTCCCGATTCAATACATCGTCCTCCAGCCGACTTGACTCCATGGATCTATTGCTGCCTCGGGCACCTTATGGCCGTTCTGCTGTGAGTCTAGATTATCGAATGGGACGAAAAACTGATAGTGATTGTAACGTTCAGGGCCACCTAATGACGATGGATCTCTCAATTTGCGTCCCGATTCAATACATCGTCCTCCAGCCGACTTGTCTCCATGGGTCTGTCGATGGACCATTCAAATTGCGTCCCGATTCAATACATCGCCCTCCAGCCGACTTGTCTCCAAGGGGCTATTGCTTCCTCGGGCACCTTATGGCCGTTCTGCTGTGACTCAAAGATTTTCGAATCGGACGAAAAACTGATAGTGAATTGTAACATTCAGGGCCACCTAATGACTATGGATCACTCAAATTGCGTCCCGATACAATACATCGTCCTCCAGCCGACTTGTCTCCATGGGTCTATTGCTGCCTCGGGCACCTTATGGCCGTTCTGCTGTGACTCAAAGATTTTCGAATCTGACGAAAAACTGATAGTGAATTGTAACATTCAGGGCCACCTAATGACGATGGAACACCCAAATTGCGTCCCGATTAAATACATCGTCCTCCAGCAGACTTGTCTCCATGGGTCTATTGCTGCCTCGGGCACCTTATGGGCGTTCTGCTGTGAGTCAAAGATTTTCGAATCAGACGAAAAACTGATAGTGAATTGTAACGTTCACGGCCTCCTAATGACGATGGAACACTCAAATTGCGTCCCGATTCAATACATCGTCCTCCAGCAGACTTGTCTCCATGGGTCTATTGCTGCCTAGGGCACCTTATGGCCGTTCTGCAGTGAGTCAAAGATTTTCGAATCGGACGAAAAACTGATAGTGAATTGTAACGTTCAGGGCCACCTAATGACGATGGATCACTCAAATTGCGTCCCGATTCAATACATCGTCCTCCAGCCGACTTGACCCCATGGGTCTATTGCTGCCTCGGGCACCTTATGGCCGTTCTGCTGTGAGTCTAGATTATCGAATGGGACGAAAAACTGATAGTGAATTGTAACGTTGAGGGCCACCTAATGACGATGGATCACTTAAATTGCGTCCCGATTCAATACATCGTCCTCCAGCCGACTTGTCTCCATGGGTCTATTGCTGCCTCGGGCACCTTATGGCCGTTCTGCTGTGAGTCTAGAGTATCGAATGGGACGAAAAACTGATAGTGATTGTAACGTTCAGGGCCACCTAATGACGATGGATCACTCAAATTGCGTCCCGATTCAATACATCGTCCTCCAGCCGACTTGTCTTCACGGGTCTATTGCTGCCTCGGGCACCTTATGGCCGTTCTGCTGTGAGTCAAAGAATTTCGAATCTGACGAAAAACTGTTAGTGAATTGTATCGTTCACGGCCTCCTAATGACGATGGAACACTCAAATTGCGTCCCCATTCAATACATCGTCCTCCAGCAGACCTGTCTCCATGGGTCTATTGCAGCCTCGGGCACCTTAGGGCCGTTCTGCTGTGAGTCAAGGATTTTCGAATCTGACGAAAAACTGATAGTGATTTGTAACATTCAGGGCCTCCTAATGACGATGGATCACTCAAATTGCGTCCCGATTCAATACATCGTCCTCCAGCCGATTTGTCTCCATTGGTCTATTGCTGCCTCGGGCACCTTCTGGCCGTTCTGCTGTGAGTCAAAGATTTTCGAATCGGACGAAATACTGATAGTGAATTGTAACATTCAGGGCCACCTAATGACGATGGATCACTCAAATTGCGTCCCGATTCAATCATCGTCCTCCAGCCGATTTGAATCCTTTGGTCTAATGCTGTCTCGGGCACCTTATGGCCGTTCTGCTGTGAGTCAAAGATTTTCGAATCGGACGAAAAACTGATAGTGAATTGTAACATTCCGGGCCACCTAATGACGATGGACCACACAAATTGCGTCCCGATTCAATACCTCGTCCTCCAGCCGACTTGACTCCATGGGTCTATTGCTGCCTCGGGCACCTTATGGCAGTTCTGCTGTGGGTCAAAGATTTTCGAATCGGACGAAGAACTGATAGTGAATTGTAACGTTCAGGGCGACTTAATGACGGTGGATCACTCAAATTGCGTCCCGATTCAATACATCGTCCTCCAGCAGACTTGTCTCCATGGGTCCATTGCTGCCTCGGGCACCTTATGGCCGTTCTGCTGTGAGTCAAAAATTTTCGAATCGGACGAAAAACTGATAGTGAATTGTAACATTCAGGGCCACCTAATGACGATGGACCACACAAATTGCGTCCCGATTCAATACATCGTCCTCCAGCCGACTTGACCCCATGGGTCTATTGTTGCCTCGGGCACCTTATGGCCGTTCTGCTGTGAGTCTAGATTATCGAATGGGACGAAAAACTGATAGTGAATTTTAACGTTCAGGGCCACCTAATGACGATGGATCACTCAAATTGCGTCCCGATTCAATACATCGTCCTCCAGCCGACTTGTCTCCATGGGTCTATTGCTGCCTCGGGCACCTTATGGCCGTTCTGCTGTGAGTCAAATATTTTCGAATCGGACGAAAAACTGATAGTGAATTGTAACGTTCAGGGCCACCTAATGACGATGGATCACTCAAACTGCGTCCCGATTCAATACCTCGTGCTCCAGCAGACTTGTTTCCATGGGTCTATTGCTGCCTCGGGCACCTTATGGCCGTTCTGCTGTGACTCAAAGATTTTCGAATCTGACGAAAAACTGATAGTGAATTGTATCGTTCACGGCCTCCTAATGACGATGGAACACTCAAATTGCGTCCCGATTCAATACATCGTCCTCCAGCAGACTTGTCTCCATGGGTCTATTGCTGCCTCGGGCACCTTATGGCCGTTCTGCTGTGAGTCAAAGATTGTCGAATCGGACGAAAAACTGATAGTAACATTCAGGGCCACCTAATGACGATGGATCATTCAAATTGCTTCCCGATTCAATACATCGTCCTCCAGCAGACTTATCTCCATGGGTCTATTGCTGCTTCGGGCACCTTATGGCCGTTTTGCTGTGACTCAAATTTTTCGAATCGGACGAAAAGCTAATAGTGAATTGTAACATTCAGGGCCACCTAATGATGATGGATCACTCAAATTGCGTCCCGATTCAATACATCGTCCTCCAGCAGACTTATCTCCATGGGTCTATTGCTGCCTCGGGCACCTTATGGCAGTTCTGCTGTGGGTCAAAGATTTTCGAATCGGACGAAGAACTGATAGTGAATTGTAACGTTCAGGGCCACCTAATGACGATGGACCACACAAATTGCGTCCCGATTCAATACATCGTCCTCCAGCCGACTTGACTCCATGGATCTATTGCTGCCTCGGGCACCTTATGGCCGTTCTGCTGTGAGTCTAGATTATCGAATGGGACGAAAAACTGATAGTGATTGTAACGTTCAGGGCCACCTAATGACTATGGATCACTCAAATTGCGTCCCGATACAATACATCGTCCTCCACCCGACTTGTCTCCATGGGTCTATTGCTGCCTCGGGCACCTTATGGGCGTTCTGCTGTGAGTCAAAGATTTTCGAATCGGACGAAAAACTGATAGTGAATTGTAACGTTCACGGCCTCCTAATGACGATGGAACACTCAAATTGCGTCCCGATTCAATACATCGTCCTCCAGCAGTCTTGTCTCCATGGGTCTATTGCTGCCTAGGGCACCTTATGGCCGTTCTGCTGTGAGTCAAAGATTTTCGAATCGGACGAAAAACTGATAGTGAATTGTAACGTTCAGGGCCACCTAATGACGATGGATCACTCAAATTGCGTCCCGATTCAATACATCGTCCTCCAGCCGACTTGACCCCATGGGTCTATTGCTGCCTCGGGCACCTTATGGCCGTTCAGCTGTGAGTCTAGATTATCGAATGGGACGAAAAACTGATAGTGAATTGTAACGTTGAGGGCCACCTAATGACGATGGATCACTTAAATTGCGTCCCGATTCAATACATCGTCCTCCAGCCGACTTGTCTCCATGGGTCTATTGCTGCCTCGGGCACCTTATGGCCGTTCTGCTGTGAGTCTAGAGTATCGAATGGGACGAAAAACTGATAGTGATTGTAACGTTCAGGGCCACCTAATGACGATGGATCACTCAAATTGCGTCCCGATTCAATACATCGTCCTCCAGCCGACTTGTCTTCACGGGTCTATTGCTGCCTCGGGCACCTTATGGCCGTTCTGCTGTGAGTCAAAGAATTTCGAATCTGACGAAAAACTGTTAGTGAATTGTATCGTTCACGGCCTCCTAATGACGATGGAACACACAAATTGCGTCCCCATTCAATACATCGTCCTCCAGCAGACTTGTCTCCATGGGTCTATTGCAGCCTCGGGCACCTTAGGGCCGTTCTGCTGTGAGTCAAGGATTTTCGAATCTGACGAAAAACTGATAGTGATTTGTAACATTCAGGGCCTCCTAATGACGATGGATCACTCAAATTGCGTCCCGATTCAATACATCGTCCTCCAGCCGATTTGTCTCCATTGGTCTATTGCTGCCTCGGGCACCTTCTGGCCGTTCTGCTGTGGGTCAAAGATTTTCGAATCGGACGAAAAACTGTTAGTGAATTGTATCGTTCACGGCCTCCTAATGACGATGGAACACTCAAATTGCGTCCCGATTCAATACCTCGTGCTCCAGCAGACTAGTCTCCATGGGTCTATTGCTGCTTCGGGCACCTTATGGCCGTTTTGCTGTGACTCAAATTTTTCGAATCGGACGAAAAGCTAATAGTGAATTGTAACATTCAGGGCCACCTAATGATGATGGATCACTCAAATTGCGTCCCGATTCAATACATCGTCCTCCAGCAGACTTATCTCCATGGGTCTATTGCTGCCTCGGGCACCTTATGGCAGTTCTGCTGTGGGTCAAAGATTTTCGAATCGGACGAAGAACTGATAGTGAATTGTAACGTTCAGGGCCACCTAATGACGATGGACCACACAAATTGCGTCCCGATTCAATACATCGTCCTCCAGCCGACTTGACTCCATGGATCTATTGCTGCCTCGGGCACCTTATGGCCGTTCTGCTGTGAGTCTAGATTATCGAATGGGACGAAAAACTGATAGTGATTGTAACGTTCAGGGCCACCTAATGACGATGGATCTCTCAATTTGCGTCCCGATTCAATACATCGTCCTCCAGCCGACTTGTCTCCATGGGTCTGTCGATGGACCATTCAAATTGCGTCCCGATTCAATACATCGCCCTCCAGCCGACTTGTCTCCAAGGGGCTATTGCTTCCTCGGTCACCTTATGGCCGTTCTGCTGTGACTCAAAGATTTTCGAATCGGACGAAAAACTGATAGTGAATTGTAACATTCAGGGCCACCTAATGACTATGGATCACTCAAATTGCGTCCCGATACAATACATCGTCCTCCAGCCGACTTGTCTCCATGGGTCTATTGCTGCCTCGGGCACCTTATGGCCGTTCTGCTGTGACTCAAAGATTTTCGAATCTGACGAAAAACTGATAGTGAATTGTAACATTCAGGGCCACCTAATGACGATGGAACACTCAAATTGCGTCCCGATTAAATACATCGTCCTCCAGCAGACTTGTCTCCATGGGTCTATTGCTGCCTCGGGCACCTTATGGGCGTTCTGCTGTGAGTCAAAGATTTTCGAATCGGACGAAAAACTGATAGTGAATTGTAACGTTCACGGCCTCCTAATGACGATGGAACACTCAAATTGCGTCCCGATTCAATACATCGTCCTCCAGCAGTCTTGTCTCCATGGGTCTATTGCTGCCTAGGGCACCTTATGGCCGTTGTGCTGTGAGTCAAAGATTTTCGAATCGGACGAAAAACTGATAGTGAATTGTAACGTTCAGGGCCACCTAATGACGATGGATCACTCAAATTGCGTCCCGATTCAATACATCGTCCTCCAGCCGACTTGACCCCATGGGTCTATTGCTGCCTCGGGCACCTTATGGCCGTTCAGCTGTGAGTCTAGATTATCGAATGGGACGAAAAACTGATAGTGAATTGTAACGTTGAGGGCCACCTAATGACGATGGATCACTTAAATTGCGTCCCGATTCAATACATCGTCCTCCAGCCGACTTGTCTCCATGGGTCTATTGCTGCCTCGGGCACCTTATGGCCGTTCTGCTGTGAGTCTAGAGTATCGAATGGGACGAAAAACTGATAGTGATTGTAACGTTCAGGGCCACCTAATGACGATGGATCACTCAAATTGCGTCCCGATTCAATACATCGTCCTCCAGCCGACTTGTCTTCACGGGTCTATTGCTGCCTCGGGCACCTTATGGCCGTTCTGCTGTGAGTCAAAGAATTTCGAATCTGACGAAAAACTGTTAGTGAATTGTATCGTTCACGGCCTCCTAATGACGATGGAACACACAAATTGCGTCCCCATTCAATACATCGTCCTCCAGCAGACTTGTCTCCATGGGTCTATTGCAGCCTCGGGCACCTTAGGGCCGTTCTGCTGTGAGTCAAGGATTTTCGAATCTGACGAAAAACTGATAGTGATTTGTAACATTCAGGGCCTCCTAATGACGATGGATCACTCAAATTGCGTCCCGATTCAATACATCGTCCTCCAGCCGATTTGTCTCCATTGGTCTATTGCTGCCTCGGGCACCTTCTGGCCGTTCTGCTGTGAGTCAAAGATTTTCGAATCGGACGAAATACTGATAGTGAATTGTAACATTCAGGGCCACCTAATGACGATGGATCACTCAAATTGCGTCCCGATTCAATCATCGTCCTCCAGCCGATTTGAATCCTTTGGTCTAATGCTGCCTCGGGCACCTTATGGCCGTTCTGCTGTGAGTCAAAGATTTTCGAATCGGACGAAAAACTGATAGTGAATTGTAACATTCCGGGCCACCTAATGACGATGGACCACACAAATTGCGTCCCGATTCAATACCTCGTCCTCCAGCCGACTTGACTCCATGGGTCTATTGCTGCCTCGGGCACCTTATGGCAGTTCTGCTGTGGGTCAAAGATTTTCGAATCGGACGAAGAACTGATAGTGAATTGTAACGTTCAGGGCGACTTAATGACGATGGATCACTCAAATTGCGTCCCGATTCAATACATCGTCCTCCAGCAGACTTGTCTCCATGGGTCCATTGCTGCCTCGGGCACCTTATGGCCGTTCTGCTGTGAGTCAAAGATTTTCGAATCGGACGAAAAACTGATAGTGAATTGTAACATTCAGGGCCACCTAATGACGATGGACCACACAAATTGCGTCCCGATTCAATACATCGTCCTCCAGCCGACTTGACCCCATGGGTCTATTGTTGCCTCGGGCACCTTATGGCCGTTCTGCTGTGAGTCTAGATTATCGAATGGGACGAAAAACTGATAGTGAATTGTAACGTTCAGGGCCACCTAATGACGATGGATCACTCAAACTGCGTCCCGATTCAATACCTCGTGCTCCAGCAGACTTGTTTCCATGGGTCTATTGCTGCCTCGGGCACCTTATGGCCGTTCTGCTGTGACTCAAAGATTTTCGAATCTGACGAAAAACTGATAGTGAATTGTATCGTTCACGGCCTCCTAATGACGATGGAACACTCAAATTGCGTCCCGATTCAATACATCGTCCTCCAGCAGACTTGTCTCCAAGGGTCTATTGCTGCCTCGGGCACCTTATGGCCGTTCTGCTGTGAGTCAAAGATTGTCGAATCGGACGAAAAACTGATAGTAACATTCAGGGCCACCTAATGACGATGGATCATTCAAATTGCTTCCCGATTCAATACATCGTCCTCCAGCAGACTTATCTCCATGGGTCTATTGCTGCTTCGGGCACCTTATGGCCGTTTTGCTGTGACTCAAATTTTTCGAATCGGACGAAAAGCTAATAGTGAATTGTAACATTCAGGGCCACCTAATGATGATGGATCACTCAAATTGCGTCCCGATTCAATACATCGTCCTCCAGCAGACTTATCTCCATGGGTCTATTGCTGCCTCGGGCACCTTATGGCAGTTCTGCTGTGGGTCAAAGATTTTCGAATCGGACGAAGAACTGATAGTGAATTGTAACGTTCAGGGCCACCTAATGACGATGGATCACTCAAATTGCGTCCCGATTCAATACATCGTCCTCCAGCAGACTTGTCTCCATGGGTCAATTGCTGCCTCGGGCACCTTATGGCCGTTCTGCTGTGACTCAAAGATTTTCGAATCGGACGAAAAACTGATAGTGAATTATAACGATCAGGGCCTCCTAATGACGATGGTACACTCAAATTGCATCCCGATTCAATACATCATCCTCCAGCCGACTTGTCTCCATGGGTCTGTCGATGGATCATTCAAATTGCGTCCCGATTCAATACATGGTCCTCCAGCCGACTTGTCTCCATGGGTCTATTGCTTCCTCGGGCACCTTATGGCCGTTCTGCTGTGACTCAAAGATTTTCGAATCGGACGAAAAACTGATAGTGAATTGTATCATTCAGGGCCACCTAATGACGATGGACCACACAAATTGCGTCCCGATTCAATACATCGTCCTCCAGCCGACTTGACTCCATGGATCTATTGCTGCCTCGGGCACCTTATGGCCGTTCTGCTGTGAGTCTAGATTATCGAATGGGACGAAAAACTGATAGTGATTGTAACGTTCAGGGCCACCTAATGACGATGGATCTCTCAAATTGCGTCCCGATTCAATACATCGTCCTCCAGCCGACTTGTCTCCATGGGTCTGTCGATGGATCATTCAAATTGCGTCCCGATTCAATACATCGCCCTCCAGCCGACTTGTCTCCAAGGGGCTATTGCTTCCTCGGGCACCTTATGGCCGTTCTGCTGTGACTCAAAGATTTTCGAATCGGACGAAAAACTGATAGTGAATTGTAACATTCAGGGCCACCTAATGACGATGGATCACTCAAATTGCGTCCCGATACAATACATCGTCCTCCAGCCGACTTGTCTCCATGGGTCTATTGCTGCCTCGGGCACCTTATGGCCGTTCTGCTGTGACTCAAAGATTTTCGAATCTGACGAAAAACTGATAGTGAATTGTAACATTCAGGGCCACCTAATGACGATGGAACACCCAAATTGCGTCCCGATTAAATACATCGTCCTCCAGCAGACTTGTCTCCATGGGTCTATTGCTGCCTCGGGCACCTTATGGGCGTTCTGCTGTGAGTGAAAGATTTTCGAATCGGACGAAAAACTGATAGTGAATTGTAACGTTCAGGGCCTCCTAATGACGATGGAACACTCAAATTGGGTCCCGATTCAATTCATCGTCCTCCAGCCGACTTGTCTCCATAGGTCTATTGCCGCCTCGGGCACCTTATGGCCGTTCTGCTGTGACTCAAAGATTTTCGAATCTGACGAAAAACTGATAGTGAATTGTAACATTCAGGGCCACCTAATGACGATGGACCACACAAATTGCGTCCCGATTCAATACATCGTCCTCCAGCCGACTTGACCCCATGGGTCTATTGCTGCCTCGGGCACCTTATGGCCGTTCTGCTGTGAGTCTAGATTATCGAATGCGACGAAAAACTGATAGTGAATTGTAACGTTCAGGGCCACCTAATGACGATGGATCACTTAAATTGCGTCCCGATTCAATACATCGTCCTCCAGCCGACTTGTCTCCATGGGTCTATTGCTGCCTCGGGCACCTTATGGCCGTTCTGCTGTGAGTCTAGAGTATCGAATGGGACGAAAAACTGATAGTGATTGTAACGTTCAGGGCCACCTAATGACGATGGATCACTCAAATTGCGTCCCGATTCAATACATCGTCCTCCAGCCGACTTGTCTTCACGGGTCTATTGCGGCCTCGGGCACCTTATGGCCGCTCTGCTGTGAGTCAAAGAATTTCGAATCTGACGAAAAACTGTTAGTGAATTGTATCGTTCACGGCCTCCTAATGACGATGGAACACTCAAATTGCGTCCCCATTCAATACATCGTCCTCCAGCAGACTTGTCTCCATGGGTCTATTGCAGCCTCGGGCACCTTAGGGCCGTTCTGCTGTGAGTCAAGGATTTTCGAATCTGACGAAAAACTGATAGTGATTTGTAACATTCAGGGCCTCCTAATGACGATGGATCACTCAAATTGCGTCCCGATTCAATACATCGTCCTCCAGCCGATTTGTCTCCATTGGTCTATTGCTGCCTCGGGCACATTCTGGCCGTTCTGCTGTGAGTCAAAGATTTTCGAATCGGACGAAATACTGATAGTGAATTGTAACATTCAGGGCCACCTAATGACGATGGATCACTCAAATTGCGTCCCGATACAATCATCGTCCTCCAGCCGATTTGAATCCTTTGGTCTAATGCTGCCTCGGGCACCTTATGGCCGTTCTGCTGTGAGTCAAAGATTTTCGAATCGGACGAAAAACTGATAGTGAATTGTAACATTCCGGGCCACCTAATGACGATGGACCACACAAATTGCGTCCCGATTCAATACCTCGTCCTCCAGCCGACTTGACTCCATGGGTCTATTGCTGCCTCGGGCACCTTATGGCAGTTCTGCTGTGGGTCAAAGATTTTCGAATCGGACGAAGAACTGATAGTGAATTGTAACGTTCAGGGCGACTTAATGACGATGGATCACTCAAATTGCGTCCCGATTCAATACATCGTCCTCCAGCAGACTTGTCTCCATGGGTCCATTGCTGCCTCGGGCACCTTATGGCCGTTCTGCTGTGAGTCAAAGATTTTCGAATCGGACGAAAAACTGATAGTGAATTGTAACATTCAGGGCCACCTAATGACGATGGACCACACAAATTGCGTCCCGATTCAATAGATCGTCCTCCAGCCGACTTGACCCCATGGGTCTATTGTTGCCTCGGGCACCTTATGGCCGTTCTGCTGTGAGTCTAGATTATCGAATGGGACGAAAAACTGATAGTGAATTGTTACGTTCAGGGCCACCTAATGACGATGGATCACTCAAATTGCGTCCCGATTCAATACATCGTCCTCCAGCCGACTTGTCTCCATGGGTCTAGTGCTGCCTCGGGCACCTTATGGCCGTTCTGCTGTGAGTCAAAGATTTTCGAATCGGACGAAAAACTGATAGTGAATTGTAACGTTCAGGGCCACCTAATGACGATGGATCACTCAAATTGCGTCCCGATTCAATACCTCGTGCTCCAGCAGACTTGTCTCCATGGGTCTATTGCTGCCTCGGGCACCTTATGGCCGTTCTGCTGTGACTCAAAGATTATCGAATCTGACGAAAAACTGATAGTGAATTGTATCGTTCACGGCCTCCTAATGACGATGGAACACTCAAATTGCGTCCCGATTCAATACATCGTCCTCCAGCAGACTTGTCTCCATGGGTCTATTGCTGCCTCGGGCACCTTATGGCCGTTCTGCTGTGAGTCAAAGATTGTCGAATCGGACGAAAAACTGATAGTAACATTCAGGGCCACCTAATGACGATGGATCATTCAAATTGCTTCCCGATTCAATACATCGTCCTCCAGCAGACTTATCTCCATGGGTCTATTGCTGCTTCGGGCACCTTATGGCCGTTCTGCTGTGACTCAAATTTTTCGAATCGGACGAAAAGCTAATAGTGAATTGTAACATTCAGGGCCACCTAATGATGATGGATCACTCAAAATGCGTCCCGATTCAATACATCGTCCTCCAGCAGACTTATCTCCATGGGTCTATTGCTGCCTCGGGCACCTTATGGCAGTTCTGCTGTGGGTCAAAGATTTTCGAATCGGACGAAGAACTGATAGTGAATTGTAACGTTCAGGGCCACCTAATGACGATGGATCACTCAAATTGCGACCCGATTCAATACATCGTCCTCCAGCAGACTTGTCTCCATGGGTCAATTGCTGCCTCGGGCACCTTATGGCCGTTCTGCTGTGACTCAAAGATTTTCGAATCGGACGAAAAACTGATAGTGAATTATAACGATCAGGGCCTCCTAATGACGATGGAACACTCAAATTGCATCCCGATTCAATACATCATCCTCCAGCCGACTTGTCTCCATGGGTCTGTCGATGGATCATTCAAATTGCGTCCCGATTCAATACATGGTCCTCCAGCCGACTTGTCTCCATGGGTCTATTGCTTCCTCGGGCACCTTATGGCCGTTCTGCTGTGACTCAAAGATTTTCGAATCGGACGAAAAACTGATAGTGAATTGTATCATTCAGGGCCACCTAATGACGATGGACCACACAAATTGCGTCCCGATTCAATACATCGTCCTCCAGCCGACTTGACTCCATGGATCTATTGCTGCCTCGGGCACCTTATGGCCGTTCTGCTGTGAGTCTAGATTATCGAATGGGACGAAAAACTGATAGTGATTGTAACGTTCAGGGCCACCTAATGACGATGGATCTCTCAAATTGCGTCCCGATTCAATACATCGTCCTCCAGCCGACTTGTCTCCATGGGTCTGTCGATGGATCATTCAAATTGCGTCCCGATTCAATACATCGCCCTCCAGCCGACTTGTCTCCAAGGGGCTATTGCTTCCTCGGGCACCTTATGGCCGTTCTGCTGTGACTCAAAGATTTTCGAATCGGACGAAAAACTGATAGTGAATTGTAACATTCAGGGCCACCTAATGACGATGGATCACTCAAATTGCGTCCCGATACAATACATCGTCCTCCAGCCGACTTGTCTCCATGGGTCTATTGCTGCCTCGGGCACCTTATGGCCGTTCTGCTGTGACTCAAAGATTTTCGAATCTGACGAAAAACTGATAGTGAATTGTAACATTCAGGGCCACCTAATGACGATGGAACACCCAAATTGCGTCCCGATTAAATACATCGTCCTCCAGCAGACTTGTCTCCATGGGTCTATTGCTGCCTCGGGCACCTTATGGGCGTTCTGCTGTGAGTGAAAGATTTTCGAATCGGACGAAAAACTGATAGTGAATTGTAACGTTCAGGGCCTCCTAATGACGATGGAACACTCAAATTGGGTCCCGATTCAATACATCGTCCTCCAGCCGACTTGTCTCCATAGGTCTATTGCCGCCTCGGGCACCTTATGGCCGTTCTGCTGTGACTCAAAGATTTTCGAATCTGACGAAAAACTGATAGTGAATTGTAACATTCAGGGCCACCTAATGACGATGGACCACACAAATTGCGTCCCGATTCAATACATCGTCCTCCAGCCGACTTGACCCCATGGGTCTATTGCTGCCTCGGGCACCTTATGGCCGTTCTGCTGTGAGTCTAGATTATCGAATGCGACGAAAAACTGATAGTGAATTGTAACGTTCAGGGCCACCTAATGACGATGGATCACTTAAATTGCGTCCCGATTCAATACATCGTCCTCCAGCCGACTTGTCTCCATGGGTCTATTGCTGCCTCGGGCACCTTATGGCCGTTCTGCTGTGAGTCTAGAGTATCGAATGGGACGAAAAACTGATAGTGATTGTAACGTTCAGGGCCACCTAATGACGATGGATCACTCAAATTGCGTCCCGATTCAATACATCGTCCTCCAGCCGACTTGTCTTCACGGGTCTATTGCGGCCTCGGGCACCTTATGGCCGCTCTGCTGTGAGTCAAAGAATTTCGAATCTGACGAAAAACTGTTAGTGAATTGTATCGTTCACGGCCTCCTAATGACGATGGAACACTCAAATTGCGTCCCCATTCAATACATCGTCCTCCAGCAGACTTGTCTCCATGGGTCTATTGCAGCCTCGGGCACCTTAGGGCCGTTCTGCTGTGAGTCAAGGATTTTCGAATCTGACGAAAAACTGATAGTGATTTGTAACATTCAGGGCCTCCTAATGACGATGGATCACTCAAATTGCGTCCCGATTCAATACATCGTCCTCCAGCCGATTTGTCTCCATTGGTCTATTGCTGCCTCGGGCACATTCTGGCCGTTCTGCTGTGAGTCAAAGATTTTCGAATCGGACGAAATACTGATAGTGAATTGTAACATTCAGGGCCACCTAATGACGATGGATCACTCAAATTGCGTCCCGATTCAATCATCGTCCTCCAGCCGATTTGAATCCTTTGGTCTAATGCTGCCTCGGGCACCTTATGGCCGTTCTGCTGTGAGTCAAAGATTTTCGAATCGGACGAAAAACTGATAGTGAATTGTAACATTCCGGGCCACCTAATGACGATGGACCACACAAATTGCGTCCCGATTCAATACCTCGTCCTCCAGCCGACTTGACTCCATGGGTCTATTGCTGCCTCGGGCACCTTATGGCAGTTCTGCTGTGGGTCAAAGATTTTCGAATCGGACGAAGAACTGATAGTGAATTGTAACGTTCAGGGCGACTTAATGACGATGGATCACTCAAATTGCGTCCCGATTCAATACATCGTCCTCCAGCAGACTTGTCTCCATGGGTCCATTGCTGCCTCGGGCACCTTATGGCCGTTCTGCTGTGAGTCAAAGATTTTCGAATCGGACGAAAAACTGATAGTGAATTGTAACATTCAGGGCCACCTAATGACGATGGACCACACAAATTGCGTCCCGATTCAATACATCGTCCTCCAGCCGACTTGACCCCATGGGTCTATTGTTGCCTCGGGCACCTTATGGCCGTTCTGCTGTGAGTCTAGATTATCGAATGGGACGAAAAACTGATAGTGAATTGTTACGTTCAGGGCCACCTAATGACGATGGATCACTCAAATTGCGTCCCGATTCAATACATCGTCCTCCAGCCGACTTGTCTCCATGGGTCTAGTGCTGCCTCGGGCACCTTATGGCCGTTCTGCTGTGAGTCAAAGATTTTCGAATCGGACGAAAAACTGATAGTGAATTGTAACGTTCAGGGCCACCTAATGACGATGGATCACTCAAATTGCGTCCCGATTCAATACCTCGTGCTCCAGCAGACTTGTCTCCATGGGTCTATTGCTGCCTCGGGCACCTTATGGCCGTTCTGCTGTGACTCAAAGATTATCGAATCTGACGAAAAACTGATAGTGAATTGTATCGTTCACGGCCTCCTAATGACGATGGAACACTCAAATTGCGTCCCGATTCAATACATCGTCCTCCAGCAGACTTGTCTCCATGGGTCTATTGCTGCCTCGGGCACCTTATGGCCGTTCTGCTGTGAGTCAAAGATTGTCGAATCGGACGAAAAACTGATAGTAACATTCAGGGCCACCTAATGACGATGGATCATTCAAATTGCTTCCCGATTCAATACATCGTCCTCCAGCAGACTTATCTCCATGGGTCTATTGCTGCTTCGGGCACCTTATGGCCGTTCTGCTGTGACTCAAATTTTTCGAATCGGACGAAAAGCTAATAGTGAATTGTAACATTCAGGGCCACCTAATGATGATGGATCACTCAAAATGCGTCCCGATTCAATACATCGTCCTCCAGCAGACTTATCTCCATGGGTCTATTGCTGCCTCGGGCACCTTATGGCAGTTCTGCTGTGGGTCAAAGATTTTCGAATCGGACGAAGAACTGATAGTGAATTGTAACGTTCAGGGCCACCTAATGACGATGGATCACTCAAATTGCGTCCCGATTCAATACATCGTCCTCCAGCAGACTTGTCTCCATGGGTCAATTGCTGCCTCGGGCACCTTATGACCGTTCTGCTGTGACTCAAAGATTTTCGAATCGGACGAAAAACTGATAGTGAATTATAACGTTCAGGGCCTCCTAATGACGATGGAACACTCAAATTGCATCCCGATTCAATACATCATCCTCCAGCCGACTTGTCTCCATGGGTCTGTCGATGGATCATTCAAATTGCGTCCCGATTCAATACATCGTCCTCCAGCCGACTTGTCTCCATGGGTCTATTGCTTCCTCGGGCACCTTATGGCCGTTCTGCTGTGACTCAAAGATTTTCGAATCGGACGAAAAACTGATAGTGAATTGTAACATTCAGGGCAACCTAATGACGATGGACCACACAAATTGCGTCCCGATTCAATACATCGTCCTCCAGCCGACTTGACTCCATGGATCTATTGCTGCCTCGGGCACCTTATGGCCGTTCTGCTGTGAGTCTAGATTATCGAATGGGACGAAAAACTGATAGTGATTGTAACGTTCAGGGCCACCTAATGACGATGGATCACTCAAATTGCGTCCCGATTCAATACATCGTCCTCCAGCCGACTTGTCTCCATGGGTCTGTCGATGGATCATTCAAATTGCGTCCCGATTCAATACATCGTCCTCCAGCCGACTTGTCTCCATGGGTCTATTGCTTCCTCGGGCACCTTATGGCCGTTGTGCTGTGACTCAAAGATTTTCGAATCGGACGAATAACTGATAGTGAATTGTAACGTTCAGGGCCTCCTAATGACGATGGAACACTCAAATTGCGTCCCGATTAAATACATCGTCCTCCAGCAGACTTGTCTCCATGGGTCTATTGCTGCCTCGGGCACCTTATGGGCGTTCTGCTGTGAGTCAAAGATTTTCGAATCGGACGAAAAACTGATAGTGAATTGTAACGTTCAGGGCCTCCTAATGACGATGGAACACTCAAATTGGGTCCCGATTCAATACATCGTCCTCCAGCAGACTTGTATTCACGGGTCTATTGCTGCCTCGGCCACCTTATGGCCGTTCTGGCGTGAGTCAAAGATTTTCGAATCTGACGAAAAACTGATAGTGAATTGTAACAATCAGGGCCACCTAATGACGATGGATCACTCAAATTGCATCCCGATTCAATACATCGTCCTCCAGCAGACTTGTCTCCATGGGTCTATTGCTGCCTCGGGCACCTTATGGCCGTTCTGCTGTGAGTCAAAGATTGTCGAATCGGACGAAAAACTGATAGTAACATTCAGGGCCACCTAATGACGATGGATCACTCAAATTGCATCCCGATTCAATACATCGTCCTCCAGCAGACTTGTCTCCATGGGTCAATTGCTGCCTCGGGCACCTTATGACCGTTCTGCTGTGACTCAAAGATTTTCGAATCGGACGAAAAACTGATAGTGAATTATAACGTTCAGGGCCTCCTAATGACGATGGAACACTCAAATTGCATCCCGATTCAATACATCATCCTCCAGCCGACTTGTCTCCATGGGTCTGTCGATGGATCATTCAAATTGCGTCCCGATTCAATACATCGTCCTCCAGCCGACTTGTCTCCATGGGTCTATTGCTTCCTGGGGCACCTTATGGCCGTTCTGCTGTGACTCAAAGATTTTCGAATCGGACGAAAAACTGATAGTGAATTGTAACATTCAGGGCAACCTAATGACGATGGACCACACAAATTGCGTTCCGATTCAATACATCGTCCTCCAGCCGACTTGACTCCATGGATCTATTGCTGCCTCGGGCACCTTATGGCCGTTCTGCTGTGAGTCTAGATTATCGAATGGGACGAAAAACTGATAGTGATTGTAACGTTCAGGGCCACCTAATGACGATGGATCACTCAAATTGCGTCCCGATTCAATACATCGTCCTCCAGCCGACTTGTCTCCATGGGTCTGTCGATGGATCATTCAAATTGCGTCCCGATTCAATACATCGTCCTCCAGCCGACTTGTCTCCATGGGTCTATTGCTTCCTCGGGCACCTTATGGCCGTTGTGCTGTGACTCAAAGATTTTCGAATCGGACGAATAACTGATAGTGAATTGTAACGTTCAGGGCCTCCTAATGACGATGGAACACTCAAATTGCGTCCCGATTCAATACATCGTCCTCCACCAGACTTGTCTTCACGGGTTTATTGCTGCCTCGGGCACCTTATGGCCGTTCTGGCGTGAGTCAAAGATTTCAGAATCTGACGAAAAACTGATAGTGAATTGTAACATTCAGGGCCACCTAATGACGATGGGTCACTCAAATTGCGCCCCAATACAATACATCGTCCTCCAGCCGACTTGTCTCCATGGGTCTATTGCTGCCTCGGGCACCTTGTGGCCGTTCTGCTGTGACTCAAAGATTTTCGAATCTGACGAAAAACTGATAGTGACATTCAGGGCCACCTAATGACGATGGAACACTCAAATTGCGTCCCGATTAAATACATCGTCCTCCAGCAGACTTGTCTCCATGGGTCTATTGCTGCCTCGGGCACCTTATGGGCGTTCTGCTGTGAGTCAAAGATTTTCGAATCGGACGAAAAACCGATAGTGAATAGTAACGTTCAGGGCCTCCTAATGACGATGGAACACTCAAATTGGGTCCCGATTCAATACATCGTCCTCCAGCAGACTTGTATTCACGGGTGTATTGCTGCCTCGGCCACCTTATGGCCGTTCTGGCGTGAGTCAAAGATTTTCGAATCTGACGAAAAACTGATAGTGAATTGTATCGTTCACGGCCTCCTAATGACGATGGAACACTCAAATTGCGTCCCGATTCAATACATCGTCCTCCAGCAGACTTGTCTCCATGGGTCTATTGCTGCCTCGGGCACCTTATGGGCGTTCTGCTGTGAGTCAAAGATTGTCGAATCGGACGAAAAACTGATAGTAACATTCAGGGCCACCTAATGACGATGGATCATTCAAATTGCTTCCCGATTCAATACATCGTCCTCCAGCAGACTTATCTCCATGGGTCTATTGCTGCTTCGGGCACCTTATGGCCGTTTTGCTGTGACTCAAATTTTTCGAATCGGACGAAAAGCTAATAGTGAATTGTAACATTCAGGGCCACCTAATGATGATGGATCACTCAAATTGCGTCCCGATTCAATACATCGTCCTCCAGCAGACTTATCTCCATGGGTCTATTGCTGCCTCGGGCACCTTATGGCAGTTCTGCTGTGGGTCAAAGATTTTCGAATCGGACGAAGAACTGATAGTGAATTGTAACGTTCAGGGCCACCTAATGACGATGGATCACTCAAATTGCGTCCCGATTCAATACATCGTCCTCCAGCAGACTTGTCTCCATGGGTCAATTGCTGCCTCGGGCACCTTATGGCCGTTCTGCTGTGACTCAAAGATTTTCGAATCGGACGAAAAACTGATAGTGAATTATAACGTTCAGGGCCTCCTAATGACGATGGAACACTCAAATTGCATCCCGATTCAATACATCATCCTCCAGCCGACTTGTCTCCATGGGTCTGTCGATGGATCATTCAAATTGCGTCCCGATTCAATACATCGTCCTCCAGCCGACTTGTCTCCATGGGTCTATTGCTTCCTCGGGCACCTTATGGCCGTTCTGCTGTGACTCAAAGATTTTCGAATCGGACGAAAAACTGATAGTGAATTGTAACATTCAGGGCAACCTAATGACGATGGACCACACAAATTGCGTCCCGATTCAATACATCGTCCTCCAGCCGACTTGACTCCATGGATCTATTGCTGCCTCGGGCACCTTATGGCCGTTCTGCTGTGAGTCTAGATTATCGAATGGGACGAAAAACTGATAGTGATTGTAACGTTCAGGGCCACCTAATGACGATGGATCACTCAAATTGCATCCCGATTCAATACATCGTCCTCCAGCCGACTTGTCTCCATGGGTCTGTCGATGGATCATTCAAATTGCGTCCCGATTCAATACATCATCCTCCAGCCGACTTGTCTCCATGGGTCTATTGCTTCCTCGGGCACCTTATGGCCGTTGTGCTGTGACTCAAAGATTTTCGAATCGGACGAATAACTGATAGTGAATTGTAACGTTCAGGGCCTCCTAATGACGATGGAACACTCAAATTGCGTCCCGATTAAATACATCGTCCTCCAGCAGACTTGTCTCCATGGGTCTATTGCTGCCTCGGGCACCTTATGGGCGTTCTGCTGTGAGTCAAAGATTTTCGAATCGGACGAAAAACTGATAGTGAATTGTAACGTTCAGGGCCTCCTAATGACGATGGAACACTCAAATTGGGTCCCGATTCAATACATCGTCCTCCAGCAGACTTGTATTCACGGGTCTATTGCTGCCTCGGCCACCTTATGGCCGTTCTGGCGTGAGTCAAAGATTTTCGAATCTGACGAAAAACTGATAGTGAATTGTAACAATCAGGGCCACCTAATGACGATGGATCACTCAAATTGCATCCCGATTCAATACATCGTCCTCCAGCAGACTTGTCTCCATGGGTCTATTGCTGCCTCGGGCACCTTATGGCCGTTCTGCTGTGAGTCAAAGATTGTCGAATCGGACGAAAAACTGATAGTAACATTCAGGGCCACCTAATGACGATGGATCACTCAAATTGCATCCCGATTCAATACATCGTCCTCCAGCAGACTTGTCTCCATGGGTCAATTGCTGCCTCGGGCACCTTATGACCGTTCTGCTGTGACTCAAAGATTTTCGAATCGGACGAAAAACTGATAGTGAATTATAACGTTCAGGGCCTCCTAATGACGATGGAACACTCAAATTGCATCCCGATTCAATACATCATCCTCCAGCCGACTTGTCTCCATGGGTCTGTCGATGGATCATTCAAATTGCGTCCCGATTCAATACATCGTCCTCCAGCCGACTTGTCTCCATGGGTCTATTGCTTCCTCGGGCACCTTATGGCCGTTCTGCTGTGACTCAAAGATTTTCGAATCGGACGAAAAACTGATAGTGAATTGTAACATTCAGGGCAACCTAATGACGATGGACCACACAAATTGCGTTCCGATTCAATACATCGTCCTCCAGCCGACTTGACTCCATGGATCTATTGCTGCCTCGGGCACCTTATGGCCGTTCTGCTGTGAGTCTAGATTATCGAATGGGACGAAAAACTGATAGTGATTGTAACGTTCAGGGCCACCTAATGACGATGGATCACTCAAATTGCGTCCCGATTCAATACATCGTCCTCCAGCCGACTTGTCTCCATGGGTCTGTCGATGGATCATTCAAATTGCGTCCCGATTCAATACATCGTCCTCCAGCCGACTTGTCTCCATGGGTCTATTGCTTCCTCGGGCATCTTATGGCCGTTGTGCTGTGACTCAAAGATTTTCGAATCGGACGAATAACTGATAGTGAATTGTAACGTTCAGGGCCTCCTAATGACGATGGAACACTCAAATTGCGTCCCGATTCAATACATCGTCCTCCACCAGACTTGTCTTCACGGGTTTATTGCTGCCTCGGGCACCTTATGGCCGTTCTGGCGTGAGTCAAAGATTTCAGAATCTGACGAAAAACTGATAGTGAATTGTAACATTCAGGGCCACCTAATGACGATGGGTCACTCAAATTGCGCCCCAATACAATACATCGTCCTCCAGCCGACTTGTCTCCATGGGTCTATTGCTGCCTCGGGCACCTTGTGGCCGTTCTGCTGTGACTCAAAGATTTTCGAATCTGACGAAAAACTGATAGTGACATTCAGGGCCACCTAATGACGATGGAACACTCAAATTGCGTCCCGATTAAATACATCGTCCTCCAGCAGACTTGTCTCCATGGGTCTATTGCTGCCTCGGGCACCTTATGGGCGTTCTGCTGTGAGTCAAAGATTTTCGAATCGGACGAAAAACTGATAGTGAATTGTAACGTTCAGGGCCTCCTAATGACGATGGAACACTCAAATTGGGTCCCGATTCAATACATCGTCCTCCAGCAGACTTGTATTCACGGGTCTATTGCTGCCTCGGCCACCTTATGGCCGTTCTGGCGTGAGTCAAAGATTTTCGAATCTGACGAAAAACTGATAGTGAATTGTATCGTTCACGGCCTCCTAATGACGATGGAACACTCAAATTGCGTCCCGATTCAATACATCGTCCTCCAGCAGACTTGTCTCCATGGGTCTATTGCTGCCTCGGGCACCTTATGGGCGTTCTGCTGTGAGTCAAAGATTGTCGAATCGGACGAAAAACTGATAGTAACATTCAGGGCCACCTAATGACGATGGATCATTCAAATTGCTTCCCGATTCAATACATCGTCCTCCAGCAGACTTATCTCCATGGGTCTATTGCTGCTTCGGGCACCTTATGGCCGTTTTGCTGTGACTCAAATTTTTCGAATCGGACGAAAAGCTAATAGTGAATTGTAACATTCAGGGCCACCTAATGATGATGGATCACTCAAATTGCGTCCCGATTCAATACATCGTCCCCCAGCAGACTTATCTCCATGGGTCTATTGCTGCCTCGGGCACCTTATGGCAGTTCTGCTGTGGGTCAAAGATTTTCGAATCGGACGAAGAACTGATAGTGAATTGTAACGTTCAGGGCCACCTAATGACGATGGATCACTCAAATTGCGTCCCGATTCAATACATCGTCCTCCAGCAGACTTGTCTCCATGGGTCAATTGCTGCCTCGGGCACCTTATGGCCGTTCTGCTGTGACTCAAAGATTTTCGAATCGGACGAAAAACTGATAGTGAATTATAACGTTCAGGGCCTCCTAATGACGATGGAACACTCAAATTGCATCCCGATTCAATACATCATCCTCCAGCCGACTTGTCTCCATGGGTCTGTCGATGGATCATTCAAATTGCGTCTCGATTCAATACATCGTCCTCCAGCCGACTTGTCTCCATGGGTCTATTGCTTCCTCGGGCACCTTATGGCCGTTCTGCTGTGACTCAAAGATTTTCGAATCGGACGAAAAACTGATAGTGAATTGTAACATTCAGGGCCACCTAATGACGATGGACCACACAAATTGCGTCCCGATTCAATACATCGTCCTCCAGCCGACTTGACTCCATGGATCTATTGCTGCCTCGGGCACCTTATGGCCGTTCTGCTGTGAGTCTAGATTATCGAATGGGACGAAAAAGTGATAGTGATTGTAACGTTCAGGGCCACCTAATGACGATGGATCTCTCAAATTGCGTCCCGATTCAATACATCGTCCTCCAGCCGACTTGTCTCCATGGGTCTGTCGATGGATCATTCAAATTGCGTCCCGATTCAATACATCGCCCTCCAGCCGACTTGTCTCCAAGGGGCTATTGCTTCCTCGGGCACCTTATGGCCGTTCTGCTGTGACTCAAAGATTTTCGAATCGTACGAAAAACTGATAGTGAATTGTATCATTCAGGGCCACCTAATGACGATGGATCACTCAAATTGCGTCCCGATACAATACATCGTCCTCCAGCCGACTTGTCTCCATGGGTCTATTGCTGCCTCGGGCACCTTATGGCCGTTCTGCTGTGACTCAAAGATTTTCGAATCTGACGAAAAACTGATAGTGAATTGTAACATTCAGGGCCACCTAATGACGATGGATCACCCAAATGGCGTCCCGATTAAATACATCGTCCTCCAGCAGACTTGTCTCCATGGGTCTATTGCTGCCTCGGGCACCTTATGGGCGTTCTGCTGTGAGTGAAAGATTTTCGAATCGGACGAAAAACTGATAGTGAATTGTAACGTTCAGGGCCTCCTAATGACGATGGAACACTCAAATTGGGTCCCGATTCAATACATCGTCCTCCAGCCGACTTGTCTCCATGGGTCTATTGCCGCCTCGGGCACCTTATGGCCGTTCTGCTGTGACTCAAAGATTTTCGAATCTGACGAAAAACTGATAGTGAATTGTAACATTCAGGGCCACCTAATGACGATGGACCACACAAATTGCGTCCCGATTCAATACATCGTCCTCCAGCCGACTTGACCCCATGGGTCTATTGCTGCCTCGGGCACCTTATGGCCGTTCTGCTGTGAGTCTAGATTATCGAATGCGACGAAAAACTGATAGTGAATTGTAACGTTCAGGGCCACCTAATGACGATGGATCACTTAAATTGCGTCCCGATTCAATACATCGTCCTCCAGCCGACTTGTCTCCATGGGTCTATTGCTGCCTCGGGCACCTTATGGCCGTTCTGCTGTGAGTCTAGAGTATCGAATGGGACGAAAAACTGATAGTGATTGTAACGTTCAGGGCCACCTAATGACGATGGATCACTCAAATTGCGTCCCGATTCAATACATCGTCCTCCAGCCGACTTGTCTTCACGGGTCTATTGCTGCCTCGGGCACCTTATGGCCGTTCTGCTGTGAGTCAAAGAATTTCGAATCTGACGAAAAACTGTTAGTGAATTGTATCGTTCACGGCCTCCTAATGACGATGGAACACTCAAATTGCGTCCCCATTCAATACATCGTCCTCCAGCAGACTTGTCTCCATGGGTCTATTGCAGCCTCGGGCACCTTAGGGCCGTTCTGCTGTGAGTCAAAGATTTTCGAATCGGACGAAATACTGATAGTGAATTGTAACATTCAGGGCCACCTAATGACGATGGATCACTCAAATTGCGTCCCGATTCAGTCATCGTCCTCCAGCCGATTTGAATCCTTTGGTCTAATGCTGCCTCGGGCACCTTATGGCCGTTCTGCTGTGAGTCAAAGATTTTCGAATCGGACGAAAAACTGATAGTGAATTGTAACATTCCGGGCCACCTAATGACGATGGACCACACAAATTGCGTCCCGATTCAATACCTCGTCCTCCAGCCGACTTGACTCCATGGGTCTATTGCTGCCTCGGGCACCTTATGGCAGTTCTGCTGTGGGTCAAAGATTTTCGAATCGGACGAAGAACTGATAGTGAATTGTAACGTTCAGGGCGACTTAATGACGATGGATCACTCAAATTGCGTCCCGATTCAATACATCGTCCTCCAGCAGACTTGTCTCCATGGGTCCATTGCTGCCTCGGGCACCTTATGGCCGTTCTGCTGTGAGTCAAAGATTTTCGAATCGGACGAAAAACTGATAGTGAATTGTAACATTCAGGGCCACCTAATGACGATGGACCACACAAATTGCGTCCCGATTCAATACATCGTCCTCCAGCCGACTTGACCCCATGGGTCTATTGTTGCCTCGGGCACCTTATGGCCGTTCTGCTGTGAGTCTAGATTATCGAATGGGACGAAAAACTGATAGTGAATTGTTACGTTCAGGGCCACCTAATGACGATGGATCACTCAAATTGCGTCCCGATTCAATACATCGTCCTCCAGCCGACTTGTCTCCATGGGTCTAGTGCTGCCTCGGGCACCTTATGGCCGTTCTGCTGTGAGTCAAAGATTTTCGAATCGGACGAAAAACTGATAGTGAATTGTAACGTTCAGGGCCACCTAATGACGATGGATCACTCAAATTGCGTCCCGATTCAATACCTCGTGCTCCAGCAGACTTGTCTCCATGGGTCTATTGCTGCCTCGGGCACCATATGGCCGTTCTGCTGTGACTCAAAGATTATCGAATCTGACGAAAAACTGATAGTGAATTGTATCGTTCACGGCCTCCTAATGACGATGGAACACTCAAATTGCGTCCCGATTCAATACATCGTCCTCCAGCAGACTTGTCTCCATGGGTCTATTGCTGCCTCGGGCACCTTATGGCCGTTCTGCTGTGAGTCAAAGATTGTCGAATCGGACGAAAAACTGATAGTAACATTCAGGGCCACCTAATGACGATGGATCATTCAAATTGCTTCCCGATTCAATACATCGTCCTCCAGCAGACTTATCTCCATGGGTCTGTTGCTGCTTCGGGCACCTTATGGCCGTTCTGCTGTGACTCAAATTTTTCGAATCGGACGAAAAGCTAATAGTGAATTGTAACATTCAGGGCCACCTAATGATGATGGATCACTCAAATTGCGTCCCGATTCAATACATCGTCCTCCAGCAGACTTATCTCCATGGGTCTATTGCTGCCTCGGGCACCTTATGGCAGTTCTGCTGTGGGTCAAAGATTTTCGAATCGGACGAAGAACTGATAGTGAATTGTAACGTTCAGGGCCACCTAATGACGATGGATCACTCAAATTGCGTCCCGATTCAATACATCGTCCTCCAGCAGACTTGTCTCCATGGGTCCATTGCTGCCTCGGGCACCTTATGACCGTTCTGCTGTGACTCAAAGATTTTCGAATCGGACGAAAAACTGATAGTGAATTATAACGTTCAGGGCCTCCTAATGACGATGGAACACTCAAATTGCATCCCGATTCAATACATCATCCTCCAGCCGACTTGTCTCCATGGGTCTGTCGATGGATCATTCAAATTGCGTCCCGATTCAATACATCGTCCTCCAGCCGACTTGTCTCCATGGGTCTATTGCTTCCTCGGGCACCTTATGGCCGTTCTGCTGTGACTCAAAGATTTTCGAATCGGACGAAAAACTGATAGTGAATTGTAACATTCAGGGCAACCTAATGACGATGGACCACACAAATTGCGTCCCGATTCAATACATCGTCCTCCAGCCGACTTGACTCCATGGATCTATTGCTGCCTCGGGCACCTTATGGCCGTTCTGCTGTGAGTCTAGATTATCGAATGGGACGAAAAACTGATAGTGATTGTAACGTTCAGGGCCACCTAATGACGATGGATCACTCAAATTGCGTCCCGATTCAATACATCGTCCTCCAGCCGACTTGTCTCCATGGGTCTGTCGATGGATCATTCAAATTGCGTCCCGATTCAATACATCGTCCTCCAGCCGACTTGTCTCCATGGGTCTATTGCTGCCTCGGGCACCTTATGGGCGTTATGCTGTGAGTCAAAGATTGTCGAATCGGACGAAAAACTGATAGTAACATTCAGGGCCACCTAATGACGATGGATCATTCAAATTGCTTCCCGATTCAATACATCGTCCTCCAGCCGACTTGTCTCCATGGGTCTGTCGATGGATCATTCAAATTGCGTCCCGATTCAATACATCGCCCTCCAGCCGACTTGTCTCCAAGGGGCTATTGCTTCCTCGGGCACCTTATGGCCGTTCTGCTGTGACTCAAAGATTTTCGAATCGTACGAAAAACTGATAGTGAATTGTATCATTCAGGGCCACCTAATGACGATGGATCACTCAAATTGCGTCCCGATACAATACATCGTCCTCCAGCCGACTTGTCTCCATGGGTCTATTGCTGCCTCGGGCACCTTATGGCCGTTCTGCTGTGACTCAAAGATTTTCGAATCTGACGAAAAACTGATAGTGAATTGTAACATTCAGGGCCACCTAATGACGATGGATCACCCAAATGGCGTCCCGATTAAATACATCGTCCTCCAGCAGACTTGTCTCCATGGGTCTATTGCTGCCTCGGGCACCTTATGGGCGTTCTGCTGTGAGTGAAAGATTTTCGAATCGGACGAAAAACTGATAGTGAATTGTAACGTTCAGGGCCTCCTAATGACGATGGAACACTCAAATTGGGTCCCGATTCAATACATCGTCCTCCAGCCGACTTGTCTCCATGGGTCTATTGCCGCCTCGGGCACCTTATGGCCGTTCTGCTGTGACTCAAAGATTTTCGAATCTGACGAAAAACTGATAGTGAATTGTAACATTCAGGGCCACCTAATGACGATGGACCACACAAATTGCGTCCCGATTCAATACATCGTCCTCCAGCCGACTTGACCCCATGGGTCTATTGCTGCCTCGGGCACCTTATGGCCGTTCTGCTGTGAGTCTAGATTATCGAATGCGACGAAAAACTGATAGTGAATTGTAACGTTCAGGGCCACCTAATGACGATGGATCACTTAAATTGCGTCCCGATTCAATACATCGTCCTCCAGCCGACTTGTCTCCATGGGTCTATTGCTGCCTCGGGCACCTTATGGCCGTTCTGCTGTGAGTCTAGAGTATCGAATGGGACGAAAAACTGATAGTGATTGTAACGTTCAGGGCCACCTAATGACGATGGATCACTCAAATTGCGTCCCGATTCAATACATCGTCCTCCAGCCGACTTGTCTTCACGGGTCTATTGCTGCCTCGGGCACCTTATGGCCGTTCTGCTGTGAGTCAAAGAATTTCGAATCTGACGAAAAACTGTTAGTGAATTGTATCGTTCACGGCCTCCTAATGACGATGGAACACTCAAATTGCGTCCCCATTCAATACATCGTCCTCCAGCAGACTTGTCTCCATGGGTCTATTGCAGCCTCGGGCACCTTAGGGCCGTTCTGCTGTGAGTCAAAGATTTTCGAATCGGACGAAATACTGATAGTGAATTGTAACATTCAGGGCCACCTAATGACGATGGATCACTCAAATTGCGTCCCGATTCAGTCATCGTCCTCCAGCCGATTTGAATCCTTTGGTCTAATGCTGCCTCGGGCACCTTATGGCCGTTCTGCTGTGAGTCAAAGATTTTCGAATCGGACAAAAAACTGATAGTGAATTGTAACATTCCGGGCCACCTAATGACGATGGACCACACAAATTGCGTCCCGATTCAATACCTCGTCCTCCAGCCGACTTGACTCCATGGGTCTATTGCTGCCTCGGGCACCTTATGGCAGTTCTGCTGTGGGTCAAAGATTTTCGAATCGGACGAAGAACTGATAGTGAATTGTAACGTTCAGGGCGACTTAATGACGATGGATCACTCAAATTGCGTCCCGATTCAATACATCGTCCTCCAGCAGACTTGTCTCCATGGGTCCATTGCTGCCTCGGGCACCTTATGGCCGTTCTGCTGTGAGTCAAAGATTTTCGAATCGGACGAAAAACTGATAGTGAATTGTAACATTCAGGGCCACCTAATGACGATGGACCACACAAATTGCGTCCCGATTCAATACATCGTCCTCCAGCCGACTTGACCCCATGGGTCTATTGTTGCCTCGGGCACCTTATGGCCGTTCTGCTGTGAGTCTAGATTATCGAATGGGACGAAAAACTGATAGTGAATTGTTACGTTCAGGGCCACCTAATGACGATGGATCACTCAAATTGCGTCCCGATTCAATACATCGTCCTCCAGCCGACTTGTCTCCATGGGTCTAGTGCTGCCTCGGGCACCTTATGGCCGTTCTGCTGTGAGTCAAAGATTTTCGAATCGGACGAAAAACTGATAGTGAATTGTAACGTTCAGGGCCACCTAATGACGATGGATCACTCAAATTGCGTCCCGATTCAATACCTCGTGCTCCAGCAGACTTGTCTCCATGGGTCTATTGCTGCCTCGGGCACCTTATGGCCGTTCTGCTGTGACTCAAAGATTATCGAATCTGACGAAAAACTGATAGTGAATTGTATCGTTCACGGCCTCCTAATGACGATGGAACACTCAAATTGCGTCCCGATTCAATACATCGTCCTCCAGCAGACTTGTCTCCATGGGTCTATTGCTGCCTCGGGCACCTTATGGCCGTTCTGCTGTGAGTCAAAGATTGTCGAATCGGACGAAAAACTGATAGTAACATTCAGGGCCACCTAATGACGATGGATCATTCAAATTGCTTCCCGATTCAATACATCGTCCTCCAGCAGACTTATCTCCATGGGTCTATTGCTGCTTCGGGCACCTTATGGCCGTTCTGCTGTGACTCAAATTTTTCGAATCGGACGAAAAGCTAATAGTGAATTGTAACATTCAGGGCCACCTAATGATGATGGATCACTCAAATTGCGTCCCGATTCAATACATCGTCCTCCAGCAGACTTATCTCCATGGGTCTATTGCTGCCTCGGGCACCTTATGGCAGTTCTGCTGTGGGTCAAAGATTTTCGAATCGGACGAAGAACTGATAGTGAATTGTAACGTTCAGGGCCACCTAATGACGATGGATCACTCAAATTGCGTCCCGATTCAATACATCGTCCTCCAGCAGACTTGTCTCCATGGGTCCATTGCTGCCTCGGGCACCTTATGACCGTTCTGCTGTGACTCAAAGATTTTCGAATCGGACGAAAAACTGATAGTGAATTATAACGTTCAGGGCCTCCTAATGACGATGGAACACTCAAATTGCATCCCGATTCAATACATCATCCTCCAGCCGACTTGTCTCCATGGGTCTGTCGATGGATCATTCAAATTGCGTCCCGATTCAATACATCGTCCTCCAGCCGACTTGTCTCCATGGGTCTATTGCTTCCTCGGGCACCTTATGGCCGTTCTGCTGTGACTCAAAGATTTTCGAATCGGACGAAAAACTGATAGTGAATTGTAACATTCAGGGCAACCTAATGACGATGGACCACACAAATTGCGTCCCGATTCAATACATCGTCCTCCAGCCGACTTGACTCCATGGATCTATTGCTGCCTCGGGCACCTTATGGCCGTTCTGCTGTGAGTCTAGATTATCGAATGGGACGAAAAACTGATAGTGATTGTAACGTTCAGGGCCACCTAATGACGATGGATCACTCAAATTGCGTCCCGATTCAATACATCGTCCTCCAGCCGACTTGTCTCCATGGGTCTGTCGATGGATCATTCAAATTGCGTCCCGATTCAATACATCGTCCTCCAGCCGACTTGTCTCCATGGGTCTATTGCTGCCTCGGGCACCTATGGCCGTTCTGGCGTGAGTCAAAGATTTTCGAATCTGACGAAAAACTGATAGTGAATTGTAACATTCAGGGCCACCTAATGACGATGGAACACTCAAATTGCGTCCCGATTAAATACATCGTCCTCCAGCAGACTTGTCTCCATGGGTCTATTGCTGCCTCGGGCACCTTATGGGCGTTCTGCTGTGAGTCAAAGATTTTCGAATCGGACGAAAAACTGATAGTGAATTGTAACGTTCAGGGCCTCCTAATGACGATGGAACACTCAAATTGGGTCCCGATTCAATACATCGTCCTCCAGCAGACTTGTATTCACGGGTCTATTGCTGCCTCGGCCACCTTATGGCCGTTCTGGCGTGAGTCAAAGATTTTCGAATCTGACGAAAAACTGATAGTGAATTGTAACAATCAGGGCCACCTAATGACGATGGATCACTCAAATTGCGTCCCGATTCAATACATCGTCCTCCTGCCGACTTGTCTCCATGGGTCTATTGCCGCCTCGGGCACCTTATGGCCGTTCTGCTGTGACTCAAAGATTTTCGAATCTGACGAAAAACTGATAGTGAATTGTAACATTCAGGGCCACCTAATGACGATGGAACACTCAAATTGCGTCCCGATTCAATACATCGTCCTCCAGCAGACTTGTCTCCATGGGTCTATTGCTGCTTCGGGCACCTTATGGCCGTTCTGCTGTGAGTCAAAGATTTTCGAATCGGACGAAAATCTGATAGTGAATTGTAACATTCAGGGCCACCTAATGACGATGGATCACTCAAATTGCGTCCCGATTCAATACATAGTCCTCCAGCAGACGTGTCTCCATGGGTCTATTGCTGCCTCGGGCACCTTATGGCCGTTCTGCTGTGAGTCAAAGATTTTCGGATCGGACGAAAAACTGATAATGAATTGTAACATTCAGGGCCACCTAAAGTTGATGGATCACTCAAATTGCGTCCCGATTCAATACATCGTCCTCCAGCCGACTTGTCTCCATCGGTCTATTGCTGCCTCGGGCACCTTATGGCCGTTCTGCTGTGAGTCAAAGATTTTCGAATCTGACCAAAAACTGATAGTGAATTGTAACATTCGGGGCCACCTAATGACGATGGATCACTCAAATTGCGTCCCGATTCAATACATCGTCCTCCAGCCGACTTGTCTCCATGGGTCTATTGCTGCCTCGGGCACCTTATGGCCGTTCTGCTGTGAGTCAAAGTTTTTCGAATCGGACGAAAAACTGATAGTGAATTGTAACGTTCAGGGCCACCTAATGACGGTGGAAAACTCAAATTGCGTCCAGATTCAATACATCGTCCTCCAGCCGACTTGTCTCCATGGGTCTTTTGCTGCCTCGGGCACCTTATTGCCGTTCTGCTGTGACTCAAAGATTTTCGAATCTGACGAAAAACTGATACTGAATTGTAACTTTCAGGGCCTCCTAATGACGATGGAACACTCAAATTGCGTCCCGATTCAATACATCGTCCTCCAGCAGACTTGCTTCACGGGTCTATTGCTGCCTTGGGCACCTTATGGCCGTTCTGCTGTGAGTCAAAGATTTTCGAATCTGACGAAAAACTGATAGTGAATTGTAACGTTCAGAGCCTCCTAATGACGATGGAACACTCAAATTGCGTCCCGATTCAATACATCGTCCTCCAGCAGACTTGTCTCCATGGGTCTATTGCTGCCTCAGGCACCTTTTGGCCGTTCTGCTGTGAGTCAAAGATTTTCGAATCTGACGAAAATCTGATAGTGAATTGTAACATTGAGGGCCACCAAATGACGATGGATCACTCAAATTGCGTCCCGATTCAATACTTCGTCCTCCAGCCGACTTGTCTCCAAGGGTCTATTGCTGCCTCGGGCACCTTATGGCCGTTCTGCTGTGACTCAAAGATTTTCGAATCGGACGAAAAACTGATAGTGAATTGTAACGTTCAGGACCACCTAATGACGATGGAACACTCAAATTGCGTCCCGATTCAATACCTCGTGCTCCAGCAGACTTGTCTCCATGGGTCTATTGCTGCCTAGGGCACCTTATGGCCGTTCTGCTGTGAGTCAAAGATTTTCGAATCTGACGAAAAACTGATAGTGAATTGTAACGTTCGCGGCCTCCTAATGACGATGGAACACTCAAATTGCGTCCCGATTCAATACATCGTCCTCCAGCAGACCTGTCTCCATGGGTCTATTGCTGCCTCGGCACCTTATGGCCGTTCTGCTGTGAGTCAAAGATTTGCGAATCTGACGAAAAACTGATAGTAACATTCAGGGCCACCTAATGACGATAGATGATTCAAATTGCGTCCCGATTCAGTACATGGTCCTCCAGCCGACTTGTCTCCATGGGTCTATTGCTTTCTCGGGCACCTTATGGCCGTTCTGCTGTGACTCAAATGTTTTCGAATCGGACGAAAAACAGATAGTGAATTGTAACGTTCAGGGCCTCCTAATGACGATGGAACACTCAAATTGCGTCCCGATTCAATACATCGTCCTCCAGCAGACTTGTCTTCACGGGTCTATTGCTGCCTCGGGCACCTGATGGCCGTTCTTGCGTGAGTCAAAGATTTTCGAATCTGACGAAAAACTGATAGTGAATTGTAACATTCAGGGCCACCTAATGACGATGGAACACTCAAATTGCGTCCCGATTCTATACATCGTCCTCCAGCAGACTTGTCTCCATGGGTCTATTGCTGCCTCGGGCACCTTATGGCCGTTCTGCTGTGAGTCAAAGATTTTCGAATCGGACGAAAAACTGATAGTGAATTGTAACATTCGGGGCCACCTAATGACGATGGATCACTCAAATTGCGTCCCGATTCAATACATCGTCCTCCAGCCGACTTGTCTCCAAGGGTCTATTGCTGCCTCGGGCACCTTATGGCCGTTCTGCTGTGACTCAAAGATTTTCGAATCGGACGAAAAACTGATAGTGAATTGTAACGTTCAGGACCACCAAATGACGATGGAACACTCAAATTGCGTCCCGATTCAATACCGCGTGCTCCAGCAGACTTGTCTCCATGGGTCTATTGCTGCCTCGGGCACCTTAGGGCCGTTCTGCTGTGAGTCAAAGATTTTCAGATCGGACGAAAAACTGATAGTGAATGTAACATTCAGGGCCATCTAATGACGAGGGATCACTCAAATTGCGTCCCGATTCAATACATCGTCCTCCAGCCGACTTGTCTTCATGGGTCTATTGCTGCCTCGGGCACCTTATGGCCGTTCTGCTGTGAGTCAAAGATTTTCGAATCTGACGAAAAACTGATAGTGAATTGTAACATTCGGGGCCACCTAATGACGATGGATCACTCAAATTGCGCCCCGATTCAATACATCGTCCTCCAGCCGACTTGTCTCCATGGGTCTATTGCTGCCTCGGGCACCTTATGGCCGTTCTGCTGTGAGTCAAAGTTTGTCGAATCGGACGAAAAACTGATAGTGAATTGTAACGTTCAGGGCCAACTCAAATTGCGTCCAGATTCAATACATCGTCCTCCAGCCGACTTGTCTCCATGGGTCTATTGCTGCCTCGGGCACCTTATGGCCGTTCTGCTGTGACTCAAAGATTTTCGAATCGGACGAAAAACTGATAGTGAATTGTAACATTCGGGGCCACCTAATGACGATGGATCACTCAAATTGCGTCCCGATTCAATACCTCGTGCTCCAGCAGACTTGTCTCCATGGGTCTATTGCTGCCTCGAGCACCTTATGGCCGTTCTGCTGTGAGTCAAAGATTTTCGGATCGGACGAAAAACTGATAGTGAATTGTAACATTCAGGGCCACCTGATGACGAGGGATCACTCAAATTGCGTCCCGATTCAATACATCGTCCTCCAGCCGACTTGTCTCCAAGGGTCTATTGCTGCCTCGGGCACCTTATTCCCGTCCTGCTGTGAGTCAAAGATTTGCGAATCTGACGAAAAATTGATAGTAACATTCAGGGCCACCTAATGACGATGGATCATTCAAATTGCGTCCCGATTCAATACATCGTCCTCCAGCCGACTTGTCTCCATGGGTCTATTGCTTCCTCGGGCACCTTATGGCCGTTCTGCTGTGACTCAATGATTTTCGAATCGGACGAAAAACTCATAGTGAATTGTAACGTTCAGGGCCTCCTAATGACGATGGAACACTCAAATTGCGTCCCGATTCAATACATCGTCCTCCAGCAGACTTGTCTTCATGGGTACCTCGGGCACCTTATGGCCGTTCTGGCGTGAGTCAAAGATTTTCGAATCTGACGAAAAACAGATAGTGAATTGTAACATTCAGGGCCACCTAATGACGATGGATCACTCAAATTGCGTCCCGATACAATACATCGTCCTCCAGCCGACTTGTCTCCATGGGTCTATTGCTGCCTCGGGCACCTTATGGCCGTTCTGCTGTGACTCAAAGATTTTCGAATCTGACGAAAAACTGATAGTGAATTGTAACATTCAGGGCCACCTAATGACGATGGAACACTCAAATTGCGTCCCGATTCAATACATCGTCCACCAGCAGACTTGTCTCCATGGGTCTATTGCTGCCTCGGGCACCTTATAGCCGTTCTGCTGTGAGTCAAAAATTTTCGAATCGGACGAAAAACTGACAGTGAATTGTAACTTTCAGGGCCACCTAATGACGATGGATCACTCAAATTGCGTCCCGATTCAATACATCGTCCTCCAGCCGACTTGTCTCCATGGGTCTATTGCTTCCTCGGGCACCTTATGGCCGTTCTGCTGTGACTCAAAGATTTTCGAATCGGACGAAAAACTGATAGTGAATTGTAACGTTCAGGGCCTCCTAATAACGATGGAACACTCAAATTGCGTCCCGATTCAAAACATCGTCCTCCAGCAGACTTGTCTTCACGGGTCTATTGGTGCCTCTGGCACCTTATGGCCATTCTGGCGTGAGTCAAAGATTTTCGAATCTGACGAAAAATTGATAGTGAATTGTAACATTCAGGGCCACCTAATGACGATGGATCACTCAAATTGCGTCCCGATACAATACATCGTCCTCCAGCAGACTTGTCTCCAGGGGTCTATTGCTGCCTCGGGCACCTTATGTCCGTTCAGCTGTGACTCAAAGATTTTCGAATCTGACGAAAAACTGATAGCGAATTGTAACTTTCAGGGCCTCCTAATGACGATGGAACACTCAAATTGCGTCCCGATTCAATACATCGTCCTCCAGCCGACTTGTCTCCATGGGTCTATTGGTGCCTTGGGCACCTTATGGCCGTTCTGCTGTGAGTCAAAGATTTTCGAATCGGACGAAAAACTGATAGTGAATTGTAACGTTCAGGGCCACCTAATGACGATGGATCACTCAAATTGCGTCCCGATTCAATACATCGTCCACCAGCAGACTTGCCTCCATGGGTCTATTGCTGCCTCGGGCACCTTATGGTCGTTCTCCCGTGAGTCTAGATTTTCGAATCGGACGAAAAACTGATAGTGAATTGTAACGTTCAGGGCCTCCTAATGACGATGGAACACTCAAATTGCGTCCCGATTCAATACCTCGTGGTCCAGCAGACTTGTCTCCATGGGTCTATTGCTGCCTAGGGCACCTTATGGCCGTTCTGCTGTGAGTCAAAGATTTTCGAATCGGACGAAAAACTGATAGTGAATTGTAACGTTCAGGGCCACCTAATGACGATGGATCACTCAAATTGCGTCCCGATTCAATACATCGTCCTCCAGCCGACTTGTCTCCATGGGTCTATTGCTGCCTCGGGCACCTTATGGCCGTTCTGCTGTGAGTCAAAGTTTTTCGAATCGGACGAAAAACTGATAGTGAATTGTAATGGTCAGGGCCACCTAATGACGATGGATCACTCAAATTGCATCGCGATTCAATACATCGTCCTCCAGCAGACTTGTCTTCACGGGTCTATTGCTGCCTCGGGCACCTTATGGCCGTTCTGCTGTGAGTCAAAGATTTTCGAATCTGACGAAAAACTGATAGTGAATTGTAACGTTCACGGCCTCCTAATGACGATGGAACACTCAAATTGCGTCCCGATTCAATACATCGTCCTCCAGCAGACTTGTCTCCATGGGTCTATTGCTGCCTAGGGCACCTTATGGCCGTTCTGCTGTGAGTCAAAGATTTTCGAATCGGACGAAAAACTGATAGTGAATTGTAACGTTCAGGGCCACCTAATGACGATGGATCACTCAAATTGCGTCCCGATTCAATACATCGTCCTCCAGCCGACTTGTCTCCATGGGTCTATTGCTGCCTCGGGCACCTTATGGCCGTTCTGCTGTGAAACAAAGTTTTTCGAATCGGACGAAAAACTGATAGTGAATTGTAACGGTCAGGGCCACCTAATGACGATGGATCACTCAAATTGCATCCCGATTCAATACATCGTCCTCCAGCAGACTTGTCTTCACGGGTCTATTGCTGCCTCGGGCACCTTATGGCCGTTCTGCTGTGAGTCAAAGATTTTCGAATCTGACGAAAAACTGATAGTGAATTGTAACGTTCACGGCCTCCTAATGACGATGGAACACTCAAATTGCGTCCCGATTCAATACATCGTCCTCCAGCCGACTTGTCTTCATGGGTCTATTGCTGCCTCGGGCACCTTATGGCCGTTCAGCTGTGACTCAAAGATTTTCGAATCTGACGAAAAACTGATAGTGAATTGTAACATTCGGGGCCACCTAATGACGATGGATCACTCAAATTGCGTCCCGATTCAATACATCGTCCTCCAGCCGACTTGTCTCCATGGGTCTATTGCTGCCTCGGGCACCTTATGGCCGTTCTGCTGTGAGTCAAAGTTTTTCGAATCGGACGAAAAACTGATAGTGAATTGTAACGTTCAGGGCCAACTCAAATTGCGTCCAGATTCAATACATCGTCCTCCAGCCGACTTGACTCCATGGGTCTATTGCTGCCTCGGGCACCTTATGGCCGTTCTGCTGTGACTCAAAGATTTTCGAATCGGACGAAAAACTGATAGTGAATTGTAACATTCGGGGCCACCTAATGACGATGGATCACTCAAATTGCGTCCCGATTCAATACCTCGTGCTCCAGCAGACTTGTCTCCATGGGTCTATTGCTGCCTCGGGCACCTTATGGCCGTTCTGCTGTGAGTCAAAGATTTTCGGATCGGACGAAAAACTGATAGTGAATTGTAACATTCAAGGCCACCTGATGACGAGGGATCACTCAAATTGCGTCCCGATTCAATACATCGTCCTCCAGCCGACTTGTCTCCATGGGTCTATTGCTTCCTCGGGCACCTTATGGCCGTTCTGCTGTGACTCAAAGATTTTCGAATCGGACGAAAAACTCATAGTGAATTGTAACGTTCAGGGCCTCCTAATGACGATGGAACACTCAAATTGCGTCCCGATTCAATTCATCGTCCTCCAGCAGACTTGTCTTCATGGGCACCTCGGGCACCTTATGGCCGTTCTGGCGTGAGTCAAAGATTTTCGAATCTGACGAAAAACAGATAGTGAATTGTAACATTCAGGGCCACCTAATGACGATGGATCACTCAAATTGCGTCCCGATACAATACATCGTCCTCCAGCCGACTTGTCTCCATGGGTCTATTGCTGCCTCGGGCACCTTATGGCCGATCTGCTGTGACTCAAAGATTTTCGAATCTGACGAAAAACTGATAGTGAATTGTAACATTCAGGGCCACCTAATGACGATGGAACACTCAAATTGCGTCCCGATTCAATACATCGTCCTCCAGCAGACTTGTCTCCATGGGTCTAATGCTGCCTCGGGCACCTTATAGCCGTTCTGCTGTGAGTCAAAAATTTTCGAATCGGACGAAAAACTGACAGTGAATTGTAACTTTCAGGGCCACCTAATGACGATGGATCACTCAAATTGCGTCCCGATTCAATACATCGTCTTCCAGCCGACTTGTCTCCATGGGTCTATTGCTGCCTCGGGCACCTTATGGCCGTTCTGCTGTGACTCAAAGATTTTCGAATCGGACGAAAAACTGATAGTGAATTGTAACGGTCAGGGCCACCTAATGACGATGGATCACTCAAATTGCATCCCGATTCAATACATCGTCCTCCAGCAGACTTGTCTCCACGGGTCTATTGCTGCCTCGGGCACCTTATGGCCGTTCTGCTGTGAGTCAAAGATTTTCGAATCTGACGAAAAACTGATAGTGAATTGTAACGTTCACGGCCTCCTAATGACGATGGAACACTCAAATTGCGTCCCGATTCAATACATCGTCCTCCAGCAGACTTGTCTCCATGGGTCTATTGCTGCTTAGGGCACCTTATGGCCGTTCTGCTGTGAGTCAAAGATTTTCGAATCGGACGAAAAACTGATAGTGAATTGTAACGTTCAGGGCCAACTCAAATTGCGTCCAGATTCAATACATCGTCCTCCAGCCGACTTGACTCCATGGGTCTATTGCTGCCTCGGGCACCTTATGGCCGTTCTGCTGTGACTCAAAGATTTTCGAATCGGACGAAAAACTGATAGTGAATTGTAACATTCGGGGCCACCTAATGACGATGGATCACTCAAATTGCGTCCCGATTCAATACCTCGTGCTCCAGCAGACTTGTCTCAATGGGTCTGTTTCTGCCTCGGGCACCTTATGGCCGTTCTGCTGTGAGTCAAAGATTTTCGGATCGGACGAAAAACTGATAGTGAATTGTAACATTCAGGGCCACCTGATGACGATGGATCACTCAAATTGCGTCCCGATTCAATACATCGTCCTCCAGCCGACTTGTCTCCATGGGTCTATTGCTGCCTCGGGCACCTTATGGCCGTCCTGCTGTGAGTCAAAGATTTGCGAATCTGACGAAAAATTGATAGTAACATTCAGGGCCACCTAATGACGATGGATCATTCAAATTGCGTCCCGATTCAATACATCGTCCTCCAGCCGACTTGTCTCCATGGGTCTATTGCTTCCTCGGGCACCTTATGGCCGTTCTGCTGTGACTCAAAGATTTTCGAATCGGACGAAAAACTCATAGTGAATTGTAACGTTCAGGGCCTCCTAATGACGATGGAACACTCAAATTGCGTCCCGATTCTATTCATCGTCCTCCAGCAGACTTGTCTTCATGGGTACCTCGGGCACCTTATGGCCGTTCTGGCGTGAGTCAAAGATTTTCGAATCTGACGAAAAACAGATAATGAATTGTAACATTCAGGGCCACCTAATGACGATGGATCACTCAAATTGCGTCCCGATTCAATACATCGTCCTCCAGCAGACTTGTCTCCATGGGTCTATTGCTGCCTCGGGCACCTTATAGCCGTTCTGCTGTGAGTCAAAAATTTTCGAATCGGACGAAAAACTGACAGTGAATTGTAACTTTCAGGGCCACCTAATGACGATGGATCACTCAAATTGCGTCCCGATTCAATACATCGTCTTCCAGCCGACTTGTCTCCATGGGTCTATTGCTTCCTCGGGCACCTTATGGCCGTTCTGCTGTGACTCAAAGATTTTCGAATCGGACGAAAAACTGATAGTGAATTGTAACGTTCAGGGCCTCCTAATAACGATGGAACACTCAAATTGCGTCCCGATTCAAAACATCGTCCTCCAGCAGACTTGTCTTCACGGGTCTATTGGTGCCTCTGGCACCTTATGGCCATTCTGGCGTGAGTCAAAGATTTTCGAATCTGACGAAAAACTGATAGTGAATTGTAACATTCAGGGCCACCTAATGACGATGGATCACTCAAATTGCGTCCCGATACAATACATCGTCCTCCAGCAGACTTGTCTCCAGGGGTCTATTGCTGCCTCGGGCACCTTATGGCCGTTCAGCTGTGACTCAAAGATTTTCGAATCTGACGAAAAACTGATAGCGAATTGTAACTTTCAGGGCCTCCTAATGACGATGGATCACTCAAATTGCGTCCCGATTCAATACTTCGTCCACCAGCAGACTTGCCTCCATGGGTCTATTGCTGCCTCGGGCACCTTATGGTCGTTCTCCCGTGAGTCTAGATTTTCGAATCGGACGAAAAACTGATAGTGAATTGTAACGTTCAGGGCCTCCTAATGACGATGGAACACTCAAATTGCGTCCCGATTCAATACCTCGTGGTCCAGCAGACTTGTCTCCATGGGTCTATCGCTGCCTAGGGCACCTTATGGCCGTTCTGCTGTCAGTCAAAGATTTTCGAATCGGACGAAAAACTGATAGTGAATTGTAAGGTTCAGGGCCACCTAATGACGATGGATCACTCAAATTGCGTCCCGATTCAATACATCGTCCTCCAGCCGACTTGTCTCCATGGGTCTATTGCTGCCTCGGGCACCTTATGGCCGTTCTGCTGTGAGTCCAAGTTTTTCGAATCGGACGAAAAACTGATAGTGAATTGTAACGGTCAGGGCCACCTAATGACGATGGATCACTCAAATTGCATCCCGATTCAATACATCGTCCTCCAGCAGACTTGTCTTCACGGGTCTATTGCTGCCTCGGGCACCTTATGGCCGTTCTGCTGTGAGTCAAAGATTTTCGAATCTGACGAAAAACTGATAGTGAATTGTAACGTTCACGGCCTCCTAATGACGATGGAACACTCAAATTGCGTCCCGATTCAATACATCGTCCTCCAGCAGACTTGTCTCCATGGGTCTATTGCTGCCTAGGGCACCTTATGGCCGTTCTGCTGTGAGTCAAAGATTTTCGAATCGGACGAAAAACTGATAGTGAATTGTAACGTTCAGGGCCACCTAATGACGATGGATCACTCAAATTGCGTCCCGATTCAATACATCGTCCTCCAGCCGACTTGTCTCCATGGGTCTATTGCTGCCTCGGGCACCTTATGGCCGTTCTGCTGTGAAACAAAGTTTTTCGAATCGGACGAAAAACTGATAGTGAATTGTAACGGTCAGGGCCACCTAATGACGATGGATCACTCAAATTGCATCCCGATTCAATACATCGTCCTCCAGCAGACTTGTCTTCACGGGTCTATTGCTGCCTCGGGCACCTTATGGCCGTTCTGCTGTGAGTCAAAGATTTTCGAATCTGACGAAAAACTGATAGTGAATTGTAACGTTCACGGCCTCCTAATGATGATGGAACACTCAAATTGCGTCCCGATTCAATACATCGTCCTCCAGCCGACTTGTCTTCATGGGTCTATTGCTGCCTCGGGCACCTTATGGCCGTTCTGCTGTGAGTCAAAGATTTTCGAATCTGACGAAAAACTGATAGTGAATTGTAACATTCGGGGCCACCTAATGACGATGGATCACTCAAATAGCGTCCCGATTCAATACATCGTCCTCCAGCCGACTTGTCTCCATGGGTCTATTGCTGCCTCGGGCACCTTATGGCCGTTCTGCTGTGAGTCAAAGTTTTTCGAATCGGACGAAAAACTGACAGTGAATTGTAACGTTCAGGGCCAACTCAAATTGCGTCCAGATTCAATACATCGTCCTCCAGCCGACTTGACTCCATGGGTCTATTGCTGCCTCGGGCACCTTATGGCCGTTCTGCTTTGACTCAAAGATTTTCGAATCGGACGAAAAACTGATAGTGAATTGTAACATTCGGGGCCACCTAATGACGATGGATCACTCAAATTGCGTCCCGATTCAATACCTCGTGCTCCAGCAGACTTGTCTCCATGGGTCTATTGCTGCCTCGGGCACCTTATGGCCGTTCTGCTGTGAGTCAAAGATTTTCGGATCGGACGAAAAACTGATAGTGAATTGTAACATTCAGGACCACCTGATGACGAGGGATCACTCAAATTGCGTCCCGATACAATACATCGTCCTCCAGCCGACTTGTCTCCATGGGTCTATTGCTGCCTCGGGCACCTTATGGCCGTTCTGCTGTGACTCAAAGATTTTCGGATCTGACGAAAAACTGATAGTGAATTGTAACATTCAGGGCCACCTAATGACGATGGAACACTCAAATTGCGTCCCGATTCAATACATCGTCCTCCAGCAGACTTGTCTCCATGGGTCTATTGCTGCCTCGGGCACCTTATAGCCGTTCTGCTGTGAGTCAAAAATTTTCGAATCGGACGAAAAACTGACAGTGAATTGTAACTTTCAGGGCCACCTAATGACGATGGATCACTCAAATTGCGTCCCGATTCAATACATCGTCTTCCAGCCGACTTGTCTCCATGGGTCTATTGCTTCCTCGGGCACCTTATGGCCGTTCTGCTGTGACTCAAAGATTTTCGAATCGGACGAAAAACTGATAGTGAATTGTAACGTTCAGGGCCTCCTAATAACGATGGAACACTCAAATTGCGTCCCGATTCAAAACATCGTCCTCCAGCAGACTTGTCTTCACGGGTCTATTGGTGCCTCTGGCACCTTATGGCCATTCTGGCGTGAGTCAAAGATTTTCGAATCTGACGAAAAACTGATAGTGAATTGTAACATTCAGGGCCACCTAATGACGATGGATCACTCAAATTGCGTCCCGATACAATACATCGTCCTCCAGCAGACTTGTCTCCAGGGGTCTATTGCTGCCTCGGGCACCTTATGGCCGTTCAGCTGTGACTCAAAGATTTTCGAATCTGACGAAAAACTGATAGCGAATTGTAACTTTCAGGGCCTCCTAATGACGACGGAACACTCAAATTGCGTCCCGATTCAATACATCGTCCTCCAGCCGACTTGTCTCCATGGGTGTATTGCTGCCTTGGGCACCTTATGGCCGTTCTGCTGTGAGTCAAAGATTTTCGAATCGGACGAAAAACTGATAGTGAATTGTAACGTTCAGGGCCACCTAATGACGATGGATCACTCAAATTGCGTCCCGATTCAATACATCGTCCACCAGCAGACTTGCCTCCATGGGTCTATTGCTGCCTCGGGCACCTTATGGTCGTTCTCCCGTGAGTCTAGATTTTCGAATCGGACGAAAAACTGATAGTGAATTGTAACGTTCAGGGCCTCCTAATGACGATGGAACACTCAAATTGCGTCCCGATTCAATACCTCGTGGTCCAGCAGACTTGTCTCCATGAGTCTATTGCTGCCTAGGGCACCTTATGGCCGTTCTGCTGTGAGTCAAAGATTTTCGAATCAGACGAAAAACTGATAGTGAATTGTAACTTTCAGGGCCACCTAATGACGATGGATCACTCAAATTGCGTCCCGATTCAATACATCGTCCTCCAGCCGACTTGTCTCCATGGGTCTATTGCTGCCTCGGGCACCTTATGGCCGTTCTGCTGTGAGTCAAAGTCTTTCGAATCGGACGAAAAACTGATAGTGAATTGTAACGGTAAGGGCCACCTAATGACGATGGATCACTCAAATTGCATCCCGATTCAATACATCGTCCTCCAGCAGACTTGTCTTCACGGGTCTATTGCTGCCTCGGGCACCTTATGGCCGTTCTGCTGTGAGTCAAAGATTTTCGAATCGGACGAAAAACTGATAGTGAATTGTAACATTCAGGGCCACCTAATGACGATGGATCACTCAAATTGCGTCCCGATTCAATACATGGTCCTCCAGCAGACATGTCTCCATGGGTCTATTGCTGCCTCGGGCACCTTATGTCCGTTCTGCTGTGGGTCAAAGATTTTCGGATCGGACGAAAAACTGATAGTGAATTGTAACATTCAGGGCCACCTAATGACGATGGAACACTCAAATTGCGTCCCGATTCAATACATCGTCCTCCAGCAGACTTGTCTCCATGGGTCTATTGCTGCCTCGGGCACCTTATGGCCGTTCTGCTGTGAGTCAAAGTTTTTCGAATCGGACGAAAAACTGACAGTGAATTGTAACGTTCAGGGCCAACTCAAATTGCGTCCAGATTCAATACATCGTCCTCCAGCCGACTTGACTCCATGGGTCTATTGCTGCCTCGGGCACCTTATGGCCGTTCTGCTTTGACTCAAAGATTTTCGAATCGGACGAAAAACTGATAGTGAATTGTAACATTCGGGGCCACCTAATGACGATGGATCACTCAAATTGCGTCCCGATTCAATACCTCGTGCTCCAGCAGACTTGTCTCCATGGGTCTATTGCTGCCTCGGGCACCTTATGGCCGTTCTGCTGTGAGTCAAAGATTTTCGGATCGGACGAAAAACTGATAGTGAATTGTAACATTCAGGACCACCTGATGACGAGGGATCACTCAAATTGCGTCCCGATACAATACATCGTCCTCCAGCCGACTTGTCTCCATGGGTCTATTGCTGCCTCGGGCACCTTATGGCCGTTCTGCTGTGACTCAAAGATTTTCGGATCTGACGAAAAACTGATAGTGAATTGTAACATTCAGGGCCACCTAATGACGATGGAACACTCAAATTGCGTCCCGATTCAATACATCGTCCTCCAGCAGACTTGTCTCCATGGGTCTATTGCTGCCTCGGGCACCTTATAGCCGTTCTGCTGTGAGTCAAAAATTTTCGAATCGGACGAAAAACTGACAGTGAATTGTAACTTTCAGGGCCACCTAATGACGATGGATCACTCAAATTGCGTCCCGATTCAATACATCGTCTTCCAGCCGACTTGTCTCCATGGGTCTATTGCTTCCTCGGGCACCTTATGGCCGTTCTGCTGTGACTCAAAGATTTTCGAATCGGACGAAAAACTGATAGTGAATTGTAACGTTCAGGGCCTCCTAATAACGATGGAACACTCAAATTGCGTCCCGATTCAAAACATCGTCCTCCAGCAGACTTGTCTTCACGGGTCTATTGGTGCCTCTGGCACCTTATGGCCATTCTGGCGTGAGTCAAAGATTTTCGAATCTGACGAAAAACTGATAGTGAATTGTAACATTCAGGGCCACCTAATGACGATGGATCACTCAAATTGCGTCCCGATACAATACATCGTCCTCCAGCAGACTTGTCTCCAGGGGTCTATTGCTGCCTCGGGCACCTTATGGCCGTTCAGCTGTGACTCAAAGATTTTCGAATCTGACGAAAAACTGATAGCGAATTGTAACTTTCAGGGCCTCCTAATGACGACGGAACACTCAAATTGCGTCCCGATTCAATACATCGTCCTCCAGCCGACTTGTCTCCATGGGTGTATTGCTGCCTTGGGCACCTTATGGCCGTTCTGCTGTGAGTCAAAGATTTTCGAATCGGACGAAAAACTGATAGTGAATTGTAACGTTCAGGGCCACCTAATGACGATGGATCACTCAAATTGCGTCCCGATTCAATACATCGTCCACCAGCAGACTTGCCTCCATGGGTCTATTGCTGCCTCGGGCACCTTATGGTCGTTCTCCCGTGAGTCTAGATTTTCGAATCGGACGAAAAACTGATAGTGAATTGTAACGTTCAGGGCCTCCTAATGACGATGGAACACTCAAATTGCGTCCCGATTCAATACCTCGTGGTCCAGCAGACTTGTCTCCATGAGTCTATTGCTGCCTAGGGCACCTTATGGCCGTTCTGCTGTGAGTCAAAGATTTTCGAATCAGACGAAAAACTGATAGTGAATTGTAACTTTCAGGGCCACCTAATGACGATGGATCACTCAAATTGCGTCCCGATTCAATACATCGTCCTCCAGCCGACTTGTCTCCATGGGTCTATTGCTGCCTCGGGCACCTTATGGCCGTTCTGCTGTGAGTCAAAGTCTTTCGAATCGGACGAAAAACTGATAGTGAATTGTAACGGTAAGGGCCACCTAATGACGATGGATCACTCAAATTGCATCCCGATTCAATACATCGTCCTCCAGCAGACTTGTCTTCACGGGTCTATTGCTGCCTCGGGCACCTTATGGCCGTTCTGCTGTGAGTCAAAGATTTTCGAATCGGACGAAAAACTGATAGTGAATTGTAACATTCAGGGCCACCTAATGACGATGGATCACTCAAATTGCGTCCCGATTCAATACATGGTCCTCCAGCAGACATGTCTCCATGGGTCTATTGCTGCCTCGGGCACCTTATGTCCGTTCTGCTGTGGGTCAAAGATTTTCGGATCGGACGAAAAACTGATAGTGAATTGTAACATTCAGGGCCACCTAATGACGATGGAACACTCAAATTGCGTCCCGATTCAATACATCGTCCTCCAGCAGACTTGTCTCCATGGGTCTATTGCTGCCTCGGGCACCTTATAGCCGTTCTGCTGTGAGTCAAAAATTTTCGAATCGGACGAAAAACTGACAGTGAATTGTAACTTTCAGGGCCACCTAATGACGATGGATCACTCAAATTGCGTCCCGATTCAATACATCGTCTTCCAGCCGACTTGTCTCCATGGGTCTATTGCTTCCTCGGGCACCTTATGGCCGTTCTGCTGTGACTCAAAGATTTTCGAATCGGACGAAAAACTGATAGTGAATTGTAACGTTCAGGGCCTCCTAATAACGATGGAACACTCAAATTGCGTCCCGATTCAAAACATCGTCCTCCAGCAGACTTGTCTTCACGGGTCTATTGGTGCCTCTGGCACCTTATGGCCATTCTGGCGTGAGTCAAAGATTTTCGAATCTGACGAAAAACTGATAGTGAATTGTAACATTCAGGGCCACCTAATGACGATGGATCACTCAAATTGCGTCCCGATACAATACATCGTCCTCCAGCCGACTTGTCTCCATGGGTGTATTGCTGCCTTGGGCACCTTATGGCCGTTCTGCTGTGAGTCAAAGATTTTCGAATCGGACGAAAAACTGATAGTGAATTGTAACGTTCAGGGCCACCTAATGACGATGGATCACTCAAATTGCGTCCCGATTCAATACATCGTCCACCAGCAGACTTGCCTCCATGGGTCTATTGCTGCCTCGGGCACCTTATGGTCGTTCTCCCGTGAGTCTAGATTTTCGAATCGGACGAAAAAGTGATAGTGAATTGTAACGTTCAGGGCCTCCTAATGACGATGGAACACTCAAATTGCGTCCCGATTCAATACCTCGTGGTCCAGCAGACTTGTCTCCATGAGTCTATTGCTGCCTAGGGCACCTTATGGCCGTTCTGCTGTGAGTCAAAGATTTTCGAATCGGACGAAAAACTGATAGTGAATTGTAACTTTCAGGACCACCTAATGACGATGGATCACTCAAATTGCGTCCCGATTCAATACATCGTCCTCCAGCCGACTTGTCTCCATGGGTCTATTGCTGCCTCGGGCACCTTATGGCCGTTCTGCTGTGAGTCAAAGTCTTTCGAATCGGACGAAAAACTGATAGTGAATTGTAACGGTAAGGGCCACCTAATGACGATGGATCACTCAAATTGCATCCCGATTCAATACATCGTCTTCCAGCAGACTTGTCTTCACGGGTCTATTGCTGCCTCGGGCACCTTATGGCCGTTCTGCTGTGAGTCAAAGATTTTCGAATCGGACGAAAAACTGATAGTGAATTGTAACTTTCAGGGCCACCTAATGACGAGGGATCACTCAAATTGCGTCCCGATTCAATACATCGTCCTCCAGCCGAATTGTCTCCATGGGTCTATTGCTGCCTCGGGCACGTTATGGCCGTTCTGCTGTGAGTCAAAGATTTTCGAATCTGACGAAAAACTGATAGTGAATTGTAACTTTCAGGGCCTCCTAATGACGATGGAACACTCAAATTGCGTCCCGATTCAATACATCGTCCTCCAGCCGACTTGTCTCCATGGGTCTATTGCTGCTTGGGCACCTTATGGTCGTTCTGCTGTGAGTCAAATATTTTCGAATCGGACGAAAAACTGATAGTGAATTGTAACGTTCAGGGCCACCTAATGACGATGGATCACTCAAATTGCGTCCCGATTCAATACATCGTCCACCAGCAGACTTGCCTCCATGGGTCTATTCCTGCCTCGGGCACCTTATGGTCGTTCTCCCGTGAGTCTAGCTTTTCGAATCGGACGAAAAACTGATAGTGAATTGTAACGTTCAGGGCCTCCTGATGACGATGGAACACTCAAATTGCGTCCCGATTCAATACATCGTCCTCCAGCCGACTTATCTCCATGGGTCTATTGCTGCCTCGGGCACGTTATGCCCGTTCTGCTGTGAGTCAAAGATTTTCGAATCTGACGAAAAACTGATAGTGAATTGTAACATTCGGGGCCACCTAATGACGATGGAACACTCAAATTGCGTCCCGATTCAATACATCGTCCTCCAGCAGACTTGTCTCCATGGGTCTACTGCTGCCTCGGGCACCTTATGGCCGTTCTGCTGTGAGTCAAAGATTTTCGAATCGGACGAAAAACTGATAGTGAATTGTAACATTCAGGGCCACCTAATGACGATGGATCACTCAAATTGCGTCCCGATTCAATACATAGTCCTCCAGCAGACATGTCTCCATGGGTCTATTGCTGCCTCGGGCACCTTATGTCCGTTCTGCTGTGGGTCAAAGATTTTCGGATCGGACGAAAAACTGATAGTGAATTGTAACATTCAGGGCCACCTAATGACGAGGGATCACTCAAATTGCGTCCCGATTCAATACATCGTCCTCCAGCCGAATTGTCTCCATGGGTCTATTGCTGCCTCGGGCACGTTATGGCCGTTCTGCTGTGAGTCAAAGATTTTCGAATCTGACGAAAAACTGATAGTGAATTGTAGCATTCGGGGCCACCAAATGACGATGGATCACTCAAATTGCGTCCCGATTCAATACATCGTCCTCCAGCTGACTTGTCTCCATGGGTCCATTGCTGCCTCGGGCACCTTATGGCCGTTCTGCTGTGAGTCAAAGTTTTTCGAATCGGACGAAAAACTGATAGTGAATTGTAACGTTCAGGGCCACCTAATAACGATGGAAAACTCAAATTGCGTCCAGATTCAATACATCGTCCTCCAGCCGACTTGTCTCCATGGGTCTATTGCTGCCTCGGGCACATTATTGCAGTTCTGCTGTGACTCAAAGATTTTCGAATCTGACGAAAAACTGATAGTGAATTGTAACGTTCAGGGCCTCCTAATGACGATGGAGCACTCAAATTGCGTCCCGATTCAATACCTCGTGGTCCAGCAGACTTGTCTCCATGAGTCTATTGCTGCCTAGGTCACCTTATGGCCGTTCTGCTGTGAGTCAAAGATTTTCGAATCGGACGAAAAACTGATAGTGAATTGTAACTTTCAGGGCCACCTAATGACGATGGATCACTCAAATTGCGTCCCGATTCAATACATCGTCCTCCAGCCGACTTGTCTCCATGGGTCTATTGCTGCCTCGGGCACCTTATGGCCGTTCTGCTGTGAGTCAAAGTCTTTCGAATCGGACGAAAAACTGATAGTGAATTGTAACGGTAAGGGCCACCTAATGACGATGGATCACTCAAATTGCATCCCGATTCAATACATCGTCCTCCAGCAGACTTGTCTTCACGGGTCTATTGCTGCCTCGGGCACCTTATGGCCGTTCTGCTGTGAGTCAAAGATTTTCGAATCTGACAAAAACTGATAGTGAATTGTAACGTTCACGGCCTGCTAATGACGATGGAACACTCAAATTGCGTCCCGATTCAATACATCGTCCTCCAGCAGACTTGTCTCCATGGGTCTATTGCTGCCTCGGGCACCATATGGCCGTTCTGCTGTGAGTCAAAGATTTGCGAATCTGACGAAAAACTGATAGTAACATTCAGGGCCATCTAATGACGATGGATCATTCAAATTGCGTCCCGATTCAATACATCGTCCTCCAGCCGAATTGTCTCCATGGGTCTATTGCTGCCTCGGGCACGTTATGGCCGTTCCGCTGTGAGTCAAAGATTTTCGAATCTGACGAAAAACTGATAGTGAATTGTAGCATTCGGGGCCACCTAATGACGATGGATCACTCAAATTGCGTCCCGATTCAATACATCGTCCTCCAGCTGACTTGTCTCCATGGGTCCATTGCTGCCTCGGGCACCTTATGGCCGTTCTGCTGTGAGTCAAAGTTTTTCGAATCGGACGAAAAACTGATAGTGAATTGTAACGTTCAGGGCCACCTAATGACGATGGAAAACTCAAATTGCGTCCAGATTCAATACATCGTCCTCCAGCCGACTTGTCTCCATGGGTCTATTGCTGCCTCGAGCACCTTATTGCAGTTCTGCTGTGACTCAAAGATTTTCGAATCTGACGAAAAACTGATAGCGAATTGTAACTTTCAGGGCCTCCTAATGACGATGGAACACTCAAATTGCGTCCCGATTCAATACATCGTCCTCCAGCCGACTTGTCTCCATGGGTCTATTGCTGCCTTGGGCACCTTATGGTCGTTCTGCTGTGAGTCAAAGATTTTCGAATCGGACGAAAAACTGATAGTGAATTGTAACGTTCAGGGCCAACTAATGACGATGGATCACTCAAATTGCGTCCCGATTCAATACATAGTCCTCCAGCAGACATGTCTCCATGGGTCTATTGCTGCCTCGGGCACCTTATGTCCGTTCTGCTGTGGGTCAAAGATTTTCGGATCGGACGAAAAACTGATAGTGAATTGTAACATTCAGGGCCACCTAATGACGAGGGATCACTCAAATTGCGTCCCGATTCAATACATCGTCCTCCAGCCGAATTGTCTCCATGGGTCTATTGCTGCCTCGGGCACGTTATGGCCGTTCTGCTGTGAGTCAAAGATTTTCGAATCTGACGAAAAACTGATAGTGAATTGTAGCATTCGGGGCCACCAAATGACGATGGATCACTCAAATTGCGTCCCGATTCAATACATCGTCCTCCAGCTGACTTGTCTCCATGGGTCCATTGCTGCCTCGGGCACCTTATGGCCGTTCTGCTGTGAGTCAAAGTTTTTCGAATCGGACGAAAAACTGATAGTGAATTGTAACGTTCAGGGCCACCTAATGACGATGGAAAACTCAAATTGCGTCCAGATTCAATACATCGTCCTCCAGCCGACTTGTCTCCATGGGTCTATTGCTGCCTCGGGCACATTATTGCAGTTCTGCTGTGACTCAAAGATTTTCGAATCTGACGAAAAACTGATAGTGAATTGTAACGTTCAGGGCCTCCTAATGACGATGGAGCACTCAAATTGCGTCCCGATTCAATACCTCGTGGTCCAGCAGACTTGTCTCCATGAGTCTATTGCTGCCTAGGTCACCTTATGGCCGTTCTGCTGTGAGTCAAAGATTTTTGAATCGGACGAAAAACTGATAGTGAATTGTAACTTTCAGGGCCACCTAATGACGATGGATCACTCAAATTGCGTCCCGATTCAATACATCGTCCTCCAGCCGACTTGTCTCCATGGGTCTATTGCTGCCTCGGGTACCTTATGGCCGTTCTGCTGTGAGTCAAAGTCTTTCGAATCGGACGAAAAACTGATAGTGAATTGTAACGGTAAGGGCCACCTAATGACGATGGATCACTCAAATTGCATCCCGATTCAATACATCGTCCTCCAGCAGACTTGTCTTCACGGGTCTATTGCTGCCTCGGGCACCTTATGGCCGTTCTGCTGTGAGTCAAAGATTTTCGAATCTGACGAAAAACTGATAGTGAATTGTAACGTTCACGGCCTGCTAATGACGATGGAACACTCAAATTGCGTCCCGATTCAATACATCGTCCTCCAGCAGACTTGTCTCCATGGGTCTATTGCTGCCTCGGGCACCATATGGCCGTTCTGCTGTGAGTCAAAGATTTGCGAATCTGACGAAAAACTGATAGTAACATTCAGGGCCATCTAATGACGATGGATCATTCAAATTGCGTCCCGATTCAATACATCGTCCTCCAGCCGACTTGTCTCCATGGGTCTATTGCTTCCTCGGGCACCTTATGGCCGTTCTGCTGTGACTCAAAGAATTTCGAATCGGACGAAAAACTGATAGTGAATTGTAACATTCAGGGCCACCTAATGACGAAGGATCACTCAAATTGCGTCCCGATTCAATACATCGTCCTCCAGCCGACTTATCTCCATGGGTCTATTGCTGCCTCGGGCACGTTATGCCCGTTCTGCTGTGAGTCAAAGATTTTCGAATCGGACGAAAAACTGATAGTGAATTGTAACATTCAGGGCCACCTAATGACGATGGATCACTCAAATTGCGTCCCGATTCAATACATAGTCCTCCAGCAGACATGTCTCCATGGGTCTATTGCTGCCTCGGGCACCTTATGTCCGTTCTGCTGTGGGTCAAAGATTTTCGGATCGGACGAAAAACTGATAGTGAATTGTAACATTCAGGGCCACCTAATGACGACGGATGACTCAAATTGCGTCCCGATTCAATACATCGTCCTCCAGCCGAATTGTCTCCATGGGTCTATTGCTGCCTCGGGCACGTTAAGGCCGTTCTGCTGTGAGTCAAAGATTTTCGAATCTGACGAAAAACTGATAGTGAATTGTAGCATTCGGGGCCACCTAATGACGATGGATCACTCAAATTGAGTCCCGATTCAATACATCGTCCTCCAGCTGACTTGTCTCCATGGGTCCATTGCTGCCTCGGGCACCTTATGGCCGTTCTGCTGTGAGTCAAAGTTTTTCGAATCGGACGAAAAACTGATTGTGAATTGTAACGTTCAGGGCCACCTAATGACGATGGAAAACTCAAATTGCGTCCAGATTCAATACATCGTCCTCCAGCCGACTTGTCTCCATGGGTCTATTGCTGCCTCGGGCACCTTATTGCAGTTCTGCTGTGACTCAAAGATTTTCGAATCTGACGAAAAACTGATAGCGAATTGTAACTTTCAGGGCCTCCTAATGACGATGGAACACTCAAATTGCGTCCCGATTCAATACATCGTCCTCCAGCCGACTTGTCTCCATGGGTCTATTGCTGACTCGGGCACCTTATGGCCGTTCTGCTGTGAGTAAAAGTCTTTCGAATCGGACGAAAAACTGATAGTGAATTGTAACGTTCAGGGCCACCTAATGACGATGGAAAACTCAAATTGCGTCCAGATTCAATACATAGCCCTCCAGCCGACTTGTCTCCATGGGCCTATTGCTGCCTCGGGCACCTTATTGCCGTTCTGCTGTGACTCAAAAATTTTCGAATCGGACGAAAAACTGATAGTGAATTGTAACATTCGGGGCCACCTAATGACGATGGATCACTCAAATTGCGTCCCGATTCAATACATCGTCCTCCAGCCGACTTGTCTCCATGGGTCTATTGCTGCCTCGGGCACCTTATGGCCGTTTTGCTGTGAGTCAAAGATTTTCGGATCTGACGAAAAACTGATAGTGAATTGTAACATTCAGGGCCACCTAATGACGATGGATCACTCAAATTGCGTCGCGATTCAATACATCGTCCTCCAGCCGACTTGTCTCCAAGGGTCTATTGCTGCCTCGGGCACCTTATGGCCGTTCTGCTGTGACTCAAAGATTTTCGAATCGGACGAAAAACTGATAGTGAATTGTAACGTTCAGGACCACCAAATGACGATGGAACACTCAAATTGCGTCCCGATTCAATACCTCGTGCTCCAGCAGACTTGTCTCCATGGGTCTATTGCTGCCTCGGGCACCTTATGGCCGTTCTGCTGTGAGTCAAAGATTTTCGGATCGGACGAAAAACTGATAGTGAATTGTAACATTCAGGGCCACCTAATGTCGAGGGATCACTCAAATTGCGTCCCGATTCAATACATCGTCCTCCAGCCGACTTGTCTTCATGGGTCTATTGCTGCCTCGGGCACCTTATTTCCGTTCTGCTGTGAGTCAAAGATTTTCGAATCTGACGAAAAACTGATAGTGAATTGTAACATTCGGGGCCACCTAATGACGATGGATCACTCAAATTGCGTCCCGATTCAATACATCGTCCTCCAGCCGACTTGTCTCCATGGGTCTATTGCTGCCTCGGGCACCTTATGGCCGTTCTGCTGTGAGTCAAAGTTTTTCGAATCGGACGAAAAACTGATAGTGAATTGTAACGTTCAGGGCCAACTCAAATTTCGTCCAGATTCAATACATCGTCCTCCAGCCGACTTGTCTCCATGGGTCTATTGCTGCCTCGGGCACCTTATGGCCGTTCTGCTGTGACTCAAAGATTTTCGAATCGGACGAGAAACTGATAGTGAATTGTAACATTCGGGGCCACCTAATGACGATGGATCACTCAAATGGCGTCCCGATTCAATACCTCGTGCTCCAGCAGACTTGTCTCCATGGGTCTATTGCTGCCTCGGGCACCTTATGGCCGTTCTGCTGTGAGTCAAAGATTTTCGGATCGGACGAAAAACTGATAGTGAATTGTAACATTCAGGGCCACCTGATGACGAGGGATCACTCAAATTGCGTCCCGATTCAATACATCGTCCTCCAGCCGACTTGTCTCCATGGGTCTATTGCTGCCTCGGGCACCTTATGGCCGTCCTGCTGTGAGTCAAAGATTTGCGAATCTGACGAAAAATTGATAGTAAAATTCAGGGCCACCTAATGACGATGGATCATTCAAATTGCGTCCCGATTCAATACATCGTCCTCCAGCCGACTTGTCTCCATGGGTCTATTGCTTCCTCGGGCACCTTATGGCCGTTCTGCTGTGACTCAAAGACTTTCGAATCGGACGAAAAACTCATAGTGAATTGTAACGTTCAGGGCCTCCTAATGACGATGGAACACTCAAATTGCGTCCCGATTCAATACATCGTCCTCCAGCAGACTTGTCTTCATGGGTACCTCGGGCACCTTATGGCCGTTCTGGCGTGAGTCAAAGATTTTCGAATCTGACGAAAAACAGATAGTGAATTGTAACATTCAGGGCCACCTAATGACGATGGATCACTCAAATTGCGTCCCGATACAATACATCGTCTTCCAGCCGACTTGTCTCCATGGGTCTATTGCTGCCTCGGGCACCTTATGGCCGTTCTGCTGTGACTCAAAGATTTTCGAATCTGACGAAAAACTGATAGTGAATTGTAACATTCAGGGCCACCTAATGACGATGGAACACTCAAATTGCGTCCCGATTCAATACATCGTCCTCCAGCAGACTTGTCTCCATGGGTCTATTGCTGCCTCGGGCACCTTATAGCCGTTCTGCTGTGAGTCAAAAATTTTCGAATCGGACGAAAAACTGACAGTGAATTGTAACTTTCAGGGCCACATAATGACGATGGATCACTCAAATTGCGTCCCGATTCAATACATCGTCCTCCAGCCGACTTGTCCCATGGGTCTATTGCTGCCTCGGGCACCTTATGGCCGTTCTGCTGTGAGTCAAAGATTTTCGAATCGGACGAAAAACTGATAGTGAATTGTAACGTTCAGGGCCACCTAATGACGATGGATCACTCAAATTGCGTCCCGATTCAATACATCGTCCTCCAGCAGAATTGTCTCCATGGGTCTATTGCTGCCTCGGGCACCTTATGGTCGTTCTCCCGTGAGTCTAGATTTTCGATTCGGACGAAAAACTGATAGTGAATTGTAACATTCAGGGCCACCTAATGACGATGGATCACTCAAATTGCGTCCCGATACAATACATCGTCCTCCAGCAGACTTGTCTCCAGGGGTCTATTGCTGCCTCGGGCACCTTATAGCCGTTCTGCTGTGAGTCAAAAATTTTCGAATCGGACGAAAAACTGACAGTGAATTGTAACTTTCAGGGCCACCTAATGACGATGGATCACTCAAATTGCGTCCCGATTCAATACATCGTCCTCCAGCCGACTTGTCTCCATGGGTCTATTGCTGCCTTGGGCACCTTATGGCCGTTCTGCTGTGAGTCAAAGATTTTCGAATCGGACGAAAAACAGATAGTGAATTGTAACGTTCAGGGCCACCTAATGACGATGGATCACTCAAATTGCGTCCCGATTCAATACATCGTCCACCAGCAGACTTGCCTCCATGGGTCTATTGCTGCCTCGGGCACCTTATGGTCGTTCTCCCGTGAGTCTAGATTTTCGAATCGGACGAAAAACTGATAGTGAATTGTAACGTTCAGGGCCTCCTAATGACGATGGAACACTCAAATTGCGTCCCGATTCAATACCTCGTGGTCCAGCAGACTTGTCTCCATGGGTCTATTGCTGCCTAGGGCACCTTATGGCCGTTCTGCTGTGAGTCAAAGATTTTCGGATCGGACGAAAAACTGATAGTGAATTGTAACGTTCAGGGCCACCTAATGACGATGGATCACTCAAATTGCGTCCCGATTCAATACATCGTCCTCCAGCCGACTTGTCTCCATGGGTCTATTGCTGCCTCGGGCACCTTATGGCCGTTCTGCTGTGAGTCAAAGTTTTTCGAATCGGACGAAAAACTGATAGTGAATTGTAACGTTCACGGCCTCCTAATGACGATGGAACACTCAAATTGCGTCCCGATTCAATACATCGTCCTCCAGCAGACTTGTCTCCATGGGTCTATTGCTGCCTCGGGCACCATATGGCCGTTCTGCTGTGAGTCAAAGATTTGCGAATCTGACGAAAAACTGATAGTAACATTCAGGGCCATCTAATGACGATGGATCATTCAAATTGCGTCCCGATTCAATACATCGTCCTCCAGCCGACTTGTCTCCATGGGTCTATTGCTTCCTCGGGCACCTTATGGCCGTTCTGCTGTGACTCAAAGAATTTCGAATCGGACGAAAAACTGATAGTGAATTGTAACATTCAGGGCCACCTAATGACGAGGGATCACTCAAATTGCGTCCCGATTCAATACATCGTCCTCCAGCCGACTTATCTCCAAGGGTCTATTGCTGACTCGGGCACGTTATGGCCGTTCTGCTGTGAGTCAAAGATTTTCGAATCTGACGAAAAACTGATAGTGAATTGCAACATTCGGGGCCACCTAATGACGATGGAACACTCAAATTGCGTCCCGATTCAATACATCGTCCTCCAGCTGACTTGTCTCCATGGGTCTATTGCTGCCTCGGGCACCTTATGGCCGTTCTGCTGTGAGTCAAAGATTTTCGAATCGGACGAAAAACTGATAGTGAATTGTAACATTCAGGGCCACCTAATGACGATGGATCACTCAAATTGCGTCCCGATTCAATACATAGTCCTCCAGCAGACATGTCTCCTTGGGTCTATTGCTGCCTCGGGCACCTTATGTCCGTTCTGCTGTGGGTCAAAAATTTTCGGATCGGACGAAAAACTGATAGTGAATTGTAACATTCAGGGCCACCTAATGACGAGGGATCACTCAAATTGCGTCCCGATTCAATACATCGTCCTCCAGCCGAATTGTCTCCATGGGTCTATTGCTGCCTCGGGCACGTTATGGCCGTTCTGCTGTGAGTCAAAGATTTTCGAATCTGACGAAAAACTGATAGTGAATTGTAGCATTCGGGGCCACCTAATGACGATGGATCACTCAAATTGCGTCCCGATTCAATACATCGTCCTCCAGCTGACTTGTCTCCATGGGTCCATTGCTGCCTCGGGCACCTTATGGCCGTTCTGCTGTGAGTCAAAGTTTTTCGAATCGGACGAAAAACTGATAGTGAATTGTAACGTTCAGGGCCACCTAATGACGATGGAAAACTCAAATTGCGTCCAGATTCAATACATCGTCCTCCAGCCGACTTGTCTCCATGGGTCTATTGCTGCCTCGGGCACCTTATTGCAGTTCTGCTGTGACTCAAAGATTTTCGAATCTGACGAAAAACTGATAGCGAATTGTAACTTTCAGGGCCTCCTAATGACGATGGAACACTCAAATTTCGTCCCGATTCAATACATCGTCCTCCAGCCGACTTGTCTCCATGGGTCTATTGCTGCCTCGGGCACCTTATGGCCGTTCTGCTGTGAGTCAAAGATTTTCGAATCGGACGAAAAACTGATAGTGAATTGTAACGTTCAGGGCCACCTAATGACGATGGATCACTCAAATTGCGTCCCGATTCAATACATCGTCCACCAGCAGACTTGCCTCCATGGGTCTATTCCTGCCTCGGGCACCTTATGGTCGTTCTCCCGTGAGTCTAGATTTTCGAATCGGACGAAAAACTGATAGTGAATTGTAACGTTCAGGGCCTCCTGATGACGATGGAACACTCAAATTGCGTCCCGATTCAATACATCGTCCTCCAGCAGACTTGTCTCCATGGGTCTATTGCTGCCTCGGGCACCATATGGCCGTTCTGCTGTGAGTCAAAGATTTGCGAATCTGACGAAAAAATGATAGTAACATTCAGGGCCATCTAATGACGATGGATGATTCAAATTGCGTCCCGATTCAATACATCGTCCTCCAGCCGACTTGTCTCCATGGGTCTATTGCTTCCTCGGGCACCTTATGGCCGTTCTGCTGTGACTCAAAGAATTTCGAATCGGACGAAAAACTGATAGTGAATTGTAACATTCAGGGCCACCTAATGACGAGGGATCACTCAAATTGCGTCCCGATTCAATACATCGTCCTCCAGCCGACTAATCTCCATGGGTCTATTGCTGCCTCGGGCACGTTATGGCCGTTCTGCTGTGAGTCAAAGATTTTCGAATCTGACGAAAAACTGATAGTGAATTGTAACATTCGGGGCCACCTAATGACGATGGATCACTCAAATGGCGTCCCGATTCAATACCTCGTGCTCCAGCAGACTTGTCTCCATGGGTCTATTGCTGCCTCGGGCACCTTATGGCCGTTCTGCTGTGAGTCAAAGATTTTCGGATCGGACGAAAAACTGATAGTGAATTGTAACATTCAGGGCCACCTGATGACGAGGGATCACTCAAATTGCGTCCCGATTCAATACATCGTCCTCCAGCCGACTTGTCTCCATGGGTCTATTGCTGCCTCGGGCACCTTATGGCCGTCCTGCTGTGAGTCAAAGATTTGCGAATCTGACGAAAAATTGATAGTAAAATTCAGGGCCACCTAATGACGATGGATCATTCAAATTGCGTCCCGATTCAATACATCGTCCTCCAGCCGACTTGTCTCCATGGGTCTATTGCTTCCTCGGGCACCTTATGGCCGTTCTGCTGTGACTCAAAGACTTTGGAATCGGACGAAAAACTCATAGTGAATTGTAACGTTCAGGGCCTCCTAATGACGATGGAACACTCAAATTGCGTCCCGATTCAATACATCGTCCTCCAGCAGACTTGTCTTCATGGGTACCTCGGGCACCTTATGGCCGTTCTGGCGTGAGTCAAAGATTTTCGAATCTGACGAAAAACAGATAGTGAATTGTAACATTCAGGGCCACCTAATGACGATGGATCACTCAAATTGCGTCCCGATACAATACATCGTCCTCCAGCCGACTTGTCTCCATGGGTCTATTGCTGCCTCGGGCACCTTATGGCCGTTCTGCTGTGACTCAAAGATTTTCGAATCTGACGAAAAACTGATAGTGAATTGTAACATTCAGGGCCACCTAATGACGATGGAACACTCAAATTGCGTCCCGATTCAATACATCGTCCTCCAGCAGACTTGTCTCCATGGGTCTATTGCTGCCTCGGGCACCTTATAGCCGTTCTGCTGTGAGTCAAAAATTTTCGAATCGGACGAAAAACTGACAGTGAATTGTAACTTTCAGGGCCACCTAATGACGATGGATCACTCAAATTGCGTCCCGATTCAATACACCGTCCTCCAGCCGACTTGTCTCCATGGGTCTATTGCTGCCTCGGGCACCTTATGGCCGTTCTGCTGTGAGTCAAAGATTTTCGAATCGGACGAAAAACTGATAGTGAATTGTAACGTTCAGGGCCACCTAATGACGATGGATCACTCAAATTGCGTCCCGATTCAATACATCGTCCTCCAGCAGAATTGTCTCCATGGGTTTATTGCTGCCTCGGGCACCTTATGGTCGTTCTCCCGTGAGTCTAGATTTTCGATTCGGACGAAAAACTGATAGTGAATTGTAACATTCAGGGCCACCTAATGACGATGGATCACTCAAATTGCGTCCCGATACAATACATCGTCCTCCAGCAGACTTGTCTCCAGGGGTCTATTGCTGCCTCGGGCACCTTATAGCCGTTCTGCTGTGAGTCAAAAATTTTCGAATCGGACGAAAAACTGACAGTGAATTGTAACTTTCAGGGCCACCTAATGACGATGGATCACTCAAATTGCGTCCCGATTCAATACATCGTCCTCCAGCCGACTTGTCTCCATGGGTCTATTGCTGCCTTGGGCACCTTATGGCCGTTCTGCTGTGAGTCAAAGATTTTCGAATCGGACGAAAAACAGATAGTGAATTGTAACGTTCAGGGCCACCTAATGACGATGGATCACTCAAATTGCGTCCCGATTCAATACATCGTCCACCAGCAGACTTGCCTCCATGGGTCTATTGCTGCCTCGGGCACCTTATGGTCGTTCTCCCGTGAGTCTAGATTTTCGAATCGGACGAAAAACTGATAGTGAATTGTAACGTTCAGGGCCTCCTAATGACGATGGAACACTCAAATTGCGTCCCGATTCAATACCTCGTGGTCCAGCAGACTTGTCTCCATGGGTCTATTGCTGCCTAGGGCACCTTATGGCCGTTCTGCTGTGAGTCAAAGATTTTCGGATCGGACGAAAAACTGATAGTGAATTGTAACGTTCAGGGCCACCTAATGACGATGGATCACTCAAATTGCGTCCCGATTCAATACATCGTCCTCCAGTCGACTTGTCTCCATGGGTCTATTGCTGCCTCGGGCACCTTATGGCCGTTCTGCTGTGAGTCAAAGTTTTTCGAATCGGACGAAAAACTGATAGTGAATTGTAACGTTCACGGCCTCCTAATGACGATGGAACACTCAAATTGCGTCCAGATTCAATACATCGTCCTCCAGCAGACTTGTCTCCATGGGTCTATTGCTGCCTCGGGCACCATATGGCCGTTCTGCTGTGAGTCAAAGATTTGCGAATCTGACGAAAAACTGATAGTAACATTCAGGGCCATCTAATGACGATGGATCATTCAAATTGCGTCCCGATTCAATACATCGTCCTCCAGCCGACTTGTCTCCATGGGTCTATTGCTTCCTCGGGCACCTTATGGCCGTTCTGCTGTGACTCAAAGAATTTCGAATCGGACGAAAAACTGATAGTGAATTGTAACATTCAGGGCCACCTAATGACGAGGGATCACTCAAATTGCGTCCCGATTCAATACATCGTCCTCCAGCCGACTTATCTCCATGGGTCTATTGCTGCCTCGGGCACGTTATGGCCGTTCTGCTGTGAGTCAAAGATTTTCGAATCTGACGAAAAACTGATAGTGAATTGCAACATTCGGGGCCACCTAATGACGATGGAACACTCAAATTGCGTCCCGATTCAATACATCGTCCTCCAGCAGACTTGTCTCCATGGGTCTATTGCTGCCTCGGGCACCTTATGGCCGTTCTGCTGTGAGTCAAAGATTTTCGAATCGGACGAAAAACTGATAGTGAATTGTAACATTCAGGGCCACCTAATGACGATGGATCACTCAAATTGCGTCCCGATTCAATACATAGTCCTCCAGCAGACATGTCTCCTTGGGTCTATTGCTGCCTCGGGCACCTTATGTCCGTTCTGCTGTGGGTCAAAAATTTTCGGATCGGACGAAAAACTGATAGTGAATTGTAACATTCAGGGCCACCTAATGACGAGGGATCACTCAAATTGCGTCCCGATTCAATACATCGTCCTCCAGCCGAATTGTCTCCATGGGTCTATTGCTGCCTCGGGCACGTTATGGCCGTTCTGCTGTGAGTCAAAGATTTTCGAATCTGACGAAAAACTGATAGTGAATTGTAGCATTCGGGGCCACCTAATGACGATGGATCACTCAAATTGCGTCCCGATTCAATACATCGTCCTCCAGCTGACTTGTCTCCATGGGTCCATTGCTGCCTCGGGCACCTTATGGCCGTTCTGCTGTGAGTCAAAGTTTTTCGAATCGGACGAAAAACTGATAGTGAATTGTAACGTTCAGGGCCACCTAATGACGATGGAAAACTCAAATTGCGTCCAGATTCAATACATCGTCCTCCAGCCGACTTGTCTCCATGGGTCTATTGCTGCCTCGGGCACCTTATTGCAGTTCTGCTGTGACTCAAAGATTTTCGAATCTGACGAAAAACTGATAGCGAATTGTAACTTTCAGGGCCTCCTAATGACGATGGAACACTCAAATTTCGTCCCGATTCAATACATCGTCCTCCAGCCGACTTGTCTCCATGGGTCTATTGCTGCCTCGGGCACCTTATGGCCGTTCTGCTGTGAGTCAAAGATTTTCGAATCGGACGAAAAACTGATAGTGAATTGTAACGTTCAGGGCCACCTAATGACGATGGATCACTCAAATTGCGTCCCGATTCAATACATCGTCCACCAGCAGACTTGCCTCCATGGGTCTATTCCTGCCTCGGGCACCTAATGGTCGTTCTCCCGTGAGTCTAGATTTTCGAATCGGACGAAAAACTGATAGTGAATTGTAACGTTCAGGGCCTCCTGATGACGATGGAACACTCAAATTGCGTCCCGATTCAATACATCGTCCTCCAGCAGACTTGTCTCCATGGGTCTATTGCTGCCTCGGGCACCATATGGCCGTTCTGCTGTGAGTCAAAGATTTGCGAATCTGACGAAAAAATGATAGTAACATTCAGGGCCATCTAATGACGATGGATGATTCAAATTGCGTCCCGATTCAATACATCGTCCTCCAGCCGACTTGTCTCCATGGGTCTATTGCTTCCTCGGGCACCTTATGGCCGATCTGCTGTGACTCAAAGAATTTCGAATCGGACGAAAAACTGATAGTGAATTGTAACATTCAGGGCCACCTAATGACGAGGGATCACTCAAATTGCGTCCCGATTCAATACATCGTCCTCCAGCCGACTAATCTCCATGGGTCTATTGCTGCCTCGGGCACGTTATGGCCGTTCTGCTGTGAGTCAAAGATTTTCGAATCTGACGAAAAACTGATAGTGAATTGTAACATTCGGGGCCACCTAATGACGATGGATCACTCAAATTGCGTCCCGATTCAATACATTGTCCTCCAGCCGACTTGTCTCCATGGGTCTATTGCTGCCTCGGGCACCTTATGGCCGTTCTGCTGTGAGTAAAAGTTTTTCGAATCGGACGAAAAACTGATAGTGAATTGTAACGTTCAGGGCCACCTAATGACGATGGAAAACTCAAATTGCGTCCAGATTCAATACATAGCCCTCCAGCCGACTTGTCTCCATGGGCCTATTGCTGCCTCGGGCACCTTATTGCCGTTCTGCTGTGACTCAAAGATTTTCGAATCTGACGAAAAACTGATAGTGAATTGTAACTTTCAGGGCCTCCTAATGACGATGGAACACTCAAATTGCGTCCCGATTCAATACATCGTCCTCCAGCAGACATGTCTTCACGGGTCTATTGCTGCCTCGGGCACCTTATTGCCGTTTTGCTGTGAGTCAAAGATTTTCGAATCTGACGAAAAACGGATAGTGAATTGTAACGTTCAGAGCCTCCTAATGACGATGGAACACTCAAACTGCGTCCCGATTCAATACATCGTCCTCCAGCAGACTTGTCTCCATGGGTCTATTGCTGCCTCGGGCACCTTATGGCCGTTCTGCTGTGAGTCAAAGATTTTCGAATCTGACGAAAAACTGATAGTGAATTGTAACATTTAGGGCCACCTAATGACGATGGATCACTCAAATTTCGCCCCTTTCAATACATCGTCCTCCAGCCGACTTGTCTCCATGGGTCTATTGCTGCCTCGGGCACCTTATGGCCGTTCTGCTATGACTCAAAGATTTTCAAATCGGACGAAAAACTGATAGTGAATTGTAACATTGAGGGCCACCTAATGACGATGGATCATTCAAACTGCGTCCCGATTCAATACATCGTCCTCCAGCAGACTTGTCTCCATGGGTCTATTGCTTCCTCGGGCACTTTATGGCCGTTCTGCTGTGACTCAAAGATTTTCGAATCGGACGAAAGACTGATAGTGAATTGTAACGTTCAGGGCCTCCTAATGACGATGGAACACTCAAATTGCGTCCCGATTCAATACATCGTCCTCCAGCAGACTTGACTTCATGGGTCTATTGCTGCCTCGGGCACCTTATGGCCGTTCTGGCGTGAGTCAAAAATTTTCGAATCTGACGAAAAACAGATAGTGAATTGTAACATTCAGGGCCACCTAATGACGATGGATCACTCAAATTGCGTCCCGATTCAATTCATCGTCCTCCAGCAGACTTGTCTTCACGGGTCTTTTGCTGCCTCGGTCACCTTATGGCCGTTCTGCTGTGAGTCAAAGATTTGCGAATCTGACGAAAAACTGATAGTAACATTCAGGGCCACCTAATGACGATGGATCACTCAAATTCCGTCCCGATACAATACATCGTCCTCCAGCAGACTTGTCTCCAGGGGTCTATTGCTGCCTCGGGCACCTTATGGCCGTTCAGCTGTGACTCAAAGATTTTCGAATCTGACGAAAAACTGATAGCGAATTGTAACTTTCAGGGCCTCCTAATGACGATGGAACACTCAAATTGCGTCCCGATTCAATACATCGTCCTCCAGCCGACTTGTCTCCATGGGTCTATTGCTGCCTTGGGCACCTTATGGCCGTTCTGCTGTGAGTCAAAGATTTTCGAATCGGGCGAAAAACTGATAGTGAATTGTAACGTTCAGGGCCACCTAATGACGATGGATCACTCAAATTGCGTCCCGATTCAATACATCGTCCACCAGCAGACTTGCCTCCATGGGTCTATTGCTGCATCGGGCACCTTATGGTCGTTCTCCCGTGAGTCTAGATTTTCGAATCGGACGAAAAACTGATAGTGAATTGTAACGTTCAGGGCCTCCTAATGACGATGGAACACTCAAATTGCGTCCCGATTCAATACCTCGTGGTCCAGCAGACTTGTCTCCATGGGTCTATTGCTGCCTAGGGCACCTTATGGCCGTTCTGCTGTGAGTCAAAGATTTTCGAATCGGACGAAAAACTGATAGTGAATTGTAACGTTCAGGGCCACCTAATGACGATGGATCACTCAAATTGCGTCCCGATTCAATACATCGTCCTCCAGCCGACTTGTCTCCATGGGTCTATTGCTGCCTCGGGCACCTTATGGCCGTTCTGCTGTGAGTCAAAGTTTTTCGAATCGGACGAAAAACTGATAGTGAATTGTAACGGTCAGGGCCACCTAATGACGATGGATCACTCAAATTGCATCCCGATTCAATACATCGTCCTCCAGCAGACTTGTCTTCACGGGTCTATTGCTGCCTCGGGCACCTTATGGCCGTTCTGCTGTGAGTCAAAGATTTTCGAATCTGACGAAAAACTGATAGTGAATTGTAACGTTCACGGCCTCCTAATGACGATGGAACACTCAAATTGCGTCCCGATTCAATACATCGTCCTCCAGCAGACTTGTCTCCATGGGTCTATTGCTGCCTCGGGCACCATATGGCCGTTCTGCTGTGAGTCAAAGATTTGCGAATCTGACGAAAAACTGATAGTAACATTCAGGGCCATCTAATGACGATGGATCATTCAAATTGCGTCCCGATTCAATACATCGTCCTCCAGCCGACTTGTCTCCATGGGTCTATTGCTTCCTCGGGCACCTTATGGCCGTTCTGCTGTGACTCAAAGAATTTCGAATCGGACGAAAAACTGATAGTGAATTGTAACATTCAGGGCCACCTAATGACGACGGATCACTCAAATTGCGTCCCGATTCAATACATCGTCCTCCAGCCGACTTATCTCCATGGGTCTATTGCTGCCTCGGGCACGTTATGGCCGTTCTGCTATGAGTCAAAGATTTTCGAATCTGACGAAAAACTGATAGTGAATTGTAACATTCGGGGCCACCTAATGACGATGGATCACTCAAATTGCGTCCCGATTCAATACATCGTCCTCCAGCCGACTTGTCTCCATGGGTCTATTGCTGCCTCGGGCACCTTATGGCCGTTCTGCTGTGAGTAAAAGTTTTTCGAATCGGACGAAAAACTGATAGTTAATTGTAACGTTCAGGGCCACCTAATGACGATGGAAAACTCAAATTGCGTCCAAATTCAATACATAGCCCTCCAGCCGACTTGTCTCCATGGGCCTATTGCTGCCTCGGGCACCTTATTGCCGTCCTGCTGTGACTCAAAGATTTTCGAATCTGACGAAAAACTGATAGTGAATTGTAACTTTCAGGGCCTCCTAATGACGATGGAACACTCAAATTGCGTTCCGATTCAATACATCGTCCTCCAGCAGACATGTCTTCACGGGTCTATTGCTGCCTCGGGCACCTTATGGCCGTTTTGCTGTGAGTCAAAGATTTTCGAATCTGACGAAAAACGGATAGTGAATTGTAACGTTCAGAGCCTCCTAATGACGATGGAACACTCAAACTGCGTCCCGATTCAATACATCGTCCTCCAGCAGACTTGTCTCCATGGGTCTATTGCTGCCTCGGGCACCTTATGGCCGTTCTGCTGTGAGTCAAAGATTTTCGAATCTGACGAAAAACTGATAGTGAATTGTAACATTTAGGGCCACCTAATGACGATGGATCACTCAAATTTCGCCCCTTTCAATACATCGTCCTCCAGCCGACTTGTCTCCATGGGTCTATTGCTGCCTCGGGCACCTTATGGCCGTTCTGCTATGACTCAAAGATTTTCAAATCGGACGAAAAACTGATAGTGAATTGTAACATTGAGGGCCACCTAATGACGATGGATCATTCAAACTGCGTCCCGATTCAATACATCGTCCTCCAGCAGACTTGTCTCCATGGGTCTATTGCTTCCTCGGGCACTTTATGGCCGTTCTGCTGTGACTCAAAGATTTTCGAATCGGACGAAAGACTGATAGTGAATTGTAACGTTCAGGGCCTCCTAATGACGATGGAACACTCAAATTGCGTCCCGATTCAATACATCGTCCTCCAGCAGACTTGACTTCATGGGTCTATTGCTGCCTCGGGCACCTTATGGCCGTTCTGGCGTGAGTCAAAAATTTTCGAATCTGACGAAAAACAGATAGTGAATTGTAACATTCAGGGCCACCTAATGACGATGGATCACTCAAATTGCGTCCCGATTCAATTCATCGTCCTCCAGCAGACTTGTCTTCACGGGTCTTTTGCTGCCTCGGTCACCTTATGGCCGTTCTGCTGTGAGTCAAAGATTTGCGAATCTGACGAAAAACTGATAGTAACATTCAGGGCCACCTAATGACGATGGATCACTCAAATTCCGTCCCGATACAATACATCGTCCTCCAGCAGACTTGTCTCCAGGGGTCTATTGCTGCCTCGGGCACCTTATGGCCGTTCAGCTGTGACTCAAAGATTTTCGAATCTGACGAAAAACTGATAGCGAATTGTAACTTTCAGGGCCTCCTAATGACGATGGAACACTCAAATTGCGTCCCGATTCAATACATCGTCCTCCAGCCGACTTGTCTCCATGGGTCTATTGCTGCCTTGGGCACCTTATGGCCGTTCTGCTGTGAGTCAAAGATTTTCGAATCGGGCGAAAAACTGATAGTGAATTGTAACGTTCAGGGCCACCTAATGACGATGGATCACTCAAATTGCGTCCCGATTCAATACATCGTCCACCAGCAGACTTGCCTCCATGGGTCTATTGCTGCATCGGGCACCTTATGGTCGTTCTCCCGTGAGTCTAGATTTTCGAATCGGACGAAAAACTGATAGTGAATTGTAACGTTCAGGGCCTCCTAATGACGATGGAACACTCAAATTGCGTCCCGATTCAATACCTCGTGGTCCAGCAGACTTGTCTCCATGGGTCTATTGCTGCCTAGGGCACCTTATGGCCGTTCTGCTGTGAGTCAAAGATTTTCGAATCGGACGAAAAACTGATAGTGAATTGTAACGTTCAGGGCCACCTAATGACGATGGATCACTCAAATTGCGTCCCGATTCAATACATCGTCCTCCAGCCGACTTGTCTCCATGGGTCTATTGCTGCCTCGGGCACCTTATGGCCGTTCTGCTGTGAGTCAAAGTTTTTCGAATCGGACGAAAAACTGATAGTGAATTGTAACGGTCAGGGCCACCTAATGACGATGGATCACTCAAATTGCATCCCGATTCAATACATCGTCCTCCAGCAGACTTGTCTTCACGGGTCTATTGCTGCCTCGGGCACCTTATGGCCGTTCTGCTGTGAGTCAAAGATTTTCGAATCTGACGAAAAACTGATAGTGAATTGTAACGTTCACGGCCTCCTAATGACGATGGAACACTCAAATTGCGTCCCGATTCAATACATCGTCCTCCAGCAGACTTGTCTCCATGGGTCTATTGCTGCCTCGGGCACCATATGGCCGTTCTGCTGTGAGTCAAAGATTTGCGAATCTGACGAAAAACTGATAGTAACATTCAGGGCCATCTAATGACGATGGATCATTCAAATTGCGTCCCGATTCAATACATCGTCCTCCAGCCGACTTGTCTCCATGGGTCTATTGCTTCCTCGGGCACCTTGTGGCCGTTCTGCTGTGACTCAAAGAATTTCGAATCGGACGAAAAACTGATAGTGAATTGTAACATTCAGGGCCACCTAATGACGAGGGATCACTCAAATTGCGTCCCGATTCAATACATCGTCCTCCAGCCGACATATCTCCATGGGTCTATTGCTGCCTCGGGCACGTTATGGCCGTTCTGCTGTGAGTCAAAGATTTTCGAATCTGACGAAAAACTGATAGTGAATTGTAACATTCGGGGCCACCTAATGACGATGGAACACTCAAATTGCGTCCCGATTCAATACATCGTCCTCCAGCAGACTTGTCTCCATGGGTCTATTGCTGCCTCGGGCACCTTATGGCCGTTCTGCTGTGAGTCAAAGATTTTCGAATCGGACGAAAAACTGATAGTGAATTGTAACATTCAGGGCCACCTAATGACGATGGATCACTCAAATTGCGTCCCGATTCAATACATAGTCCTCCAGCAGACATGTCTCCATGGGTCTATTGCTGCCTCGGGCACCTTATGTCCGTTCTGCTGTGGGTCAAAGATTTTCGGATCGGACGAAAAACTGATAGTGAATTGTAACATTCAGGGCCACCTAATGACGAGGGATCACTCAAATTGCGTCCCGATTCAATACATCGTCCTCCAGCCGAATTGTCTCCATGGGTCTATTGCTGCCTCGGGCACGTTATGGCCGTTCTGCTGTGAGTCAAAGATTTTCGAATCTGACGAAAAACTGATAGTGAATTGTAGCATTCGGAGCCACCTAATGACGATGGATCACTCAAATTGCGTCCCGATTCAATACATCGTCCTCCAGCTGACTTGTCTCCATGGGTCCATTGCTGCCTCGGGCACCTTATGGCCGTTCTGCTGTGAGTCAAAGTTTTTCGAATCGGACGAAAAACTGATAGTGAATTGTAACGTTCAGGGCCACCTAATGACGATGGAAAACTCAAATTGCGTCCAGATTCAATACATCGTCCTCCAGCCGACTTGTCTCCATGGGTCTATTGCTGCCTCGGGCACCTTATTGCAGTTCTGCTGTGACTCAAAGATTTTCGAATCTGACGAAAAACTGATAGCGAATTGTAACTTTCAGGGCCTCCTAATGACGATGGAACACTCAAATTGCGTCCCGATTCAATACATCGTCCTCCAGCCGACTTGTCTCCATGGGTCTATTGCTGCCTTGGGCACCTTATGGCCGTTCTGCTGTGAGTCAAAGATTTTCGAATCGGACGAAAAACTGATAGTGAATTGTAACGTTCAGGGCCACCTAATGACGATGGATCACTCAAATTGCGTCCCAATTCAATACATCGTCCACCAGCAGACTTGCCTCCATGGGTCTATTCCTGCCTCGGGCACCTTATGGTCGTTCTCCCGTGAGTCTAGATTTTCGAATCGGACGAAAAACTGATAGTGAATTGTAACGTTCAGGGCCTCCTGATGACGATGGAACACTCAAATTGCGTCCCGATTCAATACCTCGTGGTCCAGCAGACTTGTCTCCATGGGTCTATTGCTGCCTAGGGCACCTTATGGCCGTTCTGCTGTGAGTCAAAGATTTTCGAATCGGACGAAAAACTGATAGTGAATTGTAACGTTCAGGGCCACCTAATGACGATGGATCACTCAAATTGCGTCCCGATTCAATACATCGTCCGCCAGCCGACTTGTCTCCATGGGTCTATTGCTGCCTCGGGCACCTTATGGCCGTTCTGCTGTGAGTCAAAGTTTTTCGAATCGGACGAAAAACTGATAGTGAATTGTAACGTTCACGGCCTCCTAATGACGATGGAACACTCAAATTGCGTCCCGATTCAATACATCGTCCTCCAGCAGACTTGTCTCCATGGGTCTATTGCTGCCTCGGGCACCATATGGCCGTTCTGCTGTGAGTCAAAGATTTGCGAATCTGACGAAAAACTGATAGTAACATTCAGGGCCATCTAATGACGATGGATCATTCAAATTGCGTCCCGATTCAATACATCGTCCTCCAGCCGACTTGTCTCCATGGGTCTATTGCTTCCTCGGGCACCTTATGGCCGTTCTGCTGTGACTCAAAGAATTTCGAATCGGACGAAAAACTGATAGTGAATTGTAACATTCAGGGCCACCTAATGACGACGGATCACTCAAATTGCGTCCCGATTCAATACATCGTCCTCCAGCCGACTTATCTCCATGGGTCTATTGCTGCCTCGGGCACGTTATGGCCGTTCTGCTGTGAGTCAAAGATTTTCGAATCTGACGAAAAACTGATAGTGAATTGTAACATTCGGGGCCACCTAATGACGATGGATCACTCAAATTGCGTCCCGATTCAATACATCGTCCTCCAGCCGACTTGTCTCCATGGGTCTATTGCTGCCTCGGGCACCTTATGGCCGTTCTGCTGTGAGTAAAAGTTTTTCGAATCGGACGAAAAACTGATAGTTAATTGTAACGTTCAGGGCCACCTAATGACGATGGAAAACTCAAATTGCGTCCAAATTCAATACATAGCCCTCCAGCCGACTTGTCTCCATGGGCCTATTGCTGCCTCGGGCACCTTATTGCCGTCCTGCTGTGACTCAAAGATTTTCGAATCTGACGAAAAACTGATAGTGAATTGTAACTTTCAGGGCCTCCTAATGACGATGGAACACTCAAATTGCGTTCCGATTCAATACATCGTCCTCCAGCAGACATGTCTTCACGGGTCTATTGCTGCCTCGGGCACCTTATGGCCGTTTTGCTGTGAGTCAAAGATTTTCGAATCTGACGAAAAACGGATAGTGAATTGTAACGTTCAGAGCCTCCTAATGACGATGTAACACTCAAATTGCGTCCCGATTCAATACATCGTCCTCCAGCCGACTTGTCTCCATGGGTCTATTGCTGCCTTGGGCACCTTATGGCCGTTCTGCTGTGAGTCAAAGATTTTCGAATCGGACGAAAAACTGATAGTGAATTGTAACGTTCAGGGCCACCTAATGACGATGGATCACTCAAATTGCGTCCCGATTCAATACATCGTCCACCAGCAGACTTGCCTCCATGGGTCTATTCCTGCCTCGGGCACCTTATGGTCGTTCTCCCGTGAGTCTAGATTTTCGAATCGGACGAAAAACTGATAGTGAATTGTAACGTTCAGGGCCTCCTGATGACGATGGAACACTCAAATTGCGTCCCGATTCAATACCTCGTGGTCCAGCAGACTTGTCTCCATGGGTCTATTGCTGCCTAGGGCACCTTATGGCCGTTCTGCTGTGAGTCAAAGATTTTCGAATCGGACGAAAAACTGATAGTGAATTGTAACGTTCAGGGCCACCTAATGACGATGGATCACTCAAATTGCGTCCCGATTCAATACATCGTCCTCCAGCCGACTTGTCTCCATGGGTCTATTGCTGCCTCGGGCACCTTATGGCCGTTCTGCTGTGAGTCAAAGTTTTTCGAATCGGACGAAAAACTGATAGTGAATTGTAACGGTCAGGGCCACCTAATGACGACGGATCACTTAAATTGCATCCCGATTCAATACATCGTCCTCCAGCAGACTTGTCTTCACGGGTCTATTGCTGCCTCGGGCACCTTATGGCCGTTCTGCTGTGAGTCAAAGATTTTCGAATCTGACGAAAAACTGATAGTGAATTGTAACGTTCACGGCCTCCTAATGACGATGGAACACTCAAATTGCGTCCCGATTCAATACATCGTCCTCCAGCAGACTTGTCTCCATGGGTCTATTGCTGCCTCGGGCACCATATGGCCGTTCTGCTGTGAGTCAAAGATTTGCGAATCTGACGAAAAACTGATAGTAACATTCAGGGCCATCTAATGACGATGGATCATTCAAATTGCGTCCCGATTCAATACATCGTCCTCCAGCCGACTTGTCTCCATGGGTCTATTGCTTCCTCGGGCACCTTATGGCCGTTCTGCTGTGACTCAAAGAATTTCGAATCGGACGAAAAACTGATAGTGAATTGTAACATTCAGGGCCACCTAATGACGACGGATCACTCAAATTGCGTCCCGATTCAATACATCGTCCTCCAGCCGACTTATCTCCATGGGTCTATTGCTGCCTCGGGCACGTTATGGCCGTTCTGCTGTGAGTCAAAGATTTTCGAATCTGACGAAAAACTGATAGTGAATTGTAACATTCGGGGCCACCTAATGACGATGGATCACTCAAATTGCGTCCCGATTCAATACATCGTCCTCCAGCCGACTTGTCTCCATGGGTCTATTGCTGCCTCGGGCACCTTATGGCCGTTCTGCTGTGAGTAAAAGTTTTTCGAATCGGACGAAAAACTGATAGTTAATTGTAACGTTCAGGGCCACCTAATGACGATGGAAAACTCAAATTGCGTCCAGATTCAATACATAGCCCTCCAGCCGACTTGTCTCCATGGGCCTATTGCTGCCTCGGGCACCTTATTGCCGTCCTGCTGTGACTCAAAGATTTTCGAATCTGACGAAAAACTGATAGTGAATTGTAACTTTCAGGGCCTCCTAATGACGATGGAACACTCAAATTGCGTTCCGATTCAATACATCGTCCTCCAGCAGACATGTCTTCACGGGTCTATTGCTGCCTCGGGCACCTTATGGCCGTTTTGCAGTGAGTCAAAGATTTTCGAATCTGACGAAAAACGGATAGTGAATTGTAACGTTCAGAGCCTCCTAATGACGATGTAACACTCAAATTGCGTCCCGATTCAATACATCGTCCTCCAGCAGACTTGTCTCCATGGGTCTATTGCTGCCTCGGGCACCTTATGGCCGTTCTGCTGTGAGTCAAAGATTTTCGAATCTGACGAAAAACTGATAGTGAATTGTAACGTTCACGGCCTCCTAATGACGATGGAACACTCAAATTGCGTCCCGATTCAATACATCGTCCTCCAGCAGACTTGTCTCCATGGGTCTATTGCTGCCTCGGGCACCATATGGCCGTTCTGCTGTGAGTCAAAGATTTGCGAATCTGACGAAAAACTGATAGTAACATTCAGGGCCATCTAATGACGATGGATCATTCAAATTGCGTCCCGATTCAATACATCGTCCTCCAGCCGACTTGTCTCCATGGGTCTATTGCTTCCTCGGGCACCTTATGGCCGTTCTGCTGTGACTCAAAGAATTTCGAATCGGACGAAAAACTGATAGTGAATTGTAACATTCAGGGCCACCTAATGACGACGGATCACTCAAATTGCGTCCCGATTCAATACATCGTCCTCCAGCCGACTTATCTCCATGGGTCTATTGCTGCCTCGGGCACGTTATGGCCGTTCTGCTGTGAGTCAAAGATTTTCGAATCTGACGAAAAACTGATAGTGAATTGTAACATTCGGGGCCACCTAATGACGATGGATCACTCAAATTGCGTCCCGATTCAATACATCGTCCTCCAGCCGACTTGTCTCCATGGGTCTATTGCTGCCTCGGGCACCTTATGGCCGTTCTGCTGTGAGTAAAAGTTTTCGAATCGGACGAAAAACTGATAGTTAATTGTAACGTTCAGGGCCACCTAATGACGATGGAAAACTCAAATTGCGTCCAGATTCAATACATAGCCCTCCAGCCGACTTGTCTCCATGGGCCTATTGCTGCCTCGGGCACCTTATTGCCGTCCTGCTGTGACTCAAAGATTTTCGAATCTGACGAAAAACTGATAGTGAATTGTAACTTTCAGGGCCTCCTAATGACGATGGAACACTCAAATTGCGTTCCGATTCAATACATCGTCCTCCAGCAGACATGTCTTCACGGGTCTATTGCTGCCTCGGGCACCTTATGGCCGTTTTGCTGTGAGTCAAAGATTTTCGAATCTGACGAAAAACGGATAGTGAATTGTAACGTTCAGAGCCTCCTAATGACGATGTAACACTCAAATTGCGTCCCGATTCAATACATCGTCCTCCAGCAGACTTGTCTCCATGGGTCTATTGCTGCCTCGGGCACCTTATGGCCGTTCTGCTGTGAGTCAAAGATTTTCGAATCTGACGAAAAACTGATAGTGAATTGTAACATTCAGGGCCACCTAATGACGATGGATCACTCAAATTGCGTCCCGATTCAATACATAGTCCTCCAGCAGACATGTCTCCATGGGTCTATTGCTGCCTCGGGCACCTTATGTCCGTTCTGCTGTGGGTCAAAGATTTTCGGATCGGACGAAAAACTGATAGTGAATTGTAACATTCAGGGCCACCTAATGACGAGGGATCACTCAAATTGCGTCCCGATTCAATACATCGTCCTCCAGCCGAATTGTCTCCATGGGTCTATTGCTGCCTCGGGCACGTTATGGCCGTTCTGCTGTGAGTCAAAGATTTTCGAATCTGACGAAAAACTGATAGTGAATTGTAACTTTCGGGGCCTCCTAATGACGATGGAACACTCAAATTGCGTCCCGATTCAATACATCGTCCTCCAGCCGACTTGTCTCCATGGGTCTATTGCTGCCTTGGGCACCTTATGGCCGTTCTGCTGTGAGTCAAAGATTTTCGAATCGGACGAAAAACTGATAGTGAATTGTAACGTTCAGGGCCACCTAATGACGATGGATCACTCAAATTGCGTCCCGATTCAATACATCGTCCACCAGCAGACTTGCCTCCATGGGTCTATTCCTGCCTCGGGCACCTTATGGTCGTTCTCCCGTGAGTCTAGATTTTCGAATCGGACGAAAAACTGATAGTGAATTGTAACGTTCAGGGCCTCCTGATGACGATGGAACACTCAAATTGCGTCCCGATTCAATACCTCGTGGTCCAGCAGACTTGTGTCCATGGGTCTATTGCTGCCTAGGGCACCTTATGGCCGTTCTGCTGTGAGTCAAAGATTTTCGAATCGGACGAAAAACTGATAGTGAATTGTAACGTTCAGGGCCACCTAATGACGATGGATCACTCAAATTGCGTCCCGATTCAATACATCGTCCTCCAGCCGACTTGTCTCCATGGGTCTATTGCTGCCTCGGGCACCTTATGGCCGTTCTGCTGTGAGTCAAAGTTTTTCGAATCGGACGAAAAACTGATAGTGAATTGTAACGGTCAGGGCCACCTAATGACGACGGATCACTCAAATTGCATCCCGATTCAATACATCGTCCTCCAGCAGACTTGTCTTCACGGGTCTATTGCTGCCTCGGGCACCTTATGGCCGTTCTGCTGTGAGTCAAAGATTTTCGAATCTGACGAAAAACTGATAGTGAATTGTAACGTTCACGGCCTCCTAATGACGATGGAACACTCAAATTGCGTCCCGATTCAATACATCGTCCTCCAGCAGACTTGTCTCCATGGGTCTATTGCTGCCGCGGGCACCATATGGCCGTTCTGCTGTGCGTCAAAGATTTGCGAATCTGACGAAAAACTGATAGTAACATTCAGGGCCATCTAATGACGATGGATCATTCAAATTGCGTCCCGATTCAATACATCGTCCTCCAGCCGACTTGTCTCCATGGGTCTATTGCTTCCTCGGGCACCTTATGGCCGTTCTGCTGTGACTCAAAGAATTTCGAATCGGACGAAAAACTGATAGTGAATTGTAACATTCAGGGCCACCTAATGACGACGGATCACTCAAATTGCGTCCCGATTCAATACATCGTCCTCCAGCCGACTTATCTCCATGGGACTATTGCTGCCTCGGGCACGTTATGGCCGTTCTGCTGTGAGTCAAAGATTTTCGAATCTGACGAAAAACTGATAGTGAATTGTAACATTCGGGGCCACCTAATGACGATGGATCACTCAAATTGCGTCCCGATTCAATACATCGTCCTCCAGCCGACTTGTCTCCATGGGTCTATTGCTGCCTCGGGCACCTTATGGCCGTTCTGCTGTGAGTAAAAGTTTTTCGAATCGGACGAAAAACTGATAGTTAATTGTAACGTTCAGGGCCACCTAATGACGATGGAAAACTCAAATTGCGTCCAGAATCAATACATAGCCCTCCAGCCGACTTGTCTCCATGGGCCTATTGCTGCCTCGGGCACCTTATTGCCGTCCTGCTGTGACTCAAAGATTTTCGAATCTGACGAAAAACTGATAGTGAATTGTAACTTTCAGGGCCTCCTAATGACGATGGAACACTCAAATTGCGTTCCGATTCAATACATCGTCCTCCAGCAGACATGTCTTCACGGGTCTATTGCTGCCTCGGGCACCTTATGGCCGTTTTGCTGTGAGTCAAAGATTTTCGAATCTGACGAAAAACGGATAGTGAATTGTAACGTTCAGAGCCTCCTAATGACGATGTAACACTCAAATTGCGTCCCGATTCAATACATCGTCCTCCAGCAGACTTGTCTCCATGGGTCTATTGCTGCCTCGGGCACCTTATTGCCGTTCTGCTGTGAGTCAAAGATTTTCGAATCTGACGAAAAACTGATAGTGAATTGTAACATTCAGGGCCACCTAATGACGATGGATCACTCAAATTGCGTCCCGATTCAATACATCGTCCTCCAGCCGACTTGTCTCCATGGGTCTATTGCTGCCTCGGGCACTTTATGGCCGTTCTGCTATGACTCAAAGATTTTCGAATCGGACGAAAAACTGATAGTGAATTTTAACATTCAGGGCCACCTAATGACGATGGATCATTCAAATTGCGTCCCGATTCAATACATCGTCCTCCAGCCGACTTGTCTCCATGGGTCTATTGCTTCCTCGGGCACCTTATGGCCGTTCTGCTGTGACTCAAAGATTTTCGAATCGGACGAAAAACTGATAGTGAATTGTAACGTTCAGGGCCTCCTAATGACGATGGAACACTCAAATTGCGTCCCGATTCAATACATCGTCCTCCAGCCGACTTGTCTCCATGGGTCTATTGCTTCCTCGGGCACCTTATGGCCGTTCTGCTGTGACTCAAAGATTTTCGAATCGGACGAAAAACTGATAGTGAATTGTAACGTTCAGGGCCTCCTAATGACGATGGATCACTCAAATTGCGTCCCGATTCAATTCATCGTCCTCCACCAGACTTGTCTTCACGGGTCTTTTGCTGCCTCGGTCACCTTATGGCCGTTCTGCTGTGAGTCAAAAATTTGCGAATCTGACGAAAAACTGATAGTAACATTCAGGGCCACCTAATGACGATGGATCATTCAAATTGCGTCCCGATTCAATACATCGTCCTCCAGCCGACTTGTCTCCATGGGTCTATTGCTTCCTCGGGCACCTTATGGCCGTTCTGCTGTGACTCAAAGATTTTCGAATCGGACGAAAAACTGATAGTGAATATTAACGTTCAGGGCCTCCTAATGACGATGGAACACTCAAATTGCGTCCCGATTCAATACATCGTACTCCAGCAGACTTGTCTTCACGGGTCTATTGCTGCCTCGGGCACCTTATGGCCGTTCTGGCGTGAGTCAAAGATTTTCGAATCTGACGAAAAACTGATAGTCTATTGTAACGTTCACGGCCTCCTAATGACGATGGAACACTGAAATTGCGTCCCGATTCACTACATCGTCCTCCAGCAGACTTGTCTCCATGGGTCTATTGCTGCCTCGGGCACCTTATGGCCGTTCTGCTGTGAGTCAAAGATTTGCGAATCTGACGAAAAACTGATAGTAACATTCAGGGCCACCTAATGACGATGGATCATTCAAATTGCGTCCCGATTCAATACATCGTCCTCCAGCCGACTTGTCTCCATGGGTCTATTGCTTCCTCGGGCACCTTATGGCCGTTCTGCTGTGACTCAAAGATTTTCGAATCGGACGAAAAACTGATAGTGAATTGTAACGTTCAGGGCCTCCTAATGACGATGGAACACTCAAATTGCGTCCCGATTCAATACATCGTCCTCCAGCAGACTTGTCTTCACGGGTCTATTGCTGCCTCGGGCACCTATGGCCGTTCTGGCGTGAGTCAAAGATTTTCGAATCTGACGAAAAACTGATAGTGAATTGTAACATTCAGGGCCACCTAATGGCGATGGATAACTCAAATTTCGTCCCGATACAATACATCGTCCTCCAGCCGACTTGTCTCCATGTGTCTATTGCTGCCTCGGGCACCTTATGGATGTTCTGATGTAAGTCAAAGATTATCGGATCGGACGAAAAACTGATAGTCAATTGTAACATTCAGGGCCACCTAATGACGAGGGATCACTCAAATTGCGTCCCGATTCAATACATCGTCCTCCAGCCGACTTGTCTCCATGGGTCTATTGCTGCCTCGGGCACCTTATGGCCGTTCTGCTGTGAGTCAAAGATTTTCGAATCTGACGAAAAACTGATAGTGAATTGTAACATTCGGGGCCACCTAATGACGATGGATCACTCAAATTGCGTCCCGATTCAATACATCGTCCTCCAGCCGACTTGTCTCCATGGGTCTATTGCTGCCTCGGGCACCTTATGGCCGTTCTGCTGTGAGTCAAAGTTTTTCGAATCGGACGAAAAACTGATAGTGAATTGTAACGTTCAGGGCCACCTAATGCCGATGGAAAACTCAAATTGCGTTGAGATTCAATACATAGCCCTCCAGCCGACTTGTCTCCATGGGTCTATTGCTGCCTCGGGCACCTTATTGCCGTTCTGCTGTGACTCAAAGATTTTCAAATCTGACGAAAAACTGATAGTGAATTGTAACTTTCAGGGCCTCCTAATGACGATGGAACACTCAAATTGCGTCCCGATTCAATACATCGTCCTCCAGCAGACTTGTCTCCATGGGTCTATTGCTGCCTCGGGCACCTTATGGCCGTTCTGCTGTGAGTAAAAGTTTTTCGAATCGGACGAAAAACTGATAGTTAATTGTAACGTTCAGGGCCACCTAATGACGATGGAAAACTCAAATTGCGTCCAGAATCAATACATAGCCCTCCAGCCGACTTGTCTCCATGGGCCTATTGCTGCCTCGGGCACCTTATTGCCGTCCTGCTGTGACTCAAAGATTTTCGAATCTGACGAAAAACTGATAGTGAATTGTAACTTTCAGGGCCTCCTAATGACGATGGAACACTCAAATTGCGTTCCGATTCAATACATCGTCCTCCAGCAGACTAGTCCTCACGGGTCTATTGCTGCCTCGGGCACCTAATGGCCGTTTTGCTGTGAGTCAAAGATTTTCGAATCTGACGAAAAACGGATAGTGAATTGTAACGTTCAGAGCCTCCTAATGACGATGGAACACTCAAATTGCGTCCCGATTCAATACATCGTCCTCCAGCAGACTTGTCTTCACGGGTCTATTGCTGCCTCGGGCACCTATGGCCGTTCTGGCGTGATTCAAAGATTTTCTAATCTGACGAAAAACTGATAGTGAATTGTAACATTCAGGGCCACCTAATGACGATGGATCACTCAAATTGCGTCCCGAGACAATACATCGTCCTCCAGCCGACTTGTCTCCATGGGTCTATTGCTGCCTCGGGCTCCTTATGGCCGTTCTGCTGTGACTCAAAGATTTTCGAATCGGACGAAAAACTGATAGTGATTTGTAACATTCAGGGCCACCTAATGACGATGGAACACTCAAATTGCGTCCCGATTCAGTACATAGTCCTCCAGCAGAATTGTCTTCGCGGGTCTATTGCTGCCTCGGGCACTTTATGGCCGTTCTGGCGTGAGTCAAAGATTTTCGAATCTGACGAAAAACTGATAGTGAATTGTAACGTTCACGGCCTCCTAATGACGATGGAACACTCAAATTGCGTCCCGATTCACTACATCGTCCTCCAGCAGACTTGTCTCCATGGGTCTATTGCTGCCTCGGGCACCTTATGGCCGTTCTGCTGTGAGTCAAAGATTTGCGAATCTGACGAAAAACTGATAGTAACATTCAGGGCCACCTAATGACGATGGATCATTCAAATTGCGTCCCGATTCAATACATCGTCCTCCAGCCGACTTGTCTCCATGGGCCTATTGCTTCCTCGGGCACCTTATGGCCGTTCTGCTGTGACTCAAAGATTTTCGAATCGGACGAAAAACTGATAGTGAATATTAACGTTCAGGGCCTCCTAATGACGATGGAACACTCAAATTGCGTCCCGATTCAATACATCGTCCTCCAACAGAATTGTCTTCGCGGGTCTATTGCTGCCTCGGGCACTTTATGGCCGTTCTGGCGTGAGTCAAAGATTTTCGAATCTGACGAAAAACTGATAGTGAATTGTAACGTTCACGGCCTCCTAATGACGATGGAACACTCAAATTGCGTCCCGATTCACTACATCGTCCTCCAGCAGACTTGTCTCCATGGGTCTATTGCTGCCTCGGGCACCTTATGGCCGTTCTGCTGTGAGTCAAAGATTTGCGAATCTGACGAAAAACTGATAGTAACATTCAGGGCCACCTAATGACGATGGATCATTCAAATTGCGTCCCGATTCAATACATCGTCCTCCAGCCGACTTGTCTCCATGTGTCTATTGCTTCCTCGGGCACCTTACGGCCGTTCTGCTGTGACTCAAAGATTTTCGAATCGGACGAAAAACTGATAGTGAATTGTAACGTTAAGGGCCTCCTAATGACGATGGAACACTCAAATTGCGTCCCGATTCAATACATCGTCCTCCAGCAGACTTGTCTTCACGGGTCTATTGCTGCCTCGGGCACCTATGGCCGTTCTGGCGTGATTCAAAGATTTTCTAATCTGACGAAAAACTGATAGTGAATTGTAACATTCAGGGCCACCTAATGACGATGGATCACTCAAATTGCGTCCCGAGACAATACATCGTCCTCCAGCCGACTTGTCTCCATGGGTCTATTGCTGCCTCGGGCTCCTTATGGCCGTTCTGCTGTGACTCAAAGATTTTCGAATCGGACGAAAAACTGATAGTGAATTGTAACGTTCAGGGCCACCTAATGACGATGGAAAACTCAAATTGCGTCCAGATTCAATACATAGCCCTCCAGCCGACTTGTCTCCATGGGTCTATTGCTGCCTCGGGCACCTTATTGCCGTTCTGCTGTGACTCAAAGATTTTCGAATCTGACGAAAAACTGATAATGAATTGTAACTTTCAGGGCCTCCTAATGACGATGGAACACTCAAATTGCGTCCCGATTCAATACATCGCCCTCCAGCAGACTTGTCTTCACGGGGCTATTGCTGCCTCGGGCACCTTATGGCTGTTTTGCTGTGAGTCAAAAATTTTCGAATCTGACGAAAAACGGATAGTGAATTGTAACGTTCAGAGCCTCCTAATGACGATGGAACACTCAAATTGCGTCCCGATTCAATACATCGTCCTCCAGCAGACTTGTCTCCATGGGTCTATTGCTGCCTCGGGCACCTTATGGCCGTTCTGCTGTGAGTCAAAGATTTTCGAATCTGACGAAAAACTGATAGTGAATTGTAACATTCAGGGCCACCTAATGACGATGGATCACTCAAATTGCGTGCCGATTCAATACATCGTCCTCCAGCCGACTTGTCTCCATGGGTCCATTGCTGCCTCGGGCACCTTATGGCCGTTCTGCTGTGACTCAAAGATTTTCGAATCGGACGAAAAACTGATAGTGAATTGTAACGTTCAAGGCCTCCTAATGACGATGGAACACTCAAATTACGTCCCGATTCAATACATCGTCCTCCAGCAGACTTGTCTTCACGGGTCTATTGCTGATTCGGGCACCTTATGGCAGTTCTGCTGTGAGTCAAAGATTTTTGTATCTGACGAAACACTGATAGTGAATTGTAACATTCAGGGCCACCTAATGACGATGGATCACTCAAATTGCGTCCCGATTCAATACATCGTCCTCCAGCAGACTTGTCTCCATGGGTCTATTGCTGCCTCGGGCACCTTATGGCCGTTCTGCTGTGAGTCAAAAATTTTCGAATCGGACGAAAAACTGATAGTGCATTGTAACTTTCAGGGCCACCTAATGCCGATGGATCACTCAAATTGCGTCCCGATTCAATACATCGTCCTCCAGCCGACTTGTCTCCATGGGTCTATTGCTGCCTCGGGCACCTTATGGCCGTTCTGCTGTGAGTCAAAGATTTGCGAATCTGACGAAAAACTGATAGTAACATTCAGGGCCACCTAATGACGATGGATCATTCAAATTGCGTCCCGATTCAATACATCGTCCTCCAGCCGACTTGTCTCCATGGGTCTATTGCTTCCTCGGGCACCTAATGGCCGTTCTGCTGTGACTCAAAGATTTTCGAATCGGACGAAAAACTGATAGTGAATTGAAACGTTCAGGGCCTCCTAATGACGATGGAACACTCAAATTGCCTCCCGATTCAATACATCGTCCTCCAGCAGACTTGTCTTCATGGGTCTATTGCTGCCTCGGGCACCTTATGGCCGTTCTGACGTGAGTCAAAGATTTTCGAATCTGACGAAAAACAGATAGTGAATTGTAACATTCAGGGCCACCTAATGACGATGGATCACTCAAATTGCGTCCAGATTCAATACATCGTCCTCCAGCAGACTTGTCTTCATGGGTCTTTTGCTCCCTCGGTCACCTTATGGCCGTTCTGCTGTGAGTCAAAGATTTGCGAATCTGACGAAAAACTGATAGTAACATTCAGGGCCACCTAATGACGATGGATCATTCAAATTGCGTCCCGATTCAATACATCGTCCTCCAGCCGACTTGTCTCCATGGGTCTATTGCTTCCTCGGGCACCTTATGGCCGTTCTGCTGTAACTCAAAGATTTTCGAATCGGACGAAAAACTGATAGTGAATATTAACGTTCAGGGCCTCCTAATGACGATGGAACACTCAAATTGCGTCCCGATTCAATACATCGTCCTCCAGCAGACTTGTCTCCGTGTGTCTATTGCTTCCTCGGGCACCTTATGGCCGTTCTGCTGTGACTCAAAGATTTTCGAATCGGACGAAAAACTGATAGTGAATTGTAACGTTCAGGGCCTCCTAATGACGATGGAACACTGAAATTGCGTCCCGATTCAATACATCGTCCTCCAGCAGACTTGTCTTCACGGGTCTTGAGCTGCCTCGGGCACCTTATGGCCGTTCTGGCGTGAGTCAAAGATTTTCGAATCGGACGAAAAACTGATAGTGAATTGTAACATTCAGGGCCACCTAATGACGAGGGATCACTCAAATTGCGTCCCGATTCAATACATCGTCCTCCAGCCGACTTGTCTCCATGGGTCTATTGCTGCCTCGGGCACGTTATGGCCGTTCTGCTGTGAGTCAAAGATTTGCGAATCTGACGAAAAACTGATAGTAACATTCAGGGCCACCTAATGACGATGGATCACTCAAATTGCGTCCCGATTCAATACATCGTCCTCCAGCAGACTTGTCTCCATGGGTCTATTGCTGCCTCGGGCACCTTAAGGCCGTTCTGCTGTGACTCAAAGATTTTCGAATCGGACGAAAAACTGATAGTGAATTTTAACGTTCAAGGCCTCCTAATGACGATGGAACACTCAAATTGCGTCCCGATTCAATACATCGTCCTCCAGCAGACTTGTCTTCACGGGTCTATTGCTGCCTCGGGCACCTTATGGCCGTTCTGCTGTGAGTCAAAGATTTTTGTATCTGACGAAACACTGATAGTGAATTGTAACATTCAGGGCCACCTAATGACGATGGATCACTCAAATTGCGTCCCGATTCAATACATCGTCCTCCAGCAGACTTGTCTCCATGGGTCTATTGCTGCCTCGGGCACCTTATGGCCGTTCTGCTGTGAGTCAAAAATTTTCGAATCGGACGAAAAACTGAAAGTGAATTGTAACTTTCAGGCCACCTAATGACGATGGATCACTCAAGTTGCGTCCCGATTCAATACATTGTCCTCCAGCCGACTTGTCTCCATGGGTCTATTGCTGCCTCGGGCACCTTATGGCCGTTCTGCTGAGAGTCAAAGATTTGCGAATCTGACGAAAAACTGATAGTAACATTCAGGGCCACCTAATGACGATGGATCATTCAAATTGCGTCCGATTCAATACATCGTCCTCCAGCCGACTTGTCTCCATGGGTCTATTGCTTCCTCGGGCACCTTATGGCCGTTCTGCTGTGAGTCAAAGATTTTCGGTTCGGACGAAAAACTGATAGTGAATTGTAACATTCAGGGCCACCTAATGACGATAGATCACTCAAATTGCGTCCCGATTCAATACATCGTCCTCCAGCAGACTTGTCTTCACGGGTCTATTGCTGCCTCGGGCACGTTATGGCCGTTCTGGCGTGAGTCAAAGATTTTCGAATCTGACGAAAAACAGATAGTGAATTGTAACATTCAGGGCCACCTAATGACGATGGATCACTCAAATTGCGTCCCGAGACAATACATCGTCCTCCAGCAGACTTGTCTCCATGGGTCTATTGCTGCCTCGGGCACCTTATGGCCGTTCTGCTGTGACTCAAAGATTTTCGAATCTGACGAAAAACTGATAGTGAATTGTAACATTCAGGGCCACCTAATGACGATGGAACACTCAAATTGCGTCCCGATTCAATACATCGTCCTCCAGCAGACTTGTCTCCATGGGCCAATTGCTGCCTCGGGCACCTTATGGCCGTTCTGCTGTGACTCAAAGATTTTCGAATCGGACGAAAAACTGATAGTGAATTGTAACATTCAGGGCCACCTAATGACGATGGATCACTCAAATTGCGTCCCGATTCAATACATAGCCCTCCAGCAGACATGTCTCCATGGGTCTATTGCTGCCTCGGGCACCATATGGCCGTTCTGCTGTGAGTCAAAGATTTGCGAATCTGACGAAAAACTGATGGTAACATTCAGGGCCACCTAATGACGATGGATCATTCAAATTGCGTCCCGATTCAATACATCGTCCTCCAGCCGACTTGTCTCCATGGGTCTATTGCTTCCTCGCGCACCTTATGGCCGTTCTGCTGTGACTCAAAGATTTTCGAATCGGACGAAAAACTGATAGTGAATTGTAACGTTCAGGGCCTCCTAATGACGATGGAACACTCAAATTGCGTCCCGATTCAATACATTGTCCTCCAGCAGACTTGTCTTCACGCGTCTATTGCTGCCTCGGGCACCTTGTGGCCGTTCTGGCGTGAGTCAAAGATTTTCGAATCTGACGAAAAACAGATAGTGAATTGTAACATTCAGGGCCACCTAATGACGATGGAACACTCAAATTGCGTCCCGATTCAATACATCGTCCTCCAGCAGACTTGTCTCCATGGGTCCATTGCTGCCTCGGGCACCTTATGGCCGTTCTGCTGTGAGTCAAAGATTTTCGAATCGGACGAAAAACTGATAGTGAATTGTAACATTCAGGGCCACCTAATGACGATGGATCACTCAAATTGCGTCCCGATTCAATACATAGCCCTCCAGCAGACATGTCTCCATGGGTCTATTGCTGCCTCGGGCACCTTATGGCCGTTCTGCTGTGAGTCAAAGTTTTCGGATCGGACGAAAAACTGATAGTGAATTGTAACATTCAGGGCCACCTAATGACGATGGATCACTCAAATTGCGTCCCGATTCAATACATCGTCCTCCAGCCGACTTGTCTCCATGAGTCTATTGCTGCCTCGGGCACGTTATGGCCGTTCTGCTGTGAGTCAAAGATTTTCGAATCTGACGGAAAACTGATAGTGAATTGTAACATTCGCGGCCACCTAATGACGATGGATCACTCAAATTGCGTCCCGATTCAATACATCGTCCTCCAGCAGACTTGTCTTCACGGGTCTATTGCTACCTCGGGCACCTTATGGCCGTTCTGGCGTGAGTCAAAGATTTTCGAATCGGACGAAAAACTGATAGTGAATTGTAACAGTCAGGGCCAACTAATGACGATGGATCACTCAAATTGCGTCCCGATTCAATACATAGTCCTCTAGCAGACATGCCTCCATGGGTCTATTGCTGCCTCGGGCACCTTATGGCCGTTCTGCTGTGTGTCAAAGATTTTCGGATCGGACGAAAAACTGATAGTGAATTGTAACATTCACGGCCACCTAATGACGATGGATCACTCAAATTGCGTCCCGATTCAATACATCGTCCTCCAGCCGACTTGTCTCGATGGGTCTATTGCTGCCTCGGGCACGTTATGGCCGTTCTGCTGTGAGTCAAAGATTTTCGAATCTGACGAAAAACTGATAGTGAATTGTAACATTCGTGGCCACCTAATGACGATGGATCACTCAAATTGCGTCCCGATTCAATACATCGTCCTCCAGCCGACTTGTCTCCATGGGTCTATTGCTGCCTCGGGCACCTTATGGCCGTTCTGCTGTGAGTCAAAGTTTTTCGAATCGGACGAATAACTGATAGTGAATTGTGACGTTCAGGGCCACCTAATGACGATGGAAAACTCAAATTGCGTCCAGATTCAATACATCGTCCTCCAGCCGACTTGTCTCCATGGGTCTATTGCTTCCTCGGGCACCTTATGGCCGATCTGGCGTGAGTCAAAGATTTTCGGATCTGACGAAAAACAGATAGTGAATTGTAACATTCAGGGCCACCTAATGACGATGGATCACTCAAATTGCGTCCCGATACAATACATCGTCCTCCAGCCGACTTGTCTCCATGGGTCTATTGCTGCCTCGGGCACGTTATGGCCGTTCTGCTGTGAGTCAAAGCTTTTCGAATCTGACGCAAAACTGATAGTGAATTGTGACATTCGGGGCCACCTAATGACGATGGATCACTCAAATTGCGTCACGATTCAATACATCGTCCTCCAGCAGACTTGTCTTCACGGGTCTATTGCTGCCTCGGGCACGTTATGGCCGTTCTGCTGTGAGTCAAAGATTTGCGAATCTGACGAAAAACTGATAGTAACATTCAGGGCCACCTAATGACGATGGATCATTCAAATTGCGTCCCGATTCAATACATCGTCCTCCAGCCGACTTGTCTCCATGGGTCTATTGCTTCCTCGGGCACCTTATGGCCGTTCTGCTGTGACTCAAAGATTTTCGAACCGGACGAAAAACTGATAGTGAATTGTAACGTTCAGGGCCTCCTAATGACGATGGAACACTCAAATTGCGTCCCGATTCAATACATCGTCCTCCAGCAGGTCTATTGCTGCCTCGGGCACCTTATGGCCGTTCTGGCGTGAATCAAAGATTTTCGAATCTGACGAAAAACTGATAGTGAATTGTAACGTTCACGGCCTCTTAATGACGATGGAACACTCAAATTGCGTCCCGATTCAATACATCGTCCTCCAGCAGACTTGTCTCCGTGTGTCTATTGCTTCCTCGGGCACCTTATGGCCGTTCTGCTGTGACTCAAAGATTTTCGAATCGGACGAAAAACTGATAGTGAATTGTAACGTTCAGGGCCTCCTAATGACGATGGAACACTGAAATTGCGTCCCGATTCAATACATCGTCCTCCAGCAGACTTGTCTTCACGGGTCTTGAGCTGCCTCGGGCACCTTATGGCCGTTCTGGCGTGAGTCAAAGATTTTCGAATCGGACGAAAAACTGATAGTGAATTGTAACATTCAGGGCCACCTAATGACGAGGGATCACTCAAATTGCGTCCCGATTCAATACATCGTCCTCCAGCCGACTTGTCTCCATTGGTCTATTGCTGCCTCGGGCACGTTATGGCCGTTCTGCTGTGAGTCAAAGATTTGCGAATCTGACGAAAAACTGATAGTAACATTCAGGGCCACCTAATGACGATGGATCACTCAAATTGCGTCCCGATTCAATACATCGTCCTCCAGCAGACTTGTCTCCATGGGTCTATTGCTGCCTCGGGCACCTTAAGGCCGTTCTGCTGTGACTCAAAGATTTTCGAATCGGACGAAAAACTGATAGTGAATTTTAACGTTCAAGGCCTCCTAATGACGATGGAACACTCAAATTGCGTCCCGATTCAATACATTGTCCTCCAGCCGACTTGTCTCCATGGGTCTATTGCTGCCTCGGGCACCTTATGGCCGTTCTGCTGAGAGTCAAAGATTTGCGAATCTGACGAAAAACTGATAGTAACATTCAGGGCCACCTAATGACGATGGATCATTCAAATTGCGTCCCGATTCAATACATCGTCCTCCAGCCGACTTGTCTCCATGGGTCTATTGCTTCCTCGGGCACCTTATGGCCGTTCCGGCGTGAGTCAAAGATTTTCGGATCTGACGAAAAACAGATAGTGAATTGTAACATTCAGGGCCACCTAATGACGATGGATCTCTCAAATTGCGTCCCGATACAATACATCGTCCTCCAGCCGACTTGTCTCCATGGGTCTATTGCTGCCTCGGGCACGTTATGGCCGTTCTGCTGTGAGTCAAAGATTTTCGAATCTGACGCAAAACTGATAGTGAATTGTAACATTCGGGGCCACCTAATGACGATGGATCACTCAACTTGCGTCCCGATTCAATACATCGTCCTCCAGCAGACTTGTCTTCACGGGTCTATTGCTGCCTCGGGCACCTTATGACCGTTCTGCTGTGAGTCAAAGATTTGCGAATCTGACGAAAAACTGATAGTAACATTCAGGGCCACCTAATGACGATGGATCATTCAAATTGCGTCCCGATTCAATACATCGTCCTCCAGCCGACTTGTCTCCATGGGTCTATTGCTTCCTCGGGCACCTTATGGCCGTTCTGCTGTGAGTCAAAGATTTTCGGTTCGGACGAAAAACTGATAGTGAATTGTAACATTCAGGGCCACCTAATGACGATAGATCACTCAAATTGCGTCCCGATTCAATACATCGTCCTCCAGAAGACTTGTCTTCACGGGTCTATTGCTGCCTCGGGCACGTTATGGCCGTTCTGGCGTGAGTCAAAGATTTTCGAATCTGACGAAAAACAGATAGTGAATTGTAACATTCAGGGCCACCTAATGACGATGGATCACTCAAATTGCGTCCCGAGACAATACATCGTCCTCCAGCAGACTTGTCTCCATGGGTCTATTGCTGCCTCGGGCACCTTATGGCCGTTCTGCTGTGACTCAAAGATTTTCGAATCTGACGAAAAACTGATAGTGAATTGTAACATTCAGGGCCACCTAATGACGATGGAACACTCAAATTGCGTCCCGATTCAATACATCGTCCTCCAGCAGACTTGTCTCCATGGGCCTATTGCTGCCTCGGGCACCTTATGGCCGTTCTGCTGTGACTCAAAGATTTTCGAATCGGACGAAAAACTGATAGTGAATTGTAACATTCAGGGCCACCTAATGACGATGGATCACTCAAATTGCGTCCCGATTCAATACATAGCCCTCCAGCAGACATGTCTCCATGGGTCTATTGCTGCCTCGGGCACCTTATGGCCGTTCTGCTGTGAGTCAAAGTTTTCGGATCGGACGAAAAACTGATAGTGAATTGTAACATTCAGGGCCACCTAATGACGATGGATCACTCAAATTGCGTCCCGATTCAATACATCGTCCTCCAGCCGACTTGTCTCCATGGGTCTATTGCTGCCTCGGGCACGTTATGGCCGTTCTGCTGTGAGTCAAAGATTTTCGAATCTGACGGAAAACTGATAGTGAATTGTAACATTCGCGGCCACCTAATGACGATGGATCACTCAAATTGCGTCCCGATTCAATACATCGTCCTCCAGCAGACTTGTCTTCACGGGTCTATTGCTACCTCGGGCACCTTATGGCCGTTCTGGCGTGAGTCAAAGATTTTCGAATCGGACGAAAAACTGATAGTGAATTGTAACAGTCAGGGCCACCTAATGACGATGGATCACTCAAATTGCGTCCCGATTCAATACATAGTCCTCCAGCAGACATGCCTCCATGGGTCTATTGCTGCCTCGGGCACCTTATGGCCGTTCTGCTGTGTGTCAAAGATTTTCGGATCGGACGAAAAACTGATAGTGAATTGTAACATTCACGGCCACCTAATGACGATGGATCACTCAAATTGCGTCCCGATTCAATACATCGTCCTCCAGCCGACTTGTCTCGATGGGTCTATTGCTGCCTCGGGCACGTTATGGCCGTTCTGCTGTGAGTCAAAGATTTTCGAATCTGACGAAAAACTGATAGTGAATTGTAACATTCGTGGCCACCTAATGACGATGGATCACTCAAATTGCGTCCCGATTCAATACATCGTCCTCCAGCCGACTTGTCTCCATGGGTCTATTGCTGCCTCGGGCACCTTATGGCCGTTCTGCTGTGAGTCAAAGTTTTTCGAATCGGACGAATAACTGATAGTGAATTGTGACGTTCAGGGCCACCTAATGACGATGGAAAACTCAAATTGCGTCCAGATTCAATACATCGTCCTCCAGCCGACTTGTCTCCATGGGTCTATTGCTTCCTCGGGCACCTTATGGCCGATCTGGCGTGAGTCAAAGATTTTCGGATCTGACGAAAAACAGATAGTGAATTGTAACATTCAGGGCCACCTAATGACGATGGAACACTCAAATTGCGTCCCGATACAATACATCGTCCTCCAGCCGACTTGTCTCCATGGGTCTATTGCTGCCTCGGGCACGTTATGGCCGTTCTGCTGTGAGTCAAAGATTTTCGAATCTGACGCAAAACTGATAGTGAATTGTGACATTCGGGGCCACCTAATGACGATGGATCACTCAAATTGCGTCACGATTCAATACATCGTCCTCCAGCAGACTTGTCTTCACGGGTCTATTGCTGCCTCGGGCACGTTATGGCCGTTCTGCTGTGAGTCAAAGATTTGCGAATCTGACGAAAAACTGATAGTAACATTCAGGGCCACCTAATGACGATGGATCATTCAAATTGCGTCCCGATTCAATACATCGTCCTCCAGCCGACTTGTCTCCATGGGTCTATTGCTTCCTCGGGCACCTTAGGGCCGTTCTGCTGTGACTCAAAGATTTTCGAACCGGACGAAAAACTGATAGTGAATTGTAACGTTCAGGGCCTCCTAATGACGATGGAACACTCAAATTGCGTCCCGATTCAATACATCGTCCTCCAGCAGTCTTGTCTTCACGGGTCTATTGCTGCCTCGGGCACCTTGTGGCCGTTCTGGCGTGAGTCAAAGATTTTCGAATCTGACGAAAAACTGATAGTGAATTGTAACATTCAGGGCCACCTAATGACGATGGATCACTCAAATTGCGTCCCGATACAATACATCGTCCTCCAGCAGACTTGTCTTCACGGGTCTATTGCTGCCTCGGGCACCTTATGGCCGTTCTGCTGTGAGTCAAAGATTTGCGAATCTGACGAAAAACTGATAGTAACATTCAGGGCCACCTAATGACGATGGATCATTCAAATTGCGTCCCGATTCAATACATCGTCCTCCAGACGACTTGTCTCCATGGGTCTATTGCTTCCTCGGGCACCTGATGGCCGTTCTGCTGTGAGTCAAAGATTTTCGGTTCGGACGAAAAACTGATAGTGAATTGTAACATTCAGGGCCACCTAATGACGATAGATCACTCAAATTGCGTCCCGATTCAATACATCGTCCTCCAGCAGACTTGTCTTCACGGGTCTATTGCTGCCTCGGGCACGTTATGGCCGTTCTGGCGTGAGTCAAAGATTTTCGAATCTGACGAAAAACAGATAGTGAATTGTAACATTCAGGGCCACCTAATGACGATGGATCACTCAAATTGCGTCCCGATACAATACATCGTCCTCCAGCAGACTTGTCTCCATGGGTCTATTGCTGCCTCGGGCACCTTATGGCCGTTCTGCTGTGACTCAAAGATTTTCGAATCTGACGAAAAACTGATAGTGAATTGTAACATTCAGGGCCACCTAATGACGATGGAACACTCAAATTGCGTCCCGATTCAATACATCGTCCTCCAGCAGACTTGTCTCCATGGGCCTATTGCTGCCTCGGGCACCTTATGGCCGTTCTGCTGTGACTCAAAGATTTTCGAATCGGACGAAAAACTGATAGTGAATTGTAACATTCAGGGCCACCTAATGACGATGGATCACTCAAATTGCGTCCCGATTCAATACATAGCCCTCCAGCAGACATGTCTCCATGGGTCTATTGCTGCCTCGGGCACCATATGACCGTTCTGCTGTGAGTCAAAGATTTGCGAATCTGACGAAAAACTGATGGTAACATTCAGGGCCACCTAATGACGATGGATCATTCAAATTGCGTCCCGATTCAATACATCGTCCTCCAGCCGACTTGTCTCCATGGGTCTATTGCTTCCTCGCGCACCTTATGGCCGTTCTGCTGTGACTCAAAGATTTTCGAATCGGACGAAAAACTGATAGTGAATTGTAACGTTCAGGGCCTCCTAATGACGATGGAACACTCAAATTGCGTGCCGATTCAATACATCGTCCTCCAGCAGACTTGTCTTCACTGGTCTATTGCTGCCTCGGGCACCTTGTGGCCGTTCTGGCGTGAGTCAAAGATTTTCGAATCTGACGAAAAACAGATAGTGAATTGTAACATTCAGGGCCACCTAATGACGATGGAACACTCAAATTGCGTCCCGATTCAATACATCGTCCTCCAGCAGACTTGTCTCCATGGGTCCATTGCTGCCTCGGGCACCTTATGGCCGTTCTGCTGTGAGTCAAAGATTTTCGAATCGCACGAAAAACTGATAGTGAATTGTAACATTCAGGGCCACCTAATGACGATGGATCACTCAAATTGCGTCCCGATTCAATACATAGCCCTCCAGCAGACATGTCCCCATGGGTCTATTGCTGCCTCGGGCACCTTATGGCCGTTCTGCTGTGAGTCAAAGTTTTCGGATCGGACGAAAAACTGATAGTGAATTGTAACATTCACGGCCACCTAATGACGATGGATCACTCAAATTGCGTCCCGATTCAATACATCGTCCTCCAGCCGACTTGTCTCCATGGGTCTATTGCTGCCTCGGGCACGTTATGGCCGTTCTGCTGTGAGTCAAAGATTTTCGAATCTGACGAAAAACTGATAGTGAATTGTAACATTCGCGGCCACCTAATGACGATGGATCACTCAAATTGCGTCCCGATTCAATACATCGTCCTCCAGCAGACTTGTCTTCACGGGTCTATTGCTACCTCGGGCACCTTATGGCCGTTCTGGCGTGAGTCAAAGATTTTCGAATCGGACGAAAAACTGATAGTGAATTGTAACAGTCAGGGCCACCTAATGACTATGGATCACTAAAATTGCGTCCCGATTCAATACATAGTCCTCCAACAGACATGCCTCCATGGGTCTATTGCTGCCTCGGGCACCTTATGGCCGTTCTGCTGTGTGTCAAAGATTTTCGGATCGGACGAAAAACTGATAGTGAATTGTAACATTCACGGCCACCTAATGACGATGGATCACTCAAATTGCGTCCCGATTCAATACATCGTCCTCCAGCCGACTTGTCTCGATGGGTCTATTGCTGCCTCGGGCACGTTATGGCCGTTCTGGCGTGAATCAAAGATTTTCGAATCTGACGAAAAACTGATAGTGAATTGTAACGTTCACGGCCTCTTAATGACGATGGAACACTCAAATTGCGTCCCGATTCAATACATCGTCCTCCAGCAGACTTGTCTCCGTGTGTCTATTGCTTCCTCGGGCACCTTATGGCCGTTCTGCTGTGACTCAAAGATTTTCGAATCGGACGAAAAACTGATAGTGAATTGTAACGTTCAGGGCCTCCTAATGACGATGGAACACTGAAATTGCGTCCCGATTCAATACATCGTCCTCCAGCAGACTTGTCTTCACGGGTCTTGAGCTGCCTCGGGCACCTTATGGCCGTTCTGGCGTGAGTCAAAGATTTTCGAATCGGACGAAAAAGTGATAGTGAATTGTAACATTCAGGGCCACCTAATGACGAGGGATCACTCAAATTGCGTCCCGATTCAATACATCGTCCTCCAGCCGACTTGTCTCCATTGGTCTATTGCTGCCTCGGGCACGTTATGGCCGTTCTGCTGTGAGTCAAAGATTTGCGAATCTGACGAAAAACTGATAGTAACATTCAGGGCCACCTAATGACGATGGATCACTCAAATTGCGTCCCGATTCAATACATCGTCCTCCAGCAGACTTGTCTCCATGGGTCTATTGCTGCCTCGGGCACCTTAAGGCCGTTCTGCTGTGACTCAAAGATTTTCGAATCGGACGAAAAACTGATAGTGAATTTTAACGTTCAAGGCCTCCTAATGACGATGGAACACTCAAATTGCGTCCCGATTCAATACATTGTCCTCCAGCCGACTTGTCTCCATGGGTCTATTGCTGCCTCGGGCACCTTATGGCCGTTCTGCTGAGAGTCAAAGATTTGCGAATCTGACGAAAAACTGATAGTAACATTCAGGGCCACCTAATGACGATGGATCATTCAAATTGCGTCCCGATTCAATACATCGTCCTCCAGCCGACTTGTCTCCATGGGTCTATTGCTTCCTCGGGAACCTTATGGCCGTTCTGGCGTGAGTCAAAGATTTTCGGATCTGACGAAAAACAGATAGTGAATTGTAACATTCAGGGCCACCTAATGACGATGGATCTCTCAAATTGCGTCCCGATACAATACATCGTCCTCCAGCCGACTTGTCTCCATGGGTCTATTGCTGCCTCGGGCACGTTATGGCCGTTCTGCTGTGAGTCAAAGATTTTCGAATCTGACGCAAAACTGATAGTGAATTGTAACATTCGGGGCCACCTAATGACGATGGATCACTCAACTTGCGTCCCGATTCAATACATCGTCCTCCAGCAGACTTGTCTTCACGGGTCTATTGCTGCCTCGGGCACCTTATGACCGTTCTGCTGTGAGTCAAAGATTTGCGAATCTGACGAAAAACTGATAGTAACATTCAGGGCCACCTAATGACGATGGATCATTCAAATTGCGTCCCGATACAATACATCGTCCTCCAGCCGACTTGTCTCCATGGGTCTATTGCTTCCTCGGGCACCTTATGGCCGTTCTGCTGTGAGTCAAAGATTTTCGGTTCGGACGAAAAACTGATAGTGAATTGTAACATTCAGGGCCACCTAATGACGATAGATCACTCAAATTGCGTCCCGATTCAATACATCGTCCTCCAGAAGACTTGTCTTCACGGGTCTATTGCAGCCTCGGGCACGTTATGGCCGTTCTGGCGTGAGTCAAAGATTTTCGAATCTGACGAAAAACAGATAGTGAATTGTAACATTCAGGGCCACCTAATGACGATGGATCACTCAAATTGCGTCCCGAGACAATACATCGTCCTCCAGCAGACTTGTCTCCATGGGTCTATTGCTGCCTCGGGCACCTTATGGCCGTTCTGCTGTGACTCAAAGATTTTCGAATCTGACGAAAAACTGATAGTGAATTGTAACATTCAGGGCCACCTAATGACGATGGAACACTCAAATTGCGTCCCGATTCAATACATCGTCCTCCAGCAGACTTGTCTCCATGGGCCTATTGCTGCCTCGGGCACCTTATGGCCGTTCTGCTGTGACTCAAAGATTTTCGAATCGGACGAAAAACTGATAGTGAATTGTAACATTCAGGGCCACCTAATGACGATGGATCACTCAAATTGCGTCCCGATTCAATACATAGCCCTCCAGCAGACATGTCTCCATGGGTCTATTGCTGCCTCGGGCACCTTATGGCCGTTCTGCTGTGAGTCAAAGTTTTCGGATCGGACGAAAAACTGATAGTGAATTGTAACATTCAGGGCCACCTAATGACGATGGATCACTCAAATTGCGTCCCGATTCAATACATCGTCCTCCAGCCGACTTGTCTCCATGGGTCTATTGCTGCCTCGGGCACGTTATGGCCGTTCTGCTGTGAGTCAAAGATTTTCGAATCTGACGGAAAACTGATAGTGAATTGTAACATTCGCGGCCACCTAATGACGATGGATCACTCAAATTGCGTCCCGATTCAATACATCGTCCTCCAGCAGACTTGTCTTCACGGGTCTATTGCTACCTCGGGCACCTTATGGCCGTTCTGGCGTGAGTCAAAGATTTTCGAATCGGACGAAAAACTGATAGTGAATTGTAACAGTCAGGGCCACCTAATGACGATGGATCACTCAAATTGCGTCCCGATTCAATACATAGTCCTCCAGCAGACATGCCTCCATGGGTCTATTGCTGCCTCGGGCACCTTATGGCCGTTCTGCTGTGTGTCAAAGATTTTCGGATCGGACGAAAAACTGATAGTGAATTGTAACATTCACGGCCACCTAATGACGATGGATCACTCAAATTGCGTCCCGATTCAATACATCGTCCTCCAGCCGACTTGTCTCGATGGGTCTATTGCTGCCTCGGGCACGTTATGGCCGTTCTGCTGTGAGTCAAAGATTTTCGAATCTGACGAAAAACTGATAGTGAATTGTAACATTCGTGGCCACCTAATGACGATGGATCACTCAAATTGCGTCCCGATTCAATACATCGTCCTCCAGCCGACTTGTCTCCATGGGTCTATTGCTGCCTCGGGCACCTTATGGCCGTTCTGCTGTGAGTCAAAGTTTTTCGAATCGGACGAATAACTGATAGTGAATTGTGACGTTCAGGGCCACCTAATGACGATGGAAAACTCAAATTGCGTCCAGATTCAATACATCGTCCTCCAGCCGACTTGTCTCCATGGGTCTATTGCTTCCTCGGGCACCTTATGGCCGATCTGGCGTGAGTCAAAGATTTTCGGATCTGACGAAAAACAGATAGTGAATTGTAACATTCAGGGCCACCTAATGACGATGGAACACTCAAATTGCGTCCCGATACAATACATCGTCCTCCAGCCGACTTGTCTCCATGGGTCTATTGCTGCCTCGGGCACGTTATGGCCGTTCTGCTGTGAGTCAAAGATTTTCGAATCTGACGCAAAACTGATAGTGAATTGTGACATTCGGGGCCACCTAATGACGATGGATCACTCAAATTGCGTCACGATTCAATACATCGTCCTCCAGCAGACTTGTCTTCACGGGTCTATTGCTGCCTCGGGCACGTTATGGCCGTTCTGCTGTGAGTCAAAGATTTGCGAATCTGACGAAAAACTGATAGTAACATTCAGGGCCACCTAATGACGATGGATCATTCAAATTGCGTCCCGATTCAATACATCGTCCTCCAGCCGACTTGTCTCCATGGGTCTTTTGCTTCCTCGGGCACCTTAGGGCCGTTCTGCTGTGACTCAAAGATTTTCGAACCGGACGAAAAACTGATAGTGAATTGTAACGTTCAGGGCCTCCTAATGACGATGGAACACTCAAATTGCGTCCCGATTCAATACATCGTCCTCCAGCAGACTTGTCTTCACGGGTCTATTGCTGCCTCGGGCACCTTGTGGCCGTTCTGGCGTGAGTCAAAGATTTTCGAATCTGACGAAAAACTGATAGTGAATTGTAACATTCAGGGCCACCTAATGACGATGGATCACTCAAATTGCGTCCCGATACAATACATCGTCCTCCAGCCGACTTGTCTCCATGGGTCTATTGCTGCCTCGGGCACGTTATGGCCGTTCTGCTGTGAGTCAAAGATTTTCGAATCTGACGCAAAACTGATAGTGAATTGTAACATTCGGGGCCACCTAATGACGATGGATCACTCAACTTGCGTCCCGATTCAATACATCGTCCTCCAGCAGACTTGTCTTCACGGGTCTATTGCTGCCTCGGGCACCTTATGGCCGTTCTGCTGTGAGTCAAAGATTTGCGAATCTGACGAAAAACTGATAGTAACATTCAGGGCCACCTAATGACGATGGATCATTCAAATTGCGTCCCGATTCAATACATCGTCCTCCAGACGACTTGTCTCCATGGGTCTATTGCTTCCTCGGGCACCTGATGGCCGTTCTGCTGTGAGTCAAAGATTTTCGGTTCGGACGAAAAACTGATAGTGAATTGTAACATTCAGGGCCACCTAATGACGATAGATCACTCAAATTGCGTCCCGATTCAATACATCGTCCTCCAGCAGACTTGTCTTCACGGGTCTATTGCTGCCTCGGGCACGTTATGGCCGTTCTGCTGTGAGTCAAAGATTTTCGAATCTGACGCAAAACTGATAGTGAATTGTAACATTCGGGGCCACCTAATGACGATGGATCACTCAACTTGCGTCCCGATTCAATACATCGTCCTCCAGCAGACTTGTCTTCACGGGTCTATTGCTGCCTCGGGCACCTTATGGCCGTTCTGCTGTGAGTCAAAGATTTGCGAATCTGACGAAAAACTGATAGTAACATTCAGGGCCACCTAATGACGATGGATCATTCAAATTGCGTCCCGATTCAATACATCGTCCTCCAGACGACTTGTCTCCATGGGTCTATTGCTTCCTCGGGCACCTGATGGCCGTTCTGCTGTGAGTCAAAGATTTTCGGTTCGGACGAAAAACTGATAGTGAATTGTAACATTCAGGGCCACCTAATGACGATAGATCACTCAAATTGCGTCCCGATTCAATACATCGTCCTCCAGCAGACTTGTCTTCACGGGTCTATTGCTGCCTCGGGCACGTTATGGCCGTTCTGGCGTGAGTCAAAGATTTTCGAATCTGACGAAAAACAGATAGTGAATTGTAACATTCAGGGCCACCTAATGACGATGGATCACTCAAATTGCGTCCCGATACAATACATCGTCCTCCAGCAGACTTGTCTCCATGGGTCTATTGCTGCCTCGGGCACCTTATGGCCGTTCTGCTGTGACTCAAAGATTTTCGAATCTGACGAAAAACTGATAGTGAATTGTAACATTCAGGGCCACCTAATGACGATGGAACACTCAAATTGCGTCCCGATTCAATACATCGTCCTCCAGCAGACTTGTCTCCATGGGCCTATTGCTGCCTCGGGCACCTTATGGCCGTTCTGCTGTGACTCAAAGATTTTCGAATCGGACGAAAAACTGATAGTGAATTGTAACATTCAGGGCCACCTAATGACGATGGATCACTCAAATTGCGTCCCGATTCAATACATAGCCCTCCAGCAGACATGTCTCCATGGGTCTATTGCTGCCTCGGGCACCATATGACCGTTCTGCTGTGAGTCAAAGATTTGCGAATCTGACGAAAAACTGATGGTAACATTCAGGGCCACCTAATGACGATGGATCATTCAAATTGCGTCCCGATTCAATACATCGTCCTCCAGCCGACTTGTCTCCATGGGTCTATTGCTTCCTCGCGCACCTTATGGCCGTTCTGCTGTGACTCAAAGATTTTCGAATCGGACGAAAAACTGATAGTGAATTGTAACGTTCAGGGCCTCCTAATGACGATGGAACACTCAAATTGCGTGCCGATTCAATACATCGTCCTCCAGCAGACTTGTCTTCACTGGTCTATTGCTGCCTCGGGCACCTTGTGGCCGTTCTGGCGTGAGTCAAAGATTTTCGAATCTGACGAAAAACAGATAGTGAATTGTAACATTCAGGGCCACCTAATGACGATGGAACACTCAAATTGCGTCCCGATTCAATACATCGTCCTCCAGCCGACTTGTCTCCATGGGTCTATTGCTGCCTCGGGCACGTTATGGCCGTTCTGCTGTGAGTCAAAGATTTTCGAATCTGACGCAAAACTGATAGTGAATTGTGACATTCGGGGCCACCTAATGACGATGGATCACTCAAATTGCGTCACGATTCAATACATCGTCCTCCAGCAGACTTGTCTTCACGGGTCTATTGCTGCCTCGGGCACGTTATGGCCGTTCTGCTGTGAGTCAAAGATTTGCGAATCTGACGAAAAACTGATAGTAACATTCAGGGCCACCTAATGACGATGGATCATTCAAATTGCGTCCCGATTCAATACATCGTCCTCCAGCCGACTTGTCTCCATGGGTCTATTGCTTCCTCGGGCACCTTAGGGCCGTTCTGCTGTGACTCAAAGATTTTCGAACCGGACGAAAAACTGATAGTGAATTGTAACGTTCAGGGCCTCCTAATGACGATGGAACACTCAAATTGCGTCCCGATTCAATACATCGTCCTCCAGCAGACTTGTCTTCACGGGTCTATTGCTGCCTCGGGCACCTTGTGGCCGTTCTGGCGTGAGTCAAAGATTTTCGAATCTGACGAAAAACTGATAGTGAATTGTAACATTCAGGGCCACCTAATGACGATGGATCACTCAAATTGCGTCCCGATACAATACATCGTCCTCCAGCCGACTTGTCTCCATGGGTCTATTGCTGCCTCGGGCACGTTATGGCCGTTCTGCTGTGAGTCAAAGATTTTCGAATCTGACGCAAAACTGATAGTGAATTGTAACATTCGGGGCCACCTAATGACGATGGATCACTCAACTTGCGTCCCGATTCAATACATCGTCCTCCAGCAGACTTGTCTTCACGGGTCTATTGCTGCCTCGGGCACCTTATGGCCGTTCTGCTGTGAGTCAAAGATTTGCGAATCTGACGAAAAACTGATAGTAACATTCAGGGCCACCTAATGACGATGGATCATTCAAATTGCGTCCCGATTCAATACATCGTCCTCCAGACGACTTGTCTCCATGGGTCTATTGCTTCCTCGGGCACCTGATGGCCGTTCTGCTGTGAGTCAAAGATTTTCGGTTCGGACGAAAAACTGATAGTGAATTGTAACATTCAGGGCCACCTAATGACGATAGATCACTCAAATTGCGTCCCGATTCAATACATCGTCCTCCAGCAGACTTGTCTTCACGGGTCTATTGCTGCCTCGGGCACGTTATGGCCGTTCTGGCGTGAGTCAAAGATTTTCGAATCTGACGAAAAACAGATAGTGAATTGTAACATTCAGGGCCACCTAATGACGATGGATCACTCAAATTGCGTCCCGATACAATACATCGTCCTCCAGCAGACTTGTCTCCATGGGTCTATTGCTGCCTCGGGCACCTTATGGCCGTTCTGCTGTGACTCAAAGATTTTCGAATCTGACGAAAAACTGATAGTGAATTGTAACATTCAGGGCCACCTAATGACGATGGAACACTCAAATTGCGTCCCGATTCAATACATCGTCCTCCAGCAGACTTGTCTCCATGGGCCTATTGCTGCCTCGGGCACCTTATGGCCGTTCTGCTGTGACTCAAAGATTTTCGAATCGGACGAAAAACTGATAGTGAATTGTAACATTCAGGGCCACCTAATGACGATGGATCACTCAAATTGCGTCCCGATTCAATACATAGCCCTCCAGCAGACATGTCTCCATGGGTCTATTGCTGCCTCGGGCACCATATGACCGTTCTGCTGTGAGTCAAAGATTTGCGAATCTGACGAAAAACTGATGGTAACATTCAGGGCCACCTAATGACGATGGATCATTCAAATTGCGTCCCGATTCAATACATCGTCCTCCAGCCGACTTGTCTCCATGGGTCTATTGCTTCCTCGCGCACCTTATGGCCGTTCTGCTGTGACTCAAAGATTTTCGAATCGGACGAAAAACTGATAGTGAATTGTAACGTTCAGGGCCTCCTAATGACGATGGAACACTCAAATTGCGTGCCGATTCAATACATCGTCCTCCAGCAGACTTGTCTTCACTGGTCTATTGCTGCCTCGGGCACCTTGTGGCCGTTCTGGCGTGAGTCAAAGATTTTCGAATCTGACGAAAAACAGATAGTGAATTGTAACATTCAGGGCCACCTAATGACGATGGAACACTCAAATTGCGTCCCGATTCAATACATCGTCCTCCAGCAGACTTGTCTCCATGGGTCCATTGCTGCCTCGGGCACCTTATGGCCGTTCTGCTGTGAGTCAAAGATTTTCGAATCGCACGAAAAACTGATAGTGAATTGTAACATTCAGGGCCACCTAATGACGATGGATCACTCAAATTGCGTCCCGATTCAATACATAGCCCTCCAGCAGACATGTCCCCATGGGTCTATTGCTGCCTCGGACACCTTATGGCCGTTCTGCTGTGAGTCAAAGTTTTCGGATCGGACGAAAAACTGATAGTGAATTGTAACATTCACGGCCACCTAATGACGATGGATCACTCAAATTGCGTCCCGATTCAATACATCGTCCTCCAGCCGACTTGTCTCCATGGGTCTATTGCTGCCTCGGGCACGTTATGGCCGTTCTGCTGTGAGTCAAAGATTTTCGAATCTGACGAAAAACTGATAGTGAATTGTAACATTCGCGGCCACCTAATGACGATGGATCACTCAAATTGCGTCCCGATTCAATACATCGTCCTCCAGCAGACTTGTCTTCACGGGTCTATTGCTACCTCGGGCTTCTTATGGCCGTTCTGGCGTGAGTCAAAGATTTTCGAATCGGACGAAAAACTGATAGTGAATTGTAACAGTCAGGGCCACCTAATGACTATGGATCACTAAAATTGCGTCCCGATTCAATACATAGTCCTCCAACAGACATGCCTCCATGGGTCTATTGCTGCCTCGGGCACCTTATGGCCGTTCTGCTGTGTGTCAAAGATTTTCGGATCGGACGAAAAAATGATAGTGAATTGTAACATTCACGGCCACCTAATGACGATGGATCACTCAAATTGCGTCCCGATTCAATACATCGTCCTCCAGCCGACTTGTCTCGATGGGTCTATTGCTGCCTCGGGCACGTTATGGCCGTTCTGCTGTGAGTCAAAGATTTTCGAATCTGACGAAAAACTGATAGTGAATTGTAACATTCGTGGCCACCTAATGACGATGGATCACTCAAATTGCGTCCCGATTCAATACATCGTCCTCCAGCCGACTTTTCTCCATGGGTCTATTGCTGCCTCGGGCACCTTATGGCCGTTCTGCTGTGAGTCAAAGTTTTTCGAATCGGACGAAAAACTGATAGTGAATTGTGACGTTCAGGGCCACCTAATGACGATGGAAAACTCAAATTGCGTCCAGATTCAATACATCGTCCTCCAGCCGACTTGTCTCCATGGGTCTATTGCTTCCTCGGGCACCTTATGGCCGTTCTGGCGTGAGTCAAAGATTTTCGGATCTGACGAAAAACAGATAGTGAATTGTAACATTCAGGGCCACCTAATGACGATGGATCACTCAAATTGCGTCCCGATACAATACATCGTCCTCCAGCCGACTTGTCTCCATGGGTCTATTGCTGCCTCGGGCACGTTATGGCCGTTCTGCTGTGAGTCAAAGATTTTCGAATCTGACGCAAAACTGATAGTGAATTGTGACATTCGGGGCCACCTAATGACGATGGATCACTCAAATTGCGTCACGATTCAATACATCGTCCTCCAGCAGACTTGTCTTCACGGGTCTATTGCTGCCTCGGGCACCTTATGGCCGTTCTGCTGTGAGTCAAAGATTTGCTAATCTGACGAAAAACTGATAGTAACATTCAGGGCCACCTAATGACGATGGATCATTCAAATTGCGTCCCGATTCAATACATCGTCCTCCAGCCGACTTGTCTCCATGGGTCTATTGCTTCCTCGGGCACCTTATGGCCGTTCTGCTGTGAGTCAAAGATTTTCGGTTCGGACGAAAAACTGATAGTGAATTGTGACATTCGGGGCCACCTAATGACGATGGAACACTCAAATTGCGTCCCGATTCAATACATCGTCCTCCAGCAGACTTGTCTCCATGGGCCTATTGCTGCCTCGGGTACCTTATGGCCGTTCTGCTGTGAGTCAAAGATTTTCGAATCGGACGAAAAACTGATAGTGAATTGTAACATTCAGGGCCACCTAATGACGATGGATCACTCAAATTGCGTCCCGATTCAATACATAGCCCTCCTGCAGACATGTCTCCGTGGGTCTATTGCTGCCTCGGGCACCATATGGCCGTTCTGCTGTGAGTCAAAGATTTGCGAATCTGACGAAAAACTGATAGTAACATTCAGGGCCACCTAATGACGATGGATCATTCAAATTGCGTCCCGATTCAATACATCGTCCTCCAGCCGACTTGTCTCCATGGGTCTATTGCTTCCTCGGGCACCTTATGGCCGTTCTGCTGTGACTCAAAGATTTTCGAACCGGACGAAAAACTGATAGTGAATTGTAACGTTCAGGGCCTCCTAATGACGATGGAACACTCAAATTGCGTCCCGATTCAATACATCGTCCTCCAGCAGACTTGTCTTCACGGGTCTATTGCTGCCTCGGGCACCTTGTGGCCGTTCTGGCGTGAGTCAAAGATTTTCGAATCTGACGAAAAACAGATAGTGAATTGTAACATTCAGGGCCACCTAATGACGATGGATCACTCAAATTGCGTCCCGATACAATACATCGTCCTCCAGCCGACTTGTCTCCATGGGTCTATTGCTGCCTCGGGCACCTTATGGCCGTTCTGCTGTGACTCAAAGATTTTCGAATCTGACGAAAAACTGATAGTGAATTGTAACATTCGCGGCCACCTAATGACGATGGATCACTCAAATTGCGTCCCGATTCAATACATCGTCCTCCAGCAGACTTGTCGTCACGGGTCTATTGCTGCCTCGGGCACCTTATGGCCGTTCTGCTGTGAGTAAAAGATTTGCGAATCTGACGAAAAACTGATAGTAACATTCAGGGCCACCTAATGACGATGGATCATTCAAATTGCGTCCCGATTCAATACATCGTCCTCCAGCCGACTTGTCTCCATGGGTCTATTGCTGCCTCGGGCACGTTATGGCCGTTCTGCTGTGAGTCAAAGATTTTCGAATCTGACGAAAAACTGATAGTGAATTGTAACATTCGCGGCCACCTAATGACGATGGATCACTCAAATTGCGTCCCGATTCAATACATCGTCCTCCAGCAGACTTGTCTTCACGGGTCTATTGCTACCTCGGGCACCTTATGGCCGTTCTGGCGTGAGTCAAAGATTTTCGAATCGGACGAAAAACTGATAGTGAATTGTAACAGTCAGGGCCACCTAATGACTATGGATCACTAAAATTGCGTCCCGATTCAATACATAGTCCTCCAACAGACATGCCTCCATGGGTCTATTGCTGCCTCGGGCACCTTATGGCCGTTCTGCTGTGTGTCAAAGATTTTCGGATCGGACGAAAAACTGATAGTGAATTGTAACATTCAGGGCCACCTAATGACGATGGATCACTCAAATTGCGTCCCGATTCAATACATCGTCCTCCAGCCGACTTGTCTCGATGGGTCTATTGCTGCCTCGGGCACGTTATGGCCGTTCGGCTGTGAGTCAAAGATTTTCGAATCTGACGAAAAACTGATAGTGAATTGTAACATTCGTGGCCACCTAATGACGATGGATCACTCAAATTGCGTCCCGATTCAATACATCGTCCTCCAGCCGACTTGTCTCCATGGGTCTATTGCTGCCTCGGGCACCTTATGGCCGTTCTGCTGTGAGTCAAAGTTTTTCGAATCGGACGAAAAACTGATAGTGAATTGTGACGTTCAGGGCCACCTAATGACGATGGAAAACTCAAATTGCGTCCAGATTCAATACATCGTCCTCCAGCCGACTTGTCTCCATGGGTCTATTGCTTCCTCGGGCACCTTATGGCCGTTCTGGCGTGAGTCAAAGATTTTCGGATCTGACGAAAAACAGATAGTGAATTGTAACATTCAGGGCCACCTAATGACGATGGATCACTCAAATTGCGTCCCGATACAATACATCGTCCTCCAGCCGACTTGTCTCCATGGGTCTATTGCTGCCTCGGGCACGTTATGGCCGTTCTGCTGTGAGTCAAAGATTTTCGAATCTGACGCAAAACTGATAGTGAATTGTGACATTCGGGGCCACCTAATGACGATGGATCACTCAAATTGCGTCACGATTCAATACATCGTCCTCCAGCAGACTTGTCTTCACGGGTCTATTGCTGCCTCGGGCACCTTATGGCCGTTCTGCTGTGAGTCAAAGATTTGCTAATCTGACGAAAAACTGATAGTAACATTCAGGGCCACCTAATGACGATGGATCATTCAAATTGCGTCCCGATTCAATACATCGTCCTCCAGCCGACTTGTCTCCATGGGTCTATTGCTTCCTCGGGCACCTTATGGCCGTTCTGCTGTGAGTCAAAGATTTTCGGTTCGGACGAAAAACTGATAGTGAATTGTGACATTCGGGGCCACCTAATGACGATGGAACACTCAAATTGCGTCCCGATTCAATACATCGTCCTCCAGCAGACTTGTCTCCATGGGCCTATTGCTGCCTCGGGTACCTTATGGCCGTTCTGCTGTGAGTCAAAGATTTTCGAATCGGACGAAAAACTGATAGTGAATTGTAACATTCAGGGCCACCTAATGACGATGGATCACTCAAATTGCGTCCCGATTCAATACATAGCCCTCCTGCAGACATGTCTCCGTGGGTCTATTGCTGCCTCGGGCACCATATGGCCGTTCTGCTGTGAGTCAAAGATTTGCGAATCTGACGAAAAACTGATAGTAACATTCAGGGCCACCTAATGACGATGGATCATTCAAATTGCGTCCCGATTCAATACATCGTCCTCCAGCCGACTTGTCTCCATGGGTCTATTGCTTCCTCGGGCACCTTATGGCCGTTCTGCTGTGACTCAAAGATTTTCGAACCGGACGAAAAACTGATAGTGAATTGTAACGTTCAGGGCCTCCTAATGACGATGGAACACTCAAATTGCGTCCCGATTCAATACATCGTCCTCCAGCAGACTTGTCTTCACGGGTCTATTGCTGCCTCGGGCACCTTGTGGCCGTTCTGGCGTGAGTCAAAGATTTTCGAATCTGACGAAAAACAGATAGTGAATTGTAACATTCAGGGCCACCTAATGACGATGGATCACTCAAATTGCGTCCCGATACAATACATCGTCCTCCAGCCGACTTGTCTCCATGGGTCTATTGCTGCCTCGGGCACCTTATGGCCGTTCTGCTGTGACTCAAAGATTTTCGAATCTGACGAAAAACTGATAGTGAATTGTAACATTCGCGGCCACCTAATGACGATGGATCACTCAAATTGCGTCCCGATTCAATACATCGTCCTCCAGCAGACTTGTCGTCACGGGTCTATTGCTGCCTCGGGCACCTTATGGCCGTTCTGCTGTGAGTAAAAGATTTGCGAATCTGACGAAAAACTGATAGTAACATTCAGGGCCACCTAATGACGATGGATCATTCAAATTGCGTCCCGATTCAATACATCGTCCTCCAGCCGACTTGTCTCCATGGGTCTATTGCTTCCTCGGGCACCTTATGGCCGTTCTGCTGTGACTAAAAGATTTTCGAACCGGACGAAAAACTGATAGTGAATTGTAACGTTCAGGGCCTCCTAATGACGATGGAACACTCAAATTGCGTCCCGATTCAATACATCGTCCTCCAGCAGACTTGTCTTCACGGGTCTATTGCTGCCTCGGGCACCTTGTGGCCGTTCTGGCGTGAGTCAAAGATTTTCGAATCTGACGAAAAACTGATAGTGAATTGTAACTTTCAGGCCACCTAATGACGATGGATCACTCAAGTTGCGTCCCGATTCAATACATCGTCCTCCAGCCGACTTGTCTCCATGGGTCTATTGCTGCCTCGGGCACCTTATGGCCGTTCTGCTGTGAGTCAAAGATTTGCGAATCTGACGAAAAACTGATAGTAACATTCAGGGCCACCTAATGACGATGGATCATTCAAATTGCGTCCCGATTCAATACATCGTCCTCCAGCCGACTTGTCTCCATGGGTCTATTGCTTCCTCGGGCACCTTATGGCCGTTCTGGCGTAAGTCAAAGATTTTCGGATCTGACGAAAAACAGATAGTGAATTGTAACATTCAGGGCCACCTAATGACGATGGATCACTCAAATTGCGTCCCGATACAATACATCGTCCTCCAGCCGACTTGTCTCCATGGGTCTATTGCTGACTCGGGCACGTTATGGCCGTTCTGCTGTGAGTCAAAGATTTTCGAATCTGACGCAAAACTGATAGTGAATTGTAACATTCGGGGCCACCTAATGACGATGGATCACTCAACTTGCGTCCCGATTCAATACATCGTCCTCCAGCAGACTTGTCTTCACGGGTCTATTGCTGCCTCGGGCACCTTATGGCCGTTCTGCTGTGAGTCAAAGATTTGCGAATCTGACGAAAAACTGATAGTAACATTCAGGGCCACCTAATGACGATGGATCATTCAAATTGCGTCCCGATTCAATACATCGTCCTCCAGCCGACTTGTCTCCATGGGTCTATTGCTTCCTCGGGCACCTTATGGCCGTTCTGCTGTGAGTCAAAGATTTTCGGTTCGGACGAAAAACTGATAGTGAATTGTAACATTCAGGGCCACCTAATGACGATAGATCACTCAAATTGCGTCCCGATTCAATACATCGTCCTCCAGCAGACTTGTCTTCACGGGTCTATTGCTGCCTCGGGCACGTTATGGCCGTTCTGGCGTGAGTCAAAGATTTTCGAATCTGACGAAAAACAGATAGTGAATTGTAACATTCAGGGCCACCTAATGACGATGGATCACTCAAATTGCGTCCCGATACAATACATCGTCCTCCAGCAGACTTGTCTCCATGGGTCTATTGCTGCCTCGGGCACCTTATGGCCGTTCTACTGTGACTCAGAGATTTTCGAATCTGACGAAAAACTGATAGTGAATTGTAACATTCAGGGCCACCTAATGACGATGGAACACTCAAATTGCGTCCCGATTCAATACATCGTCCTCCAGCAGACTTGTCTCCATGGGCCTATTGCTGCCTCGGGCACCTTATGGCCGTTCTGCTGTGACTCAAAGATTTTCGAATCGGACGAAAAACTGATAGTGAATTGTAACATTCAGGGCCACCTAATGACGATGGATCACTCAAATTGCGTCCCGATTCAATACATACCCCTCCAGCAGACATGTCTCCATGGGTCTATTGCTGCCTCGGGCACCATATGGCCGTTCTGCTGTGAGTCAAAGATTTGCGAATCTGACGAAAAACTGATGGTAACATTCAGGGCCACCTAATGACGATGGATCATTCAAATTGCGTCCCGATTCAATACATCGTCCTCCAGCCGACTTGTCTCCATGGGTCTATTGCTTCCTCGCGCACCTTATGGCCGTTCTGCTGTGACTCAAAGATTTTCGAATCGGACGAAAAACTGATAGTGAATTGTAACGTTCAGGGCCTCCTAATGACGATGGAACACTCAAATTGCGTGCCGATTCAATACATCGTCCTCCAGCAGACTTGTCTTCACGGGTCTATTGCTGCCTCGGGCACCTTATGGCCGTTCTGGCGTGAGTCAAAGATTTTCGAATCGGACGAAAAACTGATAGTGAATTGTAACAGTCAGGGCCACCTAATGACGATGGATCACTAAAATTGCGTCCCGATTCAATACATAGTCCTCCAACAGACATGCCTCCATGGGTCTATTGCTGCCTCGGGCACCTTATGGCCGTTCTGCTGTGTGTCAAAGATTTTCGGATCGGACGAAAAACTGATAGTGAATTGTAACATTCACGGCCACCTAATGACGATGGATCACTCAAATTGCGTCCCGATTCAATACATCGTCCTCCAGCCGACTTGTCTCGATGGGTCTATTGCTGCCTCGGGCACGTTATGGCCGTTCTGCTGTGAGTCAAAGATTTTCGAATCTGACGAAAAACTGATAGTGAATTGCAACATTCGTGGCCACCTAATGACGATGGATCACTCAAATTGCGTCCCGATTCAATACATCGTCCTCCAGCCGACTTGTCTCCATGGGTCTATTGCTGCCTCGGGCACCTTATGGCCGTTCTGCTGTGAGTCAAAGTTTTTCGAATCGGACGAAAAACTGATAGTGAATTGTGACGTTCAGGGCCACCTAATGACGATGGAAAACTCAAATTGCGTCCAGATTCAATACATCGTCCTCCAGCCGACTTGTCTCCATGGGTCTATTGCTTCCTCGGGCACCTTATGGCCGTTCTGGCGTGAGTCAAAGATTTTCGGATCTGACGAAAAACAGATAGTGAATTGTAACATTCAGGGCCACCTAATGACGATGGATCACTCAAATTGCGTCCCGATACAATACATCGTCCTCCAGCCGACTTGTCTCCATGGGTCTATTGCTGCCTCGGGCACGTTATGGCCGTTCTGCTGTGAGTCAAAGATTTTCGAATCTGACGCAAAACTGATAGTGAATTGTGACATTCGGGGCCACCTAATGACGATGGATCACTCAAATTGCGTCACGATTCAATACATCGTCCTCCAGCAGACTTGTCTTCACGGGTCTATTGCTGCCTCGGGCACCTTATGGCCGTTCTGCTGTGAGTCAAAGATTTGCTAATCTGACGAAAAACTGATAGTAACATTCAGGGCCACCTAATGACGATGGATCATTCAAATTGCGTCCCGATTCAATACATCGTCCTCCAGCCGACTTGTCTCCATGGGTCTATTGCTTCCTCGGGCACCTTATGGCCGTTCTGCTGTGAGTCAAAGATTTTCGGTTCGGACGAAAAACTGATAGTGAATTGTGACATTCGGGGCCACCTAATGACGATGGAACACTCAAATTGCGTCCCGATTCAATACATCGTCCTCCAGCAGACTTGTCTCCATGGGCCTATTGCTGCCTCGGGTACCTTATGGCCGTTCTGCTGTGAGTCAAAGATTTTCGAATCGGACGAAAAACTGATAGTGAATTGTAACATTCAGGGCCACCTAATGACGATGGATCACTCAAATTGCGTCCCGATTCAATACATAGCCCTCCTGCAGACATGTCTCCGTGGGTCTATTGCTGCCTCGGGCACCATATGGCCGTTCTGCTGTGAGTCAAAGATTTGCGAATCTGACGAAAAACTGATAGTAACATTCAGGGCCACCTAATGACGATGGATCATTCAAATTGCGTCCCGATTCAATACATCGTCCTCCAGCCGACTTGTCTCAATGGGTCTATTGCTTCCTCGGGCACCTTATGGCCGTTCCGCTGTGACTGAAAGATTTTCGTATCGGACGAAAAACTGATAGTGAATATTAACGTTCAGGGCCTCCTAATGACGATGGAACACTCAAATTGCGTCCCGATTCAATACATCGTCCTCCAGCAGACTTGTCTCCATGGGTCCATTGCTGCCTCGGGCACCTTGTGGCCGTTCTGGCGTGAGTCAAAGATTTTCGAATCTGACGAAAAACAGATAGTGAATTGTAACATTCAGGGCCACCTAATGACGATGGATCACTCAAATTGCGTCCCGATACAATACATCGTCCTCCAGCCGACTTGTCTCCATGGGTCTATTGCTGCCTCGGGCACCTTATGGCCGATCTGCTGTGACTCAAAGATTTTCGAATCTGACGAAAAACTGATAGTGAATTGTAACATTCAGGGCCACCTAATGACGATGGAACACTCAAATTGCGTCCCGATTCAATACATCGTCCTCCAGCAGACTTGTCTCCATGGGTCCATTGCTGCCTCGGGCACCTTATGGCCGTTCTGCTGTGAGTCAAAGATTTTCGAATCGGACGAAAAACTGATAGTGAATTGTAACATTCAGGGCCACCTAATGACGATGGATCACTCAAATTGCGTCCCGATTCAATACATAGCCCTCCAGCAGACATGTCTCCATGGGTCTATTGCTGCCTCGGGCACCTTATGGCCGTTCTGCTGTGAGTCAAAGTTTTCGGATCGGACGAAAAACTGATAGTGAATTGTAACATTCAGGGCCACCTAATGACGATGGATCACTCAAATTGCGTCCCGATTCAATACATCGTCCTCCAGCCGACTTGTCTCCATGGGTCTATTGCTGCCTCGGGCACGTTATGGCCGTTCTGCTGTGAGTCAAAGATTTTCGAATCTGACGAAAAACTGATAGTGAATTGTAACATTCGCGGCCACCTAATGACGATGGATCACTCAAATTGCGTCCCGATTCAATACATCGTCCTCCAGCAGACTTGTCGTCACGGGTCTATTGCTGCCTCGGGCACCTTATGGCCGTTCTGCTGTGAGTAAAAGATTTGCGAATCTGACGAAAAACTGATAGTAACATTCAGGGCCACCTAATGACGATGGATCATTCAAATTGCGTCCCGATTCAATACATCGTCCTCCAGCCGACTTGTCTCAATGGGTCTATTGCTTCCTCGGGCACCTTATGGCCGTTCCGCTGTGACTGAAAGATTTTCGTATCGGACGAAAAACTGATAGTGAATATTAACGTTCAGGGCCTCCTAATGACGATGGAACACTCAAATTGCGTCCCGATTCAATACATCGTCCTCCAGCAGACTTGTCTTCACGGGTCTATTGCTACCTCGGGCACCTTATGGCCGTTCTGGCGTGAGTCAAAGATTTTCGAATCGGACGAAAAACTGATAGTGAATTGTAACAGTCAGGGCCACCTAATGACGATGGATCACTCAAATTGCGTCCCGATTCAATACATAGTCCTCCAGCAGACATGCCTCCATGGGTCTATTGCTGCCTCGGGCACCTTATGGCCGTTCTGCTGTGTGTCAAAGATTTTCGGATCGGACGAAAAACTGATAGTGAATTGTAACATTCACGGCCACCTAATGACGATGGATCACTCAAATTGCGTCCCGATTCAATACATCGTCCTCCAGCCGACTTGTCTCGATGGGTCTATTGCTGCCTCGGGCACGTTATGGCCGTTCTGCTGTGAGTCAAAGATTTTCGAATCTGACGAAAAACTGATAGTGAATTGTAACATTCGTGGCCACCAAATGACGATGGATCACTCAAATTGCGTCCCGATTCAATACATCGTCCTCCAGCCGACATGTCTCCATGGGTCTATTGCTGCCTCGGGCACCTTATGGCTGTTCTGCTGTGAGTCAAAGTTTTTCGAATCGGACGAAAAACTGATAGTGAATTGTGACGTTCAGGGCCACCTAATGACGATGGAAAACTCAAATTGCGTCCAGATTCAATACATCGTCCTCCAGCCGACTTGTCTCCATGGGTCTATTGCTGCCTCGGGCACCTTATTGCCGTTCTGCTGTGACTCAAAGCTTTTCGAATCTGACGAAAAACTGATAGTGAATTGCAACTTTCAGGGCCTCCTAATGACGATGGAACACTCAAATTGCGTCCCGATTCAATACATCGTCCTCCAGCAGACTTGTCTTCACCGTTCTATTGCTGCCTCGGGCACCTTATGGCCGTTCTGCTGTGAGTCATAGATTTTCGAATCTGACGAAAAACTGATAGTGAATTGTAACGTTCAGAGCCTCCTAATGACGATGGAACACTCAAATTGCTTCCCGATTCAATACATCGTCCTCCAGCAGACTTGTCTCCATGGGTCTATTGCTGCCTCGGGCACCTTATGGCCGTTCTGCTGTGAGTCAAAGATTTTCGAATCTGACGAAAAACTTATAGTGAATTGTAGCATTCGGGGCCACCTAATGACTATGGATCACTCAAATTGCGTCCCGATTCAATACATCGTCCTCCAGCCGACTTGTCTCCACGGATCAATTGCTGTCTCGGGCACCTTATGGCCGTTCTGCTGTGACTCAAAGATTTTCGAATCTGACGAAAAACTGATAGTGAATTGTAAAATTCAGGGCCTCCTAATGACGATGGATCGCTCAAATTGCGTCCCGATTCAATACATCGTCCTCCAGCAGACTTGTCTCCATGGGTCTATTGCTGCCTCGGGCACCTTATGGCCGTTCTGCTGTGAGTCAAAAATTTTCGAATCGGACGAAAAACTGATAGTGAATTGTAACGTTCAGGGCCACCTAATGACGATGGATCACTCATATTGCGTCCCGATTCAATACATCGTCCACCAGCAGACTTGTCTCCATGGGTCTATTGCTGCCTCGGGCACCTTATGGTCGTTCTCCCGTGAGTCTAGATTTTCGAATCGGACGAAAAACTGATAGTGAATTGTAACTTTCAAGGCCTCCTAATGACGATGGAACACTCAAATTGCGTCCCGATTCAATACCTCGTGCTCCAGCAGACTTGTCTCCATGGGTCTATTGCTGCCTCGGGCACCTTATGGCCGTTCTGCTGTGAGTCAAAGATTTTCGAATCGGACGAAAAACTGATAGTGAATTGTAACGTTCAGGGCCACCTAATGACGATGGATCACTCAAATTGCGTCCCGATTCAATACATCGTCCTCCAGCCGACCTGTCTCCTTGGTCTATTGCTGCCTCGGGCACCTTATGGCCGTTCTGCTGTGAGTCAAAGTTTTTCGAATCGGACGAAAAACTGATAGTGAATTGTAACGGTCAGGGCCACCTAATGACGATGGATCACTCAAATTGCGTCCCGATTCAATACATCGTCCTCCAGCAGACTTGTCTTCACGGGTCTATTGCTGCCTCGGGCACCTTATGGCCGTTCTGCTGTGAGTCAAAGATTGGCGAATCTGACGAAAAACTGATAGTAACATCAGGGCCACCTAATGACGATGGATCATTCAAATTGCGTCCCGATTCAATACATCGTCCTCCAGCCGACTTGTCTCCATGGGTCTATTGCTTCCTCGGGCACCTTATGGCCGTTCTGCTGTGACTCAAAGATTTTCGAACCGGACGAAAAACTGATAGTGAATTGTAACGTTCAGGGCCTCCTAATGACGATGGAACACTCAAATTGCGTCCCGATTCAATACATCGTCCTCCAGCAGACTTGTCTTCACGGGTCTATTGCTGCCTCGGGCACCTTGTGGCCGTTCTGGCGTGAGTCAAAGATTTTCGAATCTGACGAAAAACAGATAGTGAATTGTAACATTCAGGGCCACCTAATGACGATGGATCACTCAAATTGCGTCCCGATACAATACATCGTCCTCCAGCCGACTTGTCTCCATGGGTCTATTGCTGCCTCGGGCACCTTATGGCCGTTCTGCTGTGACTCAAAGATTTTCGAATCTGACGAAAAACTGATAGTGAATTGTAACATTCAGGGCCACCTAATGACGATGGAACACTCAAATTGCGTCCCGATTCAATACATCGTCCTCCAGCAGACTTGTCTCCATGGGTCCATTGCTGCCTCGGGCACCTTATGGCCGTTCTGCTGTGAGTCAAAGATTTTCGAATCGGACGAAAAACTGATAGTGAATTGTAACATTCAGGGCCACCTAATGACGATGGATCACTCAAATTGCGTCCCGATTCAATACATAGCCCTCCAGCAGACATGTCTCCATGGGTCTATTGCTGCCTCGGGCACCTTATGGCCGTTCTGCTGTGAGTCAAAGTTTTCGGATCGGACGAAAAACTGATAGTGAATTGTAACATTCAGGGCCACCTAATGACGATGGATCACTCAAATTGCGTCCCGATTCAATACATCGTCCTCCAGCCGACTTGTCTCCATGGGTCTATTGCTGCCTCGGGCACGTTATGGCCGTTCTGCTGTGAGTCAAAGATTTTCGAATCTGACGAAAAACTGATAGTGAATTGTAACATTCGCGGCCACCTAATGACGATGGATCACTCAAATTGCGTCCCGATTCAATACATCGTCCTCCAGCAGACTTGTCGTCACGGGTCTATTGCTGCCTCGGGCACCTTATGGCCGTTCTGCTGTGAGTAAAAGATTTGCGAATCTGACGAAAAACTGATAGTAACATTCAGGGCCACCTAATGACGATGGATCATTCAAATTGCGTCCCGATTCAATACATCGTCCTCCAGCCGACTTGTCTCAATGGGTCTATTGCTTCATCGGGCACCTTATGGCCGTTCCGCTGTGACTGAAAGATTTTCGTATCGGACGAAAAACTGATAGTGAATATTAACGTTCAGGGCCTCCTAATGACGATGGAACACTCAAATTGCGTCCCGATTCAATACATCGTCCTCCAGCAGACTTGTCTTCACGGGTCTATTGCTACCTCGGGCACCTTATGGCCGTTCTGGCGTGAGTCAAAGATTTTCGAATCGGACGAAAAACTGATAGTGAATTGTAACAGTCAGGGCCACCTAATGACGATGGATCACTCAAATTGCGTCCCGATTCAATACATAGTCCTCCAGCAGACATGCCTCCATGGGTCTATTGCTGCCTCGGGCACCTTATGGCCGTTCTGCTGTGTGTCAAAGATTTTCGGATCGGACGAAAAACTGATAGTGAATTGTAACATTCACGGCCACCTAATGACGATGGATCACTCAAATTGCGTCCCGATTCAATACATCGTCCTCCAGCCGACTTGTCTCGATGGGTCTATTGCTGCCTCGGGCACGTTATGGCCGTTCTGCTGTGAGTCAAAGATTTTCGAATCTGACGAAAAACTGATAGTGAATTGTAACATTCGTGGCCACCTAATGACGATGGATCACTCAAATTGCGTCCCGATTCAATACATCGTCCTCCAGCCGACATGTCTCCATGGGTCTATTGCTGCCTCGGGCACCTTATGGCCGTTCTGCTGTGAGTCAAAGTTTTTCGAATCGGACGAAAAACTGATAGTGAATTGTGACGTTCAGGGCCACCTAATGACGATGGAAAACTCAAATTGCGTCCAGATTCAATACATCGTCCTCCAGCCGACTTGTCTCCATGGGTCTATTGCTGCCTCGGGCACCTTATTGCCGTTCTGCTGTGACTCAAAGCTTTTCGAATCTGACGAAAAACTGATAGTGAATTGTAACTTTCAGGGCCTCCTAATGACGATGGAACACTCAAATTGCGTCCCGATTCAATACATCGTCCTCCAGCAGACTTGTCTTCACCGTTCTATTGCTGCCTCGGGCACCTTATGGCCGTTCTGCTGTGAGTCATAGATTTTCGAATCTGACGAAAAACTGATAGTGAATTGTAACGTTCAGAGCCTCCTAATGACGATGGAACACTCAAATTGCTTCCCGATTCAATACATCGTCCTCCAGCAGACTTGTCTCCATGGGTCTATTGCTGCCTCGGGCACCTTATGGCCGTTCTGCTGTGAGTCAAAGATTTTCGAATCTGACGAAAAACTTATAGTGAATTGTAGCATTCGGGGCCACCTAATGACGATGGATCACTCAAATTGCGTCCCGATTCAATACATCGTCCTCCAGCCGACTTGTCTCCATGGGTCAATTGCTGTCTCGGGCACCTTATGGCCGTTCTGCTGTGACTCAAAGATTTTCGAATCTGACGAAAAACTGATAGTGAATTGTAAAATTCAGGGCCTCCTAATGACGATGGATCGCTCAAATTGCGTCCCGATTCAATACATCGTCCTCCAGCAGACTTGTCTCCATGGGTCTATTGCTGCCTCGGGCACCTTATGGCCGTTCTGCTGTGAGTCAAAAATTTTCGAATCGGACGAAAAACTGATAGTGAATTGTAACTTTCAAGGCCTCCTAATGACGATGGAACACTCAAATTGCGTCCCGATTCAATACCTCGTGCTCCAGCAGACTTGTCTCCATGGGTCTATTGCTGCCTCGGGCACCTTATGGCCGTTCTGCTGTGAGTCAAAGATTTTCGAATCGGACGAAAAACTGATAGTGAATTGTAACGTTCAGGGCCACCTAATGACGATGGATCACTCAAATTGCGTCCCGATTCAATACATCGTCCTCCAGCCGACCTGTCTCCTTGGTCTATTGCTGCCTCGGGCACCTTATGGCCGTTCTGCTGTGAGTCAAAGTTTTTCGAATCGGACGAAAAACTGATAGTGAATTGTAACGGTCAGGGCCACCTAATGACGATGGATCACTCAAATTGCGTCCCGATTCAATACATCGTCCTCCAGCAGACTTGTCTTCACGGGTCTATTGCTGCCTCGGGCACCTTATGGCCGTTCTGCTGTGAGTCAAAGATTTGCGAATCTGACGAAAAACTGATAGTAACATTCAGGGCCACCTAATGACGATGGATCATTCAAATTGCGTCCCGATTCAATACATCGTCCTCCAGCCGACTTGTCTCCATGGGTCTATTGCTGCCTCGGGCACCTTATGGCCGTTCTGCTGTGAGTCAAAGTTTTTCGAATCTGACGAAAAACTGATAGTGAATTGTAACCTTCACGGCCTCCTAATGACGATGGAACACTCAAATTGCGTCCCGATTCAATACATCGTCCTCCAGCAGACTTGTCTCCATGGGTCTATTGCTGCCTCGGGCACCTTATGGCCGTTCTGCTGTGAGTCAAAGATTTTCGAATCGGACGAAAAACTGATAGTGAATTGTAACATTCAGGGCCTCCTAATGACGATGGAACACTCAAATTGCATCCCGATTCAATACATCGTCCTCCAGCAGACTTGTCTTCACGGGTCTATTGCTGCCTCGGGCACCTTATGGCCATTCTGGCGTGAGTCATAGATTTTCGAATCTGACGAAGAACTGATAGTGAATTGTAACATTCAGGGCCTCCTAATGACGATGGAACACTCAAATTGCGTCCCGATTCAATACATCGTCCTCCAGCAGACTTGTCTTCACGGGTCTATTGCTGCCTCGGGCACCTTATGGCCGTTCTGCTGTGAGTCAAAGATTTTCGAATCTGACGAAAAACTGATAGTGAATTGTAATGTTCAGAGCCTCCTAATGACGATGGAACACTCAAATTGCGTCCCGATTCAATACATCGTCCTCCAGCCGACTTGTCTCAATGGGTCTATTGATGCCTCGGGCACCTTATGGCCGTTCTGCTGTAAGTCAAAGATTTTCGAATCTGACGAAAAACTGAAAGTGAATTGTAACATTCAGGGCCACCTAATGACGATGGATCGCTCAAATTGCGTCCCGATTCATTACATCGTCCTCCAGCCGACTTGTCTCCATGGGTCTATTACTGCCTCGGGCACCTTATGGCCGTTCTGCTGTGAGTCAAAGTTTTTCGAATCGGACGAAAAACTGATAGTGAATTGTAACGTTCAGGGCCACCTAATGACGATGGAACACTCAAATTGCGTCCCGATTCAATACCTCGCGCTCCAGCAGACTTGTCACCATGGGTCTATTGCTGCCTCGGGCACCTTATGGCCGTTCTGCTGTGAATCAAAGATTTTCGTATCTGACAAAAAACTGATAGTGAATTGTAACATTCAGGGCCACCTAATGACGATGGATCACTCAAATTGCGTCCCGATTCATTACATCGTCCTGCAGCCGACTTGTCTCCATGGGTCTATTGCTGCCTCGGGCACCTTATGGTCGTTCTGCTGTGAGTCAAAGTTTTTCGAATCGGACGATAAACTGATAGTGATATGTAACGTTCAGGGCCACCTAATGACGATGGAACACTCAAATAGCGTCCCGATTCAATACCTCGTGCTACAGCAGACTTGTCTCCATGGGTCTATTGCTGCCTCGGGCACCTTATGGCCGTTCTGCTGTGAGTCAAAGTTTTTCGAATCGGACGATAAACTGATAGTGATATGTAACGTTCAGGGCCACCTAATGACGATGGAACACTCAAATAGCGTCCCGATTCAATACCTCGTGCTACAGCAGACTTGTCTCCATGGGTCTATTGCTGCCTCGGGCACCTTATGGCCGTTCTGCTGTGACTCAAAGATTTTCGAATCGGACGAAAAACTGATAGTGAATTGTAACGTTCAGGGCCACCTAATGACGATGGATCACTCAAATTGCGTCCTGATTCAATACATCGTCCTCCAGCCGACTTGTCTCCAAAGGTCTATTGCTGCCTCGGGCACCTCATGGCCGTTCTGCTGTGAGTCAAAGATTTTCGAATCTGACGAAAAACTGAAAGTGAATTGTAACATTCAGGGCCACCTAATGACGATGGATCACACAAATTGCATCCTGATTCATTACATCGTCTTCCAGCCGACTTGTCTCCATGGGTCTATTGCTGCCTCGGGCAACTTATGGCCGTTCTGCTGTGAGTCAAAGTTTTTCGAATCTGACGAAAAACAAATAGTGAATTGTAACGTTACGGCCTCCTAATGACGATGGAACACTCAAATTGCGTCCCGATTCAATACATCGTCCTCCAGCAGACTTGTCTCCATGGGTCTATTGCTGCCTCGGGCACCTTATGGCCGTTCAACTGTGACTCAAAGATTTTCGAATCTGACGAAAAACTGATAGTGAATTGTAACATTCAGGGCCACCTAATGACGATGGATCAATCAAATTGCGTCCCGATTCAATACATCGTCATCCAGCCGATTTGTCTCCATTGGTCTATTGTTGCCTCGGGCACCTTATGGCCGTTCTGCTGTGAGTCAAAGATTTTCGAATCGGACGAAAAACTGATAGTGAATTGTAACATTCAGGGCCACCTAATGACGATGGACCACACAATTTGCGTCCCGATTCAATACCTCGTCCTCCAGCCGACTTGACTCCATGGGTCTATTGTTGCCTCGGGCACCTTATGGCAGTTCTGCTGTGGGTCAAAGATTTTCTAATCGGACGAAGAACTGATTGTGAATTGTATAGTTCAGGGACACCTAATGACGATGGATCATTCAAATTGCGTCCCGATTCAGTACATCGTCCTCCAGCAGACTTGTCTCCATGGGTCTATTGCTGCCTCGGGCACCTTATGGCCGTTCAGCTGTCACTCAAAGATTTTCGACTCTGACGAAAAACTGATAGTGAATTGTAACATTCAGGGCCACCTAATGACGATGAATCACTCAAATTGCGTCCTGATTCAATACATCGTCCTCCAGCCGACTTGTCTCCAAAGGTCTATTGCTGCCTCGGGCACCTCATGGCCGTTCTGCTGTGAGTCAAAGATTTTCGAATCTGACGAAAAACTGAAAGTGAATTGTAACATTCAGGGCCACCTAATGACGATGGATCACACAAATTGCATCCTGATTCATTACATCGTCTTCCAGCCGACTTGTCTCCATGGGTCTATTGCTGCCTCGGGCAACTTATGGCCGTTCTGCTGTGAGTCAAAGTTTTTCGAATCTGACGAAAAACAAAACGTTACGGCCTCCTAATGACGATGGAACACTCAAATTGCGTCCCGATTCAATACATCGTCCTCCAGCAGACTTGTCTCCATGGGTCTATTGCTGCCTCGGGCACCTTATGGCCGTTCAACTGTGACTCAAAGATTTTCGAATCTGACGAAAAACTGATAGTGAATTGTAACATTCAGGGCCACCTAATGATGATGGATCAATCAAATTGCGTCCCGATTCAATACATCGTCATCCAGCCGATTTGTCTCCATTGGTCTATTGCTGCCTCGGGCACCTTATGGCCGTTCTGCTGTGAGTCAAAGATTTTCGAATCGGACGAAAAACTGATAGTGAATTGTAACATTCAGGGCCACCTAATGACGATGGACCACACAATTTGCGTCCCGATTCAATACCTCGTCCTCCAGCCGACTTGACTCCATGGGTCTATTGTTGCCTCGGGCACCTTATGGCAGTTCTGCTGTGGGTCAAAGATTTTCTAATCGGACGAAGAACTGATTGTGAATTGTAAAGTTCAGGGACACCTAATGACGATGGATCACTCAAATTGCGTCCCGATTCAGTACATCGTCCTCCAGCAGACTTGTCTCCATGGGTCTATTGCTGCCTCGGGCACCTTATGGCCGTTCAGCTGTCACTCAAAGATTTTCGACTCTGACGAAAAACTGATAGTGAATTGTAACATTCAGGGCCACCTAATGACGATGAATCACTCAAATTGCGTCCCGATTCAATACATCGTCCTCCAGCCGACTTGTCTCCATGGGTCTATTGCTGCCTCGGACACCTTATGGCCGTTCTGCTGTGACTCAAAGATTTTCGAATCGGACAAAAAACTGGTAGTGAATTGTAACGTTCAGGGCCACCTAATGATGATGGATCACTCAAATTGCGTCCCGATTCAATACATCGTCCTCCAGCCGACTTGTCTCCATGGGTCTATTGCTGCCTCGGGCACCTTATGGCCGTTCTGCTGTGACTCAAAGATTTTCGAATCGGACGAAAAACTGATAGTGAATTATAACGTTCAGGGCCTCCTAATGACGATGGATCACTCAAATTGCGTCCCGATTCAATACATCGTCCTCCAGCCGACTTAACTCCATGGGTCTATTGCTGCCTCGGGCACCTTATGGCCGTTCTGCTGTGAGTCTAGATTATCGAATGGGACGAAAAACTGATAGTGAATTGTAACGTTCAGGGCCACCTAATGACGATGGATCACTCAAATTGCGTCCCGATGCAATACATCGTCCTCCAGCAGACTTGTCTCCATGGGTCTATTGCTGCCTCGGGCACCTTATGGTCGTTCTCCCGTGAGTCTAGATTTTCGAAACGGACGAAAAACTGATAGTGAATTGTAACGTTCAGGGCCTCGTAATGACGATGGAACACTCAAATTGCGTCATGATTCAATACCTCGTGCTGCAGCAGACTTGTCTCCATGGGTCTATTGCTGCCTCGGGCACCTTATGGCCGTTCTGCTGTGAGTCAAAGATTTTCGAATCTGACGAAAAACTGATAGTAACATTCAGGGCCACCTAATGACGTTGGATCATTCAAATTGCGTCCCGATTCAATACATCGTCCTCCAGCCGACTTGTCTCCATGGGTCTATTTCTTCCTCGGGCACCTTATGGCCGATCTGCTGTGACTCAAAGATTTTCGAATCGGACGAAAAACTGATAGTGAATTGTAACATTCAGGGCCACCTAATGACGATGGATCACTCAAATTGCGTCCCGATTCAATTCATGGTCCTCCAGCCGACTTGTCTCCATGGTTCTATTGCTGCCTCGGGCACCTTATGGCCGTTCTGCTGTGAGTCAAAGATTTTCGTATCGGACGAAAAACTGATAGTGAATTGTAACGTTCAGGGCCTCCTAATGACGATGGATCACTCAAATTGCGTCCCGATTCAATACATCGTCCTCCAGCAGACTTGTCTCCATGGGTCTATTGCTGCCTCGGGCACCTTATGGCCGTTCTGCTGTGAGTCAAAGATTTTCGAAACTGACGAAAAACTGATAGTGAATTGTAACGTTACGGCCTCCTAATGACGATGGAACACTCAAATTGCGTCCCGATTCAATACATCGTCCTGCAGCAGACTTGTCTCCATGGGTCTATTGCTGCCTCGGGCACCTTATGGCCGTTCAGCTGTGACTCAAAGATTTTCGAATCTGACGAAAAACTGATAGTGAATTGTAACATTTAGGGCCACCTAATGACGATGGATCACTCAAATTGCGTCCCGATTCAATACATCGTCCTCCAGCCGACTTGTCTCCATGGGTCTATTTCTTCCTCGGGCACCTTATGGCCGTTCTGCTGTGACTCAAAGATTTTCGAATCGGACGAAAAACTGATAGTGAATTGTAACATTCAGGGCCACCTAATGACGATGGATCACTCAAATTGCGTCCCGATTCAATACATCGTCCTCCAGCAGACTTATCTCCATGGGTCTATTGCTGCCTCGGGCACCTTATGGCCGTTCTGCTGTGAGTCAAAGATTTTCGAATGTGACGAAAAACTGATAGTGAATTGTAACATTCAGGGCCACCTAATGACGATGGATCACTCAAATTGCGTCCCGATTCAATACATCGTCATCCAGCCGATTTGTCTCCATTGGTCTATTGCTGCCTCGGGCACCTTATGGCCGTTCTGCTGTGAGTCAAAGATTTTCGAATCGGACGAAAAACTGATAGTGAATTGTAACTTTCAGGGCCACCTAATGACGATGGACCACACAAATTGCGTCCCGATTCAATACCTCGTCCTCCAGCCGACTTGACTCCATGGGTCTATTGTTGCCTCGGGCACCTTATGGCAGTTCTGCTGTGGGTCAAAGATTTTCGAATCGGGCGAAGAACTGATAGTGAATTGTATCGTTCAGGGCCACCTAATGACGATGGATCACTCAAATTGCGTCCCGATTCAATACATCGTCCTCCAGCCGACTTGTCTCCATGGGTCTATTGCTGCCTCGGGCACCTTATGGCCGTTCAGCTGTGACTCAAAGATTTTCGACTCTGACGAAAAACTGATAGTGAATTGTAACATTCAGGGCCACCTAATGACGATGGATCACTCATATTGCGTCCCGATTCAATACATCGTCCTCCAGCCGACTTGTCTCCATGGGTCTATTGCTGCCTCGGGCACCTTATGGCCGTTCTGCTGTGAGTCAAAGATTTTCGAATCGGACGAAAAACTGCTAGTGAATTGTAACGTTCAGGGCCACCTAATGATGATGGATCACTCAAATTGCGTCCCGATTCAATACATCGTCCTCCAGCAGACTTGTCTCCATGGGTCTATTGCTGCCTCGGGCACCTTATGGCCGTTCTGCTGTGACTCAAAGATTTTCGAATCGGACGAAAAACTGATAGTGAATTATAACGTTCAGGGCCTCCTAATGACGATGGAACACTCAAATTGCGTCCCGATTCAATACATCGTCCTCCAGCAGACTTGTCTCCATGGGTCTATTGCTGCCTCGGGCACCTTATGGCCGTTCTGCTGTGAGTCAAAGATTTTCGAATCGTACGAAAAACTGATAGTGAATTGTAACATTCAGGGCCACCTAATGACGATGGAACCACACAAATTGCGTCCCGATTCAATACATCGTCCTCCAGCCGACTTAACTCCATGGGTCTATTGCTGCCTCGGGCACCTTATGGCCGTTCTGCTGTGAGTCTAGATTATCGAATGGGACGAAAAACTGATAGTGAATTGTAACGTTCAGGGCCACCTAATGACGATGGATCACTCAAATTGCGTCCCGATGCAATACATCGTCCTCCAGCAGACTTGTCTCCATGGGTCTATTGCTGCCTCGGGCACCTTATGGTCGTTCTCCCGTGAGTCTACATTTTCGAATCGGACGAAAAACTGATAGTTAATTGTAACGTTCAGGGCCTCCTAATGACGATGGAACACTCAAATTGCGTCATGATTCAATACCTCGTGCTCTAGCAGACTTGTCTCCATGGGTCTATTGCTGCCTCGGGCACCTTATGGCCGTTCTGCTGTGACTCAAAGATTTTCGAATCTGACGAAAAACTGATAGTAACATTCAGGGCCTCCTAATGACGATGGATCATTCAAATTGCGTCCCGATTCAATACATCGTCCTCCAGCAGACTTGTCTCCATGGGTCTATTGCTGCCTCGGGCACCTTATGGCCGTTCTGCTGTGACTCAAAGATTTTCGAATCGGACGAAAAACTAATAGTGAATTGTAACGTTCAGGGCCACCTAATGACGATGGATCACTCTAATTGCGTCCCGATTCAATACATCGTCCTCCAGCCGATTTGTCTCCATTGGTCTATTGCTGCCTCGGGCACCTTATGGCCGTCCTGCTGTGAGTCAAAGATTTTCGAATCGGACGAAAAACAGATAGTCAATTGTAACATTCAGGGCCACCTAATGACGATGGACCACACAAATTGCGTCCCGATTCAATACCTCGTCCTCCAGCCGACTTGACTCCATGGGTCTATTGTTGCCTCGGGCACCTTATGGCCGTTCTGCTGTGAGTCAAAGATTTTCGAATCGGACGAAAAACTGATAGTGAATTGTAACATTCAGGGCCACCTAATGATGATGGATCACTCAAATTGCGTCCCGATTCAATACATCGTCCTCCAGCAGTCTTTTCTCCATGGGTCTATTGCTGCCTCGGGCACCTTATGGCCGTTCTGCTGTGAGTCAAAGATTTTCGAAACTGACGAAAAACTGATAGTGAATTGTAACGTTACGGCCTCCTAATGACGATGGAACACTCAAATTGCGTCCCGATTCAATACATCGTCCTGCAGCAGACTTGTCTCCATGGGTCTATTGCTGCCTCGGGCACCTTATGGCCGTTCAGCTGTGACTCAAAGATTTTCGAATCTGACGAAAAACTGATAGTGAATTGTAACATTTAGGGCCACCTAATGACGATGGATCACTCAAATTGCGTCCCGATTCAATACATCGTCATCCAGCCGATTTGTCTCCATTGGTCTATTGCTGCCTCGGGCACCTTATGGCCGTTCTGCTGTGAGTCAAAGATTTTCGAATCGGACGAAAAACTGATAGTGAATTGTAACTTTCAGGGCCACCTAATGACGATGGACCACACAAATTGCGTCCCGATTCAATACCTCGTCCTCCAGCCGACTTGACTCCATGGGTCTATTGTTGCCTCGGGCACCTTATGGCAGTTCAGCTGTGGGTCAAAGATTTTCGAATCGGGCGAAGAACTGATAGTGAATTGTATCGTTGAGGGCCACCTAATGACGATGGATCACTCAAATTGCGTCCCGATTCAATACATCGTCCTCCAGCCGACTTGTCTCCATGGGTCTATTGCTGCCTCGGGCACCTTATGGCCGTTCAGCTGTGACTCAAAGATTTTCGACTCTGACGAAAAACTGATAGTGAATTGTAACATTCAGGGCCACCTAATGACGATGGATGACTCAAATTGCGTCCCGATTCAATACATCGTCCTCCAGCCGACTTGTCTCCATGGGTCTATTGCTGCCTCGGGCACGTTATGGCCGTTCTGCTGTGAGTCAAAGATTTTCGAATCGGACGAAAAACTGCTAGTGAATTGTAACGTTCAGGGCCACCTAATGATGATGGATCACTCAAATTGCGTCCCGATTCAATACATCGTCCTCCAGCAGACTTGTCTCCATGGGTCTATTGCTGCCTCGGGCACCTTATGGCCGTTCTGCTGTGACTCAAAGATTTTCGAATCGGACGAAAAACTGATACTGAATTATAACGTTCAGGGCCTCCTAATGACGATGGAACACTCAAATTGCGTCCCGATTCAATACATCGTCCTCCAGCAGACTTGTCTCCATGGGTCTATTGCTGCCTCGGGCACCTTATGGCCGTTCTGCTGTGAGTCAAAGATTTTCGAATCGTACGAAAAACTGATAGTGAATTGTAACATTCAGGGCCACCTAATGACGATGGAACCACACAAATTGCGTCCCGATTCAATACATCGTCCTCCAGCCGACTTAACTCCATGGGTCTATTGCTGCCTCGGGCACCTTATGGCCGTTCTGCTGTGAGTCTAGATTATCGAATGGGCCGAAAAACTGATAGTGAATTGTAACGTTCAGGGCCACCTAATGACGATGGATCACTCAAATTGCGTCCCGATGCAATACATCGTCCTCCAGCAGACTTGTCTCCATGGGTCTATTGCTGCCTCGGGCACCTTATGGTCGTTCTCCCGTGAGTCTACATTTTCGAATCGGACGAACAACTGATAGTGAATTGTAACGTTCAGGGCCTCCTAATGACGATGGAACACTCAAATTGCGTCATGATTCAATACCTCGTGCTCTAGCAGACTTGTCTCCATGGGTCTATTGCTGCCTCGGGCACCTTATGGCCGTTCTGCTGTGAGTCAAAGATTTTCGAATCTGACGAAAAACTGATAGTAACATTCAGGGCCTCCTAATGACGATGGATCATTCAAATTGCGTCCCGATTCAATACATCGTCCTCCAGCAGACTTGTCTCCATGGGTCTGTTGCTGCCTCGGGCACCTTATGGCCGTTGTGCTGTGACTCAAAGATTTCCGAATCGGACGAAAAACTAATAGTGAATTGTAACATTCAGGGCCACCTAATGACGATGGATCACTCTAATTGCGTCCCGATTCAATACATCGTCCTCCAGCCGATTTGTCTCCATTGGTCTATTGCTGCCTCGGGCACCTTATGGCCGTCCTGCTGTGAGTCAAAGATTTTCGAATCGGACGAAAAACAGATAGTCAATTGTAACATTCAGGGCCACCTAATGACGATGGACCACACAAATTGCGTCCCGATTCAATACCTCGTCCTCCAGCCGACTTGACTCCATGGGTCTATTGTTGCCTCGGGCACCTTATGGCCGTTCTGCTGTGAGTCAAAGATTTTCGAATCGGACGAAAAACTGATAGTGAATTGTAACATTCAGGGCCACCTAATGATGATGGATCACTCAAATTGCGTCCCGATTCAATACATCGTCCTCCAGCAGACTTGTCTCCATGGGTCTATTGCTGCCTCGGGCACCTTATGGCCGTTCTGCTGTGAGTCAAAGATTTTCGAATCGGACGAAAAACTGATAGTGAATTGTAACATTCAGGGCCACCTAATGACGATGGAACCACACAAATTGCGTCCCGATTCAATACATCGTCCTCCAGCCGACTTGACTCCATGGGTCTATTGCTGCCTCGGGCACCTTATGGCCGTTCTGCTGTGAGTCTAGATTATCGAATGGGACGAAAAACTGATAGTGAATTGTAACGTTCAGGGCCACCTAATGACGATGGATGACTCAAATTGCGTCCTGATGCAATACATCGTCCTCCAGCAGACTTGTCTCCATGGGTCTATTGCTGCCTCGGGAACCTTATGGTCGTTCTCCCGTGAGTCTAGATTTTCGAATCGGTCGAAAAACTGATAGTGAATTGTAACGTTCAGGGCCTCTTAATGAGGATGGAACACTCAAATTGCGTCCCGATTCAATACCTCGTGCTCCAGCAGACTTGTCTCCATGGGTCTATTGCTGCCTCGGGCACCTTATGGCCGTTCAGCTGCGACTCAAAGATTTTCGAATCTGACGAAAAACTGATAGTGGATTGTAACATTCAGGGCCACCTAATGACGATGTATCACTCAATTTGCGTCCCGATTCAATACATAGTCCTCCAGCAGACTTGTCTCCCTGGGTCTATTGCTGCCTCGGGCACCTTATGGCCGGTCTGCTGTGAGTCAAAGATTTTCGGATCGGACGAAAAACTGATAGTGAATTGTAACATTCAGGGCCACCTAATGACGATGGATCACTCAAATTGCGTCCAGATTCAATACATCGTCCTCCAGCCGACTTGTCTCCATGGGTCTATTGCTGCCTCGGGCACCTAATGGCCGTTCTGCTGTGACTCAAAGATTTTCGAATCGGACGAAAAACTGATAGTGAATTATAACGTTCAGGGCCTCCTAATGACGATGGAATACTCAAATTGCGTCCCGATTCAATACATCGTCCTCCAGCAGACTTGTCTCCATGGGTCTATTGCTGCCTCGGGCACCTTATGGCCGTTCTGCTGTGAGTCAAAGATTTTCGAATCGTACGAAAAACTGATAGTGAATTGTAACATTCAGGGCCACCTAATGACGATGGAACCACACAAATTGCGTCCCGATTCAATACATCGTCCTCCAGCCGACTTAACTCCATGGGTCTATTGCTGCCTCGGGCACCTTATGGCCGTTCTGCTGTGAGTCTAGATTATCGAATGGGACGAAAAACTGATAGTGAATTGTAACGTTCAGGGCCACCTAATGACGATGGATCACTCAAATTGCGTCCCGATGCAATACATCGTCCTCCAGCAGACTTGTCTCCATGGGTCTATTGCTGCCTCGGGCACCTTATGGTCGTTCTCCCGTGAGTCTACATTTTCGAATCGGACGAAAAACTGATAGTGAATTCTAACGTTCAGGGCCTCCTAATGACGATGGAACACTCAAATTGCGTCATGATTCAATACCTCGTGCTCTAGCAGACTTGTCTCCATGGGTCTATTGCTGCCTCGGGCACCTTATGGCCGTTCTGCTGTGAGTCAAAGATTTTCGAATCTGACGAAAAACTGATAGTAACATTCAGGGCCTCCTAATGACGATGGATCATTCAAATTGCGTCCCGATTCATTACATCGTCCTCCAGCAGACTTGTCTCCATGGGTCTATTGCTGCCTTGGGCACCTTATGGCCGTTCTGCTGTGAGTCAAAGATTTTCGAATCGTACGAAAAACTGATAGTGAATTGTAACATTCAGGGCCACCTAATGACGATGGAACCACACAAATTGCGTCCCGATTCAATACATCGTCCTCCAGCCGACTTAACTCCATGGGTCTATTGCTGCCTCGGGCACCTTATGGCCGTTCTGCTGTGAGTCTAGATTATCGAATGGGACGAAAAACTGATAGTGAATTGTAACGTTCAGGGCCACCTAATGACGATGGATCACTCAAATTGCGTCCCGATGCAATACATCGTCCTCCAGCAGACCTGTCTCCATGGGTCTATTGCTGCCTCGGGCACCTTATGGTCGTTCTCCCGTGAGTCTACATTTTCGAATCGGACGAAAAACTGATAGTGAATTGTAACGTTCAGGGCCTCCTAATGACGATGGAACACTCAAATTGCGTCATGATTCAATACCTCGTGCTCTAGCAGACTTGTCTCCATGGGTCTATTGCTGCCTCGGGCACCTTATGGTCGTTCTGCTGTGAGTCAAAGATTTTCGAATCTGACGAAAAACTGATAGTAACATTCAGGGCCTCCTAATGACGATGGATCATTCAAATTGCGTCCCGATTCAATACATCGTCCTCCAGCAGACTTGTCTCCATGGGTCTATTGCTGCCTCGGGCACCTTATGGCCGTTCTGCTGTGACTCAAAGATTTTCGAATCGGACGAAAAACTAATAGTGAATTGTAACATTCAGGGCCACGTAATGACGATGGATCACTCTAATTGCGTCCCGATTCAATACATCGTCCTCCAGCCGATTTGTCTCCATTGGTCTATTGCTGCCTCGGGCACCTTATGGCCGTCCTGCTGTGAGTCAAAGATTTTCGAATCGGACGAAAAACAGATAGTCAATTGTAACATTCAGGGCCACCTAATGACGATGGACCACACAAATTGCGTCCCGATTCAATACCTCGTCCTCCAGCCGACTTGACTCCATGGGTCTATTGTTGCCTCGGGCACCTTATGGCCGTTCTGCTGTGAGTCAAAGATTTTCGAATCGGACGAAAAACTGATAGTGAATTGTAACATTCAGGGCCACCTAATGATGATGGATCACTCAAATTGCGTCCCGATTCAATACATCGTCCTCCAGCAGACTTGTCTCCATGGGTCTATTGCTGCCTCGGGCACCTTATGGCCGTTCTGCTGTGAGTCAAAGATTTTCGAATCGGACGAAAAACTGATAGTGAATTGTAACATTCAGGGCCACCTAATGACGATGGAACCACACAAATTGCGTCCCGATTCAATACATCGTCCTCCAGCCGACTTGACTCCATGGGTCTATTGCTGCCTCGGGCACCTTATGGCCGTTCTGCTGTGAGTCTAGATTATCGAATGGGACGAAAAACTGATAGTGAATTGTAACGTTCAGGGCCACCTAATGACGATGAATGACTCAAATTGCGTCCTGATGCAATACATCGTCCTCCAGCAGACTTGTCTCCATGGGTCTATTGCTGCCTCGGGAACCTTATGGTCGTTCTCCCGTGAGTCTAGATTTTCGAATCGGTCGAAAAACTGATAGTGAATTGTAACGTTCAGGGCCTCTTAATGAGGATGGAACACTCAAATTGCGTCCCGATTCAATACCTCGTGCTCCAGCAGACTTGTCTCCATGGGTCTATTGCTGCCTCGGGCACCTTATGGCCGTTCAGCTGCGACTCAAAGATTTTCGAATCTGACGAAAAACTGATAGTGGATTGTAACATTCAGGGCCACCTAATGACGATGTATCACTCAATTTGCGTCCCGATTCAATACATAGTCCTCCAGCAGACTTGTCTCCCTGGGTCTATTGCTGCCTCGGGCACCTTATGGCCGGTCTGCTGTGAGTCAAAGATTTTCGGATCGGACGAAAAACTGATAGTGAATTGTAACATTCAGGGCCACCTAATGACGATGGATCACTCAAATTGCGTCCAGATTCAATACATCGTCCTCCAGCCGACTTGTCTCCATGGGTCTATTGCTGCCTCAGGCACGTTATGGCCGTTCTGCTGTGAGTCAAAGATTTTCGAATCGGACGAAAAACTGATAGTGAATTATAACCTTCAGGGCCTCCTAATGACGATGGAACACTCAAATAGCGTCCCGATTCAATACATCGTCCTCCAGCAGACTTGTCTCCATGGGTCTATTGCTGCCTCGGGCACCTTATGGCCGTTCTGCAGTGAGTCTAGATTATCGAATGGGACGAAAAACTGATAGTGAATGGTAACGTTCAGGGCCACCTAATGACGATGGATCACTCAAATTGCGTCCCGATGCAATACATCGTCCTCCAGCAGACTTGTCTCCATGGGTCTATTGCTGCCTCGGGCACCTTATGGCCGTTCAGCTGTGACTCAAAGATTTTCGACTCTGACGAAAAACTGATAGTGAATTGTAACATTCAGGGCCACCTAATGACGATGGATCCCTCAAATTGCGTCCCGATTCAATACATCGTCCTCCAGCCGACTTGTCTCCATGGGTCTATTGCTGCCTCGGGCACCTTATGGCCGTTCTGCTGTGAGTCAAAGATTTTCGAATCGGACGAAAAACTGCTAGTGAATTGTAACTTTCAGGGCCACCTAATGATGATGGATCACTCAAATTGCGTCCCGATTCAATACATCGTCCTCCAGCAGACTTGTCTCCATGGGTCTATTGCTGCCTCGGGCACCTTATGGCCGTTCTGCTGTGACTCAAAGATTTTCGAATCGGACGAAAAACTGATAGTGAATTATAACGTTCAGGGCCTCCTAATGACGATGGAACACTCAAATTGCGTCCCGATTCAATACATCGTCCTCCAGCAGACTTGTCTCCATGGGTCTATTGCTGCCTCGGGCACCTTATGGTCGTTCTCCCGTGAGTCTAGATTTTCGAATCGGACGAAAAACTGATAGTGAATTGTAACGTTCAGGGCCTCCTAATGACGATGGAACACTCAAATTGCGTCATGATTCAATACCTCGTGCTCCAGCAGACTTGTCTCCATGGGTCTATTGCTGCCTCGGGCACCTTATGGCCGTTCTGCTGTGAGTCAAAGATTTTCGAATCTGACGAAAAACTGATAGTAACATTCAGGGCCTCCTAATGACGATGGATCATTCAAATTGCGTCCCGATTCAATACATCGTCCTCCAGCCGACTTGTCTCCATGGGTCTATTTCTTCCTCGGGCACCTTATGGCCGATCTGCTGTGACTCAAAGATTTTCGAATCGGACGAAAAACTGATAGTGAATTGTAACATTCAGGGCCACCTAATGACGATGGATCACTCAAATTGCGTCCCGAGTCAATTCATCGTCCTCTAGCCGACTTGTCTCCATGGTTCTATTGCTGCCTCGGGCACCTTATGGCCGTTCTGCTGTGGGTCAAAGATTTTCGAATCGGACGAAGAACTGATAGTGAATTGTAACGTTCAGGGCCACCTAATGACGATGGATCACTCAAATTGCGTCCCGATTCAATACATCGTCCTCCAGCAGACTTATCTCCATGGGTCTATTGCTGCCTCGGGCACCTTATGGCCGTTCTGCTGTGACTCAAAGATTTTCGAATCGGACGAAAAACTAATAGTGAATTGTAACGTTCAGGGCCTCCTAATGACGATGGATCACTCAAATTGCGTCCCGATTCAATACATCGTCCTCCAGCAGACTTGTCTGCAAGGGTCTATTGCTGCCTCGGGCACCTTATGGCCGTTCTGCTGTGAGTCAAAGATTTTCGAATCTGACGAAAAACTGATAGTGAATTGTAACATTCAGGGCCACCTAATGACGATGGACCACACAAATTGCGTCCCGATTCAATACCTCGTCCTCCAGCCGACTTGACTCCATGGGTCTATTGCTGCCTCGGGCACTTTATGGCCGTTCTGCTGTGAGTCTAGATTATCGAATGGGACGAAAAACTGATAGTGAATTGTAACGTTCAGGGCCACCTAATGATGATGGATGACTCAAATTGCGTCCCGATGCAATACATCGTCCTCCAGCAGATTTGTCTCCATGGGTCTATTGCTGCCTCGGGCACCTTATGGTCGTTTTCCCGTGAGTCTAGATTTTCGAATCGGACGAAAAACTGATAGTGAATTGTAACGTTCAGGGCCTCTTAATGAGGATGGAACACTCAAATTGCGTCCCGGATCAATACCTCGTTCTCCAGCAGACTTGTCTCCATGGGTCTATTGCTGCCTCGGGCACCTTATGGCCGTTCTGCTGTGAGTCAAAGATTTTCGAATCGGACGAAAAACTGGTAGTGAATTGTAACATTCAGGGCCACCTAATGATGATGGATCACTCAAATTGCGTCCCGATTCAATACATCGTCCTCCAGAAGACTTGTCTCCATGGGTCTATTGCTGCCTCGGGCACCTTATGGCCGTTCTGATGTGACTCAAAGATTTTCGAATCGGACGAAAAACTAATAGTGAATTATAACGTTCAGGGCCTCCTAATGACGATGGAACACTTAAATTGCGTCCCGGTTATATACATCGTCCTCTAGCAGACTTGTCTCCATGGGTCTATTGCTGCCTCGGGCACCTTATGGCCGTTCTGCTGTGAGTCAAAGATTTTCGAATCGTACGAAAAACTGATAGTGAATTGTAACATTCAGGGCCACCTAATGACGATGGAACCACACAAATTGCGTCCCGATTCAATACATCGTCCTCCAGCCGACTTAACTCCATGGGTCTATTGCTGCCTCGGGCACCTTATGGCCGTTCTGCTGTGAGTCTAGATTATCGAATGGGACGAAAAACTGATAGTGAATTGTAACGTTCAGGGCCACCTAATGACGATGGATCACTCAAATTGCGTCCCGATGCAATACATCGTCCTCCAGCAGACTTGTCTCCATGGGTCTATTGCTGCCTCGGGCACCTTATGGTCGTTCTCCCGTGAGTCTAGATTTTCAAATCGGACGAAAAACTGATAGTGAATTGTAACGTTCAGGGCCTCCTAATGACGATGGAACACTCAAATTGCGTCATGATTCAATACCTCGTGCTCCAGCAGACTTGTCTCCATGGGTCTATTGCTGCCTCAGGCACCTTATGGCCGTTCTGCTGTGAGTCAAAGATTTTCGAATCTGACGAAAAACTGATAGTAACATTCAGGGCCTCCTAATGACGATGGATCATTCAAATTGCGTCCCGATTCAATACATCGTCCTCCAGCCGACTTGTCTCCATGGGTCTATTTCTTCCTCGGGCACCTTATGGCCGATCTGCTGTGACTCAAAGATTTTCGAATCGGACGAAAAACTGATAGTGAATTGTAACATTCAGGGCCACCTAATGACGATGGATCACTCAAATTGCGTCCCGATTCAATTCATCGTCCTCCAGCCGACTTGTCTCCATGGTTCTATTGCTGCCTCGGGCATTTATGGCCGTTCTGCTGTGGGTCAAAGATTTTCGAATCGGACGAAGACCTGATAGTGAATAGTAACGTTCAGGGCCACCTAATGACGATGGATTACTCAAATTGCGTCCCGATTCAATACATCGTCCTCCAGCAGACTTATCTCCATGGGTCTATTGCTGCCTCGGGCTTCTTATGGCCGTTCTGCTGTGACTCAAAGATTTTCGAATCGGACGAAAAACTAATAGTGAATTGTAACGTTCAGGGCCTCCTAATGACGATGGATCACTCAAATTGCGTCCCGATTCAATACATCGTCCTCCAGCAGATTTGTCTCCATGGGTCTATTGCTGCCTCGGGCACCTTATGGCCGTTCTGCTGTGAGTCAAAGATTTTCGAATCTGACGAAAAACTGATAGTGAATTGTAACATTCAGGGCCACCTAATGACGATGGATCACTCAAATTGCGTCCCGATTCAATACATCGTCCTCCAGCCGATTTGTCTCCATTGGTCTATTGCTGCCTCGGGCACCTTATGGCCGTTCTGCTGTGAGTCAAAGATTTTCGAATCGGACGAAAAACTGATAGTGAATTGTAACATTCAGGGCCTCCTAATGACGATGGAACACTCAAATTGCGTCCCAATTCAATACATCGTCCTCCAGCAGACTTGTCTCCATGGGTCTATTGCTGCATCGGGCACCTTATGGCCGTTCTGCTGTGAGTCAAAGATTTTCGAATCGGACGAAAAACTGATAGTGAATTGTAACATTCAGGGCCACCTAATGACGATGGAACCACACAAATTGCGTCCCGATTCAATACATCGTCCTCCAGCCGACTTGACTCCATGGGTCTATTGCTGCCTCGGGCACCTTATGGCCGTTCTGCTGTGAGTCTAGATTATCGAATGGGACGAAAAACTGATAGTGAATTGTAACGTTCAGGGCCACCTAATGACGATGGATGACTCAAATTGCGTCCCGATGCAATACATCGTCCTCCAGCAGACTTGTCTCCATGGGTCTATTGCTGCCTCGGGCACCTTATGGCCGTTCTGCTGTGAGTCAAAGATTTTCGAATCGGACGAAAAACTAATAGTGAATTATAACGTTCAGGGCCTCCTAATGACGATGGAACACTTAAATTGCGTCCCGGTTATATACATCGTCCTCCAGCAGACTTGTCTCCATGGGTCTATTGCTGCCTCGGGCACCTTATGGCCGTTCTGCTGTGAGTCAAAGATTTTCGAATCGTACGAAAAACTGATAGTGAATTGTAACATTCAGGGCCACCTAATGACGATGGAACCACACAAATTGCGTCCCGATTCAATACATCGTCCTCCAGCCGACTTAACTCCATGGGTCTATTGCTGCCTCGGGCACCTTATGGCCGTTCTGCTGTGAGTCTAGATTATCGAATGGGACGAAAAACTGATAGTGAATTGTAACGTTCAGGGCCACCTAATGACGATGGATCACTCAAATTGCGTCCCGATGCAATACATCGTCCTCCAGCAGACTTGTCTCCATGGGTCTATTGCTGCCTCGGGCACCTTATGGTCGTTCTCCCGTGAGTCTAGATTTTCAAATCGGACGAAAAACTGATAGTGAATTGTAACGTTCAGGGCCTCCTAATGACGATGGAACACTCAAATTGCGTCATGATTCAATACCTCGTGCTCCAGCAGACTTGTCTCCATGGGTCTATTGCTGCCTCAGGCACCTTATGGCCGTTCTGCTGTGAGTCAAAGATTTTCGAATCTGACGAAAAACTGATAGTAACATTCAGGGCCTCCTAATGACGATGGATCATTCAAATTGCGTCCCGATTCAATACATCGTCCTCCAGCCGACTTGTCTCCATGGGTCTATTTCTTCCTCGGGCACCTTATGGCCGATCTGCTGTGACTCAAAGATTTTCGAATCGGACGAAAAACTGATAGTGAATTGTAACATTCAGGGCCACCTAATGACGATGGATCACTCAAATTGCGTCCCGATTCAATTCATCGTCCTCCAGCCGACTTGTCTCCATGGTTCTATTGCTGCCTCGGGCATTTATGGCCGTTCTGCTGTGGGTCAAAGATTTTCGAATCGGACGAAGACCTGATAGTGAATAGTAACGTTCAGGGCCACCTAATGACGATGGATTACTCAAATTGCGTCCCGATTCAATACATCGTCCTCCAGCAGACTTATCTCCATGGGTCTATTGCTGCCTCGGGCTTCTTATGGCCGTTCTGCTGTGACTCAAAGATTTTCGAATCGGACGAAAAACTAATAGTGAATTGTAACGTTCAGGGCCTCCTAATGACGATGGATCACTCAAATTGCGTCCCGATTCAATACATCGTCCTCCAGCAGATTTGTCTCCATGGGTCTATTGCTGCCTCGGGCACCTTATGGCCGTTCTGCTGTGAGTCAAAGATTTTCGAATCTGACGAAAAACTGATAGTGAATTGTAACATTCAGGGCCACCTAATGACGATGGATCACTCAAATTGCGTCCCGATTCAATACATCGTCCTCCAGCCGATTTGTCTCCATTGGTCTATTGCTGCCTCGGGCACCTTATGGCCGTTCTGCTGTGAGTCAAAGATTTTCGAATCGGACGAAAAACTGATAGTGAATTGTAACATTCAGGGCCTCCTAATGACGATGGAACACTCAAATTGCGTCCCAATTCAATACATCGTCCTCCAGCAGACTTGTCTCCATGGGTCTATTGCTGCATCGGGCACCTTATGGCCGTTCTGCTGTGAGTCTAGATTATCGAATGGGACGAAAAACTGATAGTGAATTGTAACGTTCAGGGCCACCTAATGACGATGGATGACTCAAATTGCGTCCCGATGCAATACATCGTCCTCCAGCAGACTTGTCTCCATGGGTCTATTGCTGCCTCGGGCACCTTATGGCCGTTCTGCTGTGAGTCAAAGATTTTCGAATCGGACGAAAAACTGATAGTGAATTGTAACATTCAGGGCCACCTAATGACGATGGAACCACACAAATTGCGTCCCGATTCAATACATCGTCCTCCAGCCGACTTGACTCCATGGGTCTATTGCTGCCTCGGGCACCTTATGGCCGTTCTGCTGTGAGTCTAGATTATCGAATGGGACGAAAAACTGATAGTGAATTGTAACGTTCAGGGCCACCTAATGACGATGGATGACTCAAATTGCGTCCCGATGCAATACATCTTCCTCCAGCAGAATTGTCTCCATGGGTCTATTGCTGCCTCGGGCACCTTATGGTCGTTCTCCCGTGAGTCTAGATTTTCGATTCGGACGAAAAACTGATAGTGAATTGTAACGTTCAGGGCCTCTTAATGAGGATGGAACACTCAAATTGCGTCCCGATTCAATACCTCGTGCTCCAGCAGACTTGTCTCCATGGGTCTATTGCTGCCTCGGGCACCTTATGGCCGTTCAGCTGCGACTCAAAGATTTTCGAATCTGACGAAAAACTGATAGTGGATTGTAACATTCAGGGCCACCTAATGACGATGTATCACTCAATTTGCGTCCCGATTCAATACATAGTCCTCCAGCAGACTTGTCTCCATGGGTCTATTGCTGCCTCGGGCACCTTATGGCCGGTCTGCTGTGAGTCAATGATTTTCGGATCGGACGAAAAACTGATAGTGAATTGTAACATTCAGGGCCACCTAATGACGATGGATCACTCAAATTGCGTCCAGATTCAATAACTCGTCCTCCAGCCGACTTGTCTCCATGGGTCTATTGCTGCCTCGGGCACGTTATGGCCGTTCTGCTGTGAGTCAAAGATTTTCGAATCGGACGAAAAACTGATAGTGAATTATAACGTTCAGGGCCTCCTAATGACGATGGAACACTCAAATAGCGTCCCGATTCAATACATCGTCCTCCAGCAGACTTGTCTCCATGGGTCTATTGCTGCCTCGGGCACCTTATGGCCGTTCTGCAGTGAGTCTAGAATATCGAATGGGACGAAAAACTGATAGTGAATTGTAACGTTCAGGGCCACCTAATGACGATGGATCACTCAATTTGCGTCCCGATGCAATACATCGTCCTCCAGCAGACTTGTCTCCATGGGTCTATTGCTGCCTCGGGCACCTTATGGTCGTTCTCCCGTGAGTCTAGATTCTCGAATCGGACGAAAAACTGATAGTGAATTGTAACATTCAGGGCCACCTAATGACGATGGATGACTCAAATTGCGTCCCGATGCAATACATCGTCCTCCAGCAGACTTGTCTCCATGGGTCTATTGCTGCCTCGGGCACCTTATGGCCGTTCTGCTGTGAGTCAAAGATTTTCGAATCGGACGAAAAACTGATAGTGAATTGTAACATTCAGGGCCACCTAATGACGATGGAACCACACAAATTGCGTCCCGATTCAATACATCGTCCTCCAGCCGACTTGACTCCATGGGTCTATTGCTGCCTCGGGCACCTTATGGCCGTTCTGCTGTGAGTCTAGATTATCGAATGGGACGAAAAACTGATAGTGAATTGTAACGTTCAGGGCCACCTAATGACGATGGATGACTCAAATTGCGTCCCGATGCAATACATCGTCCTCCAGCAGAATTGTCTCCATGGGTCTATTGCTGCCTCGGGCACCTTATGGTGGTTCTCCCGTGAGTCTAGATTTTCGATTCGGACGAAAAACTGATAGTGAATTGTAACGTTCAGGGCCTCTTAATGAGGATGGAACACTCAAATTGCGTCCCGATTCAATACCTCGTGCTCCAGCAGACTTGTCTCCATGGGTCTATTGCTGCCTCGGGCACCTTATGGCCGTTCAGCTGCGACTCAAAGATTTTCGAATCTGACGAAAAACTGATAGTGGATTGTAACATTCAGGGCCACCTAATGACGATGTATCACTCAATTTGCGTCCCGATTCAATACATAGTCCTCCAGCAGAATTGTCTCCATGGGTCTATTGCTGCCTCGGGCACCTTATGGCCGGTCTGCTGTGAGTCAAAGATTTTCGGATCGGACGAAAAACTGATAGTGAATTGTAACATTCAGGGCCACCTAATGACGATGGATCACTCAAATTGCGTCCAGATTCAATACATCGTCCTCCAGCCGACTTGTCTCCATGGGTCTATTGCTGCCTCGGGCACGTTATGGCCGTTCTGCTGTGAGTCAAAGATTTTCGAATCGGACGAAAAACTGATAGTGAATTATAACGTTCAGGGCCTCCTAATGACGATGGAACACTCAAATAGCGTCCCGATTCAATACATCGTCCTCCAGCAGACTTGTCTCCATGTGTCTATTGCTGCCTCGGGCACCTTATGGTCGTTCTCCCGTGAGTCTAGATTCTCGAATCGGACGAAAAACTGATAGTGAATTCTAACGTTCAGGGCCTCCTAATGACGATGGAACACTCAAATTGCGTCCCGATTCAATACATCGTCCTCCAGCAGACTTGTCTCCATGGATCTATTGCTGCCTCGGGCACCTTATGGCCGTTCTGCAGTGAGTCTAGATTATCGAATGGGACGAAAAACTGATAGTGAATTGTAACGTTCAGGGCCACCTAATGACGATGGATCACTCAAATTGCGTCGCGATGCAATACATCGTCCTCCAGCAGACTTGTCTCCATGGGTCTATTGCTGCCTCGGGCACCTTATGGTCGTTCTCCCGTGAGTCTAGATTCTCGAATCGGACGAAAAACTAATAGTGAATTACAATGTTCAGGGCCTCCTAATGACGATGGAACACTCAAATTGCGTCCCGATTCAATACATCGTCCTCCAGCAGATTTGTCTCCATGGGTCTATTGCTGCCTCGGGCACCTTATGGTCGTTCTCCCGTGAGTCTAGATTTTCAAATCGGACGAAAAACTGATAGTGAATTGTAACGTTCAGGGCCTCCTAATGACGATGGAACACTCAAATTGCGTCATGATTCAATACCTCGTGCTCCAGCAGACTTGTCTCCATGGGTCTATTGCTGCCTCAGGCACCTTATGGCCGTTCTGCTGTGAGTCAAAGATTTTCGAATCTGACGAAAAACTGATAGTAACATTCAGGGCCTCCTAATGACGATGGATAATTCAAATTGCGTCCCGATTCAATACATCGTCCTCCAGCCGACTTGTCTCCATGGGTCTATTTCTTCCTCGGGCACCTTATGGCCGATCTGCTGTGACTCAAAGATTTTCGAATCGGACGAAAAACTGATAGTGAATTGTAACATTCAGGGCCACCTAATGACGATGGATCACTCAAATTGCGTCCCGATTCAAATCATCGTCCTCCAGCCGACTTGTCTCCATGGTTCTATTGCTGCCTCGGACATTTATGGCCGTTCTGCTGTGAGTCAAAGATTTTCGAATCGGACGAAGAACTGATAGTGAATTGTAACGTTCAGGGCCACCTAATGACGATGGATTACTCAAATTGCGTCCCGATTCAATACATCGTCCTCCAGCGGACTTATCTCCATGGGTCTATTGCTGCCTCGGGCTTCTTATGGCCGTTCTGCTGTGACTCAAAGATTTTCGAATCGGACGAAAAACTAATAGTGAATTGTAACGTTCAGGGCCTCCTAATGACGATGGATCACTCAAATTGCGTCCCGATTCAATACATCGTCCTCCAGCAGATTTGTCTCCATGGGTCTATTGCTGCCTCGGGCACCATATGGCCGTTCTGCTGTGAGTCAAAGATTTTCGAATCTGACGAAAAACTGATAGTGAATTGTAACATTCAGGGCCACCTGATGACGATGGATCACTCAAATTGCGTCCCGATTCAATACATCGTCCTCCAGCCGATTTGTCTCCATTGGTCTATTGCTGCCTCGGGCACCTTATGGCCGTTCTGCTGTGAGTCAAAGATTTTCGAATCGGACGAAAAACTGATAGTGAATTGTAACATTCAGGGCCACCTAATGACGATGGATCACTCAAATTGCGTCCCAATTCAATACATCGTCCTCCAGCAGACTTGTCTCCATGGGTTTATTGCTGCCTCGGGCACCTTATGGCCGTTCTGCTGTGAGTCAAAGATTTTCGAATCTGACGAAAAACTGATAGTGAATTGTAACATTCAGGGCCACCTGATGACGATGGATCACTCAAATTGCGTCCCGATTCATTACATCGTCCTCCAGCAGACTTGTCTCCATGGGTCTATTGCTGCCTCGGGCACCTTATGGCCGTTCTGCAGTGAGTCTAGAATATCGAATGGGACGAAAAACTGATAGTGAATTGTAACCTTCAGGGCCACCTAATGACGATGGATCACTCAACTTGCGTCCCGATGCAATACATCGTCCTCCAGCAGACTTGTCTCCATGGGTCTATTGCTGCCTCGGGCACCTTATGGTCGTTCTCCCGTGAGTCTAGATTCTCGAATCGGAGGAAAAACTGATAGTGAATTCTAACGTTCAGGGCCTCCTAATAACGATGGAACACTCAAATTGCGTCCCGATTCAATACATCGTCCTCCAGCAGACTTGTCTCCATGGGTCTATTGCTGCCTCGGGCACCTTATGGCCGTTCTGCAGTGAGTCTAGATTATCGAATGGGACGAAAAACTGATAGTGAATTGTAACGTTCAGGGCCACCTAATGACGATGGATCACTCAAATTGCGTCGCGATGCAATACATCGTCCTCCAGCAGACTTGTCTCCATGGGTCTATTGCTGCCTCGGGCACCTTATGGTCGTTCTCCCGTGAGTCTAGATTCTCGAATCGGACGAAAAACTAATAGTGAATTATAATGTTCAGGGCCTCCTAATGACGATGGAACACTCAAATTGCGTCCCGATTCAATACATCGTCCTCCAGCAGACTTGTCTCCATGGGTCTATTGCTGCCTCGGGCACCTTATGGTCGTTCTCCCGTGAGTCTAGATTTTCAAATCGGACGAAAAACTGATAGTGAATTGTAACGTTCAGGGCCTCCTAATGACGATGGAACACTCAAATTGCGTCATGTTTCAATACCTCGTGCTCCAGCAGACTTGTCTCCATGGGTCTATTGCTGCCTCAGGCACCTTATGGCCGTTCTGCTGTGAGTCAAAGATTTTCGAATCTGACGAAAAACTGATAGTAACATTCAGGGCCTCCTAATGACGATGGATCATTCAAATTGCGTCCCGATTCAATACATCGTCCTCCAGCCGACTTGTCTCCATGGGTCTATTGCTGCCTCAGGCACCTTATGGCCGTTCTGCTGTGAGTCAAAGATTTTCGAATCTGACGAAAAACTGATAGTAACATTCAGGGCCACCTAATGACGATGGATCACTCAAATTGCGTCCCGATTCAATTCATCGTCCTCCAGCCGACTTGTCTCCATGGTTCTATTGCTGCCTCGGACATTTATGGCCGTTCTGCTGTGGGTCAAAGATTTTCGAATCGGACGAAGAACTGATAGTGAATTGTAACGTTCAGGGCCACCTAATGACGATGGATTACTCAAATTGCGTCCCGATTCAATACATCGTCCTCCAGCGGACTTATCTCCATGGGTCTATTGCTGCCTCGGGCCTCTTATGGCCGTTCTGCTGTGACTCAAAGATTTTCGAATCGGACGAAAAACTAATAGTGAATTGTAACGTTCAGGGCCTCCTAATGACGATGGATCACTCAAATTGCGTCCCGATTCAATACATCGTCCTCCAGCAGATTTGTCTCCATGGGTCTATTGCTGCCTCGGGCACCATATGGCCGTTCTGCTGTGAGTCAAAGATTTTCGAATCTGACGAAAAACTGATACTGAATTGTAACATTCAGGGCCACCTGATGACGATGGATCACTCAAATTGCGTCCCGATTCAATACATCGTCCTCCAGCCGATTTGTCTCCATTGGTCTATTGCTGCCTCGGGCACCTTATGGCCGTTCTGCTGTGAGTCAAAGATTTTCGAATCGGACGAAAAACTGATAGTGAATTGTAACATTCAGGGCCACCTAATGACGATGGATCACTCAAATTGCGTCCCAATTCAATACATCGTCCTCCAGCAGACTTGTCTCCATGGGTTTATTGCTGCCTCGGGCACCTTATGGCCGTTCTGCTGTGAGTCAAAGATTTTCGAATCGGACGAAAAACTGATAGTGAATTGTAACATTCAGGGCCACCTAATGACGATGGAACCACACAAATTGCGTCCCGATTCAATACATCGTCCTCCAGCCGACTTGACTCCATGGGTCTATTGCTGCCTCGGGCACCTTATGGCCGTTCTGCTGTGAGTCTAGATTATCGAATGGGACGAAAAACTGATAGTGAATTGTAACGTTCAGGGCCACCTAATGACGATGGATGACTCAAATTGCGTCCCGATGCAATACATCGTCCTCCAGCAGACTTGTCTCCATGGGTCTATTGCTGCCTCGGGCACCTTATGGCCGTTCTGCTGTGAGTCAAAGATTTTCGAAACGGACGAAAAACTGATAGTGAATTGTAACATTCAGGGCCACCTAATGACGATGGAACCACACAAATTGCGTCCCGATTCAATACATCGTCCTCCAGCCGACTTGACTCCATGGGTCTATTGCTGCCTCGGGCACCTTATGGCCGTTCTGCTGTGAGTCTAGATTATCGAATGGGACGAAAAACTGATAGTGAATTGTAACGTTCAGGGCCTCTTAATGAGGATGGAACACTCAAATTGCGTCCCGATTCAATACCTCGTGCTCCAGCAGACTTGTCTCCATGGGTCTATTGCTGCCTCGGGCACCTTATGGCCGTTCAGCTGCGACTCAAAGATTTTCGAATCTGACGAAAAACTGATAGTGGATTGTAACATTCAGGGCCACGTAATGACGATGTATCACTCAATTTGCGTCCCGATTCAATACATAGTCCTCCAGCAGACTTGTCTCCATGGGTCTATTGCTGCCTTGGGCACCTTATGGCCGGTCTGCTGTGAGTCAAAGATTTTCGGATCGGACGAAAAACTGATAGTGAATTGTAACATTCAGGGCCACCTAATGGCGATGGATCACTCAAATTGCGTCCAGATTCAATACATCGTCCTCCAGCCGACTTGTCTCCATGGGTCTATTGCTGCCTCGGGCACGTTATGGCCGTTCTGCTGTGAGTCAAAGATTTTCGAATCGGACGAAAAACTGATAGTGAATTATAACGTTCAGGGCCTCCTAATGACGATGGAACACTCAAATAGCGTCCCGATTCAATACATCGTCCTCCAGCAGACTTGTCTCCATGGGTCTATTGCTGCCTCGGGCACCTTATGGCCGTTCTGCAGTGAGTCTAGAATATCGAATGGGACGAAAAACTGATAGTGAATTGTAACGTTCAGGGCCACCTAATGACGATGGATCACTCAAATTGCGTCCCGATGCAATACATCGTCCTCCAGCAGACTTGTCTCCATGGGTCTATTGCTGCCTCGGGCACCTTATGGTCGTTCTCCCGTGAGTCTAGATTCTCGAATCGGACGAAAAACTGATAGTGAATTGTAACGTTCAGGGCCTCCTAATGACGATGGAACACTCAAATTGCGTCCCGATTCAATACATCGTCGTCCAGCAGACTTGTCTCCATGGGTCTATTGCTGCCTCGGGCACCTTATGGTCGTTCTCCCGTGAGTCTAGATTTTCGAATCGGACGAAAAACTGATAGTGAATTGTAACGTTCAGGGCCTCCTAATGACGATGGAACACTCAAATTGCGTCATGATTCAATACCTCGTGCTCCAGCAGACTTGTCTCCATGGGTCTATTGCTGCCTCGGGCACCTTATGGCCGTTCTGCTGTGAGTCAAAGATTTTCGAATCTGACGAAAAACTGATAGTAACATTCAGGGCCTCCTAATGACGATGGATCATTCAAATTGCGTCCCGATTCAATACATCGTCCTCCAGCCGACTTGTCTCCATGGGTCTATTTCTTCCTCGGGCACCTTATGGCCGATCTGCTGTGACTCATAGATTTTCGAATCGGACGAAAATCTGATAGTGAATTGTAGCATTCAGGGCCACCTAATGACGATGGATCACTCAAATTGCGTCCCGATTCAATTCATCGTCCTCTAGCCGACTTGTCTCCATGGTTCTATTGCTGCCTCGGGCACCTTATGGCCGTTCTGCTGTGGGTCAAAGATTTTCGAATCGGACGAAGAACTGATAGTGAATTGTAACGTTCAGGGCCACCTAATGACGATGGATCACTCAAATTGCGTCCCGATTCAATACATCGTCCTCCAGCAGACTTATCTCCATGGGTCTATTGCTGCCTCGGGCACCTTATGGCCGTTCTGCTGTGACTCAATGATTTTCGAATCGGACGAAAAACTAATAGTGAATTGTAACGTTCAGGGCCTCCTAATGACGATGGATCACTCAAATTGCGTCCCGACTCAATACATCGTCCTCCAGCAGACTTGTCTCCATGGTTCTATTTCTGCCTCGGGCACCTTATGGCCGTTCTGCTGTGAGTCAAAGATTTTCGAATCTGACGAAAAACTGATAGTGAATTGTAACATTCAGGGCCACCTAATGACGATGGACCACACAAATTGCGTCCCGATTCAATACGTCGTCCTCCAGCCGACTTGACTCCATGGGTCTATTGTTGCCTCGGGCACCTTATGGCCATTATGCTGTGAGTCAAAGATTTTCGAATCGGACGAAAAACTGATAGTGAATTGTAACATTCAGGGCCACCTAATGACGATGGAACCACACAAATTGCGTTCTGATTCAATACATCGTCCTCCAGCCGACTTGACTCCATGGGTCTATTGCTGCCTCGGGCACTTTATGGCCGTTCTGCTGTGAGTCTAGATTATCGAATGAGACGAAAAACTGATAGTGAATTGTAACGTTCAGGGCCACCTAATGACGATGGATCACTCAAATTGCGTCCCGATGCAATACATCGTCCTCCAGCAGACTTGTCTCCATGGGTCTATTGCTGCCTCGGGCACCTTATGGTCGTTCTCCCGTGAGTCTAGATTTTCGAATCGGACGAAAAACTGATAGTGAATTGTAACGTTCAGGGCCTCTTCATGAGGATGGAACACTCAAATTGCGTCCCGATTCAATACCTCGTGCTCCAGCAGACTTGTCTCCATGGGTCTATTGCTGCCTCGGGCACCTTATGGCCGTTCAGCTGCGACTCAAAGATTTTCGAATCTCACGAAAAACTGATAGTGGATTGTAACATTCATTGCCACCTAATGACGATGTATCACTCAATTTGCGTCCCGATTCAATACATAGTCCTCCAGCAGACTTGTCTCCATGGGTCTATTGCTGCCTCGGGCACCTTATGGCCGGTCTGCTGTGAGTCAAAGATTTTCGGATCGGACGAAAAACTGATAGTGAATTGTAACATTCAGGGCCACCTAATGACGATGGATCACTCAAATTGCGTCCAGATTCAATACATCGTCCTCCAGCCGACTTGTCTCCATGGGTCTATAGCTGCCTCGGGCACGTTATGGCCGTTCTGCTGTGAGTCAAAGATTTTCGAATCGGACGAAAAACTGATAGTGAATTATAACGTTCAGGGCCTCCTAATGACGATGGAACACTCAAATAGCGTCCCGATTCAATACATCGTCCTCCAGCAGACTTGTCTCCATGGGTCTATTGCTGCCTCGGGCACCTTATGGCCGTTCTGCAGTGAGTCTAGATTATCGAATGGGACGAAAAACTGATAGTGAATTGTAACGTTCAGGGCCACCTAATGACGATGGATCACTCAAATTGCGTCCCGATGCAATACATCGTAATCCAGCAGACTTGTCTCCATGGGTCTATTGCTGCCTCGGGCACCTTATGGTCGTTCTCCCGTGAGTCTAGATTCTCGAATCGGACGAAAAACTGATAGTGAATTGTAACGTTCAGGGCCTCCTAATGACGATGGAACACTTAAATTGCGTCCCGATTCAATACCTCGTTCTCCAGCAGACTTGTCTCCATGGGTCTATTGCTGCCTCGGGCACCTTATGGCCGTTCTGCTGTGAGTCAAAGATTTTCGAATCGGACGAAAAACTGCTAGTGAATTGTAACGTTCAGGGCCACCTAATGATGATGGATCACTCAAATTGCGTCCCGATTCAATACATCGTCCTCCAGAAGACTTGTCTCCATGGGTCTATTGCTGCCTCGGGCACCTTATGGCCGTTCTGCTGTGAGTCTAGATTATCGAATCGGACGAAAAACTAATAGTGAATTATAATGTTCAGGGCCTCCTAATGACGATGGAACACTCAAATTGCGTCCCGATTCAATACATCGTCCTCCAGCAGACTTGTCTCCATGGGTCTATTGCTGCCTCGGGCACCTTATGGTCGTTCTCCCGTGAGTCTAGATTCTCGAATCGGACGAAAAACTAATAGTGAATTATAATGTTCAGGGCCTCCTAATGACGATGGAACACTCAAATTGCGTCCCGATTCAATACATCGTCCTCCAGCAGACTTGTCTCCATGGGTCTATTGCTGCCTCGGGCACCTTATGGTCGTTCTCCCGTGAGTCTAGATTTTCAAATCGGACGAAAAACTGATAGTGAATTGTAACGTTCAGGGCCTCCTAATGACGATGGAACACTCAAATTGCGTCATGTTTCAATACCTCGTGCTCCAGCAGACTTGTCTCCATGGGTCTATTGCTGCCTCAGGCACCTTATGGCCGTTCTGCTGTGAGTCAAAGATTTTCGAATCTGACGAAAAACTGATAGTAACATTCAGGGCCTCCTAATGACGATGGATCATTCAAATTGCGTCCCGATTCAATACATCGTCCTCCAGCCGACTTGTCTCCATGGGTCTATTGCTGCCTCAGGCACCTTATGGCCGTTCTGCTGTGAGTCAAAGATTTTCGAATCTGACGAAAAACTGATAGTAACATTCAGGGCCACCTAATGACGATGGATCACTCAAATTGCGTCCCGATTCAATTCATCGTCCTCCAGCCGACTTGTCTCCATGGTTCTATTGCTGCCTCGGACATTTATGGCCGTTCTGCTGTGGGTCAAAGATTTTCGAATCGGACGAAGAACTGATAGTGAATTGTAACGTTCAGGGCCACCTAATGACGATGGATTACTCAAATTGCGTCCCGATTCAATACATCGTCCTCCAGCGGACTTATCTCCATGGGTCTATTGCTGCCTCGGGCCTCTTATGGCCGTTCTGCTGTGACTCAAAGATTTTCGAATCGGACGAAAAACTAATAGTGAATTGTAACGTTCAGGGCCTCCTAATGACGATGGATCACTCAAATTGCGTCCCGATTCAATACATCGTCCTCCAGCAGATTTGTCTCCATGGGTCTATTGCTGCCTCGGGCACCATATGGCCGTTCTGCTGTGAGTCAAAGATTTTCGAATCTGACGAAAAACTGATACTGAATTGTAACATTCAGGGCCACCTGATGACGATGGATCACTCAAATTGCGTCCCGATTCAATACATCGTCCTCCAGCCGATTTGTCTCCATTGGTCTATTGCTGCCTCGGGCACCTTATGGCCGTTCTGCTGTGAGTCAAAGATTTTCGAATCGGACGAAAAACTGATAGTGAATTGTAACATTCAGGGCCACCTAATGACGATGGATCACTCAAATTGCGTCCCAATTCAATACATCGTCCTCCAGCAGACTTGTCTCCATGGGTTTATTGCTGCCTCGGGCACCTTATGGCCGTTCTGCTGTGAGTCAAAGATTTTCGAATCGGACGAAAAACTGATAGTGAATTGTAACATTCAGGGCCACCTAATGACGATGGAACCACACAAATTGCGTCCCGATTCAATACATCGTCCTCCAGCCGACTTGACTCCATGGGTCTATTGCTGCCTCGGGCACCTTATGGCCGTTCTGCTGTGAGTCTAGATTATCGAATGGGACGAAAAACTGATAGTGAATTGTAACGTTCAGGGCCACCTAATGACGATGGATGACTCAAATTGCGTCCCGATGCAATACATCGTCCTCCAGCAGACTTGTCTCCATGGGTCTATTGCTGCCTCGGGCACCTTATGGCCGTTCTGCTGTGAGTCAAAGATTTTCGAAACGGACGAAAAACTGATAGTGAATTGTAACATTCAGGGCCACCTAATGACGATGGAACCACACAAATTGCGTCCCGATTCAATACATCGTCCTCCAGCCGACTTGACTCCATGGGTCTATTGCTGCCTCGGGCACCTTATGGCCGTTCTGCTGTGAGTCTAGATTATCGAATGGGACGAAAAACTGATAGTGAATTGTAACGTTCAGGGCCTCTTAATGAGGATGGAACACTCAAATTGCGTCCCGATTCAATACCTCGTGCTCCAGCAGACTTGTCTCCATGGGTCTATTGCTGCCTCGGGCACCTTATGGCCGTTCAGCTGCGACTCAAAGATTTTCGAATCTGACGAAAAACTGATAGTGGATTGTAACATTCAGGGCCACGTAATGACGATGTATCACTCAATTTGCGTCCCGATTCAATACATAGTCCTCCAGCAGACTTGTCTCCATGGGTCTATTGCTGCCTTGGGCACCTTATGGCCGGTCTGCTGTGAGTCAAAGATTTTCGGATCGGACGAAAAACTGATAGTGAATTGTAACATTCAGGGCCACCTAATGGCGATGGATCACTCAAATTGCGTCCAGATTCAATACATCGTCCTCCAGCCGACTTGTCTCCATGGGTCTATTGCTGCCTCGGGCACGTTATGGCCGTTCTGCTGTGAGTCAAAGATTTTCGAATCGGACGAAAAACTGATAGTGAATTATAACGTTCAGGGCCTCCTAATGACGATGGAACACTCAAATAGCGTCCCGATTCAATACATCGTCCTCCAGCAGACTTGTCTCCATGGGTCTATTGCTGCCTCGGGCACCTTATGGCCGTTCTGCAGTGAGTCTAGAATATCGAATGGGACGAAAAACTGATAGTGAATTGTAACGTTCAGGGCCACCTAATGACGATGGATCACTCAAATTGCGTCCCGATGCAATACATCGTCCTCCAGCAGACTTGTCTCCATGGGTCTATTGCTGCCTCGGGCACCTTATGGTCGTTCTCCCGTGAGTCTAGATTCTCGAATCGGACGAAAAACTGATAGTGAATTGTAACGTTCAGGGCCTCCTAATGACGATGGAACACTCAAATTGCGTCCCGATTCAATACATCGTCGTCCAGCAGACTTGTCTCCATGGGTCTATTGCTGCCTCGGGCACCTTATGGTCGTTCTCCCGTGAGTCTAGATTTTCGAATCGGACGAAAAACTGATAGTGAATTGTAACGTTCAGGGCCTCCTAATGACGATGGAACACTCAAATTGCGTCATGATTCAATACCTCGTGCTCCAGCAGACTTGTCTCCATGGGTCTATTGCTGCCTCGGGCACCTTATGGCCGTTCTGCTGTGAGTCAAAGATTTTCGAATCTGACGAAAAACTGATAGTAACATTCAGGGCCTCCTAATGACGATGGATCATTCAAATTGCGTCCCGATTCAATACATCGTCCTCCAGCCGACTTGTCTCCATGGGTCTATTTCTTCCTCGGGCACCTTATGGCCGATCTGCTGTGACTCATAGATTTTCGAATCGGACGAAAATCTGATAGTGAATTGTAGCATTCAGGGCCACCTAATGACGATGGATCACTCAAATTGCGTCCCGATTCAATTCATCGTCCTCTAGCCGACTTGTCTCCATGGTTCTATTGCTGCCTCGGGCACCTTATGGCCGTTCTGCTGTGGGTCAAAGATTTTCGAATCGGACGAAGAACTGATAGTGAATTGTAACGTTCAGGGCCACCTAATGACGATGGATCACTCAAATTGCGTCCCGATTCAATACATCGTCCTCCAGCAGACTTATCTCCATGGGTCTATTGCTGCCTCGGGCACCTTATGGCCGTTCTGCTGTGACTCAATGATTTTCGAATCGGACGAAAAACTAATAGTGAATTGTAACGTTCAGGGCCTCCTAATGACGATGGATCACTCAAATTGCGTCCCGACTCAATACATCGTCCTCCAGCAGACTTGTCTCCATGGTTCTATTTCTGCCTCGGGCACCTTATGGCCGTTCTGCTGTGAGTCAAAGATTTTCGAATCTGACGAAAAACTGATAGTGAATTGTAACATTCAGGGCCACCTAATGACGATGGACCACACAAATTGCGTCCCGATTCAATACGTCGTCCTCCAGCCGACTTGACTCCATGGGTCTATTGTTGCCTCGGGCACCTTATGGCCATTATGCTGTGAGTCAAAGATTTTCGAATCGGACGAAAAACTGATAGTGAATTGTAACATTCAGGGCCACCTAATGACGATGGAACCACACAAATTGCGTTCTGATTCAATACATCGTCCTCCAGCCGACTTGACTCCATGGGTCTATTGCTGCCTCGGGCACTTTATGGCCGTTCTGCTGTGAGTCTAGATTATCGAATGAGACGAAAAACTGATAGTGAATTGTAACGTTCAGGGCCACCTAATGACGATGGATCACTCAAATTGCGTCCCGATGCAATACATCGTCCTCCAGCAGACTTGTCTCCATGGGTCTATTGCTGCCTCGGGCACCTTATGGTCGTTCTCCCGTGAGTCTAGATTTTCGAATCGGACGAAAAACTGATAGTGAATTGTAACGTTCAGGGCCTCTTCATGAGGATGGAACACTCAAATTGCGTCCCGATTCAATACCTCGTGCTCCAGCAGACTTGTCTCCATGGGTCTATTGCTGCCTCGGGCACCTTATGGCCGTTCAGCTGCGACTCAAAGATTTTCGAATCTGACGAAAAACTGATAGTGGATTGTAACATTCATTGCCACCTAATGACGATGTATCACTCAATTTGCGTCCCGATTCAATACATAGTCCTCCAGCAGACTTGTCTCCATGGGTCTATTGCTGCCTCGGGCACCTTATGGCCGGTCTGCTGTGAGTCAAAGATTTTCGGATCGGACGAAAAACTGATAGTGAATTGTAACATTCAGGGCCACCTAATGACGATGGATCACTCAAATTGCGTCCAGATTCAATACATCGTCCTCCAGCCGACTTGTCTCCATGGGTCTATAGCTGCCTCGGGCACGTTATGGCCGTTCTGCTGTGAGTCAAAGATTTTCGAATCGGACGAAAAACTGATAGTGAATTATAACGTTCAGGGCCTCCTAATGACGATGGAACACTCAAATAGCGTCCCGATTCAATACATCGTCCTCCAGCAGACTTGTCTCCATGGGTCTATTGCTGCCTCGGGCACCTTATGGCCGTTCTGCAGTGAGTCTAGATTATCGAATGGGACGAAAAACTGATAGTGAATTGTAACGTTCAGGGCCACCTAATGACGATGGATCACTCAAATTGCGTCCCGATGCAATACATCGTAATCCAGCAGACTTGTCTCCATGGGTCTATTGCTGCCTCGGGCACCTTATGGTCGTTCTCCCGTGAGTCTAGATTCTCGAATCGGACGAAAAACTGATAGTGAATTGTAACGTTCAGGGCCTCCTAATGACGATGGAACACTTAAATTGCGTCCCGATTCAATACCTCGTTCTCCAGCAGACTTGTCTCCATGGGTCTATTGCTGCCTCGGGCACCTTATGGCCGTTCTGCTGTGAGTCAAAGATTTTCGAATCGGACGAAAAACTGCTAGTGAATTGTAACGTTCAGGGCCACCTAATGATGATGGATCACTCAAATTGCGTCCCGATTCAATACATCGTCCTCCAGAAGACTTGTCTCCATGGGTCTATTGCTGCCTCGGGCACCTTATGGCCGTTCTGCTGTGACTCAAAGATTTTCGAATCGGACGAAAAACTAATAGCGAATTATAACGTTCAGGGCCTCCTAATGACGTTGGAACACTCAAATTGCGTCCCGATTCAATACATCGTCCTCCAGCAGACTTGTCTCCATGGGTCTATTGCTGCCTCGGGCACCTTATGGCCCTTCTGCTGTGAGTCAAAGATTTTCGAATCGTACGAAAAACTGATAGTGAATTGTAACATTCAGAGCCACCTAATGACGATGGAACCACACAAATTGCGTCCCGATTCAATACATCGTCCTCCAGCCGACTTAACTCCATGGGTCTATTGCTGCCTCGGGCACCTTATGGCCGTTCTGCTGTGAGTCTAGATTATCGAATGGGACGAAAAACTGATAGTGAATTGTAACGTTCAGGGCCACCTAATGACGATGGATCACTCAAATTGCGTCCCGATGCAATACATCGTAATCCAGCAGACTTGTCTCCATGGGTCTATTGCTGCCTCGGGCACCTTATGGTCGTTCTCCCGTGAGTCTAGATTCTCGAATCGGTCGAAAAACTGATAGTGAATTGTAACGTTCAGGGCCTCCTAATGACGATGGAACACTTAAATTGCGTCCCGATTCAATACCTCGTTCTCCAGCAGACTTGTCTCCATGGGTCTATTGCTGCCTCGGGCACCTTATGGCCGTTCTGCTGTGAGTCAAAGATTTTCGAATCGGACGAAAAACTGCTAGTGAATTGTAACGTTCAGGGCCACCTAATGATGATGGATCACTCAAATTGCGTCCCGATTCAATACATCGTCCTCCAGAAGACTTGTCTCCATGGGTCTATTGCTGCCTCGGGCACCTTATGGCCGTTCTGCTGTGACTCAAAGATTTTCGAATCGGACGAAAAACTAATAGCGAATTATAACGTTCAGGGCCTCCTAATGACGTTGGAACACTCAAATTGCGACCCGATTCAATACATCGTCCTCCAGCAGACTTGTCTCCATGGGTCTATTGCTGCCTCGGGCACCTTATGGCCGTTCTGCTGTGAGTCAAAGATTTTCGAATCGTACGAAAAACTGATAGTGAATTGTAACATTCAGGGCCACCTAATGACGATGGAACCACACAAATTGCGTCCCGATTCAATACATCGTCCTCCAGCCGACTTAACTCCATGGGTCTATTGCTGCCTCGGGCACCTTATGGCCGTTCTGCTGTGAGTCTAGATTATCGAATGGGACGAAAAACTGATAGTGAATTGTAACGTTCAGGGCCACCTAATGACGATGGATCACTCAAATTGCGTCCCGATGCAATACATCGTCCTCCAGCAGACTTGTCTCCATGGGTCTATTGCTGCCTCGGGCACCTTATGGTCGTTCTCCCGTGAGTCTAGATTTTCAAATCGGACGAAAAACTGATAGTGAATTGTAACGTTCAGGGCCTCCTAATGACGATGGAACACTCAAATTGCGTCATGATTCAATACCTCGTGCTCCAGCAGACTTGTCTCCATGGGTCTATTGCTGCCTCAGGCACCTTATGGCCGTTCTGCTGTGAGTCAAAGATTTTCGAATCTGACGAAAAACTGATAGTAACATTCAGGGCCTCCTAATGACGATGGATCATTCAAATTGCGTCCCGATTCAATACATCGTCCTCCAGCCGACTTGTCTCCATGGGTCTATTTCTTCCTCGGGCACCTTATGGCCGATCTGCTGTGACTCAAAGATTTTCGAATCGGACGAAAAACTGATAGTGAATTGTAACATTCAGGGCCACCTAATGACGATGGATCACTCAAATTGCGTCCCGATTCAATACATCGTCCTCCAGCCGACTTGTCTCCATGGGTCTATTGCTGCCTCGGGCACGTTATGGCCGTTCTGCTGTGAGTCAAAGATTTTCGAATCGGACGAAAAACTGATAGTGAATTATAACGTTCAGGGCCTCCTAATGACGATGGAACACTCAAATAGCGTCCCGATTCAATACATCGTCCTCCAGCAGACTTGTCTCCATGGGTCTATTGCTGCCTCGGGCACCTTATGGCCGTTCTGCAGTGAGTCTAGAATATCGAATGGGACGAAAAACTGATAGTGAATTGTAACGTTCAGGGCCACCTAATGACGATGGATCACTCAAATTGCGTCCCGATGCAATACATCGTCCTCCAGCAGACTTGTCTCCATGGGTCTATTGCTGCCTCGGGCACCTTATGGTCGTTCTCCCGTGAGTCTAGATTCTCGAATCGGACGAAAAACTGATAGTGAATTGTAACGTTCAGGGCCTCCTAATGACGATGGAACACTCAAATTGCGTCCCGATTCAATACATCGTCGTCCAGCAGACTTGTCTCCATGGGTCTATTGCTGCCTCGGGCACCTTATGGTCGTTCTCCCGTGAGTCTAGATTTTCGAATCGGACGAAAAACTGATAGTGAATTGTAACGTTCAGGGCCTCCTAATGACGATGGAACACTCAAATTGCGTCATGATTCAATACCTCGTGCTCCAGCAGACTTGTCTCCATGGGTCTATTGCTGCCTCGGGCACCTTATGGCCGTTCTGCTGTGAGTCAAAGATTTTCGAATCTGACGAAAAACTGATAGTAACATTCAGGGCCTCCTAATGACGATGGATCATTCAAATTGCGTCCCGATTCAATACATCGTCCTCCAGCCGACTTGTCTCCATGGGTCTATTTCTTCCTCGGGCACCTTATGGCCGATCTGCTGTGACTCATAGATTTTCGAATCGGACGAAAAACTGATAGTGAATTGTAGCATTCAGGGCCACCTAATGACGATGGATCACTCAAATTGCGTCCCGATTCAATTCATCGTCCTCTAGCCGACTTGTCTCCATGGTTCTATTGCTGCCTCGGGCACCTTATGGCCGTTCTGCTGTGGGTCAAAGATTTTCGAATCGGACGAAGAACTGATAGTGAATTGTAACGTTCAGGGCCACCTAATGACGATGGATCACTCAAATTGCGTCCCGATCCAATACATCGTCCTCCAGCAGACTTATCTCCATGGGTCTATTGCTGCCTCGGGCACCTTATGGCCGTTCTGCTGTGACTCAATGATTTTCGAATCGGACGAAAAACTAATAGTGAATTGTAACGTTCAGGGCCTCCTAATGACGATGGATCACTCAAATTGCGTCCCGACTCAATACATCGTCCTCCAGCAGACTTGTCTCCATGGTTCTATTGCTGCCTCGGGCACCTTATGGCCGTTCTGCTGTGAGTCAAAGATTTTCGAATCTGACGAAAAACTGATAGTGAATTGTAACATTCAGGGCCACCTAATGACGATGGACCACACAAATTGCGTCCCGATTCAATACCTCGTCCTCCAGCCGACTTGACTCCATGGGTCTATTGTTGCCTCTGGCACCTTATGGCCATTATGCTGTGAGTCAAAGATTTTCGAATCGGACGAAAAACTGATAGTGAATTGTAACATTCAGGGCCACCTAATGACGATGGAACCACACAAATTGCGTTCTGATTCAATACATCGTCCTCCAGCCGACTTGACTCCATGGGTCTATTGCTGCCTCGGGCACTTTATGGCCGTTCTGCTGTGAGTCTAGATTATCGAATGAGACGAAAAACTGATAGTGAATTGTAACGTTCAGGGCCACCTAATGACGATGGATCACTCAAATTGCGTCCCGATGCAATACATCGTCCTCCAGCAGACTTGTCTCCATGGGTCTATTGCTGCCTCGGGCACCTTATGGTCGTTCTCCCGTGAGTCTAGATTTTCGAATCGGACGAAAAACTGATAGTGAATTGTAACGTTCAGGGCCTCTTCATGAGGATGGAACACTCAAATTGCGTCCCGATTCAATACCTCGTGCTCCAGCAGACTTGTCTCCATGGGTCTATTGCTGCCTCGGGCACCTTATGGCCGTTCAGCTGCGACTCAAAGATTTTCGAATCTGACGAAAAACTGATAGTGGATTGTAACATTCAGGGCCACCTAATGACGATGTATCACTCAATTTGCGTCCCGACTCAATACATAGTCCTCCAGCAGACTTGTCTCCATGGGTCTATTGCTGCCTCGGGCACCTTATGGCCGGTCTGCTGTGAGTCAAAGATTTTCGGATCGGACGAAAAACTGATAGTGAATTGTAACATTCAGGGCCACCTAATGACGATGGATCACTCAAATTGCGTCCAGATTCAATACCTCGTTCTCCAGCAGACTTGTCTCCATGGGTCTATTGCTGCCTCGGGCACCTTATGGCCGTTCTGCTGTGAGTCAAAGATTTTCGAATCGGACGAAAAACTGCTAGTGAATTGTAACGTTCAGGGCCACCTAATGATGAAGGATCACTCAAATTGCGTCCCGATTCAATACATCGTCCTCCAGAAGACTTGTCTATTGCTGCCTCGGGCACCTTATGGCCGTTCTGCTGTGACTCAAACTGATAGTGAATTGTAACGTTCAGGGCCTCCTAATGACGATGGAACACTTAAATTGCGTCAAGATTCAATACCTCGTTCTCCAGCAGACTTGTCTCCATGGGTCTATTGCTGCCTCGGGCACCTTATGGCCGTTCTGCTGTGAGTCAAAGATTTTCGAATCGGACGAAAAACTGCTTGTGAATTGTAACGTTCAGGGCCACCTAATGATGATGGATCACTCAAATTGCGTCCCGATTCAATACATCGTCCTCCAGAAGACTTGTCTCCATGGGTCTATTGCTGCCTCGGGCACCTTATGGCCGTTCTGCTGTGACTCAAAGATTTTCGAATCGGACGAAAAACTAATAGCGAATTATAACGTTCAGGGCCTCCTAATGACGTTGGAACACTCAAATTGCGTCCCGATTCAATACATCGTCCTCCAGCAGACTTGTCTCCATGGGTCTATTGCTGCCTCGGGCACCTTATGGCCGTTCTGCAGTGAGTCAAAGATTTTCGAATCGTACGAAAAACTGATAGTGAATTGTAACATTCAGGGCCACCTAATGACGATGGAACCACACAAATTGCGTCCCGATTCAATACATCGTCCTCCAGCCGACTTAACTCCATGGGTCTAATGCTGCCTCGGGCACCTTATGGCCGTTCTGCTGTGAGTCTAGATTATCGAATGGGACGAAAAACTGATAGTGAATTGTAACGTTCAGGGCCACCTAATGACGATGGATCACTCAAATTGCGTCCCGATGCAATACATCGTCCTCCAGCAGACTTGTCTCCATGGGTGTATTGCTGCCTCGGGCACCTTATGGTAGTTCTCCCGTGAGTCTAGATTTTCAAATCGGACGAAAAACTGATAGTGAATTATAACGTTCAGGGCCTCCTAATGACGATGGAACACTCAAATAGCGTCCCGATTCAATACATCGTCCTCCAGCAGACTTGTCTCCATGGGTCTATTGCTGCCTCGGGCACCTTATGGCCGTTCTGCTGTGAGTCAAAGATTTTCGAATCTGACGAAAAACTGATAGTAACATTCAGGGCCTCCTAATGACGATGGATCATTCAAATTGCGTCCCGATTCAATACATCGTCCTCCAGCCGACTTGTCTCCATGGGTCTATTTCTTCCTCGGGCACCTTATGGCCGATCTGCTGTGACTCAAAGATTTTCGAATCGGACGAAAAACTGATAGTGAATTGTAACATTCAGGGCCACCTAATGACGATGGATCACTCAAATTGCGTCCCGATTCAATTCATCGTCCTCCAGCCGACTTGTCTCCATGGTTCTATTGCTGCCTCGGGCATTTATGGCCGTTCTGCTGTGGGTCAAAGATTTTCGAATCGGACGAAGAACTGATAGTGAATTGTAACGTTCAGGGCCACCTAATGACGATGGATCACTCAAATTGCGTCCCGATTCAATACATCGTCCTCCAGCAGACTTATCTCCATGGGTCTATTGCTGCCTCGGGCACCTTATGGCCGTTCTGCTGTGACTCAATGATTTTCGAATCGGACGAAAAACTAATAGTGAATTGTAACGTTCAGGGCCTCCTAATGACGATGGATCACTCAAATTGCGTCCCGACTCAATACATCGTCCTCCAGCAGACTTGTCTCCATGGTTCTATTGCTGCCTCGGGCACCTTATGGCCGTTCTGCTGTGAGTCAAAGATTTTCGAATCTGACGAAAAACTGATAGTGAATTGTAACATTCAGGGCCACCTAATGACGATGGACCACACAAATTGCGTCCCGATTCAATACCTCGTCCTCCAGCCGACTTGACTCCATGGGTCTATTGTTGCCTCTGGCACCTTATGGCCATTATGCTGTGAGTCAAAGATTTTCGAATCGGACGAAAAACTGATAGTGAATTGTAACATTCAAGGCCACCTAATGACGATGGAACCACACAAATTGCGTTCTGATTCAATACATCGTCCTCCAGCCGACTTGTCTCCATGGGTCTATTGCTGCCTCGGGCACTTTATGGCCGTTCTGCTGTGAGTCTAGATTATCGAATGAGACGAAAAACTGATAGTGAATTGTAACGTTCAGGGCCACCTAATGACGATGGATCACTCAAATTGCGTCCCGATGCAATACATCGTCCTCCAGCAGACTTGTCTCCATGGGTCTATTGCTGCCTCGGGCACCTTATGGTCGTTCTCCCGTGAGTCTAGATTTTCGAATCGGACGAAAAACTGATAGTGAATTGTAACGTTCAGGGCCTCTTCATGAGGATGGAACACTCAAATTGCGTCCCGATTCAATACCTCGTGCTCCAGCAGACTTGTCTCCATGGGTCTATTGCTGCCTCGGGCACCTTATGGCCGTTCAGCTGCGACTCAAAGGTTTTCGAATCTGACGAAAAACTGATAGTGGATTGTAACATTCAGGGCCACCTAATGACGATGTATCACTCAATTTGCGTCCCGACTCAATACATAGTCCTCCAGCAGACTTGTCTCCATGGGTCTAATACTGCCTCGGGCACCTTATGGCCGGTCTGCTGTGAGTCAAAGATTTTCGGATCGGACGAAAAACTGATAGTGAGTTGTAACATTCAGGGCCACCTAATGACGATGGATCACTCAAATTGCGTCCAGATTCAATACCTCGTTCTCCAGCAGACTTGTCTCCATGGGTCTATTGCTGCCTCGGGCACCTTATGGCCGTTCTGCTGTGAGTCAAAGATTTTCGAATCGGACGAAAAACTGCTAGTGAATTGTAACGTTCAGGGCCACCTAATGATGATGGATCACTCAAATTGCGTCCCGATTCAATACATCGTCCTCCAGAAGACTTGTCTATTGCTGCCTCGGGCACCTTATGGCCGTTCTGCTGTGACTCAAACTGATAGTGAATTGTAACGTTCAGGGCCTCCTAATGACGATGGAACACTTAAATGGCGTCCCGATTCAATACCTCGTTCTCCAGCAGACTTGTCTCCATGGGTCTATTGCTGCCTCGGGCACCTTATGGCCGTTCTGCTGTGAGTCAAAGATTTTCGAATCGGACGAAAAACTGCTAGTGAATTGTAACGTTCAGGGCCACCTAATGATGATGGATCACTCAAATTGCGTCCCGATTCAATACATCGTCCTCCAGAAGACTTGTCTCCATGGGTCTATTGCTGCCTCGGGCACCTTATGGCCGTTCTGCTGTGACTCAAAGATTTTCGAATCGGACGAAAAACTAATAGCGAATTATAACGTTCAGGGCCTCCTAATGACGTTGGAACACTCAAATTGCGTCCCGATTCAATACATCGTCCTCCAGCAGACTTGTCTCCATGGGTCTATTGCTGCCTCGGGCACCTTATGGCCGTTCTGCTGTGAGTCAAAGATTTTCGAATCGTACGAAAAACTGATAGTGAATTGTAACATTCAGGGCCACCTAATGACGATGGAACCACACAAATTGCGTCCCGATTCAATACATCGTCCTCCAGCCGACTGAACTCCATGGGTCTATTGCTGCCTCGGGCACCTTATGGCCGTTCTGCTGTGAGTCTAGATTATCGAATGGGACGAAAAACTGATAGTGAATTGTAACGTTCAGGGCCACCTAATGACGATGGATCACTCAAATTGCGTCCCGATGCAATACATCGTCCTCCAGCAGACTTGTCTCCATGGGTCTATTGCTGCCTCGGGCACCTTATGGTAGTTCTCCCGTGAGTCTAGATTTTCAAATCGGACGAAAAACTGATAGTGAATTATAACATTCAGGGCCTCCTAATGACGATGGATCATTCAAATTGCGTCCCGATTCAATACATCGTCCTCCAGCCGACTTGTCTCCAAGGGTCTATTTCTTCCTCGGGCACCTTATGGCCGATCTGCTGTGACTCAAAGATTTTCGAATCGGACGAAAAACTGATAGTGAATTGTAACATTCAGGGCCACCTAATGACGATGGATCACTCAAATTGCGTCCCGATTCAATTCATCGTCCTCCAGCCGACTTGTCTCCATGGTTCTATTGCTGCCTCGGGCATTTATGGCCGTTCTGCTGTGGGTCAAAGATTTTCGAATCGGACGAAGAACTGATAGTGAATTGTAACGTTCAGGGCCACCTAATTACGATGGATCACTCAAATTGCGTCCCGATTCAATACATCGTCCTCCAGCAGAATTATCTCCATGGGTCTATTGCTGCCTCGGGCTTCTTATGGCCGTTCTGCTGTGACTCAAAGATTTTCGAATCGGACGAAAAACTAATAGTGAATTGTAACGTTCAGGGCCTCCTAATGACGATGGATCACTCAAATTGCGTCCCGATTCAATACATCGTACTCCTGCATATTTGTCTCCATGGGTCTATTGCTGCCTCGGGCACCTTATGGCCGTTCTGCTGTGAGTCAAAGATTTTCGAATCTGACGAAAAACTGATAGTGAATTGTAACATTCAGGGCCACCTAATGACGATGGATCACTCAAATTACGTCGCGATTCAATACATCGTCCTCCAGCCGATTTGTCTCCATTGGTCTATTGCTGCCTCGGGCACCTTATGGCCGTCCTGCTGTGAGTCAAAGATTTTCGAATCGGACGAAAAACAGATAGTCAATTGTAACATTCAGGGCCACCTAATGACGATGGACCACACAAATTGCGTTCCGATTCAATACCTCGTCCTCCAGTCGACTTGACTCCATGGGTCTATTGTTGCCTCGGGCACCTTATGGCCGTTCTGCTGTGAGTCAAAGATTTTCGAATCGGACGAAAAACTGATAGTGAATTGTAACATTCAGGGCCACCTAATGATGATGGATCACTCAAATTGCGTCCCGATTCAATACATCGTCCTCCAGCAGACTTGTCTCCATGGTTCTATTGCTGCCTCGGGCACCTTATGGCCGTTCTGCTGTGAGTCAAAGATTTTCGAATCGGACGAAAAACTGATAGTGAATTGTAACATTCAGGGCCACCTAATGACGATGGAACCACACAAATTGCGTCCCGATTCAATACATCGTCCTCCAGCCGACTTGACTCCATGGGTCTATTGTTGCCTTGGGCACCTTATGGCCGTTCTGCTGTGAGTCTAGATTATCGAATGGGACGAAAAACTGATAGTGAATTGTAACGTTCAGGGCCACCTAATGACGATGGATGACTCAAATTGCGTCCCGATGCAATACATCGTCCTCCAGCAGACTTGTCTCCATGGGTCTATTGCTGCCTCGGGCACCTTATGGCCGTTCTGCTGTGAGTCAAAGATTTTCGAATCGGACGAAAAACTGATAGTGAATTGTAACATTCAGGGCCACCTAATGACGATGGAACCACACAAATTGCGTCCCGATTCAATACATCGTCCTCCAGCCGACTTGACTCCATGGGTCTATTGCTGCCTCGGGCACCTTATAGCCGTTCTGCTGTGAGTCTAGATTATCGAATGGGACGAAAAACTGATAGTGAATTGTAACATTCAGGGCCACCTAATGACGATGGATCACTCAAATTGCGTCCCGATACAATACATCGTCCTCCAGCCGACTTGTCTCCATGGGTCTATTCCTGCCTCGGGCACTTTATGGCCATTCTGCTGTGAGTCAAAGATTTTCGAATCGGACGAAAAACTGATAGTGAATTGTAACATTCAGGGCCACCTAATGACGATGGATCACTCAATTTGCGTCCCGATTCAATACATAGTCCTCCAGCAGACTTGTCTCCATGGGTCTATTGCTGCCTCGGGCACCTAATGGCCGGTCTGCTGTGAGTAAAAGATTTTCGGATCGGACGTAAAACTGATAGTGAATTGTAACATTCAGGGCCACCTAATGACGATGGATCACTCAAATTGCGTCCCGATTCAATACATCGTCCTCCAGCCGACTTGTCTCCATGGGTCTATTGCTGCCTAGGGCACGTTATGGCCGTTCTGCTGTGAGTCAAAGATTTTCGTATCTGACGAAAAACTGATAGTGAATTCTAACATTCGGGGCCACCTAATGACGATGGACCACTCAAATTGCGCCCCGCTTCAATACATCGTCCTCCAGCCAACTTGTCTCCATGGGTCTATTGCTTCCTCGGGCACCTTATGGCCGTTTTGCTGTGAGTCAAAGATTTTCGAATCGGACGAAAACCTGATAGTGATATGCAAGTTTCAGGGCCACCTAATGACGATGGATCATTCAAATTGCGTCCCGATTCAATACATCGTCCTCCAGCCGACTTGTCTCCATGGGTCTATTGCTGCCTCGGGCACCTTATGGCCGGTCTGCTGTGAGTCAAAGATTTTCGGATCGGACGTAAAACTGATAGTGAATTGTAACATTCAGGGCCACCTAATGACGATGGATCACTCAAATTGCGTCCCGATTCAATACATCGTCCTCCAGCCGACTTGTCTCGATGGTTCTATTGCTGCCTAGGGCACGTTATGGCCGTTCTGCTGGGAGTCAAAGATTTTCGAATCTGACGAAAAACTGATAGTGAATTCTAACATTCGGGGCCACCTAATGACGATGGACCACTCAAATTGCGTCCCGATTCAATACATCGTCCTCCAGCCACCTTGTCTCCATGGGTCTATTGCTGCCTCGGGCACCTTATGGCCGTTCTGCTGTGAGTCAAAGATTTTCGAATCGGACGAAAATCTGATACTGAATTGTAACGGTCAGGGCCACCTAATGACGATTGATCACTCAAATTGCGTCCCGATGCAATACATCGTCCTCCAGCAGATTTGTCTCCATGGGTCTATTGCTGCCTCGGGCACCTTATGGCCGTTCTGCTGTGAGTCAAAGATTTTCGAATCGGACGAAAAACTGATAGTGAATTGTAACGTTCAGGGCATCCTAATGACGATGGAACACTCAAATTGCGTCCCGATTCAATACCTTGTGCTCCAGCAGACTTGTCTCCATGGGTCTATTGCTGCCTCGGGCACCTTATGGCCGATCTGCTGTAAGTCAAAGATTTTCGAATCTGACGAAAAACTGATAGTAACATTCAGGGCCACCTAATGACGATGGATCATTCAAATTGCGTCCCGATTCAATACATCGTCCACCAGCTGACTTGTCTTTATGGGTCTAATGCTTCCTCGGGCACCTTATGGCCGTTCTGCTGTGACTCAAAGATTTTCGAATCGGGCGAAAAACTTATAGTGAATTGTAACGATCAGGGCCTCCTAATGACGATGGAACACTCAAATTGAGTCCCGATTCAATACATCGTCCTCCAGCAGACTTGTCTTCACGGGTCTATAGCTGCCTCGGGCACCCTGTGGCCGTTCTGGCGTGAGTCAAAGATTTTCGAATCTGACGAAAAACTGATAGTGAATTGTAACATTCAGGGCCACCTAATGACGATGGATCACTCAAATTGCGTCCCGATTCAATACATCGCCCTCCAGCAGACTTGTCTCCATTGGTCTCTTGCTGCCTCGGGCACCTTATGGCCGTTCTGCTGTGAGTCAAAGATTTTCGAATCAGACGAAAAACTGATAGTGAATTGTAACATTCAGGGCCACCTAATGACGATGGATCACTCAATTTGCGTCCCGATTCAATACATAGTCCTCCAGCAGACTTGTCTCCATGGGTCTATTACTGCCTCGGGCACCTTATGGCCGGTCTGCTGTGAGTCAAAGATTTTCGGATCGGACGTAAAACTGATAGTGAATTGTAACATTCAGGGCCACCTAATGACGATGGATCACTCAAATTGCGTCCCGATTCAATACATCGTCCTCCAGCCGACTTGTCTCCATGGGTCTATTGCTGCCTAGGTCACGTTATGGCCGTTCTGCTGTGAGTCAAAGATTTTCGAATCTGACGAAAAACTGATAGTGAATTCTAACATTCGGGGCCACCTAATGACGATGGACCACTCAAATTGCGTCCCGATTCAATACATCGTCCTCCAGCCAACTTGTCTCCATGGGTCTAATGCTTCCTCGGGCACCTTATGGCCGTTCTGCTGTGACTCAAAGATTTTCGAATCGGGCGAAAAACTGATAGTGAATTGTAACGCTCAGGGCCTCCTAATGACGATGGAACACTCAAATTGCGTCCCGATTCAATACATCGTCCTCCAGCATACTTGTTTTCACGGGTCTATAGCTGCCTCGGGCACCCTATGGCCGTTCTGGCGTGAGTCAAAGATTTTCGAATCTGACGAAAAACTGATAGTGAATTGTAACATTCAGGGCCACCTAATGACGATGGATCACTCAAATTGCGTCCCGATACAATACATCGTCCTCCAGCCGACTTGTCTCCATGGGTCTATTGCTGCCTCGGGCACTTTATGGCCATTCTGCTGTGAGTCAAAGATTTTCGAATCGGACGAAAAACTGATAGTGAATTGTAACTTTCAGGTCCACCTAATGACGATGGATCACTCAAATTGCGTCCCGATTCAATACATCGTCCTCCAGCCGACTTGTCTCCATGGGTCTATTGGTGCCTCGGGCACCTTATGGCCGTTCTGCTGTGACTCAAAGATTTTCGAATCTGACGAAAAACTGATAGTGAATTGTAACATTCAGGGCCACCTAATGACGATGGATCACTGAAATTGCGTCGCGATTCAATACATCGCCCTCCAGCAGACTTGTCTCCATTGGTCTCTTGCTGCCTCGGGCACCTTATGGCCGTTCTGCTGTGAGTCAAAGATTTTCGAATCGGACGAAAAACTGATAGAGGAATTGTAACATTCAGGGCCACCTAATGACGATGGATCACTCAATTTGCGTCCCGATTCAATACATAGTCCTCGAGCAGACTTGTCTCCATGGGTCTATTGCTGCCTCGGGCACCTTATGGCCGGTCTGCTGTGAGTCAAAGATTTTCGGATCGCACGTAAAACTGATAGTGAATTGTAACATTCAGGGCCACCTAATAACGATGGATCACTCAAATTGCGTCCCGATTCAATACATCGTCCTCCAGCCGACTTGTCTCCATGGGTCTATTGCTGCCTAGGGCACGTTATGGCCGTTCTGCTGTGGGTCAAAGAATTTCGAATCTGACGAAAAACTGATAGTGAATTCTAACATTCGGGGCCACCTAATGACGATGGACCACTCAAATTGCGTCCCGATTCAATACATCGTCCTCCAGCCAACTTGTCTCCATGGGTCTATTGCTGCCTCGGGCACCTTATGGCCGTTCTGCTGTGAGTCAAAGATTTTCGAATCGGACGAAAAACTGATAGTGAATTGTAACGTTCAGGGCCACCTAATGACGATGGATCACTCAAATTGCGTCCCGATTCAGTACATCGTCCTCCAGCCGACTTGTCTCCATGGGTCTAATGCTTCCTCGGGCACCTTATGGCCGTTCTGCTGTGACTCAAAGATTTTCGAATCGGGCGAAAAACTGATAGTGAATTGTAACGCTCAGGGCCTCCTAATGACGATGGAACACTCAAATTGCGTCCCGATTCAATACATCGTCCTCCAGCATACTTGTTTTCACGGGTCTATAGCTGCCTCGGGCACCCTATGGCCGTTCTGGCGTGAGTCAAAGATTTTCGAATCTGACGAAAAACTGATAGTGAATTGTAACATTCAGGGCCACCTAATGACGATGGATCACTCAAATTGCGTCCCGATACAATACATCGTCCTCCAGCCGACTTGTCTCCATGGGTCTATTGCTGCCTCGGGCACTTTATGGCCATTCTGCTGTGAGTCAAAGATTTTCGAATCGGACGAAAAACTGATAGTGAATTGTAACTTTCAGGTCCACCTAATGACGATGGATCACTCAAATTGCGTCCCGATTCAATACATCGTCCTCCAGCCGACTTGTCTCCATGGGTCTATTGGTGCCTCGGGCACCTTATGGCCGTTCTGCTGTGACTCAAAGATTTTCGAATCTGACGAAAAACTGATAGTGAATTGTAACATTCAGGGCCACCTAATGACGATGGATCACTGAAATTGCGTCCCGATTCAATACATCGCCCTCCAGCAGACTTGTCTCCATTGGTCTCTTGCTGCCTCGGGCACCTTATGGCCGTTCTGCTGTGAGTCAAAGATTTTCGAATCGGACGAAAAACTGATAGAGGAATTGTAACATTCAGGGCCACCTAATGACGATGGATCACTCAAATTCCGCCCCGATTCAATACATCGTCCTCCAGCCGACTTGTCACCATGGGTCTATTGCTGCCTCGGGCACGTTATGGCCGATCTGCTGTGAGTCAAAGATTTTCGAATCTGACGAAAAACTGATAGTGAATTGTAACATTCGGGGCCACCTAATGACGATGGATCACTCAAATTGCGTCCCGATTCAATACATCGTCCTCCAGCCGACTTGTCTCCATGGGTCTATTGCTGCCTCGGGCACCTTATGGCCGTTCTGCTCTGAGTCAAAGATTTTCGAATCTGACGAAAAACTGATAGTAACATTCAGGGCCACCTAATGACGATGGATCATTCAAATTGCGTCCCGATTCAATACATCGTCCTCCAGCAGACTTGTCTTCACGGGTCTATTGCTGCCTCGGGCACCTTATGGCCGTTCTGGCGTGAGTCAAAGATTTTCGAATCTGACGAAAAACTGATAGTGAATTGTAACATTCAGGGCCACCTAATGACGATGGATCACTCAAATTGCGTCCCGATACAATACATCGTCCTCCAGCCGACTTGTCTCCATGGGTCTATTGCTGCCTCGGGCACCATATGGCCGTTCTGCTGTGAGTCAAAGATTTTCGAATCGGACGAAAAACTGATAGTGAATTGTAACGTTCAGGGCCTCCTAATGACGATGGAACACTCAAATTGCGCCCCGATTCAATACCTCGTGCTCCAGCAGACTTGTCTCCAAGGGCCTATTGCTGCCTCGGGCACCTTATGGCCGTTCTGCTGTGAGTCAAAGATTTTCGAATCGGACGAAAAACTGATAGTGAATTGTAACTTTCAGTGCAACCTAATAACGATGGATCACTCAAATTGCGTCCCGATTCAATACATCGTCCACCAGCAGACTTGTCTCCATGGGTCTATTGCTGCCTCGGGCACCTTATGGTCGTTCTCCCGTGAGTCTAGATTATCGAATGGGACGAAAAACTGAAAGTTAATTGTAACATTCAGGGCCTCCTAATGACGATGGAACACTCAAATTGCGTCCCGATTCAATACATCGTCCTCCAGCAGACTTGTCTCCATGGGTCTATTGCTGCCTCGGGCACCTTATGGCCGTTCTGCTGTGAGTCAAAGATTTTCGAATCGGACGAAAAGCTGATAGTGAATTGTAACATTCAGGGCCACCTAATGTCGATGGATCACTCAAAATGCGTCCCGATTCAATACATCGTCCTCCAGCCGACTTGAATCCATGGGTCTATTGCTGCCTCGGGCACCTTATGGCCGTTCTGCTGTGAGTCTAGATTATCGAATGGGACGAAAGACTGATAGTGAATTGTAACGTTCAGGGCCACCTAATGACGATGGATCACTCAAATTGCGTCCCGATTCAATACATCGTCCTCCAGCAGACTTGTCTCCATGGGTCTATTGCTGCCTCGGGCACCTTATGGCCATTCTGCTGTGAGTCAAAGATTTTCGAATCGGACGAAAAACTGATAGTGAATTGTAACTTTCAGGGCCACCTAATGACGATGGATCACTCAAATTGCGTCCCGATTCAATACATCGTCCTCCAGCCGACTTGTCTCCATTGGGCTATTGCTGCCTCGGGCACCTTATGGCCGTTCTGCTGTGACTCAAAGATTTTCGAATCTGACGAAAAACTGATAGTGAATTGTAACATTCAGGGCCACCTAATGATGATGGATCACTCAAATTGCGTCTCGATTCAATACATCGTCCTCCAGCAGACTTGTCCCCATGGGTCTATTGCTGCCTCGGGCACCTTATGGCCGTTCTGCTGTGAGTCAAAGACTTTCGAATCGGACGAAAAACTGATAGTGAATTGTAACATTCAGGGCCACCTAATGACGATGGATCACTCAAATTGCGTCCCGATTCAATACATAGTCCTCCAGCAGACTTGTCTCCATGGGTCTATTGCTGCCTCGGGCACCTTATGGCCCTTCTGCTGTGAGTCAAAGATTTTCGAATCGGACGAAAAACTGACAGTGAATTGTAAGTTTCAGGGCCACCTAATGACGATGGATAACTCAAATTGCGTCCCGATTCAATACATCGCCCTCCAGCCGACTTGTCTCCATGGGTCTATTGCTGCCTCGGGCACCTTATGGCCGTTCTGCTGTGAGTCAAAGATTTTCGACTCTGACGAAAAACTGATAGTGAATTGTAACATTCAGGGCCACCTAATGACGATGGATCACTCAATTTGCGTCCCGATTCAATACATAGTCCTCCAGCAGACTTGTCTCCATGGGTCTATTGCTGCCTCGGGCACCTTATGGCCGGTCTGCTGTGAGTCAAAGATTTTCGGATTGCACGTAAAACTGATAGTGAATTGTAACATTCAGGGCCACCTAATGACGATGGATCACTCAAATTGCGTCCCGATTCAATACATCGTCCTCCGGCCGACTTGTCTCCATGGGTCTATTGCTGCCTAGGGCACGTTATGGCCGTTCTGCTGTGGGTCAAAGATTTTCGAATCTGACGAAAAACTGATAGTGAATTCTAACATTCGGGGCCACCTAATGACGATGGACCACTCAAATTGCGTCCCGATTCAATACATCCTCCTCCAGCCAACTTGTCTCCATGGGTCTATTGCTGCCTTGGGCACCTTATGGCCGTTCTGCTGTGAGTCAAAGATTTTCGAATCGGACGAAAAACTGATAGTGAATTGTAACGTTCAGGGCCACCTAATGACGATGGATCACTCAAATTGCGTCCCGATTCAATACATCGTCCTCCAGCAGACTTGTCTCCATGGGTCTATTGCTGCCTCGGGCACCTTATGGCCGTTCTGCTGTGACTCAAAGATTTTCGAATCGGACGAAAAACTGATAGTGAATTGTAACATTCAGGGCCACCTAATGACGATGGATCACTCAATTTGCGTCCCGATTCAATACATAGTCCTCCAGCACACTTGTCTCCATGGGTCTATTGCTGCCTCGGGCACCTTATGGCCGGTCTGCTATGAGTCAAAGATTTTCGGATCGGACGTAAAACTGATAGTGAATTGTAACATTCAGGGCCACCTAATGACGATGGATCACTCAAATTGCGTCCCGATTCAATACATCGTCCTCCAGCCGACTTGTCTCCATGGGTCTATTGCTGCCTCGGGCACGTTATGGCCGTTCTGCTGTGAGTCAAAGATTTTCGAATCTGACGAAAAACTGATAGTGAATTGTAACATTCGGGGCCACCTAATGACGATGGATCACTCAAATTGCGTCCCGATTCAATACATCGTCCTCCAGCCGACTTGTCTCCATGGGTCTATTGCTGCCTCGGGCACCTTATGGCCGTTCTGCTCTGAGTCAAAGATTTTCGAATCTGACGAAAAACTGATAGTAACATTCAGGGCCACCTAATGACGATGGATCATTCAAATTGCGTCCCGATTCAATACATTGTCCTCCAGCAGACTTGTCTTCACGGGTCTATTGCTGCCTCGGGCACCTTATGGCCGTTCTGGCGTGAGTCAAAGATTTTCGAATCGGACGAAAAACTGATACTGAATTGTAACGGTCAGGGCCACCTAATGACGATGGATCACTCAAATTGCGTCCCGATTCAATACATCGTCCTCCAGCAGACTTGTCTCCATGGGTCTATTGCTGCCTCGGGCACCTTATGGCCGTTCTGCTGTGAGTCAAAGATTTTCGAATCGGACGAAAAACTGATAGTGAATTGTAACATTCAGGGCCACCTAATGTCGATGGATCACTCAAAATGCGTCCCGATTCAATACATCGTCCTCCAGCCGACTTGAATCCATGGGTCTATTGCTGCCTCGGGCACCTTATGGCCGTTCTGCTGTGAGTCTAGATTATCGAATGGGACGAAAAACTGATAGTGAATTGTAACGTTCAGGGCCACCTAATGACGATGGATCACTCAAATTGCGTCCCGATTCAATACATCGTCCTCCAGCCGACTTGTCTCCATGGGTCTATTGCTGCCTCGGGCACCTTATGGCCGTTCTGCTGTGACTCAAAGATTTTCGAATCTGACGAAAAACTGATAGTGAATTGTAACATTCAGGGCCACCTAATGACGATGGATCACTCAAATTGCGTCTCGCTTCAATACATCGTCCTCCAGCAGACTTGTCTCCATGGGTCTATTGCTTCCTCGGGCACCTTATGGCCGTTCTGCTGTGAGTCAAAGATTTTCGAATCGGACGAAAAACTGATAGTGAATTGTAACATTCAGGGCCACCTAATGACGATGGATCACTCAAATTGCGTCCCGATTCAATACATAGTCCTCCAGCAGACTTGTCTCCATGGGTCTATTGCTGCCTCGGGCACCTTATGGCCCTTCTGCTGTGAGTCAAAGATTTTCGAATCGGACGAAAAACTGATAGTGAATTGTAACTTTCAGGGCCACCTAATGACGATGGATAACTCAAATTGCGTCCCGATTCAATACATCGTCCTCCAGCCGACTTGTCTCCATGGGTCTATTGCTGCCTCCGGCACCTTATGGCCGTTCTGCTGTGAGTCAAAGATTTTCGAATCTGACGAAAAACTGATAGTGAATTGTAACATTCAGCGCCACCTAATGACGATGGACCTCTCAAATTGCGTCCCGATTCAATACATCGTCCTCCAGCCAACTTGTCTCCATGGGTCTATTGCTGCCTCGGGCACCTTATGGCCGTTCTGCTGTGAGTCAAAGATTTTCGAATCGGACGAAAAACTGATACTGAATTGTAACGGTCAGGGCCACCTAATGACGATGGATCACTCAAATTGCGTCCCGATTCAATACATCGTCCTTCAGCAGACTTGTCTCCATGGGTCTATTGCTGCCTCGGGCACCTTATGGCCGTTCTGCTGTGACTCAAAGATTTTCGAATCGGACGAAAAACTGATAGTGAATTGTAACATTCAGGGCCACCTAATGACGATGGATCACTCAATTTGCGTCCCGATTCAATACATAGTCCTCCAGCAGACTTGTCTCCATGGGTCTATTGCTGCCTCGGGCACCTTATGGCCCGTCTGCTGTGAGTCAAAGATTTTCGGATCGGACGTAGAACTGATAGTGAATTGTAACATTCAGGGCCACCTAATGACGATGGATCACTCAAATTGCGTCCCGATTCAATACATCGTCCTCCAGCCGACTTGTCTCCATGTTTCTATTGCTGCCTCGGGCACGTTATGGCCGTTCTGCTGTGAGTCAAAGATTTTCGAATCTGACGAAAAACTGATAGTGAATTGTAACATTCGGGGCCACCTAATGACGATGGATCACTCAAATTGCGTCCCGATTCAATACATCGTCCTCCAGCCGACTTGTCTCCATGGGTCTATTGCTGCCTCGGGCACCTTATGGCCGTTCTGCTGTGAGTCAAAGATTTTCGAATCTGACGAAAAACTGATAGTAACATTCAGGGCCACCTAATGACGATGGATCATTCAAATTGCGTCCCGATTCAATACATCGTCCTCCAGCAGACTTGTCTTCACGGGTCTATTGCTGCCTCGGGCACCTTATGGCCGTTCTGGCGTGAGTCAAAGATTTTCGAATCTGACGAAAAACTGATAGTGAATTGTAACATTCAGGGCCACCTAATGACGATGGATCACTCAAATTGCGTCCCGATACAATACATCGTCCTCCAGCCGACTTGTCTCAATGGGTCTATTGCTGCCTCGGGCACCTTATGGCCGATCTGCTGTGAGTCAAAGATTTTCGAATCGGACGAAAAACTGATAGTGAATTGTAACGTTCAGGGCATCCTAATGACGATGGAACACTCAAATTGCGCCCCGATTCAATACCTCGTGCTCCAGCAGACTTGTCTCCAAGGGTCTATTTCTGCCTCGGGCACCTTATGGCCGTTCTGCTGTGAGTCAAAGATTTTCGAATCGGACGAAAAACTGATAGTGAATTGTAACTTTCAGTGCAACCTAATAACGATGGATCACTCAAATTGCGTCCCGATTCAATACTTCGTCCACCAGCAGACTTGTCTCCATGGGTCTATTGCTGCCTCGGGCACCTTATGGTCGTTCACCCGTGAGTCTAGATTATCGAATGGGACGAAAAACTGAAAGTTAATTGTAACATTCAGGGCCTCCTAATGACGATGGAACACTCAAATTGCGTCCCGATTCAATACATCGTCCTCCAGCAGACTTGTCTCCATGGGTCTATTGCTGCCTCGGGCACCTTATGGCCGTTCTGCTGTGAGGCAAAGATTTTCGAATCGGACGAAAAACTGATAGTGAATTGTAACATTCAGGGCCACCTAATGTCGATGGATCACTCAAAATGCGTCCCGATTCAATACATCGTCCTCCAGCCGACTTGAATCCATGGGTCTATTGCTGCCTCGGGCACCCTATGGCCGTTCTGCTGTGAATCAAAAATGTTCGAATCGGACGAAAAACTGATAGTGAATTGTAACGTTCACGGCCTCCTAATGACGATGGAACACTCAAATTGCGTCCCCATTCAATACATCGTCCTCCAGCAGACTTGTCTCCATGGGTCTATTGCTGCCTCGGGCACCTTATGGCCGTTCTGCTGTGACTCAAAGATTTTCGAATCGGACGAAAAACTGATAGTGAATTGTAACGTTCAAGGCCTCCTAATGACTATGGAACACTCAAATTGCGTCCCGATTCAATACATCGTCCTTCAGCAGACTTGTCTTCACGGGTCTATTGCTGCCTCGGGCACCTTATGGCCGTTCTGGCGTGAGTCAAAGATTTTCGAATCTGACGAAAAACTGATAGTGAATTGTAACATTCAGGGCCACCTAATGACGATGGATCACTCAAATTGCGTCCCGATACAATACATCGTCCTCCAGGCGACTTGTCTCCATGGGTCTATTGCTGCCTCGGGCACCTTATGGCCATTCTGCTGTGAGTCAAAGATTTTCGAATGGGACGAAAAACTGATAGTGAATTGTAACGTTCAGGGCCTCCTAATGACGATGGAACACTCAAATTGCGCCCCGATTCAATAGCATGTGCTCCAGCAGACTTGTCTCCAAGGGTCTATTGCTGCCTCGGGCACCTTATGGCCGTTCGGCTGTGAGTCAAAAATTTTCGAATCGGACGAAAAACTGATAGTGAATTGTAACATTCAGGGCCACCTAATAACGATGGATCACTCAAATTGCGTCCCGATTCAATACATCGTCCACCAGCAGACTTGTCTCCATGGGTCTATTGCTGCCTCGGGCACCTTATGGACGTTCTGCTGTGAGTCTAGATTATCGAATGGGACAAAAAACTGATAGTGAATTGTAAAGTTCAGGGCCACCTAATGACGGTGGATCACTGAAATTGCGTCCCGATTCAATACATCGTCCTCCAGCAGACTTGTCTCCATGGGTCTATTGCTGCCTTGGGCACCTTATGGCCGTTCTGCTGTGAGTCAAAGATTTTCGAATCGGACGAAAAACTGATAGTGAATTGTAACTTTCAGGGCCTCCTAATGACGATGGAACACTTAAATTGCGTCCCGATTCAATACCTCGTGCTCCAGCAGACTTGTCTCCATGGGTCTATTGCTGCCTCGGCCACCTTATGGCCGTTCTGCTGTGACTCAAAGATTTTCGAATCTGACGAAAAACTGATAGTAACATTCAGGGCCACCTAATGACGATGGATCATTCAAATTGCGTCCCGATTCAATACATCGTCCACCAGCTGACTTGTCTTTATGGGTCTAATGCTTCCTCGGGCACCTTATGGCCGTTCTGCTGTGACTCAAAGATTTTCGAATCGGGCGAAAAACTTATAGTGAATTGTAACGATCAGGGCCTCCTAATGACGATGGAACACTCAAATTGAGTCCCGATTCAATACATCGTCCTCCAGCAGACTTGTCTTCACGGGTCTATAGCTGCCTCGGGCACCCTGTGGCCGTTCTGGCGTGAGTCAAAGATTTTCGAATCTGACGAAAAACTGATAGTGAATTGTAACATTCAGGGCCACCTAATGACGATGGATCACTCAAATTGCGTCCCGATTCAATACATCGCCCTCCAGCAGACTTGTCTCCATTGGTCTCTTGCTGCCTCGGGCACCTTATGGCCGTTCTGCTGTGAGTCAAAGATTTTCGAATCAGACGAAAAACTGATAGTGAATTGTAACATTCAGGGCCACCTAATGACGATGGATCACTCAATTTGCGTCCCGATTCAATACATAGTCCTCCAGCAGACTTGTCTCCATGGGTCTATTACTGCCTCGGGCACCTTATGGCCGGTCTGCTGTGAGTCAAAGATTTTCGGATCGGACGTAAAACTGATAGTGAATTGTAACATTCAGGGCCACCTAATGACGATGGATCACTCAAATTGCGTCCCGATTCAATACATCGTCCTCCAGCCGACTTGTCTCCATGGGTCTATTGCTGCCTAGGGCACGTTATGGCCGTTCTGCTGTGAGTCAAAGATTTTCGAATCTGACGAAAAACTGATAGTGAATTCTAACATTCGGGGCCACCTAATGACGATGGACCACTCAAATTGCGTCCCGATTCAATACATTGTCCTCCAGCCAACTTGTCTCCATGGGTCTAATGCTTCCTCGGGCACCTTATGGCCGTTCTGCTGTGACTCAAAGATTTTCGAATCGGGCGAAAAACTGATAGTGAATTGTAACGCTCAGGGCCTCCTAATGACGATGGAACACTCAAATTGCGTCCCGATTCAATACATCGTCCTCCAGCATACTTGTTTTCACGGGTCTATAGCTGCCTCGGGCACCCTATGGCCGTTCTGGCGTGAGTCAAAGATTTTCGAATCTGACGAAAAACTGATAGTGAATTGTAACATTCAGGGCCACCTAATGACGATGGATCACTCAAATTGCGTCCCGATACAATACATCGTCCTCCAGCCGACTTGTCTCCATGGGTCTATTGCTGCCTCGGGCACTTTATGGCCATTCTGCTGTGAGTCAAAGATTTTCGAATCGGACGAAAAACTGATAGTGAATTGTAACTTTCAGGTCCACCTAATGACGATGGATCACTCAAATTGCGTCCCGATTCAATACATCGTCCTCCAGCCGACTTGTCTCCATGGGTCTATTGGTGCCTCGGGCACCTTATGGCCGTTCTGCTGTGACTCAAAGATTTTCGAATCTGACGAAAAACTGATAGTGAATTGTAACATTCAGGGCCACCTAATGACGATGGATCACTGAAATTGCGTCCCGATTCAATACATCGCCCTCCAGCAGACTTGTCTCCATTGGTCTCTTGCTGCCTCGGGCACCTTATGGCCGTTCTGCTGTGAGTCAAAGATTTTCGAATCGGACGAAAAACTGATAGAGGAATTGTAACATTCAGGGCCACCTAATGACGATGGATCACTCAATTTGCGTCCCGATTCAATACATAGTCCTCGAGCAGACTTGTCTCCATGGGTCTATTGCTGCCTCGGGCACCTTATGGCCGGTCTGCTGTGAGTCAAAGATTTTCGGATCGCACGTAAAACTGATAGTGAATTGTAACATTCAGGGCCACCTAATGACGATGGATCACTCAAATTGCGTCCCGATTCAATACATCGTCCTCCAGCCGACTTGTCTCCATGGGTCTATTGCTGCCTAGGGCACGTTATGGCCGTTCTGCTGTGGGTCAAAGAATTTCGAATCTGACGAAAAACTGATAGTGAATTCTAACATTCGGGGCCACCTAATGACGATGGACCACTCAAATTGCGTCCCGATTCAATACATCGTCCTCCAGCCAACTTGTCTCCATGGGTCTATTGCTGCCTCGGGCACCTTATGGCCGTTCTGCTGTGAGTCAAAGATTTTCGAATCGGACGAAAAACTGATAGTGAATTGTAACGTTCAGGGCCACCTAATGACGATGGATCACTCAAATTGCGTCCCGATTCAGTACATCGTCCTCCAGCCGACTTGTCTCCATGGGTCTAATGCTTCCTCGGGCACCTTATGGCCGTTCTGCAGTGACTCAAAGATTTTCGAATCGGGCGAAAAACTGATAGTGAATTGTAACGCTCAGGGCCTCCTAATGACGATGGAACACTCAAATTGCGTCCCGATTCAATACATCGTCCTCCAGCATACTTGTTTTCACGGGTCTATAGCTGCCTCGGGCACCCTATGGCTGTTCTGGCGTGAGTCAAAGATTTTCGAATCTGACGAAAAACTGATAGTGAATTGTAACATTCAGGGCCACCTAATGACGATGGATCACTCAAATTGCGTCCCGATACAATACATCGTCCTCCAGCCGACTTGTCTCCATGGGTCTATTGCTGCCTCGGGCACTTTATGGCCATTCTGCTGTGAGTCAAAGATTTTCGAATCGGACGAAAAACTGATAGTGAATTGTAACTTTCAGGTCCACCTAATGACGATGGATCACTCAAATTGCGTCCCGATTCAATACATCGTCCTCCAGCCGACTTGTCTCCATGGGTCTATTGGTGCCTCGGGCACCTTATGGCCGTTCTGCTGTGACTCAAAGATTTTCGAATCTGACGAAAAACTGATAGTGAATTGTAACATTCAGGGCCACCTAATTACGATGGATCACTGAAATTGCGTCCCGATTCAATACATCGCCCTCCAGCAGACTTGTCTCCATTGGTCTCTTGCTGCCTCGGGCACCTTATGGCCGTTCTGCTGTGAGTCAAAGATTTTCGAATCGGACGAAAAACTGATAGAGGAATTGTAACATTCAGGGCCACCTAATGACGATGGATCACTCAAATTCCGCCCCGATTCAATACATCGTCCTCCAGCCGACTTGTCACCATGGGTCTATTGCTGCCTCGGGCACGTTATGGCCGATCTGCTGTGAGTCAAAGATTTTCGAATCTGACGAAAAACTGATAGTGAATTGTAACATTCGGGGCCACCTAATGACGATGGATCACTCAAATTGCGTCCCGATTCAATACATCGTCCTCCAGCCGACTTGTCTCCATGGGTCTATTGCTGCCTCGGGCACCTTATGGCCGTTCTGCTCTGAGTCAAAGATTTTCGAATCTGACGAAAAACTGATAGTAACATTCAGGGCCACCTAATGACGATGGATCATTCAAATTGCGTCCCGATTCAATACATCGTCCTCCAGCAGACTTGTCTTCACGGGTCTATTGCTGCCTCGGGCACCTTATGGCAGTTCTGGCGTGAGTCAAAGATTTTCGAATCTGACGAAAAACTGATAGTGAATTGTAACATTCAGGGCCACCTAATGACGATGGATCACTCAAATTGCGTCCCGATACAATACATCGTCCTCCAGCCGACTTGTCTCCATGGGTCTATTGCTGCCTCGGGCACCATATGGCCGTTCTGCTGTGAGTCAAAGATTTTCGAATCGGACGAAAAACTGATAGTGAATTGTAACGTTCAGGGCCTCCTAATGACGATGGAACACTCAAATTGCGCCCCGATTCAATACCTCGTGCTCCAGCAGACTTGTCTCCAAGGGTCTATTGCTGCCTCGGGCACCTTATGGCCGTTCTGCTGTGAGTCAAAGATTTTCGAATCGGACGAAAAACTGATAGTGAATTGTAACTTTCAGTGCAACCTAATAACGATGGATCACTCAAATTGCGTCCCGATTCAATACATCGTCCACCAGCAGAGTTGTCTCCATGGGTCTATTGCTGCCTCGGGCACCTTATGGTCGTTCTCCCGTGAGTCTAGATTATCGAATGGGACGAAAAACTGAAAGTTAATTGTAACATTCAGGGCCTCCTAATGACGATGGAACACTCAAATTGCGTCCCGATTCAATACATCGTCCTCCAGCAGACTTGTCTCCATGGGTCTATTGCTGCCTCGGGCACCTTATGGCCGTTCTGCTGTGAGTCAAAGATTTTCGAATCGGACGAAAAGCTGATAGTGAATTGTAACATTCAGGGCCACCTAATGTCGATGGATCACTCAAAATGCGTCCCGATTCAATACATCGTCCTCCAGCCGACTTGAATCCATGGGTCTATTGCTGCCTCGGGCACCTTATGGCCGTTCTGCTGTGAGTCTAGATTATCGAATGGGACGAAAAACTGATAGTGAATTGTAACGTTCAGGGCCACCTAATGACGATGGATCACTCAAATTGCGTCCCGATTCAATACATCGTCCTCCAGCAGACTTGTCTCCATGGGTCTATTGCTGCCTCGGGCACCTTATGGCCATTCTGCTGTGAGTCAAAGATTTTCGAATCGGACGAAAAACTGATAGTGAATTGTAACTTTCAGGGCCACCTAATGACGATGGATCACTCAAATTGCGTCCCGATTCAATACATCGTCCTCCAGCCGACTTGTCTCCATGGGTCTATTGCTGCCTCGGGCACCTTATGGCCGTTCTGCTGTGACTCAAAGATTTTCGAATCTGACGAAAAACTGATAGTGAATTGTAACATTCAGGGCCACCTAATGATGATGGATCACTCAAATTGCGTCTCGATTCAATACATCGTCCTCCAGCAGACTTGTCTCCATGGGTCTATTGCTGCCTCGGGCACCTTATGGCCGTTCTGCTGTGAGTCAAAGACTTTCGAATCGGACGAAAAACTGATAGTGAATTGTAACATTCAGGGCCACCTAATGACGATGGATCACTCAAATTGCGTCCCGATTCAATACATAGTCCTCCAGCAGACTTGTCTCCATGGGTCTATTGCTGCCTCGGGCACCTTATGGCCCTTCTGCTGTGAGTCAAAGATTTTCGAATCGGACGAAAAACTGACAGTGAATTGTAAGTTTCAGGGCCACCTAATGACGATGGATAACTCAAATTGCGTCCCGATTCAATACATCGCCCTCCAGCCGACTTGTCTCCATGGGTCTATTGCTGCCTCGGGCACCTTATGGCCGTTCTGCTGTGAGTCAAAGATTTTCGACTCTGACGAAAAACTGATAGTGAATTGTAACATTCAGGGCCACCTAATGACGATGGATCACTCAATTTGCGTCCCGATTCAATACATGGTCCTCCAGCAGACTTGTCTCCATGGGTCTATTGCTGCCTCGGGCACCTTATGGCCGGTCTGCTGTGAGTCAAAGATTTTCGGATCGCACGTAAAACTGATAGTGAATTGTAACATTCAGGGCCACCTAATGACGATGGATCACTCAAATTGCGTCCCGATTCAATACATCGTCCTCCGGCCGACTTGTCTCCATGGGTCTATTGCTGCCTAGGGCACGTTATGGCCGTTCTGCTGTGGGTCAAAGATTTTCGAATCTGACGAAAAACTGATAGTGAATTCTAACATTCGGGGCCACCTAATGACGATGGACCACTCAAATTGCGTCCCGATTCAATACATCGTCCTCCAGCCAACTTGTCTCCATGGGTCTATTGCTGCCTTGGGCACCTTATGGCCGTTCTGCTGTGAGTCAAAGATTTTCGAATCGGACGAAAAACTGATAGTGAATTGTAACGTTCAGGGCCACCTAATGACGATGGATCACTCAAATTGCGTCCCGATTCAATACATCGTCCTCCAGCAGACTTGTCTCCATGGGTCTATTGCTGCCTCGGGCACCTTATGGCCGTTCTGCTGTGACTCAAAGATTTTCGAATCGGACGAAAAACTGATAGTGAATTGTAACATTCAGGGCCACCTAATGACGATGGATCACTCAATTTGCGTCCCGATTCAATACATAGTCCTCCAGCACACTTGTCTCCATGGGTCTATTGCTGCCTCGGGCACCTTATGGCCGGTCTGCTATGAGTCAAAGATTTTCGGATCGGACGTAAAACTGATAGTGAATTGTAACATTCAGGGCCACCTAATGACGATGGATCACTCAAATTGCGTCCCGATTCAATACATCGTCCTCCAGCCGACTTGTCTCCATGGGTCTATTGCTGCCTCGGGCACGTTATGGCCGTTCTGCTGTGAGTCAAAGATTTTCGAATCTGACGAAAAACTGATAGTGAATTGTAACATTCGGGGCCACCTAATGACGATGGATCACTCAAATTGCGTCCCGATTCAATACATCGTCCTCCAGCCGACTTGTCTCCATGGGTCTATTGCTGCCTCGGGCACCTTATGGCCGTTCTGCTCTGAGTCAAAGATTTTCGAATCTGACGAAAAACTGATAGTAACATTCAGGGCCACCTAATGACGATGGATCATTCAAATTGCGTCCCGATTCAATACATTGTCCTCCAGCAGACTTGTCTTCACGGGTCTATTGCTGCCTCGGGCACCTTATGGCCGTTCTGGCGTGAGTCAAAGATTTTCGAATCGGACGAAAAACTGATACTGAATTGTAACGGTCATGGCCACCTAATGACGATGGATCACTCAAATTGCGTCCCGATTCAATACATCGTCCTCCAGCAGACTTGTCTCCATGGGTCTATTGCTGCCTCGGGCACCTTATGGCCGTTCTGCTGTGAGTCAAAGATTTTCGAATCGGACGAAAAACTGATAGTGAATTGTAACATTCAGGGCCACCTAATGTCGATGGATCACTCAAAATGCGTCCCGATTCAATACATCGTCCTCCAGCCGACTTGAATCCATGGGTCTATTGCTGCCTCGGGCACCTTATGGCCGTTCTGCTGTGAGTCTAGATTATCGAATGGGACGAAAAACTGATAGTGAATTGTAACGTTCAGGGCCACCTAATGACGATGGATCACTCAAATTGCGTCCCGATTCAATACATCGTCCTCCAGCCGACTTGTCTCCATGGGTCTATTGCTGCCTCGGGCACCTTATGGCCGTTCTGCTGTGACTCAAAGATTTTCGAATCTGACGAAAAACTGATAGTGAATTGTAACATTCAGGGCCACCTAATGACGATGGATCACTCAAATTGCGTCTCGCTTCAATACATCGTCCTCCAGCAGACTTGTCTCCATGGGTCTATTGCTTCCTCGGGCACCTTATGGCCGTTCTGCTGTGAGTCAAAGATTTTCGAATCGGACGAAAAACTGATAGTGAATTGTAACATTCAGGGCCACCTAATGACGATGGATCACTCAAATTGCGTCCCGATTCAATACATAGTCCTCCAGCAGACTTGTCTCCATGGGTCTATTGCTGCCTCGGGCACCTTATGGCCCTTCTGCTGTGAGTCAAAGATTTTCGAATCGGACGAAAAACTGATAGTGAATTGTAACTTTCAGGGCCACCTAATGACGATGGATAACTCAAATTGCGTCCCGATTCAATACATCGTCCTCCAGCCGACTTGTCTCCATGGGTCTATTGCTGCCTCCGGCACCTTATGGCCGTTCTGCTGTGAGTCAAAGATTTTCGAATCTGACGAAAAACTGATAGTGAATTGTAACATTCAGCGCCACCTAATGACGATGGACCTCTCAAATTGCGTCCCGATTCAATACATCGTCCTCCAGCCAACTTGTCTCCATGGGTCTATTGCTGCCTCGGGCACCTTATGGCCGTTCTGCTGTGAGTCAAAGATTTTCGAATCGGACGAAAAACTGATACTGAATTGTAACGGTCAGGGCCACCTAATGACGATGGATCACTCAAATTGCGTCCCGATTCAATACATCGTCCTTCAGCAGACTTGTCTCCATGGGTCTATTGCTGCCTCGGGCACTTTATGGCCGTTCTGCTGTGACTCAAAGATTTTCGAATCGGACGAAAAACTGATAGTGAATTGTAACATTCAGGGCCACCTAATGACGATGGATCACTCAATTTGCGTCCCGATTCAATACATAGTCCTCCAGCAGACTTGTCTCCATGGGTCTATTGCTGCCTCGGGCACCTTATGGCCCGTCTGCTGTGAGTCAAAGATTTTCGGATCGGACGTAGAACTGATAGTGAATTGTAACATTCAGGGCCACCTAATGACGATGGATCACTCAAATTGCGTCCCGATTCAATACATCGTCCTCCAGCCGACTTGTCTCCATGTTTCTATTGCTGCCTCGGGCACGTTATGGCCGTTCTGCTGTGAGTCAAAGATTTTCGAGTCTGACGAAAAACTGATAGTGAATTGTAACATTCGGGGCCACCTAATGACGATGGATCACTCAAATTGCGTCCCGATTCAATACATCGTCCTCCAGCCGACTTGTCTCCATGGGTCTATTGCTGCCTCGGGCACCTTATGGCCGTTCTGCTGTGAGTCAAAGATTTTCGAATCTGACGAAAAACTGATAGTAACATTCAGGGCCACCTAATGACGATGGATCATTCAAATTGCGTCCCGATTCAATACATCGTCCTCCAGCAGACTTGTCTTCACGGGTCTATTGCTGCCTCGGGCACCTTATGGCCGTTCTGGCGTGAGTCAAAGATTTTCGAATCTGACGAAAAACTGATAGTGAATTGTAACATTCAGGGCCACCTAATGACGATGGATCACTCAAATTGCGTCCCGATACAATACATCGTCCTCCAGCCGACTTGTCTCAATGGGTCTATTGCTGCCTCGGGCACCTTATGGCCGATCTGCTGTGAGTCAAAGATTTTCGAATCGGACGAAAAACTGATAGTGAATTGTAACGTTCAGGGCATCCTAATGACGATGGAACACTCAAATTGCGCCCCGATTCAATACCTCGTGCTCCAGCAGACTTGTCTCCAAGGGTCTATTTCTGCCTCGGGCACCTTATGGCCGTTCTGCTGTGAGTCAAAGATTTTCGAATCGGACGAAAAACTGATAGTGAATTTTAACTTTCAGTGCAACCTAATAACGATGGATCACTCAAATTGCGTCCCGATTCAATACTTCGTCCACCAGCATACTTGTCTCCATGGGTCTATTGCTGCCTCGGGCACCTTATGGTCGTTCACCCGTGAGTCTAGATTATCGAATGGGACGAAAAACTGAAAGTTAATTGTAACATTCAGGGCCTCCTAATGACGATGGAACACTCAAATTGCGTCCCGATTCAATACATCGTCCTCCAGCAGACTTGTCTCCATGGGTCTATTGCTGCCTCGGGCACCTTATGGCCGTTCTGCTGTGAGGCAAAGATTTTCGAATCGGACGAAAAACTGATAGTGAATTGTAACATTCAGGGCCACCTAATGTCGATGGATCACTCAAAATGCGTCCCGATTCAATACATCGTCCTCCAGCCGACTTGAATCCATGGGTCTATTGCTGCCTCGGGCACCCTATGGCCGTTCTGCTGTGAATCAAAAATGTTCGAATCGGACGAAAAACTGATAGTGAATTGTAACGTTCACGGCCTCCTAATGACGATGGAACACTCAAATTGCGTCCCCATTCAATACATCGTCCTCCAGCAGACTTGTCTCCATGGGTCTATTGCTGCCTCGGGCACCTTATGGCCGTTCTGCTGTGACTCAAAGATTTTCGAATCGGACGAAAAACTGATAGTGAATTGTAACGTTCAGGGCCTCCTAATGACTATGGAACACTCAAATTGCGTCCCGATTCAATACATCGTCCTTCAGCAGACTTGTCTTCACGGGTCTATTGCTGCCTCGGGCACCTTATGGCCGTTCTGGCGTGAGTCAAAGATTTTCGAATCTGACGAAAAACTGATAGTGAATTGTAACATTCAGGGCCACCTAATGACGATGGATCACTCAAATTGCGTCCCGATACAATACATCGTCCTCCAGGCGACTTGTCTCCATGGGTCTATTGCTGCCTCGGGCACCTTATGGCCATTCTGCTGTGAGTCAAAGATTTTCGAATGGGACGAAAAACTGATAGTGAATTGTAACGTTCAGGGCCTCCTAATGACGATGGAACACTCAAATTGCGCCCCGATTCAATACCATGTGCTCCAGCAGACTTGTCTCCAAGGGTCTATTGCTGCCTCGGGCACCTTATGGCCGTTCGGCTGTGAGTCAAAAATTTTCGAATCGGACGAAAAACTGATAGTGAATTGTAACATTCAGGGCCACCTAATAACGATGGATCACTCAAATTGCGTCCCGATTCAATACATCGTCCACCAGCAGACTTGTCTCCATGGGTCTATTGCTGCCTCGGGCACCTTATGGACGTTCTGCTGTGAGTCTAGATTATCGAATGGGACAAAAAACTGATAGTGAATTGTAACGTTCAGGGCCACCTAATGACGGTGGATCACTGAAATTGCGTCCCGATTCAATACATCGTCCTCCAGCAGACTTGTCTCCATGGGTCTATTGCTGCCATGGGCACCTTATGGCCGTTCTGCTGTGAGTCAAAGATTTTCGAATCGGACGAAAAACTGATAGTGAATTGTAACGTTCAGGGCCTCCTAATGACGATGGAACACTTAAATTGCGTCCCGATTCAATACCTCGTGCTCCAGCAGACTTGTCTCCATGGGTCTATTGCTGCCTCGGCCACCTTATGGCCGTTCTGCTGTGACTCAAAGATTTTCGAATCGGACGAAAAACTGATAGTGAATTGTAACTTTCAGGGCCACCTAATGACGATGGATCACTCAAATTGCGTCCCGATTCAATACATCGTCCTCCAGCAGACTTGTCTCCATGGGTCTATTTCCGGCTCGGGCACCTTATGGCCGTCCTGCTGTGAGTCAAATATTTTCGAATCGGACGAAAAACTGATAGTGAATTGTAACATTCAGGGCCACCCAATGACGATGGATCACTCAAATTGCGTCCCGATTCAATACATCGTCCTCCAGCCGACTTGCCTCCATGGGTCTATTGCTGCCTCGGGCACCTTATGGCCGTTCCGCTGTGAGTCAAAGATTTTCGAATCGGACGAAAAACTGATAGTGAATTGCAACTTTCTGGGCCACCTAATGACGATGGATCTCTCAAATTGCGTCCCGATTCAGTACATCGTCCTCCAGCCGACTTGTCTCCATGGGTCTATTGCTGCCTCGGGCACCTTATGGCCGTTCTGCTGTGAGTCAAAGATTTTCGAATCGGACGAAAAACTGATAGTGAATTGTAACGTTCAGGGCCTCCTAATGACGATGGAATACTCAAATTGCGCCCCGATTCAATACCTCGTGCTCCAGCAGACTTGTCTCCAAGGGTCTATTGCTGCCTCGGGCACCTTATGGCCGTTCTGCTGTGAGTCAAAGATATTCGAATCGGACGAAAAACTGATAGTGAATTGTAACGTTCAGTGCCACCTAATAACGATGGATCACTCAAATTGCGTCCCGATTCAATACATCGTCCACCAGCAGACTTGTCTCCATGGGTCTATTGCTGCCTCGGGCACCTTATGGCCGTTCTGCTGTGAGTCTAGATTATCGAATGGAGCGAAAAACTGACAGTGAATTGTAACATTCAGGGCCACCTAATGACGATGGACCACACAAATTGCGTCCCGATTCAATACCTCGTCCTCCAGTTGACTTGACTCCATGGGTCTATTGCTGCCTCGGCACCTTATGGCCGTTCTGCTGTGAGTCAAAGATTTTCGTATCTGACGAAAAACTGATAGTGAATTGTAACATTCAGGGCCACCTAATGACGATGGATCACTCAAATTGCGTCCCGATTCAATACATCGTCCTCCAGTCGACTTGTCTCCATGGGTCTATTGCTGCCTCGGGCACCTTATGGCCGTTCTGCTGTGAGTCAAAGATTTTCGAATCGGACGAAAAACTGATAGTGAATTGCAACTTTCAGGGCCACCTAATGACGATGGATCTCTCAAATTGCGTCCCGATTGAATACATCGTCCTCCAGCCAACTTGTCTCCATGGGTCTATTGCTGCCTCGGGCACCATATGGCCGTTCTGCTGTGAGTCAAAGATTTTCGAATCGGACGAAAAACTGATAGTGAATTGTAACGTTCAGGGCCTCCTAATGACGATGGAACACTCAAATTGCGTCCCGATTCAATACCTCGTGCTCCAGCAGACTTGTCTCCAAGGGTCTATTGCTGCCTCGGGCACCTTATGGCCGTTCTGCTGTGAGTCAAAGATTTTCGAATCGGACGAAAAACTGATAGTGAATTGTAACGTTCAGGGCCACCTAATGACGATGGATCACTCAAATTGCGTCCCGATTCAATACATCGTCCACCAGCAGACTTGTCTCCATGGCTCTATTGCTGCCTCGGGCACCTTATGGTCGTTCTCCCGTGAGTCTAGATTATCGAATGGGACGAAAAACTGAAAGTTAATTGTAACATTCAGGGCCTCCTAATGACGATGGAGCACTCAAATTGCGTCCCGATTCAATACATCATCCTCCAGCACACTTGTCTCCATGGGTCTATTGCTGCCTCGGGCACCTTATGGCCGTTCTGCTGTGAGTCAAAGATTTTCGAATCGGACGAAAAACTGATACTGAATTGTAACGGTCAGGGCCACCTAATGACGATGGATCACTCAAATTGCGTCCCGATTCAATACATCGTCCTCCAGCAGACTTGTCTTCACGGGTCTATTGCTGCCTCGGGCACCTTATGGCCGTTCTGCTGCGAGTCAAAGATTTTCGAATCGGACGAAAAACTGATAGTGAATTGTAACGTTCAGGGCCTCCTAATGACGATGGAACACTCAAATTGCGTCCCGATTCAATACATCGTCCTCCAGCAGACTTGTCTCCATGGGTCTATTGCTGCCTAGTGCACCTTTCGGCCGTTCTGCTGTGAGTCAAAGATTTTCGAATCTGACGAAAAACTGATAGTAACATTCAGGGCCACCTAATGACGATGGATCATTCAAATTGCGTCCCGATTCAATACATCGTCCTCCAGCAGACTTGTCTTCACGGGTCTATTGCTGCCTCGGGCACCTTATGGCGGTTCTGGCGTGAGTCAAAGATTTTCGAATCTGACGAAAAACTGATAGTGAATTGTAACATTCAGGGGCCACCTAATGACGATGGATCACTCAAATTGCGTCCCGATACAATACATCGTCCTCCAGCCGACTTGTCTCCATGGGTCTATTGCTGCCTCGGGCACCTTATGGCCGTTCTGCTGTGAGTCAAAGATTCTCGTATCTGACGAAAAACTGATAGTGAATTGTAACATTCAGGGCCACCTAAAGACGATGGATCACTCAAATTGCGTCCCGATTCAATACATCGTCCTCCAGCCGACTTGTCTCCATGGGTCTATTGCTGCCTCGGGCACCTTATGGCCGTTCTGCTGTGAGTCAAAGATTTTCGAATCGGACGAAAAACTGATAGTGAATTGCAACTTTCAGGGCCACCTAATGACGATGGAACACTCAAATTGCGTCCCGATTCAATACCTCGTGCTCCAGCAGACTTGTCCCCAAGGGTCTATTGCTGCCTCGGTCACCTTATGGCCGTTCTGCTGTGAGTCAAAGATTTTCGAATCTGACGAAGAACTGATAGTGAATTGTAACGTTCAGGGCCACCTAATGACGATGGATCACTCAAATTGCGTCCCGATTCAATACATCGTCCACCAGCAGACTTGTCTCCATGGGTCTATTGCTGCCTCGGGCACCTTATGGTCGTTCTCCCGTGAGTCTAGATTATCGAATGGGACGAAAAACTGAAAGTTAATTGTAACATTCAGGGCCTCCTAATGACGAAGGAACACTCAAATTGCGTCCCGATTCAATACCTCGTGCTCCAGCAGACTTGTCTCCAAGGGTCTATAGCTGCCTAGGGCACCTTATGGCCGTTCTGCTGTGAGTCAAAGATTTTCGAATCGGACGAAAAACTGATAGTGAATTGTAACGTTCAGGGCCACCTAATGACGATGGATCACTCAAATTGCGTCCCGATTCAATACATCGTCCACCAGCAGACTTGTCTCCATGGGTCTATTGCTGCTTCGGGCACCTTATGGTCGTTCTCCCGTGAGTCTAGATTATCGAATGGGACGAAAAACTGAACGTTAATTGTAACATTCAGGGCCTCCTAATGACGATGGAGCACTCAAATTGCGTCCCGATTCAATAAATAGTCCTCCAGCACACTTGTCTCCATGGGTCTATTGCTGCCTCGGGCACCTTATGGCCGTTCTGCTGTGAGTCAAAGATTTTCGAATCGGACGAATAACTGATACTGAATTGTAACGGTCAGGGCCACCTAATGACGATGGATCACTCAAATTGCGTCCCGATTCAATACATCGTCCTCCAGCAGACTTGTCTTCACGGGTCTATTGCTGCCTCGGGCACATTATGGCCGTTCTGCTGTGAGTCATAGATTTTCGAATCTGACGAAAAACTGATAGTGAATTGTAACGTTCACGGCCTCCTAATGACGATGGAACACTCAAATTGCGTCCCGATTCAATACATCGTCCTCCAGCAGACTTGTCTCCATGGGTCTATTGCTGCTCGTGCACCTTATGGCCGTTCTGCTGTGAGTCAAAGATTTTCGAATCTGACGAAAAACAGATAGTAACATTCTGGGCCACCTAATGACGATGGATCATTCAAATTGCGTCCCGATTCAATACATCGTCCTCCAGCAGACTTGTCTTCACGGGTCTATTGCTGCCTCGGGCACCTTATGGCCGTTCTGCTGTGAGTCAAAGATTTTCGAATCTGACGAAAAACTGATAGTAACATTCTGGGCCACCTAATGACGATGGATCTCTCAAATTGCGTCCCGATTCAGTACATCGTCCTCCAGCCGACTTGTCTCCATGGGTCTATTGCTGCCTCGGGCACCTTATGGCCGTTCTGCTGTGAGTCAAAGATTTTCGAATCGGACGAAAAACTGATAGTGAATTGTAACGTTCAGGGCCTCCTAATGACGATGGAACACTCAAATTGCGTCCCGATTCAATACATCGTCCACCAGCAGACTTGTCTCCATGGGTCTATTGCTGCCTCGGGCATCTTATGGCCGTTCTGCCGTGAGTCAAAGATTTTCGAATCGGATGAAAAACTGATACTGAATTGTAACGGTCAGGGCCACCTAATGACGATGGATCACTCAAATTGGGTCCCGATTCAATACATCGTCCTCCAGCAGACTTGTCTTCACGAGTCTATTGCTGCCTCGGGAACCTTATGGCCGTTCTGCTGTGAGTCAAAGATTTTCGAATCGGACGAAAAACTGACAGTGAATTGTAACGTACAGGGCCTCCTAATGACGATGGAACACTCAAATTGCGCCCCGATTCAATACCTCGTGCTCCAGCAGACTTGTCTCCAAGGGTCTATTGCTGCCTCGGGCACCTTATGGCCGTTCTGCTGTGAGTCAAAGATTTTCGAATCGGACGAAAAACTGATAGTGAATTGTAACGTTCAGTGCCACCTAATAACGATGGATCACTCAAATTGCGTCCCGATTCAATACATCGTCCACCAGCAGACTTGTCTCCATGGGTCTATTGCTGCCTCGGGCACCTTATGGCCGTTCTGCTGTGAGTCTAGATTATCGAATGGAGCGAAAAACTGACAGTGAATTGTAACATTCAGGGCCACCTAATGACGATGGACCACACAAATTGCGTCCCGATTCAATACCTCGTCCTCCAGTTGACTTGACTCCATGGGTCTATTGCTGCCTCGGCACCTTATGGCCGTTCTGCTGTGAGTCAAAGATTTTCGTAACAGACGAAAAACTGATAGTGAATTGTAACATTCAGGGCCACCTAATGACGATGGATCACTCAAATTGCGTCCCGATTCAATACATCGTCCTCCAGTCGACTTGTCTCCATGGGTCTATTGCTGCCTCGGGCACCTTATGGCCGTTCTGCTGTGAGTCAAAGATTTTCGAATCGGACGAAAAACTGATAGTGAATTGCAACTTTCAGGGCCACCTAATGACGATGGATCTCTCAAATTGCGTCCCGATTGAATACATCGTCCTCCAGCCAACTTGTCTCCATGGGTCTATTGCTGCCTCGGGCACCATATGGCCGTTCTGCTGTGAGTCAAAGATTTTCGAATCGGACGAAAAACTGATAGTGAATTGTAACGTTCAGGGCCTCCTAATGACGATGGAACACTCAAATTGCGTCCCGATTCAATACCTCGTGCTCCAGCAGACTTGTCTCCAAGGGTCTATTGCTGCCTCGGGCACCTTATGGCCGTTCTGCTGTGAGTCAAAGATTTTCGAATCGGACGAAAAACTGATAGTAACATTCAGGGCCACCTAATGACGATGGATCATTCAAATTGCGTCCCGATTCAATACATCGTCCTCCAGCAGACTTGTCTTCACGGGTCTATTGCTGCCTCGGGCACCTTATGGCGGTTCTGGCGTGAGTCAAAGATTTTCGAATCTGACGAAAAACTGATAGTGAATTGTAACATTCAGGGGCCACCTAATGACGATGGATCACTCAAATTGCGTCCCGATACAATACATCGTCCTCCAGCCGACTTGTCTCCATGGGTCTATTGCTGCCTCGGGCACCTTATGGCCGTTCTGCTGTGAGTCAAAGATTCTCGTATCTGACGAAAAACTGATAGTGAATTGTAACATTCAGGGCCACCTAAAGACGATGGATCACTCAAATTGCGTCCCGATTCAATACATCGTCCTCCAGCCGACTTGTCTCCATGGGTCTATTGCTGCCTCGGGCACCTTATGGCCGTTCTGCTGTGAGTCAAAGATTTTCGAATCGGACGAAAAACTGATAGTGAATTGCAACTTTCAGGGCCACCTAATGACGATGGAACACTCAAATTGCGTCCCGATTCAATACCTCGTGCTCCAGCAGACTTGTCTCCAAGGGTCTATTGCTGCCTCGGTCACCTTATGGCCGTTCTGCTGTGAGTCAAAGATTTTCGAATCTGACGAAAAACTGATAGTGAATTGTAACGTTCAGGGCCACCTAATGACGATGGATCACTCAAATTGCGTCCCGATTCAATACATCGTCCACCAGCAGACTTGTCTCCATGGGTCTATTGCTGCCTCGGGCACCTTATGGTCGTTCTCCCGTGAGTCTAGATTATCGAATGGGACGAAAAACTGAAAGTTAATTGTAACTTTCAGGGCCTCCTAATGACGAAGGAACACTCAAATTGCGTCCCGATTCAATACCTCGTGCTCCAGCAGACTTGTCTCCAAGGGTCTATAGCTGCCTCGGGCACCTTATGGCCGTTTTGCTGTGAGTCAAAGATTTTCGAATCGGACGAAAAACTGATAGTGAATTGTAACGTTCAGGGCCACCTAATGACGATGGATCACTCAAATTGCGTCCCGATTCAATACATCGTCCACCAGCAGACTTGTCTCCATGGGTCTATTGCTGCTTCGGGCACCTTATGGTCGTTCTCCCGTGAGTCTAGATTATCGAATGGGACGAAAAACTGAACGTTAATTGTAACATTCAGGGCCTCCTAATGACGATGGAGCACTCAAATTGCGTCCCGATTCAATAAATAGTCCTCCAGCACACTTGTCTCCATGGGTCTATTGCTGCCTCGGGCACCTTATGGCCGTTCTGCTGTGAGTCAAAGATTTTCGAATCGGACGAATAACTGATACTGAATTGTAACGGTCAGGGCCACCTAATGACGATGGATCACTCAAATTGCGTCCCGATTCAATACATCGTCCTCCAGCAGACTTGTCTTCACGGGTCTATTGCTGCCTCGGGCACATTATGGCCGTTCTGCTGTGAGTCATAGATTTTCGAATCTGACGAAAAACTGATAGTGAATTGTAACGTTCACGGCCTCCTAATGACGATGGAACACTCAAATTGCGTCCCGATTCAATACATCGTCCTCCAGCAGACTTGTCTCCATGGGTCTATTGCTGCTCGTGCACCTTATGGCCGTTCTGCTGTGAGTCAAAGATTTTCGAATCTGACGAAAAACTGATAGTAACATTCTGGGCCACCTAATGACGATGGATCATTCAAATTGCGTCCCGATTCAATACATCGTCCTCCAGCAGACTTGTCTTCACGGGTCTATTGCTGCCTCGGGCACCTTATGGCCGTTCTGGCGTGAGTCAAAGATTTTCGAATCTGACGAAAAACTGATAGTGAATTGTAACACTCAGGGCCACCTAATGACGATGGATCACTCAAATTGCGTCCCGATACAATACATCGTTCTCCAGCCGACTTGTCTCCATGGGTCTTTTGCTGCCTCGGGCACCTTATGGCCGTTCTGCTGTGAGTCAAAGATTTTCGAATCGGACGAAAAACTGACAGTGAATTGTAACGTTCAGGGCCTCCTAATGACGATGGAACACTCAAATTGCGCCCCGATTCAATACCTCGTGCTCCAGCAGACTTGTCTCCAAGGGTCTATTGCTGCCTCGGGCACCTTATGGCCGTTCTGCTGTGAGTCAAAGATTTTCGAATCGGACGAAAAACTGATAGTGAATTGTAACGTTCAGTGCCACCTAATAACGATGGATCACTCAAATTGCGTCCCGATTCAATACATCGTCCACCAGCAGACTTGTCTCCATGGGTCTATTGCTGCCTCGGTCACCTTATGGCCGTTCTGCTGTGAGTCTAGATTATCGAATGGGACGAAAACCTGATAGTGAATTGTAACGTTCAGGGCCACCTAATGACGATGGATCACTCAAATTGTGTCCCGATTCACTACATTGTCCTCCAGCAGACTTGTCTCCATAGGTCTATTGCTACCTTGGACACCTTATGGCCGTTCTGCTGTGAGTCAAAGATTTTCGAATCGGACGAAAAACTGATAGTGAATTGTAACGTTCAGGGCCACCTAATGACGATGGATCACTCAAATTGCGTCCCGATTCAATACATCGTCCTCCAGCAGACTTGTCTCCATGGGTCTATTGCTGCCTCGGGCACCTTATGGCCGTTCTGCTGTGAGTCAAAGATTTTCGAATCGGACGAAAAACTGATAGTGAATTGCAACTTTCAGGGCCACCTAATGACGATGGATCTCTCAAATTGCGTCCCGATTCAATACATCGTCCTCCAGCCGACTTGTCTCCATGGGTCTATTGCTGCCTCGGGCACCTTATGGCCGTTCTGCTGTGAGTCAAAGATTTTCGAATCGGTCGAAAAACTGATAGTGAATTGTAACGTTCAGGGCCTCCTAATGACGATGGAACACTCAAATTGCCTCCCGATTCAATAGCTCGTGCTCCAGCAGACTTGTCTCCAAGGGTCTATTGCTGCCTCGGGCACCTTATGGCCGTTCTTCTGTGAGTCAAAGATTTTCGAATCGGACGAAAAACTGATAGTGAATTGTAACGTTCAGGGCCACCTAATGACGATGGATCACTCAAATTGCGTCCCGATTCAATACATCGTCCACCAGCAGACTTGTCTCCATGGGTCTATTGCTGCCTCGGGCACCTTATGGTCGTTCTCCCGTGAGTCTAGATTATCGAATGGGACGAAAAACTGAAAGTTAATTGTAACATTCAGGCCCTCCTAATGACGATGGAACACTCAAATTGCGTCCCGATTCAATACATCGTCCTCCAGCAGACTTGTCTTCACGGGTCTATTGCTGCCTCGGGCACCTTATGGCCGTTCTGCTGTGAGTCAAAGATTTTCGAATCTGACGAAAAACTGATAGTGAATTGTAACGTTCACGGCCTCCTAATGACGATGGAACACTCAAATTGCGTCCCGATTCAATACCTCGTGCTCCAGCAGACTTGTCTCCAAGGGTCTATTGCTGCCTCGGGCACCTTATGTCCGTTCTGCTGTGAGTCAAAGATTTTCGAATCGGACGAAAAACTGATAGTGAATTGTAACGTTCAGTGCCACCTAATAACGATGGATCACTCAAATTGCGTCGCGATTCAATACATCGTCCACCAGCAGACTTGTCTCCATGGGTCTATTGCTGCCTCGGTCACCTTATGGCCGTTCTGCTGTGAGTCTAGATTATCGAATGGGACGAAAAACTGATAGTGAAATGTAACGTTCAGGGCCACCTAATGACGATGGATCACTCAAATTGTGTCCCGATTCACTACATTGTCCTCCAGCAGACTTGTCTCCATAGGTCTATTGCTACCTTGGACACCTTATGGCCGTTCTGCTGTGAGTCAAAGATTTTCGAATCGGACGAAAAACTGATAGTGAATTGTAACGTTCAGGGCCACCTAATGACGATGGATCACTCAAATTGCGTCCCGATTCAATACATCGTCCTCCAGCAGACTTGTCTCCATGGGTCTATTGCTGCCTCGGGCACCTTATGGCCGTTCTGCTGTGAGTCAAAGATTTTCGAATCGGACGAAAAACTGATAGTGAATTGCAACTTTCAGGGCCACCTAGTGACGATGGATCTCTCAAATTGCGTCCCGATTCAATACATCGTCCTCCAGCCGACATGTCTCCATGGGTCTATTGCTGCCTCGGGCACCTTATGGCCGTTCTGCTGTGAGTCAAAGGTTTTCGAATCGGTCGAAAAACTGATAGTGAATTGTAACGTTCAGGGCCTCCTAATGACGATGGAACACTCAAATTGCCTCCCGATTCAATACCTCGTGCTCCAGCAGACTTGTCTCCAAGGGTCTATTGCTGCCTCGGGCACCTTATGGCCGTTCTGCTGTGAGTCAAAGATTTTCGAATCGGACGAAAAACTGATAGTGAATTGTAACGTTCAGGGCCACCTAATGACGATGGATCACTCAAATTGCGTCCCGATTCAATACATCGTCCACCAGCAGACTTGTCTCCATGGGTCTATTGCTGCCTCGGGCACCTTATGGTCGTTCTCCCGTGAGTCTAGATTATCGAATGGGACGAAAAACTGAAAGTTAATTGTAACATTCAGGGCCTCCTAATGACGATGGAACACTCAAATTGCGTCCCGATTCAATACATCGTCCTCCAGCAGACTTGTCTCCATGGGTCTATTGCTGCCTCGGGCACCTTATGGCCGTTCTGCTGTGAGTCAAAGATTTTCGAATCGGACGAAAAACTGATAGTGAATTGCAACTTTCAGGGCCACCTAATGACGATGGATCTCTCAAATTGCGTCCCGATTCAATACATCGTCCTCCAGCCGACATGTCTCCATGGGTCTATTGCTGCCTCGGGCACCTTATGGCCGTTCTGCTGTGAGTCAAAGGTTTTCGAATCGGTCGAAAAACTGATAGTGAATTGTAACGTTCAGGGCCTCCTAATGACGATGGAACACTCAAATTGCCTCCCGATTCAATACCTCGTGCTCCAGCAGACTTGTCTCCAAGGGTCTATTGCTGCCTCGGGCACCTTATGGCCGTTCTGCTGTGAGTCAAAGATTTTCGAATCGGACGAAAAACTGATAGTGAGTTGTAACGTTCAGGGCCACCTAATGACGATGGATCACTCAAATTGCGTCCCGATTCAATACATCGTCCACCAGCAGACTTGTCTCCATGGGTCTATTGCTGCCTCGGGCACCTTATGGTCGTTCTCCCGTGAGTCTAGATTATCGAATGGGACGAAAAACTGAAAGTTAATTGTAACATTCAGGGCCTCCTAATGACGATGGAACACTCAAATTGCGTCCCGATTCAATACATCGTCCTCCAGCAGACTTGTCTTCACGGGTCTATTGCTGCCTCGGGCACCTTATGGCCGTTCTGCTGTGAGTCAAAGATTTTCGAATCGGACGAAAAACTGACAGTGAATTGTAACGTTCAGGGCCTCCTAATGACGATGGAACACTCAAATTGCGCCCCGATTCAATACCTCGTGCTCCAGCAGACTTGTCTCCAAGGGTCTATTGCTGCCTCGGGCACCTTATGGCCGTTCTGCTGTGAGTCAAAGATTTTCGAATCGGACGAAAAACTGATAGTGAATTGTAACGTTCAGTGCCACCTAATAACGATGGATCACTCAAATTGCGTCCCGATTCAATACATCGTCCACCAGCAGACTTGTCTCCATGGGTCTATTGCTGCCTCGGTCACCTTATGGCCGTTCTGCTGTGAGTCTAGATTATCGAATGGGACGAAAACCTGATAGTGAATTGTAACGTTCAGGGCCACCTAATGACGATGGATCACTCAAATTGTGTCCCGATTCACTACATTGTCCTCCAGCAGACTTGTCTCCATAGGTCTATTGCTACCTTGGACACCTTATGGCCGTTCTGCTGTGAGTCAAAGATTTTCGAATCGGACGAAAAACTGATAGTGAATTGTAACGTTCAGGGCCACCTAATGACGATGGATCACTCAAATTGCGTCCCGATTCAATACATCGTCCTCCAGCAGACTTGTCTCCATGGGTCTATTGCTGCCTCGGGCACCTTATGGCCGTTCTGCTGTGAGTCAAAGATTTTCGAATCGGACGAAAAACTGATAGTGAATTGCAACTTTCAGGGCCACCTAATGACGATGGATCTCTCAAATTGCGTCCCGATTCAATACATCGTCCTCCAGCCGACTTGTCTCCATGGGTCTATTGCTGCCTCGGGCACCTTATGGCCGTTCTGCTGTGAGTCAAAGATTTTCGAATCGGTCGAAAAACTGATAGTGAATTGTAACGTTCAGGGCCTCCTAATGACGATGGAACACTCAAATTGCCTCCCGATTCAATAGCTCGTGCTCCAGCAGACTTGTCTCCAAGGGTCTATTGCTGCCTCGGGCACCTTATGGCCGTTCTGCTGTGAGTCAAAGATTTTCGAATCGGACGAAAAACTGATAGTGAATTGTAACGTTCAGGGCCACCTAATGACGATGGATCACTCAAATTGCGTCCCGATTCAATACATCGTCCACCAGCAGACTTGTCTCCATGGGTCTATTGCTGCCTCGGGCACCTTATGGTCGTTCTCCCGTGAGTCTAGATTATCGAATGGGACGAAAAACTGAAAGTTAATTGTAACATTCAGGGCCTCCTAATGACGATGGAACACTCAAATTGCGTCCCGATTCAATACATCGTCCTCCAGCAGACTTGTCTTCACGGGTCTATTGCTGCCTCGGGCACCTTATGGCCGTTCTGCTGTGAGTCAAAGATTTTCGAATCTGACGAAAAACTGATAGTGAATTGTAACGTTCACGGCCTCCTAATGACGATGGAACACTCAAATTGCGTCCCGATTCAATACCTCGTGCTCCAGCAGACTTGTCTCCAAGGGTCTATTGCTGCCTCGGGCACCTTATGTCCGTTCTGCTGTGAGTCAAAGATTTTCGAATCGGACGAAAAACTGATAGTGAATTGTAACGTTCAGTGCCACCTAATAACGATGGATCACTCAAATTGCGTCGCGATTCAATACATCGTCCACCAGCAGACTTGTCTCCATGGGTCTATTGCTGCCTCGGTCACCTTATGGCCGTTCTGCTGTGAGTCTAGATTATCGAATGGGACGAAAAACTGATAGTGAAATGTAACGTTCAGGGCCACCTAATGACGATGGATCACTCAAATTGTGTCCCGATTCACTACATTGTCCTCCAGCAGACTTGTCTCCATAGGTCTATTGCTACCTTGGACACCTTATGGCCGTTCTGCTGTGAGTCAAAGATTTTCGAATCGGACGAAAAACTGATAGTGAATTGTAACGTTCAGGGCCACCTAATGACGATGGATCACTCAAATTGCGTCCCGATTCAATACATCGTCCTCCAGCAGACTTGTCTCCATGGGTCTATTGCTGCCTCGGGCACCTTATTGCCGTTCTGCTGTGAGTCAAAGATTTTCGAATCGGACGAAAAACTGATAGTGAATTGCAACTTTCAGGGCCACCTAATGACGATGGATCTCTCAAATTGCGTCCCGATTCAATACATCGTCCTCCAGCCGACATGTCTCCATGGGTCTATTGCTGCCTCGGGCACCTTATGGCCGTTCTGCTGTGAGTCAAAGGTTTTCGAATCGGTCGAAAAACTGATAGTGAATTGTAACGTTCAGGGCCTCCTAATGACGATGGAACACTCAAATTGCCTCCCGATTCAATACCTCGTGCTCCAGCAGACTTGTCTCCAAGGGTCTATTGCTGCCTCGGGCACCTTATGGCCGTTCTGCTGTGAGTCAAAGATTTTCGAATCGGACGAAAAACTGATAGTGAATTGTAACGTTCAGGGCCACCTAATGACGATGGATCACTCAAATTGCGTCCCGATTCAATACATCGTCCACCAGCAGACTTGTCTCCATGGGTCTATTGCTGCCTCGGGCACCTTATGGTCGTTCTCCCGTGAGTCTAGATTATCGAATGGGACGAAAAACTGAAAGTTAATTGTAACATTCAGGGCCTCCTAATGACGATGGAACACTCAAATTGCGTCCCGATTCAATACATCGTCCTCCAGCAGACTTGTCTTCACGGGTCTATTGCTGCCTCGGGCACCTTATGGCCGTTCTGCTGTGAGTCTAGATTATCGAATCGGACGAAAAACTGATAGTGAATTGTAACGTTCAGGGCCACCTAATGACGATGGATCACTCAAATTGCGTCCCGATTCAATACATCGTCCTCCAGCAGACTTGTCTCCATGGGTCTATTGCTGCCTTGGGCACCTTATGGCCGTTCTGCTGTGAGTCAAAGATTTTCGAATCGGACGAAAAACTGATAGTGAATTGTAACTTTCAGGGCCACCTAATGACGATGAATCACTCAAATTGCGTCCCGATTCAATACATCGTCCTCCAGCAGACTTGTCTCCATGGGTATATTGCTGCCTCGGGCACCCTATGGCCGTTCTGCTGTGAGTCAAAGATTTTCGAATCGCACGAAAAACTGATAGTGAATTGTAACTTTCAGGGCCACCTAATGACGATGAATCACTCAAATTGCGTCCCGATTCAATACATCGTCCTCCAGCAGACTTGTCTCCATGGGTCTATTGCTGCCTCGGGCACCTTATGGCCGTTCTGCTGTGAGTCAAAGATTTTCGAATCGGACGAAAAACTGATAGTGAATTGCAACTTTCAGGGCCACCTAATGACGATGGATCTCTCAAATTGCGTCCCGATTCAATACATCGTCCTCCAGCCGACATGTCTCCATGGGTCTATTGCTGCCTCGGGCACCTTATGGCCGTTCTGCTGTGAGTCAAAGGTTTTCGAATCGGTCGAAAAACTGATAGTGAATTGTAACGTTCAGGGCCTCCTAATGACGATGGAACACTCAAATTGCCTCCCGATTCAATACCTCGTGCTCCAGCAGACTTGTCTCCAAGGGTCTATTGCTGCCTCGGGCACCTTATGGCCGTTCTGCTGTGAGTCAAAGATTTTCGAATCGGACGAAAAACTGATAGTGAATTGTAACGTTCAGGGCCACCTAATGACGATGGATCACTCAAATTGCGTCCCGATTCAATACATCGTCCACCAGCAGACTTGTCTCCATGGGTCTATTGCTGCCTCGGGCACCTTATGGTCGTTCTCCCGTGAGTCTAGATTATCGAATGGGACGAAAAACTGAAAGTTAATTGTAACATTCAGGGCCTCCTAATGACGATGGAACACTCAAATTGCGTCCCGATTCAATACATCGTCCTCCAGCAGACTTGTCTTCACGGGTCTATTGCTGCCTCGGGCACCTTATGGCCGTTCTGCTGTGAGTCAAAGATTTTCGAATCGGACGAAAAACTGATAGTGAATTGTAACGTTCAGGGCCACCTAATGACGATGGATCACTCAAATTGCGTCCCGATTCAATACATCGTCCTCCAGCCGACTTGTCTCCATGGGTCTATTGCTGCCTCGGGCACCTTATGGCCGTTCTGCTGTGAGTCAAAGATTTTCGAATCGGACGAAAAACTGATAGTGAATTGTAACGTTCAGGGCCACCTAATAACGATGGATCACTCAAATTGCGTCCCGATTCAATACATCGTCCACCAGCAGACTTGTCTCCATGGGTCTATTGCTGCCTCGGGCACCTTATGGCCGTTCTGCTGTGAGTCTAGATTATCGAATCGGACGAAAAACTGATAGTGAATTGTAACGTTCAGGGCCACCTAATGACGATGGATCACTCAAATTGCGTCCCGATTCAATACATCGTCCTCCAGCAGACTTGTCTCCATGGGTCTATTGCTGCCTTGGGCACCTTATGGCCGTTCTGCTGTGAGTCAAAGATTTTCGAATCGGACGAAAAACTGATAGTGAATTGTAACTTTCAGGGCCACCTAATGACGATGAATCACTCAAATTGCGTCCCGATTCAATACATCGTCCTCCAGCAGACTTGTCTCCATGGGTATATTGCTGCCTCGGGCACCCTATGGCCGTTCTGCTGTGAGTCAAAGATTTTCGAATCGCACGAAAAACTGATAGTGAATTGTAACATTCAGGGCCACCTAATGACGATGGACCACACAAATTGCGTCCCGATTCAATACCTCGTCCTCCAGTTGACTTGACTCCATGGGTCTATTGCTGCCTCGGCACCTTATGGCCGTTCTGCTGTGAGTCAAAGATTTTCGTATCTGACGAAAAACTGAAAGTTAATTGTAACATTCAGGGCCTCCTAATGACGATGGAACACTCAAATTGCGTCCCGATTCAATACATCGTACTCCAGCAGACTTGTCTTCACGGGTCTATTGCTGCCTCGGGCACCTTAAGGCCGTTCTGCTGTGAGTCAAAGATTTTCGAATCTGACGAAAAACTAATAGTGAATTGTAACGTTCACGGCCTCCTAATGACGAAGGAACACTCAAATTGCGTCCCGATTCAATACCTCGTGCTCCAGCAGACTTGTCTCCAAGGGTCTATTGCTGCCTCGGGCACCTTATGGCCGTTCTGCTGTGAGTCAAAGATTTTGGAATCGGACGAAAAACTGATAGTGAATTGTAACGTTCAGGGCCACCTAATGACGATGGATCACTCAAATTGCGTCCCGATTCAATACATCGTCCTCCAGCCGTCTTGTCTCCATGGGTCTATTGCTGCCTCGGGCACCTTATGGCCGTTCTGCTGTGACTCAAAGATATTCGAATCTGACGAAAAACTGATAGTGAATTGTAACATTCAGGGCCACCTAATGACGATGGATCACTCAAATAGCGTCCCGATTCAATACATCGTCCTCCAGCCGACTTGTCTCCATGGGTCTATTGCTGCCTCGGGCACCTTATGGCCGTTCTGCTGTGAGTCAAAGATTTTCGAATCGGACGAAAAACTGACAGTGAATTGTAACGTTCAGGGCCTCCTAATGACGATGGAACACTCAAATTGCGCCCCGATTCAATACGTCGTGCTCCAGCAGACTTGTCTCCAAGGGTCTATTGCTGCCTCGGGCACCTTATGGCCGTTCTGCTGTGAGTCAAAGATTTTCGAATCGGACGAAAAACTGATAGTGAATTGTAACGTTCAGTGCCACCTTATAACGATGGATCACTCAAATTGCGCCCCGATTCAATACATCGTCCACCAGCAGACTTGTCTCCATGGGTCTATTGCTGCCTCGGTCACCTTATGGCCGTTCAGCTGTGAGTCTAGATTATCGAATGGGACGAAAAACTGATAGTGAATTGCAACTTTCAGGGCCACCTAATGACGATGGATCTTTCAAATTGCGTCCCGATTCAATACATCGTCCTCCAGCCGACTTGTCTCCATGGGTCTATTGCTGCCTCGGGCACCTTATGGCCGTTCTGCTGTGAGTCAAAGATTTTCGAATCGGTCGAAAAACTGATAGTGAATTGTAACGTTCAGGGCCTCCTAATGACGATGGAACACTCAAATTGCCTCCCGATTCAATACCTCGTGCTCCAGCAGACTTGTCTCCAAGGGTCTATTGCTGCCTCGGGCACCTTATGGCCGTTCTGCTGTGAGTCAAAGATTTTCGAATCGGACGAAAAACTGATAGTGAATTGTAACGTTCAGGGCCACCTAATGACGATGGATCACTCAAATTGCGTCCCGATTCAATACATCGTCCACCAGCAGACTTGTCTCCATGGGTCTATTGCTGCCTCGGGCACCTTATGGTCGTTCTCCCGTGAGTCTAGATTATCGAATGGGACGAAAAACTGAAAGTTAATTGTAACATTCAGGGCCTCCTAATGACGATGGAACACTCAAATTGCGTCCCGATTCAATACATCGTCCTCCAGCAGACTTGTCTTCACGGGTCTATTGCTGCCTCGGGCACCTTATGGCCGTTCTGCTGTGAGTCAAAGATTTTCGAATCTGACGAAAAACTGATAGTGAATTGTAACGTTCACGGCCTCCTAATGACGATGGAACACTCAAATTGCGTCCCGATTCAATACCTCGTGCTCCAGCAGACTTGTCTCCAAGGGTCTATTGCTGCCTCGGGCACCTTATGGCCGTTCTGCTGTGAGTCAAAGATTTTGGAATCGGACGAAAAACTGATAGTGAATTGTAACGTTCAGGGCCACCTAATGACGATGGATCACTCAAATTGCGTCTCGATTCAATACATCGTCCACCAGCAGACTTGTCTCCATGGGTCTATTGCTACCTCGGGCACCTTATGGCCGTTCTGCTGTGAGTCAAAGATTTTCGAATCGGACGAAAAACTGACAGTGAATTGTAACGTTCAGGGCCTCCTAATGACGATGGAACACTCAAATTGCGCCCCGATTCAATACGTCGTGCTCCAGCAGACTTGTCTCCAAGGGGTATTGCTGCCTCGGGCACCTTATGGCCGTTGTGCTGTGAGTCAAAGATTTTCGAATCGGACGAAAAACTGATAGTGAATTGCAACTTTCAGGGCCACCTAATGACGATGGAACACTCAAATTGCCTCCCGATTCAATTTCTCGTGCTCCAGCAGACTTGTCTCCAAGGGTCTATTGCTGCCTCGGTCACCTTATGGCCGTTCTGCTGTGAGTCTAGATTATCGAATGGGACGAAAAACTGATAGTGAATTGTAACGTTCAGGGCCACCTAATGACGATGGATCACTCAAATTGTGTCCCGATTCACTACATTGTCTTCCAGCAGACTTGTCTCCATAGGTCTATTGCTGCCTTGGACACCTTATGGCCGTTCTGCTGTGAGTCAAAGATTTTGGAATCGGACGAAAAACTGATAGTGAATTGTAACGTTCAGGGCCACCTAATGACGATGGATCACTCAAATTGCGTCCCGATTCAATACATCGTCCTCCAGCAGACTTGTCTCCATGGGTCTATTGCTGCCTCGGGCACCTTATGGCCGTTCTGCTGTGAGTCAAAGATTTTCGAATCGGACGAAAAACTGATAGTGAATTGCAACTTTCAGGGCCACCTAATGACGATGGATCTCTCAAATTGCGTCCCGATTCAATACATCGTCCTCCAGCCGACTTGTCTCCATGGGTCTATTGCTGCCTCGGGCACCTTATGGCCGTTCTGCTGTGAGTCAAAGATTTTCGAATCGGTCGAAAAACTGATAGTGAATTGTAACGTTCAGGGCCTCCTAATGACGATGGAACACTCAAATTGCCTCCCGATTCAATTTCTCGTGCTCCAGCAGACTTGTCTCCAAGGGTCTATTGCTGCCTCGGGCACCTTATGGCCGTTCTGCTGTGAGTCAAAGATTTTGGAATCGGACGAAAAACTGATAGTGAATTGTAACGTTCAGGGCCACCTAATGACGATGGATCACTCAAATTGCGTCCCGATTCAATACATCGTCCACCAGAAGACTTGTCTCCATGGGTCTATTGCTGCCTCGGGCACCTTATGGTCGTTCTCCCGTGAGTCTAGATTATCGAATGGGACGAAAAACTGAAAGTTAATTGTAACATTCAGGGCCTCCTAATGACGATGGAACACTCAAATTGCGTCCCGATTCAATACATCGTCCTCCAGCAGACTTGTCTTCACGGGTCTATTGCTGCCTCGGGCACCATATGGCCGTTCTGCTGTGAGTCAAAGATTTTCGAATCTGACGAAAAACTGATTGTGAATTGTAACGTTCACGGCCTCCTAATGACGATGGAACACTCAAATTGCGTCCCGATTCAATACCTCGTGCTCCAGCAGACTTGTCTCCAAGGGTCTATTGCTGCCTCGGGCACCTTATGGCCGTTCTGCTGTGAGTCAAAGATTTTGGAATCGGACGAAAAACTGATAGTGAATTGTAACGTTCAGGGCCACCTAATGACGATGGATCACTCAAATTGCGTCCCGATTCAATACATCGTCCTCCAGCCGACTTGTCTCCATGGGTCTATTGCTGCCTCGGGCACCTTATGGCCGTTCTGCTGTGAGTCAAAGATTTTCGTATCTGACGAAAAACTGAAAGTTAATTGTAACATTCAGGGCCTCCTAATGACGATGGAACACTCAAATTGCGTCCCGATTCAATACATCGTCCTCCAGCAGACTTGTCTTCACGGGTCTATTGCTGCCTCTGGCACCTTATGGCCGTTCTGCTGTGAGTCAAAGATTTTCGAATCTGACGAAAAACTGATAGTGAATTGTAACGTTCACGGCCTCCTAATGACGATGGAACACTCAAATTGCGTCCCGATTCAATACCTCGTGCTCCAGCAGACTTGTCTCCAAGGGTCTATTGCTGCCTCGGGCACCTTATGGCCGTTCTGCAGTGAGTCTAGATTATCGAATCGGACGAAAAACTGATAGTGAATTGTAACTTTCAGGGCCACCTAATGACGATGAATCACTCTAATTGCGTCCCGATTCAATACATCGTCCTCCAGCAGACTTGTCTCCATGGGTCTATTGCTGCCTCGGGCACCCTATGGCCGTTCTGCTGTGAGTCAAAGATTTTCGAATCGGACGAAAAACTGATAGTGAATTGCAACTTTCAGGGCCACCTAATGACGATGGATCTCTCAAATTGCGTCCCGATTCAATACATCGTCCTCCAGCCGACTTGTCTCCATGGGTCTATTGCTGCCTCGGGCACCTTATGGCCGTTCTGCTGTGAGTCAAAGATTTTCGAATCGGTCGAAAAACTGATAGTGAATTGTAACGTTCAGGGCCTCCTAATGACGATGGAACACTCAAATTGCCTCCCGATTCAATACCTCGTGCTCCAGCAGACTTGTCTTCACGGGTCTATTGCTGCCTCGGGCACCTTATGGCCGTTCTGCTGTGAGTCAAAGATTTTCGAATCTGACGAAAAACTGATAGTGAATTGTAACGTTCACGGCCCCCTAATGACGATGGAACACTCAAATTGCGTCCCGATTCAATACTTCGTGCTCCAGCAGACTTGTCTCCAAGGGTCTATTGCTGCCTCGGGCACCTTATGGCCGTTCTGCTGTGAGTCAAAGATTTTGGAATCGGACGAAAAACTGATAGTGAATTGTAACGTTCAGGGCCACCTAATGACGATGGATCACTCAAATTGCGTCCCGATTCAATACATCGTCCTCCAGCCGACTTGTCTCCATGGGTCTATTGCTGCCTCGGGCACCTTATGGCCGTTCTGCTGTGAGTCAAAGATTTTCGAATCGGACGAAAAACTGATAGTGAATTGTAACGTTCAGGGCCACCTAATAACGATGGATCACTCAAATTGCGTACCGATTCAATACATCGTCCACCAGCAGACTTGTCTCCATGGGTCTATTGCTGCCTCGGGCACCTTATGGTCGTTCTGCTGTGAGTCTAGATTATCGAATCGGACGAAAAACTGATGGTGAATTGTAACGTTCAGGGCCACCTAATGACGATGGATCACTCAAATTGCGTCCCGATTCAATGCATCGTCCTCCAGCAGACTTGTCTCTATTTGTCTATTGCTGCCTTGGGCACCTTATGGCCGTTCTGCTGTGAGTCAAAGATTTTACGAATCGGACGAAAAACTGATAGTGAATTGTAACTTTCAGGGCCACCTAATGACGATGAATCACTCAAATTGCGTCCCGATTCAATACATCGTCCTCCAGCAGACTTGTCTCCATGGGTATATTGCTGCCTCGGGCACCCTATGGCCGTTCTGCTGTGAGTCAAAGATTTTCGAATCGGACGAAAAACTGATAGTGAATTGTAACGTTCAGGGCCTCCTAATGACGATGGAACACTCAAATTGCGTCCCGATTCAATACCTCGTGCTCCAGCAGACTTGTCTCCAAGGGTCTATTGCTGCCTCGGGCACCTTATGGCCGTTCTGCTGTGACTCAAAGATTTTCGAATCGGACGAAATACTGATAGTGAATTGTAACGTTCAGGGCCACCTAATGACGATGGATCACTCAAATTGCGTCCCGATTCAATACATCGTCCTCCAGCAGACTTGTCTCCATGGGTCTATTGCTGCCTCGGGCACCTTATGGCCGTTCTGCTGTGGGTCAAAGATTTTCGAATCGGACGAAAAACTGATAGTGAATTGTAACATTCAGGGCCACCTAATGACGATGGACCACACAAATTGCGTCCCGATTCAATACCTCGTCCTCCAGTTGACTTGACTCCATGGGTCTATTGCTGCCTCGGCACCTTATGGCCGTTCTGCTGTGAGTCAAAGATTTTCGTATCTGACGAAAAACTGAAAGTTAATTGTAACATTCAGGGCCTCCTAATGACGATGGAACACTCAAATTGCGTCCCAATTCAATACATCGTACTCCAGCAGACTTGTCTTCACGGGTCTATTGCTGCCTCGCGCACCTTAAGGCCGTTCTGCTGTGAGTCAAAGATTTTCGAATCTGACGAAAAACTAATAGTGAATTGTAACGTTCACGGCCTCCTAATAACGATGGATCACTCAAATTGCGTCCCGATTCAATACATCGTCCTCCAGCCGACTTGTCTCCATGGGTCTATTGCTGCCTCGGGCACCTTATGGCCGTTCTGCTGTGAGTCAAAGATTTTCGAATCGGACGAAAAACTGATAGTGAATTGTAACGTTCAGGGCCACCTAATAACGATGGATCACTCAAATTGCGTACCGATTCAATACATCGTCCACCAGCAGACTTGTCTCCATGGGTCTATTGCTGCCTCGGGCACCTTATGGCCGTTCTGCTGTGAGTCTAGATTATCGAATCGGACGAAAAACTGATAGTGAATTGTAACGTTCAGGGCCACCTAATGACGATGGATCACTCAAATTGCGTCCCGATTCAATGCATCGTCCTCCAGCAGACTTGTCTCTATGGGTCTATTGCTGCCTTGGGCACCTTATGGCCGTTCTGCTGTGACTCAAAGATTTTCGAATCTGACGAAAAACTGATAGTGAATTGTAACATTCAGGGCCACCTAATGACGATGGATCACTCAAATTGCGTCCCGATTCAATACATCGTCCTCCAGCCGACTTGTCTCCATGGGTCTATTGCTGCCTCGGGCACCTTATGGCCGTTCTGCTGTGAGTCAAAGATTTTCGAATCGGACGAAAAACTGATAGTGAATTGTAACGTTCAGGGCCACCTAATAACGATGGATCACCCAAATTGCGTCCCGATTCAATACATCGTCCACCAGCAGACTTGTCACCATGGGTCTATTGCTGCCTCGGGCACCTTATGGCCGTTCTGCTGTGAGTCTAGATTATCGAATCGGACGAAAAACTGATAGTGAATTGTAACGTTCAGGGCCACCTAATGACGATGGATCACTCAAATTGCGTCCCGATTCAATACATCGTCCTCCAGTAGACTTGTCTCCATGGGTCTATTGCTGCCTTGGGCACCTTATGGCCGTTCTGCTGTGAGTCAAAGATTTTCGAATCGGACGAAAAACTGATAGTGAATTGTAACTTTCAGGGCCACCTAATGACGATGAATCACTCAAATTGCGTCCCGATTCAATACTTCGTCCTCCAGCAGACTTGTCTCCATGGGTCTATTGCTGCCTCGGGCACCCTATGGCCGTTCTGCTGTGAGTCAAAGATTTTCGAATCGGACGAAAAACTGATAGTGAATTGTAACGTTCAGGGCCTCCTAATGACGATGGAACACTCTAATTGCGTCCCGATTCAATACCTCGTGCTCCAGCAGACTTGTCTCCATGGGTCTATTGCTGCCTCGGGCACCTTATGGCCGTTCTGCTGTGAGTCAAAGATTTTCGAATCGGACGGAAAACTGATAGTGAATTGTAACGTTCAGGTCCACCTAATGACGATGGATCACTCAAATTGCGTCCCGATTCAATGCATCGTCCTCCAGCAGACTTGTCTCTATGGGTCTATTGCTGCCTTGGGCACCTTATGGCCGTTCTGCTGTGAGTCAAAGATTTTTGAATCGGACGAAAAACTGATAGTGAATTGTAACTTTCAGGGCCACCTAATGACGATGAATCACTCAAATTGCGTCCCGATTCAATACATCGTCCTTCAGCAGACTTGTCTCCATGGGTATATTGCTGCCTCGGGCACCCTATGGCCGTTCTGCTGTGAGTCAAAGATTTTCGAATCGGACGAAAAACTGATAGTGAATTGTAACGTTCAGGGCCTCCTAATGACGATGGAACACTCAAATTGCGTCCCGATTCAATACCTCGTGCTCCAGCAGACTTGTCTCCAAGGGTCTATTGCTGCCTCGGGCACCTTATGGCCGTTCTGCTGTGACTCAAAGATTTTCGAATCGGACGAAAAACTGATAGTGAATTGTAACGTTCAGGGCCACCTAATGACGATGGATCACTCAAATTGCGTCCTGATTCAATACATCGTCCTCCAGCAGACTTGTCTCCATGGGTCTATTGCTGCCTCGGGCACCTTATGGCCGTTCTGCTGTGAGTTAAAGATTTTCGAATCGGACGAAAAACTGGTAGTGAATTGTAACATTCAGGGCCACCTAATGACGATGGACCACACAAATTGCGTCCCGATTCAATACCTCGTCCTCCAGTTGACTTGACTCCATGGGTCTATTGCTGCCTCGGCACCTTATGGCCGTTCTGCTGTGAGTCAAAGATTTTCGTATCTGACGAAAAACTGAAAGTTAATTGTAACATTCAGGGCCTCCTAATGACGATGGAACACTCAAATTGCGTCCCGATTCAATACATCGTACTCCAGCAGACTTGTCTTCACGGGTCTATTGCTGCCTCGGGCACCTTAAGGCCGTTCTGCTGTGAGTCAAAGATTTTCGAATCTGACGAAAAACTAATAGTGAATTGTAACGTTCACGGCCTCCTAATGACGATGGAACACTCAAATTGCGTCCCGATTCAATACCTCGTGCTCCAGCAGACTTGTCTCCAAGGGTCTATTGCTGCATCGGGCACCTTATGGCCGTTCTGCTGTGAGTCAAAGATTTTGGAATCGGACGAAAAACTGATAGTGAATTGTAACGTTCAGGGCCACCTAATGACGATGGATCACTCAAATTGCGTCCCGATTCAATACATCGTCCTCCAGCCGTCTTGTCTCCATGGGTCTATTGCTGCCTCGGGCACCTTATGGCCGTTCTGCTGTGACTCGAAGATTTTCGAATCGGACGAAAAACTGATAGTGAATTGTAACGTTCAGGGCCACCTAATGACGATGGATCACTCAAATTGCGTCCCGATTCAATAGATCGTCCTCCAGCAGACTTGTCTCCATGGGTCTATTGTTGCCTCGGGCACCTTATGGCCGTTCTGCTGTGAGTCAAAGATTTTCGAATCGGACGAAAAACTGATAGTGAACTGTAACATTCAGGGGCACCTAATGACGATGGACCACACAAATTGCGTCCCGATTCAATACCTCGTCCTCCAGTTGACTTGACTCCATGGGTCTATTGCTGCCTCGGCACCTTATGGCCGTTCTGCTGTGAGTCAAAGATTTTCGTATCTGACGAAAAACTGATAGTGAATTGTAACATTTAGGGCCACCTAATGACGATGGAACACTCAAATTGCGTCCCGATTCAATACATCGTCCTCCAGCAGACTTGTCTCCATGGGTGTATTGCTACCTCGGGCACCTTATGGCCGTTCTGCTGTGAGTCAAAGATTTTCGAATCGGACGGAAAACTGATAGTGAATTGTAACGTTCAGGGCCACCTAATGACGATGGATCCCTCAAATTGCGTCCCGATTCAATACATCGTCCACCAGCAGACTTGTCTCCATGGGTCTATTGCTGCCTCGGGCACCTTATGGTCGTTCTCCCGTGAGTCTAGATTATCGAATGGGACGAAAAACTGAAAGTTAATTGTAACATTCAGGGCCTCCTAATGACGATGGAACACTCAAATTGCGTCCCGATTCAATACATCGTCCTCCAGCAGACTTGTCTTCACGGGTCTATTGCTGCCTCGGGCACCTTATGACCGTTCTGCTGTGTGTCAAAGATTTTCGAATCTGACGAAAAACTGATAGTGAATTGTAACGTTCACGGCCTCCTAATGACGATGGAACACTCAAATTGAGTCCCGATTCAATACCTCGTGCTCCAGCAGACTTGTCTCCAAGGGTCTATTGTTGCCTCGGACACCTTATGGCCGTTCTGCTGTGAGTCAAAGATTTTGGAATCGGACGAAAAACTGATAGTGAATTGTAACGTTCAGGGCCACCTAATGACGATGGATCACTCAAATTGCGTCTCGATTCAATACATCGTCCTCCAGCCGACTTGTCTCCATGGGTCTATTGCTGCCTCGGGCACCTTATGGCCGTTCTGCTGTGACTCAAAGATTTTCGAATCTGACGAAAAACTGATAGTGAATTGTAACATTCAGGGCCACCTAATGACGATGGATCACTCAAATTGCGTCCCGATTCAATACATCGTCCTCCAGCCGACTTGTCTCCATGGGTCTATTGCTTCCTCGGGCACCTTGTGGCCGTTCTGCTGTGAGTCAAAGATTTTCGAATCGGACGAAAAACTGATAGTGAATTGTAACGTTCAGGGCCACCTAATAACGATGGATCACTCAAATTGCGTCCCGATTCAATACCTCGTCCGCCAGTTGACTTGACTCCATGGGTCTATTGCTGCCTCGGCACCTTATGGCCGTTCTGCTGTGAGTCAAAGAAACTGAAAGTTAAGTGTAACATTCAGGGCCTCCTAATGACGATGGAACACTCAAATTGCGTCCCGATTCAATAGATCGTCCTCCAGCAGACTTGTCGTCACGGGTCTATTGCTGCCTCTGGCACCTTATGGCCGTTCTGCTGTGAGTCAAAGATTTTCGAATCTGACGAAAAACTAATAGTGAATTGTGACGTTCACGGCCTCCTAATGACGATGGAACACTCAAATTGCGTCCCGATTCAATACCTCGTGCTCCAGCAGACTTGTCTCCAAGGGTCTATTGCTGCCTCGGGCACCTTATGGCCGTTCTGCTGTGAGTGAAAGATTTTGGAATCGGACGAAAAACTGATAGTGAATTGTAACGTTCAGGGCCACCTAATGACGATGGATCACTCAAATTGCGTCCCGATTCAATACATCGTCCTCCAGCCGACTTGTCTCCATGGGTCTATTGCTGCCTCGGGCACCTTATGGCCGTTCTGCTGTGACTCAAAGATTTTCGAATCTGACGAAAAACTGATAGTGAATTGTAACATTCAGGGCCACCTAATGACGATGGATCACTCAAATTGCGTCCCGATTCAATACATCGTCCTCCAGCCGACTTGTCTCCATGGGTCTATTGCTGCCTCGGGCACCTTATGGCCGTTCTGCTGTGAGTCAAAGATTTTCGAATCGGACGAAAAACTGATAGTGAATTGTAACGATCAGAGCCACCTAATAACGATGGATCACCCAAATTGCGTCCCGATTCAATACATCGTCCACCAGCAGACTTGTCTCCATGGGTCTATTGCTGCCTCGGGCACCTTATGGCCGTTCTGCTGTGAGTCTAGATTATCGAATCGGACGAAAAACTGATAGTGAATTGTAACTTTCAGGGCCACCTAATGACGATGAATCACTCAAATTGCGTCCCGATTCAATACATCGTCCTCCAGCAGACTTGTCTCCATGGGTCTATTGCTGCCTCGGGCACCCTATGGCCGTTCTGCTGCGAGTCAAAGATTTTCGAATCGGACGAAAAACTGATAGTGAATTGTAACGTTCAGGGCCACCTAATGCCGATGGAAAACTCAAATTGCGTTGAGATTCAATACATAGCCCTCCAGCCGACTTGTCTCCATGGGTCTATTGCTGCCTCGGGCACCTTATTGCCGTTCTGCTGTGACTCAAAGATTTTCGAATCGGACGAAAAACTGATAGTGAATTGTAACGTTCAGGGCCACCTAATGACGATGGATCACTCAAATTGCGTCCCGATTCAATACATCGTCCTCCAGCAGACTTGTCTCCATGGGTCTATTGCTGCCTCGGGCACCTTATGGCCGTTCTGCTGTGAGTCAAAGATTTTCGAACGGACGAAAAACTGATAGTGAACTGTAACATTCAGGGCCACCTAATGACGATGGACCACACAAATTGCGTCCCGATTCAATACCTCGTCCTCCAGTTGACTTGACTCCATGGGTCTATTGCTGCCTCGGCACCTTATGGCCGTTCTGCTGTGAGTCAAAGATTTTCGTATCTGACGAAAAACTGATAGTGAATTGTAACATTCAGGGCCACCTAATGACGATGGAACATTCAAAATGCGTCCCGATTCAATACATCGTCCTCCAGCAGACTTGTCTCCAAGTGACTATTGTTGCCTCAGGCACCTTATGGCCGTTCTGCTGTGAGTCTAGATTATCGAATGGGACGAAAAACTGAAAGTTAATTGTAACATTCAGGGCCTCCTAATGACGATGGAACACTCAAATTGCATCCCGATTCAATACATCGTCCTCCAGCAGACTTGTCTCCATGGGTGTATTGCTGCCTCGGGCACCTTATGGCCATTCTGCTGTGAGTCAAAGATTTTCGAATCGGACGAAAAACTGATAGTGAATTGTAACACTCAGGGCCACCTAATGTCGATGGATCACTCAAATTGCGTCCCGATTCAATACATCGTCCTCCAGCCGACTTGAATCCATGGGTCTATTGCTTCCTCGGGCACCTTATGGCCGTTCTGCTGTGAGTCTAGATTATCGAATGGGACGAAAAACTGATAGTGAATTGTAACGTTCAGGGCCACCTAATGACGATGGATCACTCTAATTGCGTCCCGATTCAATACATTGTCCTCCAGCAGACTTGTCTCCATGGGTCTATTGCTGCCTTGGGCACCTTATGGCCGTTCTGCTGTGAGTCAAAGATTTTCGAATCGGACGAAAAACTGATAGTGAATTGTAACGTTCAGGGCCACCTAATGACGATGAATCATTCAAATTGCGTCCCGATTCAATACATCGTCCTCCAGCCGACCTGTCTCCATGGGTCTATTGCTGCCTCGGGCACCTTATGGCCGTTCTGCTGTGAGTCAAAGATTTTCGAATCGGACGAAAAACTGATAGTGAATTGTAACGTTCAGGGCCTCCTAATGACGATGGAACACTCAAATTGCGTCCCGATTCAATACCTCGTGCTCCAGCAGACTTGTCTGCATGGGTCTATTGCTGCCTCGGGCACCTTATGGCCGTTCTGCTGTGACTCAAAGATTTTCGAATCGGACGAAAAACTGATAGTGAATTGTAACGTTCAGGGCCACCTAATGACGATGGATCACTCAAATTGCGTCCCGATTCAATAGATCGTCCTCCAGCAGACTTGTCTCCATGGGTCTATTGTTGCCTCGGGCACCTTATGGCCGTTCTGCTGTGAGTCAAAGATTTTCGAATCGGACGAAAAACTGATAGTGAACTGTAACATTCAGGGGCACCTAATGACGATGGACCACACAAATTGCGTCCCGATTCAATACCTCGTCCTCCAGTTGACTTGACTCCATGGGTCTATTGCTGCCTCGGCACCTTATGGCCGTTCTGCTGTGAGTCAAAGATTTTCGTATCTGACGAAAAACTGATAGTGAATTGTAACATTTAGGGCCACCTAATGACGATGGAACACTCAAATTGCGTCCCGATTCAATACATCGTCCTCCAGCAGACTTGTCTCCATGGGTGTATTGCTACCTCGGGCACCTTATGGCCGTTCTGCTGTGAGTCAAAGATTTTCGAATCGGACGAAAAACTGATAGTGAATTGTAACGTTCAGGGCCACCTAATGGCGATGGATCCCTCAAATTGCGTCCCGATTCAATACATCGTCCACCAGCAGACTTGTCTCCATGGATCTATTGCTGCCTCGGGCACCTTATGGTCGTTCTCCCGTGAGTCTAGATTATCGAATGGGACGAAAAACTGAAAGTTAATTGTAACATTCAGGGCCTCCTAATGACGATGGAACACTCAAATTGCGTCCCGATTCAATACCTCGTGCTCCAGCAGACTTGTCTCCAAGGGTCTATTGTTGCCTCGGACACCTTATGGCCGTTCTGCTGTGAGTCAAAGATTTTGGAATCGGACGAAAAACTGATAGTGAATTGTAACGTTCAGGGCCACCTAATGACGATGGATCACTCAAATTGCGTCTCGATTCAATACATCGTCCTCCAGCCGACTTGTCTCCATGGGTCTATTGCTGCCTCGGGCACCTTATGGCCGTTCTGCTGTGACTCAAAGATTTTCGAATCTGACGAAAAACTGATAGTGAATTGTAACATTCAGGGCCACCTAATGACGATGGATCACTCAAATTGCGTCCCGATTCAATACATCGTCCTCCAGCCGACTTGTCTCCATGGGTCTATTGCTTCCTCGGGCACCTTGTGGCCGTTCTGCTGTGAGTCAAAGATTTTCGAATCGGACGAAAAACTGATAGTGAATTGTAACGTTCAGGGCCACCTAATAACGATGGATCACTCAAATTGCGTCCCGATTCAATACATCGTCCACCAGCAGACTTGTCTCCATGAGTCTATTGCTGCCTCGGGCACCTTATGGCCGTTCTGCTGTGAATCTAGATTATCGAATCGGACGAAAAACTGATAGTGAATTGTAACGTTCAGGGCCACCTAATGACGATGGATCACTCAAATTGCGTCCCGATTCAATACATCGTCCTCCAGCAGACTTGTCTCCATGGGTCTATTGCTGCCTTGGGCACCTTATGGCCGTTCTGCTGTGAGTCAAAGATTTTCGAATCGGACGAAAAACTGATAGTGAATTGTAACTTTCAGGGCCACCTAATGACGATGGACCACACAAATTGCGTCCCGATTCAATACCTCGTCCGCCAGTTGACTTGACTCCATGGGTCTATTGCTGCCTCGGCACCTTATGGCCGTTCTGCTGTGACTCAAAGATTTTCGAATCGGACGAAAAACTGATAGTGAATTGTAACGTTCAGGGCCACCTAATGACGATGGATCACTCAAATTGCGTCCCGATTCAATAGATCGTCCTCCAGCAGACTTGTCTCCATGGGTCTATTGTTGCCTCGGGCACCTTATGGCCGTTCTGCTGTGAGTCAAAGATTTTCGAATCGGACGAAAAACTGATAGTGAACTGTAACATTCAGGGGCACCTAATGACGATGGACCACACAAATTGCGTCCCGATTCAATACCTCGTCCTCCAGTTGACTTGACTCCATGGGTCTATTGCTGCCTCGGCACCTTATGGCCGTTCTGCTGTGAGTCAAAGATTTTCGTATCTGACGAAAAACTGATAGTGAATTGTAACATTTAGGGCCACCTAATGACGATGGAACACTCAAATTGCGTCCCGATTCAATACATCGTCCTCCAGCAGACTTGTCTCCATGGGTGTATTGCTACCTCGGGCACCTTATGGCCGTTCTGCTGTGAGTCAAAGATTTTCGAATCGGACGAAAAACTGATAGTGAATTGTAACGTTCAGGGCCACCTAATGACGATGGATCCCTCAAATTGCGTCCCGATTCAATACATCGTCCACCAGCAGACTTGTCTCCATGGATCTATTGCTGCCTCGGGCACCTTATGGTCGTTCTCCCGTGAGTCTAGATTATCGAATGGGACGAAAAACTGAAAGTTAATTGTAACATTCAGGGCCTCCTAATGACGATGGAACACTCAAATTGCGTCCCGATTCAATACCTCGTGCTCCAGCAGACTTGTCTCCAAGGGTCTATTGTTGCCTCGGACACCTTATGGCCGTTCTGCTGTGAGTCAAAGATTTTGGAATCGGACGAAAAACTGATAGTGAATTGTAACGTTCAGGGCCACCTAATGACGATGGATCACTCAAATTGCGTCTCGATTCAATACATCGTCCTCCAGCCGACTTGTCTCCATGGGTCTATTGCTGCCTCGGGCACCTTATGGCCGTTCTGCTGTGACTCAAAGATTTTCGAATCTGACGAAAAACTGATAGTGAATTGTAACATTCAGGGCCACCTAATGACGATGGATCACTCAAATTGCGTCCCGATTCAATACATCGTCCTCCAGCCGACTTGTCTCCATGGGTCTATTGCTTCCTCGGGCACCTTGTGGCCGTTCTGCTGTGAGTCAAAGATTTTCGAATCGGACGAAAAACTGATAGTGAATTGTAACGTTCAGGGCCACCTAATAACGATGGATCACTCAAATTGCGTCCCGATTCAATACATCGTCCACCAGCAGACTTGTCTCCATGAGTCTATTGCTGCCTCGGGCACCTTATGGCCGTTCTGCTGTGAATCTAGATTATCGAATCGGACGAAAAACTGATAGTGAATTGTAACGTTCAGGGCCACCTAATGACGATGGATCACTCAAATTGCGTCCCGATTCAATACATCGTCCTCCAGCAGACTTGTCTCCATGGGTCTATTGCTGCCTTGGGCACCTTATGGCCGTTCTGCTGTGAGTCAAAGATTTTCGAATCGGACGAAAAACTGATAGTGAATTGTAACTTTCAGGGCCAGCTAATGACGATGGACCACACAAATTGCGTCCCGATTCAATACCTCGTCCGCCAGTTGACTTGACTCCATGGGTCTATTGCTGCCTCGGCACCTTATGGCCGTTCTGCTGTGAGTCAAAGATTTTCGTATCTGACGAAAAACTGAAAGTTAAGTGTAACATTCAGGGCCTCCTAATGACGATGGATCACTCAAATTGCGTCCCGATTCAATAGATCGTCCTCCAGCAGACTTGTCGTCACGGGTCTATTGCTGCCTCTGGCACCTTATGGCCGTTCTGCTGTGAGTCAAAGATTTTCGAATCTAACGAAAAACTAATAGTGAATTGTGACGTTCACGGCCTCCTAATGACGATGGAACACTCAAATTGCGTCCCGATTCAATACCTCGTGCTCCAGCAGACTTGTCTCCAAGGGTCTATTGCTGCCTCGGGCACCTTATGGCCGTTCTGCTGTGAGTGAAAGATTTTGGAATCGGACGAAAAACTGATAGTGAATTGTAACGTTCAGGGCCACCTAATGACGATGGATCACTCAAATTGCGTCCCGATTCAATACATCGTCCTCCAGCCGACTTGTCTCCATGGGTCTATTGCTGCCTCGGGCACCTTATGGCCGTTCAGCTGTGACTCAAAGATTTTCGAATCTGACGAAAAACTGATAGTGAATTGTAACATTCAGGGCCACCTAATGACGATGGATCACTCAAATTGCGTCCCGATTCAATACATCGTCCTCCAGCCGACTTGTCTCCATGGGTCTATTGCTGCCTCGGGCACCTTATGGCCGTTCTGCTGTGAGTCAAAGATTTTCGAATCGGACGAAAAACTGATAGTGAATTGTAACGATCAGAGCCACCTAATAACGATGGATCACCCAAATTGCGTCCCGATTCAATACATCGTCCACCAGCAGACTTGTCTCCATGGGTCTATTGCTGCCTCGGGCACCTTATGGCCGTTCTGCTGTGAGTCTAGATTATCGAATCGGACGAAAAACTGATAGTGAATTGTAACTTTCAGGGCCACCTAATGACGATGAATCACTCAAATTGCGTCCCGATTCAATACATCGTCCTCCAGCAGACTTGTCTCCATGGGTCTATTGCTGCCTCGGGCACCCTATGGCCGTTCTGCTGCGAGTCAAAGATTTTCGAATCGGACGAAAAACTGATAGTGAATTGTAACGTTCAGGGCCTCCTAATGACGATGCAACACTCAAATTGCGTCCCGATTCAATACCTCGTGCTCCAGCAGACTTGTCTCCATGGGTCTATTGCTGCCTCGGGCACCTTATGGCCGTTCTGCTGTGACTCAAAGATTTTCGAATCGGACGAAAAACTGATAGTGAATTGTGACGTTCAGGGCCACCTAATGACGATGGATCACTCAAATTGCGTCCCGATTCAATACATCGTCCTCCAGCAGACTTGTCTCCATGGGTCTATTGCTGCCTCGGGCACCTTATGGCCGTTCTGCTGTGAGTCAAAGATTTTCGAATCGGACGAAAAACTGATAGTGAACTGTAACATTCAGGGCCACCTAATGACGATGGACCACACAAATTGCGTCCCGATTCAATACCTCGTCCTCCAGTTGACTTGACTCCATGGGTCTATTGCTGCCTCGGCACCTGATGGCCGTTCTGCTGTGAGTCAAAGATTTTCGTATCTGACGAAAAACTGATAGTGAATTGTAACATTCAGGGCCACCTAATGACGATGGAACATTCAAAATGCGTCCCGATTCAATACATCGTCCTCCAGCAGACTTGTCTCCAAGTGTCTATTGCTGCCTCAGGCACCTTATGGCCGTTCTGCTGTGAGTCAAAGATTTTCGAATCGGACGAAAAACTGATAGTGAATTGTAACGTTCAGTGCCACCTAATAACGATGGATCACTCAAATTGCGTCCCGATTCAATACATCGTCCACCAGCAGACTTGTCTCCATGGGTCTATTGCTGCCTCGGGCACCTTATGGTCGTTCTCCCGTGAGTCTAGATTATCGAATGGGACGAAAAACTGAAAGTTAATTGTAACATTCAGGGCCTCCTAATGACGATGGAACACTCAAATTGCATCCCGATTCAATACATCGTCCTCCAGCAGACTTGTCTCCATGGGTGTATTGCTGCCTCGGGCACCTTATGGCCATTCTGCTGTGAGTCAAAGATTTTCGAATCGGACGAAAAACTGATAGTGAATTGTAACACTCAGGGCCACCTAATGTCGATGGATCACTCAAATTGCGTCCCGATTCAATACATCGTCCTCCAGCCGACTTGAATCCATGGGTCTATTGCTTCCTCGGGCACCTTATGGCCGTTCTGCTGTGAGTCTAGATTATCGAATGGGACGAAAAACTGATAGTGAATTGTAACGTTCAGGGTCACCTAATGACGATGCAACACTCAAATTGCGTCCCGATTCAATACCTCGTGCTCCAGCAGACTTGTCTCCATGGGTCTATTGCTGCCTCGGGCACCTTATGGCCGTTCTGCTGTGACTCAAAGATTTTCGAATCGGACGATAAACTGATAGTGAATTGTAACGTTCAGGGCCACCTAATGACGATGGATCACTCAAATTGCGTCCCGATTCAATAGATCGTCCTCCAGCAGACTTGTCTCCATGGGTCTATTGTTGCCTCGGGCACCTTATGGCCATTCTGCTGTGAGTCAAAGATTTTCGAATCGGACGAAAAACTGATAGTGAACTGTAACATTCAGGGGCACCTAATGACGATGGACCACACAAATTGCGTCCCGATTCAATACCTCGTCCTCCAGTTGACTTGACTCCATGGGTCTATTGCTGCCTCGGCACCTTATGGCCGTTCTGCTGTGAGTCAAAGATTTTCGTATCTGACGAAAAACTGATAGTGAATTGTAACATTTAGGGCCACCTAATAACGATGGAACACTCAAATTGCGTCCCGATTCAATACATCGTCCTCCAGCAGACTTGTCTCCATGGGTGTATTGCTACCTCGGGCACCTTATGGCCGTTCTGCTGTGAGTCAAAGATTTTCGAATCGGACGAAAAACTGATAGTGAATTGTAACGTTCAGGGCCACCTAATGACGATGGATCCCTCAAATTGCGTCCCGATTCAATACATCGTCCACCAGCAGACTTGTCTCCATGGGTCTATTGCTGCCTCGGGCACCTTATGGTCGTTCTCCCGTGAGTCTAGATTATCGAATGGGACGAAAAACTGAAAGTTAATTGTAACATTCAGGGCCTCCTAATGACGATGGAACACTCAAATTGCGTCCCGATTCAATACATCGTCCTCCAGCAGACTTGTCTTCACGGGTCTATTGCTGCCTCGGGCACCTTATGGCCGTTCTGCTGTGAGTCAAAGATTTTCGAATCTGACGAAAAACTGATAGTGAATTGTAACATTCAGGGCCACCTAATGACGATGGATCACTCAAATTGCGTCCCGATTCAATACATCGTCCTCCAGCCGACTTGTCTCCATGGGTCTATTGCTTCCTCGGGCACCTTGTGGCCGTTCTGCTGTGAGTCAAAGATTTTCGAATCGGACGAAAAACTGATAGTGAATTGTAACGTTCAGGGCCACCTAATAACGATGGATCACTCAAATTGCGTCCCGATTCAATACATCGTCCACCAGCAGACTTGTCTCCATGGGTCTATTGCTGCCTCGGGCACCTTATGGCCGTTCTGCTGTGAATCTAGATTATCGAATCGGACGAAAAACTGATAGTGAATTGTAACGTTCAGGGCCACCTAATGACGATGGATCACTCAAATTGCGTCCCGATTCAATACATCGTCCTCCAGCAGACTTGTCTCCATGGGTCTATTGCTGCCTTGGGCACCTTATGGCCGTTCTGCTGTGAGTCAAAGATTTTCGAATCGGACGAAAAACTGATAGTGAATTGTAACTTTCAGGGCCACCTAATGACGATGGACCACACAAATTGCGTCCCGATTCAATACCTCGTCCGCCAGTTGACTTGACTCCATGGGTCTATTGCTGCCTCGGCACCTTATGGCCGTTCTGCTGTGAGTCAAAGATTTTCGTATCTGACGAAAAACTGAAAGTTAAGTGTAACATTCAGGGCCTCCTAATGACGATGGAACACTCAAATTGCGTCCCGATTCAATAGATCGTCCTCCAGCAGACTTGTCGTCACGGGTCTATTGCTGCCTCTGGCACCTTATGGCCGTTCTGCTGTGAGTCAAAGATTTTCGAATCTGACGAAAAACTAATAGTGAATTGTGACGTTCACGGCCTCCTAATGACGATGGAACACTCAAATTGCGTCCCGATTCAATACCTCGTGCTCCAGCAGACTTGTCTCCAAGGGTCTATTGCTGCCTCGGGCACCTTATGGCCGTTCTGCTGGGAGTGAAAGATTTTGGAATCGGACGAAAAACTGATAGTGAATTGTAACGTTCAGGGCCACCTAATGACGATGGATCACTCAAATTGCGTCCCGATTCAATACATCGTCCTCCAGCCGACTTGTCTCCATGGGTCTATTGCTGCCTCGGGCACCTTATGGCCGTTCTGCTGTGACTCAAAGATTTTCGAATCTGACGACAAACTGATAGTGAATTGTAACATTCAGGGCCACCTAATGACGATGGATCACTCAAATTGCGTCCCGATTCAATACATCGTCCTCCAGCCGACTTGTCTCCATGGGTCTATTGCTGCCTCGGGCACCTTATGGCCGTTCTGCTGTGAGTCAAAGATTTTCGAATCGGACGAAAAACTGATAGTGAATTGTAACGATCAGAGCCACCTAATAACGATGGATCACCCAAATTGCGTCCCGATTCAATACATCGTCCACCAGCAGACTTGTCTCCATGGGTCTATTGCTGCCTCGGGCACCTTATGGCCGTTCTGCTGTGAGTCTAGATTATCGAATCGGACGAAAAACTGATAGTGAATTGTAACTTTCAGGGCCACCTAATGACGATGAATCACTCAAATTGCGTCCCGATTCAATACATCGTCCTCCAGCAGACTTGTCTCCATGGGTCTATTGCTGCCTCGGGCACCCTATGGCCGTTCTGCTGCGAGTCAAAGATTTTCGAATCGGACGAAAAACTGATAGTGAATTGTAACGTTCAGGGCCTCCTAATGACGATGCAACACTCAAATTGCGTCGCGATTCAATACCTCGTGCTCCAGCAGACTTGTCTCCATGGGTCTATTGCTGCCTCGGGCACCTTATGGCCGTTCTGCTGTGACTCAAAGATTTTCGAATCGGACGAAAAACTGATAGTGAATTGTAACGTTCAGGGCCACCTAATGACGATGGATCACTCAAATTGCGTCCCGATTCAATACATCGTCCTCCAGCAGACTTGTCTCCATGGGTCTCTTGCTGCCTCGGGCACCTTATGGCCGTTCTGCTGTGAGTCAAAGATTTTCGAATCGGACGAAAAACTGATAGTGAACTGTAACATTCAGGGCCACCTAATGACGATGGACCACACAAATTGCGTCCCGATTCAATACCTCGTCCTCCAGTTGACTTGACTCCATGGGTCTATTGCTGCCTCGGCACCTTATGGCCGTTCTGCTGTGAGTCAAAGATTTTCGTATCTGACGAAAAACTGATAGTGAATTGTAACATTCAGGGCCACCTAATGACGATGGAACATTCAAAATGCGTCCCGATTCAATACATCGTCCTCCAGCAGACTTGTCTCCAAGTGTCTATTGCTGCCTCAGGCACCTTATGGCCGTTCTGCTGTGAGTCAAAGATTTTCGAATCGGACGAAAAACTGATAGTGAATTGTAACGTTCAGTGCCACCTAATAACGATGGATCACTCAAATTGCGTCCCGATTCAATACATCGTCCACCAGCAGACTTGTCTCCATGGGTCTATTGCTGCCTCGGGCACCTTATGGTCGTTCTCCCGTGAGTCTAGATTATCGAATGGGACGAAAAACTGAAAGTTAATTGTAACATTCAGGGCCTCCTAATGACGATGGAACACTCAAATTGCATCCCGATTCAATACATCGTCCTCCAGCAGACTTGTCTCCATGGGTGTATTGCTGCCTCGGGCACCTTATGGCCATTCTGCTGTGAGTCAAAGATTTTCGAATCGGACGAAAAACTGATAGTGAATTGTAACACTCAGGGCCACCTAATGTCGATGGATCACTCAAATTGCGTCCCGATTCAATACATCGTCCTCCAGCCGACTTGAATCCATGGGTCTATTGCTTCCTCGGGCACCTTATGGCCGTTCTGCTGTGAGTCTAGATTATCGAATGGGACGAAAAACTGATAGTGAATTGTAACGTTCAGGGCCACCTAATGACGATGGATCACTCTAATTGCGTCCCGATTCAATACATTGTCCTCCAGCAGACTTGTCTCCATGGGTCTATTGCTGCCTTGGGCACCTTATGGCCGTTCTGCTGTGAGTCAAAGATTTTCGAATCGGACGAAAAACTGATAGTGAATTGTAACGTTCAGGGCCACCTAATGACGATGAATCATTCAAATTGCGTCCCGATTCAATACATCGTCCTCCAGCCGACCTGTCTCCATGGGTCTATTGCTGCCTCGGGCACCTTATGGCCGTTCTGCTGTGAGTCAAAGATTTTCGAATCGGACGAAAAACTGATAGTGAATTGTAACGTTCAGGGCCTCCTAATGACGATGGAACACTCAAATTGCGTCCCTATTCAATACATCGTCCTTCAGCAGACTTGTCTTCACGGGTCTATTGCTGCCTCGGGCACCTTATGGCCGTTCTGGCGTGAATCAAAGATTTTCGAATCTGACGAAAAACTGATAGTGAATTGTAACATTCAGGGCCACCTAATGACGATGGATCACTCAAATTGCGTCCCGATACAATACATCGTCCTCCAGCCGACCTGTCTCCACGGTTCTATTGCTGCCTCGGGCACCTTATGGCCATTCTGCTGTGAGTCAAAGATTTTCGAATTGGACGAAAAACTGATAGTGAATTGTAACTTTCAGGGCTACCTAATGACGATGGATCACTCAAATTGCGTCCCGATTCAATACATCGTCCTCCAGCACACTTGTCTCTATGGGTCTATTGCTGCCTCGGGCACCTTATGGCCGTTCTGCTGTGACTCAAAGATTTTCGAATCTGACGAAAAACTGATAGTGAATTGTAACATTCAGGGCCACCTAATGACGATGGATCACTCAAATTGCGTCCCGATTCAATACATCGTCCTCCAGCCGACTTGTCTCCATGGGTCTATTGCTGCCTCGGGCACCTTATGGCCGTTCTGCTGTGAGTCAAAGATTTTCGCATCGGACGAGAAACTGATAGTGAATTGTAACGTTCAGGGCCATCTAATAACGATGGATCACTCAAATTGCGTCCCGATTCAATACATCGTCCACCAGCAGACTTGTCTCCATGGGTCTATTGCTGCCTCGGGCACCTTATGGCCGTTCTGCAGTGAGTCTAGATTATCGAATGGGAGGAAAAACTGATAGTGAATTGTAACGTTCAGGGCCACCTAATGACGATGGATCTCTCAAATTGCGTCCCGATTCAATACATCGTCCGCCAGCAGACTTGTCTCCATGGGTCTATTGCTGCCTCGGGCACCTTATGGCCGTTCTGCTGTGAGTCAAAGATTTTAGAATCGGACGAAAAACTGATAGTGAATTGTAACATTCAGGGCCACCTAATGACGATGGACCACACAAATTGCGTCCCGATTCAATACCTCGTCCTCCAGTTGACTTGACTCCATGGGTCTAATGCTGCCTCGGCACCTTATGGCCGTTCTGCTGTGAGTCAAAGATTTTCGAATCGGACGAAAAACTGATAGTGAATTGTAACGTTCAGGGCCTCCTAATGACGATGGAACACTCAAGTTGCGTCCCGATTCAATACATCGTCCTCCAGCACACTTGTCTCCATGGGTCTATTGCTGCCTCGGGCACCTTATGGCCGTTCTGCTGTGAGTCAAAGATTTTCGAATCTGACGAAAAACTGATAGTAACATTCAGGGCCACCTAATGACGATGGATCATTCAAATTGCGTCCCGATTCAATACATCGTCCTCCAGCAGACTTGTCTTCACGGGTCTATTGCTGCCTCGGGCACCTTATGGCCGTTCTGCTGTGAGTCAAAGATTTTCGAATCGGACGAAAAACTGATAGTGAATTGTAACGTTCAGGGCCTCCTAATGACGATGGAACACTCAAATTGCGCCCCGATTCAATACCTCGTGCTCCAGCAGACTTGTCTCCAAGGGTCTATTGCTGCCTCGGGCACCTTATGGCCGTTCTGCTGTGAGTCAAAGATTTTCGAATCGGACGATCAACTGATAGTGAATTGTAACATTCAGGGCCACCTAATGTCGATGGATCACTCAAATTGCGTCCCGATTCAATACATCGTCCTCCAGCCGACTTGAATCCATGGGTATATTGCTGCCTCGGGCACCTTATGGCCGTTCTGCTGTGAGTCTAGATTATCGAATGGGACGAAAAACTGATAGTGAATTGTAACGTTCAGGGCCACCTAATGACGATGGATCACTCAAATTGCGTCCCGATTCAATACATTGTCCTCCAGCAGACTTGTCTCCATGGGTCTATTGCTGCCTTTTGCACCTTATGGCCGTTCTGCTGAGAGTCAAAGATTTTCGAATTGGACGAAAAACTGATAGTGAATTGTAACGTTCAGGGCCACCTAATGACGATGAATCACTCAAATTGCGTCCCGATTCAATACATCGTCCTCCAGCAGACTTGTCTCCATGGGTCTATTGCTGCCTCGGGCACCCTATGGCCGTTCTGCTAGGAGTCAAAGATTTTCGAATCGGACGAAAAATTGATAGTGAATTGTAACGTTCAGGGCCTCCTAATGACGATGGAACACTCAAATTGCGTCCCGATTCAATACCTCGTGCTCCAGCAGACTTGTCTCCATGGGTCTATTGCTGCCTCGGGCACCTTATGGCCGTTCTGCTGTGACTCATAGATTTTCGAATCGGACGAAAAACTGATAGTGAATTGTAACGTTCAGGGCCACCTAATGACGAAGGATCACTCAAATTGCGGCCCGATTCAATACATCGTCCTCCAGCAGACTTGTCTCCATGGGTCTATTGCTGCCTCGGGCACCTTATGGCCGTTCTGCTGTGAGTCAAAGATTTTCGAATCGGACGAAAAACTGATAGTGAATTGTAACATTCAGGGCCACCTAATGACGATGGACCACACAAATTGCGTCCCGATTCAATACCTCGTCCTCCAGTTGACTTGTCTCCATGGGTCTATTGCTGCCTCGGGCACCTTATGGCCGTTCTGCTGTGAGTCAAAGATTTTCGAATCTGACGAAAAACTGATAGTAACATTCAGGGCCACCTAATGACGATGGATCATTCAAATTGCGTCCCGATTCAATACATCGTCCTCCAGCAGACTTGTCTTCACGGGTCTATTGCTGCCTCGGGCACCTTATGGCCGTTCTGCTGTGAGTCAAAGATTTTCGAATCGGACGAAAAACTGATAGTGACTTGTAACGTTCAGGGCCTCCTAATGACGATGGAACACTCAAATTGCGCCCCGATTCAATACCTCGTGCTCCAGCAGACTTGTCTCCAAGGGTCTATTGCTGCCTCGGGCACCTTATGGCCGTTCTGCTGTGAGTCAAAGATTTTCGAATCGGACGAAAAACTGATAGTGAATTGTAACATTCAGGGCCACCTAATGTCGATGGATCACTCAAATTGCGTCCCGATTCAATACATCGTCCTCCAGCCGACTTGAATCCATGGGTATATTGCTGCCTCGGGCACCTTATGGCCGTTCTGCTGTGAGTCTAGATTATCGAATGGGACGAAAAACTGATAGTGAATTGTAACGTTCAGGGCCACCTAATGACGATGGATCACTCAAATTGCGTCCCGATTCAATACATTGTCCTCCAGCAGACTTGTCTCCATGGGTCTATTGCTGCCTTTTGCACCTTATGGCCGTTCTGCTGAGAGTCAAAGATTTTCGAATTGGACGAAAAACTGATAGTGAATTGTAACGTTCAGGGCCACCTAATGACGATGAATCACTCAAATTGCGTCCCGATTCAATACATCGTCCTCCAGCAGACTTGTCTCCATGGGTCTATTGCTGCCTCGGGCACCTTATGGCCGTTCTGCTGTGAGTCAAAGATTTTCGAATCGGACGAAAAACTGATAGTGAATTGTAACATTCAGGGCCACCTAATGACGATGGACCACACAAATTGCGTCCCGATTCAATACCTCGTCCTCCAGTTGACTTGTCTCCATGGGTCTATTGCTGCCTCGGGCACCTTATGGCCGTTCTGCTGTGAGTCAAAGATTTTCGTATCTGACGAAAAACTGATAGTGAATTGTAACTTTCAGAGCCACCTAATGACAATGGATCACTCAAATTGCGTCCCGATTCAATACATCGTCCTGCAGCCGACTTGTCTCCATGGGTCTATTGCTGCCTCGGGCACCTTATGGCCGTTCTGCTGTGAGTCAAAGATTTTCGAATCGGACGAAAAACTGATAGTGAATTGTAACGTTCAGGGCCTCCTAATGACGATGGAACACTCAAATTGCGTCCCGATTCAATACCTCGTGCTCCAGCAGACTTGTCTCCATGGGTCTATTGCTGCCTCGGGCACCCTATGGTCGTTCTCCCGTGAGTCTAGATTATCGAATGGGACGAAAGACTGAAAGTTAATTGTAACAATCATGGCCTCCTAATGACGATGGAACACTCAAATTGCGTCCCGATTCAATACATCGTCCTGCAGCAGGCTTGTCTCCATGGGTCTATTGCTGCCTCGGGCACCTTATGGCCGTTCTGCTGTGAGTCAAAGATTTTCGAATCGGATGAAAAACTGATACTGAATTGTAACGGTCAGGGCCACCTAATGACGATGGATCACTCAAATTGCGTCCCGATTCAATACATCGTCCTCCAGCAGACTTGTCTTCAAGGGTCTACTGCTGCCTCGGGCACCTTATGGCCGTTCTGCTGTGACTCAAAGATTTTCGAATCTGACGAAGAACTGATAGTGAATTGTAACGTTCACGGCCTCCTAATGACGATGGAACACTCAAATTGCGTCCCGATTCAATACATCGTCCTCCAGCAGACTTGACTCCATGGGTCTATTGCTGCCTCGGGCACCTTATGGCCGTTCTGCTGTGAGTCAAAGATTTTCGAATCTGACGAAAAACTGATAGTAACATTCAGGGCCACCTAATGACGATGGATCATTCAAATTGCGTCCCGATTCAATACATCGTCCTCCAGCAGACTTGTCTTCACGGGTCTATTGCTGCCTCGGGCACCTTATGGCCGTTCTGCTGTGAGTCTAGATTATCGAATGGGACGAAAAACTGATAGTGAATTGTAACGTTGAGGGCCACCTAATGACGATGGATCACTCAAATTGCGTCCCGATTCAATACATCGTCCTCCAGCAGACATGTCTCCATGGGTCTATTGCTGCCTTGGGCGCCTTATGGCCGTTCTGCTGTGAGTCAAAGATTTTCGAATCGGACGAAAAACTGATAGTGAATTGTAACTTTCAGGGCCACCTAATGACGATGAATCACTCAAATTGCGTCCCGATTCAATTCATCGTCCTCCAGCAGACTTGTCTCCATGGGTCTATTGCTGCCTCGGGCACCCTATGACCGTTCTGCTGTGAGTCAAATATTTTCGAATCGGACGAAAAACTGATAGTGAATTGTAACGTTCAGGGCCTCCTAATGACGATGGAACACTCAAATTGCGTCCCGATTCAATACCTCGTGCTCCAGCAGACTTGTCTTCATGGGTCTACTGCTGCCTTGGGCACCTTATGGCCGTTCTGCTGTGAGTCAAAGATTTTCGAATCGGACGAAAAACTGATAGTGAATTGTAACTTTCAGGGCCACCTAATGACGATGGACCACACAAATTGCGTCCCGATTCAATACCTCGTCCGCCAGTTGACTTGACTCCATGGGTCTATTGCTGCCTCGGCACCTTATGGCCGTTCTGCTGTGAGTCAAAGATTTTCGTATCTGACGAAAAACTGAAAGTTAAGTGTAACATTCAGGGCCTCCTAATGACGATGGAACACTCAAATTGAGTCCCGATTCAATAGATCGTCCTCCAGCAGACTTGTCGTCACGGGTCTATTGCTGCCTCTGGCACCTTATGGCCGTTCTGCTGTGAGTCAAAGATTTTCGAATCTGACGAAAAACTAATAGTGAATTGTGACGTTCACGGCCTCCTAATGACGATGGAACACTCAAATTGCGTCCCGATTCAATACCTCGTGCTCCAGCAGACTTGTCTCCAAGGGTCTATTGCTGCCTCGGGCACCTTATGGCCGTTCTGCTGTGAGTGAAAGATTTTGGAATCGGACGAAAAACTGATAGTGAATTGTAACGTTCAGGGCCACCTAATGACGATGGATCACTCAAATTGCGTCCCGATTCAATACATCGTCCTCCAGCCGACTTGTCTCCATGGGTCAATTGCTGCCTCGGGCACCTTATGGCCGTTCTGCTGTGAGTCAAAGATTTTCGAATCGGACGAAAAACTGATAGTGAATTGTAACGATCAGAGCCACCTAATAACGATGGATCACCCAAATTGCGTCCCGATTCAATACATCGTCCACCAGCAGACTTGTCTCCATGGGTCTATTGCTGCCTCGGGCACCTTATGGCCGTTCTGCTGTGAGTCTAGATTATCGAATCGGACGAAAAACTGATAGTGAATTGTAACTTTCAGGGCCACCTAATGACGATGAATCACTCAAATTGCGTCCCGATTCAATACATCGTCCTCCAGCAGACTTGTCTCCATGGGTCTATTGCTGCCTCGGGCACCCTATGGCCGTTCTGCTGCGAGTCAAAGATTTTCGAATCGGACGAAAAACTGATAGTGAATTGTAACGTTCAGGGCCTCCTAATGACGATGCAACACTCAAATTGCGTCCCGATTCAATACCTCGTGCTCCAGCAGACTTGTCTCCATGGGTCTATTGCTGCCTCGGGCACCTTATGGCCGTTCTGCTGTGACTCAAAGATTTTCGAATCGGACGAAAAACTGATAGTGAATTGTAACGTTCAGGGCCACCTAATGACGATGGATCACTCAAATTGCGTCCCGATTCAATACATCGTCCTCCAGCAGACTTGTCTCCATGGGTCTATTGCTGCCTCGGGCACCTTATGGCCGTTCTGCTGTGAGTCAAAGATTTTCGAATCGGACGAAAAACTGATAGTGAACTGTAACATTCAGGGCCACCTAATGACGATGGACCACACAAATTGCGTCCCGATTCAATACCTCGTCCTCCAGTTGACTTGACTCCATGGGTCTATTGCTGCCTCGGCACCTTATGGCCGTTCTGCTGTGAGTCAAAGATTTTCGTATCTGACGAAAAACTGATAGTGAATTGTAACATTCAGGGCCACCTAATGACGATGGAACATTCAAAATGCGTCCCGATTCAATACATCGTCCTCCAGCAGACTTGTCTCCAAGTGTCTATTGCTGCCTCAGGCACCTTATGGCCGTTCTGCTGTGAGTCAAAGATTTTCGAATCGGACGAAAAACTGATAGTGAATTGTAACGTTCAGTGCCACCTAATAACGATGGATCACTCAAATTGCGTCCCGATTCAATACATCGTCCACCAGCAGACTTGTCTCCATGGGTCTATTGCTGCCTCGGGCACCTTATGGTCGTTCTCCCGTGAGTCTAGATTATCGAATGGGACGAAAAACTGAAAGTTAATTGTAACATTCAGGGCCTCCTAATGACGATGGAACACTCAAATTGCATCCCGATTCAATACATCGTCCTCCAGCAGACTTGTCTCCATGGGTGTATTGCTGCCTCGGGCACCTTATGGCCATTCTGCTGTGAGTCAAAGATTTTCGAATCGGACGAAAAACTGATAGTGAATTGTAACACTCAGGGCCACCTAATGTCGATGGATCACTCAAATTGCGTCCCGATTCAATACATCGTCCTCCAGCCGACTTGAATCCATGGGTCTATTGCTTCCTCGGGCACCTTATGGCCGTTCTGCTGTGAGTCTAGATTATCGAATGGGGCGAAAAACTGATAGTGAATTGTAACGTTCAGGGCCACCTAATGACGATGGATCACTCTAATTGCGTCCCGATTCAATACATTGTCCTCCAGCAGACTTGTCTCCATGGGTCTATTGCTGCCTTGGGCACCTTATGGCCGTTCTGCTGTGAGTCAAAGATTTTCGAATCGGACGAAAAACTGATAGTGAATTGTAACGTTCAGGGCCACCTAATGACGATGAATCATTCAAATTGCGTCCCGATTCAATACATCGTCCTCCAGCCGACCTGTCTCCATGGGTCTATTGCTGCCTCGGGCACCTTATGGCCGTTCTGCTGTGAGTCAAAGATTTTCGAATCGGACGAAAAACTGATAGTGAATTGTAACGTTCAGGGCCTCCTAATGACGATGGAACACTCAAATTGCGTCCCTATTCAATACATCGTCCTTCAGCAGACTTGTCTTCACGGGTCTATTGCTGCCTCGGGCACCTTATGGCCGTTCTGGCGTGAATCAAAGATTTTCGAATCTGACGAAAAACTGATAGTGAATTGTAACATTCAGGGCCACCTAATGACGATGGATCACTCAAATTGCGTCCCGATACAATACATCGTCCTCCAGCCGACCTGTCTCCACGGGTCTATTGCTGCCTCGGGCACCTTATGGCCATTCTGCTGTGAGTCAAAGATTTTCGAATTGGACGAAAAACTGATAGTGAATTGTAACTTTCAGGGCTACCTAATGACGATGGATCACTCAAATTGCGTCCCGATTCAATACATCGTCCTCCAGCACACTTGTCTCTATGGGTCTATTGCTGCCTCGGGCACCTTATGGCCGTTCTGCTGTGACTCAAAGATTTTCGAATCTGACGAAAAACTGATAGTGAATTGTAACATTCAGGGCCACCTAATGACGATGGATCACTCAAATTGCGTCCCGATTCAATACATCGTCCTCCAGCCGACTTGTCTCCATGGGTCTATTGCTGCCTCGGGCACCTTATGGCCGTTCTGCTGTGAGTCAAAGATTTTCGCATCGGACGAGAAACTGATAGTGAATTGTAACGTTCAGGGCCATCTAATAACGATGGATCACTCAAATTGCGTCCCGATTCAATACATCGTCCACCAGCAGACTTGTCTCCATGGGTCTATTGCTGCCTCGGGCACCTTATGGCCGTTCTGCAGTGAGTCTAGATTATCGAATGGGAGGAAAAACTGATAGTGAATTGTAACGTTCAGGGCCACCTAATGACGATGGATCTCTCAAATTGCGTCCCGATTCAATACATCGTCCGCCAGCAGACTTGTCTCCATGGGTCTATTGCTGCCTCGGGCACCTTATGGCCGTTCTGCTGTGAGTCAAAGATTTTAGAATCGGACGAAAAACTGATAGTGAATTGTAACATTCAGGGCCACCTAATGACGATGGACCACACAAATTGCGTCCCGATTCAATACCTCGTCCTCCAGTTGACTTGACTCCATGGGTCTAATGCTGCCTCGGCACCTTATGGCCGTTCTGCTGTGAGTCAAAGATTTTCGAATCGGACGAAAAACTGATAGTGAATTGTAACGTTCAGGGCCTCCTAATGACGATGGAACACTCAAGTTGCGTCCCGATTCAATACATCGTCCTCCAGCACACTTGTCTCCATGGGTCTATTGCTGCCTCGGGCACCTTATGGCCGTTCTGCTGTGAGTCAAAGATTTTCGAATCTGACGAAAAACTGATAGTAACATTCAGGGCCACCTAATGACGATGGATCATTCAAATTGCGTCCCGATTCAATACATCGTCCTCCAGCAGACTTGTCTTCACGGGTCTATTGCTGCCTCGGGCACCTTATGGCCGTTCTGCTGTGAGTCAAAGATTTTCGAATCGGACGAAAAACTGATAGTGAATTGTAACGTTCAGGGCCTCCTAATGACGATGGAACACTCAAATTGCGCCCCGATTCAATACCTCGTGCTCCAGCAGACTTGTCTCCAAGGGTCTATTGCTGCCTCGGGCACCTTATGGCCGTTCTGCTGTGAGTCAAAGATTTTCGAATCGGACGAAAAACTGATAGTGAATTGTAACATTCAGGGCCACCTAATGTCGATGGATCACTCAAATTGCGTCCCGATTCAATACATCGTCCTCCAGCCGACTTGAATCCATGGGTATATTGCTGCCTCGGGCACCTTATGGCCGTTCTGCTGTGAGTCTAGATTATCGAATGGGACGAAAAACTGATAGTGAATTGTAACGTTCAGGGCCACCTAATGACGATGGATCACTCAAATTGCGTCCCGATTCAATACATTGTCCTCCAGCAGACTTGTCTCCATGGGTCTATTGCTGCCTTTTGCACCTTATGGCCGTTCTGCTGAGAGTCAAAGATTTTCGAATTGGACGAAAAACTGATAGTGAATTGTAACGTTCAGGGCCACCTAATGACGATGAATCACTCAAATTGCGTCCCGATTCAATACATCGTCCTCCAGCAGACTTGTCTCCATGGGTCTATTGCTGCCTCGGGCACCCTATGGCCGTTCTGCTAGGAGTCAAAGATTTTCGAATCGGACGAAAAATTGATAGTGAATTGTAACGTTCAGGGCCTCCTAATGACGATGGAACACTCAAATTGCGTCCCGATTCAATACCTCGTGCTCCAGCAGACTTGTCTCCATGGGTCTATTGCTGCCTCGGGCACCTTATGGCCGTTCTGCTGTGACTCATAGATTTTCGAATCGGACGAAAAACTGATAGTGAATTGTAACGTTCAGGGCCACCTAATGACGAAGGATCACTCAAATTGCGGCCCGATTCAATACATCGTCCTCCAGCAGACTTGTCTCCATGGGTCTATTGCTGCCTCGGGCACCTTATGGCCGTTCTGCTGTGAGTCAAAGATTTTCGAATCGGACGAAAAACTGATAGTGAATTGTAACATTCAGGGCCACCTAATGACGATGGACCACACAAATTGCGTCCCGATTCAATACCTCGTCCTCCAGTTGACTTGTCTCCATGGGTCTATTGCTGCCTCGGGCACCTTATGGCCGTTCTGCTGTGAGTCAAAGATTTTCGAATCTGACGAAAAACTGATAGTAACATTCAGGGCCACCTAATGACGATGGATCATTCAAATTGCGTCCCGATTCAATACATCGTCCTCCAGCAGACTTGTCTTCACGGGTCTATTGCTGCCTCGGGCACCTTATGGCCGTTCTGCTGTGAGTCTAGATTATCGAATGGGACGAAAAACTGATAGTGAATTGTAACGTTGAGGGCCACCTAATGACGATGGATCACTCAAATTGCGTCCCGATTCAATACATCGTCCTCCAGCAGACATGTCTCCATGGGTCTATTGCTGCCTTGGGCGCCTTATGGCCGTTCTGCTGTGAGTCAAAGATTTTCGAATCGGACGAAAAACTGATAGTGAATTGTAACTTTCAGGGCCACCTAATGACGATGAATCACTCAAATTGCGTCCCGATTCAATTCATCGTCCTCCAGCAGACTTGTCTCCATGGGTCTATTGCTGCCTCGGGCACCCTATGACCGTTCTGCTGTGAGTCAAATATTTTCGAATCGGACGAAAAACTGATAGTGAATTGTAACGTTCAGGGCCTCCTAATGACGATGGAACACTCAAATTGCGTCCCGATTCAATACCTCGTGCTCCAGCAGACTTGTCTTCATGGGTCTATTGCTGCCTCGGGCACCTTATGGCCGTTCTGCTGTGAGTCAAAGATTTTCGAATCGGACGAAAAACTGATAGTGAATTGCAACTTTCAGGGCCACCTAATGACGATGGATCTCTTAAATTGCGTCCCGATTCAATACATCGTCCTCCAGCCGACTTGTCTCCATGGGTCTATTGCTGCCTCGGGCACCTTATGGCCGTTCTGCTGTGAGTCAAAGATTTTCGGATCGGACGAAAAACTGATAGTGAATTATAAAGTTCAGGGCCTCCTAATGACGATGGAACACTCAAATTGCGCCCCGATTCAATACCTCGTGCTCCATCAGACTTGTCTCCAAGGATCTATTGCTGCCTCGGGCACCTTATGGCCGTTCTGCTGTGAGTCAAAGATTTTCGAATCGGACGAAAAACTGATAGTGAATTGTAACGTTCTGCGCCACCTAATAACGATGGATCACTCAAATTGCGTCCCGATTCAATACATCGTCCACCAGCAGACTTGGCTCCATGGGTCTATTGCTGCTTCGGGCACCTTATGGTCGTTCTCCCGTGAGTCTAGATTATCGAATGGGACGAAATACTGAAAGTTAATTGTAACAATCATGGCCTCGTAATGACGATTGAACACTCAAATTGCGTCCCGATTCAATACATCTTCCTCCAGCAGACTTGTCTCCATGGGTGTATTGCTGCCTCGGGCACCTTATGGCCGTTCTGCTGTGAGTCAAAGATTTTCGAATCGGACGAAAAACTGATAGTGAATTGTAACGTTCAGGGCCTCCTAAAGACGATGGAACACTCAAATTGCGTCCCGATTCAATACCTCGTGCTCCAGCAGACTTGTCTCCATGGGTCTATTGCTGCCTCGGGCACCTTATGGCCGTTCTGCTGTGAGTCAAAGATTTTCGAATCTGACGAAAAACTAATAGTGAATTGTAACGTTCACGGCCTCCTAATGACGATGGAACACTCAAATTGCGTCCCGATTCAATACCTCGTGCTCCAGCAGACTTGTCTCCATGGGTCTATTGCTGCCTCGGGCACCCTATGGTCGTTCTCCCGTGAGTCTAGATGATCGAATGGGACGAAAAACTGAAAGTTAATTGTAACATTCAGGGCCTCCTAATGACGATGGAACACTTAAATTGCGTCCCGATTCAATACATCGTCCTCCAGCAGACTTGTCTCCATGGGTCTATTGCTGCCTCGGGCACCTTATGGCCGTTCTGCTGTGAGTCAAAGATTTTCGAATCGGACGAAAAACTGATACTGAATTGTAACAGTCAGGGCCACTTAATGACGATGGATCACTCAAATTGCGTCCCGACTCAATACATCGTCCTCCAGCAGACTTGTCTTCACGGGTCTATTGCTGCCTCGGGCACCTTATGGCCGTTCTGCTGTGAGTCAAAGATTTTCGAATCTGACGAAAAACTGATAGTGAATTGTAACGTTCACGGCCTCCTAATGACGATGGAACACTCAAATTGCGTCCCGATTCAATACATCGTCCTCCAGCAGACTTGTCTCCATGGGTCTATTGCTGCCTCGGGCACCTTATGGCCGTTCTGCTGTGAGTCAAAGATTTTCGAATCTGACGAAAAACTGATAGTGAATTGTAACATTCAGGGCCACCTAATGACGATGGATCATTCAAATTGCGTCCCGATTCAATACATCGTCCTCCAGCAGACTTGTCTTCACGGGTGTATTGCTGCCGCGGGCACCTTATGGCCGTTCTGCTGTGAGTCAAAGATTTTCGAATCGGACGAAAAACTGATAGTGAATTGTAACGTTCAGGGCCTCCTAATGACGATAGAGCACTCAAATTGCACCCGATTCAATACCTCGTGCTCCAGCAGACTTGTCTCCAAGGGTCTATTGCTGCCTCGGCCGTTCTGCTGTGAGTCAAAGATTTTCGAATCGGACGAAATACTGATAGTGAATTGTAACGTTCAGTGCCACCTAATAACGATGGATCATTCAAATTGCGTCCCGATTCAATACATCGTCCACGAGCACACTTGTCTCCATGGGTCTATTGCTGCCTCGGGCACCTTATGGTCGTTCTCCCGTGAGTCTAGATTATCGAATTGGACGAAAAACTGAAAGTTAATTGTAACATTCAGGGCCTCCTAATGACGATGGAACACTCAAATTGCGTCCCGATTCAATACATCGTCCTCCAGCAGACTTGTCTCCATGGGTCTATTGCTGCCTCGGGCACCTTATGGCTGTTCTGCTGTGAGTCAAAGATTTTCGAATCGGACGAAAAACTGATAGTGAATTGTAACATTCAGGGCCACCTAATGTCGATGGATCACACAAATTGCGTCCCGATTCAATACATCTTCCTCCAGCCGACTTGAATCCATGGGTTTATTGCTGCCTCGGGCACCTTATGGCCGTTCTGCTGTGAGTCAAAGATTTTCGAATTGGACGGAAAACTGATAGTGAATTGTAACATTCAGGGCCACCTAATGACGATGGTCCACACAAATTGCGTCCCGATTCAATACCTCGTCCTCCAGCCGACTTGACTCCATGGGTCTATTGTTGCCTCGGGCACCATATGGCAGTTCTGTTGTGGGTCAAAGATTTTCGAATCGGACGAAGAACTGATAGTGAATTGTAACGTTCAGGGCCACCTAATGACGATGGATCACTCAAATTGCGTCCCGATTCAATACATCGTCCTCCAGCAGACTTGTCTCCATGGGTCTATTGCTGCCTCGGGCACCTTATGGCCGTTCAGCTGTGACTCAAAGATTTTCGAATCTGACGAAAAACTGATAGTGAATTGTAACATTCAGGGCCACCTAATGACGATGGATCACTCAAATTGCGTCCCGATTCAATACATCGTCCTCCAGCCGACTTGTCTCCATGGGTCTATTGCTGCCTCGGGCACCTTATGGCCGTTCTGCTGTGAGTCAAAGATTTTCGAATCGGACGAAAAACTGATAGTGAATTGTAACGTTCAGGGCCACATAATGATGATGGATCACTCAAATTGCGTCCCGATTCAATACATCGTCCTCCAGCAGACTTGTCTCCATGGGTCTATTGCTGCCTCGGGCACCTTATGGCCGTTCTGCTGTGAGTCAAAGATTTTCGAATCGGACGAAAAACTGATAGTGAATTGTAACATTCAGGGCCACCTAATGACGATGGAACCACACAAATTGCGTCCCGATTCAATACATCGTCCTCCAACCGACTTGACTCCAAGGGTCTTTTGCTGCCTCGGGCACCTTATGGCCGTTCTGCTGTGAGTCTAGATTATCGAATGGGACGAAAAACTGATAGTGAATTGTAACGTTCAGGGCCACCTAATGACGATGGATCACTCAAATTGCGTCCCGATGCAATACATCGTCCTCCAGCAGACTTGTCTCCATGGGTCTATTGCTGCCTCGGGCACCATATGGTCGTTCTCCCGTGAGTCTAGATTTTCGAATCGGACGAAAAACTGATAGTGAATTGTAACGTTCAGGGCCTCCTAATGAGGATGGAACACTCAAATTGCGTCCCGATTCAATACATAGTCCTACAGCAGACTTGTCTCCATGGGTCTATTGCTGCCTCGGGCACCTTATGGCCGGTCTGCTGAGAGTCAAAGATTTTCGGATCGGACGAAAAACTGATAGTGAATTGTAACATTCAGGGCCACCTAATGACGATGGATCACTCAAATTGCGTCCCGATTCAATCCATCGTCCTCCAGCCGACTTGTCTCCATGGGTCTATTGCTGCCTCGGGCACGTTATGGCCGTTCTGTTGTGAGTCAAAGATTTTCGAATCGGACGAAAAACTGATAGTGAATTATAACGTTCAGGGCCTCCTAATGACGATGGAACACTCAAATTGCGTCCCGATTCAATACATCGTCCACCAGCAGACTTGTCTCCATGGGTCTATTGTTGCCTCGGGCACCTTATGGCCGTTCTGCTGTGAGTCAAAGATTTTCGAATCGGATGAAAAACTGATAGTGAATTGTAACATTCAGGGCCACCTAATGACGATGGAACCACACAAATTGCGTCCCGATTCAATACATCGTCCTCCAGCCGACTTGACTCCATGGGTCTATTGCTGCCTCGGGCACCTTATGGTCGTTCTCCCGTGAGTCTAGATTTTCGAATGGGACGAAAAACTGATAGTGAATTGTAACGTTCAGGGCCACCTAATGACGATGGAACACTCAAATTGCGTCCCGATTCAATACATCGTCCTCCAGCAGACTTGTCTCCATGGGTCTATTGCTGCCTCGGGCACCTTATGGCCGTTCTGCTGTGAGTCAAAGATTTTCGAATCGGACGAAAAACTGATACTGAATTGTAACGGTCAGGGCCACCTAATGACGATGGATCACTCAAATTGCGTCCTGATTCAATACATCGTCCTCCAGCAGACTTGTCTTCACGGGTCTATTGTTGCCTCGGGCACCTTATGGCCGTTCTGCTGTGACTCAAAGATTGTCGAATCGGACGAAAAACTGATAGTGTATTATAACGTTCAGGGCCACCTAATGACGATGGATCACTCAAATTGCGTCCCGATTCAATACATCGTCCTCCAGCCGACTTGTCTCCATGGGTCTATTGCTGCCTCGGGCACCTTATGGCCGTTCTGCTGTGAGTCAAAGATTTTCGAATCGGACGAAAAACTGATAGTGAATTGTAACGTTCAGGGCCTCCTAATGACGATGGAACACTCAAATTGCGTCCCGATTCAATACCTCGTGCTCCAGCAGACTTGTCTCCAAGGGTCTATTGCTGCCTCGGGCACCTTATGGCCGTTCTGCTGTGAGTCAAAGATTTTCGAATCGGACGAAAAACTGATAGTGAATTGTAACGTTCAGGGCCACCTAATGACGATGGATCCCTCAAATTGCGTCCCGATTCAATACATCGTCCACCAGCAGACTTGTCTCCATGGGTCTATTGCTGCCTCGGTCACCTTATGGTCGTTCTCCCGTGAGTCTAGATTATAGAATGGGACGAAAAACTGAAAGTTAATTGTAACATTCAGGGCCTCCTAATGACGATGGAACACTCAAATTGCGTCCCGATTCAATACATCGTCCTCCAGCAGACTTGTCTCCATGGGTCTATTGCTGCCTCGGGCACCTTATGGCCGTTCTGCTGTGAGTCAAAGATTTTCGAATCGGACGAAAAACTGATACAGAATTGTAACGGTCAGGGCCACCTAATGACTATGGATCACTCAAATTGCGTCCCGATTCAATACATCGTCCTCCAGCAGACTTGTCTTCAAGGGTCTATTGCTGCCTCGGGCACCTTATGGCCGTTCTGCTGTGACTCAAAGATTTTCGAATCTGACGAAAAACTGATAGTGAATTGTAACGTTCACGGCCTCCTAATGACGATGGACCACTCAAATTGCGTCCCGATTCAATACATCGTCCTCCAGCAGACTTGACTCCATGGGTCTATTGCTGCCTCGGGCACCTTATGGCCGTTCTGCTGTGAGTCAAAGATTTTCGAATCTGACGAAAAACTGATAGTAACATTCAGGGCCACCTAATGACGATGGATCATTCAAATTGCGTCCCGATTCAATACATCGTCCTCCAGCAGACTTGTCTTCACGGGTCTATTGCTGCCTCGGGCACCTTATGGCCGTTCTGCTGTGAGTCTAGATCATCGAATGGGACGAAAAACTGATAGTGAATTGTAACGTTGAGGGCCACCTAATGACGATGGATCACTCAAATTGCGTCCCGATTCAATACATCGTCCTCCAGCAGACATGTCTCCATGGGTCTATAGCTGCCTTGGGCACCTTATGGCCGTTCTGCTGTGAGTCAAAGATTTTCGAATCGGACGAAAAACTGATAGTGAATTGCAACTTTCAGGGCCACCTAATGACGATGGATCTCTCAAATTGCGTCCCGATTCAATACATCGTCCTCCAGCCGACTTGTCTCCATGGGTCTATTGCTGCCTCGGGCACCTTATGGCCGTTCTGCTGAGAGTCAAAGATTTTCGAATCGGACGAAAAACTGATAGTGAATTATAACGTTCAGGGCCTCCTAATGACGATGGAACACTACAAATTGCGTCCCGATTCAATACCTCGTGCTCCAGCAGACTTGTCTCCAAGGGTCTATTGCTGCATCGGGCACCTTATGGCCGTTCCGCTGTGAGTCAAAAAATTTCGAATCTGACGAAAAACTGATAGTAACATTCAGGGCCACCTAATGACGATGGATCATTCAAATTGCGTCCCGATTCAATACATCGTCCTCCAGCAAACTTGTCTTCACGGGTCTATTGCTGCCGCGGGCACCTTATGGCCGTTCTGGCGTGAGTCAAAGATTTTCGAATCTGCCGAAAAACTGATAGTGAATTGTAACATTCAGGGCCACCTAATGACGATGGATCACTCAAATTGCGTCCCGATACAATACATCGTCCTCCAGCCGACTTGTCTCCATGGGTCTATTGCTGCCTCGGGCACCTTATGGCCGTTCAGCTGTGAGTCAAAGATTTTCGAATCGGACGAAAAACTGATAGTGAATTGTAACGTTCAGGGCCTCCTAATGACGATGGAACACTCAAATTGCGCCCCGATTCAATACCTCGTGCTCCAGCAGACTTGTCTCCAAGGGTCTATTGCTGCCTCGGCCGTTCTGCTGTGAGTCAAAGATTTTCGAATCGGACGAAAAACTGATAGTGAATTGTAACGTTCAGTGCCACCTAATAACGATGGATCATTCAAATTGCGTCCCGATTCAATACATCGTCCACCAGCACACTAGTCTCCATGGGTCTATTGCTGCCTCGGGCACCTTATGGTCGTTCTCCCGTGAGTCTAGATTATCGAATGGGACGAAAAACTGAAAGTTAATTGTAACATTCAGGGCCTCCTAATGACGATGGAACACTCAAATTGCGTCCCGATTCAATACCTCGTCCTCCAGCCGACTTGACTCCATGGGTCTATATTTGCCTCGGGCACCTTATGGCAGTTCTGCTGTGGGTCAAAGATTTTCGAATCGGACGAAGAACTGATAGTGAATTGAAACGTTCAGGGCCACCTAATGACGATGGATCACTCAAATTGCGTCCCGATTCAATACATCGTCCTCCAGCAGACTTGTCTCCATGGGTCTATTGCTGCCTCGGGCACCTTATGGCCGTTCTGCTGTGAGTCAAAGATTTTCGAATCGGACGAAAAACTGATAGTGAATTGTAACATTCAGGGCCACCTAATGACGATGGAACCACACAAATTGCGTCCCGATTCAATACATCGTCCTCCAGCCGACTTGACTCCATGGGTCTTTTGCTGCCTCGGGCACCTTATGGCCGTTCTGCTGTGAGTCTAGATTATCGAATGGGACGAAAAACTGATAGTGAATTGTAACGTTCAGGGCCACCTAATGACGATGGATCACTCAAATTGCGTCCCGATGCAATACATCGTCCTCCAGCAGACTTGTCTCCATGGGTCTATTGCTGCCTCGGGCACCTTATGGTCGTTCTCCCGTGAGTCTAGATTTTCGAATCGGACGAAAAACTGATAGTGAATTGTAACGTTCAGGGCCTCCTAATGAGAATGGAACACTCAAATTGCGTCCCGATTCAATACCTCTTGCTCCAGCAGACTTGTCTCCATGGGTCTATTGCTGCCTCGGGCACCTTATGGCCGTTCAGCTGTGACTCAAAGATTTTCGAATCTGACGAAAAACTGATAGTGAATTGTAACATTCAGGGCCACCTAATAACGATGGATCACTCAATTTGCATCCCGATTCAATACATAGTCCTACAGCAGACTTGTCTCCATGGGTCTATTGCTGCCTCGGGCACCTTATGGCCGGTCTGCTGTGAGTCAAAGATTTTCGGATCGGACGAAAAACTGATAGTGAATTGTAACTTTCAGGGCCACCTAATGACGATGGATCACTCAAATTGCGTCCCGATTCAATACATCGTCCTCCAGCCGACTTGTCTCCATGGGTCTATTGCTGCCTCGGGCACCTTATGGTCGTTCTCCCGTGAGTCTAGATTTTCGAATGGGACGAAAAACTGATAGTGAATTGTAACGTTCAGGGCCACCTAATGACGATGGACCACTCAAATTGCGTCCCGATTCAATACATCGTCCTCCAGCAGACTTGTCTCCATGGGTCTATTGCTGCCTCGGGCACCTTATGGCCGTTCTGCTGTGAGTCAAAGATTTTCGAATCGGACGAAAAACTGATACTGAATTGTAACGGTCAGGGCCACCTAATGACGATGGATCACTCAAATTGCGTCCCGATTCAATACATCGTCCTCCAGCAGACTTGTCTTCACGGGTCTATTGCTGCCTCGGGCACCTTATGGCCGTTCTGCTGTGACTCAAAGATTGTCGAATCGGACGAAAAACTGATAGTGAATTATAACGTTGAGGGCCACCTAATAACGACTGATCACTCAAATTGCGTCCCGATTCAATACCTCGTGCTCCAGCAGACTTGTCTCCATGCGTCTATTGCTGCCTCGGGCACCTTATGGCCGTTCTGCTGTGAGTCAAAGATTTTCGAATCGGACGAAAACCTGATAGTGAATTGTAACGTTCAGGGCCTCCTAATGACGATGGACCACACAAATTGCGTCCCGATTCAATACCTCGTCCTCCAGTTGACTTGTCTCCATGGGTCTATTGCTGCCTCGGGCACCTTATGGCCGTTCTGCTGTGAGTCAAAGATTTTCGTATCTGACGAAAAACTGATAGTGAATTGTAACTTTCAGGGCCACCTAATGACGATGGATCACTCAAATTGCGTCCCGAATTAATACATCGTCCTCCAGCCGACTTGTCTCCATGGGTCTATTGCTGCCTCGGGCACCTTATGGCCGTTCTGCTGTGAGTCAAAGATTTTCGAATCGGACGAAAAACTGATAGTGAATTGTAACGTTCAGGGCCTCCTAATGACGATGGAACACTCAAATTGCGTCCCGATTCAATACCTCGTGCTCCAGCAGACTTGTCTCCAAGGGTCTATTGCTGCCTCGGGCACCTTATGGCCGTTCTGCTGTGAGTCAAAGATTTTCGAATCGGACGAAAAACTGATAGTGAATTGTAACGTTCAGGGCCACCTAATGACGATGGATCCCTCAAATTGCGTCCCGATTCAATACATCGTCCACCAGCAGACTTGTCTCCATGGGTCTATTGCTGCCTCGGGCACCTTATGGTCGTTCTCCCGTGAGTCTAGATTATCGAATGGGACGAAAAACTGAAAGTTAATTGTAACATTCAGGGCCTCCTAATGACGATGGAACACTCAAATTGCGTCCCGATTCAATACATCGTCCTCCAGCAGACTTGTCTCCATGGGTCTATTGCTGCCTCGGGCACCTTATGGCCGTTCTGCTGTGAGTCAAAGATTTTCGAATCGGACGAAAAACTGATACTGAATTGTAACGGTCAGGGCCACCTAATGACGATGGATCACTCAAATTGCGTCCTCCAGCAGACTTGTCTTCAAGGGTCTATTGCAGCCTCGGGCACCTTATGGCCGTTCTGCTGTGACTCAAAGATTTTCGAATCTGACGAAAAACTGATAGTGAATTGTAACGTTCACGGCCTCCTAATGACGATGGAACACTCAAATTGCGTCCCTATTCAATACATCGTCCTCCAGCAGACTTGACCCCATGGGTCTATTGCTGCCTCGGGCACCTTATGGCCGTTCAGCTGTGACTCAAAGATTTTCGAATCTGACGAAAAACTGATAGTGAATTGTAACATTCAGGGCCACCTAATGACGATGGATCACTCAAATTGCGTCCCGATTCAATACATCGTCCTCCAGCCGACTTGTCTCCATGGGTCTATTGCTGCCTCGGGCACGTTATGGCCGTTCTGTTGTGAGTCAAAGATTTTCGAATCGGACGAAAAACTGATAGTGAATTATAACGTTCAGGGCCTCCTAATGACGATGGAACACTCAAATTGCGTCCCGATTCAATACATCGTCCTCCAGCAGACTTGTCTCCATGGGTCTATTGCTGCCTCGGGCACCTTATGGCCGTTCTGCTGTGACTCAAAGATTGTCGAATCGGACGAAAAACTGATAGTGAATTATAACGTTGAGGGCCACCTAATAACGACTGATCACTCAAATTGCGTCCCGATGCAATACATCGTCCTCCAGCAGACTTGTCCCCATGGGTCTATTGCTGCCTCGGGCACCTTATGGTCGTTCTCCCGTGGGTCTAGATTTTCGAATCGGACGAAAAACTGATAGTGAATTGTAACGTTCAGGGCCTCCTAATGACGATGGAACACTCAAATTGCGTCCCGATTCAATACCTCGTGCTCCAGCAGACTTGTCTCCATGCGTCTATTGCTGCCTCGGGCACCTTATGGCCGTTCTGCTGTGAGTCAAAGATTTTCGAATCGGACAAAAACTGATAGTGAATTGTAACTTTCAGGGCCACCTAATGACGATGGATCACTCAAATTGCGTCCCGATTCAATACATCGTCCTCCAGCCGACTTGTCTCCATGGGTCTATTGCTGCCTCGGGCACCTTATGGCCGTTCTGCTGTGAGTCAAAGATTTTCGAATCGGACGAAAAACTGATAGTGAATTGTAACGTTCAGGGCCTCCTAATGACGATGGAACACTCAAATTGCGTCCCGATTCAATACCTCGTGCTCCAGCAGACTTGTCTCCAAGGGTCTATTGCTGCCTCGGGCACCTTATGGCCGTTCTGCTGTGAGTCAAAGATTTTCGAATCGGACGAAAAACTGATAGTGAATTGTAACGTTCAGGGCCACCTAATGACGATGGATCCCTCAAATTGCGTCCCGATTCAATACATCGTCCACCAGCAGACTTGTCTCCATGGGTCTATTGCTGCCTCGGGCACCTTATGGTCGTTCTCCCGTGAGTCTAGATTATCGAATGGGACGAAAAACTGAAAGTTAATTGTAACATTCAGGGCCTCTTAATGACGATGGAACACTCAAATTGCGTCCCGATTCAATACATCGTCCTCCAGCAGACTTGTCTCCATGGGTCTATTGCTGCCTCGGGCACCTTATGGGCGTTCTGCTGTAAGTCAAAGATTTTCGAATCGGACGAAAAACTGATACTGAATTGTAACGGTCAGTGCCACCTAATGACGATGGATCACTCAAATTGCGTCCCGATTCAATACATCGTCCTCCAGCAGACTTGTCTTCAAGGGTCTATTGCAGCCTCGGGCACCTTATGGCCGTTCTGCTGTGACTCAAAGATTTTCGAATCTGACGAAAAACTGATACTGAATTGTAACGGTCAGGGCCACCTAATGACGATGGATCACTCAAATTGCGTCCCGATTCAATACATCGTCCTCCAGCAGACTTGTCTTCACGGGTCTATTGCTGCCTCGGGCACCTTATGGCCGTTCTGCTGTGACTCAAAGATTGTCGAATCGGACGAAAAACTGATTGTGAATTATAACGTTGAGGGCCACCTAATAACGACTGATCACTCAAATTGCGTCCCGATGCAATACATCGTCCTCCAGCAGACTTGTCCCCATGGGTCTATTGCTGCCTCGGGCACCTTATGGTCGTTCTCCCGTGAGTCTAGATTTTCGAATCGGACGAAAAACTGATAGTGAATTGTAACGTTCAGGGCCTCCTAATGACGATGGAACACTCAAATTGCGTCCCGATTCAATACCTCGTGCTCCAGCAGACTTGTCTCCATGCGTCTATTGCTGCCTCGGGCACCTTATGGCCGTTCTGCTGTGAGTCAAAGATTTTCGAATCGGACGAAAAACTGATAGTGAATTGTAACATTGAGGGCCACCTAATGACGATGGACCACACAAATTGCGTCCCGATTCCATACCTCGTCCTCCAGTTGACTTGTCTCCATGGGTCTATTGCTGCCTCGGGCACCTTATGGCCGTTCTGCTGTGAGTCAAAGATTTTCGTATCTGACGAAAAACTGATAGTGAATTGTAACTTTCAGGGCCACCTAATGACGACGGATCACTCAAATTGCGTCCCGATTCAATACATCGTCCTCCAGCAGACTTGTCTTCACGGGTCTATTGCTGCCTCGGGCACCTTATGGCCGTTCTGCTGTGACTCAAAGATTGTCGAATCGGACGAAAAACTGATTGTGAATTATAACGTTGAGGGCCACCTAATAACGACTGATCACTCAAATTGCGTCCCGATGCAATACATCGTCCTCCAGCAGACTTGTCTCCATGGGTCTATTGCTGCCTCGGGCACGTTATGGCCGTTCTGTTGTGAGTCAAAGATTTTCGAATCGGACGAAAAACTGATAGTGAATTATAACGTTCAGGGCCTCCTAATGACGATGGAACACTCAAATTGCGTCCCGATTCAATACATCGTCCTCCAGCAGACTTGTCTCCATGGGTCTATTGCTGCCTCGGGCACCTTATGGCCGTTCTGCTGTGACTCAAAGATTGTCGAATCGGACGAAAAACTGATAGTGAATTATAACGTTGAGGGCCACCTAATAACGACTGATCACTCAAATTGCGTCCCGATGCAATACATCGTCCTCCAGCAGACTTGTCCCCATGGGTCTATTGCTGCCTCGGGCACCTTATGGTCGTACTCCCGTGGGTCTAGATTTTCGAATCGGACGAAAAACTGATAGTGAATTGTAACGTTCAGGGCCTCCTAATGACGATGGAACACTCAAATTGCGTCCCGATTCAATACCTCGTGCTCCAGCAGACTTGTCTCCATGCGTCTATTGCTGCCTCGGGCACCTTATGGCCGTTCTGCTGTGAGTCAAAGATTTTCGAATCGGACGAAAAACTGATAGTGAATTGTAACTTTCAGGGCCACCTAATGACGATGGAACACTCAAATTGCGTCCCGATTCAATACATCGTCCTCCAGCAGACTTGACCCCATGGGTCTATTGCTGCCTCGGGCACCTTATGGCCGTTCAGCTGTGACTCAAAGATTTTCGAATCTGACGAAAAACTGATAGTGAATTGTAACATTCAGGGCCACCTAATGACGATGGATCACTCAAATTGCGTCCCGATTCAATACATCGTCCTCCAGCCGACTTGTCTCCATGGGTCTATTGCTGCCTCGGGCACGTTATGGCCGTTCTGTTGTGAGTCAAAGATTTTCGAATCGGACGAAAAACTGATAGTGAATTATAACGTTCAGGGCCTCCTAATGACGATGGAACACTCAAATTGCGTCCCGATTCAATACATCGTCCTCCAGCAGACTTGTCTCCATGGGTCTATTGCTGCCTCGGGCACCTTATGGCCGTTCTGCTGTGACTCAAAGATTGTCGAATCGGACGAAAAACTGATAGTGAATTATAACGTTGAGGGCCACCTAATAACGACTGATCACTCAAATTGCGTCCCGATGCAATACATCGTCCTCCAGCAGACTTGTCCCCATGGGTCTATTGCTGCCTCGGGCACCTTATGGTCGTTCTCCCGTGGGTCTAGATTTTCGAATCGGACGAAAAACTGATAGTGAATTGTAACGTTCAGGGCCTCCTAATGACGATGGAACACTCAAATTGCGTCCCGATTCAATACCTCGTGCTCCAGCAGACTTGTCTCCATGCGTCTATTGCTGCCTCGGGCACCTTATGGCCGTTCTGCTGTGAGTCAAAGATTTTCGAATCGGACGAAAAACTGATAGTGAATTGTAACTTTCAGGGCCACCTAATGACGATGGATCACTCAAATTGCGTCCCGATTCAATACATCGTCCTCCAGCCGACTTGTCTCCATGGGTCTATTGCTGCCTCGGGCACCTTATGGCCGTTCTGCTGTGAGTCAAAGATTTTCGAATCGGACGAAAAACTGATAGTGAATTGTAACGTTCAGGGCCTCCTAATGACGATGGAACACTCAAATTGCGTCCCGATTCAATACCTCGTGCTCCAGCAGACTTGTCTCCAAGGGTCTATTGCTGCCTCGGTCACCTTATGGCCGTTCTGCTGTGAGTCAAAGATTTTCGAATCGGACGAAAAACTGATAGTGAATTGTAACGTTCAGGGCCACCTAATGACGATGGATCCCTCAAATTGCGTCCCGATTCAATACATCGTCCACCAGCAGACTTGTCTCCATGGGTCTATTGCTGCCTCGGGCACCTTATGGTCGTTCTCCCGTGAGTCTAGATTATCGAATGGGACGAAAAACTGAAAGTTAATTGTAACATTCAGGGCCTCTTAATGACGATGGAACACTCAAATTGCGTCCCGATTCAATACATCGTCCTCCAGCAGACTTGTCTCCATGGGTCTATTGCTGCCTCGGGCACCTTATGGGCGTTCTGCTGTAAGTCAAAGATTTTCGAATCGGACGAAAAACTGATACTGAATTGTAACGGTCAGTGCAACCTAATGACGATGGATCACTCAAATTGCGTCCCGATTCAATACATCGTCCTCCAGCAGACTTGTCTTCAAGGGTCTATTGCAGCCTCGGGCACCTTATGGCCGTTCTGCTGTGACTCAAAGATTTTCGAATCTGACGAAAAACTGATACTGAATTGTAAACGGTCAGGGCCACCTAATGACGATGGATCACTCAAATTGCGTCCCGATTCAATACATCGTCCTCCAGCAGACTTGTCTTCACGGGTCTATTGCTGCCTCGGGCACCTTATGGCCGTTCTGCTGTGACTCAAAGATTGTCGAATCGGACGAAAAACTGATTGTGAATTATAACGTTGAGGGCCACCTAATAACGACTGATCACTCAAATTGCGTCCCGATGCAATACATCGTCCTCCAGCAGACTTGTCCCCATGGGTCTATTGCTGCCTCGGGCACCTTATGGTCGTTCTCCCGTGAGTCTAGATTTTCGAATCGGACGAAAAACTGATAGTGAATTGTAACGTTCAGGGCCTCCTAATGACGATGGAACACTCAAATTGCGTCCCGATTCAATACCTCGTGCTCCAGCAGACTTGTCTCCATGCGTCTATTGCTGCCTCGGGCACCTTATGGCCGTTCTGCTGTGAGTCAAAGATTTTCGAATCGGACGAAAAACTGATAGTGAATTGTAACATTCAGGGCCACCTAATGACGATGGACCACACAAATTGCGTCCCGATTCCATACCTCGTCCTCCAGTTGACTTGTCTCCATGGGTCTATTGCTGCCTCGGGCACCTTATGGCCGTTCTGCTGTGAGTCAAAGATTTTCGTATCTGACGAAAAACTGATAGTGAATTGTAACTTTCAGGGCCACCTAATGACGACGGATCACTCAAATTGCGTCCCGATTCAATACATCGTCCTCCAGCCGACTTGTCTCCATGGGTCTATTGCTGCCTCGGGCACCTTATGGCCGTTCTGCTGTGAGTCAAAGATTTTCGAATCGGACGAAAAACTGATAGTGAATTGTAACGTTCAGGGCCTCCTAATGACGATGGAACACTCAAATTGCGTCCCGATTCAATACCTCGTGCTCCAGCAGACTTGTCTCCAAGGGTCTATTGCTGCCTCGGGCACCTTATGGCCGTTCTGCTGTGAGTCAAAGATTTTCGAATCGGACGAAAAACTGATAGTGAATTGTAACGTTCAGGGCCACCTAATGACGATGGATCCCTCAAATTGCGTCCCGATTCAATACATCGTCCACCAGCAGACTTGTCTCCATGGGTCTATTGCTGCCTCGGGCACCTTATGGTCGTTCTCCCGTGAGTCTAGATTATCGAATGGACGAAAAACTGAAAGTTAATTGTAACATTCAGGGCCTCCTAATGACGATGGAACACTCAAATTGCGTCCCGATTCAATACATCGTCCTCCAGCAGACTTGTCTCCATGGGTCTATTGCTGCCTCGGGCACCTTATGGCCGTTCTGCTGTGAGTCAAAGATTTTCGAATCGGACGAAAAACTGATACTGAATTGTAACGGTCAGGGCCACCTAATGACGATGGATCACTCAACTTGCGTCCCGATTCAATACATCGTCCTCCAGCAGACTTGTCTTCAAGGGTCTATTGCAGCCTCGGGCACCTTATGGCCGTTCTGCTGTGACTCAAAGATTTTCGAATCTGACGAAAAACTGATAGTGAATTGTAACGTTCACGGCCTCCTAATGACGATGGAACACTCAAATTGCGTCCCGATTCAATACATCGTCCTCCAGCAGACTTGACCCCATGGGTCTATTGCTGCCTCGGGCACCTTATGGCCGTTCTGCTGTGAGTCAAAGATTTTCGAATCTGACGAAATACTGATAGTAACATACTGATAGTAAATACTGATAGGATCATTCAAATTGCGTCCCGATTCAATACATCGTCCTCCAGCAGACTTGACTTCACGGGTCTATTGCTGCCTCGGGCACCTTATGGCCGTTCTGCTGTGAGTCTAGATTATCGAATGGGACGAAAAACTGATAGTGAATTGTAACGTTGAGGGCCACCTAATGACGATGGATCACTCAAATTGCGTCCTCCAGCAGACATGTCTCCATGGGTCTATTGCTGCCTTGGGCACCTTATGGCCGTTCTGCTGTGAGTCAAAGATTTTCGAATCGGACGAAAAACTGATAGTGAATTGTAACTTTCAGGGCCACCTAATGACGATGAATCACTCAAATTGCGTCCCGATTCATTACATCGTCCTCCAGCAGACTTGTCTCCATGGGTCTATTGCTGCCTCGGGCACCCTATGACCGTTCTGCTGTGAGTCAAAGATTTTCGAATCGGACGAAAAACTGATAGTGAATTGTAACGTACAGGGCCTCCTAATGACGATGGAACACTCAAATTGCGTCCCGATTCAATACCTCGTGCTCCAGCAGACTTGTCTTCATGGGTCTATTGCTGCCTCGCGCACCTTATGGCCGTTCTGCTGTGAGTCTAGATTATCGAATGGGACGAAAAACTGATAGTGAATTGTAACGTTGAGGGCCACCTAATGACGATGGATCACTCAAATTGCGTCCCGATTCAATACATCGTCCTCCAGCAGACATGTCTCCATGGGTCTATTGCTGCCTTGGGCACCTTATGGCCGTTCTGCTGTGAGTCAAAGATTTTCGAATCGGACGAAAAACTGATAGTGAATTGTAACTTTCAGGGCCACCTAATGACGATGAATCACTCAAATTGCGTCCCGATTCATTACATCGTCCTCCAGCAGACTTGTCTCCATGGGTCTATTGCTGCCTCGGGCACCCTATGACCGTTCTGCTGTGAGTCAAAGATTTTCGAATCGGACGAAAAACTGATAGTGAATTGTAACGTTCAGGGCCTCCTAATGACGATGGAACACTCAAATTGCGTCCCGATTCAATACCTCGTGCTCCAGCAGACTTGTCTTCATGGGTCTATTGCTGCCTCGGGCACCTTATGGCCCTTCTGCTGTGAGTCAAAGATTTTCGAATCGGACGAAAAAATGATAGTGAATTGCAACTTTCAGGGCCACCTAATGACGATGGATCTCTCAAGTTGCGTCCCGATTCAATACATCGTCCTCCAGCAGACTTGTCTCCATGGGTCTATTGCTGCCTCGGGCACCTTATGGCCGTTCTGCTGAGAGTCAAAGATTTTCGAATCGGACGAAAAACTGATAGTGAATTATAACGTTCAGGGCCTCCTAATGACGATGGAACACTACAAATTGCGTCCCGATTCAATACCTCGTGCTCCAGCAGACTTGTCTCCAAGGGTCTATTGCTGCATCGGGCACCTTATGGCCGTTCCGCTGTGAGTCAAAGAATTTCGAATCTGACGAAAAACTGATAGTAACATTCAGGGCCACCTAATGACGATGGATCATTCAAATTGCGTCCCGATTCAATACATCGTCCTCCAGCAGACTTGTCTTCACGGGTCTATTGCTGCCGCGGGCACCTTATGGCCGTTCTGGCGTGAGTCAAAGATTTTCGAATCTGCCGAAAAACTGATAGTGAATTGTAACATTCAGGGCCACCTAATGACGATGGATCACTCAAATTGCGTCCCGATTCAATACATCGTCCTCCAGCCGACTTGTCTCCGTGGGTCTTTTGCTGCCTCGGGCACGTTATGGCCGTTCTGTTGTGAGTCAAAGATTTTCGAATCGGACGAAAAACTGATAGTGAATTACAACGTTCAGGGCCTCCTAATGACGATGGAACACTCAAATTGCGTCCCGATTCAATACATCGTCCTCCAGCAGACTTGTCTCCATGGGTCTATTGCTGCCTCGGGCACCTTATGGCTGTTCTGCTGTGACTCAAAGATTGTCGAATCGGACGAAAAACTGATAGTGAATTATAACGTTCAGGGCCTCCTAATGACGATGGAACACTCAAATTGCGTCCCGATTCAATACATCGTCCTCCAGCAGACTTGTCTCCATGGGTCTATTGTTGCCTCGGGCACCTTATGGCCGTTCTGCTGTGAGTCAAAGATTTTCGAATCGGATGAAAAACTGATAGTGAATTGTAACATTCAGGGCCACCTAATGACGATGGAACCACACAAATTGCGTCCGGATTCAATACATCGTCCTCCAGCCGACTTGACTCCATGGGTCTATTGCTGCTTCGGGCACCTTATGGTCGTTCTCCCGTGAGTCTAGATTTTCGAATGGGACGAAAAACTGATAGTGAATTGTAACGTTCAGGGCCACCTAATGACGATGGAACACTCAAATTGCGTCCCGATTAAATACATCGTCCTCCAGCAGACTTGTCTCCATGGGTCTATTGCTGCCTCGGGCACCTTATGGCCGTTCTGCTGTGAGTCAAAGATTATCGAATCGGACGAAAAACTGATACTGAATTGTAACGGTCAGGGCCACCTAATGACGATGGATCACTCAAATTGCGTCCCGATTCAATACATCGTCCTCCAGCAGACTTGTCTCCATGGGTCTATTGCTGCCTCGGGCACCTTATGGTCGTTCTCCCGTGAGTCTAGATTTTCGAATCGGACGAAAAACTGATAGTGAATTGTAACGTTCAGGGCCTCCTAATGACGATGGAACACTCAAATTGCGTCCCGATTCAATACCTCGTGCTCCAGCAGACTTGTCTCCATGCGTCTATTGCTGCCTCGGGCACCTTATGGCCGTTCTGCTGTGAGTCAAAGATTTTCGAATCGGACGAAAAACTGATAGTGAATTGTAACGTTCAGGGCCTCCTAATGACGATGGAACAATCAAATTGCGTCCCGATTCAATACCTCGTGCTCCAGCAGACTTGTCTCCAAGGGTCTATTGCTGCCTCGGGCACCTTATGGCCGTTCTGCTGTGAGTCAAAGATTTTCGAATCGGACGAAAAACTGATAGTGAATTGTAACGTTCAGGGCCACCTAATGACGATGGATCCCTCAAATTGCGTCCCGATTCAATACATCGTCCACCAGCAGACTTGTCTCCATGGGTCTATTGCTGCCTCGGGCACCTTATGGTCGTTCTCCCGTGAGTCTAGATTATCGAATGGGACGAAAAACTGAAAGTTAATTGTAACATTCAGGGCCTCCTAATGACGATGGAACACTCAAATTGCGTCCCGATTCAATACATCGTCCTCCAGCAGACTTGTCTCCATGGGTCTATTGCTGCTTCGGGCACCTTATGGCCGTTCTGCTGTGAGTCAAAGATTTTCGAATCTGACGAAAAACTGATAGTAACATTCAGGGCCACCTAATGACGATGGATCATTCAAATTGCGTCCCGATTCAATACATCGTCCTCCAGCAGACTTGTCTTCACGGGTCTATTGCTGCCTCGGGCACCTTATGGCCGTTCTGCTGTGAGTCTAGATTATCGAATGGGACGAAAAACTGATAGTGAATTGTAACGTTGAGGGCCACCTAATGACGATGGATCACTCAAATTGCGTCCCGATTCAATACATCGTCCTCCAGCAGACATGTCTCCATGGGTCTATTGCTGCCTTGGGCACCTTATGGCCGTTCTGCTGTGAGTCAAAGATTTTCGAATCGGACGAAAAACTGATAGTGAATTGTAACTTTCAGGGCCACCTAATGACGATGAATCACTCAAATTGCGTCCCGATTCAATACATCGTCCTCCAGCAGACTTTTCTCCATGGGTCTATTGCTGCCTCGGGAACCCTATGACCGTTCTGCTGTGAGTCAAAGATTTTCGAATCGGACGAAAAACTGATAGTGAATTGTAACGTTCAGGGCCTCCTAATGACGATGGAACACTCAAATTGCGTCCCGATTCAATACATCGTCCTCCAGCAGACTTGTCTCCATGGGTCTATTGCTGCCTCGGGCACCTGATGCTCGTTCTCCCGTGAGTCTAGATTATCGAATGGGACGAAAAACTGAAAGTTAATTGTAACATTCAGGGCCTCCTAATGACGATGGAACACTCAAATTGCGTCCCGATTCAATACATCGTCCTCCAGCAGACTTGTTCCATGGGTCTATTGCTGCCTCGGGCACCTTATGGCCGTTCTGCTGTGAGTCAAAGATTTTCGAATCGGACGAAAAACTGATAGTGAATTGTAACATTCAGGGCCACCTAATGACGACGGACCACACAAATTGCGTCCCGATTCAATACCTCGTCCTCCAGCCGACTTGACTCCATGGGTCTATATTTGCCTCGGGCACCTTATGGCAGTTCTGCTGTGGGTCAAAGATTTTCGAATCGGACGAAGAACTGATAGTGAATTGTAACGTTCAGGGCCACCTAATGACGATGGATCACTCAAATTGCGTCCCGATTCAATACATCGTCCTCCAGCAGACTTGTCTCCATGGGTCTATTGCTGCCTCGGGCACCTTTTGGCCGTTCAGCTGTGACTCAAAGATTTTCGAATCTGACGAAAAACTGATAGTGAATTGTAACATTCAGGGGCACCTAATGGCGATGGATCACTCAAATTGCGTCCCGATTCAATACATCGTCCTCCAGCCGACTTGTCTCCATGGGTCTATTGCTGCCTCGGGCACCATATGGCCGTTCTGCTGTGAGTCAAACATTTTCGAATCGGACGAAAAACTGATAGTGAATTGTAACGTTCAGGGCCACATAATGATGATGGATCACTCAAATTGCGTCCCGATTCAATACATCGTCCTCCAGCAGACTTGACTCCATGGGTCTATTGCTGCCTCGGGCACCTTATGGCCGTTCTGCTGTGAGTCAAAGATTTTCGAATCTGACGAAAAACTGATAGTAACATTCAGGGCCACCTAATGACGATGGATCATTCAAATTGCGTCCCGATTCAATACATCGTCCTCCAGCAGACTTGTCTTCACGGGTCTATTGCTGCCTCGGGCACCTTATGGCCGTTCTGCTGTGAGTCTAGATTATCGAATGGGACGAAAAACTGATAGTGAATTGTAACGTTGAGGGCCACCTAATGACGATGGATCACTCAAATTGCGTCCCGATTCAATACATCGTCCTCCAGCAGACATGTCTCCATGGGTCTATTGCTGCCTTGGGCACCTTATGGCCGTTCTGCTGTGAGTCAAAGATTTTCGAATCGGACGAAAAACTGATAGTGAATTGTAACTTTCAGGGCCACCTAATGACGATGAATCACTCAAATTGCGTCCCGATTCAATACATCGTCCTCCAGCAGACTTGTCTCCATGGGTCTATTGCTGCCTCGGGAACCCTATGACCGTTCTGCTGTGAGTCAAAGATTTTCGAATCGGACGAAAAACTGATAGTGAATTGTAACGTTCAGGGCCTCCTAATGACGATGGAACACTGAAATTGCGTCCCGATTCAATACCTCGTGCTCCAGCAGACTTGTCTCCAAGGGTCTATTGCTGCCTCGGCCGTTCTGCTGTCAGTCAAAGATTTTCGAATCGGACGAAAAACTGATAGTGAATTGTAACGTTCAGTGCCACCTAATAACGATGGATCTTTCAAATTGCGTCCCGATTCAATACATCGTCCACCAGCACACTTGTCTCCATGGGTCTATTGCTGCCTCGGGCACCTTATGCTCGTTCTCCCGTGAGTCTAGATTATCGAATGGGACGAAAAACTGAAAGTTAATTGTAACATTCAGGGCCTCCTAATGACGATGGAACACTCAAATTGCGTCCCGATTCAATACATCGTCCTCCAGCAGACTTGTTCCATGGGTCTATTGCTGCCTCGGGCACCTTATGGCCGTTCTGCTGTGAGTCAAAGATTTTCGAATCGGACGAAAAACTGATAGTGAATTGTATCATTCAGGGCCACCTACTGACGATGGACCACACAAATTGCGTCCCGATTCAATACCTCGTCCTCCAGCCGACTTGACTCCATGGGTCTATATTTGCCTCGGGCACCTTATGGCAGTTCTGCTGTGGGTCAAAGATTTTCGAATCGGACGAAGAACTGATAGTGAATTGTAACGTTCAGGGCCACCTAATGACGATGGATCACTCAAATTGCGTCCCGATTCAATACATCGTCCTCCAGCAGACTTGTCTCCATGGGTCTATTGCTGCCTCGGGCACCTTTTGGCCGTTCAGCTGTGACTCAAAGATTTTCGAATCTGACGAAAAACTGATAGTGAATTGTAACATTCAGGGCCACCTAATGGCGATGGATCACTCAAATTGCGTCCCGATTCAATACATCGTCCTCCAGCCGACTTGTCTCCATGGGTCTATTGCTGCCTCGGGCACCATATGGCCGTTCTGCTGTGAGTCAAACATTTTCGAATCGGACGAAAAACTGATAGTGAATTGTAACGTTCAGGGCCACATAATGATGATGGATCACTCAAATTGCGTCCCGATTCAATACATCGTCCTCCAGCAGACTTGTCTCCATGGGTCTATTGCTTCCTCGGGCACCTTATGGCCGTTCTGCTGTGAGTCAAAGATTTTCGAATCGGACGAAAAACTGATAGTGAATTGTAACATTCAGGGCCACCTACTGACGATGGACCACACAAATTGCGTCCCGATTCAATACCTCGTCCTCCAGCCGACTTGACTCCATGGGTCTATATTTGCCTCGGGCACCTTATGGCAGTTCTGCTGTGGGTCAAAGATTTTCGAATCGGACGAAGAACTGATAGTGAATTGTAACGTTCAGGGCCACCTAATGACGATGGATCACTCAAATTGCGTCCCGATTCAATACATCGTCCTCCAGCAGACTTGTCTCCATGGGTCTATTGCTGCCTCGGGCACCTTTTGGCCGTTCAGCTGTGACTCAAAGATTTTCGAATCTGACGAAAAACTGATAGTGAATTGTAACATTCAGGGCCACCTAATGGCGATGGATCACTCAAATTGCGTCCCGATTCAATACATCGTCCTCCAGCCGACTTGTCTCCATGGGTCTATTGCTGCCTCGGGCACCATATGGCCGTTCTGCTGTGAGTCAAACATTTTCGAATCGGACGAAAAACTGATAGTGAATTGTAACGTTCAGGGCCACATAATGATGATGGATCACTCAAATTGCGTCCCGATTCAATACATCGTCCTCCAGCAGACTTGTCTCCATGGGTCTATTGCTTCCTCGGGCACCTTATGGCCGTTCTGCTGTGAGTCAAAGATTTTCGAATCGGACGAAAAACTGATAGTGAATTGTAACATTCAGGGCCACCTAATGACGATGGAACCACACAAATTGCGTCCCGATTCAATACATCGTCCTCCAGCCGACTTGACTCCATGGGTCTTTTGCTGCCTCGGGCACCTTATGGCCGTTCTGCTGTGAGTCTAGATTATCGAATCAAACGAAAAAGTGATAGTGAATTATAACGTTCAGGGCCTCCTAATGACGATGGAACACTCAAATTGCGTCCCGATTCAATACATCGTCCTCCAGCAGACTTGTCTCCATGGGTCTATTGCTGCCTCGGGCACCTTATGGCCGTTCTGCTGTGACTCAAAGATTGTCGAATCGGACGAAAAACTGATAGTGAATTATAACGTTCAGGGCCTCCTAATGACGATGGAACACTCAAATTGCGTCCCGATTCAATACATCGTCCTCCAGCAGACTTGTCTCCATGGGTCTATTGTTGCCTCGGGCAGCTTATGGCCGTTCTGCTGTGAGTCAAAGATTTTCGAATCGGATGAAAAACTGATAGTGAATTGTAACATTCAGGGCCACCTAATGACGATGGAACCACACAAATTGCGTCCCGATTCAATACATCGTCCTCCAGCCGACTTGACTCAATGTGTCTATTGCTGCCTCGGGCACCTTATGGTCGTTCTCCCGTGAGTCTAGATTTTCGAATGGGACGAAAAACTGATAGTGAATTGTAACGTTCAGGGCCACCTAATGACGATGGAACACTCAAATTGCGTCCCGATTCAATACATCGTCCTCCAGCAGACTTGTCTCCATGGGTCTATTGCTGCCTCGGGCACCTTATGGCCGTTCTGCTGTGAGTCAAAGATTTTCGAATCGGACGAAAAACTGATACTGAATTGTAACGGTCAGGGCCACCTAATGACGATGGATCACTCAAATTGCGTCCCGATTCAATACATCGTCCTCCAGCAGACTTGTCTTCACGGGTCTATTGCTGCCTCGGGCACCTTATGGCCGTTCTGCTGTGACTCAAAGATTGTCGAATCGGACGAAAAACTGATAGTGAATTATAACGTTCAGGGCCACCTAATAACGACTGATCACTCAAATTGCGTCCCGATGCAATACATCGTCCTCCAGCAGACTTGTCCCCATGGGTCTATTGCTGCCTCGGGCACCTTATGGTCGTTCTCCCGTGAGTCTAGATTTTCAAATCGGACGAAAAACTGATAGTGAATTGTAACGTTCAGGGCCTCCTAATGACGATGGAACACTCAAATTGCGTCCCGATTCAATACCTCGTGCTCCAGCAGACTTGTCTCCATGCGTCTATTGCTGCCTCGGGCACCTTATGGCCGTTCTGCTGTGAGTCAAAGATTTTCGAATCGGACGAAAAACTGATAGTGAATTGTAACGTTCAGGGCCACCTAATGACGATGGATCCCTCAAATTGCGTCCCGATTCAATACATCGTCCACCAGCAGACTTGTCTCCATGGGTCTATTGCTGCCTCGGGCACCTTATGGTCGTTCTCCCGTGAGTCTAGATTATCGAATGGACGAAAAACTGAAAGTTAATTGTAACATTCAGGGCCTCCTAATGACGATGGAACACTCAAATTGCGTCCCGATTCAATACATCGTCCTCCAGCAGACTTGTCTCCATGGGTCTATTGCTGCCTCGGGCACCTTATGGCCGTTCTGCTGTGAGTCAAAGATTTTCGAATCGGACGAAAAACTGATACTGAATTGTAACGGTCAGGGCCACCTAATGACGATGGATCACTCAACTTGCGTCCCGATTCAATACATCGTCCTCCAGCAGACTTGTCTTCAAGGGTCTATTGCAGCCTCGGGCACCTTATGGCCGTTCTGCTGTGACTCAAAGATTTTCGAATCTGACGAAAAACTGATAGTGAATTGTAACGTTCACGGCCTCCTAATGACGATGGAACACTCAAATTGCGTCCCGATTCAATACATCGTCCTCCAGCAGACTTGACCCCATGGGTCTATTGCTGCCTCGGGCACCTTATGGCCGTTCTGCTGTGAGTCAAAGATTTTCGAATCTGACGAAATACTGATAGTAACATACTGATAGTAAATACTGATAGGATCATTCAAATTGCGTCCCGATTCAATACATCGTCCTCCAGCAGACTTGACTTCACGGGTCTATTGCTGCCTCGGGCACCTTATGGCCGTTCTGCTGTGAGTCTAGATTATCGAATGGGACGAAAAACTGATAGTGAATTGTAACGTTGAGGGCCACCTAATGACGATGGATCACTCAAATTGCGTCCTCCAGCAGACATGTCTCCATGGGTCTATTGCTGCCTTGGGCACCTTATGGCCGTTCTGCTGTGAGTCAAAGATTTTCGAATCGGACGAAAAACTGATAGTGAATTGTAACTTTCAGGGCCACCTAATGACGATGAATCACTCAAATTGCGTCCCGATTCATTACATCGTCCTCCAGCAGACTTGTCTCCATGGGTCTATTGCTGCCTCGGGCACCCTATGACCGTTCTGCTGTGAGTCAAAGATTTTCGAATCGGACGAAAAACTGATAGTGAATTGTAACGTACAGGGCCTCCTAATGACGATGGAACACTCAAATTGCGTCCCGATTCAATACCTCGTGCTCCAGCAGACTTGTCTTCATGGGTCTATTGCTGCCTCGCGCACCTTATGGCCGTTCTGCTGTGAGTCTAGATTATCGAATGGGACGAAAAACTGATAGTGAATTGTAACGTTGAGGGCCACCTAATGACGATGGATCACTCAAATTGCGTCCCGATTCAATACATCGTCCTCCAGCAGACATGTCTCCATGGGTCTATTGCTGCCTTGGGCACCTTATGGCCGTTCTGCTGTGAGTCAAAGATTTTCGAATCGGACGAAAAACTGATAGTGAATTGTAACTTTCAGGGCCACCTAATGACGATGAATCACTCAAATTGCGTCCCGATTCATTACATCGTCCTCCAGCAGACTTGTCTCCATGGGTCTATTGCTGCCTCGGGCACCCTATGACCGTTCTGCTGTGAGTCAAAGATTTTCGAATCGGACGAAAAACTGATAGTGAATTGTAACGTTCAGGGCCTCCTAATGACGATGGAACACTCAAATTGCGTCCCGATTCAATACCTCGTGCTCCAGCAGACTTGTCTTCATGGGTCTATTGCTGCCTCGGGCACCTTATGGCCCTTCTGCTGTGAGTCAAAGATTTTCGAATCGGACGAAAAAATGATAGTGAATTGCAACTTTCAGGGCCACCTAATGACGATGGATCTCTCAAGTTGCGTCCCGATTCAATACATCGTCCTCCAGCAGACTTGTCTCCATGGGTCTATTGCTGCCTCGGGCACCTTATGGCCGTTCTGCTGAGAGTCAAAGATTTTCGAATCGGACGAAAAACTGATAGTGAATTATAACGTTCAGGGCCTCCTAATGACGATGGAACACTACAAATTGCGTCCCGATTCAATACCTCGTGCTCCAGCAGACTTGTCTCCAAGGGTCTATTGCTGCATCGGGCACCTTATGGCCGTTCCGCTGTGAGTCAAAGAATTTCGAATCTGACGAAAAACTGATAGTAACATTCAGGGCCACCTAATGACGATGGATCATTCAAATTGCGTCCCGATTCAATACATCGTCCTCCAGCAGACTTGTCTTCACGGGTCTATTGCTGCCGCGGGCACCTTATGGCCGTTCTGGCGTGAGTCAAAGATTTTCGAATCTGCCGAAAAACTGATAGTGAATTGTAACATTCAGGGCCACCTAATGACGATGGATCACTCAAATTGCGTCCCGATTCAATACATCGTCCTCCAGCCGACTTGTCTCCGTGGGTCTTTTGCTGCCTCGGGCACGTTATGGCCGTTCTGTTGTGAGTCAAAGATTTTCGAATCGGACGAAAAACTGATAGTGAATTACAACGTTCAGGGCCTCCTAATGACGATGGAACACTCAAATTGCGTCCCGATTCAATACATCGTCCTCCAGCAGACTTGTCTCCATGGGTCTATTGCTGCCTCGGGCACCTTATGGCTGTTCTGCTGTGACTCAAAGATTGTCGAATCGGACGAAAAACTGATAGTGAATTATAACGTTCAGGGCCTCCTAATGACGATGGAACACTCAAATTGCGTCCCGATTCAATACATCGTCCTCCAGCAGACTTGTCTCCATGGGTCTATTGTTGCCTCGGGCACCTTATGGCCGTTCTGCTGTGAGTCAAAGATTTTCGAATCGGATGAAAAACTGATAGTGAATTGTAACATTCAGGGCCACCTAATGACGATGGAACCACACAAATTGCGTCCGGATTCAATACATCGTCCTCCAGCCGACTTGACTCCATGGGTCTATTGCTGCTTCGGGCACCTTATGGTCGTTCTCCCGTGAGTCTAGATTTTCGAATGGGACGAAAAACTGATAGTGAATTGTAACGTTCAGGGCCACCTAATGACGATGGAACACTCAAATTGCGTCCCGATTAAATACATCGTCCTCCAGCAGACTTGTCTCCATGGGTCTATTGCTGCCTCGGGCACCTTATGGCCGTTCTGCTGTGAGTCAAAGATTATCGAATCGGACGAAAAACTGATACTGAATTGTAACGGTCAGGGCCACCTAATGACGATGGATCACTCAAATTGCGTCCCGATTCAATACATCGTCCTCCAGCAGACTTGTCTCCATGGGTCTATTGCTGCCTCGGGCACCTTATGGTCGTTCTCCCGTGAGTCTAGATTTTCGAATCGGACGAAAAACTGATAGTGAATTGTAACGTTCAGGGCCTCCTAATGACGATGGAACACTCAAATTGCGTCCCGATTCAATACCTCGTGCTCCAGCAGACTTGTCTCCATGCGTCTATTGCTGCCTCGGGCACCTTATGGCCGTTCTGCTGTGAGTCAAAGATTTTCGAATCGGACGAAAAACTGATAGTGAATTGTAACGTTCAGGGCCTCCTAATGACGATGGAACAATCAAATTGCGTCCCGATTCAATACCTCGTGCTCCAGCAGACTTGTCTCCAAGGGTCTATTGCTGCCTCGGGCACCTTATGGCCGTTCTGCTGTGAGTCAAAGATTTTCGAATCGGACGAAAAACTGATAGTGAATTGTAACGTTCAGGGCCACCTAATGACGATGGATCCCTCAAATTGCGTCCCGATTCAATACATCGTCCACCAGCAGACTTGTCTCCATGGGTCTATTGCTGCCTCGGGCACCTTATGGTCGTTCTCCCGTGAGTCTAGATTATCGAATGGGACGAAAAACTGAAAGTTAATTGTAACATTCAGGGCCTCCTAATGACGATGGAACACTCAAATTGCGTCCCGATTCAATACATCGTCCTCCAGCAGACTTGTCTCCATGGGTCTATTGCTGCTTCGGGCACCTTATGGCCGTTCTGCTGTGAGTCAAAGATTTTCGAATCTGACGAAAAACTGATAGTAACATTCAGGGCCACCTAATGACGATGGATCATTCAAATTGCGTCCCGATTCAATACATCGTCCTCCAGCAGACTTGTCTTCACGGGTCTATTGCTGCCTCGGGCACCTTATGGCCGTTCTGCTGTGAGTCTAGATTATCGAATGGGACGAAAAACTGATAGTGAATTGTAACGTTGAGGGCCACCTAATGACGATGGATCACTCAAATTGCGTCCCGATTCAATACATCGTCCTCCAGCAGACATGTCTCCATGGGTCTATTGCTGCCTTGGGCACCTTATGGCCGTTCTGCTGTGAGTCAAAGATTTTCGAATCGGACGAAAAACTGATAGTGAATTGTAACTTTCAGGGCCACCTAATGACGATGAATCACTCAAATTGCGTCCCGATTCAATACATCGTCCTCCAGCAGACTTTTCTCCATGGGTCTATTGCTGCCTCGGGAACCCTATGACCGTTCTGCTGTGAGTCAAAGATTTTCGAATCGGACGAAAAACTGATAGTGAATTGTAACGTTCAGGGCCTCCTAATGACGATGGAACACTCAAATTGCGTCCCGATTCAATACATCGTCCTCCAGCAGACTTGTCTCCATGGGTCTATTGCTGCCTCGGGCACCTGATGCTCGTTCTCCCGTGAGTCTAGATTATCGAATGGGACGAAAAACTGAAAGTTAATTGTAACATTCAGGGCCTCCTAATGACGATGGAACACTCAAATTGCGTCCCGATTCAATACATCGTCCTCCAGCAGACTTGTTCCATGGGTCTATTGCTGCCTCGGGCACCTTATGGCCGTTCTGCTGTGAGTCAAAGATTTTCGAATCGGACGAAAAACTGATAGTGAATTGTAACATTCAGGGCCACCTAATGACGACGGACCACACAAATTGCGTCCCGATTCAATACCTCGTCCTCCAGCCGACTTGACTCCATGGGTCTATATTTGCCTCGGGCACCTTATGGCAGTTCTGCTGTGGGTCAAAGATTTTCGAATCGGACGAAGAACTGATAGTGAATTGTAACGTTCAGGGCCACCTAATGACGATGGATCACTCAAATTGCGTCCCGATTCAATACATCGTCCTCCAGCAGACTTGTCTCCATGGGTCTATTGCTGCCTCGGGCACCTTTTGGCCGTTCAGCTGTGACTCAAAGATTTTCGAATCTGACGAAAAACTGATAGTGAATTGTAACATTCAGGGGCACCTAATGGCGATGGATCACTCAAATTGCGTCCCGATTCAATACATCGTCCTCCAGCCGACTTGTCTCCATGGGTCTATTGCTGCCTCGGGCACCATATGGCCGTTCTGCTGTGAGTCAAACATTTTCGAATCGGACGAAAAACTGATAGTGAATTGTAACGTTCAGGGCCACATAATGATGATGGATCACTCAAATTGCGTCCCGATTCAATACATCGTCCTCCAGCAGACTTGACTCCATGGGTCTATTGCTGCCTCGGGCACCTTATGGCCGTTCTGCTGTGAGTCAAAGATTTTCGAATCTGACGAAAAACTGATAGTAACATTCAGGGCCACCTAATGACGATGGATCATTCAAATTGCGTCCCGATTCAATACATCGTCCTCCAGCAGACTTGTCTTCACGGGTCTATTGCTGCCTCGGGCACCTTATGGCCGTTCTGCTGTGAGTCTAGATTATCGAATGGGACGAAAAACTGATAGTGAATTGTAACGTTGAGGGCCACCTAATGACGATGGATCACTCAAATTGCGTCCCGATTCAATACATCGTCCTCCAGCAGACATGTCTCCATGGGTCTATTGCTGCCTTGGGCACCTTATGGCCGTTCTGCTGTGAGTCAAAGATTTTCGAATCGGACGAAAAACTGATAGTGAATTGTAACTTTCAGGGCCACCTAATGACGATGAATCACTCAAATTGCGTCCCGATTCAATACATCGTCCTCCAGCAGACTTGTCTCCATGGGTCTATTGCTGCCTCGGGAACCCTATGACCGTTCTGCTGTGAGTCAAAGATTTTCGAATCGGACGAAAAACTGATAGTGAATTGTAACGTTCAGGGCCTCCTAATGACGATGGAACACTGAAATTGCGTCCCGATTCAATACCTCGTGCTCCAGCAGACTTGTCTCCAAGGGTCTATTGCTGCCTCGGCCGTTCTGCTGTCAGTCAAAGATTTTCGAATCGGACGAAAAACTGATAGTGAATTGTAACGTTCAGTGCCACCTAATAACGATGGATCTTTCAAATTGCGTCCCGATTCAATACATCGTCCACCAGCACACTTGTCTCCATGGGTCTATTGCTGCCTCGGGCACCTTATGCTCGTTCTCCCGTGAGTCTAGATTATCGAATGGGACGAAAAACTGAAAGTTAATTGTAACATTCAGGGCCTCCTAATGACGATGGAACACTCAAATTGCGTCCCGATTCAATACATCGTCCTCCAGCAGACTTGTTCCATGGGTCTATTGCTGCCTCGGGCACCTTATGGCCGTTCTGCTGTGAGTCAAAGATTTTCGAATCGGACGAAAAACTGATAGTGAATTGTATCATTCAGGGCCACCTACTGACGATGGACCACACAAATTGCGTCCCGATTCAATACCTCGTCCTCCAGCCGACTTGACTCCATGGGTCTATATTTGCCTCGGGCACCTTATGGCAGTTCTGCTGTGGGTCAAAGATTTTCGAATCGGACGAAGAACTGATAGTGAATTGTAACGTTCAGGGCCACCTAATGACGATGGATCACTCAAATTGCGTCCCGATTCAATACATCGTCCTCCAGCAGACTTGTCTCCATGGGTCTATTGCTGCCTCGGGCACCTTTTGGCCGTTCAGCTGTGACTCAAAGATTTTCGAATCTGACGAAAAACTGATAGTGAATTGTAACATTCAGGGCCACCTAATGGCGATGGATCACTCAAATTGCGTCCCGATTCAATACATCGTCCTCCAGCCGACTTGTCTCCATGGGTCTATTGCTGCCTCGGGCACCATATGGCCGTTCTGCTGTGAGTCAAACATTTTCGAATCGGACGAAAAACTGATAGTGAATTGTAACGTTCAGGGCCACATAATGATGATGGATCACTCAAATTGCGTCCCGATTCAATACATCGTCCTCCAGCAGACTTGTCTCCATGGGTCTATTGCTTCCTCGGGCACCTTATGGCCGTTCTGCTGTGAGTCAAAGATTTTCGAATCGGACGAAAAACTGATAGTGAATTGTAACATTCAGGGCCACCTACTGACGATGGACCACACAAATTGCGTCCCGATTCAATACCTCGTCCTCCAGCCGACTTGACTCCATGGGTCTATATTTGCCTCGGGCACCTTATGGCAGTTCTGCTGTGGGTCAAAGATTTTCGAATCGGACGAAGAACTGATAGTGAATTGTAACGTTCAGGGCCACCTAATGACGATGGATCACTCAAATTGCGTCCCGATTCAATACATCGTCCTCCAGCAGACTTGTCTCCATGGGTCTATTGCTGCCTCGGGCACCTTTTGGCCGTTCAGCTGTGACTCAAAGATTTTCGAATCTGACGAAAAACTGATAGTGAATTGTAACATTCAGGGCCACCTAATGGCGATGGATCACTCAAATTGCGTCCCGATTCAATACATCGTCCTCCAGCCGACTTGTCTCCATGGGTCTATTGCTGCCTCGGGCACCATATGGCCGTTCTGCTGTGAGTCAAACATTTTCGAATCGGACGAAAAACTGATAGTGAATTGTAACGTTCAGGGCCACATAATGATGATGGATCACTCAAATTGCGTCCCGATTCAATACATCGTCCTCCAGCAGACTTGTCTCCATGGGTCTATTGCTTCCTCGGGCACCTTATGGCCGTTCTGCTGTGAGTCAAAGATTTTCGAATCGGACGAAAAACTGATAGTGAATTGTAACATTCAGGGCCACCTAATGACGATGGAACCACACAAATTGCGTCCCGATTCAATACATCGTCCTCCAGCCGACTTGACTCCATGGGTCTTTTGCTGCCTCGGGCACCTTATGGCCGTTCTGCTGTGAGTCTAGATTATCGAATCAAACGAAAAAGTGATAGTGAATTATAACGTTCAGGGCCTCCTAATGACGATGGAACACTCAAATTGCGTCCCGATTCAATACATCGTCCTCCAGCAGACTTGTCTCCATGGGTCTATTGCTGCCTCGGGCACCTTATGGCCGTTCTGCTGTGACTCAAAGATTGTCGAATCGGACGAAAAACTGATAGTGAATTATAACGTTCAGGGCCTCCTAATGACGATGGAACACTCAAATTGCGTCCCGATTCAATACATCGTCCTCCAGCAGACTTGTCTCCATGGGTCTATTGTTGCCTCGGGCAGCTTATGGCCGTTCTGCTGTGAGTCAAAGATTTTCGAATCGGATGAAAAACTGATAGTGAATTGTAACATTCAGGGCCACCTAATGACGATGGAACCACACAAATTGCGTCCCGATTCAATACATCGTCCTCCAGCCGACTTGACTCAATGTGTCTATTGCTGCCTCGGGCACCTTATGGTCGTTCTCCCGTGAGTCTAGATTTTCGAATGGGACGAAAAACTGATAGTGAATTGTAACGTTCAGGGCCACCTAATGACGATGGAACACTCAAATTGCGTCCCGATTCAATACATCGTCCTCCAGCAGACTTGTCTCCATGGGTCTATTGCTGCCTCGGGCACCTTATGGCCGTTCTGCTGTGAGTCAAAGATTTTCGAATCGGACGAAAAACTGATACTGAATTGTAACGGTCAGGGCCACCTAATGACGATGGATCACTCAAATTGCGTCCCGATTCAATACATCGTCCTCCAGCAGACTTGTCTTCACGGGTCTATTGCTGCCTCGGGCACCTTATGGCCGTTCTGCTGTGACTCAAAGATTGTCGAATCGGACGAAAAACTGATAGTGAATTATAACGTTCAGGGCCACCTAATAACGACTGATCACTCAAATTGCGTCCCGATGCAATACATCGTCCTCCAGCAGACTTGTCCCCATGGGTCTATTGCTGCCTCGGGCACCTTATGGTCGTTCTCCCGTGAGTCTAGATTTTCAAATCGGACGAAAAACTGATAGTGAATTGTAACGTTCAGGGCCTCCTAATGACGATGGAACACTCAAATTGCGTCCCGATTCAATACCTCGTGCTCCAGCAGACTTGTCTCCATGCGTCTATTGCTGCCTCGGGCACCTTATGGCCGTTCTGCTGTGAGTCAAAGATTTTCGAATCGGACGAAAAACTGATAGTGAATTGTAACATTCAGGGCCACCTAATGACGATGGACCACACAAATTGCGTGACGATTCAATACCTCGTCCTCCAGTTGACTTGTCTCCATGGGTCTATTGCTGCCTCGGGCACCTTATGGCCGTTCTGCTGTGAGTCAAAGATTTTCGTATCTGACGAAAAACTGATAGTGAATTGTAACTTTCAGGGCCACCTAATGACGATGGATCACTCAAATTGCGTCCCGATTCAATACATCGTCCTCCAGCCGACTTGTCTCCATGGGTCTATTGCTGCCTCGGGCACCTTATGGCCGTTCTGCTGTGAGTCAAAGATTTTCGAATCGGACGAAAAACTGATAGTGAATTGTAACGTTCAGGGCCTCCTAATGACGATGGAACACTCAAATTGCGTCCCGATTCAATACCTCGTGCTCCAGCAGACTTGTCTCCAAGGGTCTATTGCTGCCTCGGGAACCTTATGGCCATTCTGCTGTGTGTCAAAGATTTTCGAATCGGACGAAAAACTGATAGTGAATTGTAACGTTCAGGGCCACCTAATGACGATGGATCCCTCAAATTGCGTCCCGATTCAATACATCGTCCACCAGCAGACTTGTCTCCATGGGTCTATTGCTGCCTCGGGCACCTTATGGTCGTTCTCCCGTGAGTCTAGATTATCGAATGGGACGAAAAACTGAAAGTTAATTGTAACACTCAGGGCCTCCTAATGACGATGGAATACTCAAACTGCGTCCCGATTCAATACATCGTCCTCCACCATACTTGTCTTCACGGGTCTATTGCTGCCTCGGGCACCTTATGGCCGTTCTGCTGTGAGTCTAGATTATCGAATGGGACGAAAAACTGATAGTGAATTGTAACGTTGAGGGCCACCTAATGACGATGGATCACTCAAATTGCGTCCCGATTCAATACATCGTCCTCCAGCAGACATGTCTCCATGGGTCTATTGCTGCCTTTTGCACCTTATGGCCGTTCTGCTGTGAGTCAAAGATTTTCGAATCGGACGAAAAACTGATAGTGAATTGTAACTTTCAGGGCCACCTAATGACGATGAATCACTCAAATTGCGTCCCGATTCATTACATCGTCCTCCAGCAGACTTGTCTCCATGGGTCTATTGCTGCCTCGGGCACCCTATGACCGTTCTGCTGTGAGTCAAAGATTTTCGAATCGGACGAAAAACTGATAGTGAATTGTAACGTTCAGGGCCTCCTAATGACGATGGAACACTCAAATTGCGTCCCGATTCAATACCTCGTGCTCCAGCAGACTTGTCTTCATGGGTCTATTGCTGCCTCGGGCACCTTATGGCCGTTCTGCTGTGAGTCAAAGATTTTCGAATCGGACGAAAAACTGATAGTGAATTGCAACTTTCAGGGCCACCTAATGACGATGGATCTCTCAAATTGCGTCCCGATTCAATACATCGTCCTCCAGCCGACTTGTCTCCATGGGTCTATTGCTGCCTCGGGCACCTTATGGCCGTTCTGCTGTGAGTCAAAGATTTTCGAATCGGACGAAAAACTGATAGTGAATTATAACGTTCAGGGCCTCCTAATGACGATGGAACACTACAAATTGCGTCCCGATTCAATACCTCGTGCTCCAGCAGACTTGTCTCCAAGGTTCTATTGCTGCCTCGGGCACCTTATGGCCGTTCTGCTGTGAGTCAAAGAATTTCGAATCTGACGAAAAACTGATAGTAACATTCAGGGCCACCTAATGACGATGGATCATTCAAATTGCGTCCCGATTCAATACATCGTCCTCCAGCAGACTTGTCTTCACGGGTCTATTGCTGCCTCGGGCACCTTATGGCCGTTCTGGCGTGAGTCAAAGATTTTCGAATCTGACGAAAAACTGATAGTGAATTGTAACATTCAGGGCCACCTAATGACGATGGATCACTCAAATTGCGTCCCGATACAATACATCGTCCTCCAGCCGACTTGTCTCCATGGGTCTATTGCTGCCTCGGGCACCTTATGGCCGTTCTGCTGTGAGTCAAAGATTTTCGAATCGGACAAAAACTGATAGTGAATTGTAACGTTCAGGGCCTCCTAATGACGATGGAACACTCAAATTGCGCCCCGATTCAATACCTCGTGCTCCATCAGACTTGTCTCCAAGGATCTATTGCTGCCTCGGGCACCTTATGGCCGTTCTGCTGTGAGTCAAAGATTTTCGAATCGGACGAAAAACTGATAGTGAATTGTAACGTTCAGCGCCACCTAATAACGATGGATCACTCAAATTGCGTCCCGATTCAATACATCGTCCACCAGCAGACTTGTCTCCATGGGTCTATTGCTGCCTCGGGCACCTTATGGTCGTTCTCCCGTGAGTCTAGATTATCGAATGGGACGAAAAACTGAAAGTTAATTGTAACATTCATGGCCTCCTAATGACGATGGAACACTCAAATTGCGTCCCGATTCAATACATCGTCCTCCAGCAGACTTGTCTCCATGGGTGTATTGCTGCCTCGGGCACCTTATGGCCGTTCTGCTGTGTCAAAGATTTTCGAATCGGACGAAAAACTGATAGTGAATTGTAACATTCGGGGCCACCTAATGTCGATGGATCATTCAACTTGCGTCCCGATTCAATACATCGTCCTCCAGCCGACTTGAATCCATGGGTCTATTGCTGCCTCGGACACCTTATGGTCGATCTGCTGTGAGTCTAGATTATCGAATGGTACGAAAAACTGATAGTGAATTGTAACGTTCAGGGCCACCTAATGACGATGGATCACTCAAATTGCGTCCCGGTTCAATACATTGTCCTCCAGCAGACTTGTCTCCATGGGTCTATTGCTGCCTTGGGCACCTTATGGCCGTTCTGCTGTGAGTCAAAGATTTTCGAATCGGATGAAAAACTGATAGTGAATTGTAACATTCAGGGCCACCTAATGACGATGGAACCACACAAATTGCGTCCCGATTCAATACATCGTCCTCCAGCCGACTTGACTCCATGGGTCTATTGCTGCCTCGGGCACCTTATGGTCGTTCTCCCGTGAGTCTAGATTTTCGAATCGGACGAAAAACTGATAGTGAATTGTAAAGTTCAGGGCCTCATAATGACGATGGAACACTCAAATTGCGTCCCGATTCAATACCTCGTGCTCCAGCAGACTTGTCTCCATGGGTCTATTGCTGCCTCGGGCACCTTATGGCCGTTCTGCTGTGAGTCAAAGATTTTCGAATCGGACGAAAAACTGATAGTGAATTGTAACATTCAGGGCCACCTAATGACGATGGACCACACAAATTGCGTCCCGATTCAATACATCGTCCTCCAGCAGACTTGTCTCCATGGGTGTATTGCTGCCTCGGGCACCTTATGGCCGTTCTGCTGTGTCAAAGATTTTCGAATCGGACGAAAAACTGATAGTGAATTGTAACATTCGGGGCCACCTAATGTCGATGGATCATTCAACTTGCGTCCCGATTCAATACATCGTCCTCCAGCCGACTTGAATCCATGGGTCTATTGCTGCCTCGGACACCTTATGGTCGATCCGCTGTGAGTCTAGATTATCGAATGGTACGAAAAACTGATAGTGAATTGTAAAGTTCAGGGCCACCTAATGACGATGGATCACTCAAATTGCGTCCCGGTTCAATACATTGTCCTCCAGCAGACTTGTCTCCATGGGTCTATTGCTGCCTTGGGCACCTTATGGCCATTCTGCTGAGAGTCAAAGATTTTCGAATCGGACGAAACACTGATAGTGAATTGTAACGTTCAGGGCCACCTAATGACGATGAATCACTCAAATAGCGTCCCGACTCAATACATCGTCCTCCAGCAGACTTGTCTCCATGGGTCTATTGCTGCCTCGGGCACCCTATGGCCGTTCCGCTGTGAGTCAAAGATTTTCGAATCGGACGAAAAACTGATAGTGAATTGTAACGTTCAGGGCCTCCTAATGACGATGGAACACTCAAATTGCGTCCCGATTCAATACCTCGTGCTCCAGCAGACTTGTCTCCATGGGTCTATTGCTGCCTCGGGCACCTTATGGCCGTTCTGCTGTGAGTCAAAGATTTTCGAATCTGACGAAAAACTAATAGTGAATTGTAACGTTCACGGCCTCCTAATGACGATGGAACACTCAAATTGCGTCCCGATTCAATACCTCGTGCTCCAGCAGACTTGTCTCCATGGGTCTATTGCTGCCTCGGGCACCCTATGGTCGTTCTCCCGTGAGTCTAGATTATCGAATGGGACGAAAAACTGAAAGTTAATTGTAACATTCAGGGCCTCCTAATGACGATGGAACACTCAAATTGCGTCCCGATTCAATTCATCGTCCTTCAGCAGACTTGTCTCCATGGGTCTATTGCTGCCTCGGGCACCTTATGGCCGTTCTGCTGTGAGTCAAAGATTTTCGAATCGGACGAAAAACTGATACTGAATTGTAACGGTCAGGGCTTCCTAATGACGATGGATCACTCAAATTGCGTCCCGATTCAATACATCGTCCTCCAGCAGACTTGTCTTCACGGGTCTATTGCTGCCTCGGGCACCTTATGGCCGTTCTGCTGTGAGTCAAAGATTTTCGAATCTGACGAAAAACTGATAGTGAATTGTAACGTTCACGGCCTCCTAATGACGATGGAACACTCAAATTGCGTCCCGATTCAATACATCGTCCTCCAGCAGACTTGTCTCCATGGGTCTATTGCTGCCTCGGGCACCTTATGGCCGTTCTGCTGTGAGTCAAAGAATTTCGAATCTGACGAAAAACTGATAGTAACATTCAGGGCCACCTAATGACGATGGATCATTCAAATTGCGTCCCGATTCAATACATCGTCCTCCAGCAGACTTGTCTTCACGGGTCTATTGCTGCCTCGGGCACCTTATGGCCGTTCTGGCGTGAGTCAAAGATTTTCGAATCTGACGAAAAACTGATAGTGAATTGTAACATTCAGGGCCACCTAATGACGATGGATCACTCAAATTGCGTCCCGATACAATACATCGTCCTCCAGCCGACTTGTCTCCATGGGTCTATTGCTGCCTCGGGCACCTTATGGCCGTTCTGCTGTGAGTCAAAGATTTTCGAATCGGACAAAAACTGATAGTGAATTGTAACGTTCAGGGCCTCCTAATGACGATGGAACACTCAAATTGCGCCCCGATTCAATACCTCGTGCTCCATCAGACTTGTCTCCAAGGATCTATTGCTGCCTCGGGCACCTTATGGCCGTTCTGCTGTGAGTCAAAGATTTTCGAATCGGACGAAAAACTGATAGTGAATTGTAACGTTCAGCGCCACCTAATAACGATGGATCACTCAAATTGCGTCCCGATTCAATACATCGTCCACCAGCAGACTTGTCTCCATGGGTCTATTGCTGCCTCGGGCACCTTATGGTCGTTCTCCCGTGAGTCTAGATTATCGAATGGGACGAAAAACTGAAAGTTAATTGTAACATTCATGGCCTCCTAATGACGATGGAACACTCAAATTGCGTCCCGATTCAATACATCGTCCTCCAGCAGACTTGTCTCCATGGGTGTATTGCTGCCTCGGGCACCTTATGGCCGTTCTGCTGTGTCAAAGATTTTCGAATCGGACGAAAAACTGATAGTGAATTGTAACATTCGGGGCCACCTAATGTCGATGGATCATTCAACTTGCGTCCCGATTCAATACATCGTCCTCCAGCCGACTTGAATCCATGGGTCTATTGCTGCCTCGGACACCTTATGGTCGATCTGCTGTGAGTCTAGATTATCGAATGGTACGAAAAACTGATAGTGAATTGTAACGTTCAGGGCCACCTAATGACGATGGATCACTCAAATTGCGTCCCGGTTCAATACATTGTCCTCCAGCAGACTTGTCTCCATGGGTCTATTGCTGCCTTGGGCACCTTATGGCCGTTCTGCTGTGAGTCAAAGATTTTCGAATCGGATGAAAAACTGATAGTGAATTGTAACATTCAGGGCCACCTAATGACGATGGAACCACACAAATTGCGTCCCGATTCAATACATCGTCCTCCAGCCGACTTGACTCCATGGGTCTATTGCTGCCTCGGGCACCTTATGGTCGTTCTCCCGTGAGTCTAGATTTTCGAATCGGACGAAAAACTGATAGTGAATTGTAAAGTTCAGGGCCTCATAATGACGATGGAACACTCAAATTGCGTCCCGATTCAATACCTCGTGCTCCAGCAGACTTGTCTCCATGGGTCTATTGCTGCCTCGGGCACCTTATGGCCGTTCTGCTGTGAGTCAAAGATTTTCGAATCGGACGAAAAACTGATAGTGAATTGTAACATTCAGGGCCACCTAATGACGATGGACCACACAAATTGCGTCCCGATTCAATACATCGTCCTCCAGCAGACTTGTCTCCATGGGTGTATTGCTGCCTCGGGCACCTTATGGCCGTTCTGCTGTGTCAAAGATTTTCGAATCGGACGAAAAACTGATAGTGAATTGTAACATTCGGGGCCACCTAATGTCGATGGATCATTCAACTTGCGTCCCGATTCAATACATCGTCCTCCAGCCGACTTGAATCCATGGGTCTATTGCTGCCTCGGACACCTTATGGTCGATCCGCTGTGAGTCTAGATTATCGAATGGTACGAAAAACTGATAGTGAATTGTAAAGTTCAGGGCCACCTAATGACGATGGATCACTCAAATTGCGTCCCGGTTCAATACATTGTCCTCCAGCAGACTTGTCTCCATGGGTCTATTGCTGCCTTGGGCACCTTATGGCCATTCTGCTGAGAGTCAAAGATTTTCGAATCGGACGAAACACTGATAGTGAATTGTAACGTTCAGGGCCACCTAATGACGATGAATCACTCAAATAGCGTCCCGACTCAATACATCGTCCTCCAGCAGACTTGTCTCCATGGGTCTATTGCTGCCTCGGGCACCCTATGGCCGTTCCGCTGTGAGTCAAAGATTTTCGAATCGGACGAAAAACTGATAGTGAATTGTAACGTTCAGGGCCTCCTAATGACGATGGAACACTCAAATTGCGTCCCGATTCAATACCTCGTGCTCCAGCAGACTTGTCTCCATGGGTCTATTGCTGCCTCGGGCACCTTATGGCCGTTCTGCTGTGAGTCAAAGATTTTCGAATCTGACGAAAAACTAATAGTGAATTGTAACGTTCACGGCCTCCTAATGACGATGGAACACTCAAATTGCGTCCCGATTCAATACCTCGTGCTCCAGCAGACTTGTCTCCATGGGTCTATTGCTGCCTCGGGCACCCTATGGTCGTTCTCCCGTGAGTCTAGATTATCGAATGGGACGAAAAACTGAAAGTTAATTGTAACATTCAGGGCCTCCTAATGACGATGGAACACTCAAATTGCGTCCCGATTCAATACATCGTCCTTCAGCAGACTTGTCTCCATGGGTCTATTGCTGCCTCGGGCACCTTATGGCCGTTCTGCTGTGAGTCAAAGATTTTCGAATCGGACGAAAAACTGATACTGAATTGTAACGGTCAGGGCTTCCTAATGACGATGGATCACTCAAATTGCGTCCCGATTCAATACATCGTCCTCCAGCAGACTTGTCTTCACGGGTCTATTGCTGCCTCGGGCACCTTATGGCCGTTCTGCTGTGTCAAAGATTTTCGAATCGGACGAAAAACTGATAGTGAATTGTAACATTCGGGGCCACCTAATGTCGATGGATCATTCAACTTGCGTCCCGATTCAATACATCGTCCTCCAGCCGACTTGAATCCATGGGTCTATTGCTGCCTCGGACACCTTATGGTCGATCCGCTGTGAGTCTAGATTATCGAATGGTACGAAAAACTGATAGTGAATTGTAAAGTTCAGGGCCACCTAATGACGATGGATCACTCAAATTGCGTCCCGGTTCAATACATTGTCCTCCAGCAGACTTGTCTCCATGGGTCTATTGCTGCCTTGGGCACCTTATGGCCATTCTGCTGAGAGTCAAAGATTTTCGAATCGGACGAAACACTGATAGTGAATTGTAACGTTCAGGGCCACCTAATGACGATGAATCACTCAAATAGCGTCCCGACTCAATACATCGTCCTCCAGCAGACTTGTCTCCATGGGTCTATTGCTGCCTCGGGCACCCTATGGCCGTTCCGCTGTGAGTCAAAGATTTTCGAATCGGACGAAAAACTGATAGTGAATTGTAACGTTCAGGGCCTCCTAATGACGATGGAACACTCAAATTGCGTCCCGATTCAATACCTCGTGCTCCAGCAGACTTGTCTCCATGGGTCTATTGCTGCCTCGGGCACCTTATGGCCGTTCTGCTGTGAGTCAAAGATTTTCGAATCTGACGAAAAACTAATAGTGAATTGTAACGTTCACGGCCTCCTAATGACGATGGAACACTCAAATTGCGTCCCGATTCAATACCTCGTGCTCCAGCAGACTTGTCTCCATGGGTCTATTGCTGCCTCGGGCACCCTATGGTCGTTCTCCCGTGAGTCTAGATTATCGAATGGGACGAAAAACTGAAAGTTAATTGTAACATTCAGGGCCTCCTAATGACGATGGAACACTCAAATTGCGTCCCGATTCAATACATCGTCCTTCAGCAGACTTGTCTCCATGGGTCTATTGCTGCCTCGGGCACCTTATGGCCGTTCTGCTGTGAGTCAAAGATTTTCGAATCGGACGAAAAACTGATACTGAATTGTAACGGTCAGGGCTTCCTAATGACGATGGATCACTCAAATTGCGTCCCGATTCAATACATCGTCCTCCAGCAGACTTGTCTTCACGGGTCTATTGCTGCCTCGGGCACCTTATGGCCGTTCTGCTGTGAGTCAAAGATTTTCGAATCTGACGAAAAACTGATAGTGAATTGTAACGTTCACGGCCTCCTAATGACGATGGAACACTCAAATTGCGTCCCGATTCAATACATCGTCCTCCAGCAGACTTGTCTCCATGGGTCTATTGCTGCCTCGGGCACCTTATGGCCGTTCTGCTGTGAGTCAAAGATTTTCGAATCTGACGAAAAACTGATAGTAGCATTCAGGGCCACCTAATGACGATGGATCATTCAAATTGCGTCCCGATTCAATACCTCGTGCTCCAGCAGACTTGTCTCCATGGGTCTATTGCTGCCTCGGGCACCCTATGGTCGTTCTCCCGTGAGTCTAGATTATCGAATGGGACGAAAAACTGAAAGTTAATTGTAACATTCAGGGCCTCCTAATGACGATGGAACACTCAAATTGCGTCCCGATTCAATACATCGTCCTTCAGCAGACTTGTCTCCATGGGTCTATTGCTGCCTCGGGCACCTTATGGCCGTTCTGCTGTGAGTCAAAGATTTTCGAATCGGACGAAAAACTGATACTGAATTGTAACGGTCAGGGCTTCCTAATGACGATGGATCACTCAAATTGCGTCCCGATTCAATACATCGTCCTCCAGCAGACTTGTCTTCACGGGTCTATTGCTGCCTCGGGCACCTTATGGCCGTTCTGCTGTGAGTCAAAGATTTTCGAATCTGACGAAAAACTGATAGTGAATTGTAACGTTCACGGCCTCCTAATGACGACGGAACACTCAAATTGCGTCCCGATTCAATACATCGTCCTCCAGCAGACTTGTCTCCATGGGTCTATTGCTGCCTCGGGCACCTTATGGCCGTTCTGCTGTGAGTCAAAGATTTTCGAATCTGACGAAAAACTGATAGTAGCATTCAGGGCCACCTAATGACGATGGATCATTCAAATTGCGTCCCGATTCAATACATCGTCCTCCAGCAGACTTGTCTTCACGGGTCTATTGCTGCCGCGGGCACCTTATGGCCGTTCTGGCGTGAGTCAAAGATTTTCGAATCTGACGAAAAACTGATAGTGAATTGTAACATTCAGGGCCACCTAATGACGATGGATCACTCAAATTGCGTCCCGATACAATACAACGTCCTCCAACCGACTTGTCCTTATGGGTCTATTGCTGCCTCGGGCACCTTATGGCCGTTCTGCTGTGACTCAAAGATAGTCGAATCGGACGAAAAACTGATAGTGAATTGTAACGTTCAGGGCCTCCTAATGACGATGGAACACTCAAATTGCGCCCCGATTCAATACCTCGTGCTCCAGCAGACTTGTCTCCAAGGGTCTATTGCTGCCTCGGCCGTTCTGCTGTGAGTCAAAGATTTTCGAATCGGACGAAAAACTGATAGTGAATAGTAACATTCAGGGCCACCTAATGTCGATGGATCACACAAATTGCGTCCCGATTCAATACATCGTCCTCCAGCCGACTTGAATCCATTGGTTTATTGCTGCCTCGGGCACCTTATGGCCGTTCTGCTGTGAGTCAAAGATTTTCGAATCGGACGAAAAACTGATAGTGAATTGTAACATTCAGGGCCACCTAATGACGACGGACCACACAAATTGCGTCCCGATTCAATACCTCGTCCTCCAGCCGACTTGACTCCATGGGTCTATTTTTGCCTCGGGCACCTTATGGCAGTTCTGCTGTGGGTCAAAGATTTTCGAATCGGACGAAGAACTGATAGTGAATTGTAACGTTCAGGGCCACCTAATGACGATGGATCACTCAAATTGCGTCCCGATTCAATACATCGTCCTCCAGCAGACTTGTCTCCATGGGTCTATTGCTGCCTCGGGCACCTTATGGTCGTTCTCCAGTGTGTCTAGATTTTCGAATCGGACGAAAAACTGATAGTGAATTGTAACGTTCAGGGCCTCCTAATGAGGATGGAACACTCAAATTGCGTCCCGATTCAATACCTCGTGCTCCAGCAGACTTGTCTCCATGGGTCTATTGCTGCCTCGGGCACCTTATGGCCGTTCAGCTGTGACTCAAAGATTTTCGAATCTGACGAAAAACTGATAGTGAATTGTAACATTCAGGGCCACCTAATAACGATGGATCACTCAATTTGCATCCCGATTCAATACATAGTCCTACAGCAGACTTGTCTCCATGGGTCTATTGCTGCCTCAGACACCTTATGGCCGGTCTGCTGTGAGTCAAAGATTTTCGGATCGGACGAAAAACTGATAGTGAATTGTAACATTCAGGGCCACCTAATGACGATGGATCACTCAAATTGCGTCCCGATTCAATACATCGTCCTCCAGCCGACTTGTCTCCATGGGTCTATTGCTGCCTCGGGCACGTTATGGCCGTTCTGTTGTGAGTCAAAGATTTTCGAATCGGACGAAAAACTGATAGTGAATTATAACGTTCAGGGCCTCCTAATGACGATGGAACACTCAAATTGCGTCCCGATTCAATACATCGTCCTCCAGCAGACTTGTCTCCATGGGTCTATTGCTGCCTCGGGCACCTTAAGGCCGTTCTGCTGTGACTCAAAGATTGTCGAATCGGACGAAAACCTGATAGTGAATTATAACGAACAGGGCCTCCTAATGACGATGGAACACTCAAATTGCGTCCCGATTCAATACATCGTCCTCCAGCAGACTTGTCTCCATGGGCCTATTGTTGCCTCGGGCACCTTATGGCCGTTCTGCTGTGAGTCAAAGATTTTCGAATCGGATGAAAAACTGATAGTGAATTGTAACATTCAGGGCCACCTAATGACGATGGAACCACACAAATTGCGTCCCGATTCAATACATCGTCCTCCAGCAGACTTGACTCCATGGGTCTATTGCTGCCTCGGGCACCTTATGGTCGTTCTCCCGTGAGTCTAGATTTTCGAATGGGACGAAAAACTGATAGTGAATTGTAACGTTCAGGGCCACCTAATGACGATGGATCACTCAAATTGCGTCCCGATGCAATACATCGTCCTCCAGCAGACTTGTCTCCATGGGTCTATTGCTGCCTCGGGCACCTTATGGTCGTTCTCCCGTGAGTCTAGATTTTCGAATCGGACGAAAAACTGATAGTGAATTGTAACATTCAGGGCCTCCTAATGAGGATGGAACACTCAAATTGCGTCCCGATTCAATACCACGTGCTCCAGCAGACTTGTCTCCATGGGTCTATTGCTGCCTCGGGCACCTTATGGCCGTTCAGCTGTGACTCAAAGATTTTCGAATCTGACGAAAAACTGATAGTGAATTGTAACATTCAGGGCCACCTAATAACGATGGATCACTCAATTTGCATCCCGATTCAATACATAGTCCTACAGCAGACTTGTCTCCATGGGTCTATTGCTGCCTCGGGCACCTTATGGCCGGTCTGCTGTGAGTCAAAGATTTTCGGATCGGACGAAAAACTGATAGTGAATTGTAACATTCAGGGCCACCTAATGACGATGGATCACTCAAATTGCGTCCCGATCCAATACATCGTCCTCCAGCCGACTTGTCTCCATGGGTCTATTGCTGCCTCGGGCACGTTATGGCCGTTGTGTTGTGAGTCAAAGATCTTCGAATCGGACGAAAAACTGATAGTGAATTATACCGTTCAGGGCCTCCTAATGACGATGGAACACTCAAATTGCGTCCCGATTCAATACATCGTCCTCCTGCAGACTTGTCTCCATGGGTCTATTGCTGCCTCGGGCACCTTATGGCCGTTCTGCTGTGACTCAAAGATTGTCGAATCGGACGAAAACCTGATAGTGAATTATAACGTTCAGGGCCTCCTAATGACGATGGAACACTCAAATTGCGTCCCGATTCAATACATCGTCCTCCAGCAGACTTGTCTCCATGGGTCTATTGTTGCCTCGGGCACCTTATGGCCGTTCTGCTGTGAGTCAAAAATTTTCGAATCGGATGAAAAACTGATAGTGAATTGTAACATTCAGGGCCACCTAATGACGATGGAACCACACAAATTGCGTCCCGATTCAATACATCGTCCTCCAGCCGACTTGACTCCATGGGTCTATTGCTGCCTCGGGCACCTTATGGTCGTTCTCCCGTGAGTCTAGATTTTCGAATCGGACGAAAAACTGATAGTGAATTGTAAAGTTCAGGGCCTCCTAATGACGATGGAACACTCAAATTGCGTCCCGATTCAATACCTCGTGCTCCAGCAGACTTGTCTCCATGGGTCTATTGCTGCCTCGGGCACCTTATGGCCGTTCTGCTGTGAGTCAAAGATTTTCGAATCGGACGAAAAACTGATAGTGAATTGTAACATTCAGGGCCACCTAATGACGATGGACCACACAAATTGCGTCCCGATTCAATACCTCGTCCTCCAGTTGACTTGTCTCCATGGGTCTATTGCTGCCTCGGGCACCTTATGGCCGTTCTGCTGTGAGTCAAAGATTTTCGTATCTGACGAAAAACTGATAGTGAATTGTAACTTTCAGGGCCACCTAATGACGATGGATCACTCAAATTGCGTCCCGATTCAATACATCGTCCTCCAGCCGACTTGTCTCCATGGGTCTATTGCTGCCTCGGGCACCTTATGGCCGTTCTGCTGTGAGTCAAAGATTTTCGAATCGGACGAAAAACTGATAGTGAATTGTAACGTTCAGGGCCTCCTAATGACGATGAAACACTCAAATTGCGTCCCGATTCAATACCTCGTGCTCCAGCAGACTTGTCTCCAAGGGTCTATTGCTGCCTCGGGCACCTTATGGCCGTTCTGCTGTGAGTCAAAGATTTTCGAATCGGACGAAAAACTGATAGTGAATTGTAACGTTCAGGGCCACCTAATGACGATGGATCCCTCAAATTGCGTCCCGATTCAATACATCGTCCACCAGCAGACTTGTCTCCATGGGTCTATTGCTGCCTCGGGCACTTTATGGTCGTTCTCCCGTGAGTCTAGATTATCGAATGGGACGAAAAACTGAAAGTTAATTGTAACATTCAGGGCCTCCTAATGACGATGGAACACTCAAATTGCGTCCCGATTCAATACATCGTCCTCCAGCAGACTTGTCTCCATGGGTCTATTGCTGCCTCGGGCACCTTATGGCCGTTCTGCTGTGAGTCAAAGATTTTCGAATCGGACGAAAAACTGATAGTGAATTGCAACTTTCAGGGCCACCTAATGACGATGGATCTCTCAAATTGCGTCCCGATTCAAAACATCGTCCTCCAGCCGACTTGTCTCCATGGGTCTATTGCTGCCTCGGGCACCTTATGGCCGTTCTGCTGTGAGTCAAAGAATTTCGAATCTGACGAAAAACTGATAGTAACATTCAGGGCCACCTAATGACGATGGATCATTCAAATTGCGTCCCGATTCAATACATCGTCCTCCAGCAGACTTGTCTTCACGGGTCTATTGCTACCTCGGGCACCTTATGGCCGTTCTGGCGTGAGTCAAAGATTTTCGAATCTGACGAAAAACTGATAGTGAATTGTAACATTCAGGGCCACCTAATGACGATGGATCACTCAAATTGCGTCCCGATACAATACATCGTCCTCCAGCCGACTTGTCTCCATGGGTCTATTGCTGCCTCGGGCACCTTATGGCCGTTCTGCTGTGAGTCAAAGATTTTCGAATCGGACAAAAACTGATAGTGAATTGTAACGTTCAGGGCCTCCTAATGACGATGGAACACTCAAATTGCGCCCCGATTCAATACCTCGTGCTCCATCAGACTTGTCTCCAAGGATCTATTGCTGCCTCGGGCACCTTATGGCCGTTCTGTTGTGAGTCAAAGATTTTCGAATCGGACGAAAAACTGATAGTGAATTGTAACGTTCAGCGCCACCTAATAACGATGGATTACTCAAATTGCGTCCCGATTCAATACATCGTCCACCAGCAGACTTGTCTCCATGGGTCTATTGCTGCCTCGGGCACCTTATGGTCGTTCTCCCGTGAGTCTAGATTATCGAATGGGACGAAAAACTGAAAGTTAATTGTAACATTCATGGCCTCCTAATGACGATGGAACACTCGAATTGCGTCCCGATTCAATACATCGTCCTCCAGCAGACTTGTCTCCATGGGTGTATTGCTGCCTCGGGCACCTTATGGCCGTTCTGCTGTGAGTCAAAGATTTTCGAATCGGACGAAAAACTGATAGTGAATTGCAACATTCGGGGCCACCTAATGTCGATGGATCATTCAAATTGCGTCCCGATTCAATACATCGTCCTCCAGCCGACTTGAATCCATGGGTCTATTGCTGCCTCGGACACCTTATGGCCGTTCTGCTGTGAGTCTAGATTATCGAATGGGACGAAAAACTGATAGTGAATTGTAACGTTCAGGGCCACCTAATGACGATGGATCACTCAAATTGCGTCCCGGTTGAATACATTGTCCTCCAGCAGACTTGTCTCCATGGGTCTATTGCTGCCTTGGGCACCTTACGGCCATTCTGCTGAGAGTCAAAGATTTTCGAATCGGACGAAAAACTGATAGTGAATTGTAACGTTCAGGGCCACCTAATGACGATGAATCACTCAAATAGCGTCCCGATTCAATACATCGTCCTCCAGCAGACTTGTCTCCATGGGTCTATTGCTGCCTCGGGCACCCTATGGCCGTTCCGCTGTGAGTCAAAGATTTTCGAATCGGACGAAAAACTGATAGTGAATTGTAACGTTCAGGGCCTCCTAATGACGATGGAACACTCAAATTGCGTCCCGATTCAATACCTCGTGCTCCAGCAGACTTGTCTCCATGGGTCTATTGCTGCCTCGGGCACCTTATGGCCGTTCTGCTGTGAGTCAAAGATTTTCGAATCTGACGAAAAACTAATAGTGAATTGTAACGTTCACGGCCTCCTAATGACGATGGAACACTCAAATTGCGTCCCGATTCAATACCTCGTGCTCCAGCAGATTTGTCTCCATGGGTCTATTGATGCCTCGGGCACCCTATGGTCGTTCTCCCGTGAGTCTAGATTATCGAATGGGACGAAAAACTGAAAGTTAATTGTAACATTCAGGGCCTCCTAATGACGATGGAACACTCAAATTGCGTCCCGATTCAATACATCGTCCTCCAGCAGACTTGTCTCCATGGGTCTATTGCTGCCTCGGGCACCTTATGGCCGTTCTGCTGTGAGTCAAAGATTTTCGAATCGGACGAAAAACTGATAGTGAATTGTAACATTCAGGGCCACCTAATGAGGATGGAACCACACAAATTGCGTCCCGATTCAATACATCGTCCTCCAGCCGACTTGACTCCATGGGTCTTTTGCTGCCTCGGGCACCTTATGGCCGTTCTGCTGTGAGTCTAGATTATCGAATGGGACGAAAAACTGATAGTGAATTGTTACGTTCAGGGCCACCTAATGACGATGGATCACTCAAATTGCGTCCCGATGCAATACATCGTCCTCCAGCAGACTTGTCTCCATGGGTCTATTGCTGCCTCGGGCACCTTATGGTCGGTCTGCTGTGAGTCAAAGATTTTCGGATCGGACGAAAAACTGATAGTGAATTGTAACATTCAGGGCCACCTAATGACGATGGATCACTCAAATTGCGTCCCGATTCAATACATCGTCCTCCAGCCGACTTGTCTCCATGGGTCTATTGCTGCCTCGGGCACCTTATGGCCGTTCTGTTGTGAGTCAAAGATTTTCGAATCGGACGAAAAACTGATAGTGAATTATAACGTTCAGGGCCTCCTAATGACGATGGAACACTCAAATTGCGTCCCGATTCAATACATCGTCCTCCAGCAGACTTGTCTCCATGGGTCTATTGCTGCCTCGGGCACCTTATGGCCGTTCTGCTGTGACTCAAAGATTGTCGAATCGGACGAAAACCTGATAGTGAATTATAACGTTCAGGGCCTCCTAATGACGATGGAACACTCAAATTGCGTCCCGATTCAATACATCGTCCTCCAGCAGACTTGTCTCCATGGGTCTATTGCTGCCTCGGGCACCTTATGGCCGTTCTGCTGTGAGTCAAAGATTTTCGAATCGGACGAAAAACTGATAGTGAATTGTAACATTCAGGGCCACCTAATGACGATGGAACCACACAAATTGCGTCCCGATTCAATACATCGTCCTCCAGCCGACTTGACTCCATGGGTCTTTTGCTGCCTCGGGCACCTTATGGCCGTTCTGCTGTGAGTCTAGATTACCGAATGGGACGAAAAACTGATAGTGAATTGTAACGTTCAGGGCCACCTAATGACGATGGATCACTCAAATTGCGTCCCGATGCAATACATCGTCCTCCAGCAGACTTGTCTCCATGGGTCTATTGCTGCCTCGGGCAACTTATGGTCGTTCTCCCGTGAGTCTAGATTTTCGAATCGGACGAAAAACTGATAGTGAATTGTAACGTTCAGGGCCTCCTAATGAGGATGGAACACTCAAATTGCGTCCCGATTCAATACCTCGTGCTCCAGCAGACTTGTCTCCATGGGTCTATTGCTGCCTCGGGCACCTTATGGCCGTTCAGCTGTGACTCAAAGATTTTCGAATCTGACGAAAAACTGATAGTGAATTGTAACATTCAGGGCCACCTAATAACGATGGATCACTCAATTTGCATCCCGATTCAATACATAGTCCTACAGCAGACTTGTCTCCATGGGTCTATTGCTGCCTCGGGCACCTTATGGCCGGTCTGCTGTGAGTCAAAGATTTTCGGATCGGACGAAAAACTGATAGTGAATTGTAACATTCAGGGCCACCTAATGACGATGGATCACTCAAATTGCGTCCCGATTCAATACATCGTCCTCCAGCCGACTTGTCTCCATGGGTCTATTGCTGCCTCGGGCACCTTATGGCCGTTCTGCTGTGAGTCAAAGATTTTCGAATCTGACGAAAAACTAATAGTGAATTGTAACGTTCACGGCCTCCTAATGACGATGGAACACTCAAATTGCGTCCCGATTCAATACCTCGTGCTCCAGCAGACTTGTCTCCATGGGTCTATTGCTGCCTCGGGCACCCTATGGTCGTTCTTCCGTGAGTCTAGATTATCGAATGGGACGAAAAACTGAAAGTTAATTGTAACATTCAGGGCCTCCTAATGACGATGGAACACTCAAATTGCGTCCCGATTCAATACATCGTCCTCCAGCAGACTTGTCTCCATGGGTCTATTGCTGCCTCGGGCACCTTATGGCCGTTCTGCTGTGAGTCAAAGATTTTCGAATCGGACGAAAAACTGATAGTGAATTGTAACATTCAGGGCCACCTAATGACGATGGAACCACACAAATTGCGTCCCGATTCAATACATCGTCCTCCAGCCGACTTGACTCCATGGGTCTTTTGCTGCCTCGGGCACCTTATGGCCGTTCTGCTGTGAGTCTAGATTATCGAATGGGACGAAAAACTGATAGTGAATTGTAACGTTCAGGGCAACCTAATGACGATGGATCACTCAAATTGCGTCCCGATGCAATACATTGTCCTCCAGCAGACTTGTCTCCATGGGTCTATTGCTGCCTCGGACACCTTATGGTCGGTCTGCTGTGAGTCAAAGATTTTCTGATCGGACGAAAAACTGATAGTGAATTGTAACATTCAGGGCCACCTAATGACGATGGATCACTCAAATTGCGTCCCGATTCAATACATCGTCCTCCAGCCGACTTGTCTCCATGGGTCTATTGCTGCCTCGGGCACGTTATGGCCGTTCTGTTGTGAGTCAAAGATTTTCGAGTCGGACGAAAAACTGATAGTGAATTATAACGTTCAGGGCCTCCTAATGACGATGGAACACTCAACTTGCGTCCCGATTCAATACATCGTCCTCCAGCAGACTTGTCTCCATGGGTCTATTGCTGCCTCGGGCACCTTATGGCCGTTCTGCTGTGAGTCAAAGATTTTCGAATCGGACGAAAAACTGATAGTGAATTGTAACATTCGGGGCCACCTAATGACGATGGAACCACACAAATTGCGTCCCGATTCATTACATCGTCTTCCAGCCGACTTGACTCCATGGGTCTTTTGCTGCCTCGGGCACCTTATGGCCGTTCTGCTGTGAGTCTAGATTACCGAATGGGCCGAAAAACTGATAGTGAATTGTAACGTTCAGGGCCACCTAATGACGATGGATCACTCAAATTGCGTCCCGATGCAATACATCGTCCTCCAGCAGACTTGTCTCCATGGGTCTATTGCTGCCTCGGGCACCTTATTGTCGTTCTCCCGTGAGTCTAGATTTTCGAATCGGACGAAAAACTGATAGTGAATTGTAACGTTCAGTGCCTCCTAATGAGGATGGAACACCCAAATTATGTCCCGATTCAATACCTCGTGCTCCAGCAGACTTGTCTCCATGGGTCTATTGCTGCCTCGGGCACCTTATGGCCGTTCAGCTGTGACTCAAAGATTGTCGAATCGGACGAAAACCTGATAGTGAATTATAACGTTCAGGGCCTCCTAATGACGGTGGAACACTCAAATTGCGTCCCGATTCAATACATCGTCCTCCAGCAGACTTGTCTCCATGGGTCTATTGTTGTCTCGGGCACCTTATGGCCGTTCTGCTGTGAGTCAAAGATTTTCGAATCGGATGAAAAACTGATAGTGAATTGTAACATTCAGGGCCACCTAATGACGATGGAACCACACAAATTGCGTCCCGATGCAATACATCGTCCTCCAGCAGACTTGTCTCCATGGGTCTAATGCTGCCTCGGGCACCTTAAGGTCGGTCTGCTGTGAGTCAAAGATTTTCGGATCGGACGAAAAACTGATAGTGAATTGTAACATTCAGGGCCACCTAATGACGATGGATCACTCAAATTGCGTCCCGATTCAATACATCGTCCTCCAGCCGACTCGTCTCCATGGGTCTATTGCTGCCTCGGGCACGTTATGGCCGTTCTGTTGTGAGTCAAAGATTTTCGAATCGGACGAAAAACTGATAGTGAATTATAACGTTCAGGGCCTCCTAATGACGATGGAACACTCAAATTGCGTCCCGATTCAATACATCGTCCTCCAGCAGACTTGTCTCCATGGGTCTATTGCTGCCTCGGGCACCTTATGGCCGTTCTGCTGTGACTCAAAGATTGTCGAATCGGACGAAAACCTGATAGTGAATTATAACGTTCAGGGCCTCCTAATGACGATGGAACACTCAAATTGCGTCCCGATTCAATACATCGTCCTCCAGCAGACTTGTCTCCATGGGTCTATTGCTGCCTCGGGCACCTTATGGCCGTTCTGCTGTGAGTCAAAGAATTTCGAATCGGACGAAAAACTGATAGTGAATTGTAACATTCAGGGCCACCTAATGACGATGGACCACACAAATTGCGTCCCGATTCAATACCTCGTCCTCCAGTTGACTTGTCTCCATGGGTCTATTGCTGCCTCGGGCACCTTATGGCCGTTCTGCTGTGAGTCAAAGATTTTCGTATCTGACGAAAAACTGATAGTGAATTGTAACTTTCAGGGCCACCTAATGACGATGGATCACTCAAATTGCGTCCCGATTCAATACATCGTCCACCAGCAGACTTGTCTCCATGGGTCTATTGCTGCCTCGGGCACCTTATGGTCGTTCTCCCGTGAGTCTAGATTATCGGATGGGACGAAAAACTGAAAGTTAATTGTAACATTCAGGGCCTCCTAATGACGATGGGACACTCAAATTGCGTCCCGATTCAATACATCGTCCTCCAGCAGACTTGTCTCAATGGGTCTATTGCTGCCTCGGGCACCTTATGGCCGTTCTGCTGTGAGTCAAAGATTTTCGAATCGGACGAAAAACTGATAGTGAATTGCAACTTTCAGGGCCACCTAATGACGATGGATCTCTCAAATTGCGTCCCGTTTCAATACATCGTCCTCCAGCCGACTTGTCTCCATGGGTCTATTGCTGCCTCGGGCACCTTATGGCCGTTCTGCTGTGAGTCAAAGATTTTCGAATCGGACGAAAAACTGATAGTGAATTATAACGTTCAGGGCCTCCTAATGACGATGGAACACTACAAATTGCGTCCCGATTCAATACCTCGTGCTCCAGCAGACTTGTCTCCAAGGGTCTATTGCTGCCTCGGGCACCTTATGGCCGTTCTGCTGTGAGTCAAAGAATTTCGAATCTGACGAAAAACTGATAGTAACATTCAGGGCCACCTAATGACGATGGATCATTCAAATTGCGTCCCGATTCAATACATCGTCGTCCAGCAGACTTGTCTTCACGGGTCTATTGTTGCCTCGGGCACCTTATGGCCGTTCTGGCGTGAGTCAAAGATTTTCGAATCTGACGAAAAACTGATAGTGAATTGTAACATTCAGGGCCACCTAATGACGATGGATCACTTAAATTGCGTCCCGATACAATACATCGTCCTCCAGCCGACTTGTCTCCATGGGTCTATTGCTGCCTCGGGCACCTTATGGCCGTTCTGCTGTGAGTCAAAGATTTTCGAATCGGACAAAAACTGATAGTGAATTGTAACGTTCAGGGCCTCCTAATGACGATGGAACACTCAAATTGCGCCCCGATTCAATACCTCGTGCTCCATCAGACTTGTCTCCAAGGATCTATTGCTGCCTCGGGCACCTTATGGCCGTTCTGCTGTGAGTCAAAGATTTACGAATCGGACGAAAAACTGATAGTGAATTGTAACGTTCAGCGCCACCTAATAACGATGGATCACTCAAATTGCGTCCCGATTCAATACAACGTCCACCAGCAGACTTGTCTCCATGGGTCTATTGCTGCATCGGGCACCTTATGGTCGTTCTCCCGTGAGTCTAGATTATCGAATGGGACGAAAAACTGAAAGTTAATTGTAAGATTCATGGCCTCCTAATGACGATGGAACACTCAAATTGCGTCCCGATTCAATACATCGTCCTCCAGCAGACTTGTCTCCATGGGTGTATTGCTGCCTCGGGCACCGTATGGCCGTTCTGCTGTGAGTCAAAGATTTTCGAATCGGACGAAAAACTGATAGTGAATTGTAACATTCGGGGCCACCTAATGTCGATGGATCATTCAAATTGCGTCCCGATTCAATACATCGTCCTCCAGCCGACTTGAATCCATGGGTCTATTGCTGCCTCGGACACCTTATGGCCGTTCTGCTGTGAGTCTAGATTATCGAATGGGACGAAAAACTGATAGTGAATTGTAACGTTCAGGGCCACCTAATGACGATGGATCACTCAAATTGCGTCCCGATGCAATACATTGTCCTCCAGCAGACTTGTCTCCATGGGTCTATTGCTGCCTCGGGCACCTTATGGTCGGTCTGCTGTGAGTCAAAGATTTTCTGATCGGACGAAAAACTGATAGTGAATTGTAACATTCAGGGCCACCTAATGACGATGGATCACTCAAATTGCGTCCCGATTCAATACATCGTCCTCCAGCCGACTTGTCTCCATGGGTCTATTGCAGCCTCGGGCACGTTATGGCCGTTCTGTTGTGAGTCAAAGATTTTCGAATCGGACGAAAAACTGATAGTGAATTATAACGTTCAGGGCCTCCTAATGACGATGGAACACTCAACTTGCGTCCCGATTCAATACATCGTCCTCCAGCAGACTTGTCTCCATGGGTCTATTGCTGCCTCGGGCACCTTATGGCCGTTCTGCTGTGAGTCAAAGATTTTCGAATCGGACGAAAAACTGATAGTGAATTGTAACATTCAGGGCCACCTAATGACGATGGAACCACACAAATTGCGTCCCGATTCATTACATCGTCTTCCAGCCGACTTGACTCCATGGGTCTTTTGCTGCCTCGGGCACCTTATGGCCGTTCTGCTGTGAGTCTAGATTACCGAATGGGACGAAAAACTGATAGTGAATTGTAACGTTCAGGGCCACCTAATGACGATGGATCACTCAAATTGAGTCCCGATGCAATACATCGTCCTCCAGCAGACTTGTCTCCATGGGTCTATTGCTGCCTCGGGCACCTTATTGTCGTTCTCCCGTGAGTCTAGATTTTCGAATCGGACGAAAAACTGATAGTGAATTGTAACGTTCAGTGCCTCCTAATGAGGATGGAACACCCAAATTATGTCCCGATTCAATACATCGTCCTCCAGCAGACTTGTCTCCATGGGTCTATTGCTGCCTCGGGCACCTTATGGCCGTTCTGCTGTGACTCAAAGATTGTCGAATCGGACGAAAACCTGATAGTGAATTATAACGTTCAGGGCCTCCTAATGACGATGGAACACTCAAATTGCGTCCCGATTCAATACATCGTCCTCCAGCAGACCTGTCTCCATGGGTCTATTGCTGCCTCGGGCACCTTATGGCCGTTCTGCTGTGAGTCAAAGAATTTCGAATCGGACGAAAAACTGATAGTGAATTGTAACATTCAGGGCCACCTAATGACGATGGACCACACAAATTGCGTCCCGATTCAATACCTCGTCCTCCAGTTGACTTGTCTCCATGGGTCTATTGCTGCCTCGGGCACCTTATGGCCGTTCTGCTGTGAGTCAAAGATTTTCGTATCTGACGAAAAACTGATAGTGAATTGTAACTTTCAGGGCCACCTAATGACGATGGATCACTCAAATTGCGTCCCGATTCAATACATCGTCCACCAGCAGACTTGTCTCCATGGGTCTATTGCTGCCTCGGGCACCTTATGGTCGTTCTCCCGTGAGTCTAGATTATCGGATGGGACGAAAAACTGAAAGTTAATTGTAACATTCAGGGCCTCCTAATGACGATGGGACACTTAAATTGCGTCCCGATTCAATACATCGTCCTCCAGCAGACTTGTCTCAATGGGTCTATTGCTGCCTCGGGCACCTTATGGCCGTTCTGCTGTGAGTCAAAGATTTTCGAATCGGACGAAAAACTGATAGTGAATTGCAACTTTCAGGGCCACCTAATGACGATGGATCTCTCAAATTGCGTCCCGTTTCAATACATCGTCCTCCAGCCGACTTGTCTCCATGGGTCTATTGCTGCCTCGGGCACCTTATGGCCGTTCTGCTGTGAGTCAAAGATTTTCGAATCGGACGAAAAACTGATAGTGAATTATAACGTTCAGGGCCTCCTAATGACGATGGAACACTACAAATTGCGTCCCGATTCAATACCTCGTGCTCCAGCAGACTTGTCTCCAAGGGTCTATTGCTGCCTCGGGCACCTTATGGCCGTTCTGCTGTGAGTCAAAGAATTTCGAATCTGACGAAAAACTGATAGTAACATTCAGGGCCACCTAATGACGATGGATCATTCAAATTGCGTCCCGATTCAATACATCGTCGTCCAGCAGACTTGTCTTCACGGGTCTATTGTTGCCTCGGGCACCTTATGGCCGTTCTGGCGTGAGTCAAAGATTTTCGAATCTGACGAAAAACTGATAGTGAATTGTAACATTCAGGGCCACCTAATGACGATGGATCACTTAAATTGCGTCCCGATACAATACATCGTCCTCCAGCCGACTTGTCTCCATGGGTCTATTGCTGCCTCGGGCACCTTATGGCCGTTCTGCTGTGAGTCAAAGATTTTCGAATCGGACAAAAACTGATAGTGAATTGTAACGTTCAGGGCCTCCTAATGACGATGGAACACTCAAATTGCGCCCCGATTCAATACCTCGTGCTCCATCAGACTTGTCTCCAAGGATCTATTGCTGCCTCGGGCACCTTATGGCCGTTCTGCTGTGAGTCAAAGATTTACGAATCGGACGAAAAACTGATAGTGAATTGTAACGTTCAGCGCCACCTAATAACGATGGATCACTCAAATTGCGTCCCGATTCAATACAACGTCCACCAGCAGACTTGTCTCCATGGGTCTATTGCTGCATCGGGCACCTTATGGTCGTTCTCCCGTGAGTCTAGATTATCGAATGGGACGAAAAACTGAAAGTTAATTGTAAGATTCATGGCCTCCTAATGACGATGGAACACTCAAATTGCGTCCCGATTCAATACATCGTCCTCCAGCAGACTTGTCTCCATGGGTGTATTGCTGCCTCGGGCACCGTATGGCCGTTCTGCTGTGAGTCAAAGATTTTCGAATCGGACGAAAAACTGATAGTGAATTGTAACATTCGGGGCCACCTAATGTCGATGGATCATTCAAATTGCGTCCCGATTCAATACATCGTCCTCCAGCAGACTTGTCTCCATGGGTCTATTGCTGCGTCGGGCACCCTATGGTCGTTCTCCCGTGAGTCTAGATTATCGAATGGGACGAAAAACTGAAAGTTAATTGTAACATTCAGGGCCTCCTAATAACGATGGAACACTCAAATTGCGTCCCGATTCAATACATCGTCCTCCAGCAGACTTGTCTCCATGGGTCTATTGCTGCCTCGGGCACCTTATGGCCGTTCTGCTGTGAGTCAAAGATTTTCGAATCGGACGAAAAACTGATACTGAATTGTAACGGTCAGGGCTTCCTAATGACGATGGATCACTCAAATTGCTTCCCGATTCAATACATCGTCCTCCAGCAGACTTGTCTTCACGGGTCTATTGCTGCCTCGGGCACCTTATGGCCGTTCTGCTGTGAGTCAAAGATTTTCGATTCTGACGAAAAACTGATAGTGAATTGTAACGTTCACGGCCTCCTAATGACGATGGAACACTCAAATTGCGTCCCGATTTAATACATCGTCCTCCAGCAGACTTGTCTCCATGGGTCTATTGCTGCCTCGGGCACCTTATGGCCGTTCTGCTGTGAGTCAAAGATTTTCGAATCTGACGAAAAACTGATAGTAACATTCAGGGCCACCTAATGACGACGGATCATTCAAATTGCGTCCCGATTCAATACATCGTCCTCCAGCAGACTTGTCTTCACGGGTCTATTGCTGCCGCGGGCATCTTATGGCCGTTCTGGCGTGAGTCAAAGATTTTCGAATCTGACGAAAAACTGATAGTGAATTGTAACATTCAGGGCCACCCAATGACGATGGATCACTCAAATTGCGTCCCGATACAATACATCGTCCTCCAACCGACTTGTCTCCATGGGTTTATTGCTGCCTCGGACACCTTATGGCCGTTCTGCTGTGAGTCAAAGATTTTCGAATCGGACGAAAAACTGATAGTGAATTGTAACATTCAGGGCCACCTAATGACGATGGACCACACAAATTGCGTCCCGATACAATACCTCGTCCTCCAGCCGACTTGACTCCATGGGTCTATTGTTGCCAGGGGCACCTTATGGCAGTTTTGCTGTGGGTCAAAGATTTTCGTATCTGACGAAAAACTGATAGTGAATTGTAACTTTCAGGGCCACCTAATGACGATGGATCACTCAAATTGCGTCCCGATTCAATACATCGTCCACCAGCAGACTTGTCTCCATGGGTCTATTGCTGCCTCGGGCACCTTATGGTCGTTCTCCCGTGAGTCTAGATTATCGGATGGGACGAAAAACTGAAAGTTAATTGTAACATTCAGGGCCTCCTAATGACGATGGGACACTCAAATTGCGTCCCGATTCAATACATCGTCCTCCAGCAGACTTGTCTCAATGGGTCTATTGCTGCCTCGGGCACCTTATGGCCGTTCTGCTGTGAGTCAAAGATTTTCGAATCGGACGAAAAACTGATAGTGAATTGCAACTTTCAGGGCCACCTAATGACGATGGATCTCTCAAATTGCGTCCCGTTTCAATACATCGTCCTCCAGCCGACTTGTCTCCATGGGTCTATTGCTGCCTCGGGCACCTTATGGCCGTTCTGCTGTGAGTCAAAGATTTTCGAATCGGACGAAAAACTGATAGTGAATTATAACGTTCAGGGCCTCCTAATGACGATGGAACACTACAAATTGCGTCCCGATTCAATACCTCGTGCTCCAGCAGACTTGTCTCCAAGGGTCTATTGCTGCCTCGGGCACCTTATGGCCGTTCTGCTGTGAGTCAAAGAATTTCGAATCTGACGAAAAACTGATAGTAACATTCAGGGCCACCTAATGACGATGGATCATTCAAATTGCGTCCCGATTCAATACATCGTCGTCCAGCAGACTTGTCTTCACGGGTCTATTGTTGCCTCGGGCACCTTATGGCCGTTCTGGCGTGAGTCAAAGATTTTCGAATCTGACGAAAAACTGATAGTGAATTGTAACATTCAGGGCCACCTAATGACGATGGATCACTTAAATTGCGTCCCGATACAATACATCGTCCTCCAGCCGACTTGTCTCCATGGGTCTATTGCTGCCTCGGGCACCTTATGGCCGTTCTGCTGTGAGTCAAAGATTTTCGAATCGGACAAAAACTGATAGTGAATTGTAACGTTCAGGGCCTCCTAATGACGATGGAACACTCAAATTGCGCCCTGATTCAATACCTCGTGCTCCATCAGACTTGTCTCCAAGGATCTATTGCTGCCTCGGGCACCTTATGGCCGTTCTGCTGTGAGTCAAAGATTTACGAATCGGACGAAAAACTGATAGTGAATTGTAACGTTCAGCGCCACCTAATAACGATGGATCACTCAAATTGCGTCCCGATTCAATACAACGTCCACCAGCAGACTTGTCTCCATGGGTCTATTGCTGCATCGGGCACCTTATGGTCGTTCTCCCGTGAGTCTAGATTATCGAATGGGACGAAAAACTGAAAGTTAATTGTAAGATTCATGGCCTCCTAATGACGATGGAACACTCAAATTGCGTCCCGATTCAATACATCGTCCTCCAGCAGACTTGTCTCCATGGGTGTATTGCTGCCTCGGGCACCGTATGGCCGTTCTGCTGTGAGTCAAAGATTTTCGAATCGGACGAAAAACTGATAGTGAATTGTAACATTCGGGGCCACCTAATGTCGATGGATCATTCAAATTGCGTCCCGATTCAATACATCGTCCTCCAGCAGACTTGTCTCCATGGGTCTATTGCTGCGTCGGGCACCCAATGGTCGTTCTCCCGTGAGTCTAGATTATCGAATGGGACGAAAAACTGAAAGTTAATTGTAACATTCAGGGCCTCCTAATAACGATGGAACACTCAAATTGCGTCCCGATTCAATACATCGTCCTCCAGCAGACTTGTCTCCATTGGTCTATTGCTGCCTCGGGCACCTTATGGCCGTTCTGCTGTGAGTCAAAGATTTTCGAATCGGACGAAAAACTGATACTGAATTGTAACGGTCAGGGCTTCCTAATGACGATGGATCACTCAAATTGCTTCCCGATTCAATACATCGTCCTCCAGCAGACTTGTCTTCACGGGTCTATTGCTGCCTCGGGCACCTTATGGCCGTTCTGCTGTGAGTCAAAGATTTTCGATTCTGACGAAAAACTGATAGTGAATTGTAACGTTCACGGCCTCCTAATGACGATGGAACACTCAAATTGCGTCCCGATTTAATACATCGTCCTCCAGCAGACTTGTCTCCATGGGTCTATTGCTGCCTCGGGCACCTTATGGCCGTTCTGCTGTGAGTCAAAGATTTTCGAATCTGACGAAAAACTGATAGTAACATTCAGGGCCACCTAATGACGACGGATCATTCAAATTGCGTCCCGATTCAATACATCGTCCTCCAGCAGACTTGTCTTCACGGGTCTATTGCTGCCGCGGGCATCTTATGGCCGTTCTGGCGTGAGTCAAAGATTTTCGAATCTGACGAAAAACTGATAGTGAATTGTAACATTCAGGGCCACCCAATGACGATGGATCACTCAAATTGCGTCCCCATACAATACATCGTCCTCCAACCGACTTGTCTCCATGGGTTTATTGCTGCCTCGGACACCTTATGGCCGTTCTGCTGTGAGTCAAAGATTTTCGAATCGGACGAAAAACTGATAGTGAATTGTAACATTCAGGGCCACCTAATGACGATGGACCACACAAATTGCGTCCCGATACAATACCTCGTCCTCCAGCCGACTTGACTCCATGGGTCTATTGTTGCCAGGGGCACCTTATGGCAGTTTTGCTGTGGGTCAAAGATTTTCGAATCGGACGAAGAACTGATAGTGAATTGTAACGTTCAGGGCCACCTAATGACGATGGATCACTCAAATTGCGTCCCGATTAAATACATCGTCCTCCAGCAGACTTGTCTCCATGGGTCTATTGCTGCCTCGGGTACCTTATGGCCGTTCAGCTGTGACTCAAAGATTTTCGAATCTGACGAAAAACTGATAGTGAATTGTAACATTCAGGGCCACCTAATGACGATGGATCACTCAAATTGCGTCCCGATTCAATACATTGTCCTCCAGCCGACTTGTCTCCATGGGTCTATTGCTGCCTCGGGCACCTTATGGCCGTTCTGCTGTGAGTCAAAGATTTTCGAATCGGACGAAAAACAGATAGTGAATTGTAACATTCATGGTCACCTAATGACGATGGATCACTCAAATTACGTCCCGATTCAATACATCGTCCTCCAGCCGACTTGTCTCCATGGGTCTATTGCTGCATCGGGCACCTTATGGCCGTTCTGCTGTGAGTCAAAGATTTTCGAATCGGACGAAAAACTGATAGTGAATTGTTACGTTCAGGGCCACCTAATGACGATGGATCACTCAAATTGCGTCCCGATTCAATACATCGTCCTCCAGCCGACTTGTCTCCATGGGTCTATTGCTGCCTCGGGCACCTTATGGTCGTTCTCCCGTGAGTCTAGATTATCGAATGGGACGAAAAACTGATAGTTAATTCTTACATTCAGGGCCTCCTAATGACGATGGAACACTCAAATTGCGTCGCGATTCAATACATCGTCATCCTGCAGACTTGTCCTCGTGGGTCTATTGCTGCCTCGGGCACCTTACGGCCGTTCTGCTGTGAGTCAAAGATTTTCGAATCGGACGAAAAACTGATAGTGAATTGTAACGTTCAGGGCCACCTAAAGTCGATGGATCACTCAAATTGCGTCCCGATTCAATACATCGTCCTCCAGCCGACTTGTCTCCATGGGTCTATTGCTGCCTCGGGCACCTTATGGCCGTTCTGCTGTGAGTCTAGATTATCGAATGCGACGAAAAACTGATAGTGAATTGTAACGTTCAGGGCCACCTAATGACGATGGATCACTCAAATTGCGTGCCGATTCAATACATCGTCCTCCAGCAGACTTGTCTCCATGGGTCTATTGCTGCCTCGGGCACCTTATGGCCGTTCTGCTGTGAGTCAAAGATTTTCGAATCGGACGAAAAACTGATAGTGAATTGTAACGTTCAGGGCCACCTAATGACGGTGGATCACTCAAATTGCGTCCCGATTCAATACATCGTCCTCCAGCAGACTTGTCTCCATGGGTCTATTGCTGCCTCGGGCACCTTATGGCCGTTCTGCTGTGAGTCAAAGATTTTCGAATCGGACGAAAAACAAATAGTGAATTGTAACATTCATGGCACCTAATGACGATGGATCACTCAAATTGCGTCCCGATTCAATACATCGTCCTCCAGCCGAGTTGTCTCCATGGGTCTATTGCTGCCTCGGGCACCTTATGGCCGTTCTGCTGTGAGTCTAGATTATCGAATGCGACGAAAAACTGATATTGAATTGTAACGTTCAGGGCCACCTAATGACGATGGATCACTCAAATTGCGTCCCGATTCAATACATCGTCCTCCAGCAGACTTGTCTCCATGGGTCTATTGCTGCCTCGGGCACCTTATGGCCGTTCTGCTGCGAGTCAAAGATTTTCGAATCGGACGAAAAACAGATAGTGAATTGTAACATTCATGGCCACCTAATGACGATAGATCACTCAAATTGCGTCCCGATTCAATACATCGTCCTCCAGCCGACTTGTCTCCATGGGTCTATAGCTGCATCGGGCACCTTATGGCCGTTCTGCTGTGAGTCAAAGATTTTCGAATCGGACGAAAAACTGATAGTGAATTGTAACTTTCAGGGCCACCTAATGACGATGGATCACTCAAATTGCGTCCCGATTCAATACATCGTCCTCCAGCCGACTTGTCTCCATGGGTCTATTGCTGCCTCGGGCACCTTATGGCCGTTCTGCTGTGGGTCAAAGATTTTCGAATCGGACGAAGATCTGATAGTGAATTGTAACGTTCAGGGCCACCTAATGACGATGGATCACTCAAATTGCGTCCCGATTCAATACATCGTCCTCCAGCAGACTTGTCTCCATGAGTCTATTGCTGCCTCGGGCACCTTATGGGCGTTCTGCTGTGAGTCAAAGATTTTCGAATCGGACGAAAAACTGATAGTGAATTATAACGTTCAGGGCCTCCTAATGACGATGGAACACTCTAATTGCGTCCCGATTCAATACCTCGTGCTCCAGCAGACTAGTCTCCATGGGTCTATTGCTGCCTCGGGCACATTATGGCCGTTCTGCTGTGAGTCAAAGATTTTCGAATCGGACGAAAAACTGATAGTGAATTGTAACGTTCAGGGCCACCCAATGACGATGGATCACTCAAATTGCGTCCCGATTCAATACATTGTCCTCCAGCCGACTTGTCTCCATGGGTCTATTGCTGCCTCTGGCACCTTATGGTCGTTCTCCCGTGAGTTTAGATTATCGAATGGGACGAAAAACTGAAAGTTAATTGTAACATTCAGGGCCTCCTAATTACGATGGAACACTCAAATTGCGTCCCGATTCAATACATCGTCCTCCAGCAGACTTGTCTCCATGGGTCTATTGCTGCCTCGGGCACCTTATGGCCGTTCTGCTGTGAGTCAAAGATTTTCGAATCGGACGAAAAACTGATACTGAATTGTAACGGTCAGGGCTTCCTAATGACGATGGATCACTCAAATTGCTTCCCGATTCAATACATCGTCCTCCAGCAGACTTGTCTTCACGGGTCTATTGCTGCCTCGGGCACCTTATGGCCGTTCTGCTGTGAGTCAAAGATTTTCGATTCTGACGAAAAACTGATAGTGAATTGTAACGTTCACGGCCTCCTAATGACGATGGAACACTCAAATTGCGTCCCGATTTAATACATCGTCCTCCAGCAGACTTGTCTCAATGGGTCTATTGCTGCCTCGGGCACCTTATGGCCGTTCTGCTGTGAGTCAAAGATTTTCGAATCTGACGAAAAACTGATAGTAACATTCAGGGCCACCTAATGACGACGGATCATTCAAATTGCGTCCCGATTCAATACATCGTCCTCCAGCAGACTTGTCTTCACGGGTCTATTGCTGCCTCGGGCACCTTATGGCCGTTCTGCTGTGAGTCAAAGATTTTCGAATCGGACGAAAAACTGATAGTGAATTGTTACGTTCAGGGCCACCTAATGACGATGGATCACTCAAATTGCGTCCCGATTCAATACATCGTCCTCCAGCCGACTTGTCTCCATGGGTCTATTGCTGCCTCGGGCACCTTATGGTCGTTCTCCCGTGAGTCTAGATTATCGAATGGGACGAAAAACTGATAGTTAATTCTTACATTCAGGGCCTCCTAATGACGATGGAACACTCAAATTGCGTCGCGATTCAATACATCGTCATCCTGCAGACTTGTCCTCGTGGGTCTATTGCTGCCTCGGGCACCTTACGGCCGTTCTGCTGTGAGTCAAAGATTTTCGAATCGGACGAAAAACTGATAGTGAATTGTAACGTTCAGGGCCACCTAAAGTCGATGGATCACTCAAATTGCGTCCCGATTCAATACATCGTCCTCCAGCCGACTTGTCTCCATGGGTCTATTGCTGCCTCGGGCACCTTATGGCCGTTCTGCTGTGAGTCTAGATTATCGAATGCGACGAAAAACTGATAGTGAATTGTAACGTTCAGGGCCACCTAATGACGATGGATCACTCAAATTGCGTGCCGATTCAATACATCGTCCTCCAGCAGACTTGTCTCCATGGGTCTATTGCTGCCTCGGGCACCTTATGGCCGTTCTGCTGTGAGTCAAAGATTTTCGAATCGGACGAAAAACTGATAGTGAATTGTAACGTTCAGGGCCACCTAATGACGGTGGATCACTCAAATTGCGTCCCGATTCAATACATCGTCCTCCAGCAGACTTGTCTCCATGGGTCTATTGCTGCCTCGGGCACCTTATGGCCGTTCTGCTGTGAGTCAAAGATTTTCGAATCGGACGAAAAACAAATAGTGAATTGTAACATTCATGGCACCTAATGACGATGGATCACTCAAATTGCGTCCCGATTCAATACATCGTCCTCCAGCCGAGTTGTCTCCATGGGTCTATTGCTGCCTCGGGCACCTTATGGCCGTTCTGCTGTGAGTCTAGATTATCGAATGCGACGAAAAACTGATATTGAATTGTAACGTTCAGGGCCACCTAATGACGATGGATCACTCAAATTGCGTCCCGATTCAATACATCGTCCTCCAGCAGACTTGTCTCCATGGGTCTATTGCTGCCTCGGGCACCTTATGGCCGTTCTGCTGTGAGTCAAAGATTTTCGAATCGGACGAAAAACAGATAGTGAATTGTAACATTCATGGCCACCTAATGACGATAGATCACTCAAATTGCGTCCCGATTCAATACATCGTCCTCCAGCCGACTTGTCTCCATGGGTCTATAGCTGCATCGGGCACCTTATGGCCGTTCTGCTGTGAGTCAAAGATTTTCGAATCGGACGAAAAACTGATAGTGAATTGTAACTTTCAGGGCCACCTAATGACGATGGATCACTCAAATTGCGTCCCGATTCAATACATCGTCCTCCAGCCGACTTGTCTCCATGGGTCTATTGCTGCCTCGGGCACCTTATGGCCGTTCTGCTGTGGGTCAAAGATTTTCGAATCGGACGAAGATCTGATAGTGAATTGTAACGTTCAGGGCCACCTAATGACGATGGATCACTCAAATTGCGTCCCGATTCAATACATCGTCCTCCAGCAGACTTGTCTCCATGAGTCTATTGCTGCCTCGGGCACCTTATGGGCGTTCTGCTGTGAGTCAAAGATTTTCGAATCGGACGAAAAACTGATAGTGAATTATAACGTTCAGGGCCTCCTAATGACGATGGAACACTCTAATTGCGTCCCGATTCAATACCTCGTGCTCCAGCAGACTAGTCTCCATGGGTCTATTGCTGCCTCGGGCACATTATGGCCGTTCTGCTGTGAGTCAAAGATTTTCGAATCGGACGAAAAACTGATAGTGAATTGTAACGTTCAGGGCCACCCAATGACGATGGATCACTCAAATTGCGTCCCGATTCAATACATTGTCCTCCAGCCGACTTGTCTCCATGGGTCTATTGCTGCCTCTGGCACCTTATGGTCGTTCTCCCGTGAGTTTAGATTATCGAATGGGACGAAAAACTGATAGTTAATTCTAACATTCAGGGCCTCCTAATCACGATGGAAAACACAAATTGCGTCGCGATTCAATACTCCGTCATCCTGCAGACTTGTCTCCATGGGTCTATTGCTGCGTCGGGCACCTTATGGCCGTTCTGCTGTGAGTCAAAGATTTTCGAATCGGACGAAAAACTGATAGTGAATTGTAACATTCAGGGACACCTAATGACGATGGATCACTCAAATTGCGTCCCGATTCAACACATCGTCCTCCAGCCTACTTGACTCCATGGGTCTATTGCTGAGTCGGGCACCATATGGCCGTACTGCTGTGAGTCTAGATTATCGAATGCGACGAAAAACTGATAGTGAATTGTAACGTTCAGGGCCACCTAATGACGATGGATCACTCAAATTGCGTCCCGATTCAATACATCGTCCTCCAGCCGACTTGTCTCCATGGGTCTATTGCTGCCTCGGGCACCTTATGGCCGTTCGGCTGTGAGTCAAAGATTTTCGAATCGGACGAAAAACTGATAGCGAATTGTAACGTTCAGGGCCACCTAATGACGATGGATCACTCAAATTGCGTCCCGATTCAATACATCGTCCTCCAGCAGGCTAGTCTCCATGGGTCTATTGTTGCCTCGGGCACCTTATGGCCGTTCTGCTGTGAGTCAAAGATTTTCGAATCGGACGAAAAACTGATAGTGAATTGTAACCTTCAAGGCCACCTAATGAGGATGGACCTCACAAATTGCGTCCCGATTCAATACATCGTCCTCCAGCCGACTTGTCTCCATGGGTCTATTGCTGCCTCGGGCACCTTACGGCCGTTCTGCTGTGAGTCAAAGATTTTCGAATCGGACGAAAAACTGATAGTGAATTGTAACATTCAGGGCCACCTAATGTCGATGGATCACTCAAATTGCGTCCCGATTCAATACATCGTCCTCCAGCCGACTTGTCTCCATGGGTCTATTGCTGCCTCGGGCACCTTATGGCCGTTCTGCTGTGAGTCTAGATTATCGAATGCGACGAAAAACTGATTGTGAATTGTAACGTTCAGGGCCACCTAATGACGATGGATCACTCAAATTGCGTCCTCCAGCAGACTTGTCTCCATGGGTCTACTGCTGCCTCCGGCACCTTATAGCCGTTCTGCTGTTAGTCAAAGGGTTTCGAATCGGACGAAAAACAGATAGTGAATTGTAACATTCAGGGCCTCCTAATGACGATGGAACACTCAAATTGCGTCGCGATTCAATACATCGTCATCCTGCAGACTTGTCTTCATGGGTCTATTGCTGCCTCGGGCACCTTACGGCCGTTCTGCTGTGAGTCAAAGATTTTCGAATCGGACGAAAAACTGATAGTGAATTGTAACATTCAGGGACACCTAATGACGATGGAACACTCAAATTGCGTCCCGATTCAATACATCGTCCTCCAGCCTACTTGACTCCATGGGTCTATTGCTGAGTCGGGCACCTTATGGCCGTTCTGCTGTGAGTCTAGATTCTCGAATGCGACGAAAAACTGATAGTGAATTGTAACGTTCAGGGCCACCTAATGACGATGGATCACTCAAATTGCGTGCCGATTCAATACATCGTCCTCCAGCAGACTTGTCTCCATGGGTCTATTGCTGCCTCGGGCACCTTATGGCCGTTCTGCTGTGAGTCAAAGATTTTCGAATCGGACGAAAAACTGATAGTGAATTGTAACGTTCAGGGCCACCTAATGACGATGGATCACTCAAATTGCGTCCCGATTCAATACATCGTCCTCCAGCAGACTTGTCTCCATGGGTCTATTGCTGCCTCGGGCACCATATGGCCGTTCGGCTGTGAGTCTAGATTATCGAATGCGACGAAAAACTGATAGTGAATTGTAACTTTCAGGGCCACCTAATGACGATGGATCACTCAAATTGCGTCCGGATTCAATACATCTTCCTCCAGGCGACTTGTCTCCATGGGTCTATTGCTGCCTCGGGCACCTTATGGGCGTTCTGCTGTGAGTCAAAGATTTTCGAATCGGACGAAAAGCTGATAGTGAATTGTAACGTTCAGGGCCACCCAATGACGATGGATCACTCAAATTGCGTCCCGATTCAATACATTGTCCTCCAGCCGACTTGTCTCCATGGGTCTATTGCTGCCTCGGGCACCTTATGGACGTTCTCCCGTGAGTTTAGATTATCGAATGGGACGAAAAACTGATAGTTAATTCTAACATTCAGGGCCTCCTAATCGCGATGGAAAACACAAATTGCGTCGCGATTCAATACTCCGTCATCCTGCAGACTTGTCTCCATGGGTCTATTGCTGCGTCGGGCACCTTATGGCCGTTCTGCTGTGAGTCAAAGATTTTCGAATCGGACGAAAAACTGATAGTGAATTGTAACATTCAGGGACACCTAGTGACGATGGATCACTCAAATTGCGTCCCGATTCAACACATCGTCCTCCAGCCTACTTGACTCCATGGGTCTATTGCTGAGTCGGGCACCATATGGCCGTACTGCTGTGAGTCTAGATTATCGAATGCGACGAAAAACTGATAGTGAATTGTAACGTTCAGGGCCACCTAATGACGATGGATCACTCAAATTGCGTCCCGATTCAATACATCGTCCTCCAGCCGACTTGTCTCCATGGGTCTATTGCTGCCTCGGGCACCTTATGGCCGTTCGGCTGTGAGTCAAAGATTTTCGAATCGGACGAAAAACTGATAGTGAATTGTAACGTTCAGGGCCACCTAATGACGATGGATCACTCAAATTGCGTCCCGATTCAATACATCGTCCTCCAGCAGGCTAGTCTCCATGGGTCTATTGCTGCCTCGGGCACCTTATGGCCGTTCTGCTGTGAGTCAAAGATTTTCGAATCGGACGAAAAACTGATAGTGAATTGTAACCTTCAAGGCCACCTAATGAGGATGGACCTCACAAATTGCGTCCCGATTCAATACATCGTCCTCCAGCCGACTTGTCTCCATGGGTCTATTGCTGCCTCGGGCACCTTACGGCCGTTCTGCTGTGAGTCAAAGATTTTCGAATCGGACGAAAAACTGATAGTGAATTGTAACATTCAGGGCCACCTAATGTCGATGGATCACTCAAATTGCGTCCCGATTCAATACATCGTCCTCCAGCCGACTTGTCTCCATGGGTCTATTGCTGCCTCGGGCACCTTATGGCCGTTCTGCTGTGAGTCTAGATTATCGAATGCGACGAAAAACTGATAGTGAATTGTAACGTTCAGGGCCACCTAATGACGATGGATCACTCAAATTGCGTCCTCCAGCAGACTTGTCTCCATGGGTCTACTGCTGCCTCGGGCACCTTATAGCCGTTCTTCTGTTAGTCAAAGGGTTTCGAATCGGACGAAAAACAGATAGTGAATTGTAACATTCAGGGCCTCCTAATGACGATGGATCACTCAAATTGCGTCCCGATTCAATACATCGTCCTCCAGCCTACTTGACTCCATGGGTCTATTGCTGAGTCGGGCACCTTATGGCCGTTCTGCTGTGAGTCTAGATTATCGAATGCGACGAAAAACTGATAGTGAATTGTAACGTTCAGGGCCACCTAATGACGATGGATCACTCAAATTGCGTGCCGATTCAATACATCGTCCTCCAGCAGACTTGTCTCCATGGGTCTATTGCTGCCTCGGGCACCTTATGGCCGTTCTGCTGTGAGTCAAAGATTTTCGAATCGGACGAAAAACTGATAGTGAATTGTAACGTTCAGGGCCACCTAATGACGATGGATCACTCAAATTGCGTCCCGATTCAATACATCGTCCTCCAGCAGACTTGTCTCCATGGGTCTATTGCTGCCTCGGGCACCTTATGGCCGTTCTGCTGTGAGATAAAGATTTTCGAATCAGACGAAAAACAGATAGTGAATTGTAACATTCATGGCACCTAATGACGATGGATCACTCAAATTGCGTCCCGATTCAATACATCGTCCTCCAGCCGACTTGTCTCCATGGGTCTATTGCTGCCTCGGGCACCTTATGGCCGTTCTGCTGTGAGTCTAGATTATCGAATGCGACGAAAAACTGATAGTGAATTGTAACGTTCAGGGCCACCTAATGACGATGGATCACTCAAATTGCGTGCCGATTCAATACATCGTCCTCCAGCAGACTTGTCTCCATGGGTCTATTGCTGCCTCGGGCACCTTATGGCCGTTCTGCTGTGAGTCAAAGATTTTCGAATCGGACGAAAAACTGATAGTGAATTGTAACGTTCAGGGCCACCCAATGACGATGGATCACTCAAATTGCGTCCCGATTCAATACATTGTCCTCCAGCCGACTTGTCTCCATGGGTCTATTGCTGCCTCGGGCACCTTATGGACGTTCTCCCGTGAGTTTAGATTATCGAATGGGACGAAAAACTGATAGTTAATTCTAACATTCAGGGCCTCCTAATCACGATGGAAAACACAAATTGCGTCGCGATTCAATACTCCGTCATCCTGCAGACTTGTCTCCATGGGTCTTATGCTGCGTCGGGCACCTTATGGCCGTTCTGCTGTGAGTCAAAGATTTTCGAATCGGACGAATAACTGATAGTGAATTGTAACATTCAGGGACACCTAGTGACGATGGATCACTCAAATTGCGTCCCGATTCAACACATCGTCCTCCAGCCTACTTAACTCCATGGGTCTATTGCTGAGTCGGGCACCATATGGCCGTACTGCTGTGAGTCTAGATTATCGAATGCGACGAAAAACTGATAGTGAATTGTAACGTTCAGGGCCACCTAATGACGATGGATCACTCAAATTGCGTCCCGATTCAATACATCGTCCTCCAGCCGACTTGTCTCCATGGGTCTATTGCTGCCTCGGGCACCTTATGGCCGTTCGGCTGTGAGTCAAAGATTTTCGAATCGGACGAAAAACTGATAGTGAATTGTAACGTTCAGGGCCACCTAATGACGATGGATCACTCAAATTGCGTCCCGATTCAATACATCGTCCTCCAGCAGGCTAGTCTCCATGGGTCTATTGCTGCCTCGGGCACCTTATGGCCGTTCTGCTGTGAGTCAAAGATTTTCGAATCGGACGAAAAACTGATAGTGAATTGTAACCTTCAAGGCCACCTAATGAGGATGGACCTCACAAATTGCGTCCCGATTCAATACATCGTCCTCCAGCCGACTTGTCTCCATGGGTCTATTGCTGCCTCGGGCACCTTACGGCCGTTCTGCTGTGAGTCAAAGATTTTCGAATCGGACGAAAAACTGATAGTGAATTGTAACATTCAGGGCCACCTAATGTCGATGGATCACTCAAATTGCGTCCCGATTCAATACATCGTCCTCCAGCCGACTTGTCTCCATGGGTCTATTGCTGCCTCGGGCACCTTATGGCCGTTCTGCTGTGAGTCTAGATTATCGAATGCGACGAAAAACTGATAGTGAATTGTAACGTTCAGGGCCACCTAATGACGATGGATCACTCAAATTGCGTCCTCCAGCAGACTTGTCTCCATGGGTCTACTGCTGCCTCGGGCACCTTATAGCCGTTCTGCTGTTAGTCAAAGGGTTTCGAATCGGACGAAAAACAGATAGTGAATTGTAACATTCAGGGCCTCCTAATGACGATGGAACACTCAAATTGCGTCTCGATTCAATACATCGTCATCCTGCAGACTTGTCTTAATGGGTCTATTGCTGCCTCGGGCACCTTATGGGCGTTCTGCTGTGAGTCTAGATTATCGAATGCGACGAAGAACTGATAGTGAATTGTAACGTTCAGGGCCACCTAATGACGATGGATCACTCAAATTGCGTGCCGATTCAATACATCGTCCTCCAGCAGACTTGTCTCCATGGGTCTATTGCTGCCTCGGGCACCTTATGGCCGTTCTGCTGTGAGTCAAAGATTTTCGAATCGGACGAAAAACTGATAGTGAATTGTAACGTTCAGGGCCACCTAATGACGATGGATCACTCAAATTGCGTCCCGATTCAATACATCGTCCTCCAGCAGACTTGTCTCCATGGGTCTATTGCTGCCTCGGGCACCTTATGGCCGTTCTGCTGTGAGATAAAGATTTTCGAATCAGACGAAAAACAGATAGTGAATTGTAACATTCATGGCACCTAATGACGATGGATCACTCAAATTGCGTCCCGATTCAATACATCGTCCTCCAGCCGACTTGTCTCCATGGGTCTATTGCTGCCTCGGGCACCTTATGGCCGTTCTGCTGTGAGTCTAGATTATCGAATGCGACGAAAAACTGATAGTGAATTGTAACTTTCAGGGCCACCTAATGACGATGGATCACTCAAATTGCGTCCGGATTCAATACATCTTCCTCCAGGCGACTTGTCTCCATGGGTCTATTGCTGCCTCGGGCACCTAATGGCCGTTCTGCTGTGGGTCAAAGATTTTCGAAACGGACGAAGATCTGATAGTGAATTGTAACGTTCAGGGCCACCTAATGACGATGGATCACTCAAATTGCGTCCCGATTCAATACATCGTCCTCCAGCAGACGTGTCTCCATGGGTCTATTGCTGCCTCGGGCACCTTATGGCCGTTCTGCTGTGAGTCAAAGATTTTCGAATCGGACGAAAAACTGATAGTGAATTGTAACTTTCAGTGCCACCTAATGACGATGGATCACTCAAATTGCGTCCCGATTCAATACATCGTCCTCCAGCCGACTTGTCTCCATGGGTCTATTGCTGCCTCGGGCACCTTATGGCCGTTCCGCTGTGGGTCAAAGATTTTCGAATCGGACGAAGATCTCATAGTGAATTGTAACGTTCAGGGCCACCTAATGACGATGGAACACTCAAATTACGTCCCGATTCAATACAGCGTCCTCCAGCAGACTTGTCTCCATGAGTCTATTGCTGCCTCGGGCACCTTATGGGCGTTCTGCTGTGAGTCAAAGATTTTCGAATCGGACGAAAAACTGATAGTGAATTGTAACGTTCAGGGCCTCCTAATGACGATGGAACACTCAAATTGCCTCCCGATTCAATACCTCGTGCTCCAGCAGACTAGTCTCCATGGGTCTATTGCTGCCTCGGGCACATTATGGCCGTTCTGCTGTGAGTCAAAGATTTTCCAATCGGACGAAAAACTGATAGTGAATTGTAACGTTCAGGGCCACCTAATGACGATGGATCACTCAAATTGCGTCCCGATTCAATACATCGTCCTCCAGCCGACTTGTCTCCATGGGTCTATTGGTGCCTCGGGCACCTTATCGTCGTTCTCCCGTGAGTCTAGATTATCGAATGGGACGAAAAACTGATAGTGAATTGTAACATTCAGGGACACCTAATGACGATGGATCACTCAAATTGCGTCCCGATTCAACACATCGTCCTCCAGCCTACTTGACTCCATGGGTCTATTGCTGAGTCGGGCACCATATGGCCGTACTGCTGTGAGTCTAGATTATCGAATGCGACGAAAAACTGATAGTGAATTGTAACGTTCAGGGCCACCTAATGACGATGGATCACTCAAATTGCGTCCCAATTCAATACATCGTCCTCCAGCAGACTTGTCTCCATGGGTCTATTGCTGCCTCGGGCACCTTATGGCCGTTCTGCTGTGAGTCAAAGATTTTCGAATCGGACGAAAAACTGATAGTGAATTGTAACCTTCAAGGCCACCTAATGAGGCTGGACCACACAAATTGCGTCCCGATTCAATACATCGTCCTCCAGCCGACTTGACTCCATGGGTCCATTGCTGCCTCGGGCACCTTATGGCCGTTCTGCTGTGAGTCTAGATTATCCAATGGGACGAAAAACTGATAGTGAATTGTAACGTTCAGGGCCACCTAATGACGATGGATCACTCAAATTGCGTCCCAATTCAATACATCGTCCTCCAGCAGACTTGTCTCCATGGGTCTATTGCTGCCTCGGGCACCTTATGGCCGTTCTGCTGTGAGTCAAAGATTTTCGAATCGGTCGAAAAACTGATAGTGAATTGTAACTTTCAGGGCCACCTAATGACGATGGATCACTCAAATTGCATCCCGATTCAATACATCGTCCTCCAGCCGACTTGTCTCCATGGGTCTATTGCTGCCTCGGGCACCTTATGGGCGTTCTGCCGTGAGTCATAGATTTTCGAATCGGACGAATAACTGATAGTGAATTGTAACGTTCAGGGCCTCCTAATGACGATGGAACACTCAAATTGCGTCCCGATTCAATACCTCGTGCTCCAGCAGACTACTCTCCATGGGTCTATTGATGCCTCGGGCACATTATGGCCGTTCTGCTGTGAGTCAAAGATTTCCGAATCGGACGAAAAACTGATAGTGAATTGTTACGTTCAGGGCCACCTAATGACGATGGATCACTCAAATTGCGTCCCGATTCAATACATCGTCCTCCAGCCGACTTGTCTCCATGGGTCTATTGCTCCCTCGGGCACCTTATGGTCGTTCTCCCGTGAGTCTAGATTATCGAATGGGACGAAAAACTGGTAGTTAGTTCTAACATTCAGGGCCTCCTAATGACGATGGAACACTCAAATTGCGTCCCGATTCAATACATTGTCATCCTGCAGACTTGTCTCCATGGGTATTTTGCTGCCTCGGGCACCTTACGGCCGTTCTGCTGTGAGTCAAAGATTTTCGAATCGGACGAAAAACTGATAGTGAATTGTAACATTCAGGGCCACCTAATGACGATGGATCACTCATATTGCGTCCCGATTCAATACATCGTCCTCCAGCCGACTTGTCTCCATGGGTCTATTGCTGCCTCGGGCACCTTATGGCCGTTCTGTTGTGAGTCTAGATTATCGAATGCGACGAAAAACTGATAGTGAATTGTAACGTTCAGGGCCACCTAATGACGATGGATCACTCAAATTGCGTCCTCCAGCAGACTTGTCTCCATGGGTCTACTGCTGCCTCGAGCACCTTATTGCCGTTCTGCTGTGAGTCAAAGATTTTCGAATCGGACGAAAAACAGATAGTGAATTGTAACATTCAGGGCCTCCTAATGACGATGGAACACTCAAATTGCGTCGCGATTCAATACATCGTCATCTTGCAGACTTGTCTTCATGGGTCTATTGCTGCCTCGGGCACCTTACGGCCGTTCTGCTGTGAGTCAAAGATTTTCGAATCGGACGAAAAACTGATAGTGAATTGTAACATTCAGGGACACCTAATGACGATGGATCACTCAAATTGCGTCCCGATTCAATACATCGTCCTCCAGCCTACTTGACTCCATGGGTCTATTGCTGAGTCGGGCGCCTTATGGCCGTTCTGCTGTGAGTCTAGATTATCGAATGCGACGAAAAACTGATAGTGAATTGTAACGTTCAGGGCCACGTAATGACGATGGATCACTCAAATTGCGTGCCGATTCAATACATCGTCCTCCAGCAGACTTGTCTCCATGGGTCTATTGCTGCCTCGGGCACCTTATGGCCGTTCTGCTGTGAGTCAAAGATTTTCGAATCGGACGAAAAACTGATAGTGAATTGTAACGTTCAGGGCCACCTAATGACGGTGGATCACTCAAATTGCGTCCCGATTCAATACATCGTCCTCCAGCAGACTTGTCTCCATGGGTCTATTGCTGCCTCGGGCAACTTATGGCCGTTCTGCTGTGGGTCAAAGATTTTCGAATCGGACGAAAAACAGATAGTGAATTGTAACATTCATGGCACCTAATGACGATGGATCACTCTAATTGCGTCCCGATTCAATACATCGTCCTCCAGCCGACTTGTCTCCATGGGTCTATTGCTGCCTCGGGCACCTTATGGCCGTTCTGCTGTGAGTCTAGATTATCGAATGCGACGAAAAACTGATATTGAATTGTAACGTTCAGGGCCACCTACTGACGATGGATCATCCAAATTGCGTCCCGATTCAATACATCGTCCTCCAGCAGACTTGTCTCCATGGGTCTATTGCTGCCTCGGGCACCTTATGGCCGTTCTGCTGTGAGTCAAAGTTTTTCGAATCGGACGAAAAACAGATAGTGAATTGTAACATTCATGGCCACCTAATGACGATGGATCACTCAAATTGCGTCCCGATTCAATACATCGTCCTCCAGCCGACTTGTCTCCATGGGTCTATAGCTGCATCGGGCACCTTATGGCCGTTCTGCTGTGAGTCAAAGATTTTCGAATCGGACGAAAAACTGATAGTGAATTGTAACTTTCAGGGCCACCTAATGACGATGGATCACTCAAATTGCGTCCCGATTCAATACATCGTCCTCCAGCCGACTTGTCTCCATGGGTCTATTGCTGCCTCGGGCACCTTATGGCCGTTCTGCTGTGGGTCAAAGATTTTCGAATCGGACGAAGATCTGATAGTGAATTGTAACGTTCAGGGCCACCTAATGACGATGGATCACTCAAATTGCGTCCCGATTCAATAAATCGTCCTCCAGCAGACTTGTCTCCATGAGTCTATTGCTGCCTCGGGCACCTTATGGCCGTTCTGCTGTGAGTCAAAGATTTTCGAATCGGACGAAAAACTGATAGTAAATTGTAACGTTCAGGGCCTCCTAATGACGATGGAACACTCAAATTGCGTCCCGAATCAATACCTCGTGCTCCAGCAGACTAGTCTCCATGGGTCTATTGCTGCCTCGGGCACAATATGGCCGTTCTGCTGTGAGTCAAAGATTTTCGAATCGGACGAAAAACTGATAGTGAATTGTAACGTTCAGGGCCACCTAATGACGATGGATCACTCAAATTGCGTCCCGATTCAATACATCGTCCTCCAGCCGACTTGTCTCCATGGGTCTATTGCTGCCTCGGGCACCTTATGGTCGTTCTCCCGTGAGTCTAGATTATCGAATGGGACGAAAAACTGATAGTTAATTCTAACATTCAGGGCCTCCTAATCACGATGGAAAACACAAATTGCGTCGCGATTCAATACTCCGTCATCCTGCAGACTTGTCTCCATGGGTCTATTGCTGCCTCGGGCACCTTATGGCCGTTCTGCTGTGAGTCTAGATTATCGAATGCGACGAAAAACTGATAGTGAATTGTAACGTTCAGGGCCACCTAATGACGATGGATCACTCAAATTGCGTCCTTCAGCAGACTTGTCTCCATGGGTCTACTGCTGCCTCGGGCACCTTATTGCCGTTCTGCTGTGAGTCAAAGATTTTCGAATCGGACGAAAAACAGATAGTGAATTGTAACATTCAGGGCCTCCTAATGACGATGGAACACTCAAATTGCGTCGCGATTCAATACATCGTCATCCTGCAGACTTGTCTTCATGGGTCTATTGCTGCCTCGGGCACCTTACGGCCGTTCTGCTGTGAGTCAAAGATTTTCGAATCGGACGAAAAACTGATAGTGAATTGTAACATTCAGGGACACCTAATGACGATGGATCACTCAAATTGCGTCCCGATTCAATACATCGTCCTCCAGCAGACTTGTCTCCATGGGTCTATTGCTGCCTCGGGCACCTTATGGCCGTTCTGCTGTGAGTCAAAGATTTTCGAATCGGACGAAAAACTGATAGTGAATTGTAACGTTCAGGGCCACCTAATGACGGTGGATCACTCAAATTGCGTCCCGATTCAATACATCGTCCTCCAGCAGACTTGTCTCCATGGGTCTATTGCTGCCTCGGGCAAGTTATGGCCGTTCTGCTGTGAGTCAAAGATTTTCGAATCGGACGAAAAACAGATAGTGAATTGTAACATTCATGGCACCTAATGACGATGGATCACTCAAATTGCGTCCCGATTCAATACATCGTCCTCCAGCCGACTTGTCTCCATGGGTCTATTGCTGCCTCGGGCACCTTATGGCCGTTCTGCTGTGAGTCTAGATTATCGAATGCGACGAAAAACTGATATTGAATTGTAACGTTCAGGGCCACCTAATGACGATGGATCATCCAAATTGCGTCCCGATTCAATACATCGTCCTCCAGCAGACTTGTCTCCATGGGTCTATTGCTGCCTCGGGCACCTTATGGCCGTTCTGCTGTGAGTCAAAGATTTTCGAATCGGACGAAAAACAGATAGTGAATTGTAACATTCATGGCCACCTAATGACGATGGATCACTCAAATTGCGTCCCGATTCAATACATCGTCCTCCAGCCGACTTGTCTCCATGGGTCTATAGTTGCATCGGGCACCTTATGGCCGTTCTGCTGTGAGTCAAAGATTTTCGAATCGGACGAAAAACTGATAGTGAATTGTAACTTTCAGGGCCACCTAATGACGATGGATCACTCAAATTGCGTCCCGATTTAATACATCGTCCTCCAGCCGACTTGTCTCCATGGGTCTATTGCTGCCTCGGGCACCTTATGGCCGTTCTGCTGTGGGTCAAAGATTTTCGAATCGGACGAAGATCTGATAGTGAATTGTAACGTTCAGGGCCACCTAATGACGATGGATCACTCAAATTGCGTCCCGATTCAATAAATCGTCCTCCAGCAGACTTGTCTCCATGAGTCTATTGCTGCCTCGGGCACCTTATGGCCGTTCTGCTGTGAGTCAAAGATTTTCGAATCGGACGAAAAACTGATAGTAAATTGTAACGTTCAGGGCCTCCTAATGACGATGGAACACTCAAATTGCGTCCCGATTCAATACCTCGTGCTCCAGCAGACTAGTCTCCATGGGTCTATTGCTGCCTCGGGCACAATATGGCCGTTCTGCTGTGAGTCAAAGATTTTCGAATCGGACGAAAAACTGATAGTGAATTGTAACGTTCAGGGCCACCTAATGACGATGGATCACTCAAATTGCGTCCCGATTCAATACATCGTCCTCCAGCCGACTTGTCTCCATGGGTCTATTGCTGCCTCGGGCACCTTATGGTCGTTCTCCCGTGAGTCTAGATTATCGAATGGGACGAAAAACTGATAGTTAATTCTAACATTCAGGGCCTCCTAATCACGATGGAAAACACAAATTGCGTCGCGATTCAATACTCCGTCATCCTGCAGACTTGTCTCCATGGGTCTATTGCTGCCTCGGGCACCTTACGGCCGTTCTGCTGTGAGTCAAAGATTTTCGAATCGGACGAAAAACTGATAGTGAATTGTAACATTCAGGGCCACCTAATGACGATGGATCACTCAAATTGCGTCCCGATTCAATACATCGTCCTCCAGCAGACTTGTCTCCATGGGTCTATTGCTGCCTCAGGCACCTTATGGCCGTTCTGCTGTGAGTCAAAGATTTTCGAATCGGTCGAAAAACTGATAGTGAATTGTAACGTTCAGGGCCACCTAATGACGATGGATCACTCAAATTGCGTCCCGATTCAATACATCGTCCTCCAGCAGACTTGTCTCCATGGGTCTATTGCTGCCTCGGGCACCTTATGGCCGTTCTGCTGTGAGTCAAAGATTTTCGAATCGGACGAAAAACTGATAGTGAATTGTTACGTTCAGGGCCACCTAATGACGATGGATCACTCAAATTGCGTCCCGATTCAATACATCGTCCTCCAGCCGACTTGTCTCCATGGGTCTATTGCTGCCTCGGGCACCTTATGGTCGTTCTCCCGTGAGTCTAGATTATCGAATGGGACGAAAAACTGATAGTTAATTCTTACATTCAGGGCCTCCTAATGACGATGGAACACTCAAATTGCGTCGCGATTCAATACATCGTCATCCTGCAGACTTGTCTTCATGGGTCTATTGCTGCCTCGGGCACCTTACGGCCGTTCTGCTGTGAGTCAAAGATTTTCGAATCGGACGAAAAACTGATAGTGAATTGTAACATTCAGGGCCACCTAAAGTCGATGGATCACTCAAATTGCGTCCCGATTCAATACATCGTCCTCCAGCCGACTTGTCTCCATGGGTCTATTGCTGCCTCGGGCACCTTATTGCCGTTCTGCTGTGAGTCTAGATTATCGAATGCGACGAAAAACTGATAGTGAATTGTAACGTTCAGGGCCACCTAATGACGATGGATCACTCAAATTGCGTCCTCCAGCAGACTTGTCTCCATGGGTCTACTGCTGCCTCGGGCACCTGATTGCCGTTCTGCTGTGAGTCAAAGATTTTCGAATCGGACGAAAAACAGATAGTGAATTGTAACATTCAGGGCCTCCTAATGACGATGGAACAATCAAATTGCGTCGCGATTCAATACATCGTCATCCTGCAGACTTGTCTTCATGGGTCTATTGCTGCCTCGGGCACCTTACGGCCGTTCTGCTGTGAGTCAAAGATTTTCGAATCGGACGAAAAACTGATTGTGAATATTAACATTCAGGGACACCTAATGACGATGGATCACTCAAATTGCGTCCCGATTCAATACATCGTCCTCCAGCCTACTTGACTCCATGGGTCTATTGCTGAGTCGGGCACCTTATGGCCGTTCTGCTGTGAGTCTAGATTATCGAATGCGACGAAAAACTGATAGTGAATTGTAACGTTCAGGGCCACATAATGACGATGGATCACTCAAATTGCGTGCCGATTCAATACATCGTCCTCCAGCAGACTTGTCTCCATGGGTCTATTGCTGCCTCGGGCACCTTATGGCCGTTCTGCTGTGAGTCAAAGATTTTCGAATCGGACGAAAAACTGATAGTGAATTGTAACGTTCAGGGCCACCTAATGACGGTGGATCACTCAAATTGCGTCCCGATTCAATACATCGTCCTCCAGCAGACTTGTCTCCATGGGTCTATTGCTGCCTCGGGCACCTTATGGCCGTTCTGCTGTGAGTCAAAGATTTTCGAATCGGACGAAAAACCGATAGTGAATTGTAACATTCAGGGACACCTAATGACGATGGATCACTCAAATTGCGTCCCGATTCAATACATCGTCCTCCAGCCGACTTGTCTCCATGGGTCTATTGCTGCCTCGGGCACCTTATGGCCGTTCTGCTGTGAGTCTAGATTATCGAATGCGACGAAAAACTGATATTGAATTGTAACGTTCAGGGCCACCTAATGACGATGGATCACTCAAATTGCGTCCCGATTCAATACATCGTCCTCCAGCAGACTTGTCTCCATGGGTCTATTGCTGCCTCGGGCACCTTATGGCCGTTCTGCTGTGAGTCAAAGATTTTCGAATCGGACGAAAAACAGATAATGAATTGTAACATTCATGGCCACCTAATGACGATGGATCACTCACATTGCGTCCCGATTCAATACATCGTCCTCCAGCCGAATTGACTCCGTGGGTCTATTGCTGCCTCGGGCACCTTATGGCCGTTCTGCTGTGAGTCAAAGATTTTCGAATCGGACGAAAAACTGATAGTGAATTGTAACATTCAGGGCCACCTAATGACGATGGATCACTCAAATTGCGTCCCGATTCAATACATCGTCCTCCAGCAGACTTGTCTCCATGGGTCTATTGCTGCCTCGGGCACCTTATGGCCGTTCTGCTGTGAGTCAAAGATTTTCGAATCGGACGAAAAACTGATAGTGAATTGTAACGTTCAGGGCCACCTAATGACGATGGATCACTCAAATTGCGTCCCGATTCAATACATCGTCCTCCAGCAGACTTGTCTCCATGGGTCTATTGCTGCCTCGGGCACCTTATGGCCGTTCTGCTGTGAGTCAAAGATTTTCGAATCGGACGAAAAACAGATAGTGAATTGTAACATTCATGGCCACCTAATGACGATGGATCACTCAAATTACGTCCCGATTCAATACATCGTCCTCCAGCCGACTTGTCTTTATGGGTCTATTGCTGCATCGGGCACCTTATGGCCGTTCTGCTGTGAGTCAAAGATTTTCCAATCGGACGAAAAACTGATAGTGAATTGTTACGTTCAGGGCCACCTAATGACGATGGATCACTCAAATTGCGTCCCGATTCAATACATCGTCCTCCAGCCGACTTGTCTCCATGGGTCTATTGCTGCCTCGGGCACCTTATGGTCGTTCTCCCGTGAGTCTAGATTATCGAATGGGACGAAAAACTGATAGTTAATTCTTACATTCAGGGCCTCCTAATGACGATGGAACACTCAAATTGCGTCGCGATTCAATACATCGTCATCCTGCAGACTTGTCTTCATGGGTCTATTGCTGCCTCGGGCACCTTACGGCCGTTCTGCTGTGAGTCAAAGATTTTCGAATCGGACGAAAAACTGATAGTGAATTGTAACATTCAGGGCCACCTAAAGTCGATGGATCACTCAAATTGCGTCCCGATTCAATACATCGTCCTCCAGCCGACTTGTCTCCATGTGTCTATTGCTGCCTCGGGCACCTTATGGCCGTTCTGCTGTGAGTCTAGATTATCGAATGCGACGAAAAACTGATAGTGAATTGTAACGTTCAGGGCCACCTAATGACGATGGATCACTCAAATTGCGTCCTCCAGCAGACTTGTCTCCATGGGTCTACTGCTGCCTCGGGCACCTTATTGCCGTTCTGCTGTGAGTCAAAGATTTTCGAATCGGACGAAAAACAGATAGTGAATTGTAACATTCAGGGCCTCCTAATGACGATGGAACACTCAAATTGCGTCGCGATTCAATACATCGTCATCCTGCAGACTTGTCTTCATGGGTCTATTGCTGCCTCGGGCACCTTACGGCCGTTCTGCTGTGAGTCAAAGATTTTCGAATCGGACGAAAAACTGATAGTGAATTGTAACATTCAGGGACACCTAATGACGATGGATCACTCAAATTGCGTCCCGATTCAATACATCGTCCTCCAGCCTACTTGACTCCATGGGTCTATTGCTGAGTCGGGCACCATATGGCCGTTCTGCTGTGAGTCTAGATTATCGAATGCGACGAAAAACTGATAGTGAATTGTAACGTTCAGGGCCACCTAATGACGATGGATCACTCAAATTGCGTGCCGATTCAATACATCGTCCTCCAGCAGACTTGTCTCCATGGGTCTATTGCTGCCTCGGGCACCTTATGGCCGTTCTGCTGTGAGTCAAAGATTTTCGAATCGGACGAAAAACTGATAGTGAATTGTAACGTTCAGGGCCACCTAATGACGGTGGATCACTCAAATTGCGTCCCGATTCAATACATCGTCCTCCAGCAGACTTGTCTCCATGGGTCTATTGCTGCCTCGGGCACCTTATGGCCGTTCTGCTGTGAGTCAAAGATTTTCGAATCGGACGAAAAACAGATAGTGAATTGTAACATTCATGGCACCTAATGACGATGGATCACTCAAATTGCGTCCCGATTCAATACATCGTCCTCCAGCCGACTTGTCTCCATGGGTCTATTGCTGCCTCGGGCACCTTATGGCCGTTCTGCTGTGAGTCTAGATTATCGAATGCGACGAAAAACTGATATTGAATTGTAACGTTCAGGGCCACCTAATGACGATGGATCACTCAAATTGCGTCCCGATTCAATACATCGTCCTCCAGCAGACTTGTCTCCATGGGTCTATTGCTGCCTCGGGCACCTTATGGCCGTTCTGCTGTGAGTCAAAGATTTTCGAATCGGACGAAAAACAGATAGTGAATTGTAACATTCATGGCCACCTAATGACGATGGATCACTCAAATTGCGTCCCGATTCAATACATCGTCCTCCAGCCGACTTGTCTCCATGGGTCTATAGCTGCATCGGGCACCTTATGGCCGTTCTGCTGTGAGTCAAAGATTTTCGAATCGGACAGAAAACTGATAGTGAATTGTAACTTTCAGGGCCACCTAATGACGATGGATCACTCAAATTGCGTCCCGATTCAATACATCGTCCTCCAGCCGACTTGTCTCCATGGGTCTATTGCTGCCTCGGGCACCTTATGGCCGTTCTGCTGTGGGTCAAAGATTTTCGAATCGGACGTAGATCTGATAGTGAATTGTAACGTTCAGGGCCACCTAATGACGATGGATCACTCAAATTGCGTCCCGATTCAATAAATCGTCCTCCAGCAGACTTGTCTCCATGAGTCTATTGCTGCCTCGGGCACCTTATGGGCGTTCTGCTGTGAGTCAAAGATTTTCGAATCGGACAAAAAACTGATAGTAAATTGTAACGTTCAGGGCCTCCTAATGACGATGGAACACTCAAATTGCGTCCCGATTCAATACCTCGTGCTCCAGCAGACTAGTCTCCATGGGTCTATTGCTGCCTCGGGCACAATATGGCCGTTCTGCTGTGAGTCAAAGATTTTCGAATCGGACGAAAAACTGATAGTGAATTGTAACGTTCAGGGCCACCTAATGACGATGGATCACTCAAATTGCTTCCCGATTCAATACATCGTCCTCCAGCCGACTTGTCTCCATGGGTCTATTGCTGCCTCGGGCACCTTATGGTCGTTCTCCCGTGAGTCTAGATTATCGAATGGGACGAAAAACTGATAGTTAATTCAAACATTCAGGGCCTCCTAATCACGATGGAAAACACAAATTGCGTCGCGATTCAATACTCCGTCATCCTGCAGACTTGTCTCCATGGGTCTATTGCTGCCTCGGGCACCTTATGGCCGTTCTGCTGTGAGTCAAAGATTTTCGAATCGGACGAAAAACTGATAGGGAATTGTAACATTCAGGGACACCTAATGACGATGGATCACTCAAATTGCGTCCCGATTCAACACATCGTCCTCCAGCCTACTTGACTCCATGGGTCTATTGTTGAGTCGGGAACCATATGGCCGTACTGCTGTGAGTCTAGATTATCGAATGCGACGAAAAACTGATAGTGAATTGTAACGTTCAGGGCCACCTAATGACGATGGATCACTCAAATTGCGTCCCAATTCAATACATCGTCCTCCAGCAGACTTGTCTCCATGGGTCTATTGCTGCCTCGGGCACCTTATGGCCGTTCTTGTGTGAGTCAAAGATTTTCGAATCGGACGAAAAACTGATAGTGAATTGTAACATTCAGGGCCACCTAATGACGATGGATCACTCAAGTTGCGTCCCGATTCAATACATCGTCATCCAGCAGACTTGTCTCCATGGGTCTATTGCTGCCTCGGGCACCTTATGGCCGTTCTGCTGTGAGTCAAAGATTTTCGAATCGGACGAAAAACTGATAGTGAATTGTAACATTCAGGGCCACCTAAAGTCGATGGATCACTCAAATTGCGTCCCGATTCAATACATCGTCCTCCAGCCGACTTGTCTCCATGTGTCTATTGCTGCCTCGGGCACCTTATGGCCGTTCTGCTGTGAGTCTAGATTATCGAATGCGACGAAAAACTGATAGTGAATTGTAACGTTCAGGGCCACCTAATGACGATGGATCACTCAAATTGCGTCCTCCAGCAGACTTGTCTCCATGGGTCTACTGCTGCCTCGGGCACCTTATTGCCGTTCTGCTGTGAGTCAAAGATTTTCGAATCGGACGAAAAACAGATAGTGAATTGTAACATTCAGGGCCTCCTAATGACGATGGAACACTCAAATTGCGTCGCGATTCAATACATCGTCATCCTGCAGACTTGTCTTCATGGGTCTATTGCTGCCTCGGGCACCTTACGGCCGTTCTGCTGTGAGTCAAAGATTTTCGAATCGGACGAAAAACTGATAGTGAATTGTAACATTCAGGGACACCTAATGACGATGGATCACTCAAATTGCGTCCCGATTCAATACATCGTCCTCCAGCCTACTTGACTCCATGGGTCTATTGCTGAGTCGGGCACCTTATGGCCGTTCTGCTGTGAGTCTAGATTATCGAATGCGACGAAAAACTGATAGTGAATTGTAACGTTCAGGGCCACCTAATGACGATGGATCACTCAAATTGCGTGCCGATTCAATACATCGTCCTCCAGCAGACTTGTCTCCATGGGTCTATTGCTGCCTCGGGCACCTTATGGCCGTTCTGCTGTGAGTCAAAGATTTTCGAATCGGACGAAAAACTGATAGTGAATTGTAACGTTCAGGGCCACCTAATGACGGTGGATCACTCAAATTGCGTCCCGATTCAATACATCGTCCTCCAGCAGACTTGTCTCCATGGGTCTATTGCTGCCTCGGGCACCTTATGGCCGTTCTGCTGTGAGTCAAAGATTTTCGAATCGGACGAAAAACAGATAGTGAATTGTAACATTCATGGCACCTAATGACGATGGATCACTCAAATTGCGTCCCGATTCAATACATCGTCCTCCAGCCGACTTGTCTCCATGGGTCTATTGCTGCCTCGGGCACCTTATGGCCGTTCTGCTGTGAGTCTAGATTATCGAATGCGACGAAAAACTGATATTGAATTGTAACGTTCAGGGCCACCTAATGACGATGGATCACTCAAATTGCGTCCCGATTCAATACATCGTCCTCCAGCAGACTTGTCTCCATGGGTCTATTGCTGCCTCGGGCACCTTATGGCCGTTCTGCTGTGAGTCAAAGATTTTCGAATCGGACGAAAAACAGATAGTGAATTGTAACATTCATGGCCACCTAATGACGATGGATCACTCAAATTGCGTCCCGATTCAATACATCGTCCTCCAGCCGACTTGTCTCCATGGGTCTATAGCTGCATCGGGCACCTTATGGCCGTTCTGCTGTGAGTCAAAGATTTTCGAATCGGACAGAAAACTGATAGTGAATTGTAACTTTCAGGGCCACCTAATGACGATGGATCACTCAAATTGCGTCCCGATTCAATACATCGTCCTCCAGCCGACTTGTCTCCATGGGTCTATTGCTGCCTCGGGCACCTTATGGCCGTTCTGCTGTGGGTCAAAGATTTTCGAATCGGACGTAGATCTGATAGTGAATTGTAACGTTCAGGGCCACCTAATGACGATGGATCACTCAAATTGCGTCCCGATTCAATAAATCGTCCTCCAGCAGACTTGTCTCCATGAGTCTATTGCTGCCTCGGGCACCTTATGGGCGTTCTGCTGTGAGTCAAAGATTTTCGAATCGGACAAAAAACTGATAGTAAATTGTAACGTTCAGGGCCTCCTAATGACGATGGAACACTCAAATTGCGTCCCGATTCAATACCTCGTGCTCCAGCAGACTAGTCTCCATGGGTCTATTGCTGCCTCGGGCACAATATGGCCGTTCTGCTGTGAGTCAAAGATTTTCGAATCGGACGAAAAACTGATAGTGAATTGTAACGTTCAGGGCCACCTAATGACGATGGATCACTCAAATTGCTTCCCGATTCAATACATCGTCCTCCAGCCGACTTGTCTCCATGGGTCTATTGCTGCCTCGGGCACCTTATGGTCGTTCTCCCGTGAGTCTAGATTATCGAATGGGACGAAAAACTGATAGTTAATTCAAACATTCAGGGCCTCCTAATCACGATGGAAAACACAAATTGCGTCGCGATTCAATACTCCGTCATCCTGCAGACTTGTCTCCATGGGTCTATTGCTGCCTCGGGCACCTTATGGCCGTTCTGCTGTGAGTCAAAGATTTTCGAATCGGACGAAAAACTGATAGGGAATTGTAACATTCAGGGACACCTAATGACGATGGATCACTCAAATTGCGTCCCGATTCAACACATCGTCCTCCAGCCTACTTGACTCCATGGGTCTATTGTTGAGTCGGGAACCATATGGCCGTACTGCTGTGAGTCTAGATTATCGAATGCGACGAAAAACTGATAGTGAATTGTAACGTTCAGGGCCACCTAATGACGATGGATCACTCAAATTGCGTCCCAATTCAATACATCGTCCTCCAGCAGACTTGTCTCCATGGGTCTATTGCTGCCTCGGGCACCTTATGGCCGTTCTTGTGTGAGTCAAAGATTTTCGAATCGGACGAAAAACTGATAGTGAATTGTAACATTCAGGGCCACCTAATGACGATGGATCACTCAAGTTGCGTCCCGATTCAATACATCGTCATCCAGCAGACTTGTCTCCATGGGTCTATTGCTGCCTCGGGCACCTTATGGCCGTTCTGCTGTGAGTCAAAGATTTTCGAATCGGACGAAAAACAGATAGTGAATTGTAACATTCATGGCCACCTAATGACGATGGATCACTCAAATTGCGTCCCGATTCAATACATCGTCCTCCAGCCGACTTGTCTCCATGGGTCTATTGCTGCATCGGGAACCTTATGGCCGTTCTGCTGTGAGACAAAGATTTTCGAATCGGACGAAAAACTGATAGTGAATTGTAACGTTCAGGGCCACCTAATGACGATGGATCACTCAAATTGCGTCCCGATTCAATACATCGTCCTCCAGCCGACTTGTCTCCATGGGTCTATTGCTGCCTCGGGCACCTTATGGTCGTTCTCCCGTGAGTCTAGATTATCGAATGGGACGAAAAACTGATAGTTAATTCTAACATTCAGGGCCTCCTAATCACGATGGAACACTGAAATTGCGTCGCGATTCAATACATCGTCATCCTGCAGACATGTCTCCATGGGTCTATTGCTGCCTCGGGCACCTTATGGCCGTTCTGCTGTGAGTCAAAGATTTTCGAATCTGACGAAAAACTGGTAGTGAATTGTAACATTCAGGGACACCTAATTGCGTCCCGAATTGTAACGTTCAGGGCCACCTAATGACGATGGATCACTCAAATTGCGTCCCAATTCAATACATCGTCCTCCAGCAGACTTGTCTCCATGGGTCTATTGCTGCCTCGGGCACCTTATGGCCGTTCTGCTGTGAGTCAAAGATTTTCGAGTCGGACGAAAAACAGATAGTGAATTGTAACATTCATTGCCACCTAATGACGATGGATCACTCAAATTGCGTCCCGATTCAATACATCGTCCTCCAGCCGACTTGTCTCCATGGGTCTATTGCTGCATCGGGAACCTTATGGCCGTTCTGCTGTGAGACAAAGATTTTCGAATCGGACGAAAAACTGATAGTGAATTGTAACGTTCAGGGCCACCTAATGACGATGGATCACTCAAATTGCGTCCCGATTCAATACATCGTCCTCCAGCCTACTTGACTCCATGGGTCTATTGCTGAGTCGGGCAACATATGGCCGTACTGCTGTGAGTCTAGATTATCGAATGCGACGAAAAACTGATAGTGAATTGTAACGTTCAGGGCCACCTAATGACGATGGATCACTCAAATTGCGTCCCAATTCAATACATCGTCCTCCAGCAGACTTGTCTCCATGGGTCTATTGCTGCCTCGGGCACCTTATGGCCGTTCTGCTGTGAGTCAAAGATTTTCGAATCGGACGAAAAACAGATAGTGAACTGTAACATTCATGGCCACCTAATGACGATGGATCACTCAAATTTCGTCACGATTCAATACATCGTCGTCCAGCAGACTTGTCTCCATGGGTCTATTGCTGCCTCGGGCACCTTTTGGCCGTTCTGCTGTGAGTCAAAGATTTTCGAATCGGACGAAAAACAGATAGTGAATTGTAACATTCATGGCCACCTAATGACGATGGATCACTCAAATTGCGTCCCAATTCAATACATCGTCCTCCAGCAGACTTGTCTCCATGGGTCTATTGCTGCCTCGGGCACCTTATGGGCGTTCTCCCGTGAGTCTAGATTATCGAATGGGACGAAAAACTGATAGTTAATTCTTACATTCAGGGCCTCCTAATGACGATGGAACACTCAAATTGCGTCGCGATTCAATACATCGTCATCCTGCAGACTTGTCTTCATGGGTCTATTGCTGCCTCGGGCACCTTACGGCCGTTCTGCTGTGAGTCAATGATTTTCGAATCGGACGAAAAACTGATAGTGAATTGTAACATTCAGGGCCACCTAATGACGATGGATCACTCAAATTGCGTCCTCCAGCAGACTTGTCTCCATGGGTCTACTGCTGCCTCGGGCACCTTATTGCCGTTCTGCTGTGAGTCAAAGATTTTCGAATCGGACGAAAAACTGATAGTGAATTGTAACATTCTTGGCCACCTAATGACGATGGATCACTCAAATTGCGTCCCGATTCAATACATCGTCCTCCAGCAGACTTGTCTCCATGGGTCTATTGCTGCATCGGGAACCTTATGGCCGTTCTGCTGTGAGTCAAAGATTTTCGAATCGGACAAAAAACTGATAGTAAATTGTAACGTTCAGGGCCTCCTAATGACGATGGAACACTCAAATTGCGTCCCGATTCAATACCTCGTGCTCCAGCAGACTAGTCTCCATGGGTCTATTGCTGCCTCGGGCACAATATGGCCGTTCTGCTGTGAGTCAAAGATTTTCGAATCGGACGAAAAACTGATAGTGAATTGTAACGTTCAGGGCCACCTAATGACGATGGATCACTCAAATTGCTTCCCGATTCAATACATCGTCCTCCAGCCGACTTGTCTCCATGGGTCTATTGCTGCCTCGGGCACCTTATGGTCGTTCTCCCGTGAGTCTAGATTATCGAATGGGACGAAAAACTGATAGTTAATTCAAACATTCAGGGCCTCCTAATCACGATGGAAAACACAAATTGCGTCGCGATTCAATACTCCGTCATCCTGCAGACTTGTCTCCATGGGTCTATTGCTGCCTCGGGCACCTTATGGCCGTTCTGCTGTGAGTCAAAGATTTTCGAATCGGACGAAAAACTGATAGGGAATTGTAACATTCAGGGACACCTAATGACGATGGATCACTCAAATTGCGTCCCGATTCAACACATCGTCCTCCAGCCTACTTGACTCCATGGGTCTATTGTTGAGTCGGGAACCATATGGCCGTACTGCTGTGAGTCTAGATTATCGAATGCGACGAAAAACTGATAGTGAATTGTAACGTTCAGGGCCACCTAATGACGATGGATCACTCAAATTGCGTCCCAATTCAATACATCGTCCTCCAGCAGACTTGTCTCCATGGGTCTATTGCTGCCTCGGGCACCTTATGGCCGTTCTTGTGTGAGTCAAAGATTTTCGAATCGGACGAAAAACTGATAGTGAATTGTAACATTCAGGGCCACCTAATGACGATGGATCACTCAAGTTGCGTCCCGATTCAATACATCGTCATCCAGCAGACTTGTCTCCATGGGTCTATTGCTGCCTCGGGCACCTTATGGCCGTTCTGCTGTGAGTCAAAGATTTTCGAATCGGACGAAAAACAGATAGTGAATTGTAACATTCATGGCCACCTAATGACGATGGATCACTCAAATTGCGTCCCGATTCAATACATCGTCCTCCAGCCGACTTGTCTCCATGGGTCTATTGCTGCATCGGGAACCTTATGGCCGTTCTGCTGTGAGACAAAGATTTTCGAATCGGACGAAAAACTGATAGTGAATTGTAACGTTCAGGGCCACCTAATGACGATGGATCACTCAAATTGCGTCCCGATTCAATACATCGTCCTCCAGCCGACTTGTCTCCATGGGTCTATTGCTGCCTCGGGCACCTTATGGTCGTTCTCCCGTGAGTCTAGATTATCGAATGGGACGAAAAACTGATAGTTAATTCTAACATTCAGGGCCTCCTAATCACGATGGAACACTGAAATTGCGTCGCGATTCAATACATCGTCATCCTGCAGACATGTCTCCATGGGTCTATTGCTGCCTCGGGCACCTTATGGCCGTTCTGCTGTGAGTCAAAGATTTTCGAATCTGACGAAAAACTGGTAGTGAATTGTAACATTCAGGGACACCTAATTGCGTCCCGAATTGTAACGTTCAGGGCCACCTAATGACGATGGATCACTCAAATTGCGTCCCAATTCAATACATCGTCCTCCAGCAGACTTGTCTCCATGGGTCTATTGCTGCCTCGGGCACCTTATGGCCGTTCTGCTGTGAGTCAAAGATTTTCGAGTCGGACGAAAAACAGATAGTGAATTGTAACATTCATTGCCACCTAATGACGATGGATCACTCAAATTGCGTCCCGATTCAATACATCGTCCTCCAGCCGACTTGTCTCCATGGGTCTATTGCTGCATCGGGAACCTTATGGCCGTTCTGCTGTGAGACAAAGATTTTCGAATCGGACGAAAAACTGATAGTGAATTGTAACGTTCAGGGCCACCTAATGACGATGGATCACTCAAATTGCGTCCCGATTCAATACATCGTCCTCCAGCCTACTTGACTCCATGGGTCTATTGCTGAGTCGGGCACCATATGGCCGTACTGCTGTGAGTCTAGATTATCGAATGCGACGAAAAACTGATAGTGAATTGTAACGTTCAGGGCCACCTAATGACGATGGATCACTCAAATTGCGTCCCAATTCAATACATCGTCCTCCAGCAGACTTGTCTCCATGGGTCTATTGCTGCCTCGGGCACCTTATGGCCGTTCTGCTGTGAGTCAAAGATTTTCGAATCGGACGAAAAACAGATAGTGAACTGTAACATTCATGGCCACCTAATGACGATGGATCACTCAAATTTCGTCACGATTCAATACATCGTCGTCCAGCAGACTTGTCTCCATGGGTCTATTGCTGCCTCGGGCACCTTTTGGCCGTTCTGCTGTGAGTCAAAGATTTTCGAATCGGACGAAAAACAGATAGTGAATTGTAACATTCATGGCCACCTAATGACGATGGATCACTCAAATTGCGTCCCAATTCAATACATCGTCCTCCAGCAGACTTGTCTCCATGGGTCTATTGCTGCCTCGGGCACCTTATGGGCGTTCTCCCGTGAGTCTAGATTATCGAATGGGACGAAAAACTGATAGTTAATTCTTACATTCAGGGCCTCCTAATGACGATGGAACACTCAAATTGCGTCGCGATTCAATACATCGTCATCCTGCAGACTTGTCTTCATGGGTCTATTGCTGCCTCGGGCACCTTACGGCCGTTCTGCTGTGAGTCAATGATTTTCGAATCGGACGAAAAACTGATAGTGAATTGTAACATTCAGGGCCACCTAATGACGATGGATCACTCAAATTGCGTCCTCCAGCAGACTTGTCTCCATGGGTCTACTGCTGCCTCGGGCACCTTATTGCCGTTCTGCTGTGAGTCAAAGATTTTCGAATCGGACGAAAAACTGATAGTGAATTGTAACATTCTTGGCCACCTAATGACGATGGATCACTCAAATTGCGTCCCGATTCAATACATCGTCCTCCAGCAGACTTGTCTCCATGGGTCTATTGCTGCATCGGGAACCTTATGGCCGTTCTGCTGTGAGTCAAAGATTTTCGAATCGGACAAAAAACTGATAGTAAATTGTAACGTTCAGGGCCTCCTAATGACGATGGAACACTCAAATTGCGTCCCGATTCAATACCTCGTGCTCCAGCAGACTAGTCTCCATGGGTCTATTGCTGCCTCGGGCACAATATGGCCGTTCTGCTGTGAGTCAAAGATTTTCGAATCGGACGAAAAACTGATAGTGAATTGTAACGTTCAGGGCCACCTAATGACGATGGATCACTCAAATTGCTTCCCGATTCAATACATCGTCCTCCAGCCGACTTGTCTCCATGGGTCTATTGCTGCCTCGGGCACCTTATGGTCGTTCTCCCGTGAGTCTAGATTATCGAATGGGACGAAAAACTGATAGTTAATTCAAACATTCAGGGCCTCCTAATCACGATGGAAAACACAAATTGCGTCGCGATTCAATACTCCGTCATCCTGCAGACTTGTCTCCATGGGTCTATTGCTGCCTCGGGCACCTTATGGCCGTTCTGCTGTGAGTCAAAGATTTTCGAATCGGACGAAAAACTGATAGGGAATTGTAACATTCAGGGACACCTAATGACGATGGATCACTCAAATTGCGTCCCGATTCAACACATCGTCCTCCAGCCTACTTGACTCCATGGGTCTATTGTTGAGTCGGGAACCATATGGCCGTACTGCTGTGAGTCTAGATTATCGAATGCGACGAAAAACTGATAGTGAATTGTAACGTTCAGGGCCACCTAATGACGATGGATCACTCAAATTGCGTCCCAATTCAATACATCGTCCTCCAGCAGACTTGTCTCCATGGGTCTATTGCTGCCTCGGGCACCTTATGGCCGTTCTTGTGTGAGTCAAAGATTTTCGAATCGGACGAAAAACTGATAGTGAATTGTAACATTCAGGGCCACCTAATGACGATGGATCACTCAAGTTGCGTCCCGATTCAATACATCGTCATCCAGCAGACTTGTCTCCATGGGTCTATTGCTGCCTCGGGCACCTTATGGCCGTTCTGCTGTGAGTCAAAGATTTTCGAATCGGACGAAAAACAGATAGTGAATTGTAACATTCATGGCCACCTAATGACGATGGATCACTCAAATTGCGTCCCGATTCAATACATCGTCCTCCAGCCGACTTGTCTCCATGGGTCTATTGCTGCATCGGGAACCTTATGGCCGTTCTGCTGTGAGACAAAGATTTTCGAATCGGACGAAAAACTGATAGTGAATTGTAACGTTCAGGGCCACCTAATGACGATGGATCACTCAAATTGCGTCCCGATTCAATACATCGTCCTCCAGCCGACTTGTCTCCATGGGTCTATTGCTGCCTCGGGCACCTTATGGTCGTTCTCCCGTGAGTCTAGATTATCGAATGGGACGAAAAACTGATAGTTAATTCTAACATTCAGGGCCTCCTAATCACGATGGAACACTGAAATTGCGTCGCGATTCAATACATCGTCATCCTGCAGACATGTCTCCATGGGTCTATTGCTGCCTCGGGCACCTTATGGCCGTTCTGCTGTGAGTCAAAGATTTTCGAATCTGACGAAAAACTGGTAGTGAATTGTAACATTCAGGGACACCTAATTGCGTCCCGAATTGTAACGTTCAGGGCCACCTAATGACGATGGATCACTCAAATTGCGTCCCAATTCAATACATCGTCCTCCAGCAGACTTGTCTCCATGGGTCTATTGCTGCCTCGGGCACCTTATGGCCGTTCTGCTGTGAGTCAAAGATTTTCGAGTCGGACGAAAAACAGATAGTGAATTGTAACATTCATTGCCACCTAATGACGATGGATCACTCAAATTGCGTCCCGATTCAATACATCGTCCTCCAGCCGACTTGTCTCCATGGGTCTATTGCTGCATCGGGAACCTTATGGCCGTTCTGCTGTGAGACAAAGATTTTCGAATCGGACGAAAAACTGATAGTGAATTGTAACGTTCAGGGCCACCTAATGACGATGGATCACTCAAATTGCGTCCCGATTCAATACATCGTCCTCCAGCCTACTTGACTCCATGGGTCTATTGCTGAGTCGGGCACCATATGGCCGTACTGCTGTGAGTCTAGATTATCGAATGCGACGAAAAACTGATAGTGAATTGTAACGTTCAGGGCCACCTAATGACGATGGATCACTCAAATTGCGTCCCAATTCAATACATCGTCCTCCAGCAGACTTGTCTCCATGGGTCTATTGCTGCCTCGGGCACCTTATGGCCGTTCTGCTGTGAGTCAAAGATTTTCGAATCGGACGAAAAACAGATAGTGAACTGTAACATTCATGGCCACCTAATGACGATGGATCACTCAAATTTCGTCACGATTCAATACATCGTCGTCCAGCAGACTTGTCTCCATGGGTCTATTGCTGCCTCGGGCACCTTTTGGCCGTTCTGCTGTGAGTCAAAGATTTTCGAATCGGACGAAAAACAGATAGTGAATTGTAACATTCATGGCCACCTAATGACGATGGATCACTCAAATTGCGTCCCAATTCAATACATCGTCCTCCAGCAGACTTGTCTCCATGGGTCTATTGCTGCCTCGGGCACCTTATGGGCGTTCTCCCGTGAGTCTAGATTATCGAATGGGACGAAAAACTGATAGTTAATTCTTACATTCAGGGCCTCCTAATGACGATGGAACACTCAAATTGCGTCGCGATTCAATACATCGTCATCCTGCAGACTTGTCTTCATGGGTCTATTGCTGCCTCGGGCACCTTACGGCCGTTCTGCTGTGAGTCAATGATTTTCGAATCGGACGAAAAACTGATAGTGAATTGTAACATTCAGGGCCACCTAATGACGATGGATCACTCAAATTGCGTCCTCCAGCAGACTTGTCTCCATGGGTCTACTGCTGCCTCGGGCACCTTATTGCCGTTCTGCTGTGAGTCAAAGATTTTCGAATCGGACGAAAAACTGATAGTGAATTGTAACATTCTTGGCCACCTAATGACGATGGATCACTCAAATTGCGTCCCGATTCAATACATCGTCCTCCAGCAGACTTGTCTCCATGGGTCTATTGCTGCATCGGGAACCTTATGGCCGTTCTGCTGTGAGTCAAAGATTTTCGAATCGGACAAAAAACTGATAGTAAATTGTAACGTTCAGGGCCTCCTAATGACGATGGAACACTCAAATTGCGTCCCGATTCAATACCTCGTGCTCCAGCAGACTAGTCTCCATGGGTCTATTGCTGCCTCGGGCACAATATGGCCGTTCTGCTGTGAGTCAAAGATTTTCGAATCGGACGAAAAACTGATAGTGAATTGTAACGTTCAGGGCCACCTAATGACGATGGATCACTCAAATTGCTTCCCGATTCAATACATCGTCCTCCAGCCGACTTGTCTCCATGGGTCTATTGCTGCCTCGGGCACCTTATGGTCGTTCTCCCGTGAGTCTAGATTATCGAATGGGACGAAAAACTGATAGTTAATTCAAACATTCAGGGCCTCCTAATCACGATGGAAAACACAAATTGCGTCGCGATTCAATACTCCGTCATCCTGCAGACTTGTCTCCATGGGTCTATTGCTGCCTCGGGCACCTTATGGCCGTTCTGCTGTGAGTCAAAGATTTTCGAATCGGACGAAAAACTGATAGGGAATTGTAACATTCAGGGACACCTAATGACGATGGATCACTCAAATTGCGTCCCGATTCAACACATCGTCCTCCAGCCTACTTGACTCCATGGGTCTATTGTTGAGTCGGGAACCATATGGCCGTACTGCTGTGAGTCTAGATTATCGAATGCGACGAAAAACTGATAGTGAATTGTAACGTTCAGGGCCACCTAATGACGATGGATCACTCAAATTGCGTCCCAATTCAATACATCGTCCTCCAGCAGACTTGTCTCCATGGGTCTATTGCTGCCTCGGGCACCTTATGGCCGTTCTTGTGTGAGTCAAAGATTTTCGAATCGGACGAAAAACTGATAGTGAATTGTAACATTCAGGGCCACCTAATGACGATGGATCACTCAAGTTGCGTCCCGATTCAATACATCGTCATCCAGCAGACTTGTCTCCATGGGTCTATTGCTGCCTCGGGCACCTTATGGCCGTTCTGCTGTGAGTCAAAGATTTTCGAATCGGACGAAAAACAGATAGTGAATTGTAACATTCATGGCCACCTAATGACGATGGATCACTCAAATTGCGTCCCGATTCAATACATCGTCCTCCAGCCGACTTGTCTCCATGGGTCTATTGCTGCATCGGGAACCTTATGGCCGTTCTGCTGTGAGACAAAGATTTTCGAATCGGACGAAAAACTGATAGTGAATTGTAACGTTCAGGGCCACCTAATGACGATGGATCACTCAAATTGCGTCCCGATTCAATACATCGTCCTCCAGCCGACTTGTCTCCATGGGTCTATTGCTGCCTCGGGCACCTTATGGTCGTTCTCCCGTGAGTCTAGATTATCGAATGGGACGAAAAACTGATAGTTAATTCTAACATTCAGGGCCTCCTAATCACGATGGAACACTGAAATTGCGTCGCGATTCAATACATCGTCATCCTGCAGACATGTCTCCATGGGTCTATTGCTGCCTCGGGCACCTTATGGCCGTTCTGCTGTGAGTCAAAGATTTTCGAATCTGACGAAAAACTGGTAGTGAATTGTAACATTCAGGGACACCTAATTGCGTCCCGAATTGTAACGTTCAGGGCCACCTAATGACGATGGATCACTCAAATTGCGTCCCAATTCAATACATCGTCCTCCAGCAGACTTGTCTCCATGGGTCTATTGCTGCCTCGGGCACCTTATGGCCGTTCTGCTGTGAGTCAAAGATTTTCGAGTCGGACGAAAAACAGATAGTGAATTGTAACATTCATTGCCACCTAATGACGATGGATCACTCAAATTGCGTCCCGATTCAATACATCGTCCTCCAGCCGACTTGTCTCCATGGGTCTATTGCTGCATCGGGAACCTTATGGCCGTTCTGCTGTGAGACAAAGATTTTCGAATCGGACGAAAAACTGATAGTGAATTGTAACGTTCAGGGCCACCTAATGACGATGGATCACTCAAATTGCGTCCCGATTCAATACATCGTCCTCCAGCCTACTTGACTCCATGGGTCTATTGCTGAGTCGGGCACCATATGGCCGTACTGCTGTGAGTCTAGATTATCGAATGCGACGAAAAACTGATAGTGAATTGTAACGTTCAGGGCCACCTAATGACGATGGATCACTCAAATTGCGTCCCAATTCAATACATCGTCCTCCAGCAGACTTGTCTCCATGGGTCTATTGCTGCCTCGGGCACCTTATGGCCGTTCTGCTGTGAGTCAAAGATTTTCGAATCGGACGAAAAACAGATAGTGAACTGTAACATTCATGGCCACCTAATGACGATGGATCACTCAAATTTCGTCACGATTCAATACATCGTCGTCCAGCAGACTTGTCTCCATGGGTCTATTGCTGCCTCGGGCACCTTTTGGCCGTTCTGCTGTGAGTCAAAGATTTTCGAATCGGACGAAAAACAGATAGTGAATTGTAACATTCATGGCCACCTAATGACGATGGATCACTCAAATTGCGTCCCAATTCAATACATCGTCCTCCAGCAGACTTGTCTCCATGGGTCTATTGCTGCCTCGGGCACCTTATGGGCGTTCTCCCGTGAGTCTAGATTATCGAATGGGACGAAAAACTGATAGTTAATTCTTACATTCAGGGCCTCCTAATGACGATGGAACACTCAAATTGCGTCGCGATTCAATACATCGTCATCCTGCAGACTTGTCTTCATGGGTCTATTGCTGCCTCGGGCACCTTACGGCCGTTCTGCTGTGAGTCAATGATTTTCGAATCGGACGAAAAACTGATAGTGAATTGTAACATTCAGGGCCACCTAATGACGATGGATCACTCAAATTGCGTCCTCCAGCAGACTTGTCTCCATGGGTCTACTGCTGCCTCGGGCACCTTATTGCCGTTCTGCTGTGAGTCAAAGATTTTCGAATCGGACGAAAAACTGATAGTGAATTGTAACATTCTTGGCCACCTAATGACGATGGATCACTCAAATTGCGTCCCGATTCAATACATCGTCCTCCAGCAGACTTGTCTCCATGGGTCTATTGCTGCATCGGGAACCTTATGGCCGTTCTGCTGTGAGTCAAAGATTTTCGAATCGGACGAAAAACTGATAGTGAATTGTAACGTTCAGGGCCACCTAATGACGATGGATCACTCAAATTGCGTCCCAATTCAATACATCGTCCTCCAGCAGACTTGTCTCCATGGGTCTATTGCTGCCTCGGGCACCTTATGGCCGTTCTGCTGTGAGTCAAAGAATTTCGAATCGGACGAAAAACTGATAGTGAATTGTAACATTCAGGGCCACCTAATGACGATGGATCACTCAAATTGCGTCCCGATTCAATACATCGTCCTCCAGCCGACTTGTCTCCATGGGTCTATTGCTGCATCGGGAATCTTATGGCCGTTCTGCTGTGAGTCAAAGATTTTCGAATCTGACGAAAAACTGATAGTGAATTGTAACATTCAGGGACACCTAATGACGATGGATCACTCAAATTGCGTCCCGATTCAATACATCGTCCTCCAGCCTACTTGACTCCATGGGTCTATTGCTGAGTCGGGCACCATATGGCCGTACTGCTGTGAGTCTAGATTATCGAATGCGACGAAAAACTGATAGTGATTTGTAACGTTCAGGGCCACCTAATGACGATGGATCACTCAAATTGCGTCCCAATTCAATACATCGTCCTCCAGCAGACTTGTCTCCATGGGTCTATTGCTGCCTCGGGCACCTTATGGCCGTTCTGCTGTGAGTCAAAGATTTTCGAATCGGACGAAAAACAGATAGTGAATTGTAACATTCATGGCCACCTAATGACGATGGATCACTCAAATTGCGTCACGATTCAATACATCGTCCTCCAGCAGACTTGTCTCCATGGGTCTATTGCTGCCTCGGGCACCTTTTGGCCGTTCTGCTGTGAGTCAAAGATTTTCGAATCGGACGAAAAACAGATAGTGAATTGTAACATTCAGGGCCACCTAATGACGATGGATCACTCAAATTGCGTCCCGATTCAATACATCGTCCTCCAGCCGACTTGTCTCCATGGGTCTATTGCTGCATCGGGCACCTTATGGCCGTTCTGCTGTGAGTCAAAGATTTTCGAATCGGACGAAAAACTGATAGTGAATTGTTACGTTCAGGCCCACCTAATGACGATGGATCACTCAAATTGCGTCCCGATTCAATACATCGTCCTCCAGCCGACTTGTCTCCATGGGTCTACTGCTGCCTCGGGCACCTTATGGGCGTTCTCCCGTGAGTCTAGATTATCGAATGGGACGAAAAACTGATAGTTAATTCTTACATTCAGGGCCTCCTAATGACGATGGAACACTCAAATTGCGTCGCGATTCAATACATCGTCATCCTGCAGACTTGTCTTCATGGGTCTATTGCTGCCTCGGGCACCTTACGGCCGTTCTGCTGTGAGTCAATGATTTTCGAATCGGACGAAAAACTGATAGTGAATTGTAACATTCAGGGCCACCTAATGTCGATGGATCACTCAAATTGCGTCCCGATTCAATACATCGTCCTCCAGCCGACTTGTCTCCATGGGTCTATTGCTGCCTCGGGCACCTTATGGCCGTTCTGCTGTGAGTCTAGATTATCGAATGCGACGAAAAACTGATAGTGAATTGTAACGTTCAGGGCCACCTAATGACGATGGATCACTCAAATTGCGTCCTCCAGCAGACTTGTCTCCATGGGTCTACTGCTGCCTCGGGCACCTTATTGCCGTTCTGCTGTGAGTCAAAGATTTTCGAATCGGACGAAAAACAGATAGTGAATTGTAACATTCTTGGCCACCTAATGACGATGGATCACTCAAATTGCGTCCCGATTCAATACATCGTCCTCCAGCCGACTTGTCTCCATGGGTCTATTGCTGCATCGGGCACCTTATGGCCGTTCTGCTGTGAGTCAAAGATTTTCGAATCGGACGAAAAACTGATAGTGAATTGTAACTTTCAGGGCCACCTAATGACGATGGATCACTCAAATTGCGTCCCGATTCAATACATCGTCCTCCAGCCGACTTGTCTCCATGGGTCTAATGCTGCCTCGGGCACCTTATGGCCGTTCTGCTGTGGGTCAAAGATTTTCGAATCGGACGAAGATCTGATAGTGAATTGTAAGGTTCAGGGCCACCTAATGACGATGGATCACTCAAATTGCGTCCCGATTCAATACATCGTCCTCCAGCAGACTTGTCTCCATGGGTCTATTGCTGCATCGGGAACCTTATGGCCGTTCTGCTGTGAGTCAAAGATTTTCGAATCGGACGAAAAACTGATAGTGAATTGTAACGTTCAGGGCCACCTAATGACGATGGATCACTCAAATTGCGTCCCAATTCAATACATCGTCCTCCAGCAGACTTGTCTCCATGGGTCTATTGCTGCCTCGGGCACCTTATGGCCGTTCTGTTGTGAGTCAAAGATTTTCGAATCGGACGAAAAACTGATAGTGAATTGTAACATTCAGGGCCACCTAATGACGATGGATCACTCAAGTTGCGTCCCGATTCAATACATCGTCATCCAGCAGACTTGTCTCCATGGGTCTATTGCTGCCTCGGGCACCTTATGGCCGTTCTGCTGTGGGTCAAAGATTTTCGAATCGGACGAAAAACAGATAGTGAATTGTAACATTCATGGCCACCTAATGACGATGGATCACTCAAATTGCGTCCCGATTCAATACATCGTCCTCCAGCCGACTTGTCTCCATGGGTCTATTGCTGCATCGGGAACCTTATGGCCGTTCTGCTGTGAGTCAAAGATTTTCGAATCGGACGAAAAACTGATAGTTAATTGTAACGTTCAGGGCCACCTAATGACGATGGATCACTCAAATTGCGTCCCGATTCAATACATCGTCCTCCAGCCGACTTGTCTCCATGGGTCTATTGCTGCCTCGGGCACCTTATGGTCGTTCTCCCGTGAGTCTAGATTATCGAATGGGACGAAAAACTGATAGTTAATTCTAACATTCAGGGCCTCCTAATCACGATGGAACACTGAAATTGCGTCGCGATTCAATACATCGTCATCCTGCAGACATGTCTCCATGGGTCTATTGCTGCCTCGGGCACCTTATGGCCGTTCTGCTGTGAGTCAAAGATTTTCGAATCTGACGAAAAACTGATAGTGAATTGTAACATTCATGGCCACCTAATGACGATGGATCACTCAAATTGCGTCCCGATTCAATACATCGTCCTCCAGCCGACTTGTCTCCATGGGTCTATTGCTGCATCGGGCACCTTACGGCCGTTCTGCTGTGAGTCAAAGATTTTCGAATCGGACGAAAAACTGATAGTGAATTGTTACGTTCAGGCCCACCTAATGACGATGGATCACTCAAATTGCGTCCCGATTCAATACATCGTCCTCCAGCCGACTTGTCTCCATGGGTCTATTGCTGCCTCGGGCACCTTATGGGCGTTCTCCCGTGAGTCTAGATTATCGAATGGGACGAAAAACTGATAGTTAATTCTTACATTCTGGGCCTCCTAATGACGATGGAACACTCAAATTGCGTCGCGATTCAATACATCGTCATCCTGCAGACTTGTCTTCATGGGTCTATTGCTGCCTCGGGCACCTTACGGCCGTTCTGCTGTGAGTCAATGATTTTCGAATCGGACGAAAAACTGATAGTGAATTGTAACATTCAGGGCCACCTAATGTCGATGGATCACTCAAATTGCGTCACGATTCAATACATCGTCCTCCAGCAGACTTGTCTCCATGGGTCTATTGCTGCCTCGGGCACCTTTTGGCCGTTCTGCTGTGAGTCAAAGATTTTCGAATCGGACGAAAAACAGATAGTGAATTGTAACATTCATGGCCACCTAATGACGATGGATCACTCAAATTGCGTCCCGATTCAATACATCGTCCTCCAGCCGACTTGTCTCCATGGGTCTATTGCTGCATCGGGCACCTTATGGCCGTTCTGCTGTGAGTCAAAGATTTTCGAATCGGACGAAAAACTGATAGTGAATTGTTACGTTCAGGCCCACCTAATGACGATGGATCACTCAAATTGCGTCCCGATTCAATACATCGTCCTCCAGCCGACTTGTCTCCATGGGTCTATTGCTGCCTCGGGCACCTTATGGGCGTTCTCCCGTGAGTCTAGATTATCGAATGGGACGAAAAACTGATAGTTAATTCTTACATTCAGGGCCTCCTAATGACGATGGAACACTCAAATTGCGTCGCGATTCAATACATCGTCATCCTGCAGACTTGTCTTCATGGGTCTATTGCTGCCTCGGGCACATTACGGCCGTTCTGCTGTGAGTCAATGATTTTCGAATCGGACGAAAAACCGATAGTGAATTGTAACATTCAGGGCCACCTAATGTCGATGGATCACTCAAATTGCGTCCCGATTCAATACATCGTCCTCCAGCCGACTTGTCTCCATGGGTCTATTGCTGCCTCGGGCACCTTATGGCCGTTCTGCTGTGAGTCTAGATTATCGAATGCGACGAAAAACTGATAGTGAATTGTAACGTTCAGGGCCACCTAATGACGATGGATCACTCAAATTGCGTCCTCCAGCAGACTTGTCTCCATGGGTCTACTGCTGCCTCGGGCACCTTATTGCCGTTCTGCTGTGAGTCAAAGATTTTCGAATCGGACGAAAAACAGATAGTGAATTGTAACATTCTTGGCCACCTAATGACGATGGATCACTCAAATTGCGTCCCGATTCAATACATCGTCCTCCAGCCGACTTGTCTCCATGGGTCTATTGCTGCATCGGGCACCTTATGGCCGTTCTGCTGTGAGTCAAAGATTTTCGAATCGGACGAAAAACTGATAGTGAATTGTAACTTTCAGGGCCACCTAATGACGATGGATCACTCAAATTGCGTCCCGATTCAATACATCGTCCTCCAGCCGACTTGTCTCCATGGGTCTAATGCTGCCTCGGGCACCTTATGGCCGTTCTGCTGTGGGTCAAAGATTTTCGAATCGGACGAAGATCTGATAGTGAATTGTAAGGTTCAGGGCCACCTAATGACGATGGATCACTCAAATTGCGTCCCGATTCAATACATCGTCCTCCAGCAGACTTGTCTCCATGGGTCTATTGCTGCCTCGGGCACATTATGGCCGTTCTGCTGTGAGTCAAAGATTTTCGAATCGGACGAAAAACTGATAGCGAATTGTAACGTTCAGGGCCACCTAATGACGATGGATCACTCAAATTGCGTCCCGATTCAATACATCGTCCTCCAGCCGACTTGTCTCCATGGGTCTATTGCTGCCTCGGGCACATTATGGTCGTTCTCCCGTGAGTCTAGATTATCGAATGGGACGAAAAACTGATAGTTAATTCTAACATTCAGGGCCTCCTAATGACCATGGAACACTCAAATTGCGTCGCGATTCAATACATCGTCATCCTGCAGACATGTCTCCATGGGTCTATTGCTGCCTCGGGCACCTTATGGCCGTTCTGCTGTGAGTCAAAGATTTTCGAATCGGACGAAAAACTGATAGTGAATTGTAACATTCAGGGCCACCTAATGACGATGGATCACTCAAATTGCGTCCCGATTCAATACTTCGTCCTCCAGCCTACTTGACTCCATGGGTCTATTGCTGAGTCGGGCACCTTATGGCCGTTCTGCTGTGAGTCTAGATTATCGAATGCGACGAAAAACTGATAGTGAATTGTAACGTTCAGGGCCACCTAATGACGATGGATCACTCAAATTGCGTCCCGATTCAATACATCGTCATCCAGCAGACTTGTCTCCATGGGTCTATTGCTGCCTCGGGCACCTTATGGCCGTTCTGCTGTGAGTCAAAGATTTTCGAATCGGACGAAAAACTGATAGTGAATTGTAACATTCAGGGCCACCTAATGACGATGGATCACTCAAGTTGCGTCCCGATTCAATACATCGTCATCCAGCAGACTTGTCTCCATGGGTCTATTGCTGCCTCGGGCACCTTATGGCCGTTCTGCTGTGAGTCAAAGATTTTCGAATCAGACGAAAAACAGATAGTGAATTGTAACATTCATGGCCACCTAATGACGATGGATCACTCAAATTGCGTCCCGATTCAATACATCGCCCTCCAGCCGACTTGTCTACATGGGTCTATTGCTGCATCGGGAACCTTATGGCCGTTCTGCTGTGAGTCAAAGATTTTCGAATCGGACGAAAAACTGATAGTGAATTGTAACGTTCAGGGCCACCTAATGACGATGGATCACTCAAATTGCGTCCCGATTCAATACATCGTCCTCCAGCCGACTTGTCTCCATGGGTCTATTGCTGCCTCGGGCACCTTATGGTCGTTCTCCCGTGAGTCTAGATTATCGAATGGGACGAGAAACTGATAGTTAATTCTAACATTCAGGGCCTCCTAATCACGATGGAACACTGAAATTGCGTCGCGATTCAATACATCGTCATCCTGCAGACATGTCTCCATGGGTCTATTGCTGCCTCGGGCACCTTATGGCCGTTCTGCTGTGAGTCAAAGATTTTCGAATCTGACGAAAAACTGATAGTGAATTGTAACATTCAGGGAAACCTAATGACGATGGATCACTCAAATTGCGTCCCGATTCAATACATCGTCCTCCAGCCGACTTGTCTCCATGGGTCTATTGCTGCCTCGGGCACCTTATGGCCGTTCTGCTGTGAGTCTAGATTATCGAATGCGACGAAAAACTGATAGTGAATTGTAACGTTCAGGGCCACCTAATGACGATGGATCACTCAAATTGCGTCCTCCAGCAGACTTGTCTCCATGGGTCTATTGCTGCCTCGGGCACCTTATGGTCGTTCTCCCGTGAGTCTAGATTATCGAATGGGACGAAAAACTGATAGTTAATTCTAACATTCAGGGCCTCCTAATCACGATGGAACACTGAAATTGCGTCGCGATTCAATACATCGTCATCCTGCAGACATGTCTCCATGGGTCTATTGCTGCCTCGGGCACCTTATGGCCGTTCTGCTGTGAGTCAAAGATTTTCGAATCTGACGAAAAACTGATAGTGAATTGTAACATTCAGGGCCACCTAATGACGATGGATCACTCAAGTTGCGTCACGATTCAATACATCGTCATCCAGCAGACTTGTCTCCATGGGTCTATTGCTGCCTCGGGCACCTTATGGCCGTTCTACTGTGAGTCAAAGATTTTCGAATCGGACGAAAAACTGATAGTGAATTGTAACGTTCAGGGCCACCTAATGACGATGGATCACTCAAATTGCGTCCCGATTCAATACATCGTCATCCAGCAGACTTGTCTCCATGGGTCTATTGCTGCCTCGGGCACCTTATGGCCGTTCTGCTGTGAGTCAAAAATTTTCGAATCGGACGAAAAACTGATAGTGAATTGTAACATTCAGGGCCACCTAATGACGATGGATCACTCAAGTTGCGTCCCGATTCAATACATCGTCATCCAGCAGACTTGTCTCCATGGGTCTATTGCTGCCTCGGGCACCTTATGGCCGTTCTGCTGTGAGTCCAAGATTTTCGAATCGGACGAAAAACTGATAGTGAATTGTAACGTTCAGGGCCACCTAATGACGATGGATCACTCAAATTGCGTCCCGATTCAATACATCGTCATCCAGCAGACTTGTCTCCATGGGTCTATTGCTGCCTCGGGCACCTTATGGCCGTTCTGCTGTGGGTCAAAGATTTTCGAATCGGACGAAAAACTGATAGTGAATTGTAACATTCAGGGCCACCTAATGACGATGGATCACTCAAGTTGCGTCCCGATTCAATACATCGTCATCCAGCAGACTTGTCTCCATGGGTCTATTGCTGCCTCGGGCACCTTATGGTCGTTCTCCCGTGAGTCTAGATTATCGAATGGGACGAAAAACTGATAGTTAATTCTAACATTCAGGGCCTCCTAATCACGATGGAACACTGAAATTGCGTCGCGATGCAATACATCGTCATCTTGCAGACATGTCTCCATGGGTCTATTGCTGCCTCGGGCACCTTATGGCCGTTCTGCTGTGAGTCAAAGATTTTCGAATCGGACGAAAAACTGATAGTGAATTGTAACATTCAGGGACACCTAATGACGATGGATCACTCAAATTGCGTCGCAAATCAATACATCGTCCTCCAGCCTACTTGACTCCATGGGTCTATTGCTGAGTCGGGCACCATATGGCCGTACTGCTGTGAGTCTAGATTATCGAATGCGACGAGAAACTGATAGTGATTTGTAACGTTCAGGGCCACCTAATGACGATGGATCACTCAAATTGCGTCCCAATTCAATACATCGTCCTCCAGCAGACTTGTCTCCATGGGTCTATTGCTGCCTCGGGCACCTTATGGCCGTTCTGCTGTGAGTCAAAGATTTTCGAATCGGACGAAAAACAGATACTGAATTGTAACATTCATGCCCACCTAATGACGATGGATCACTCAAATTGCGTCACGATTCAATACATCGTCCTCCAGCAGACTTGTCCCCATGGGTCTATTGCTGCCTCGGGCACCTTATGGCCGTTCTGCTGTGAGTCAAAGATTTTCGAATCGGACGAAAAACAGATAGTGAATTGTAACATTCATGGCCACCTAATGACGATGGATCACTCAAATTGCGTCCCGATTCAATACATCGTCCTCCAGCCGACTTGTCTCCATGGGTCTATTGCTGCATCGGGCACCTTATGGCCGTTCTGCTGTGAGTCAAAGATTTTCGAATCGGACGAAAAACTGATAGTGAATTGTTACGTTCAGGGCCACCTAATGACGATGGATCACTCAAATTGCGTCCCGATTCAATACATCGTCGTCCAGCCGACTTGTCTCCATGGGTCTATTGCTGCCTCGGGCACCTTATGGTCGTTCTCCCGTGAGTCTAGATTATCGAATGGGACGAAAAACTGATAGTTAATTCTTACATTCAGGGCCTCCTAATGACGATGGAACACTCAAATTGCGTCGCGATTCAATACATCGTCATCCTGCAGACTTGTCTTCATGGGTCTATTGCTGCCTCGGGCACCTTACGGCCGTTCTGCTGTGAGTCAATGATTTTCGAATCGGACGAAAAACTGATAGTGAATTGTTACGTTCAGGGCCACCTAATGACGATGGATCACTCAAATTGCGTCCCGATTCAATACATCGTCCTCCAGCCGACTTGTCTCCATGGGTCTAATGCTGCCTCGGGCACCTTATGGCCGTTCTGCTGTGGGTCAAAGATTTTCGAATCGGACGAAGATCTGATAGTGAATTGTAAGGTTCAGGGCCACCTAATGACGATGGATCACTCAAATTGCGTCCCGATTCAATACATCGTCCTCCAGCAGACTTGTCTCCATGGGTCTATTGCTGCCTCGGGCACATTATGGCCGTTCTGCTGTGAGTCAAAGATTTTCGAATCGGACGAAAAACTGATAGCGAATTGTAACGTTCAGGGCCACCTAATGACGATGGATCACTCAAATTGCGTCCCGATTCAATACATCGTCCTCCAGCCGACTTGTCTCCATGGGTCTATTGCTGCCTCGGGCACCTTATGGTCGTTCTCCCGTGAGTCTAGATTATCGAATGGGACGAAAAACTGATAGTTAATTCTAACATTCAGGGCCTCCTAATGACCATGGAACACTCAAATTGCGTCGCGATTCAATACATCGTCATCCTGCAGACATGTCTCCATGGGTCTAGCTACCTCGGGCACCTTATGGGCGTTCTGCTGTGAGTCAAAGATTTTCGAATCGGACGAAAAACAGATAGTGAATTGTAACGTTCAGGGCCACCTAATGACGATGGATCACTCAAATTGCGTGCCGATTCAATACATCGTCCTCCAGCAGACTTGTCTCCATGGGTCTATTGCTGCCTCGGGCACCTTATGGCCGTTCTGCTGTGAGTCAAAGATTTTCGAATCGGACGAAGATCTGATAGTGAATTGTAAGGTTCAAGGCCACCTAATGACGATGGATCACTCAAATTGCGTCCGGATTCAATACATCGTCCTCCAGGCGACTTGTCTCCATGGGTCTTTTGCTGCCTCGGGCACCTTATGGCCGTTCTGCTGTGGGTCAAAGATTTTCGAATCGGACGAAGATCTGATAGTGAATTGTAACGTTCAGGGCCACCTAATGACGATGGATCACTCAAATTGCGTCCCGATTCAATACATCGTCCTCCAGCCGACTTGTCTCCATGGGTCTATAGCTGCATCGGGCACCTTATGGCCGTTCTGCTGTGAGTCAAAGATTTTCGAATCGGACGAAAAACTGATAGTGAATTGTAACATTCAGGGACCCCTAATGACGATGGATCACTCAAATTGCGTCCCGATTCGATACATCGACCTCCAGTCTACTTCACTCCATGGGTCTATTGCTGAGTCGGGCACCTTATGGCCGTTCTGCTGTGAGTCTAGATTATCGAATGCGACGAAAAACTGATAGTGAATTGTAACGTTCAGGGCCACCTAATGACGATGGATCACTCAAATTGCGTCCCGATTCAATACATCGTCCTCCAGCAGACTTGTCTCCATGGGTCTATTGCTGCCTCGGGCACCTTATGGGCGTTCTTCTGTGAGTCAAAGATTTTCGAATCAGACGAAAAACTGATAGTGAATTGTAACGTTCAGGGCCTCCTAATGACGATGGAACACTCAAATTGCGTCCCGATTCAATACCTCCTGCTCCAGCAGACTAGTCTCCATGGGTCTATTGCTGCCTCGGGCACATTATGGCCGTTCTGCTGTGAGTCAAAGATTTTCGAATCGGACGAAAAACTGATAGTGATTTGTAACGTTCAGGGCCACCTAATGACGATGGATCACTCAAATTGCGTCCCGATTCAATACATCGTCCTCCAGCCGACTTGTCTCCATGGGTCTATTGCTGCCTCGGGCACATTATGGTCGTTCTCCCGTGAGTCTAGATTATGGAATGGGACGAAAAACTGTTACTTAATTCTAACATTCAGGGCCTCCTAATGACGATGGAACACTCAAATTGCGTCGCGATTCAATACATCGTCATCCTGCAGACTTGTCTCCATGGGTCTATTGCTGCCTCTTGCACCTTATGGCCGTTCTGCTGTGAGTCAAACATTTTCGAATCGGACGGTAAACTGATAGTGAATTGTAACGTTCAGGGCCACCTAATGACGATGGATCACTCAAATTGCGTCCCGATTCAATACATCGTCCTCCAGCAGACATGTCTCCATGGGTCTATTGCTGCCTCAGGCACCTTATGGGCGTTCTGCTGTGAGTCAAAGATTTTCGAATCGGACGAAAATCAGATAGTGAATTGTAACTTTCATGGCCACCTAATGACGATGGATCACTCAAATTGCGACCCGATTCAATACATCGTCCTCCAGCCGACTTGTCTCCATGGGTCTATTGCTGCCTCGGGCACCTTATGGCCGTTCTGCTGTGAGTCTTGATTATCGAATGCGACGAAAAACTGATAGTGAATTGTAACATTCTTGGCCTCCTAATGACGATGGATCACTCAAATTGCGTCCCGATTCAATACATCGTCCTCCAGCAGACTTGTCTCCATGGGTCTACTGCTGCCTCGAGCACCTTATGGCCGTTCTGCTGTGAGTCAAAGATTTTCGAATCGGACGAAAAACAGATAGTGAATTGTAACATTCTTGGCCACCTAATGACGATGGATCACTCAAATTGCGTCCCGATTCAATACATCGTCCTCCAGCCGACTTGTCTCCATGGGTCTATTGCTGCATCGGGCACCTTATGGCCGTTCTGCTGTGAGTCAAAGATTTTCGAATCGGTGAGAAACTAATAGTGAATTTTAACTTTCAGGGCCACCTAATGACGATGGATCACTCAAATTGCGTCCGGATTCAATACATCAGCCGACTTGTCTCCTTGGGTCTATTGCTGCCTCGGGCACCTTATGGCCGTTCTGCTGTGAGTCAAAGATTTTCGAATCGGACGGTAAACTGATAGTGATGTGTAACGTTCAGGGCCACCTAATGACGATGGATCACTCAAATTGCGTCCCGATTCAATACATCGTCATCCAGCAGACTTGTCTCCATGGGTCTATTGCTGCCTCGGGCACCTTATGGCCGTTCTGCTGTGAGTCAAAGATTTTCGAATCGGACGAAAAACTGATAGTGAATTGTTACGTTCAGGGCCACCTAATGACGATGGATCACTCAAATTGCGTCCCAAATCAATACATCGTCCTCCAGCCTACTTGACTCCATGGGTCTATTGCTGAGTCGGGCACCATATGGCCGTACTGCTGTGAGTCTAGATTATCGAATGCGACGAAAAACTGATAGTGATTTGTAACGTTCAGGGCCACCTAATGACGATGGATCACTCAAATTGCGTCCCAATTCAATACATCGTCCTCCAGCAGACTTGTCTCCATGGGTCTATTGCTGCCTCGGGCACCTTATGGCCGTTCTGCTGTGAGTCAAAGATTTTCGAATCGGACGAAAAACAGATACTGAATTGTAACATTCATGGCCACCTAATGACGATGGATCACTCAAATTGCGTCCCGATTCAATACATCGTCCTCCAGCCGACTTGTCTCCATGGGTCTATTGCTGCATCGGGCACCTTATGGCCGTTCTGCTGTGAGTCAAAGATTTTCGAATCGAACGAAAAACTGATAGTGAATTGTTACGTTCAGGGCCACCTAATGACGATGGATCACTCAAATTGCGTCCCGATTCAATACATCGTCGTCCAGCCGACTTGTCTCCATGGGTCTATTGCTGCCTCGGGCACCTTATGGTCGTTCTCCCGTGAGTCTAGATTATCGAATGGGACGAAAAACTGATAGTTAATTCTTACATTCAGGGCCTCCTAATGACGATGGAACACTCAAATTGCGTCGCGATTCAATACATCGTCATCCTGCAGACTTGTCTTCATGGGTCTATTGCTGCCTCGGGCACCTTACGGCCGTTCTGCTGTGAGTCAATGATTTTCGAATCGGACGAAAAACTGATAGTGAATTGTAACATTCAGGGCCACCTAATGTCGATGGATCACTCCAATTGCGTCCCGATTCAATACATCGTCCTCCAGCCGACTTGTCTCCATGGGTCTATTGCTGCCTCGGGCACCTTATGGCCGTTCTGCTGTGAGTCTAGATTATCGAATGCGACGAAAAACTGATAGTGAATTGTAACGTTCAGGGCCACCTAATGACGATGGATCACTCAAATTGCGTCCTCCAGCAGACTTGTCTCCATGGGTCTACTGCTGCCTCGGGGACCTTATTGCCGTTCTGCTGTGAGTCAAAGATTTTCGAATCGGACGAAAAACAGATAGTGAATTGTAACATTCTTGGCCACCTAATGACGATGGATCACTCAAATTGCGTCCCGATTCAATACATCGTCCTCCAGCCGACTTGTCTCCATGGGTCTATTGCTGCATCGGGCACCTTATGGCCGTTCTGCTGTGAGTCAAAGATTTTCGAATCGGACGAAAAACTGATAGTGAATTGTAACTTTCAGGGCCACCTAATGACGATGGATCACTTAAATTGCGTCCCGATTCAATACATCGTCCTCCAGCCGACTTGTCTCCATGGGTCTAATGCTGCCTCGGGCACCTTATGGCCGTTCTGCTGTGGGTCAAAGATTTTCGAATCGGACGAAGATCTGATAGTGAATTGTAAGGTTCAGGGCCACCTAATGACGATGGATCACTCAAATTGCGTCCCGATTCAATACATCGTCCTCCAGCAGACTTGTCTCCATGGGTCTATTGCTGCCTCGGGCACATTATGGCCGTTCTGCTGTGAGTCAAAGATTTTCGAATCGGACGAAAAACTGATAGCGAATTGTAACGTTCAGGGCCACCTAATGACGATGGATCACTCAAATTGCGTCCCGATTCAATACATCGTCCTCCAGCCGACTTGTCTCCATGGGTCTATTGCTGCCTCGGGCACCTTATGGTCGTTCTCCCGTGAGTCTAGATTATCGAATGGGACGAAAAACTGATAGTTAATTCTAACATTCAGGGCCTCCTAATGACCATGGAACACTCAAATTGCGTCGCGATTCAATACATCGTCATCCTGCAGACATGTCTCCATGGGTCTATTGCTACCTCGGGCACCTTATGGGCGTTCTGCTGTGAGTCAAAGATTTTCGAATCGGACGAAAAACAGATAGTGAATTGTAACGTTCAGGGCCACCTAATGACGATGGATCACTCAAATTGCGTGCCGATTCAATACATCGTCCTCCAGCAGACTTGTCTCCATGGGTCTATTGCTGCCTCGGGCACCTTATGGCCGTTCTGCTGTGAGTCAAAGATTTTCGAATCGGACGAAAAACTGATAGTGAATCGTAACGTTCAGGGCCACCTAATGACGATGGATCACTCAAATTGCGTCCCGATTCAATACATCGTCCTCCAGCAGACTTGTCTCCATGGGTCTATTGCTGCCTCGGGCACCTTATGGCCGTTCTGCTGTGGGTCAAAGATTTTCGAATCGGACGAAGATCTGATAGTGAATTGTAAGGTTCAGGGCCACCTAATGACGATGGATCACTCAAATTGCGTCCGGATTCAATACATCGTCCTCCAGGCGACTTGTCTCCATGGGTCTTTTGCTGCCTCGGGCACCTTATGGCCGTTCTGCTGTGGGTCAAAGATTTTCGAATCGGACGAAGATCTGATAGTGAATTGTAACGTTCAGGGCCACCTAATGACGATGGATCACTCAAATTGCGTCCCGATTCAATACATCGTCCTCCAGCAGACTTGCCTCCATGGGTCTATTGCTGCCTCGGGCACCTTATGGCCGTTCTGCTGTGAGTCAAAGATTTTCGAATCGGACGAAAAACAGATAGTGAATTGTAACATTCATGGCCACCTAATGACGATGGATCATTCAAATTGCGTCCCGATTCAATACATCGTCCTCCAGCCGACTTGTCTCCATGGGTCTATAGCTGCATCGGGCACCTTATGGCCGTTCTGCTGTGAGTCAAAGATTTTCGAATCGGACGAAAAACTGATAGTGAATTGTAACATTCAGGGACCCCTAATGACGATGGATCACTCAAATTGCGTCCGGATTCGATACATCGACCTCCAGTCTACTTCACTCCATGGGTCTATTGCTGAGTCGGGCACCTTATGGCCGTTCTGCTGTGAGTCTAGATTATCGAATGCGACGAAAAACTGATAGTGAATTGTAACGTTCAGGGCCACCTAATGACGATGGATCACTCAAATTGCGTCCCGACTCAATACATCGTCCTCCAGCAGACTTGTCACCATGGGTCTATTGCTGCCTCGGGCACCTTATGGGCGTTCTTCTGTGAGTCAAAGATTTTCGAATCAGACGAAAAACTGATAGTGAATTGTAACGTTCAGGGCCTCCTAATGACGATGGAACACTCAAATTGCGTCCCGATTCAATACCTCCTGCTCCAGCAGACTAGTCTCCATGGGTCTATTGCTGCCTCGGGCACATTATGGCCGTTCTGCTGTGAGTCAAAGATTTTCGAATCGGACGAAAAACTGATAGTGATTTGTAACGTTCAGGGCCACCTAATGACGATGGATCACTCAAATTGCGTCCCGATTCAATACATCGTCCTCCAGCCGACTTGTCTCCATGGGTCTATTGCTGCCTCGGGCACATTATGGTCGTTCTCCCGTGAGTCTAGATTATGGAATGGGACGAAAAACTGTTACTTAATTCTAACATTCAGGGCCTCCTAATGACGATGGATTACTCAAATTGCGTCGCGATTCAATACATCGTCATCCTGCAGACTTGTCTCCATGGGTCTATTGCTGCCTCGGGCACCTTATGGCCGTTCTGCTGTGAGTCAAAGATTTTCGAATCGGACGGTAAACTGATAGTGAATTGTAACGTTCAGGGCCACCTAATGACGATGGATCACTCAAATTGCGTCCCGATTCAATACATCGTCCTCCAGCAGACATGTCTCCATGGGTCTATTGCTGCCTCGGGCACCTTATGGGCGTTCTGCTGTGAGTCAAAGATTTTCGAATCGGACGAAAATCAGATAGTGAATTGTAACTTTCATGGCCACCTAATGACGATGGATCACTCAAATTGCGACCCGATTCAATACATCGTCCTCCAGCCGACTTGTCTCCATGGGTCTATTGCTGCATCGGGCACCTTATGGCCGTTCGCTTGTGAGTCAAAGATTTTCGAATCGGACGAAAAACTGATAGTGAATTGTAACATTCAGGGCCACCTAATGTCGATGGATCACTCAAATTGCGTCCCGATTCAATACATCGTCCTCCAGCCGACTTGTCTCCATGGGTCTATTGCTGCCTCGGGCACCTTATGGCCGTTCTGCTGTGAGTCTTGATTATCGAATGCGACGAAAAACTGATAGTGAATTGTAACGTTCAGGGCCACCTAATGACGATGGATCACTCAAATTGCGTCCCGATTCAATACATCGTCCTCCAGCAGACTTGTCTCCATGGGTCTACTGCTGCCTCGAGCACCTTATGGCCGTTCTGCTGTGAGTCAAAGATTTTCGAATCGGACGAAAAACAGATAGTGAATTGTAACATTCTTGGCCACCTAATGACGATGGATCACTCAAATTGCGTCCCGATTCAATACATCGTCCTCCAGCCGACTTGTCTCCATGGGTCTATTGCTGCATCGGGCACCTTATGGCCGTTCTGCTGTGAGTCAAAGATTTTCGAATCGGTGAGAAACTAATAGTGAATTTTAACTTTCAGGGCCACCTAATGACGATGGATCACTCAAATTGCGTCCGGATTCAATACATCAGCCGACTTGTCTCCATGGGTCTATTGCTGCCTCGGGCACCTTATGGCCGTTCTGCTGTGAGTCAAAGATTTTCGAATCGGACGGTAAACTGATAGTGATTTGTAACGTTCAGGGCCACCTAATGACGATGGATCACTCAAATTGCGTCCCGATTCAATATATCGTCCTCCAGCAGACTTGTCTCCATGGGTCTATTGCTGCCTCGGGCACCTTATGGGCGTTCTGCTGTGAGTCAAAAATTTTCGAATCGGACGAAAAACTGATAGTGAATTGTAACATTCATGGCCACCTAATGACGATGGATCACTCAAATTGCGACCCGATTCAATACATCGTCCTCCAGCCGACTTGTCTCCATGGGTCTATTGCTGCATCATGAACCTTATGGCCGTTCTGCTGTGAGTCAAAGATTTTCGAATCGGACGAAAAACTGGTAGTGAATTGTAACGTTCAGGGCCACCTAATGACGATGGATCACTCAAATTGCGTCCCGATTCAATACATCGTCCTGCAGCCGACTTGACCCCATGGGTCTATTGCTGCCTCGGGCACATTATGGCCGTTCTGCTGTGAGTCTAGATTATCGAATGCGACGAAAAACTGATAGTGAATTGTAACGTTCAGGGCCACCTAATGACGATGGATCACTCAAATTGCGTCCCGATTCAATACATCGTCCTCCAGCAGACTTGTCTCCATGGGTCTATTGCTGCCTCGGGCACCTTATGGCCGTTCTGCTGTGAGTCAAAGATTTTCGAATCGGACGAAAAACTGATAGTGAATTGTAACGTTCAGGACCACCTAATGACGATGGATCACTCAAATTGCGTCCCGATTCAATACATCGTCCTCCAGCAGACTTGTCTCCATGGGTCTATTGCTGCCTCGGCCACCTTATGGCCGTTCTGCTGTGAGTCAAAGATTTTCGAATCGGACGAAAAACAGACAGTGAATTGTAACATTCATGGCCACCTAATGACGATGGATCACTCAAATTGCGTCCCGATTCAATACATCGTCCTCCAGCCGACTTGTCTCCATGGGTCTATTGCTGCATCGGGCACCTTATGGCCGTTCTACTGTGAGTCAAAGATTTTCGAATCGGACGAAAAACTGATAGTGAATTGTAACTTTCAGGGCCACCTAATGACGATGGATCACTCAAATTGCGTACCGATTCAATACATCGTCCTCCAGCCGACTTGTCTCCATGGGTCTATTGCTGCCTCGGGCACCTTATGGTCGTTCTCTCGTGAGTCTAGATTATCGAATGGGACGAAAAACTGATAGTTAATTCTTACATTCAGGGCCTCCTAATGACGATGGAACACTCAAATTGCGTCGCGATTCAATACATCGTCATCCTGCAGACTTGTCTTCATGGGTCTATTGCTGCCTCGGGCACCTTACGGCCGTTCTGCTGTGAGTCAAAGATTTTGGAATCGGACGAAAAAGTGATAGTGAATTGTAACATTCAGGGCCACCTAATGTCGATGGATCACTCAAATTGCGTCCCGATTTAATACATCGTCCTCCAGCAGACTTGTCTCCATTGGTCTACTGCTGCCTCGGGCACCTTATGGCCGTTCTGCTGTGAGTCAAAGATTTTCGAATCGGACGAAAAACAGATAGTGAATTGTAACATTCTTGGCCACCTAATGACGATGGATCACCCAAATTGCGTCCCGATTCAATACATCGTCCTCCAGCCGACTTGTCTCCATGGGTCTATTGCTGCATCGGGCACCTTATGGCCGTTCTGCTGTGAGTCAAAGATTTTCGAATCGGACGAAAAACTGATAGTGAATTTTAACTTTCAGGGCCACCTAATGACGATGGAACACTCAAATTGCGTCCCGATTCAATACCTCGTGCTCCAGCAGACTAGTCTCCATGGGTCTATTGCTGCCTCGGGCACATTATGGCCGTTCTGCTGTGAGTCAAAGATTTTCGAATCGGACGAAAAACTGATAGCGAATTGTAACTTTCAGGGCCACCTAATGACGATGGATCACTCAAATTGCGTCCCGATTCAATACATCGTCCTCCAGCAGACTTGTCTCCATGGGTCTATTGCTGCCTCGGGCACCTTATGGTCGTTCTTCCGTGAGTCTAGATTATGGAATGGGACGAAAAACTGTTACTTACTTCTAACATTCAGGGCCTCCTAATGACGATGGAACACTCAAATTGCGTCCCGATTCAATACATCGTCATCCTGCAGACTTGTCTCCATGGGTCTATTGCTGCCTCGGGCACCTTATAGCCGTTCTGCTGTGAGTCAAAGATTTTCGAATCGGACGGTAAACTGATAGTGAATTGTAGCGTTCAGGGCCACCTAATGACGATGGGTCACTCAAATTGCGTCCCGATTCAATACATCGTCCTCCAGCAGACTTGTCTCCATGGGTCTATTGCTGCCTCGGGCACCTTATGGGCGTTCTGCTGTGAGTCAAAGATTTTCGAATCGGACGAAAAACAGATAGTGAATTGTAACAGTCATGGCCACCTAATGACGATGGATCACTCAAATTGCGACCCGATTCAATACATCGTCCTCCAGCCGAGTTGTCTCCATGGGTCTATTGCTGCATCGGGCACCTTATGGCCGTTCTACTGTGAGTCAAAGATTTTCGAATCGGACGAAAAACTGATAGTGAATTGTAACATTCAGGGCCACCTAATGTCGATGGATCACTCAAATTGCGTCCCGATTCAATACATCGTCCTCCAGCCGACTTGTCTCCATGGGTCTATTGCTGCCTCGAGCACATTATGGCCGTTCTACTGTGAGTCAAAGATTTTCGAATCGGACGAAAAACTGATAGTCAATTGTAACGTTCAGGGCCTCCTAATGACGATGGAACACCCAAATTGCGTCCCGATTCAATACCTCGTGCTCCAGCAGACTAGTCTCCATGGGTCTATTGCTGCCTCGGGCACATTATGGCCGTTCTGCTGTGGGTCAAAGATTTTCGAATCGGACGAAGATCTGATAGTGAATTGTAACGTTCAGGGCCACCTAATGACGATGGATCACTCAAATTGCGTCCCGATTCAATACATCGTCCTCCAGCCGACTTGTCTCCATGGGTCTATTGCTGCCTCGGGCACCTTATGGTCGTTCTCCCGTGAGTCTAGATTATCGAATGGGACGAAAAACTGATAGTGAATTGTAACATTCATGGCCACCTAATGACGATGGATCACTCAAATTGCGTCCCGATTCAATACATCGTCCTCCAGCCGACTTGTCTCCATGGGTCTATTGCTGCATCGGGCACCTTATGGCCGTTCTGCTGTGAGTCAAAGATTTTCGAATCGGACGAAAATCTGATAGAGAATTGTAACCTTCAGGGCCACCTAATGACGATGGATCACTCAAATTGCGTCCCGATTCAATACATCGTCCTCCAGCTGACTTGTCTCCATGGGTCTATTGCTGCCTCGGGCACCTTATGGCAGTTCTGCTGAGAGTCTAGATTATCCAATGGGACGAAAATCTGATAGTGAATTGTAACGTTCAGGGCCACCTAATGACGATGGATCACTCAAATTGCGTTCCGATTCAATACATCGTCCTTCAGCCGACTTGTGTCCATGTGTCTATTGCTGCCTCGGGCACCTTATTGCCGTTCTGCTGTGAGTCAAAGATTTTCGAATCGGTCGAAAAACTGATAGTGAATTGTAACTTTCAGGGCCACCTAATGACGATGGATCACTCAAATTGCGTCCCGATTCAATACATCGTCCTCCAGCCGACTTGTCTCCATGGGTCTATTGCTGCCTCGGGCACCTTATGGTCGTTCTCTCGTGAGTCTAGATTATCGAATGGGACGAAAAACTGATAGTTAATTCTTACATTCAGGGCCTCCTAATGACGATGGAACACTCAAATTGCGTCGCGATTCAATACATCGTCATCCTGCAGACTTGTCTCCATGGGTCTATTGCTGCATCGGGCACCTTATGGCCGATCTACTGTGAGTCAAAGATTTTCGAATCGGACGAAAAACTGATAGTGAATTGTAACATTCAGGGCCACCTAATGTCGATGGATCACTCAAATTGAAACCCCGATTCAATACATCGTCCTCCAGCCGGCTTGTCTCCATGGGTCTATTGCTGCCTCGGGCACCTTATGGCCGTTCTGCTGTGAGTCTTGATTATCGAATGCGACGAAAAACTGATAGTGATTTGTAACGTTCAGGGCCACATAATGACGATGGATCACTCAAATTGCGTCCCGATTCAATACATCCTCCTCCAGCAGACTTGTCTCCATGGGTCTACTGCTGCCTCGTGCACCTTATTGCCGTTCTGCTGTGAGTCAAAGATTTTCGAATCGGACGAAAAACAGATAGTGAATTGTAACATTCTTGGCCACCTAATGACGATGGATCACTCAAATTGCGTCCCGATTCAATACATCGTCATTCAGCCGACTTGTCTCCATGGGTCTATTGCTGCATCGGGCACCTTATGGCCGTTCTGCTGTGAGTCAAAGATTTTTAAATCGGACGAGAAACTGATAGTGAATTTTAACTTTCAGGGCTACCTAATGACGATGGATCACTCAAATGGCGTCCCGATTCAACACATCGTCCTCCAGCCGACTTGTCTCCATGTGTCTATTGCTGCCTCGGGCACCTTATGGCCGTTCTGCTGTGAGTCAAAGATTTTCGAATCGGACGAAAAACTGATAGTGAATTGTAACATTCAGGGACACCTAATGACGATGGATCACTCAAATTGCGTCCCGATTCAATACATCGACCTCCAGCCTACTTCACTCCATGGGTCTATTGCTGAGTCGGGCACCTTATGGCCGTTCTGCTGTGAGTCTAGATTATCGAATGCGACGAAAAACTGATAGTGAATTGAAACGTTCAGGGCCACCTAATGACGATGGATCACTCAAATTGCGTCCCGATTCAATACATCGTCCTCCAGCAGACTTGTCTCCATGGGTCTATTGCTGCCTCGGGCACCTTCTGGGCGTTCTTCTGTGAGTCAAAGATTTTCGAATCAGACGAAAAACTGATAGTGAATTGTAACGTTCAGGGCCTCCTAATGACGATGGAACACTCAAATTGCGTCCCGATTCAATACCTCCTGTTCCAGCAGACTAGTCTCCATGGGTCTATTGCTGCCTCGGGCACATTATGGCCGTTCTGCTGTGAGTCAAAGATTTTCGAATCGGACGAAAAACTGATAGTGATTTGTAACGTTCAGGGCCACCTAATGACGATGGATCACTCAAATTGCGTCCCGATTCAATACATCGTCCTCCAGCCGACTTGTCTCCATGGGTCTATTGCTGCCTCGGGCACATTATGGTCGTTCTCCCGTGAGTCTAGATTATGGAATGGGACGAAAAACTGTTACTTAATTCTAACATTCAGGGCCTCCTAATGACGATGGAACACTCAAATTGCGTCGCGATTCAATACATCGTCATCCTGCAGACTTGTCTCCATGGGTCTATTGCTGCCTCGGGCACCTTATGGCCGTTCTGCTGTGAGTCAAAGATTTTCGAATCGGACGGTAAACTGATAGTGAATTGTAACGTTCAGGGCCACCTAATGACGATGGATCACTCAAATTGCGTCCCGATTCAATACATCGTCCTCCAGCAGACTTGTCTCCATGGGTCTATTGCTGCCTCGGGCACCTCATGGGCGTTCTGCTGTGAGTCAAAGATTTTCGAATCGGACGAAAAACAGATAGTGAATTGTAACATTCATGGCCACCTAATGACGATGGATCACTCAAATTGCGACCCGATTCAATACATCGTCCTCCAGCCGACTTGTCTCCATGGGTCTATTGCTGCCTCGGGCACCTTATGGCCGTTCTGCTGTGAGTCTTGATTATCGAATGCGACGAAAAACTGATAGTGAATTGTAACGTTCAGGGCCACCTAATGACGATGGATCACTCGAATTGCGTCCCGATTCAATACATCGTCCTCCAGCAGACTTGTCTCCATTGGTCTATTGCTGCCTCGGGCACCTTATGGGCGTTCTTCTGTGAGTCAAAGATTTTCGAATCAGACGAAAAACTGATAGTGAATTGTAACGTTCAGGGAATCCTAATGACGATGGATCACTCAAATTGCGTCCCGATTCAATACCTCCTGCTCCAGCAGACTAGTCTCCATGGGTCTATTGCTGCCTCGGGCACATTATGGCCGTTCTGCTGTGAGTCAAAGATTTTCGAATCGGACGAAAAACTGATAGTGATTTGTGACGTTCAGGGCCACCTAATGACGATGGATCACTCAAATTGCGTCCCGATTCAATACATCGTCCTCCAGCCGACTTGTCTCCATGGGTCTATTGCTGCCTCGGGCACATTATGGTCGTTCTCCCGTGAGTCTAGATTATGGAATGGGACGAAAAACTGTTACTCAATTCTAACATTCAGGGCCTCCTAATGACGATGGAACACTCAAATTGCGTCGCGATTCAATACATCGTCAAGCTGCATGGGTCTATTGCTGCCTCGGGCACCTGATGGCCATTCTGCTGTGAGTCAAAGATTTTCGAATCGGACGGTAAACTGATAGTGAATTGTAACGTTCAGGGCCACCTAATGACGATGGATCACTCAAATTGCGTCCCGATTCAATACATCGTCCTCCAGCAGACTTGTCTCCATGGGTCTATTGCTGCCTCGGGCACCTTATGGGCGTTCTGCTGTGAGTCAAAGAATTTCGAATCGGACGAAAAACAGATAGTGAATTGTAACATTCACGGCCACCTAATGACGATGGATCACTCAAATTGCGACCCGATTCAATACATCGTCCTCCAGCCGACTTGTCTCCATGGGTCTATTGCTGCATCGGGAACCTTATGGCCGTTCTGCTGTGAGTCAAAGATTTTCGAATCGGACGAAAAACTGGTAGTGAATTGTAACGTTCAGGGCCACCTAATGACGATTGATCACTCAAATTGCGTCCCGATTCAATACATCGTCCTCCAGCCGACTTGTCTCCATGGGTCTATTGCTGCCTCGGGCACCTTATGGTCGTTCTCCCGTGAGTCTAGATTATCGAATGGGACGAAAAACTGATAGTTAATTCTAACATTCAGGGCCTCCTAATGACGATGGAACACTCAAATTGCGTCGCGATTCAATACATCGTCATCCTGCAGACTTGTCTCCATGGGTCTATTGCTGCCTCGGGCACCTTATGGCCGTTCTGCTGTGAGTCAAAGAATTTCGAATCGGACGAAAAATTGATAGTGAATTGTAACATTCAGGGACACCTAATGACGATGGATCACTCAAATTGCGTCCCGATTCAATACATCGACCTCCAGCCTACTTCACTCCATGGGTCTATTGCTGAGTCGGGCACCTTATGGCCGTTCTGCTGTGAGTCTAGATTATCGAATGCGACGAAAAACTGATAGTGAATTGTAACGTTCAGGGCCACCTAATGACGATGGATCACTCAAATTGCGTCCCGATTCAATACATCGTCCTCCAGCAGACTTGTCTCCATGGGTCTATTGCTGCCTCGGGCACCTTATGGCCGTTCTGCTGTGAGTCACAGATTTTCGAATCGGACGAAAAACTGATAGTTAATTCTAACATTCAGGGCCTCCTAATGACGATGGAACACTCAAATTGCGTCGCGATTCAATACATCGTCATCCTGCAGACTTGTCTCCATGGGTCTATTGCTGCCTCGGGCACCTTAAGGCCGTTCTGCTGTGAGTCAAAGATTTTCGAATCGGACGAAAAACTGATAGTGAATTGTAACGTTCAGGGCCACCTAATGACGATGGATCACTCAAATTGCGTCCCGATTCAATACATCGTCCTGCAGCCGACTTGACCCCATGGGTCTATTTCTGCCTCGGGCACCTTATGGCCGTTCTGCTGTGAGTCTAAAATATCGAATGCGACGAAAAACTGATAGTGAATTGTAACGTTCAGGGCCACCTAATGATCACTCAAATTGCGTCCCGATTCAATACATCGTCCTCCAGCAGACTTGTCTCCATGGGTCTATTGCTGCCTCGGGCACCTTATGGCCGTTCTGCTGTGAGTCAAAGATTTTCGAATCGGACGAAAAACTGACAGTGAATTGTAACGTTCAGGGCCACCTAATGACGATGGATCACTCAAATTGCGTCCCGATTCAATACATCGTCCTCCAGCCGACTTGTCTCCATGGGTCTATTGCTGCATCGGGCACCTTATGGCCGATCTACTGTGAGTCAAAGATTTTCGAATCGGACGAAAAACTGATAGTGAATTGTAACTTTCAGGGCCACCTAATGACGATGGATCACTCAAATTGCGTCCCGATTCAATACATTGTCCTCCTGCCGACTTGTCTCCATGGGTCTATTGCTGCCTCGGGCACCTCATGGTCGTTCTCTCGTGAGTCTAGATTATCGAATGGGACGAAAAACTTATAGTTAATGCTTACATTCAGGGCCTCCTAATGACGATGGAACACTCAAATTGCGTCGCGATTCAATACATCGTCATCCTGCAGACTTGTCTTCATGGGTCTATTGCTGCCTCGGGCACCTTACGGCCGTTCTGCTGTGAGTCAAAGATTTTGGAATCGGACGAAAAACTGATAGTGAATTGTAACATTCAGGGCCACCTAATGTCGATGGATCACTCAAATTGCGTCCCGATTTAATACATCGTCCTCCAGCCGACTTGTCTCCATGGGTCTATTGCTGCCTCGGGCACCTTATGGCCGTTCTGCTGTGAGTCTAGATTATCGAATGCGACGAAAAACTGATAGTGAATTGTAACGTTCAGGGCCACCTAATGACGATGGATCACTCAAATTGCGTCCCGATTCAATACATCGTCCTCCAGCAGACTTGTCTCCATTGGTCTACTGCTGCCTCGGGCACCTTATGGCCGTTCTGCTGTGAGTCAAAGATTTTCGAATCGGACGAAAAACAGATAGTGAATTGTAACATTCTTGGCCACCTAATGACGATGGATCACTCAAATTGCGTCCCGATTCAATACATCGTACTCCAGCCGACTTGTCTCCATGGGTCTATTGCTGCATCGGGCACCTTATGGCCGTTCTGCTGTGAGTCAAAGATTTTCGAATCGGACGAAAAACTCATAGTGAATTTTAACTTTCACGGCCACCTAATGACGATGGATCACTCAAATTGCGTCCCGATTCAATACATCGTCCTCCAGCCGACTTGTCTCCATGGGTCTATTACTGCCTCGGGCACCTTATGGCCGTTCTTCTGTAAGTCAAAGATTTTCGAATCAGAGGAAAAACTGATAGTGAATTGTAACGTTCAGGGCCTCCTAATGACGATGGAACACTCAAATTGCGTCCCGATTCAATACCTCGTGCTCCAGCAGACTAGTCTCCATGGGTCTATTGCTGCCTCGGGCACATTATGGCCGTTCTGCTGTGAGTCAAAGATTTTCGAATCGGACGAAAAACTGATAGCGAATTGTAGCGTTCAGGGCCACCTAATGACGATGGATCACTCAAATTGCGTCCCGATTCAATACATCGTCCTCCAGCCGACTTGTCTCCATGGGTCTATTGCTGCCTCGGGCACCTTATGGTCGTTCTCCCGTGAGTCTAGATTATCGAATGGGACGAAAAATTGATAGTGAATTGTAACGTTCAGGGCCACCTAATGACGATGGATCACTCAAATTGCGTCCCGATTCAATACATCGTCCTGCAGCCGACTTGACTCCATGGGTTTATTGCTGCCTCGGGCACATTATGGCCGTTCTGCTGTGAGTCTAGATTATCGAATGCGACGAAAAACTGATAGTGAAATGTAACATTCAGGGCCACCTAATGACGATGGATCACTCAAATTGCGTCCCGATTCAATACATCGTCCTCCAGGAGACTTGTCTCCATGGGTCTATTGCTGCCTCGGGCACCTTATGGCCGTTCTGCTGTGAGTCAAAGATTTTCGAATCGGACGAAAAACAGATAGTGAATTGTAACATTCATGGCCTCCTAATGACGATGGATCACTCAAATTGCGTCCCGATTCAATACATCGTCCTCCAGCCGACTTGTCTCCATGGGTCTTTTGCTGCATCGGGCACCTTATGGCCGTTCTGCTGTGAGTCAAAGATTTTCGAATCGGACGAAAAACTGATAGAGAATTGCAGCTTTCAGGGCCACCTAATGACGATGGATCACTCAAATTGCGTCCCGATTCAATACATCGTCCTCCAGCCGACTTGTCTCCATGGGTGTATTGCTGCCTCGGGCACCTTATGGCCGTTCTACTGTGACTCAAAGATTATCGAATCGAACGAAGAACTGATAGTGAATTGTAACGTTCAGGGCCACCTAATGACGATGATTCACTCAAATTGCGTCCCGATTCAATACATCGTCCTCCAGCTGACTTGTCTCCATGGGTCTAATGCTGCCTCGGGCACCTTAAGGCCGTTCTGCTGTGACTCAAAGATTTTCGAATCTGACGAAAAACTGATAGTGAATTGTAACATTCAGGGCCACCTAATGACGATGGATCACTCAAATTGCGTCCCGATTCAATACATCGTCCTCCAGCAGACTTGTCTCCATGGGTCTATTGCTGCCTCGGGCACCTTATGGCCGTTCGGCTGTGAGTCAAAGATTTTCGAATCGGACGAAAAACTGATAGTGAATTGTAACGTTCAGGGTCACCTAATAACGATGGATCACACAAATTGCGTCCCGATTCAATACATCGTCCTCCAGCAGGCTTGTCTCCATGGGTCTATTGCTGCCTCGGGCACCTTATGGCCGTTCTGCTGTGAGTCAAAGATTTTCGAATCGGACGAAAAACTGATAGTGAATTGTAACATTCAGGGCCACCTAATGAGGATGGACCACACAAATTGCGTCCCGATTCAATACATCGTCCTCCAGCCGACTTGACTCCATGGGTCTATTGCTGCCTCGGGCACCTTATGGCCGTTCTGCTGAGAGTCTAGATTATCCAATGGGACGAAAATCGGATAGTGAATTGTAACGTTCAGGGCCACCTAATGACGATGGATCACTCAAATTGCGTTCCGATTCAATACATCGTCCTTCAGCCGACTTGTCTCCATGTGTCTATTGCTGCCTCGGGCACCTTATTGCCGTTCTGCTGTGAGTCAAAGATTTTCGAATCGGTCGAAAAACTGATAGTGAATTGTAACTTTCAGTGCCACCTAATGACGATGGATCACTCAAATTGCGTCCCGATTCAATACATCGTCCTCCAACCGACTTGTCTCCATGGGTCTATTGCTGCCTCGGGCACCTTATTGTCGTTCTCTCGTGAGTCTAGATTATCGAATGGGACGAAAAACTGATAGTTAATTCTTACATTCAGGGCCTCCTAATGACGATGGAACACTCAAATTGCGTCGCGATTCAATACATCGTCATCCTGCAGACTTGTCTTCATGGGTCTATTGCTGCCTCGGGCACCTTTCGGCCGTTCTGCTGTGAGTCAAAGATTTTGGAATCGGACGAAAAACTGATAGTGAATTGTAACATTCCGGGCCACCTAATGTCGATGGATCACTCAAATTGCGTCCCGATTCAATACATCGTCCTCCAGCCGAGTTGTCTCCATGGGTCTATTGCTGCATCGGGCACCTTATGGCCGTTCGCTTGTGAGTCAAAGATTTTCGAATCGGACGAAAAACTGATAGTGAATTGTAACATTCAGGGCCACCTAATGTCGATGGATCACTCAAATTGCGTCCCGATTCAATACATCGTCCTCCAGCCGACTTGTCTCCATGGGTCTATTGCTGCCTCGGGCACCTTATGGCCGTTCTGCTGTGAGTCTTGATTATCGAATGCGACGAAAAACTGATAGTGAATTGTAACGTTCAGGGCCACCTAATGACGATGGATCACTCAAATTGCGTCCCGATTCAATACATCGTCCTCCAGCAGACTTGTCTCCATGGGTCTACTGCTGCCTCGAGCACCTTATGGCCGTTCTGCTGTGAGTCAAAGATTTTCGAATCGGACGAAAAACAGATAGTGAATTGTAACATTCTTGGCCACCTAATGACGATGGATCACTCAAATTGCGTCCCGATTCAATACATCGTCCTCCAGCCGACTTGTCTCCATGGGTCTATTGCTGCATCGGGCACCTTATGGCCGTTCTGCTGTGAGTCAAAGATTTTCGAATCGGTGAGAAACTAATAGTGAATTTTAACTTTCAGGGCCACCTAATGACGATGGATCACTCAAATTGCGTCCGGATTCAATACATCAGCCGACTTGTCTCCATGGGTCTATTGCTGCCTCGGGCACCTTATGGCCGTTCTGCTGTGAGTCAAAGATTTTCGAATCGGACGGTAAACTGATAGTGATTTGTAACGTTCAGGGCCACCTAATGACGATGGATCACTCAAATTGCGTCCCGATTCAATATATCGTCCTCCAGCCGACTTGTCTCCATGGGTCTATTGCTGCATCATGAACCTTATGGCCGTTCTGCTGTGAGTCAAAGATTTTCGAATCGGACGAAAAACTGGTAGTGAATTGTAACGTTCAGGGCCACCTAATGACGATGGATCACTCAAATTGCGTCCCGATTCAATACATCGTCCTGCAGCCGACTTGACCCCATGGGTCTATTGCTGCCTCGGGCACATTATGGCCGTTCTGCTGTGAGTCTAGATTATCGAATGCGACGAAAAACTGATAGTGAATTGTAACGTTCAGGGCCACCTAATGACGATGGATCACTCAAATTGCGTCCCGATTCAATACATCGTCCTCCAGCAGACTTGTCTCCATGGGTCTATTGCTGCCTCGGGCACCTTATGGCCGTTCTGCTGTGAGTCAAAGATTTTCGAATCGGACGAAAAACTGATAGTGAATTGTAACGTTCAGGACCACCTAATGACGATGGATCACTCAAATTGCGTCCCGATTCAATACATCGTCCTCCAGCAGACTTGTCTCCATGGGTCTATTGCTGCCTCGGCCACCTTATGGCCGTTCTGCTGTGAGTCAAAGATTTTCGAATCGGACGAAAAACAGACAGTGAATTGTAACATTCATGGCCACCTAATGACGATGGATCACTCAAATTGCGTCCCGATTCAATACATCGTCCTCCAGCCGACTTGTCTCCATGGGTCTATTGCTGCATCGGGCACCTTATGGCCGTTCTACTGTGAGTCAAAGATTTTCGAATCGGACGAAAAACTGATAGTGAATTGTAACTTTCAGGGCCACCTAATGACGATGGATCACTCAAATTGCGTACCGATTCAATACATCGTCCTCCAGCCGACTTGTCTCCATGGGTCTATTGCTGCCTCGGGCACCTTATGGTCGTTCTCTCGTGAGTCTAGATTATCGAATGGGACGAAAAACTGATAGTTAATTCTTACATTCAGGGCCTCCTAATGACGATGGAACACTCAAATTGCGTCGCGATTCAATACATCGTCATCCTGCAGACTTGTCTTCATGGGTCTATTGCTGCCTCGGGCACCTTACGGCCGTTCTGCTGTGAGTCAAAGATTTTGGAATCGGACGAAAAACTGATAGTGAATTGTAACATTCAGGGCCACCTAATGTCGATGGATCACTCAAATTGCGTCCCGATTTAATACATCGTCCTCCAGCAGACTTGTCTCCATTGGTCTACTGCTGCCTCGGGCACCTTATGGCCGTTCTGCTGTGAGTCAAAGATTTTCGAATCGGACGAAAAACAGATAGTGAATTGTAACATTCTTGGCCACCTAATGACGATGGATCACTCAAATTGCGTCCCGATTCAATACATCGTCCTCCAGCCGACTTGTCTCCATGGGTCTATTGCTGCATCGGGCACCTTATGGCCGTTCTGCTGTGAGTCAAAGATTTTCGAATCGGACGAAAAACTGATAGTGAATTGTAACTTTCAGGGCCACCTAATGACGATGGATCACTCAAATTGCGTCCCGATTCAATACATCGTCCTCCAGCCGACTTGTCTCCATGGGTCTATTGCTGCCTCGGGCACCTTATGGCCGTTCTTCTGTGAGTCAAAGATTTTCGAATCAGACGAAAAACTGATAGTGAATTGTAACGTTCAGGGCCTCCTAATGACGATGGAACACTCAAATTGCGTCCCGATTCAATACCTCGTGCTCCAGCAGACTAGTCTCCATGGGTCTATTGCTGCCTCGGGCACATTATGGCCGTTCTGCTGTGAGTCAAAGATTTTCGAATCGGACGAAAAACTGATAGCGAATTGTAACTTTCAGGGCCACCTAATGACGATGGATCACTCAAATTGCGTCCCGATTCAATACATCGTCCTCCAGCAGACTTGTCTCCATGGGTCTATTGCTGCCTCGGGCACCTTATGGTCGTTCTTCCGCGAGTCTAGATTATGGAATGGGACGAAAAACTGTTACTTACTTCTAACATTCAGGGCCTCCTAATGACGATGGAACACTCAAATTGCGTCCCGATTCAATACATCGTCATCCTGCAGACTTGTCTCCATGGGTCTATTGCTGCCTCGGGCACCTTATAGCCGTTCTGCTGTGAGTCAAAGATTTTCGAATCGGACGGTAAACTGATAGTGAATTGTAGCGTTCAGGGCCACCTAATGACGATGGGTCACTCAAATTGCGTCCCGATTCAATACATCGTCCTCCAGCAGACTTGTCTCCATGGGTCTATTGCTGCCTCGGGCACCTTATGGGCGTTCTGCTGTGAGTCAAAGATTTTCGAATCGGACGAAAAACAGATAGTGAATTGTAACAGTCATGGCCACCTAATGACGATGGATCACTCAAATTGCGACCCGATTCAATACATCGTCCTCCAGCCGAGGTGTCTCCATGGGTCTATTGCTGCATCGGGCACCTTATGGCCGTTCTACTGTGAGTCAAAGATTTTCGAATCGGACGAAAAACTGATAGTGAATTGTAACATTCAGGGCCACCTAATGTCGATGGATCACTCAAATTGCGTCCCGATTCAATACATCGTCCTCCAGCCGACTTGTCTCCATGGGTCTATTGCTGCCTCGAGCACATTATGGCCGTTCTACTGTGAGTCAAAGATTTTCGAATCGGACGAAAAACTGATAGTCAATTGTAACGTTCAGGGCCTCCTAATGACGATGGAACACTCAAATTGCGTCCCGATTCAATACCTCGTGCTCCAGCAGACTAGTCTCCATGGGTCTATTGCTGCCTCGGGCACATTATGGCCGTTCTGCTGTGGGTCAAAGATTTTCGAATCGGACGAAGATCTGATAGTGAATTGTAACGTTCAGGGCCACCTAATGACGATGGATCACTCAAATTGCGTCCCGATTCAATACATCGTCCTCCAGCCGACTTGTCTCCATGGGTCTATTGCTGCCTCGGGCACCTTATGGTCGTTCTCCCGTGAGTCTAGATTATCGAATGGGACGAAAAACTGATAGTGAATTGTAACATTCATGGCCACCTAATGACGATGGATCACTCAAATTGCGTCCCGATTCAATACATCGTCCTCCAGCCGACATGTCTCCATGGGTCTATTGCTGCATCGGGCACCTTATGGCCGTTCTGCTGTGAGTCAAAGATTTTCGAATCGGACGAAAATCTGATAGAGAATTGTAACCTTCAGGGCCACCTAATGACGATGGATCACTCAAATTGCGTCCCGATTCAATACATCGTCCTCCAGCTGACTTGTCTCCATGGGTCTATTGCTGCCTCGGGCACCTTATGGCAGTTCTGCTGAGAGTCTAGATTATCCAATGGGACGAAAATCTGATAGTGAATTGTAACGTTCAGGGCCACCTAATGACGATGGATCACTCAAATTGCGTTCCGATTCAATACATCGTCCTTCAGCCGACTTGTGTCCATGTGTCTATTGCTGCCTCGGGCACCTTATTGCCGTTCTGCTGTGAGTCAAAGATTTTCGAATCGGTCGAAAAACTGATAGTGAATTGTAACTTTCAGGGCCACCTAATGACGATGGATCACTCAAATTGCGTCCCGATTCAATACATCGTCCTCCAGCCGACTTGTCTCCATGGGTCTATTGCTGCCTCGGGCACCTTATGGTCGTTCTCTCGTGAGTCTAGATTATCGAATGGGACGAAAAACTGATAGTTAATTCTTACATTCAGGGCCTCCTAATGACGATGGAACACTCAAATTGCGTCGCGATTCAATACATCGTCATCCTGCAGACTTGTCTCCATGGGTCTATTGCTGCATCGGGCACCTTATGGCCGATCTACTGTGAGTCAAAGATTTTCGAATCGGACGAAAAACTGATAGTGAATTGTAACATTCAGGGCCACCTAATGTCGATGGATCACTCAAATTGAAACCCCGATTCAATACATCGTCCTCCAGCCGGCTTGTCTCCATGGGTCTATTGCTGCCTCGGGCACCTTATGGCCGTTCTGCTGTGAGTCTTGATTATCGAATGCGACGAAAAACTGATAGTGATTTGTAACGTTCAGGGCCACATAATGACGATGGATCACTCAAATTGCGTCCCGATTCAATACATCCTCCTCCAGCAGACTTGTCTCCATGGGTCTACTGCTGGCTCGTGCACCTTATTGCCGTTCTGCTGTGAGTCAAAGATTTTCGAATCGGACGAAAAACAGATAGTGAATTGTAACATTCTTGGCCACCTAATGACGATGGATCACTCAAATTGCGTCCCGATTCAATACATCGTCCTTCAGCCGACTTGTCTCCATGGGTCTATTGCTGCATCGGGCACCTTATGGCCGTTCTGCTGTGAGTCAAAGATTTTTGAATCGGACGAGAAACTGATAGTGAATTTTAACTTTCAGGGCTACCTAATGACGATGGATCACTCAAATGGCGTCCCGATTCAACACATCGTCCTCCAGCCGACTTGTCTCCATGTGTCTATTGCTGCCTCGGGCACCTTATGGCCGTTCTGCTGTGAGTCAAAGATTTTCGAATCGGACGAAAAACTGATAGTGAATTGTAACATTCAGGGACACCTAATGACGATGGATCACTCAAATTGCGTCCCGATTCAATACATCGACCTCCAGCCTACTTCACTCCATGGGTCTATTGCTGAGTCGGGCACCTTATGGCCGTTCTGCTGTGAGTCTAGATTATCGAATGCGACGAAAAACTGATAGTGAATTGAAACGTTCAGGGCCACCTAATGACGATGGATCACTCAAATTGCGTCCCGATTCAATACATCGTCCTCCAGCAGACTTGTCTCCATGGGTCTATTGCTGCCTCGGGCACCTTCTGGGCGTTCTTCTGTGAGTCAAAGATTTTCGAATCAGACGAAAAACTGATAGTGAATTGTAACGTTCAGGGCCTCCTAATGACGATGGAACACTCAAATTGCGTCCCGATTCAATACCTCCTGTTCCAGCAGACTAGTCTCCATGGGTCTATTGCTGCCTCGGGCACATTATGGCCGTTCTGCTGTGAGTCAAAGATTTTCGAATCGGACGAAAAACTGATAGTGATTTGTAACGTTCAGGGCCACCTAATGACGATGGATCACTCAAATTGCGTCCCGATTCAATACATCGTCCTCCAGCCGACTTGTCTCCATGGGTCTATTGCTGCCTCGGGCACATTATGGTCGTTCTCCCGTGAGTCTAGATTATGGAATGGGACGAAAAACTGTTACTTAATTCTAACATTCAGGGCCTCCTAATGACGATGGAACACTCAAATTGCGTCGCGATTCAATACATCGTCATCCTGCAGACTTGTCTCCATGGGTCTATTGCTGCCTCGGGCACCTTATGGCCGTTCTGCTGTGAGTCAAAGATTTTCGAATCGGACGGTAAACTGATAGTGAATTGTAACGTTCAGGGCCACCTAATGACGATGGATCACTCAAATTGCGTCCCGATTCAATACATCGTCCTCCAGCAGACTTGTCTCCATGGGTCTATTGCTGCCTCGGGCACCTCATGGGCGTTCTGCTGTGAGTCAAAGATTTTCGAATCGGACGAAAAACAGATAGTGAATTGTAACATTCATGGCCACCTAATGACGATGGATCACTCAAATTGCGACCCGATTCAATACATCGTCCTCCAGCCGACTTGTCTCCATGGGTCTATTGCTGCCTCGGGCACCTTATGGCCGTTCTGCTGTGAGTCTTGATTATCGAATGCGACGAAAAACTGATAGTGAATTGTAACGTTCAGGGCCACCTAATGACGATGGATCACTCGAATTGCGTCCCGATTCAATACATCGTCCTCCAGCAGACTTGTCTCCATTGGTCTATTGCTGCCTCGGGCACCTTATGGGCGTTCTTCTGTGAGTCAAAGATTTTCGAATCAGACGAAAAACTGATAGTGAATTGTAACGTTCAGGGAATCCTAATGACGATGGATCACTCAAATTGCGTCCCGATTCAATACCTCCTGCTCCAGCAGACTAGTCTCCATGGGTCTATTGCTGCCTCGGGCACATTATGGCCGTTCTGCTGTGAGTCAAAGATTTTCGAATCGGACGAAAAACTGATAGTGATTTGTGACGTTCAGGGCCACCTAATGACGATGGATCACTCAAATTGCGTCCCGATTCAATACATCGTCCTCCAGCCGACTTGTCTCCATGGGTCTATTGCTGCCTCGGGCACATTATGGTCGTTCTCCCGTGAGTCTAGATTATGGAATGGGACGAAAAACTGTTACTCAATTCTAACATTCAGGGCCTCCTAATGACGATGGAACACTCAAATTGCGTCGCGATTCAATACATCGTCATGCTGCATGGGTCTATTGCTGCCTCGGGCACCTGATGGCCATTCTGCTGTGAGTCAAAGATTTTCGAATCGGACGGTAAACTGATAGTGAATTGTAACGTTCAGGGCCACCTAATGACGATGGATCACTCAAATTGCGTCCCGATTCAATACATCGTCCTCCAGCAGACTTGTCTCCATGGGTCTATTGCTGCCTCGGGCACCTTATGGGCGTTCTGCTGTGAGTCAAAGAATTTCGAATCGGACGAAAAACAGATAGTGAATTGTAACATTCATGGCCACCTAATGACGATGGATCACTCAAATTGCGACCCGATTCAATACATCGTCCTCCAGCCGACTTGTCTCCATGGGTCTATTGCTGCATCGGGAACCTTATGGCCGTTCTGCTGTGAGTCAAAGATTTTCGAATCGGACGAAAAACTGGTAGTCAATTGTAACGTTCAGGGCCACCTAATGACGATTGATCACTCAAATTGCGTCCCGATTCAATACATCGTCCTCCAGCCGACTTGTCTCCATGGGTCTATTGCTGCCTCGGGCACCTTATGGTCGTTCTCCCGTGAGTCTAGATTATCGAATGGGACGAAAAACTGATAGTTAATTCTAACATTCAGGGCCTCCTAATGACGATGGAACACTCAAATTGCGTCGCGATTCAATACATCGTCATCCTGCAGACTTGTCTCCATGGGTCTATTGCTGCCTCGGGCACCTTATGGCCGTTCTGCTGTGAGTCAAAGAATTTCGAATCGGACGAAAAATTGATAGTGAATTGTAACATTCAGGGACACCTAATGACGATGGATCACTCAAATTGCGTCCCGATTCAATACATCGACCTCCAGCCTACTTCACTCCATGGGTCTATTGCTGAGTCGGGCACCTTATGGCCGTTCTGCTGTGAGTCTAGATTATCGAATGCGACGAAAAACTGATAGTGAATTGTAACGTTCAGGGCCACCTAATGACGATGGATCACTCAAATTGCGTCCCGATTCAATACATCGTCCTCCAGCAGACTTGTCTCCATGGGTCTATTGCTGCCTCGGGCACCTTATGGCCGTTCTGCTGTGAGTCACAGATTTTCGAATCGGACGAAAAACTGATAGTTAATTCTAACATTCAGGGCCTCCTAATGACGATGGAACACTCAAATTGCGTCGCGATTCAATACATCGTCATCCTGCAGACTTGTCTCCATGGGTCTATTGCTGCCTCGGGCACCTTAAGGCCGTTCTGCTGTGAGTCAAAGATTTTCGAATCGGACGAAAAACTGATAGTGAATTGTAACGTTCAGGGCCACCTAATGACGATGGATCACTCAAATTGCGTCCCGATTCAATACATCGTCCTGCAGCCGACTTGACCCCATGGGTCTATTTCTGCCTCGGGCACCTTATGGCCGTTCTGCTGTGAGTCTAAAATATCGAATGCGACGAAAAACTGATAGTGAATTGTAACGTTCAGGGCCACCTAATGATCACTCAAATTGCGTCCCGATTCAATACATCGTCCTCCAGCAGACTTGTCTCCATGGGTCTATTGCTGCCTCGGGCACCTTATGGCCGTTCTGCTGTGAGTCAAAGATTTTCGAATCGGACGAAAAACTGATAGTGAATTGTAACGTTCAGGGCCACCTAATGACGATGGATCACTCAAATTGCGTCCCGATTCAATACATCGTCCTCCAGCCGACTTGTCTCCATGGGTCTATTGCTGCATCGGGCACCTTATGGCCGATCTACTGTGAGTCAAAGGTTTTCGAATCGGACGAAAAACTGATAGTGAATTGTAACTTTCAGGGCCACCTAATGACGATGGATCACTCAAATTGCGTCCCGATTCAATACATTGTCCTCCTGCCGACTTGTCTCCATGGGTCTATTGCTGCCTCGGGCACCTCATGGTCGTTCTCTCGTGAGTCTAGATTATCGAATGGGACGAAAAACTTATAGTTAATGCTTACATTCAGGGCCTCCTAATGACGATGGAACACTCAAATTGCGTCGCGATTCAATACATCGTCATCCTGCAGACTTGTCTTCATGGGTCTATTGCTGCCTCGGGCACCTTACGGCCGTTCTGCTGTGAGTCAAAGATTTTGGAATCGGACGAAAAACTGATAGTGAATTGTAACATTCAGGGCCACCTAATGTCGATGGATCACTCAAATTGCGTCCCGATTTAATACATCGTCCTCCAGCCGACTTGTCTCCATGGGTCTATTGCTGCCTCGGGCACCTTATGGCCGTTCTGCTGTGAGTCTAGATTATCGAATGCGACGAAAAACTGATAGTGAATTGTAACGTTCAGGGCCACCTAATGACGATGGATCACTCAAATTGCGTCCCGATTCAATACATCGTCCTCCAGCAGACTTGTCTCCATTGGTCTACTGCTGCCTCGGGCACCTTATGGCCGTTCTGCTGTGAGTCAAAGATTTTCGAATCGGACGAAAAACAGATAGTGAATTGTAACATTCTTGGCCACCTAATGACGATGGATCACTCAAATTGCGTCCCGATTCAATACATCGTACTCCAGCCGACTTGTCTCCATGGGTCTATTGCTGCATCGGGCACCTTATGGCCGTTCTGCTGTGAGTCAAAGATTTTCGAATCGGACGAAAAACTCATAGTGAATTTTAACTTTCAGGGCCACCTAATGACGATGGATCACTCAAATTGCGTCCCGATTCAATACATCGTCCTCCAGCCGACTTGTCTCCATGGGTCTATTACTGCCTCGGGCACCTTATGGCCGTTCTTCTGTAAGTCAAAGATTTTCGAATCAGAGAAAAAACTGATAGTGAATTGTAACGTTCAGGGCCTCCTAATGACGATGGAACACTCAAATTGCGTCCCGATTCAATACCTCGTGCTCCAGCAGACTAGTCTCCATGGGTCTATTGCTGCCTCGGGCACATTATGGCCGTTCTGCTGTGAGTCAAAGATTTTCGAATCGGACGAAAAACTGATAGCGAATTGTAGCGTTCAGGGCCACCTAATGACGATGGATCACTCAAATTGCGTCCCGATTCAATACATCGTCCTCCAGCCGACTTGTCTCCATGGGTCTATTGCTGCCTCGGGCACCTTATGGTCGTTCTCCCGTGAGTCTAGATTATCGAATGGGACGAAAAATTGATAGTGAATTGTAACGTTCAGGGCCACCTAATGACGATGGATCACTCAAATTGCGTCCCGATTCAATACATCGTCCTGCAGCCGACTTGACTCCATGGGTTTATTGCTGCCTCGGGCACATTATGGCCGTTCTGCTGTGAGTCTAGATTATCGAATGCGACGAAAAACTGATAGTGAAATGTAACATTCAGGGCCACCTAATGACGATGGATCACTCAAATTGCGTCCCGATTCAATACATCGTCCTCCAGGAGACTTGTCTCCATGGGTCTATTGCTGCCTCGGGCACCTTATGGCCGTTCTGCTGTGAGTCAAAGATTTTCGAATCGGACGAAAAACAGATAGTGAATTGTAACATTCATGGCCTCCTAATGACGATGGATCACTCAAATTGCGTCCCGATTCAATACATCGTCCTCCAGCCGACTTGTCTCCATGGGTCTTTTGCTGCATCGGGCACCTTATGGCCGTTCTGCTGTGAGTCAAAGATTTTCGAATCGGACGAAAAACTGATAGAGAATTGCAGCTTTCAGGGCCACCTAATGACGATGGATCACTCAAATTGCGTCCCGATTCAATACATCGTCCTCCAGCCGACTTGTCTCCATGGGTGTATTGCTGCCTCGGGCACCTTATGGCCGTTCTACTGTGACTCAAAGATTATCGAATCGAACGAAGAACTGATAGTGAATTGTAACGTTCAGGGCCACCTAATGACGATGATTCACTCAAATTGCGTCCCGATTCAATACATCGTCCTCCAGCTGACTTGTCTCCATGGGTCTAATGCTGCCTCGGGCACCTTAAGGCCGTTCTGCTGTGACTCAAAGATTTTCGAATCTGACGAAAAACTGATAGTGAATTGTAACATTCAGGGCCACCTAATGACGATGGATCACTCAAATTGCGTCCCGATTCAATACATCGTCCTCCAGCAGACTTGTCTCCATGGGTCTATTGCTGCCTCGGGCACCTTATGGCCGTTCGGCTGTGAGTCAAAGATTTTCGAATCGGACGAAAAACTGATAGTGAATTGTAACGTTCAGGGTCACCTAATAACGATGGATCACTCAAATTGCGTCCCGATTCAATACATCGTCCTCCAGCAGGCTTGTCTCCATGGGTCTATTGCTGCCTCGGGCACCTTATGGCCGTTCTGCTGTGAGTCAAAGATTTTCGAATCGGACGAAAAACTGATAGTGAATTGTAACATTCAGGGCCACCTAATGAGGATGGACCACACAAATTGCGTCCCGATTCAATACATCGTCCTCCAGCCGACTTGACTCCATGGGTCTATTGCTGCCTCGGGCACCTTATGGCCGTTCTGCTGAGGGTCTAGATTATCCAATGGGACGAAAATCGGATAGTGAATTGTAACGTTCAGGGCCACCTAATGACGATGGATCACTCAAATTGCGTTCCGATTCAATACATCGTCCTTCAGCCGACTTGTCTCCATGTGTCTACTGCTGCCTCGGGCACCTTATTGCCGTTCTGCTGTGAGTCAAAGATTTTCGAATCGGTCGAAAAACTGATAGTGAATTGTAACTTTCAGTGCCACCTAATGACGATGGATCACTCAAATTGCGTCCCGATTCAATACATCGTCCTCCAACCGACTTGTCTCCATGGGTCTATTGCTGCCTCGGGCACCTTATTGTCGTTCTCTCGTGAGTCTAGATTATCGAATGGGACGAAAAACTGATAGTTAATTCTTACATTCAGGGCCTCCTAATGACGATGGAACACTCAAATTGCGTCGCGATTCAATACATCGTCATCCTGCAGACTTGTCTTCATGGGTCTATTGCTGCCTCGGGCACCTTTCGGCCGTTCTGCTGTGAGTCAAAGATTTTGGAATCGGACGAAAAACTGATAGTGAATTGTAACATTCCGGGCCACCTAATGTCGATGGATCACTCAAATTGCGTCCCGATTCAATACATCGTCCTCCAGCCGAGTTGTCTCCATGGGTCTATTGCTGCATCGGGCTCCTTATGGCCGTTCGCTTGTGAGTCAAAGATTTTCGAATCGGACGAAAAACTGATAGTGAATTGTAACATTCAGGGCCACCTAATGTCGATGGATCACTCAAATTGCGTCCCGATTCAATACATCGTCCTCCAGCCGACTTGTCTCCATGGGTCTATTGCTGCCTCGGGCACCTTATGGCCGTTCTGCTGTGAGTCTTGATTATCGAATGCGACGAAAAACTGATAGTGAATTGTAACGTTCAGGGCCACCTAATGACGATGGATCACTCAAATTGCGTCCCGATTCAATACATCGTCCTCCAGCAGACTTGTCTCCATGGGTCTACTGCTGCCTCGAGCACCTTATGGCCGTTCTGCTGTGAGTCAAAGATTTTCGAATCGGACGAAAAACAGATAGTGAATTGTAACATTCTTGGTCACCTAATGACGATGGATCACTCAAATTGCGTCCCGATTCAATACATCGTCCTCCAGCCGACTTGTCTCCATGGGTCTATTGCTGCATCGGGCACCTTATGGCCGTTCTGCTGTGAGTCAAAGATTTTCGAATCGGTGAGAAACTAATAGTGAATTTTAACTTTCAGGGCCACCTAATGACGATGGATCACTCAAATTGCGTCCGGATTCAATACATCAGCCGACTTGTCTCCATGGGTCTATTGCTGCCTCGGGCACCTTATGGCCGTTCTGCTGTGAGTCAAAGATTTTCGAATCGGACGGTAAACTGATAGTGATTTGTAACGTTCAGGGCCACCTAATGACGATGGATCACTCAAATTGCGTCCCGATTCAATATATCGTCCTCCAGCCGACTTGTCTCCATGGGTCTATTGCTGCATCATGAACCTTATGGCCGTTCTGCTGTGAGTCAAAGATTTTCGAATCGGACGAAAAACTGGTAGTGAATTGTAACGTTCAGGGCCACCTAATGACGATGGATCACTCAAATTGCGTCCCGATTCAATACATCGTCCTGCAGCCGACTTGACCCCATGGGTCTATTGCTGCCTCGGGCACATTATGGCCGTTCTGCTGTGAGTCTAGATTATCGAATGCGACGAAAAACTGATAGTGAATTGTAACGTTCAGGGCCACCTAATGACGATGGATCACTCAAATTGCGTCCCGATTCAATACATCGTCCTCCAGCAGACTTGTCTCCATGGGTCTATTGCTGCCTCGGGCACCTTATGGCCGTTCTGCTGTGAGTCAAAGATTTTCGAATCGGACGAAAAACTGATAGTGAATTGTAACGTTCAGGACCACCTAATGACGATGGATCACTCAAATTGCGTCCCGATTCAATACATCGTCCTCCAGCAGACTTGTCTCCATGGGTCTATTGCTGCCTCGGCCACCTTATGGCCGTTCTGCTGTGAGTCAAAGATTTTCGAATCGGACGAAAAACAGACAGTGAATTGTAACATTCATGGCCACCTAATGACGATGGATCACTCAAATTGCGTCCCGATTCAATACATCGTCCTCCAGCCGACTTGTCTCCATGGGTCTATTGCTGCATCGGGCACCTTATGGCCGTTCTACTGTGAGTCAAAGATTTTCGAATCGGACGAAAAACTGATAGTGAATTGTAACTTTCAGGGCCACCTAATGACGATGGATCACTCAAATTGCGTACCGATTCAATACATCGTCCTCCAGCCGACTTGTCTCCATGGGTCTATTGCTGCCTCGGGCACCTTATGGTCGTTCTCTCGTGAGTCTAGATTATCGAATGGGACGAAAAACTGATAGTTAATTCTTACATTCAGGGCCTCCTAATGACGATGGAACACTCAAATTGCGTCGCGATTCAATACATCGTCATCCTGCAGACTTGTCTTCATGGGTCTATTGCTGCCTCGGGCACCTTACGGCCGTTCTGCTGTGAGTCAAAGATTTTGGAATCGGACGAAAAACTGATAGTGAATTGTAACATTCAGGGCCACCTAATGTCGATGGATCACTCAAATTGCGTCCCGATTTAATACATCGTCCTTCAGCCGACTTGTCTCCATGTGTCTATTGCTGCCTCGGGCACCTTATTGCCGTTCTGCTGTGAGTCAAAGATTTTCGAATCGGTCGAAAAACTGATAGTGAATTGTAACTTTCAGTGCCACCTAATGACGATGGATCACTCAAATTGCGTCCCGATTCAATACATCGTCCTCCAACCGACTTGTCTCCATGGGTCTATTGCTGCCTCGGGCACCTTATTGTCGTTCTCTCGTGAGTCTAGATTATCGAATGGGACGAAAAACTGATAGTTAATTCTTACATTCAGGGCCTCCTAATGACGATGGAACACTCAAATTGCGTCGCGATTCAATACATCGTCATCCTGCAGACTTGTCTTCATGGGTCTATTGCTGCCTCGGGCACCTTTCGGCCGTTCTGCTGTGAGTCAAAGATTTTGGAATCGGACGAAAAACTGATAGTGAATTGTAACATTCCGGGCCACCTAATGTCGATGGATCACTCAAATTGCGTCCCGATTCAATACATCGTCCTCCAGCCGAGTTGTCTCCATGGGTCTATTGCTGCATCGGGCACCTTATGGCCGTTCGCTTGTGAGTCAAAGATTTTCGAATCGGACGAAAAACTGATAGTGAATTGTAACATTCAGGGCCACCTAATGTCGATGGATCACTCAAATTGCGTCCCGATTCAATACATCGTCCTCCAGCCGACTTGTCTCCATGGGTCTATTGCTGCCTCGGGCACCTTATGGCCGTTCTGCTGTGAGTCTTGATTATCGAATGCGACGAAAAACTGATAGTGAATTGTAACGTTCAGGGCCACCTAATGACGATGGATCACTCAAATTGCGTCCCGATTCAATACATCGTCCTCCAGCAGACTTGTCTCCATGGGTCTACTGCTGCCTCGAGCACCTTATGGCCGTTCTGCTGTGAGTCAAAGATTTTCGAATCGGACGAAAAACAGATAGTGAATTGTAACATTCTTGGCCACCTAATGACGATGGATCACTCAAATTGCGTCCCGATTCAATACATCGTCCTCCAGCCGACTTGTCTCCATGGGTCTATTGCTGCATCGGGCACCTTATGGCCGTTCTGCTGTGAGTCAAAGATTTTCGAATCGGTGAGAAACTAATAGTGAATTTTAACTTTCAGGGCCACCTAATGACGATGGATCACTCAAATTGCGTCCGGATTCAATACATCAGCCGACTTGTCTCCATGGGTCTATTGCTGCCTCGGGCACCTTATGGCCGTTCTGCTGTGAGTCAAAGATTTTCGAATCGGACGGTAAACTGATAGTGATTTGTAACGTTCAGGGCCACCTAATGACGATGGATCACTCAAATTGCGTCCCGATTCAATATATCGTCCTCCAGCCGACTTGTCTCCATGGGTCTATTGCTGCATCATGAACCTTATGGCCGTTCTGCTGTGAGTCAAAGATTTTCGAATCGGACGAAAAACTGGTAGTGAATTGTAACGTTCAGGGCCACCTAATGACGATGGATCACTCAAATTGCGTCCCGATTCAATACATCGTCCTGCAGCCGACTTGACCCCATGGGTCTATTGCTGCCTCGGGCACATTATGGCCGTTCTGCTGTGAGTCTAGATTATCGAATGCGACGAAAAACTGATAGTGAATTGTAACGTTCAGGGCCACCTAATGACGATGGATCACTCAAATTGCGTCCCGATTCAATACATCGTCCTCCAGCAGACTTGTCTCCATGGGTCTATTGCTGCCTCGGGCACCTTATGGCCGTTCTGCTGTGAGTCAAAGATTTTCGAATCGGACGAAAAACTGATAGTGAATTGTAACGTTCAGGACCACCTAATGACGATGGATCACTCAAATTGCGTCCCGATTCAATACATCGTCCTCCAGCAGACTTGTCTCCATGGGTCTATTGCTGCCTCGGCCACCTTATGGCCGTTCTGCTGTGAGTCAAAGATTTTCGAATCGGACGAAAAACAGACAGTGAATTGTAACATTCATGGCCACCTAATGACGATGGATCACTCAAATTGCGTCCCGATTCAATACATCGTCCTCCAGCCGACTTGTCTCCATGGGTCTATTGCTGCATCGGGCACCTTATGGCCGTTCTACTGTGAGTCAAAGATTTTCGAATCGGACGAAAAACTGATAGTGAATTGTAACTTTCAGGGCCACCTAATGACGATGGATCACTCAAATTGCGTACCGATTCAATACATCGTCCTCCAGCCGACTTGTCTCCATGGGTCTATTGCTGCCTCGGGCACCTTATGGTCGTTCTCTCGTGAGTCTAGATTATCGAATGGGACGAAAAACTGATAGTTAATTCTTACATTCAGGGCCTCCTAATGACGATGGAACACTCAAATTGCGTCGCGATTCAATACATCGTCATCCTGCAGACTTGTCTTCATGGGTCTATTGCTGCCTCGGGCACCTTACGGCCGTTCTGCTGTGAGTCAAAGATTTTGGAATCGGACGAAAAACTGATAGTGAATTGTAACATTCAGGGCCACCTAATGTCGATGGATCACTCAAATTGCGTCCCGATTTAATACATCGTCCTCCAGCAGACTTGTCTCCATTGGTCTACTGCTGCCTCGGGCACCTTATGGCCGTTCTGCTGTGAGTCAAAGATTTTCGAATCGGACGAAAAACAGATAGTGAATTGTAACATTCTTGGCCACCTAATGACGATGGATCACTCAAATTGCGTCCCGATTCAATACATCGTCTTCCAGCCGACTTGTCTCCATGGGTCTATTGCTGCATCGGGCACCTTATGGCCGTTCTGCTGTGAGTCAAAGATTTTCGAATCGGACGAAAAACTGATAGTGAATTTTAACTTTCAGGGCCACCTAATGACGATGGATCACTCAAATTGCGTCCCGATTCAATACATCGTCCTCCAGCCGACTTGTCTCCATGGGTCTATTGCTGCCTCGGGCACCTTATGGCCGTTCTTCTGTGAGTCAAAGATTTTCGAATCAGACGAAAAACTGATAGTGAATTGTAACGTTCAGGGCCTCCTAATGACGATGGAACACTCAAATTGCGTCCCGATTCAATACCTCGTGCTCCAGCAGACTAGTCTCCATGGGTCTATTGCTGCCTCGGGCACATTATGGCCGTTCTGCTGTGAGTCAAAGATTTTCGAATCGGACGAAAAACTGATAGCGAATTGTAACTTTCAGGGCCACCTAATGACGATGGATCACTCAAATTGCGTCCCGATTCAATACATCGTCCTCCAGCAGACTTGTCTCCATGGGTCTATTGCTGCCTCGGGCACCTTATGGTCGTTCTTCCGTGAGTCTAGATTATGGAATGGGACGAAAAACTGTTACTTACTTCTAACATTCAGGGCCTCCTAATGACGATGGAACACTCAAATTGCGTCCCGATTCAATACATCGTCATCCTGCAGACTTGTCTCCATGGGTCTATTGCTGCCTCGGGCACCTTATAGCCGTTCTGCTGTGAGTCAAAGATTTTCGAATCGGACGGTAAACTGATAGTGAATTGTAGCGTTCAGGGCCACCTAATGACGATGGGTCACTCAAATTGCGTCCCGATTCAATACATCGTCCTCCAGCAGACTTGTCTCCATGGGTCTATTGCTGCCTCGGGCACCTTATGGGCGTTCTGCTGTGAGTCAAAGATTTTCGAATCGGACGAAAAACAGATAGTGAATTGTAACAGTCATGGCCACCTAATGACGATGGATCACTCAAATTGCGACCCGATTCAATACATCGTCCTCCAGCCGAGTTGTCTCCATGGGTCTATTGCTGCATCGGGCACCTTATGGCCGTTCTACTGTGAGTCAAAGATTTTCGAATCGGACGAAAAACTGATAGTGAATTGTAACATTCAGGGCCACCTAATGTCGATGGATCACTCAAATTGCGTCCCGATTCAATACATCGTCCTCCAGCCGACTTGTCTCCATGGGTCTATTGCTGCCTCGAGCACATTATGGCCGTTCTACTGTGAGTCAAAGATTTTCGAATCGGACGAAAAACTGATAGTCAATTGTAACGTTCAGGGCCTCCTAATGACGATGGAACACTCAAATTGCGTCCCGATTCAATACCTCGTGCTCCAGCAGACTAGTCTCCATGGGTCTATTGCTGCCTCGGGCACATTATGGCCGTTCTGCTGTGGGTCAAAGATTTTCGAATCGGACGAAGATCTGATAGTGAATTGTAACGTTCAGGGCCACCTAATGACGATGGATCACTCAAATTGCGTCCCGATTCAATACATCGTCCTCCAGCCGACTTGTCTCCATGGGTCTATTGCTGCCTCGGGCACCTTATGGTCGTTCTCCCGTGAGTCTAGATTATCGAATGGGACGAAAAACTGATAGTGAATTGTAACATTCATGGCCACCTAATGACGATGGATCACTCAAATTGCGTCCCGATTCAATACATCGTCCTCCAGCCGACTTGTCTCCATGGGTCTATTGCTGCATCGGGCACCTTATGGCCGTTCTGCTGTGAGTCAAAGATTTTCGAATCGGACGAAAATCTGATAGAGAATTGTAACCTTCAGGGCCACCTAATGACGATGGATCACTCAAATTGCGTCCCGATTCAATACATCGTCCTCCAGCTGACTTGTCTCCATGGGTCTATTGCTGCCTCGGGCACCTTATGGCAGTTCTGCTGAGAGTCTAGATTATCCAATGGGACGAAAATCTGATAGTGAATTGTAACGTTCAGGGCCACCTAATGACGATGGATCACTCAAATTGCGTTCCGATTCAATACATCGTCCTTCAGCCGACTTGTGTCCATGTGTCTATTGCTGCCTCGGGCACCTTATTGCCGTTCTGCTGTGAGTCAAAGATTTTCGAATCGGTCGAAAAACTGATAGTGAATTGTAACTTTCAGGGCCACCTAATGACGATGGATCACTCAAATTGCGTCCCGATTCAATACATCGTCCTCCAGCCGACTTGTCTCCATGGGTCTATTGCTGCCTCGGGCACCTTATGGTCGTTCTCTCGTGAGTCTAGATTATCGAATGGGACGAAAAACTGATAGTTAATTCTTACATTCAGGGCCTCCTAATGACGATGGAACACTCAAATTGCGTCGCGATTCAATACATCGTCATCCTGCAGACTTGTCTCCATGGGTCTATTGCTGCATCGGGCACCTTATGGCCGATCTACTGTGAGTCAAAGATTTTCGAATCGGACGAAAAACTGATAGTGAATTGTAACATTCAGGGCCACCTAATGTCGATGGATCACTCAAATTGAAACCCCGATTCAATACATCGTCCTCCAGCCGGCTTGTCTCCATGGGTCTATTGCTGCCTCGGGCACCTTATGGCCGTTCTGCTGTGAGTCTTGATTATCGAATGCGACGAAAAACTGATAGTGATTTGTAACGTTCAGGGCCACATAATGACGATGGATCACTCAAATTGCGTCCCGATTCAATACATCCTCCTCCAGCAGACTTGTCTCCATGGGTCTACTGCTGCCTCGTGCACCTTATTGCCGTTCTGCTGTGAGTCAAAGATTTTCGAATCGGACGAAAAACAGATAGTGAATTTAACATTCTTGGCCACCTAATGACGATGGATCACTCAAATTGCGTCCCGATTCAATACATCGTCCTTCAGCCGACTTGTCTCCATGGGTCTATTGCTGCATCGGGCACCTTATGGCCGTTCTGCTGTGAGTCAAAGATTTTTGAATCGGACGAGAAACTGATAGTGAATTTTAACTTTCAGGGCTACCTAATGACGATGGATCACTCAAATGGCGTCCCGATTCAACACATCGTCCTCCAGCCGACTTGTCTCCATGTGTCTATTGCTGCCTCGGGCACCTTATGGCCGTTCTGCTGTGAGTCAAAGATTTTCGAATCGGACGAAAAACTGATAGTGAATTGTAACATTCAGGGACACCTAATGACGATGGATCACTCAAATTGCGTCCCGATTCAATACATCGACCTCCAGCCTACTTCACTCCATGGGTCTATTGCTGAGTCGGGCACCTTATGGCCGTTCTGCTGTGAGTCTAGATTATCGAATGCGACGAAAAACTGATAGTGAATTGAAACGTTCAGGGCCACCTAATGACGATGGATCACTCAAATTGCGTCCCGATTCAATACATCGTCCTCCAGCAGACTTGTCTCCATGGGTCTATTGCTGCCTCGGGCACCTTCTGGGCGTTCTTCTGTGAGTCAAAGATTTTCGAATCAGACGAAAAACTGATAGTGAATTGTAACGTTCAGGGCCTCCTAATGACGATGGAACACTCAAATTGCGTCCCGATTCAATACCTCCTGTTCCAGCAGACTAGTCTCCATGGGTCTATTGCTGCCTCGGGCACATTATGGCCGTTCTGCTGTGAGTCAAAGATTTTCGAATCGGACGAAAAACTGATAGTGATTTGTAACGTTCAGGGCCACCTAATGACGATGGATCACTCAAATTGCGTCCCGATTCAATACATCGTCCTCCAGCCGACTTGTCTCCATGGGTCTATTGCTGCCTCGGGCACATTATGGTCGTTCTCCCGTGAGTCTAGATTATGGAATGGGACGAAAAACTGTTACTTAATTCTAACATTCAGGGCCTCCTAATGACGATGGAACACTCAAATTGCGTCGCGATTCAATACATCGTCATCCTGCAGACTTGTCTCCATGGGTCTATTGCTGCCTCGGGCACCTTATGGCCGTTCTGCTGTGAGTCAAAGATTTTCGAGACGGACGGTAAACTGATAGTGAATTGTAACGTTCAGGGCCACCTAATGACGATGGATCACTCAAATTGCGTCCCGATTCAATACATCGTCCTCCAGCAGACTTGTCTCCATGGGTCTATTGCTGCCTCGGGCAACCCATGGGCGTTCTGCTGTGAGTCAAAGATTTTCGAATCGGACGAAAAACAGATAGTGAATTGTAACATTCATGGCCACCTAATGACGATGGATCACTCAAATTGCGACCCGATTCAATACATCGTCCTCCAGCCGACTTGTCTCCATGGGTCTATTGCTGCCTCGGGCACCTTATGGCCGTTCTGCTGTGAGTCTTGATTATCGAATGCGACGAAAAACTGATAGTGAATTGTAACGTTCAGGGCCACCTAATGACGATGGATCACTCGAATTGCGTCCCGATTCAATACATCGTCCTCCAGCAGACTTGTCTCCATTGGTCTATTGCTGCCTCGGGCACCTTATGGGCGTTCTTCTGTGAGTCAAAGATTTTCGAATCAGACGAAAAACTGATAGTGAATTGTAACGTTCAGGGAATCCTAATGACGATGGATCACTCAAATTGCGTCCCGATTCAATACCTCCTGCTCCAGCAGACTAGTCTCCATGGGTCTATTGCTGCCTCGGGCACATTATGGCCGTTCTGCTGTGAGTCAGAGATTTTCGAATCGGACGAAAAACTGATAGTGATTTGTGACGTTCAGGGCCACCTAATGACGATGGATCACTGAAATTGCGTCCCGATTCAATACATCGTCCTCCAGCCGACTTGTCTCCATGGGTCTATTGCTGCCTCGGGCACATTATGGTCGTTCTCCCGTGAGTCTAGATTATGGAATGGGACGAAAAACTGTTACTCAATTCTAACATTCAGGGCCTCCTAATGACGATGGAACACTCAAATTGCGTCGCGATTCAATACATCGTCATGCTGCATGGGTCTATTGCTGCCTCGGGCACCTGATGGCCATTCTGCTGTGAGTCAAAGATTTTCGAATCGGACGGTAAACTGATAGTGAATTGTAACGTTCAGGGCCACCTAATGACGATGGATCACTCAAATTGCGTCCCGATTCAATACATCGTCCTCCAGCAGACTTGTCTCCATGGGTCTATTGCTGCCTCGGGCACCATATGGGCGTTCTGCTGTGAGTCAAAGAATTTCGAATCGGACGAAAAACAGATAGTGAATTGTAACATTCATGGCCACCTAATGACGATGGATCACTCAAATTGCGACCCGATTCAATACATCGTCCTCCAGCCGACTTGTCTCCATGGGTCTATTGCTGCATCGGGAACCTTATGGCCGTTCTGCTGTGAGACAAAGATTTTCGAATCGGACGAAAAACTGGTAGTGAATTGTAACGTTCAGGGCCACCTAATGACGATTGATCACTCAAATTGCGTCCCGATTCAATACATCGTCCTCCAGCCGACTTGTCTCCATGGGTCTATTGCTGCCTCGGGCACCTTATGGTCGTTCTCCCGTGAGTCTAGATTATCGAATGGGACGAAAAACTGATAGTTAATTCTAACATTCAGGGCCTCCTAATGACGATGGAACACTCAAATTGCGTCGCGATTCAATACATCGTCATCCTGCAGACTTGTCTCCATGGGTCTATTGCTGCCTCGGGCACCTTATGGCCGTTCTGCTGTGAGTCAAAGAATTTCGAATCGGACGAAAAATTGATAGTGAATTGTAACATTCAGGGACACCTAATGACGATGGATCACTCAAATTGCGTCCCGATTCAATACATCGACCTCCAGCCTACTTCACTCCATGGGTCTATTGCTGAGTCGGGCACCTTATGGCCGTTCTGCTGTGAGTCTAGATTATCGAATGCGACGAAAAACTGATAGTGAATTGTAACGTTCAGGGCCACCTAATGACGATGGATCACTCAAATTGCGTCCCGATTCAATACATCGTCCTCCAGCAGACTTGTCTCCATGGGTCTATTGCTGCCTCGGGCACCTTATGGCCGTTCTGCTGTGAGTCACAGATTTTCGAATCGGACGAAAAACTGATAGTTAATTCTAACATTCAGGGCCTCCTAATGACGATGGAACACTCAAATTGCGTCGCGATTCAATACATCGTCATCCTGCAGACTTGTCTCCATGGGTCTATTGCTGCCTCGGGCACCTTAAGGCCGTTCTGCTGTGAGTCAAAGATTTTCGAATCGGACGAAAAACTGATAGTGAATTGTAACGTTCAGGGCCACCTAATGACGATGGATCACTCAAATTGCGTCCCGATTCAATACATCGTCCTGCAGCCGACTTGACCCCATGGGTCTATTGCTGCCTCGGGCACCTTATGGCCGTTCTGCTGTGAGTCTAAAATATCGAATGCGACGAAAAACTGATAGTGAATTGTAACGTTCAGGGCCACCTAATGATCACTCAAATTGCGTCCCGATTCAATACATCGTCCTCCAGCAGACTTGTCTCCATGGGTCTATTGCTGCCTCGGGCACCTTATGGCCGTTCTGCTGTGAGTCAAAGATTTTCGAATCGGACGAAAAACTGATAGTGAATTGTAACGTTCAGGGCCACCTAATGACGATGGATCACTCAAATTGCGTCCCGATTCAATACATCGTCCTCCAGCCGACTTGTCTCCATGGGTCTATTGCTGCATCGGGCACCTTATGGCCGATCTACTGTGAGTCAAAGATTTTCGAATCGGACGAAAAACTGATAGTGAATTGTAACTTTCAGGGCCACCTAATGACGATGGATCACTCAAATTGCGTCCCGATTCAATACATTGTCCTCCTGCCGACTTGTCTCCATGGGTCTATTGCTGCCTCGGGCACCTCATGGTCGTTCTCTCGTGAGTCTAGATTATCGAATGGGACGAAAAACTTATAGTTAATGCTTACATTCAGGGCCTCCTAATGACGATGGAACACTCAAATTGCGTCGCGATTCAATACATCGTCATCCTGCAGACTTGTCTTCATGGGTCTATTGCTGCCTCGGGCACCTTACGGCCGTTCTGCTGTGAGTCAAAGATTTTGGAATCGGACGAAAAACTGATAGTGAATTGTAACATTCAGGGCCACCTAATGTCGATGGATCACTCAAATTGCGTCCCGATTTAATACATCGTCCTCCAGCCGACTTGTCTCCATGGGTCTATTGCTGCCTCGGGCACCTTATGGCCGTTCTGCTGTGAGTCTAGATTATCGAATGCGACGAAAAACTGATAGTGAATTGTAACGTTCAGGGCCACCTAATGACGATGGATCACTCAAATTGCGTCCCGATTCAATACATCGTCCTCCAGCAGACTTGTCTCCATTGGTCTACTGCTGCCTCGGGCACCTTATGGCCGTTCTGCTGTGAGTCAAAGATTTTCGAATCGGACGAAAAACAGATAGTGAATTGTAACATTCTTGGCCACCTAATGACGATGGATCACTCAAATTGCGTCCCGATTCAATACATCGTACTCCAGCCGACTTGTCTCCATGGGTCTATTGCTGCATCGGGCACCTTATGGCCGTTCTGCTGTGAGTCAAAGATTTTCGAATCGGACGAAAAACTCATAGTGAATTTTAACTTTCAGGGCCACCTAATGACGATGGATCACTCAAATTGCGTCCCGATTCAATACATCGTCCTCCAGCCGACTTGTCTCCATGGGTCTATTACTGCCTCGGGCACCTTATGGCCGTTCTTCTGTAAGTCAAAGATTTTCGAATCAGAGGAAAAACTGATAGTGAATTGTAACGTTCAGGGCCTCCTAATGACGATGGAACACTCAAATTGCGTCCCGATTCAATACCTCGTGCTCCAGCAGACTAGTCTCCATGGGTCTATTGCTGCCTCGGGCACATTATGGCCGTTCTGCTGTGAGTCAAAGATTTTCGAATCGGACGAAAAACTGATAGCGAATTGTAGCGTTCAGGGCCACCTAATGACGATGGATCACTCAAATTGCGTCCCGATTCAATACATCGTCCTCCAGCCGACTTGTCTCCATGGGTCTATTGCTGCCTCGGGCACCTTATGGTCGTTCTCCCGTGAGTCTAGATTATCGAATGGGACGAAAAATTGATAGTGAATTGTAACGTTCAGGGCCACCTAATGACGATGGATCACTCAAATTGCGTCCCGATTCAATACATCGTCCTGCAGCCGACTTGACTCCATGGGTTTATTGCTGCCTCGGGCACATTATGGCCGTTCTGCTGTGAGTCTAGATTATCGAATGCGACGAAAAACTGATAGTGAAATGTAACATTCAGGGCCACCTAATGACGATGGATCACTCAAATTGCGTCCCGATTCAATACATCGTCCTCCAGGAGACTTGTCTCCATGGGTCTATTGCTGCCTCGGGCACCTTATGGCCGTTCTGCTGTGAGTCAAAGATTTTCGAATCGGACGAAAAACAGATAGTGAATTGTAACATTCATGGCCTCCTAATGACGATGGATCACTCAAATTGCGTCCCGATTCAATACATCGTCCTCCAGCCGACTTGTCTCCATGGGTCTTTTGCTGCATCGGGCACCTTATGGCCGTTCTGCTGTGAGTCAAAGATTTTCGAATCGGACGAAAAACTGATAGAGAATTGTAGCTTTCAGGGCCACCTAATGACGATGGATCACTCAAATTGCGTCCCGATTCAATACATCGTCCTCCAGCCGACTTGTCTCCATGGGTGTATTGCTGCCTCGGGCACCTTATGGCCGTTCTACTGTGACTCAAAGATTATCGAATCGAACGAAGAACTGATAGTGAATTGTAACGTTCAGGGCCACCTAATGACGATGATTCACTCAAATTGCGTCCCGATTCAATACATCGTCCTCCAGCTGACTTGTCTCCATGGGTCTAATGCTGCCTCGGGCACCTTAAGGCCGTTCTGCTGTGACTCAAAGATTTTCGAATCTGACGAAAAACTGATAGTGAATTGTAACATTCAGGGCCACCTAATGACGATGGATCACTCAAATTGCGTCCCGATTCAATACATCGTCCTCCAGCAGACTTGTCTCCATGGGTCTATTGCTGCCTCGGGCACCTTATGGCCGTTCGGCTGTGAGTCAAAGATTTTCGAATCGGACGAAAAACTGATAGTGAATTGTAACGTTCAGGGTCACCTAATAACGATGGATCACTCAAATTGCGTCCCGATTCAATACATCGTCCTCCAGCAGGCTTGTCTCCATGGGTCTATTGCTGCCTCGGGCACCTTATGGCCGTTCTGCTGTGAGTCAAAGATTTTCGAATCGGACGAAAAACTGATAGTGAATTGTAACATTCAGGGCCACCTAATGAGGATGGACCACACAAATTGCGTCCCGATTCAATACATCGTCCTCCAGCCGACTTGACTCCATGGGTCTATTGCTGCCTCGGGCACCTTATGGCCGTTCTGCTGAGAGTCTAGATTATCCAATGGGACGAAAATCGGATAGTGAATTGTAACGTTCAGGGCCACCTAATGACGATGGATCACTCAAATTGCGTTCCGATTCAATACATCGTCCTTCAGCCGACTTGTCTCCATGTGTCTATTGCTGCCTCGGGCACCTTATTGCCGTTCTGCTGTGAGTCAAAGATTTTCGAATCGGTCGAAAAACTGATAGTGAATTGTAACTTTCAGTGCCACCTAATGACGATGGATCACTCAAATTGCGTCCCGATTCAATACATCGTCCTCCAACCGACTTGTCTCCATGGGTCTATTGCTGCCTCGGGCACCTTATTGTCGTTCTCTCGTGAGTCTAGATTATCGAATGGGACGAAAAACTGATAGTTAATTCTTACATTAAGGGCCTCCTAATGACGATGGAACACTCAAATTGCGTCGCGATTCAATACATCGTCATCCTGCAGACTTGTCTTCATGGGTCTATTGCTGCCTCGGGCACCTTTCGGCCGTTCTGCTGTGAGTCAAAGATTTTGGAATCGGACGAAAAACTGATAGTGAATTGTAACATTCCGGGCCACCTAATGTCGATGGATCACTCAAATTGCGTCCCGATTCAATACATCGTCCTCCAGCCGACTTGTCTCCATGGGTCTATTGCTGCCTCGGGCACCTTATGGCCGTTCTGCTGTGAGTCTAGATTATCGAATGCGACGAAAAACTGATAGTGAATTGTAACGTTCAGGGCCACCTAATGACGATGGATCACTCAAATTGCGTCCCGATTCAATACATCGTCCTCCAGCAGACTTGTCTCCATGGGTCTACTGCTGCCTCGGGCACCTTATGGCCGTTCTGCTGTGAGTCAAAGATTTTCGAATCGGACGAAAAACAGATAGTGAATTGTAACATTCTTGGCCACCTAATGACGATGGATCACTCAAATTGCGTCCCGATTCAATACATCGTCCTCCAGCCGACTTGTCTCCATGGGTCTATTGCTGCATCGGGCACCTTATGGCCGTTCTGCTGTGAGTCAAAGATTTTCGAATCGGACGAAAAACTGATAGTGAATTTTAACTTTCAGGGCCACCTAATGACGATGGATCACTCAAATTGCGTCCCGATTCAATACATCGTCCTCCAGCCGACTTGTCTCCATGGGTCTATTACTGCCTCGGGCACCTTATGGCCATTCTTCTGTGAGTCAAAGATTTTCGAATCAGACGAAAAACTGATAGTGAATTAAAACATTCAGGGCCACCTAATAACGATGGATCACTCAAATTGCGTCCCGATTCAATACATCGTCCTCCAGCAGACTTGTCTCCATGGGTCTATTGCTGCCTCGGGCACCTTATGGGCGTTCTTCTGTGAGTCAAAGATTTTCGAATCGGACGAAAAACTGATAGTGAATTGTAACGTTCAGGGCCTCCTAATGACGATGGAACACTCAAATTGCGTCCCGATTCAATACCTCGTGCTCCAGCAGACTAGTCTCCATGGGTCTATTTCTGCCTCGGGCACATTATGGCCGTTCTGCTGTGAGTCAAAGATTTTCGAATCGGACGAAAAACTGATAGCGAATTGTAACGTTCAGGGCCACCTAATGACGATGGATCACTCAAATTGCGTCCCGATTCAATACATCGTCCTGCAGCCGACTTGACTCCATGGGTCTATTGCTGCCTCGGGCACATTAAGGCCGTTCTGCTGTGAGTCTAGATTATCGAATGCGACGAAAAACTGATAGTGAATTGTAACATTCAGGGCCACCTAATGACGATGGATCACTAAAATTGCGTCCCGATTCAATACATCGTCCTCCAGGAAACTTGTCTCCATGGGTCTATTGCTGCCTCGGGCACCTTATGGCCGTTCTGCTGTGAGTCAAAGATTTTCGAATCGGACGAAAAACAGATAGTGAATTGTAACATTCATGCCACCTAATGACGATGGATCACTCAAATTGCGTCCCGATTCAATACATCGTCCTCCAGCCGACTTGTCTCCATGGGTCTATTGCTGCATCGGGCACCTTATGGCCGTTCTGCTGTGAGTCAAAGATTTTCGAATCGGACGGTAAACTGATAGTGAATTGTAACGTTCAGGGCCACCTAATGACGATGGATCACTCAAATTGCGTCCCGATTCAATACATCGTCCTCCAGCAGACTTGTCTCCATGGGTCTATTGCTGCCTCGGGCACCTTATGGGCGTTCTGCTGTGAGTCAAAGATTTTCGAATCGGACGAAAAACAGATAGTGAATTGTAACATTCATGGCCACCTAATGACGATGGATCACTGAAATTGCGACCCGATTCAATACATCGTCCTCCAGCCGACTTGTCTCCATGGGTCTATTGCTGCATCGGGCACCTTATGGCCGTTCTACTGTGAGTCAAAGATTTTCGAATCGGACGAAAAACTGATAGTGAATTGTAACATTCAGGGCCACCTAATGTCGATGGATCACTCAAATTGCGTCCCGATTCAATACATCGTCCTCCAGCCGACTTGTCTCCATGGGTCTATTGCTGCCTCGGGCACCTTATGGCCGTTCTGCTGTGAGTCTAGATTATCGAATGCGACGAAAAACTGATAGTGAATTGTAACGTTCAGGGCCACCTAATGACGATGGATCACTCAAATTGCGTCCCGATTCAATACATCGTCCTCCAGCAGACTTGTCTCCATGGGTCTATTGCTGCCTCGGGCACCTTATGGCCGTTCTGCTGTGAGTCACAGATTTTCGAATCGGACGAAAAACTGATAGTTAATTCTAACATTCAGGGCCTCCTAATGACGATGGAACACTCAAATTGCGTCGCGATTCAATACATCGTCATCCTGCAGACTTGTCTCCATGGGTCTATTGCTGCCTCGGGCACCTTAAGGCCGTTCTGCTGTGAGTCAAAGATTTTCGAATCGGACGAAAAACTGATAGTGAATTGTAACGTTCAGGGCCACCTAATGACGATGGATCACTCAAATTGCGTCCCGATTCAATACATCGTCCTGCAGCCGACTTGACCCCATGGGTCTATTGCTGCCTCGGGCACCTTATGGCCGTTCTGCTGTGAGTCTAAAATATCGAATGCGACGAAAAACTGATAGTGAATTGTAACGTTCAGGGCCACCTAATGATCACTCAAATTGCGTCCCGATTCAATACATCGTCCTCCAGCAGACTTGTCTCCATGGGTCTATTGCTGCCTCGGGCACCTTATGGCCGTTCTGCTGTGAGTCAAAGATTTTCGAATCGGACGAAAAACTGATAGTGAATTGTAACGTTCAGGGCCACCTAATGACGATGGATCACTCAAATTGCGTCCCGATTCAATACATCGTCCTCCAGCCGACTTGTCTCCATGGGTCTATTGCTGCATCGGGCACCTTATGGCCGATCTACTGTGAGTCAAAGATTTTCGAATCGGACGAAAAACTGATAGTGAATTGTAACTTTCAGGGCCACCTAATGACGATGGATCACTCAAATTGCGTCCCGATTCAATACATTGTCCTCCTGCCGACTTGTCTCCATGGGTCTATTGCTGCCTCGGGCACCTCATGGTCGTTCTCTCGTGAGTCTAGATTATCGAATGGGACGAAAAACTTATAGTTAATGCTTACATTCAGGGCCTCCTAATGACGATGGAACACTCAAATTGCGTCGCGATTCAATACATCGTCATCCTGCAGACTTGTCTTCATGGGTCTATTGCTGCCTCGGGCACCTTACGGCCGTTCTGCTGTGAGTCAAAGATTTTGGAATCGGACGAAAAACTGATAGTGAATTGTAACATTCAGGGCCACCTAATGTCGATGGATCACTCAAATTGCGTCCCGATTTAATACATCGTCCTCCAGCCGACTTGTCTCCATGGGTCTATTGCTGCCTCGGGCACCTTATGGCCGTTCTGCTGTGAGTCTAGATTATCGAATGCGACGAAAAACTGATAGTGAATTGTAACGTTCAGGGCCACCTAATGACGATGGATCACTCAAATTGCGTCCCGATTCAATACATCGTCCTCCAGCAGACTTGTCTCCATTGGTCTACTGCTGCCTCGGGCACCTTATGGCCGTTCTGCTGTGAGTCAAAGATTTTCGAATCGGACGAAAAACAGATAGTGAATTGTAACATTCCTGGCCACCTAATGACGATGGATCACTCAAATTGCGTCCCGATTCAATACATCGTACTCCAGCCGACTTGTCTCCATGGGTCTATTGCTGCATCGGGCACCTTATGGCCGTTCTGCTGTGAGTCAAAGATTTTCGAATCGGACGAAAAACTCATAGTGAATTTTAACTTTCAGGGCCTCCTAATGACGATGGAACACTCAAATTGCGTCCCGATTCAATACCTCGTGCTCCAGCAGACTAGTCTCCATGGGTCTATTGCTGCCTCGGGCACATTATGGCCGTTCTGCTGTGAGTCAAAGATTTTCGAATCGGACGAAAAACTGATAGCGAATTGTAGCGTTCAGGGCCACCTAATGACGATGGATCACTCAAATTGCGTCCCGATTCAATACATCGTCCTCCAGCCGACTTGTCTCCATGGGTCTATTGCTGCCTCGGGCACCTTATGGTCGTTCTCCCGTGAGTCTAGATTATCGAATGGGACGAAAAATTGATAGTGAATTGTAACGTTCAGGGCCACCTAATGACGATGGATCACTCAAATTGCGTCCCGATTCAATACATCGTCCTGCAGCCGACTTGACTCCATGGGTTTATTGCTGCCTCGGGCACATTATGGCCGTTCTGCTGTGAGTCTAGATTATCGAATGCGACGAAAAACTGATAGTGAAATGTAACATTCAGGGCCACCTAATGACGATGGATCACTCAAATTGCGTCCCGATTCAATACATCGTCCTCCAGGAGACTTGTCTCCATGGGTCTATTGCTGCCTCGGGCACCTTATGGCCGTTCTGCTGTGAGTCAAAGATTTTCGAATCGGACGAAAAACAGATAGTGAATTGTAACATTCATGGCCTCCTAATGACGATGGATCACTCAAATTGCGTCCCGATTCAATACATCGTCCTCCAGCCGACTTGTCTCCATGGGTCTTTTGCTGCATCGGGCACCTTATGGCCGTTCTGCTGTGAGTCAAAGATTTTCGAATCGGACGAAAAACTGATAGAGAATTGTAGCTTTCAGGGCCACCTAATGACGATGGATCACTCAAATTGCGTCCCGATTCAATACATCGTCCTCCAGCCGACTTGTCTCCATGGGTGTATTGCTGCCTCGGGCACCTTATGGCCGTTCTACTGTGACTCAAAGATTATCGAATCGAACGAAGAACTGATAGTGAATTGTAACGTTCAGGGCCACCTAATGACGATGATTCACTCAAATTGCGTCCCGATTCAATACATCGTCCTCCAGCTGACTTGTCTCCATGGGTCTAATGCTGCCTCGGGCACCTTAAGGCCGTTCTGCTGTGACTCAAAGATTTTCGAATCTGACGAAAAACTGATAGTGAATTGTAACATTCAGGGCCACCTAATGACGATGGATCACTCAAATTGCGTCCCGATTCAATACATCGTCCTCCAGCAGACTTGTCTCCATGGGTCTATTGCTGCCTCGGGCACCTTATGGCCGTTCGGCTGTGAGTCAAAGATTTTCGAATCGGACGAAAAACTGATAGTGAATTGTAACGTTCAGGGTCACCTAATAACGATGGATCACTCAAATTGCGTCCCGATTCAATACATCGTCCTCCAGCAGGCTTGTCTCCATGGGTCTATTGCTGCCTCGGGCACCTTATGGCCGTTCTGCTGTGAGTCAAAGATTTTCGAATCGGACGAAAAACTGATAGTGAATTGTAACATTCAGGGCCACCTAATGAGGATGGACCACACAAATTGCGTCCCGATTCAATACATCGTCCTCCAGCCGACTTGACTCCATGGGTCTATTGCTGCCTCGGGCACCTTATGGCCGTTCTGCTGAGAGTCTAGATTATCCAATGGGACGAAAATCGGATAGTGAATTGTAACGTTCAGGGCCACCTAATGACGATGGATCACTCAAATTGCGTTCCGATTCAATACATCGTCCTTCAGCCGACTTGTCTCCATGTGTCTATTGCTGCCTCGGGCACCTTATTGCCGTTCTGCTGTGAGTCAAAGATTTTCGAATCGGTCGAAAAACTGATAGTGAATTGTAACTTTCAGTGCCACCTAATGACGATGGATCACTCAAATTGCGTCCCGATTCAATACATCGTCCTCCAACCGACTTGTCTCCATGGGTCTATTGCTGCCTCGGGCACCTTATTGTCGTTCTCTCGTGAGTCTAGATTATCGAATGGGACGAAAAACTGATAGTTAATTCTTACATTCAGGGCCTCCTAATGACGATGGAACACTCAAATTGCGTCGCGATTCAATACATCGTCATCCTGCAGACTTGTCTTCATGGGTCTATTGCTGCCTCGGGCACCTTTCGGCCGTTCTGCTGTGAGTCAAAGATTTTGGAATCGGACGAAAAACTGATAGTGAATTGTAACATTCCGGGCCACCTAATGTCGATGGATCACTCAAATTGCGTCCCGATTCAATACATCGTCCTCCAGCCGACTTGTCTCCATGGGTCTATTGCTGCCTCGGGCACCTTATGGCCGTTCTGCTGTGAGTCTAGATTATCGAATGCGACGAAAAACTGATAGTGAATTGTAACGTTCAGGGCCACCTAATGACGATGGATCACTCAAATTGCGTCCCGATTCAATACATCGTCCTCCAGCAGACTTGTCTCCATTGGTCTACTGCTGCCTCGGGCACCTTATGGCCGTTCTGCTGTGAGTCAAAGATTTTCGAATCGGACGAAAAACAGATAGTGAATTGTAACATTCTTGGCCACCTAATGACGATGGATCACTCAAATTGCGTCCCGATTCAATACATCGTCCTCCAGCCGACTTGTCTCCATGGGTCTATTGCTGCATCGGGCACCTTATGGCCGTTCTGCTGTGAGTCAAAGATTTTCGAATCGGACGAAAAACTGATAGTGAATTTTAACTTTCAGGGCCACCTAATGACGATGGATCACTCAAATTGCGTCCCGATTCAATACATCGTCCTCCAGCCGACTTGTCTCCATGGGTCTATTGCTGCCTCGGGCACCTTATGGCCATTCTTCTGTGAGTCAAAGATTTTCGAATCAGACGAAAAACTGATAGTGAATTAAAACATTCAGGGCCACCTAATAACGATGGATCACTCAAATTGCGTCCCGATTCAATACATCGTCCTCCAGCAGACTTGTCTCCATGGGTCTATTGCTGCCTCGGGCACCTTATGGGCGTTCTTCTGTGAGTCAAAGATTTTCGAATCGGACGAAAAACTGATAGTGAATTGTAACGTTCAGGGCCTCCTAATGACGATGGAACACTCAAATTGCGTCCCGATTCAATACCTCGTGCTCCAGCAGACTAGTCTCCATGGGTCTATTTCTGCCTCGGGCACATTATGGCCGTTCTGCTGTGAGCCAAAGATTTTCGAATCGGACGAAAAACTGATAGCGAATTGTAACGTTCAGGGCCACCTAATGACGATGGATCACTCAAATTGCGTCCCGATTCAATACATCGTCCTGCAGCCGACTTGACTCCATGGGTCTATTGCTGCCTCGGGCACATTAAGGCCGTTCTGCTGTGAGTCTAGATTATCGAATGCGACGAAAAACTGATAGTGAATTGTAACATTCAGGGCCACCTAATGACGATGGATCACTGAAATTGCGACCCGATTCAATACATCGTCCTCCAGCCGACTTGTCTCCATGGGTCTATTGCTGCATCGGGCACCTTATGGCCGTTCTACTGTGAGTCAAAGATTTTCGAATCGGACGAAAAACTGATAGTGAATTGTAACATTCAGGGCCACCTAATGTCGATGGATCACTCAAATTGCGTCCCGATTCAATACATCGTCCTCCAGCCGACTTGTCTCCATGGGTCTATTGCTGCCTCGGGCACCTTATGGCCGTTCTGCTGTGAGTCTTGATTATCGAATGCGACGAAAAACTGATAGTGAATTGTAACGTTCAGGGCCACCTAATGACGCTGGATCACTCAAATTGCGTCCCGATTCAATACATCGTCCTCCAGCCGACTTGTCTCCATGGGTCTATTGCTGCATCGGGCACCTTATGGCCGTTCTGCTGTGAGTCAAAGATTTTCGAATCGGACGAGAAACTGATAGTGAATTTTAACTTTCAGGGCCACCTAATGACGATGGATCACTCAAATGGCGTCCCGATTCAATACATCGTCCTGCAGCCGATTTGACTCCATGGGTTTATTGCTGCCTCGGGCACATTATGGCCGTTCTGCTGTGAGTCTAGATTATCGAATGCGACGAAAAACTGATAGTGAAATGTAACATTCAGGGCCACCTAATGACGATGGATCACTCAAATTGCGTCCCGATTCAATACATCGTCCTCCAGGAGACTTGTCTCCATGGGTCTATTGCTGCCTCGGGCACCTTATGGCCGTTCTGCTGTGAGTCAAAGATTTTCGAATCGGACGAAAAACAGATAGTGAATTGTAACATTCATGGCCTCCTAATGACGATGGATCACTCAAATTGCGTCCCGATTCAATACATCGTCCTCCAGCCGACTTGTCTCCATGGGTCTTTTGCTGCATCGGGCACCTTATGGCCGTTCTGCTGTGAGTCAAAGATTTTCGAATCGGACGAAAAACTGATAGAGAATTGTAACTTTCAGGGCCACCTAATGACGATGGATCACTCAAATTGCGTCCCGATTCAATACATCGTCCTCCAGCCGACTTGTCTCCATGGGTCTATTGCTGCCTCGGGCACCTTATGGCCGTTCTACTGTGACTCAAAGATTATCGAATCGAACGAAGAACTGATAGTGAATTGTAACGTTCAGGGCCACCTAATGACGATGATTCACTCAAATTGCGTCCCGATTCAATACATCGTCCTCCAGCTGACTTGTCTCAATGGGTCTATTGCTGCCTCGGGCACCTTAAGGCCGTTCTGCTGTGACTCAAAGATTTTCGAATCTGACGAAAAACTGATAGTGAATTGTAACATTCAGGGCCACCTAATGACGATGGATCACTCAAATTGCGTCCCGATTCAATACATCGTCCTCCAGCAGACTTGTCTCCATGGGTCTATTGCTGCCTCGGGCACCTTATGGCCGTTCGGCTGTGAGTCAAAGATTTTCGAATCGGACGAAAAACTGATAGTGAATTGTAACGTTCAGGGTCACCTAATAACGATGGATCACTCAAATTGCGTCCCGATTCAATACATCGTCCTCCAGCAGGCTTGTCTCCATGGGTCTATTGCTGCCTCGGGCACCTTATGGCCGTTCTGCTGTGAGTCAAAGATTTTCGAATCGGACGAAAAACTGATAGTGAATTGTAACATTCAGGGCCACCTAATGAGGATGGACCACACAAATTGCGTCCCGATTCAATACATCGTCCTCCAGCCGACTTGTCTCCATGTGTCTATTGCTGCCTCGGGCACCTTATTGCCGTTCTGCTGTGAGTCAAAGATTTTCGAATCGGTCGAAAAACCGATAGTGAATTGTAACTTTCAGTGCCACCTAATGACGATGGATCACTCAAATTGCGTCCCGATTCGATACATCGTCCTCCAGCCGACTTGTCTCCATGGGTCTATTGCTGCCTCGGGCACCTTATTGTCGTTCTCTCGTGAGTCTAGATTATCGAATGGGACGAAAAACTGATAGTTAATTCTTACATTCAGGGCCTCCTAATGACGATGGAACACTCAAATTGCGTCGCGATTCAATACATCGTCATCCTGCAGACTTGTCTTCATGGGTCTATTGCTGCCTCGGGCACCTTTCGGCCGTTCTGCTGTGAGTCAAAGATTTTGGAATCGGACGAAAAACTGATAGTGAATTGTAACATTCCGGGCCACCTAATGTCGATGGATCACTCAAATTGCGTCCCGATTCAATACATCGTCCTCCAGCCGACTTGTCTCCATGGGTCTATTGCTGCCTCGGGCACCTTATGGCCGTTCTGCTGTGAGTCTAGATTATCGAATGCGACGAAAAACTGATAGTGAATTGTAACGTTCAGGGCCACCTAATGACGATGGATCACTCAAATTGCGTCCCGATTCAATACATCGTCCTCCAGCAGACTTGTCTCCATGGGTCTACTGCTGCCTCGGGCACCTTATGGCCGCTCTGCTGTGAGTCAAAGATTTTCGAATCGGACGAAAAACAGATAGTGAATTGTAACATTCTTGGCCACCTAATGACGATGGATCACTCAAATTGCGTCCCGATTCAATACATCGTCCTCCAGCCGACTTGTCTCCATGGGTCTATTGCTGCATCGGGCACCTTATGGCCGTTCTGCTGTGAGTCAAAGATTTTCGAATCGGACGAAAAACTGATAGTGAATTTTAACTTTCAGGGCCACCTAATGACGATGGATCACTCAAATTGCTTCCCGATTCAATACATCGTCCTCCAGCCGACTTGTCTCCATGGGTCTATTGCTGCCTCGGGCACCTTATGGCCATTCTTCTGTGAGTCAAAGATTTTCGAATTAGACGAAAAACTGATAGTGAATTGTAACGGTCAGGGCCTCCTAATGACGATGGATCACTCAAATTGCGTCCCGATTCAATACATCGTCCTCCAGCAGACTTGTCTCCATGGGTCTACTGCTGCCTCGGGCACCTTATGGCCGTTCTGCTGTGAGTCAAAGATTTTCGAATCGGACGAAAAACAGATAGTGAATTGTAACATTCTTGGCCACCTAATGACGATGGATCACTCAAATTGCGTCCCGATTCAATACATCGTCCTCCAGCCGACTTGTCTCCATGGGTCTATTGCTGCATCGGGCACCTTATGGCCGTTCTGCTGTGAGTCAAAGATTTTCGAATCGGACGAAAAACTGATAGTGAATTTTAACTTTCAGGGCCACCTAATGACGATGGATCACTCAAATTGCGTCCCGATTCAATACATCGTCCTCCAGCCGACTTGTCTCCATGGGTCTATTGCTGCCTCGGGCACCTTATGGCCATTCTTCTGTGTGTCAAAGATTTTCGAATCAGACGAAAAACTGATAGTGAATTGTAACGTTCAGGGCCTCCTAATGACGATGGAACACTCAAATTGCGTCCCGATTCAATACCTCGTGCTCCAGCAGACTAGTCTCCATGGGTCTATTGCTGCCTCGGGCATATTATGGCCGTTCTGCTGTGAGTCAAAGACTTTCGAATCGGACGAAAAACTGATAGCGAATTGTAACGTTCAGGGCCACCTAATGACGATGGATCACTCAAATTGCGTCCCGATTCAATACATCGTCCTCCAGCCGACTTGTCTCCATGGGTCTATTGCTGCCTCGGGCACCTTATGGTCGTTCTCCCGTGAGTCTAGATTATCGAATGGGACGAAAAACTGATAGTGAATTGAAACGTTCAGGGCCACCTAATGACGATGGATCACTCAAATTGCGTCCCGATTCAATACATCGTCCTGCAGCCGACTTGACTCCATGGGTCTATTGCTGCCTCGGGCACATTATGGCCGTTCAGCTGTGAGCCTAGATTATCGAATGCGACGAAAAACTGATAGTGAATTAAAACATTCAGGGCCACCTAATAACGATGGATCACTCAAATTGCGTCCCGATTCAATACATCGTCCTCCAGCAGACTTGTCTCCATGGGTCTATTGCTGCCTCGGGCACCTTATGGCCGTTCTTCTGTGAGTCAAAGATTTTCGAATCGGACGAAAAACTGATAGTGAATTTTAACTTTCAGGGCCACCTAATGACGATGGATCACTCAAATTGCGTCCCGATTCAATACATCGTCCTCCAGCCGACTTGTCTCCATGGGTCTATTGCTGCCTCGGGCACCTTATGGCCATTCTTCTGTGAGTCAAAGATTTTCGAATCAGACGAAAAACTGATAGTGAATTAAAACATTCAGGGCCACCTAATAACGATGGATCACTCAAATTGCGTCCCGATTCAATACATCGTCCTCCAGCAGACTTGTCTCCATGGGTCTATTGCTGCCTCGGGCACCTTATGGGCGTTCTTCTGTGAGTCAAAGATTTTCGAATCGGACGAAAAACTGATAGTGAATTGTAACGTTCAGGGCCTCCTAATGACGATGGAACACTCAAATTGCGTCCCGATTCAATACCTCGTGCTCCAGCAGACTAGTCTCCATGGGTCTATTTCTGCCTCGGGCACATTATGTCCGTTCTGCTGTGAGTCAAAGATTTTCGAATCGGACGAAAAACTGATAGCGAATTGTAACGTTCAGGGCCACCTAATGACGATGGATCACTCAAATTGCGTCCCGATTCAATACATCGTCCTGCAGCCGACTTGACTCCATGGGTCTATTGCTGCCTCGGGCACATTAAGGCCGTTCTGCTGTGAGTCTAGATTATCGAATGCGACGAAAAACTGATAGTGAATTGTAACATTCAGGGCCACCTAATGACGATGGATCACTAAAATTGCGTCCCGATTCAATACATCGTCCTCCAGGAGACTTGTCTCCATGGGTCTATTGCTGCCTCGGGCACCTTATGGCCGTTCTGCTGTGAGTCAAAGATTTTCGAATCGGACGAAAAACAGATAGTGAATTGTAACATTCATGCCACCTAATGACGATGGATCACTCAAATTGCGTCCCGATTCAATACATCGTCCTCCAGCCGACTTGTCTCCATGGGTCTATTGCTGCATCGGGCACCTTATGGCCGTTCTACTGTGAGTCAAAGATTTTCGAATCGGACGAAAAACTGATAGTGAATTGTAACATTCAGGGCCACCTAATGTCGATGGATCACTCAAATTGCGTCCCGATTCAATACATCGTCCTCCAGCCGACTTGTCTCCATGGGTCTATTGCTGCCTCGGGCACCTTATGGCCGTTCTGCTGTGAGTCTTGATTATCGAATGCGACGAAAAACTGATAGTGAATTGTAACGTTCAGGGCCACCTAATGACGCTGGATCACTCAAATTGCGTCCCGATTCAATACATCGTCCTCCAGCAGACTTGTCTCCATGGGTCTACTGCTGCCTCGTGCACCTTATGGCCGTTCTGCTGTGAGTCAAAGATTTTCGAATCGGACGAAAAACAGATAGTGAATTGTAACATTCTTGGCCACCTAATGACGATGGATCACTCAAATTGCGTCCCGATTCAATACATCGTCCTCCAGCCGACTTGTCTCCATGGGTCTATTGCTGCATCGGGCACCTTATGGCCGTTCTGCTGTGAGTCAAAGATTTTCGAATCGGACGAGAAACTGATAGTGAATTTTAACTTTCAGGGCCACCTAATGACGATGGATCACTCAAATGGCGTCCCGATTCAATACATCGTCCTGCAGCCGATTTGACTCCATGGGTTTACTGCTGCCTCGGGCACATTATGGCCGTTCTGCTGTGAGTCTAGATTATCGAATGCGACGAAAAACTGATAGTGAAATGTAACATTCAGGGCCACCTAATGACGATGGATCACTCAAATTGCGTCCCGATTCAATACATCGTCCTCCAGGAGACTTGTCTCCATGGGTCTATTGCTGCCTCGGGCACCTTATGGCCGTTCTGCTGTGAGTCAAAGATTTTCGAATCGGACGAAAAACAGATAGTGAATTGTAACATTCATGGCCTCCTAATGACGATGGATCACTCAAATTGCGTCCCGATTCAATACATCGTCCTCCAGCCGACTTGTCTCCATGGGTCTTTTGCTGCATCGGGCACCTTATGGCCGTTCTGCTGTGAGTCAAAGATTTTCGAATCGGACGAAAAACTGATAGAGAATTGTAACTTTCAGGGCCACCTAATGACGATGGATCACTCAAATTGCGTCCCGATTCAATACATCGTCCTCCAGCCGACTTGTCTCCATGGGTCTATTGCTGCCTCGGGCACCTTATGGCCGTTCTACTGTGACTCAAAGATTATCGAATCGAACGAAGAACTGATAGTGAATTGTAACGTTCAGGGCCACCTAATGACGATGATTCACTCAAATTGCGTCCCGATTCAATACATCGTCCTCCAGCAGACTTGTCTCCATGGGTCTATTGCTGCCTCGGGCACCTTATGGCCGTTCGGCTGTGAGTCAAAGATTTTCGAATCGGACGAAAAACTGATAGTGAATTGTAACGTTCAGGGTCACCTAATAACGATGGATCACTCAAATTGCGTCCCGATTCAATACATCGTCCTCCAGCAGGCTTGTCTCCATGGGTCTATTGCTGCCTCGGGCACCTTATGGCCGTTCTGCTGTGAGTCAAAGATTTTCGAATCGGACGAAAAACTGATAGTGAATTGTAACATTCAGGGCCACCTAATGAGGATGGACCACACAAATTGCGTCCCGATTCAATACATCGTCCTCCAGCCGACTTGACTCCATGGGTCTATTGCTGCCTCGGGCACCTTATGGCCGTTCTGCTGAGAGTCTAGATTATCCAATGGGACGAAAATCGGATAGTGAATTGTAACGTTCAGGGCCACCTAATGACGATGGATCACTCAAATTGCGTTCCGATTCAATACATCGTCCTTCAGCCGACTTGTCTCCATGTGTCTATTGCTGCCTCGGGCACCTTATTGCCGTTCTGCTGTGAGTCAAAGATTTTCGAATCGGTCGAAAAACCGATAGTGAATTGTAACTTTCAGTGCCACCTAATGACGATGGATCACTCAAATTGCGTCCCGATTCAATACATCGTCCTCCAGCCGACTTGTCTCCATGGGTCTATTGCTGCCTCGGGCACCTTATTGTCGTTCTCTCGTGAGTCTAGATTATCGAATGGGACGAAAAACTGATAGTTAATTCTTACATTCAGGGCCTCCTAATGACGATGGAACACTCAAATTGCGTCGCGATTCAATACATCGTCATCCTGCAGACTTGTCTTCATGGGTCTATTGCTGCCTCGGGCACCTTTCGGCCGTTCTGCTGTGAGTCAAAGATTTTGGAATCGGACGAAAAACTGATAGTGAATTGTAACATTCCGGGCCACCTAATGTCGATGGATCACTCAAATTGCGTCCCGATTCAATACATCGTCCTCCAGCCGACTTGTCTCCATGGGTCTATTGCTGCCTCGGGCACCTTATGGCCGTTCTGCTGTGAGTCTAGATTATCGAATGCGACGAAAAACTGATAGTGAATTGTAACGTTCAGGGCCACCTAATGACGATGGATCACTCAAATTGCGTCCCGATTCAATACATCGTCCTCCAGCAGACTTGTCTCCATGGGTCTACTGCTGCCTCGGGCACCTTATGGCCGCTCTGCTGTGAGTCAAAGATTTTCGAATCGGACGAAAAACAGATAGTGAATTGTAACATTCTTGGCCACCTAATGACGATGGATCACTCAAATTGCGTCCCGATTCAATACATCGTCCTCCAGCCGACTTGTCTCCATGGGTCTATTGCTGCATCGGGCACCTTATGGCCGTTCTGCTGTGAGTCAAAGATTTTCGAATCGGACGAAAAACTGATAGTGAATTTTAACTTTCAGGGCCACCTAATGACGATGGATCACTCAAATTGCTTCCCGATTCAATACATCGTCCTCCAGCCGACTTGTCTCCATGGGTCTATTGCTGCCTCGGGCACCTTATGGCCATTCTTCTGTGAGTCAAAGATTTTCGAATTAGACTTAAAACTGATAGTGAATTGTAACCGTCAGGGCCTCCTAATGACGATGGATCACTCAAATTGCGTCCCGATTCAATACATCGTCCTCCAGCAGACTTGTCTCCATGGGTCTACTGCTGCCTCGGGCACCTTATGGCCGTTCTGCTGTGAGTCAAAGATTTTCGAATCGGACGAAAAACAGATAGTGAATTGTAACATTCTTGGCCACCTAATGACGATGGATCACTCAAATTGCGTCCAGATTCAATACATCGTCCTCCAGCCGACTTGTCTCCATGGGTCTATTGCTGCATCGGGCACCTTATGGCCGTTCTGCTGTGAGTCAAAGATTTTCGAATCGGACGAAAAACTGATAGTGAATTTTAACTTTCAGGGCCACCTAATGACGATGGATCACTCAAATTGCGTCCCGATTCAATACATCGTCCTCCAGCCGACTTGTCTCCATGGGTCTATTGCTGCCTCGGGCACCTTATGGCCATTCTTCTGTGTGTCAAAGATTTTCGAATCAGACGAAAAACTGATAGTGAATTGTAACGTTCAGGGCCTCCTAATGACGATGGAACACTCAAATTGCGTCCCGATTCAATACCTCGTGCTCCAGCAGACTAGTCTCCATGGGTCTATTGCTGCCTCGGGCACATTATGGCCGTTCTGCTGTGAGTCAAAGATTTTCGAATCGGACGAAAAACTGATAGCGAATTGTAACGTTCAGGGCCACCTAATGACGATGGATCACTCAAATTGCGTCCCGATTCAATACATCGTCCTCCAGCCGACTTGTCTCCATGGGTCTATTGCTGCCTCGGGCACCTTATGGTCGTTCTCCCGTGAGTCTAGATTATCGAATGGGACGAAAAACTGATAGTGAATTGAAACGTTCAGGGCCACCTAATGACGATGGATCACTCAAATTGCGTCCCGATTCAATACATCGTCCTGCAGCCGACTTGACTCCATGGGTCTATTGCTGCCTCGGGCACATTATGGCCGTTCAGCTGTGAGCCTAGATTATCGAATGCGACGAAAAACTGATAGTGAATTAAAACATTCAGGGCCACCTAATAACGATGGATCACTCAAATTGCGTCCCGATTCAATACATCGTCCTCCAGCAGACTTGTCTCCATGGGTCTATTGCTGCCTCGGGCACCTTATGGCCGTTCTGCTGTGAGTCAAAGATTTTCGAATCGGGCGAAACACAGATAGTGAATTGTAACATTCATGGCCACCTAATGACGATGGATCACTCAAATTGCGTCCCGATTCAATACACCGTCCTCCAGCCGACTTGTCTCCATGGGGCTATTGCTGCCTCGGGCACCTAATGGGCGTTCTTCTGTGAGTCAAAGATTTTCGAATCGGACGAAAAACTGATAGTGAATTGTAACGTTCAGGGCCTCCTAATGACGATGGAACACTCAAATTGCATCCCGATTCAATACCTCGTGCTCCAGCAGACTAGTCTCCATGGGTCTATTTCTGCCTCGGGCACATTATGGCCGTTCTGCTGTGAGTCAAAGATTTTCGAATCGGACGAAAAACTGATAGCGAATTGTAACGTTCAGGGCCACCTAATGACGATGGATCACTCAAATTGCGTCCCGATTCAATACATCGTCCTGCAGCCGACTTGACTCCATGGGTCTATTGCTGCCTCGGGCACATTAAGGCCGTTCTGCTGTGAGTCTAGATTATCGAATGCGACGAAAAACTGATAGTGAATTGTAACATTCAGGGCCACCTAATGACGATGGATCACTAAAATTGCGTCCCGATTCAATACATCGTCCTCCAGGAGACTTGTCTCCATGGGTCTATTGCTGCCTCGGGCACCTTATGGCCGTTCTGCTGTGAGTCAAAGATTTTCGAATCGGACGAAAAACAGATAGTGAATTGTAACATTCATGCCACCTAATGACGATGGATCACTCAAATTGCGTCCCGATTCAATACATCGTCCTCCAGCCGACTTGTCTCCATGGGTCTATTGCTGCATCGGGCACCTTATGGCCGTTCTGCTGTGAGTCAAAGATTTTCGAATCGGACGGTAAACTGATAGTGAATTGTAACGTTCAGGGCCACCTAATGACGATGGATCACTCAAATTGCGTCCCGATTCAATACATCGTCCTCCAGCAGACTTGTCTCCATGGGTCTATTGCTGCCTCGGGCACCTTATGGGCGTTCTGCTGTGAGTCAAAGATTTTCGAATCGGACGAAAAACAGATAGTGAATTGTAACATTCATGGCCACCTAATGACGATGGATCACTGAAATTGCGACCCGATTCAATACATCGTCCTCCAGCCGACTTGTCTCCATGGGTCTATTGCTGCATCGGGCACCTTATGGCCGTTCTACTGTGAGTCAAAGATTTTCGAATCGGACGAAAAACTGATAGTGAATTGTAACATTCAGGGCCACCTAATGTCGATGGATCACTCAAATTGCGTCCCGATTCAATACATCGTCCTCCAGCCGACTTGTCTCCATGGGTCTATTGCTGCCTCGGGCACCTTATGGCCGTTCTGCTGTGAGTCTTGATTATCGAATGCGACGAAAAACTGATAGTGAATTGTAACGTTCAGGGCCACCTAATGACGATGGATCACTCAAATTGCGTCCCGATTCAATACATCGTCCTCCAGCCGACTTGTCTCCATGGGTCTATTGCTGCCTCGGGCACCTTATGGCCGTTCTGCTGTGGGTCAAAGATTTTCGAATCGGACGAAGATCTGATAGTGAATTGTAACGTACAGGGCCACCTAATGACGATGGATCACTCAAATTGCGCCCCGATTCAATACATCGTCCTCCAGCAGACTTGTCTCCATGGGTCTATTGCTGCCTCGGGCACCTTATGGGCGTTCTTCTGTGAGTCAAAGATTTTCGAATCAGACGAAAAACTGATAATGAATTGTAACGTTCAGGGCCTCCTAATGACGATGGATCACTCAAATTGCGTCCCGATTCAATACCTCCTGCTCCAGCAGACTAGTCTCCATGGGTCTATTGCTGCCTCGGGCACATTATGGCCGTTCTGCTGTGAGTCAAAGATTTTCGAATCGGACGGTAAACTGATAGTGAATTGTAACGTTCAGGGCCACCTAATGACGATGGATAACTCAAATTGCGTCCCGATTCAATACATCGTCCTGCAGCCGACTTGACTCCATGGGTCTATTGCTGCCTCGGGCACATTAAGGCCGTTCTGCTGTGAGTCTAGATTATCGAATGCGACGAAAAACTGATAGTGAATTGTAACATTCAGGGCCACCTAATGACGATGGATCACTAAAATTGCGTCCCGATTCAATACATCGTCCTCCAGGAGACTTGTCTCCATGGGTCTATTGCTGCCTCGGGCACCTTATGGCCGTTCTGCTGTGAGTCAAAGATTTTCGAATCGGACGAAAAACAGATAGTGAATTGTAACATTCATGCCACCTAATGACGATGGATCACTCAAATTGCGTCCCGATTCAATACATCGTCCTCCAGCCGACTTGTCTCCATGGGTCTATTGCTGCATCGGGCACCTTATGGCCGTTCTGCTGTGAGTCAAAGATTTTCGAATCGGACGGTAAACTGATAGTGAATTGTAACGTTCAGGGCCACCTAATGACGATGGATCACTCAAATTGCGTCCCGATTCAATACATCGTCCTCCAGCAGACTTGTCTCCATGGGTCTATTGCTGCCTCGGGCACCTTATGGGCGTTCTGCTGTGAGTCAAAGATTTTCGAATCGGACGAAAAACAGATAGTGAATTGTAACATTCATGGCCACCTAATGACGATGGATCACTGAAATTGCGACCCGATTCAATACATCGTCCTCCAGCCGACTTGTCTCCATGGGTCTATTGCTGCATCGGGCACCTTATGGCCGTTCTACTGTGAGTCAAAGATTTTCGAATCGGACGAAAAACTGATAGTGAATTGTAACATTCAGGGCCACCTAATGTCGATGGATCACTCAAATTGCGTCCCGATTCAATACATCGTCCTCCAGCCGACTTGTCTCCATGGGTCTATTGCTGCCTCGGGCACCTTATGGCCGTTCTGCTGTGAGTCTTGATTATCGAATGCGACGAAAAACTGATAGTGAATTGTAACGTTCAGGGCCACCTAATGACGATGGATCACTCAAATTGCGTCCCGATTCAATACATCGTCCTCCAGCAGACTTGTCTCCATGGGTCTACTGCTGCCTCGTGCACCTTATGGCCGTTCTGCTGTGAGTCAAAGATTTTCGAATCGGACGAAAAACAGATAGTGAATTGTAACATTCTTGGCCACCTAATGACGATGGATCACTCAAATTGCGTCCCGATTCAATACATCGTCCTCCAGCCGACTTGTCTCCATGGGTCTATTGCTGCATAGGGCACCTTATGGCCGTTCTGCTGTGAGTCAAAGATTTTCGAATCGGACGAGAAACTGATAGTGAATTTTAACTTTCAGGGCCACCTAATGACGATGGATCACTCAAATGGCGTCCCGATTCAATACATCGTCCTCCAGCCGACTTGTCTCCATGGGTCTATTGCTGCCTCGGGCACCTTATGGCCGTTCTGCTGTGGGTCAAAGATTTTCGAATCGGACGAAGATCTGATAGTGAATTGTAACGTACAGGGCCACCTAATGACGATGGATCACTCAAATTGCGTCCCGATTCAATACATCGACCTCCAGCATACTTGTCTCCATGGGTCTATTGCTGCCTCGGTCACTAAAATTGCGTCCCGATTCAATACCTCCTGCTCCAGCAGACTAGTCTCCATGGGTCTATTGCTGCCTCGGGCACATTATGGCCGTTCTGCTGTGAGTCAAAGATTTTCGAATCGGACGAAAAACTGATAGTGATTTGTAACGTTCAGGGCCACCTAATGACGATGGATCACTCAAATTGCGTCCCGATTCAATACATCGTCCTCCAGCCGACTTGTCTCCATGGGTCTATTGCTGCCTCGGGCACATTATGGTCGTTCTCCCGTGAGTCTAGATTATGGAATGGGACGAAAAACTGTTACTTAATTCTAACATTCAGGGCCTCCTAATGACGATGGAACACTCAAATTGCGTCGCGATTCAATACATCGTCATCCTGCATGGGTCTATTGCTGCCTCGGGCACCTGATGGCCGTTCTGCTGTGAGTCAAAGATTTTCGAATCGGACGGTAAACTGATAGTGAATTGTAACGTTCAGGTCCACCTAATGACGATGGATCACTCAAATTGCGTCCCGATTCAATACATCGTCCTCCAGCTGACTTGTCTCCATGGGTCTATTGCTGCCTCGGGCACCTTATGGGCGTTCTGCTGTGAGTCAAAGATTTTCGAATCGGACGAAAAACAGATAGTGAATTGTAACATTCATGGCCACCTAATGACGATGGATCACTCAAATTGCGACCCGATTCAATACATCGTCCTCCAGCCGACTTGTCTCCATGGGTCTATTGCTGCATCGGGAAGCTTATGGCCGTTCTGCTGTGAGTCAAAGAGTTTCGAATCGGACGAAAAACTGGTAGTGAATTGTAACGTTCAGAGCCACCTAATGACGATGGATCACTCAAATTGCGTCCCGATTCAATACATCGTCCTCCAGCCGACTTGTCTCCATGGGTCTATTGCTGCCTCGGGCACCTTATGGTCGTTCTCCCGTGAGTCTAGATTATCGAATGGGACGAAAAACTGATAGTTAATTCTAACATTCAGGGCCTCCTAATGACGATGGAACACTCAAATTGCGTCGCGATTCAATAGATCGTCATCCTGCAGACTTGTCTCCATGGGTCTATTGCTGCCTCGGGCACCTTATGGCCGTTCTGCTGTGAGTCAAAGAATTTCGAATCGGACGAAAAATTGATAGTGAATTGTAACATTCAGGGACACCTAATGACGATGCGTCCCGATTCAATACATCGACCTCCAGCCTACTTCACTCCATGGGTCTATTGCTGAGTCGGGCACCTTATGGCCGTTCTGCTGTGAGTCTAGATTATCGAATGCGACGAAAAACTGATAGTGAATTGTAACGTTCAGGGCCACTTAATGACGATGCATCACTCAAATTGCGTCCCGATTCAATACATCGTCCTCCAGCAGACTTGTCTCCATGGGTCTATTGCTGCCTCGGGCACCTTATGGCCGTTCTGCTGTGAGTCACAGATTTTCGAATCGGACGAAAAACTGATAGTTAATTCTAACATTCAGGGCCTCCTAATGACGATGGAACACTCAAATTGCGTCGCGATTCAATACATCGTCATCCTGCAGACTTGTCTCCATGGGTCTATTGCTGCCTCGGGCACCTTAAGGCCGTTCTGCTATGAGTCAAAGATTTTCGAATCGGACGAAAAACTGATAGTGAATTGTAACGTTCAGGGCCACCTAATGACGATGGATCACTCAAATTGCGTCCCGATTCAATACATCGTCCTGCAGCCGACTTGACCCCATGGGTCTATTGCTGCCTCGGGCACCTTATGGCCGTTCTGCTGTGAGTCTAGAATATCGAATGCGACGAAAAACTGATAGTGAATTGTAACGTTCAGGGCCACCTAATGACGATGGATCACTCAAATTGCGTCCCGATTCAATACATCGTCCTCCAGCAGACTTGTCTCCATGGGTCTACTGCTGCCTCGGGCACCTTATGGCCGTTCTGCTGTGAGTCAAAGATTTTCGAATCGGACGAAAAACTGATAGTGAATTGTAACGTTCAGGGCCACCTAATGACGATGGATCACTCAAATTGCGTCCCGATTCAATACATCGTCCTCCAGCCGACTTGTCTCCATGGGTCTATTGCTGCATCGGGCACCTTATGGCCGATCTACTGTGAGTCAAAGATTTTCGAATCGGACGAAAAACTGATAGTGAATTGTAATTTTCAGGGCCACCTAATGACGATGGATCACTCAAATTGCGTCCCGATTCAATACATCGTCCTCCAGCCGACTTGTCTCCATGGGTCTATTGCTGCCTCGGGCACCTCATGGTCGTTCTCTCGTGAGTCTAGATTATCGAATGGGACGAAAAACTTATAGTTAATTCTTACATTCAGGGCCTCCTAATGACGATGGAACACTCAAATTGCGTCGCGATTCAATACATCGTCATCCTGCAGACTTGTCTTCATGGGTCTATTGCTGCCTCGGGCACCTTACGGCCGTTCTGCTGTGAGTCAAAGATTTTGGAATCGGACGAAAAACTGATAGTGAATTGTAACTTTCAGGGCCACCTAATGACGATGGATCACTCAAATTGCGTCCCGATTCAATACATCGTCCTCCAGCCGACTTGTCTCCATGGGTCTATTGCTGCCTCGGGCACCTTATGGCCGTTCTGCTGTGAGTCTAGATTATCGAATGCGACGAAAAACTGATAGTGAATTGTAACGTTCAGGGCCACCTAATGACGATGGATCACTCAAATTGCGTCCCGATTCAATACATCGTCCTCCAGCCGACTTGTCTCCATGGGTCTATTGCTGCCTCGGGCACCTTATGGGCGTTCTTCTGTGAGTCAAAGATTTTCGAATCGGACAAAAAACTGATAGTGAATTGTAACGTTCAGGGCCTCCTAATGACGATGGAACACTCAAATTGCGTCCCGATTCAATACATCGTCCTGCAGCCGACTTGACTCCATGGGTTTATTGCTGCCTCGGGCACATTATGGCCGTTCTGCTGTGAGTCTAGATTATCGAATGCGACGAAAAACTGATAGTGAATTGTAACATTCAGGGCCACCTAATGACGATGGATCACTCAAATTGCGTCCCGATTCAATACATCGTCCTCCAGGAGACTTGTCTCCATGGGTCTATTGCTGCCTCGGGCACCTTATGGCCGTTCTGCTGTGAGTCAAAGATTTTCGAATCGGACGAAAAACAGATAGTGAATTGTAACATTCATGGCCACCTAATGACGATAGATCACTCAAATTGCGTCCCGATTCAATACATCGTCCTCCAGCCGACTTATCTCCATGGGTCTTTTGCTGCATCGGGCACCTTATGGCCGTTCTGCTGTGAGTCAAAGATTTTCGAATCGGACGAAAAACTGATAGAGAATTGTAACTTTCAGGGCCACCTAATGACGATGGATCACTCAAATTGCGTCCCGATTCAATACATCGTCCTCCAGCCGACTTGTCTCCATGGGTCTATTACTGCCTCGGGCACCTTATGGCCGTTCTACTGTGACTCAAAGTTTATCGAATCGAACGAAGATCTGATAGTGAATTGTAACGTTCAGGGCCACCTAATGACGATGGATCACTCAAATTGCGTTCCGATTCAATACATCGTCCTCCAGCAGACTTGTCTCCATGGGTCTATTGCTGCCTCGGGCACCTTATGGTCGTTCTCCCGTGAGTCTAGATTATCGAATGGGACGAAAAACTGATAGTTAATTCTAACATTCAGGGCCTCCTAATGACGATGGAACACTCAAATTGCGTCGCGATTCAATACATCGTCATCCTGCAGACTTGTCTCCATGGGTCTATTGCTGCCTCGGGCACCTTATGGCCGTTCTGCTGTGAGTCAAAGAATTTCGAATCGGACGAAAAATTGATAGTGAATTGTAACATTCAGGGACACCTAATGACGATGGATCACTCAAATTGCGTCCCGATTCAATACATCGACCTCCAGCCTACTTCACTCCATGGGTCTATTGCTGAGTCGGGCACCTTATGGCCGTTCTGCTGTGAGTCTAGATTATCGAATGCGACGAAAAACTGATAGTGAATTGTAACGTTCAGGGCCACTTAATGACAATGGATCACTCAAATTGCGTCCCGATTCAATACATCGTCCTCCAGCAGACTTGTCTCCATGGGTCTATTGCTGCCTCGGGCACCTTATGGCCGTTCTGCTGTGAGTCTAGAATATCGAATGCGACGAAAAACTGATAGTGAATTGTAACGTTCAGGGCCACCTAATGACGATGGATCACTCAAATTGCGTCCCGATTCAATACATCGTCCTCCAGCAGACTTGTCTCCATGGGTCTACTGCTGCCTCGGGCACCTTATGGCCGTTCTGCTGTCAGTCAAAGATTTTCGAATCGGACGAAAAACTGATAGTGAATTGTAACGTTCAGGGCCACCTAATGACGATGGATCACTCAAATTGCGTCCCGATTCAATACATCGTCCTCCAGCCGACTTGTCTCCATGGGTCTATTGCTGCATCGGGCACCTTATGGCCGATCTACTGTGAGTCAAAGATTTTCGAATCGGACGAAAAACTGATAGTGAATTGTAATTTTCAGGGCCACCTAATGACGATGGATCACTCAAATTGCGTCCCGATTCAATACATCGTCCTCCAGCCGACTTGTCTCCATGGGTCTATTGCTGCCTCGGGCACCTCATGGTCGTTCTCTCGTGAGTCTAGATTATCGAATGGGACGAAAAACTTATAGTTAATTCTTACATTCAGGGCCTCCTAATGACGATTTAACACTCAAATTGCGTCGCGATTCAATACATCGTCATCCTGCAGACTTGTCTTCATGGGTCTATTGCTGCCTCGGGCACCTTACGGCCGTTCTGCTGTGAGTAAAAGATTTTGGAATCGGACGAAAAACTGATAGTGAATTGTAACTTTCAGGGCCACCTAATGACGATGGATCACTCAAATTGCGTCCCGATTCAATACATCGTCCTCCAGCCGACTTGTCTCCATGGGTCTATTGCTGCCTCGGGCACCTTATGGCCGTTCTGCTGTGAGTCTAGATTATCGAATGCGACGAAAAACTGATAGTGAATTGTAACGTTCAGGGCCACCTAATGACGATGGATCACTCAAATTGCGTCCCGATTCAATACATCGTCCTCCAGCCGACTTGTCTCCATGGGTCTATTGCTGCCTCGGGCACCTTATGGGCGTTCTTCTGTGAGTCAAAGATTTTCGAATCGGACAAAAAACTGATAGTGAATTGTAACGTTCAGGGCCTCCTAATGACGATGGAACACTCAAATTGCGTCCCGATTCAATACATCGTCCTGCAGCCGACTTGACTCCATGGGTTTATTGCTGCCTCGGGCACATTATGGCCGTTCTGCTGTGAGTCTAGATTATCGAATGCGACGAAAAACTGATAGTGAATTGTAACATTCAGGGCCACCTAATGACGATGGATCACTCAAATTGCGTCCCGATTCAATACATCGTCCTCCAGGAGACTTGTCTCCATGGGTCTATTGCTGCCTCGGGCACCTTATGGCCGTTCTGCTGTGAGTCAAAGATTTTCGAATCGGACGAAAAACAGATAGTGAATTGTAACATTCATGGCCACCTAATGACGATGGATCACTCAAATTGCGTCCCGATTCAATACATCGTCCTCCAGCCGACTTATCTCCATGGGTCTTTTGCTGCATCGGGCACCTTATGGCCGTTCTGCTGTGAGTCAAAGATTTTCGAATCGGACGAAAAACTGATAGAGAATTGTAACTTTCATGGCCACCTAATGACGATGGATCACTCAAATTGCGTCCCGATTCAATACATCGTCCTCCAGCCGACTTGTCTCCATGGGTCTATTGCTGCCTCGGGCACCTTATGGCCGTTCTGCTATGAGTCAAAGAATTTCGAATCGGACGAAAAATTGATAGTGAATTGTAACATTCAGGGACACCTAATGACGATGGATCACTCAAATTGCGTCCCGATTCAATACATCGACCTCCAGCCTACTTCACTCCATGGGTCTATTGCTGAGTCGGGCACCTTATGGCCGTTCTGCTGTGGGTCACAGATTTTCGAATCGGACGAAAAACTGATAGTTAATTCTAACATTCAGGGCCTCCTAATGACGATGGAACACTCAAATTGCGTCGCGATTCAATACATCGTCATCCTGCAGACTTGTCTCCATGGGTCTATTGCTGCCTCGGGCACCTTAAGGCCGTTCTCCTGTGAGTCAAAGATTTTCGAATCGGACGAAAAACTGATAGTGAATTGTAACGTTCAGGGCCACCTAATGACGATGGATCACTCAAATTGCGTCCCGATTCAATACATCGTCCTGCAGCCGACTTGACCCCATGGGTCTATTGCTGCCTCGGGCACCTTATGGCCGTTCTGCTGTGAGTCTAGAATATCGAATGCGACGAAAAACTGATAGTGAATTGTAACGTTCAGGGCCACCTAATGACGATGGATCACTCAAATTGCGTCCCGATTCAATACATCGTACTCCAGCAGACTTGTCTCCATGGGTCTATTGCTGCCTCGGCCACCTAATGGCCGTTCTGCTGTGAGTCAAAGATTTTCGAATCGGACGAAAAACAGACAGTGAATTGTAACATTCATGGCCACCTAATGACGATGGATCACTCAAATTGCGTCCCGATTCAATACATCGTCCTCCAGCCGACTTGTCTCCATGGGTCTATTGCTGCATCGGGCACCTTATGGCCGATCTACTGTGAGTCAAAGATTTTCGAATCGGACGAAAAACTGATAGTGAAATGTAACTTTCAGGGCCACCTAATGACGATGGATCACTCAAATTGCGTCCCGATTCAATACATCGTCCTCCAGCCGACTTGTCTCCATGGGTCTATTGCTGCCTCGGGCACCTCATGGTCGTTCTCTCGTGAGTCTAGATTATCGAATGGGACGAAAAACTTATAGTTAATTCTTACATTCAGGGCCTCCTAATGACGATGGAACACTCAAATTGCGTCGCGATTCAATACATCGTCATCCTGCAGACTTGTCTTCATGGGTCTATTGCTGCCTCGGGCACCTTACGGCCGTTCTGCTGTGAGTCAAAGATTTTGGAATCGGACGAAAAACTGATAGTGAATTGTAACATTCAGGGCCACCTAATGTCGATGGATCACTCAAATTGCGTCCCGATTTAATACATCGTCCTCCAGCCGACTTGTCTCCATGGGTCTATTGCTGCCTCGGGCACCTTATGGCCGTTCTGCTGTGAGTCTAGATTATCGAATGCGACGAAAAACTGATAGTGAATTGTAACGTTCAGGGCCACCTAATGACGATGGATCACTCAAATTGCGTCCCGATTCAATCCATCGTACTCCAGCAGACTTGTCTCCATGGGTCTATTGCTGCCTCGGCCACCTAATGGCCGTTCTGCTGTGAGTCAAAGATTTTCGAATCGGACGAAAAACAGACAGTGAATTGTAACATTCATGGCCACCTAATGACGATGGATCACTCAAATTGCGTCCCGATTCAATACATCGTCCTCCAGCCGACTTGTCTCCATGGGTCTATTGCTGCATCGGGCACCTTATGGCCGATCTACTGTGAGTCAAAGATTTTCGAATCGGACGAAAAACTGATAGTGAATTGTAACGTTCAGGGCCTCCTAATGACGATGGAACACTCAAATTGCGTCCCGATTCAATACCTCGTGCTCCAGCAGACTAGTCTCCATGGGTCTATTGCTGCCTCGGGCACATTATGGCCGTTCTGCTGTGAGTCAAAGATTTTCGAATCGGACGAAAAACTGATAGCGAATTGTAACGTTCAGGGCCACCTAATGACGATGGATCACTCAAATTGCGTCCCGATTCAATACATCGTCCTCCAGCCGACTTGTCTCCATGGGTCTATTGCTGCCTCGGGCACCTTATGGTCGTTCTCCCGTGAGTCTAGATTATCGAATGGGACGAAAAATTGATAGTGAATTGTAACGTTCAGGGCCACCTAATGACGATGGATCACTCAAATTGCGTCCCGATTCAATACATCGTCCTGCAGCCGACTTGACTCCATGGGTCTATTGCTGCCTCGGACACATTATGGCCGTTCTGCTGTGAGTCTAGATTATCGAATCGAACGAAGAACTGATAGTGAATTGTAATGTTCAGGGCCACCTAATGACGATGATTCACTCAAATTGCGTCCCGATTCAATACATCGTCCTCCAGCTGACTTGTCTCCATGGGTCTATTGCTGCCTCGGGCACCTTAAGGCCGTTCTGCTGTGACTCAAAGATTTTCGAATCTGACGAAAAACTGATAGTGAATTGTAACATTCAGGGCCACCTAATGACGATGGATCACTCAAATTGCGTCCCGATTCAATACATTGTGCTCCGAAAAACTGATAGTGAATTGTAACGTTCAGGGTCACCTAATAACGATGGATCACTCAAATTGCGTCCCGATTCAATACATCGTCCTCCAGCAGGCTTGTCTCCATGGGTCTATTGTTGCCTCGGGCACCTTATGGCCGTTCTGCTGTGAGTCAAAGATTTTCGAATCGGACGAAAAACTGATAGTGAATTGTAACATTCAGGGCCACCTAATGAGGATGGACCACACAAATTGCGTCCCGATTCAATACATCGTCCACCAGCCGACTTGACTCCATGGGTCTATTGCTGCCTCGGGCACCTTATGGCCGTTCTGCTGAGAGTCTAGATTATCCAATGGGACGAAAATCGGATAGTGAATTGTAACGTTCAGGGCCACCTAATGACGATGGATCACTCAAATTGCGTTCCGATTCAATACATCGTCCTTCAGCCGACTTGTCTCCATGTGTCTATTGCTGCCTCGGGCACCTTATTGCCGTTCTGCTGTGAGTCAAAGATTTTCGAATCGGTCGAAAAACTGATAGTGAATTGTTACTTTCAGTGCCACCTAATGACGATGGATCACTCAAATTGCGTCCCGATTCAATACATCGTCCTCCAGCAGGCTTGTCTCCATGGGTCTATTGCTGCCTCGGGCACCTTATGGCCGTTCTGCTGTGAGTCAAAGATTTTCGAATCGGACGAAAAACTGATAGTGAATTGTAACATTCAGGGCCACCTAATGAGGATGGACCAGACAAATTGCGTCCCGATTCAATACATCGTCCTCCAGCCGACTTGTCTCCATGGGTCTATTGCTGCCTCGGGCACCTTATGGCCGTTCTGCTGAGAGTCTAGATTATCCAATGGGACGAAAATCGGATAGTGAATTGTAACGTTCAGGGCCACCTAATGACGATGGATCACTCAAATTGCGTTCCGATTCAATACATCATCCTTCAGCCGACTTGTCTCCATGTGTCTATTGCTGCCTCGGGCATCTTATTGCCGTTCTGCTGTGAGTCAAAGATTTTCGAATCGGTCGAAAAACTGTTCTGAATTGTTACTTTCAGTGCCACCTAATGACGATGGATCACTCAAATTGCGTCCCGATTCAATACATCGTCCTCCAGCCGACTTGTCTCCATGGGTCTATCGCTGCCTCGGGCACCTTATGGCCGTTCTGCTGTGAGTCTAGATTATCGAATGCGACGAAAAACTGATAGTGAATTGTAACGTTCAGGGCCACCTAATGACGATGGATCACTCAAATTGCGTCCCAATTCAATACATCGTCCTCCAGCAGACTTGTCTCCATGGGTCTACTGCTGCCTCGGGCACCTTATGGCCGTTCTGCTGTGAGTCTAGATTATCGAATGCGACGAAAAACTGATAGTGAATTGTAACGTTCAGGGCCACCTAATGACGATGGATCACTCAAATTGCGTCCCAATTCAATACATCGTCCTCCAGCCGACTTGTCTCCATGTGTCTATTGCTGCATCGGGCACCTTATTGCCGTTCTGCTGTGAGTCAAAGATTTTCGAATCGGTCGAAAAACTGATAGTGAATTGTTACTTTCAGTGCCACCTAATGACGATGGATCACTCAAATTGCGTCCCGATTCAATACATCGTCCTCCAGCCGACTTGTCTCCATGGGTCTATTGCTGCCTCGGGCACCTTATTGTCGTTCTCTCGTGAGTCTAGATTATCGAATGGGACGAAAAACTGATAGTTAATTCTTACATTCAGGGCCTCCTAATGACGATGGAACACTCAAATTGCGTCGCGATTCAAAACATCGTCATCCTGCAGACTTGTCTTCATGGGTCTATTGCTGCCTCGGGCACCTTTCGGCCGTTCTGCTGTGAGTCAATGATTTTGGAATCGGACGAAAAACTGATAGTGAATTGTAACATTCCGGGCCACCTAATGTCGATGGATCACTCAAATTGCGTCCCGATTCAATACATCGTCCTCCAGCCGACTTGTCTCCATGGGTCTATTGCTGCCTCGGGCACCTTATGGCCGTTCTGCTGTGAGTCTAGATTATCGAATGCGACGAAAAACTGATAGTGAATTGTAACGTTCAGGGCCACCTAATGACGATGGATCACTCAAATTGCGTCCCGATTCAATACATCGTCCTCCAGCAGACTTGTCTCCATGGGTCTACTGCTGCCTCGGGCACCTTATGGCCGTTCTGCTGTGAGTCAAAGATTTTCGAATCGGACGAAAAACAGATAGTGAATTGTAACATTCTTGGCCACCTAATGACGATGGATCACTCAAATTGCGTCCCGATTCAATACATCGTCCTCCAGCCGACTTGTCTCCATGGGTCTATTGCTGCATCGGGCACCTTATGGCCGTTCTGCTGTGAGTCAAAGATTTTCGAATCGGACGAAAAACTGATAGTGAATTTTAACTTTCAGGGCCACCTAATGACGATGGATCACTCAAATTGCGTCCCGATTCAATACATCGTCCTCCAGCCGACTTGTCTCCATGGGTCTATTGCTGCCTCGGGCACCTTATGGCCGTTCTTCTGTGAGTCAAAGATTTTCGAATCAGACGAAAAACTGATAGTGAATTGTAACGTTCAGGGCCTCCTAATGACGATGGAACACTCAAATTGCGTCCCGATTCAATACCTCGTGCTCCAGCAGACTAGTCTCCATGGGTCTATTGCTGCCTCGGGCACATTATGGCCGTTCTGCTGTGAGTCAAAGATTTTCGAATCGGACGAAAAACTGATAGCGAATTGTAACGTTCAGGGCCACCTAATGACGATGGATCACTCAAATTGCGTCCCGATTCAATACATCGTCCTCCAGCCGACTTGTCTCCATGGGTCTATTGCTGCCTCGGGCACCTTATGGTCGTTCTCCCGTGAGTCTAGATTATCGAATGGGACGAAACACTGATAGTGAATTGAAACGTTCACCGCCACCTAATGACGATGGATCACTCAAATTGCGTCCCGATTCAATACATCGTCCTGCAGCCGACATGACTCCATGGGTCTATTGCTGCCTCGGGCACATTATGGCCGTTCTGCTGTGAGCCTAGATTATCGAATGCGACGAAAAATTGATAGTGAATTAAAACATTCAGGGCCACCTAATGACGATGGATCACTCAAATTGCGTCCCGATTCAATACATCGTCCTCCAGCAGACTTGTCTCCATGGGTCTATTGCTGCCTCGGGCACCTTATGGCCGTTCTGCTGTGAGTCAAAGATTTTCGAATCGGACGAAACACAGATAGTGAATTGTAACTTTCATGGCCACCTAATGACGATGGATCACTCAAATTGCGTCCCGATTCATTACATCGTCCTCCAGCCGACTTGCCTCCATGGGTCTATTGCTGCCTCGGGCACCTTATGGGCGTTCTTCTGTGAGTCAAAGATTTTCGAATCGGACGAAAAACTGATAGTGAATTGTAACGTTCAGGGCCTCCTAATGACGATGGAACACTCAAATTGCGTCCCGATTCAATACCTCGTGCTCCAGCAGACTAGTCTCCATGGGTCTATTGCGGCCTCGGGCACATTATGGCCGTTCTGCTGTGAGTCAAAGATTTTCGAATCGGACGAAAAACTGATAGTGAATTGTAACGTTCAGGGCCACCTAATGACGATGGATCACTCAAATTGCGTCCCGATTCAATACATCGTCCCGCAGCCGACTTGACTCCATGGGTCTATTGCTGCCTCGGGCACATTATGGCCGTTCTGCTGTGAGTCTAGATTATCGAATGCGACGAAAAACTGATAGTGAATTGTAACGTTCAGGGTCACCTAATAACGATGGATCACTCAAATTGCGTCCCGATTCAATACATCGTCCTCCAGCAGGCTTGTCTCCATGGGTCTATTGCTGCCTCAGGCACCTTATGGCCGTTCTGCCGTGAGTCAAAGATTTTCGAATCGGACGAAAAACTGATAGTGAATTGTTACATTCAGGGCCACCTAATGAGGATGGACCACACAAATTGCGTCCCGATTCAATACATCGTCCTCCAGCCGACTTGACTCCATGGGTCTATTGCTGCCTCGGGCACCTTATGGCCGTTCTGCTGAGAGTCTAGATTATCCAATGGGACGAAAATCTGATAGTGAATTGTAACGTTCAGGGCCACCTAATGACGATGGATCACTCAAATTGCGTTCCGATTCAATTCATCGTCCTTCAGCCGACTTGTCTCCATGTGTCTATTGCTGCCTCGGGCACCTTATTGCCGTTCTGCTGTGAGTCAAAGATTTTCGAATCGGTCGAAAAACTGATAGTGAATTGTAACTTTCAGGGCCACCTAATGACGATGGATCACTCAAATTGCGTCCCGATTCAATACATCGTCCTCCAGCCGACTTGTCTCCATGGGTCTATTGCTGCCTCTCGTGAGTCTAGATTATCGAATGGGACGAAAAACTGATAGTTAATTCTTACATTCAGGGCCTCCTAATGACAATGGAACACTGAAATTGCGTCCCGATTCAATACCTCGTGCTCCAGCAGACTAGTCTCCATGGGTCTATTGCTGCCTCGGGCACATTATGGCCGTTCTGCTGTGAGTCAAAGATTTCCGAATCGGACGAAAAACTGAAAGTGAATTGTTACGTTCAGGGCCACCTAATGACGATGGATCACTCAAATTGCGTCCCGATTCAATACATCGTCCTCCAGCCGACTTGTCTCCATGGGTCTATTGCTCCCTCGGGCACCTTATGGTCGTTCTCCCGTGAGTCTAGATTATCGAATAGGACGAAAAACTGGTAATTAGTTCTAACATTCAGGGCCTCCTAATGACGATGGAACACTCAAATTGCGTCCCGATTCAATACATCGTCATCCTGCAGACTTGTCTCCATGGGTATATTGCTGCCTCGGGCACCTTACGGCCGTTCTGCTGTGAGTCAAAGATTTTCTAATCGGACGAAAAACTGATAGTGAATTGTACATTCAGGGCCACCTAATGACGATGGATCACTCAAATTGCGTCCCGATTCAATACATCGTCCTCCAGCCGAATTGACTCCGTGGGTCTATTGCTGCCTCGGGCACCTTATGGCCGTTCTGCTGTGAGTCAAAGTTTTTCGAATCGGACGAAAAACTGATAGTGAATTGTAACATTCAGGGCCACCTAATGACGATGGATCACTCAAATTGCGTCCCGATTCAATACATCGTCCTCCAGCCGACTTGTCTCCATGGGTCTATTGCTGCATCGGGCATCTTATGGCCGTTCTGCTGTGAGTCAAAGATTTTCGAATCGGACGAAAAACTGATAGTGAATTTTAACTTTCAGGGCCACCTAATGACGATGGATCACTCAAATTGCGTCCCGATTCAATACATCGTCCTCCAGCCGACTTTTCTCCATGGGTCTATTGCTGCCTCGGGCACCTTATGGCCGTTCTGCTGTGGGTCAAAGATTTTCGAATCGGACAAAGATCTGATAGTGAATTGTAACGTTCAGGGCCACCTAATGACGATGGATCACTCAAATTGCGTCCCGATTCAATACATCGTCCTCCTGCAGACTTGTCTCCATGGGTTTATTGCTGCCTCGGGCACCTTATGGGCGTTCTTCTGTGAGTCAAAGATTTTCGAATCGGACGAAAAACTGATAGTGAATTGTAACGTTCAGGACCTCCTAATGACGATGGAACACTCAAATTGCGTCCCGATACAATACCTCGTGCTCCAGCAGACTAGTCTCCATGGGTCTATTGCTGCCACGGGCACATTATGGCAGTTCTGCTGTGAGTCAAAGATTTTCGAATCGGACGAAAAACTGATAGCGAATTGTAACGTTCAGGGCCACCTAATGACGATGGATCACTCAAATTGCGTCCCGATTCAATACATCGTCCTCCAGCCGACTTGTCTCCATGGGTCTATTGCTGCCTCGGGCACCTTATGGTCGTTCTCCCGTGAGTCTAGATTATCGATTGGGACGAAAAACTGATAGTGAATTGTAACGTTCAGGGCCACCTAATGACGATGGATCATTCAAATTGCGTCCCGATTCAATACATCGTCCTGCAGCCGACGTGACTCCATGGGTCTATTGCTGCCTCGGGCACATTATGGCCGTTCTGCTGTGAGTCTAGATTATCGAATGCGACGAAAAACTGATAGTGAATTGTAACATTCAGGGCCACCTAATGACGATGGATCACTCAAATTGCGTCCCGATTCAATACATCGTCCTCCAGCCGACTTGTCTCCATGGGTCTATTGCTGCCTCGGGCACCTTATGGCCGTTCTGCTGTGGGTCAAAGATTTTCGAATCGGACAAAGATCTGATAGTGAATTGTAACGTTCAGGGCCACCTAATGACGATGGATCACTCAAATTGCGTCCCGATTCAATACATCGTCCTCCAGCAGACTTGTCTCCATGGGTTTATTGCTGCCTCGGGCACATTATGGGCGTTCTTCTGTGAGTCAAAAATTTTCGAATCGGACGAAAATCTGATAGTGAATTGTAACGTTCAGGACCTCCTAATGACGATGGAACACTCAAATTGCGTCCCGATACAATACCTCGTGCTCCAGCAGACTAGTCTCCATGGGTCTATTGCTGCCACGGGCACATTATGGCCGTTCTTCTGTGAGTCAAAGATTTTCGAATCAGACGAAAAACTGATAGTGAATTGTAACGTTCAGGGCCTCCTAATGACGATGGAACACTCAAATTGCGTCCCGATTCAATACCTCGTGCTCCAGCAGACTAGTCTCCATGGGTCTATTGCTGCCTCGGGCACATTATGGCCGTTCTGCTGTGAGTCAAAGATTTTCGAATCGGACGAAAAACTGATAGCGAATTGTAACGTTCAGGGCCACCTAATGACGATGGATCACTCAAATTGCGTCCCGATTCAATACATCGTCCTCCAGCCGACTTGTCTCCATGGGTCTATTGCTGCCTCGGGCACCTTATGGTCGTCTCCCGTGAGTCTAGATTATCGAATGGGACGAAAAACTGATAGTGAATTGAAACGTTCACCGCCACCTAATGACGATGGATCACTCAAATTGCGTCCCGATTCAATACATCGTCCTGCAGCCGACTTGACTCCATGGGTCTATTGCTGCCTCGGGCACATTATGGCCGTTCTGCTGTGAGCCTAGATTATCGAATGCGACGAAAAACTGATAGTGAATTAAAACATTCAGGGCCACCTAATGACGATGGATCACTCAAATTGCGTCCCGATTCAATACATCGTCCTCCAGCAGACTTGTCTCCATGGGTCTATTGCTGCCTCGGGCACCTTATGGCCGTTATGCTTTGAGTCAAAGATTTTCGAATCGGACGAAACACAGATAGTGAATTGTAACTTTCATGGCCACCTAATGACGATGGATCACTCAAATTGCGTCCCGATTCAATACATCGTCCTCCAGCCGACTTGTCTCCATGGGTCTATTGCTGCCTCGGGCACCTTATGGGCGTTCTTCTGTGAGTCAAAGATTTTCGAATCGGACGAAAAACTGATAGTGAATTGTAACGTTCAGGGCCTCCTAATGACGATGGAACACTCAAATTGCGTCCCGATTCAATACCTCGTGCTCCAGCAGACTAGTCTCCATGGGTCTATTGCTGCCTCGGGCACATTATGGCCGTTCTGCTGTGAGTCAAAGATTTTCGAATCGGACGAAAAACTGATAGTGAATTGTAACGTTCAGGGCCACCTAATGACGATGGATCACTCAAATTGCGTCCCGATTCAATACATCGTCCCGCAGCCGACTTGACTCCATGGGTCTATTGCTGCCTCGGGCACATTATGGCCGTTCTGCTGTGAGTCTAGATTATCGAATGCGACGAAAAACTGATAGTGAATTGTAACGTTCAGGGTCACCTAATAACGATGGATCACTCAAATTGCGTGCCGATTCAATACATCGTCCTCCAGCAGGCTTGTCTCCATGGGTCTATTGCTGCCTCAGGCACCTTATGGCCGTTCTGCCGTGAGTCAAAGATTTTCGAATCGGACGAAAAACTGATAGTGAATTGTTACATTCAGGGCCACCTAATGAGGATGGACCACACAAATTGCGTCCCGATTCAATACATCGTCCTCCAGCCGACTTGACTCCATGGGTCTATTGCTGCCTCGGGCACCTTATGGCCGTTCTGCTGAGAGTCTAGATTATCCAATGGGACGAAAATCTGATAGTGAATTGTAACGTTCAGGGCCACCTAATGACGATGGATCACTCAAATTGCGTGCCGATTCAATACATCGTCCTCCAGCAGGCTTGTCTCCATGGGTCTATTGCTGCCTCAGGCACCTTATGGCCGTTCTGCCGTGAGTCAAAGATTTTCGAATCGGACGAAAAACTGATAGTGAATTGTTACATTCAGGGCCACCTAATGAGGATGGACCACACAAATTGCGTCCCGATTCAATACATCGTCCTCCAGCCGACTTGTCTCCATGGGTCTATTGCTGCCTCTCGTGAGTCTAGATTATCGAATGGGACGAAAAACTGATAGTTAATTCTTACATTCAGGGCCTCCTAATGACAATGGAACACTCAAATTGCGTCCCGATTCAATACCTCGTGCTCCAGCAGACTAGTCTCCATGGGTCTATTGCTGCCTCGGGCACATTATGGCCGTTCTGCTGTGAGTCAAAGATTTCCGAATCGGACGAAAAACTGAAAGTGAATTGTTACGTTCAGGGCCACCTAATGACGATGGATCACTCAAATTGCGTCCCGATTCAATACATCGTCCTCCAGCCGACTTGTCTCCATGGGTCTATTGCTGCCTCGGGCACCTTATGGCCGTTCTTCTGTGAGTCAAAGATTTTCGAATCAGACGAAAAACTGATAGTGAATTGTAACGTTCAGGGCCTCCTAATGACGATGGAACACTCAAATTGCGTCCCGATTCAATACCTCGTGCTCCAGCAGACTAGTCTCCATGGGTCTATTGCTGCCTCGGGCACATTATGGCCGTTCTGCTGTGAGTCAAAGATTTTCGAATCGGACGAAAAACTGATAGCGAATTGTAACGTTCAGGGCCACCTAATGACGATGGATCACTCAAATTGCGTCCCGATTCAATACATCGTCCTCCAGCCGACTTGTCTCCATGGGTCTATTGCTGCCTCGGGCACCTTATGGTCGTTCTCCCGTGAGTCTAGATTATCGAATGGGACGAAACACTGATAGTGAATTGAAACGTTCACCGCCACCTAATGACGATGGATCACTCAAATTGCGTCCCGATTCAATACATCGTCCTGCAGCCGACATGACTCCATGGGTCTATTGCTGCCTCGGGCACATTATGGCCGTTCTGCTGTGAGCCTAGATTATCGAATGCGACGAAAAATTGATAGTGAATTAAAACATTCAGGGCCACCTAATGACGATGGATCACTCAAATTGCGTCCCGATTCAATACATCGTCCTCCAGCAGACTTGTCTCCATGGGTCTATTGCTGCCTCGGGCACCTTATGGCCGTTCTGCTGTGAGTCAAAGATTTTCGAATCGGACGAAACACAGATAGTGAATTGTAACTTTCATGGCCACCTAATGACGATGGATCACTCAAATTGCGTCCCGATTCATTACATCGTCCTCCAGCCGACTTGCCTCCATGGGTCTATTGCTGCCTCGGGCACCTTATGGGCGTTCTTCTGTGAGTCAAAGATTTTCGAATCGGACGAAAAACTGATAGTGAATTGTAACGTTCAGGGCCTCCTAATGACGATGGAACACTCAAATTGCGTCCCGATTCAATACCTCGTGCTCCAGCAGACTAGTCTCCATGGGTCTATTGCGGCCTCGGGCACATTATGGCCGTTCTGCTGTGAGTCAAAGATTTTCGAATCGGACGAAAAACTGATAGTGAATTGTAACGTTCAGGGCCACCTAATGACGATGGATCACTCAAATTGCGTCCCGATTCAATACATCGTCCCGCAGCCGACTTGACTCCATGGGTCTATTGCTGCCTCGGGCACATTATGGCCGTTCTGCTGTGAGTCTAGATTATCGAATGCGACGAAAAACTGATAGTGAATTGTAACGTTCAGGGTCACCTAATAACGATGGATCACTCAAATTGCGTCCCGATTCAATACATCGTCCTCCAGCAGGCTTGTCTCCATGGGTCTATTGCTGCCTCAGGCACCTTATGGCCGTTCTGCCGTGAGTCAAAGATTTTCGAATCGGACGAAAAACTGATAGTGAATTGTTACATTCAGGGCCACCTAATGAGGATGGACCACACAAATTGCGTCCCGATTCAATACATCGTCCTCCAGCCGACTTGACTCCATGGGTCTATTGCTGCCTCGGGCACCTTATGGCCGTTCTGCTGAGAGTCTAGATTATCCAATGGGACGAAAATCTGATAGTGAATTGTAACGTTCAGGGCCACCTAATGACGATGGATCACTCAAATTGCGTTCCGATTCAATTCATCGTCCTTCAGCCGACTTGTCTCCATGTGTCTATTGCTGCCTCGGGCACCTTATTGCCGTTCTGCTGTGAGTCAAAGATTTTCGAATCGGTCGAAAAACTGATAGTGAATTGTAACTTTCAGGGCCACCTAATGACGATGGATCACTCAAATTGCGTCCCGATTCAATACATCGTCCTCCAGCCGACTTGTCTCCATGGGTCTATTGCTGCCTCTCGTGAGTCTAGATTATCGAATGGGACGAAAAACTGATAGTTAATTCTTACATTCAGGGCCTCCTAATGACAATGGAACACTCAAATTGCGTCCCGATTCAATACCTCGTGCTCCAGCAGACTAGTCTCCATGGGTCTATTGCTGCCTCGGGCACATTATGGCCGTTCTGCTGTGAGTCAAAGATTTCCGAATCGGACGAAAAACTGAAAGTGAATTGTTACGTTCAGGGCCACCTAATGACGATGGATCACTCAAATTGCGTCCCGATTCAATACATCGTCCTCCAGCCGACTTGTCTCCATGGGTCTATTGCTCCCTCGGGCACCTTATGGTCGTTCTCCCGTGAGTCTAGATTATCGAATAGGACGAAAAACTGGTAATTAGTTCTAACATTCAGGGCCTCCTAATGACGATGGAACACTCAAATTGCGTCCCGATTCAATACATCGTCATCCTGCAGACTTGTCTCCATGGGTATATTGCTGCCTCGGGCACCTTACGGCCGTTCTGCTGTGAGTCAAAGATTTTCTAATCGGACGAAAAACTGATAGTGAATTGTACATTCAGGGCCACCTAATGACGATGGATCACTCAAATTGCGTCCCGATTCAATACATCGTCCTCCAGCCGAATTGACTCCGTGGGTCTATTGCTGCCTCGGGCACCTTATGGCCGTTCTGCTGTGAGTCAAAGTTTTTCGAATCGGACGAAAAACTGATAGTGAATTGTAACATTCAGGGCCACCTAATGACGATGGATCACTCAAATTGCGTCCCGATTCAATACATCGTCCTCCAGCCGACTTGTCTCCATGGGTCTATTGCTGCATCGGGCATCTTATGGCCGTTCTGCTGTGAGTCAAAGATTTTCGAATCGGACGAAAAACTGATAGTGAATTTTAACTTTCAGGGCCACCTAATGACGATGGATCACTCAAATTGCGTCCCGATTCAATACATCGTCCTCCAGCCGACTTTTCTCCATGGGTCTATTGCTGCCTCGGGCACCTTATGGCCGTTCTGCTGTGGGTCAAAGATTTTCGAATCGGACAAAGATCTGATAGTGAATTGTAACGTTCAGGGCCACCTAATGACGATGGATCACTCAAATTGCGTCCCGATTCAATACATCGTCCTCCTGCAGACTTGTCTCCATGGGTTTATTGCTGCCTCGGGCACCTTATGGGCGTTCTTCTGTGAGTCAAAGATTTTCGAATCGGACGAAAAACTGATAGTGAATTGTAACGTTCAGGACCTCCTAATGACGATGGAACACTCAAATTGCGTCCCGATACAATACCTCGTGCTCCAGCAGACTAGTCTCCATGGGTCTATTGCTGCCACGGGCACATTATGGCAGTTCTGCTGTGAGTCAAAGATTTTCGAATCGGACGAAAAACTGATAGCGAATTGTAACGTTCAGGGCCACCTAATGACGATGGATCACTCAAATTGCGTCCCGATTCAATACATCGTCCTCCAGCCGACTTGTCTCCATGGGTCTATTGCTGCCTCGGGCACCTTATGGTCGTTCTCCCGTGAGTCTAGATTATCGATTGGGACGAAAAACTGATAGTGAATTGTAACGTTCAGGGCCACCTAATGACGATGGATCATTCAAATTGCGTCCCGATTCAATACATCGTCCTGCAGCCGACGTGACTCCATGGGTCTATTGCTGCCTCGGGCACATTATGGCCGTTCTGCTGTGAGTCTAGATTATCGAATGCGACGAAAAACTGATAGTGAATTGTAACATTCAGGGCCACCTAATGACGATGGATCACTCAAATTGCGTCCCGATTCAATACATCGTCCTCCAGCCGACTTGTCTCCATGGGTCTATTGCTGCCTCGGGCACCTTATGGCCGTTCTGCTGTGGGTCAAAGATTTTCGAATCGGACAAAGATCTGATAGTGAATTGTAACGTTCAGGGCCACCTAATGACGATGGATCACTCAAATTGCGTCCCGATTCAATACATCGTCCTCCAGCAGACTTGTCTCCATGGGTTTATTGCTGCCTCGGGCACATTATGGGCGTTCTTCTGTGAGTCAAAAATTTTCGAATCGGACGAAAATCTGATAGTGAATTGTAACGTTCAGGACCTCCTAATGACGATGGAACACTCAAATTGCGTCCCGATACAATACCTCGTGCTCCAGCAGACTAGTCTCCATGGGTCTATTGCTGCCACGGGCACATTATGGCCGTTCTTCTGTGAGTCAAAGATTTTCGAATCAGACGAAAAACTGATAGTGAATTGTAACGTTCAGGGCCTCCTAATGACGATGGAACACTCAAATTGCGTCCCGATTCAATACCTCGTGCTCCAGCAGACTAGTCTCCATGGGTCTATTGCTGCCTCGGGCACATTATGGCCGTTCTGCTGTGAGTCAAAGATTTTCGAATCGGACGAAAAACTGATAGCGAATTGTAACGTTCAGGGCCACCTAATGACGATGGATCACTCAAATTGCGTCCCGATTCAATACATCGTCCTCCAGCCGACTTGTCTCCATGGGTCTATTGCTGCCTCGGGCACCTTATGGTCGTTCTCCCGTGAGTCTAGATTATCGAATGGGACGAAAAACTGATAGTGAATTGAAACGTTCACCGCCACCTAATGACGATGGATCACTCAAATTGCGTCCCGATTCAATACATCGTCCTGCAGCCGACTTGACTCCATGGGTCTATTGCTGCCTCGGGCACATTATGGCCGTTCTGCTGTGAGCCTAGATTATCGAATGCGACGAAAAACTGATAGTGAATTAAAACATTCAGGGCCACCTAATGACGATGGATCACTCAAATTGCGTCCCGATTCAATACATCGTCCTCCAGCAGACTTGTCTCCATGGGTCTATTGCTGCCTCGGGCACCTTATGGCCGTTATGCTTTGAGTCAAAGATTTTCGAATCGGACGAAACACAGATAGTGAATTGTAACTTTCATGGCCACCTAATGACGATGGATCACTCAAATTGCGTCCCGATTCAATACATCGTCCTCCAGCCGACTTGTCTCCATGGGTCTATTGCTGCCTCGGGCACCTTATGGGCGTTCTTCTGTGAGTCAAAGATTTTCGAATCGGACGAAAAACTGATAGTGAATTGTAACGTTCAGGGCCTCCTAATGACGATGGAACACTCAAATTGCGTCCCGATTCAATACCTCGTGCTCCAGCAGACTAGTCTCCATGGGTCTATTGCTGCCTCGGGCACATTATGGCCGTTCTGCTGTGAGTCAAAGATTTTCGAATCGGACGAAAAACTGATAGTGAATTGTAACGTTCAGGGCCACCTAATGACGATGGATCACTCAAATTGCGTCCCGATTCAATACATCGTCCCGCAGCCGACTTGACTCCATGGGTCTATTGCTGCCTCGGGCACATTATGGCCGTTCTGCTGTGAGTCTAGATTATCGAATGCGACGAAAAACTGATAGTGAATTGTAACGTTCAGGGTCACCTAATAACGATGGATCACTCAAATTGCGTGCCGATTCAATACATCGTCCTCCAGCAGGCTTGTCTCCATGGGTCTATTGCTGCCTCAGGCACCTTATGGCCGTTCTGCCGTGAGTCAAAGATTTTCGAATCGGACGAAAAACTGATAGTGAATTGTTACATTCAGGGCCACCTAATGAGGATGGACCACACAAATTGCGTCCCGATTCAATACATCGTCCTCCAGCCGACTTGACTCCATGGGTCTATTGCTGCCTCGGGCACCTTATGGCCGTTCTGCTGAGAGTCTAGATTATCCAATGGGACGAAAATCTGATAGTGAATTGTAACGTTCAGGGCCACCTAATGACGATGGATCACTCAAATTGCGTGCCGATTCAATACATCGTCCTCCAGCAGGCTTGTCTCCATGGGTCTATTGCTGCCTCAGGCACCTTATGGCCGTTCTGCCGTGAGTCAAAGATTTTCGAATCGGACGAAAAACTGATAGTGAATTGTTACATTCAGGGCCACCTAATGAGGATGGACCACACAAATTGCGTCCCGATTCAATACATCGTCCTCCAGCCGACTTGTCTCCATGGGTCTATTGCTGCCTCTCGTGAGTCTAGATTATCGAATGGGACGAAAAACTGATAGTTAATTCTTACATTCAGGGGCTCCTAATGACAATGGAACACTCAAATTGCGTCCCGATTCAATACCTCGTGCTCCAGCAGACTAGTCTCCATGGGTCTATTGCTGCCTCGGGCACATTATGGCCGTTCTGCTGTGAGTCAAAGATTTCCGAATCGGACGAAAAACTGAAAGTGAATTGTTACGTTCAGGGCCACCTAATGACGATGGATCACTCAAATTGCGTCCCGATTCAATACATCGTCCTCCAGCCGACTTGTCTCCATGGGTCTATTGCTCCCTCGGGCACCTTATGGTCGTTCTCCCGTGAGTCTAGATTATCGAATAGGACGAAAAACTGGTAGTTAGTTCTAACATTCAGGGCCTCCTAATGACGATGGAACACTCAAATTGCGTCCCGATTCAATACATCGTCATCCTGCAGACTTGTCTCCATGGGTATATTGCTGCCTCGGGCACCTTACGGCCGTTCTGCTGTGAGTCAAAGATTTTCTAATCGGACGAAAAACTGATAGTGAATTGTACATTCAGGGCCACCTAATGACGATGGATCACTCAAATTGCGTCCCGATTCAATACATCGTCCTCCAGCCGAATTGACTCCGTGGGTCTATTGCTGCCTCGGGCACCTTATGGCCGTTCTGCTGTGAGTCAAAGTTTTTCGAATCGGACGAAAAACTGATAGTGAATTGTAACATTCAGGGCCACCTAATGACGATGGATCACTCAAATTGCGTCCCGATTCAATACATCGTCCTCCAGCAGACTTGTCTCCATGGGTCTATTGCTACCTCGGGCACCTTATGGCCGTTCTGCTGTGAGTCAAAGATTTTCGAATCGGACGAAAAACAGATAGTGAATTGCAACATTCTTGGCCATCTAATGACGATGGATCACTCAAATTGCGTCCCGATTCAATACATCGTCCTCCAGCCGACTTGTCTCCATGGGTCTATTGCTGCCTCGGGCACCTTATGGCCGTTCTGCTGTGGGTCAAAGATTTTCGAATCGGACAAATATCTGATAGTGAATTGTAACGTTCAGGGCCACCTAATGACGATGGATCACTCAAATTGCGTCCCGATTCAATACATCGTCCTCCAGCAGACTTGTCTCCATGGGTTTATTGCTGCCTCGGGCACCTTATGGGCGTTCTTCTGTGAGTCAAAGATTTTCGAATCGGACGAAAAACTGATAGTGAATTGTAACGTTCAGGACCTCCTAATGACGATGGAACACTCAAATTGCGTCCCGATACAATACCTCGTGCTCCAGCAGACTAGTCTCCATGGGTCTATTGCTGCCACGGGCACATTATGGCAGTTCTGCTGTGAGTCAAAGATTTTCGAATCGGACGAAAAACTGATAGCGAATTGTAACGTTCAGGGCCACCTAATGACGATGGATCACTCAAATTGCGTCCCGATTCAATACATCGTCCTCCAGCCGACTTGTCTCCATGGGTCTATTGCTGCCTCGGGCACCTTATGGTCGTTCTCCCGTGAGTCTAGATTATCGAATGGGACGAAAAACTGATAGTGAATTGTAACGTTCAGGGCCACCTAATGACGATGGATCATTCAAATTGCGTCCCGATTCAATACATCGTCCTGCAGCCGACGTGACTCCATGGGTCTATTGCTGCCTCGGGCACATTATGGCCGTTCTGCTGTGAGTCTAGATTATCGAATGCGACGAAAAACTGATAGTGAATTGTAACATTCAGGGCCACCTAATGACGATGGATCACTCAAATTGCGTCCCGATTCAATACATCGTCCTCCAGCAGACTTGTCTCCATGGGTCTATTGCTGCCTCGGGCACCTTACGGCCGTTCTGCTGTGAGTCAAAGATTTTCGAATCGGACGAAAAACAGATAGTGAATTGTAACATTCATGGCCACCTAATGACGATGGATCACTCAAATTGCGTCCCGATTCAATACATCGTCCTCCAGCCGACTTGTCTCCATGGGTCTATTGCTCCATCGGGCACCTTATGGCCGTTATGCTGTGAGTCAAAGATTTTCGAATCGGACGAAAAACTGATAGAGGATTGTAACTTTCAGGGCCACCTAATGACGATGGATCACTCAAATTGCGTCCCGATTCAATACATCGTCCTCCAGCCGACTTGTCTCCATGGGTCTATTGCTGCCTCGGGCACCTTATGGCCGTTCTACTGTGACTCAAAGATTATCGAATCGAACGAAGAACTGATAGTGAATTGTAACGTTCAGGGCCACCTAATGACGATGATTCACTCAAATTGCGTCCCGATTCAATACATCGTCCTCCAGCTGACTTGTCTCCATGGGTCTATTGCTGCCTCGGGCACCTTATGGCCGTTCTGCTGTGACTCAAAGTTTTTCGAATCTGACGAAAAACTGATAGTGAATTGTAACATTCAGGGCCACCTAATGACGATGGATCACTCAAATTGCGTCCCGATTCAATACATCGTCCTCCAGCCGACTTGTCTCCATGGGTCTATTGCTGCCTCGGGCACCTTATGGCCGTTCGGCTGTGAGTCAAAGATTTTCGAATCGGACGAAAAACAGATAGTGAATTGTAACATTCTTGGCCACCTAATGACGATGGATCACTCAAATTGCGTCCCGATTCAATACATCGTCCTCCAGCCGACTTGTCTCCATGGGTCTATTGCTGCATCGGGCACCTTATGGCCGTTCTGCTGTGAGTCAAAGATTTTCGAATCGGACGAAAAACTGATAGTGAATTTTAACTTTCAGGGCCACCTAATGACGATGGATCACTCAAATTGCGTCCCGATTCAATACATCGTCCTCCAGCCGACTTGTCTCCATGGGTCTATTGCTGCCTCGGGCACCTTATGGCCGTTCTTCTGTGAGTCAAAGATTTTCGAATCAGACGAAAAACTGATAGTGAATTGTAACGCTCAGGGCCTCCTAATGACGATGGAACACTCAAATTGCGTCCCGATTCAATACCTCGTGCTCCAGCAGACTAGTCTCCATGGGTCTATTGCTGCCTCGGGCACATTATGGCCGTTCTGCTGTGAGTCAAAGATTTTCGAATCGGACGAAAAACTGATAGCGAATTGTAACGTTCAGGGCCACCTAATGACGATGGATCACTCAAATTGCGTCCCGATTCAATACATCGTCCTCCAGCCGACTTGTCTCCATGGGTCTATTGCTGCCTCGGGCACCTTATGGTCGTTCTCCCGTGAGTCTAGATTATCGAATGGGACGAAAAACTGATAGTGAATTGAAACGTTCACCGCCACCTAATGACGATGGATCACTCAAATTGCGTCCCGATTCAATACATCGTCCTGCAGCCGACTTGACTCCATGGGTCTATTGCTGCCTCGGGCACATTATGGCCGTTCTGCTGTGAGCCTAGATTATCGAATGCGACGAAAAACTGATAGTGAATTAAAACATTCAGGGCCACCTAATGACGATGGATCACTCAAATTGCGTCCCGATTCAATACATCGTCCTCCAGCAGACTTGTCTCCATGGGTCTATTGCTGCCTCGGGCACCTTATGGCCGTTCTGCTGTGAGTCAAAGATTTTCGAATCGGACGAAACACAGATAGTGAATTGTAACTTTCATGGCCACCTAATGACGATGGATCACTCAAATTGCGTCCCGATTCAATACATCGTCCTCCAGCCGACTTGTCTCCATGGGTCTATTGCTGCCTCGGGCACCTTATGGGCGTTCTTCTGTGAGTCAAAGATTTTCGAATCGGACGAAAAACTGATAGTGAATTGTAACGTTCAGGGCCTCCTAATGACGATGGAACACTCAAATTGCGTCCCGATTCAATACCTCGTGCTCCAGCAGACTAGTCTCCATGGGTCTATTGCTGCCTCGGGCACATTATGGCCGTTCTGCTGTGAGTCAAAGATTTTCGAATCGGACGAAAAACTGATAGTGAATTGTAACGTTCAGGGCCACCTAATGACGATGGATCACTCAAATTGCGTCCCGATTCAATACATCGTCCCGCAGCCGACTTGACTCCATGGGTCTATTGCTGCCTCGGGCACATTATGGCCGTTCTGCTGTGAGTCTAGATTATCGAATGCGACGAAAAACTGATAGTGAATTGTAACGTTCAGGGTCACCTAATAACGATGGATCACTCAAATTGCGTCCCGATTCAATACATCGTCCTCCAGCAGGCTTGTCTCCATGGGTCTATTGCTGCCTCAGGCACCTTATGGCCGTTCTGCCGTGAGTCAAAGATTTTCGAATCGGACGAAAAACTGATAGTGAATTGTTACATTCAGGGCCACCTAATGAGGATGGACCACACAAATTGCGTCCCGATTCAATACATCGTCCTCCAGCCGACTTGACTCCATGGGTCTATTGCTGCCTCGGGCACCTTATGGCCGTTCTGCTGAGAGTCTAGATTATCCAATGGGACGAAAATCTGATAGTGAATTGTAACGTTCAGGGCCACCTAATGACGATGGATCACTCAAATTGCGTTCCGATTCAATTCATCGTCCTTCAGCCGACTTGTCTCCATGTGTCTATTGCTGCCTCGGGCACCTTATTGCCGTTCTGCTGTGAGTCAAAGATTTTCGAATCGGTCGAAAAACTGATAGTGAATTGTAACTTTCAGGGCCACCTAATGACGATGGATCACTCAAATTGCGTCCCGATTCAATACATCGTCCTCCAGCCGACTTGTCTCCATGGGTCTATTGCTGCCTCTCGTGAGTCTAGATTATCGAATGGGACGAAAAACTGATAGTTAATTCTTACATTCAGGGCCTCCTAATGACAATGGAACACTCAAATTGCGTCCCGATTCAATACCTCGTGCTCCAGCAGACTAGTCTCCATGGGTCTATTGCTGCCTCGGGCACATTATGGCCGTTCTGCTGTGAGTCAAAGATTTCCGAATCGGACGAAAAACTGAAAGTGAATTGTTACGTTCAGGGCCACCTAATGACGATGGATCACTCAAATTGCGTCCCGATTCAATACATCGTCCTCCAGCCGACTTGTCTCCATGGGTCTATTGCTCCCTCGGGCACCTTATGGTCGTTCTCCCGTGAGTCTAGATTATCGAATAGGACGAAAAACTGGTAGTTAGTTCTAACATTCAGGGCCTCCTAATGACGATGGAACACTCAAATTGCGTCCCGATTCAATACATCGTCATCCTGCAGACTTGTCTCCATGGGTATATTGCTGCCTCGGGCACATTACGGCCGTTCTGCTGTGAGTCAAAGATTTTCTAATCGGACGAAAAACTGATAGTGAATTGTAACATTCAGGGCCACCTAATGACGATGGATCACTCAAATTGCGTCCCGATTCAATACATCGTCCTCCAGCCGAATTGACTCCGTGGGTCTATTGCTGCCTCGGGCACCTTATGGCCGTTCTGCTGTGAGTCAAAGTTTTTCGAATCGGACGAAAAACTGATAGTGAATTGTAACATTCAGGGCCACCTAATGACGATGGATCACTCAAATTGCGTCCCGATTCAATACATCGTCCTCCAGCAGACTTGTCTCCATGGGTCTATTGCTACCTCGGGCACCTTATGGCCGTTCTGCTGTGAGTCAAAGATTTTCGAATCGGACGAAAAACAGATAGTGAATTGCAACATTCTTGGCCATCTAATGACGATGGATCACTCAAATTGCGTCCCGATTCAATACATCGTCCTCCAGCCGACTTGTCTCCATGGGTCTATTGCTGCATCGGGCATCTTATGGCCGTTCTGCTGTGAGTCAAAGATTTTCGAATCGGACGAAAAACTGATAGTGAATTTTAACTTTCAGGGCCACCTAATGACGATGGATCACTCAAATTGCGTCCCGATTCAATACATCGTCCTCCAGCCGACTTGTCTCCATGGGTCTATTGCTGCCTCGGGCACCTTATGGCCGTTCTGCTGTGGGTCAAAGATTTTCGAATCGGACAAAGATCTGATAGTGAATTGTAACGTTCAGGGCCACCTAATGACGATGGATCACTCAAATTGCGTCCCGATTCAATACATCGTCCTCCAGCAGACTTGTCTCCATGGGTTTATTGCTGCCTCGGGCACCTTATGGGCGTTCTTCTGTGAGTCAAAGATTTTCGAATCGGACGAAAAACTGATAGTGAATTGTAACGTTCAGGACCTCCTAATGACGATGGAACACTCAAATTGCGTCCCGATACAATACCTCGTGCTCCAGCAGACTAGTCTCCATGGGTCTATTGCTGCCACGGGCACATTATGGCAGTTCTGCTGTGAGTCAAAGATTTTCGAATCGGACGAAAAACTGATAGCGAATTGTAACGTTCAGGGCCACCTAATGACGATGGATCACTCAAATTGCGTCCCGATTCAATACATCGTCCTCCAGCCGACTTGTCTCCATGGGTCTATTGCTGCCTCGGGCACCTTATGGTCGTTCTCCCGTGAGTCTAGATTATCGAATGGGACGAAAAACTGATAGTGAATTGTAACGTTCAGGGCCACCTAATGACGATGGATCATTCAAATTGCGTCCCGATTCAATACATCGTCCTGCAGCCGACGTGACTCCATGGGTCTATTGCTGCCTCGGGCACATTATGGCCGTTCTGCTGTGAGTCTAGATTATCGAATGCGACGAAAAACTGATAGTGAATTGTAACATTCAGGGCCACCTAATGACGATGGATCACTCAAATTGCGTCCCGATTCAATACATCGTCCTCCAGCAGACTTGTCTCCATGGGTCTATTGCTGCCTCGGGCACCTTACGGCCGTTCTGCTGTGAGTCAAAGATTTTCGAATCGGACGAAAAACAGATAGTGAATTGTAACATTCATGGCCACCTAATGACGATGGATCACTCAAATTGCGTCCTGATTCAATACATCGTCCTCCAGCCGACTTGTCTCCATGGGTCTATTGCTCCATCGGGCACCTTATGGCCGTTATGCTGTGAGTCAAAGATTTTCGAATCGGACGAAAAACTGATAGAGGATTGTAACTTTCAGGGCCACCTAATGACGATGGATCACTCAAATTGCGTCCCGATTCAATACATCGTCCTCCAGCCGACTTGTCTCCATGGGTCTATTGCTGCCTCGGGCACCTTATGGCCGTTCTACTGTGACTCAAAGATTATCGAATCGAACGAAGAACTGATAGTGAATTGTAACGTTCAGGGCCACCTAATGACGATGATTCACTCAAATTGCGTCCCGATTCAATACATCGTCCTCCAGCTGACTTGTCTCCATGGGTCTATTGCTGCCTCGGGCACCTTATGGCCGTTCTGCTGTGACTCAAAGGTTTTCGAATCTGACGAAAAACTGATAGTGAATTGTAACATTCAGGGCCACCTAATGACGATGGATCACTCAAATTGCGTCCCGATTCAATACATCGTCCTCCAGCCGACTTGTCTCCATGGGTCTATTGCTGCCTCGGGCACCTTATGGCCGTTCGGCTGTGAGTCAAAGATTTTCGAATCGGACGAAAAACAGATAGTGAATTGTAACGTTCAGGGCCACCTAATGACGATGGATCACTCAAATTGCGTCCCGATTCAATACATCGTCCTCCAGCCGAATTGACTCCGTGGGTCTATTGCTGCCTCGGGCACCTTATGGCCGTTCTGCTGTGAGTCAAAGTTTTTCGAATCGGACGAAAAACTGATAGTGAATTGTAACATTCAGGGCCACCTAATGACGATGGATCACTCAAATTGCGTCCCGATTCAATACATCGTCCTCCAGCAGACTTGTCTCCCTGGGTCTATTGCTACCTCGGGCACCTTATGGCCGTTCTGCTGTGAGTCAAAGATTTTCGAATCGGACGAAAATCAGATAGTGAATTGCAACATTCTTGGCCATCTAATGACGATGGATCACTCAAATTGCGTCCCGATTCAATACATCGTCCTCCAGCCGACTTGTCTCCATGGGTCTATTGCTGCCTCGGGCACGTTATGGCCGTTCTGCTGTGACTCAAAGATTTTCGAATCTGACGAAAAACTGATAGTGAATTGTTACATTCAGGGCCACCTAATGACGATGGATCACTCAAATTGCGTCCCGATTCAATACATCGTCCTCCAGCCGACTTGTCTCCATGGGTCTATTGCTGCCTCGGGCACCTTATGGCCGTTCAGCTGTGAGTCAAAGATTTTCGAATCGGACGAAAAACAGATAGTGAATTGTAACGTTCAGGGCCACCTAATGACGATGGATCACTCAAATTGCGTCCCGATTCAATACATCGTCCTCCAGCAGGCTTGTCTCCATGGGTCTATTGCTGCCTCGGGCACCTTATGGCCGTTCTGCTGTGAGTCAAAGATTTTCGAATCGGACGAAAAACTGATAGTGAATTGTAACCTTCAAGGCCACCTAATGAGGATGGACCACACAAATTGCGTCTCGATTCAATACATCGTCCTCCAGCCGACTTGACTCCATGGGTCCATTGCTGCCTCGGGCACCTTTTGGCCGTTCTGCTGTGAGTCTAGATTATCCAATGGGACGAAAAACTGATAGTGAATTGTAACGTTCAGGGCCACCTAATGACGATGGATCACTCAAATTGCGTTCCGATTCAATACATCGTCCTTCAGCCGACTTGTCTCCATGTGTCTATTGCAGCCTCGTTCACCTTATTGCCGTTCTGCTGTGAGTCAAAGATTTTCGAATCGGTCCAAAAACTGATAGTGAATTGTAACTTTCAGGGCCACCTAATGACGATGGATCACTCAAATTGCGTCCCGATTCAATACATCGTCCTCCAGCCGACTTGTCTCCATGGGTCTATTGCTTCCTCGGGCACCTTATGGGCGTTCTGCCGTGAGTCATAGATTTTCGAATCGGACGAATAACTGATAGTGAATTGTAACGTTCAGGGCCTCCTAATGACGATGGAACACTCAAATTGCGTCCCGATTCAATACCTCGTGCTCCAGCAGACTAGTCTCCATGGGTCTATTGATGCCTAGGGCACAATATGGCCGTTCTGCTGTGAGTCAAAGATTTCCGAATCGGACGAAAAATTGATAGTGAATTGTTACGTTCAGGGCCACCTAATGACGATGGATCACTCAAATTGCGTCCCGATTCAATACATCGTCCTCCAGCCGACTTGGCTCCATGGGTCTATTGCTCCCTCGGGCACCTTATGGTCGTTCTCCCGTGAGTCTAGATTATCGAATGGGACGAAAAACTGGTAGTTAGTTCTAACATTCAGGGCCTCCTAATGACGATGGAACACTCAAATTGCGTCCCGATTCAATACATCGTCCTGCAGCCGACTTGACTCCATGGGTCTATTGCTGCCTAGGGCACATTTTGGCCGTTCTGCTGTGAGTCTAGATCATCGAATGCGACGAAAAACTGATAGTGATTTGTAACATTCAGGGCCACCTAATGACGATGGATCACTCAGATTGCTTCCCGATTCAATACATCGTCCTCCAGCAGACTTGTCTCCATGGGTCTATTGCTGCCTCGGGCACCTTATGGCCGTTCTGCTGTGAGTCAAAGATTTTCGAATCGGACGAAAAACAGATAGTGAATAGTAACATTCATGGCCACCTAATGACGATGGATCACTCAAATTGCGTCCCGATTCAATACATCGTCCTCCAGCCGACTTGTCTGCATGGGTCTATTGCTGCATCGGGCACCTTATGGCCGTTCTGCTGTGAGTCAAAGATTTTCGAATCGGACGAAAAACTGATAGAGGATTGTAACTTTCAGGGCCACCTAATGACGATGGATCACTCAAATTGCGTCCCGATTCTATACATCGTCCTCCAGCCGACTTGTCTCCAAGGGTCTATTGCTGCCTCGGGCACCTTATGGCCGTTCTGCTGTGAGTCAAAGATTTTCGAATCGGACGAAAAACAGATAGTGAATTGTAACATTCATGGCCACCTAATGACGATGGATCACTCAAATTGCGTCCCGATTCAATACATCGTCCTCCAGCCGACTTGTCTCCATGGGTCTATTGCTGCATCGGGCACCTTATGGCCGTTCTGCTGTGAGTCAAAGATTTTCGAATCGGACGAAAAACTGATAGAGGATTGTAACTTTCAGGGCCACCTAATGACGATGGATCACTCAAATTGCGTCCCGATTCAATACATCGTCCTCCAGCCGACTTGTCTCCATGGGTCTATTGCTGCCTCGGGCACCTTATGGCCGTTCTACTGTGACTCAAAGATTATCGAATCGAACGAAGAACTGATAGTGAATTGTAATGTTCAGGGCCACCTAATGACGATGATTCACTCAAATTGCGTCCCGATTCAATACATCGTACTCCAGCTGACTTGTCTCCATGGGTCTATTGCTGCCTCGGGCACCTTATGGCCGTTCTGCTGTGACTCAAAGATTTTCGAATCTGACGAAAAACTGATAGTGAATTGTAACATTCAGGGCCACCTAATGACGATGGATCACTCAAATTGCGTCCCGATTCAATACATCGTCCTCCAGCCGACTTGTCTCCATGGGTCTATGGCTGCCTCGGCCACCATATGGCCGTTCGGCTGTGAGTCAAAGATTTTCGAATCGGACGAAAAACTGATAGTGAATTGTAACGTTCAGGGCCACCTAATAACGATGGATCACTCAAATTGCGTCCCGATTCAATACATCGTCCTCCAGCAGGCTTGTCTCCATGGGTCTATTACTGCCTCGGGCACCTTATGGCCGTTCTGCTGTGAGTCAAAGATTTTCGAATCGGACGAAAAACTGATAGTGAATTGTAACCTTCAAGGCCACCTAATGAGGATGGACCACACAAATTGCGTCTCGATTCAATACATCGTCCTCCAGCCGACTTGACTCCATGGGTCCATTGCTGCCTCGGGCACCTTATGGCCGTTCTGCTGTGAGTCTAGATTATCCAATGGGACGAAAAACTGATAGTGAATTGTAACGTTCAGGGCCACCTAATGACGATGGATCACTCAAATTGCGTTCCGATTCAATACATCGTCCTTCAGCCGACTTGTCTCCATGTGTCTATTCCTGCCTCGTTCACCTTATTGCCGTTCTGCTGTGAGTCAAAAATTTTCGAATCGGTCGAAAAACTGATAGTGAATTGTAACTTTCAGGGCCACCTAATGACGATGGATCACTCAAATTGCGTCCCGATTCAATACATCGTCCTCCAGCCGACTTGTCTCCATGGGTCTATTGCTGCCTCGGGCACCTTATGGGCGTTCTGCAGTGAGTCATAGATTTTCGAATCGGACGAATAACTGATAGTGAATTGTAACGTTCAGGGCCTCCTAATGACGATGGAACACTCAAATTGCGTCCCGATTCAATACCTCGTGCTCCAGCAGACTAGTCTCCATGGATCTATTGATGCCTCGGGCACTTTATGGCCGTTCTGCTGTGAGTCAAAGATTTCCGAATCGGACGAAAAATTGATAGTGAATTGTTACGTTCAGGGCCACCTAATGACGATGGATCACTCAAATTGCGTCCCGATTCAATACATCGTCCTCCAGCCGACTTGTCTCCATGGGTCTATTGCTCCCTCGGGCACCTTATGGTCGTTCTCCCGTGAGTCTAGATTATCGAATGGGACGAAAAACTGGTAGTTAGTTCTAACATTCAGGGCCTCCTAATGACGATGGAACACTCAAATTGCGTCCCGATTCAATACATCGTCCTGCAGCCGACTTGACTCCATGGGTCTATTGCTGCCTAGGGCACATTTTGGCCGTTCTGCTGTGAGTCTAGATCATCGAATGCGACGAAAAACTGATAGTGATTTGTAATATTCAGGGCCACCTAATGACGATGGATCACTCAAATTGCGTCCCGATTCAATACATCGTCCTCCAGCAGACTTGTCTCCATGGGTCTATTGCTGCCTCGGGCACCTTATGGCCGTTCTGCTGTGAGTCAAAGATTTTCGAATCGGACGAAAAACAGATAGTGAATTGTAACATTCATGGCCACCTAATGACGATGGATCGCTCAAATTGCGTCCCGATTCAATACATCGTCCTCCAGCCGACTTGTCTCCATGGGTCTATTGCTGCATCGGGCACCTTATGGCCGTTCTGCTGTGAGTCAAAGATTTTCGAATCGGACGAAAAACTGATAGAGGATTGTAACTTTCAGGGCCACCTAATGACGATGGATCACTCAAATTGCGTCCCGATTCAATACATCGTCCTCCAGCCGACTTGTCTCCAAGGGTCTATTGCTGCCTCGGGCACCTTATGGCCGTTCTGCTGTGAGTCAAAGATTTTCGAATCGGACGAAAAACAGATTGTGAATTGTAACATTCATGGCCACCTAATGACGATGGATCAATCAAATTGCGTCCCGATTCAATACATCGTCCTCCAGCCGACTTGTCTCCATGGGTCTATTGCTGCAACGGGCACCGTATGGCCGTTCTGCTGTGAGTCAAAGATTTTCGAATCGGACGAAAAACAGATAGTGAATTGTAACATTCATGGCCACCTAATGACGATGGAACACTCAAATTGCGTCCCGATTCAATACATCGTCCTGCAGCCGACTTGACTCCATGGGTCTATTGCTGCCTAGGGCACATTTTGGCCGTTCTGCTGTGAGTCTAGATCATCGAATGCGACGAAAAACTGATAGTGATTTGTAACATTCAGGGCCACCTAATGACGATGGATCACTCAAATTGCGTCCCGATTCAATACATCGTCCTCCAGCCGACTTGTCTCCATGGGTCTATTGCTGCCTCGGGCACCTTATGGCCGTTCTACTGTGACTCAAAGATTATCGAATCGAACGAAGAACTGATAGTGAATTGTAACGTACAGGGCCACCTAATGACGATGATTCACTCAAATTGCGTCCCGATTCAATACATCGTCCTCCAGCTGACTTGTCTCCATGGGTCTATTGCTGCCTCGGGCACCTTATGGCCGTTCTGCTGTGACTCAAAGATTTTCGAATCTGACGAAAAACTGATAGTGAATTGTAACATTCAGGGCCACCTAATGACGATGGATCACTCAAATTGCGTCCCGATTCAATACATCGTCCTCCAGCCGACTTGTCTCCATGGGTCTATTGCAGCCTCGGCCACCTTATGGCCGTTCGGCTGTGAGTCAAAGATTTTCGAATCGGACGAAAAACTGATAGTGAATTGTAACGTTCAGGGCCACCTAATGACGATGGATCACTCAAATTGCGTCCCGATTCAATACATCGTCCTCCAGCAGGCTTGTCTCCATGGGTCTATTGCTGCCTCGGGCACCTTATGGCCGTTCTGCTGTGAGTCTAGATTATCCAATGGGACGAAAAACTGATAGTGAATTGTAACGTTCAAGGCCACCTAATGACGATGGATCACTCAAATTGCGTTCCGATTCAATACATCGTCCTTCAGCCGACTTGTCTCCATGTGTCTATTGCTGCCTCGTTCACCTTATTGCCGTTCTGCTGTGAGTCAAAGATTTTCGAATCGGTCGAAAAACTGATAGTGAATTGTAACTTTCAGGGCCACCTAATGACGATGGATCACTCAAATTGCGTCCCGATTCAATACATCGTCCTCCAGCCGACTTGTCTCCATGGGTCTATTGCTGCCTCGGGCACCTTATGGGCGTTCTGCCGTGAGTCATAGATTTTCGAATCGGACGAATAACTGATAGTGAATTGTAACGTTCAGGGCCTCCTAATGACGATGGAACACTCAAATTGCGTCCCGATTCAATACCTCGTGCTCCAGCAGACTAGTCTCCATGGGTCTATTGATGCCTCGGGCACATTATGGCCGTTCTGCTGTGAGTCAAAGATTTTCGAATCGGACGAAAAACAGATAGTGAATTGTAACATTCATGGCCACCTAATGACGATGGATCACTCAAATTGCGTCCCGATTCAATACATCGTCCTCCAGCCGACTTGTCTCCATGGGTCTATTGCTGCATCGGGCACCTTATGGCCGTTCTGCTGTGAGTCAAAGATTTTCGAATCGGACGAAAAACTGATAGAGGATTGTAACTTTCAGGGCCACCTAATGACGATGGATCACTCAAATTGCGTCCCGATTCAATACATCGTCCTCCAGCCGACTTGTCTCCATGGGTCTATTGCTGCCTCGGGCACCTTATGGCCGTTCTACTGTGACTCAAAGATTATCGAATCGAACGAAGAACTGATAGTGAATTGTAACGTTCAGGGCCACCTAATGACGATGATTCACTCAAATTGCGTCCCGATTCAATACATCGTCCTCCAGCTGACTTGTCTCCATGGGTCTATTGCTGCCTCGGGCACCTTATGGCCGTTCTGCTGTGACTCAAAGATTTTCGAATCTGACGAAAAACTGATAGTGAATTGTAACATTCAGGGCCACCTAAAGACGATGGATCACTCAAATTGCGTCCCGATTCAATACATCGTCCTCCAGCCGACTTGTCTCCATGGGTCTATTGCTGCCTCGGCCACCATATGGCCGTTCGGCTGTGAGTCAAAGATTTTCGAATCGGACGAAAAACTGATAGTGAATTGTAACGTTCAGGGCCACCTAATGACGATGGATCACTCAAATTGCGTCCCGATTCAATACATCGTCCTCCAGCAGGCTTGTCTCCATGGGTCTATTACTGCCTCGGGCACCTTATGGCCGTTCTGCTGTGAGTCAAAGATTTTCGAATCGGACGAAAAACTGATAGTGAATTGTAACCTTCAAGGCCACCTAATGAGGATGGACCACACAAATTGCGTCTCGATTCAATACATCGTCCTCCAGCCGACTTGACTCCATGGGTCCATTGCTGCCTCGGGCACCTTTTGGCCGTTCTGCTGTGAGTCTAGATTATCCAATGGGACGAAAAACTGATAGTGAATTGTAACGTTCAGGGCCACCTAATGACGATGGATCACTCAAATTGCGTTCCGATTCAATACATCGTCCTTCAGCCGACTTGTCTCCATGTGTCTATTGCAGCCTCGTTCACCTTATTGCCGTTCTGCTGTGAGTCAAAGATTTTCGAATCGGTCCAAAAACTGATAGTGAATTGTAACTTTCAGGGCCACCTAATGACGATGGATCACTCAAATTGCGTCCCGATTCAATACATCGTCCTCCAGCCGACTTGTCTCCATGGGTCTATTGCTTCCTCGGGCACCTTATGGGCGTTCTGCCGTGAGTCATAGATTTTCGAATCGGACGAATAACTGATAGTGAATTGTAACGTTCAGGGCCTCCTAATGACGATGGAACACTCAAATTGCGTCCCGATTCAATACCTCGTGCTCCAGCAGACTAGTCTCCATGGGTCTATTGATGCCTAGGGCACAATATGGCCGTTCTGCTGTGAGTCAAAGATTTCCGAATCGGACGAAAAATTGATAGTGAATTGTTACGTTCAGGGCCACCTAATGACGATGGATCACTCAAATTGCGTCCCGATTCAATACATCGTCCTCCAGCCGACTTGGCTCCATGGGTCTATTGCTCCCTCGGGCACCTTATGGTCGTTCTCCCGTGAGTCTAGATTATCGAATGGGACGAAAAACTGGTAGTTAGTTCTAACATTCAGGGCCTCCTAATGACGATGGAACACTCAAATTGCGTCCCGATTCAATACATCGTCCTGCAGCCGACTTGACTCCATGGGTCTATTGCTGCCTAGGGCACATTTTGGCCGTTCTGCTGTGAGTCTAGATCATCGAATGCGACGAAAAACTGATAGTGATTTGTAACATTCAGGGCCACCTAATGACGATGGATCACTCAGATTGCTTCCCGATTCAATACATCGTCCTCCAGCAGACTTGTCTCCATGGGTCTATTGCTGCCTCGGGCACCTTATGGCCGTTCTGCTGTGAGTCAAAGATTTTCGAATCGGACGAAAAACAGATAGTGAATTGTAACATTCATGGCCACCTAATGACGATGGATCACTCAAATTGCGTCCCGATTCAATACATCGTCCTCCAGCCGACTTGTCTGCATGGGTCTATTGCTGCATCGGGCACCTTATGGCCGTTCTGCTGTGAGTCAAAGATTTTCGAATCGGACGAAAAACTGATAGAGGATTGTAACTTTCAGGGCCACCTAATGACGATGGATCACTCAAATTGCGTCCCGATTCAATACATCGTCCTCCAGCCGACTTGTCTCCATGGGTCTATTGCTGCCTCGGGCACCTTATGGCCGTTCTACTGTGACTCAAAGATTATCGAATCGAACGAAGAACTGATAGTGAATTGTAATGTTCAGGGCCACCTAATGACGATGATTCACTCAAATTGCGTCCCGATTCAATACATCGTACTCCAGCTGACTTGTCTCCATGGGTCTATTGCTGCCTCGGGCACCTTATGGCCGTTCTGCTGTGACTCAAAGATTTTCGAATCTGACGAAAAACTGATAGTGAATTGTAACATTCAGGGCCACCTAATGACGATGGATCACTCAAATTGCGTCCCGATTCAATACATCGTCCTCCAGCCGACTTGTCTCCATGGGTCTATTGCTGCCTCGGCCACCATATGGCCGTTCGGCTGTGAGTCAAAGATTTTCGAATCGGACGAAAAACTGATAGCGAATTGTAACGTTCAGGGCCACCTAATAACGATGGATCACTCAAATTGCGTCCCGATTCAATACATCGTCCTCCAGCAGGCTTGTCTCCATGGGTCTATTACTGCCTCGGGCACCTTATGGCCGTTCTGCTGTGAGTCAAAGATTTTCGAATCGGACGAAAAACTGATAGTGAATTGTAACCTTCAAGGCCACCTAATGAGGATGGACCACACAAATTGCGTCTCGATTCAATACATCGTCCTCCAGCCGACTTGACTCCATGGGTCCATTGCTGCCTCGGGCACCTTATGGCCGTTCTGCTGTGAGTCTAGATTATCCAATGGGACGAAAAACTGATAGTGAATTGTAACGTTCAGGGCCACCTAATGACGATGGATCACTCAAATTGCGTTCCGATTCAATACATCGTCCTTCAGCCGACTTGTCTCCATGTGTCTATTCCTGCCTCGTTCACCTTATTGCCGTTCTGCTGTGAGTCAAAAATTTTCGAATCGGTCGAAAAACTGATAGTGAATTGTAACTTTCAGGGCCACCTAATGACGATGGATCACTCAAATTGCGTCCCGATTCAATACATCGTCCTCCAGCCGACTTGTCTCCATGGGTCTATTGCTGCCTCGGGCACCTTATGGGCGTACTGCAGTGAGTCATAGATTTTCGAATCGGACGAATAACTGATAGTGAATTGTAACGTTCAGGGCCTCCTAATGACGATGGAACACTCAAATTGCGTCCCGATTCAATACCTCGTGCTCCAGCAGACTAGTCTCCATGGATCTATTGATGCCTCGGGCACTTTATGGCCGTTCTGCTGTGAGTCAAAGATTTCCGAATCGGACGAAAAATTGATAGTGAATTGTTACGTTCAGGGCCACCTAATGACGATGGATCACTCAAATTGCGTCCCGATTCAATACATCGTCCTCCAGCCGACTTGTCTCCATGGGTCTATTGCTCCCTCGGGCACCTTATGGTCGTTCTCCCGTGAGTCTAGATTATCGAATGGGACGAAAAACTGGTAGTTAGTTCTAACATTCAGGGCCTCCTAATGACGATGGAACACTCAAATTGCGTCCCGATTCAATACATCGTCCTGCAGCCGACTTGACTCCATGGGTCTATTGCTGCCTAGGGCACATTTTGGCCGTTCTGCTGTGAGTCTAGATCATCGAATGCGACGAAAAACTGATAGTGATTTGTAATATTCAGGGCCACCTAATGACGATGGATCACTCAAATTGCGTCCCGATTCAATACATCGTCCTCCAGCAGACTTGTCTCCATGGGTCTATTGCTGCCTCGGGCACCTTATGGCCGTTCTGCTGTGAGTCAAAGATTTTCGAATCGGACGAAAAACAGATAGTGAATTGTAACATTCATGGCCACCTAATGACGATGGATCGCTCAAATTGCGTCCCGATTCAATACATCGTCCTCCAGCCGACTTGTCTCCATGGGTCTATTGCTGCATCGGGCACCTTATGGCCGTTCTGCTGTGAGTCAAAGATTTTCGAATCGGACGAAAAACTGATAGAGGATTGTAACTTTCAGGGCCACCTAATGACGATGGATCACTCAAATTGCGTCCCGATTCAATACATCGTCCTCCAGCCGACTTGTCTCCAAGGGTCTATTGCTGCCTCGGGCACCTTATGGCCGTTCTGCTGTGAGTCAAAGATTTTCGAATCGGACGAAAAACAGATTGTGAATTGTAACATTCATGGCCACCTAATGACGATGGATCAATCAAATTGCGTCCCGATTCAATACATCGTCCTCCAGCCGACTTGTCTCCATGGGTCTATTGCTGCAACGGGCACCGTATGGCCGTTCTGCTGTGAGTCAAAGATTTTCGAATCGGACGAAAAACAGATAGTGAATTGTAACATTCATGGCCACCTAATGACGATGGAACACTCAAATTGCGTCCCGATTCAATACATCGTCCTGCAGCCGACTTGACTCCATGGGTCTATTGCTGCCTAGGGCACATTTTGGCCGTTCTGCTGTGAGTCTAGATCATCGAATGCGACGAAAAACTGATAGTGATTTGTAACATTCAGGGCCACCTAATGACGATGGATCACTCAAATTGCGTCCCGATTCAATACATCGTCCTCCAGCCGACTTGTCTCCATGGGTCTATTGCTGCCTCGGGCACCTTATGGCCGTTCTACTGTGACTCAAAGATTATCGAATCGAACGAAGAACTGATAGTGAATTGTAACGTACAGGGCCACCTAATGACGATGATTCACTCAAATTGCGTCCCGATTCAATACATCGTCCTCCAGCTGACTTGTCTCCATGGGTCTATTGCTGCCTCGGGCACCTTATGGCCGTTCTGCTGTGACTCAAAGATTTTCGAATCTGACGAAAAACTGATAGTGAATTGTAACATTCAGGGCCACCTAATGACGATGGATCACTCAAATTGCGTCCCGATTCAATACATCGTCCTCCAGCCGACTTGTCTCCATGGGTCTATTGCAGCCTCGGCCACCTTATGGCCGTTCGGCTGTGAGTCAAAGATTTTCGAATCGGACGAAAAACTGATAGTGAATTGTAACGTTCAGGGCCACCTAATGACGATGGATCACTCAAATTGCGTCCCGATTCAATACATCGTCCTCCAGCAGGCTTGTCTCCATGGGTCTATTGCTGCCTCGGGCACCTTATGGCCGTTCTGCTGTGAGTCTAGATTATCCAATGGGACGAAAAACTGATAGTGAATTGTAACGTTCAAGGCCACCTAATGACGATGGATCACTCAAATTGCGTTCCGATTCAATACATCGTCCTTCAGCCGACTTGTCTCCATGTGTCTATTGCTGCCTCGTTCACCTTATTGCCGTTCTGCTGTGAGTCAAAGATTTTCGAATCGGTCGAAAAACTGATAGTGAATTGTAACTTTCAGGGCCACCTAATGACGATGGATCACTCAAATTGCGTCCCGATTCAATACATCGTCCTCCAGCCGACTTGTCTCCATGGGTCTATTGCTGCCTCGGGCACCTTATGGGCGTTCTGCCGTGAGTCATAGATTTTCGAATCGGACGAATAACTGATAGTGAATTGTAACGTTCAGGGCCTCCGAATGACGATGGAACACTCAAATTGCGTCCCGATTCAATACCTCGTGCTCCAGCAGACTAGTCTCCATGGGTCTATTGATGCCTCGGGCACATTATGGCCGTTCTGCTGTGAGTCAAAGATTTTCGAATCGGACGAAAAACAGATAGTGAATTGTAACATTCATGGCCACCTAATGACGATGGATCACTCAAATTGCGTCCCGATTCAATACATCGTCCTCCAGCCGACTTGTCTCCATGGGTCTATTGCTGCATCGGGCACCTTATGGCCGTTCTGCTGTGAGTCAAAGATTTTCGAATCGGACGAAAAACTGATAGAGGATTGTAACTTTCAGGGCCACCTAATGACGATGGATCACTCAAATTGCGTCCCGATTCAATACATCGTCCTCCAGCCGACTTGTCTCCATGGGTCTATTGCTGCCTCGGGCACCTTATGGCCGTTCTACTGTGACTCAAAGATTATCGAATCGAACGAAGAACTGATAGTGAATTGTAACGTTCAGGGCCACCTAATGACGATGATTCACTCAAATTGCGTCCCGATTCAATACATCGTCCTCCAGCTGACTTGTCTCCATGGGTCTATTGCTGCCTCGGGCACCTTATGGCCGTTCTGCTGTGACTCAAAGATTTTCGAATCTGACGAAAAACTGATAGTGAATTGTAACATTCAGGGCCACCTAAAGACGATGGATCACTCAAATTGCGTCCCGATTCAATACATCGTCCTCCAGCCGACTTGTCTCCATGGGTCTATTGCTGCCTCGGCCACCATATGGCCGTTCGGCTGTGAGTCAAAGATTTTCGAATCGGACGAAAAACTGATAGTGAATTGTAACGTTCAGGGCCACCTAATGACGATGGATCACTCAAATTGCGTCCCGATTCAATACATCGTCCTCCAGCAGGCTTGTCTCCATGGGTCTATTACTGCCTCGGGCACCTTATGGCCGTTCTGCTGTGAGTCAAAGATTTTCGAATCGGACGAAAAACTGATAGTGAATTGTAACCTTCAAGGCCACCTAATGAGGATGGACCACACAAATTGCGTCTCGATTCAATACATCGTCCTCCAGCCGACTTGACTCCATGGGTCCATTGCTGCCTCGGGCACCTTATGGCCGTTCTGCTGTGAGTCTAGATTATCCAATGGGACGAAAAACTGATAGTGAATTGTAACGTTCAGGGCCACCTAATGACGATGGATCACTCAAATTGCGTCCCGATTCAATACATCGTCCTCCAGCCGACTTGTCTCCATGGGTCTATTGCTCCCTCGGGCACCTTATGGTCGTTCTCCCGTGAGTCTAGATTATCGAATGGGACGAAAAACTGGTAGTTAGTTCTAACATTCAGGGCCTCCTAATGACGATGGAACACTCAAATTGCGTCCCGATTCAATACATCGTCCTGCAGCCGACTTGACTCCATGGGTCTATTGCTGCCTAGGGCACATTTTGGCCGTTCTGCTGTGAGTCTAGATCATCGAATGCGACGAAAAACTGATAGTGATTTGTAACATTCAGGGCCACCTAATGACGATGGATCACTCAAATTGCGTCCCGATTCAATACATCGTCCTCCAGCAGACTTGTCTCCATGGGTCTATTGCTGCCTCGGGCACCTTATGGCCGTTCTGCTGTGAGTCAAAGATTTTCGAATCGGACGAAAAACAGATAGTGAATTGTAACATTCATGGCCACCTAATGACGATGGATCGCTCAAATTGCGTCCCGATTCAATACATCGTCCTCCAGCCGACTTGTCTCCATGGGTCTATTGCTGCATCGGGCACCTTATGGCCGTTCTGCTGTGAGTCAAAGATTTTCGAATCGGACGAAAAACTGATAGAGGATTGTAACTTTCAGGGCCACCTAATGACGATGGATCACTCAAATTGCGTCCCGATTCAATACATCGTCCTCCAGCCGACTTGTCTCCAAGGGTCTATTGCTGCCTCGGGCACCTTATGGCCGTTCTGCTGTGAGTCAAAGATTTTCGAATCGGACGAAAAACAGATTGTGAATTGTAACATTCATGGCCACCTAATGACGATGGATCAATCAAATTGCGTCCCGATTCAATACATAGTCCTCCATCCGACTTGTCTCCATGGGTCTCTTGCTGCATCGGGCACCGTATGGCCGTTCTGCTGTGAGTCAAAGATTTTCGAATCGGACGAAAAACAGATAGTGAATTGTAACATTCATGGCCACCTAATGACGATGGAACACTCAAATTGCGTCCCGATTCAATACATCGTCCTGCAACCGACTTGACTCCATGGGTCTATTGCTGCCTAGGGCACATTTTGGCCGTTCTGCTGTGAGTCTAGATCATCGAATGCGACGAAAAACTGATAGTGATTTGTAACATTCAGGGCCACCTAATGACGATGGATCACTCAAATTGCGTCCCGATTCAATACATCGTCCTCCAGCCGACTTGTCTCCATGGGTCTATTGCTGCCTCGGGCACCTTATGGCCGTTCTACTGTGACTCAAAGATTATCGAATCGAACGAAGAACTGATAGTGAATGTAACGTTCAGGGCCACCTAATGACGATGATTCACTCAAATTGCGTCCCGATTCAATACATCGTCCTCCAGCTGACTTGTCTCCATGGGTCTATTGCTGCCTCGGGCACCTTATGGCAGTTCTGCTGTGACTCAAAGATTTTCGAATCTGACGAAAAACTGATAGTGAATTGTAACATTCAGGGCCACCTAATGACGATGGATCACTCAAATTGCGTCCCGATTCAATACATCGTCCTCCAGCCGACTTGTCTCCATGGGTCTATTGCAGCCTCGGCCACCTTATGGCCGTTCGGCTGTGAGTCAAAGATTTTCGAATCGGACGAAAAACTGATAGTGAATTGTAACTTTCAGGGCCACCTAATGACGATGGATCACTCAAATTGCGTCCCGATTCAATACATCGTCCTCCAGCCGACTTGTCTCCATGGGTCTATTGCTGCCTCGGGCACATTATGGGCGTTCTGCCGTGAGTCATAGATTTTCGAATCGGACGAATAACTGATAGTGAATTGTAACGTTCAGGGCCTCCGAATGACGATGGAACACTCAAATTGCGTCCCGATTCAATACCTCGTGCTCCAGCAGACTAGTCTCCATGGGTCTATTGATGCCTCGGGCACATTATGGCCGTTCTGCTGTGAGTCAAAGATTTCCGAATCGGACGAAAAATTGATAGTGAATTGTTACGTTCAGGGCCACCTAATGACGATGGATCACTCAAATTGCGTCCCGATTCAATACATCGTCCTCCAGCCGACTTGTCTCCATGGGTCTATTGCTGCATCGGGCACCTTATGGCCGTTCTGCTGTGAGTCAAAGATTTTCGAATCGGACGAAAAACTGATAGAGGATTGTAACTTTCAGGGCCACCTAATGACGATGGATCACTCAAATTGCGTCCCGATTCAGTACATCGTCCTCCAGCCGACTTGTCTCCAAGGGTCTATTGCTGCCTCGGGCACCTTATGGCCGTTCTACTGTGACTCAAAGATTATCGAATCGAACGAAGAACTGATAGTGAATTGTAACGTTCAGGGCCACCTAATGACGATGATTCACTCAAATTGCGTCCCGATTCAATACATCGTCCTCCAGCCGACTTGTCTCCATGGGTCTATTGCTGCCTCGGGCACCTTATGGCCGTTCTGCTGTGAGTCAAAGATTTTCGAATCGGACGAAAAACAGATAGTGAATTGTAACATTCATGGCCACCTAATGACGATGGATCACTCAAATTGCGTCCCGATTCAATACATCGTCCTCCAGCCGACTTGTCTCCATGGGTCTATTGCTGCATCGGGCACCTTATGGCCGTTCTGCTGTGAGTCAAAGATTTTCGAATCGGACGAAAAACTGATAGAGGATTGTAACTTTCAGGGCCACCTAATGACGATGGATCACTCAAATTGCGTCCCGATTCAATACATCGTCCTCCAGCCGACTTGTCTCCAAGGGTCTATTGCTGCCTCGGGCACCTTATGGCCGTTCTGCTGTGAGTCAAAGATTTTCGAATCGGACGAAAAACAGATAGTGAATTGTAACATTCATGGCCACCTAATGACGATGGATCACTCAAATTGCGTCCCGATTCAATACATCGTCCTCCAGCCGACTTGTCTCCATGGGTCTATTGCTGCATCGGGCACCTTATGGCCGTTCTGCTGTGAGTCAAAGATTTTCGAATCGGACGAAAAACTGATAGAGGATTGTAACTTTCAGGGCCACCTAATGACGATGGATCACTCAAATTGCGTCCCGATTCAATACATCGTCCTCCAGCCGACTTGTCTCCATGGGTCTATTGCTGCCTCGGGCACCTTATGGCCGTTCTACTGTGACTCAAAGATTATCGAATCGAACGAAGAACTGATAGTGAATTGTAACGTTCAGGGCCACCTAATGACGATGATTCACTCAAATTGCGTCCCGATTCAATACATCGTCCTCCAGCTGACTTGTCTCCATGGGTCTATTGCTGCCTCGGGCACCTTATGGCTGTTCTGCTGTGACTCAAAGATTTTCGAATCTGACGAAAAACTGATAATGAATTGTAACATTCAGGGCCACCTAATGACGATGGATCACTCAAATTGCGTCCCGATTCAATACATCGTCCTCCAGCCGACTTGTCTCCATGGGTCTATTGCTGCCTCGGCCACCTTATGGCCGTTCGGCTGTGAGTCAAAGATTTTCGAATCGGACGAAAAACTGATAGTGAATTGTAACGTTCAGGGCCACCTAATGACGATGGATCACTCAAATTGCGTCCCGATTCAATACATCGTCCTCCAGCAGGCTTGTCTCCATGGGTCTATTACTGCCTCGGGCACCTTTTGGCCGTTCTGCTGTGAGTCAAAGATTTTCGAATCGGACGAAAAACTGATAGTGAATTGTAACCTTCAAGGCCACCTAATGAGGATGGACCACACAAATTGCGGTTCGATTCAATACATCGTCCTCCAGCCGACTTGACTCCATGGGTCCATTGCTGCCTCGGGCACCTTATGGCCGTTCTGCTGTGAGTCTAGATTATCCAATGGGACGAAAAACTGATAGTGAATTGTAACGTTCAGGGCCACCTAATGACGATGGATCACTCAAATTGCGTTCCGATTCAATACATCGTCCTTCAGCCGACTTGTCTCCATGTGTCTATTGCTGCCTCGTTCACCTTATTGCCGTTCTGCTGTGAGTCAAAAATTTTCGAATCGGTCGAAAAACTGATAGTGAATTGTAACTTTCAGGGCCACCTAATGACGATGGATCACTCAAATTGCGTCCCGATTCAATACTTCGTCCTCCAGCCGACTTGTCTCCATGGGTCTATTGCTGCCTCGGGCACCTTATGGGCGTTCTGCCGTGAGTAATAGATTTTCGAATCGGACGAATAACTGATAGTGAATTGTAACGTTCAGGGCCTCCTAATGACGATGGAACACTCAAATTGCGTCCCGATTCAATACCTCGTGCTCCAGCAGACTAGTCTCCATGGGTCTATTGATGCCTCGGGCACATTATGGCCGTTCTGCTGTGAGTCAAAGATTTCCGAATCGGACGAAAAATTGATAGTGAATTGTTACGTTCAGGGCCACCTAATGACGATGCATCACTCAAATTGCGTCCCGATTCAATACATCGTCCTCCAGCCGACTTGTCTCCATGGGTCTATTGCTCCCTCGGGCACCTTATGGTCATTCTCCCGTGAGTCTAGATTATCGAATGGGACGAAAAACTGGTAGTTAGTTCTAACATTCAGGGCCTCCTAATGACGATGGAACACTCAAATTGCGTCCCGATTCAATACATCGTCCTGCAGCCGACTTGACTCCATGGGTCTATTGCTGCCTAGGGCACATTTTGGCCGTTCTGCTGTGAGTCTAGATCATCGAATGCGACGAAAAACTGATAGTGATTTGTAACATTCAGGGCCACCTAATGACGATGGATCACTCAAATTGCGTCCCGATTCAATACATCGTCCTCCAGCAGACTTGTCTCCATGGGTCTATTGCTGCCTCGGGCACCTTATGGCCGTTCTGCTGTGAGTCAAAGATTTTCGAATCGGACGAAAAACAGATAGTGAATTGTAACATTCATGGCCACCTAATGACGATGGATCGCTCAAATTGCGTCCCGATTCAATACATCGTCCTCCAGCCGACTTGTCTCCATGGGTCTATTGCTGCATCGGGCACCTTATGGCCGTTCTGCTGTGAGTCAAAGATTTTCGAATCGGACGAAAAACTGATAGAGGATTGTAACTTTCAGGGCCACCTAATGACGATGGATCACTCAAATTGCGTCCCGATTCAATACATCGTCCTCCAGCCGACTTGTCTCCAAGGGTCTATTGCTGCCTCGGGCACCTTATGGCCGTTCTGCTGTGAGTCAAAGATTTTCGAATCGGTCGAAAAACAGATTGTGAATTGTAACATTCATGGCCACCTAATGACGATGGATCACTCAAATTGCGTCCCGATTCAATACATCGTCCTCCAGCCGACTTGTCTCCATGGGTCTATTTCTGCATCGGGCACCTTATGGCCGTTCTGCTGTCAGTCAAAGATTTTCGAATCGGACGAAAAACAGATAGTGAATTGTAACATTCATGGCCACCTAATGACGATGGAACACTCAAAATGCGTCCCGATTCAATACATCGTCCTGCAGCCGACTTGACTCCATGGGTCTATTGCTGCCTAGGGCACGTTTTGGCCGTTCTGCTGTGAGTCTAGATCATCGAATGCGACGAAAAACTGATAGTGATTTGTAACATTCAGGGCCACCTAATGACGATGGATCACTCAAATTGCGTCCCGATTCAATACATCGTCCTCCAGCAGACTTGTCTCCATGGGTCTATTGCTGCCTCGGGCACCTTATGGCCGTTCTGCTGTGAGTCAAAGATTTTCGAATCGGACGAAAAACAAATAGTGAATTGTAACATTCATGGCCACCTAATGACGATGGATCGCTCAAATTGCGTCCCGATTCAATACATCGTCCTCCAGCCGACTTGTCTCCATGGGTCTATTGCTGCATCGGGCACCTTGTGGCCGTTCTGCTGTGAGTCAAAGATTTTCGAATCGGACGAAAAACTGATAGAGGATTGTAACTTTCAGGGCCACCTAATGACGATGGATCACTCAAATTGCGTCCCGATTCAATACATCGTCCTCCAGCCGACTTGTCTCCATGGGTCTATTGCTGCATCGGGCACCTTATGGCCGTTCTGCTGTCAGTCAAAGATTTTCGAATCGGACGAAAAACAGATAGTGAATTGTAACATTCATGGCCACCTAATGACGATGGAACACTCAAATTGCGTCCCGATTCAATACATCGTCCTGCAGCCGACTTGACTCCATGGGTCTATTGCTGCCTAGGGCACATTTTGGCCGTTCTGCTGTGAGTCTAGATCATCGAATGCGACGAAAAACTGATAGTGATTTGTAACATTCAGGGCCACCTAATGACGATGGATCACTCAAATTGCGTCCCGATTCAATACATCGTCCTCCAGCCGACTTGTCTCCATGGGTCTATTGCTGCCTCGGGCACCTTATGGCCGTTCTACTGTGACTCAAAGATTATCGAATCGAACGAAGAACTGATAGTGAATTGTAACGTTCAGGGCCACCTAATGACGATGATTCACTCAAATTGCGTCCCGATTCAATACATCGTCCTCCAGCTGACTTGTCTCCATGGGTCTATTGCTGCCTCGGGCACCTTATGGCCGTTCTGCTGTGAGTCAAAGATTTTCGAACCGGACGAAAAACTGATAGTGAATTGTAACCTTCAAGGCCACCTAATGAGGATGGACCACACAAATTGCGTCTCGATTCAATACATCGTCCTCCAGCCGACTTGACTCCATGGGTCCATTGCTGCCTCGGGCACCTTATGGCCGTTCTGCTGTGAGTCTAGATTATCCAATGGGACGAAAAACTGATAGTGAATTGTAACGTTCAGGGCCACCTAATGACGATGGATCACTCAAATTGCGTTCCGATTCAATACATCGTCCTTCAGCCGACTTGTCTCCATGTGTCTATTGCTGCCTCGTTCACCTTATTGCCGTTCTGCTGTGAGTCAAAGATTTTCGAATCGGTCGAAAAACTGATAGTGAATTGTAACTTTCAGGGCCACCTAATGACGATGGATCACTCAAATTGCGTCCCGATTCAATACATCGTCCTCCAGCCGACTTGTCTCCATGGGTCTATTGCTGCCTCGGGCACCTTATGGGCGTTCTGCCGTGAGTCAGATTTTCGAATCGGACGAATAACTGATAGTGAATTGTAACGTTCAGGGCCTCCTAATGACGATGGAACACTCAAATTGCGTCCCGATTCAATACATCGTCCTGCAGCCGACTTGACTCCATTGGTCTATTGCTGCCTAGGGCACATTTTGGCCGTTCTGCTGTGAGTCTAGATCATCGAATGCGACGAAAAACTGATAGTGATTTGTAACATTCAGGGCCACCTAATGACGATGGATCACTCAAATTGCGTCCCGATTCAATACATCGTCCTCCAGCAGACTTGTCTCCATGGGTCTATTGCTGCCTCGGGCACCTTATGGCCGTTCTGCTGTGAGTCAAAGATTTTCGAATCGGACGAAAAACTGATAGAGGATTGTGACTTTCAGGGCCACCTAATGACGATGGATCACTCAAATTGCGTCCCGATTCAATACATCGTCCTCCAGCCGACTTGTCTCCAAGGGTCTATTGCTGCCTCGGGCACCTTATGGCCGTTCTACTGTGACTCAAAGATTATCGAATCGAACGAAGAACTGATAGTGAATTGTAACGTTCAGGGCCACCTAATGACGATGATTCACTCAAATTGCGTCCCGATTCAATACATCGTCCTCCAGCCGACTTGTCTCCATGGGTCTATTGCTGCCTCGGGCACCTCATGGCCGTTCTGCTGTGAGTCTAGATTATCGAATGCGACGAAAAACTGATAGTGAATTGTAACGTTCAGGGCCACCTAATGACGATGGATCACTCAAATTGCGTCCCGATTCAATACATCGTCCTCCAGCCGACTTGTCTCCATGTCTCCATGTCTCTATTGCTGCCTCGGGCACCTTATGGCCGTTCGGCTGTGAGTCAAAGATTTTCGAATTGACGAAAAACTGATAGTGAATTGTAACGTTCAGGGCCACCTAATGACGATGGATCACTCAAATTGCGTTCCGATTCAATACATCGTCCTTCAGCCGACTTGTCTCCATGTGTCTATTGCTGCCTCGTTCACCTTATTGCCGTTCTGCTGTGAGTCAAAGATTTTCGTATCGGTCGAAAAACTGATAGTGAATTGTAACTTTCAGGGCCACCTAATGACGATGGATCACTCAAATTGCGTCCCGATTCAATACATCGTCCTCCAGCCGACTTGTCTCCATGGGTCTATTGCTGCCTCGGGCACCTTATGGGCGTTCTGCCGTGAGTCAGATTTTCGAATCGGACGAATAACTGATAGTGAATTGTAACGTTCAGGGCCTCCTAATGACGATGGAACACTCAAATTGCGTCCCGATTCAATACCTCGTGCTCCAGCAGACTAGTCTCCATGGGTCTATTGATGCCTCGGGCACATTATGGCCGTTCTGCTGTGAGTCAAAGATTTCCGAATCGGACGAAAAATTGATAGTGAATTGTTACGTTCAGGGCCACCTAATGACGATGGATCACTCAAATTGCGTCCCGATTCAATACATCGTCCTCCAGCCGACTTGTCTCCATGGGTCTATTGCTCCCTCGGGCACCTTATGGTCGTTCTCCCGTGAGTCTAGATTATCGAATGGGACGAAAAACTGGTAGTTAGTTCTAACATTCAGGGCCTCGTAATGACGATGGAACACTCAAATTACGTCCCGATTCAATACATCGTCCTGCAGCCGACTTGACTCCATTGGTCTATTGCTGCCTAGGGCACATTTTGGCCGTTCTGCTGTGAGTCTAGATCATCGAATGCGACGAAAAACTGATAGTGATTTGTAACATTCAGGGCCACCTAATGACGATGGATCACTCAAATTGCGTCCCGATTCAATACATCGTCCTCCAGCAGACTTGTCTCCATGGGTCTATTGCTGCCTCGGGCACCTTATGGCCGTTCTGCTGTGAGTCAAAGATTTTCGAATCGGACGAAAAACTGATAGAGGATTGTAACTTTCAGGGCCACCTAATGACGATGGATCACTCAAATTGCGTCCCGATTCAATACATCGTCCTCCAGCCGACTTGTCTCCAAGGGTCTATTGCTGCCTCGGGCACCTTATGGCCGTTCTACTGTGACTCAAAGATTATCGAATCGAACGAAGAACTGATAGTGAATTGTAACGTTCAGGGCCACCTAATGACGATGATTCACTCAAATTGCGTCCCGATTCAATACATCGTCCTCCAGCCGACTTGTCTCCATGGGTCTATTGCTGCCTCGGGCACCTCATGGCCGTTCTGCTGTGAGTCTAGATTATCGAATGCGACGAAAAACTGATAGTGAATTGTAACGTTCAGGGCCACCTAATGACGATGGATCACTCAAATTGCGTCCCGATTCAATACATCGTCCTCCAGCCGACTTGTCTCCATGTCTCCATGTCTCTATTGCTGCCTCGGGCACCTTATGGCCGTTCGGCTGTGAGTCAAAGATTTTCGAATTGACGAAAAACTGATAGTGAATTGTAACGTTCAGGGCCACCTAATGACGATGGATCACTCAAATTGCGTTCCGATTCAATACATCGTCCTTCAGCCGACTTGTCTCCATGTGTCTATTGCTGCCTCGTTCACCTTATTGCCGTTCTGCTGTGAGTCAAAGATTTTCGAATCGGTCGAAAAACTGATAGTGAATTGTAACTTTCAGGGCCACCTAATGACGATGGATCACTCAAATTGCGTCCCGATTCAATACATCGTCCTCCAGCCGACTTGTCTCCATGGGTCTATTGCTGCCTCGGGCACCTTATGGGCGTTCTGCCGTGAGTCAGATTTTCGAATCGGACGAATAACTGATAGTGAATTGTAACGTTCAGGGCCTCCTAATGACGATGGAACACTCAAATTGCGTCCCGATTCAATACCTCGTGCTCCAGCAGACTAGTCTCCATGGGTCTATTGATGCCTCGGGCACATTATGGCCGTTCTGCTGTGAGTCAAAGATTTCCGAATCGGACGAAAAATTGATAGTGAATTGTTACGTTCAGGGCCACCTAATGACGATGGATCACTCAAATTGCGTCCCGATTCAATACATCGTCCTCCAGCCGACTTGTCTCCATGGGTCTATTGCTCCCTCGGGCACCTTATGGTCGTTCTCCCGTGAGTCTAGATTATCGAATGGGACGAAAAACTGGTAGTTAGTTCTAACATTCAGGGCCTCGTAATGACGATGGAACACTCAAATTACGTCCCGATTCAATACATCGTCCTGCAGCCGACTTGACTCCATGGGTCTATTGCTGCCTAGGGCACATTTTGGCCGTTCTGCTGTGAGTCTAGATCATCGAATGCGACGAAAAACTGATAGTGATTTGTAACATTCAGGGCCACCTAATGACGATGGATCACTCAAATTGCGTCCCGATTCAATACATCGTCCTCCAGCAGACTTGTCTCCATGGGTCTATTGCTGCCTCGGGCACCTTATGGCCGTTCTGCTGTGAGTCAAAGATTTTCGAATCGGACGAAAAACAAATAGTGAATTTTAACATTCATGGCCACCTAATGACGATGGATCGCTCAAATTGCGTCCCGATTCAATACATCGTCCTCCAGCCGACTTGTCTCCATGGGTCTATTGCTGCATCGGGCACCTTGTGGCCGTTCTGCTGTGAGTCAAAGATTTTCGAATCGGACGAAAAACTGATAGAGGATTGTAACTTTCAGGGCCACCTAATGACGACGGATCACTCAAATTGCGTCCCGATTCAATACATCGTCCTCCAGCCGACTTGTCTCCAAGGGTCTATTGCTGCCTCGGGCACCTTATGGCCGTTCTGCTGTGAGTCAAAGATTTTCGAATCGGACGAAAAACAGATTGTGAATTGTAACATTCATGGCCACCTAATGACGATGGATCACTCAAATTGCGTCCCGATTCAATACATCGTCCTCCAGCCGACTTGTCTCCATGGGTCTATTGCTGCATCGGGCACCTTATGGCCGTTCTGCTGTCAGTCAAAGATTTTCGAATCGGACGAAAAACAGATAGTGAATTGTAACATTCATGGCCACCTAATGACGATGGAACACTCAAATTGCGTCCCGATTCAATACATCGTCCTGCAGCCGACTTGACTCCATGGGTCTATTGCTGCCTAGGGCACATTTTGGCCGTTCTGCTGTGAGTCTAGATCATCGAATGCGACGAAAAACTGATAGTGATTTGTAACATTCAGGGCCACCTAATGACGATGGATCACTCAAATTGCGTCCCGATTCAATACATCGTCCTCCACCCGACTTGTCTCCATGGGTCTATTGCTGCCTCGGGCACCTTATGGCCGTTCTACTGTGACTCAAAGATTATCGAATCGAACGAAGAACTGATAGTGAATTGTAACGTTCAGGGCCACCTAATGACGATGATTCACTCAAATTGCGTCCCGATTCAATACATCGTCCTCCAGCTGACTTGTCTCCATGGGTCTATTGCTGCCCTTGGCACCTTATGGCCGTTCTGCTGTGACTCAAAGATTTTCGAATCTGACGAAAAACTGATAGTGAATTGTAACATTCAGGGCCACCTAATGACGATGGATCACCCAAATTGCGTCCCGATTCAATACATCGTCCTCCAGCCGACTTGTCTCCATGGGTCTATTGCAGCCTCGGCCACCTTATGGCCGTTCGGCTGTGAGTCAAAGATTTTCGAATCGGACGAAAAACTGATAGTGAATTGTAACGTTGAGGGCCACCTAATGACGATGGATCACTCAAATTGCGTCCCGATTCAATATATCGTCCTCCAGCAGGCTTGTCTCCATGGGTCTATTGCTGCCTCGGGCACCATATGGCCGTTCTGCTGTGAGTCAAAGATTTTCGAATCGGACGAAAAACTGATAGTGAATTGTAACCTTCAAGGCCACCTAATGAGGATGGACCACACAAATTGCGTCTCGATTCAATACATCGTCCTCCAGCCGACTTGACTCCATGGGTCCATTGCTGCCTCGGGCACCTTATGGCCGTTCTGCTGTGAGTCTAGATTATCCAATGGGACGAAAAACTGATAGTGAATTGTAACGTTCAGGGCCACCTAATGACGATGGATCACTCAAATTGCGTTCCGATTCAATACATCGTCCTTCAGCCGACTTGTCTCCATGTGTCTATTGCTGCCTCGTTCACCTTATTGCCGTTCTGCTGTGAGTCAAAGATTTTCGAATCGGTCGAAAAACTGATAGTGAATTGTAACTTTCAGGGCCACCTAATGACGATGGATCACTCAAATTGCGTCCCGATTCAATACATCGTCCTCCAGCCGACTTGTCTCCATGGGTCTATTGCTGCCTCGGGCACCTTATGGGCGTTCTGCCGTGAGTCAGATTTTCGAATCGGACGAATAACTGATAGTGAATTGTAACGTTCAGGGCCTCCTAATGACGATGGAACACTCAAATTGCGTCCCGATTCAATACCTCGTGCTCCAGCAGACTAGTCTCCATGGGTCTATTGATGCCTCGGGCACATTATGGCCGTTCTGCTGTGAGTCAAAGATTTCCGAATCGGACGAAAAATTGATAGTGAATTGTTACGTTCAGGGCCACCTAATGACGATGGATCACTCAAATTGCGTCCCGATTCAATACATCGTCCTGCAGCCGACTTGTCTCCATGGGTCTATTGCTCCCTCGGGCACCTTATGGTCGTTCTCCCGTGAGTCTAGATTATCGAATGGGACGAAAAACTGGTAGTTAGTTCTAACATTCAGGGCCTCGTAATGACGATGGAACACTCAAATTACGTCCCGATTCAATACATCGTCCTGCAGCCGACTTGACTCCATGGGTCTATTGCTGCCTAGGGCACATTTTGGCCGTTCTGCTGTGAGTCTAGATCATCGAATGCGACGAAAAACTGATAGTGATTTGTAACATTCAGGGCCACCTAATGACGATGGATCACTCAAATTGCGTCCCGATTCAATACATCGTCCTCCAGCAGACTTGTCTCCATGGGTCTATTGCTGCCTCGGGCACCTTATGGCCGTTCTGCTGTGAGTCAAAGATTTTCGAATCGGACGAAAAACAGATAGTGAATTGTAACATTCATGGCCACCTAATGACGATGGATCACTCAAATTGCGTCCCGATTCAATACATCGTCCTCCAGCCGACTTGTCTCCATGGGTCTATTGCTGCATCGGGCACCTTATGGCCGTTCTGCTGTGAGTCAAAGATTTTCGAATCGGACGAAAAACTGATAGAGGATTGTAACTTTCAGGGCCACCTAATGACGATGGATCACTCAAATTGCGTCCCGATTCAATGCATCGTCCTCCAGCCGACTTGTCTCCAAGGGTCTATTGCTGCCTCGGGCACCTTATGGCCGTTCTACTGTGACTCAAAGATTATCGAATCGAACGAAGAACTGATAGTGAATTGTAACGTTCAGGGCCACCTAATGACGATGATTCACTCAAATTGCGTCCCGATTCAATACATCGTCCTCCAGCCGACTTGTCTCCATGGGTCTATTGCTGCCTCGGGCACCTCATGGCCGTTCTGCTGTGAGTCTAGATTATCGAATGCGACGAAAAACTGATAGTGAATTGTAACGTTCAGGGCCACCTAATGACGATGGATCACTCAAATTGCGTCCCGATTCAATACATCGTCCTCCAGCCGACTTGTCTCCATGGGTCTATTGCTGCCTCGGGCACCTTATGGCCGTTCGGCTGTGAGTCAAAGATTTTCGAATTGACGAAAAACTGATAGTGAATTGTAACGTTCAGGGCCACCTAATGACGATGGATCACTCAAATTGCGTCCCGATTCAATACATCGTCCTCCAGCAGGGTTGTCTCCATGGGTCTATTGCTGCCTCGGGCACGTTATGGCCGTTCTGCTGTGAGTCAAAGATTTTCGAATCGGACGAAAAACTGATAGTGAATTGTAACCTTCAAGGCCACCTAATGAGGATGGACCACACAAATTGCGTCCCGATTCAATACATCGTCCTCCAGCCGACTTGTCTCCATGGGTCTATTGCTCCCTCGGGCACCTTATGGTCGTTCTCCCGTGAGTCTAGATTATCGAATGGGACGAAAAACTGGTAGTTAGTTCTAACATTCAGGGCCTCCTAATGACGATGGAACACTCAAATTGCGTCCCGATTCAATACATCGTCATCCTGCAGACTTGTCTCCATGGGTATATTGCTGCCTCGGGCACCTTACGGCCGTTCTGTTGTGAGTCAAAGATTTTCGAATCGGACGAAGATCTGATAGTGAATTGTAACGTTCAGGGCCACCTAATGACGATGGATCACTCAAATTGCGTCCCGATTCAATACATCGTCCTCCAGCAGACTTGTCTCCATGAGTCTATTGCTGCCTCGGGCACCTTATGGGCGTTCTGCTGTGAGTCAAAGATTTTCGAATCGGACGAAAAACTGATAGTGAATTGTAACGTTCAGGGCCTCCTAATGACGATGGAACACTCAAATTGCGTCCCGATTCAATACCTCGTGCTCCAGCAGACTAGTCTCCATGGGTCTATTGCTGCCTCGGGCACCTTATGGCCGTTCTGCTGTGAGTCAAAGATTTCCGAATCGGACGAAAAACTGATAGTGAATTGTTACGTTCAGGGCCACCTAATGACGATGGATCACTCAAATTGCGTCCCGATTCAATACATCGTCCTCCAGCCGACTTGTCTCCATGGGTCTATTGCTCCCTCGTGCACCTTATGGTCGTTCTCCCGTGAGTCTAGATTATCGAATGGGACGAAAAACTGGTAGTTAGTTCTAACATTCAGGGCCTCCTAATGACGATGGAACACTCAAATTGCGTCCCGATTCAATACATCGTCATCCTGCAGACTTGTCTCCATGGGTATATTGCTGCCTCGGGCACCTTACGGCCGTTCTGTTGTGAGTCAAAGATTTTCGAATCGGACGAAGATCTGATAGTGAATTGTAACGTTCAGGGCCACCTAATGACGATGGATCACTCAAATTGCGTCCCGATTCAATACATCGTCCTCCAGCAGACTTGTCTCCATGAGTCTATTGCTGCCTCGGGCACCTTATGGGCGTTCTGCTGTGAGTCAAAGATTTTCGAATCGGACGAAAAACTGATAGTGAATTGTAACGTTCAGGGCCTCCTAATGACGATGGAACACTCAAATTGCGTCCCGATTCAATACCTCGTGCTCCAGCAGACTAGTCTCCATGGGTCTATTGCTGCCTCGTGCACATTATGGCCGTTCTGCTGTGAGTCAAAGATTTTCGAATCGGACGAAGAACTGATAGTGAATTGTAACGTTCAGGGCCACCTAATGACGATGATTCACTCAAATTGCGTCCCGATTCAATACATCGTCCTCCAGCCGACTTGTCTCCATGGGTCTATTGCTGCCTCGGGCATCTCATGGCCGTTCTGCTGTGAGTCTAGATTATCGAATGCGACGAAAAACTGATAGTGAATTGTAACTCTCAGGGCCACCTAATGACGATGGATCACTCAAATTGCGTTCCGATTCAATACATCGTCCTTCAGCCGACTTGTCTCCATGTGTCTATTGCTGCCTCGTTCACCTTATGGCCGTTCTGCTGTGAGTCAAAGATTTTCGAATCGGACGAAAAACTGATAGTGAATTGTAACTTTCAGGGCCTCCTAATGACGATGGAACACTCAAATTGCGTCCCGATTCAATACCTCGTGCTCCAGCAGACTAGTCTCCATGGGTCTATTGCTGCCTCGGGCACATTATGGCCGTTCTGCTGTGAGTCAAAGATTTCCGAATCGGACGAAAAACTGATAGTGAATTGTTACGTTCAGGGCCACCTAATGACGATGGATCACACAAATTGCGTCCCGATTCAATACATCGTCCTCCAGCCGACTTGTCTCCATGGGTCTATTGCTCCCTCGGGCACCTTATGGTCGTTCTCCCGTGAGTCTAGATTATCGAATGGGACGAAAAACTGGTAGTTAGTTCTAACATTCAGGGCCTCCTAATGACGATGGAACACTCAAATTGCGTCCCGATTCAATACATCGTCATTCTGCAGACTTGTCTCCATGGGTATATTGCTGCCTCGGGCACCTTACGGCCGTTCTGTTGTGAGTCAAAGATTTTCGAATCGGACGAAGATCTGATAGTGAATTGTAACGTAAAGGGCCACCTAATGACGATGGATCACTCAAATTGCGTCCCGATTCAATACATCGTCCTCCAGCAGACTTGTCTCCATGAGTCTATTGCTGCCTCGGGCACCTTATGGGTGTTCTGCTGTGAGTCAAAGATTTTCGAATCGGACGAAAAACTGATAGTGAATTGTAACGTTCAGGGCCTCCTAATGACGATGGAACACTCAAATTGCGTCCCGATTCAATACCTCGTGCTCCAGCAGACTAGTCTCCATGGGTCTATTGCTGCCTCGGGCACATTATGGCCGTTCTGCTGTGAGTCAAAGATTTTCGAATCGGACGAAGAACTGATAGTGAATTGTAACGTTCAGGGCCACCTAATGACGATGATTCACTCAAATTGCGTCCCGATTCAATACATCGTCCTCCAGCCGACTTGTCTCCATGGGTCTATTGCTGCCTCGGGCACCTCATGGCCGTTCTGCTGTGAGTCTAGATTATCGAATGCGACGAAAAACTGATAGTGAATTGTAACGTTCAGGGCCACCTAATGACGATGGATCACTCAAATTGCGTCCCGATTCAATACATCGTCCTCCAGCCGACTTGTCTCCATGGGTCTATTGCTGCCTCGGGCACCTTATGGCCGTTCGGCTGTGAGTCGAAGATTTTGGAATTGACGAAAAACTGATAGTGAATTGTAACGTTCAGGGCCACCTAATGACGATGGATCACTCAAATTGCGTCCTCCAGCAGACTTGTCTCCATGGGTCTATTCTGCCTCGGGCACCTTATGGCCGTTCTGCTGTGAGTCAAAGATTTTCGAATCGGACGAAAAACTGATAGTGAATTGTAACATTCAGGGCCACCTAATGTCGATGGATCACTCAAATTGCGTCCCGATTCAAAACATCGTCCTCCAGCCGACTTGTCTCCATGGGTCTATTGCTGCCTCGGGCACCTTATGGCCGTTCTGCTGTGAGTCTAGATTATCGAATGCGACGAAAAACTGATAGTGAATTGTAACGTTCAGGGCCACCTAATGACGATGGATCACTCAAATTGCGTCCTCCAGCAGACTTGTCTCCATGGGTCTATTGCTGCCTCGGGCACCTTATGGCTGTTCTGCTGTAAGTCAAAGATTTTCGAATCGGACGAAAAACTGATAGTGAATTGTAACGTTCAGGGCCACCTAATGACGATGGATCACTCAAATTGCGTGCCGATTCAATACATCGTCCTCCAGCAGACTTGTCTCCATGGGTCTATTGCTGCCTCGGGCACCTTATGGCCGTTCTGCTGTGGGTCATAGATTTTCGAAACGGACGAAGATCTGATAGTGAATTGTAACGTTCAGGGCCACCTAATGACGATGGATCACTCAAATTGCGTCCCGATTCAATACATCGTCCTCCAGCAGACTTGTCTCCATGGGTCTATTGCTGCCTCAGGCACCTTATGGCCGTTCTGCTGTGAGTCAAAGATTTTCGAATCGGACGAAAAACAGATAGTGAATTGTAACATTCATGGCACCTAATGACGATGGATCACTCAAATTGCGTCCCGATTCAATACATCGTCCTCCAGCCGACTTGTCTCCATGGGTCTATTGCTGCCTCGGGCACCTTATGGCCGTTCTGCTGTGAGTCTAGATTATCGAATGCGACGAAAAACGGATAGTGAATTGTAACTTTCAGGGCCACCCAATGACGGTGGATCGCTCAAATTGCGTCCGGATTCAATACATCGTCCTCCAGGCGACTTGTCTCCATGGGTCTATTGCTGCCTCGGGCACCTTATGGCCGTTCTGCTGTGGGTCAAAGATTTTCGAAACGGACGAAGATCTGATAGTGAATTGTAACGTTCAGGGCCACCTAATGACGATGGATTACTCAAATTGCGTCCCGATTCAATACATCGTCCTCCAGCAGACTTGTCTCCATGGGTCTATTGCTGCCTCGGGCACCTTATGGCCGTTCTGCTGTGAGTCAAAGATTTTCGAATCGGACGAAAAACTGATAGTGAATTGTAACTTTCAGGGCCACCTAATGACGATGGATCACTCAAATTGCGTCCCGATTCAATACATCGTCCTCCAGCCGACTTGTCTCCATGGGTCTATTGCTGCCTCGGGCACCTTATGGCCGTTCTGCTGTGGGTCAAAGATTTTCGAATCGGACGAAGATCTGATAGTGAATTGTAACGTTCAGGGCCACCTAATGACGATGCATCACTCAAATTGCGTCCCGATTCAATACATCGTCCTCCAGCAGACTTGTCTCCATGAGTCTATTGCTGCCTCGGGCACCTTATGGGCGTTCTGCTGTGAGTCAAAGATTTTCGAATCGGACGAAAAACTGATAGTGAATTGTAACGTTCAGGGCCTCCTAATGACGATGGATCACTCAAATTGCGTCCCGATTCAATACATCGTCCTCCAGCCGACTTGTCTCCATGGGTCTATTGCTGCCTCGGGCACCTTATGGTCGTTCTCCCGTGAGTCTAGATTATCGAATGGGACGAAAAACTGATAGTTAATTCTAACATTCAGGGCCTCCTAATCACGATGGAACACTCAAATTGCGTCGCGATTCAATACATCGTCATCCTGCAGACTTGTCTCCATGGGTCTATTGCTGCCTCGGGCACCTTATGGCCGTTCTGCTGTGAGTCAAAGATTTTCGAATCGGACGAAAAACTGATAGTGAATTGAAACATTCAGGGACACCTAATGACGATGGATCACTCAAATTGCGTCCCGATTCAACACATCGTCCTCCAGCCTACTTGACTCCATGGGTCTATTGCTGAGTCGGGCACCATATGGCCGTACTGCTGTGAGTCTAGATTATCGAATGGGACGAAAAACTGGTAGTTAGTTCTAACATTCAGGGCCTCCTAATGACGATGGAACACTCAAATTGCGTCCCGATTCAATACATCGTCCTCCAGCAGACTTGTCTCCATGGGTCTATTGCTGCCTCGGGCACCTTATGGCCGTTCTCCTGTGAGTCAAAGATTTTCGAATCGGACGAAAGACAGATAGTGAATTGTAACATTCATGGCACCTAATGACGATGGATCACTCAAATTGCGTCCCGATTCAATACATCGTCCTCCAGCCGACTTGTCTCCATGGGCATATTGCTGCCTCGGGCACCTTATGGCCGTTCTGCTGTGAGTCTAGATTATCGAATGCGACGAAAAACGGATAGTGAATTGTAACTTTCAGGGCCACCCAATGACGGTGGATCACTCAAATTGCGTCCGGATTCAATACATCGTCCTCCAGGCGACTTGTCTCCATGTCTCTATTGCTGCCTCGGGCACCTTATGGCCGTTCTGCTGTGGGTCAAAGATATTCGAAACGGACGAAGATCTGATAGTGAATTGTAACGTTCAGGGCCACCTAATGACGATGGATCACTCAAATTGCGTCCCGATTCAATACATCGTCCTCCAGCAGACTTGTCTCCATGGGTCTATTGCTGCCTCGGGCACCTTATGGCCGTTCTGCTGTGAGTCAAAGATTTTCGAATCGGACGAAAAACTGATAGTGAATTGTAACTTTCAGGGCCACCTAATGACGATGGATCACTCAAATTTCGTCCCGATTCAATACATCGTCCTCCAGCCGACTTGTCTCCATGGGTCTATTGCTGCCTCGGGCACCTTATGGCCGTTCTGCTGTGGGTCAAAGATTTTCGAATCGGACGAAGATCTGATAGTGAATTGTAACGTTCAGGGCCACCTAATGACGATGCATCACTCAAATTGCGTCCCGATTCAATACATCGTCCTCCAGCAGACTTGTCTCCATGAGTCTATTGCTGCCTCGGGCACCTTATGGGCGTTCTGCTGTGAGTCAAAGATTTTCGAATCGGACGAAAAACTGATAGTGAATTGTAACGTTCAGGGCCTCCTAATGACGATGGAACACTCAAATTGCGTCCCGATTCAATACCTCGTGCTCCAGCAGACTAGTCTCCATGGGTCTATTGCTGCCTCGGGCACATTATGGCCGTTCTGCTGTGAGTCAAAGATTTTCGAATCGGACGAAAAACTGATAGTGAATTGTAACGTTCAGGGCCACCTAATGACGATGGATCACTCAAATTGCGTCCCGATTCAATACATCGTCCTCCAGCCGACTTGTCTCCATGGGTCTATTGCTGCCTCGGGCACCTTATGGTCGTTCTCCCGTGAGTCTAGATTATCGAATGGGACGAAAAACTGATAGTTAATTCTAACATTCAGGGCCTCCTAATCACGATGGAACACTCAAATTGCGTCGCGATTCAATACATCGTCATCCTGCAGACTTGTCTCGATGGGTCTATTGCTGCCTCGGGCACCTTATGGCCGTTCTGCTGTGAGTCAAAGATTTTCGAATCGGACGAAAAACTGATAGTGAATTGAAACATTCAGGGACACCTAATGACGATGGATCACTCAAATTGCGTCCCGATTCAACACATCGTCCTCCAGCCTACTTGACTCCATGGGTCTATTGCTGAGTCGGGCACCATATGGCCGTACTGCTGTGAGTCTAGATTATCGAATGGGACGAAAAACTGGTAGTTAGTTCTAACATTCAGGGCCTCCTAATGACGATGGAACACTCAAATTGCGTCCCGATTCAATACATCGTCATCCTGCAGACTTGTCTCCATGGGAATATTGCTGCCTCGGGCACCTTAAGGCCGTTCTGCTGTGAGTCAAAGATTTTCGAATCGGACGAAAAACTGATAGTGAATTGTAACATTCAGGGCCACCTAATGACGATGGATCACTCAAATTGCGTCCCGATTCAATACATAGTCCTCCAGCCGAATTGACTCCGTGGGTCTATTGCTGCCTCGGGCACCTTATGGCCGTTCTGCTGTGAGTCAAAGATTTTCGAATCGGACGAAAAACTGATAGTGATTTGTAACATTCAGGGCCACCTAATGACGATGGATCACTCAAATTGCGTCCCGATTCAATACATCGTCCTCCAGCAGACTTGTCTCCATGAGTCTATTGCTGCCTCGGGCACCTTATGGGCGTTCTGCTGTGAGTCAAAGATTTTCGAATCGGACGAAAAACTGATAGTGAATTGTAACGTTCAGGGCCTCCTAATGACGATGGAACACTCAAATTGCGTCCCGATTCAATACCTCGTGCTCCAGCAGACTAGTCTCCATGGGTCTATTGCTGCCTCGGGCACATTATGGCCGTTCTGCTGTGAGTCAAAGATTTTCGAATCGGACGAAAAACTGATAGTGAATTGTAACGTTCAGGGCCACCTAATGACGATGGATCACTCAAATTGCGTCCCGATTCAATACATCGTCCTCCAGCCGACTTGTCTCCATGGGTCTATAGCTGCCTCGGGCACCTTATGGTCGTTCTCCCGTAAGTCTAGATTATCGAATGGGACGAAAAACTGATAGTTAATTCTAACATTCAGGGCCTCCTAATCACGATGGAACACTCAAATTGCGTCGCGATTCAATACATCGTCATCCTGCAGACTTGTCTCCATGGGTCTATTGCTGCCTCGGGCACCTTATGGCCGTTCTGCTGTGAGTCAAAGATTTTCGAATCGGACGAAAAACTGATAGTGAATTGAAACTTTCAGGGACACCTAATGACGATGGATCACTCAAATTGCGTCCCGATTCAACACATCGTCCTCCAGCCTACTTGACTCCATGGGTCTATTGCTGAGTCGGGCACCATATGGCCGTACTGCTGTGAGTCTAGATTATCGAATGCGATGAAAAACTGATAGTGAATTGTAACGTTCAGGGCCACCTAATGACGATGGATCACTCAAATTGCGTCCCGATTCAATACATCGTCCTCCAGCAGACTTGTCTCCATGGGTCTATTGCTGCCTCGGGCACCTTATGGCCGTTCTGCTGTGAGTCAAAGATTTTCGAATCGGACGAAAAACTGATAGTGAATTGTAACATTCAGGGCCACCTAATGACGATGGATCACTCAAGTTGCGTCCCGATTCAATACATCGTCCTCCAGCAGACTTGTCTCCATGGGTCTATTGCTGCCTCGGGCACCTTATGGCCGTTCTGCTGTGAGTCAAAGATTTTCGAATCGGACGAAAAACTAATAGTGAATTGTAACCTTCAAGGCCACCTAATGAGGATGGACCACACAAATTGCGTCCCGATTCAATACATCGTCCTCCAGCCGACTTGACTCCATGGGTCCATTGCTGCCTCGGGCACCTTATGGCCGTTCTGCTGTGAGTCTAGATTATCCAATGGGACGAAAAACTGATAGTGAATTGTAACGTTCAGGGCCACCTAATGACGATGGATCACTCAAATTGCGTTCCGATTCAATACATCGTCCTTCAGCCGACTTGTCTCCATGTGTCTATTGCTGCCTCGTTCACCCTATTGCCGTTCTGCAGTGAGTCAAAGATTTTCGAATCGGTAGAAAAACTGATAGTGAATTGTAACTTTCAGGGCCACCTAATGACGATGGATCACTCAAATTGCGTCCCGATTCAATACATCGTCCTCCAGCCGACTTGTCTCCAGGGGTCTATTGCTGCCTCGGGCACATTATGGGCGTTCTGCCGTGAGTCATAGATTTTCGAATCGGACGAATAACTGATAGTGAATTGTAACGTTCAGGGCCTCCTAATGACGATGGAACACTCAAATTTCATCCCGATTCAATACCTCGTGCTCCAGCAGACTAGTCTCCATGGGTCTATTGATGCCTCGGGCACATTATGGCCGTTCTGCTGTGAGTCAAAGATTTCCGAATCGGACGAAAAACTGATAGTGAATTGTTACGTTCAGGGCCACCTAATGACGATGGATCACTCAAATTGCGTCCCGATTCAATACATCGTCCTCCAGCCGACTTGTCTCCATGGGTCTATTGCTCCCTCGGGCACCTTATGGTCGTTCTCCCGTGAGTCTAGATTATCGAATGGGACGAAAAACTGGTAGTTAGTTCTAACATTCAGGGCCTCCTAATGACGATGGAACACTCAAATTGCGTCCCGATTCAATACATCGTCATCCTGCAGACTTGTCTCCATGGGAATATTGCTGCCTCGGGCACCTTACGGCCGTTCTGCTGTGGGTCAAAGATTTTCGAATCGGACGAAAAACAGATAGTGAATTGTAACATTCATGGCACCTAATGACGATGGATCACTCAAATTGCGTCCCGATTCAATACATCGTCCTCCAGCAGACTTGTCTCCATGGGTCTATTGCTGCCTCGGGCACCTTATGGCCGTTCTGCTGTGAGTCAAAGATTTTCGAATCGGACGAAAAACAGATAGTGAATTGTAACATTCATGGCACCTAATGACGATGGATCACTCAAATTGCGTCCCGATTCAATACATCGTCCTCCAGCCGACTTGTCTCCATGGGTCTATTGCTGCCTCGGGCAACTTATGGCCGTTCTGCTGTGAGTCTAGATTATCGAATGCGACGAAAAACGGATAGTGAATTGTAACTTTCAGGGCCACCCAATGACGATGGATCACTCAAATTGCGTCCGGATTCAATACATCGTCCTCCAGGCGACTTGTCTCCATGGGTCTATTGCTGCCTCGGGCACCTTATGGCCGTTCTGCTGTGGGTCAAAGATTTTCGAAACGGACGAAGATCTGATAGTGAATTGTAACGTTCAGGGCCACCTAATGACGATGGATCACTCAAATTGCGTCCCGATTCAATACATCGTCCTCCAGCAGACTTGTCTCCATGGGTCTATTGCTGCCTCGGGCACCTTATGGCCGTTCTGCTGTGAGTCAAAGATTTTCGAATCGGACGAAAAACTGATAGTGAATTGTAACTTTCAGGGCCACCTAATGACGATGGATCACTCAAATTGCGTCCCGATTCAATACATCGTCCTCTAGCCGACTTGTCTCCATGGGTCTATTGCTGCCTCGGGCACCTTATGGGCGTTCTGCTGTGAGTCAAAGATTTTCGAATCGGACGAAAAACTGATAGTGAATTGTAACGTTCAGGGCCTCCTAATGACGATGGAACACTCAAATTGCGTCCTGATTCAATACCTCGTGCTCTAGCAGACTAGTCTCCATGGGTCTATTGCTGCCTCGGGCACATTATGGCCGTTCTGCTGTGAGTCAAAGATTTTCGAATCGGACGAAAAACTGATAGTGAATTGTAACGTTCAGGGCCACCTAATGACGATGGATCACTCAAATTGCGTCCCGATTCAATACATCGTCCTCCAGCCGACTTATCTCCATGGGTCTATTGCTGCCTCGGGCACCTTATGGTCGTTCTCCCGTGAGTCTAGATTATCGAATGGGACGAAAAACTGATAGTTAATTCTAACATTCAGGGCCTCCTAATCACGATGGAACACTCAAATTGCGTCGCGATTCAATACATCGTCATCCTGCAGACTTGTCTCCATGGGTCTATTGCTGCCTCGGGCACCTTATGGCCGTTCTGCTGTGAGTCAAAGATTTTCGAATCGGACGAAAAGCTGATAGTGAATTGAAACATTCTGGGACACCTATTGACGATGGATCACTCAAATTGCGTCCCGATTCAACACATCGTCCTCCAGCCTACTTGACTCCATGGGTCTATTGCTGAGTCGGGCACCATATGGCCGTACTGCTGTGAGTCTAGATTATCGAATGCGACGAAAAACTGATAGTGAATTGTAACATTCAGGGCCACCTAATGACGATGGATCACTCAAGTTGCGTCCCGATTCAATACATCGTCATCCAGCAGACTTGTCTCCATGGGTCTATTGCTGCCTCGGGCACCTTATGGCCGTTCTGCTGTGAGTCAAAGATTTTCGAATCGGACGAAAAACTGATAGTGAATTGTAACCTTCAAGGCCACCTAATGAGGATGGACCACACAAATTGCGTCCCGATTCAATACATCGTCCTCCAGCCGACTTGACTCCATGGGTCCATTGCTGCCTCGGGCACCTTATGGCCGTTCTGCTGTGAGTCTAGATTATCCAATGGGACGAAAAACTGATAGTGAATTGTAACGTTCAGGGCCACCTAATGACGATGGATCACTCAAATTGCGTTCCGATTCAATACATCGTCCTTCAGCCGACTTGTCTCCATGTGTCTATTGCTGCCTCGTTCACCTTATTGCCGTTCTGCAGTGAGTCAAAGATTTTCGAATCGGTCGAAAAACTGATAGTGAATTGTATCTTTCAGGGCCACCTAATGACGATGGATCACTCAAATTGCGTCCCGATTCAATACATCGTCCTCCAGCCGACTTGTCTCCAGGGGTCTATTGCTGCCTCGGGCACATTATGGGCGTTCTGCCGTGAGTCATAGATTTTCGAATCGGACGAATAACTGATAGTGAATTGTAACGTTCAGGGCCTCCTAATGACGATGGAACACTCAAATTTCGTCCCGATTCAATACCTCGTGCTCCAGCAGACTAGTCTCCATGGGTCTATTGATGCCTCGGGCACATTATGGCCGTTCTGCTGTGAGTCAAAGATTTCCGAATCGGACGAAAAACTGATAGTGAATTGTTACGTTCAGGGCCACCTAATGACGATGGATCACTCAAATTGCGTCCCGATCCAATACATCGTCCTCCAGCCGACTTGTCTCCATGGGTCTATTGCTCCCTCGGGCACCTTATGGTCGTTCTCCCGTGAGTCTAGATTATCGAATGGGACGAAAAACTGGTAGTTAGTTCTAACATTCAGGGCCTCCTAATGACGATGGAACACTCAAATTGCGTCCCGATTCAATACATCGTCATCCTGCAGACTTGTCTCCATGGGAATATTGCTGCCTCGGGCACCTTACGGCCGTTCTGCTGTGAGTCAAAGATTTTCGAATCGGACAAAAACTGATAGTGAATTGTAACATTCAGGGCCACCTAATGACGATGGATCACTCAAATTGCGTCCCGATTCAATACATCGTCCTCCAGCCGAATTGACTCCGTGGGTCTATTGCTGCCTCGGGCACCTTATGGCCGTTCTGCTGTGAGTCAAAGATTTTCGAATCGGACGAAAAACTGATAGTGAATTGTAACATTCAGGGCCACCTAATGACGATGGATCACTCAAATTGCGTCCCGATTCAATACATCGTCCTCCAGCAGACTTGTCTCCATGGGTCTATTGCTGCCTCGGGCACCTCATGGCCGTTCTGCTGTGAGTCAAAGATTTTCGAATCGGACGAAAAACTGATAGTGAATTGTAACGTTCAGGGCCACCTAATGACGATGGATCACTCAAATTGCGTCCCGATTCAATACATCGTCCTCCAGCAGCCTTGTCTCCATGGGTCTATTGCTGCCTCGGGCACCTTATGGCCGTTCTGCTGTGAGTCAAAGATTTTCGAATCGGACGAAAAACAGATAGAGAATTGTAACATTCATGGCCACCTAATGACGATGGATCACTCAAATTGCGTCCCGATTCAATACATCGTCCTCCAGCCGACTTGTCTCCATGGGTCTATTGCTGCATCGGGCACCTTATGGCCGTTCTGCTGTGAGTCAAAGATTTTCGAATCGGACGAAAAACTGATAGTGAATTGTTACGTTCAGGGCCACCTAATGACGATGGATCACTCAAATTGCGTCGCGATTCAATACATCGTCCTCCAACCGACTTGTCTCCATGGGTCTATTGCTGCCTCGGGCACCTTATGGTCGTTCTCCCGTGAGTCTAGATTATCGAATGGGACGAAAAACTGATAGTTAATTCTTACATTCAGGGCCTCCTAATGACGATGGAACACTCAAATTGCGTCGCGATTCAATACATCGTCATCCTGCAGACTTGTCTTCATGGGTCTATTGCTGCCTCGGGCACCTTACGGCCGTTCTGCTGTGAGTCAAAGATTTTCGAATCGGACGAAAAACTGATAGTGAATTGTAACATTCAGGGCCACCTAATGTCGATGGATCACTCAAATTGCGTCCCGATTCAATACATCGTCCTCCAGCCGACTTGTCTCCATGGGTCTATTGCTGCCTCGGGCACCTTATGGCCGTTCTGCTGTGAGTCTAGATTATCGAATGCGACGAAAAACTGATAGTGAATTGTGACGTTCAGGGCCACCTAATGACGATGGATCACTCAAATTGCGTCCTCCAGCAGACTTGTCTCCATGGGTCTACTGCTGCCTCGGGCACCTTATTGCCGTTCTGCTGTGAGTCAAAGATTTTCGAATCGGACGAAAAACAGATAGTGAATTGTAACTTTCAGGGCCTCCTAATGACGATGGAACACTCAAATTGCGTCGCGATTCAATACATCGTCATCCTGCAGACTTGTCTTCATGGGTCTATTGCTGCCTCGGGCACCTTATGGCCGTTCTACTGTGACTCAAAGATTATCGAATCGAACGAAGAACAGATAGTGAATTGTAACGTTCAGGGCCACCTAATGACGATGATTCACTCAAATTGCGTCCCGATTCAATACATCGTCCACCAGCCGACTTGTCTCCATGGGTCTATTGCTGCCTCGGGCACCTCATGGCCGTTCTGCTGTGAGTCTAGATTATCGAATGCGACGAAAAACTGATAGTGAATTGTAACGTTCAGGGCCACCTAATGACGATGGATCACTCAAATTGCGTCCCGATTCAATACATCGTCCTCCAGCCGACTTGTCTCCATGGGTCTATTGCTGCCTCGGGCACCTTATGGCCGTTCGGCTGTGAGTCAAAGATTTTCGAATCGGACGAAAAACTGATAGTGAATTGTAACGTTCAGGGCCACCTAATGACGATGGATCACTCAAATTGCGTCCCGATTCAATACATCGTCCTCCAGCAGGCTTGTCTCCATGGGTCTATTGCTGCCTGGGGCACCTTATGGCCGTTCTGCGGTGAGTCAAAGATTTTCGAATCGGACGAAAAACTGATAGTGAATTGTAACCTTCAAGGCCACCTAATGAGGATGGACCACACAAATTGCGTCCCGATTCAATACATCGTCCTCCAGCCGACTTGACTCCATGGGTCCATTGCTGCCTCGGGCACCTTATGGCCGTTCTGCTGTGAGTCTAGATTATCCAATGGGACGGAAAACTGATAGTGAATTGTAACGTTCAGGGCCACCTAATGACGATGGATCACTCAAATTGCGTTCCGATTCAATACATCGTCCTTCAGCCGACTTGTCTCCATGTGTCTATTGCTGCCTCGTTCACCTTATTGCCGTTCTGCTGTGAGTCAAACATTTTCGAATCGGTCGAAAAACAGATAGTGAATTGTAACTTTCAGGGCCACCTAATGACGATGGATCACTCAAATTGCGTCCCGATTCAATACATCGTCCTCCAGCCGACTTGTCTCCATGGGTCTATTGCTGCCTCGGGCACCTTATGGGCGTTCTGCCGTGAGTCATAGATTTTCGAATCGGACGAATAACTGATAGTGAATTGTAACGTTCAGGGCCTCCTAATGACGATGGAACACTCAAATTGCGTCCCGATTCAATACCTCGTGCTCCAGCAGACTAGTCTCCATGGGTCTATTGATGCCTCGGGCACATTATGGCCGTTCTGCTGTGAGTCAAAGATTTCCGAATCGGACGAAAAACTGATCGTGAATTGTTACGTTCAGGGCCACCTAATGACGATGGATCACTCAAATTGCGTCCCGATTCAATACATCGTCCTCCAGCCGACTTGTCTCCATGGGTCTATTGCTCCCTCGGGCACCTTATGGTCGTTCTCCCGTGAGTCTAGATTATCGAATGGGACGAAAAACTGGTAGTTAGTTCTAACATTCAGGGCCTCCTAATGACGATGGAACACTCAAATTGCGTCCCGATTCAATACATCGTCCTGCAGCCGACTTGACTCCATGGGTCTATTGCTGCCTCGGGCACCTTACGGCCGTTCTGCTGTGAGTCAAAGATTTTCGAATCGGACGAAAAACTGATAGTGAATTGTAACATTCAGGGCCACCTAATGTCGATGGATCACTCAAATTGCGTCCCGATTCAATACATCGTCCTCCAGCCGACTTGTCTCCATGGGTCTATTGCTGCCTCGGGCACCTTATGGCCGTTCTGCTGTGAGTCTAGATTATCGAATGCGACGAAAAACTGATAGTGAATTGTAACGTTCAGGGCCACCTAATGACGATGGATCACTCAAATTGCGTCCTCCAGCAGACTTGTCTCCATGGGTCTACTGCTGCCTCGGGCACCTTATTGCCGTTCTGCTGTGAGTCAAAGGGTTTCGAATCGGACGAAAAACAGATAGTGAATTGTAACATTCAGGGCCTCCTAATGACGATGGAACACTCAAATTGCGTCGCGATTCAATACATCGTCATCCTGCAGACTTGTCTTCATGGGACTATTGCTGCCTCGGGCACCTTGCGGCCGTTCTGCTGTAAGTCAAAGATTTTCGAATCGGACGAGAAACTGATAGTGAATTGTAACATTCAGGGACACCTAATGACGATGGATCACTCAAATTGCGTCCCGATTCAATACATCGTCCTCCAGCCTACTTGACTCCATGGGTCTATTGCTGAGTCGGGCACCTTATGGTCGTTCTCCCGTGAGTCTAGATTATCGAATGGGACGAAAAACTGGTAGTTAGTTCTAACATTCAGGGCCTCCTAATGACGATGGAACACTCAAATTGCGTCCCGATTCAATACATCGTCCTGCAGCCGACTTGACTCCATGGGTCTATTGCTGCCTCGGGCACCTTACGGCCGTTCTGCTGTGAGTCAAAGATTTTCGAATCGGTCGAAAAACAGATAGTGAATTGTAACTTTCAGGGCCACCTAATGACGATGGATCACTGAAATTGCGTCCCGATTCAATACATCGTCCTCCAGCCGACTTGTCTCCATGGGTCTATTGCTGCCTCGGGCACCTTATGGGCGTTCTGCCGTGAGTCATAGATTTTCGAATCGGACGAATAACTGATAGTGAATTGTAACGTTCAGGGCCTCCTAATGACGATGGAACACTCAAATTGCGTCCCGATTCAATACCTCGTGCTCCAGCAGACTAGTCTCCATGGGTCTATTGATGCCTCGGGCACATTATGGCCGTTCTGCTGTGAGTCAAAGATTTCCGAATCGGACGAAAAACTGATCGTGAATTGTTACGTTCAGGGCCACCTAATGACGATGGATCACTCAAATTGCGTCCTCCAGCAGACTTGTCTCCATGGGTCTACTGCTGCCTCGGGCACCTTATTGCCGTTCTGCTGTGAGTCAAACATTTTCGAATCGGTCGAAAAACAGATAGTGAATTGTAACTTTCAGGGCCACCTAATGACGATGGATCACTCAAATTGCGTCCCGATTCAATACATCGTCCTCCAGCCGACTTGTCTCCATGGGTCTATTGCTGCCTCGGGCACCTTATGGGCGTTCTGCCGTGAGTCATAGATTTTCGAATCGGACGAATAACTGATAGTGAATTGTAACGTTCAGGGCCTCCTAATGACGATGGAACACTCAAATTGCGTCCCGATTCAATACCTCGTGCTCCAGCAGACTAGTCTCCATGGGTCTATTGATGCCTCGGGCACATTATGGCCGTTCTGCTGTGAGTCAAAGATTTCCGAATCGGACGAAAAACTGATCGTGAATTGTTACGTTCAGGGCCACCTAATGACGATGGATCACTCAAATTGCGTCCCGATTCAATACATCGTCCTCCAGCCGACTTGTCTCCATGGGTCTATTGCTCCCTCGGGCACCTTATGGTCGTTCTCCCGTGAGTCTAGATTATCGAATGGGACGAAAAACTGGTAGTTAGTTCTAACATTCAGGGCCTCCTAATGACGATGGAACACTCAAATTGCGTCCCGATTCAATACATCGTCCTGCAGCCGACTTGACTCCATGGGTCTATTGCTGCCTCGGGCACCTTACGGCCGTTCTGCTGTGAGTCAAAGATTTTCGAATCGGACGAAAAACTGATAGTGAATTGTAACATTCAGGGCCACCTAATGTCGATGGATCACTCAAATTGCGTCCCGATTCAATACATCGTCCTCCAGCCGACTTGTCTCCATGGGTCTATTGCTGCCTCGGGCACCTTATGGCCGTTCTGCTGTGAGTCTAGATTATCGAATGCGACGAAAAACTGATAGTGAATTGTAACGTTCAGGGCCACCTAATGACGATGGATCACTCAAATTGCGTCCTCCAGCAGACTTGTCTCCATGGGTCTACTGTGCCTCGGGCACCTTATTGCCGTTCTGCTGTGAGTCAAAGGGTTTCGAATCGGACGAAAAACAGATAGTGAATTGTAACATTCAGGGCCTCCTAATGACGATGGAACACTCAAATTGCGTCGCGATTCAATACATCGTCATCCTGCAGACTTGTCTTCATGGGACTATTGCTGCCTCGGGCACCTTGCGGCCGTTCTGCTGTAAGTCAAAGATTTTCGAATCGGACGAGAAACTGATAGTGAATTGTAACATTCAGGGACACCTAATGACGATGGATCACTCAAATTGCGTCCCGATTCAATACATCGTCCTCCAGCCTACTTGACTCCATGGGTCTATTGCTGAGTCGGGCACCTTATGGCCGTTCTGCTGTGAGTCTAGATTATCGAATGCGACGAAAAACTGATAGTGAATTGTAACGTTCAGGGCCACCTAATGACGATGGATCACTCAAATTGCGTGCCGATTCAATACATCGTCCTCCAGCAGACTTGTCTCCATGGGTCTATTGCTGCCTCGGGCACCTTATTGCCGTTCTGCTGTGAGTCAAAGATTTTCGAATCGGACAAAAACTGATAGTGAATTGTAACGTTCAGGGCCACCTAATGACGATGGATCACTCAAATTGCGTCCCGATTCAATACATCGTCCTCCAGCAGACTTGTCTCCATGGGTCTATTGCTGCCTCGGGCACATTATGGCCGTTCTGCTGTGAGTCAAAGATTTTCGAATCGGACGAAAAACTGATAGTGAATTGTTACGTTCAGGGCCACCTAATGACGATGGATCACTCAAATTGCGTCCCGATTCAATACATCGTCCTCCAACCGACTTGTCTCCATGGGTCTATTGCTGCCTCGGGCACCTTATGGTCGTTCTCCCGTGAGTCTAGATTATCGAATGGGACGAAAAACTGATAGTTAATTCTTACATTCAGGGCCTCCTAATGACGATGGAACACTCAAATTGCGTCGCGATTCAATACATCATCATCCTGCAGACTTGTCTTCATGGGTCTATTGCTGCCTCGGGCACCTTACGGCCGTTCTGCTGTGAGTCAAAGATTTTCGAATCGGACGAAAAACTGATAGTGAATTGTAACATTCAGGGCCACCTAATGTCGATGGATCACTCAAATTGCGTCCCGATTCAATACATCGTCCTCCAGCCGACTTGTCTCCAAGGGTCTATTGCTGCCTCGGGCACCTTATGGCCGTTCTGCTGTGAGTCTAGATTATCGAATGCGACGAAAAACTCATAGTGAATTGTAACGTTCAGGGCCACCTAATGACGATGGATCACTCAAATTGCGTCCTCCAGCAGAACTGTCTCCATGGGTTACTGCTGCCTCGGGCACCTTATTGCCGTTCTGCTGTGAGTCAAAGATTTTCGAATCGGACGAAAAACAGATAGTGAATTGTAACATTCAGGGCCTCCTAATGACGATGGAACACTCAAATTGCGTCGCGATTCAATACATCGTCATCCTGCAGACTTGTCTTCATGGGTCTATTGCTGCCTCGGGCACCTTATGGCCGTTCTACTGTGACTCAAAGATTATCGATTCGAACGAAGAACTGATAGTGAATTGTAACGTTCAGGGCCACCTAATGACGATGATTCACTCAAATTGCGTCCCGATTCAATACATTGTCCTCCAGCCGACTTGTCTCCATGGGTCTATTGCTGCCTCGGGCACCTCATGGCCGTTCTGCTGTGAGTCTAGATTATCGAATGCGACGAAAAACTGATAGTGAATTGTAACGTTCAGGGCCACCTAATGACGATGGATCACTCAAATTGCGTCCCGATTCAATACATCGTCCTCCAGCCGACTTGTCTCCATTTGTCTATTGCTGCCTCGGGCACCTTATGGCCGTTCGGCTGTGAGTCAAAGATTTTCGAATCGGACGAAAAACTGATAGTGAATTGTAACGTTCAGGGCCACCTAATGACGATGGATCACTCAAATTGCGTCCCGATTCAATACATCGTCCTCCAGCAGGCTTGTCTCCATGGGTCTATTGCTGCCTCGGGCACCTTATGGCCGTTCTGCTGTGAGTCAAAGATTTTCGAATCGGACGAAAAACTGATAGTGAATTGTAACCTTCAAGGCCACCTAATGAGGATGGACCACACAAATTGCGTCCCGATTCAATACATCGTCCTCCAGCCGACTTGACTCCATGGGTCCATTGCTGCCTCGGGCACCTTATGGCCGTTCTGCTGTGAGTCTAGATTATCCAATGGGACGAAAAACTGAAAGTGAATTGTAACGTTCAGGGCCACCTAATGACGATGGATCACTCAAATTGCGTTCCGATTCAATACATCGTCCTTCAGCCGACTTGTCTCCATGTGTCTATTGCTGCCTCGTTCACCTTATTGCCGTTCTGCTGTGAGTCAAACATTTTCGAATCGGTCGAAAAACTGATAGTGAATTGTAACTTTCAGGGCCACCTAATGACGATGGATCACTCAAATTGCGTCCCGATTCAATACATCGTCCTCCAGCCGACTTGTCTCCATGGGTCTATTGCTGCCTCGGGCACCTTATGGGCGTTCTGCCGTGAGTCATAGATTTTCGAATCGGACGAATAACTGATAGTGAATTGTAACGTTCAGGGCCTCCTAATGACGATGGAACACTCAAATTGCGTCCCGATTCAATACCTCGTGCTCCAGCAGACTAGTCTCCATGGGTCTATTGATGACTCGGGCACATTATGGCCGTTCTGCTGTGAGTCAAAGATTTCCGATTCGGACGAAAAACTGATAGTGAATTGTTACGTTCAGGGCCACCTAATGACGATGGATCACTCAAATTGCGTCCCGATTCAATACATCGTCCTCCAGCCGACTTGTCTCCATGGGTCTATTGCTCCCTCGGGCACCTTATGGTCGTTCTCCCGTGAGTCTAGATTATCGAATGGGACGAAAAACTGGTAGTTAGTTCTAACATTCAGGGCCTCCTAATGACGATGGAACACCCAAATTGCGTCCCGATTCAATACATCGTCCTGCAGCCGACTTGACTCCATGGGTCTATTGCTGCCTAGGGCACATTTTGGCCGTTCTGCTGTGAGTCTAGATCATCGAATGCGACGAAAAACTGATAGTGATTTGTAACATTCAGGGCCACCTAATGACGATGGATCACTCAAATTGCGTCCCGATTCAATACATCGTCCTCCAGCCGAATTGACTCCGTGGGTCTATTGCTGCCTCGGGCACATTATGGCCGTTCTGCTGTGAGTCAAAGATTTTCGAATCGGACGAAAAACTGATAGTGAATTGTAACATTCAGGGCCACCTAATGACGATGGATCACTCACATTGCGTCCCGATACAATACATCGTCCTCCAGCAGACTTGTCTCCATGGGTCTATTGCTGCCTCGGGCACCTTATGGCCGTTCTGCTGTGAGTCAAAGATTTTCGAATCGGACGAAAAACTGATAGTGAATTGTAACGTTCAGGGCCACCTAATGACGATGGATCACTCAAATTGCGTCCCGATTCAATACATCGTCCTCCAGCAGACTTGTCTCCATGGGTCTATTGCTGCCTCGGGCACCTTATGGCCGTTCTGCTGTGAGTCAAAGATTTTCGAATCGGACGAAAAACAGATAGTGAATTGTAACATTCATGGCCACCTAATGACGATGGATCACTCAAATTGCGTCCCGATTCAATACATCGTCCTCCAGCCGACTTGTCTCCATGGGTCTATTGCTGCCTCGGGCACCTTACGGCCGTTCTGCTGTGAGTCAAAGATTTTCGAATCGGACGAAAAACTGATAGTGAATTGTAACATTCAGGGCCACCTAATGTCGATGGATCACTCAAATTGCGTCCCGATTCAATACATCGTCCTCCAGCCGACTTGTCTCCATGGGTCTATTGCTGCCTCGGGCACCTTATGGCCGTTCTGCTGTGAGTCTAGATTATCGAATGCGACGAAAAACTGATAGTGAATTGTAACGTTCAGGGCCACCTAATGACGATGGATCACTGAAATTGCGTCCTCCAGCAGACTTGTCTTAATGGGTCTACTGCTGCCTCGGGCACCTTATGGCCGTTCTGCTGTGAGTCTAGATTATCGAATGCGACGAAAAACTGATAGTGAATTGTAACGTTCAGGGCCACCTAATGACGATGGATCACTCAAATTGCGTGCCGAATCAATACATCGTCCTCCAGCAGACTTGTCTCCATGGGTCTATTGCTGCCTCGGGCACCTTATTGCCGTTCTGCTGTGAGTCAAAGATTTTCGAATCGGACGAAAAACTGATATTGAATTGTAACGTTCAGGGCCACCTAATGACGATGGATCACTCAAATTGCGTCCCGATTCAATACATCGTCCTCCAGCAGACTTGTCTCCATGGGTCTATTGCTGCCTCGGGCACCTTATGGCCGTTCTGCTGTGAGTCAAAGATTTTCGAATCGGACGAAAAACTGATAGTGAATTGTAACGTTCAGGGCCACCTAATGACGATGGATCACTCAAATTGCGTCCCGATTCAATACATCGTCCTCCAGCCGACTTGTCTCCATGGGTCTACTGCTGCCTCGGGCACCTTATGGTCGTTCTCCCGTGAGTCTAGATTATCGAATGGGACGAAAAACTGATAGTTAATTCTAACATTCAGGGCCTCCTAATCACGATCGATCACTCAAATTGCGTCCCGATTCAATACATCGTCCTCCAGCCGACTTGTCTCCATGGGTCTATTGCTGAGTCGGGCACCTTATGGCCGTTCTGCTGTGAGTCAAAGGGTTTCGAATCGGACGAAAAACAGATAGTGAATTGTAACATTCAGGGCCTCCTAATGACGATGGAACACTCAAATTGCGTCGCGATTCAATACATCGTCATCCTGCAGACTTGTCTTCTTGGGTCTATTGCTGCCTCGGGCACCTTACGGCCGTTCTGCTGTGAGTCAAAGATTTTCGAATCGGACGAAAAACTGATAGTGAATTGTAACATTCAGGGACACCTAATGACGATGGATCACTCAAATTGCGTCCCGATTCAATACATCGTCCTCCAGCCTACTTGACTCCATGGGTCTATTGCTGAGTCGGGCACCTTATGGCCGTTCTGCTGTGAGTCTAGATTATCGAATGCGACGAAAAACTGATAGTGAATTGTAACGTTCAGGGCCACCTAATGACGATGGATCACTCAAATTGCGTCCCGATTCAATACATCGTCCTCCAGCCGACTTGTCTCCATGGGTCTATTGCTGCCTCGGGCACCTTATGGTCGTTCTCCCGTGAGTCTAGATTATCGAATGGGACGAAAAACTGATAGTTAATTCTAACATTCAGGGCCTCCTAATCACGATGGAAAACTCAAATTGCGTCGCGATTCAATACATCGTCATCCTGCAGACTTGTCTCCATGGGTCTATTGCTGCCTCGGGCACCTTATGGCCGTTCTGCTGTGAGTCAAAGATTTTCGAATCGGACGAAAAACTGATAGTGAATTGAAACATTCAGGGACACCTAATGACGATGGATCACTCAAATTGCGTCCCGATTCAACACATCGTCCTCCAGCCTACTTGACTCCATGGGTCTATTGCTGAGTCGGGCACCATATGGCCGTACTGCTGTGAGGCTAGATTATCGAATGCGACGAAAAACTGATAGTGAATTGTAACGTTCAGGGCCACCTAATGACGATGGATCACTCAAATTGCGTCCCAATTCAATACATCGTCCTCCAGCAGACTTGTCTCCATGGGTCTATTGCTGCCTCGGGCACCTTATGGCCGTTCTGCTGTGAGTCAAAGATTTTCGAATCGGACGAAAAACTGATAGTGAATTGTAACATTCAGGGCCACCTAATGACGATGGATCACTCAAGTTGCGTCCCGATTCAATACATCGTCATCCAGCAGACTTGTCTCCATGGGTCTATTGCTGCCTCGGGCACCTTATGGCCGTTCTGCTGTGAGTCAAAGATTTTCGAATCGGACGAAAAACTGATAGTGAATTGTAACCTTCAAGGCCACCTAATGAGGATGGACCAAACAAATTGCGTCCCGATTCAATACATCGTCCTCCAGCCGACTTGACTCCATGGGTCCATTGCTGCCTCGGGCACCTTATGGCCGTTCTGCTGTGAGTCTAGATGATCCAATGGGACGAAAAACTGATAGTGAATTGTAACGTTCAGGGCCACCTAATGACGATGGATCACTCAAATTGCGTTCCGATTCAATACATCGTCCTTCAGCCGACTTGTCTCCATGTGTCTATTGCTGCCTCGTTCACCTTATTGCCGTTCCGCTGTGAGTCAAAGATTTTCGAATCGGTCGAAAAAGTGATAGTGAATTGTAACTTTCAGGGCCACCTAATGACGATGGATCACTCAAATTGCGTCCCGATTCAATACATCGTCCTCCAGCCGACTTGTCTCCATGGGTCTATTGCTGCCTCGGGCACGTTATGCCCGTTCTGCCGTGAGTCATAGATTTTCGAATCGGACGAATAACTGATAGTGAATTGTAACGTTCAGGGCCTCCTAATGACGATAGAACACTCAAATTGCGTCCCGATTCAATACCTCGTGCTCCAGCAGACTAGTCTCCATGGGTCTATTGATGCCTCGGGCACATTATGGCCGTTCTGCTGTGAGTCAAAGATTTCCGAATCGGACGAAAAACTGATAGTGAATTGTTACGTTCATGGCCACCTAATGACGATGGATCACTCAAATTGCGTCCCGATTCAATACATCGTCCTCCAGCCGACTTGTCTCCATGGGTCTATTGCTCCCTCGGGCACCTTATGGTCGTTCTCCCGTGAGTCTAGATTATCGAATGGGACGAAAAACTGGTAGTTAGTTCTAACATTCAGGGCCTCCTAATGACGATGGAACACTCAAATTGCGTCCCGATTCAATACATCGTCATCCTGCAGACTTGTCTCCATGGGTATATTGCTGCCTCGGGCAACTTATGGCCGTTCTGCTGTGAGTCAAAGATTTTCGAATCGGACGAAAAACTGATAGTGAATTGTAACATTCAGGGCCACCTAATGACGATGGATCATTCAAATTGCGTCCCGATTCAATACATCGTCCTCCAGCAGACTTGTCTCCATGGGTCTATTGCTGCCTCGGGCACCTTATGGCCGTTCTGCTGTGAGTCAAAGATTTTCGAATCGGACGAAAAACTGATAGTGAATTGTAACGTTCAGGGCAACCTAATGACGATGGATCACTCAAATTGCGTCCCGATTCAATACATCGTCCTCCAGCAGACTTGTCTCCATGGGTCTATTGCTGCCTCGGGCACCTTATGGCCGTTCTGCTGTGAGTCAAAGATTTTCGAATCGGATGAAATACAGATAGTGAATTGTAACATTCATGGCAACCTAATGACGATGGATCACTCAAATTGCGTCCCGATTCAATACATCGTCCTCCAGCCGACTTGTCTCCATGGGTCTATTGCTGCATCGGGCACCTTATGGCCGTTCTGCTGTGAGTCAAAGATTTTCGAGTCGGACGAAAAACTGATAGTGAATTGTTACGTTCAGGGCCACCTAATGACGATGGATCACTCAAATTGCGTCCCGATTCAATACATCGTCCTCCAGCCGACTTGTCTCCATGGGTCTATTGCTGCCTCGGGCACCTTATGGTCGTTCTCCCGTGAGTCTAGATTATCGAATGGGACGAAAGACTGATAGTTAATTCTTACATTCAGGGCCTCCTAATGACGATGGAACACTCAAATTGCGTCGCGATTCAATACATCGTCATCCTGCAGACTTGTCTTCATGGGTCTATTGCTGCCTCGGGCACCTTACGACCGTTCTGCTGTGAGTCAAAGATTTTCGAATCGGACGAAAAACTGATAGTGAATTGTAACGTTCAGGGCCACCTAATGACGATGGATCACTCAAATTGCGTCCCGATTCAATACATCGTCCTCCAGCCGACTTGTCTCCATGGGTCTATTGCTGCCTCGGGCACCTTTTGGCCGTTCGGCTGTGAGTCAAAGATTTTCGAATCGGACGAAAAACTGATAGTGAATTGTAACCTTCAAGGCCACCTAATGAGGATGGACCACACAAATTGCGTCCCGATTCAATACATCGTCCTCCAGCCGACTTGACTCCATGGGTCCAATGCTGCCTCGGGCACCTTATGGCCGTTCTGCTGTGAGTCTAGATTATCCAATGGGACGAAAAACTGATAGTGAATTGTAACGTTCAGGGCCACCTAATGATGATGGATCACTCAAATTGCGTTCCGATTCAATACATCGTCCTTCAGCCGACTTGTCTCCATGTGTCTATTGCTGCCTCGTTCACCTTATTGCCGTTCTGCTGTGAGTCAAAGATTTTCGAATCGGTCGAAAAACTGATAGTGAATTGTAACTTTCAGGGCCACCTAATGACGATGGATCACTCAAATTGCGTCCCGATTCAATACATCGTCCTCCAGCCGACTTGTCTCCATGGGTCTATTGCTGCCTCGGGCACCTTATGGGCTTTCTGCCGTGAGTCATAGATTTTCGAATCGGACGAATAACTGATAGTGAATTGTAACGTTCAGGGCCTCCTAATGACGATGGAACATTCAAATTGCGTCCCGATTCAATACCTCGTGCTCCAGCAGACTAGTCCCCATGGGTCTATTGATGGCTCGGGCACATTATGACCGTTCTGCTGTGAGTCAAAGATTTCCGAATCGGACGAAAAACTGATAGTGAATTGTTACGTTCAGGGCCACCTAATGTCGATGGATCACTCAAATTGCGTCCCGATTCAATACATCGTCCTCCAGCCGACTTGTCTCCATGGGTCTATTGCTCCCGCGGGCACCTTATGGTCGTTCGCCCGTGAGTCTAGATTATCGAATGGGACGAAAAACTGGTAGTTAGTTCAAACATTCAGGGCCTCCTAATGACGATGGAACACTCAAATTGCGTCCCGATTCAATACATCGTCATCCTGCAGACTTGTCTCCATGGGTATATTGCTGCCTCGGGCACCTTACGGCCGTTCTGCTGTGAGTCAAAGATTTTCGAATCGGTCGAAAAAGTGATAGTGAATTGTAACTTTCAGGGCCACCTAATGACGATGGATCACTCAAATTGCGTCCCGATTCAATACATCGTCCTCCAGCCGACTTGTCTCCATGGGTCTATTGCTGCCTCGGGCACGTTATGCCCGTTCTGCCGTGAGTCATAGATTTTCGAATCGGACGAATAACTGATAGTGAATTGTAACGTTCAGGGCCTCCTAATGACGATAGAACACTCAAATTGCGTCCCGATTCAATACCTCGTGCTCCAGCAGACTAGTCTCCATGGGTCTATTGATGCCTCGGGCACATTATGGCCGTTCTGCTGTGAGTCAAAGATTTCCGAATCGGACGAAAAACTGATAGTGAATTGTTACGTTCATGGCCACCTAATGACGATGGATCACTCAAATTGCGTCCCGATTCAATACATCGTCCTCCAGCCGACTTGTCTCCATGGGTCTATTGCTCCCTCGGGCACCTTATGGTCGTTCTCCCGTGAGTCTAGATTATCGAATGGGACGAAAAACTGGTAGTTAGTTCTAACATTCAGGGCCTCCTAATGACGATGGAACACTCAAATTGCGTCCCGATTCAATACATCGTCATCCTGCAGACTTGTCTCCATGGGTATATTGCTGCCTCGGGCAACTTATGGCCGTTCTGCTGTGAGTCAAAGATTTTCGAATCGGACGAAAAACTGATAGTGAATTGTAACATTCAGGGCCACCTAATGACGATGGATCATTCAAATTGCGTCCCGATTCAATACATCGTCCTCCAGCAGACTTGTCTCCATGGGTCTATTGCTGCCTCGGGCACCTTATGGCCGTTCTGCTGTGAGTCAAAGATTTTCGAATCGGACGAAAAACTGATAGTGAATTGTAACGTTCAGGGCAACCTAATGACGATGGATCACTCAAATTGCGTCCCGATTCAATACATCGTCCTCCAGCAGACTTGTCTCCATGGGTCTATTGCTGCCTCGGGCACCTTATGGCCGTTCTGCTGTGAGTCAAAGATTTTCGAATCGGATGAAATACAGATAGTGAATTGTAACATTCATGGCAACCTAATGACGATGGATCACTCAAATTGCGTCCCGATTCAATACATCGTCCTCCAGCCGACTTGTCTCCATGGGTCTATTGCTGCCTCGGGCACCTTATGGTCGTTCTCCCGTGAGTCTAGATTATCGAATGGGACGAAAGACTGATAGTTAATTCTTACATTCAGGGCCTCCTAATGACGATGGAACACTCAAATTGCGTCGCGATTCAATACATCGTCATCCTGCAGACTTGTCTTCATGGGTCTATTGCTGCCTCGGGCACCTTACGACCGTTCTGCTGTGAGTCAAAGATTTTCGAATCGGACGAAAAACTGATAGTGAATTGTAACGTTCAGGGCCACCTAATGACGATGGATCACTCAAATTGCGTCCCGATTCAATACATCGTCCTCCAGCCGACTTGTCTCCATGGGTCTATTGCTGCCTCGGGCACCTTATGGCCGTTCGGCTGTGAGTCAAAGATTTTCGAATCGGACGAAAAACTGATAGTGAATTGTAACCTTCAAGGCCACCTAATGAGGATGGACCACACAAATTGCGTCCCGATTCAATACATCGTCCTCCAGCCGACTTGACTCCATGGGTCCAATGCTGCCTCGGGCACCTTATGGCCGTTCTGCTGTGAGTCTAGATTATCCAATGGGACGAAAAACTGATAGTGAATTGTAACGTTCAGGGCCACCTAATGATGATGGATCACTCAAATTGCGTTCCGATTCAATACATCGTCCTTCAGCCGACTTGTCTCCATGTGTCTATTGCTGCCTCGTTCACCTTATTGCCGTTCTGCTGTGAGTCAAAGATTTTCGAATCGGTCGAAAAACTGATAGTGAATTGTAACTTTCAGGGCCACCTAATGACGATGGATCACTCAAATTGCGTCCCGATTCAATACATCGTCCTCCAGCCGACTTGTCTCCATGGGTCTATTGCTGCCTCGGGCACCTTATGGGCTTTCTGCCGTGAGTCATAGATTTTCGAATCGGACGAATAACTGATAGTGAATTGTAACGTTCAGGGCCTCCTAATGACGATGGAACATTCAAATTGCGTCCCGATTCAATACCTCGTGCTCCAGCAGACTAGTCCCCATGGGTCTATTGATGCCTCGGGCACATTATGACCGTTCTGCTGTGAGTCAAAGATTTCCGAATCGGACGAAAAACTGATAGTGAATTGTTACGTTCAGGGCCACCTAATGTCGATGGATCACTCAAATTGCGTCCCGATTCAATACATCGTCCTCCAGCCGACTTGTCTCCATGGGTCTATTGCTCCCGCGGGCACCTTATGGTCGTTCGCCCGTGAGTCTAGATTATCGAATGGGACGAAAAACTGGTAGTTAGTTCAAACATTCAGGGCCTCCTAATGACGATGGAACACTCAAATTGCGTCCCGATTCAATACATCGTCATCCTGCAGACTTGTCTCCATGGGTATATTGCTGCCTCGGGCACCTTACGGCCGTTCTGCTGTGAGTCAAAGATTTTCGAATCGGACGAAAAACTGATAGTGAATTGTAACATTCAGGGCCACCTAATGACGATGGATCACTCAAATTGCGTCCCGATTCAATACATCGTCCTCCAGCCGAATTGACTCCGTAGGTCTATTGCTGCCTCGGGCACCTTATGGCCGTTCTGCTGTGAGTCATAGATTTTCGAATCGGACGAAAAACAGATAGTGAATTGTAACGTTCAGGGCCACCTAATGACGATGGATCACTCAAATTGCGTCCCGATTCAATACATCGTCATCCAGCAGACTTGTCTCCATGAGTCTATTGCTGCCTCGGGCACCTTATGGCCGTTCTGCTGTGAGTCAAAGATTTTCGAATCGGACGAAAAACTGATAGTGAATTGTAACGTTCAGGGCAACCTAATGACGATGGATCACTCAAATTGCGTCCCGATTCAATACATCGTCCTCCAGCAGACTTGTCTCCATGGGTCTATTGCTGCCTCGGGCACCTTATGGCCGTTCTGCTGTGAGTCAAAGATTTTCGAATCGGACGAAAAACAGATAGTGAATTGGACCATTCATGGCCACCTAATGACGATGGATCACTCAAATTGCGTCCCGATTCAATACATCGTCCTCCAGTTGACTTGTCTCCATGGGTCTATTGCTGCATCGGGCACCTTATGGCCGTTCTGCTGTGAGTCAAAGATTTTCGAATCGGACGAAAAACTGATAGTGAATTGTTACGTTCAGGGCCACCTAATGACGATGGATCACTCAAATTGCGTCCCGATTCAATACATCGTCCTCCAGCCGACTTGTCTCCATGGGTCTATTGCTGCCTCGGGCACCTTATGGTCGTTCTCCCGTGAGTCTAGATTATCGAATGGGACGAAAAACTGATAGTTAATTCTTACATTCGGGGCCTCCTAATGACGATGGAACACTCAAATTGCGTCGCGATTCAATACATCGTCATCCTGCAGACTTGTCTTCATGGGTCTATTGCTGCCTCGGGCACCTTACGGCCGTTCTGCTGTGAGTCAAAGATTTTCGAATCGGACGAAAAACTGATAGTGAATTGTAACCCTCAAGGCCACCTAATGACGATGGATCACTCAAGTTGCGTCCCGATTCAATACATCGTCATCCAGCAGACTTGTCTCCATGGGTCTATTGCTGCCTCGGGCACCTTATGGCCGTTCTGCTGTGAGTTAAAGATTTTCGAATCGGACGAAAAACTGATAGTGAATTGTAACGTTCAGTGCCACCTAATGACGATGGATCACTCAAATTGCGTCCCGATTCAATACATCGTCCACCAGCAGACTTGTCTCCATGGGTCTATTGCTGCCTCGGGCACCTTATGGCCGTTCTGCTGTGAGTCAAAGATTTTCGAATCGGACGAAAAACAGATAGTGAATTGTAACATTCATGGCCACCTAATGACGATGGATCACTCAAATTGCGTCCCGATTCAATACATCGTCCTCCAGCCGACTTGTCTCCATGGGTCTATTGCTGCATCGGGCACCTTATGGCCGTTCTGCTGTGAGTCAAAGATTTTCGAATCGGACGAAAAACTGATAGTGAATTGTTACGTTCAGGGCCACCTAATGACGATGGATCACTCAAATTGCGTCCCGATTCAATACATCGTCCTCCAGCCGATATGTCTCCATGGGTCTATTGCTGCCTCGGGCACCTTATGGTCGTTCTCCCGTGAGTCTAGATTATCGAATGGGACGAAAAACTGATAGTTAATTCTTACATTCAGGGCCTCCTAATGACGATGGAACACTCAAATTGCGTCGCGATTCAATACATCGTCATCCTGCAGACTTGTCTTCATGGGTCTATTGCTGCCTCGGGCACCTTACGGCCGTTCTGCTGTGAGTCAAAGATTTTCGAATCGGACGAAAAACTGATAGTGAATTGTAACATTCAGGGCCACCTAATGACGATGGATCACTCAAATTGCGTCCCGATTCAATACATCGTCCTCCAGCCGACTTGTCTCCATGGGTCTATTGCTGCCTCGGGCACCTTATGGCCGTTCTGCTGTGGGTCAAAGATTTTCGAATCGGACGAAGATCTGATAGTGAATTGTAACGTTCAGGTCCACCTAATGACGATGGATCACTCAAATTGCGTCCCGATTCAATACATCGTCCTCCAGCAGACTTGTCTCCATGAGTCTATTGCTGCCTCGGGCACCTTATGGGCGTTCTGCTGTGAGTCAAAGATTTTCGAATCGGAGGAAAAACTGATAGTGAATTGTAACGTTCAGGGCCTCCTAATGACGATGGAACACTCAAATTGCGTCCCGATTCAATACCTCGTCCTCCAGCAGACTGGTCTCCATGGGTCTATTGCTGCCTCGGGCACCTTATGGCCGTTCTGCTGTGAGTCAAAGATTTTCGAATCGGATGAAATACAGATAGTGAATTGTAACATTCATGGCAACCTAATGACGATGGATCACTCAAATTGCGTCCCGATTCAATACATCGTCCTCCAGCCGACTTGTCTCCATGGGTCTATTGCTGCATCGGGCACCTTATGGCCGTTCTGCTGTGAGTCAAAGATTTTCGAGTCGGACGAAAAACTGATAGTGAATTGTTACGTTCAGGGCCACCTAATGACGATGGATCACTCAAATTGCGTCCCGATTCAATACATCGTCCTCCAGCCGACTTGTCTCCATGGGTCTATTGCTGCCTCGGGCACCTTATGGTCGTTCTCCCGTGAGTCTAGATTATCGAATGGGACGAAAGACTGATAGTTAATTCTTACATTCAGGGCCTCCTAATGACGATGGAACACTCAAATTGCGTCGCGATTCAATACATCGTCATCCTGCAGACTTGTCTTCATGGGTCTATTGCTGCCTCGGGCACCTTACGACCGTTCTGCTGTGAGTCAAAGATTTTCGAATCGGACGAAAAACTGATAGTGAATTGTAACGTTCAGGGCCACCTAATGACGATGGATCACTCAAATTGCGTCCCGATTCAATACATCGTCCTCCAGCCGACTTGTCTCCATGGGTCTATTGCTGCCTCGGGCACCTTATGGCCGTTCGGCTGTGAGTCAAAGATTTTCGAATCGGACGAAAAACTGATAGTGAATTGTAACCTTCAAGGCCACCTAATGAGGATGGACCACACAAATTGCGTCCCGATTCAATACATCGTCCTCCAGCCGACTTGACTCCATGGGTCCAATGCTGCCTCGGGCACCTTATGGCCGTTCTGCTGTGAGTCTAGATTATCCAATGGGACGAAAAACTGATAGTGAATTGTAACGTTCAGGGCCACCTAATGATGATGGATCACTCAAATTGCGTTCCGATTCAATACATCGTCCTTCAGCCGACTTGTCTCCATGTGTCTATTGCTGCCTCGTTCACCTTATTGCCGTTCTGCTGTGAGTCAAAGATTTTCGAATCGGTCGAAAAACTGATAGTGAATTGTAACTTTCAGGGCCACCTAATGACGATGGATCACTCAAATTGCGTCCCGATTCAATACATCGTCCTCCAGCCGACTTGTCTCCATGGGTCTATTGCTGCCTCGGGCACCTTATGGGCTTTCTGCCGTGAGTCATAGATTTTCGAATCGGACGAATAACTGATAGTGAATTGTAACGTTCAGGGCCTCCTAATGACGATGGAACATTCAAATTGCGTCCCGATTCAATACCTCGTGCTCCAGCAGACTAGTCCCCATGGGTCTATTGATGCCTCGGGCACATTATGACCGTTCTGCTGTGAGTCAAAGATTTCCGAATCGGACGAAAAACTGATAGTGAATTGTTACGTTCAGGGCCACCTAATGTCGATGGATCACTCAAATTGCGTCCCGATTCAATACATCGTCCTCCAGCCGACTTGTCTCCATGGGTCTATTGCTCCCGCGGGCACCTTATGGTCGTTCGCCCGTGAGTCTAGATTATCGAATGGGACGAAAAACTGGTAGTTAGTTCAAACATTCAGGGCCTCCTAATGACGATGGAACACTCAAATTGCGTCCCGATTCAATACATCGTCATCCTGCAGACTTGTCTCCATGGGTATATTGCTGCCTCGGGCACCTTACGGCCGTTCTGCTGTGAGTCAAAGATTTTCGAATCGGACGAAAAACTGATAGTGAATTGTAACATTCAGGGCCACCTAATGACGATGGATCACTCAAATTGCGTCCCGATTCAATACATCGTCCTCCAGCCGAATTGACTCCGTAGGTCTATTGCTGCCTCGGGCACCTTATGGCCGTTCTGCTGTGAGTCATAGATTTTCGAATCGGACGAAAAACAGATAGTGAATTGTAACGTTCAGGGCCACCTAATGACGATGGATCACTCAAATTGCGTCCCGATTCAATACATCGTCATCCAGCAGACTTGTCTCCATGAGTCTATTGCTGCCTCGGGCACCTTATGGCCGTTCTGCTGTGAGTCAAAGATTTTCGAATCGGACGAAAAACTGATAGTGAATTGTAACGTTCAGGGCAACCTAATGACGATGGATCACTCAAATTGCGTCCCGATTCAATACATCGTCCTCCAGCAGACTTGTCTCCATGGGTCTATTGCTGCCTCGGGCACCTTATGGCCGTTCTGCTGTGAGTCAAAGATTTTCGAATCGGACGAAAAACAGATAGTGAATTGGACCATTCATGGCCACCTAATGACGATGGATCACTCAAATTGCGTCCCGATTCAATACATCGTCCTCCAGTTGACTTGTCTCCATGGGTCTATTGCTGCATCGGGCACCTTATGGCCGTTCTGCTGTGAGTCAAAGATTTTCGAATCGGACGAAAAACTGATAGTGAATTGTTACGTTCAGGGCCACCTAATGACGATGGATCACTCAAATTGCGTCCCGATTCAATACATCGTCCTCCAGCCGACTTGTCTCCATGGGTCTATTGCTGCCTCGGGCACCTTATGGTCGTTCTCCCGTGAGTCTAGATTATCGAATGGGACGAAAAACTGATAGTTAATTCTTACATTCGGGGCCTCCTAATGACGATGGAACACTCAAATTGCGTCGCGATTCAATACATCGTCATCCTGCAGACTTGTCTTCATGGGTCTATTGCTGCCTCGGGCACCTTACGGCCGTTCTGCTGTGAGTCAAAGATTTTCGAATCGGACGAAAAACTGATAGTGAATTGTAACCCTCAAGGCCACCTAATGACGATGGATCACTCAAGTTGCGTCCCGATTCAATACATCGTCATCCAGCAGACTTGTCTCCATGGGTCTATTGCTGCCTCGGGCACCTTATGGCCGTTCTGCTGTGAGTTAAAGATTTTCGAATCGGACGAAAAACTGATAGTGAATTGTAACGTTCAGGGCCACCTAATGACGATGGATCACTCAAATTGCGTCCCGATTCAATACATCGTCCACCAGCAGACTTGTCTCCATGGGTCTATTGCTGCCTCGGGCACCTTATGGCCGTTCTGCTGTGAGTCAAAGATTTTCGAATCGGACGAAAAACAGATAGTGAATTGTAACATTCATGGCCACCTAATGACGATGGATCACTCAAATTGCGTCCCGATTCAATACATCGTCCTCCAGCCGACTTGTCTCCATGGGTCTATTGCTGCATCGGGCACCTTATGGCCGTTCTGCTGTGAGTCAAAGATTTTCGAATCGGACGAAAAACTGATAGTGAATTGTTACGTTCAGGGCCACCTAATGACGATGGATCACTCAAATTGCGTCCCGATTCAATACATCGTCCTCCAGCCGATATGTCTCCATGGGTCTATTGCTGCCTCGGGCACCTTATGGTCGTTCTCCCGTGAGTCTAGATTATCGAATGGGACGAAAAACTGATAGTTAATTCTTACATTCAGGGCCTCCTAATGACGATGGAACACTCAAATTGCGTCGCGATTCAATACATCGTCATCCTGCAGACTTGTCTTCATGGGTCTATTGCTGCCTCGGGCACCTTACGGCCGTTCTGCTGTGAGTCAAAGATTTTCGAATCGGACGAAAAACTGATAGTGAATTGTAACATTCAGGGCCACCTAATGACGATGGATCACTCAAATTGCGTCCCGATTCAATACATCGTCCTCCAGCCGACTTGTCTCCATGGGTCTATTGCTGCCTCGGGCACCTTATGGCCGTTCTGCTGTGGGTCAAAGATTTTCGAATCGGACGAAGATCTGATAGTGAATTGTAACGTTCAGGTCCACCTAATGACGATGGATCACTCAAATTGCGTCCCGATTCAATACATCGTCCTCCAGCAGACTTGTCTCCATGAGTCTATTGCTGCCTCGGGCACCTTATGGGCGTTCTGCTGTGAGTCAAAGATTTTCGAATCGGAGGAAAAACTGATAGTGAATTGTAACGTTCAGGGCCTCCTAATGACGATGGAACACTCAAATTGCGTCCCGATTCAATACCTCGTCCTCCAGCAGACTGGTCTCCATGGGTCTATTGCTGCCTCGGGCACATTATGGCCGTTCTGCTGTGAGTCAAAGATTTTCGAATCGGACGAAAAACTGATAGTGAATTGTTACGTTCAGGGCCACCTAATGACGATGGATCACTCAAATTGCGTCCCGATTCAATACATCGTCCTCCAGCCGACTTGTCTCCATGGGTCTATTGTTGCCTCGGGCACCTTATGGTCGTTCTCCCGTGAGTCTAGATTATCGAATGGGACGAAAAACTGATAGTTAATTCTAACATTCAGGGCCTCCTAATCACGATGGAACACTCAAATTGCGTCGCGATTCAATACATCGTCATCCTGCAGACTTGTCTCCATGGGTCTATTGCTGCCTCGGGAACCTTATGGCCGTTCTGCTGTGAGTCAAAGATTTTAGAATCGGACGAAAAACTGATAGTGAATTGAAACATTCAGGGACACCTAATGACGATGGATCACTCAAATTGCGTCCCGATTCAACACATCGTCCTCCAGCCTACTTGACTCCATGGGTCTATTGCTGAGTCGGGCACCATATGGCCGTACTGCTGTGAGTATAGATTATCGAATGCGACGAAAAACTGATAGTGAATTGTAACGTTCAGGGCCACCTAATGACGATGGATCACTCAAATTGCGTCCCAATTGAATACATCGTCCTCCAGCAGACTTGTCTCCATGGGTCTATTGCTGCCTCGGGCACCTTATGGCCGTTCTGCTGTGAGTCAAAGATTTTCGAATCGGACGAAAAACTGATAGTGAATTGTAACATTCAGGGCCACCTAATGACGATGGATCACTCAAGTTGCGTCCCGATTCAATACATCGTCATCCAGCAGACTTGTCTCCATGGGTCTATTGCTGCCTCGGGCACCTTATGGCCGTTCTGCTGTGAGTCAAAGATTTTCGAATCGGACGAAAAACTGATAGTGAATTGTAACCCTCAAGGCCACCTAATGAGGATGGACCACACAAATTGCGTCCCGATTCAATACATCGTCCTCCAGCCGACTTGACTCCATGGGTCCATTGCTGCCTCGGGCACCTTATGGCCGTTCTGCTGTGAGTCTAGATTATCCAATGGGACGAAAAACTGATAGTGAATTGTAACGTACAGGGCCACCTAATGACGATGGATCACTCAAATTGCGTTCCGATTCAATACATCGTTCTTCAGCCGACTTGTCTCCATGTGTCTATTGCTGCCTCGTTCACCTTATTGCCGTTCTGCTGTGAGTCAAAGATTTTCGAATCGGTCGAAAAACTGATAGTGAATTGTAACTTTCAGGGCCACCTAATGACGATGGATCACTCAAATTGCGTCCCGATTCAATACATCGTCCTCCAGCCGACTTGTCTCCATGGGTCTATTGCTGCCTCGGGCACCTTATGGGCTTTCTGCCGTGAGTCATAGATTTTCGAATCGGACGAATAACTGATAGTGAATTGTAACGTTCAGGGCCTCCTAATGACGATGGAACATTCAAATTGCGTCCCGATTCAATACCTCGTGCTCCAGCAGACTAGTCCCCATGGGTCTATTGATGCCTCGGGCACATTATGACCGTTCTGCTGTGAGTCAAAGATTTCCGAATCGGACGAAAAACTGATAGTGAATTGTTACGTTCAGGGCCACCTAATGACGATGGATCACTCAAATTGCGTCCCGATTCAATACATCGTCCTCCAGCCGACTTGTCTCCATGGGTCTATTGCTCCCTCGGGCACCTTATGGTCGTTCGCCCGTGAGTCTAGATTATCGAATGGGACGAAAAACTGGTAGTTAGTTCAAACATTCAGGGCCTCCTAATGACGATGGAACACTCAAATTGCGTCCCGATTCAATACATCGTCATCCTGCAGACTTGTCTCCATGGGTATATTGCTGCCTCGGGCACCTTACGGCCGTTCTGCTGTGAGTCAAAGATTTTCGAATCGGACGAAAAACTGATAGTGAATTGTAACATTCAGGGCCACCTAATGACGATGGATCACTCAAATTGCGTCCCGATTCAATACATCGTCCTCCAGCCGAATTGACTCCGTAGGTCTATTGCTGCCTCGGGCACCTTATGGCCGTTCTGCTGTGAGTCAAAGATTTTCGAATCGGACGAAAAACTGATAGTGAATTGTAACATTCAGGGCCACCTAATGACGATGGATCATTCAAATTGCGTCCCGATTCAATACATTGTCCTCCAGCAGACTTGTCTCCATGGGTCTATTGCTGCCTCGGGCACCTTATGGCCGTTCTGCTGTGAGTCAAAGATTTTCGAATCGGACGAAAAACTGATAGTGAATTGTAACGTTCAGGGCAACCTAATGACGATGGATCACTCAAATTGCGTCCCGATTCAATACATCGTCCTCCAGCAGACTTGTCTCCATGGGTCTATTGCTGCCTCGGGCACCTTATGGCCGTTCTGCTGTGAGTCAAAGATTTTCGAATCGGACGAAAAACAGATAGTGAATTGGACCATTCATGGCCACCTAATGACGATGGATCACTCAAATTGCGTCCCGATTCAATACATCGTCCTCCAGTTGACTTGTCTCCATGGGTCTATTGCTGCATCGGGCACCTTATGGCCGTTCTGCTGTGAGTCAAAGATTTTCGAATCGGACGAAAAACTGATAGTGAATTGTTACGTTCAGGGCCACCTAATGACGATGGATCACTCAAATTGCGTCCCGATTCAATACATCGTCCTCCAGCCGACTTGTCTCCATGGGTCTATTGCTGCCTCGGGCACCTTATGGTCGTTCTCCCGTGAGTCTAGATTATCGAATGGGACGAAAAACTGATAGTTAATTCTTACATTCGGGGCCTCCTAATGACGATGGAACACTCAAATTGCGTCGCGATTCAATACATCGTCATCCTGCAGACTTGTCTTCATGGGTCTATTGCTGCCTCGGGCACCTTACGGCCGTTCTGCTGTGAGTCAAAGATTTTCGAATCGGACGAAAAACTGATAGTGAATTGTAACGTTCAGGGCCACCTAATGACGATGGATCACTCAAATTGCGTCCCAATTCAATACATCGTCCTCCAGCAGACTTGTCTCCATGGGTCTATTGCTGCCTCGGGCACCTTATGGCCGTTCTGCTGTGAGTTAAAGATTTTCGAATCGGACGAAAAACTGATAGTGAATTGTAACGTTCAGGGCCACCTAATGACGATGGATCACTCAAATTGCGTCCCGATTCAATACATCGTCCACCAGCAGACTTGTCTCCGTGGGTCTATTGCTGCCTCGGGCACCTTATGGCCGTTCTGCTGTGAGTCAAAGATTTTCGAATCGGACGAAAAACAGATAGTGAATTGTAACATTCATGGCCACCTAATGACGATGGATCACTCAAATTGCGTCCCGATTCAATACATCGTCCTCCAGCCGACTTGTCTCCATGGGTCTATTGCTGCATCGGGCACCTTATGGCCGTTCTGCTGTGAGTCAAAGATTTTCGAATCGGACGAAAAACTGATAGTGAATTGTTACGTTCAGGGCCACCTAATGACGATGGATCACTCAAATTGCGTCCCGATTCAATACATCGTCCTCCAGCCGATATGTCTCCATGGGTCTATTGCTGCCTCGGGCACCTTATGGTCGTTCTCCCGTGAGTCTAGATTATCGAATGGGACGAAAAACTGATAGTTAATTCTTACATTCAGGGCCTCCTAATGACGATGGAACACTCAAATTGCGTCGCGATTCAATACATCGTCATCCTGCAGACTTGTCTTCATGGGTCTATTGCTGCCTCGGGCACCTTACGGCCGTTCTGCTGTGAGTCAAAGATTTTCGAATCGGACGAAAAACTGATAGTGAATTGTAACATTCAGGGCCACCTAATGACGATGGATCACTCAAATTGCGTCCCGATTCAATACATCGTCCTCCAGCCGACTTGTCTCCATGGGTCTATTGCTGCCTCGGGCACCTTATGGCCGTTCTGCTGTGGGTCAAAGATTTTCGAATCGGACGAAGATCTGATAGTGAATTGTAACGTTCAGGTCCACCTAATGACGATGGATCACTCAAATTGCGTCCCGATTCAATACATCGTCCTCCAGCAGACTTGTCTCCATGAGTCTATTGCTGCCTCGGGCACCTTATGGGCGTTCTGCTGTGAGTCAAAGATTTTCGAATCGGAGGAAAAACTGATAGTGAATTGTAACGTTCAGGGCCTCCTAATGACGATGGAACACTCAAATTGCGTCCCGATTCAATACCTCGTCCTCCAGCAGACTGGTCTCCATGGGTCTATTGCTGCCTCGGGCACATTATGGCCGTTCTGCTGTGAGTCAAAGATTTTCGAATCGGACGAAAAACTGATAGTGAATTGTTACGTTCAGGGCCACCTAATGACGATGGATCACTCAAATTGCGTCCCGATTCAATACATCGTCCTCCAGCCGACTTGTCTCCATGGGTCTATTGCTGCCTCGGGCACCTTATGGTCGTTCTCCCGTGAGTCTAGATTATCGAATGGGACGAAAAACTGATAGTTAATTCTAACATTCAGGGCCTCCTAATCACGATGGAACACTCAAATTGCGTCGCGATTCAATACATCGTCATCCTGCAGACTTGTCTCCATGGGTCTATTGCTGCCTCGGGAACCTTATGGCCGTTCTGCTGTGAGTCAAAGATTTTAGAATCGGACGAAAAACCGATAGTGAATTGAAACATTCAGGGACACCTAATGACGATGGATCACTCAAATTGCGTCCCGATTCAACACATCGTCCTCCAGCCTACTTGTCTCCATGGGTCTATTGCTGAGTCGGGCACCATATGGCCGTACTGCTGTGAGTCTAGATTATCGAATGCGACGAAAAACTGATAGTGAATTGTAACGTTCAGGGCCACCTAATGACGATGGATCACTCAAATTGCGTCCCAATTCAATACATCGTCCTCCAGCAGACTTGTCTCCATGGGTCTATTGCTGCCTCGGGCACCTTATGGCCGTTCTGCTGTGAGTCAAAGATTTTCGAATCGGACGAAAAACTGATAGTGAATTGTATCATTCAGGGCCACCTAATGACGATGGATCACTCAAGTTGCGTCCCGATTCAATACATCGTCATCCAGCAGACTTGTCTCCATGGGTCTATTGCTGCCTCGGGCACCTTATGGCCGTTCTGCTGTGAGTCAAAGATTTTCGAATCGGACGAAAAACTGATAGTGAATTGTATCATTCAGGGCCACCTAATGACGATGGATCACTCAAGTTGCGTCCCGATTCAATACATCGTCATCCAGCAGACTTGTCTCCATGGGTCTATTGCTGCCTCGTTCACCTTATTGCCGTTCTGCTGTGAGTCAAAGATTTTCGAATCGGTCGAAAAACTGATAGTGAATTGTAACGTTCAGGGCCTCCTAATGACGATGGAACACTCAAATTGCGTCCCGATTCAATACCTCGTGCTCCAGCAGACTAGTCTCCATGGGTCTATTGATGCCTCGGGCACATTATGGCCGTTCTGCTGTGAGTCAAAGATTTCCGAATCGGACGAAAAACTGATAGCGAATTGTTACGTTCAGGGCCACCTAATGACGATGGATCACTCAAATTGCGTCCCGAATCAATACATCGTCCTCCAGCCGACTTGTCTCCATGGGTCTATTGCTCCCTCGGGCACCTTATGGTCGTTCTCCCGTGAGTCTAGATTATCGAATGGGACGAAAAACTGGTAGTTAGTTGTAACATTCAGGGCCTCCTAATGACGATGGAACACTCAAATTGCGTCCCGATTCAATACATCGTCATCCTGCAGACTTGTCTCCGTGGGTCTATTGCTGCCTCGGGCACCTTATGGCCGTTCTGCTGTGAGTCAAAGATTTTCGAATCGGACGAAAAACTGATAGTGAATTGTAACATTCAGGGCCACCTAATGACGATGGATCACACAAATTGCGTCCCGATTCAATACATCGTCCTCCAGCAGACTTGTCTCCATGGGTCTATTGCTGCCTCGGGCACCTTATGGCCGTTCTGCTGTGAGTCAAAGATTTTCGAATCGGACGAAAAACTGATAGTGAATTGTAACGTTCAGGGCCACCTAATGACGATCGATCACTCAAATTGCGTCCCGATTCAATACATCGTCCTCCAGCAGACTTGTCTCCATGGGTCTATTGCTGCCTCGGGCACCTTATGGCCGTTCTGCTGTGAGTCAAAGATTTTCGAATCGGACGAAAAACAGATAGTGAATTGTAACATTCATGGCCACCTAACGACGATGGATCACTCAAATTGCGTCCCGATTCAATACATCGTCCTCCAGCCGACTTGTCTCCATGGGTCTATTGCTGCATCGGGCACCTTATGGCCGTTCTGCTGTGAGTCAAAGATTTTCGAATCGGACGAAAAACTGATAGTGAATTGTTACGTTCAGGGCCACCTAATGACGATGGATCACTCAAATTGCGTCCCGATTCAATACATCGTCCTCCAGCAGACTTGTCTCCATGGGTCTATTGCTGCCTCGGGCACCTTATGGCCGTTCTGCTGTGAGTCAAAGATTTTCGAATCGGACGAAAAACTGATAGTGAATTGTAACATTCAGGGCCACCTAATGACGATGGATCACTCAAGTTGCGTCCCGATTCAATACATCGTCATCCAGCAGACTTGTCTCCATGGGTCTATTGCTGCCTCGGGCACCTTATGGCCGTTCTGCTGTGAGTCAAAGATTTTCGAATCGGACGAAAAACTGATAGTGAATTGTAACCCTCAAGGCCACCTAATGAGGATGGACCACACAAATTGCGTCCCGATTCAATACATCGTCCTCCAGCCGACTTGACTCCATGGGTCCATTGCTGCCTCGGGCACCTTATGGCCGTTCTGCTGTGAGTCTAGATTATCCAATGGGACGAAAAACTGATAGTGAATTGTAACGTTCAGGGCCACCTAATGACGATGGATCACTCAAATTGCGTTCCGATTCAATACATCGTTCTTCAGCCGACTTGTCTCCATGTGTCTATTGCTGCCTCGTTCACCTTATTGCCGTTCTGCTGTGAGTCAAAGATTTTCGAATCGGTCGAAAAACTGATAGTGAATTGTAACGTTCAGGGCCTCCTAATGACGATGGAACACTCAAATTGCGTCCCGATTCAATACCTCGTGCTCCAGCAGACTAGTCTCCATGGGTCTATTGATGCCTCGGGCACATTATGGCCGTTCTGCTGTGAGTCAAAGATTTCCGAATCGGACGAAAAACTGATAGCGAATTGTTACGTTCAGGGCCACCTAATGACGATGGATCACTCAAATTGCGTCCCGAATCAATACATCGTCCTCCAGCCGACTTGTCTCCATGGGTCTATTGCTCCCTCGGGCACCTTATGGTCGTTCTCCCGTGAGTCTAGATTATCGAATGGGACGAAAAACTGGTAGTTAGTTGTAACATTCAGGGCCTCCTAATGACGATGGAACACTCAAATTGCGTCCCGATTCAATACATCGTCATCCTGCAGACTTGTCTCCATGGGTATATTGCTGCCTCGGGCACCTTACGGCCGTTCTGCTGTGAGTCAAAGATTTTCGAATCGGACGAAAAACTGATAGTGAATTGTAACATTCAGGGCCACCTAATGACGATGGATCACTCAAATTGCGTCCCGATTCAATACATCGTCCTCCAGCCGAATTGACTCCGTGGGTCTATTGCTGCCTCGGGCACCTTATGGCCGTTCTGCTGTGAGTCAAAGATTTTCGAATCGGACGAAAAACTGATAGTGAATTGTAACATTCAGGGCCACCTAATGACGATGGATCACTCAAATTGCGTCCCGATTCAATACATCGTCCTCCAGCAGACTTGTCTCCATGGGTCTATTGCTGCCTCGGGCACCTTATGGCCGTTCTGCTGTGAGTCAAAGATTTTCGAATCGGACGAAAAACTGATAGTGAATTGTAACGTTCAGGGCCACCTAATGACGATCGATCACTCAAATTGCGTCCCGATTCAATACATCGTCCTCCAGCAGACTTGTCTCCATGGGTCTATTGCTGCCTCGGGCACCTTATGGCCGTTCTGCTGTGAGTCAAAGATTTTCGAATCGGACGAAAAACAGATAGTGAATTGTAACATTCATGGCCACCTAATGACGATGGATCACTCAAATTGCGTCCCGATTCAATACATCGTCCTCCAGCCGACTTGTCTCCATGGGTCTATTGCTGCATCGGGCACCTTATGGCCGTTCTGCTGTGAGTCAAAGATTTTCGAATCGGACGAAAAACTGATAGTGAATTGTTACGTTCAGGGCCACCTAATGACGATGGATCACTCAAATTGCGTCCCGATTCAATACATCGTCCTCCAGCCGACTTGTCTCCATGGGTCTATTGCTGCCTCGGGCACCTTATGGTCGTTCTCCCGTGAGTCTAGATTATCGAATGGGACGAAAAACTGATAGTTAATTCTTACATTCAGGGCCTCCTAATGACGATGGAACACTCAAATTGCGTCGCGATTCAATACATCGTCATCCTGCAGACTTGTCTTCATGGGTCTATTGCTGCCTCGGGCACCTTACGGCCGTTCTGCTGTGAGTCAAAGATTTTCGAATCGGACGAAAAACTGATAGTGAATTGTAACATTCAGGGCCACCTAAAGTCGATGGATCACTCAAATTGCGTCCCGATTCAATACATCGTCCTCCAGCCGACTTGTCTCCATGGGTCTATTGCTGCCTCGGGCACCTTATGGCCGTTCTGCTGTGAGTCTAGATTATCGAATGCGACGAAAAACTGATAGTGAATTGTAACGTTCAGGGCCACCTAATGACGATGGATCACTCAAATTGCGTCCTCCAGCAGACTTGTCTCCATGGGTCTACTGCTGCCTCGGGCACCTTATTGCCGTTCTGCTATGAGTCAAAGATTTTCGAATCGGACGAAAAACAGATAGTGAATTGTAACATTCAGGGCCTCCTAATGACGATGGAACACTCAAATTGCGTCGCGATTCAATACATCGTCATCCTGCAGACTTGTCTCCATGGGTCTATTGCTGCCTCGGGCACCTTATGGCCGTTCTGCTGTGAGTCAAAGATTTTCGAATCGGACGAAAAACAGATAGTGAATTGTAAAATTCATGGCACCTAATGACGATGGATCACTCAAATTGCGTCCCGATTCAATACATCGTCCTCCAGCCGACTTGTCTCCATGGGTCTATTGCTGCCTCGGGCACCTTATGGCCGTTCTGCTGTGAGTCTAGATTATCGAATGCGACGAAAAACTGATAGTGAATTGTAACTTTCAGGGCCACCTAATGACGATGGATCACTCAAATTGCGTCCGGATTCAATACATCGTCCTCCACGCGACTTGTCTCCATGGGTCTATTGCTGCCTCGGGCACCTTATGGCCGTTCTGCTGTGGGTCGGAGATTTTCGAATCGGACGAAGATCTGATAGTGAATTGTAACGTTCAGGGCCACCTAATGACGATGGATCACTCAAATTGCGTCCCGATTCAATACATCGTCCTCCAGCAGGCTTGTCTCCATGGGTCTATTGCTGCCTCGGGCACCTTATGGCCGTTCTGCTGTGAGTCAAAGATTTTCGAATCGGACGAAAAACTGATAGTGAATTGTAACCTTCAAGGCCACCTAATGAGGATGGACCACACAAATTGCGTCCCGATTCAATACATCGTCCTCCAGCCGACTTGACTCCTTGGGTCCATTGCTGCCTCGGGCACCTTATGGCCGTTCTGCTGTGAGTCTAGATTATCCAATGGGACGAAAAACTGATAGTGAATTGTAACGTTCAGGGCCACCTAATGACGATGGATCACTCAAATTGCGTTCCGATTCAATACATCGTCCTTCAGCCGACTTGTCTCCATGTGTCTATTGCTGCCTCGTTCACCTTATTGCCGTTCTGCTGTGAGTCAAAGATTTTCGAATCGGACGAAAAACTGATAGTGAATTGTAACATTCAGGGCCACCTAATGACGATGGATCACTCAAATTGCGTCCCGATTCAATACATCGTCCTCCAGCCGAATTGACTCCGTGGGTCTATTGCTGCCTCGGGCACATTATGGCCGTTCTGCTGTGAGTCAAAGATTTTCGAATCGGACGAAAAACTGATAGTGAATTGTAACATTCAGGGCCACCTAATGTCGATGGATCACTCAAATTGCGTCCCGATTCAATACATCGTCCTCCAGCAGACTTGTCTCCATGGGTCTATTGCTGCCTCGGGCACATTATGGCCGTTCTGCTGTGAGTCAAAGATTTTCGAATCGGACGAAAAACTGATAGTGAATTGTAACGTTCAGGGCCACCTAATGACGATGGATCACTCAAATTGCGTCCTCCAGCAGACTTGTTTCCATGGGTCTACTGCTGCCTCGGGCACCTTATTGCCGTTCTGCTGTGTGTCAAAGGGTTTCGAATCGGACGAAAAACAGATAGTGAATTGTAACATTCAGGGCCTCCTAATGACGATGGAACACTCAAATTGCGTCGCGATTCAATACATCGTCATCCTGCAGACTTGTCTTCATGGGTCTATTGCTGCCTCGGGCACCTTACGGCAGTTCTGCTGTGAGTCAAAGATTTTCGAATCGGACGAAAAACTGATAGTGAATTGTAACATTCAGGGACACCTAATGACGATGGATCACTCAAATTGCGTCCCGATTCAATACATCGTCCTCCAGCCTACTTGACTCCATGGGTCTATTGCTGAGTCGGGCACCTTATGGCCGTTCTGCTGTGAGTCTAGATTATCGAATGCGACGAAAAACTGATAGTGAATTGTAACGTTCAGGGCCACCTAATGTCGATGGATCACTCAAATTGCGTGCCGATTCAATACATCGTCCTCCAGCAGACTTGTCTCCATGGGTCTATTGCTGCCTCGGGCACCTTATGGCCGTTCTGCTGTGAGTCAAAGATTTTCGAATCGGACGAAAAACTGATAGTGAATTGTAACGTTCAGGGCCACCTAATGAAGATGGATCACTCAAATTGCGTCCCGATTCAATACATCGTCCTCCAGCAGACTTGTCTCCATGGGTCTATTGCTGCCTCGGGCACCTTATGGCCGTTCTGCTGTGAGTCAAAGATTTTCGAATCGGACGAAAAACTGATAGTGAATTGTAACTTTCAGGGCCACCTAATGACGATGGATCACTCAAATTGCGTCCCGATTCAATACATCGTCCTCCAGCCGACTTGTCTCCATGGGTCTATTGCTGCCTCGGGCACCTTATGGCCGTTCTGCTGTGGGTCAAAGATTTTCGACTCGGACGAAGATCTGATAGTGAATTGTAACGTTCAGGGCCACCTAATGACGATGGATCACTCAAATTGCGTCCCGATTCAATACATCGTCCTCCAGCAGACTTGTCTCCATGAGTCTATTGCTGCCTCGGGCACCTTATGGGCGTTCTGCTGTGAGTCAAAGATTTACGAATCGGAGGAAAAACTGATAGTGAATTGTAACGTTCAGGGCCTCCTAATGACGATGGAACACTCAAATTGCGTCCCGATTCAATACCTCGTCCTCCAGCAGACTGGTCTCCATGGGTCTATTGCTGCCTCGGGCACATTATGGCCGTTCTGCTGTGAGTCAAAGATTTTCGAATCGGACGAAAAACTGATAGTGAATTGTTACGTTCAGGGCCACCTAATGACGATGGATCACTCAAATTGCGTCCCGATTCAATACATCGTCCTCCAGCCGACTTGTCTCCATGGGTCTATTGATGCCTCGGGCACCTAATGGTCGTTCTCCCGTGAGTCTAGATTATCGAATGGGACGAAAAACTGATAGTTAATTCTAACATTCAGGGCCTCCTAATCACGATGGAACACTCAAATTGCGTCGCGATTCAATACATCGTCATCCTGCAGACTTGTCTCCATGGGTCTATTGCTGCCTCGGGAACCTTATGGCCGTTCTGCTGTGAGTCAAAGATTTTAGAATCGGACGAAAAACTGATAGTGAATTGAAACATTCAGGGACACCTAATGACGATGGATCACTCAAATTGCGTCCCGATTCAACACATCGTCCTCCAGCCTACTTGACTCCATGGGTCTATTGCTGAGTCGGGCACCATATGGCCGTACTGCTGTGAGTCTAGATTATCGAATGCGACGAAAAACTGATAGTGAATTGTAACGTTCAGGGCCACCTAATGACGATGGATCACTCAAATTGCGTCCCAATTCAATACATCGTCCTCCAGCAGACTTGTCTCCGTGGGTCTATTGCTGCCTCGGGCACCTTATGGCCGTTCTGCTGTGAGTCAAAGATTTTCGAATCGGACGAAAAACTGATAGTGAATTGTAACATTCAGGGCCACCTAATGACGATGGATCACTCAAGTTGCGTCCCGATTCAATACATCGTCATCCAGCAGACTTGTCTCCATGGGTCTATTGCTGCCTCGGGCACCTTATGGCCGTTCTGCTGTGAGTCAAAGATTTTCGAATCGGACGAAAAACTGATAGTGAATTGTAACCTTCAAGGCCACCTAATGAGGATGGACCACACAAATTGCGTCCCGATTCAATACATCGTCCTCCAGCCGACTTGACTCCATGGGTCCATTGCTGCATCGGGCACCTTATGGCCGTTCTGCTGTGAGTCTAGATTATCCAATGGGACGAAAAACTGATAGTGAATTGTAACGTTCAGGGCCACCTAATGACGATGGATCACTAAAATTGCGTTCCGATTCAATACATCGTCCTTCAGCCGACTTGTCTCCATGTGTCTATTGCTGCCTCGTTCACCTTATTGCCGTTCTGCTGTGAGTCAAAGATTTTCGAATCGGTAGAAAAACTGATAGTGAATTGTAACTTTCAAGGCCACCTAATGACGATGGATCACTCAAATTGCGTCCCGATTCAATACATCGTCCTCCAGCCGACTTGTCTCCATGGGTCTATTGCTGCCTCGGGCACCTTATGGGCGTTCTGCCGTGAGTCATAGATTTTCGAATCGGACGAATAACTGATAGTGAATTGTAACGTTCAGGGCCTCCTAATGACGATGGAACACTCAAATTGCGTCCCGATTCAATACCTCGTGCTCCAGCAAACTAGTCTCCATGGGTCTATTGATGCCTCGGGCACATTATGGCCGTTCTGCTGTGAGTCAAAGATTTCCGAATCGGACGAAAAACTGATAGCGAATTGTTACGTTCAGGGCCACCTAATGACGATGGATCACTCAAATTGCGTCCCGATTCAATACATCGTCCTCCAGCCGACTTGTCTCCATGGGTCTATTGCTGCCTCGGGCACATTATGGCCGTTCTGCTGTGAGTCAAAGATTTTCGAATCGGACGAAAAACTGATAGTGAATTGTAACGTTCAGGGCCACCTAATGACGATGGATCACTCAAATTGCGTCCTCCAGCAGACTTGTCTCCATGGGTCTACTGCTGCCTCGGGCACCTTATTGCCGTTCTGCTGTGAGTCAAAGGGTTTCGAATCGGACGAAAAACAGATAGTGAATTGTAACATTCAGGGCCTCCTAATGACGATGGAACACTCAAATTGCGTCGCGATTCAATACATCGTCATCCTGCAGACTTGTCTTCATGGGTCTATTGCTGCCTCGGGCACCTTACGGCAGTTCTGCTGTGAGTCAAAGATTTTCGAATCGGACGAAAAACTGATAGTGAATTGTAACATTCAGGGACACCTAATGACGATGGATCACTCAAATTGCGTCCCGATTCAATACATCGTCCTCCAGCCTACTTGACTCCATGGGTCTATTGCTGAGTCGGGCACCTTATGGCCGTTCTGCTGTGAGTCTAGATTATCGAATGCGACGAAAAACTGATAGTGAATTGTAACGTTCAGGGCCACCTAATGTCGATGGATCACTCAAATTGCGTGCCGATTCAATACATCGTCCTCCAGCAGACTTGTCTCCATGGGTCTATTGCTGCCTCGGGCACCTTATGGCCGTTCTGCTGTGAGTCAAAGATTTTCGAATCGGACGAAAAACTGATAGTGAATTGTAACGTTCAGGGCCACCTAATGACGATGGATCACTCAAATTGCGTCCCGATTCAATACATCGTCCTCCAGCAGACTTGTCTCCATGGGTCTATTGCTGCCTCGGGCACCTTATGGCCGTTCTGCTGTGAGTCAAAGATTTTCGAATCGGACGAAATACAGATAGTGAATTGTAACATTCATGGCACCTAATGACGATGGATCACTCAAATTGCGTCCCGATTCAATACATCGTCCTCCAGCCGACTTGTCTCCATGGGTCCATTGCTGCCTCGGGCACCTTATGGCCGTTCTGCTGTGAGTCTACATTATCGAATGCGATGAAAAACTGATAGTGAATTGTAACTTTGAGGGCCACCTAATGACGATGGATCACTCAAATTGCGTCCGGATTCAATACATCGTCCTCCAGGCGACTTGTCTCCATGGGTCTATTGCTGCCTCGGGCACCTTATGGCCGTTCTGCTGTGGGTCAAAGATTTTCGAAACGGACGAAGATCTGATAGTGAATTGTAACGATCAGGGCCACCTAATGACGATGGTTCACTCAAATTGCGTTCCGATTCAATACATCGTCCTTCAGCCGACTTGTCTCCATGTGTCTATTGCTGCCTCGTTCACCTTATTGCCGTTCTGCTGTGAGTCAAAGATTTTCGAATCGGTCGAAAAACTGATAGTGAATTGTAACTTTCAAGGCCACCTATTGACGATGGATCACTCAAATTGCGTCCCGATTCAATACATCGTCCTCCAGCCGACTTGTCTCCATGGGTCTATTGCTGCCTCGGGCACCTTATGGGCGTTCTGCCGTGAGTCATAGATTTTCGAATCGGACGAATAACTGATAGTGAATTGTAACGCTCAGGGCCTCCTAATGACGATGGAACACTCAAATTGCGTCCCGATTCAATACCTCGTGCTCCAGCAGACTAGTCTCCATGGGTCTATTGATGCCTCGGGCACATTATGGCCGTTCTGCTGTGAGTCAAAGATTTCCGAATCGGACGAAAAACTGATAGCGAATTGTTACGTTCAGGGCCACCTAATGACGATGGATCACTCAAATTGCGTCCCGATTCAATACATCGTCATCCTGCAGACTTGTCTCCATGGGTATATTGCTGCCTCGGGCACCTTACGGCCGTTCTGCTGTGAGTCAAAGATTTTCGAATCGGACGAAAAACTGATAGTGAATTGTAACATTCAGGGCCACCTAATGACGATGGATCACTCAAATTGCGTCCCGATTCAATACATCGTCCTCCAGCCGAATTGACTCCGTGGGTCTATTGCTGCCTCGGGCACCTTATGGCCGTTCTGCTGTGAGTCAAAGATTTTCGAATCGGACGAAAAACTGATAGTGAATTGTTACGTTCAGGGCCACCTAATGACGATGGATCACTCAAATTGCGTCCCGATTCAATACATCGTCCTCCAGCCGACTTGTCTCCATGGGTCTATTGCTGCCTCGGGCACCTTATGGTCGTTCTCCCGTGAGTCTAGATTATCGAATGGGACGAAAAACTGATAGTTAATTCTTACATTCAGGGCCTCCTAATGACGATGGAACACTCAAATTGCGTCGCGATTCAATACATCGTCATCCTGCAGACTTGTCTCCATGGGTATATTGCTGCCTCGGGCACCTTACGGCCGTTCTGCTGTGAGTCAAAGATTTTCGAATCGGACGAAAAACTGATAGTGAATTGTAACATTCAGGGCCACCTAATGTCGATGGATCACTCAAATTGCGTCCCGATTCAATACATCGTCCTCTAGCCGACTTGTCTCCATGGGTCTATTGCTGCCTCGGGCACCTTATGGCCGTTCTGCTGTGAGTCTAGATTATCGAATGCGACGAAAAACTGATAGTGAATTGTAACGTTCAGGGCCACCTAATGACGATGGATCACTCAAATTGCGTCCTCCAGCAGACTTGTCTCCATGGGTCTACTGCTGCCTCGGGCACCTTATTGCCGTTCTGCTGTGAGTCAAAGATTTTCGAATCGGACGAAAAACAGATAGTGAATTGTAACATTCAGGGCCTCCTAATGACGATGGAACACTCAAATTGCGTCGCGATTCAATACATCGTCCTCCAGCCTACTTGTCTCCATGGGTCTATTGCTGCCTCGGGCACCTTATGGTCGTTCTCCCGTGAGTCTAGATTATCGAATGGGACGAAAAACTGATAGTTAATTCTAACATTCAGGGACTCCTAATGACGATGGAACACTCAAATTGCGTCGCGATTCAATACATTGTCATCCTGCAGACTTGTCTCCATGGGTCTATTGCTGCCTCGGGCACCTTATGGCCGTTCTGCTGTGAGTCAAAGATTTTCGAATCGGACGAAAAACTGATAGTGAATTGTAACATTCAGGGCCACCTAATGACGATGGATCACTCAAATTGCGTCCCGATTCAATACATCGTCCTCCAGCCGACTTGACTCCATGGGTCTATTGCTGCCTCGGGCACCTTATGGCCGTTCTGCTGTGGGTCAAAGATTTTCGAATCGGACGAAGATCTGATAGTGAATTGTAACGTTCAGGGCCACCTAATGACGATGGATCACTCAAATTGCGTCCCGATTCAATACATCGTCCTCCAGCAGACTTGTCTCCATGGGTCTATTGCTGCCTCGGGCACCTTATGGCCGTTCTGCTGTGAGTCAAAGATTTTCGAATCGGACGAAAAACAGATAGTGAATTGTAACATTCATGGCCACCTAATGACGATGGATCACTCAAATTGCGTCCCGATTCAATACATCGACCTCCAGCCGACTTGTCTCCATGGGTCTATAGCTGCATCGGGCAACTTATGGCCGTTCTGCTGTGAGTCAAAGATTTTCGAATCGGACGAAAAACTGATAGTGAATATTAACTTTCAGGGCCACCTAATGACGATGGATCACTCAAATTGCGTCCCGATTCAATACAACGTCCTCCAGCCGACTTGTCTCCATGGATCTATTGCTGCCTCGGGCACCTTATGGCCGTTCTGCTGTGGGTCAAAGATTTTCGAATCGGACGAAGATCTGATAGTGAATTGTAACGTTCAGGGCCTCCTAATGACGATGGAACACTCAAATTGCGTCCCGATTCAATACATCGTCCTCCAGCCGACTTGTCTCCATGGGCCTATTGCTGCCTCGGGCACCTTATGGTCGTTCTCCCGTGAGTCTAGATTATCGAATGGGACGAAAAACTGATAGTTAATTCTAACATTCAGGGCCTCCTAATCACGATGGAAAACACAAATTGCGTCGCGATTCAATACATCGTCATCCTGTAGACTAGTCTCCATGGGTCTACTGCTGCCTCGGGCACCTTATGGCCGTTCTGCTGTGAGTCAAAGATTTTCGAATCGGACGAAAAACTGATAGTGAATTGTAACGTTCAGGGCCACTTACTGACGATGGATCACTCAAATTGCGTCCCGATTCAATACATCGTCCTCCAGCCGACTTGTCTCCATGGGTCTATTGCTGCCTCGGGCACCTTATGGTCGTTCTCCCGTGAGTCTAGATTATCGAATGGGACGAAAAACTGATAGTTAATTCTAACATTCAGGGCCTCCTAATCACGATGGAACACTGAAATTGCGTCGCGATTCAATACATCGTCATCCTGCAGACATGTCTCCATGGGTCTATTGCTGCCTCGGGCACCTTATGGCCGTTCTGCTGTGAGTCAAAGATTTTCGAATCGGACGAAAAACTGATAGTGAATTGTAACATTCAGGGACACCTAATGACGATGGATCACTCAAATTGCGTCCCGATTCAATACATCGTCCTCCAGCCTACTAGACTCCATGGGGCTATTGCTGAGTCGGGCACCATATGGCCGTACTGCTGTGAGTCTAGATTATCGAATGCGACGAAAAACTGATAGTGAATTGTAACGTTCAGGGCCACCTAATGACGATGGATCACTCAAATTGCGTCCCAATTGAATACATCGTCCTCCAGCAGACTCGTCTCCATGGGTCTATTGCTGCCTCGGGCACCTTATGGCCGTTCTGCTGTGAGTCAAAGATTTTCGAATCGGACGAAAAACAGATAGTGAATTGTAACATTCATGGCCACCTAATGACGATGGATCACTCAAATTGCGTCACGATTCAATACATCGTCCTCCAGCAGAGTTGTCTCCATGGGTCTATTGCTGCCTCGGGCACCTTATGGCCGTTCTGCTGTGAGTCAAAGATTTTCGAATCGGACGAAAAACAGATAGTGAATTGTAACATTCATGGCCACCTAATGACGATGGATCACTCAAATTGCGTCACGATTCAATACATCGTCATCCTGCAGACTTGTCTTCATGGGTCTATTGCTGCCTCGGGCACCTTACGGCCGTTCTGCTGTGAGTCAAAGATTTTCGAATCGGACGAAAAACTGATAGTGAATTGTAACCTTCAAGGCCACCTAATGAGGATGGACCACACAAATTGCGTCCCGATTCAATACATCGTCCTCCAGCCGACTTGACTCCATGGGTCCATTGCTGCCTCGGGCACCTTATGGCCGTTCTGCTGTGAGTCTTGATTATCCAATGGGACGAAAAACTGATAGTGAATTGTAACGTTCAGGGCCACCTAATGACGATGGATCACTCAAATTGCGTTCCGATTCAATACATCGTCCTTCAGCCGACTTGTCTCCATGTGTCTATTGCTGCCTCGTTCACCTTATTGCCGTTCTGCTGTGAGTCAAAGATTTTTGAATCGGTCGAAAAACTGATAGTGAATTGTAACTTTCAAGGCCACCTAATGACGATGGATCACTCAAATTGCGTCCCGATTAAATACATCGTCCTCCAGCCGACTTGTCTCCATGGGTCTATTGCTGCCTCGGGCACCTTATGGGCGTTCTGCCGTGAGTCAAAGATTTCCGAATCGGACGAAAAACTGATAGCGAATTGTTACGTTCAGGGTCACCTAATGACGATGGATCACTCAAATTGCGTCCCGATTCAATACATCGTCCTCCAGCCGACTTGTCTCCATGGGTCTATTGCTCCCTCGGGCACCTTATGGTCGTTCTCCCGTGAGTCTAGATTATCGAATGGGACGAAAAACTGGTAGTTAGTTGTAACATTCAGGGCCTCCTAATGACGATGGACCACTCAAATTGCGTCCCGATTCAATACATCGTCATCCTGCAGACTTGTCTCCATGGGTATATTGCTGCCTCGGGCACCTTACGGCCGTTCTGCTGTGAGTCAAAGATTTTCGAATCGGACGAAAAACTGATAGTGAATTGTTACGTTCAGGGCCACCTAATGACGATGGATCACTCAAATTGCGTCCTCCAGCAGACTTGTCTCCATGGGTCTACTGCTGCCTCGGGCACCTTATTGCCGTTCTGCTGTGAGTCAAAGATTTTCGAATCGGACGAAAAACAGATAGTGAATTGTAACATTCAGGGCCTCCTAATGACGATGGAACACTCAAATTGCGTCGCGATTCAATACATCGTCATCATGCAGACTTGTCTCCATGGGTCTATTGCTGCCTCGGGCACCTTATGGCCGTTCTACTGTGAGTCAAAGATTTCCGAATCGGACGAAAAACTGATAGCGAATTGTTACGTTCAGGGTCACCTAATGACGATGGATCACTCAAATTGCGTCCCGATTCAATACATCGTCCTCCAGCCGAATTGACTCCGTGGGTCTATTGCTGCCTCGGGCACCTTATGGCCGTTCTGCTGTGAGTCAAAGATTTTCGAATCGGACGAAAAACTGATAGTGAATTGTAACATTCAGGGCCACCTAATGACGATGGATCACTCAAATTGCGTCCCGATTCAATACATCGTCCTCCAGCAGACTTGTCTCCATGGGTCTATTGCTGCCTCGGGCACCGTATGGCCGTTCTGCTGTGAGTCAAAGATTTTCGAATCGGACGAAAAACTGATAGTGAATTGTAACGTTCAGGGCCACCTAATGACGATGGATCACTCAAATTGCGTCCCGATTCAATACATCGTCCTCCAGCAGACTTGTCTCCATGGGTCTATTGCTGCCTCGGGCACCTTATGGCCGTTCTGCTGTGAGTCAAAGATTTTCGAATCGGACGAAAAACAGATAGTGAATTGTAACATTCATGGCCACCTAATGACGATGGATCACTCAAATTGCGTCCCGATTCAATACATCGTCCTCCAGCCGACTTGTCTCCATGGGTCTATTGCTGCATCGGGCACCTTATGGCCGTTCTGCTGTGAGTCAAAGATTTTCGAATCGGACGAAAAACTGATAGTGAATTGTTACGTTCAGGGCCACCTAATGACGATGGATCACTCAAATTGCGTCCCGATTCAATACATCGTCCTCCAGCCGACTTGTCTCCATGGGTCTATTGCTGCCTCGGGCACCTTATGGTCGTTCTCCCGTGAGTCTAGATTATCGAATGGGACGAAAAACTGATAGTTAATTCTTACATTCAGGGCCTCCTAATGACGATGGAACACTCAAATTGCGTCGCGATTCAATACATCGTCCTCCAGCCGAATTGACTCCGTGGGTCTATTGCTGCCTCGGGCACCTTATGGCCGTTCTGCTGTGAGTCAAAGATTTTCGAATCGGACGAAAAACTGATAGTGAATTGTAACATTCAGGGCCACCTAATGACGATGGATCACTCAAATTGCGTCCCGATTCAATACATCGTCCTCCAGCCGAATTGACTCCGTGGGTCTATTGCTGCCTCGGGCACCTTATGGCCGTTCTGCTGTGAGTCAAAGATTTTCGAATCGGACGAAAAACTGATAGTGAATTGTAACATTCAGGGCCACCTAATGACGATGGATCACTCAAATTGCGTCCCGATTCAATACATCGTCCTCCAGCAGACTTGTCTCCATGGGTCTATTGCTGCCTCGGGCACCTTACGGCCGTTCTGCTGTGAGTCAAAGATTTTCGAATCGGACGAAAAACTGATAGTGAATTGTAACATTCAGGGCCACCTAATGTCGATGGATCACTCAAATTGCGTCCCGATTCAATACATCGTCCTCCAGCCGACTTGTCTCCATGGGTCTATTGCTGCCTCGGGCACCTTATGGCCGTTCTGCTGTGAGTCTAGATTATCGAATGCGACGAAAAACTGATAGTGAATTGTAACGTTCAGGGCCACCTAATGACGATGGATAACTCAAATTGCGTCCTCCAGCAGACTTGTCTCCATGGGTCTACTGCTGCCTCGGGCACCTTATTGCCGTTCTGCTGTGAGTCAAAGATTTTCGAATCGGACGAAAAACAGATAGTTAATTGTAACATTCAGGGCCTCCTAATGACGATGGAACACTCAAATTGCGTCGCGATTCAATACATCGTCATCCTGCAGACTTGTCTCCATGGGTCTATTGCTGCCTCGGGCACCTTATGGCCGTTCTGCTGTGAGTCAAAGATTTCCGAATCGGACGAAAAACTGATAGCGAATTGTTACGTTCAGGGTCACCTAATGACGATGGATCACTCAAATTGCGTCCCGATTCAATACATCGTCCTCCAGCCGACTTGTCTCCATGGGTCTATTGCTCCCTCGGGCACCTTATGGTCGTTCTCCCGTGAGTCTAGATTATCGAATGGGACGAAAAACTGGTAGTTAGTTGTAACATTCAGGGCCTCCTAATGACGATGGAACTCTCAAATTGCGTCCCGATTCAATACATCGTCATCCTGCAGACTTGTCTCCATGGGTATATTGCTGCCTCGGGCACCTTACGGCCGTTCTGCTGTCAGTCAAAGATTTTCGAATCGGACGAAAAACTGATAGTGAATTGTAACATTCAGGGCCACCTAATGACGATGGATCACTCAAATTGCGTCCCGATTCAATACATCGTCCTCCAGCCGAATTGACTCCGTGGGTCTATTGCTGCCTCGGGCACCTTATGGCCGTTCTGCTGTGAGTCAAAGATTTTCGAATCGGACGAAAAACTGATAGTGAATTGTAACATTCAGGGCGACCTAATGACGATGGATCACTCAAATTGCGTCCCGATTCAATACATCGTCCTCCAGCAGACTTGTCTCCATGGGTCTATTGCTGCCTCGGGCACCTTATGGCCGTTCTGCTGTGAGTCAAAGATTTTCGAATCGGACGAAAAACTGATAGTGAATTGTAACGTTCAGGGCCACCTAATGACGATGGATCACTCAAATTGCGTCCCGATTCAATACATCGTCCTCCAGCAGACTTGTCTCCATGGGTCTATTGCTGCCTCGGGCACCTTATGGCCGTTCTGCTGTGAGTCAAAGATTTTCGAATCGGACGAAAAACAGATAGTGAATTGTAACATTCATGGCCACCTAATGACGATGGATCACTCAAATTGCGTCCCGATTCAATACATCGTCCTCCAGCCGACTTGTCTCCATGGGTCTATTGCTGCATCGGGCACCTTATGGCCGTTCTGCTGTGAGTCAAAGATTTTCGAATCGGACGAAAAACTGATAGTGAATTGTTACGTTCAGGGCCACCTAATGACGATGGATCACTCAAATTGCGTCCCGATTCAATACATCGTCCTCCAGCCGACTTGTCTCCATGGGTCTATTGCTGCCTCGGGCACCTTATGGTCGTTCTCCCGTGAGTCTAGATTATCGAATGGGACGAAAAACTGATAGTTAATTCTTACATTCAGGGCCTCCTAATGACGATGGAACACTCAAATTGCGTCGCGATTCAATACATCGTCCTCCAGCCGAATTGACTCCGTGGGTCTATTGCTGCCTCGGGCACCTTATGGCCGTTCTGCTGTGAGTCAAAGATTTTCGAATCGGACGAAAAACTGATAGTGAATTGTAACATTCAGGGCCACCTAATGACGATGGATCACTCAAATTGCGTCCCGATTCAATACATCGTCCTCCAGCCGAATTGACTCCGTGGGTCTATTGCTGCCTCGGGCACCTTATGGCCGTTCTGCTGTGAGTCAAAGATTTTCGAATCGGACGAAAAACTGATAGTGAATTGTAACATTCAGGGCCACCTAATGACGATGGATCACTCAAATTGCGTCCCGATTCAATACATCGTCCTCCAGCAGACTTGTCTCCATGGGTCTATTGCTGCCTCGGGCACCTTACGGCCGTTCTGCTGTGAGTCAAAGATTTTCGAATCGGACGAAAAACTGATAGTGAATTGTAACATTCAGGGCCACCTAATGTCGATGGATCACTCAAATTGCGTCCCGATTCAATACATCGTCCTCCAGCCGACTTGTCTCCATGGGTCTATTGCTGCCTCGGGCACCTTATGGCCGTTCTGCTGTGAGTCTAGATTATCGAATGCGACGAAAAACTGATAGTGAATTGTAACGTTCAGGGCCACCTAATGACGATGGATCACTCAAATTGCGTCCTCCAGCAGACTTGTCTCCATGGGTCTACTGCTGCCTCGGGCACCTTATTGCCGTTCTGCTGTGAGTCAAAGATTTTCGAATCGGACGAAAAACAGATAGTTAATTGTAACATTCAGGGCCTCCTAATGACGATGGAACACTCAAATTGCGTCGCGATTCAATACATCGTCATCCTGCAGACTTGTCTCCATGGGTCTATTGCTGCCTCGGGCACCTTATGGCCGTTCTGCTGTGAGTCAAAGATTTCCGAATCGGACGAAAAACTGATAGCGAATTGTTACGTTCAGGGTCACCTAATGACGATGGATCACTCAAATTGCGTCCCGATTCAATACATCGTCCTCCAGCCGACTTGTCTCCATGGGTCTATTGCTCCCTCGGGCACCTTATGGTCGTTCTCCCGTGAGTCTAGATTATCGAATGGGACGAAAAACTGGTAGTTAGTTGTAACATTCAGGGCCTCCTAATGACGATGGAACACTCAAATTGCGTCCCGATTCAATACATCGTCATCCTGCAGACTTGTCTCCATGGGTATATTGCTGCCTCGGGCACCTTACGGCCGTTCTGCTGTGAGTCAAAGATTTTCGAATCGGACGAAAAACTGATAGTGAATTGTAACATTCAGGGCCACCTAATGACGATGGATCACTCAAATTGCGTCCCGATTCAATACATCGTCCTCCAGCCGAATTGACTCCGTGGGTCTATTGCTGCCTCGGGCACCTTATGGCCGTTCTGCTGTGAGTCAAAGATTTTCGAATCGGACGAAAAACTGATAGTGAATTGTAACATTCAGGGCGACCTAATGACGATGGATCACTCAAATTGCGTCCCGATTCAATACATCGTCCTCCAGCAGACTTGTCTCCATGGGTCTATTGCTGCCTCGGGCACCTTATGGCCGTTCTGCTGTGAGTCAAAGATTTTCGAATCGGACGAAAAACTGATAGTGAATTGTAACGTTCAGGGCCACCTAATGACGATGGATCACTCAAATTGCGTCCCGATTCAATACATCGTCCTCCAGCAGACTTGTCTCCATGGGTCTATTGCTGCCTCGGGCACCTTATGGCCGTTCTGCTGTGAGTCAAAGATTTTCGAATCGGACGAAAAACAGATAGTGAATTGTGACATTCAGGGCCACCTAATGACGATGGATCACTCAAATTGCGTCCCGATTCAATACATCGTCCTCCAGCCGACTTGTCTCCATGGGTCTATTGCTGCCTCGCGCACCTTATGGTCGTTCTCCCGTGAGTCTAGATTATCGAATGGGACGAAAAACTGATAGTTAATTCTTACATTCAGGGCCTCCTAATGACGATGGAACACTCAAATTGCGTCGCGATTCAATACATCGTCCTCCAGCCGAATTGACTCCGTGGGTCTATTGCTGCCTCGGGCACCTTATGGCCGTTCTGCTGTGAGTCAAAGATTTTCGAATCGGACGAAAAACTGATAGTGAATTGTAACATTCAGGGCCACCTAATGACGATGGATCACTCAAATTGCGTCCCGATTCAATACATCGTCCTCCAGCCGAATTGACTCCGTGGGTCTATTGCTGCCTCGGGCACCTTATGGCCGTTCTGCTGTGAGTCAAAGATTTTCGAATCGGACGAAAAACTGATAGTGAATTGTAACATTCAGGGCCACCTAATGTCGATGGATCACTCAAATTGCGTCCCGATTAAATACATCGTCCTCCAGCCGACTTGTCTCCATGGGTCTATTGCTGCCTCGGGCACCTTATGGCCGTTCTGCTGTGAGTCTAGATTATCGAATGCGACGAAAAACTGATAGTGAATTGTAACGTTCAGGGCCACCTAATGACGATGGATCACTCAAATTGCGTCCTCCAGCAGACTTGTCTCCATGGGTCTACTGCTGCCTCGGGCACCTTATTGCCGTTCTGCTGTGAGTCAAAGATTTTCGAATCGGACGAAAAACAGACAGTGAATTGTAACATTGAGGGCCTCCTAATGACGATGGAACACTCAAATTGCGTCGCGATTCAATACATCGTCATCCTGCAGACTTGTCTCAATGGGTCTATTGCTGCCTATGGCACCTTATGGCCGTTCTGCTGTGAGTCAAAGATTTTCGAATCGGACGAAAAACAGATAGTGAATTGTAATATTCATGGCCACCTAATGACGATGGATCACTCAAATTGCGTCCCGATTCAATACATCGTCCTCCAGCCGACTTGTCTCCATGGGTCTATAGCTGCATCGGGCAACTTATGGCCGTTCTGCTGTGAGTCAAAGATTTTCGAATCGGACGAAAAACTGATAGTGAATTCTAACTTTCAGGGCCACCTAATGACGATGGATCACTCAAATTGCGTCCCGATTCAATACATCGTCCTCCAGCCGACTTGTCTCCATGGGTCTATTGCTGCCTCGGGCACCTTATGGCCGTTCTGCTGTGGGTCAAAGATTTTCGAATCGGACGAAGATCTGATAGTGAATTGTAACGTTCAGGGCCTCCTAATGACGATGGAACACTCAAATTGCGTCCCGATTCAATACCTCGTGCTCCAGCAGACTAGTCTCCATGGGTCTATTGCTGCCTCGGGCACATTATGGCCGTTCTGCTGTGAGTCAAAGATTTTCGAATCGGACGAAAAACTGATAGTGAATTGTAACATTCAGGGACACCTAATGACGATGGATCACTCAAATTGCGTCCCGATTCAATACATCGTCCTCCAGCCTACTTGACTCCATGGGTCTATTGCTGAGTCGGGCACCATATGGCCGTACTGCTGTGAGTCTAGATTATCGAATGCGACGAAAAACTGATAGTGAATTGTAACGTTCAGGGCCACCTAATGACGATGGATCACTCAAATTGCGTCCCAATTCAATACATCGTCCTCCAGCAGACTCGTCTCCATGGGTCTATTGCTGCCTCGGGCACCTTATGGCCGTTCTGCTGTGAGTCAAAGATTTTATAATCGGACAAAAAACAGATAGTGAATTGTAACATTCATGGCCACCTAATGACGATGGATCACTCAAATTGCGTCACGATTCAATACATCGTCCTCCAGCCGACTTGTCTCCATGGGTCTATTGCTGCCTCGGGCACCTTATGGTCGTTCTCCCGTGAGTCTAGATTATCGAATGGGACGAAAAACTGATAGTTAATTCTAACATTCAGGGCCTCCTAATCACGATGGAACACTGAAATTGCGTCGCGATTCAATACATCGTCATCCTGCAGACATGTCTCCATGGGTCTATTGCTGCCTCGGGCACCTTATGGCCGTTCTGCTGTGAGTCAAAGATTTTCGAATCGGACGAAAAACTGATAGTGAATTGTAACATTCAGGGACACCTAATGACAGTGGATCACTCAAATTGCGTCCGGATTCAATACATCGTCCTCCACGCGACTTGTCTCCATGGGTCTATTGCTGCCTCGGGCACCTTATGGCCGTTCTGCTGTGGGTCAAAGATTTTCGAATCGGACGAAGATCTGATATTGAATTGTAACGTTCAGGGCCACCTAATGACGATGGATCACTCAAATTGCGTCCCGATTCAATACATCGTCCTCCAGCAGACTTGTCTCCATGGGTCTATTGCTGCCTCGGGCACCTTATGGCCGTTCTGCTGTGAGTCAAAGATTTTCGAATCGGACGAAAAACAGATAGTGAATTGTAACATTCATGGACACCTAATGACGATGGATCACTCAAATTGCGTCCCGATTCAATACATCGTCCTCCAGCCGACTTGTCTCCATGGGTCTATAGCTGCATCGGGCAACTTATGGCCGTTCTGCTGTGAGTCAAAGATTTTCGAATCGGACGAAAAACTGATAGTGAATTCTAACTTTCAGGGCCACCAAATGACGATGGATCACTCAAATTGCGTCCCGATTCAATACATCGTCCTCCAGCCGACTTGTCTCATTGGGTCTATTGCTGCCTCGGGCACCTTATGGCCGTTCTGCTGTGGGTCAAAGATTTTCGAATCGGACGAAGATCTGATAGTGAATTGTAACGTTCAGGGCCTCCTAATGACGATGGAACACTCAAATTGCGTCCCGATCCAATACCTCGTGCTCCAGCAGACTAGTCTCCATGGGTCTATTGCTGCCTCGGGCACATTATGGCCGTTCTGCTGTGAGTCAAAGATTTTCGAATCGGACGAAAAACTGATAGTGAATTGTAACATTCAGGGACACCTAATGACGATGGATCACTCAAATTGCGTCCCGATTCAATACATCGTCCTCCAGCCTACTTGACTCCATGGGTCTATTGCTGAGTCGGGCACCATATGGCCGTACTGCTGTGAGTCTAGATTATCGAATGCGACGAAAAACTGATAGTGAATTGTAACGTTCAGGGCCACCTAATGACGATGGATCACTCAAATTGCGTCCCAATTCAATACATCGTCCTCCAGCAGACTCGTCTCCATGGGTCTATTGCTGCCTCGGGCACCTTATGGCCGTTCTGCTGTGAGTCAAAGATTTTATAATCGGACAAAAAACAGATAGTGAATTGTAACATTCATGGCCACCTAATGACGATGGATCACTCAAATTGCGTCACGATTCAATACATCGTCCTCCAGCAGAGTTGTCTCCATGGGTCTATTGCTGCCTCGGGCACCTTATGGCCGTTCTGCTGTGAGTCAAAGATTTTCGAATCGGACGAAAAACAGATAGTGAATTGTAACATTCATGGCCACCTAATGACGATGGATCACTCAAATTGCGTCACGATTCAATACATCGTCATCCTGCAGACTTGTCTTCATGGGTCTATTGCTGCCTCGGGCACCTTACGGCCGTTCTGCTGTGAGTCAAAGATTTTCGAATCGGACGAAAAACTGTTAGTGAATTGTAACATTCAGGGCCACCTAATGTCGATGGATCACTCAAATTGCGTCCCGATTCAATACATCGTCCTCCAGCCGACTTGTCTCCATGGGTCTGTTGCTGCCTCGGGCACCTTATGGCCGTTCTGCTGTGAGTCTAGATTATCGAATGCGACGAGAAACTGATAGTGAATTGTAACGTTCAGGGCCACCTAATGACGGTGGATCACTCAAATTGCGTCCTCCAGCAAACTTGTCTCCATGGGTCTACTGCTGCCTCGGGCACATTATTGCCGTTCTGCTGTGAGTCAAAGATTTTCGAATCGGACGAAAAACAGATAGTGAATTGTAACATTCTTGGCCACCTAATGACGATGGATCACTCAAATTGCGTCCCGATTCAATACATCGTCCTCCAGCCGACTTGTCTCCATGGGTCTATTGCTGCATCGGGCACCTTATGGCCGTTCTGCTGTGAGTCAAAGATTTTCGAATCGGACGAAAAACTGATAGTGAATTGTAACTTTCAGGGCCACCTAATGACGATGGATCACTCAAATTGCGTCCCGATTCAATACATCGTCCTCCAGCCGACTTGTCTCCATGGGTCTCATGCTGCCTCGGGCACCTTATGGCCGTTCTGCTGTGGGTCAAAGATTTTCGAATCGGACGAAGATCTGATAGTGAATTGTAAGGTTCAGGGCCACCTAATGACGATGGATCACTCAAATTGCGTCCCGATTCAATACATCGTCCTCCAGCAGACTTGTCTCCATGGGTCTATTGCTGCCTCGGGCACATTATGGCCGTTCTGCTGTGAGTCAAAGATTTTCGAATCGGACGAAAAACTGATAGCGAATTGTACCGTTCAGGGCCACCTAATGACGATGGATCACTCAAATTGCGTACCGATTCAATACATCGTCCTCCAGCCAACTTGTCTCCTTGGGTCTATTGCTGCCTCGGGCACCTTATGGTCGTTCTCCCGTGAGTCTAGATTATCGAATGGGACGAAAAACTGATAGTTAATTCTAACATTCAGGGCCTCGTAATGACCATGGAACACTCAAATTGCGTCGCGATTCAATACATCGTCATCCTGCAGACATGTCTCCATGGGTCTATTGCTGCCTCGGGCACCCTATGGGCGTTCTGCTGTGAGTCAAAGATTTTCGAATCGGACGAAAAACTGATAGTGAATTGTAACATTCAGGGCCACCTAATGACGATGGATCACTCAAATTGCGTCCCGATTCAATACATCGTCCTCCAGCCTACTTGACTCCATGGGTCTATTGCTGAGTCGGGCACCTTATGGCCGTTCTGCTGTGAGTCTAGATTATCGAATGCGACGAAAAACTGATAGTGAATTGTAACGTTCAGGGCCACCTAATGACGATGGATCACTCAAATTGCGTGCCGATTCAATACATCGTCCTCCAGCAGACTTGTCTCCATGGGTCTATTGCTGCCTCGGGCACCTTATGGCCGTTCTGCTGTGAGTCAAAGATTTTCGAATCGGACGAAAAACTGATAGTGAATTGTAACGTTCAGGGCCACCTAATGACGATGGATCACTCAAATTGCGTCCCGATTCAATACATCGTCATCCAGAAGACTTGTCTCCATTGGTCTATTGCTGCCTCGGGCACCTTATGGCCGTTCTGCTGTGAGTCAAAGGTTTTCGAATCGGACGAAAAACTGATAGTGAATTGTATCATTCAGGGCCACCTAATGACGATGGATCACTCAAGTTGCGTCCCGATTCAATACATCGTCATCCAGCAGACTTCTCTCCATGGGTCTATTGCTGCCTCGGGCACCTTATGGCCGTTCTGCTGTGAGTCAAAGATTTTGGAATCGGACGAAAAACAGATAGTGAATTGTAACATTCATGGCCACCTAATGACGATGGATCACTCAAATTGCGTCCCGATTCAATACATCGTCCTCCAGCGTACTTGACTCCATGGGTCTATTGCTGAGTCGGGCACCATATGGCCGTAGTGCTGTGAGTCTAGATTATCGAATGCGACGAAAAACTGATAGTGAATTGTAACGTTCAGGGCCACCTAATGACGATGGATCACGCAAATTGCGTCCCAATTCAATACATCGTCCTCCGGCAGACTTGTCTCCATGGGTCTATTGCTGCCTCGGGCACCTTATGGCCGTTCTGCTGTGAGTCAAAGATTTTCGAATCGGACGAAAAACAGATAGTGAATTGTAACATTCATGGCCACCTAATGACGATGGATCACTCAAATTGCGTCACGATTCAATACATCGTCCTCCAGCAGACTTGTCTCCATGGGTCTATTGCTGCCTCGGGCACCTTATGGCCGTTCTGCTGTGGGTCAAAGATTTTCGAATCGGACGAAAAACAGATAGTGAATTGTAACATTCATGGCCACCTAATGACGATGGATCACTCAAATTGCGTCCCGATTCAATACATCGTCCTCCAGCCGACTTGTCTCCATGGGTCTATTGCTGCATCGGGCACCTTATGGCCGTTCTGTTGTGAGTAAAAGATTTTCGAATCGGACGAAAAACTGATAGTGAATTGTTACGTTCAGGGCCACCTAATGACGATGGATCACTCAAATTGCGTCCCGATTCAATACATCGTCCTCCAGCCGACTTGTCTCCATGGGTCTATTGCTGCCTCGGGCACCTTATGGTCGTTCTCCCGTGAGTCTAGATTATCGAATGGGACGAAAAACTGATAGTTAATTCTTACATTCAGGGCCTCCTAATGACGATGGAACACTCAAATTGCGTCGCGATTCAATACATCGTCCTCCAGCCGACTTGTCTCCATGGGTCTGTTGCTGCCTCGGGCACTTTATGGCCGTTCTGCTGTGAGTCTAGATTATCGAATGCGACGAAAAACTGATAGTGAATTGTAACGTTCAGGGCCACCTAATGACGGTGGATCACTCAAATTGCGTCCTCCAGCAGACTTGTCTCCATGGGTCTACTGCTGCCTCGGGCACCTTATTGCCGTTCTGCTGTGAGTCAAAGATTTTCGAATCGGACGAAAAACAGATAGTGAATTGTAACATTCTTGGCCACCTAATGACGATGGATCACTCAAATTGCGTCCCGATTCAATACATCGTCCTCCAGCCGACTTGTCTCCATGGGTCTATTGCTGCATCGGGCACCTTATGGCCGTTCTGCTGTGAGTCAAAGATTTTCGAATCGGACGAAAAACTGATAGTGAATTGTAACTTTCAGGGCCACCTAATGACGATGGATCACTCAAATTGCGTCCCGATTCAATACACCGTCCTCCAGCCGACTTGTCTCCATGGGTCTAATGCTGCCTCGGGCACCTTATGGCCGTTCTGCTGTGGGTCAAAGATTTTCGAATCGGACGAAGATCTGATAGTGAATTGTAAGGTTCAGGGCCACCTAATGACGATGGATCACTCAAATTGCGTCCCGATTCAATACATCGTCCTCCAGCAGACTTGTCTCCATGGGTCTATTGCTGCCTCGGGCACATTATGGCCGTTCTGCTGTGAGTCAAAGATTTTCGAATCGGACGAAAAACTGATAGCGAATTGTACCGTTCAGGGCCACCTAATGACGATGGATCACTCAAATTGCGTCCCGATTCAATACATCGTCATCCAGCCGACTTGTCTCCAAGGGTCTATTGCTGCCTCGGGCACCTTATGGTCGTTCTCCCGTGAGTCTAGAAAAACTGATAGTTAATTCTAACATTCAGGGCCTCCTAATGACCATGGAACACTCAAATTGCGTCGCGATTCAATACATCGTCATCCTGCAGACATGTCTCCATGGGTCTATTGCTGCCTCGGGCACCCTATGGGCGTTCTGCTGTGAGTCAAAGATTTTCGAATCGGACGAAAAACTGATAGTGAATTGTAACATTCAGGGACACCTAATGACGATGGATCACTCAAATTGCGTCCCGATTCAATACATCGTCCTCCAGCCTACTTGACTCCATGGGTCTATTGCTGAGTCGGGCACCTTATGGCCGTTCTGCTGTGAGTCTAGATTATCGAATGCGACGAAAAACTGATAGTGAATTGTAACGTTCAGGGCCACCTAATGACGATGGATCACTCAAATTGCGTGCCGATTCAATACATCGTCCTCCAGCAGACTTGTCTCCATGGGTCTATTGCTGCCTCGGGCACCTTATGGCCGTTCTGCTGTGAGTCAAAGATTTTCGAATCGGACGAAAAACTGATAGTGAATTGTAACGTTCAGGGCCACCTAATGACGATGGATCACTCAAATTGCGTCCCGATTCAATACATCGTCATCCAGCAGACTTGTCTCCATTGGTCTATTGCTGCATCGGGCACCTTATGGCCGTTCTGCTGTGAGTCAAAGATTTTCGAATCGGACGAAAAACTGATAGTGAATTGTAACATTCAGGGCCACCTAATGACGATGGATCACTCAAGTTGCGTCCCGATTCAATACATCGTCATCCAGCAGACTTGTCTCCATGGGTCTATTGCTGCCTCGGGCACCTTATGGCCGTTCTGCTGTGAGTCAAAGATTTTCGAATCGGACGAAAAACAGATAGTGAATTGTAACATTCATGGCCACCTAATGACGATGGATCACTCAAATTGCGTCCCGATTCAATACATCGTCCTCCAGCCGACTTGTCTCCATGGGTCTATTGCTGCATCGGGAACCTTATGGCCGTTCTGCTGTGAGTCAAAGATTTTCGAATCGGACGAAAAACTGATAGTGAATTGTAACGTTCAGGGCCACCTAATGACGATGGATCACTCAAATTGCGTCCCGATTCAATACATCGTCCTCCAGCCGACTTGTCTCCAAGGGTCTATTGCTGCCTCTGGCACCTTATGGTCGTTCTCCCGTGAGTCTAGATTATCGAATGGGACGAAAAACTGATAGTTAATTCTAACATTCAGGGCCTCCTAATCACGATGGAACACTGAAATTGCGTCGCGATTCAATACATCGTCATCCTGCAGACATGTCTCCATGGGTCTATTGCTGCCTCGGGCACCTTATGGCCGTTCTGCTGTGAGTCAAAGATTTTCGAATCGGACGAAAAACTGATAGTGAATTGTAACATTCAGGGACACCTAATGACGATGGATCACTCAAATTGCGTCCCGATTCAATACATCGTCCTCCAGCGTACTTGACTCCATGGGTCTATTGCTGAGTCGGGCACCATATGGCCGTACTGCTGTGAGTCTAGATTATCGAATGCGACGAAAAACTGATAGTGAATTGTAACGTTCAGGGCCACCTAATGACGATGGATCACTCAAATTGCGTCCCAATTCAATACATCGTCCTCCAGCAGACTTGTCTCCATGGGTCTATTGCTGCCTCGGGCACCTTATGGCCGTTCTGCTGTGAGTCAAAGATTTTCGATTCGGACGAAAAACTGATAGTGAATTGTTACGTTCAGGGCCACCTAATGTCGATGGATCACTCAAATTGCGTCCCGATTCAATACATCGTCCTCCAGCCTACTTGACTCCATGGGTCTATTGCTGAGTCGGGCACCTTATGGCCGTTCTGCTGTGAGTCTAGATTATCGAATGCGACGAAAAACTGATAGTGAATTGTAACGTTCAGGGCCACCTAATGACGATGGATCACTCAAATTGCGTGCCGATTCAATACATCGTCCTCCAGCAGACTTGTCTCCATGGGTCTATTGCTGCCTCGGGCACCTTATGGCCGTTCTGCTGTGAGTCAAAGATTTTCGAATCGGACGAAAAACTGATAGTGAATTGTAACGTTCAGGGCCACCTAATGACGATGGATCACTCAAATTGCGTCCCGATTCAATACATCGTCATCCAGCAGACTTGTCTCCATTGGTCTATTGCTGCATCGGGCACCTTATGGCCGTTCTGCTGTGAGTCAAAGATTTTCGAATCGGACGAAAAACTGATAGTGAATTGTAACATTCAGGGCCACCTAATGACGATGGATCACTCAAGTTGCGTCCCGATTCAATACATCGTCCTCCAGCAGACTTGTCTCCATGGGTCTATTGCTGCCTCGGGCACCTTATGGCCGTTCTGCTGTGAGTCAAAGATTTTCGAATCGGACGAAAAACAGATAGTGAATTGTAACATTCATGGCCACCTAATGACGATGGATCACTCAAATTGCGTCCCGATTCAATACATCGTCCTCCAGCCGACTTGTCTCCATGGGTCTATTGCTGCATCGGGAACCTTATGGCCGTTCTGCTGTGAGTCAAAGATTTTCGAATCGGACGAAAAACTGATAGTGAATTGTAACGTTCAGGGCCACCTAATGACGATGGATCACTCAAATTGCGTCCCGATTCAATACATCGTCCTCCAGCCGACTTGTCTCCAGGGGTCTATTGCTGCCTCTGGCACCTTATGGTCGTTCTCCCGTGAGTCTAGATTATCGAATGGGACGAAAAACTGATAGTTAATTCTAACATTCAGGGCCTCCTAATCACGATGGAACACTGAAATTGCGTCGCGATTCAATACATCGTCATCCTGCAGACATGTCTCCATTGGTCTATTGCTGCCTCGGGCACCTTATGGCCGTTCTGCTGTGAGTCAAAGATTTTCGAATCGGACGAAAAACTGATAGTGAATTGTAACATTCAGGGACACCTAATGACGATGGATCACTCAAATTGCGTCCCGATTCAATACATCGTCCTCCAGCGTACTTGACTCCATGGGTCTATTGCTGAGTCGGGCACCATATGGCCGTACTGCTGTGAGTCTAGATTATCGAATGCGACGAAAAACTGATAGTGAATTGTAACGTTCAGGGCCACCTAATGACGATGGATCACTCAAATTGCGTCCCAATTCAATACATCGTCCTCCAGCAGACTTGTCTCCATGGGTCTATTGCTGCCTCGGGCACCTTATGGCCGTTCTGCTGTGAGTCAAAAATTTTCGATTCGGACGAAAAACTGATAGTGAATTGTAACGTTCAGGGCCACCTAATGACGGTGGATCACTCAAATTGCGTCCTCCAGCAAACTTGTCTCCATGGGTCTACTGCTGCCTCGGGCACATTATTGCCGTTCTGCTGTGAGTCAAAGATTTTCGAATCGGACGAAAAACAGATAGTGAATTGTAACATTCTTGGCCACCTAATGACGATGGATCACTCAAATTGCGTCCCGATTCAATACATCGTCCTCCAGCCGACTTGTCTCCATGGGTCTATTGCTGCATCGGGCACCTTATGGCCGTTCTGCTGTGAGTCAAAGATTTTCGAATCGGACGAAAAACTGATAGTGAATTGTAACTTTCAGGGCCACCTAATGACGATGGATCACTCAAATTGCGTCCCGATTCAATACATCGTCCTCCAGCCGACTTGTCTCCATGGGTCTAATGCTGCCTCGGGCACCTTATGGCCGTTCTGCTGTGGGTCAAAGATTTTCGAATCGGACGAAGATCTGATAGTGAATTGTAAGGTTCAGGGCCACCTAATGACGATGGATCACTCAAATTGCGTCCCGATTCAATACATCGTCCTCCAGCAGACTTGTCTCCATGGGTCTATTGCTGCCTCGGGCACATTATGGCCGTTCTGCTGTGAGTCAAAGATTTTCGAATCGGACGAAAAACTGATAGCGAATTGTACCGTTCAGGGCCACCTAATGACGATGGATCACTCAAATTGCGTCCCGATTCAATACATCGTCATCCAGCCGACTTGTCTCCATGGGTCTATTGCTGCCTCGGGCACCTTATGGTCGTTCTCCCGTGAGTCTAGATTATCGAATGGGACGAAAAACTGATAGTTAATTCTAACATTCAGGGCCTCCTAATGACCATGGAACACTCAAATTGCGTCGCGATTCAATACATCGTCATCCTGCAGACATGTCTCCATGGGACTATTGCTGCCTCGGGCACCCTATGGGCGTTCTGCTGTGAGTCAAAGATTTTCGAATCGGACGAAAAACTGATAGTGAATTGTAACATTCAGGGACACCTAATGACGATGGATCACTCAAATTGCGTCCCGATTCAATACATCGTCCTCCAGCCTACTTGACTCCATGGGTCTATTGCTGAGTCGGGCACCTTATGGCCGTTCTGCTGTGAGTCTAGATTATCGAATGCGACGAAAAACTGATAGTGAATTGTAACGTTCAGGGCCACCTAATGACGATGGATCACTCAAATTGCGTGCCGATTCAATACATCGTCCTCCAGCAGACTTGTCTCCATGGGTCTATTGCTGCCTCGGGCACCTTATGGCCGTTCTGCTGTGAGTCAAAGATTTTCGAATCGGACGAAAAACAGATAGTGAATTGTAACATTCATGGCCACCTAATGACGATGGATCACTCAAATTGCGTCCCGATTCAATACATCGTCCTCCAGCCGACTTGTCTCCATGGGTCTATTGCTGCATCGGGAACCTTATGGCCGTTCTGCTGTGAGTCAAAGATTTTCGAATCGGACGAAAAACTGATAGTGAATTGTAACGTTCAGGGCCACCTAATGACGATGGATCACTCAAATTGCGTCCCGATTCAATACATCGTCCTCCAGCCGACTTGTCTCCAAGGGTCTATTGCTGCCTCTGGCACCTTATGGTCGTTCTCCCGTGAGTCTAGATTATCGAATGGGACGAAAAACTGATAGTTAATTCTAACATTCAGGGCCTCCTAATCACGATGGAACACTGAAATTGCGTCGCGATTCAATACATCGTCATCCTGCAGACATGTCTCCATGGGTCTATTGCTGCCTCGGGCACCTTATGGCCGTTCTGCTGTGAGTCAAAGATTTTCGAATCGGACGAAAAACTGATAGTGAATTGTAACATTCAGGGACACCTAATGACGATGGATCACTCAAATTGCGTCCCGATTCAATACATCGTCCTCCAGCGTACTTGACTCCATGGGTCTATTGCTGAGTCGGGCACCATATGGCCGTACTGCTGTGAATCTAGATTATCGAATGCGACGAAAAACTGATAGTGAATTGTAACGTTCAGGGCCACCTAATGACGATGGATCACTCAAATTGCGTCCCGATTCAATACATCGTCCTCCAGCCGACTTGTCTCCATGGGTCTATTGCTGCATCGGGCACCTTATGGTCGTTCTCCCGTGAGTCTAGATTATCGAATGGGACGAAAAACTGATAGTTAATTCTTACATTCAGGGCCTCCTAATGACGATGGAACACTCAAATTGCGTCGCGATTCAATACATCGTCCTCCAGCCGACTTGTCTCCATGGGTCTGTTGCTGCCTCGGGCACCTTATGGCCGTTCTGCTGTGAGTCTAGATTATCGAATGCGACGAAAAACTGATAGTGAATTGTAACGTTCAGGGCCACCTAATGACGGTGGATCACTCAAATTGCGTCCTCCAGCAGACTTGTCTCCATGGGTCTACTGCTGCCTCGGGCACCTTATTGCCGTTCTGCTGTGAGTCAAAGATTTTCGAATCGGACGAAAAACAGATAGTGAATTGTAACATTCTTGGCCACCTAATGACGATGGATCACTCAAATTGCGTCCCGATTCAATACATCGTCCTCCAGCCGACTTGTCTCCATGGGTCTATTGCTGCATCGGGCACCTTATGGCCGTTCTGCTGTGAGTCAAAGATTTTCGAATCGGACGAAAAACAGATAGTGAATTGTAACATTCTTGGCCACCTAATGACGATGGATCACTCAAATTGCGTCCCGATTCAATACATCGTCCTCCAGCCGACTTGTCTCCATGGGTCTATTGCTGCCTCGGGCACCTTATGGTCGTTCTCCCGTGAGTCTAGAAAAACTGATAGTTAATTCTAACATTCAGGGCCTCCTAATGACCATGGAACACTCAAATTGCGTCGCGATTCAATACATCGTCATCCTGCAGACATGTCTCCATGGGTCTATTGCTGCCTCGGGCACCCTATGGGCGTTCTGCTGTGAGTCAAAGATTTTCGAATCGGACGAAAAACTGATAGTGAATTGTAACATTCATGGCCACCTAATGACGATGGATCACTCAAATTGCGTCCCGATTCAATACATCGTCCTCCAGCCTACTTGACTCCATGGGTCTATTGCTGAGTCGGGCACCTTATGGCCGTTCTGCTGTGAGTCTAGATTATCGAATGCGACGAAAAACTGATAGTGAATTGTAACGTCCAGGGCCACCTAATGACGATGGATCACTCAAATTGCGTGCCGATTCAATACATCGTCCTCCAGCAGACTTGTCTCCATGGGTCTATTGCTGCCTCGGGCACCTTATGGCCGTTCTGCTGTGAGTCAAAGATTTTCGAATCGGACGAAAAACTGATAGTGAATTGTAACGTTCAGGGCCACCTAATGACGATGGATCACTCAAATTGCGTCCCGATTCAATACATCGTCATCCAGCAGACTTGTCTCCATGGGTCTATTGCTGCCTCGGGCACCTTATGGCCGTTCTGCTGTGAGTCAAAGATTTTCGAATCGGACGAAAAACAGATAGTGAATTGTAACATTCATGGCCACCTAATGACGATGGATCACTCAAATTGCGTCCCGATTCAATACATCGTCCTCCAGCCGACTTGTCTCCATGGGTCTATTGCTGCATCGGGAACCTTATGGCCGTTCTGCTGTGAGTCAAAGATTTTCGAATCGGACGAAAAACTGATAGTGAATTGTAACGTTCAGGGCCACCTAATGACGATGGATCACTCAAATTGCGTCCCGATTCAATACATCGTCATCCAGCAGACTTGTCTCCATTGGTCTATTGCTGCCTCGGGCACCTTATGGCCGTTCTGCTGTGAGTCAAAGATTTTCGAATCGGACGAAAAACTGATAGTGAATTGTAACATTCAGGGCCACCTAATGACGATGGATCACTCAAGTTGCGTCCCGATTCAATACATCGTCATCCAGCAGACTTGTCTCCATGGGTCTATTGCTGCCTCGGGCACCTTATGGCCGTTCTGCTGTGAGTCAAAGATTTTCGAATCGGACGAAAAACAGACAGTGAATTGTAACATTCATGGCCACCTAATGACGATGGATCACTCAAATTGCGTCCCGATTCAATACATCGTCCTCCAGCCGACTTGTCTCCATGGGTCTATTGCTGCATCGGGAACCTTATGGCCGTTCTGCTGTGAGTCAAAGATTTTCGAATCGGACGAAAAACTGATAGTGAATTGTAACGTTCAGGGCCACCTAATGACGATGGATCACTCAAATTGCGTCCCGATTCAATACATCGTACTCCAGCCGACTTGTCTCCAAGGGTCTATTGCTGCCTCTGGCACCTTATGGTCGTTCTCCCGTGAGTCTAGATTATCGAATGGGACGAAAAACTGATAGTTAATTCTAACATTCAGGGCCTCCTAATCACGATGGAACACTGAAATTGCGTCGCGATTCAATACATCGTCATCCTGCAGACATGTCTCCATGGGTCTATTGCTGCCTCGGGCACCTTATGGCCGTTCTGCTGTGAGTCAAAGATTTTCGAATCGGACGAAAAACAGATAGTGGATTGTAACATTCAGGGACACCTAATGACGATGGATCACTCAAATTGCGTCCCGATTCAATACATCGTCCTCCAGCAGACTTGTCTCCATGGGTCTATTGCTGCCTCGGGCACATTATGGCCGTTCTGCTGTGAGTCAAAGATTTTCGAATCGGACGAAAAACTGATAGCGAATTGTACCGTTCAGGGCCACCTAATGACGATGGATCACTCAAATTGCGTCCCGATTCAATACATCGTCCTCCAGCCGACTTGTCTCCATGGGTCTATTGCTGCCTCGGGCACCTTATGGTCGTTCTCCCGTGAGTCTAGATTATCGAATGGGACGAAAAACTGATAGTTAATTCTAACATTCAGGGCCTCCTAATGACCATGGAACACTCAAATTGCGTCGCGATTCAATACATCGTCATCCTGCAGACATGTCTCCATGGGTCTATTGCTGCCTCGGGCACCCTATGGGCGTTCTGCTGTGAGTCAAAGATTTTCGAATCGGACGAAAAACTGATAGTGAATTGTAACATTCAGGGACACCTAATGACGATGGATCACTCAAATTGCTTCCCGATTCAATACATCGTCCTCCAGCCTACTTGACTCCATGGGTCTATTGCTGAGTCGGGCACCTTATGGCCGTTCTGCTGTGAGTCTAGATAATCGAATGCGACGAAAAACTGATAGTGAATTGTAACGTTCAGGGCCACCTAATGACGATGGATCACTCAAATTGCGTCCCGATTCAATACATCGTCCTCCAGCAGACTTGTCTCCATGGGTCTAATGCTGCCTCGGGCACCTTATGGCCGTTCTGCTGTGAGTCAAAGATTTTCGAATCGGACGAAAAACTGATAGTGAGTTGTAACGTTCAGGGCCACCTAATGACGATGGATCACTCAAATTGCGTCCCGATTCAATACATCGTCATCCAGCAGACTTGTCTCCATGGGTCTATTGCTGCCTCGGGCACCTTATGGCCGTTCTGCTGTGAGTCAAAGATTTTCGAATCGGACGAAAAACAGATAGTGAATTGTAACATTCATGGCCACCTAATGACGATGGATCACTCAAATTGCGTCCCGATTCAATACATCGTCCTCCAGCCGACTTGTCTCCATGGGTCTATTGCTGCATCGGGAACCTTATGGCCGTTCTGCTGTGAGTCAAAGATTTTCGAATCGGACGAAAAACTGATAGTGAATTGTAACGTTCAGGGCCACCTAATGACGATGGATCACTCAAATTGCGTCCCGATTCAATACATCGTCATCCAGCAGACTTGTCTCCATTGGTCTATTGCTGCCTCGGGCACCTTATGGCCGTTCTGCTGTGAGTCAAAGATTTTCGAATCGGACGAAAAACTGATAGTGAATTGTAACATTCAGGGCCACCTAATGGCGATGGATCACTCAAATTGCGTCCCGATTCAATACATCGTCCTCCAGCCGACTTGTCTCCATGGGTCTATTGCTGCCTCGGGCACCTTATGGCCGTTCTGCTGTGAGTCTAGATTATCGAATGCGACGAAAAACTGATAGTGAATTGTAACGTTCAGGTCCACCTAATGACGATGGATCACTCAAATTGCGTCCCGATTCAATACATCGTCCTCCAGCAGACTTGTCTCCATGGGTCTATTGCTGCCTCGGGCACATTATGGCCGTTCTGCTGTGAGTCAAAGATTTTCGAATCGGATGAAAAACTGATAGCGAATTGTACCGTTCAGGACCACCTAATGACGATGGATCACTCAAATTGCGTCCCGATTCAATACATCGTCCTCCAGCCGACTTGTCTCCATGGGTCTATTGCTGCCTCGGGCACCTTATGGTCGTTCTCCCGTGAGTCTAGATTATCGAATGGGACGAAAAACTGATAGTTAGTTCTAACATTCAGGGCCTCCTAATGACCATGGAACACTCAAATTGCGTCGCGATTCAATACATCGTCATCCTGCAGACATGTCTCCATGGGTCTATTGCTGCCTCGGGCACCCTATGGGCGTTCTGCTGTGAGTCAAAGATTTTCGAATCGGACGAAAAACTGATAGTGAATTGTAACATTCAGGGACACCTAATGACGATGGATCACTCAAATTGCGTCCCGATTCAATACATCGTCCTCCAGCCTACTTGACTCCATGGGTCTATTGCTGAGTCGGGCACCTTATGGCCGTTCTGCTGTGAGTCTAGATTATCGAATGCGACGAAAAACTGATAGTGAATTGTAACGTTCAGGGCCACCTAATGACGATGGATCACTCAAATTGCGTCCCGATTCAATACATCGTCCTCCAGCAGACTTGTCTCCATGGGTCTATTGCTGCCTCGGGCACCTTATGGCCGTTCTGCTGTGAGTCAAAGATTTTCGAATCGGACGAAAAACTGATAGTGAATTGTAACGTTCAGGGCCACCTAATGACGATGGATCACTCAAATTGCGTCCCGATTCAATACATCGTCATCCAGCAGACTTGTCTCCATGGGTCTATTGCTGCCTCGGGCACCTTATGGCCGTTCTGCTGTGAGTCAAAGATTTTCGAATCGGACGAAAAACAGATAGTGAATTGTAACATTCATGGCCACCTAATGACGATGGATCACTCAAATTGCGTCCCGATTAAATACATCGTCCTCCAGCCGACTTGTCTCCATGGGTCTATTGCTGCATCGGGAACCTTATGGCCGTTCTGCTGTGAGTCAAAGATTTTCGAATCGGACGAAAAACTGATAGTGAATTGTAACGTTCAGGGCCACCTAATGACGATGGATCACTCAAATTGCGTCCCGATTCAATACATCGTCATCCAGCAGACTTGTCTCCATTGGTCTATTGCTGCCTCGGGCACCTTATGGCCGTTCTGCTGTGAGTCAAAGATTTTCGAATCGGACGAAAAACTGATAGTGAATTGTAACATTCAGGGCCACCTAATGACGATGGATCACTCAAATTGCGTCCCGATTCAATACATCGTCCTCCAGCCGACTTGTCTCCATGGGTCTATTGCTGCCTCGGGCACCTTATGGCCGTTCGGCTGTGAGTCTAGATTATCGAATGCGACGAAAAACTGATAGTGAATTGTAACGTTCACTTCCACCTAATGACGATGGATCACTCAAATTGCGTCCCGATTCAATACATCGTCCTCCAGCAGACTTGTCTCCATGGGTCTATTGCTGCCTAGGGCACATTATGGCCGTTCTGCTGTGAGTCAAAGATTTTCGAATCGGACGAAAAACTGATAGCGAATTGTACCGTTCAGGGCCACCTAATGACGATGGATCACTCAAATTGCGTCCCGATTCAATACATCGTCCTCCAGCCGACTTGTCTCCATGGGTCTATTGCTGCCTCGGGCACCTTATGGTCGTTCTCCCGTGAGTCTAGATTATCGAATGGGACGAAAAACTGATAGTTAATTCTAACATTCAGGGCCTCCTAATGACCATGGAACACTCAAATTACGTCGCGATTCAATACATCGTCATCCTGCAGACATGTGTCCATGGGTCTATTGCTGCCTCGGGCACCCTATGGGCGTTCTGCTGTGAGTCAAAGATTTTCGAATCGGACGAAAAACTGATAGTGAATTATAACATTCAGGGACACCTAATGACGATGGATCACTCAAATTGCGTCCCGATTCAATACATCGTCCTCCAGCCTACTTGACTCCATGGGTCTATTGCTGAGTCGGGCACCTTATGGCCGTTCTGCTGTGAGTCTAGATTATCGAATGCGACGAAAAACTGATAGTGAATTGTAACGTTCAGGGCCACCTAATGACGATGGATCACTCAAATTGCGTGCCGATTCAATACATCGTCCTCCAGCAGACTTGTCTCCATGGGTCTATTGCTGCCTCGGGCACCTTATGGCCGTTCTGCTGTGAGTCAAAGATTTTCGAATCGGACGAAAAACTGATAGTGAATTGTAACGTTCAGGGCCACCTAATGACGATGGATCACTCAAATTGCGTCCCGATTCAATACATCGTCATCCAGCAGACTTGTCTCCATGGGTCTATTGCTGCCTCGGGCACCTTATGGCCGTTCTGCTGTGAGTCAAAGATTTTCGAATCGGACGAAAAACAGATAGTGAATTGTAACATTCATGGCCACCTAATAACGATGGATCACTCAAATTGCGTCCCGATTCAATACATCGTCCTCCAGCCGACTTGTCTCCATGGGTCTATTGCTGCATCGGGAACCTTATGGCCGTTCTGCTGTGAGTCAAAGATTTTCGAATCGGACGAAAAACTGATAGTGAATTGTAACGTTCAGGGCCACCTAATGACGATGGATCACTCAAATTGCGTCCCGATTCAATACATCGTCATCCAGCAGACTTGTCTCCATTGGTCTATTGCTGCCTCGGGCACCTTATGGCCGTTCTGCTGTGAGTCAAAGATTTTCGAATCGGACGAAAAACTGATAGTGAATTGTAACATTCAGGGCCACCTAATGACGATGGATCACTCAAGTTGCGTCCCGATTCAATACATCGTCCTCCAGCCGACTTGTCTCCAAGGGTCTATTGCTGCCTCTGGCACCTTATGGTCGTTCTCCCGTGAGTCTAGGTTATCGAATGGGACGAAAAACTGATAGTTAATTCTAACATTCAGGGCCTCCTAATCACGATGGAACACTGAAATTGCGTCGCGATTCAATACATCGTCATCCGTCAGACATGTCTCCATGGGTCTATTGCTGCCTCGGGCACCTTATGGCCGTTCTGCTGTGAGTCAAAGATTTTCGAATCGGACGAAAAACAGATAGTGAATTGTAACATTCAGGGACACCTAATGACGATGGATCACTCAAATTGCGTCCCGATTCAATACATCGTCCTCCAGCAGACTTGTCTCCATGGGTCTATTGCTGCCTCGGGCACATTATGGCCGTTCTGCTGTGAGTCAAAGATTTTCGAATCGGACGAAAAACTGATAGCGAATTGTACCGTTCAGGGCCACCTAATGACGATGGATCACTCAAATTGCGTCCCGATTCAATACATCGTCCTCCAGCCGACTTGTCTCCATGGGTCTATTGCTGCCTCGGGCACCTTATGGTCGTTCTCCCGTGAGTCTAGATTATCGAATGGGACGAAAAACTGATAGTTAATTCTAACATTCAGGGCCTCCTAATGACCATGGAACACTCAAATTGCGTCGCGATTCAATACATCGTCATCCTGCAGACATGTCTCCATGGGTCTATTGCTGCCTCGGGCACCCTATGGGCGTTCTGCTGTGAGTCAAAGATTTTCGAATCGGACGAAAAACTGATAGTGAATTGTAACATTCAGGGACACCTAATGACGATGGATCACTCAAATTGCGTCCCGATTCAATACATCGTCCTCCAGCCTACTTGACTCCATGGGTCTATTGCTGAGTCGGGCACCTTATGGCCGTTCTGCTGTGAGTCTAGATTATCGAATGCGACGAAAAACTGATAGTGAATTGTAACGTTCAGGGCCACCTAATGACGATGGATCACTCAAATTGCGTCCCGATTCAATACATCGTTCTCCAGCAGACTTGTCTCCATGGGTCTATTGCTGCCTCGGGCACCTTATGGCCGTTCTGCTGTGAGTCAAAGATTTTCGAATCGGACGAAAAACTGATAGTGAATTGTAACGTTCAGGGCCACCTAATGACGATGGATCACTCAAATTGCGTCCCGATTCAATACATCGTCATCCAGCAGACTTGTCTCCATGGGTCTATTGCTGCCTCGGGCACCTTATGGCCGTTCTGCTGTGAGTCAAAGATTTTCGAATCGGACGAAAAACAGATAGTGAATTGTAACATTCATGGCCACCTAATGACGATGGATCACTCAAATTGCGTCCCGATTCAATACATCGTCCTCCAGCCGACTTGTCTCCATGGGTCTATTGCTGCATCGGGAACCTTATGGCCGTTCTGCTGTGAGTCAAAGATTTTCGAATCGGACGAAAAACTGATAGTGAATTGTAACGTTCAGGGCCACCTAATGACGATGGATCACTAAAGTGCGTCCCGATTCAATACATCGTCATCCAGCAGACTTGTCTCCATTGGTCTATTGCTGCCTCGGGCACCTTATGGCCGTTCTGCTGTGAGTCAAAGATTTTCGAATCGGACGAAAAACTGATAGTGAATTGTAACATTCAGGGCCACCTAATGACGATGGATCACTCAAATTGCGTCCCGATTCAATACATCGTCCTCCAGCCGACTTGTCTCCATGGGTCTATTGCTGCCTCGGGCACCTTATGGCCGTTCTGCTGTGAGTCTAGATTATCGAATGCGACGAAAAACTGATAGTGAATTGTAACGTTCAGGTCCACCTAATGACGATGGATCACTCAAATTGCGTCCCGATTCAATACATCGTCCTCCAGCAGACTTGTCTCCATGGGTCTATTGCTGCCTCGGGCACATTATGGCCGTTCTGCTGTGAGTCAAAGATTTTCGAATCGGACGAAAAACAGATAGTGAATTGTAACATTCATGGCCACCTAATGACGATGGATCACTCAAATTGCGTCCCGATTCAATACATCGTCCTCCAGCCGACTTGTCTCCATGGGTCTATTGCTGCATCGGGAACCTTATGGCCGTTCTGCTGTGAGTCAAAGATTTTCGAATCGGACGAAAAACTGATAGTGAATTGTAACGTTCAGGGCCACCTAATGACGATGGATCACTCAAATTGCGTCCCGATTCAATACATCGTCATCCAGCAGACTTGTCTCCATTGGTCTATTGCTGCCTCGGGCACCTTATGGCCGTTCTGCTGTGAGTCAAAGATTTTCGAATCGGACGAAAAACTGATAGTGAATTGTAACATTCAGGGCCACCTAATGACGATGGATCACTCAAGTTGCGTCCCGATTCAATACATCGTCCTCCAGCCGACTTGTCTCCAAGGGTCTATTGCTGCCTCTGGCACCTTATGGTCGTTCTCCCGTGAGTCTAGGTTATCGAATGGGACGAAAAACTGATAGTTAATTCTAACATTCAGGGCCTCCTAATCACGATGGAACACTGAAATTGCGTCGCGATTCAATACATCGTCATCCGTCAGACATGTCTCCATGGGTCTATTGCTGCCTCGGGCACCTTATGGCCGTTCTGCTGTGAGTCAAAGATTTTCGAATCGGACGAAAAACAGATAGTGAATTGTAACATTCAGGGACACCTATTGACGATGGATCACTCAAATTGCGTCCCGATTCAATACATCGTCCTCCAGCAGACTTGTCTCCATGGGTCTATTGCTGCCTCGGGCACATTATGGCCGTTCTGCTGTGAGTCAAAGATTTTCGAATCGGACGAAAAACTGATAGCGAATTGTACCGTTCAGGGCCACCTAATGACGATGGATCACTCAAATTGCGTCCCGATTCAATACATCGTCCTCCAGCCGACTTGTCTCCATGGGTCTATTGCTGCCTCGGGCACCTTATGGTCGTTCTCCCGTGAGTCTAGATTATCGAATGGGACGAAAAACTGATAGTTAATTCTAACATTCAGGGCCTCCTAATGACCATGGAACACTCAAATTGCGTCGCGATTCAATACATCGTCATCCTGCAGACATGTCTCCATGGGTCTATTGCTGCCTCGGGCACCCTATGGGCGTTCTGCTGTGAGTCAAAGATTTTCGAATCGGACGAAAAACTGATAGTGAATTGTAACATTCAGGGACACCTAATGACGATGGATCACTCAAATTGCGTCCCGATTCAATACATCGTCCTCCAGCCTACTTGACTCCATGGGTCTATTGCTGAGTCGGGCACCTTATGGCCGTTCTGCTGTGAGTCTAGATTATCGAATGCGACGAAAAACTGATAGTGAATTGTAACGTTCAGGGCCACCTAATGACGATGGATCACTCAAATTGCGTCCCGATTCAATACATCGTTCTCCAGCAGACTTGTCTCCATGGGTCTATTGCTGCCTCGGGCACCTTATGGCCGTTCTGCTGTGAGTCAAAGATTTTCGAATCGGACGAAAAACTGATAGTGAATTGTAACGTTCAGGGCCACCTAATGACGATGGATCACTCAAATTGCGTCCCGATTCAATACATCGTCATCCAGCAGACTTGTCTCCATGGGTCTATTGCTGCCTCGGGCACCTTATGGCCGTTCTGCTGTGAGTCAAAGATTTTCGAATCGGACGAAAAACAGATAGTGAATTGTAACATTCATGGCCACCTAATGACGATGGATCACTCAAATAGCGTCCCGATTCAATACATCGTCCTCCAGCCGACTTGTCTCCATGGGTCTATTGCTGCATCGGGAACCTTATGGCCGTTCTGCTGTGAGTCAAAGATTTTCGAATCGGACGAAAAACTGATAGTGAATTGTAACGTTCAGGGCCACCTAATGACGATGGATCACTCAAATTGCGTCCCGATTCAATACATCGTCATCCAGCAGACTTGTCTCCATTGGTCTATTGCTGCCTCGGGCACCTTATGGCCGTTCTGCTGTGAGTCAAAGATTTTCGAATCGGACGAAAAACTGATAGTGAATTGTAACATTCAGGGCCACCTAATGACGATGGATCACTCAAATTGCGTCCCGATTCAATACATCGTCCTCCAGCCGACTTGTCTCCATGGGTCTATTGCTGCCTCGGGCACCTTATGGCCGTTCTGCTGTGAGTCTAGATTATCGAATGCGACGAAAAACTGATAGTGAATTGTAACGTTCAGGTCCACCTAATGACGATGGATCACTCAAATTGCGTCCCGATTCAATACATCGTCCTCCAGCAGACTTGTCTCCATGGGTCTATTGCTGCCTCGGGCACATTATGGCCGTTCTGCTGTGAGTCAAAGATTTTCGAATCGGACGAAAAACTGATAGCGAATTGTACCGTTCAGGGCCACCTAATGACGATGGATCACTCAAATTGCGTCCCGATTCAATACATCGTCCTCCAGCCGACTTGTCTCATGGGTCTATTGCTGCCTCGGGCACCTTATGGTCGTTCTCCCGTGAGTCTAGATTATCGAATGGGACGAAAAACTGATAGTTAATTCTAACATTCAGGGCCTCCTAATGACCATGGAACACTCAAATTGCGTCGCGATTCAATACATCGTCATCCTGCAGACATGTCTCCATGGGTCTATTGCTGCCTCGGGCACCCTATGGGCGTTCTGCTGTGAGTCAAAGATTTTCGAATCGGACGAAAAACTGATAGTGAATTGTAACATTCAGGGACACCTAATGACGATGGATCACTCAAATTGCGTCCCGATTCAATACATCGTCCTCCAGCCTACTTGACTCCATGGGTCTATTGCTGAGTCGGGCACCTTATGGCCGTTCTGCTGTGAGTCTAGATTATCGAATGCGACGAAATACTGATAGTGAATTGTAACGTTCAGGGCCACCTAATGACGATGGATCACTCAAATTGCGTGCCGATTCAATACATCGTCCTCCAGCAGACTTGTCTCCATGGGTCTATTGCTGCCTCAGGCACCTTATGGCCGTTCTGCTGTGAGTCAAAGATTTTCGAATCGGACGAAAAACTGATAGTGAATTGTAACGTTCAGGGCCACCTAATGACGATGGATCACTCAAATTGCGTCCCGATTCAATACATCGTCATCCAGCAGACTTGTCTCCATGGGTCTATTGCTGCCTCGGGCACCTTATGGCCGTTCTGCTGTGAGTCAAAGATTTTCGAATCGGACGAAAAACAGATAGTGAATTGTAACATTCATGGCCACCTAATGACGATGGATCACTCAAATTGCGTCCCGATTCAATACATCGTCCTCCAGCCGACTTGTCTCCATGGGTCTATTGCTGCATCGGGAACCTTATGGCCGTTCGGCTGTGAGTCAAAGATTTTCGAATCGGACGAAAAACTGATAGTGAATTGTAACGTTCAGGGCCACCTAATGACGATGGATCACTCAAATTGCGTCCCGATTCAATACATCGTCATCCAGCAGACTTGTCTTGCTGCCTCGGGCACCTTATGGCCGTTCTGCTGTGAGTCAAAGATTTTCGAATCGGACGAAAAACTGATAGTGAATTGTAACATTCAGGGCCACCTAATGTCGATGGATCACTCAAATTGCGTCCCGATTCAATACAACGTCCTCCAGCCGACTTGTCTCCATGGGTCTATTGCTGCCTCGGGCACCTTATGGCCGTTCTGCTGTGAGTCTAGATTATCGAATGCGACGAAAAACTGATAGTGAATTGTAACGTTCAGGGCCACCTAATGACAATGGATCACTCAAGTTGCGTCCCGATTCAATACATCGTCATCCAGCAGACTTGTCTCCATGGGTCTATTGCTGCCTCGGGCACCTTATGGCCGTTCTGCTGTGAGTCAAAGATTTTCGAATCGGACGAAAAACAGATAGTGAATTGTAACATTCATGGCCACCTAATGACGATGGATCACTCAAATTGCGTCCCGATTCAATACATCGTCCTCCAGCCGACTTGTCTCCATGGGTCTAATGCTGCCTCGGGCACCTTTTGGCCGTTCTGCTGTGGGTCAAAGATTTTCGAATCGGACGAAGATCTGATAGTGAATTGTAAGGTTCAGGGCCACCTAATGACGATGGATCACTCAAATTGCGTCCCGATTCAATACATCGTCCTCCAGCAGACTTGTCTCCATGGGTCTATTGCTGCCTCGGGCACATTATGGCCGTTCTGCTGTGAGTCAAAGATTTTCGAATCGGACGAAAAACTGATAGCGAATTGTACCGTTCAGGGCCACCCAATTACGATGGATCACTCAAATTGCTTCCCGATTCAATACATCGTCCTCCAGCCGACTTGTCTCCATGGGTCTATTGCTGCCTCGGGCACCTTATGGTCGTTCTCCCGTGAGTCTAGATTATCGAATGGGACGAAAAACTGATAGTTAATTCTAACATTCAGGGCCTCCTAATGACCATGGAACACTCAAATTGCGTCGCGATTCAATACATCGTCATCCTGCAGACATGTCTCCATGGGTCTATTGCTGCCTCGGGCACCCTATGGGCGTTCTGCTGTGAGTCAAAGATTTTCGAATCGGACGAAAAACTGATAGTGAATTGTAACATTCAGGGACACCTAATGACGATGGATCACTCAAATTGCGTCCCGATTCAATACATCGTCCTCCAGCCTACTTGACTCCATGGGTCTATTGCTGAGTCGGGCACCTTATAGCCGTTCTGCAGTGAGTCTAGATTATCGAATGCGACGAAAAACTGATAGTGAATTGTAACGTTCAGGGCCACCTAATGACGATGGATCACTCAAATTGCGTCCCGATTCAATACATCGTTCTCCAGCAGACTTGTCTCCATGGGTCTATTGCTGCCTCGGGCACCTTATGGCCGTTCTGCTGTGAGTCAAAGATTTTCGTATCGGACGAAAAACTGATAGTGAATTGTAACGTTCAGGGCCACCTAATGACGATGGATCACTCAAATTGCGTCCCGATTCAATACATCGTCATCCAGCAGACTTGTCTCCATGGGTCTATTGCTGCCTCGGGCACCTTATGGCCGTTCTGCTGTGAGTCAAAGATTTTCGAATCGGACGAAAAACAGATAGTGAATTGTAACATTCATGGCCACCTAATGACGATGGATCACTCAAATTGCGTCCCGATTCAATACATCGTCCTCCAGCCGACTTGTCTCCATGGGTCTATTGCTGCATCGGGAACCTTATGGCCGTTCTGCTGTGAGTCAAAGATTTTCGAATCGGACGAAAAACTGATAGTGAATTGTAACGTTCAGGGCCACCTAATGACGATGGATCACTCAAATTGCGTCCCGATTCAATACATCGTCATCCAGCAGACTTGTCTCCATTGGTCTATTGCTGCCTCGGGCACCTTATGGCCGTTCTGCTGTGAGTCAAAGATTTTCGAATCGGACGAAAAACTGATAGTGAATTGTAACATTCAGGGCCACCTAATGACGATGGATCACTCAAATTGCGTCCCGATTCAATACATCGTCCTCCAGCCGACTTGTCTCCATGGGTCTATTGCTGCCTCGGGCACCTTATGGCCGTTCTGCTGTGAGTCTAGATTATCGAATGCGACGAAAAACTGATAGTGAATTGTAACGTTCAGGTCCTCCTAATGACGATGGATCACTCAAATTGCGTCCCGATTCAATACATCGTCCTCCAGCAGACTTGTCTCCATGGGTCTATTGCTGCCTCGGGCACATTATGGCCGTTCTGCTGTGAGTCAAAGATTTTCGAATCGGACGAAAAACTGATAGCGAATTGTACTGTTCAGGGCCACCTAATGACGATGGATCACTCAAATTGCGTCCCGATTCAATACATCGTCCTCCAGCCGACTTGTCTCATGGGTCTATTGCTGCCTCGGGCACCTTATGGTCGTTCTCCCGTGAGTCTAGATTATCGAATGGGACGAAAAACTGATAGTTAATTCTAACATTCAGGGCCTCCTAATGACCATGGAACACTCAAATTGCGTCGCGATTCAATACATCGTCATCCTGCAGACATGTCTCCATGGGTCTATTGCTGCCTCGGGCACCCTATGGGCGTTCTGCTGTGAGTCAAAGATTTTCGAATCGGACGAAAAACTGATAGTGAATTGTAACATTCAGGGACACCTAATGACGATAGATCACTCAAATTGCGTCCCGATTCAATACATCGTCCTCCAGCCTACTTGACTCCATGGGTCTATTGCTGAGTCGGGCACCTTATGGCCGTTCTGCTGTGAGTCTAGATTATCGAATGCGACGAAAAACTGATAGTGAATTGTAACGTTCAGGGCCACCTAATGACGATGGATCACTCAAATTGCGTGCCGATTCAATACATCGTCCTCCAGCAGACTTGTCTCCATGGGTCTATTGCTGCCTCGGGCACCTTATGGCCGTTCTGCTGTGAGTCAAAGATTTTTTAATCGGACGAAAAACTGATAGTGAATTGTAACGTTCAGGGCCACCTAATGACGATGGATCACTCAAATTGCGTCCCGATTCAATACATCGTCATCCAGCAGACTTGTCTCCATGGGTCTATTGCTGCCTCGGGCACCTTATGGCCGTTCTGCTGTGAGTCAAAGATTTTCGAATCGGACGAAAAACAGATAGTGAATTGTAACATTCATGGCCACCTAATGACGATGGATCACTCAAATTGCGTCCCGATTCAATACATCGTCCTCCAGCCGACTTGTCTCCATGGGTCTATTGCTGCATCGGGAACCTTATGGCCGTTCTGCTGTGAGTCAAAGATTTTCGAATCGGACGAAAAACTGATAGTGAATTGTAACGTTCAGGGCCACCTAATGACGATGGATCACTCAAATTGCGTCCCGATTCAATACATCGTCATCCAGCAGACTTGTCTTGCTGCCTCGGGCACCTTATGGCCGTTCTGCTGTGAGTCAAAGATTTTCGAATCGGACGAAAAACTGATAGTGAATTGTAACATTCAGGGCCACCTAATGACGATGGATCACTCAAGTTGCGTCCCGATTCAATACATCGTCCTCCAGCCGACTTGTCTCCAAGGGTCTATTGCTGTTTCTGGCACCTTATGGTCGTTCTCCCGTGAGTCTAGGTTATCGAATAGGACGAAAAACTGATAGTTAATTCTAACATTCAGGGCCTCCTAATCACGATGGAACACTGAAATTGCGTCGCGATTCAATACATCGTCATCCTGCAGACATGTCTATATGGGTCTATTGCTGCATCGGGCACCTTATGGCCGTTCTGCTGTGAGTAAAAGATTTTCGATTCGGACGAAAAACTGATAGTGAATTGTTACGTTCAGGGCCACCTAATGACGATGGATCACTCAAATTGCGTCCCGATTCAATACATCGTCCTCCAGCCGACTTGTCTCCATGGGTCTATTGCTGCCTCGGGCACCTTATGGTCGTTCTCCTGTGAGTCTAGATTATCGAATGGGACGAAAAACTGATAGTTAATTCTAACATTCAGGGCCTCCTAATGACCATGGAACACTCAAATTGCGTCGCGATTCAATACATCGTCATCCTGCAGACATGTCTCCATGGGTCTATTGCTGCCTCGGGCACCCTATGGGCGTTCTGCTGTGAGTCAAAGATTTTCGAATCGGACGAAAAACTGATAGTGAATTGTAACATTCAGGGACACCTAATGACGCTGGATCACTCAAATTGCCTCCCGATTCAATACATCGTCCTCCAGCCTACTTGACTCCATGGGTCTATTGCTGAGTCGGGCACCTTATGGCCGTTCTGCTGTGAGTCTAGATTATCGAATGCGACGAAAAACTGATAGTGAATTGTAACGTTCAGGGCCACCTAATGACGATGGATCACTCAAATTGCGTGCCGATTCAATACATCGTCCTCCAGCAGACTTGTCTCCATGGGTCTATTGCTGCCTCGGGCACCTTATGGCCGTTCTGCTGTGAGTCACAGATTTTCGAATCGAACGAAAAACTGATAGTGAATTGTAACGTTCAGGGCCACCTAATGACGATGGATCACTCAAATTGCGTCCCGATTCAATACATCGTCATCCAGCAGACTTGTCTCCATTGGTCTATTGCTGCCAACGCACCTTATGGCCGTTCTGCTGTGAGTCAAAGATTTTCGAATCGGACGAAAAACTGATAGTGAATTGTAACATTCAGGGCCACCTAATGACGATGGATCACTCAAGTTGCGTCCCGATTCAATACATCGTCATCCAGCAGACTTGTCTCCATGGGTCTATTGCTGCCTCGGGCACCTTATGGCCGTTCTGCTGCGAGTCAAAGATTTTCGAATCGGACGAAAAACAGATAGTGAATTGTAACATTCATGGCCACCTAATGACGATGGATCACTCAAATTGCGTCCCGATTCAATACATCGTCCTCCAGCCGACTTGTCTCCATGGGTCTATTGCTGCATCGGGAACCTTATGGCCGTTCTGCTGTGAGTCAAAGATTTTCGAATCGGACGAAAAACTGATAGTGAATTGTAACGTTCAGGGCCACCTAATGACGATGGATCACTCAAATTGCGTCCCGATTCAATACATCGTCCTCCAGCCGACTTGTCTCCAAGGGTCTATTGCTGCCTCTGGCACCTTATGGTCGTTCTCCCGTGAGTCTAGATTATCGAATGGGACGAAAAACTGATAGTTAATTCTAACATTCAGGGCCTCCTAATCACGATGGAACACTGAAATTGCGTCGCGATTCAATACATCGTCATCCTGCAGACATGTCTCCATGGGTCTATTGCTGCCTCGGGCACCTTATGGCCGTTCTGCTGTGAGTCAAAGATTTTCGAATCGGACGAAAAACTGATAGTGAATTGTAACATTCAGGGACACCTAATGACGATGGATCACTCAAATTGCGTCCCGATTCAATACATCGTCCTCCAGCCTACTTGACTCCATGGGTCTATTGCTGAGTCGGGCACCATATGGCCGTACTGCTGTGAGTCTAGATTATCGAATGCGACGAAAAACTGATAGTGAATTGTAACGTTCAGGGCCACCTAATGACGATGGATCACTCAAATTGCGTCCCAATTCAATACATCGTCCTCCAGCAGACTTGTCTCCATGGGTCTATTGCTGCCTCGGGCACCTTATGGCCGTTCTGCTGTGAGTCAAAGATTTTCGAATCGGACGAAAAACAGATAGTGAATTGTAACATTCATGGCCACCTAATGACGATGGATCACTCAAATTGCGTCCCGATTCAATACATCGTCCTCCAGCCGACTTGTCTCCATGGGTCTATTGCTGCATCGGGCACCTTATGGCCGTTCTGCTGTGAGTAAAAGATTTTCGAATCGGACGAAAAACTGATAGTGAATTGTTACGTTCAGGGCCACCTAATGACGATGGATCACTCAAATTGCGTCCCGATTCAATACATCGTCATCCAGCAGACTTGTCTCCATGGGTCTATTGCTGCCTCGGGCACCTTATGGTCGTTCTCCCGTGAGTCTACATTATCGAATGGGACGAAAAACTGATAGTTAATTCTTACATTCAGGGCCTCCTAATGACGATGGAACACTCAAATTGCGTCGCGATTCAACACATCGTCATCCTGCAGACTTGTCTTCATGGGTCTATTGCTGCCTCGGGCACCTTACGGCCGTTCTGCTGTGAGTCAATGATTTTCGAATCGGACGAAAACTGATAGTGAATTGTAACATTCAGGGCCACCTAATGTCGATGGATCACTCAAATTGCGTCCCGATTCAATACAACGTCCTCCAGCCGACTTGTCTCCATGGGTCTATTGCTGCCTCGGGCACCTTATGGCCGTTCTGCTGTGAGTCTAGATTATCGAATGCGACGAAAAACTGATAGTGAATTGTAACGTTCAGGGCCACCTAATGACGATGGATCACTCAAATTGCGTCCCGATTCAATACATCGTTCTCCAGCAGACTTGTCTCCATGGGTCTATTGCTGCCTCGGGCACCTTATGGCCGTTCTGCTGTGAGTCAAAGATTTTCGAATCGGACGAAAAACTGATAGTGAATTGTAACGTTCAGGGCCACCTAATGACGATGGATCACTCAAATTGCGTCCCGATTCAATACATCGTCATCCAGCAGACTTGTCTCCATGGGTCTATTGCTGCCTCGGGCACCTTATGGCCGTTCTGCTGTGAGTCAAAGATTTTCGAATCGGACGAAAAACAGATAGTGAATTGTAACATTCATGGCCACCTAATGACGATGGATCACTCAAATTGCGTCCCGATTCAATACATCGTCCTCCAGCCGACTTGTCTCCATGGGTCTATTGCTGCATCGGGAACCTTATGGCCGTTCTGCTGTGAGTCAAAGATTTTCGAATCGGACGAAAAACTGATAGTGAATTGTAACGTTCAGGGCCACCTAATGACGATGGATCACTCAAATTGCGTCCCGATTCAATACATCGTCATCCAGCAGACTTGTCTCCATTGGTCTATTGCTGCCTCGGGCACCTTATGGCCGTTCTGCTGTGAGTCAAAGATTTTCGAATCGGACGAAAAACTGATAGTGAATTGTTACATTCAGGGCCACCTAATGACGATGGATCACTCAAATTGCGTCCCGATTCAATACATCGTCCTCCAGCCGACTTGTCTCCATGGGTCTATTGCTGCCTCGGGCACCTTATGGCCGTTCTGCTGTGAGTCTAGATTATCGAATGCGACGAAAAACTGATAGTGAATTGTAACGTTCAGGTCCTCCTAATGACGATGGATCACTCAAATTGCGTCCCGATTCAATACATCGTCCTCCAGCAGACTTGTCTCCATGGGTCTATTGCTGCCTCGGGCACATTATGGCCGTTCTGCTGTGAGTCAAAGATTTTCGAATCGGACGAAAAACTGATAGCGAATTGTACCGTTCAGGGCCACCTAATGACGATGGATCACTCAAATTGCGTCCCGATTCAATACATCGTCCTCCAGCCGACTTGTCTCATGGGTCTATTGCTGCCTCGGGCACCTTATGGTCGTTCTCCCGTGAGTCTAGATTATCGAATGGGACGAAAAACTGATAGTTAATTCTAACATTCAGGGCCTCCTAATGACCATGGAACACTCAAATTGCGTCGCGATTCAATACATCGTCATCCTGCAGACATGTCTCCATGGGTCTATTGCTGCCTCGGGCACCCTATGGGCGTTCTGCTGTGAGTCAAAGATTTTCGAATCGGACGAAAAACTGATAGTGAATTGTAACATTCAGGGACACCTAATGACGATGGATCACTCAAATTGCGTCCCGATTCAATACATCGTCATCCAGCAGACTTGTCTTGCTGCCTCGGGCACCTTATGGCCGTTCTGCTGTGAGTCAAAGATTTTCGAATCGGACGAAAAACTGATAGTGAATTGTAACATTCAGGGCCACCTAATGACGATGGATCACTCAAGTTGCGTCCCGATTCAATACATCGTCCTCCAGCCGACTTGTCTCCAAGGGTCTATTGCTGCCTCTGGCACCTTATGGTCGTTCTCCCGTGAGTCTAGGTTATCGAATAGGACGAAAAACTGATAGTTAATTCTAACATTCAGGGCCTCCTAATCACGATGGAACACTGAAATTGCGTCGCGATTCAATACATCGTCATCCTGCAGACATGTCTCCATGGGTCTATTGCTGCATCGGGCACCTTATGGCCGTTCTGCTGTGAGTAAAAGATTTTCGATTCGGACGAAAAACTGATAGTGAATTGTTACGTTCAGGGCCACCTAATGACGATGGATCACTCAAATTGCGTCCCGATTCAATACATCGTCCTCCAGCCGACTTGTCTCCATGGGTCTATTGCTGCCTCGGGCACCTTATGGTCGTTCTCCTGTGAGTCTAGATTATCGAATGGGACGAAAAACTGATAGTTAATTCTAACATTCAGGGCCTCCTAATGACCATGGAACACTCAAATTGCGTCCCGATTCAATACATCGTCCTCCAGCCGACTTGTCTCCAAGGGTCTATTGCTGCCTCTGGCACCTTATGGTCGTTCTCCCGTGAGTCTAGATTATCGAATGGGACGAAAAACTGATAGTTAATTCTAACATTCAGGGCCTCCTAATCACGATGGAACACTGAAATTGCGTCGCGATTCAATACATCGTCATCCTGCAGACATGTCTCCATGGGTCTATTGCTGCCTCGGGCACCTTATGGCCGTTCTGCTGTGAGTCAAAGATTTTCGAATCGGACGAAAAACTGATAGTGAATTGTAACATTCAGGGACACCTAATGACGATGGATCACTCAAATTGCGTCCCGATTCAATACATCGTCATCCAGCCTACTTGACTCCATGGGTCTATTGCTGAGTCGGGCACCATATGGCCGTACTGCTGTGAGTCTAGATTATCGAATGCGACGAAAAACTGATAGTGAATTGTAACGTTCAGGGCCACCTAATGACGATGGATCACTCAAATTGCGTCCCAATTCAATACATCGTCCTCCAGCAGACTTGTCTCCATGGGTCTATTGCTGCCTCGGGCACCTTATGGCCGTTCTGCTGTGAGTCAAAGATTTTCGAATCGGACGAAAAACAGATAGTGAATTGTAACAGTCATGGCCACCTAATGACGATGGATCACTCAAATTGCGTCCCGATTCAATACATCGTCCTCCAGCCGACTTGTCTCCATGGGTCTATTGCTGCATCGGGCACCTTATGGCCGTTCTGCTGTGAGTAAAAGATTTTCGAATCGGACGAAAAACTGATAGTGAATTGTTACGTTCAGGGCCACCTAATGACGATGGATCACTCAAATTGCGTCCCGATTCAATACATCGTCATCCAGCAGACTTGTCTCCATGGGTCTATTGCTGCCTCGGGCACCTTATGGCCGTTCTGCTGTGAGTCAAAGATTTTCGAATCGGACGAAAAACAGATAGTGAATTGTAACATTCATGGCCACCTAATGACGATGGATCACTCAAATTGCGTCCCGATTCAATACATCGTCCTCCAGCCGACTTGTCTCCATGGGTCTAATGCTGCCTCGGGCACCTTATGGCCGTTCTGCTGTGGGTCAAAGATTTTCGAATCGGACGAAGATCTGATAGTGAATTGTAAGGTTCAGGGCCACCTAATGACGATGGATCACTCAAATTGCGTCCCGATTCAATACATCGTCCTCCAGCAGACTTGTCTCCATGGGTCTATTGCTGCCTCGGGCACATTATGGCCGTTCTGCTGTGAGTCAAAGATTTTCGAATCGGACGAAAAACTGATAGCGAATTGTACCGTTCAGGGCCACCTAATGACGATGGATCACTCAAATTGCTTCCCGATTCAATACATCGTCCTCCAGCCGACTTGTCTCCATGGGTCTATTGCTGCCTCGGGCACCTTATGGTCGTTCTCCCGTGAGTCTAGATTATCGAATGGGACGAAAAACTGATAGTTAATTCTAACATTCAGGGCCTCCTAATGACCATGGAACACTCAAATTGCGTCGCGATTCAATACATCGTCATCCTGCAGACATGTCTCCATGGGTCTATTGCTGCCTCGGGCACCCTATGGGCGTTCTGCTGTGAGTCAAAGATTTTCGAATCGGACGAAAAACTGATAGTGAATTGAAACATTCAGGGACACCTAATGACGATGGATCACTCAAATTGCGTCCCGATTCAATACATCGTCCTCCAGCCTACTTGACTCCATGGGTCTATTGCTGAGTGGGGCACCTTATGGCCGTTCTGCTGTGAGTATAGATTATCGAATGCGACGAAAAACTGATAGTGAATTGTAACGTTCAGGGCCACCTAATGACGATGGATCACTCAAATTGCGTGCCGATTCAATACATCGTCCTCCAGCAGACTTGTCTCCATGGGTCTATTGCTGCCTCGGGCACCTTATGGCCGTTCTGCTGTGAGTCAAAGATTTTCGAATCGGACGAAAAACTGATAGTGAATTGTAACATTCAGGGCCACCTAATGACGATGGATCACTCAAGTTGCGTCCCGATTCAATACATCGTCATCCAGCAGACTTGTCTCCATGGGTCTATTGCTGCCTCGGGCACCTTATGGCCGTTCTGCTGTGAGTCAAAGATTTTCGAATCGGACGAAAAACAGATAGTGAATTGTAACATTCATGGCCACCTAATGACGATGGATCACTCAAATTGCGTCCCGATTCAATACATCGTCCTCCAGCCGACTTGTCTCCATGGGTCTATTGCTGCATCGGGAACCTTATGGCCGTTCTGCTGTGAGTCAAAGATTTTCGAATCGGACGAAAAACTGATAGTGAATTGTAACGTTCAGGGCCACCTAATGACGATGGATCACTCAAATTGCGTCCCGATTCAATACATCGTCCTCCAGCCGACTTGTCTCCAAGGGTCTATTGCTGCCTCTGGCACCTTATGGTCGTTCTCCCGTGAGTCTAGATTATCGAATGGGACGAAAAACTGATAGTTAATTCTAACATTCAGGGCCTCCTAATCACGATGGAACACTGAAATTGCGTCGCGATTCAATACATCGTCATCCTGCAGACATGTCTCCATGGGTCTATTGCTGCCTCGGGCACCTTATGGCCGTTCTGCTGTGAGTCAAAGATTTTCGAATCGGACGAAAAACTGATAGTGAATTGTAACATTCAGGGACACCTAATGACGATGGATCACACAAATTGCGTCCCAATTCAATACATCGTCCTCCAGCCTACTTGACTCCATGGGTCTATTGCTGAGTCGGGCACCATATGGCCGTACTGCTGTGAGTCTAGATTATCGAATGCGACGAAAAACTGATAGTGAATTGTAACGTTCAGGGCCACCTAATGACGATGGATCACTCAAATTGCGTCCCAATTCAATACATCGTCCTCCAGCAGACTTGTCTCCATGGGTCTATTGCTGCCTCGGGCACCTTATGGCCGTTCTGCTGTGAGTCAAAGATTTTCTAATCGGACGAAAAACAGATAGTGAATTGTAACATTCATGGCCACCTAATGACGATGGATCACTCAAATTGCGTCCCGATTCAATACATCGTCCTCCAGCCGACTTGTCTCCATGGGTCTATTGCTGCATCGGGCACCTTATGGCCGTTCTGCTGTGAGTAAAAGATTTTCGAATCGGACGAAAAACTGATAGTGAATTGTTACGTTCAGGGCCACCTAATGACGATGGATCACTCAAATTGCGTCCCGATTCAATACATCGTCCTCCAGCCGACTTGTCTCCATGGGTCTATTGCTGCCTCGGGCACCTTATGGTCGTTCTCCCGTGAGTCTAGATTATCGAATGGGACGAAAAACTGATAGTTAATTCTTACATTCAGGGCCTCCTAATGACGATGGAACACTCAAATTGCGTCGCGATTCAATACATCGTCATCCTGCAGACTAGTCTTCATGGGTCTATTGCTGCCTCGGGCACCTTACGGCCGTTCTGCTGTGAGTCAATGATTTTCGAATCGGACGAAAACTGATAGTGAATTGTAACATTCAGGGCCACCTAATGTCGATGGATCACTCAAATTGCGTCCCGATTCAATACATCGTCCTCCAGCCGACTTGTCTCCATGGGTCTATTGCTGCCTCGGGCACCTTATGGCCGTTCTGCTGTGAGTCTAGATTATCGAATGCGACGAAAAACTGTAAGTGAATTGTAACGTTCAGGGCCACCTAATGACGATGGATCACTCAAGTTGCGTCCCGATTCAATACATCGTCATCCAGCAGACTTGTCTCCATGGGTCTATTGCTGCCTCGGGCACCTTATGGCCGTTCTGCTGTGAGTCAAAGATTTTCGAATCGGACGAAAAACAGATAGTGAATTGTAACATTCATGGCCACCTAATGACGATGGATCACTCAAATTGCGTCCCGATTCAATACATCGTCCTCCAGCCGACTTGTCTCCATGGGTCTAATGCTGCCTCGGGCACCTTATGGCCGTTCTGCTGTGGGTCAAAGATTTTCGAATCGGACGAAAAACTGATAGTGAATTGTAACGTTCAGGGCCACCTAATGACGATGGATCACTCAAATTGCGTCCCGATTCAATACATCGTCCTCCAGCCGACTTGTCTCCAAGGGTCTATTGCTGCCTCGGGCACCTTATGGCCGTTCTGCTGTGAGTCAAAGATTTTCGAATCGGACGAAAAACTGATAGTGAATTGTAACATTCATGGCCACCTAATGACGATGGATCACTCAAATTGCGTCCCGATTCAATACATCGTCCTCCAGCCGACTTGTCTCCATGGGTCTATTGCTGCATCGGGAACCTTATGGCCGTTCTGCTGTGAGTCAAAGATTTTCGAATCGGACGAAAAACTGATAGTGAATTGTAACGTTCAGGGCCACCTAATGACGATGGATCACTCAAATTGCGTCCCGATTCAATACATCGTCCTCCAGCCGACTTGTCTCCAAGGGTCTATTGCTGCCTCTGGCACCTTATGGTCGTTCTCCCGTGAGTCTAGATTATCGAATGGGACGAAAAACTGATAGTTAATTCTAACATTCAGGGCCTCCTAATCACGATGGAACACTGAAATTGCGTCGCGATTCAATACATCGTCATCCTGCAGACATGTCTCCATGGGTCTATTGCTGCCTCGGGCACCTTATGGCCGTTCTGCTGTGAGTCAAAGATTTTCGAATCGGACGAAAAACTGATAGTGAATTGTAACATTCAGGGACACCTAATGACGATGGATCACTCAAATTGCGTCCCGATTCAATACATCGTCCTCCAGCCTACTTGACTCCATGGGTCTATTGCCGAGTCGGGCACCATATGGCCGTACTGCTGTGAGTCTAGATTATCGAATGCGACGAAAAACTGATAGTGAATTGTAACGTTCAGGGCCACCTAATGACGATGGATCACTCAAATTGCGTCCCAATTCAATACATCGTCCTCCAGCAGACTTGTCTCCATGGGTCTATTGCTGCCTCGGGCACCTTATGGCCGTTCTGCTGTGAGTCAAAGATTTTCGAATCGGACGAAAAACAGATAGTGAATTGTAACATTCATGGCCACCTAATGACGATGGATCACTCAAATTGCGTCCCGATTCAATACATCGTCCTCCAGCCGACTTGTCTCCATGGGTCTATTGCTGCATCGGGCACCTTATGGCCCTTCTGCTGTGAGTAAAAGATTTTCGAATCGGACGAAAAACTGATAGTGAATTGTTACGTTCAGGGCCACCTAATGACGATGGATCACTCAAATTGCGTCCCGATTCAATACATCGTCCTCCAGCCGACTTGTCTCCATGGGTCTATTGCTGCCTCGGGCACCTTATGGTCGTTCTCCCGTGAGTCTAGATTATCGAATGGGACGAAAAACTGATAGTTAATTCTTACATTCAGGGCCTCCTAATGACGATGGAACACTCAAATTGCGTCGCGATTCAATACATCGTCATCCTGCAGACATGTCTTCATGGGTCTATTGCTGCCTCGGGCACCTTACGGCCGTTCTGCTGTGAGTCAATGATTTTCGAATCGGACGAAAACTGATAGTGAATTGTAACATTCAGGGCCACCTAATGTCGATGGATCACTCAAATTGCGTCCCGATTCAATACATCGTCCTCCAGCCGACTTGTCTCCATGGGTCTATTGCTGCCTCGGGCACCTTATGGCCGTTCTGCTGTGAGTCTAGATTATCGAATGCGACGAAAAACTGTGAGTGAATTGTAACGTTCAGGGCCACCTAATGACGATGGATCACTCAAGTTGCGTCCCGATTCAATACATCGTCATCCAGCAGACTTGTCTCCATGGGTCTATTGCTGCCTCGGGCACCTTATGGCCGTTCTGCTGTGAGTCAAAGATTTTCGAATCGGACGAAAAACAGATAGTGAATTGTAACATTCATGGCCACCTAATGACGATGGATCACTCAAATTGCGTCCCGATTCAATACATCGTCCTCCAGCCGACTTGTCTCCATGGGTCTAATGCTGCCTCGGGCACCTTATGGCCGTTCTGCTGTGGGTCAAAGATTTTCGAATCGGACGAAGATCTGATAGTGAATTGTAAGGTTCAGGGCCACCTAATGACGATGGATCACTCAAATTGCGTCCCGATTCAATACATCGTCCTCCAGCAGACTTGTCTCCATGGGTCTATTGCTGCCTCGGGCACATTATGGCGGTTCTGCTGTGAGTCAAAGATTTTCGAATCGGACGAAAAACTGATAGCGAATTGTACCGTTCAGGGCCACCTAATGACGATGGATCACTCAAATTGCGTCCCGATTCAATACATCGTCCTCCAGCCGACTTGTCTCCATGGGTCTATTGCTGCCTCGGGCACCTTATGGTCGTTCTCCCGTGAGTCTAGATTATCGAATGCGACGAAAAACTGATAGTTAATTCTAACATTCAGGGCCTCCTAATGACCATGGAACACTCAAATTGCGTCGCGATTCAATACATCGTCATCCTGCAGACATGTCTCCATGGGTCTATTGCTGCCTCGGGCACCCTATGGGCGTTCTGCTGTGAGTCAAAGATTTTCGAATCGGACGAAAAACTGATAGTGAATTGTAACATTCAGGGACACCTAATGACGATGGATCACTCAAATTCCGTCCCGATTCAATACATCGTCCTCCAGCCTACTTGACTCCATGGGTCTATTGCTGAGTCGGGCACCTTATGGCCGTTCTGCTGTGAGTCTAGATTATCGAATGCGACGAAAAACTGATAGTGAATTGTAACGTTCAGGGCCACCTAATGACGATGGATCACTCAAATTGCGTGCCGATTCAATACATCGTCCTCCAGCAGACTTGTCTCCATGGGTCTATTGCTGCCTCGGGCACCTTATGGCCGTTCTGCTGTGAGTCAAAGATTTTCGAATCGGACGAAAAACTGATAGTGAATTGTAACGTTCAGGGCCACCTAATGACGATGGATCACTCAAATTGCGTCCCGATTCAATACATCGTCATCCAGCAGACTTGTCTCCATTGGTCTATTGCTGCCTCGGGCACCTTATGGCCGTTCTGCTGTGAGTCAAAGATTTTCGAATCGGACGAAAAACTGATAGTGAATTGTAACATTCAGGGCCACCTAATGACGATGGATCACTCAAGTTGCGTCCCGATTCAATACATCGTCATCCAGCAGACTTGTCTCCATGGGTCTATTGCTGCCTCGGGCACCTTATGGCCGTTCTGCTGTGAGTCAAAGATTTTCGAATCGGACGAAAAACAGATAGTGAATTGTAACATTCATGGCCACCTAATGACGATGGATCACTCAAATTGCGTCCCGATTCAATACATCGTCCTCCAGCCGACTTGTCTCCATTGGTCTATTGCTGCCTCGGGCACCTTATGGCCGTTCTGCTGTGAGTCAAAGATTTTCGAATCGGACGAAAAACTGATAGTGAATTGTAACGTTCAGGGCCACCTAATGACGATGGATCACTCAAATTGCGTCCCGATTCAATACATCGTCCTCCAGCCGACTTGTCTCCAAGGGTCTATTGCTGCCTCTGGCACCTTATGGTCGTTCTCCCGTGAGTCTAGATTATCGAATGGGACGAAAAACTGATAGTTAATTCTAACATTCAGGGCCTCCTAATCACGATGGAACACTGAAATTGCGTCGCGATTCAATACATCGTCATCCTGCAGACATGTCTCCATGGGTCTATTGCTGCCTCGGGCACCTTATGGCCGTTCTGCTGTGAGTCAAAGATTTTCGAATCGGACGAAAAACTGATAGTGAATTGTAACATTCAGGGACACCTAATGACGATGGATCACTCAAATTGCGTCCCGATTCAATACATCGTCCTCCAGCCTACTTGACTCCATGGGTCTATTGCTGAGTCGGGCACCATATGGCCGTACTGCTGTGAGTCTAGATTATCGAATGCGACGAAAAACTGATAGTGAATTGTAACGTTCAGGGCCACCTAATGACGATGGATCACTCAAATTGCGTCCCAATTCAATACATCGTCCTCCAGCAGACTTGTCTCCATGGGTCTATTGCTGCCTCGGGCACCTTATGGCCGTTCTGCTGTGAGTCAAAGATTTTCGAATCGGACGAAAAACAGATAGTGAATTGTAACATTCATGGCCACCTAATGACGATGGATCACTCAAATTGCGTCCCGATTCAATACATCGTCCTCCAGCCGACTTGTCTCCATGGGTCTATTGCTGCATCGGGCACCTTATGGCCGTTCTGCTGTGAGTAAAAGATTTTCGAATCGGACGAAAAACTGATAGTGAATTGTTACGTTCAGGGCCACCTAATGACGATGGATCACTCAAATTGCGTCCCGATTCAATACATCGTCCTCCAGCCGACTTGTCTCCATGGGTCTATTGCTGCCTCGGGCACCTTATGGTCGTTCTCCCGTGAGTCTAGATTATCGAATGGGACGAAAAACTGATAGTTAATTCTTACATTCAGGGCCTCCTAATGACGATGGAACACTCAAATTGCGTCGCGATTCAATACATCGTCATCCTGCAGACTTGTCTTCATGGGTCTATTGCTGCCTCGGGCACCTTACGGCCGTTCTGCTGTGAGTCAATGATTTTCGAATCGGACGAAAACTGATAGTGAATTGTAACATTCAGGGCCACCTAATGTCGATGGATCACTCAAATTGCGTCCCGATTCAATACATCGTCCTCCAGCCGACGTGTCTCCATGGGTCTATTGCTGCCTCGGGCACCTTATGGCCGTTCTGCTGTGAGTCTAGATTATCGAATGCGACGAAAAACTGTAAGTGAATTGTAACGTTCAGGGCCACCTAATGACGATGGATCACTCAAGTTGCGTCCCGATTCAATACATCGTCATCCAGCAGACTTGTCTCCATGGGTCTATTGCTGCCTCGGGCACCTTATGGCCGTTCTGCTGTGAGTCAAAGATTTTCGAATCGGACGAAAAACAGATAGTGAATTGTAACATTCATGGCCACCTAATGACGATGGATCACTCAAATTGCGTCCCGATTCAATACATCGTCCTCCAGCCGACTTGTCTCCATGGGTCTAATGCTGCCTCGGGCACCTTATGGCCGTTCTGCTGTGGGTCAAAGATTTTCGAATCGGACGAAGATCTGATAGTGAATTGTAAGGTTCAGGGCCACCTAATGACGATGGATCACTCAAATTGCGTCCCGATTCAATACATCGTCCTCCAGCAGACTTGTCTCCATGGGTCTATTGCTGCCTCGGGCACATTATGGCGGTTCTGCTGTGAGTCAAAGATTTTCGAATCGGACGAAAAACTGATAGCGAATTGTACCGTTCAGGGCCACCTAATGACGATGGATCACTCAAATTGCGTCCCGATTCAATACATCGTCCTCCAGCCGACTTGTCTCCATGGGTCTATTGCTGCCTCGGGCACCTTATGGTCGTTCTCCCGTGAGTCTAGATTATCGAATGGGACGAAAAACTGATAGTTAATTCTAACATTCAGGGCCTCCTAATGACCATGGAACACTCAAATTGCGTCGCGATTCAATACATCGTCATCCTGCAGACATGTCTCCATGGGTCTATTGCTGCCTCGGGCACCCTATGGGCGTTCTGCTGTGAGTCAAAGATTTTCGAATCGGACGAAAAACTGATAGTGAATTGTAACATTCAGGGACACCTAATGACGATGGATCACTCAAATTCCGTCCCGATTCAATACATCGTCCTCCAGCCTACTTGACTCCATGGGTCTATTGCTGAGTCGGGCACCTTATGGCCGTTCTGCTGTGAGTCTAGATTATCGAATGCGACGAAAAACTGATAGTGAATTGTAACGTTCAGGGCCACCTAATGACGATGGATCACTCAAATTGCGTGCCGATTCAATACATCGTCCTCCAGCAGACTTGTCTCCATGGGTCTATTGCTGCCTCGGGCACCTTATGGCCGTTCTGCTGTGAGTCAAAGATTTTCGAATCGGACGAAAAACTGATAGTGAATTGTAACGTTCAGGGCCACCTAATGACGATGGATCACTCAAATTGCGTCCCGATTCAATACATCGTCATCCAGCAGACTTGTCTCCATTGGTCTATTGCTGCCTCGGGCACCTTATGGCCGTTCTGCTGTGAGTCAAAGATTTTCGAATCGGACGAAAAACTGATAGTGAATTGTAACGTTCAGGGCCACCTAATGACGATGGATCACTCAAATTGCGTCCCAATTCAATACATCGTCCTCCAGCAGACTTGTCTCCATGGGTCTATTGCTGCCTCGGGCACCTTATGGTCGTTCTCCCGTGAGTCTAGATTATCGAATGGGACGAAAAACTGATATTTAATTCTTACATTCAGGGCCTCCTAATGACGATGGAACACTCAAATTGCGTCGCGATTCAATACATCGTCCTCCAGCCGACTTGTCTCCATGGGTCTGTTGCTGCCTCGGGCACCTTATGGCCGTTCTGCTGTGAGTCTAGATTATCGAATGCGACGAAAAACTGATAGTGAATTGTAACATTCTTGGCCACCTAATGACGATGGATCACTCAAATTGCGTCCCTATTCAATACATCGTCCTCCAGCCGACTTGTCTCCATGGGTCTATTGCTGCATCGGGCACCTTATGGCCGTTCTGCTGTGAGTCAAAGATTTTCGAATCGGACGAAAAACTGATAGTGAATTGTAACTTTCAGGGCCACCTAATGACGATGGATCACTCAAATTGCGTCCCGATTCAATACACCGTCCTCCAGCCGACTTGTCTCCATGGGTCTAATTCTGCCTCGGGCACCTTATGGCCGTTCTGCTGTGGGTCAAAGATTTTCGAATCGGACGAAGATCTGATGGTGAATTGTAAGGTTCAGGGCCACCTAATGACGATGGATCACTCAAATTGCGTCCCGATTCAATACATCGTCCTCCAGCAGACTTGTCTCCATGGGTCTATTGCTGCATCGGGCACCTTATGGCCGTTCTGCTGTGAGTCAAAGATTTTCGAATCGGACGAAAAACTGATAGTGAATTGTAACTTTCAGGGCCACCTAATGACGATGGATCACTCAAATTGCGTCCCGATTCAATACATCGTCCTCCAGCCGACTTGTCTCCATGGGTCTATTGCTGCCTCGGGCACCTTATGGTCGTTCTCCCGTGAGTCTAGAAAAACTGATAGTTAATTCTAACATTCAGGGCCTCCTAATGACCATGGAACACTCAAATTGCGTCGCGATTCAATACATCGTCATCCTGCAGACATGTCTCCATGGGTCTATTGCTGCCTCGGGCACCCTATGGGCGTTCTGCTGTGAGTCAAAGATTTTCGAATCGGACGAAAAACTGATAGTGAATTGTAACATTCAGGGACACCTAATGACGATGGATCACTCAAATTGCGTCCCGATTCAATACATCGTCCTCCAGCCGACTTGTCTCCAAGGGTCTATTGCTGCCTCTGGCACCTTATGGTCGTTCTCCCGTGAGTCTAGATTATCGAATGGGACGAAAAACTGATAGTTAATTCTAACATTCAGGGCCTCCTAATCACCATGGAACACTGAAATTGCGTCGCGATTCAATACATCGTCATCCTGCAGACATGTCTCCATGGGTCTATTGCTGCCTCGGGCACCTTATGGCCGTTCTGCTGTGAGTCAAAGATTTTCGAATCGGACGAAAAACTGATAGTGAATTGTAACATTCAGGGACACCTAATGACGATGGATCACTCAAATTGCGTCCCGATTCAATACATCGTCCTCCAGCCTACTTGACTCCATGGGTCTATTGCTGAGTCGGGCACCATATCGCCGTACTGCTGTGAGTCTAGATTATCGAATGCGACGAAAAACTGATAGTGAATTGTAACGTTCAGGGCCACCTAATGACGATGGATCACTCAAATTGCGTCCCGATTCAATACATCGTCCTCCAGCAGACTTGTCTCCATGGGTCTAATGCTGCCTCGGGCACCTTATGGCCGTTCTGCTGTGAGTCAAAGATTTTCGAATCGGACGAAAAACAGATAGTGAATTGTAACATTCATGGCCACCTAATGACGATGGATCACTCAAATTGCGTCACGATTCAATACATCGTCCTCCAGCAGACTTGTCCCCATGGGTCTATTGCTGCCTCGGGCACCTTATGGCCGTTCTGCTGTGAGTCAAAGATTTTCGAATCGGACGAAAAACAGATAGTGAATAGTAACATTCATGGCCACCTAATGACGATGGATCACTCAAATTGCGTCCCGATTCAATACATCGTCCTCCAGCCGACTTGTCTCCATGGGTCTATTGCTGCATCGGGCACCTTATGGTCGTTCTCCCGTGAGTCTAGATTATCGAATGGGACGAAAAACTGATATTTAATTCTTACATTCAGGGCCTCCTAATGACGATGGAACACTCAAATTGCGTCGCGATTCAATACATCGTCCTCCAGCCGACTTGTCTCCATGGGTCTGTTGCTGCCTCGGGCACCTTATGGCCGTTCTGCTGTGAGTCTAGATTATCGAATGCGACGAAAAACTGATAGTGAATTGTAACGTTCAGGGCCACCTAATGACGGTGGATCACTCAAATTGCGTCCTCCAGCAGACTTGTCTCCATGGGTCTACTGCTGCCTCGGGCACCATATTGCCGTTCTGCTGTGAGTCAAAGATTTTCGAATCGGACGAAAAACAGATAGTGAATTGTAACATTCTTGGCCACCTAATGACGATGGATCACTCAAATTGCGTCCCGATTCAATACATCGTCCTCCAGCCGACTTGTCTCCATGGGTCTATTGCTGCATCGGGCACCTTATGGCCGTTCTGCTGTGAGTCAAAGATTTTCGAATCGGACGAAAAACTGATAGTGAATTGTAACTTTCAGGGCCACCTAATGACGATGGATCACTCAAATTGCGTCCCGATTCAATACACCGTCCTCCAGCCGACTTGTCTCCATGGGTCTAATGCTGCCTCGGGCACCTTATGGCCGTTCTGCTGTGGGTCAAAGATTTTCGAATCGGACGAAGATCTGATGGTGAATTGTAAGGTTCAGGGCCACCTAATGACGATGGATCACTCAAATTGCGTCCCGATTCAATACATCGTCCTCCAGCAGACTTGTCTCCATGGGTCTATTGCTGCCTCGGGCACACTATGGCCGTTTTGCTGTGAGTCAAAGATTTTCGAATCGGACGAAAAACTGATAGCGAATTGTACCGTTCAGGGCCACCTAATGACGATGGATCACTCAAATTGCGTCCCGATTCAATACATCGTCCTCCAGCCGACTTGTCTCCATGGGTCTATTGCTGCCTCGGGCACCTTATGGTCGTTCTCCCGTGAGTCTAGAAAAACTGATAGTTAATTCTAACATTCAGGGCCTCCTAATGACCATGGAACACTCAAATTGCGTCGCGATTCAATACATCGTCATCCTGCAGACATGTCTCCATGGGTCTATTGCTGCCTCGGGCACCCTATGGGCGTTCTGCTGCGAGTCAAAGATTTTCGAATCGGACGAAAAACTGATAGTGAATTGTAACATTCAGGGACACCTAATGACGATGGATCACTCAAATTGCGTCCCGATTCAATACATCGTCCTCCAGCCTACTTGACTCCATGGGTCTATTGCTGAGTCGGTCACCTTATGGCCGTTCTGCTGTGAGTCTAGATTATCGAATGCGACGAAAAACTGATAGTGAATTGTAACGTTCAGGGCCACCTAATGACGATGGATCACTCAAATTGCGTGCCGATTCAATACATCGTCCTCCAGCAGACTTGTCTCCATGGGTCTATTGCTGCCTCGGGCACCTTATGGCCGTTCTGCTGTGAGTCAAAGATTTTCGAATCGGACGAAAAACTGATAGTGAATTGTAACGTTCAGGGCCACCTAATGACGATGGATCACTCAAATTGCGTCCCGATTCAATACATCGTCATCCAGCAGACTTGTCTCCATTGGTCTATTGCTGCCTCGGGCACCTTATGGCCGTTCTGCTGTGAGTCAAAGATTTTCGAATCGGACGAAAAACTGATAGTGAATTGTAACATTCAGGGCCACCTAATGACGATGGATCACTCAAGTTGCGTCCCGATTCAATACATCGTCCTCCAGCCGACTTGTCTCCATGGGTCTATTGCTGCATCGGGAACCTTATGGCCGTTCTGCTGTGAGTCAAAGATTTTCGAATCGGACGAAAAACAGATAGTGAATTGTAACATTCATGGCCACCTAATGACGATGGATCACTCAAATTGCGTCACGATTCAATACATCGTCCTCAAACAGACTTGTCTCCATGGGTCTATTGCTGCCTCGGGCACCTTATGGCCGTTCTGCTGTGAGTCAAAGATTTTCGAATCGGACGAAAAACAGATAGTGAATTGTAACATTCATGGCCACCTAATGACGATGGATCACTCAAATTGCGTCCCGATTCAATACATCGTCCTCCAGCCGACTTGTCTCCATGGGTCTATTGCTGCCTCGGGCACCTTACGGCCGTTCTGCTGTGAGTCAATGATTTTCGAATCGGACGAAAAACTGATAGTGAATTGTAACATTCAGGGCCACCTAATGTCGATGGATCACTCAAATTGCGTCCCGATTCAATACATCGTCCTCCAGCCGACTTGTCTCCATGGGTCTATTGCTGCATCGGGCACCTTATGGCCGTTCTGCTGTGAGTAAAAGATTTTCGAATCGGACGAAAAACTGATAGTGAATTGTTACGTTCAGGGCCACCTAATGACGATGGATCACTCAAATTGCGTCCCGATTCAATACATCGTCCTCCAGCCGACTTGTCTCCATGGGTCTATTGCTGCCTCGGGCACCTTATGGCCGTTCTGCTGTGAGTCTAGATTATCGAATGCGACGAAAAACTGATAGTGAATTGTAACGTTCAGGGCCACCTAATGACGATGGATCACTCAAGTTGCGTCCCGATTCAATACATCGTCATCCAGCAGACTTGTCTCCATGGGTCTATTGCTGCCTCGGGCACCTTATGGCCGTTCTGCTGTGAGTCAAAGATTTTCGAATCGGACGAAAAACAGATAGTGAATTGTAACATTCATGGCCACCTAATGACGATGGATCACTCAAATTGCGTCCCGATTCAATACATCGTCCTCCAGCCGATTTGTCTCCATGGGTCTATTGCTGCCTCGGGCACCTTATGGCCGTTCTGCTGTGAGTCTAGATTATCGAATGCGACGAAAAACTGATAGTGAATTGTAACGTTCAGGGCCACCTAATGACGATGGATCAGTCAAGTTGCGTCCCGATTCAATACATCGTCCTCCAGCAGACTTGTCTCCATGGGTCTATTGCTGCCTCGGTCACCTTATGGCCGTTCTGCTGTGAGTCAAAGATTTTCGAATCGGACGAAAAACAGATAGTGAATTGTAACATTCATGGCCACCTAATGACGATGGATCACTCAAATTGCGTCCCGATTCAATACATCGTCCTCCAGCCGATTTGTCTCCATGGGTCTATTGCTGCCTCGGGCACCTTATGGTCGTTCTCCCGTGAGTCTAGATTATCGAATGGGACGAAAAACTGGTAGTTAATTCTAACATTCAGGGCCTCCTAATGACGATGGAACACTCAAATTGCGTCCCGATTCAATACATCGTCCTCCAGCAGACTTGTCTCCATGGGTCTATTGCTGCCTCGGGCACCTTATGGCCGTTCTGCTGTGAGTCAAAGATTTTCGAATCGGACGAAAAACAGATAGTGAATTGTAACATTCATGGCCACCTAATGACGATGGATCACTCAAATTGCGTCCCGATTCAATACATCGTCCTCCAGCCGACTTGTCTCCATGGGTCTATTGCTGCATCGGGCACCTTATGGCCGTTCTGCTGTGAGTAAAAGATTTTCGAATCGGACGAAAAACTGATAGTGAATTGTTACGTTCAGGGCCACCTAATGACGATGGATCACTCAAATTGCGTCCCGATTCAATACATCGTCCTCCAGCCGACTTGTCTCCATGGGTCTATTGCTGCCTCGGGCACCTTATGGTCGTTCTCCCGTGAGTCTAGATTATCGAATGGGACGAAAAACTGATAGTTAATTCTTACATTCAGTGCCACCTAATGACGATGGAACACTCAAATTGCGTCGCGATTCAATACATCGTCATCCTGCAGACTTGTCTTCATGGGTCTATTGCTGCCTCGGGCACCTTACGGCCGTTCTGCTGTGAGTCAATGATTTTCGAATCGGACGAAAAACTGATAGTGAATTGTAACATTCAGGGCCACCTAATGTCGATGGATCACTCAAATTGCGTCCCGATTCAATACATCGTCCTCCAGCCGACTTGTCTCCATGGGTCTATTGCTGCCTCGGGCACCTTATGGCCGTTCTGCTGTGAGTCTAGATTATCGAATGCGACGAAAAACTGATAGTGAATTGTAACGTTCAGGGCCACCTAATGACGATGGATCACTCAAGTTGCGTCCCGATTCAATACATCGTCATCCAGCAGACTTGTCTCCATGGGTCTATTGCTGCCTCGGGCACCTTATGGCCGTTCTGCTGTGAGTCAAAGATTTTCGAATCGGACGAAAAACAGATAGTGAATTGTAACATTCATGGCCACCTAATGACGATGGATCACTCAAATTGCGTCCCGATTCAATACATCGTCCTCCAGCCGATTTGTCTCCATGGGTCTATTGCTGCCTCGGGCACCTTATGGTCGTTCTCCCGTGAGTCTAGATTATCGAATGGGACGAAAAACTGGTAGTTAATTCTAACATTCAGGGCCTCCTAATGACGATGGAACACTCAAATTGCGTCCCGATTCAATACATCGTCCTCCAGCAGACTTGTCTCCATGGGTCTATTGCTGCCTCGGGCACCTTATGGCCGTTCTGCTGTGAGTCAAAGATTTTCGAATCGGACGAAAAACAGATAGTGAATTGTAACATTCATGGCCACCTAATGACGATGGATCACTCAAATTGCGTCCCGATTCAATACATCGTCCTCCAGCCGACTTGTCTCCATGGGTCTATTGCTGCATCGGGCACCTTATGGCCGTTCTGCTGTGAGTAAAAGATTTTCGAATCGGACGAAAAACTGATAGTGAATTGTTACGTTCAGGGCCACCTAATGACGATGGATCACTCAAATTGCGTCCCGATTCAATACATCGTCCTCCAGCCGACTTGTCTCCATGGGTCTATTGCTGCCTCGGGCACCTTATGGTCGTTCTCCCGTGAGTCTAGATTATCGAATGGGACGAAAAACTGATAGTTAATTCTTACATTCAGGGCCACCTAATGACGATGGAACACTCAAATTGCGTCGCGATTCAATACATCGTCATCCTGCAGACTTGTCTTCATGGGTCTATTGCTGCCTCGGGCACCTTACGGCCGTTCTGCTGTGAGTCAATGATTTTCGAATCGGACGAAAAACTGATAGTGAATTGTAACATTCAGGGCCACCTAATGTCGATGGATCACTCAAATTGCGTCCCGATTCAATACATCGTCCTCCAGCCGACTTGTCTCCATGGGTCTATTGCTGCCTCGGGCACCTTATGGCCGTTCTGCTGTGAGTCTAGATTATCGAATGCGACGAAAAACTGATAGTGAATTGTAACGTTCAGGGCCACCTAATGACGATGGATCACTCAAATTGCGTCCCGATTCAATACATCGTCCTTCAGCCGACTTGTCTCCAAGGGTCTATTGCTGCCTCTAGCACCTTATGGTCGTTCTCCCGTGAGTCTAGATTATCGAATGGGACGAAAAACTGATAGTTACTTCTAACATTCAGGGCCTCCTAATCACGATGGAACACTGAAATTGCGTCGCGATTCAATACATCGTCATCCTGCAGACATGTCTCCATGGGTCTATTGCTGCCTCGGGCACCTTATGGCCGTTCTGCTGTGAGTCAAAGATTTTCGAATCGGACGAAAAACTGATAGTGAATTGTAACATTCAGGGACACCTAATGACGATGGATCACTCAAATTGCGTCCCGATTCAATACATCGTCCTCCAGCCTACTTGACTCCATGGGTCTCTTGCTGAGTCGGGCACAATATGGCCGTACTGCTGTGAGTCTAGGTTATCGAATGCGACGAAAAACTGATAGTGAATTGTAACGTTCAGGGCCACCTAATGACGATGGATCACTCAAATTGCGTCCCAATTCAATACATCGTCCTCCAGCAGACTTGTCTCCATGGGTCTATTGCTGCCTCGGGCACCTTATGGCCGTTCTGCTGTGAGTCAAAGATTTTCGAATCGGACGAAAACCAGATAGTGAATTATAACATTCATGGCCACCTAATGACGATGGATCACTCAAATTGCGTCACGATTCAATACATCGTCCTCCAGCAGACTTGTCTCCATGGGTCTATTGCTGCCTCGGGCACCTTATGGCCGTTCTGCTGTGAGTCAAAGATTTTCGAATCGGACGAAAAACAGATAGTGAATTGTAACATTCATGGCCACCTAATGACGATGGAACACTCAAATTGCGTCCCGATTCAATACATCGTCCTCCAGCCGACTTGTCTCCATGGGTCTATTGCTGCATCGGGCACCTTATGGCCGTTCTGCTGTGAGTAAAAGATTTTCGAATCGGACGAAAAACTGATAGTGAATTGTTACGTTCAGGGCCACCTAATGACGATGGATCACTCAAATTGCGTCCCGATTCAATACATCGTCCTCCAGCCGACTTGTCTCCATGGGTCTATTGCTGCCTCGGGCACCTTATGGTCGTTCTCCCGTGAGTCTAGATTATCGAATGGGACGAAAAACTGATAGTTAATTCTTACATTCAGGGCCACCTAATGACGATGGAACACTCAAATTGCGTCGCGATTCAATACATCGTCATCCTGCAGACTTGTCTTCATGGGTCTATTGCTGCCTCGGGCACCTTACGGCCGTTCTGCTGTGAGTCAATGATTTTCGAATCGGACGAAAAACTGATAGTGAATTGTAACATTCAGGGCCACCTAATGTCGATGGATCACTCAAATTGCGTCCCGATTCAATACATCGTCCTCCAGCCGACTTGTCTCCATGGGTCTATTGCTGCCTCGGGCACCTTATGGCCGTTCTGCTGTGAGTCTAGATTATCGAATGCGACGAAAAACTGATAGTGAATTGTAACGTTCAGGGCCACCTAATGACGATGGATCACTCAAATTGCGTCCCGATTCAATACATCGTCCTTCAGCCGACTTGTCTCCAAGGGTCTATTGCTGCCTCTAGCACCTTATGGTCGTTCTCCCGTGAGTCTAGATTATCGAATGGGACGAAAAACTGATAGTTAATTCTAACATTCAGGGCCTCCTAATCACGATGGAACACTGAAATTGCGTCGCGATTCAATACATCGTCATCCTGCAGACATGTCTCCATGGGTCTATTGCTGCCTCGGGCACCTTATGGCCGTTCTGCTGTGAGTCAAAGATTTTCGAATCGGACGAAAAACTGATAGTGAATTGTAACATTCAGGGACACCTAATGACGATGGATCACTCAAATTGCGTCCCGATTCAATACATCGTCCTCCAGCCTACTTGACTCCATGGGTCTCTTGCTGAGTCGGGCACCATATGGCCGTACTGCTGTGAGTCTAGATTATCGAATGCGACGAAAAACTGATAGTGAATTGTAACGTTCAGGGCCACCTAATGACGATGGATCACTCAAATTGCGTCCCAATTCAATACATCGTCCTCCAGCAGACTTGTCTCCATGGGTCTAATGCTGCCTCGGGCACCTTATGGCCGTTCTGCTGTGAGTCAAAGATTTTCGAATCGGACGAAAAACAGATAGTGAATTGTAACATTCATGGCCACCTAATGACGATGGATCACTCAAATTGCGTCACGATTCAATACATCGTCCTCCAGCAGACTTGTCCCCATGGGTCTGTTGCTGCCTCGGGCACCTTATGGCCGTTCTGCTGTGAGTCAAAGATTTTCGAATCGGACGAAAAACAGATAGTGAATAGTAACATTCATGGCCACCTAATGACGATGGATCACTCAAATTGCGTCCCGATTCAATACATCGTCCTCCAGCCGACTTGTCTCCATGGGTCTATTGCTGCATCGGGCACCTTATGGTCGTTCTCCCGTGAGTCTAGATTATCGAATGGGACGAAAAACTGATATTTAATTCTTACATTCAGGGTCTCCTAATGACGATGGAACACTCAAATTGCGTCGCGATTCAATACATCGTCCTCCAGCCGACTTGTCTCCATGGGTCTGTTGCTGCCTCGGGCACCTTATGGCCGTTCTGCTGTGAGTCTAGATTATCGAATGCGACGAAAAACTGATAGTGAATTGTAACGTTCAGGGCCACCTAATGACGGTGGATCACTCAAATTGCGTCCTCCAGCAGACTTGTCTCCATGGGTCTACTGCTGCCTCGGGCACCATATTGCCGTTCTGCTGTGAGTCAAAGATTTTCGAATCGGACGAAAAACAGATAGTGAATTGTAACATTCTTGGCCACCTAATGACGATGGATCACTCAAATTGCGTCCCGACTCAATACATCGTCCTCCAGCCGACTTGTCTCCATGGGTCTATTGCTGCATCGGGCACCTTATGGCCGTTCTGCTGTGAGTCAAAGATTTTCGAATCGGACGAAAAACTGATAGTGAATTGTAACTTTCAGGGCCACCTAAAGACGATGGATCACTCAAATTGCGTCCCGATTCAATACACCGTCCTCCAGCCGACTTGTCTCCATGGGTCTAATGCTGCCTCGGGCACCTTATGGCCGTTCTGCTGTGGGTCAAAGATTTTCGAATCGGACGAAGATCTGATGGTGAATTGTAAGGTTCAGGGCCACCTAATGACGATGGATCACTCAAATTGCGTCCCGATTCAATACATCGTCCTCCAGCAGACTTGTCTCCATGGGTCTATTGCTGCCTCGGGCACATTATGGCCGTTCTGCTGTGAGTCAAAGATTTTCGAATCGGACGAAAAACTGATAGCGAATTGTACCGTTCAGGGCCACCTAATGACGATGGATCACTCAAATTGCGTCCCGATTCAATACATCGTCCTCCAGCCGACTTGTCTCCATGGGTCTATTGCTGCCTCGGGCACCTTATGGTCGTTCTCCCGTGAGTCTAGAAAAACTGATAGTTAATTCTAACATTCAGGGCCTCCTAATGACCATGGAACACTCAAATTGCGTCGCGATTCAATACATCGTCATCCTGCAGACATGTCTCCATGGGTCTATTGCTGCCTCGGGCACCCTATGGGCGTTCTGCTGTGAGTCAAAGATTTTCGAATCGGACGAAAAACTGATAGTGAATTGTAACATTCAGGGACACCTAATGACGATGGATCACTCAAATTGCGTCCCGATTCAATACATCGTCCTCCAGCCTACTTGACTCCATGGGTCTATTGCTGAGTCGGTCACCTTATGGCCGTTCTGCTGTGAGTCTAGATTATCGAATGCGACGAAAAACTGATAGTGAATTGTAACGTTCAGGGCCACCTAATGACGATGGATCACTCAAATTGCGTGCCGATTCAATACATCGTCCTCCAGCAGACTTGTCTCCATGGGTCTATTGCTGCCTCGGGCACCTTATGGCCGTTCTGCTGTGAGTCAAAGATTTTCGAATCGGACGAAAAACTGATAGTGAATTGTAACGTTCAGGGCCACCTAATGACGATGGATCACTCAAATTGCGTCCCGATTCAATACATCGTCATCCAGCAGACTTGTCTCCATTGGTCTATTGCTGCCTCGGGCACCTTATGGCCGTTCTGCTGTGAGTCAAAGATTTTCGAATCGGACGAAAAACTGATAGTGAATTGTAACATTCAGGGCCACCTAATGACGATGGATCACTCAAGTTGCGTCCCGATTCAATACATCGTCCTCCAGCCGACTTGTCTCCATGGGTCTATTGCTGCATCGGGAACCTTATGGCCGTTCTGCTGTGAGTCAAAGATTTTCGAATCGGACGAAAAACTGATAGTGAATTGTAACATTCAGGGACACCTAATGACGATGGATCACTCAAATTGCGTCCCGATTCAATACATCGTCCTCCAGCCTACTTGACTCCATGGGTCTATTGCTGAGTCGGGCACCATATGGCCGTACTGCTGTGAGTCTAGATTATCGAATGCGACGAAAAACTGATAGTTAATTGTAACGTTCAGGGCCACCTAATGACGATGGATCACTCAAATTGCGTCCCAATTCAATACATCGTCCTCCAGCAGACTTGTCTCCATGGGTCTATTGCTGCCTCGGGCACCTTATGGCCGTTCTGCTGTGAGTCAAAGATTTTCGAATCGGACGAAAAACAGATAGTGAATTGTAACATTCATGGCCACCTAATGACGATGGATCACTCAAATTGCGTCACGATTCAATACATCGTCCTCCAACAGACTTGTCTCCATGGGTCTATTGCTGCCTCGGGCACCTTATGGCCGTTCTGCTGTGAGTCAAAGATTTTCGAATCGGACGAAAAACAGATAGTGAATTGTAACATTCATGGCCACCTAATGACGATGGATCACTCAAATTGCGTCCCGATTCAATACATCGTCCTCCAGCCGACTTGTCTCCATGGGTCTATTGCTGCCTCGGGCACCTTACGGCCGTTCTGCTGTGAGTCAATGATTTTCGAATCGGACGAAAAACTGATAGTGAATTGTAACATTCAGGGCCACCTAATGTCGATGGATCACTCAAATTGCGTCCCGATTCAATACATCGTCCTCCAGCCGACTTGTCTCCATGGGTCTATTGCTGCCTCGGGCACCTTATGGCCGTTCTGCTGTGAGTCTAGATTATCGAATGCGACGAAAAACTGATAGTGAATTGTAACGTTCAGGGCCACCTAATGACGATGGATCAGTCAAGTTGCGTCCCGATTCAATACATCGTCCTCCAGCAGACTTGTCTCCATGGGTCTATTGCTGCCTCGGTCACCTTATGGCCGTTCTGCTGTGAGTCAAAGATTTTCGAATCGGACGAAAAACAGATAGTGAATTGTAACATTCATGGCCACCTAATGACGATGGATCACTCAAATTGCGTCCCGATTCAATACATCGTCCTCCAGCCGATTTGTCTCCATGGGTTTTTGCTGCCTCGGGCACCTTATGGTCGTTCTCCCGTGAGTCTAGATTATCGAATGGGACGAAAAACTGGTAGTTAATTCTAACATTCAGGGCCTCCTAATGACGATGGAACACTCAAATTGCGTCCCGATTCAATACATCGTCCTCCAGCAGACTTGTCTCCATGGGTCTATTGCTGCCTCGGGCACCTTATGGCCGTTCTGCTGTGAGTCAAAGATTTTCGAATCGGACGAAAAACAGATAGTGAATTGTAACATTCATGGCCACCTAATGACGATGGATCACTCAAATTGCGTCCCGATTCAATACATCGTCCTCCAGCCGACTTGTCTCCATGGGTCTATTGCTGCATCGGGCACCTTATGGCCGTTCTGCTGTGAGTAAAAGATTTTCGAATCGGACGAAAAACTGATAGTGAATTGTTACGTTCAGGGCCACCTAATGACGATGGATCACTCAAATTGCGTCCCGATTCAATACATCGTCCTCCAGCCGACTTGTCTCCATGGGTCTATTGCTGCCTCGGGCACCTTATGGTCGTTCTCCCGTGAGTCTAGATTATCGAATGGGACGAAAAACTGATAGTTAATTCTTACATTCAGGGCCACCTAATGACGATGGAACACTCAAATTGCGTCGCGATTCAATACATCGTCATCCTGCAGACTTGTCTTCATGGGTCTATTGCTGCCTCGGGCACCTTACGGCCGTTCTGCTGTGAGTCAATGATTTTCGAATCGGATGAAAAACTGATAGTGAATTGTAACATTCAGGGCCACCTAATGTCGATGGATCACTCAAATTGCGTCCCGATTCAATACATCGTCCTCCAGCCGACTTGTCTCCATGGGTCTATTGCTGCCTCGGGCACCTTATGGCCGTTCTGCTGTGAGTCTAGATTATCGAATGCGACGAAAAACTGATAGTGAATTGTAACGTTCAGGGCCACCTAATGACGATGGATCACTCAAGTTGCGTCCCGATTCAATACATCGTCATCCAGCAGACTTGTCTCCATGGGTCTATTGCTGCCTCGGGCACCTTATGGCCGTTCTGCTGTGAGTCAAAGATTTTCGAATCGGACGAAAAACAGATAGTGAATTGTAACATTCATGGCCACCTAATGACGATGGATCACTCAAATTGCGTCCCGATTCAATACATCGTCCTCCAGCCGATTTGTCTCCATGGGTCTATTGCTGCCTCGGGCACCTTATGGTCGTTCTCCCGTGAGTCTAGATTATCGAATGGGACGAAAAACTGGTAGTTAATTCTAACATTCAGGGCCTCCTAATGACGATGGAACACTCAAATTGCGTCCCGATTCAATACATCGTCCTCCAGCAGACTTGTCTCCATGGGTCTATTGCTGCCTCGGGCACCTTATGGCCGTTCTGCTGTGAGTCAAAGATTTTCGAATCGGACGAAAAACAGATAGTGAATTGTAACATTCATGGCCACCTAATGACGATGGATCACTCAAATTGCGTCCCGATTCAATACATCGTCCTCCAGCCGACTTGTCTCCATGGGTCTATTGCTGCATCGGGCACCTTATGGCCGTTCTGCTGTGAGTAAAAGATTTTCGAATCGGACGAAAAACTGATAGTGAATTGTTACGTTCAGGGCCACCTAATGACGATGGATCACTCAAATTGCGTCCCGATTCAATACATCGTCCTCCAGCCGACTTGTCTCCATGGGTCTATTGCTGCCTCGGGCACCTTATGGTCGTTCTCCCGTGAGTCTAGATTATCGAATGGGACGAAAAACTGATAGTTAATTCTTACATTCAGGGCCACCTAATGACGATGGAACACTCAAATTGCGTCGCGATTCAATACATCGTCATCCTGCAGACTTGTCTTCATGGGTCTATTGCTGCCTCGGGCACCTTACGGCCGTTCTGCTGTGAGTCAATGATTTTCGAATCGGACGAAAAACTGATAGTGAATTGTAACATTCAGGGCCACCTAATGTCGATGGATCACTCAAATTGCGTCCCGATTCAATACATCGTCCTCCAGCCGACTTGTCTCCATGGGTCTATTGCTGCCTCGGGCACCTTATGGCCGTTCTGCTGTGAGTCTAGATTATCGAATGCGACGAAAAACTGATAGTGAATTGTAACGTTCAGGGCCACCTAATGACGATGGATCACTCAAATTGCGTCCCGATTCAATACATCGTCCTTCAGCCGACTTGTCTCCAAGGGTCTATTGCTGCCTCTAGCACCTTATGGTCGTTCTCCCGTGAGTCTAGATTATCGAATGGGACGAAAAACTGATAGTTAATTCTAACATTCAGGGCCTCCTAATCACGATGGAACACTGAAATTGCGTCGCGATTCAATACATCGTCATCCTGCAGACATGTCTCCATGGGTCTATTGCTGCCTCGGGCACCTTATGGCCGTTCTGCTGTGAGTCAAAGATTTTCGAATCGGACGAAAAACTGATAGTGAATTGTAACATTCAGGGACACCTAATGACGATGGATCACTCAAATTGCGTCCCGATTCAATACATCGTCCTCCAGCCTACTTGACTCCATGGGTCTCTTGCTGAGTCGGGCACAATATGGCCGTACTGCTGTGAGTCTAGGTTATCGAATGCGACGAAAAACTGATAGTGAATTGTAACGTTCAGGGCCACCTAATGACGATGGATCACTCAAATTGCGTCCCAATTCAATACATCGTCCTCCAGCAGACTTGTCTCCATGGGTCTATTGCTGCCTCGGGCACCTTATGGCCGTTCTGCTGTGAGTCAAAGATTTTCGAATCGGACGAAAACCAGATAGTGAATTGTAACATTCATGGCCACCTAATGACGATGGATCACTCAAATTGCGTCACGATTCAATACATCGTCCTCCAGCAGACTTGTCTCCATGGGTCTATTGCTGCCTCGGGCACCTTATGGCCGTTCTGCTGTGAGTCAAAGATTTTCGAATCGGACGAAAAACAGATAGTGAATTGTAACATTCATGGCCACCTAATGACGATGGATCACTCAAATTGCGTCCCGATTCAATACATCGTCCTCCAGCCGACTTGTCTCCATGGGTCTATTGCTGCATCGGGCACCTTATGGCCGTTCTGCTGTGAGTAAAAGATTTTCGAATCGGACGAAAAACTGATAGTGAATTGTTACGTTCAGGGCCACCTAATGACGATGGATCACTCAAATTGCGTCCCGATTCAATACATCGTCCTCCAGCCGACTTGTCTCCATGGGTCTATTGCTGCCTCGGGCACCTTATGGTCGTTCTCCCGTGAGTCTAGATTATCGAATGGGACGAAAAACTGATAGTTAATTCTTACATTCAGGGCCACCTAATGACGATGGAACACTCAAATTGCGTCGCGATTCAATACATCGTCATCCTGCAGACTTGTCTTCATGGGTCTATTGCTGCCTCGGGCACCTTACGGCCGTTCTGCTGTGAGTCAATGATTTTCGAATCGGACGAAAAACTGATAGTGAATTGTAACATTCAGGGCCACCTAATGTCGATGGATCACTCAAATTGCGTCCCGATTCAATACATCGTCCTCCAGCCGACTTGTCTCCATGGGTCTATTGCTGCCTCGGGCACCTTATGGCCGTTCTGCTGTGAGTCTAGATTATCGAATGCGACGAAAAACTGATAGTGAATTGTAACGTTCAGGGCCACCTAATGACGATGGATCACTCAAATTGCGTCCCGATTCAATACATCGTCCTTCAGCCGACTTGTCTCCAAGGGTCTATTGCTGCCTCTAGCACCTTATGGTCGTTCTCCCGTGAGTCTAGATTATCGAATGGGACGAAAAACTGATAGTTAATTCTAACATTCAGGGCCTCCTAATCACGATGGAACACTGAAATTGCGTCGCGATTCAATACATCGTCATCCTGCAGACATGTCTCCATGGGTCTATTGCTGCCTCGGGCACCTTATGGCCGTTCTGCTGTGAGTCAAAGATTTTCGAATCGGACGAAAAACTGATAGTGAATTGTAACATTCAGGGACACCTAATGACGATGGATCACTCAAATTGCGTCCCGATTCAATACATCGTCCTCCAGCCTACTTGACTCCATGGGTCTCTTGCTGAGTCGGGCACCATATGGCCGTACTGCTGTGAGTCTAGATTATCGAATGCGACGAAAAACTGATAGTGAATTGTAACGTTCAGGGCCACCTAATGACGATGGATCACTCAAATTGCGTCCCAATTCAATACATCGTCCTCCAGCAGACTTGTCTCCATGGGTCTATTGCTGCCTCGGGCACCTTATGGCCGTTCTGCTGTGAGTCAAAGATTTTCGAATCGGACGAAAACCAGATAGTGAATTGCAACATTCATGGCCACCTAATGACGATGGATCACTCAAATTGCGTCACGATTCAATACATCGTCCTCCAGCCGACTTGTCTCCATGGGTCTATTGCTGCCTCGGGCACCTTATGGTCGTTCTCCCGTGAGTCTAGAATATCGAATGGGACGAAAAACTGATAGTTAATTCTTACATTCAGGGCCACCTAATGACGATGGAACACTCAAATTGCGTCGCGATTCAATACATCGTCATCCTGCAGACTTGTCTTCATGGGTCTATTGCTGCCTCGGGCACCTTACGGCCGTTCTGCTGTGAGTCAATGATTTTCGAATCGGACGAAAAACTGATAGTGAATTGTAACATTCAGGGCCACCTAATGTCGATGGATCACTCAAATTGCGTCCCGATTCAATACATCGTCCTCCAGCCGACTTGTCTCCATGGGTCTATTGCTGCCTCGGGCACCTTATGGCCGTTCTGCTGTGAGTCTAGATTATCGAATGCGACGAAAAACTGATAGTGAATTGTAACGTTCAGGGCCACCTAATGACGATGGATCACTCAAGTTGCGTCCCGATTCAATACATCGTCATCCAGCAGACTTGTCTCCATGGGTCTATTGCTGCCTCGGGCACCTTATGGCCGTTCTGCTTGAGTCAAAGATTTTCGAATCGGACGAAAAACAGATAGTGAATTGTAACATTCATGGCCACCTAATGACGATGGATCACTCAAATTGCGTCCCGATTCAATACATCGTCCTCCAGCCGATTTGTCTCCATGGGTCTATTGCTGCCTCGGGCACCTTATGGTCGTTCTGCCGTGAGTCTAGATTATCGAATGGGACGAAAAACTGGTAGTTAATTCTAACATTCAGGGCCTCCTAATGACGATCGAACACTCAAATTGCGTCCCGATTCAATACATCGTCCTCCAGCAGACTTGTCTCCATGGGTCTATTGCTGCCTCGGGCACCTTATGGCCGTTCTGCTGTGAGTCAAAGATTTTCGAATCGGACGAAAAACAGATAGTGAATTGTAACATTCATGGCCACCTAATGACGATGGATCACTCAAATTGCGTCCCGATTCAATACATCGTCCTCCAGCCGACTTGTCTCCATGGGTCTATTGCTGCATCGGGCACCTTATGGCCGTTCTGCTGTGAGTAAAAGATCTTCGAATCGGACGAAAAACTGATAGTGAATTGTTACGTTCAGGGCCACCTAATGACGATGGATCACTCAAATTGCGTCCCGATTCAATACATCGTCCTCCAGCCGACTTGTCTCCATGGGTCTATTGCTGCCTCGGGCACCTTATGGTCGTTCTCCCGTGAGTCTAGATTATCGAATGGGACGAAAAACTGATAGTTAATTCTTACATTCAGGGCCACCTAATGACGATGGAACACTCAAATTGCGTCGCGATTCAATACATCGTCATCCTGCAGACTTGTCTTCATGGGTCTATTGCTGCCTCGGGCACCTTACGGCCGTTCTGCTGTGAGTCAATGATTTTCGAATCGGACGAAAAACTGATAGTGAATTGTAACATTCAGGGCCACCTAATGTCGATGGATCACTCAAATTGCGTCCCGATTCAATACATCGTCCTCCAGCCGACTTGTCTCCATGGGTCTATTGCTGCCTCGGGCACCTTATGGCCGTTCTGCTGTGAGTCTAGATTATCGAATGCGACGAAAAACTGATAGTGAATTGTAACGTTCAGGGCCACCTAATGACGATGGATCACTCAAGTTGCGTCCCGATTCAATACATCGTCATCCAGCAGACTTGTCTCCATGGGTCTATTGCTGCCTCGGGCACCTTATGGCCGTTCTGCTGTGAGTCAAAGATTTTCGAATCGGACGAAAAACAGATAGTGAATTGTAACATTCATGGCCACCTAATGACGATGGATCACTCAAATTGCGTCCCGATTCAATACATCGTCCTCCAGCCGACTTGTCTCCATGGGTCTCTTGCTGAGTCGGGCACCATATGGCCGTACTGCTGTGAGTCTAGATTATCGAATGCGACGAAAAACTGATAGTGAATTGTAACGTTCAGGGCCACGTAATGACGATGGATCACTCTAATTGCGTCCCAATTCAATACATCGTCCTCCAGCAGACTTGTCTCCATGGGTCTATTGCTGCCTCGGGCACCTTATGGCCGTTCTGCTGTGAGTCAAAGATTTTCGAATCGGACGAAAACGAGATAGTGAATTGTAACATTCATGGCCACCTAATGACGATGGATCACTCAAATTGCGTCACGATTCAATACATCGTCCTCCAGCAGAATTGTCTCCATGGGTCTATTGCTGCCTCGGGCACCTTATGGCCGTTCTGCTGTGAGTCAAAGATTTTCGAATCGGACGAAAAACAGATAGTGAATTGTAACATTCATGGATACCTAATGACGATGGATCACTCAAATTGCGTCCCGATTCAATACATCGTCCTCCAGCCGACTTGTCTCCATGGGTCTATTGCTGCATCGGGCACCTTATGGTCGTTCTCCCGTGAGTCTAGATTATCGAATGGGACGAAAAACTGATATTTAATTCTTACATTCAGGGCCTCCTAATGACGATGGGACACTCAAATTGCGTCGCGATTCAATACATCGTCCTCCAGCCGACTTGTCTCCATGGGTCTGTTGCTGCCTCGGGCACCTTATGGCCGTTCTGCTGTGAGTCTAGATTATCGAATGCGACGAAAAACTGATAGTGAATTGTAACGTTCAGGGCCACCTAATGACGGTGGATCACTCAAATTGCGTCCTCCAGCAGACTTGTCTCCATGGGTCTACTGCTGCCTCGGGCACCATATTGCCGTTCTGCTGTGAGTCAAAGATTTTCGAATCGGACGAAAAACAGATAGTGAATTGTAACATTCTTGGCCACCTAATGACGATGGATCACTCAAATTGCGTCCCGATTCAATACATCGTCCTCCAGCCGACTTGTCTCCATGGGTCTATTGCTGCATCGGGCACCTTATGGCCGTTCTGCTGTGAGTCAAAGATTTTCGAATCGGACGAAAAACTGATAGTGAATTGTAACTTTCAGGGCCACCTAATGACGATGGATCACTCAAATTGCGTCCCGATTCAATACACCGTCCTCCAGCCGACTTGTCTCCATGGGTCTAATGCTGCCTCGGGCACCTTATGGCCGTTCTGCTGTGGGTCAAAGATTTTCGAATCGGACGAAGATCTGATGGTGAATTGTAAGGTTCAGGGCCACCTAATGACGATGGATCACTCAAATTGCGTCCCGATTCAATACATCGTCCTCCAGCAGACTTGTCTCCATGGGTCTATTGCTGCCTCGGGCACATTATGGCCGTTCTGCTGTGAGTCAAAGATTTTCGAATCGGACGAAAAACTGATAGCGAATTGTACCGTTCAGGGCCACCTAATGACGATGGATCACTCAAATTGCGTCCCGATTCAATACATCGTCCTCCAGCCGACTTGTCTCCAAGGGTCTATTGCTGCCTCGGGCACCTTATGGCCGTTCTGCTGTGAGTCAAAGATTTTCGAATCGGACGAAAAACTGATAGTGAATTGTAACATTCATGGCCACCTAATGACGATGGATCACTCAAATTGCGTCCCGATTCAATACATCGTCCTCCAGCCGACTTGTCTCCATGGGTCTATTGCTGCATCGGGAACCTTATGGCCGTTCTGCTGTGAGTCAAAGATTTTCGAATCGGACGAAAAACTGATAGTGAATTGTAACGTTCAGGGCCACCTAATGACGATGGATCACTCAAATTGCGTCCCGATTCAATACATCGTCCTCCAGCCGACTTGTCTCCAAGGGTCTATTGCTGCCTCTGGCACCTTATGGTCGTTCTCCCGTGAGTCTAGATTATCGAATGGGACGAAAAACTGATAGTTAATTCTAACATTCAGGGCCTCCTAATCACGATGGAACACTGAAATTGCGTCGCGATTCAATACATCGTCATCCTGCAGACATGTCTCCATGGGTCTATTGCTGCCTCGGGCACCTTATGGCCGTTCTGCTGTGAGTCAAAGATTTTCGAATCGGACGAAAAACTGATAGTGAATTGTAACATTCAGGGACACCTAATGACGATGGATCACTCAAATTGCGTCCCGATTCAATACATCGTCCTCCAGCCTACTTGACTCCATGGGTCTATTGCTGAGTCGGGCACCATATGGCCGTACTGCTGTGAGTCTAGATTATCGAATGCGACGAAAAACTGATAGTGAATTGTAACGTTCAGGGCCACCTAATGACGATGGATCACTCAAATTGCGTCCCAATTCAATACATCGTCCTCCAGCAGACTTGTCTCCATGGGTCTATTGCTGCCTCGGGCACCTTATGGCCGTTCTGCTGTGAGTCAAAGATTTTCGAATCGGACGAAAAACAGATAGTGAATTGTAACATTCATGGCCACCTAATGACGATGGATCACTCAAATTGCGTCCCGATTCAATACATCGTCCTCCAGCCGACTTGTCTCCATGGGTCTATTGCTGCATCGGGCACCTTATGGCCCTTCTGCTGTGAGTAAAAGATTTTCGAATCGGACGAAAAACTGATAGTGAATTGTTACGTTCAGGGCCACCTAATGACGATGGATCACTCAAATTGCGTCCCGATTCAATACATCGTCCTCCAGCCGACTTGTCTCCATGGGTCTATTGCTGCCTCGGGCACCTTATGGTCGTTCTCCCGTGAGTCTAGATTATCGAATGGGACGAAAAACTGATAGTTAATTCTTACATTCAGGGCCTCCTAATGACGATGGAACACTCAAATTGCGTCGCGATTCAATACATCGTCATCCTGCAGACTTGTCTTCATGGGTCTATTGCTGCCTCGGGCACCTTACGGCCGTTCTGCTGTGAGTCAATGATTTTCGAATCGGACGAAAACTGATAGTGAATTGTAACATTCAGGGCCACCTAATGTCGATGGATCACTCAAATTGCGTCCCGATTCAATACATCGTCCTCCAGCCGACTTGTCTCCATGGGTCTATTGCTGCCTCGGGCACCTTATGGCCGTTCTGCTGTGAGTCTAGATTATCGAATGCGACGAAAAACTGTGAGTGAATTGTAACGTTCAGGGCCACCTAATGACGATGGATCACTCAAGTTGCGTCCCGATTCAATACATCGTCATCCAGCAGACTTGTCTCCATGGGTCTATTGCTGCCTCGGGCACCTTATGGCCGTTCTGCTGTGAGTCAAAGATTTTCGAATCGGACGAAAAACAGATAGTGAATTGTAACATTCATGGCCACCTAATGACGATGGATCACTCAAATTGCGTCCCGATTCAATACATCGTCCTCCAGCCGACTTGTCTCCATGGGTCTAATGCTGCCTCGGGCACCTTATGGCCGTTCTGCTGTGGGTCAAAGATTTTCGAATCGGACGAAGATCTGATAGTGAATTGTAAGGTTCAGGGCCACCTAATGACGATGGATCACTCAAATTGCGTCCCGATTCAATACATCGTCCTCCAGCAGACTTGTCTCCATGGGTCTATTGCTGCCTCGGGCACATTATGGCGGTTCTGCTGTGAGTCAAAGATTTTCGAATCGGACGAAAAACTGATAGCGAATTGTACCGTTCAGGGCCACCTAATGACGATGGATCACTCAAATTGCGTCCCGATTCAATACATCGTCCTCCAGCCGACTTGTCTCCATGGGTCTATTGCTGCCTCGGGCACCTTATGGTCGTTCTCCCGTGAGTCTAGATTATCGAATGCGACGAAAAACTGTAAGTGAATTGTAACGTTCAGGGCCACCTAATGACGATGGATCACTCAAGTTGCGTCCCGATTCAATACATCGTCATCCAGCAGACTTGTCTCCATGGGTCTATTGCTGCCTCGGGCACCTTATGGCCGTTCTGCTGTGAGTCAAAGATTTTCGAATCGGACGAAAAACAGATAGTGAATTGTAACATTCATGGCCACCTAATGACGATGGATCACTCAAATTGCGTCCCGATTCAATACATCGTCCTCCAGCCGACTTGTCTCCATGGGTCTAATGCTGCCTCGGGCACCTTATGGCCGTTCTGCTGTGGGTCAAAGATTTTCGAATCGGACGAAGATCTGATAGTGAATTGTAAGGTTCAGGGCCACCTAATGACGATGGATCACTCAAATTGCGTCCCGATTCAATACATCGTCCTCCAGCAGACTTGTCTCCATGGGTCTATTGCTGCCTCGGGCACATTATGGCGGTTCTGCTGTGAGTCAAAGATTTTCGAATCGGACGAAAAACTGATAGCGAATTGTACCGTTCAGGGCCACCTAATGACGATGGATCACTCAAATTGCGTCCCGATTCAATACATCGTCCTCCAGCCGACTTGTCTCCATGGGTCTATTGCTGCCTCGGGCACCTTATGGTCGTTCTCCCGTGAGTCTAGATTATCGAATGGGACGAAAAACTGATAGTTAATTCTAACATTCAGGGCCTCCTAATGACCATGGAACACTCAAATTGCGTCGCGATTCAATACATCGTCATCCTGCAGACATGTCTCCATGGGTCTATTGCTGCCTCGGGCACCCTATGGGCGTTCTGCTGTGAGTCAAAGATTTTCGAATCGGACGAAAAACTGATAGTGAATTGTAACATTCAGGGACACCTAATGACGATGGATCACTCAAATTCCGTCCCGATTCAATACATCGTCCTCCAGCCTACTTGACTCCATGGGTCTATTGCTGAGTCGGGCACCTTATGGCCGTTCTGCTGTGAGTCTAGATTATCGAATGCGACGAAAAACTGATAGTGAATTGTAACGTTCAGGGCCACCTAATGACGATGGATCACTCAAATTGCGTGCCGATTCAATACATCGTCCTCCAGCAGACTTGTCTCCATGGGTCTATTGCTGCCTCGGGCACCTTATGGCCGTTCTGCTGTGAGTCAAAGATTTTCGAATCGGACGAAAAACTGATAGTGAATTGTAACGTTCAGGGCCACCTAATGACGATGGATCACTCAAATTGCGTCCCGATTCAATACATCGTCATCCAGCAGACTTGTCTCCATTGGTCTATTGCTGCCTCGGGCACCTTATGGCCGTTCTGCTGTGAGTCAAAGATTTTCGAATCGTACGAAAAACTGATAGTGAATTGTAACATTCAGGGCCACCTAATGACGATGGATCACTCAAGTTGCGTCCCGATTCAATACATCGTCATCCAGCAGACTTGTCTCCATGGGTCTATTGCTGCCTCGGGCACCTTATGGCCGTTCTGCTGTGAGTCAAAGATTTTCGAATCGGACGAAAAACAGATAGTGAATTGTAACATTCATGGCCACCTAATGACGATGGATCACTCAAATTGCGTCCCGATTCAATACATCGTCCTCCAGCCGACTTGTCTCCATTGGTCTATTGCTGCCTCGGGCACCTTATGGCCGTTCTGCTGTGAGTCAAAGATTTTCGAATCGGACGAAAAACTGATAGTGAATTGTAACGTTCAGGGCCACCTAATGACGATGGATCACTCAAATTGCGTCCCGATTCAATACATCGTCCTCCAGCCGACTTGTCTCCAAGGGTCTATTGCTGCCTCTGGCACCTTATGGTCGTTCTCCCGTGAGTCTAGATTATCGAATGGGACGAAAAACTGATAGTTAATTCTAACATTCAGGGCCTCCTAATCACGATGGAACACTGAAATTGCGTCGCGATTCAATACATCGTCATCCTGCAGACATGTCTCCATGGGTCTATTGCTGCCTCGGGCACCTTATGGCCGTTCTGCTGTGAGTCAAAGATTTTCGAATCGGACGAAAAACTGATAGTGAATTGTAACGTTCAGGGCCACCTAATGACGATGGATCACTCAAATTGCGTCCCGATTCAATACATCGTCCTCCAGCCGACTTGTCTCCAAGGGTCTATTGCTGCCTCGGGCACCTTATGGCCGTTCTGCTGTGAGTCAAAGATTTTCGAATCGGACGAAAAACTGATAGTGAATTGTAACATTCAGGGCCACCTAATGACGATGGATCACTCAAGTTGCGTCCCGATTCAATACATCGTCATCCAGCAGACTTGTCTCCATGGGTCTATTGCTGCCTCGGGCACCTTATGGCCGTTCTGCTGTGAGTCAAAGATTTTCGAATCGGACGAAAAACAGATAGTGAATTGTAACATTCATGGCCACCTAATGACGATGGAACACTCAAATTGCGTCCCGATTCAATACATCGTCCTCCAGCCGACTTGTCTCCATGGGTCTATTGCTGCATCGGGAACCTTATGGCCGTTCTGCTGTGAGTCAAAGATTTTCGAATCGGACGAAAAACTGATAGTGAATTGTAACGTTCAGGGCCACCTAATGACGATGGATCACTCAAATTGCGTCCCGATTCAATACATCGTCCTCCAGCCGACTTGTCTCCAAGGGTCTATTGCTGCCTCTGGCACCTTATGGTCGTTCTCCCGTGAGTCTAGATTATCGAATGGGACGAAAAACTGATAGTTAATTCTAACATTCAGGGCCTCCTAATCACGATGGAACACTGAAATTGCGTCGCGATTCAATACATCGTCATCCTGCAGACATGTCTCCATGGGTCTATTGCTGCCTCGGGCACCTTATGGCCGTTCTGCTGTGAGTCAAAGATTTTCGAATCGGACGAAAAACTGATAGTGAATTGTAACATTCAGGGACACCTAATGACGATGGATCACTCAAATTGCGTCCCGATTCAATACATCGTCCTCCAGCCTACTTGACTCCATGGGTCTATTGCTGAGTCGGGCACCATATGGCCGTACTGCTGTGAGTCTAGATTATCGAATGCGACGAAAAACTGATAGTGAATTGTAACGTTCAGGGCCACCTAATGACGATGGATCACTCAAATTGCGTCCCAATTCAATACATCGTCCTCCAGCAGACTTGTCTCCATGGGTCTATTGCTGCCTCGGGCACCTTATGGCCGTTCTGCTGTGAGTCAAAGATTTTCGAATCGGACGAAAAACAGATAGTGAATTGTAACATTCATGGCCACCTAATGACGATGGATCACTCAAATTGCGTCCCGATTCAATACATCGTCCTCCAGCCGACTTGTCTCCATGGGTCTATTGCTGCATCGGGCACCTTATGGCCGTTCTGCTGTGAGTAAAAGATTTTCGAATCGGACGAAAAACTGATAGTGAATTGTTACGTTCAGGGCCACCTAATGACGATGGATCACTCAAATTGCGTCCCGATTCAATACATCGTCCTCCAGCCGACTTGTCTCCATGGGTCTATTGCTGCCTCGGGCACCTTATGGTCGTTCTCCCGTGAGTCTAGATTATCGAATGGGACGAAAAACTGATAGTTAATTCTTACATTCAGGGCCTCCTAATGACGATGGAACACTCAAATTGCGTCGCGATTCAATACATCGTCATCCTGCAGACTTGTCTTCATGGGTCTATTGCTGCCTCGGGCACCTTACGGCCGTTCTGCTGTGAGTCAATGATTTTCGAATCGGACGAAAACTGATAGTGAATTGTAACATTCAGGGCCACCTAATGTCGATGGATCACTCAAATTGCGTCCCGATTCAATACATCGTCCTCCAGCCGACGTGTCTCCATGGGTCTATTGCTGCCTCGGGCACCTTATGGCCGTTCTGCTGTGAGTCTAGATTATCGAATGCGACGAAAAACTGTAAGTGAATTGTAACGTTCAGGGCCACCTAATGACGATGGATCACTCAAGTTGCGTCCCGATTCAATACATCGTCATCCAGCAGACTTGTCTCCATGGGTCTATTGCTGCCTCGGGCACCTTATGGCCGTTCTGCTGTGAGTCAAAGATTTTCGAATCGGACGAAAAACAGATAGTGAATTGTAACATTCATGGCCACCTAATGACGATGGATCACTCAAATTGCGTCCCGATTCAATACATCGTCCTCCAGCCGACTTGTCTCCATGGGTCTAATGCTGCCTCGGGCACCTTATGGCCGTTCTGCTGTGGGTCAAAGATTTTCGAATCGGACGAAGATCTGATAGTGAATTGTAAGGTTCAGGGCCACCTAATGACGATGGATCACTCAAATTGCGTCCCGATTCAATACATCGTCCTCCAGCAGACTTGTCTCCATGGGTCTATTGCTGCCTCGGGCACATTATGGCGGTTCTGCTGTGAGTCAAAGATTTTCGAATCGGACGAAAAACTGATAGCGAATTGTACCGTTCAGGGCCACCTAATGACGATGGATCACTCAAATTGCGTCCCGATTCAATACATCGTCCTCCAGCCGACTTGTCTCCATGGGTCTATTGCTGCCTCGGGCACCTTATGGTCGTTCTCCCGTGAGTCTAGATTATCGAATGGGACGAAAAACTGATAGTTAATTCTAACATTCAGGGCCTCCTAATGACCATGGAACACTCAAATTGCGTCGCGATTCAATACATCGTCATCCTGCAGACATGTCTCCATGGGTCTATTGCTGCCTCGGGCACCCTATGGGCGTTCTGCTGTGAGTCAAAGATTTTCGAATCGGACGAAAAACTGATAGTGAATTGTAACATTCAGGGACACCTAATGACGATGGATCACTCAAATTCCGTCCCGATTCAATACATCGTCCTCCAGCCTACTTGACTCCATGGGTCTATTGCTGAGTCGGGCACCTTATGGCCGTTCTGCTGTGAGTCTAGATTATCGAATGCGACGAAAAACTGATAGTGAATTGTAACGTTCAGGGCCACCTAATGACGATGGATCACTCAAATTGCGTGCCGATTCAATACATCGTCCTCCAGCAGACTTGTCTCCATGGGTCTATTGCTGCCTCGGGCACCTTATGGCCGTTCTGCTGTGAGTCAAAGATTTTCGAATCGGACGAAAAACTGATAGTGAATTGTAACGTTCAGGGCCACCTAATGACGATGGATCACTCAAATTGCGTCCCGATTCAATACATCGTCATCCAGCAGACTTGTCTCCATTGGTCTATTGCTGCCTCGGGCACCTTATGGCCGTTCTGCTGTGAGTCAAAGATTTTCGAATCGGACGAAAAACTGATAGTGAATTGTAACGTTCAGGGCCACCTAATGACGATGGATCACTCAAATTGCGTCCCAATTCAATACATCGTCCTCCAGCAGACTTGTCTCCATGGGTCTATTGCTGCCTCGGGCACCTTATGGTCGTTCTCCCGTGAGTCTAGATTATCGAATGGGACGAAAAACTGATATTTAATTCTTACATTCAGGGCCTCCTAATGACGATGGAACACTCAAATTGCGTCGCGATTCAATACATCGTCCTCCAGCCGACTTGTCTCCATGGGTCTGTTGCTGCCTCGGGCACCTTATGGCCGTTCTGCTGTGAGTCTAGATTATCGAATGCGACGAAAAACTGATAGTGAATTGTAACGTTCAGGGCCACCTAATGACGGTGGATCACTCAAATTGCGTCCTCCAGCAGACTTGTCTCCATGGGTCTACTGCTGCCTCGGGCACCATATTGCCGTTCTGCTGTGAGTCAAAGATTTTCGAATCGGACGAAAAACAGATAGTGAATTGTAACATTCTTGGCCACCTAATGACGATGGATCACTCAAATTGCGTCCCTATTCAATACATCGTCCTCCAGCCGACTTGTCTCCATGGGTCTATTGCTGCATCGGGCACCTTATGGCCGTTCTGCTGTGAGTCAAAGATTTTCGAATCGGACGAAAAACTGATAGTGAATTGTAACTTTCAGGGCCACCTAATGACGATGGATCACTCAAATTGCGTCCCGATTCAATACACCGTCCTCCAGCCGACTTGTCTCCATGGGTCTAATTCTGCCTCGGGCACCTTATGGCCGGTCTGCTGTGGGTCAAAGATTTTCGAATCGGACGAAGATCTGATGGTGAATTGTAAGGTTCAGGGCCACCTAATGACGATGGATCACTCAAATTGCGTCCCGATTCAATACATCGTCCTCCAGCAGACTTGTCTCCATGGGTCTATTGCTGCATCGGGCACCTTATGGCCGTTCTGCTGTGAGTCAAAGATTTTCGAATCGGACGAAAAACTGATAGTGAATTGTAACTTTCAGGGCCACCTAATGACGATGGATCACTCAAATTGCGTCCCGATTCAATACATCGTCCTCCAGCCGACTTGTCTCCATGGGTCTATTGCTGCCTCGGGCACCTTATGGTCGTTCTCCCGTGAGTCTAGAAAAACTGATAGTTAATTCTAACATTCAGGGCCTCCTAATGACCATGGAACACTCAAATTGCGTCGCGATTCAATAGATCGTCATCCTGCAGACATGTCTCCATGGGTCTATTGCTGCCTCGGGCACCCTATGGGCGTTCTGCTGTGAGTCAAAGATTTTCGAATCGAACGAAAAACTGATAGTGAATTGTAACATTCAGGGACACCTAATGACGATGGATCACTCAAATTGCGTCCCAATTCAATACATCGTCCTCCAGCAGACTTGTCTCCATGGGTCTATTGCTGCCTCGGGCACCTTATGGCCGTTCTGCTGTGAGTCAAAGATTTTCGAATCGGACGAAAAACAGATAGTGAATTGTAACATTCATGGCCACCTAATGACGATGGATCACTCAAATTGCGTCACGATTCAATACATCGTCCTCCAACAGACTTGTCTCCATGGGTCTATTGCTGCCTCGGGCACCTTATGGCCGTTCTGCTGTGAGTCAAAGATTTTCGAATCGGACGAAAAACAGATAGTGAATTGTAACATTCATGGCCACCTAATGACGATGGATCACTCAAATTGCGTCCCGATTCAATACATCGTCCTCCAGCCGACTTTTCTCCATGGGTCTATTGCTGCATCGGGAACCTTATGGCCGTTCTGCTGTGAGTCAAAGATTTTCGAATCGGACGAAAAACTGATAGTGAATTGTAACGTTCAGGGCCACCTAATGACGATGGATCACTCAAATTGCGTCCCGATTCAATACATCGTCCTCCAGCCGACTTGTCTCCATGGGTCTATTGCTGCATCGGGCACCTTATGGTCGTTCTCCCGTGAGTCTAGATTATCGAATGGGACGAAAAACTGATATTTAATTCTTACATTCAGGGCCTCCTAATGACGATGGAACACTCAAATTGCGTCGCGATTCAATACATCGTCCTCCAGCCGACTTGTCTCCATGGGTCTGTTGCTGCCTCGGGCACCTTATGGCCGTTCTGCTGTGAGTCTAGATTATCGAATGCGACGAAAAACTGATAGTGAATTGTAACGTTCAGGGCCACCTAATGACGGTGGATCACTCAAATTGCGTCCTCCAGCAGACTTGTCTCCATGGGTCTACTGCTGCCTCGGGCACCATATTGCCGTTCTGCTGTGAGTCAAAGATTTTCGAATCGGACGAAAAACAGATAGTGAATTGTAACATTCTTGGCCACCTAATGACGATGGATCACTCAAATTGCGTCCCGATTCAATACATCGTCCTCCAGCCGACTTGTCTCCATGGGTCTATTGCTGCATCGGGCACCTTATGGCCGTTCTGCTGTGAGTCAAAGATTTTCGAATCGGACGAAAAACTGATAGTGAATTGTAACTTTCAGGGCCACCTAATGACGATGGATCACTCAAATTGCGTCCCGATTCAATACACCGTCCTCCAGCCGACTTGTCTCCATGGGTCTAATGCTGCCTCGGGCACCTTATGGCCGTTCTGCTGTGGGTCAAAGATTTTCGAATCGGACGAAGATCTGATGGTGAATTGTAAGGTTCAGGGCCACCTAATGACGATGGATCACTCAAATTGCGTCCCGATTCAATACATCGTCCTCCAGCAGACTTGTCTCCATGGGTCTATTGCTGCCTCGGGCACATTATGGCCGTTCTGCTGTGAGTCAAAGATTTTCGAATCGGACGAAAAACTGATAGCGAATTGTACCGTTCAGGGCCACCTAATGACGATGGATCACTCAAATTGCGTCCCGATTCAATACATCGTCCTCCAGCCGACTTGTCTCCATGGGTCTATTGCTGCCTCGGGCACCTTATGGTCGTTCTCCCGTGAGTCTAGAAAAACTGATAGTTAATTCTAACATTCAGGGCCTCCTAATGACCATGGAACACTCAAATTGCGTCGCGATTCAATACATCGTCATCCTGCAGACATGTCTCCATGGGTCTATTGCTGCCTCGGGCACCCTATGGGCGTTCTGCTGTGAGTCAAAGATTTTCGAATCGGACGAAAAACTGATAGTGAATTGTAACATTCAGGGACACCTAATGACGATGGATCACTCAAATTGCGTCCCGATTCAATACATCGTCCTCCAGCCTACTTGACTCCATGGGTCTATTGCTGAGTCGGTCACCTTATGGCCGTTCTGCTGTGAGTCTAGATTATCGAATGCGACGAAAAACTGATAGTGAATTGTAACGTTCAGGGCCACCTAATGACGATGGATCACTCAAATTGCGTGCCGATTCAATACATCGTCCTCCAGCAGACTTGTCTCCATGGGTCTATTGCTGCCTCGGGCACCTTATGGCCGTTCTGCTGTGAGTCAAAGATTTTCGAATCGGACGAAAAACTGATAGTGAATTGTAACGTTCAGGGCCACCTAATGACGATGGATCACTCAAATTGCGTCCCGATTCAATACATCGTCATCCAGCAGACTTGTCTCCATTGGTCTATTGCTGCCTCGGGCACCTTATGGCCGTTCTGCTGTGAGTCAAAGATTTTCGAATCGGACGAAAAACTGATAGTGAATTGTAACATTCAGGGCCACCTAATGACGATGGATCACTCAAATTGCGTCCCGATTCAATACATCGTCCTCCAGCCGACTTTTCTCCATGGGTCTATTGCTGCATCGGGAACCTTATGGCCGTTCTGCTGTGAGTCAAAGATTTTCGAATCGGACGAAAAACTGATAGTGAATTGTAACGTTCAGGGCCACCTAATGACGATGGATCACTCAAATTGCGTCCCGATTCAATACATCGTCCTCCAGCCGACTTGTCTCCATGGGTCTATTGCTGCATCGGGCACCTTATGGTCGTTCTCCCGTGAGTCTAGATTATCGAATGGGACGAAAAACTGATATTTAATTCTTACATTCAGGGCCTCCTAATGACGATGGAACACTCAAATTGCGTCGCGATTCAATACATCGTCCTCCAGCCGACTTGTCTCCATGGGTCTGTTGCTGCCTCGGGCACCTTATGGCCGTTCTGCTGTGAGTCTAGATTATCGAATGCGACGAAAAACTGATAGTGAATTGTAACGTTCAGGGCCACCTAATGACGGTGGATCACTCAAATTGCGTCCTCCAGCAGACTTGTCTCCATGGGTCTACTGCTGCCTCGGGCACCATATTGCCGTTCTGCTGTGAGTCAAAGATTTTCGAATCGGACGAAAAACAGATAGTGAATTGTAACATTCTTGGCCACCTAATGACGATGGATCACTCAAATTGCGTCCCGATTCAATACATCGTCCTCCAGCCGACTTGTCTCCATGGGTCTATTGCTGCATCGGGCACCTTATGGCCGTTCTGCTGTGAGTCAAAGATTTTCGAATCGGACGAAAAACTGATAGTGAATTGTAACTTTCAGGGCCACCTAATGACGATGGATCACTCAAATTGCGTCCCGATTCAATACACCGTCCTCCAGCCGACTTGTCTCCATGGGTCTAATGCTGCCTCGGGCACCTTATGGCCGTTCTGCTGTGGGTCAAAGATTTTCGAATCGGACGAAGATCTGATGGTGAATTGTAAGGTTCAGGGCCACCTAATGACGATGGATCACTCAAATTGCGTCCCGATTCAATACATCGTCCTCCAGCAGACTTGTCTCCATGGGTCTATTGCTGCCTCGGGCACATTATGGCCGTTCTGCTGTGAGTCAAAGATTTTCGAATCGGACGAAAAACTGATAGCGAATTGTACCGTTCAGGGCCACCTAATGACGATGGATCACTCAAATTGCGTCCCGATTCAATACATCGTCCTCCAGCCGACTTGTCTCCATGGGTCTATTGCTGCCTCGGGCACCTTATGGTCGTTCTCCCGTGAGTCTAGAAAAACTGATAGTTAATTCTAACATTCAGGGCCTCCTAATGACCATGAAACACTCAAATTGCGTCGCGATTCAATACATCGTCATCCTGCAGACATGTCTCCATGGGTCTATTGCTGCCTCGGGCACCCTATGGGCGTTCTGCTGTGAGTCAAAGATTTTCGAATCGGACGAAAAACTGATAGTGAATTGTAACATTCAGGGACACCTAATGACGATGGATCACTCAAATTGCGTCCCGATTCAATACATCGTCCTCCAGCCTACTTGACTCCATGGGTCTATTGCTGAGTCGGTCACCTTATGGCCGTTCTGCTGTGAGTCTAGATTATCGAATGCGACGAAAAACTGATAGTGAATTGTAACGTTCAGGGCCACCTAATGACGATGGATCACTCAAATTGCGTGCCGATTCAATACATCGTCCTCCAGCAGACTTGTCTCCATGGGTCTATTGCTGCCTCGGGCACCTTATGGCCGTTCTGCTGTGAGTCAAAGATTTTCGAATCGGACGAAAAACTGATAGTGAATTGTAACGTTCAGGGCCACCTAATGACGATGGATCACTCAAATTGCGTCCCGATTCAATACATCGTCATCCAGCAGACTTGTCTCCATTGGTCTATTGCTGCCTCGGGCACCTTATGGCCGTTCTGCTGTGAGTCAAAGATTTTCGAATCGGACGAAAAACTGATAGTGAATTGTAACATTCAGGGCCACCTAATGACGATGGATCACTCAAGTTGCGTCCCGATTCAATACATCGTCCTCCAGCCGACTTGTCTCCATGGGTCTATTGCTGCATCGGGAACCTTATGGCCGTTCTGCTGTGAGTCAAAGATTTTCGAATCGGACGAAAAACTGATAGTGAATTGTAACATTCAGGGACACCTAATGACGATGGATCACTCAAATTGCGTCCCGATTCAATACATCGTCCTCCAGCCTACTTGACTCCATGGGTCTATTGCTGAGTCGGGCACCATATGGCCGTACTGCTGTGAGTCTAGATTATCGAATGCGACGAAAAACTGATAGTTAATTGTAACGTTCAGGGCCACCTAATGACGATGGATCACTCAAATTGCGTCCCAATTCAATACATCGTCCTCCAGCAGACTTGTCTCCATGGGTCTATTGCTGCCTCGGGCACCTTATGGCCGTTCTGCTGTGAGTCAAAGATTTTCGAATCGGACGAAAAACAGATAGTGAATTGTAACATTCATGGCCACCTAATGACGATGGATCACTCAAATTGCGTCACGATTCAATACATCGTCCTCCAACAGACTTGTCTCCATGGGTCTATTGCTGCCTCGGGCACCTTATGGCCGTTCTGCTGTGAGTCAAAGATTTTCGAATCGGACGAAAAACAGATAGTGAATTGTAACATTCATGGCCACCTAATGACGATGGATCACTCAAATTGCGTCCCGATTCAATACATCGTCCTCCAGCCGACTTGTCTCCATGGGTCTATTGCTGCCTCGGGCACCTTACGGCCGTTCTGCTGTGAGTCAATGATTTTCGAATCGGACGAAAAACTGATAGTGAATTGTAACATTCAGGGCCACCTAATGTCGATGGATCACTCAAATTGCGTCCCGATTCAATACATCGTCCTCCAGCCGACTTGTCTCCATGGGTCTATTGCTGCCTCGGGCACCTTATGGCCGTTCTGCTGTGAGTCTAGATTATCGAATGCGACGAAAAACTGATAGTGAATTGTAACGTTCAGGGCCACCTAATGACGATGGATCAGTCAAGTTGCGTCCCGATTCAATACATCGTCCTCCAGCAGACTTGTCTCCATGGGTCTATTGCTGCCTCGGTCACCTTATGGCCGTTCTGCTGTGAGTCAAAGATTTTCGAATCGGACGAAAAACAGATAGTGAATTGTAACATTCATGGCCACCTAATGACGATGGATCACTCAAATTGCGTCCCGATTCAATACATCGTCCTCCAGCCGATTTGTCTCCATGGGTCTATTGCTGCCTCGGGCACCTTATGGTCGTTCTCCCGTGAGTCTAGATTATCGAATGGGACGAAAAACTGGTAGTTAATTCTAACATTCAGGGCCTCCTAATGACGATGGAACACTCAAATTGCGTCCCGATTCAATACATCGTCCTCCAGCAGACTTGTCTCCATGGGTCTATTGCTGCCTCGGGCACCTTATGGCCGTTCTGCTGTGAGTCAAAGATTTTCGAATCGGACGAAAAACAGATAGTGAATTGTAACATTCATGGCCACCTAATGACGATGGATCACTCAAATTGCGTCCCGATTCAATACATCGTCCTCCAGCCGACTTGTCTCCATGGGTCTATTGCTGCATCGGGCACCTTATGGCCGTTCTGCTGTGAGTAAAAGATTTTCGAATCGGACGAAAAACTGATAGTGAATTGTTACGTTCAGGGCCACCTAATGACGATGGATCACTCAAATTGCGTCCCGATTCAATACATCGTCCTCCAGCCGACTTGTCTCCATGGGTCTATTGCTGCCTCGGGCACCTTATGGTCGTTCTCCCGTGAGTCTAGATTATCGAATGGGACGAAAAACTGATAGTTAATTCTTACATTCAGGGCCACCTAATGACGATGGAACACTCAAATTGCGTCGCGATTCAATACATCGTCATCCTGCAGACTTGTCTTCATGGGTCTATTGCTGCCTCGGGCACCTTACGGCCGTTCTGCTGTGAGTCAATGATTTTCGAATCGGACGAAAAACTGATAGTGAATTGTAACATTCAGGGCCACCTAATGTCGATGGATCACTCAAATTGCGTCCCGATTCAATACATCGTCCTCCAGCCGACTTGTCTCCATGGGTCTATTGCTGCCTCGGGCACCTTATGGCCGTTCTGCTGTGAGTCTAGATTATCGAATGCGACGAAAAACTGATAGTGAATTGTAACGTTCAGGGCCACCTAATGACGATGGATCACTCAAATTGCGTCCCGATTCAATACATCGTCCTTCAGCCGACTTGTCTCCAAGGGTCTATTGCTGCCTCTAGCACCTTATGGTCGTTCTCCCGTGAGTCTAGATTATCGAATGGGACGAAAAACTGATAGTTAATTCTAACATTCAGGGCCTCCTAATCACGATGGAACACTGAAATTGCGTCGCGATTCAATACATCGTCATCCTGCAGACATGTCTCCATGGGTCTATTGCTGCCTCGGGCACCTTATGGCCGTTCTGCTGTGAGTCAAAGATTTTCGAATCGGACGAAAAACTGATAGTGAATTGTAACATTCAGGGACACCTAATGACGATGGATCACTCAAATTGCGTCCCGATTCAATACATCGTCATCCAGCAGACTTGTCTCCATGGGTCTATTGCTGCCTCGGGCACCTTATGGCCGTTCTGCTGTGAGTCAAAGATTTTCGAATCGGACGAAAAACAGATAGTGAATTGTAACATTCATGGCCACCTAATGACGATGGATCACTCAAATTGCGTCCCGATTCAATACATCGTCCTCCAGCCGATTTGTCTCCATGGGTCTATTGCTGCCTCGGGCACCTTATGGTCGTTCTCCCGTGAGTCTAGATTATCGAATGGGACGAAAAACTGGTAGTTAATTCTAACATTCAGGGCCTCCTAATGACGATGGAACACTCAAATTGCGTCCCGATTCAATACATCGTCCTCCAGCAGACTTGTCTCCATGGGTCTATTGCTGCCTCGGGCACCTTATGGCCGTTCTGCTGTGAGTCAAAGATTTTCGAATCGGACGAAAAACAGATAGTGAATTGTAACATTCATGGCCACCTAATGACGATGGATCACTCAAATTGCGTCCCGATTCAATACATCGTCCTCCAGCCGACTTGTCTCCATGGGTCTATTGCTGCATCGGGCACCTTATGGCCGTTCTGCTGTGAGTAAAAGATTTTCGAATCGGACGAAAAACTGATAGTGAATTGTTACGTTCAGGGCCACCTAATGACGATGGATCACTCAAATTGCGTCCCGATTCAATACATCGTCCTCCAGCCGACTTGTCTCCATGGGTCTATTGCTGCCTCGGGCACCTTATGGTCGTTCTCCCGTGAGTCTAGATTATCGAATGGGACGAAAAACTGATAGTTAATTCTTACATTCAGGGCCACCTAATGACGATGGAACACTCAAATTGCGTCGCGATTCAATACATCGTCATCCTGCAGACTTGTCTTCATGGGTCTATTGCTGCCTCGGGCACCTTACGGCCGTTCTGCTGTGAGTCAATGATTTTCGAATCGGACGAAAAACTGATAGTGAATTGTAACATTCAGGGCCACCTAATGTCGATGGATCACTCAAATTGCGTCCCGATTCAATACATCGTCCTCCAGCCGACTTGTCTCCATGGGTCTATTGCTGCCTCGGGCACCTTATGGCCGTTCTGCTGTGAGTCTAGATTATCGAATGCGACGAAAAACTGATAGTGAATTGTAACGTTCAGGGCCACCTAATGACGATGGATCACTCAAATTGCGTCCCGATTCAATACATCGTCCTTCAGCCGACTTGTCTCCAAGGGTCTATTGCTGCCTCTAGCACCTTATGGTCGTTCTCCCGTGAGTCTAGATTATCGAATGGGACGAAAAACTGATAGTTAATTCTAACATTCAGGGCCTCCTAATCACGATGGAACACTGAAATTGCGTCGCGATTCAATACATCGTCATCCTGCAGACATGTCTCCATGGGTCTATTGCTGCCTCGGGCACCTTATGGCCGTTCTGCTGTGAGTCAAAGATTTTCGAATCGGACGAAAAACTGATAGTGAATTGTAACATTCAGGGACACCTAATGACGATGGATCACTCAAATTGCGTCCCGATTCAATACATCGTCCTCCAGCCTACTTGACTCCATGGGTCTCTTGCTGAGTCGGGCACAATATGGCCGTACTGCTGTGAGTCTAGGTTATCGAATGCGACGAAAAACTGATAGTGAATTGTAACGTTCAGGGCCACCTAATGACGATGGATCACTCAAATTGCGTCCCAATTCAATACATCGTCCTCCAGCAGACTTGTCTCCATGGGTCTATTGCTGCCTCGGGCACCTTATGGCCGTTCTGCTGTGAGTCAAAGATTTTCGAATCGGACGAAAACCAGATAGTGAATTATAACATTCATGGCCACCTAATGACGATGGATCACTCAAATTGCGTCACGATTCAATACATCGTCCTCCAGCAGACTTGTCTCCATGGGTCTATTGCTGCCTCGGGCACCTTATGGCCGTTCTGCTGTGAGTCAAAGATTTTCGAATCGGACGAAAAACAGATAGTGAATTGTAACATTCATGGCCACCTAATGACGATGGATCACTCAAATTGCGTCCCGATTCAATACATCGTCCTCCAGCCGACTTGTCTCCATGGGTCTATTGCTGCATCGGGCACCTTATGGCCGTTCTGCTGTGAGTAAAAGATTTTCGAATCGGACGAAAAACTGATAGTGAATTGTTACGTTCAGGGCCACCTAATGACGATGGATCACTCAAATTGCGTCCCGATTCAATACATCGTCCTCCAGCCGACTTGTCTCCATGGGTCTATTGCTGCCTCGGGCACCTTATGGTCGTTCTCCCGTGAGTCTAGATTATCGAATGGGACGAAAAACTGATAGTTAATTCTTACATTCAGGGCCACCTAATGACGATGGAACACTCAAATTGCGTCGCGATTCAATACATCGTCATCCTGCAGACTTGTCTTCATGGGTCTATTGCTGCCTCGGGCACCTTACGGCCGTTCTGCTGTGAGTCAATGATTTTCGAATCGGACGAAAAACTGATAGTGAATTGTAACATTCAGGGCCACCTAATGTCGATGGATCACTCAAATTGCGTCCCGATTCAATACATCGTCCTCCAGCCGACTTGTCTCCATGGGTCTATTGCTGCCTCGGGCACCTTATGGCCGTTCTGCTGTGAGTCTAGATTATCGAATGCGACGAAAAACTGATAGTGAATTGTAACGTTCAGGGCCACCTAATGACGATGGATCACTCAAATTGCGTCCCGATTCAATACATCGTCCTTCAGCCGACTTGTCTCCAAGGGTCTATTGCTGCCTCTAGCACCTTATGGTCGTTCTCCCGTGAGTCTAGATTATCGAATGGGACGAAAAACTGATAGTTAATTCTAACATTCAGGGCCTCCTAATCACGATGGAACACTGAAATTGCGTCGCGATTCAATACATCGTCATCCTGCAGACATGTCTCCATGGGTCTATTGCTGCCTCGGGCACCTTATGGCCGTTCTGCTGTGAGTCAAAGATTTTCGAATCGGACGAAAAACTGATAGTGAATTGTAACATTCAGGGACACCTAATGACGATGGATCACTCAAATTGCGTCCCGATTCAATACATCGTCCTCCAGCCTACTTGACTCCATGGGTCTCTTGCTGAGTCGGGCACCATATGGCCGTACTGCTGTGAGTCTAGATTATCGAATGCGACGAAAAACTGATAGTGAATTGTAACGTTCAGGGCCACCTAATGACGATGGATCACTCAAATTGCGTCCCAATTCAATACATCGTCCTCCAGCAGACTTGTCTCCATGGGTCTAATGCTGCCTCGGGCACCTTATGGCCGTTCTGCTGTGAGTCAAAGATTTTCGAATCGGACGAAAAACAGATAGTGAATTGTAACATTCATGGCCACCTAATGACGATGGATCACTCAAATTGCTTCACGATTCAATACATCGTCCTCCAGCAGACTTGTCCCCATGGGTCTGTTGCTGCCTCGGGCACCTTATGGCCGTTCTGCTGTGAGTCAAAGATTTTCGAATCGGACGAAAAACAGATAGTGAATAGTAACATTCATGGCCACCTAATGACGATGGATCACTCAAATTGCGTCCCGATTCAATACATCGTCCTCCAGCCGACTTGTCTCCATGGGTCTATTGCTGCATCGGGCACCTTATGGTCGTTCTCCCGTGAGTCTAGATTATCGAATGGGACGAAAAACTGATATTTAATTCTTACATTCAGGGCCTCCTAATGACGATGGAACACTCAAATTGCGTCGCGATTCAATACATCGTCCTCCAGCCGACTTGTCTCCATGGGTCTGTTGCTCCCTCGGGCACCTTATGGCCGTTCTGCTGTGAGTCTAGATTATCGAATGCGACGAAAAACTGATAGTGAATTGTAACGTTCAGGGCCACCTAATGACGGTGGATCACTCAAATTGCGTCCTCCAGCAGACTTGTCTCCATGGGTCTACTGCTGCCTCGGGCACCATATTGCCGTTCTGCTGTGAGTCAAAGATTTTCGAATCGGACGAAAAACAGATAGTGAATTGTAACATTCTTGGCCACCTAATGACGATGGATCACTCAAATTGCGTCCCGACTCAATACATCGTCCTCCAGCCGACTTGTCTCCATGGGTCTATTGCTGCATCGGGCACCTTATGGCCGTTCTGCTGTGAGTCAAAGATTTTCGAATCGGACGAAAAACTGATAGTGAATTGTAACTTTCAGGGCCACCTAAAGACGATGGATCACTCAAATTGCGTCCCGATTCAATACACCGTCCTCCAGCCGACTTGTCTCCATGGGTCTAATGCTGCCTCGGGCACCTTATGGCCGTTCTGCTGTGGGTCAAAGATTTTCGAATCGGACGAAGATCTGATGGTGAATTGTAAGGTTCAGGGCCACCTAATGACGATGGATCACTCAAATTGCGTCCCGATTCAATACATCGTCCTCCAGCAGACTTGTCTCCATGGGTCTATTGCTGCCTCGGGCACATTATGGCCGTTCTGCTGTGAGTCAAAGATTTTCGAATCGGACGAAAAACTGATAGCGAATTGTACCGTTCAGGGCCACCTAATGACGATGGATCACTCAAATTGCGTCCCGATTCAATACATCGTCCTCCAGCCGACTTGTCTCCATGGGTCTATTGCTGCCTCGGGCACCTTATGGTCGTTCTCCCGTGAGTCTAGAAAAACTGATAGTTAATTCTAACATTCAGGGCCTCCTAATGACCATGGAACACTCAAATTGCGTCGCGATTCAATACATCGTCATCCTGCAGACATGTCTCCATGGGTCTATTGCTGCCTCGGGCACCCTATGGGCGTTCTGCTGTGAGTCAAAGATTTTCGAATCGGACGAAAAACTGATAGTGAATTGTAACATTCAGGGACACCTAATGACGATGGATCACTCAAATTGCGTCCCGATTCAATACATCGTCCTCCAGCCTACTTGACTCCATGGGTCTATTGCTGAGTCGGTCACCTTATGGCCGTTCTGCTGTGAGTCTAGATTATCGAATGCGACGAAAAACTGATAGTGAATTGTAACGTTCAGGGCCACCTAATGACGATGGATCACTCAAATTGCGTGCCGATTCAATACATCGTCCTCCAGCAGACTTGTCTCCATGGGTCTATTGCTGCCTCGGGCACCTTATGGCCGTTCTGCTGTGAGTCAAAGATTTTCGAATCGGACGAAAAACTGATAGTGAATTGTAACGTTCAGGGCCACCTAATGACGATGGATCACTCAAATTGCGTCCCGATTCAATACATCGTCATCCAGCAGACTTGTCTCCATTGGTCTATTGCTGCCTCGGGCACCTTATGGCCGTTCTGCTGTGAGTCAAAGATTTTCGAATCGGACGAAAAACTGATAGTGAATTGTAACATTCAGGGCCACCTAATGACGATGGATCACTCAAGTTGCGTCCCGATTCAATACATCGTCCTCCAGCCGACTTGTCTCCATGGGTCTATTGCTGCATCGGGAACCTTATGGCCGTTCTGCTGTGAGTCAAAGATTTTCGAATCGGACGAAAAACTGATAGTGAATTGTAACATTCAGGGACACCTAATGACGATGGATCACTCAAATTGCGTCCCGATTCAATACATCGTCCTCCAGCCTACTTGACTCCATGGGTCTATTGCTGAGTCGGGCACCATATGGCCGTACTGCTGTGAGTCTAGATTATCGAATGCGACGAAAAACTGATAGTTAATTGTAACGTTCAGGGCCACCTAATGACGATGGATCACTCAAATTGCGTCCCAATTCAATACATCGTCCTCCAGCAGACTTGTCTCCATGGGTCTATTGCTGCCTCGGGCACCTTATGGCCGTTCTGCTGTGAGTCAAAGATTTTCGAATCGGACGAAAAACAGATAGTGAATTGTAACATTCATGGCCACCTAATGACGATGGATCACTCAAATTGCGTCACGATTCAATACATCGTCCTCCAACAGACTTGTCTCCATGGGTCTATTGCTGCCTCGGGCAACTTATGGCCGTTCTGCTGTGAGTCAAAGATTTTCGAATCGGACGAAAAACAGATAGTGAATTGTAACATTCATGGCCACCTAATGACGATGGATCACTCAAATTGCGTCCCGATTCAATACATCGTCCTCCAGCCGACTTGTCTCCATGGGTCTATTGCTGCCTCGGGCACCTTACGGCCGTTCTGCTGTGAGTCAATGATTTTCGAATCGGACGAAAAACTGATAGTGAATTGTAACATTCAGGGCCACCTAATGTCGATGGATCACTCAAATTGCGTCCCGATTCAATACATCGTCCTCCAGCCGACTTGTCTCCATGGGTCTATTGCTGCCTCGGGCACCTTATGGCCGTTCTGCTGTGAGTCTAGATTATCGAATGCGACGAAAAACTGATAGTGAATTGTAACGTTCAGGGCCACCTAATGACGATGGATCAGTCAAGTTGCGTCCCGATTCAATACATCGTCCTCCAGCAGACTTGTCTCCATGGGTCTATTGCTGCCTCGGTCACCTTATGGCCGTTCTGCTGTGAGTCAAAGATTTTCGAATCGGACGAAAAACAGATAGTGAATTGTAACATTCATGGCCACCTAATGACGATGGATCACTCAAATTGCGTCCCGATTCAATACATCGTCCTCCAGCCGATTTGTCTCCATGGGTTTTTGCTGCCTCGGGCACCTTATGGTCGTTCTCCCGTGAGTCTAGATTATCGAATGGGACGAAAAACTGGTAGTTAATTCTAACATTCAGGGCCTCCTAATGACGATGGAACACTCAAATTGCGTCCCGATTCAATACATCGTCCTCCAGCAGACTTGTCTCCATGGGTCTATTGCTGCCTCGGGCACCTTATGGCCGTTCTGCTGTGAGTCAAAGATTTTCGAATCGGACGAAAATCAGATAGTGAATTGTAACATTCATGGCCACCTAATGACGATGGATCACTCAAATTGCGTCCCGATTCAATACATCGTCCTCCAGCCGACTTGTCTCCATGGGTCTATTGCTGCATCGGGCACCTTATGGCCGTTCTGCTGTGAGTAAAAGATTTTCGAATCGGACGAAAAACTGATAGTGAATTGTTACGTTCAGGGCCACCTAATGACGATGGATCACTCAAATTGCGTCCCGATTCAATACATCGTCCTCCAGCCGACTTGTCTCCATGGGTCTATTGCTGCCTCGGGCACCTTATGGTCGTTCTCCCGTGAGTCTAGATTATCGAATGGGACGAAAAACTGATAGTTAATTCTTACATTCAGGGCCACCTAATGACGATGGAACACTCAAATTGCGTCGCGATTCAATACATCGTCATCCTGCAGACTTGTCTTCATGGGTCTATTGCTGCCTCGGGCACCTTACGGCCGTTCTGCTGTGAGTCAATGATTTTCGAATCGGACGAAAAACTGATAGTGAATTGTAACATTCAGGGCCACCTAATGTCGATGGATCACTCAAATTGCGTCCCGATTCAATACATCGTCCTCCAGCCGACTTGTCTCCATGGGTCTATTGCTGCCTCGGGCACCTTATGGCCGTTCTGCTGTGAGTCTAGATTATCGAATGCGACGAAAAACTGATAGTGAATTGTAACGTTCAGGGCCACCTAATGACGATGGATCACTCAAGTTGCGTCCCGATTCAATACATCGTCATCCAGCAGACTTGTCTCCATGGGTCTATTGCTGCCTCGGGCACCTTATGGCCGTTCTGCTGTGAGTCAAAGATTTTCGAATCGGACGAAAAACAGATAGTGAATTGTAACATTCATGGCCACCTAATGACGATGGATCACTCAAATTGCGTCCCGATTCAATACATCGTCCTCCAGCCGATTTGTCTCCATGGGTCTATTGCTGCCTCGGGCACCTTATGGTCGTTCTCCCGTGAGTCTAGATTATCGAATGGGACGAAAAACTGGTAGTTAATTCTAACATTCAGGGCCTCCTAATGACGATGGAACACTCAAATTGCGTCCCGATTCAATACATCGTCCTCCAGCAGACTTGTCTCCATGGGTCTATTGCTGCCTCGGGCACCTTATGGCCGTTCTGCTGTGAGTCAAAGATTTTCGAATCGGACGAAAAACAGATAGTGAATTGTAACATTCATGGCCACCTAATGACGATGGATCACTCAAATTGCGTCCCGATTCAATACATCGTCCTCCAGCCGACTTGTCTCCATGGGTCTATTGCTGCATCGGGCACCTTATGGCCGTTCTGCTGTGAGTAAAAGATTTTCGAATCGGACGAAAAACTGATAGTGAATTGTTACGTTCAGGGCCACCTAATGACGATGGATCACTCAAATTGCGTCCCGATTCAATACATCGTCCTCCAGCCGACTTGTCTCCATGGGTGTATTGCTGCCTCGGGCACCTTATGGTCGTTCTCCCGTGAGTCTAGATTATCGAATGGGACGAAAAACTGATAGTTAATTCTTACATTCAGGGCCACCTAATGACGATGGAACACTCAAATTGCGTCGCGATTCAATACATCGTCATCCTGCAGACTTGTCTTCATGGGTCTATTGCTGCCTCGGGCACCTTACGGCCGTTCTGCTGTGAGTCAATGATTTTCGAATCGGACGAAAAACTGATAGTGAATTGTAACATTCAGGGCCACCTAATGTCGATGGATCACTCAAATTGCGTCCCGATTCAATACATCGTCCTCCAGCCGACTTGTCTCCATGGGTCTATTGCTGCCTCGGGCACCTTATGGCCGTTCTGCTGTGAGTCTAGATTATCGAATGCGACGAAAAACTGATAGTGAATTGTAACGTTCAGGGCCACCTAATGACGATGGATCACTCAAATTGCGTCCCGATTCAATACATCGTCCTTCAGCCGACTTGTCTCCAAGGGTCTATTGCTGCCTCTAGCACCTTATGGTCGTTCTCCCGTGAGTCTAGATTATCGAATGGGACGAAAAACTGATAGTTAATTCTAACATTCAGGGCCTCCTAATCACGATGGAACACTGAAATTGCGTCGCGATTCAATACATCGTCATCCTGCAGACATGTCTCCATGGGTCTATTGCTGCCTCGGGCACCTTATGGCCGTTCTGCTGTGAGTCAAAGATTTTCGAATCGGACGAAAAACTGATAGTGAATTGTAACATTCAGGGACACCTAATGACGATGGATCACTCAAATTGCGTCCCGATTCAATACATCGTCCTCCAGCCTACTTGACTCCATGGGTCTCTTGCTGAGTCGGGCACAATATGGCCGTACTGCTGTGAGTCTAGGTTATCGAATGCGACGAAAAACTGATAGTGAATTGTAACGTTCAGGGCCACCTAATGACGATGGATCACTCAAATTGCGTCCCAATTCAATACATCGTCCTCCAGCAGACTTGTCTCCATGGGTCTATTGCTGCCTCGGGCACCTTATGGCCGTTCTGCTGTGAGTCAAAGATTTTCGAATCGGACGAAAAACAGATAGTGAATTGTAACATTCATGGCCACCTAATGACGATGGATCACTCAAATTGCGTCCCGATTCAATACATCGTCCTCCAGCCGACTTGTCTCCATGGGTCTATTGCTGCATCGGGCACCTTATGGCCGTTCTGCTGTGAGTAAAAGATTTTCGAATCGGACGAAAAACTGATAGTGAATTGTTACGTTCAGGGCCACCTAATGACGATGGATCACTCAAATTGCGTCCCGATTCAATACATCGTCCTCCAGCCGACTTGTCTCCATGGGTCTATTGCTGCCTCGGGCACCTTATGGTCGTTCTCCCGTGAGTCTAGATTATCGAATGGGACGAAAAACTGATAGTTAATTCTTACATTCAGGGCCACCTAATGACGATGGAACACTCAAATTGCGTCGCGATTCAATACATCGTCATCCTGCAGACTTGTCTTCATGGGTCTATTGCTGCCTCGGGCACCTTACGGCCGTTCTGCTGTGAGTCAATGATTTTCGAATCGGACGAAAAACTGATAGTGAATTGTAACATTCAGGGCCACCTAATGTCGATGGATCACTCAAATTGCGTCCCGATTCAATACATCGTCCTCCAGCCGACTTGTCTCCATGGGTCTATTGCTGCCTCGGGCACCTTATGGCCGTTCTGCTGTGAGTCTAGATTATCGAATGCGACGAAAAACTGATAGTGAATTGTAACGTTCAGGGCCACCTAATGACGATGGATCACTCAAATTGCGTCCCGATTCAATACATCGTCCTTCAGCCGACTTGTCTCCAAGGGTCTATTGCTGCCTCTAGCACCTTATGGTCGTTCTCCCGTGAGTCTAGATTATCGAATGGGACGAAAAACTGATAGTTAATTCTAACATTCAGGGCCTCCTAATCACGATGGAACACTGAAATTGCGTCGCGATTCAATACATCGTCATCCTGCAGACATGTCTCCATGGGTCTATTGCTGCCTCGGGCACCTTATGGCCGTTCTGCTGTGAGTCTAGATTATCGAATGCGACGAAAAACTGATAGTGAATTGTAACGTTCAGGGCCACCTAATGACGATGGATCAGTCAAGTTGCGTCCCGATTCAATACATCGTCCTCCAGCAGACTTGTCTCCATGGGTCTATTGCTGCCTCGGTCACCTTATGGCCGTTCTGCTGTGAGTCAAAGATTTTCGAATCGGACGAAAAACAGATAGTGAATTGTAACATTCATGGCCACCTAATGACGATGGATCACTCAAATTGCGTCCCGATTCAATACATCGTCCTCCAGCCGATTTGTCTCCATGGGTTTTTGCTGCCTCGGGCACCTTATGGTCGTTCTCCCGTGAGTCTAGATTATCGAATGGGACGAAAAACTGGTAGTTAATTCTAACATTCAGGGCCTCCTAATGACGATGGAACACTCAAATTGCGTCCCGATTCAATACATCGTCCTCCAGCAGACTTGTCTCCATGGGTCTATTGCTGCCTCGGGCACCTTATGGCCGTTCTGCTGTGAGTCAAAGATTTTCGAATCGGACGAAAATCAGATAGTGAATTGTAACATTCATGGCCACCTAATGACGATGGATCACTCAAATTGCGTCCCGATTCAATACATCGTCCTCCAGCCGACTTGTCTCCATGGGTCTATTGCTGCATCGGGCACCTTATGGCCGTTCTGCTGTGAGTAAAAGATTTTCGAATCGGACGAAAAACTGATAGTGAATTGTTACGTTCAGGGCCACCTAATGACGATGGATCACTCAAATTGCGTCCCGATTCAATACATCGTCCTCCAGCCGACTTGTCTCCATGGGTCTATTGCTGCCTCGGGCACCTTATGGTCGTTCTCCCGTGAGTCTAGATTATCGAATGGGACGAAAAACTGATAGTTAATTCTTACATTCAGGGCCACCTAATGACGATGGAACACTCAAATTGCGTCGCGATTCAATACATCGTCATCCTGCAGACTTGTCTTCATGGGTCTATTGCTGCCTCGGGCACCTTACGGCCGTTCTGCTGTGAGTCAATGATTTTCGAATCGGACGAAAAACTGATAGTGAATTGTAACATTCAGGGCCACCTAATGTCGATGGATCACTCAAATTGCGTCCCGATTCAATACATCGTCCTCCAGCCGACTTGTCTCCATGGGTCTATTGCTGCCTCGGGCACCTTATGGCCGTTCTGCTGTGAGTCTAGATTATCGAATGCGACGAAAAACTGATAGTGAATTGTAACGTTCAGGGCCACCTAATGACGATGGATCACTCAAGTTGCGTCCCGATTCAATACATCGTCATCCAGCAGACTTGTCTCCATGGGTCTATTGCTGCCTCGGGCACCTTATGGCCGTTCTGCTGTGAGTCAAGGATTTTCGAATCGGACGAAAAACAGATAGTGAATTGTAACATTCATGGCCACCTAATGACGATGGATCACTCAAATTGCGTCCCGATTCAATACATCGTCCTCCAGCCGATTTGTCTCCATGGGTCTATTGCTGCCTCGGGCACCTTATGGTCGTTCTCCCGTGAGTCTAGATTATCGAATGGGACGAAAAACTGGTAGTTAATTCTAACATTCAGGGCCTCCTAATGACGATGGAACACTCAAATTGCGTCCCGATTCAATACATCGTCCTCCAGCAGACTTGTCTCCATGGGTCTATTGCTGCCTCGGGCACCTTATGGCCGTTCTGCTGTGAGTCAAAGATTTTCGAATCGGACGAAAAACAGATAGTGAATTGTAACATTCATGGCCACCTAATGACGATGGATCACTCAAATTGCGTCCCGATTCAATACATCGTCCTCCAGCCGACTTGTCTCCATGGGTCTATTGCTGCATCGGGCACCTTATGGCCGTTCTGCTGTGAGTAAAAGATTTTCGAATCGGACGAAAAACTGATAGTGAATTGTTACGTTCAGGGCCACCTAATGACGATGGATCACTCAAATTGCGTCCCGATTCAATACATCGTCCTCCAGCCGACTTGTCTCCATGGGTCTATTGCTGCCTCGGGCACCTTATGGTCGTTCTCCCGTGAGTCTAGATTATCGAATGGGACGAAAAACTGATAGTTAATTCTTACATTCAGGGCCACCTAATGACGATGGAACACTCAAATTGCGTCGCGATTCAATACATCGTCATCCTGCAGACTTGTCTTCATGGGTCTATTGCTGCCTCGGGCACCTTACGGCCGTTCTGCTGTGAGTCAATGATTTTCGAATCGGACGAAAAACTGATAGTGAATTGTAACATTCAGGGCCACCTAATGTCGATGGATCACTCAAATTGCGTCCCGATTCAATACATCGTCCTCCAGCCGACTTGTCTCCATGGGTCTATTGCTGCCTCGGGCACCTTATGGCCGTTCTGCTGTGAGTCTAGGTTATCGAATGCGACGAAAAACTGATAGTGAATTGTAACGTTCAGGGCCACCTAATGACGATGGATCACTCAAATTGCGTCCCAATTCAATACATCGTCCTCCAGCAGACTTGTCTCCATGGGTCTATTGCTGCCTCGGGCACCTTATGGCCGTTCTGCTGTGAGTCAAAGATTTTCGAATCGGACGAAAAACAGATAGTGAATTGTAACATTCATGGCCACCTAATGACGATGGATCACTCAAATTGCGTCCCGATTCAATACATCGTCCTCCAGCCGACTTGTCTCCATGGGTCTATTGCTGCATCGGGCACCTTATGGCCGTTCTGCTGTGAGTAAAAGATTTTCGAATCGGACGAAAAACTGATAGTGAATTGTTACGTTCAGGGCCACCTAATGACGATGGATCACTCAAATTGCGTCCCGATTCAATACATCGTCCTCCAGCCGACTTGTCTCCATGGGTCTATTGCTGCCTCGGGCACCTTATGGTCGTTCTCCCGTGAGTCTAGATTATCGAATGGGACGAAAAACTGATAGTTAATTCTTACATTCAGGGCCACCTAATGACGATGGAACACTCAAATTGCGTCGCGATTCAATACATCGTCATCCTGCAGACTTGTCTTCATGGGTCTATTGCTGCCTCGGGCACCTTACGGCCGTTCTGCTGTGAGTCAATGATTTTCGAATCGGACGAAAAACTGATAGTGAATTGTAACATTCAGGGCCACCTAATGTCGATGGATCACTCAAATTGCGTCCCGATTCAATACATCGTCCTCCAGCCGACTTGTCTCCATGGGTCTATTGCTGCCTCGGGCACCTTATGGCCGTTCTGCTGTGATTCTAGATTATCGAATGCGACGAAAAACTGATAGTGAATTGTAACGTTCAGGGCCACCTAATGACGATGGATCACTCAAATTGCGTCCCGATTCAATACATCGTCCTTCAGCCGACTTGTCTCCAAGGGTCTATTGCTGCCTCTAGCACCTTATGGTCGTTCTCCCGTGAGTCTAGATTATCGAATGGGACGAAAAACTGATAGTTAATTCTAACATTCAGGGCCTCCTAATCACGATGGAACACTGAAATTGCGTCGCGATTCAATACATCGTCATCCTGCAGACATGTCTCCATGGGTCTATTGCTGCCTCGGGCACCTTATGGCCGTTCTGCTGTGAGTCAAAGATTTTCGAATCGGACGAAAAACTGATAGTGAATTGTAACATTCAGGGACACCTAATGACGATGGATCACTCAAATTGCGTCCCGATTCAATACATCGTCCTCCAGCCTACTTGACTCCATGGGTCTCTTGCTGAGTCGGGCACCATATGGCCGTACTGCTGTGAGTCTAGATTATCGAATGCGACGAAAAACTGATAGTGAATTGTAACGTTCAGGGCCACCTAATGACGATGGATCACTCAAATTGCGTCCCAATTCAATACATCGTCCTCCAGCAGACTTGTCTCCATGGGTCTATTGCTGCCTCGGGCACCTTATGGCCGTTCTGCTGTGAGTCAAAGATTTTCGAATCGGACGAAAACCAGATAGTGAATTGCAACATTCATGGCCACCTAATGACGATGGATCACTCAAATTGCGTCACGATTCAATACATCGTCCTCCAGCCGACTTGTCTCCATGGGTCTATTGCTGCCTCGGGCACCTTATGGCCGTTCTGCTGTGAGTAAAAGATCTTCGAATCGGACGAAAAACTGATAGTGAATTGTTACGTTCAGGGCCACCTAATGACGATGGATCACTCAAATTGCGTCCCGATTCAATACATCGTCCTCCAGCCGACTTGTCTCCATGGGTCTATTGCTGCCTCGGGCACCTTATGGTCGTTCTCCCGTGAGTCTAGATTATCGAATGGGACGAAAAACTGATAGTTAATTCTTACATTCAGGGCCACCTAATGACGATGGAACACTCAAATTGCGTCGCGATTCAATACATCGTCATCCTGCAGACTTGTCTTCATGGGTCTATTGCTGCCTCGGGCACCTTACGGCCGTTCTGCTGTGAGTCAATGATTTTCGAATCGGACGAAAAACTGATAGTGAATTGTAACATTCAGGGCCACCTAATGTCGATGGATCACTCAAATTGCGTCCCGATTCAATACATCGTCCTCCAGCCGACTTGTCTCCATGGGTCTATTGCTGCCTCGGGCACCTTATGGCCGTTCTGCTGTGAGTCTAGATTATCGAATGCGACGAAAAACTGATAGTGAATTGTAACGTTCAGGGCCACCTGATGACGATGGATCACTCAAGTTGCGTCCCGATTCAATACATCGTCATCCAGCAGACTTGTCTCCATGGGTCTATTGCTGCCTCGGGCACCTTATGGCCGTTCTGCTGTGAGTCAAAGATTTTCGAATCGGACGAAAAACAGATAGTGAATTGTAACATTCATGGCCACCTAATGACGATGGATCACTCAAATTGCGTCCCGATTCAATACATCGTCCTCCAGCCGACTTGTCTCCATGGGTCTCTTGCTGAGTCGGGCACCATATGGCCGTACTGCTGTGAGTCTAGATTATCGAATGCGACGAAAAACTGATAGTGAATTGTAACGTTCAGGGCCACGTAATGACGATGGATCACTCTAATTGCGTCCCAATTCAATACATCGTCCTCCAGCAGACTTGTCTCCATGGGTCTATTGCTGCCTCGGGCACCTTATGGCCGTTCTGCTGTGAGTCAAAGATTTTCGAATCGGACGAAAACCAGATAGTGAATTGTAACATTCATGGCCACCTAATGACGATGGATCACTCAAATTGCGTCACGATTCAATACATCGTCCTCCAGCAGAATTGTCTCCATGGGTCTATTGCTGCCTCGGGCACCTTATGGCCGTTCTGCTGTGAGTCAAAGATTTTCGAATCGGACGAAAAACAGATAGTGAATTGTAACATTCATGGATACCTAATGACGATGGATCACTCAAATTGCGTCCCGATTCAATACATCGTCCTCCAGCCGACTTGTCTCCATGGGTCTATTGCTGCATCGGGCACCTTATGGTCGTTCTCCCGTGAGTCTAGATTATCGAATGGGACGAAAAACTGATATTTAATTCTTACATTCAGGGCCTCCTAATGACGATGGGACACTCAAATTGCGTCGCGATTCAATACATCGTCCTCCAGCCGACTTGTCTCCATGGGTCTGTTGCTGCCTCGGGCACCTTATGGCCGTTCTGCTGTGAGTCTAGATTATCGAATGCGACGAAAAACTGATAGTGAATTGTAACGTTCAGGGCCACCTAATGACGGTGGATCACTCAAATTGCGTCCTCCAGCAGACTTGTCTCCATGGGTCTACTGCTGCCTCGGGCACCATATTGCCGTTCTCCTGTGAGTCAAAGATTTTCGAATCGGACGAAAAACAGATAGTGAATTGTAACATTCTTGGCCACCTAATGACGATGGATCACTCAAATTGCGTCCCGATTCAATACATCGTCCTCCAGCCGACTTGTCTCCATGGGTCTATTGCTGCATCGGGCACCTTATGGCCGTTCTGCTGTGAGTCAAAGATTTTCGAATCGGACGAAAAACTGATAGTGAATTGTAACTTTCAGGGCCACCTAATGACGATGGATCACTCAAATTGCGTCCCGATTCAATACACCGTCCTCCAGCCGACTTGTCTCCATGGGTCTAATGCTGCCTCGGGCACCTTATGGCCGTTCTGCTGTGGGTCAAAGATTTTCGAATCGGACGAAGATCTGATGGTGAATTGTAAGGTTCAGGGCCACCTAATGACGATGGATCACTCAAATTGCGTCCCGATTCAATACATCGTCCTCCAGCAGACTTGTCTCCATGGGTCTATTGCTGCCTCGGGCACATTATGGCCGTTCTGCTGTGAGTCAAAGATTTTCGAATCGGACGAAAAACTGATAGCGAATTGTACCGTTCAGGGCCACCTAATGACGATGGATCACTCAAATTGCGTCCCGATTCAATACATCGTCCTCCAGCCGACTTGTCTCCATGGGTCTATTGCTGCCTCGGGCACCTTATGGTCGTTCTCCCGTGAGTCTAGAAAAACTGATAGTTAATTCTAACATTCAGGGCCTCCTAATGACCATGGAACACTCAAATTGCGTCGCGATTCAATACATCGTCATCCTGCAGACATGTCTCCATGGGTCTATTGCTGCCTCGGGCACCCTATGGGCGTTCTGCTGTGAGTCAAATATTTTCGAATCGGACGAAAAACTGATAGTGAATTGTAACATTCAGGGACACCTAATGACGATGGATCACTCAAATTGCGTCCCGATTCAATACATCGTCCTCCAGCCTACTTGACTCCATGGGTCTATTGCTGAGTCGGTCACCTTATGGCCGTTCTGCTGTGAGTCTAGATTATCGAATGCGACGAAAAACTGATAGTGAATTGTAACGTTCAGGGCCACCTAATGACGATGGATCACTCAAATTGCGTGCCGATTCAATACATCGTCCTCCAGCAGACTTGTCTCCATGGGTCTATTGCTGCCTCGGGCACCTTATGGCCGTTCTGCTGTGAGTCAAAGATTTTCGAATCGGACGAAAAACTGATAGTGAATTGTAACGTTCAGGGCCACCTAATGACGATGGATCACTCAAATTGCGTCCCGATTCAATACATCGTCATCCAGCAGACTTGCTCCATTGGTCTATTGCTGCCTCGGGCACCTTATGGCCGTTCTGCTGTGAGTCAAAGATTTTCGAATCGGACGAAAAACTGATAGTGAATTGTAACATTCAGGGCCACCTAATGACGATGGATCACTCAAGTTGCGTCCCGATTGAATACATCGTCCTCCAGCCGACTTGTCTCCATGGGTCTATTGCTGCATCGGGAACCTTATGGCCGTTCTGCTGTGAGTCAAAGATTTTCGAATCGGACGAAAAACTGATAGTGAATTGTAACGTTCAGGGCCACCTAATGACGATGGATCACTCAAATTGCGTCCCGATTCAATACATCGTCCTCCAGCCGACTTGTCTCCAAGGGTCTATTGCTGCCTCTGGCACCTTATGGTCGTTCTCCCGTGAGTCTAGATTATCGAATGGGACGAAAAACTGATAGTTAATTCTAACATTCAGGGCCTCCTAATCACGATGGAACACTGAAATTGCGTCGCGATTCAATACATCGTCATCCTGCAGACATGTCTCCATGGGTCTATTGCTGCCTCGGGCACCTTATGGCCGTTCTGCTGTGAGTCAAAGATTTTCGAATCGGACGAAAAACTGATAGTGAATTGTAACATTCAGGGACACCTAATGACGATGGATCACTCAAATTGCGTCCCGATTCAATACATCGTCCTCCAGCCTACTTGACTCCATGGGTCTATTGCTGAGTCGGGCACCATATGGCCGTACTGCTGTGAGTCTAGATTATCGAATGCGACGAAAAACTGATAGTTAATTGTAACGTTCAGGGCCACCTAATGACGATGGATCACTCAAATTGCGTCCCAATTCAATACATCGTCCTCCAGCAGACTTGTCTCCATGGGTCTATTGCTGCCTCGGGCACCTTATGGCCGTTCTGCTGTGAGTCAAAGATTTTCGAATCGGACGAAAAACAGATAGTGAATTGTAACATTCATGGCCACCTAATGACGATGGATCACTCAAATTGCGTCACGATTCAATACATCGTCCTCCAACAGACTTGTCTCCATGGGTCTATTGCTGCCTCGGGCACCTTATGGCCGTTCTGCTGTGAGTCAAAGATTTTCGAATCGGACGAAAAACAGATAGTGAATTGTAACATTCATGGCCACCTAATGACGATGGATCACTCAAATTGCGTCCCGATTCAATACATCGTCCTCCAGCCGACTTGTCTCCATGGGTCTATTGCTGCCTCGGGCACCTTACGGCCGTTCTGCTGTGAGTCAATGATTTTCGAATCGGACGAAAAACTGATAGTGAATTGTAACATTCAGGGCCACCTAATGTCGATGGATCACTCAAATTGCGTCCCGATTCAATACATCGTCCTCCAGCCGACTTGTCTCCATGGGTCTATTGCTGCCTCGGGCACCTTATGGCCGTTCTGCTGTGAGTCTAGATTATCGAATGCGACGAAAAACTGATAGTGAATTGTAACGTTCAGGGCCACCTAATGACGATGGATCAGTCAAGTTGCGTCCCGATTCAATACATCGTCATCCAGCAGATTTGTCTCCATGGGTCTATTGCTGCCTCGGGCACCTTATGGTCGTTCTCCCGTGAGTCTAGATTATCGAATGGGACGAAAAACTGGTAGTTAATTCTAACATTCAGGGCCTCCTAATGACGATGGAACACTCAAATTGCGTCCCGATTCAATACATCGTCCTCCAGCAGACTTGTCTCCATGGGTCTATTGCTGCCTCGGGCACCTTATGGCCGTTCTGCTGTGAGTCAAAGATTTTCGAATCGGACGAAAAACAGATAGTGAATTGTAACATTCATGGCCACCTAATGACGATGGATCACTCAAATTGCGTCCCGATTCAATACATCGTCCTCCAGCCGACTTGTCTCCATGGGTCTATTGCTGCATCGGGCACCTTATGGCCGTTCTGCTGTGAGTAAAAGATTTTCGAATCGGACGAAAAACTGATAGTGAATTGTTACGTTCAGGGCCACCTAATGACGATGGATCACTCAAATTGCGTCCCGATTCAATACATCGTCCTCCAGCCGACTTGTCTCCATGGGTCTATTGCTGCCTCGGGCACCTTATGGTCGTTCTCCCGTGAGTCTAGATTACCGAATGGGACGAAAAACTGATAGTTAATTCTTACATTCAGGGCCACCTAATGACGATGGAACACTCAAATTGCGTCCCGATTCAATACATCGTCCTCCAGCCGACTTGTCTCCATGGGTCTATTGCTGCCTCGGGCACCTTATGGCCGTTCTGCTGTGAGTCTAGATTATCGAATGCGACGAAAAACTGATAGTGAATTGTAACGTTCAGGGCCACCTAATGACGATGGATCACTCAAGTTGCGTCCCGATTCAATACATCGTCATCCAGCAGACTTGTCTCCATGGGTCTATTGCTGCCTCGGGCACCTTATGGCCGTTCTGCTGTGAGTCAAAGATTTTCGAATCGGACGAAAAACAGATAGTGAATTGTAACATTCATGGCCACCTAATGACGATGGATCACTCAAATTGCGTCCCGATTCAATACATCGTCCTCCAGCCGACTTGTCTCCATGGGTCTATTGCTGCATCGGGCACCTTATGGCCGTTCTGCTGTGAGTAAAAGATTTTCGAATCGGACGAAAAACTGATAGTGAATTGTTACGTTCAGGGCCACCTAATGACGATGGATCACTCAAATTGCGTCCCGATTCAATACATCGTCCTCCAGCCGACTTGTCTCCATGGGTCTATTGCTGCCTCGGGCACCTTATGGTCGTTCTCCCGTGAGTCTAGATTATCGAATGGGACGAAAAACTGATAGTTAATTCTTACATTCAGGGCCACCTAATGACGATGGAACACTCAAATTGCGTCGCGATTCAATACATCGTCATCCTGCAGACTTGTCTTCATGGGTCTATTGCTGCCTCGGGCACCTTACGGCCGTTCTGCTGTGAGTCAATGATTTTCGAATCGGACGAAAAACTGATAGTGAATTGTAACATTCAGGGCCACCTAATGTCGATGGATCACTCAAATTGCGTCCCGATTCAATACATCGTCCTCCAGCCGACTTGTCTCCATGGGTCTATTGCTGCCTCGGGCACCTTATGGCCGTTCTGCTGTGAGTCTAGATTATCGAATGCGACGAAAAACTGATAGTGAATTGTAACGTTCAGGGCCACCTAATGACGATGGATCACTCAAATTGCGTCCCGATTCAATACATCGTCCTTCAGCCGACTTGTCTCCAAGGGTCTATTGCTGCCTCTAGCACCTTATGGTCGTTCTCCCGTGAGTCTAGATTATCGAATGGGACGAAAAACTGATAGTTATTTCTAACATTTAGGGCCTCCTAATCACGATGGAACACTGAAATTGCGTCGCGATTCAATACATCGTCATCCTGCAGACATGTCTCCATGGGTCTATTGCTGCCTCGGGCACCTTATGGCCGTTCTGCTGTGAGTCAAAGATTTTCGAATCGGACGAAAAACTGATAGTGAATTGTAACATTCAGGGACACCTAATGACGATGGATCACTCAAATTGCGTCCCGATTCAATACATCGTCCTCCAGCCTACTTGACTCCATGGGTCTCTTGCTGAGTCGGGCACCATATGGCCGTACTGCTGTGAGTCTAGATTATCGAATGCGACGAAAAACTGATAGTGAATTGTAACGTTCAGGGCCACCTAATGACGATGGATCACTCAAATTGCGTCCCAATTCAATACATCGTCCTCCAGCAGACTTGTCTCCATGGGTCTATTGCTGCCTCGGGCACCTTATGGCCGTTCTGCTGTGAGTCAAAGATTTTCGAATCGGACGAAAACCAGATAGTGAATTGTAACATTCATGGCCACCTAATGACGATGGATCACTCAAATTGCGTCACGATTCAATACATCGTCCTCCAGCAGACTTGTCTCCATGGGTCTATTGCTGCCTCGGGCACCTTATGGCCGTTCTGCTGTGAGTCAAAGATTTTCGAATCGGACGAAAATCAGATAGTGAATTGTAACATTCATGGCCACCTAATGACGATGGATCACTCAAATTGCGTCCCGATTCAATACATCGTCCTCCAGCCGACTTGTCTCCATGGGTCTATTGCTGCATCGGGCACCTTATGGCCGTTCTGCTGTGAGTAAAAGATTTTCGAATCGGACGAAAAACTGATAGTGAATTGTTACGTTCAGGGCCACCTAATGACGATGGATCACTCAAATTGCGTCCCGATTCAATACATCGTCCTCCAGCCGACTTGTCTCCATGGGTCTATTGCTGCCTCGGGCACCTTATGGTCGTTCTCCCGTGAGTCTAGATTATCGAATGGGACGAAAAACTGATAGTTAATTCTTACATTCAGGGCCACCTAATGACGATGGAACACTCAAATTGCGTCGCGATTCAATACATCGTCATCCTGCAGACTTGTCTTCATGGGTCTATTGCTGCCTCGGGCACCTTACGGCCGTTCTGCTGTGAGTCAATGATTTTCGAATCGGACGAAAAACTGATAGTGAATTGTAACATTCAGGGCCACCTAATGTCGATGGATCACTCAAATTGCGTCCCGATTCAATACATCGTCCTCCAGCCGACTTGTCTCCATGGGTCTATTGCTGCCTCGGGCACCTTATGGCCGTTCTGCTGTGAGTCTAGATTATCGAATGCGACGAAAAACTGATAGTGAATTGTAACGTTCAGGGCCACCTAATGACGATGGATCACTCAAATTGCGTCCCGATTCAATACATCGTCCTTCAGCCGACTTGTCTCCAAGGGTCTATTGCTGCCTCTAGCACCTTATGGTCGTTCTCCCGTGAGTCTAGATTATCGAATGGGACGAAAAACTGATAGTTAATTCTAACATTCAGGGCCTCCTAATCACGATGGAACACTGAAATTGCGTCGCGATTCAATACATCGTCATCCTGCAGACATGTCTCCATGGGTCTATTGCTGCCTCGGGCACCTTATGGCCGTTCTGCTGTGAGTCAAAGATTTTCGAATCGGACGAAAAACTGATAGTGAATTGTAACATTCAGGGACACCTAATGACGATGGATCACTCAAATTGCGTCCCGATTCAATACATCGTCCTCCAGCCTACTTGACTCCATGGGTCTCTTGCTGAGTCGGGCACCATATGGCCGTACTGCTGTGAGTCTAGATTATCGAATGCGACGAAAAACTGATAGTGAATTGTAACGTTCAGGGCCACCTAATGACGATGGATCACTCAAATTGCGTCCCAATTCAATACATCGTCCTCCAGCAGACTTGTCTCCATGGGTCTATTGCTGCCTCGGGCACCTTATGGCCGTTCTGCTGTGAGTCAAAGATTTTCGAATCGGACGAAAACCAGATAGTGAATTGTAACATTCATGGCCACCTAATGACGATGGATCACTCAAATTGCGTCACGATTCAATACATCGTACTCCAGCAGACTTGACTCCATGGGTCTATTGCTGCCTCGGGCACCTTATGGCCGTTCTGCTGTGAGTCAAAGATTTTCGAATCGGACGAAAAACAGATAGTGAATTGTAACATTCATGGCCACCTAATGACGATGGATCACTCAAATTGCGTCCCGATTCAATACATCGTCCTCCAGCCGACTTGTCTCCATGGGTCTATTGCTGCATCGGGCACCTTATGGCCGTTCTGCTGTGAGTAAAAGATTTTCGAATCGGACGAAAAACTGATAGTGAATTGTTACGTTCAGGGCCACCTAATGACGATGGATCACTCAAATTGCGTCCCGATTCAATACATCGTCCTCCAGCCGACTTGTCTCCATGGGTCTATTGCTGCCTCGGGCACCTTATGGTCGTTCTCCCGTGAGTCTAGATTATCGAATGGGACGAAAAACTGATAGTTAATTCTTACATTCAGGGCCACCTAATGACGATGGAACACTCAAATTGCGTCGCGATTCAATACATCGTCATCCTGCAGACTTGTCTTCATGGGTCTATTGCTGCCTCGGGCACCTTACGGCCGTTCTGCTGTGAGTCAATGATTTTCGAATCGGACGAAAAACTGATAGTGAATTGTAACATTCAGGGCCACCTAATGTCGATGGATCACTCAAATTGCGTCCCGATTCAATACATCGTCCTCCAGCCGACTTGTCTCCATGGGTCTATTGCTGCCTCGGGCACCTTATGGCCGTTCTGCTGTGTGTCTAGATTATCGAATGCGACGAAAAACTGATAGTGAATTGTAACGTTCAGGGCCACCTAATGACGATGGATCACTCAAGTTGCGTCCCGATTCAATACATCGTCATCCAGCAGACTTGTCTCCATGGGTCTATTGCTGCCTCGGGCACCTTATGGCCGTTCTGCTGTGAGTCAAAGATTTTCGAATCGGACGAAAAACAGATAGTGAATTGTAACATTCATGGCCACCTAATGACGATGGATCACTCAAATTGCGTCCCGATTCAATACATCGTCCTCCAGCCGATTTGTCTCCATGGGTCTATTGCTGCCTCGGGCACCTTATGGTCGTTCTCCCGTGAGTCTAGATTATCGAATGGGACGAAAAAGTGATAGTTAATTCTTACATTCAGGGCCACCTAATGACGATGGAACACTCAAATTGCGTCGCGATTCAATACATCGTCATCCTGCAGACTTGTCTTCATGGGTCTATTGCTGCCTCGGGCACCTTACGGCCGTTCTGCAGTGAGTCAATGATTTTCGAATCGGACGAAAAACTGATAGTGAATTGTAACATTCAGGGCCACCTAATGTCGATGGATCACTCAAATTGCGTCCCGATTCAATACATCGTCCTCCAGCCGACTTGTCTCCATGGGTCTATTGCTGCCTCGGGCACCTTATGATCGTTCTCCCGTCAGTCTAGATTATCGAATGGGACGAAAAACTGGTAGTTAATTCTAACATTCAGGGCCTCCTAATGACGATGGAACACTCAAATTGCGTCCCGATTCAATACATCGTCCTCCAGCCGACTTGTCTCCATGGGTCTATTGCTGCCTCGGGCACCTTATGGCCGTTCTGCTGTGAGTCTAGATTATCGAATGCGACGAAAAACTGATAGTGAATTGTAACGTTCAGGGCCACCTAATGACGATGGATCACTCAAGTTGCGTCCCGATTCAATACATCGTCATCCAGCAGACTTGTCTCCATGGGTCTATTGCTGCCTCGGGCACCTTATGGCCGTTCTGCTGTGAGCCAAAGATTTTCGAATCGGACGAAAAACAGATAGTGAATTGTAACATTCATGGCCACCTAATGACGATGGATCACTCAAATTGCGTCCCGATTCAATACATCGTCCTCCAGCCGACTTGTCTCCATGGGTCTATTGCTGCATCGGGCACCTTATGGCCGTTCTGCTGTGAGTAAAAGATTTTCGAATCGGACGAAAAACTGATAGTGAATTGTTACGTTCAGGGCCACCTAATGACGATGGATCACTCAAATTGCGTCCCGATTCAATACATCGTCCTCCAGCCGACTTGTCTCCATGGGTCTATTGCTGCCTCGGGCACCTTATGGTCGTTCTCCCGTGAGTCTAGATTATCGAATGGGACGAAAAACTGATAGTTAATTCTTACATTCAGGGCCACCTAATGACGATGGAACACTCAAATTGCGTCGCGATTCAATACATCGTCATCCTGCAGACTTGTCTTCATGGGTCTATTGCTGCCTCGGGCACCTTACGGCCGTTCTGCTGTGAGTCAATGATTTTCGAATCGGACGAAAAACTGATAGTGAATTGTAACATTCAGGGCCACCTAATGTCGATGGATCACTCAAATTGCGTCCCGATTCAATACATCGTCCTCCAGCCGACTTGTCTCCATGGGTCTATTGCTGCCTCGGGCACCTTATGGCCGTTCTGCTGTGAGTCTAGATTATCGAATGCGACGAAAAACTGATAGTGAATTGTAACGTTCAGGGCCACCTAATGACGATGGATCACTCAAATTGCGTCCCGATTCAATACATCGTCCTTCAGCCGACTTGTCTCCAAGGGTCTATTGCTGCCTCTAGCACCTTATGGTCGTTCTCCCGTGAGTCTAGATTATCGAATGGGACGAAAAACTGATAGTTAATTCTAACATTCAGGGCCTCCTAATCACGATGGAACACTGAAATTGCGTCGCGATTCAATACATCGTCATCCTGCAGACATGTCTCCATGGGTCTATTGCTGCCTCGGGCACCTTATGGCCGTTCTGCTGTGAGTCAAAGATTTTCGAATCGGACGAAAAACTGATAGTGAATTGTAACATTCAGGGACACCTAATGACGATGGATCACTCAAATTGCGTCCCGATTCAATACATCGTCCTCCAGCCTACTTGACTCCATGGGTCTCTTGCTGAGTCGGGCACCATATGGCCGTACTGCTGTGAGTCTAGATTATCGAATGCGACGAAAAACTGATAGTGAATTGTAACGTTCAGGGCCACCTAATGACGATGGATCACTCAAATTGCGTCCCAATTCAATACATCGTCCTCCAGCAGACTTGTCTCCATGGGTCTATTGCTGCCTCGGGCACCTTATGGCCGTTCTGCTGTGAGTCAAAGATTTTCGAATCGGACGAAAACCAGATAGTGAATTGTAACATTCATGGCCACCTAATGACGATGGATCACTCAAATTGCGTCACGATTCAATACATCGTCCTCCAGCAGACTTGTCTCCATGGGTCTATTGCTGCCTCGGGCACCTTATGGCCGTTCTGCTGTGAGTCAAAGATTTTCGAATCGGACGAAAAACAGATAGTGAATTGTAACATTCATGGCCACCTAATGACGATGGATCACTCAAATTGCGTCCCGATTCAATACATCGTCCTCCAGCCGACTTGTCTCCATGGGTCTATTGCTGCATCGGGCACCTTATGGCCGTTCTGCTGTGAGTAAAAGATTTTCGAATCGGACGAAAAACTGATAGTGAATTGTTACGTTCAGGGCCACCTAATGACGATGGATCACTCAAATTGCGTCCCGATTCAATACATCGTCCTCCAGCCGACTTGTCTCCATGGGTCTATTGCTGCCTCGGGCACCTTATGGTCGTTCTCCCGTGAGTCTAGATTATCGAATGGGACGAAAAACTGATAGTTAATTCTTACATTCAGGGCCACCTAATGACGATGGAACACTCAAATTGCGTCGCGATTCAATACATCGTCATCCTGCAGACTTGTCTTCATGGGTCTATTGCTGCCTCGGGCACCTTACGGCCGTTCTGCTGTGAGTCAATGATTTTCGAATCGGACGAAAAACTGATAGTGAATTGTAACATTCAGGGCCACCTAATGTCGATGGATCACTCAAATTGCGTCCCGATTCAATACATCGTCCTCCAGCCGACTTGTCTCCATGGGTCTATTGCTGCCTCGGGCACCTTATGGCCGTTCTGCTGTGAGTCTAGATTATCGAATGCGACGAAAAACTGATAGTGAATTGTAACGTTCAGGGCCACCTAATGACGATGGATCACTCAAGTTGCGTCCCGATTCAATACATCGTCATCCAGCAGACTTGTCTCCATGGGTCTATTGCTGCCTCGGGCACCTTATGGCCGTTCTGCTGTGAGTCAAAGATTTTCGAATCGGACGAAAAACAGATAGTGAATTGTAACATTCATGGCCACCTAATGACGATGGATCACTCAAATTGCGTCCCGATTCAATACATCGTCCTCCAGCCGACTTGTCTCCATGGGTCTATTGCTGCATCGGGCACCTTATGGCCGTTCTGCTGTGAGTAAAAGATTTTCGAATCGGACGAAAAACTGATAGTGAATTGTTACGTTCAGGGCCACCTAATGACGATGGATCACTCAAATTGCGTCCCGATTCAATACATCGTCCTCCAGCCGACTTGTCTCCATGGGTCTATTGCTGCCTCGGGCACCTTATGGTCGTTCTCCCGTGAGTCTAGATTATCGAATGGGACGAAAAACTGATAGTTAATTCCTACATTCAGGGCCTCCTAATGACGATGGAACACTCAAATTGCGTCGCGATTCAATACATCGTCATCCTGCAGACTTGTCTTCATGGGTCTATTGCTGCATCGGGCACCTTAAGGCCGTTCTGCTGTGAGTCAAAGATTTTCGAATCGGACGAAAAACTGATAGTGAATTGTAACATTCAGGGACACCTAATGACGATGGATCACTCAAATTCCGTCCCGATTCAATACATCGTACTCCAGCCTACTTGACTCCATGGGTCTATTGCTGAGTCGGGCACCTTATGGCCGTTCTGCTGTGAGTCTAGATTATCGAATGCGACGAAAAACTGATAGTGAATTGTAACGTTCAGGGCCACCTAATGACGATGGATCACTCAAATTGCGTGCCGATTCAATACATCGTCCTCCAGCAGACTTGTCTCCATGGGTCTATTGCTGCCTCGGGCAACTTATGGCCGTTCTGCTGTGAGTCAAAGATTTTCGAATCGGACGAAAAACTGATAGTGAATTGTAACGTTCAGGGCCACCTAATGACGATGGATCACTCAAATTGCGTTCCGATTCAATACATCGTCATCCAGCAGACTTGTCTCCATTGGTCTATTGCTGCCTCGGGCACCTTATGGCCGTTCTGCTGTGAGTCAAAGATTTTCGAATCGGACGAAAAACTGATAGTGAATTGTAACATTCAGGGCCACCTAATGACGATGGATCATTCAAGTTGCGTCCCGATTCAATACATCGTCATCCAGCAGACTTGTCTCCATGGGTCTATTGCTGCCTCGGGCACCTTATGGCCGTTCTGCTGTGAGTCAAAGATTTTCGAATCGGACGAAAAACAGATAGTGAATTGTAACATTCATGGCCACCTAATGACGATGGATCACTCAAATTGCGTCCCGATTCAATACATCGTCCTCCAGCCGACTTGTCTCCATGGGTCTATTGCTGCATCGGGAACCTTATGGCCGTTCTGCTGTGAGTCAAAGATTTTCGAATCGGAGGAAAAACTGATAGTGAATTGTAACGTTCAGGGCCACCTAATGACGATGGATCACTCAAATTGCGTCCCGATTCAATACATCGTCCTCCAGCCGACTTGTCTCCAAGGGTCTATTGCTGCCTCTGGCACCTTATGGTCGTTCTCCCGTGAGTCTAGATTATCGAATGGGACGAAAAACTGATAGTTAATTCTAACATTCAGGGCCTCCTAATCACGATGGAACACTGAAATTGCGTCGCGATTCAATACATCGTCATCCTGCAGACATGTCTCCATGGGTCTATTGCTGCCTCGGGCACCTTATGGCTGTTCTGCTGTGAGTCAAAGATTTTCGAATCGGACGAAAAACTGATAGTGAATTGTAACATTCAGGGACACCTAATGACGATGGATCACTCAAATTGCGTCCCGATTCAATACATCGTCATCCTGCAGACTTGTCTTCATGGGTCTATTGCTGCCTCGGGCACCTTACGGCCGTTCTGCAGTGAGTCAATGATTTTCGAATCGGACGAAAAACTGATAGTGAATTGTAACATTCAGGGCCACCTAATGTCGATGGATCACTCAAATTGCGTCCCGATTCAATACATCGTCCTCCAGCCGACTTGTCTCCATGGGTCTATTGCTGCCTCGGGCACCTTATGATCGTTCTCCCGTCAGTCTAGATTATCGAATGGGACGAAAAACTGGTAGTTAATTCTAACATTCAGGGCCTCCTAATGACGATGGAACACTCAAATTGCGTCCCGATTCAATACATCGTCCTCCAGCCGACTTGTCTCCATGGGTCTATTGCTGCCTCGGGCACCTTATGGCCGTTCTGCTGTGAGTCTAGATTATCGAATGCGACGAAAAACTGATAGTGAATTGTAACGTTCAGGGCCACCTAATGACGATGGATCACTCAAGTTGCGTCCCGATTCAATACATCGTCATCCAGCAGACTTGTCTCCATGGGTCTATTGCTGCCTCGGGCACCTTATGGCCGTTCTGCTGTGAGCCAAAGATTTTCGAATCGGACGAAAAACAGATAGTGAATTGTAACATTCATGGCCACCTAATGACGATGGATCACTCAAATTGCGTCCCGATTCAATACATCGTCCTCCAGCCGACTTGTCTCCATGGGTCTATTGCTGCATCGGGCACCTTATGGCCGTTCTGCTGTGAGTAAAAGATTTTCGAATCGGACGAAAAACTGATAGTGAATTGTTACGTTCAGGGCCACCTAATGACGATGGATCACTCAAATTGCGTCCCGATTCAATACATCGTCCTCCAGCCGACTTGTCTCCATGGGTCTATTGCTGCCTCGGGCACCTTATGGTCGTTCTCCCGTGAGTCTAGATTATCGAATGGGACGAAAAACTGATAGTTAATTCTTACATTCAGGGCCACCTAATGACGATGGAACACTCAAATTGCGTCGCGATTCAATACATCGTCATCCTGCAGACTTGTCTTCATGGGTCTATTGCTGCCTCGGGCACATTACGGCCGTTCTGCTGTGAGTCAATGATTTTCGAATCGGACGAAAAACTGATAGTGAATTGTAACATTCAGGGCCACCTAATGTCGATGGATCACTCAAATTGCGTCCCGATTCAATACATCGTCCTCCAGCCGACTTGTCTCCATGGGTCTATTGCTGCCTCGGGCACCTTATGGCCGTTCTGCTGTGAGTCTAGATTATCGAATGCGACGAAAAACTGATAGTGAATTGTAACGTTCAGGGCCACCTAATGACGATGGATCACTCAAATTGCGTCCCGATTCAATACATCGTCCTTCAGCCGACTTGTCTCCAAGGGTCTATTGCTGCCTCTAGCACCTTATGGTCGTTCTCCCGTGAGTCTAGATTATCGAATGGGACGAAAAACTGATAGTTAATTCTAACATTCAGGGCCTCCTAATCACGATGGAACACTGAAATTGCGTCGCGATTCAATACATCGTCATCCTGCAGACATGTCTCCATGGGTCTATTGCTGCCTCGGGCACCTTATGGCCGTTCTGCTGTGAGTCAAAGATTTTCGAATCGGACGAAAAACTGATAGTGAATTGTAACATTCAGGGACACCTAATGACGATGGATCACTCAAATTGCGTCCCGATTCAATACATCGTCCTCCAGCCTACTTGACTCCATGGGTCTCTTGCTGAGTCGGGCACCATATGGCCGTACTGCTGTGAGTCTAGATTATCGAATGCGACGAAAAACTGATAGTGAATTGTAACGTTCAGGGCCACCTAATGACGATGGATCACTCAAATTGCGTCCCAATTCAATACATCGTCCTCCAGCAGACTTGTCTCCATGGGTCTATTGCTGCCTCGGGCACCTTATGGCCGTTCTGCTGTGAGTCAAAGATTTTCGAATCGGACGAAAACCAGATAGTGAATTGTAACATTCATGGCCACCTAATGACGATGGATCACTCAAATTGCGTCACGATTCAATACATCGTCCTCCAGCAGACTTGTCTCCATGGGTCTATTGCTGCCTCGGGCACCTTATGGCCGTTCTGCTGTGAGTCAAAGATTTTCGAATCGGACGAAAAACAGATAGTGAATTGTAACATTCATGGCCACCTAATGACGATGGATCACTCAAATTGCGTCCCGATTCAATACATCGTCCTCCAGCCGACTTGTCTCCATGGGTCTATTGCTGCATCGGGCACCTTATGGCCGTTCTGCTGTGAGTAAAAGATTTTCGAATCGGACGAAAAACTGATAGTGAATTGTTACGTTCAGGGCCACCTAATGACGATGGATCACTCAAATTGCGTCCCGATTCAATACATCGTCCTCCAGCCGACTTGTCTCCATGGGTCTATTGCTGCCTCGGGCACCTTATGGTCGTTCTCCCGTGAGTCTAGATTATCGAATGGGACGAAAAACTGATAGTTAATTCTTACATTCAGGGCCACCTAATGACGATGGAACACTCAAATTGCGTCGCGATTCAATACATCGTCATCCTGCAGACTTGTCTTCATGGGTCTATTGCTACCTCGGGCACCTTACGGCCGTTCTGCTGTGAGTCAATGATTTTCGAATCGGACGAAAAACTGATAGTGAATTGTAACATTCAGGGCCACCTAATGTCGATGGATCACTCAAATTGCGTCCCGATTCAATACATCGTCCTCCAGCCGACTTGTCTCCATGGGTCTATTGCTGCCTCGGGCACCTTATGGCCGTTCTGCTGTGAGTCTAGATTATCGAATGCGACGAAAAACTGATAGTGAATTGTAACGTTCAGGGCCACCTAATGACGATGGATCACTCAAATTGCGTCCCGATTCAATACATCGTCCTTCAGCCGACTTGTCTCCAAGGGTCTATTGCTGCCTCTAGCACCTTATGGTCGTTCTCCCGTGAGTCTAGATTATCGAATGGGACGAAAAACTGATAGTTAATTCTAACATTCAGGGCCTCCTAATCACGATGGAACACTGAAATTGCGTCGCGATTCAATACATCGTCATCCTGCAGACATGTCTCCATGGGTCTATTGCTGCCTCGGGCACCTTATGGCCGTTCTGCTGTGAGTCAAAGATTTTCGAATCGGACGAAAAACTGATAGTGAATTGTAACATTCAGGGACACCTAATGACGATGGATCACTCAAATTGCGTCCCGATTCAATACATCGTCCTCCAGCCTACTTGACTCCATGGGTCTCTTGCTGAGTCGGGCACCATATGGCCGTACTGCTGTGAGTCTAGATTATCGAATGCGACGAAAAACTGATAGTGAATTGTAACGTTCAGGGCCACCTAATGACGATGGATCACTCAAATTGCGTCCCAATTCAATACATCGTCCTCCAGCAGACTTGTCTCCATGGGTCTATTGCTGCCTCGGGCACCTTATGGCCGTTCTGCTGTGAGTCAAAGATTTTCGAATCGGACGAAAACCAGATAGTGAATTGTAACATTCATGGCCACCTAATGACGATGGATCACTCAAATTGCGTCACGATTCAATACATCGTACTCCAGCAGACTTGACTCCATGGGTCTATTGCTGCCTCGGGCACCTTATGGCCGTTCTGCTGTGAGTCAAAGATTTTCGAATCGGACGAAAAACAGATAGTGAATTGTAACATTCATGGCCACCTAATGACGATGGATCACTCAAATTGCGTCCCGATTCAATACATCGTCCTCCAGCCGACTTGTCTCCATGGGTCTATTGCTGCATCGGGCACCTTATGGCCGTTCTGCTGTGAGTAAAAGATTTTCGAATCGGACGAAAAACTGATAGTGAATTGTTACGTTCAGGGCCACCTAATGACGATGGATCACTCAAATTGCGTCCCGATTCAATACATCGTCCTCCAGCCGACTTGTCTCCATGGGTCTATTGCTGCCTCGGGCACCTTATGGTCGTTCTCCCGTGAGTCTAGATTATCGAATGGGACGAAAAACTGATAGTTAATTCTTACATTCAGGGCCACCTAATGACGATGGAACACTCAAATTGCGTCGCGATTCAATACATCGTCATCCTGCAGACTTGTCTTCATGGGTCTATTGCTGCCTCGGGCACCTTACGGCCGTTCTGCTGTGAGTCAATGATTTTCGAATCGGACGAAAAACTGATAGTGAATTGTAACATTCAGGGCCACCTAATGTCGATGGATCACTCAAATTGCGTCCCGATTCAATACATCGTCCTCCAGCCGACTTGTCTCCATGGGTCTATTGCTGCCTCGGGCACCTTATGGCCGTTCTGCTGTGAGTCTAGATTATCGAATGCGACGAAAAACTGATAGTGAATTGTAACGTTCAGGGCCACCTAATGACGATGGATCACTCAAGTTGCGTCCCGATTCAATACATCGTCATCCAGCAGACTTGTCTCCATGGGTCTATTGCTGCCTCGGGCACCTTATGGCCGTTCTGCTGTGAGTCAAAGATTTTCGAATCGGACGAAAAACAGATAGTGAATTGTAACATTCATGGCCACCTAATGACGATGGATCACTCAAATTGCGTCCCGATTCAATACATCGTCCTCCAGCCGACTTGTCTCCATGGGTCTATTGCTGCATCGGGCACCTTATGGCCGTTCTGCTGTGAGTAAAAGATTTTCGAATCGGACGAAAAACTGATAGTGAATTGTTACGTTCAGGGCCACCTAATGACGATGGATCACTCAAATTGCGTCCCGATTCAATACATCGTCCTCCAGCCGACTTGTCTCCATGGGTCTATTGCTGCCTCGGGCACCTTATGGTCGTTCTCCCGTGAGTCTAGATTATCGAATGGGACGAAAAACTGATAGTTAATTCCTACATTCAGGGCCTCCTAATGACGATGGAACACTCAAATTGCGTCGCGATTCAATACATCGTCATCCTGCAGACTTGTCTTCATGGGTCTATTGCTGCATCGGGCACCTTAAGGCCGTTCTGCTGTGAGTCAAAGATTTTCGAATCGGACGAAAAACTGATAGTGAATTGTAACATTCAGGGACACCTAATGACGATGGATCACTCAAATTCCGTCCCGATTCAATACATCGTACTCCAGCCTACTTGACTCCATGGGTCTATTGCTGAGTCGGGCACCTTATGGCCGTTCTGCTGTGAGTCTAGATTATCGAATGCGACGAAAAACTGATAGTGAATTGTAACGTTCAGGGCCACCTAATGACGATGGATCACTCAAATTGCGTGCCGATTCAATACATCGTCCTCCAGCAGACTTGTCTCCATGGGTCTATTGCTGCCTCGGGCAACTTATGGCCGTTCTGCTGTGAGTCAAAGATTTTCGAATCGGACGAAAAACTGATAGTGAATTGTAACGTTCAGGGCCACCTAATGACGATGGATCACTCAAATTGCGTCCCGATTCAATACATCGTCATCCAGCAGACTTGTCTCCATTGGTCTATTGCTGCCTCGGGCACCTTATGGCCGTTCTGCTGTGAGTCAAAGATTTTCGAATCGGACGAAAAACTGATAGTGAATTGTAACATTCAGGGCCACCTAATGACGATGGATCATTCAAGTTGCGTCCCGATTCAATACATCGTCATCCAGCAGACTTGTCTCCATGGGTCTATTGCTGCCTCGGGCACCTTATGGCCGTTCTGCTGTGAGTCAAAGATTTTCGAATCGGACGAAAAACAGATAGTGAATTGTAACATTCATGGCCACCTAATGACGATGGATCACTCAAATTGCGTCCCGATTCAATACATCGTCCTCCAGCCGACTTGTCTCCATGGGTCTATTGCTGCATCGGGAACCTTATGGCCGTTCTGCTGTGAGTCAAAGATTTTCGAATCGGAGGAAAAACTGATAGTGAATTGTAACGTTCAGGGCCACCTAATGACGATGGATCACTCAAATTGCGTCCCGATTCAATACATCGTCCTCCAGCCGACTTGTCTCCAAGGGTCTATTGCTGCCTCTGGCACCTTATGGTCGTTCTCCCGTGAGTCTAGATTATCGAATGGGACGAAAAACTGATAGTTAATTCTAACATTCAGGGCCTCCTAATCACGATGGAACACTGAAATTGCGTCGCGATTCAATACATCGTCATCCTGCAGACATGTCTCCATGGGTCTATTGCTGCCTCGGGCACCTTATGGCCGTTCTGCTGTGAGTCAAAGATTTTCGAATCGGACGAAAAACTGATAGTGAATTGTAACATTCAGGGACACCTAATGACGATGGATCACTCAAATTGCGTCCCGATTCAATACATCGTCCTCCAGCCTACTTGACTCCATGGGTCTATTGCTGAGTCGGGCACCATATGGCCGTACTGCTGTGAGTCTAGATTATCGAATGCGACGAAAAACTGATAGTGAATTGTAACGTTCAGGGCCACCTAATGACGATGGATCACTCAAATTGCGTCCCAATTCAATACATCGTCCTCCAGCAGACTTGTCTCCATGGGTCTATTGCTGCCTCGGGCACCTTATGGCCGTTCTACTGTGAGTCAAAGATTTTCGAATCGGACGAAAAACAGATAGTGAATTGTAACATTCTTGGCCACCTAATGACGATGGATCACTCAAATTGCGTCACGATTCAATACATCGTCCTCTAGCAGACTTGTCTCCATGGGTCTATTGCTGCCTCGGGCAACTTATGGCCGTTCTGCTGTGAGTCAAAGATTTTCGAATCGGACGAAAAACAGATAGTGAATTGTAACATTCATGGCCACCTAATGACGATGGATCACTCAAATTGCGTCCCGATTCAATACATCGTCCTCCAGCCGACTTGTCTCCATGGGTCTATTGCTGCCTCGGGCACCTTATGGCCGTTCTGCTGTGAGTCTAGATTATCGAATGCGACGAAAAACTGATAGTGAATTGTAACGTTCAGGGCCACCTAATGACGATGGATCACTCAAATTGCGTCCCAATTCAATACATCGTCCTCCAGCAGACTTGTCTCCATGGGTCTATTGCTGCCTCGGGCACCTTATGGCCGTTCTACTGTGAGTCAAAGATTTTCGAATCGGACGAAAAACAGATAGTGAATTGTAACATTCATGGCCACCTAATGACGATGGATCACTCAAATTGCGTCACGATTCAATACATCGTCCTCTAGCAGACTTGTCTCCATGGGTCTATTGCTGCCTCGGGCAACTTATGGCCGTTCTGCTGTGAGTCAAAGATTTTCGAATCGGACGAAAAACAGATAGTGAATTGTAACATTCATGGCCACCTAATGACGATGGATCACTCAAATTGCGTCCCGATTCAATACATCGTCCTCCAGCCGACTTGTCTCCATGGGTCTATTGCTGCCTCGGGCACCTTATGGCCGTTCTGCTGTGAGTCTAGATTATCGAATGCGACGAAAAACTGATAGTGAATTGTAACGTTCAGGGCCACCTAATGACGATGGATCACTCAAGTTGCGTCCCGATTCAATACATCGTCATCCAGCAGACTTGTCTCCATGGGTCTATTGCTGCCTCGGGCACCTTATGGCCGTTCTGCTGTGAGTCAAAGATTTTCGAATCGGACGAAAAACAGATAGTGAATTGTAACATTCATGGCCACCTAATGACGATGGATCACTCAAATTGCGTCCCGATTCAATACATCGTCCTCCAGCCGACTTGTCTCCATGAGTCTATTGCTGCATCGGGAACCTTATGGCCGTTCTGCTGTGAGTCAAAGATTTTCGAATCGGACGAAAAACTGATAGTGAATTGTAACATTCAGGGACACCTAATGACGATGGATCACTCAAATTGCGTCCCGATTCAATACATCGTCCTCCAGCCTACTTGACTCCATGGGTCTATTGCTGAGTCGGGCACCATATGGCCGTACTGCTGTGAGTCTAGATTATCGAATGCGACGAAAAACTGATAGTGAATTATAACGTTCAGGGCCACCTAATGACGATGGATCACTCAAATTGCGTCCCAATTCAATACATCGTCCTCCAGCAGACTTGTCTCCATGGGTCTATTGCTGCCTCGGGCACCTTATGGCCGTTCTGCTGTGAGTCAAAATTTTCCAATCGGACGAAAAACAGATAGTGAATTGTAACATTCATGGCCACCTAATGACGATGGATCACTCAAATTGCGTCACGATTCAATACATCGTCCTCCAGCAGACTTGTCTCCATGGGTCTATTGCTGCCTCGGGCACCTTATGGCCGTTCTGCTGTGAGTCAAAGATTTTCGAATCGGACGAAAAACAGATAGTGAATTGTAACATTCATGGCCACCTAATGACGATGGATCACTCAAATTGCGTCCCGATTCAATACATCGTCCTCCAGCCGACTTGTCTCCATGGGTCTATTGCTGCATCGGGCACCATATGGCCGTTCTGCTGTGAGTCAAAGATTTTCGAATCGGACGAAAAACTGATAGTGAATTGTTACGTTCAGGGCCACCTAATGACGATGGATCACTCAAATTGCGTCCCGATTCAATACATCGTCCTCCAGCCGACTTGTCTCCATGGGTCTATTGCTGCCTCGGGCACCTTATGGTCGTTCTCCCGTGAGTCTAGATTATCGAATGGGACGAAAAACTGATAGTTAATTCTTACACTCAGGGCCTCCTAATGACGATGGAACACTCAAATTGCGTCGCGATTCAATACATCGTCATCCTGCAGACTTGTCTTCATGGGTCTATTGCTGCCTCGGGCACCTTACGGCCGTTCTGCTGTGAGTCAATGATTTTCGAATCGGACGAAAAACTGATAGTGAATTGTAACATTCAGGGCCACCTAATGTCGATGGATCACTCAAATTGCGTCCCGATTCAATACATCGTCCTCCAGCCGACTTGTCTCCATGGGTCTATTGCTGCCTCGGGCACCTAATGGCCGTTCTGCTGTGAGTCTAGATTATCGAATGCGACGAAAAACTGATAGTGAATTGTAACGTTCAGGGCCACCTAATGACGATGGATCACTCAAATTGCGTGCCGATTCAATACATCGTCCTCCAGCAGACTTGTCTCCATGGGTCTATTGCTGCCTCGGGCACTTTATGGCCGTTCTACTGTGAGTCAAAGATTTTCGAATCGGACGAAAAACTGATAGTGAATTGTAACGTTCAGGGCCACCTAATGACGATGGATCACTCAAATTGCGTCCCGATTCAATACATCGTCCTCCAGCAGACTTGTCTCCATGGGTCTATTGCTGCCTCGGGCACATTATGGCCGTTCTGCTGTGAGTCAAAGATTTTCGAATCGGACGAAAAACTGATAGCGAATTGTAACGTTCAGGGCCACCTAATGACGATGGATCACTCAAATTGCGTCCCGATTCAATACATCGTCCTCCAGCCGACTTGTCTCCATGGGTCTATTGCTGCCTCGGGCACCTTATGGTCGTTCTCCCGTGAGCCTAGATTATCGAATGGGACGAAAAACTGATAGTTAATTCTAACATTCAGGGCCTCCTAATGACCATGGAACACTCAAATTGCGTCGCGATTCAATACATCGTCATCCTGCAGACATGTCTCCATGGGTCTATTGCTGCCTCGGGCGCCTTATGGGCGTTCTGCTGTGAGTCAAAGATTTTCGAATCGGACGAAAAACTGATAGTGAATTGTAACATTCAGGGACACCTAATGACGATGGATCACTCAAATTGCGTCCCGATTCAATACATCGTCCTCCAGCCTACTTGACTCCATGGGTCTATTGCTGAGTCGGGCACCTTATGGCCGTTCTGCTGTGAGTCTAGATTATCGAATGCGACGAAAAACTGATAGTGAATTGTAACGTTCAGGGCCACCTAATGACGATGGATCACTCAAATTGCGTGCCGATTCAATACATCGTCCTCCAGCAGACTTGTCTCCATGGGTCTATTGCTGCCTCGGGCACCTTATGGCCGTTCTACTGTGAGTCAAAGATTTTCGAATCGGACGAAAAACTGATAGTGAATTGTAACGTTCAGGGCCACCTAATGACGATGGATCACTCAAATTGCGTCCCGATTCAATACATCGTCATCCAGCAGACTTGTCTCCATGGGTCTATTGCTGCCTCGGGCACCTTATGGCCGTTCTGCTGTGAGTCAAAGATTTTCGAATCGGACGAAAAACTGATAGTGAATTGTAACATTCAGGGCCACCTAATGACGATGGATCACTCAAGTTGCGTCCCGATTCAATACATCGTCATCCAGCAGACTTGTCTCCATGGGTCTATTGCTGCCTCGGGCACCTTATGGCCGTTCTGCTGTGAGTCAAAGATTTTCGAATCGGACGAAAAACAGATAGTGAATTGTATCATTCATGGCCACCTAATGACGATGGATCACTCAAATTGCGTCCCGATTCAATACATCGTCCTCCAGCCGACTTGTCTCCATGGGTCTATTGCTGCATCGGGCACCTTATGGCCGTTCTGCTGTGAGTCAAAGATTTTCGAATCGGACGAAAAACTGATAGTGAATTGTTACGTTCAGGGCACCCTAATGACGATGGATCACTCAAATTGCGTCCCGATTCAATACATCGTCCTCCAGCCGACTTGTCTCCATGGGTCTATTGCTGCCTCGGGCATCTTATGGGCGTTCTCCCGTGAGTCTAGATTATCGAATGGGACGAAAAACTGATAGTTAATTCTTACATTCAGGGCCTCCTAATGACGATGGAACACTCAAATTGCGTCGCGATTCAATACATCGTCATCCTGCAGACTTGTCTTCATGGGTCTATTGCTGCCTCGGGCACCTTACGGCCGTTCTGCTGTGAGTCAAAGATTTTCGAATCGGACGAAAAACTGATAGTGAATTGTAACATTCAGGGCCACCTAATGTCGATGGATCACTCAAATTGCGTCCCGATTCAATACATCGTCCTCCAGCCGACTTGTCTCCATGGGTCTATTGCTGCCTCGGGCACCTTATGGCCGTTCTGCTGTGAGTCTAGATTATCGAATGCGACGAAAAACTGATAGTGAATTGTAACGTTCAGGGCCACCTAATGACGGTGGATAACTCAAATTGCGTCCTCCAGCAGACTTGTCTCCATGGGTCTATTGCTGCCTCGGGCAACTTATGGCCGTTCTGCTGTGAGTCAAAGATTTTCGAATCGGACGAAAAACTGATAGTGAATTGTAACATTCAGGGCCACCTAATGACGATGGATCATTCAAGTTGCGTCCCGATTCAATACATCGTCATCCAGCAGACTTGTCTCCATGGGTCTATTGCTGCCTCGGGCACCTTATGGCCGTTCTGCTGTGAGTCAAAGATTTTCGAATCGGACGAAAAACAGATAGTGAATTGTAACATTCATGGCCACCTAATGACGATGGATCACTCAAATTGCGTCCCGATTCAATACATCGTCCTCCAGCCGACTTGTCTCCATGGGTCTATTGCTGCATCGGGAACCTTATGGCCGTTCTGCTGTGAGTCAAAGATTTTCGAATCGGAGGAAAAACTGATAGTGAATTGTAACGTTCAGGGCCACCTAATGACGATGGATCACTCAAATTGCGTCCCGATTCAATACATCGTCCTCCAGCCGACTTGTCTCCAAGGGTCTATTGCTGCCTCTGGCACCTTATGGTCGTTCTCCCGTGAGTCTAGATTATCGAATGGGACGAAAAACTGATAGTTAATTCTAACATTCAGGGCCTCCTAATCACGATGGAACACTGAAATTGCGTCGCGATTCAATACATCGTCATCCTGCAGACATGTCTCCATGGGTCTATTGCTGCCTCGGGCACCTTATGGCCGTTCTGCTGTGAGTCAAAGATTTTCGAATCGGACGAAAAACTGATAGTGAATTGTAACATTCAGGGACACCTAATGACGATGGATCACTCAAATTGCGTCCCGATTCAATACATCGTCCTCCAGCCTACTTGACTCCATGGGTCTATTGCTGAGTCGGGCACCATATGGCCGTACTGCTGTGAGTCTAGATTATCGAATGCGACGAAAAACTGATAGTGAATTGTAACGTTCAGGGCCACCTAATGACGATGGATCACTCAAATTGCGTCCCAATTCAATACATCGTCCTCTAGCAGACTTGTCTCCATGGGTCTATTGCTGCCTCGGGCACCTTATGGCCGTTCTACTGTGAGTCAAAGATTTTCGAATCGGACGAAAAACAGATAGTGAATTGTAACATTCATGGCCACCTAATGACGATGGATCACTCAAATTGCGTCACGATTCAATACATCGTCCTCTAGCAGACTTGTCTCCATGGGTCTATTGCTGCCTCGGGCAACATATGGCCGTTCTGCTGTGAGTCAAAGATTTTCGAATCGGACGAAAAACAGATAGTGAATTGTAACATTCATGGCCACCTAATGACGATGGATCACTCAAATTGCGTCCCGATTCAATACATCGTCCTCCAGCCGACTTGTCTCCATGGGTCTATTGCTGCCTCGGGCACCTTATGGCCGTTCTGCTGTGAGTCTAGATTATCGAATGCGACGAAAAACTGATAGTGAATTGTAACGTTCAGGGCCACCTAATGACGATGGATCACTCAAGTTGCGTCCCGATTCAATACATCGTCATCCAGCAGACTTGTCTCCATGGGTCTATTGCTGCATCGGGCACCTTATGGCCGTTCTGCTGTGAGTCAAAGATTTTCGAATCGGACGAAAAACAGATAGTGAATTGTAACATTCATGGCCACCTAATGACGATGGATCACTCAAATTGCGTCCCGATTCAATACATCGTCCTCCAGCCGACTTGTCTCCATGGGTCTATTGCTGCATCGGGAACCTTATGGCCGTTCTGCTGTGAGTCAAAGATTTTCGAATCGGACGAAAAACTGATAGTGAATTGTAACAATCAGGGACACCTAATGACGATGGATCACTCAAATTGCGTCCCGATTCAATACATCGTCCTCCAGCCTACTTGACTCCATGGGTCTATTGCTGAGTCGGGCACCATATGGCCGTACTGCTGTGAGTCTAGATTATCGAATGCGACGAAAAACTGATAGTGAATTATAACGTTCAGGGCCACCTAATGACGATGGATCACTCAAATTGCGTCCCAATTCAATACATCGTCCTCCAGCAGACTTGTCTCCATGGGTCTATTGCTGCCTCGGGCACCTTATGGCCGTTCTGCTGTGAGTCAAAAATTTTCGAATCGGACGAAAAACAGATAGTGAATTGTAACATTCATGGCCACCTAATGACGATGGATCACTCAAATTGCGTCACGATTCAATACATCGTCCTCCAGCAGACATGTCACCATGGGTCTATTGCTGCCTCGGGCACCTTATGGCCGTTCTGCTGTGAGTCAAAGATTTTCGAATCGGACGAAAAACAGATAGTGAATTGTAACATTCATGGCCACCTAATGACGATGGATCACTCAAATTGCGTCCCGATTCAATACATCGTCCTCCAGCCGACTTGTCTCCATGGGTCTATTGCTGCATCGGGCACCTTATGGCCGTTCTGCTGTGAGTAAAAGATTTTCGAATCGGACGAAAAACTGATAGTGAATTGTTACGTTCAGGGCCACCTAATGACGATGGATCACTCAAATTGCGTCCCGATTCAATACATCGTCCTCCAGCCGACTTGTCTCCATGGGTCTATTGCTGCCTCGGGCACCTTATGGTCGTTCTCCCGTGAGTCTAGATTATCGAATGGGACGAAAAACTGATAGTTAATTCTTACACTCAGGGCCTCCTAATGACGATGGAACACTCAAATTGCGTCGCGATTCAATACATCGTCATCCTGCAGACTTGTCTTCATGGGTCTATTGCTGCCTCGGGCACCTTACGGCCGTTCTGCTGTGAGTCAATGATTTTCGAATCGGACGAAAAACTGATAGTGAATTGTAACATTCAGGGCCACCTAATGTCGATGGATCACTCAAATTGCGTCCCGATTCAATACATCGTCCTCCAGCCGACTTGTCTCCATGGGTCTATTGCTGCCTCGGGCACCTTATGGCCGTTCTGCTGTGAGTCTAGATTATCGAATGCGACGAAAAACTGATAGTGAATTGTAACGTTCAGGGCCACCTAATGACGATGGATCACTCAAATTGCGTGCCGATTCAATACATCGTCCTCCAGCAGACTTGTCTCCATGGGTCTATTGCTGCCTCGGGCACTTTATGGCCGTTCTACTGTGAGTCAAAGATTTTCGAATCGGACGAAAAACTGATAGTGAATTGTAACGTTCAGGGCCACCTAATGACGATGGATCACTCAAATTGCGTCCCGATTCAATACATCGTCCTCCAGCAGACTTGTCTCCATGGGTCTATTGCTGCCTCGGGCACATTATGGCCGTTCTGCTGTGAGTCAAAGATTTTCGAATCGGACGAAAAACTGATAGCGAATTGTAACGTTCAGGGCCACCTAATGACGATGGATCACTCAAATTGCGTCCCGATTCAATACATCGTCCTCCAGCCGACTTGTCTCCATGGGTCTATTGCTGCCTCGGGCACCTTATGGTCGTTCTCCCGTGAGCCTAGATTATCGAATGGGACGAAAAACTGATAGTTAATTCTAACATTCAGGGCCTCCTAATGACCATGGAACACTCAAATTGCGTCGCGATTCAATACATCGTCATCCTGCAGACATGTCTCCATGGGTCTATTGCTGCCTCGGGCGCCTTATGGGCGTTCTGCTGTGAGTCAAAGATTTTCGAATCGGACGAAAAACTGATAGTGAATTGTAACATTCAGGGACACCTAATGACGATGGATCACTGAAATTGCGTCCCGATTCAATACATCGTCCTCCAGCCTACTTGACTCCATGGGTCTATTGCTGAGTCGGGCACCTTATGCCCGTTCTGCTGTGAGTCTAGATTATCGAATGCGACGAAAAACTGATAGTGAATTGTAACGTTCAGGGCCACCTAATGACGATGGATCACTCAAATTGCGTGCCGATTCAATACATCGTCCTCCAGCAGACTTGTCTCCATGGGTCTATTGCTGCCTCGGGCACCTTATGGCCGTTCTACTGTGAGTCAAAGATTTTCGAATCGGACGAAAAACTGATAGTGAATTGTAACGTTCAGGGCCACCTAATGACGATGGATCACTCAAATTGCGTCCCGATTCAATACATCGTCATCCAGCAGACTTGTCTCCATGGGTCTATTGCTGCCTCGGGCACCTTATGGCCGTTCTGCTGTGAGTCAAAGATTTTCGAATCGGACGAAAAACTGATAGTGAATTGTAACATTCAGGGCCACCTAATGACGATGGATCACTCAAGTTGCGTCCCGATTCAATACATCGTCATCCAGCAGACTTGTCTCCATGGGTCTATTGCTGCCTCGGGCACCTTATGGCCGTTCTGCTGTGAGTCAAAGATTTTCGAATCGGACGAAAAACAGATAGTGAATTGTATCATTCATGGCCACCTAATGACGATGGATCACTCAAATTGCGTCCCGATTCAATACATCGTCCTCCAGCCGACTTGTCTCCATGGGTCTATTGCTGCATCGGGCACCTCATGGCCGTTCTGCTGTGAGTCAAAGATTTTCGAATCGGACGAAAAACTGATAGTGAATTGTTACGTTCAGGGCACCCTAATGACGATGGATCACTCAAATTGCGTCCCGATTCAATACATCGTCCTCCAGCCGACTTGTCTCCATGGGTCTATTGCTGCCTCGGGCATCTTATGGGCGTTCTCCCGTGAGTCTAGATTATCGAATGGGACGAAAAACTGATAGTTAATTCTTACATTCAGGGCCTCCTAATGACGATGGAACACTCAAATTGCGTCGCGATTCAATACATCGTCATCCTGCAGACTTGTCTTCATGGGTCTATTGCTGCCTCGGGCACCTTACGGCCGTTCTGCTGTGAGTCAAAGATTTTCGAATCGGACGAAAAACTGATAGTGAATTGTAACATTCAGGGCCACCTAATGTCGATGGATCACTCAAATTGCGTCCCGATTCAATACATCGTCCTCCAGCCGACTTGTCTCCATGGGTCTATTGCTGCCTCGGGCACCTTATGGCCGTTCTGCTGTGAGTCTAGATTATCGAATGCGACGAAAAACTGATAGTGAATTGTAACGTTCAGGGCCACCTAATGACGGTGGATAACTCAAATTGCGTCCTCCAGCAGACTTGTCTCCATGGGTCTACTGCTGCCTCGGGCACCTTATTGCCGTTCTGCTGTGAGTCAAAGATTTTCGAATCGGACGAAAAACAGATAGTGAATTGTAACATTCTTGGCCACCTAATGACGATGGATCACTCAAATTGCGTCCCGATTCAATACATCGTCCTCCAGCCGACTTGTCTCCATGGGTCTATTGCTGCATCGGGCACCTTATGGCCGTTCTGCTGTGAGTCAAAGATTTTCGAATCGGACGAAAAACTGATAGTGAATTGTAACATTCAGGGACACCTAATGACGATGGATCACTCAAATTGCGTCCCGATTCAATACATCGTCCTCCAGCCTACTTGACTCCATGGGTCTCTTGCTGAGTCGGGCACCATATGGCCGTACTGCTGTGAGTCTAGATTATCGAATGCGACGAAAAACTGATAGTGAATTGTAACGTTAAGGGCCACGTAATGACGATGGATCACTCTTATTGCGTCCCAATTCAATACATCGTCCTCCAGCAGACTTGTCTCCATGGGTCTATTGCTGCCTCGGGCACCTTATGGCCGTTCTGCTGTGAGTCAAAGATTTTCGAATCGGACGAAAACCAGATAGTGAATTGTAACATTCATGGCCACCTAATGACGATGGATCACTCAAATTGCGTCACGATTCAATACATCGTCCTCCAGCAGAATTGTCTCCATGGGTCTATTGCTGCCTCGGGCACCTTATGGCCGTTCTGCTGTGAGTCAAAGATTTTCGAATCGGACGAAAAACAGATAGTGAATTATAACATTCATGGCCACCTAATGACGATGGATCACTCAAATTGCGTCCCGATTCAATACATCGTCCTCCAGCCGACTTGTCTCCATGGGTCTATTGCTGCATCGGGCACCTTATGGCCGTTCTGCTGTGAGTAAAAGATTTTCGAATCGGACGAAAAACTGATAGTGAATTGTTACGTTCAGGGCCACCTAATGACGATGGATCACTCAAATTGCGTCCCGATTCAATACATCGTCCTCCAGCCGACTTGTCTCCATGGGTCTATTGCTGCCTCGGGCACCTTATGGTCGTTCTCCCGTGAGTCTAGATTATCGAATGGGACGAAAAACTGATAGTTAATTCCTACATTCAGGGCCTCCTAATGACGATGGAACACTCAAATTGCGTCGCGATTCAATACATCGTCATCCTGCAGACTTGTCTTCATGGGTCTATTGCTGCATCGGGCACCTTATGGCCGTTCTGCTGTGAGTCAAAGATTTTCGAATCGGACGAAAAACTGATAGTGAATTGTAACATTCAGGGACACCTAATGACGATGGATCACTCAAATTCCGTCCCGATTCAATACATCGTCCTCCAGCCTACTTGACTCCATGGGTCTATTGCTGAGTCGGGCACCTTATGGCCGTTCTGCTGTGAGTCTAGATTATCGAATGCGACGAAAAACTGATAGTGAATTGTAACGTTCAGGGCCACCTAATGACGATGGATCACTCAAATTGCGTGCCGATTCAATACATCGTCCTCCAGCAGACTTGTCTCCATGGGTCTATTGCTGTCTCGGGCAACTTATGGCCGTTCTGCTGTGAGTCAAAGATTTTCGAATCGGACGAAAAACTGATAGTGAATTGTAACGTTCAGGGCCACCTAATGACGATGGATCACTCAAATTGCGTCCCGATTCAATACATCGTCATCCAGCAGACTTGTCTCCATTGGTCTATTGCTGCCTCGGGCACCTTATGGCCGTTCTGCTGTGAGTCAAAGATTTTCGAATCGGACGAAAAACTGATAGTGAATTGTAACATTCAGGGCCACCTAATGACGATGGATCATTCAAGTTGCGTCCCGATTCAATACATCGTCATCCAGCAGACTTGTCTCCATGGGTCTATTGCTGCCTCGGGCACCTTATGGCCGTTCTGCTGTGAGTCAAAGATTTTCGAATCGGACGAAAAACAGATAGTGAATTGTAACATTCATGGCCACCTAATGACGATGGATCACTCAAATTGCGTCCCGATTCAATACATCGTCCTCCAGCCGACTTGTCTCCATGGGTCTATTGCTGCATCGGGAACCTTATGGCCGTTCTGCTGTGAGTCAAAGATTTTCGAATCGGAGGAAAAACTGATAGTGAATTGTAACGTTCAGGGCCACCTAATGACGATGGATCACTCAAATTGCGTCCCGATTCAATACATCGTCCTCCAGCCGACTTGTCTCCAAGGGTCTATTGCTGCCTCTGGCACCTTATGGTCGTTCTCCCGTGAGTCTAGATTATCGAATGGGACGAAAAACTGATAGTTAATTCTAACATTCAGGGCCTCCTAATCACGATGGAACACTGAAATTGCGTCGCGATTCAATACATCGTCATCCTGCAGACATGTCTCCATGGGTCTATTGCTGCCTCGGGCACCTTATGGCCGTTCTGCTGTGAGTCAAAGATTTTCGAATCGGACGAAAAACTGATAGTGAATTGTAACACTCAGGGACACCTAATGACGATGGATCACTCAAATTGCGTCCCGATTCAATACATCGTCCTCCAGCCTACTTGACTCCATGGGTCTATTGCTGAGTCGGGCACCATATGGCCGTACTGCTGTGAGTCTAGATTATCGAATGCGACGAAAAACTGATAGTGAATTGTAACGTTCAGGGCCACCTAATGACGATGGATCACTCAAATTGCGTCCCAATTCAATACATCGTCCTCCAGCAGACTTGTCTCCATGGGTCTATTGCTGCCTCGGGCACCTTATGGCCGTTCTACTGTGAGTCAAAGATTTTCGAATCGGACGAAAAACAGATAGTGAATTGTAACATTCATGGCCACCTAATGACGATGGATCACTCAAATTGCGTCACGATTCAATACATCGTCCTCTAGCAGACTTGTCTCCATGGGTCTATTGCTGCCTCGGGCACCTTATGGCCGTTCTGCTGTGAGTCAAAGATTTTCGAATCGGACGAAAAACAGATAGTGAATTGTAACATTCATGGCCACCTAATGACGATGGATCACTCAAATTGCGTCCCGATTCAATACATCGTCCTCCAGCCGACTTGTCTCCATGGGTCTATTGCTGCCTCGGGCACCTTATGGCCGTTCTGCTGTGAGTCAAAGATTTTCGAATCGGACGAAAAACAGATAGTGAATTGTATCATTCATGGCCACCTAATGTCGATGGATCACTCAAATTGCGTCCCGATTCAATACATCGTCCTCCAGCCGACTTGTCTCCATGGGTCTATTGCTGCCTCGGGCACCTTATGGCCGTTCTGCTGTGAGTCTAGATTATCGAATGCGACGAAAAACTGATAGTGAATTGTAACGTTCAGGGCCACCTAATGACGGTGGATAACTCAAATTGCGTCCTCCAGCAGACTTGTCTCCATGGGTCTACTGCTGCCTCGGGCACCTTATTGCCGTTCTGCTGTGAGTCAAAGATTTTCGAATCGGACGAAAAACAGATAGTGAATTGTAACATTCTTGGCCACCTAATGACGATGGATCACTCAAATTGCGTCCCGATTCAATACATCGTCCTCCAGCCGACTTGTCTCCATGGGTCTATTGCTGCATCGGGCACCTTATGGCCGTTCTGCTGTGAGTCAAAGATTTTCGAATCGGACGAAAAACTGATAGTGAATTGTAACATTCAGGGACACCTAATGACGATGGATCACTCAAATTGCGTCCCGATTCAATACATCGTCCTCCAGCCTACTTGACTCCATGGGTCTCTTGCTGAGTCGGGCACCATATGGCCGTACTGCTGTGAGTCTAGATTATCGAATGCGACGAAAAACTGATAGTGAATTGTAACGTTCAGGGCCACGTAATGACGATGGATCACTCTTATTGCGTCCCAATTCAATACATCGTCCTCCAGCAGACTTGTCTCCATGGGTCTATTGCTGCCTCGGGCACCTTATGGCCGTTCTGCTGTGAGTCAAAGATTTTCGAATCGGACGAAAACCAGATAGTGAATTGTAACATTCATGGCCACCTAATGACGATGGATCACTCAAATTGCGTCACGATTCAATACATCGTCCTCCAGCAGAATTGTCTCCATGGGTCTATTGCTGCCTCGGGCACCTTATGGCCGTTCTGCTGTGAGTCAAAGATTTTCGAATCGGACGAAAAACAGATAGTGAATTATAACATTCATGGCCACCTAATGACGATGGATCACTCAAATTGCGTCCCGATTCAATACATCGTCCTCCAGCCGACTTGTCTCCATGGGTCTATTGCTGCATCGGGCACCTTATGGCCGTTCTGCTGTGAGTAAAAGATTTTCGAATCGGACGAAAAACTGATAGTGAATTGTTACGTTCAGGGCCACCTAATGACGATGGATCACTCAAATTGCGTCCCGATTCAATACATCGTCCTCCAGCCGACTTGTCTCCATGGGTCTATTGCTGCCTCGGGCACCTTATGGTCGTTCTCCCGTGAGTCTAGATTATCGAATGGGACGAAAAACTGATAGTTAATTCCTACATTCAGGGCCTCCTAATGACGATGGAACACTCAAATTGCGTCGCGATTCAATACATCGTCATCCTGCAGACTTGTCTTCATGGGTCTATTGCTGCATCGGGCACCTTATGGCCGTTCTGCTGTGAGTCAAAGATTTTCGAATCGGACGAAAAACTGATAGTGAATTGTAACATTCAGGGACACCTAATGACGATGGATCACTCAAATTCCGTCCCGATTCAATACATCGTCCTCCAGCCTACTTGACTCCATGGGTCTATTGCTGAGTCGGGCACCTTATGGCCGTTCTGCTGTGAGTCTAGATTATCGAATGCGACGAAAAACTGATAGTGAATTGTAACGTTCAGGGCCACCTAATGACGATGGATCACTCAAATTGCGTGCCGATTCAATACATCGTCCACCAGCAGACTTGTCTCCATGGGTCTATTGCTGCCTCGGGCAACTTATGGCCGTTCTGCTGTGAGTCAAAGATTTTCGAATCGGACGAAAAACTGATAGTGAATTGTAACGTTCAGGGCCACCTAATGACGATGGATCACTCAAATTGCGTCCCGATTCAATACATCGTCATCCAGCAGACTTGTCTCCATTGGTCTATTGCTGCCTCGGGCACCTTATGGCCGTTCTGCTGTGAGTCAAAGATTTTCGAATCGGACGAAAAACTGATAGTGAATTGTAACATTCAGGGCCACCTAATGACGATGGATCATTCAAGTTGCGTCCCGATTCAATACATCGTCATCCAGCAGACTTGTCTCCATGGGTCTATTGCTGCCTCGGGCACCTTATGGCCGTTCTGCTGTGAGTCAAAGATTTTCGAATCGGACGAAAAACAGATAGTGAATTGTAACATTCATTGCCACCTAATGACGATGGATCACTCAAATTGCGTCCCGATTCAATACATCGTCCTCCAGCCGACTTGTCTCCATGGGTCTATTGCTGCATCGGGAACCTTATGGCCGTTCTGCTGTGAGTCAAAGATTTTCGAATCGGAGGAAAAACTGATAGTGAATTGTAACGTTCAGGGCCACCTAATGACGATGGATCACTCAAATTGCGTCCCGATTCAATACATCGTCCTCCAGCCGACTTGTCTCCAAGGGTCTATTGCTGCCTCTGGCACCTTATGGTCGTTCTCCCGTGAGTCTAGATTATCGAATGGGACGAAAAACTGATAGTTAATTCTAACATTCAGGGCCTCCTAATCACGATGGAACACTGAAATTGCGTCGCGATTCAATACATCGTCATCCTGCAGACATGTCTCCATGGGTCTATTGCTGCCTCGGGCACCTTATGGCCGTTCTGCTGTGAGTCAAAGATTTTCGAATCGGACGAAAAACTGATAGTGAATTGTAACACTCAGGGACACCTAATGACGATGGATCACTCAAATTGCGTCCCGATTCAATACATCGTCCTCCAGCCTACTTGACTCCATGGGTCTATTGCTGAGTCGGGCACCATATGGCCGTACTGCTGTGAGTCTAGATTATCGAATGCGACGAAAAACTGATAGTGAATTGTAACGTTCAGGGCCACCTAATGACGATGGATCACTCAAATTGCGTCCCAATTCAATACATCGTCCTCCAGCAGACTTGTCTCCATGGGTCTATTGCTGCCTCGGGCACCTTATGGCCGTTCTACTGTGAGTCAAAGATTTTCGAATCGGACGAAAAACAGATAGTGAATTGTAACATTCATGGCCACCTAATGACGATGGATCACTCAAATTGCGTCACGATTCAATACATCGTCCTCTAGCAGACTTGTCTCCATGGGTCTATTGCTGCCTCGGGCACCTTATGGCCGTTCTGCTGTGAGTCAAAGATTTTCGAATCGGACGAAAAACAGATAGCGAATTGTAACATTCATGGCCACCTAATGACGATGGATCACTCAAATTGCGTCCCGATTCAATACATCGTCCTCCAGCCGACTTGTCTCCATGGGTCTATTGCTGCCTCGGGCACCTTATGGCCGTTCTGCTGTGAGTCTAGATTATCGAATGCGACGAAAAACTGATAGTGAATTGTAACGTTCAGGGCCACCTAATGACGATGGATCACTCAAGTTGCGTCCCGATTCAATACATCGTCATCCAGCAGACTTGTCTCCATGGGTCTATTGCTGCCTCGGGCACCTTATGGCCGTTCTGCTGTGAGTCAAAGATTTTCGAATCGGACGAAAAACAGATAGTGAATTGTAACATTCATGGCCACCTAATGACGATGGATCACTCAAATTGCGTCCCGATTCAATACATCGTCCTCCAGCCGACTTGTCTCCATGGGTCTATTGCTGCATCGGGAACCTTATGGCCGTTCTGCTGTGAGTCAAAGATTTTCGAATCGGACGAAAAACTGATAGTGAATTGTAACATTCTGGGACACCTAATGACGATGGATCACTCAAATTGCGTCCCGATTCAATACATCGTCCTCCAGCCTACTTGACTCCATGGGTCTATTGCTGAGTCGGGCACCATATGGCCGTACTGCTGTGAGTCTAGATTATCGAATGCGACGAAAAACTGATAGTGAATTATAACGTTCAGGGCCACCTAATGACGATGGATCACTCAAATTGCGTCCCAATTCAATACATCGTCCTCCAGCAGACTTGTCTCCATGGGTCTATTGCTGCCTCGGGCACCTTATGGCCGTTCTGCTGTGAGTCAAAAATTTTCGAATCGGACGAAAAACAGATAGTGAATTGTAACATTCATGGCCACCTAATGACGATGGATCACTCAAATTGCGTCACGATTCAATACATCGTCCTCCAGCAGACTTGTCTCCATGGGTCTATTGCTGCCTCGGGCACCTTATGGCCGTTCTGCTGTGAGTCAAAGATTTTCGAATCGGACGAAAAACAGATAGTGAATTGTAACATTCATGGCCACCTAATGACGATGGATCACTCAAATTGCGTCCCGATTCAATACATCGTCCTCCAGCCGACTTGTCTCCATGGGTCTATTGCTGCATCGGGCACCTTATGGCCGTTCTGCTGTGAGTAAAAGATTTTCGAATCGGACGAAAAACTGATAGTGAATTGTTACGTTCAGGGCCACCTAATGACGATGGATCACTCAAATTGCGTCCCGATTCAATACATCGTCCTCCAGCCGACTTGTCTCCATGGGTCTATTGCTGCCTCGGGCACCTTATGGTCGTTCTCCCGTGAGTCTAGATTATCGAATGGGACGAAAAACTGATAGTTAATTCTTACACTCAGGGCCTCCTAATGACGATGGAACACTCAAATTGCGTCGCGATTCAATACATCGTCATCCTGCAGACTTGTCTTCATGGGTCTATTGCTGCCTCGGGCACCTTACGGCCGTTCTGCTGTGAGTCAATGATTTTCGAATCGGACGAAAAACTGATAGTGAATTGTAACATTCAGGGCCACCTAATGTCGATGGATCACTCAAATTGCGTCCCGATTCAATACATCGTCCTCCAGCCGACTTGTCTCCATGGGTCTATTGCTGCCTCGGGCACCTTATGGCCGTTCTGCTGTGAGTCTAGATTATCGAATGCGACGAAAAACTGATAGTGAATTGTAACGTTCAGGGCCACCTAATGACGATGGATCACTCAAATTGCGTGCCGATTCAATACATCGTCCTCCAGCAGACTTGTCTCCATGGGTCTATTGCTGCCTCGGGCACTTTATGGCCGTTCTACTGTGAGTCAAAGATTTTCGAATCGGACGAAAAACTGATAGTGAATTGTAACGTTCAGGGCCACCTAATGACGATGGATCACTCAAATTGCGTCCCGATTCAATACATCGTCCTCCAGCAGACTTGTCTCCATGGGTCTATTGCTGCCTCGGGCATATTATGGCCGTTCTGCTGTGAGTCAAAGATTTTCGAATCGGACGAAAAACTGATAGCGAATTGTAACGTTCAGGGCCACCTAATGACGATGGATCACTCAAATTGCGTCCCGATTCAATACATCGTCCTCCAGCCGACTTGTCTCCATGGGTCTATTGCTGCCTCGGGCACCTTATGGTCGTTCTCCCGTGAGCCTAGATTATCGAATGGGACGAAAAACTGATAGTTAATTCTAACATTCAGGGCCTCCTAATGACCATGGAACACTCAAATTGCGTCGCGATTCAATACATCGTCATCCTGCAGACATGTCTCCATGGGTCTATTGCTGCCTCGGGCGCCTTATGGGCGTTCTGCTGTGAGTCAAAGATTTTCGAATCGGACGAAAAACTGATAGTGAATTGTAACGTTCAGGGCCACCTAATGACGATGGATCACTCAAATTGCGTCCCGATTCAATACATCGTCATCCAGCAGACTTGTCTCCATGGGTCTATTGCTGCCTCGGGCACCTTATGGCCGTTCTGCTGTGAGTCAAAGATTTTCGAATCGGACGAAAAACTGATAGTGAATTGTAACATTCAGGGCCACCTAATGACGATGGATCACTCAAGTTGCGTCCCGATTCAATACATCGTCATCCAGCAGACTTGTCTCCATGGGTCTATTGCTGCCTCGGGCACCTTATGGCCGTTCTGCTGTGAGTCAAAGATTTTCGAATCGGACGAAAAACAGATAGTGAATTGTATCATTCAAGGCCACCTAATGACGATGGATCACTCAAATTGCGTCCCGATTCAATACATCGTCCTCCAGCCGACTTGTCTCCATGGGTCTATTGCTGCATCGGGCACCTTATGGCCGTTCTGCTGTGAGTCAAAGATTTTCGAATCGGACGAAAAACTGATAGTGAATTGTTACGTTCAGGGCACCCTAATGACGATGGATCACTCAAATTGCGTCCCGATTCAATACATCGTCCTCCAGCCGACTTGTCTCCATGGGTCTATTGCTGCCTCGGGCATCTTATGGGCGTTCTCCCGTGAGCCTAGATTATCGAATGGGACGAAAAACTGATAGTTAATTCTTACATTCAGGGCCTCCTAATGACGATGGAACACTCAAATTGCGTCGCGATTCAATACATCGTCATCCTGCAGACTTGTCTTCATGGGTCTATTGCTGCCTCGGGCACCTTACGGCCGTTCTGCTGTGAGTCAAAGATTTTCGAATCGGACGAAAAACTGATAGTGAATTGTAACATTCAGGGCCACCTAATGTCGATGGATCACTCAAATTGCGTCCCGATTCAATACATCGTCCTCCAGCCGACTTGTCTCCATGGGTCTATTGCTGCCTCGGGCACCTTATGGCCGTTCTGCTGTGAGTCTAGATTATCGAATGCGACGAAAAACTGATAGTGAATTGTAACGTTCAGGGCCACCTAATGACGGTGGATAACTCAAATTGCGTCCTCCAGCAGACTTGTCTCCATGGGTCTACTGCTGCCTCGGGCACCTTATTGCCGTTCTGCTGTGAGTCAAAGATTTTCGAATCGGACGAAAAACAGATAGTGAATTGTAACATTCTTGGCCACCTAATGACGATGGATCACTCAAATTGCGTCCCGATTCAATACATCGTCCTCCAGCCGACTTGTCTCCATGGGTCTATTGCTGCATCGGGCACCTTATGGCCGTTCTGCTGTGAGTCAAAGATTTTCGAATCGGACGAAAAACTGATAGTGAATTGTAACTTTCAGGGCCACCTAATGACGATGGATCACTCAAATTGCGTCCCGATTCAATACATCGTCCTATAGCCGACTTGTCTCCATGGGTCTAATGCTGCCTCGGGCACCTTATGGCCGTTCTGCTGTGGGTCAAAGATTTTCGAATCGGACGAAGATCTGATAGTGAATTGTAAGGTTCAGGGCCACCTAATGACGATGGATCACTCAAATTGCGTCCCAATTCAATACATCGTCCTCCAGCAGACTTGTCTCCATGGGTCTATTGCTGCCTCGGGCACATTATGGCCGTTCTGCTGTGAGTCAAAGATTTTCGAATCGGACGAAAAACTGATAGCGAATTGTACCGTTCAGGGCCACCTAATGACGATGGATCACTCAAATTGCGTCCCGATTCAATACATCGTCCTCCAGGAGACTTGTCTCCATGGGTCTATTGCTGCCTCGGGCACATTATGGTCGTTCTCCCGTGAGTCTAGATTATCGAATGGGACGAAAAACTGATAGTTAATTCTAACATTCAGGGCCTCCTAATTACCATGGAACACTCAAATTGCGTCGCGATTCAATACATCGTCATCCTGCAGACATGTCTCCATGGGTCTATTGCTGCCTCGGGCACCTTATGGGCGTTCTGCTGTGAGTCAAAGATTTTCGAATCGGACGAAAAACTGATAGTGAATTGTAACGTTCAGGGCCACCTAATGACGATGGATCACTCAAATTGCGTCCCGATTCAATACATCGTCATCCAGCAGACTTGTCTCCATTGGTCTATTGCTGCCTCGGGCACCTTATGACCGTTCTGCTGTGAGTCAAAGATTTTCGAATCGGACGAAAAACAGATAGAGAATTGTAACATTCATGGCCACCTAATGACGATGGATCACTCAAATTGCGTCCCGATTCAATACATCGTCCTCCAGCCTACTTGACTCCATGGGTCTATTGCTGAGTCGGGCACCATATGGCCGTACTGCTGTGAGTCTAGATTATCGAATGCGACGAGTGAATTGTAACGTTCAGGGCCACCTAATGACGATGGATCACTCAAATTGCGTCCCAATTCAATACATCGTCCTCCAGCAGACTTGTCTCCATGGGTCTATTGCTGCCTCGGGCACCTTATGGCCGTTCTGCTGTGAGTCAAAGATTTTCGAATCGGACGAAAAACAGATAGTGAATTGTAACATTCATGGCCACCTAATGACGATGGATCACTCAAATTGCGTCGCGATTCAATACATCGTCCTCCAGCAGACTTGTCTCCATGGGTCTATTGCTGCCTCGGGCACCTTATGGCCGTTCTGCTGTGAGTCAAAGATTTTCGAATCGGACGAAAAACAGATAGTGAATTGTAACATTCATGGCCACCTAATGACGATGGATCACTCAAATTGCGTCCCGATTCAATACATCGTCCTCCAGCCGACTTGTCTCCATGGGTCTATTGCTGCATCGGGCACCTTATGGCCGTTCTGCTGTGAGTCAAAGATTTTCGAATCGGACGAAAAACAGATAGTGAATTGTAACATTCATGGCCACCTAATGACGATGGATCACTCAAATTGCGTCCCGATTCAATACATCGTCCTCCAGCCGACTTGTCTCCATGGGTCTATTGCTGCATCGGGCACCTTATGGCCGTTCTGCTGTGAGTCAAAGATTTTCGAATCGGACGAAAAACTGATAGTGAATTGTTACGTTCAGGGCACCCTAATGACGATGGATCACTCAAATTGCGTCCCGATTCAATACATCGTCCTCCAGCCGACTTGTCTCCATGGGTCTATTGCTGCCTCGGGCACCTTATGGGCGTTCTCCCGTGAGTCTAGATTATCGAATGGGACGAAAAACTGATAGTTTATTCTTACATTCAGGGCCTCCTAATGACGATGGAACACTCAAATTGCGTCGCGATTCAATACATCGTCATCCTGCAGACTTGTCTTCATGGGTCTATTGCTGCCTCGGGCACCTTACGGCCGTTCTGCTGTGAGTCAAAGATTTTCGAATCGGACGAAAAACTGATAGTGAATTGTAACATTCAGGGCCACCTAATGTCGATGGATCACTCAAATTGCGTCCCGATTCAATACATCGTCCTCCAGCCGACTTGTCTCCATGGGTCTATTGCTGCCTCGGGCACCTTATGGCCGTTCTGCTGTGAGTCTAGATTATCGAATGCGACGAAAAACTGATAGTGAATTGTAACGTTCAGGGCCACCTAATGACGGTGGATCACTCAAATTGCGTCCTCCAGCAGACTTGTCTCCATGGGTCTACTGCTGCCTCGGGCACCTTATTGCCGTTCTGCTGTGAGTCAAAGATTTTCGAATCGGACGAAAAACAGATAGTGAATTGTAACATTCTTGGCCACCTAATGACGATGGATCACTCAAATTGCGTCCCGATTCAATACATCGTCCTCCAGCCGACTTGTCTCCATGGGTCTATTGCTGCATCGGGCACCTTATGGCCGTTCTGCTGTGAGTCAAAGATTTTCGAATCGGACGAAAAACTGATAGTGAATTGTAACTTTCAGGGCCACCTAATGACGATGGATCACTCAAATTGCGTCCCGATTCAATACATCGTCCTCCAGCAGACTTGTCTCCATGGGTCTATTGCTGCCTCGGGCACATTATGGCCGTTCTGCTGTGAGTCAAAGATTTTCGAATCGGACGAAAAACTGATAGCGAATTGTACCGTTCAGGGCCACCTAATGACGATGGATCACTCAAATTGCGTCCCGATTCAATACATCGTCCTCCAGCCGACTTGTCTCCATGGGTCTATTGCTGCCTCGGGCACCTTATGGTCGTTCTCCCGTGAGTCTAGATTATCGAATGGGACGAAAAACTGATAGTTAATTCTAACATTCAGGGCCTCCTAATGACCATGGAACACTCAAATTGCGTCGCGATTCAATACATCGTCATCCTGCAGACATGTCTCCATGGGTCTATTGCTGCCTCGGGCACCTTATGGGCGTTCTGCTGTGAGTCAAAGATTTTCGAATCGGACGAAAAACTGATAGTGAATTGTAACATTCAGGGACACCTAATGACGATGGATCACTCAAATTGCGTCCCGATTCAATACATCGTCCTCCAGCCTACTTGACTCCATGGGTCAATTGCTGAGTCGGGCACCTTATGGCCGTTCTGCTGTGAGTCTAGATTATCGAATGCGACGAAAAACTGATAGTGAATTGTAACGTTCAGGGCCACCTAATGACGATGGATCACTCAAATTGCGTGCCGATTCAATACATCGTCCTCCAGCAGACTTGTCTCCATGGGTCTATTGCTGCCTCGGGCACCTTATGGCCGTTCTGCTGTGAGACAAAGATTTTCGAATCGGACGAAAAACTGATAGTGAATTGTAACGTTCAGGGCCACCTAATGACGATGGATCACTCAAATTGCGTGCCGATTCAATACATCGTCATCCAGCAGACTTGTCTCCATTGGTCTATTGCTGCCTCGGGCACCTTATGGCCGTTCTGCTGTGAGTCAAAGATTTTCGAATCGGACGAAAAACAGATAGTGAATTGTAACATTCATGGCCACCTAATGACGATGGATCACTCAAATTGCGTCCCGATTCAATACATCGTCCTCCAGCCGACTAGTCTCCATGGGTCTATTGCTGCATCGGGAACCTTATGGCCGTTCTGCTGTGAGTCAAAGATTTTCGAATCGGACGAAAAACTGATAGTGAATTGTAACGTTCAGGGCCACCTAATGACGATGGATCACTCAAATTGCATCCCGATTCAATACATCGTCCTCCAGCCGACTTGTCTCCATGGGTCTATTGCTGCCTCGGGCACCTTATGGTCGTTCTCCCGTGAGTCTAGATTATCGAATGGGACGAAAAACTGATAGTTAATTCTTACATTCAGGGCCTCCTAATGACGATGGAACACTCAAATTGCGTCGCGATTCAATACATTGTCATCCTGCAGACTTGTCTTCATGGGTCTATTGCTGCCTCGGGCACCTTACGGCCGTTCTGCTGTGAGTCAATGATTTTCGAATCGGACGAAAAACTGATAGTGAATTGTAACATTCAGGGCCACCTAATGTCGATGGATCACTCAAATTGCGTCCCGATTAAATACATCGTCCTCCAGCCGACTTGTCTCCATGGGTCTATTGCTGCCTCGGGCACCTTATGGCCGTTCTGCTGTGAGTCTAGATTATCGAATGCGACGAAAAACTGATAGTGAATTGTAACGCTCAGGGCCACCTAATGACGATGGATCACTCAAATTGCGTCCTCCAGCAGACTTGTCTCCATGGGTCTACTGCTGCCTCGGGCACCTTATTGCCGTTCTGCTTTGAGTCAAAGATTTTCGAATCGGACGAAAAACAGATAGTGAATTGTAACATTCTTGGCCACCTAATGACGATGGATCACTCAAATTGCGTCCCGATTCAATACATCGTCCTCCAGCCGACTTGTGTCCATGGGTCTATTGCTGCATCGGGCACCTTATGGCCGTTCTGCTGTGAGTCAAAGATTTTCGAATCGGACGAAAAACTGATAGTGAATTGTAACTTTCAGGGCCACCTAATGACGATGGATCACTCAAATTGCGTCCCGATTCAATACATCGTCCTCCAGCCGACTTGTCTCCATGGGTCTAATGCTGCCTCGGGCACCTTATGGCCGTTCTGCTGTGGGTCAAAGATTTTCGAATCGGACGAAGATCTGATAGTGAATTGTAAGGTTCAGGGCCACCTAATGACGATGGATCACTCAAATTGCGTCCCGATTCAATACATCGTCCTCCAGCAGACTTGTCTCCATGGGTCTATTGCTGCCTCGGGCACATTATGGCCGTTCTGCTGTGAGTCAAAGATTTTCGAATCGGACGAAAAACTGATAGCGAATTGTAACGTTCAGGGCCACCTAATGACGATGGATCACTCAAATTGCGTCCCGATTCAATACATCGTCCTCCAGCCGACTTGTCTCCATGGGTCTATTGCTGCCTCGGGCACCTTATGGTCGTTCTCCCGTGAGTCTAGATTATCGAATGGGACGAAAAACTGATAGTTAATTCTAACATTCATGGCCTCCTAATGACCATGGAACACTCAAATTGCGTCGCGATTCAATACATCGTCATCCAGCAGACATGTCTCCATGGGTCTATTGCTGCCTCGGGCACCTTATGGGCGTTCTGCTGTGAGTCAAAGATTTTCGAATCGGACGAAAAACTGATAGTGAATTGTAACATTCAGGGACACCTAATGACGATGGATCACTCAAATTGCGTCCCGATTCAATACATCGTCCTCCAGCCTACTTGACTCCATGGGTCTATTGCTGCCTCGGGCACCTTATGGCCGTTCTGCTGTGAGTCTAGATTATCGAATGCGACGAAAAACTGATAGTGAATTGTAACGTTCAGGGCCACCTAATGACGATGGATCACTCAAATTGCGTGCCGATTCAATACATCGTCCTCCAGCAGACTTGTCTCCATGGGTCTATTGCTGCCTCGGGCACCTTATGGCCGTTCTGCTGTGAGTCAAAGATTTTCGAATCGGACGAAAAACTGATAGTGAATTGTAACATTCATGGCCACCTAATGACGATGGATCACTCAAATTGCGTCCCGATTCAATACATCGTCCTCCAGCCGACTTGTCTCCATGGGTCTATTGCTGCATCGGGCACCTTATGGCCGTTCTGCTGTGAGTCAAAGATTTTCGAATCGGACGAAAAACAGATAGTGAATTGTAACATTCATGGCCACCTAATGACGATGGATCACTCAAATTGCGTCCCGATTCAATACATCGTCCTCCAGCCGACTTGTCTCCATGGGTCTATTGCTGCATCGGGCACCTTATGGCCGTTCTGCTGTGAGTCAAAGATTTTTGAATCGGACGAAAAACTGATAGTGAATTGTTACGTTCAGGGCACCCTAATGACGATGGATCACTCAAATTGCGTCCCGATTCAATACATCGTCCTCCAGCCGACTTGTCTCCATGGGCCTATTGCTGCCTCGGGCACCTTATGGGCGTTCTCCCGTGAGTCTAGATTATCGAATGGGACGAAAAACTGATAGTTAATTCTTACATTCAGGGCCTCCTAATGACGATGGAACACTCAAATTGCGTCGCGATTCAATACATCGTCATCCTGCAGACTTGTCTTCATGGGTCTATTGCTGCCTCGGGCACCTTACGGCCGTTCTGCTGTGAGTCAAAGATTTTCGAATCGGACGAAAAACTGATAGTGAATTGTAACATTCAGGGCCACCTAATGTCGATGGATCACTCAAATTGCGTCCCGATTCAATACATCGTCCTCCAGCCGACTTGTCTCCATGGGTCTATTGCTGCCTCGGGCACCTTATGGCCGTTCTGCTGTGAGTCTAGTTTATCGAATGCGACGAAAAACTGATAGTGAATTGTAACGTTCAGGGCCACCTAATGACGGTGGATCACTCAAATTGCGTCCTCCAGCAGACTTGTCTCCATGGGTCTACTGCTGCCTCGGGCACATTATTGCCGTTCTGCTGTGAGTCAAAGATTTTCGAATCGGACGAAAAACAGATAGTGAATTGTAACATTCTTGGCCACCTAATGACGATGGATCACTCAAATTGCGTCCCGATTCAATACATCGTCCTCCAGCCGACTTGTCTCCATGGGTCTATTGCTGCATCGGGCACCTTATGGCCGTTCTGCTGTGAGTCAAAGATTTTCGAATCGGACGAAAAACTGATAGTGAATTGTAACTTTCAGGGCCACCTAATGACGATGGATCACTCAAATTGCGTCCCGATTCAATACATCGTCCTATAGCCGACTTGTCTCCATGGGTCTAATGCTGCCTCGGGCACCTTATGGCCGTTCTGCTGTGGGTCAAAGATTTTCGAATCGGACGAAGATCTGATAGTGAATTGTAAGGTTCAGGGCCACCTAATGACGATGGATCACTCAAATTGCGTCCCGATTCAATACATCGTCCTCCAGCAGACTTGTCTCCATGGGTCTATTGCTGCCTCGGGCACATTATGGCCGTTCTGCCGTGAGTCAAAGATTTTCGAATCGGACGAAAAACTGATAGCGAATTGTACCGTTCAGGGCCACCTAATGACGATGGATCACTCAAATTGCGTCCCGATTCAATACATCGTCCTCCAGCCGACTTGTCTCCATGGGTCTATTGCCTCCTCGGGCACCTTATGGTCGTTCTCCCGTGAGTCTAGATTATCGAATGGGACGAAAAACTGATAGTTAATTCTAACATTCAGGGCCTCCTAATGACCATGGAACACTCAAATTGCGTCCCGATTCAATACATCGTCCTCCAGCCGACTTGTCTCCATGGGTCTATTGCTGCCTCGGGCACCTTATGGGCGTTCTCCCGTGAGTCTAGATTATCGAATGGGACGAAAAACTGATAGTTAATTCTTACATTCAGGGCCTCCTAATGACGATGGAACACTCAAATTGCGTCGCGATTCAATACATCGTCATCCTGCAGACTTGTCTTCATGGGTCTATTGCTGCCTCGGGCACCTTACGGCCGTTCTGCTGTGAGTCAAAGATTTTCGAATCGGACGAAAAACTGATAGTGAATTGTAACATTCAGGGCCACCTAATGTCGATGGATCACTCAAATTGCGTCCCGATTCAATACATCGTCCTCCAGCCGACTTGTCTCCATGGGTCTATTGCTGCCTCGGGCACCTTATGGCCGTTCTGCTGTGAGTCTAGTTTATCGAATGCGACGAAAAACTGATAGTGAATTGTAACGTTCAGGGCCACCTAATGACGGTGGATCACTCAAATTGCGTCCTCCAGCAGACTTGTCTCCATGGGTCTACTGCTGCCTCGGGCACCTTATTGCCGTTCTGCTGTGAGTCAAAGATTTTCGAATCGGACGAAAAACAGATAGTGAATTGTAACATTCTTGGCCACCTAATGACGATGGATCACTCAAATTGCGTCCCGATTCAATACATCGTCCTCCAGCCGACTTGTCTCCATGGGTCTATTGCTGCATCGGGCACCTTATGGCCGTTCTGCTGTGAGTCAAAGATTTTCGAATCGGACGAAAAACTGATAGTGAATTGTAACTTTCAGGGCCACCTAATGACGATGGATCACTCAAATTGCGTCCCGATTCAATACATCGTCCTATAGCCGACTTGTCTCCATGGGTCTAATGCTGCCTCGGGCACCTTATGGCCGTTCTGCTGTGGGTCAAAGATTTTCGAATCGGACGAAGATCTGATAGTGAATTGTAAGGTTCAGGGCCACCTAATGACGATGGATCACTCAAATTGCGTCCCGATTCAATACATCGTCCTCCAGCAGACTTGTCTCCATGGGTCTATTGCTGCCTCGGGCACATTATGGCCGTTCTGCCGTGAGTCAAAGATTTTCGAATCGGACGAAAAACTGATAGCGAATTGTACCGTTCAGGGCCACCTAATGACGATGGATCACTCAAATTGCGTCCCGATTCAATACATCGTCCTCCAGCCGACTTGTCTCCATGGGTCTATTGCCTCCTCGGGCACCTTATGGTCGTTCTCCCGTGAGTCTAGATTATCGAATGGGACGAAAAACTGATAGTTAATTCTAACATTCAGGGCCTCCTAATGACCATGGAACACTCAAATTGCGTCGCGATTCAATACATCGTCATCCTGCAGACATGTCTCCATGGGTCTATTGCTGCCTCGGGCACCTTATGGGCGTTCTGCTGTGAGTCAAAGATTTTCGAATCGGACGAAAAACTGATAGTGAATTGTAACATTCAGGGACACCTAATGACGATGGATCACTCAAATTGCGTCCCGATTCAATACATCGTCCTCCAGCCTACTTGACTCCATGGGTCTATTGCTGAGTCGGGCACCTTATGGCCGTTCTGCTGTGAGTCTAGATTATCGAATGCGACGAAAAACTGATAGTGAATTGTAACGTTCAGGGCCACCTAATGACGATGGATCACTCAAATTGCGTGCCGATTCAATACATCGTCATCCAGCAGACTTGTCTCCATTGGTCTATTGCTGCCTCGGGCACCTTATGGCCGTTCTGCTGTGAGTCAAAGATTTTCGAATCGGACGAAAAACAGATAGTGAATTGTAACATTCATGGCCACCTAATGACGATGGATCACTCAAATTGCGTCCCGATTCAATACATCGTCCTCCAGCCGACTAGTCTCCATGGGTCTATTGCTGCATCGGGAACCTTATGGCCGTTCTGCTGTGAGTCAAAGATTTTCGATTCGGACGAAAAACTGATAGTGAATTGTAACGTTCAGGGCCACCTAATGACGATGGATCACTCAAATTGCGTCCCGATTCAATACATCGTCCTCCAGCCGACTTGTCTCCATGGGTCTATTGCTGCCTCGGGCACCTTATGGTCGTTCTCCCGTGAGTCTAGATTATCGAATGGGACGAAAAACTGATAGTTAATTCTAACATTCAGGGCCTCCTAATCACGATGGAACACTGAAATTGCGTCGCGATTCAATACATCGTCATCCTGCAGACATGTCTCCATGGGTCTATTGCTGCCTCGGGCACCTTATGGCCGTTCTGCTGTGAGTCAAAGATTTTCGAATCGGACGAAAAACTGATAGTGAATTGTAACATTCAGGGACACCTAATGACGATGGATCACTCAAATTGCGTCCCGATTCAATACATCGTCCTCCAGCCTACTTGACTCCATGGGTCTATTGCTGAGTCGGGCACCATATGGCCGTACTGCTGTGAGTCTAGATTATCGAATGCGACGAGTGAATTGTAACGTTCAGGGCCACCTAATGACGATGGATCACTCAAATTGCGTCCCAATTCAATACATCGTCCTCCAGCAGACTTGTCTCCATGGGTCTATTGCTGCCTCGGGCACCTTACGGCCGTTCTGCTGTGAGTCAAAGATTTTCGAATCGGACGAAAAACAGATAGTGAATTGTAACATTCATGGCCACCTAATGACGATGTATCACTCAAATTGCGTCGCGATTCAATACATCGTCCTCCAGCAGACTTGTCTCCATGGGTCTATTGCTGCCTCGGGCACCTTATGGCCGTTCTGCTGTGAGTCAAAGATTTTCGAATCGGACGAAAAACAGATAGTGAATTGTAACATTCATGGCCACCTAATGACGATGGATCACTCAAATTGCGTCCCGATTCAATACATCGTCCTCCAGCCGACTTGTCTCCATGGGTCTATTGCTGCATCGGGCACCTTATGGCCGTTCTGCTGTGAGTCAAAGATTTTCGAATCGGACGAAAAACTGATAGTGAATTGTTACGTTCAGGGCCACCTAATGACGATGGATCACTCAAATTGCGTCCCGATTCAATACATCGTCCTCCAGCCGACTTGTCTCCATGGGTCTATTGCTGCCTCGGGCACCTTATGGTCGTTCTCCCGTGAGTCTAGATTATCGAATGGGACGAAAAACTGATAGTTAATTCTTACATTCAGGGCCTCCTAATGACGATGGAACACTCAAATTGCGTCGCGATTCAATACATCGTCATCCTGCAGACTTGTCTTCATGGGTCTATTGCTGCCTCGGGCACCTTACGGCCGTTCTGCTGTGAGTCAATGATTTTCGAATCGGACGAAAAACTGATAGTGAATTGTAACATTCAGGGCCACCTAATGTCGATGGATCACTCAAATTGCGTCCCGATTCAATACATCGTCCTCCAGCCGACTTGTCTCCATGGGTCTATTGCTGCCTCGGGCACCTTATGGCCGTTCTGCTGTGAGTCAAAGATTTTCGAATCGGACGAAAAACTGATAGTGAATTGTTACGTTCAGGGCCACCTAATGACGATGGATCACTCAAATTGCGTCCCGATTCAATACATCGTCCTCCAGCCGACTTGTCTCCATGGGTCTATTGCTGCCTCGGGCACCTTATGGTCGTTCTCCCGTGAGTCTAGATTATCGAATGGGACGAAAAACTGATAGTTAATTCTTACATTCAGGGCCTCCTAATGACGATGGAACACTCAAATTGCGTCGCGATTCAATACATCGTCATCCTGCAGACTTGTCTTCATGGGTCTATTGCTGCCTCGGGCACCTTACGGCCGTTCTGCTGTGAGTCAATGATTTTCGAATCGGACGAAAAACTGATAGTGAATTGTAACATTCAGGGCCACCTAATGTCGATGGATCACTCAAATTGCGTCCCGATTCAATACATCGTCCTCCAGCCGACTTGTCTCCATGGGTCTATTGCTGCCTCGGGCACCTTATGGCCGTTCTGCTGTGAGTCTAGATTATCGAATGCGACGAAAAACTGATAGTGAATTGTAACGCTCAGGGCCACCTATTGACGATGGATCACTCAAATTGCGTCCTCCAGCAGACTTGTCTCCATGGGTCTACTGCTGCCTCGGGCACCTTATTGCCGTTCTGCTTTGAGTCAAAGATTTTCGAATCGGACGAAAAACAGATAGTGAATTGTAACATTCTTGGCCACCTAATGACGATGGATCACTCAAATTGCGTCCCGATTCAATACATCGTCCTCCAGCCGACTTGTCTCCATGGGTCTATTGCTGCATCGGGCACCTTATGGCCGTTCTGCTGTGAGTCAAAGATTTTCGAATCGGACGAAAAACTGATAGTGAATTGTAACTTTCAGGGGCACCTAATGACGATGGATCACTCAAATTGCGTCCCGATTCAATACATCGTCCTCCAGCCGACTTGTCTCCATGGGTCTAATGCTGCCTCGGGCACCTTATGGCCGTTCTGCTGTGGGTCAAAGATTTTCGAATCGGACGAAGATCTGATAGTAAATTGTAAGGTTCAGGGCCACCTAATGACGATGGATCACTCAAATTGCGTCCCGATTCAATACATCGTCCTCCAGCAGACTTGTCTCCATGGGTCTATTGCTGCCTCGGGCACATTATGGCCGTTCTGCTGTGAGTCAAAGATTTTCGAATCGGACGAAAAACTGATAGCGAATTGTAACGTTCAGGGCCACCTAATGACGATGGATCACTCAAATTGCGTCCCGATTCAATACATCGTCCTCCAGCCGACTTGTCTCCATGGGTCTATTGCTGCCTCGGGCACCTTATGGTCGTTCTCCCGTGAGTCTAGATTATCGAATGGGACGAAAAACTGATAGTTAATTCTAACATTCAGGGCCTCCTAATGACCATGGAACACTCAAATTGCGTCGCGATTCAATACATCGTCATCCTGCAGACATGTCTCCATGGGTCTATTGCTGCCTCGGGCACCTTATGGGCGTTCTGCTGTGAGTCAAAGATTTTCGAATCGGACGAAAAACTGATAGTGAATTGTAACATTCAGGGACACCTAATGACGATGGATCACTCAAATTGCGTCCCGATTCAATACATCGTCCTCCAGCCTACTTGACTCCATGGGTCTATTGCTGAGTCGGGCACCTTATGGCCGTTCTGCTGTGAGTCTAGATTATCGAATGCGACGAAAAACTGATAGTGAATTGTAACGTTCAGGGCCACCTAATGACGATGGATCACTCAAGTTGCGTGCCGATTCAATACATCGTCCTCCAGCAGACTTGTCTCCATGGGTCTATTGCTGCCTCGGGCACCTTATGGCCGTTCTACTGTGAGTCAAAGATTTTCGAATCGGACGAAAAACTGATAGTGAATTGTAACGTTCAGGGCCACCTAATGACGATGGATCACTCAAATTGCGTCCCGATTCAATACATCGTCATCCAGCAGACTTGTCTCCATGGGTCTATTGCTGCCTCGGGCACCTTATGGCCGTTCTGCTGTGAGTCAAAGATTTTCGAATCGGACGAAAAACTGATAGTGAATTGTAACATTCAGGGCCACCTAATGACGATGGATCACTCAAGTTGCTTCCCGATTCAATACATCGTCATCCAGCAGACTTGTCTCCATGGGTCTATTGCTGCCTCGGGCACCTTATGGCCGTTCTGCTGTGAGTCAAAGATTTTCGAATCGGACGAAAAACTGATAGTGAATTGTAACGCTCAGGGCCACCTAATGACGATGGATCCCTCAAATTGCGTCCCGATTCAATACATCGTCATCCAGCAGACTTGTCTCCATGGGTCTATTGCTGCCTCGGGCACCTTACGGCCGTTCTGCTGTGAGTCAAAGATTTTCGAATCGGACGAAAAACAGATAGTGAATTGTAACATTCATGGCCACCTAATGACGATGGATCACTCAAATTGCGTCCCGATTCAATACATCGTCCTCCAGCCGACTTGTCTCCATGGGTCTATTGCTGCATCGGGCACCTTATGGCCGTTCTGCTGTGAGTCAAAGATTTTCGAATCGGACGAAAAACTGATAGTGAATTGTTACGTTCAGGGCCACCTAATGACGATGGATCACTCAAATTGCGTCCCGATTCAATACATCGTCCTCCAGCCGACTTGTCTCCATGGGTCTATTGCTGCCTCGGGCACCTTATGGTCGTTCTCCCGTGAGTCTAGATTATCGAATGGGACGAAAAACTGATAGTTAATTCTTACATTCAGGGCCTCCTAATGACGATGGAACACTCAAATTGCGTCGCGATTCAATACATCGTCATCCTGCAGACTTGTCTTCATGGGTCTATTGCTGCCTCGGGCACCTTACGGCCGTTCTGCTGTGAGTCAATGATTTTCGAATCGGACGAAAAACTGATAGTGAATTGTAACATTCAGGGCCACCTAATGTCGATGGATCACTCAAATTGCGTCCCGATTCAATACATCGTCCTCCAGCCGACTTGTCTCCATGGGTCTATTGCTGCCTCGGGCACCTTATGGCCGTTCTGCTGTGAGTCTAGATTATCGAATGCGACGAAAAACTGATAGTGAATTGTAACGTTCAGGGCCACCTAATGACGATGGATCACTCAAATTGCGTCCTCCAGCAGACTTGTCTCCATGGGTCTACTGCTGCCTCGGGCACCTTATTGTCGTTCTGCTTTGAGTCAAAGATTTTCGAATGCGACGAAAAACTGATAGTGAATTGTAACGTTCAGGGCCACCTAATGACGATGGATCACTCAAATTGCGTGCCGATTCAATACATCGTCCTCCAGCCTACTTGACTCCATGGGTCTATTGCTGAGTCGGGCACCTTATGGCCGTTCTGCTGTGAGTCTAGATTATCGAATGCGACGAAAAACTGATAGTGAATTGTAACGTTCAGGGCCACCTAATGACGATGGATCACTCAAATTGCGTGCCGATTCAATACATCGTCCTCCAGCAGACTTGTCTCCATGGGTCTATTGCTGCCTCGGGCACCTTATGGCCGTTCTGCTGTGAGTCTAGATTATCGAATGCGACGAAAAACTGATAGTGAATTGTAACGTTCAGGGCCACCTAATGACGATGGATCACTCAAATTGCGTGCCGATTCAATACATCGTCCTCCAGCAGACTTGTCTCCATGGGTCTATTGCTGCCTCGGGCACCTTATGGCCGTTCTGCTGTGAGTCAAAGATTTTCGAATCGGACGAAAAACTGATAGTGAATTGTAACGTTCAGGGCCACCTAATGACGATGGATCACTCAAATTGCGTCCCGATTCAATACATCGTCATCCAGCAGACTTGTCTCCATTGGTCTATTGCTGCCTCGGGCACCTTATGGCCGTTCTGCTGTGAGTCAAAGATTTTCGAATCGGACGAAAAACAGATAGTGAATTGTAACATTCATGGCCACCTAATGACGATGGATCACTCAAATTGCGTCCCGATTCAATACATCGTCCTCCAGCCGACTAGTCTCCATGGGTCTATTGCTGCATCGGGAACCTTATGGCCGTTCTGCTGTGAGTCAAAGATTTTCGAATCGGACGAAAAACTGATAGTGAATTGTAACGTTCAGGGCCACCTAATGACGATGGATCACTCAAATTGCGTCCCGATTCAATACATCGTCCTCCAGCCGACTTGTCTCCATGGGTCTATTGCTGCCTCGGGCACCTTATGGCCGTTCTGCTGTGAGTCAAAGATTTTCGAATCGGACGAAAAACTGATAGTGAATTGTAACGCTCAGGGCCACCTAATGACGATGGATCCCTCAAATTGCGTCCCGATTCAATACATCGTCATCCAGCAGACTTGTCTCCATGGGTCTATTGCTGCCTCGGGCACCTTATGGCCGTTCTGCTGTGAGTCAAAGATTTTCGAATCGGACGAAAAACAGATAGTGAATTGTAACATTCATGGCCACCTAATGACGATGGATCACTCAAATTGCGTCCCGATTCAATACATCGTCCTCCAGCCGACTTGTCTCCATGGGTCTATTGCTGCATCGGGCACCTTATGGCCGTTCTGCTGTGAGTCAAAGATTTTCGAATCGGACGAAAAACTGATAGTGAATTGTTACGTTCAGGGCCACCTAATGACGATGGATCACTCAAATTGCGTCCCGATTCAATACATCGTCCTCCAGCCGACTTGTCTCCATGGGTCTATTGCTGCCTCGGGCACCTTATGGTCGTTCTCCCGTGAGTCTAGATTATCGAATGGGACGAAAAACTGATAGTTAATTCTTACATTCAGGGCCTCCTAATGACGATGGAACACTCAAATTGCGTCGCGATTCAATACATCGTCATCCTGCAGACTTGTCTTCATGGGTCTATTGCTGCCTCGGGCACCTTACGGCCGTTCTGCTGTGAGTCAATGATTTTCGAATCGGACGAAAAACTGATAGTGAATTGTAACATTCAGGGCCACCTAATGTCGATGGATCACTCAAATTGCGTCCCGATTCAATACATCGTCCTCCAGCCGACTTGTCTCCATGGGTCTATTGCTGCCTCGGGCACCTTATGGCCGTTCTGCTGTGAGTCTAGATTATCGAATGCGACGAAAAACTGATAGTGAATTGTAACGTTCAGGGCCACCTAATGACGATGGATCACTCAAATTGCGTCCTCCAGCAGACTTGTCTCCATGGGTCTACTGCTGCCTCGGGCACCTTATTGTCGTTCTGCTTTGAGTCAAAGATTTTCGAATGCGACGAAAAACTGATAGTGAATTGTAACGTTCAGGGCCACCTAATGACGATGGATCACTCAAATTGCGTGCCGATTCAATACATCGTCCTCCAGCCTACTTGACTCCATGGGTCTATTGCTGAGTCGGGCACCTTATGGCCGTTCTGCTGTGAGTCTAGATTATCGAATGCGACGAAAAACTGATAGTGAATTGTAACGTTCAGGGCCACCTAATGACGATGGATCACTCAAATTGCGTGCCGATTCAATACATCGTCCTCCAGCAGACTTGTCTCCATGGGTCTATTGCTGCCTCGGGCACCTTATGGCCGTTCTGCTGTGAGTCTAGATTATCGAATGCGACGAAAAACTGATAGTGAATTGTAACGTTCAGGGCCACCTAATGACGATGGATCACTCAAATTGCGTGCCGATTCAATACATCGTCCTCCAGCAGACTTGTCTCCATGGGTCTATTGCTGCCTCGGGCACCTTATGGCCGTTCTGCTGTGAGTCAAAGATTTTCGAATCGGACGAAAAACTGATAGTGAATTGTAACGTTCAGGGCCACCTAATGACGATGGATCACTCAAATTGCGTCCCGATTCAATACATCGTCATCCAGCAGACTTGTCTCCATTGGTCTATTGCTGCCTCGGGCACCTTATGGCCGTTCTGCTGTGAGTCAAAGATTTTCGAATCGGACGAAAAACAGATAGTGAATTGTAACATTCATGGCCACCTAATGACGATGGATCACTCAAATTGCGTCCCGATTCAATACATCGTCCTCCAGCCGACTAGTCTCCATGGGTCTATTGCTGCATCGGGAACCTTATGGCCGTTCTGCTGTGAGTCAAAGATTTTCGAATCGGACGAAAAACTGATAGTGAATTGTAACGTTCAGGGCCACCTAATGACGATGGATCACTCAAATTGCGTCCCGATTCAATACATCGTCCTCCAGCCGACTTGTCTCCATGGGTCTATTGCTGCCTCGGGCACCTTATGGTCGTTCTCCCGTGAGTCTAGATTATCGAATGGGACGAAAAACTGATAGTTAATTCTAACATTCAGGGCCTCCTAATCACGATGGAACACTGAAATTGCGTCGCGATTCAATACATCGTCATCCTGCAGACATGTCTCCATGGGTCTATTGCTGCCTCGGGCACCTTATGGCCGTTCTGCTGTGAGTCAAAGATTTTCGAATCGGACGAAAAACTGATAGTGAATTGTAACATTCAGGGACACCTAATGACGATGGATCACTCAAATTGCGTCCCGATTCAATACATCGTCCTCCAGCAGACTTGTCTCCATGGGTCTATTGCTGCCTCGGGCACCTTATGGCCGTTCTGCTGTGAGTCAAAGATTTTCGAATCGGACGAAAAACAGATAGTGAATTGTAACATTCATGGCCACCTAATGACGATGGATCACTCAAATTGCGTCCCGATTCAATACATCGTCCTCCAGCCGACTTGTCTCCATGGGTCTATTGCTGCATCGGGCACCTTATGGCCGTTCTGCTGTGAGTCAAAGATTTTCGAATCGGACGAAAAACAGATAGTGAATTGTAACATTCATGGCCACCTAATGACGATGGATCACTCAAATTGCGTCCCGATTCAATACATCGTCCTCCAGCCGACTTGTCTCCATGGGTCTATTGCTGCATCGGGCACCTTATGGCCGTTCTGCTGTGAGTCAAAGATTTTTGAATCGGACGAAAAACTGATAGTGAATTGTTACGTTCAAGGCACCCTAATGACGATGGATCACTCAAATTGCGTCCCGATTCAATACATCGTCCTCCAGCCGACTTGTCTCCATGGGTCTATTGCTGCCTCGGGCACCTTATGGGCGTTCTCCCGTGAGTCTAGATTATCGAATGGGACGAAAAACTGATAGTTAATTCTTACATTCAGGGCCTCCTAATGACGATGGAACACTCAAATTGCGTCGCGATTCAATACATCGTCATCCTGCAGACTTGTCTTCATGGGTCTATTGCTGCCTCGGGCACCTTACGGCCGTTCTGCTGTGAGTCAAAGATTTTCGAATCGGACGAAAAACTGATAGTGAATTGTAACATTCAGGGCCACCTAATGACGATGGATCACTCAAATTGCGTCCCGATTCAATACATCGTCCTCCAGCAGACTTGTCTCCATGGGTCTATTGCTGCCTCGGGCACATTATGGCCGTTCTGCCGTGAGTCAAAGATTTTCGAATCGGACGAAAAACTGATAGCGAATTGTACCGTTCAGGGCCACCTAATGACGATGGATCACTCAAATTGCGTCCCGATTCAATACATCGTCCTCCAGCCGACTTGTCTCCATGGGTCTATTGCCTCCTCGGGCACCTTATGGTCGTTCTCCCGTGAGTCTAGATTATCGAATGGGACGAAAAACTGATAGTTAATTCTAACATTCAGGGCCTCCTAATGACCATGGAACACTCAAATTGCGTCGCGATTCAATACATCGTCATCCTGCAGACATGTCTCCATGGGTCTATTGCTGCCTCGGGCACCTTATGGGCGTTCTGCTGTGAGTCAAAGATTTTCGAATCGGACGAAAAACTGATAGTGAATTGTAACATTCAGGGACACCTAATGACGATGGATCACTCAAATTGCGTCCCGATTCAATACATCGTCCTCCAGCCTACTTGACTCCATGGGTCTATTGCTGAGTCGGGCACCTTATGGCCGTTCTGCTGTGAGTCTAGATTATCGAATGCGACGAAAAACTGATAGTGAATTGTAACGTTCAGGGCCACCTAATGACGATGGATCACTCAAATTGCGTGCCGATTCAATACATCGTCCTCCAGCCTACTTGACTCCATGGGTCTATTGCTGAGTCGGGCACCTTATGGCCGTTCTGCTGTGAGTCTAGATTATCGAATGCGACGAAAAACTGATAGTGAATTGTAACGTTCAGGGCCACCTAATGACGATGGATCACTCAAATTGCGTGCCGATTCAATACATCGTCCTCCAGCAGACTTGTCTCCATGGGTCTATTGCTGCCTCGGGCACCTTATGGCCGTTCTGCTGTGAGTCTAGATTATCGAATGCGACGAAAAACTGATAGTGAATTGTAACGTTCAGGGCCACCTAATGACGATGGATCACTCAAATTGCGTGCCGATTCAATACATCGTCCTCCAGCAGACTTGTCTCCATGGGTCTATTGCTGCCTCGGGCACCTTATGGCCGTTCTGCTGTGAGTCAAAGATTTTCGAATCGGACGAAAAACTGATAGTGAATTGTAACGTTCAGGGCCACCTAATGACGATGGATCACTCAAATTGCGTCCCGATTCAATACATCGTCATCCAGCAGACTTGTCTCCATTGGTCTATTGCTGCCTCGGGCACCTTATGGCCGTTCTGCTGTGAGTCAAAGATTTTCGAATCGGACGAAAAACAGATAGTGAATTGTAACATTCATGGCCACCTAATGACGATGGATCACTCAAATTGCGTCCCGATTCAATACATCGTCCTCCAGCCGACTAGTCTCCATGGGTCTATTGCTGCATCGGGAACCTTATGGCCGTTCTGCTGTGAGTCAAAGATTTTCGAATCGGACGAAAAACTGATAGTGAATTGTAACGTTCAGGGCCACCTAATGACGATGGATCACTCAAATTGCGTCCCGATTCAATACATCGTCCTCCAGCCGACTTGTCTCCATGGGTCTATTGCTGCCTCGGGCACCTTATGGCCGTTCTGCTGTGAGTCAAAGATTTTCGAATCGGACGAAAAACTGATAGTGAATTGTAACGCTCAGGGCCACCTAATGACGATGGATCCCTCAAATTGCGTCCCGATTCAATACATCGTCATCCAGCAGACTTGTCTCCATGGGTCTATTGCTGCCTCGGGCACCTTATGGCCGTTCTGCTGTGAGTCAAAGATTTTCGAATCGGACGAAAAACAGATAGTGAATTGTAACATTCATGGCCACCTAATGACGATGGATCACTCAAATTGCGTCCCGATTCAATACATCGTCCTCCAGCCGACTTGTCTCCATGGGTCTATTGCTGCATCGGGCACCTTATGGCCGTTCTGCTGTGAGTCAAAGATTTTCGAATCGGACGAAAAACTGATAGTGAATTGTTACGTTCAGGGCCACCTAATGACGATGGATCACTCAAATTGCGTCCCGATTCAATACATCGTCCTCCAGCCGACTTGTCTCCATGGGTCTATTGCTGCCTCGGGCACCTTATGGTCGTTCTCCCGTGAGTCTAGATTATCGAATGGGACGAAAAACTGATAGTTAATTCTTACATTCAGGGCCTCCTAATGACGATGGAACACTCAAATTGCGTCGCGATTCAATACATCGTCATCCTGCAGACTTGTCTTCATGGGTCTATTGCTGCCTCGGGCACCTTACGGCCGTTCTGCTGTGAGTCAATGATTTTCGAATCGGACGAAAAACTGATAGTGAATTGTAACATTCAGGGCCACCTAATGTCGATGGATCACTCAAATTGCGTCCCGATTCAATACATCGTCCTCCAGCCGACTTGTCTCCATGGGTCTATTGCTGCCTCGGGCACCTTATGGCCGTTCTGCTGTGAGTCTAGATTATCGAATGCGACGAAAAACTGATAGTGAATTGTAACGTTCAGGGCCACCTAATGACGATGGATCACTCAAATTGCGTCCTCCAGCAGACTTGTCTCCATGGGTCTACTGCTGCCTCGGGCACCTTATTGTCGTTCTGCTTTGAGTCAAAGATTTTCGAATGCGACGAAAAACTGATAGTGAATTGTAACGTTCAGGGCCACCTAATGACGATGGATCACTCAAATTGCGTGCCGATTCAATACATCGTCCTCCAGCCTACTTGACTCCATGGGTCTATTGCTGAGTCGGGCACCTTATGGCCGTTCTGCTGTGAGTCTAGATTATCGAATGCGACGAAAAACTGATAGTGAATTGTAACGTTCAGGGCCACCTAATGACGATGGATCACTCAAATTGCGTGCCGATTCAATACATCGTCCTCCAGCAGACTTGTCTCCATGGGTCTATTGCTGCCTCGGGCACCTTATGGCCGTTCTGCTGTGAGTCTAGATTATCGAATGCGACGAAAAACTGATAGTGAATTGTAACGTTCAGGGCCACCTAATGACGATGGATCACTCAAATTGCGTGCCGATTCAATACATCGTCCTCCAGCAGACTTGTCTCCATGGGTCTATTGCTGCCTCGGGCACCTTATGGCCGTTCTGCTGTGAGTCAAAGATTTTCGAATCGGACGAAAAACTGATAGTGAATTGTAACGTTCAGGGCCACCTAATGACGATGGATCACTCAAATTGCGTCCCGATTCAATACATCGTCATCCAGCAGACTTGTCTCCATTGGTCTATTGCTGCCTCGGGCACCTTATGGCCGTTCTGCTGTGAGTCAAAGATTTTCGAATCGGACGAAAAACAGATAGTGAATTGTAACATTCATGGCCACCTAATGACGATGGATCACTCAAATTGCGTCCCGATTCAATACATCGTCCTCCAGCCGACTAGTCTCCATGGGTCTATTGCTGCATCGGGAACCTTATGGCCGTTCTGCTGTGAGTCAAAGATTTTCGAATCGGACGAAAAACTGATAGTGAATTGTAACGTTCAGGGCCACCTAATGACGATGGATCACTCAAATTGCGTCCCGATTCAATACATCGTCCTCCAGCCGACTTGTCTCCATGGGTCTATTGCTGCCTCGGGCACCTTATGGTCGTTCTCCCGTGAGTCTAGATTATCGAATGGGACGAAAAACTGATAGTTAATTCTAACATTCAGGGCCTCCTAATCACGATGGAACACTGAAATTGCGTCGCGATTCAATACATCGTCATCCTGCAGACATGTCTCCATGGGTCTATTGCTGCCTCGGGCACCTTATGGCCGTTCTGCTGTGAGTCAAAGATTTTCGAATCGGACGAAAAACTGATAGTGAATTGTAACATTCAGGGACACCTAATGACGATGGATCACTCAAATTGCGTCCCGATTCAATACATCGTCCTCCAGCAGACTTGTCTCCATGGGTCTATTGCTGCCTCGGGCACCTTATGGCCGTTCTGCTGTGAGTCAAAGATTTTCGAATCGGACGAAAAACAGATAGTGAATTGTAACATTCATGGCCACCTAATGACGATGGATCACTCAAATTGCGTCCCGATTCAATACATCGTCCTCCAGCCGACTTGTCTCCATGGGTCTATTGCTGCATCGGGCACCTTATGGCCGTTCTGCTGTGAGTCAAAGATTTTCGAATCGGACGAAAAACAGATAGTGAATTGTAACATTCATGGCCACCTAATGACGATGGATCACTCAAATTGCGTCCCGATTCAATACATCGTCCTCCAGCCGACTTGTCTCCATGGGTCTATTGCTGCATCGGGCACCTTATGGCCGTTCTGCTGTGAGTCAAAGATTTTTGAATCGGACGAAAAACTGATAGTGAATTGTTACGTTCAAGGCACCCTAATGACGATGGATCACTCAAATTGCGTCCCGATTCAATACATCGTCCTCCAGCCGACTTGTCTCCATGGGTCTATTGCTGCCTCGGGCACCTTATGGGCGTTCTCCCGTGAGTCTAGATTATCGAATGGGACGAAAAACTGATAGTTAATTCTTACATTCAGGGCCTCCTAATGACGATGGAACACTCAAATTGCGTCGCGATTCAATACATCGTCATCCTGCAGACTTGTCTTCATGGGTCTATTGCTGCCTCGGGCACCTTACGGCCGTTCTGCTGTGAGTCAAAGATTTTCGAATCGGACGAAAAACTGATAGTGAATTGTAACATTCAGGGCCACCTAATGTCGATGGATCACTCAAATTGCGTCCCGATTCAATACATCGTCCTCCAGCCGACTTGTCTCCATGGGTCTATTGCTGCCTCGGGCACCTTATGGCCGATCTGCTGTGAGTCTAGATTATCGAATGCGACGAAAAACTGATAGTGAATTGTAACGTTCAGGGCCACCTAATGACGGTGGATCACTCAAATTGCGTCCTCCAGCAGACTTGTCTCCATGGGTCTACTGCTGCCTCGGGCACCTTATTGCCGTTCTGCTGTGAGTCAAAGATTTTCGAATCGGACGAAAAACAGATAGTGAATTGTAACATTCTTGGCCACCTAATGACGATGGATCACTCAAATTGCGTCCCGATTCAATACATCGTCCTCCAGCCGACTTGTCTCCATGGGTCTATTGCTGCATCGGGCACCTTATGGCCGTTCTGCTGTGAGTCAAAGATTTTCGAATCGGACGAAAAACTGATAGTGAATTGTAACTTTCAGGGCCACCTAATGACGATGGATCACTCAAATTGCGTCCCGATTCAATACATCGTCCTATAGCCGACTTGTCTCCATGGGTCTAATGCTGCCTCGGGCACCTTATGGCCGTTCTGCTGTGGGTCAAAGATTTTCGAATCGGACGAAGATCTGATAGTGAATTGTAAGGTTCAGGGCCACCTAATGACGATGGATCACTCAAATTGCGTCCCGATTCAATACATCGTCCTCCAGCAGACTTGTCTCCATGGGTCTATTGCTGCCTCGGGCACATTATGGCCGTTCTGCCGTGAGTCAAAGATTTTCGAATCGGACGAAAAACTGATAGCGAATTGTACCGTTCAGGGCCACCTAATGACGATGGATCACTCAAATTGCGTCCCGATTCAATACATCGTCCTCCAGCCGACTTGTCTCCATGGGTCTATTGCCTCCTCGGGCACCTTATGGTCGTTCTCCCGTGAGTCTAGATTATCGAATGGGACGAAAAACTGATAGTTAATTCTAACATTCAGGGCCTCCTAATGACCATGGAACACTCAAATTGCGTCGCGATTCAATACATCGTCATCCTGCAGACATGTCTCCATGGGTCTATTGCTGCCTCGGGCACCTTATGGGCGTTCTGCTGTGAGTCAAAGATTTTCGAATCGGACGAAAAACTGATAGTGAATTGTAACATTCAGGGACACCTAATGACGATGGATCACTCAAATTGCGTCCCGATTCAATACATCGTCCTCCAGCCTACTTGACTCCATGGGTCTATTGCTGAGTCGGGCACCTTATGGCCGTTCTGCTGTGAGTCTAGATTATCGAATGCGACGAAAAACTGATAGTGAATTGTAACGTTCAGGGCCACCTAATGACGATGGATCACTCAAATTGCGTCCCGATTCAATACATCGTCCTCCAGCCGACTTGTCTCCATGGGTCTATTGCTGCCTCGGGCACCTTATGGTCGTTCTCCCGTGAGTCTAGATTATCGAATGGGACGAAAAACTGATAGTTAATTCTAACATTCAGGGCCTCCTAATCACGATGGAACACTGAAATTGCGTCGCGATTCAATACATCGTCATCCTGCAGACATGTCTCCATGGGTCTATTGCTGCCTCGGGCACCTTATGGCCGTTCTGCTGTGAGTCAAAGATTTTCGAATCGGACGAAAAACTGATAGTGAATTGTAACATTCAGGGACACCTAATGACGATGGATCACTCAAATTGCGTCCCGATTCAATACATCGTCCTCCAGCCTACTTGACTCCATGGGTCTATTGCTGAGTCGGGCACCATATGGCCGTACTGCTGTGAGTCTAGATTATCGAATGCGACGAGTGAATTGTAATGTTCAGGGCCACCTAATGACGATGGATCACTCAAATTGCGTCCCAATTCAATACATCGTCCTCCAGCAGACTTGTCTCCATGGGTCTATTGCTGCCTCGGGCACCTTATGGCCGTTCTGCTGTGAGTCAAAGATTTTCGAATCGGACGAAAAACAGATAGTGAATTGTAACATTCATGGCCACCTAATGACGATGTATCACTCAAATTGCGTCGCGATTCAATACATCGTCCTCCAGCAGACTTGTCTCCATGGGTCTATTGCTGCCTCGGGCACCTTATGGCCGTTCTGCTGTGAGTCAAAGATTTTCGAATCGGACGAAAAACAGATAGTGAATTGTAACATTCATGGCCACCTAATGACGATGGATCACTCAAATTGCGTCCCGATTCAATACATCGTCCTCCAGCCGACTTGTCTCCATGGGTCTATTGCTGCATCGGGCACCTTATGGCCGTTCTGCTGTGAGTCAAAGATTTTCGAATCGGACGAAAAACTGATAGTGAATTGTTACGCTCAGGGCCACCTAATGACGATGGATCACTCAAGTTGCGTCCCGATTCAATACATCGTCCTCCAGCCGACTTGTCTCCATGGGTCTATTGCTGCCTCGGGCACCTTATGGTCGTTCTCCCGTGAGTCTAGATTATCGAATGGGACGAAAAACTGATAGTTAATTCTTACATTCAGGGCCTCCTAATGACGATGGAACACTCAAATTGCGTCGCGATTCAATACATCGTCATCCTGCAGACTTGTCTTCATGGGTCTATTGCTGCCTCGGGCACCTTACGGCCGTTCTGCTGTGAGTCAATGATTTTCGAATCGGACGAAAAACTGATAGTGAATTGTAACATTCAGGGCCACCTAATGTCGATGGATCACTCAAATTGCGTCCCGATTCAATACATCGTCCTCCAGCCGACTTGTCTCCATGGGTCTATTGCTGCCTCGGGCACCTTATGGCCGTTCTGCTGTGAGTCAAAGATTTTCGAATCGGACGAAAAACTGATAGTGAATTGTTACGTTCAGGGCCACCTAATGACGATGGATCACTCAAATTGCGTCCCGATTCAATACATCGTCCTCCAGCCGACTTGTCTCCATGGGTCTATTGCTGCCTCGGGCACCTTATGGTCGTTCTCCCGTGAGTCTAGATTATCGAATGGGACGAAAAACTGATAGTTAATTCTTACATTCAGGGCCTCCTAATGACGATGGAACACTCAAATTGCGTCGCGATTCAATACATCGTCATCCTGCAGACTTGTCTTCATGGGTCTATTGCTGCCTCGGGCACCTTACGGCCGTTCTGCTGTGAGTCAATGATTTTCGAATCGGACGAAAAACTGATAGTGAATTGTAACATTCAGGGCCACCTAATGTCGATGGATCACTCAAATTGCGTCCCGATTCAATACATCGTCCTCCAGCCGACTTGTCTCCATGGGTCTATTGCTGCCTCGGGCACCTTATGGCCGTTCTGCTGTGAGTCTAGATTATCGAATGCGACGAAAAACTGATAGTGAATTGTAACGCTCAGGGCCACCTATTGACGATGGATCACTCAAATTGCGTCCTCCAGCAGACTTGTCTCCATGGGTCTACTGCTGCCTCGGGCACCTTATTGCCGTTCTGCTTTGAGTCAAAGATTTTCGAATCGGACGAAAAACAGATAGTGAATTGTAACATTCTTGGCCACCTAATGACGATGGATCACTCAAATTGCGTCCCGATTCAATACATCGTCCTCCAGCCGACTTGTCTCCATGGGTCTATTGCTGCATCGGGCACCTTATGGCCGTTCTGCTGTGAGTCAAAGATTTTCGAATCGGACGAAAAACTGATAGTGAATTGTAACTTTCAGGGCCACCTAATGACGATGGATCACTCAAATTGCGTCCCGATTCAATACATCGTCTTCCCGCCGACTTGTCTCCATGGGTCTAATGCTGCCTCGGGCACCTTATGGCCGTTCTGCTGTGGGTCAAAGATTTTCGAATCGGACGAAGATCTGATAGTGAATTGTAAGGTTCAGGGCCACCTAATGACGATGGATCACTCAAATTGCGTCCCGATTCAATACATCGTCCTCCAGCAGACTTGTCTCCATGGGTCTATTGCTGCCTCGGGCACATTATGGCCGTTCTGCTGTGAGTCAAAGATTTTCGAATCGGACGAAAAACTGATAGCGAATTGTAACGTTCAGGGCCACCTAATGACGATGGATCACTCAAATTGCGTCCCGATTCAATACATCGTCCTCCAGCCGACTTGTCTCCATGGGTCTATTGCTGCCTCGGGCACCTTATGGTCGTTCTCCCGTGAGTCTAGATTATCGAATGGGACGAAAAACTGATAGTTAATTCTAACATTCAGGGCCTCCTAATGACCATGGAACACTCAAATTGCGTCGCGATTCAATACATCGTCATCCTGCAGACATGTCTCCATGGGTCTATTGCTGCCTCGGGCACCTTATGGGCGTTCTGCTGTGAGTCAAAGATTTTCGAATCGGACGAAAAACTGATAGTGAATTGTAACATTCAGGGACACCTAATGACGATGGATCACTCAAATTGCGTCCCGATTCAATACATCGTCCTCCAACCTACTTGACTCCATGGGTCTATTGCTGAGTCGGGCACCTTATGGCCGTTCTGCTGTGAGTCTAGATTATCGAATGCGACGAAAAACTGATAGTGAATTGTAACGTTCAGGGCCACCTAATGACGATGGATCACTCAAGTTGCGTGCCGATTCAATACATCGTCCTCCAGCAGACTTGTCTCCATGGGTCTATTGCTGCCTCGGGCACCTTATGGCCGTTCTACTGTGAGTCAAAGATTTTCGAATCGGACGAAAAACTGATAGTGAATTGTAACGTTCAGGGCCACCTAATGACGATGGATCACTCAAATTGCGTCCCGATTCAATACATCGTCATCCAGCAGACTTGTCTCCATGGGTCTATTGCTGCCTCGGGCACCTTATGGCCGTTCTGCTGTGAGTCAAAGATTTTCGAATCGGACGAAAAACTGATAGTGAATTGTAACATTCAGGGCCACCTAATGACGATGGATCACTCAAGTTGCTTCCCGATTCAATACATCGTCATCCAGCAGACTTGTCTCCATGGGTCTATTGCTGCCTCGGGCACCTTATGGCCGTTCTGCTGTGAGTCAAAGATTTTCGAATCGGACGAAAAACTGATAGTGAATTGTAACGCTCAGGGCCACCTAATGACGATGGATCCCTCAATTTGCGTCCCGATTCAATACATCGTCATCCAGCAGACTTGTCTCCATGGGTCTATTGCTGCCTCGGGCACCTTATGGCCGTTCTGCTGTGAGTCAAAGATTTTCGAATCGGACGAAAAACAGATAGTGAATTGTAACATTCATGGCCACCTAATGACGATGGATCACTCAAATTGCGTCCCGATTCAATACATCGTCCTCCAGCCGACTTGTCTCCATGGGTCTATTGCTGCATCGGGCACCTTATGGCCGTTCTGCTGTGAGTCAAAGATTTTCGAATCGGACGAAAAACTGATAGTGAATTGTTACGTTCAGGGCCACCTAATGACGATGGATCACTCAAATTGCGTCCCGATTCAATACATCGTCCTCCAGCCGACTTGTCTCCATGGGTCTATTGCTGCCTCGGGCACCTTATGGTCGTTCTCCCGTGAGTCTAGATTATCGAATGGGACGAAAAACTGATAGTTAATTCTTACATTCAGGGCCTCCTAATGACGATGGAACACTCAAATTGCGTCGCGATTCAATACATCGTCATCCTGCAGACTTGTCTTCATGGGTCTATTGCTGCCTCGGGCACCTTACGGCCGTTCTGCTGTGAGTCAATGATTTTCGAATCGGACGAAAAACTGATAGTGAATTGTAACATTCAGGGCCACCTAATGTCGATGGATCACTCAAATTGCGTCCCGATTCAATACATCGTCCTCCAGCCGACTTGTCTCCATGGGTCTATTGCTGCCTCGGGCACCTTATGGCCGTTCTGCTGTGAGTCTAGATTATCGAATGCGACGAAAAACTGATAGTGAATTGTAACGTTCAGGGCCACCTAATGACGATGGATCACTCAAATTGCGTCCCGATTCAATACATCGTCATCCAGCAGACTTGTCTCCATGAGTCTATTGCTGCCTCGGGCACCTTATGGCCGTTCTGCTGTGAGTCAAAGATTTTCGAATCGGACGAAAAACTGATAGTGAATTGTAACATTCAGGGCCACCTAATGACGATGGATCACTCAAGTTGCGTCCCGATTCAATACATCGTCATCCAGCAGACTTGTCTCCATGGGTCTATTGCTGCCTCGGGCACCTTATGGCCGTTCTGCTGTGAGTCAAAGATTTTCGAATCGGACGAAAAACTGATAGTGAATTGTAACGTTCAGGGCCACCTAATGACGATGGATCACTCAAATTGCGTCCCGATTCAATACATCGTCATCCAGCAGACTTGTCTCCATGGGTCTATTGCTGCCTCGGGCACCTTATGGCCGTTCTGCTGTGAGTCAAAGATTTTCGAATCGGACGAAAAACTGATATTGAATTGTAACATTCAGGGCCACCTAATGACGATGGATCACTCAAATTGCGTCCCGATTCAATACATCGTCCTCCAGCCGACTTGTCTCCATGGGTCTATTGCTGCCTCGGGCACCTTATGGCCGTTCTGCTGTGAGTCAAAGATTTTCGAATCGGACGAAAAACAGATAGTGAATTGTAACATTCATGGCCACCTAATGACGATGGATCACTCAAATTGCGTCCCGATTCAATACATCGTCCTCCAGCCGACTTGTCTCCATGGGTCTATTGCTGCATCGGGCACCTTATGGCCGTTCTGCTGTGAGTCAAAGATTTTCGAATCGGACGAAAAACTGATAGTGAATTGTTACGTTCAGGGCCACCTAATGACTATGAATCACTCAAATTGCGTCCCGATTCAATACATCGTCCTCCAGCCGACTTGTCTCCATGGGTCTGTTGCTGCCTCGGGCACCTTATGGTCGTTCTCCCGTGAGTCTAGATTATCGAATGGGACGAAAAACTGATAGTTAATTCTTACATTCAGGGCCTCCTAATGACGATGGAACACTCAAATTGCGTCACGATTCAATACATCGTCATCCTGCAGACTTGTCTTCATGGGTCTATTGCTGCCTCGGGCACCTTACGGCCGTTCTGCTGTGAGTCAATGATTTTCGAATCGGACGAAAAACTGATAGTGAATTGTAACATTCAGGGCCACCTAATGTCGATGGATCACTCAAATTGCGTCCCGATTCAATACATCGTCCTCCAGCCGACTTGTCTCCATGGGTCTATTGCTGCCTCGGGCACATTATGGCCGTTCTGCTGTGAGTCAAAGATTTTCGAATCGGACGAAAAACTGATAGCGAATTGTAACGTTCAGGGCCACCTAATGACGATGGATCACTCAAATTGCGTCCCGATTCAATACATCGTCCTCCAGACGACTTGTCTCCATGGGTCTATTGCTGCCTCGGGCACCTTATGGTCGTTCTCCCGTGAGTCTAGATTATCGAATGGGACGAAAAACTGATAGTTAATTCTAACATTCAGGGCCTCCTAATGACCATGGAACACTCAAATTGCGTCGCGATTCAATACATCGTCATCCTGCAGACATGTCTCCATGGGTCTATTGCTGCCTCGGGCACCTTATGGGCGTTCTGCTGTGAGTCAAAGATTTTCGAATCGGACGAAAAACTGATAGTGAATTGTAACATTCAGGGACACCTAATGACGATGGATCACTCAAATTGCGTCCCGATTCAATACATCGTCCTCCAGCCTACTTGACTCCATGGGTCTATTGCTGAGTCGGGCACCTTATGGCCGTTCTGCTGTGAGTCTAGATTATCGAATGCGACGAAAAACTGATAGTGAATTGTAACGTTCAGGGCCACCTAATGACGATGGATCACTCAAATTGCGTGCCGATTCAATACATCGTCCTCCAGCAGACTTGTCTCCATGGGTCTATTGCTGCCTCGGGCACCTTATGGCCGTTCTACTGTGAGTCAAAGATTTTCGAATCGGACGAAAAACTGATAGTGAATTGTAACGTTCAGGGCCACCTAATGACGATGGATCACTCAAATTGCGTCCCGATTCAATACATCGTCATCCAGCAGACTTGTCTCCATGGGTCTATTGCTGCCTCGGGCACCTTATGGCCGTTCTGCTGTGAGTCAAAGATTTTCGAATCGGACGAAAAACTGATAGTGAATTGTAACATTCAGAGCCACCTAATGACGATGGATCACTCAGGTTGCTTCCCGATTCAATACATCGTCATCCAGCAGACTTGTCTCCATGGGTCTATTGCTGCCTCGGGCACCTTATGGCCGTTCTGCTGTGAGTCAAAGATTTTCGAATCGGACGAAAAACTGATAGTGAATTGTAACGTTCAGGGCCACCTAATGACGATGGATCCCTCAAATTGCGTCCCGATTCAATACATCGTCATCCAGCAGACTTGTCTCCATGGGTCTATTGCTGCCTCGGGCACCTTATGGCCGTTCTGCTGTGAGTCAAAGATTTTCGAATCGGACGAAAAACAGATAGTGAATTGTAACATTCATGGCCACCTAATGACGATGGATCACTCAAATTGCGTCCCGATTCAATACATCGTCCTCCAGCCGACTTGTCTCCATGGGTCTATTGCTGCATCGGGCACCTTTTGGCCGTTCTGCTGTGAGTCAAAGATTTTCGAATCGGACGAAAAACTGATAGTGAATTGTTACGTTCAGGGCCACCTAATGACGATGGATCACTCAAATTGCGTGCCGATTCAATACATCGTCCTCCAGCAGACTTGTCTCCATGGGTCTATTGCTGCCTCGGGCACCTTATGGCCGTTCTGCTGTGAGTCAAAGATTTTCGAATCGGACGAAAAACTGATAGTGAATTGTAACGTTCAGGGCCACCTAATGACGATGGATCACTCAAATTGCGTCCCGATTCAATACATCGTCATCCAGCAGACTTGTCTCCATTGGTCTATTGCTGCCTCGGGCACCTTATGGCCGTTCTGCTGTGAGTCAAAGATTTTCGAATCGGACGAAAAACAGATAGTGAATTGTAACATTCATGGCCACCTAATGACGATGGATCACTCAAATTGCGTCCCGATTCAATACATCGTCCTCCAGCCGACTAGTCTCCATGGGTCTATTGCTGCATCGGGAACCTTATGGCCGTTCTGCTGTGAGTCAAAGATTTTCGAATCGGACGAAAAACTGATAGTGAATTGTAACGTTCAGGGCCACCTAATGACGATGGATCACTCAAATTGCGTCCCGATTCAATACATCGTCCTCCAGCCGACTTGTCTCCATGGGTCTATTGCTGCCTCGGGCACCTTATGGTCGTTCTCCCGTGAGTCTAGATTATCGAATGGGACGAAAAACTGATAGTTAATTCTAACATTCAGTGCCTCCTAATCACGATGGAACACTGAAATTGCGTCGCGATTCAATACATCGTCATCCTGCAGACATGTCTCCATGGGTCTATTGCTGCCTCGGGCACCTTATGGCCGTTCTGCTGTGAGTCAAAGATTTTCGAATCGGACGAAAAACTGATAGTGAATTGTAACATTCAGGGACACCTAATGACGATGGATCACTCAAATTGCGTCCCGATTCAATACATCGTCCTCCAGCCTACTTGACTCCATGGGTCTATTGCTGAGTCGGGCACCATATGGCCGTACTGCTGTGAGTCTAGATTATCGAATGCGACGAGTGAATTGTAACGTTCAGGGCCACCTAATGACGATGGATCACTCAAATTGCGTCCCAATTCAATACATCGTCCTCCAGCAGACTTGTCTCCATGGGTCTATTGCTGCCTCGGGCACCTTATGGCCGTTCTGCTGTGAGTCAAAGATTTTCGAATCGGACGAAAAACAGATAGTGAATTGTAACATTCATGGCCACCTAATGACGATGGATCACTCAAATTGCGTCGCGTTTCAATACATCGTCCTCCAGCAGACTTGTCTCCATGGGTCTATTGCTGCATCGGGCACCTTTTGGCCGTTCTGCTGTGAGTCAAAGATTTTCGAATCGGACGAAAAACTGATAGTGAATTGTTACGTTCAGGGCCACCTAATGACGATGGATCACTCAAATTGCGTGCCGATTCAATACATCGTCCTCCAGCAGACTTGTCTCCATGGGTCTATTGCTGCCTCGGGCACCTTATGGCCGTTCTGCTGTGAGTCAAAGATTTTCGAATCGGACGAAAAACTGATAGTGAATTGTAACGTTCAGGGCCACCTAATGACGATGGATCACTCAAATTGCGTCCCGATTCAATACATCGTCATCCAGCAGACTTGTCTCCATTGGTCTATTGCTGCCTCGGGCACCTTATGGCCGTTCTGCTGTGAGTCAAAGATTTTCGAATCGGACGAAAAACAGATAGTGAATTGTAACATTCATGGCCACCTAATGACGATGGATCACTCAAATTGCGTCCCGATTCAATACATCGTCCTCCAGCCGACTAGTCTCCATGGGTCTATTGCTGCATCGGGAACCTTATGGCCGTTCTGCTGTGAGTCAAAGATTTTCGAATCGGACGAAAAACTGATAGTGAATTGTAACGTTCAGGGCCACCTAATGACGATGGATCACTCAAATTGCGTCCCGATTCAATACATCGTCCTCCAGCCGACTTGTCTCCATGGGTCTATTGCTGCCTCGGGCACCTTATGGTCGTTCTCCCGTGAGTCTAGATTATCGAATGGGACGAAAAACTGATAGTTAATTCTAACATTCAGTGCCTCCTAATCACGATGGAACACTGAAATTGCGTCGCGATTCAATACATCGTCATCCTGCAGACATGTCTCCATGGGTCTATTGCTGCCTCGGGCACCTTATGGCCGTTCTGCTGTGAGTCAAAGATTTTCGAATCGGACGAAAAACTGATAGTGAATTGTAACATTCAGGGACACCTAATGACGATGGATCACTCAAATTGCGTCCCGATTCAATACATCGTCCTCCAGCCTACTTGACTCCATGGGTCTATTGCTGAGTCGGGCACCATATGGCCGTACTGCTGTGAGTCTAGATTATCGAATGCGACGAGTGAATTGTAACGTTCAGGGCCACCTAATGACGATGGATCACTCAAATTGCGTCCCAATTCAATACATCGTCCTCCAGCAGACTTGTCTCCATGGTCTATTGCTGCCTCGGGCACCTTATGGCCGTTCTGCTGTGAGTCAAAGATTTTCGAATCGGACGAAAAACAGATAGTGAATTGTAACATTCATGGCCACCTAATGACGATGGATCACTCAAATTGCGTCGCGTTTCAATACATCGTCCTCCAGCAGACTTGTCTCCATGGGTCTATTGCTGCCTCGGGCACCTTATGGCCGTTCTGCTGTGAGTCAAAGATTTTCGAATCGGACGAAAAACAGATAGTGAATTGTAACATTCATGGCCACCTAATGACGATGGATCACTCAAATTGCGTCCCGATTCAATACATCGTCCTCCAGCCGACTTGTCTCCATGGGTCTATTGCTGCATCGGGCACCTTATGGCCGTTCTGCTGTGAGTCAAAGATTTTCGAATCGGACGAAAAACTGATAGTGAATTGTTACGTTCAGGGCCACCTAATGACGATGGATCACTCAAATTGCGTCCCGATTCAATACATCGTCCTCCAGCCGACTTGTCTCCATGGGTCTATTGCTGCCTCGGGCACCTTATGGTCGTTCTCCCGTGAGTCTAGATTATCGAATGGGACGAAAAACTGATAGTTAATTCTTACATTCAGGGCCTCCTAATGACGATGGAACACTCATATTGCGTCGCGATTCAATACATCGTCATCCTGCAGACTTGTCTTCATGGGTCTATTGCTGCCTCGGGCACCTTACGGCCGTTCTGCTGTGAGTCAATGATTTTCGAATCGGACGAAAAACTGATAGTGAATTGTAACATTCAGGGCCACCTAATGTCGATGGATCACTCAAATTGCGTCCCGATTCAATACATCGTCCTCCAGCCGACTTGTCTCCATGGGTCTATTGCTGCCTCGGGCACCTTATGGCCGTTCTGCTGTGAGTCTAGATTATCGAATGCGACGAAAAACTGATAGTGAATTGTAACGCTCAGGGCCACCTATTGACGATGGATCACTCAAATTGCGTCCTCCAGCAGACTTGTCTCCATGGGTCTACTGCTACCTCGGGCACCTTATTGGCGTTCTGCTTTGAGTCAAAGATTTTCGAATCGGACGAAAAACAGATAGTGAATTGTAACATTCTTGGCCACCTAATGACGATGGATCACTCAAATTGCGTCCCGATTCAATACATCGTCCTCCAGCCGACTTGTCTCCATGGGTCTATTGATGCATCGGGCACCTTATGGCCGTTCTGCTGTGAGTCAAAGATTTTCGAATCGGACGAAAAACTGATAGTGAATTGTAACTTTCAGGGCCACCTAATGACGATGGATCACTCAAATTGCGTCCCGATTCAATACATCGTCCTCCAGCCGACTTGTCTCCATGGGTCTAATGCTGCCTCGGGCACCTTATGGCCGCTCTGCTGTGGGTCAAAGATTTTCGAATCGGACGAAGATCTGATAGTGAATTGTAAGGTTCAGGGCCACCTAATGACGATGGATCACTCAAATTGCGTCCCGATTCAATACATCGTCCTCCAGCAGACTTGCCTCCATGGGTCTATTGCTGCCTCGGGCACATTATGGCCGTTCTGCTGTGAGTCAAAGATTTTCGAATCGGACGAAAAACTGATAGCGAATTGTAACGTTCAGGGCCACCTAATGACGATGGATCACTCAAATTGCGTCCCGATTCAATACATCGTCCTCCAGCCTTCTTGTCTCCATGGGTCTATTGCTGCCTCGGGCACCTTATGGTCGTTCTCCCGTGAGTCTAGATTATCGAATGGGACGAAAAACTGATAGTTAATTCTAACATTCAGGGCCTCCTAATGACCATGGAACACTCAAATTGCGTCGCGATTCAATACATCGTCATCCTGCAGACATGTCTCCATGGGTCTATTGCTGCCTCGGGCACCTTATGGGCGATCTGCTGTGAGTCAAAGATTTTCGAATCGGACGAAAAACTGATAGTGAATTGTAACATTCAGGGACACCTAATGACGATGGATCACTCAAATTGCGTCCCGATTCAATACATCGTCCTCCAGCCTACTTGACTCCATGGGTCTATTGCTGAGTCGGGCACCTTATGGCCGTTCTGCTGTGAGTCTAGATTATCGAATGCGACGAAAAACTGATAGTGAATTGTAACTTTCAGGGCCACCTAATGACGATGGATCACTCAAATTGCGTGCCGATTCAATACATCGTCCTCCAGCAGACTTGTCTCCATGGGTCTATTGCTGCCTCGGGCACCTTATGGCCGTTCTACTGTGAGTCAAAGATTTTCGAATCGGACGAAAAACTGATAGTGAATTGTAACGTTCAGGGCCACCTAATGACGATGGATCACTCAAATTGCGTCCCGATTCAATACATCGTCATCCAGCAGACTTGTCTCCATGGGTCTATTGCTGCCTCGGGCACCTTATGGCCGTTCTGCTGTGAGTCAAAGATTTTCGAATCGGACGAAAAACTGATAGTGAATTGTAACATTCAGGGCCACCTAATGACGATGGATCACTCAAGTTGCTTCCCGATTCAATACATCGTCATCCAGCAGACTTGTCTCCATGGGTCTATTGCTGCCTCGGGCACCTTATGGCCGTTCTGCTGTGAGTCAAATAATTTTCGAATCGGACGAAAAACTGATAGTGAATTGTAACGTTCAGGCCCAGCTAATGACGATGGATCCCTCAAATTGCGTCCCGATTCAATACATCGTCATCCAGCAGACTTGTCTCCATGGGTCTATTGCTGCCTCGGGCACCTTATGGCCGTTCTGCTGTGAGTCAAAGATTTTCGAATCGGACGAAAAGCTGATATTGAATTGTAACATTCAGGGCCACCTAATGACGATGGATCACTCAAGTTGCGTCCCGATTCAATACATCGTCATCCAGCAGACTTGTCTCCATGGGTCTATTGCTGCCTCGGGCACCTTATGGTCGTTCTCCCGTGAGTCAAAGATTTTCGAATCGGACGAAAAACAGATAGTGAATTGTAACATTCATGGCCACCTAATGACGATGGATCACTCAAATTGCGTCACGATTCAATACATCGTCCTCCAGCAGACTTGTCTCCATGGGTCTATTGCTGCCTCGGGCACCTTATGGCCGTTCTGCTGTGAGTCAAAGATTTTCGAATCGGACGAAAAACAGATAGTGTATTGTAACATTCATGGCCACCTAATGACGATGGATCACTCAAATTGCGTCCCGATTCAATACATCGTCCTCCAGCCGACTTGTCTCCATGGGTCTATTGCTGCATCGGGCACCTTATGGCCGTTCTGCTGTGAGTCTAGCTTATCGAATGCGACGAAAAACTGATAGTGAATTGTAACGTTCAGGGCCACCTAATGACGATGGATCACTCAAATTGCGTCCTCCAGCAGACTTGTCTCCATGGGTCTACTGCTGCCTCGGGCACCTTATTGCCGTTCTGCTTTGAGTCAAAGATTTTCGAATGCGACGAAAAACTGATAGTGAATTGTAACGTTCAGGGCCACCTAATGACGATGGATCACTCAAATTGCGTGCCGATTCAATACACCGTCCTCCAGCAGACTTGTCTCCATGGGTCTATTGCTGCCTCGGGCACCTTATGGCCGTTCTACTGTGAGTCAAAGATTTTCGAATCGGACGAAAAACTGATAGTGAATTGTAACGTTCAGGGCCACCTAATGACGATGGATCACTCAAATTGCGTCCCGATTCAATACATCGTCATCCAGCAGACTTGTCTCCATGAGTCTATTGCTGCCTCGGGCACCTTATGGCCGTTCTGCTGTGAGTCAAAGATTTTCGAATCGGACGAAAAACTGATAGTGAATTGTAATATTCAGGGCCACCTAATGACGATGGATCACTCAAGTTGCGTCCCGATTCAATACATCGTCATCCAGCAGACTTGTCTCCATGGGTCTATTGCTGCCTCGGGCACCTTATGGCCGTTCTGCTGTGAGTCAAAGATTTTCGAATCGGACGAAAAACTGATAGTGAATTGTAACGTTCAGGGCCACCTAATGACGATGGATCACTCAAATTGCGTCCCGATTCAATACATCGTCATCCAGCAGACTTGTCTCCATGTGTCTATTGCTGCCTCGGGCACCATATGGTCGTTCTCCCGTGAGTCTAGATTATCGAATGGGACGAAAAACTGATAGTTAATTCTAACATTCAGGGCCTCCTAATCACGATGGATCACTCAAATTGCGTCCCGATTCAATACATCGTCATCCTGCAGACTTGTCTCCATGAGTCTATTGCTGCCTCGGGCACCTTATGGCCGTTCTGCTGTGAGTCAAAGATTTTCGAATCGGACGAAAAACTGATAGTGAATTGTAACATTCAGGGCCACCTAATGACGATGGATCACTCAAGTTGCGTCCCGATTCAATACATCGTCATCCAGCAGACTTGTCTCCATGGGTCTATTGCTGCCTCGGGCACCTTATGGCCGTTCTGCTGTGAGTCAAAGATTTTCGAATCGGACGAAAAACTGATAGTGAATTGTAACGTTCAGGGCCACCTAATGATGATGGATCACTCAAATTGCGTCCCGATTCAATACATCGTCATCCAGCAGACTTGTCTCCATGGGTCTATTGCTGCCTCGGGCACCTTATGGCCGTTCTGCTGTGAGTCAAAGATTTTCGAATCGGACGAAAAACTGATATTGAATTGTAACATTCAGGGCCACCTAATGACGATGGATCACTCAAGTTGCGTCCCGATTCAATACATCGTCATCCAGCAGACTTGTCTCCATGGGTCTATTGCTGCCTCGGGCACCTTATGGTCGTTCTCCCGTGAGTCTAGATTATCGAATGGGACGAAAAACTGATAGTTAATTCTAACATTCAGGGCCTCCTAATGACCATGGAACACTCAAATTGCGTCGCGATTCAATACATCGTCATCCTGCAGACATGTCTCCATGGGTCTATTGCTGCCTCGGGCACCTTATGGGCGTTCTGCTGTGAGTCAAAGATTTTCGAATCGGACGAAAAACTGATAGTGAATTGTAACATTCAGGGCCACCTAATGACGATGGATCTCTCAGGTTGCTTCCCGATTCAATACATCGTCATCCAGCAGACTTGTCTCCATGGGTCTATTGCTGCCTCGGGCACCTTATGGCCGTTCTGCTGTGAGTCAAAGATTTTCGAATCGGACGAAAAACTGATAGTGAATTGTAACGTTCAGGGCCACCTAATGACGATGGATCCCTCAAATTGCGTCCCGATTCAACACATCGTCATCCAGCAGACTTGTCTCCATGGGTCTATTGCTGCCTCGGGCACCTTATGGCCGTTCTGCTGTGAGTCAAAGATTTTCGAATCGGACGATAAACTGATATTGAATTGTAACATTCAGGGCCACCTAATGACGATGGATCACTCAAGTTGCGTCCCGATTCAATACATCGTCATCCAGCAGACTTGTCTCCATGGGTCTATTGCTGCCTCGGGCACCTTATGGTCGTTCTCCCGTGAGTCAAAAATTTTCGAATCGGACGAAAAACAGATAGTGAATTGTAACATTCATGGCCACCTAATGACGATGGATCACTCAAATTGCGTCACGATTCAATACATCGTCCTCCAGCAGACTTGTCTCCATGGGTCTATTGCTGCCTCGGGCACCTTATGGCCGTTCTGCTGTGAGTCAAAGATTTTCGAATCGGACGAAAAACTGATAGTGAATTGTAACTTTCAGGGCCACCTAATGACGATGGATCACTCAAATTGCGTCGCGTCATCCTGCAGACTTGTCTTCATGGGTCTATTGCTGCCTCGGGCACCTTACGGCCGTTCTGCTGTGAGTCAATGGTTTTCGAATCGGACGAAAAACTGATAGTGAATTGTAACATTCAGGGCCACCTAATGTCGATGGATCACTCAAATTGCGTCCCGATTCAATACGTCGTCCTCCAGCCGACTTGTCTCCATGGGTCTATTGCTGCCTCGGGCACCTTATGGCCGTTCTGCTGTGAGTCTAGATTATCGAATGCGACGAAAAACTGATAGTGAATTGTAACGTTCAGGATGGATCACTCAAATTGCGTCCTCCAGCAGACTTGTCTCCATGGGTCTACTGCTGCCTCGGGCACCTTATTGGCGTTCTGCTTTGAGTCAAAGATTTTCGAATCGGACGAAAAACAGATAGTGAATTGTAACATTCTTGGCCACCTAATGACGATGGATCACTCAAATTGCGTCCCGATTCAATACATCGTCCTCCAGCCGACTTGTCTCCATGGGTCTATTGCTGCATCGGGCACCTTATGGCCGTTCTGCTGTGAGTCAAAGATTTTCGAATCGGACGAAAAACTGATAGTGAATTGTTACTTTCAGGGCCACCTAATGACGATGGATCACTCAAATTGCGTCCCGATTCAATACATCGTCCTCCAGCCGACTTGTCTCCATGGGTCTAATGCTGCCTCGGGCACCTTATGGCCGTTCTGCTGTGGGTCAAAGATTTTCGAATCGGACGAAGATCTGATAGTGAATTGTAAGGTTCAGGGCCACCTAATGACGATGGATCACTCAAATTGCGTCCCGATTCAATACATCGTCCTCCAGCAGACTTGTCTCCATGGGTCTATTGCTGCCTCGGGCACATTATGGCCGTTCTGCTGTGAGTCAAAGATTTTCGAATCGGACGAAAAACTGATAGCGAATTGTAACGTTCAGGGCCACCTAATGACGATGGATCACTCAAATTGCGTCCCGATTCAATACATCGTCCTCCAGCCGACTTGTCTCCATGGGTCTATTGCTGCCTCGGGCACCTTATGGTCGTTCTCCCGTGAGTCTAGATTATCGAATGGGACGAAAAATGATAGTTAATTCTAACATTCAGGGCCTCCTAATGACCATGGAACACTCAAATTGCGTCGCGATTCAATACATCGTCATCCTGCAGACATGTCTCCATGGGTCTATTGCTGCCTCGGGCACCTTATGGGCGTTCTGCTGTGAGTCAAAGATTTTCGAATCGGACGAAAAACTGATAGTGAATTGTAACATTCAGGGACACCTAATGACGATGGATCACTCAAATTGCGTCCCGATTCAATACATCGTCCTCCAGCCTACTTGACTCCATGGGTCTATTGCTGAGTCGGGCACCTTATGGCCGTTCTGCTGTGAGTCTAGATTATCGAATGCGACGAAAAACTGATAGTGAATTGTAACGTTCAGGGCCACCTAATGACGATGGATCACTCAAATTGCGTGCCGATTCAATACATCGTCCTCCAGCAGACTTGTCTCCATGGGTCTATTGCTGCCTCGGGCACCTTATGGCCGTTCTACTGTGAGTCAAAGATTTTCGAATCGGACGAAAAACTGATAGTGAATTGTAACGTTCAGGGCCACCTAATGACGATGGATCACTCAAATTGCGTCCCGATTCAATACATCGTCATCCAGCAGACTTGTCTCCATGAGTCTATTGCTGCCTCGGGCACCTTATGGCCGTTCTGCTGTGAGTCAAAGATTTTCGAATCGGACGAAAAACTGATAGTGAATTGTAATATTCAGGGCCACCTAATGACGATGGATCACTCAAGTTGCGTCCCGATTCAATACATCGTCATCCAGCAGACTTGTCTCCATGGGTCTATTGCTGCCTCGGGCACCTTATGGCCGTTCTGCTGTGAGTCAAAGATTTTCGAATCGGACGAAAAACTGATAGTGAATTGTAACGTTCAGGGCCACCTAATGACGATGGATCACTCAAATTGCGTCCCGATTCAATACATCGTCATCCAGCAGACTTGTCTCCATGGGTCTATTGCTGCCTCGGGCACCTTATGGTCGTTCTCCCGTGAGTCTAGATTATCGAATGGGACGAAAAACTGATAGTTAATTCTAACATTCAGGGCCTCCTAATCACGATGGAACACTGAAATTGCGTCGCGATTCAATACATCGTCATCCTGCAGACATGTCTCCATGGGTCTATTGCTGCCTCGGGCACCTTATGGCCGTTCTGCAGTGAGTCAAAGATTTTCGAATCGGACGAAAAACTGATAGTGAATTGTAACATTCAGGGACATCTAATGACGATGGATCACTCAAATTGCGTCCCGATTCAATACATCGTCCTCCAGCCTACTTGACTCCATGGGTCTATTGCTGAGTCGGGCACCATATGGCCGTACTGCTGTGAGTCTAGTTTATCGAATGCGACGAAAAACTGATAGTGAATTGTAACGTTCAGGGCCACCTAATGACGATGGATCACTCAAATTGCGTCCCAATTCAATACATCGTCCTCCAGCAGACTTGTCTCCATGGGTCTATTGCTGCCTCGGGCACCTTATGGCCGTTCTGCTGTGAGTCAAAGATTTTCGAATCGGACGAAAAACAGATAGTGAATTGTAACATTCATGGCCACCTAATGACGATGGATCACTCAAATTTCGTCACGATTCAATACATCGTCCTCCAGCAGACTTGTCTCCATGGGTCTATTGCTGCCTCGGGCACCTTATGGCCGTTCTGCTGTGAGTCTAGATTATCGAATGCGACGAAAAACTGATAGTGAATTGTAACGTTCAGGATGGATCACTCAAATTGCGTCCTCCAGCAGACTTGTCTCCATGGGTCTACTGCTGCCTCGGGCACCTTATTGGCGTTCTGCTTTGAGTCAAAGATTTTCGAATCGGACGAAAAACAGATAGTGAATTGTAACATTCTTGGCCACCTAATGACGATGGATCACTCAAATTGCGTCCCGATTCAATACATCGTCCTCCAGCCGACTTGTCTCCATGGGTCTATTGCTGCATCGGGCACCTTATGGCCGTTCTGCTGTGAGTCAAAGATTTTCGAATCGGACGAAAAACTGATAGTGAATTGTTACTTTCAGGGCCACCTAATGACGATGGATCACTCAAATTGCGTCCCGATTCAATACATCGTCCTCCAGCCGACTTGTCTCCATGGGTCTAATGCTGCCTCGGGCACCTTATGGCCGTTCTGCTGTGGGTCAAAGATTTTCGAATCGGACGAAGATCTGATAGTGAATTGTAAGGTTCAGGGCCACCTAATGACGATGGATCACTCAAATTGCGTCCCGATTCAATACATCGTCCTCCAGCAGACTTGTCTCCATGGGTCTATTGCTGCCTCGGGCACATTATGGCCGTTCTGCTGTGAGTCAAAGATTTTCGAATCGGACGAAAAACTGATAGCGAATTGTAACGTTCAGGGCCACCTAATGACGATGGATCACTCAAATTGCGTCCCGATTCAATACATCGTCCTCCAGCCGACTTGTCTCCATGGGTCTATTGCTGCCTCGGGCACCTTATGGTCGTTCTCCCGTGAGTCTAGATTATCGAATGGGACGAAAAATGATAGTTAATTCTAACATTCAGGGCCTCCTAATGACCATGGAACACTCAAATTGCGTCGCGATTCAATACATCGTCATCCTGCAGACATGTCTCCATGGGTCTATTGCTGCCTCGGGCACCTTATGGGCGTTCTGCTGTGAGTCAAAGATTTTCGAATCGGACGAAAAACTGATAGTGAATTGTAACATTCAGGGACACCTAATGACGATGGATCACTCAAATTGCGTCCCGATTCAATACATCGTCCTCCAGCCTACTTGACTCCATGGGTCTATTGCTGAGTCGGGCACCTTATGGCCGTTCTGCTGTGAGTCTAGATTATCGAATGCGACGAAAAACTGATAGTGAATTGTAACGTTCAGGGCCACCTAATGACGATGGATCACTCAAATTGCGTGCCGATTCAATACATCGTCCTCCAGCAGACTTGTCTCCATGGGTCTATTGCTGCCTCGGGCACCTTATGGCCGTTCTACTGTGAGTCAAAGATTTTCGAATCGGACGAAAAACTGATAGTGAATTGTAACGTTCAGGGCCACCTAATGACGATGGATCACTCAAATTGCGTCCCGATTCAATACATCGTCATCCAGCAGACTTGTCTCCATGAGTCTATTGCTGCCTCGGGCACCTTATGGCCGTTCTGCTGTGAGTCAAAGATTTTCGAATCGGACGAAAAACTGATAGTGAATTGTAATATTCAGGGCCACCTAATGACGATGGATCACTCAAGTTGCGTCCCGATTCAATACATCGTCATCCAGCAGACTTGTCTCCATGGGTCTATTGCTGCCTCGGGCACCTTATGGCCGTTCTGCTGTGAGTCAAAGATTTTCGAATCGGACGAAAAACTGATAGTGAATTGTAACGTTCAGGGCCACCTAATGACGATGGATCACTCAAATTGCGTCCCGATTCAATACATCGTCATCCAGCAGACTTGTCTCCATGGGTCTATTGCTGCCTCGGGCACCTTATGGTCGTTCTCCCGTGAGTCTAGATTATCGAATGGGACGAAAAACTGATAGTTAATTCTAACATTCAGGGCCTCCTAATCACGATGGAACACTGAAATTGCGTCGCGATTCAATACATCGTCATCCTGCAGACATGTCTCCATGGGTCTATTGCTGCCTCGGGCACCTTATGGCCGTTCTGCAGTGAGTCAAAGATTTTCGAATCGGACGAAAAACTGATAGTGAATTGTAACATTCAGGGACATCTAATGACGATGGATCACTCAAATTGCGTCCCGATTCAATACATCGTCCTCCAGCCTACTTGACTCCATGGGTCTATTGCTGAGTCGGGCACCATATGGCCGTACTGCTGTGAGTCTAGTTTATCGAATGCGACGAAAAACTGATAGTGAATTGTAACGTTCAGGGCCACCTAATGACGATGGATCACTCAAATTGCGTCCCAATTCAATACATCGTCCTCCAGCAGACTTGTCTCCATGGGTGTATTGCTGCCTCGGGCACCTTATGGCCGTTCTGCTGTGAGTCAAAGATTTTCGAATCGGACGAAAAACAGATAGTGAATTGTAACATTCATGGCCACCTAATGACGATGGATCACTCAAATTTCGTCACGATTCAATACATCGTCCTCCAGCAGACTTGTCTCCATGGGTCTATTGCTGCCTCGGGCACCTTATGGCCGTTCAGCTGTGAGTCAAAGATTTTCGAATCGGACGAAAAACAGATAGTGAATTGTAACATTCATGGCCACCTAATGACGATGGATCACTCAAATTGCGTCCCGATTCAATACATCGTCCTCCAGCCGACTTGTCTCCATGGGTCTATTGCTGCATCGGGCACCTTATGGCCGTTCTGCTGTGAGTCAAAGATTTTCGAATCGGACGAAAAACTGATAGTGAATTGTTACGTTCAGGGCCACCTAATGACTATGGATCACTCAAATTGCGTCCCGATTCAATACATCGTCCTCCAGCCGACTTGTCTCCATGGGTCTGTTGCTGCCTCGGGCACCTTATGGTCGTTCTCCCGTGAGTCTAGATTATCGAATGGGACGAAAAACTGATAGTTAATTCTTACATTCAGGGCCTCCTAATGACGATGGAACACTCAAATTGCGTCACGATTCAATACATCGTCATCCTGCAGACTTGTCTTCATGGGTCTATTGCTGCCTAGGGCACCTTACGGCCGTTCTGCTGTGAGTCAATGATTTTCGAATCGGACGAAAAACTGATAGTGAATTGTAACATTCAGGGCCACCTAATGTCGATGGATCACTCAAATTGCGTCCCGATTCAATACATCGTCCTCCAGCCGACTTGTCTCCATGGGTCTATTGCTGCCTCGGGCACCTTATGGCCGTTCTGCTGTGAGTCTAGATTATCGAATGCGACGAAAAACTGATAGTGAATTGTAACTTTCAGGGCCACCTAATGACGATGGATCACTCAAATTGCGTCCCGATTCAATACATCGTCATCCAGCAGACTTGTCTCCATGGGTCTATTGCTGCCTCGGGCACCTTATGGCCGTTCTGCTGTGAGTTAAAGATTTTCGAATCGGACGAAAAACAGATAGTGAATTGTAACATTCATGGCCACCTAATGACGATGGATCACTCAAATTGCGTCCCGATTCAATACATCGTCCTCCAGCCGACTTGTCTCCATGGGTCTATTGCTGCATCGGGAACCTTATGGCCGTTCTGCTGTGAGTCAAAGATTTTCGAATCGGACGAAAAACTGATAGTGAATTGTAACGTTCAGGGCCACCTAATGACGATGGATCACTCAAATTGCGTCCCGATTCAATACATCGTCCTCCAGCCGACTTGTCTCCATGGGTCTATTGCTGCCTCGGGCACCTTATGGTCGTTCTCCCGTGAGTCTAGATTATCGAATGGGACGAAAAACTGATAGTTAATTCTAACATTCAGGGCCTCCTAATCACGATGGAACACTGAAATTGCGTCGCGATTCAATACATCGTCATCCTGCAGACTTGTCTTCATGTGTCTATTGCTGCCTCGGGCACCTTACGGCAGTTCTGCTGTGAGTCAATGATTTTCGAATCGGACGAAAAACTGATAGTGAATTGTAACATTCAGGGCCACCTAATGTCGATGGATCACTCAAATTGCGTCCCTATTCAATACATCGTCCTCCAGCCGACTTGTCTCCATGGGTCTATTGCTGCCTCGGGCACCTTATGGCCGTTCTGCTGTGAGTCTAGATTATCGAATGCGACGAAAAACTGATAGTGAATTGTAACGTTCAGGGCCACCTAATGACGATGGATCACTCAAATTGCGTCCTCCAGCAGACTTGTCTCCATGGGTCTACTGCTGCCTCGTGCACCTTATTGCCGTTCTGCTGTGAGTCAAAGATTTTCGAATCGGACGAAAAACTGATAGTGAATTGTAACATTCAGGGACACCTAATGACGATGGATCACTCAAATTGCGTCCCGATTCAATACATCGTCCTCCAGCCTACTTGACTCCATGGGTCTATTGCTGAGTCGGGCACCTTATGGCCGTTCTGCTGTGAGTCTAGATTATCGAATGCGACGAAAAACTGATAGTGAATTGTAACGTTCAGGGCCACCTAATGACGATGGATCACTCAAATTGCGTGCCGATTCAATACATCGTCCTCCAGCAGACTTGTCTCCATGGGTCTATTGCTGCCTCGGGCACCTTATGGCCGTTCTACTGTGAGTAAAAGATTTTCGAATCGGACGAAAAGCTGATAGTGAATTGTAACGTTCAGGGCCACCTAATGACGATGGATCACTCAAATTGCGTCCCGATTCAATCCATCGTCATCCAGCAGACTTGTCTCCATGGGTCTATTGATGCCTGGGGCACCTTATGGCCGTTCTGCTGTGAGTCAAAGATTTTCGAATCGGACGAAAAACTGATAGTGAATTGTAACATTCAGGGCCACCTAATGACGATGGATCACTCAAGTTGCGTCCCGATTCAATACATCGTCATCCAGCAGACTTGTCTCCATGGGTCTATTGCTGCCTCGGGCACCTTATGGCCGTTCTGCTGTGAGTCAAAGATTTTCGAATCGGACGAAAAACTGATAGTGAATTGTAACATTCAGGGCCACCTAATGACGATGGATCACTCAAGTTGCGTCCCGATTCAATACATCGTCTTCCAGCAGACTTGTCTCCATGGGTCTATTGCTGCCTCGGGCACATTATGGTCGTTCTCCCGTAAGTCTAGATTATCGAATGGGACGAAAAACTGATAGTTAATTCTAACATTCAGGGCCTCCTAATCACGATGGAACACTGAAATTGCGTCGCGATTCAATACATCGTCATCCTGCAGACATGTCTCCATGGGTCTATTGCTGCCTCGGGCACCTTATGGCCGTTCTGCTGTGAGTCAAAGATTTTCGAATCGGACGAAAAACTGATAGTGAATTGTAACGTTCAGGGCCACCTAATGACGATGGATCACTCAAATTGCGTCCCGATTCAATACATCGTCATCCAGCAGACTTGTCTCCATGGGTCTATTGCTGCCTCGGGCACCTTATGGTCGTTCTCCCGTGAGTCTAGATTATCGAATGGGACGAAAAACTGATAGTTAATTCTAACATTCAGGGCCTCCTAATCACGATGGAACACTGAAATTGCGTCGCGATTCAATACATCGTCATCCTGCAGACATGTCTCCATGGGTCTATTGCTGCCTCGGGCACCTTATGGCCGTTCTGCAGTGAGTCAAAGATTTTCGAATCGGACGAAAAACTGATAGTGAATTGTAATATTCAGGGCCACCTAATGACGATGGATCACTCAAGTTGCGTCCCGATTCAATACATCGTCATCCAGCAGACTTGTCTCCATGGGTCTATTGCTGCCTCGGGCACCTTATGGCCGTTCTGCTGTGAGTCAAAGATTTTCGAATCGGACGAAAAACTGATAGTGAATTGTAATATTCAGGGCCACCTAATGACGATGGATCACTCAAGTTGCGTCCCGATTCAATACATCGTCATCCAGCAGACTTGTCTCCATGGGTCTATTGCTGCCTCGGGCACCTTATGGCCGTTCTGCTGTGAGTCAAAGATTTTCGAATCGGACGAAAAACTGATAGTGAATTGTAACGTTCAGGGCCACCTAATGACGATGGATCACTCAAATTGCGTCCCGATTCAATACATCGTCATCCAGCAGACTTGTCTCCATGGGTCTATTGCTGCCTCGGGCACCTTATGGTCGTTCTCCCGTGAGTCTAGATTATCGAATGGGACGAAAAACTGATAGTTAATTCTAACATTCAGGGCCTCCTAATCACGATGGAACACTGAAATTGCGTCGCGATTCAATACATCGTCATCCTGCAGACATGTCTCCATGGGTCTATTGCTGCCTCAGGCACCTTATGGCCGTTCTGCAGTGAGTCAAAGATTTTCGAATCGGACGAAAAACTGATAGTGAATTGTAACATTCAGGGACATCTAATGACGATGGATCACTCAAATTGCGTCCCGATTCAATACATCGTCCTCCAGCCTACTTGACTCCATGGGTCTATTGCTGAGTCGGGCACCATATGGCCGTACTGCTGTGAGTCTAGTTTATCGAATGCGACGAAAAACTGATAGTGAATTGTAACGTTCAGGGCCACCTAATGACGATGGATCACTCAAATTGCGTCCCAATTCAATACATCGTCCTCCAGCAGACTTGTCTCCATGGGTCTATTGCTGCCTCGGGCACCTTATGGCCGTTCTGCTGTGAGTCAAAGATTTTCGAATCGGACGAAAAACAGATAGTGAATTGTAACATTCATGGCCACCTAATGACGATGGATCACTCAAATTTCGTCACGATTCAATACATCGTCCTCCAGCAGACTTGTCTCCATGGGTCTATTGCTGCCTCGGGCACCTTATGGCCGTTCTGCTGTGAGTCAAAGATTTTCGAATCGGACGAAAAACAGATAGTGAATTGTAACATTCATGGCCACCTAATGACGATGGATCACTCAAATTGCGTCCCGATTCAATACATCGTCCTCCAGCCGACTTGTCTCCATGGGTCTATTGCTGCATCGGGCACCTTATGGCCGTTCTGCTGTGAGTCAAAGATTTTCGAATCGGACGAAAAACTGATAGTGAATTGTTACGTTCAGGGCCACCTAATGACTATGGATCACTCAAATTGCGTCCCGATTCAATACATCGTCCTCCAGCCGACTTGTCTCCATGGGTCTGTTGCTGCCTCGGGCACCTTATGGTCGTTCTCCCGTGAGTCTAGATTATCGAATGGGACGAAAAAATGATAGTTAATTCTTACATTCAGGGCCTCCTAATGACGATGGAACACTCAAATTGCGTCACGATTCAATACATCGTCATCCTGCAGACTTGTCTTCATGGGTCTATTGCTGCCTAGGGCACCTTACGGCCGTTCTGCTGTGAGTCAATGATTTTCGAATCGGACGAAAAACTGATAGTGAATTGTAACATTCAGGGCCACCTAATGTCGATGGATCACTCAAATTGCGTCCCGATTCAATACATCGTCCTCCAGCCGACTTGTCTCCATGGGTCTATTGCTGCCTCGGGCACCTTATGGCCGTTCTGCTGTGAGTCTAGATTATCGAATGCGACGAAAAACTGATAGTGAATTGTAACTTTCAGGGCCACCTAATGACGATGGATCACTCAAATTGCGTCCCGATTCAATACATCGTCATCCAGCAGACTTGTCTCCATGGGTCTATTGCTGCCTCGGGCACCTTATGGCCGTTCTGCTGTGAGTTAAAGATTTTCGAATCGCACGAAAAACAGATAGTGAATTGTAACATTCATGGCCACCTAATGACGATGGATCACTCAAATTGCGTCCCGATTCAATACATCGTCCTCCAGCCGACTTGTCTCCATGGGTCTATTGCTGCATCGGGAACCTTATGGCCGTTCTGCTGTGAGTCAAAGATTTTCGAATCGGACGAAAAACTGATAGTGAATTGTAACGTTCAGGGCCACCTAATGACGATGGATCACTCAAATTGCGTCCCGATTCAATACATCGTCCTCCAGCCGACTTGTCTCCATGGGTCTATTGCTGCCTCGGGCACCTTATGGTCGTTCTCCCGTGAGTCTAGATTATCGAATGGGACGAAAAACTGATAGTTAATTCTAACATTCAGGGCCTCCTAATCACGATGGAACACTGAAATTGCGTCGCGATTCAATACATCGTCATCCTGCAGACTTGTCTTCATGTGTCTATTGCTGCCTCGGGCACCTTACGGCAGTTCTGCTGTGAGTCAATGATTTTCGAATCGGACGAAAAACTGATAGTGAATTGTAACATTCAGGGCCACCTAATGTCGATGGATCACTCAAATTGCGTCCCGATTCAATACATCGTCCTCCAGCCGACTTGTCTCCATGGGTCTATTGCTGCCTCGGGCACCTTATGGCCGTTCTGCTGTGAGTTTAGATTATCGAATGCGACGAAAAACTGATAGTGAATTGTAACGTTCAGGGCCACCTAATGACGATGGATCACTCAAATTGCGTCCTCCAGCAGACTTGTCTCCATGGGTCTACTGCTGCCTCGTGCACCTTATTGCCGTTCTGCTGTGAGTCAAAGATTTTCGAATCGGACGAAAAACTGATAGTGAATTGTAACATTCAGGGACACCTAATGACGATGGATCACTCAAATTGCGTCCCGATTCAATACATCGTCCTCCAGCCTACTTGACTCCATGGGTCTATTGCTGAGTCGGGCACCTTATGGCCGTTCTGCTGTGAGTCTAGATTATCGAATGCGACGAAAAACTGATAGTGAATTGTAACGTTCAGGGCCACCTAATGACGATGGATCACTCAAATTGCGTGCCGATTCAATACATCGTCCTCCAGCAGACTTGTCTCCATGGGTTATTGCTGCCTCGGGCACCTTATGGCCGTTCTACTGTGAGTAAAAGATTTTCGAATCGGACGAAAAGCTGATAGTGAATTGTAACGTTCAGGGCCACCTAATGACGATGGATCACTCAAATTGCGTCCCGATTCAATCCATCGTCATCCAGCAGACTTGTCTCCATGGGTCTATTGATGCCTCGGGCACCTTATGGCCGTTCTGCTGTGAGTCAAAGATTTTCGAATCGGACGAAAAACCGATAGTGAATTGTAACATTCAGGGCCACCTAATGACGATGGATCACTCAAGTTGCGTCCCGATTCAATACATCGTCATCCAGCAGACTTGTCTCCATGGGTCTATTGCTGCCTCGGGCACCTTATGGCCGTTCTGCTGTGAGTCAAAGATTTTCGAATCGGACGAAAAACTGATAGTGAATTGTAACATTCAGGGCCACCTAATGACGATGGATCACTCAAGTTGCGTCCCGATTCAATACATCGTCTTCCAGCAGACTTGTCTCCATGGGTCTATTGCTGCCTCGGGCACATTATGGTCGTTCTCCCGTAAGTCTAGATTATCGAATGGGACGAAAAACTGATAGTTAATTCTAACATTCAGGGCCTCCTAATCACGATGGAACACTGAAATTGCGTCGCGATTCAATACATCGTCATCCTGCAGACATGTCTCCATGGGTCTATTGCTGCCTCGGGCACCTTATGGCCGTTCTGCTGTGAGTCAAAGATTTTCGAATCGGACGAAAAACTGATAGTGAATTGTAACATTCAGGGACACCTAATGACGATGGATCACTCAAATTGCGTCCCGATTCAATACATCGTCCTCCAGCCTACTTGACTCCATGGGTCTATTGCCGAGTCGGGCACCATATGGCCGTACTGCTGTGAGTCTAGATTATCGAATGCGACGAAAAACTGACAGTGAATTGTAACGTTCAGGGCCACCTAATGACGATGGATCACTCAAATTGCGTCCCGATTCAATACATCGTCATCCAGCAGACTTGTCTCCATGGGTCTATTGCTGCCTCGGGCACCTTATGGCCGTTCTGTTGTGAGTCAAAGATTTTCGAATCGGACGAAAAACAGATAGTGAATTGTAACATTCAGGGCCACCTAATGACGAAGGATCACTCAAGTTGCGTCCCGATTCAATACATCGTCATCCAGCAGATTTGTCTCCATGGGTCTATTGCTGCCTCGGGCACCTTATGGCCGTTCTGCTGTGAGTCAAAGATTTTCGAATCGGACGAAAAACTGATAGTGAATTCTAACGTTCAGGGCCACCTAATGACGATGGATCACTCAAGTTGCGTCCCGATTCAATACATCGTCATCCAGCAGACTTGTCTCCATGGGTCTATTGCTGCCTCGGGCACCTTATGGCCGTTCTGCTGTGAGTCAAAGATTTTCTAATCGGACGAAAAACTGATAGTGAATTGTAACATTCAGGGCCACCTAATGACGATGGATCACTCAAGTTGCGTCCCGATTCAATACATCGTCATCCAGCAGACTTGTCTCCATGGGTCTATTGCTGCCTCGGGCACATTATGGTCGTTCTCCCGTAAGTCTAGATTATCGAATGGGACGAAAAACTGATAGTTAATTCTAACATTCAGGGCCTCCTAATCACGATAGAACACTGAAATTGCGTCGCGATTCAATACATCGTCATCCTGCAGACATGTCTCCATGGGTCTATTGCTGCCTCGGGCACCTTATGGCCGTTCTGCTGTGAGTCAAAGATTTTCGAATCGGACGAAAAACTGTTAGTGAATTGTAACGTTCAGGGCCACCTAATGACGATGGATCACTCAAATTGCGTCCCGATTCAATACATCGTCATCCAGCAGACTTGTCTCCATGGGTCTATTGCTGCCTCGGGCACCTTATGGTCGTTCTCCCGTGAGTCTAGATTATCGAATGGGACGAAAAACTGATAGTTAATTCTAACATTCAGGGCCTCCTAATCACGATGGAACACTGAAATTGCGTCGCGATTCAATACATCGTCATCCTGCAGACATGTCTCCATGGGTCTATTGCTGCTTCGGGCACCTTATGGCCGTTCTGCAGTGAGTCAAAGATTTTCGAATCGGACGAAAAACTGATAGTGAATTGTAACATTCAGGGACATCTAATGACGATGGATCACTCAAATTGCGTCCCGATTCAATACATCGTCCTCCAGCCTACTTGACTCCATGGGTCTATTGCTGAGTCGGGCACCATATGGCCGTACTGCTGTGAGTCTAGTTTATCGAATGCGACGAAAAACTGATAGTGAATTGTAACGTTCAGGGCCACCTAATGACGATGGATCACTCAAATTGCGTCCCAATTCAATACATCGTCCTCCAGCAGACTTGTCTCCATGGGTCTATTGCTGCCTCGGGCACCTTATGGCCGTTCTGCTGTGAGTCAAAGATTTTCGAATCGGACGAAAAACAGATAGTGAATTGTAACATTCATGGCCACCTAATGACGATGGATCACTCAAATTTCGTCACGATTCAATACATCGTCCTCCAGCAGACTTGTCTCCATGGGTCTATTGCTGCCTCGGGCACCTTATGGCCGTTCTGCTGTGAGTCAAAGATTTTCGAATCGGACGAAAAACAGATAGTGAATTGTAACATTCATGGCCACCTAATGACGATGGATCACTCAAATTGCGTCCCGATTCAATACATCGTCCTCCAGCCGACTTGTCTCCATGGGTCTATTGCTGCATCGGGCACCTTATGGCCGTTCTGCTGTGAGTCAAAGATTTTCGAATCGGACGAAAAACTGATAGTGAATTGTTACGTTCAGGGCCACCTAATGACTATGGATCACTCAAATTGCGTCCCGATTCAATACATCGTCCTCCAGCCGACTTGTCTCCATGGGTCTGTTGCTGCCTCGGGCACCTTATGGTCGTTCTCCCGTGAGTCTAGATTATCGAATGGGACGAAAAACTGATAGTTAATTCTTACATTCAGGGCCTCCTAATGACGATGGAACACTCAAATTGCGTCACGATTCAATACATCGTCATCCTGCAGACTTGTCTTCATGGGTCTATTGCTGCCTAGGGCACCTTACGGCCGTTCTGCTGTGAGTCAATGATTTTCGAATCGGACGAAAAACTGATAGTGAATTGTAACATTCAGGGCCACCTAATGTCGATGGATCACTCAAATTGCGTCCCGATTCAATACATCGTCCTCCAGCCGACTTGTCTCCATGGGTCTATTGCTGCCTCGGGCACCTTATGGCCGTTCTGCTGTGAGTCTAGATTATCGAATGCGACGAAAAACTGATAGTGAATTGTAACTTTCAGGGCCACCTAATGACGATGGATCACTCAAATTGCGTCCCGATTCAATACATCGTCATCCAGCAGACTTGTCTCCATGGGTCTATTGCTGCCTCGGGCACCTTATGGCCGTTCTGCTGTGAGTTAAAGATTTTCGAATCGGACGAAAAACAGATAGTGAATTGTAACATTCATGGCCACCTAATGACGATGGATCACTCAAATTGCGTCCCGATTCAATACATCGTCCTCCAGCCGACTTGTCTCCATGGGTCTATTGCTGCATCGGGAACCTTATGGCCGTTCTGCTGTGAGTCAAAGATTTTCGAATCGGACGAAAAACTGATAGTGAATTGTAACGTTCAGGGCCACCTAATGACGATGGATCACTCAAATTGCGTCCCGATTCAATACATCGTCCTCCAGCCGACTTGTCTCCATGGGTCTATTGCTGCCTCGGGCACCTTATGGTCGTTCTCCCGTGAGTCTAGATTATCGAATGGGACGAAAAACTGATAGTTAATTCTAACATTCAGGGCCTCCTAATCACGATGGAACACTGAAATTGCGTCGCGATTCAATACATCGTCATCCTGCAGACTTGTCTTCATGTGTCTATTGCTGCCTCGGGCACCTTACGGCAGTTCTGCTGTGAGTCAATGATTTTCGAATCGGACGAAAAACTGATAGTGAATTGTAACATTCAGGGCCACCTAATGTCGATGGATCACTCAAATTGCGTCCCGATTCAATACATCGTCCTCCAGCCGACTTGTCTCCATGGGTCTATTGCTGCCTCGGGCACCTTATGGCCGTTCTGCTGTGAGTCTAGATTATCGAATGCGACGAAAAACTGATAGTGAATTGTAACGTTCAGGGCCACCTAATGACGATGGATCACTCAAATTGCGTCCTCCAGCAGACTTGTCTCCATGGGTCTACTGCTGCCTCGTGCACCTTATTGCCGTTCTGCTGTGAGTCAAAGATTTTCGAATCGGACGAAAAACTGATAGTGAATTGTAACATTCAGGGACACCTAATGACGATGGATCACTCAAATTGCGTCCCGATTCAATACATCGTCCTCCAGCCTACTTGACTCCATGGGTCTATTGCTGAGTCGGGCACCTTATGGCCGTTCTGCTGTGAGTCTAGATTATCGAATGCGACGAAAAACTGATAGTGAATTGTAACGTTCAGGGCCACCTAATGACGATGGATCACTCAAATTGCGTGCCGATTCAATACATCGTCCTCCAGCAGACTTGTCTCCATGGGTCTATTGCTGCCTCGGGCACCTTACGGCCGTTCTACTGTGAGTAAAAGATTTTCGAATCGGACGAAAAGCTGATAGTGAATTGTAACGTTCAGGGCCACCTAATGACGATGGATCACTCAAATTGCGTCCCGATTCAATCCATCGTCATCCAGCAGACTTGTCTCCATGGGTCTATTGATGCCTCGGGCACCTTATGGCCGTTCTGCTGTGAGTCAAAGATTTTCGAATCGGACGAAAAACTGATAGTGAATTGTAACATTCAGGGCCACCTAATGACGATGGATCACTCAAGTTGCGTCCCGATTCAATACATCGTCATCCAGCAGACTTGTCTCCATGGGTCTATTGCTGCCTCGGGCACCTTATGGCCGTTCTGCTGTGAGTCAAAGATTTTCGAATCGGACGAAAAACTGATAGTGAATTGTAACATTCAGGGCCACCTAATGACGATGGATCACTCAAGTTGCGTCCCGATTCAATACATCGTCTTCCAGCAGACTTGTCTCCATGGGTCTATTGCTGCCTCGGGCACATTATGGTCGTTCTCCCGTAAGTCTAGATTATCGAATGGGACGAAAAACTGATAGTTAATTCTAACATTCAGGGCCTCCTAATCACGATGGAACACTGAAATTGCGTCGCGATTCAATACATCGTCATCCTGCAGACATGTCTCCATGGGTCTATTGCTGCCTCGGGCACCTTATGGCCGTTCTGCTGTGAGTCAAAGATTTTCGAATCGGACGAAAAACTGATAGTGAATTGTAACATTCAGGGACACCTAATGACGATGGATCACTCAAATTGCGTCCCGATTCAATACATCGTCCTCCAGCCTACTTGACTCCATGGGTCTATTGCCGAGTCGGGCACCATATGGCCGTACTGCTGTGAGTCTAGATTATCGAATGCGACGAAAAACTGATAGTGAATTGTAACGTTCAGGGCCACCTAATGACGATGGATCACTCAAATTGCGTCCCGATTCAATACATCGTCATCCAGCAGACTTGTCTCCATGGGTCTATTGCTGCCTCGGGCACCTTATGGCCGTTCTGTTGTGAGTCAAAGATTTTCGAATCGGACGAAAAACAGATAGTGAATTGTAACATTCAGGGCCACCTAATGACGATGGATCACTCAAGTTGCGTCCCGATTCAATACATCGTCATCCAGCAGATTTGTCTCCATGGGTCTATTGCTGCCTCGGGCACCTTATGGCCGTTCTGCTGTGAGTCAAAGATTTTCGAATCGGACGAAAAACTGATAGTGAATTCTAACGTTCAGGGCCACCTAATGACGATGGATCACTCAAGTTGCGTCCCGATTCAATACATCGTCATCCAGCAGACTTGTCTCCATGGGTCTATTGCTGCCTCGGGCACCTTATGGCCGTTCTGCTGTGAGTCAAAGATTTTCTAATCGGACGAAAAACTGATAGTGAATTGTAACATTCAGGGCCACCTAATGACGATGGATCACTCAAGTTGCGTCCCGATTCAATACATCGTCATCCAGCAGACTTGTCTCCATGGGTCTATTGCTGCCTCGGGCACATTATGGTCGTTCTCCCGTAAGTCTAGATTATCGAATGGGACGAAAAACTGATAGTTAATTCTAACATTCAGGGCCTCCTAATCACGATAGAACACTGAAATTGCGTCGCGATTCAATACATCGTCATCCTGCAGACATGTCTCCATGGGTCTATTGCTGCCTCGGGCACCTTATGGCCGTTCTGCTGTGAGTCAAAGATTTTCGAATCGGACGAAAAACTGATAGTGAATTGTAACGTTCAGGGACATCTAATGACGATGGATCACTCAAATTGCGTCCCGATTCAATACATCGTCCTCCAGCCTACTTGACTCCATGGGTCTATTGCTGAGTCGGGCACCATATGGCCGTACTGCTGTGAGTCTAGTTTATCGAATGCGACGAAAAACTGATAGTGAATTGTAACGTTCAGGGCCACCTAATGACGATGGATCACTCAAATTGCGTCCCAATTCAATACATCGTCCTCCAGCAGACTTGTCTCCATGGGTCTATTGCTGCCTCGGGCACCTTATGGCCGTTCTGCTGTGAGTCAAAGATTTTCGAATCGGACGAAAAACAGATAGTGAATTGTAACATTCATGGCCACCTAATGACGATGGATCACTCAAATTTCGTCACGATTCAATACATCGTCCTCCAGCAGACTTGTCTCCATGGGTCTATTGCTGCCTCGGGCACCTTATGGCCGTTCTGCTGTGAGTCTAGATTATCGAATGCGACGAAAAACTGATAGTGAATTGTAACTTTCAGGGCCACCTAATGACGATGGATCACTCAAATTGCGTCCCGATTCAATACATCGTCATCCAGCAGACTTGTCTCCATGGGTCTATTGCTGCCTCGGGCACCTTATGGCCGTTCTGCTGTGAGTTAAAGATTTTCGAATCGGACGAAAAACAGATAGTGAATTGTAACATTCATGGCCACCTAATGACGATGGATCACTCAAATTGCGTCCCGATTCAATACATCGTCCTCCAGCCGACTTGTCTCCATGGGTCTATTGCTGCATCGGGAACCTTATGGCCGTTCTGCTGTGAGTCAAAGATTTTCGAATCGGACGAAAAACTGATAGTGAATTGTAACGTTCAGGGCCACCTAATGACGATGGATCACTCAAATTGCGTCCCGATTCAATACATCGTCCTCCAGCCGACTTGTCTCCATGGGTCTATTGCTGCCTCGGGCACCTTATGGTCGTTCTCCCGTGAGTCTAGATTATCGAATGGGACGAAAAACTGATAGTTAATTCTAACATTCAGGGCCTCCTAATCACGATGGAACACTGAAATTGCGTCGCGATTCAATACATCGTCATCCTGCAGACTTGTCTTCATGTGTCTATTGCTGCCTCGGGCACCTTACGGCAGTTCTGCTGTGAGTCAATGATTTTCGAATCGGACGAAAAACTGATAGTGAATTGTAACATTCAGGGCCACCTAATGTCGATGGATCACTCAAATTGCGTCCCGATTCAATACATCGTCCTCCAGCCGACTTGTCTCCATGGGTCTATTGCTGCCTCGGGCACCTTATGGCCGTTCTGCTGTGAGTCTAGATTATCGAATGCGACGAAAAACTGATAGTGAATTGTAACGTTCAGGGCCACCTAATGACGATGGATCACTCAAATTGCGTCCTCCAGCAGACTTGTCTCCATGGGTCTACTGCTGCCTCCGGCACCTTATTGCCGTTCTGCTGTGAGTCAAAGATTTTCGAATCGGACGAAAAACTGATAGTGAATTGTAACATTCAGGGACACCTAATGACGATGGATCACTCAAATTGCGTCCCGATTCAATACATCGTCCTCCAGCCTACTTGACTCCATGGGTCTATTGCTGAGTCGGGCACCTTATGGCCGTTCTGCTGTGAGTCTAGATTATCGAATGCGACGAAAAACTGATAGTGAATTGTAACGTTCAGGGCCACCTAATGACGATGGATCACTCAAATTGCGTGCCGATTCAATACATCGTCCTCCAGCAGACTTGTCTCCATGGGTCTATTGCTGCCTCGGGCACCTTATGGCCGTTCTACTGTGAGTAAAAGATTTTCGAATCGGACGAAAAGCTGATAGTGAATTGTAACGTTCAGGGCCACCTAATGACGATGGATCACTCAAATTGCGTCCCGATTCAATCCATCGTCATCCAGCAGACTTGTCTCCATGGGTCTATTGATGCCTCGGGCACCTTATGGCCGTTCTGCTGTGAGTCAAAGATTTTCGAATCGGACGAAAAACTGATAGTGAATTGTAACATTCAGGGCCACCTAATGACGATGGATCACTCAAGTTGCGTCCCGATTCAATACATCGTCATCCAGCAGACTTGTCTCCATGGGTCTATTGCTGCCTCGGGCACCTTATGGCCGTTCTGCTGTGAGTCAAAGATTTTCGAATCGGACGAAAAACTGATAGTGAATTGTAACATTCAGGGCCACCTAATGACGATGGATCACTCAAGTTGCGTCCCGATTCAATACATCGTCTTCCAGCAGACTTGTCTCCATGGGTCTATTGCTGCCTCGGGCACATTATGGTCGTTCTCCCGTAAGTCTAGATTATCGAATGGGACGAAAAACTGATAGTTAATTCTAACATTCAGGGCCTCCTAATCACGATGGAACACTGAAATTGCGTCGCGATTCAATACATCGTCATCCTGCAGACATGTCTCCATGGGTCTATTGCTGCCTCGGGCACCTTATGGCCGTTCTGCTGTGAGTCAAAGATTTTCGAATCGGACGAAAAACTGATAGTGAATTGTAACATTCAGGGACACCTAATGACGATGGATCACTCAAATTGCGTCCCGATTCAATACATCGTCCTCCAGCCTACTTGACTCCATGGGTCTATTGCCGAGTCGGGCACCATATGGCCGTACTGCTGTGAGTCTAGATTATCGAATGCGACGAAAAACTGATAGTGAATTGTAACGTTCAGGGCCACCTAATGACGATGGATCACTCAAATTGCGTCCCGATTCAATACATCGTCATCCAGCAGACTTGTCTCCATGGGTCTATTGCTGCCTCGGGCACCTTATGGCCGTTCTGTTGTGAGTCAAAGATTTTCGAATCGGACGAAAAACAGATAGTGAATTGTAACATTCAGGGCCACCTAATGACGATGGATCACTCAAGTTGCGTCCCGATTCAATACATCGTCATCCAGCAGATTTGTCTCCATGGGTCTATTGCTGCCTCGGGCACCTTATGGCCGTTCTGCTGTGAGTCAAAGATTTTCGAATCGGACGAAAAACTGATAGTGAATTCTAACGTTCAGGGCCACCTAATGACGATGGATCACTCAAGTTGCGTCCCGATTCAATACATCGTCATCCAGCAGACTTGTCTCCATGGGTCTATTGCTGCCTCGGGCACCTTATGGCCGTTCTGCTGTGAGTCAAAGATTTTCTAATCGGACGAAAAACTGATAGTGAATTGTAACATTCAGGGCCACCTAATGACGATGGATCACTCAAGTTGCGTCCCGATTCAATACATCGTCATCCAGCAGACTTGTCTCCATGGGTCTATTGCTGCCTCGGGCACATTATGGTCGTTCTCCCGTAAGTCTAGATTATCGAATGGGACGAAAAACTGATAGTTCATTCTAACATTCAGGGCCTCCTAATCACGATAGAACACTGAAATTGCGTCCCAATTCAATACATCGTCCTCCAGCAGACTTGTCTCCATGGGTCTATTGCTGCCTCGGGCACCTTATGGCCGTTCTGCTGTGAGTCAAAGATTTTCGAATCGGACGAAAAACAGATAGTGAATTGTAACATTCATGGCCACCTAATGACGATGGATCACTCAAATTGCGTCCCGATTCAATACATCGTCCTCCAGCCGACTTGTCTCCATGGGTCTATTGCTGCATCGGGCACCTTATGGCCGTTCTGCTGTGAGTCAAAGATTTTCGAATCGGACGAAAAACTGATAGTGAATTGTTACTTTCAGGGCCACCTAATGACTATGGATCACTCAAATTGCGTCCCGATTCAATACATCGTCCTCCAGCCGACTTGTCTCCATGGGTCTATTGCTGCCTCGGGCACCTTATGGTCGTTTTCCCGTGAGTCTAGATTATCGAATGGGACGAAAAACTGATAGTTAATTCTTACATTCAGGGCCTCCTAATGACGATGGAACACTCAAATTGCGTCGCGATTCAATACATCGTCATCCTGCAGACTTGCATTCATGGGTCTATTGCTGCCTCGGGCACCTTACGGCCGTTCTGCTGTGAGTCAATGATTTTGGAATCGGACGAAAAACTGATAGTGAATTGTAACATTCAGGGCCACCTAATGTCGATGGATCACTCAAATTGCGTCCCGATTCAATACATCGTCCTCCAGCCGACTTGTCTCCATGGGTCTATTGCTGCCTCGGGCACCTTATGGCCGTTCTGCTGTGAGTCTAGATTATCGAATGCGACGAAAAACTGATAGTGAATTGTAACGTTCAGGGCCACCTAATAACGATGGGTCACTCAAATTGCGTCCTCCAGTAGACTTGTCTCCATGGGTCTACTGCTGCCTCGGGCACCTTATTGCCGTTCTGCTGTGAGTCAAAGATTTTCGAATCGGACGAAAAACTGATAGTGAATTGTAACTTTCAGGGCCACCTAATGACGATGGATCACTCAAATTGCATCCCGATTCAATACATCGTCCTCCAGCCGACTTGTCTCCATGGGTCTATTGCTGCCTCGGGCACCTTATGGTCGTTCTCCCGTGAGTCTAGATTATCGAATGGGACGAAAAACTAACATTCAGGACCTCCTAATGACCATGGAACACTCAAATTGCGTCGCGATTCAATACATCGTCATCCTGCAGACATGTCTCCATGGGTCTATTGCTGCCTCGGGCACCTTATGGGCGTTCTGCTGTGAGTCAAAGATTTTCGAATCGGACGAAAAACTGATAGTGAATTGTAACATTCAGGGACACCTAATGACGATGGATCACTCAAATTGCGTCCCGATTCAATACATCGTCCTCCAGCCTACTTGACTCCATGGGTCTATTGCTGAGTCGGGCACCTTATGGCCGTTCTGCTGTGAGTCTAGATTATCGAATGCGACGAAAAACTGATAGTGAATTGTAACGTTCAGGGCCACCTAATGACGATGGATCACTCAAATTGCGTGCCGATTCAATACATCGTCCTCCAGCAGACTTGTCTCCATGGGTCTATTGCTGCCTCGGGCACCTTATGGCCGTTCTACTGTGAGTCAAAGATTTTCGAATCGGACGAAAAGCTGATAGTGAATTGTAACGTTCAGGGCCACCTAATGACGATGGATCACTCAAATTGCGTCCCGATTCAATACATCGTCATCCAGCAGACTTGTCTCCATGGGTCTATTGCTGCCTCGGGCACCTTATGGCCGTTCTGCTGTGAGTCAAAGATTTTCGAATCGGACGAAAAACTGATAGTGAATTGTAACATTCAGGGCCACCTAATGACGATGGATCACTCAAGTTGCGTCCCGATTCAATACATCGTCATCCAGCAGACTTGTCTCCATGGGTCTATTGCTGCCTCGGGCACCTTATGGCCGTTCTGCTGTGAGTCAAAGATTTTCGAATCGGACGAAAAACTGATAGTGAATTGTAACGTTCAGGGCCACCTAATGACGATGGATCACTCAAATTGCGTCCCGATTCAATACATCGTCATCCAGCAGACTTGTCTCCATGGGTCTATTGCTGCCTCGGGCACCTTATGGCCGTTCTGCTGTGAGTCAAAGATTTTCGAATCGGACGAAAAACTGATAGTGAATTGTAACATTCAGGGCCACCTAATGACGATGGATCACTCTAGTTGCGTCCCGATTCAATACATCGTCATCCAGCAGACTTGTCTCCATGGGTCTATTGCTGCCTCGGGCACACTATGGTCGTTCTCCCGTAAGTCTAGATTATCGAATGGGACGAAAAACTGATAGTTAATTCTAACATTCAGGGCCTCCTAATCACGATGGAACACTGAAATTGCGTCGCGATTCAATACATCGTCATCCTGCAGACATGTCTCCATGGGTCTATTGCTGCCTCGGGCACCTTATGGCCGTTCTGCTGTGAGTCAAAGATTTTCGAATCGGACGAAAAACTGATAGTGAATTGTAACATTCAGGGACACCTAATGACGATGGATCACTCAAATTGCGTCCCGATTCAATACATCGTCCTCCAGCCTACTTGACTCCATGGGTCTATTGCCGAGTCGGGCACCATATGGCCGTACTGCTGTGAGTCTAGATTATCGAATGCGACGAAAAACTGATAGTGAATTGTAACGTTCAGGGCCACCTAATGACGATGGATCACTCAAATTGCGTCCCAATTCAATACATCGTCCTCCAGCAGACTTGTCTCCATGGGTCTATTGCTGCCTCGGGCACCTTATGGCCGTTCTGCTGTGAGTCAAAGATTTTCGAATCGGACGAAAAACAGATAGTGAATTGTAACATTCATGGCCACCTAATCACGATGGAACACTGAAATTGCGTCGCGATTCAATACATCGTCATCCTGCAGACATGTCTCCATGGGTCTATTGCTGCCTCGGGCACCTTATGGCCGTTCTGCTGTGAGTCAAAGATTTTCGAATCGGACGAAAAACTGATAGTGAATTGTAACATTCAGGGACACCTAATGACGATGGATCACTCAAATTGCGTCCCGATTCAATACATCGTCCTCCAGCCTACTTGACTCCATGGGTCTATTGCTGAGTCGGGCACCTTATGGCCGTTCTGCTGTGAGTCTAGATTATCGAATGCGACGAAAAACTGATAGTGAATTGTAACGTTCAGGGCCACCTAATGACGATGGATCACTCAAATTGCGTGCCGATTCAATACATCGTCCTCCAGCAGACTTGTCTCCATGGGTCTATTGCTGCCTCGGGCACCTTATGGCCGTTCTACTGTGAGTCAAAGATTTTCGAATCGGACGAAAAGCTGATAGTGAATTGTAACGTTCAGGGCCACCTAATGACGATGGATCACTCAAATTGCGTCCCGATTCAATACATCGTCATCCAGCAGACTTGTCTCCATGGGTCTATTGCTGCCTCGGGCACCTTATGGCCGTTCTGCTGTGAGTCAAAGATTTTCGAATCGGACGAAAAACTGATAGTGAATTGTAACATTCAGGGCCACCTAATGACGATGGATCACTCAAGTTGCGTCCCGATTCAATACATCGTCATCCAGCAGACTTGTCTCCATGGGTCTATTGCTGCCTCGAGCACCTTATGGCCGTTCTGCTGTGAGTCAAAGATTTTCGAATCGGACGAAAAACTGATAGTGAATTGTAACGTTCAGGGCCACCTAATGACGATGGATCACTCAAATTGCGTCCCGATTCAATACATCGTCATCCAGCAGACTTGTCTCCATGGGTCTATTGCTGCCTCGGGCACCTTATGGCCGTTCTGCTGTGAGTCAAAGATTTTCGAATCGGACGAAAAACTGATAGTGAATTGTAACATTCAGGGCCACCTAATGACGATGGATCACTCTAGTTGCGTCCCGATTCAATACATCGTCATCCAGCAGACTTGTCTCCATGGGTCTATTGCTGCCTCGGGCACACTATGGTCGTTCTCCCGTAAGTCTAGATTATCGAATGGGACGAAAAACTGATAGTTAATTCTAACATTCAGGGCCTCCTAATCACGATGGAACACTGAAATTGCGTCGCGATTCAATACATCGTCATCCTGCAGACATGTCTCCATGGGTCTATTGCTGCCTCGGGCACCTTATGGCCGTTCTGCTGTGAGTCAAAGATTTTCGAATCGGACGAAAAACTGATAGTGAAATGTAACATTCAGGGACACCTAATGACGATGGATCACTCAAATTGCGTCCCGATTCAATACATCGTCCTCCAGCCTACTTGACTCCATGGGTCTATTGCCGAGTCGGGCACCATATGGCCGTACTGCTGTGAGTCTAGATTATCGAATGCGACGAAAAACTGATAGTGAATTGTAACGTTCAGGGCCACCTAATGACGATGGATCACTCAAATTGCGTCCCAATTCAATACATCGTCCTCCAGCAGACTTGTCTCCATGGGTCTATTGCTGCCTCGGGCACCTTATGGCCGTTCTGCTGTGAGTCAAAGATTTTCGAATCGGACGAAAAGCTGATAGTGAATTGTAACGTTCAGGGCCACCTAATGACGATGGATCACCCAAATTGCGTCCCGATTCAATACATCGTCATCCAGCAGACTTGTCTCCATGGGTCTATTGCTGCCTCGGGCACCTTATGGCCGTTATGCTGTGAGTCAAAGATTTTCGAATCGGACGAAAAACTGATAGTGAATTGTAACATTCAGGGCCACCTAATGACGAAGGATCACTCAAGTTGCGTCCCGATTCAATACATCGTCATCCAGCAGACTTGTCTCCATGGGTCTATTGCTGCCTCGGGCACCTTATGGCCGTTCTGCTGTGAGTCAAAGATTTTCGAATCGGACGAAAAACTGATAGTGAATTGTAACGTTCAGGGCCACCTAATGACGATGGATCACTCAAATTGCGTCCCGATTCAATACATCGTCATCCAGCAGACTTGTCTCCATGGGTCTATTGCTGCCTCGGGCACCTTATGGCCGTTCTGCTGTGAGTCAAAGATTTTCGAATCGGACGAATAACTGATAGTGAATTGTAACATTCAGGGCCACCTAATGACGATGGATCACTCTAGTTGCGTCCCGATTCAATACATCGTCATCCAGCAGACTTGTCTCCATGGGTCTATTGCTGCCTCGGGCACACTATGGTCGTTCTCCCGTAAGTCTAGATTATCGAATGGGACGAAAAACTGATAGTTAATTCTAACATTCAGGGCCTCCTAATCACGATGGAACACTGAAATTGCGTCGCGATTCAATACATCGTCATCCTGCAGACATGTCTCCATGGGTCTATTGCTGCCTCGGGCACCTTATGGCCGTTCTGCTGTGAGTCAAAGATTTTCGAATCGGACGAAAAACTGATAGTGAATTGTAACATTCAGGGACACCTAATGACGATGGATCACTCAAATTGCGTCCCGATTCAATACATCGTCCTCCAGCCTACTTGACTCCATGGGTCTATTGCCGAGTCGGGCACCATATGGCCGTACTGCTGTGAGTCTAGATTATCGAATGCGACGAAAAACTGATAGTGAATTGTAACGTTCAGGGCCACCTAATGACGATGGATCACTCAAATTGCGTCCCAATTCAATACATCGTCCTCCAGCAGACTTGTCTCCATGGGTCTATTGCTGCCTCGGGCACCTTATGGCCGTTCTGCTGTGAGTCAAAGATTTTCGAATCGGACGAAAAACAGATAGTGAATTGTAACATTCATGGCCACCTAATCACGATGGAACACTGAAATTGCGTCGCGATTCAATACATCGTCATCCTGCAGACATGTCTCCATGGGTCTATTGCTGCCTCGGGCACCTTATGGGCGTTCTGCTGTGAGTCAAAGATTTTCGAATCGGACGAAAAACTGATAGTGAATTGTAACATTCAGGGACACCTAATGACGATGGATCACTCAAATTGCGTCCCGATTCAATACATCGTCCTCCAGCCTACTTGACTCCATGGGTCTATTGCTGAGTCGGGCACCTTATGGCCGTTCTGCTGTGAGTCTAGATTATCGAATGCGACGAAAAACTGATAGTCAATTGTAACGTTCAGGGCCACCTAATGACGATGGATCACTCAAATTGCGTGCCGATTCAATACATCGTCCTCCAGCAGACTTGTCTCCATGGGTCTATTGCTGCCTCGGGCACCTTATGGCCGTTCTACTGTGAGTCAAAGATTTTCGAATCGGACGAAAAGCTGATAGTGAATTGTAACGTTCAGGGCCACCTAATGACGATGGATCACTCTAGTTGCGTCCCGATTCAATACATCGTCATCCAGCAGACTTGTCTCCATGGGTCTATTGCTGCCTCGGGCACACTATGGTCGTTCTCCCGTAAGTCTAGATTATCGAATGGGACGAAAAACTGATAGTTAATTCTAACATTCAGGGCCTCCTAATCACGATGGAACACTGAAATTGCGTCGCGATTCAATACATCGTCATCCTGCAGACATGTCTCCATGGGTCTATTGCTGCCTCGGGCACCTTATGGCCGTTATGCTGTGAGTCAAAGATTTTCGAATCGGACGAAAAACTGATAGTGAATTGTAACGTTCAGGGCCACCTAATGACGATGGATCACTCAAATTGCGTCCCGATTCAATACATCGTCATCCAGCAGACTTGTCTCCATGGGTCTATTGCTGCCTCGGGCACCTTATGGCCGTTCTGCTGTGAGTCAAAGATTTTCGAATTGGACGAAAAACTGATAGTGAATTGTAACATTCAGGGCCACCTAATGACGATGGATCACTCTAGTTGCGTCCCGATTCAATACATCGTCATCCAGCAGACTTGTCTCCATGGGTCTATTGCTGCCTCGGGCACACTATGGTCGTTCTCCCGTAAGTCTAGATTATCGAATGGGACGAAAAACTGATAGTTAATTCTAACATTCAGGGCCTCCTAATCACGATGGAACACTGAAATTGCGTCGCGATTCAATACATCGTCATCCTGCAGACATGTCTCCATGGGTCTATTGCTGCCTCGGGCACCTTATGGCCGTTCTGCTGTGAGTCAAAGATTTTCGAATCGGACGAAAAACTGATAGTGAATTGTAAGATTCAGGGACACCTAATGACGATGGATCACTCAAATTGCGTCCCGATTCAATACATCGTCCTCCAGCCTACTTGACTCCATGGGTCTATTGCCGAGTCGGGCACCATATGGCCGTACTGCTGTGAGTCTAGATTATCGAATGCGACGAAAAACTGATAGTGAATTGTAACGTTCAGGGCCACCTAATGACGATGGATCACTCAAATTGCGTCCCAATTCAATACATCGTCCTCCAGCAGACTTGTCTCCATGGGTCTATTGCTGCCTCGGGCACCTTATGGCCGTTCTGCTGTGAGTCAAAGATTTTCGAATCGGACGAAAAACAGATAGTGAATTGTAACATTCATGGCCACCTAATGACGATGGATCACTCAAATTGCGTCCCGATTCAATACATCGTCCTCCAGCCGACATGTCTCCATGGGTCTATTGCTGCATCGGGCACCTTATGGCCGTTCTGCTGTGAGTCAAAGATTTTCGAATCGGACGAAAAACTGATAGTGAATTGTTACGTTCAGGGCCACCTAATGACTATGGATCACTCAAATTGCGTCCCGATTCAATACATCGTCCTCCAGCCGACTTGTCTCCATGGGTCTATTGCTGCCTCGGGCACCTTATGGTCGTTCTCCCGTGAGTCTAGATTATCGAATGGGACGAAAAACTGATAGTTAATTCTTACATTCAGGGCCTCCTAATGACGATGGAACACTCAAATTGCGTCGCGATTCAATACATCGTCATCCTGCAGACTTGCCTTCATGGGTCAATTGCTGCCTCGGGCACCTTACGGCCGTTCTGCTGTGAGACAATGATTTTCGAATCGGACGAAAAACTGATAGTGAATTGTAACATTCAGGGCCACCTAATGTCGATGGATCACTCAAATTGCGTCCCGATTCAATACATCGTCCTCCAGCCGACTTGTCTCCATGGGTCTATTGCTGCCTCGGGCACCTTATGGCCGTTCTGCTGTGAGTCTAGATTATCGAATGCGACGAAAAACTGATAGTGAATTGTAACGTTCAGGGCCACCTAATAACGATGGGTCACTCAAATTGCGTCCTCCAGCAGACTTGTCCCCATGGGTCTACTGCTGCCTCAGGCACCTTATTGCCGTTCTGCTGTGAGTCAAAGATTTTCGAATCGGACGAAAAACAGATAGTGAATTGTAACATTCTTGGCCACCTAATGACGATGGATCACTCAAATTGCGTCCCGATTCAATACATCGTCCTCCAGCCGACTTGTCTCCATGGGTCTATTGCTGCATCGGGCACCTTATGGCCGTTCTGCTGTGAGTCAAAGATTTTCGAATCGGACGAAAAACTGATAGTGAATTGTAACTTTCAGGGCCACCTAATGACGATGGATCACTCAAATTGCGTCCCGATTCAATACATCGTCCTCCAGCCGACTTGTCTCCATGGGTCTATTGCTGCCTCGGGCACCTTATGGTCGTTCTCCCGTGAGTCTAGATTATCGAATGGGACGAAAAACTAACATTCAGGGCCTCCTAATGACCATGGAACACTCAAATTGCGTCGCGATTCAATACATCGTCATCCTGCAGACATGTCTCCATGGGTCTATTGCTGCCTCGGGCACCTTATGGCCGTTCTGCTGTGAGTCAAAGATTTTCGAATCGGACGAAAAACTGATAGTGAATTGTAACGTTCAGGGCCACCTAATGACGATGGATCACTCAAATTGCGTCCCAATTCAATACATCGTCCTCCAGCAGACTTGTCTCCATGGGTCTATTGCTGCCTCGGGCACCTTATGGCCGTTCTGCTGTGAGTCAAAGATTTTCGAATCGGACGAAAAACAGATAGTGAATTGTAACATTCATGGCCACCTAATGACGATGGATCACTCAAATTGCGTCCCGATTCAATACATCGTCCTCCAGCCGACTTGTCTCCATGGGTCTATTGCTGCATCGGGCACCTTATGGCCGTTCTGCTGTGAGTCAAAGATTTTCGAATCGGACGAAAAACTGATAGTGAATTGTTACGTTCAGGGCCACCTAATGACTATGGATCACTCAAATTGCGTCCCGATTCAATACATCGTCCTCCAGCCGACTTGTCTCCATGGGTCTATTGCTGCCTCGGGCACCTTATGGTCGTTCTCCCGTGAGTCTAGATTATCGAATGGGACGAAAAACTGATAGTTAATTCTTACATTCAGGGCCTCCTAATGACGATGGAACACTCAAATTGCGTCGCGATTCAATACATCGTCATCCTGCAGACTTGCCTTCATGGGTCAATTGCTGCCTCGGGCACCTTACGGCCGTTCTGCTGTGAGACAATGATTTTCGAATCGGACGAAAAACTGATAGTGAATTGTAACATTCAGGGCCACCTAATGTCGATGGATCACTCAAATTGCGTCCCGATTCAATACATCGTCCTCCAGCCGACTTGTCTCCATGGGTCTATTGCTGCCTCGGGCACCTTATGGCCGTTCTGCTGTGAGTCTAGATTATCGAATGCGACGAAAAACTGATAGTGAATTGTAACGTTCAGGGCCACCTAATAACGATGGGTCACTCAAATTGCGTCCTCCAGCAGACTTGTCTCCATGGGTCTACTGCTGCCTCGGGCACCTTATTGCCGTTCTGCTGTGAGTCAAAGATTTTCGAATCGGACGAAAAACAGATAGTGAATTGTAACATTCTTGGCCACCTAATGACGATGGATCACTCAAATTGCGTCCCGATTCAATACATCGTCCTCCAGCCGACTTGTCTCCATGGGTCTATTGCTGCATCGGGCACCTTATGGCCGTTCTGCTGTGAGTCAAAGATTTTCGAATCGGACGAAAAACTGATAGTGAATTGTAACTTTCAGGGCCACCTAATGACGATGGATCACTCAAATTGCGTCCCGATTCAATACATCGTCCTCCAGCCGACTTGTCTCCATGGGTCTATTGCTGCCTCGGGCACCTTATGGTCGTTCTCCCGTGAGTCTAGATTATCGAATGGGACGAAAAACTAACATTCAGGGCCTCCTAATGACCATGGAACACTCAAATTGCGTCGCGATTCAATACATCGTCATCCTGCAGACATGTCTCCATGGGTCTATTGCTGCCTCGGGCACCTTATGGGCGTTCTGCTGTGAGTCAAAGATTTTCGAATCGGACGAAAAACTGATAGTGAATTGTAACATTCAGGGACACCTAATGACGATGGATCACTCAAATTGCGTCCCGATTCAATACATCGTCCTTCAGCCTACTTGACTCCATGGGTCTATTGCTGAGTCGGGCACCTTATGGCCGTTCTGCTGTGAGTCTAGATTATCGAATGCGACGAAAAACTGATAGTGAATTGTAACGTTCAGGGCCACCTAATGACGATGGATCACTCAAATTGCGTGCCGATTCAATACATCGTCCTCCAGCAGACTTGTCTCCATGGGTCTATTGCTGCCTCGGGCACCTTATGGCCGTTCTACTGTGAGTCAAAGATTTTCGAATCGGACGAAAAGCTGATAGTGAATTGTAACGTTCAGGGCCACCTAATGACGATGGATCACTCTAGTTGCGTCCCGATTCAATACATCGTCATCCAGCAGACATGTCTCCATGGGTCTATTGCTGCCTCGGGCACACTATGGTCGTTCTCCCGTAAGTCTAGATTATCGAATGGGACGAAAAACTGATAGTTAATTCTAACATTCAGGGCCTCCTAATCACGATGGAACACTGAAATTGCGTCGCGATTCAATACATCGTCATCCTGCAGACATGTCTCCATGGGTCTATTGCTGCCTCGGGCACCTTATGGCCGTTCTGCTGTGAGTCAAAGATTTTCGAATCGGACGAAAAACTGGTAGTGAATTGTAACATTCAGGGACACCTAATGACGATGGATCACTCAAATTGCGTCCCGATTCAATACATCGTCCTCCAGCCTACTTGACTCCATGGGTCTATTGCCGAGTCGGGCACCATATGGCCGTACTGCTGTGAGTCTAGATTATCGAATGCGACGAAAAACTGATAGTGAATTGTAACGTTCAGGGCCACCTAATGACGATGGATCACTCAAATTGCGTCCCAATTCAATACATCGTCCTCCAGCAGACTTGTCTCCATGGGTCTATTGCTGCCTCGGGCACCTTATGGCCGTTCTGCTGTGAGTCAAAGATTTTCGAATCGGACGAAAAGCTGATAGTGAATTGTAACGTTCAGGGCCACCTAATGACGATGGATCACCCAAATTGCGTCCCGATTCAATACATCGTCATCCAGCAGACTTGTCTCCATGGGTCTATTGCTGCCTCGGGCACCTTATGGCCGTTCTGCTGTGAGTCAATGATTTTCGAATCGGACGAAAAACTGATAGTGAATTGTAACATTCAGGGCCACCTAATGACGATGGATCACTCAAATTGCGTCCCGATTCAATACATCGTCCTCCAGCCGACTTGTCTCCATGGGTCTATTGCTGCCTCGGGCACCTTATGGTCGTTCTCCCGTGAGTCTAGATTATCGAATGGGACGAAAAACTGATAGTTAATTCTTACATTCAGGGCCTCCTAATGACGATGGAACACTCAAATTGCGTCGCGATTCAATACATCGTCATCCTGCAGACTTGCCTTCATGGGTCAATTGCTGCCTCGGGCACCTTACGGCCGTTCTGCTGTGAGACAATGATTTTCGAATCGGACGAAAAACTGATAGTGAATTGTAACATTCAGGGCCACCTAATGTCGATGGATCACTCAAATTGCGTCCCGATTCAATACATCGTCCTCCAGCCGACTTGTCTCCATGGGTCTATTGCTGCCTCGGGCACCTTATGGCCGTTCTGCTGTGAGTCTAGATTATCGAATGCGACGAAAAACTGATAGTGAATTGTAACGTTCAGGGCCACCTAATAACGATGGGTCACTCAAATTGCGTCCTCCAGCAGACTTGTCTCCATGGGTCTACTGCTGCCTCGGGCACCTTATTGCCGTTCTGCTGTGAGTCAAAGATTTTCGAATCGGACGAAAAACAGATAGTGAATTGTAACATTCTTGGCCACCTAATGACGATGGATCACTCAAATTGCGTCCCGATTCAATACATCGTCCTCCAGCCGACTTGTCTCCATGGGTCTATTGCTGCATCGGGCACCTTATGGCCGTTCTGCTGTGAGTCAAAGATTTTCGAATCGGACGAAAAACTGATAGTGAATTGTAACTTTCAGGGCCACCTAATGACGATGGATCACTCAAATTGCGTCCCGATTCAATACATCGTCCTCCAGCCGACTTGTCTCCATGGGTCTATTGCTGCCTCGGGCACCTTATGGCCGTTCTACTGTGAGTCAAAGATTTTCGAATCGGACGAAAAGCTGATAGTGAATTGTAACGTTCAGGGCCACCTAATGACGATGGATCACTCTAGTTGCGTCCCGATTCAATACATCGTCATCCAGCAGACATGTCTCCATGGGTCTATTGCTGCCTCGGGCACACTATGGTCGTTCTCCCGTAAGTCTAGATTATCGAATGGGACGAAAAACTGATAGTTAATTCTAACATTCAGGGCCTCCTAATCACGATGGAACACTGAAATTGCGTCGCGATTCAATACATCGTCATCCTGCAGACATGTCTCCATGGGTCTATTGCTGCCTCGGGCAACTTATGGCCGTTCTGCTGTGAGTCAAAGATTTTCGAATCGGACGAAAAACTGGTAGTGAATTGTAACATTCAGGGACACCTAATGACGATGGATCACTCAAATTGCGTCCCGATTCAATACATCGTCCTCCAGCCTACTTGACTCCATGGGTCTATTGCCGAGTCGGGCACCATATGGCCGTACTGCTGTGAGTCTAGATTATCGAATGCGACGAAAAACTGATAGTGAATTGTAACGTTCAGGGCCACCTAATGACGATGGATCACTCAAATTGCGTCCCAATTCAATACATCGTCCTCCAGCAGACTTGTCTCCATGGGTCTATTGCTGCCTCGGGCACCTTATGGCCGTTCTGCTGTGAGTCAAAGATTTTCGAATCGGACGAAAAGCTGATAGTGAATTGTAACGTTCAGGGCCACCTAATGACGATGGATCACCCAAATTGCGTCCCGATTCAATACATCGTCATCCAGCAGACTTGTCTCCATGGGTCTATTGCTGCCTCGGGCACCTTATGGCCGTTCTGCTGTGAGTCAATGATTTTCGAATCGGACGAAAAACTGATAGTGAATTGTAACATTCAGGGCCACCTAATGACGATGGATCACTCAAGTTGCGTCCCGATTCAATACATCGTCATCCAGCAGACTTGTCTCCATGGGTCTATTGCTGCCTCGGGCACCTTATGGCCGTTCTGCTGTGAGTCAAAGATTTTCGAATCGGACGAAAAACTGATAGTGAATTGTAACGTTCAGGGCCACCTAATGACGATGGATCACTCAAATTGCGTCCCGATTCAATACATCGTCATCCAGCAGACTTGTCTCCATGGGTCTATTGCTGCCTCGGGCACCTAATGGCCGTTCTGCTGTGAGTCAAAGATTTTCGAATCGGACGAAAAACTGATAGTGAATTGTAACATTCAGGGCCACCTAATGACGATGGATCACTCTAGTTGCGTCCCGATTCAATACATCGTCATCCAGCAGACTTGTCTCCATGGGTCTATTGCTGCCTCGGGCACACTATGGTCGTTCTCCCGTAAGTCTAGATTATCGAATGGGACGAAAAACTGATAGTTAATTCTAACATTCAGGGCCTCCTAATCACGATGGAACACTGAAATTGCGTCGCGATTCAATACATCGTCATCCTGCAGACATGTCTCCATGGGTCTATTGCTGCCTCGGGCACCTTATGGCCGTTCTGCTGTGAGTCAAAGATTTTCGAATCGGACGAAAAACTGATAGTGAATTGTAACATTCAGGGACACCTAATGACGATGGATCACTCAAATTGCGTCCCGATTCAATACATCGTCCTCCAGCCTACTTGACTCCATGGGTCTATTGCCGAGTCGGGCACCATATGGCCGTACTGCTGTGAGTCTAGATTATCGAATGCGACGAAAAACTGATAGTGAATTGTAACGTTCAGGGCCACCTAATGACGATGGATCACTCAAATTGCGTCCCAATTCAATACATCGTCCTCCAGCAGACTTGTCTCCATGGGTCTATTGCTGCCTCGGGCACCTTATGGCCGTTCTGCTGTGAGTCAAAGATTTTCGAATCGGACGAAAAACAGATAGTGAATTGTAACATTCATGGCCACCTAATGACGATGGATCACTCAAATTGCGTCCCGATTCAATACATCGTCCTCCAGCCGACATGTCTCCATGGGTCTATTGCTGCATCGGGCACCTTATGGCCGTTCTGCTGTGAGTCAAAGATTTTCGAATCGGACGAAAAACTGATAGTGAATTGTTACGTTCAGGGCCACCTAATGACTATGGATCACTCAAATTGCGTCCCGATTCAATACATCGTCCTCCAGCCGACTTGTCTCCATGGGTCTATTGCTGCCTCGGGCACCTTATGGTCGTTCTCCCGTGAGTCTAGATTATCGAATGGGACGAAAAACTGATAGTTAATTCTTACATTCAGGGCCTCCTAATGACGATGGAACACTCAAATTGCGTCGCGATTCAATACATCGTCATCCTGCAGACTTGCCTTCATGGGTCAATTGCTGCCTCGGGCACCTTACGGCCGTTCTGCTGTGAGACAATGATTTTCGAATCGGACGAAAAACTGATAGTGAATTGTAACATTCAGGGCCACCTAATGTCGATGGATCACTCAAATTGCGTCCCGATTCAATACATCGTCCTCCAGCCGACTTGTCTCCATGGGTCTATTGCTGCCTCGGGCACCTTATGGCCGTTCTGCTGTGAGTCTAGATTATCGAATGCGACGAAAAACTGATAGTGAATTGTAACGTTCAGGGCCACCTAATAACGATGGGTCACTCAAATTGCGTCCTCCAGCAGACTTGTCCCCATGGGTCTACTGCTGCCTCAGGCACCTTATTGCCGTTCTGCTGTGAGTCAAAGATTTTCGAATCGGACGAAAAACAGATAGTGAATTGTAACATTCTTGGCCACCTAATGACGATGGATCACTCAAATTGCGTCCCGATTCAATACATCGTCCTCCAGCCGACTTGTCTCCATGGGTCTATTGCTGCATCGGGCACCTTATGGCCGTTCTGCTGTGAGTCAAAGATTTTCGAATCGGACGAAAAACTGATAGTGAATTGTAACTTTCAGGGCCACCTAATGACGATGGATCACTCAAATTGCGTCCCGATTCAATACATCGTCCTCCAGCCGACTTGTCTCCATGGGTCTATTGCTGCCTCGGGCACCTTATGGTCGTTCTCCCGTGAGTCTAGATTATCGAATGGGACGAAAAACTAACATTCAGGGCCTCCTAATGACCATGGAACACTCAAATTGCGTCGCGATTCAATACATCGTCATCCTGCAGACATGTCTCCATGGGTCTATTGCTGCCTCGGGCACCTTATGGCCGTTCTGCTGTGAGTCAAAGATTTTCGAATCGGACGAAAAACTGATAGTGAATTGTAACATTCAGGGACACCTAATGACGATGGATCACTCAAATTGCGTCCCGATTCAATACATCGTCCTCCAGCCTACTTGACTCCATGGGTCTATTGCCGAGTCGGGCACCATATGGCCGTACTGCTGTGAGTCTAGATTATCGAATGCGACGAAAAACTGATAGTGAATTGTAACGTTCAGGGCCACCTAATGACGATGGATCACTCAAATTGCGTCCCAATTCAATACATCGTCCTCCAGCAGACTTGTCTCCATGGGTCTATTGCTGCCTCGGGCACCTTATGGCCGTTCTGCTGTGAGTCAAAGATTTTCGAATCGGACGAAAAACAGATAGTGAATTGTAACATTCATGGCCACCTAATGACGATGGATCACTCAAATTGCGTCCCGATTCAATACATCGTCCTCCAGCCGACTTGTCTCCATGGGTCTATTGCTGCATCGGGCACCTTATGGCCGTTCTGCTGTGAGTCAAAGATTTTCGAATCGGACGAAAAACTGATAGTGAATTGTTACGTTCAGGGCCACCTAATGACTATGGATCACTCAAATTGCGTCCCGATTCAATACATCGTCCTCCAGCCGACTTGTCTCCATGGGTCTATTGCTGCCTCGGGCACCTTATGGTCGTTCTCCCGTGAGTCTAGATTATCGAATGGGACGAAAAACTGATAGTTAATTCTTACATTCAGGGCCTCCTAATGACGATGGAACACTCAAATTGCGTCGCGATTCAATACATCGTCATCCTGCAGACTTGCCTTCATGGGTCAATTGCTGCCTCGGGCACCTTACGGCCGTTCTGCTGTGAGACAATGATTTTCGAATCGGACGAAAAACTGATAGTGAATTGTAACATTCAGGGCCACCTAATGTCGATGGATCACTCAAATTGCGTCCCGATTCAATACATCGTCCTCCAGCCGACTTGTCTCCATGGGTCTATTGCTGCCTCGGGCACCTTATGGCCGTTCTGCTGTGAGTCTAGATTATCGAATGCGACGAAAAACTGATAGTGAATTGTAACGTTCAGGGCCACCTAATAACGATGGGTCACTCAAATTGCGTCCTCCAGCAGACTTGTCTCCATGGGTCTACTGCTGCCTCGGGCACCTTATTGCCGTTCTGCTGTGAGTCAAAGATTTTCGAATCGGACGAAAAACAGATAGTGAATTGTAACATTCTTGGCCACCTAATGACGATGGATCACTCAAATTGCGTCCCGATTCAATACATCGTCCTCCAGCCGACTTGTCTCCATGGGTCTATTGCTGCATCGGGCACCTTATGGCCGTTCTGCTGTGAGTCAAAGATTTTCGAATCGGACGAAAAACTGATAGTGAATTGTAACTTTCAGGGCCACCTAATGACGATGGATCACTCAAATTGCGTCCCGATTCAATACATCGTCCTCCAGCCGACTTGTCTCCATGGGTCTATTGCTGCCTCGGGCACCTTATGGTCGTTCTCCCGTGAGTCTAGATTATCGAATGGGACGAAAAACTAACATTCAGGGCCTCCTAATGACCATGGAACACTCAAATTGCGTCGCGATTCAATACATCGTCATCCTGCAGACATGTCTCCATGGGTCTATTGCTGCCTCGGGCACCTTATGGCCGTTCTGCTGTGAGTCAAAGATTTTCGAATCGGACGAAAAACTGATAGTGAATTGTAACATTCAGGGACACCTAATGACGATGGATCACTCAAATTGCGTCCCGATTCAATACATCGTCCTCCAGCCTACTTGACTCCATGGGTCTATTGCCGAGTCGGGCACCATATGGCCGTACTGCTGTGAGTCTAGATTATCGAATGCGACGAAAAACTGATAGTGAATTGTAACGTTCAGGGCCACCTAATGACGATGGATCACTCAAATTGCGTCCCAATTCAATACATCGTCCTCCAGCAGACTTGTCTCCATGGGTCTATTGCTGCCTCGGGCACCTTATGGCCGTTCTGCTGTGAGTCAAAGATTTTCGAATCGGACGAAAAACAGATAGTGAATTGTAACATTCATGGCCACCTAATGACGATGGATCACTCAAATTGCGTCCCGATTCAATACATCGTCCTCCAGCCGACTTGTCTCCATGGGTCTATTGCTGCATCGGGCACCTTATGGCCGTTCTGCTGTGAGTCAAAGATTTTCGAATCGGACGAAAAACTGATAGTGAATTGTTACGTTCAGGGCCACCTAATGACTATGGATCACTCAAATTGCGTCCCGATTCAATACATCGTCCTCCAGCCGACTTGTCTCCATGGGTCTATTGCTGCCTCGGGCACCTTATGGTCGTTCTCCCGTGAGTCTAGATTATCGAATGGGACGAAAAACTGATAGTTAATTCTTACATTCAGGGCCTCCTAATGACGATGGAACACTCAAATTGCGTCGCGATTCAATACATCGTCATCCTGCAGACTTGCCTTCATGGGTCAATTGCTGCCTCGGGCACCTTACGGCCGTTCTGCTGTGAGACAATGATTTTCGAATCGGACGAAAAACTGATAGTGAATTGTAACATTCAGGGCCACCTAATGTCGATGGATCACTCAAATTGCGTCCCGATTCAATACATCGTCCTCCAGCCGACTTGTCTCCATGGGTCTATTGCTGCCTCGGGCACCTTATGGCCGTTCTGCTGTGAGTCTAGATTATCGAATGCGACGAAAAACTGATAGTGAATTGTAACGTTCAGGGCCACCTAATAACGATGGGTCACTCAAATTGCGTCCTCCAGCAGACTTGTCTCCATGGGTCTACTGCTGCCTCGGGCACCTTATTGCCGTTCTGCTGTGAGTCAAAGATTTTCGAATCGGACGAAAAACAGATAGTGAATTGTAACATTCTTGGCCACCTAATGACGATGGATCACTCAAATTGCGTCCCGATTCAATACATCGTCCTCCAGCCGACTTGTCTCCATGGGTCTATTGCTGCATCGGGCACCTTATGGCCGTTCTGCTGTGAGTCAAAGATTTTCGAATCGGACGAAAAACTGATAGTGAATTGTAACTTTCAGGGCCACCTAATGACGATGGATCACTCAAATTGCGTCCCGATTCAATACATCGTCCTCCAGCCGACTTGTCTCCATGGGTCTATTGCTGCCTCGGGCACCTTATGGTCGTTCTCCCGTGAGTCTAGATTATCGAATGGGACGAAAAACTAACATTCAGGGCCTCCTAATGACCATGGAACACTCAAATTGCGTCGCGATTCAATACATCGTCATCCTGCAGACATGTCTCCATGGGTCTATTGCTGCCTCGGGCACCTTATGGGCGTTCTGCTGTGAGTCAAAGATTTTCGAATCGGACGAAAAACTGATAGTGAATTGTAACATTCAGGGACACCTAATGACGATGGATCACTCAAATTGCGTCCCGATTCAATACATCGTCCTTCAGCCTACTTGACTCCATGGGTCTATTGCTGAGTCGGGCACCTTATGGCCGTTCTGCTGTGAGTCTAGATTATCGAATGCGACGAAAAACTGATAGTGAATTGTAACGTTCAGGGCCACCTAATGACGATGGATCACTCAAATTGCGTGCCGATTCAATACATCGTCCTCCAGCAGACTTGTCTCCATGGGTCTATTGCTGCCTCGGGCACCTTATGGCCGTTCTACTGTGAGTCAAAGATTTTCGAATCGGACGAAAAGCTGATAGTGAATTGTAACGTTCAGGGCCACCTAATGACGATGGATCACTCTAGTTGCGTCCCGATTCAATACATCGTCATCCAGCAGACTTGTCTCCATGGGTCTATTGCTGCCTCGGGCACACTATGGTCGTTCTCCCGTAAGTCTAGATTATCGAATGGGACGAAAAACTGATAGTTAATTCTAACATTCAGGGCCTCCTAATCACGACGGAACACTGAAATTGCGTCGTGATTCAATACATCGTCATCCTGCAGACATGTCTCCATGGGTCTATTGCTGCCTCGGGCACCTTATGGCCGTTCTGCTGTGAGTCAAAGATTTTCGAATCGGACGAAAAACTGGTAGTGAATTGTAACATTCAGGGACACCTAATGACGATGGATCACTCAAATTGCGTCCCGATTCAATACATCGTCCTCCAGCCTACTTGACTCCATGGGTCTATTGCCGAGTCGGGCACCATATGGCCGTACTGCTGTGAGTCTAGATTATCGAATGCGACGAAAAACTGATAGTGAATTGTAACGTTCAGGGCCACCTAATGACGATGGATCACTCAAATTGCGTCCCAATTCAATACATCGTCCTCCAGCAGACTTGTCTCCATGGGTCTATTGCTGCCTCGGGCACCTTATGGCCGTTCTGCTGTGAGTCAAAGATTTTCGAATCGGACGAAAAGCTGATAGTGAATTGTAACGTTCAGGGCCACCTAATGACGATGGATCACCCAAATTGCGTCCCGATTCAATACATCGTCATCCAGCAGACTTGTCTCCATGGGTCTATTGCTGCCTCGGGCACCTTATGGCCGTTCTGCTGTGAGTCAATGATTTTCGAATCGGACGAAAAACTGATAGTGAATTGTAACATTCAGGGCCACCTAATGACGATGGATCACTCAAGTTGCGTCCCGATTCAATACATCGTCATCCAGCAGACTTGTCTCCATGGGTCTATTGCTGCCTCGGGCACCTTATGGCCGTTCTGCTGTGAGTCAAAGATTTTCGAATCGGACGAAAAACTGATAGTGAATTGTAACGTTCAGGGCCACCTAATGACGATGGATCACTCAAATTGCGTCCCGATTCAATACATCGTCATCCAGCAGACTTGTCTCCATGGGTCTATTGCTGCCTCGGGCACCTAATGGCCGTTCTGCTGTGAGTCAAAGATTTTCGAATCGGACGAAAAACTGATAGTGAATTGTAACATTCAGGGCCACCTAATGACGATGGATCACTCTAGTTGCGTCCCGATTCAATACATCGTCATCCAGCAGACTTGTCTCCATGGGTCTATTGCTGCCTCGGGCACACTATGGTCGTTCTCCCGTAAGTCTAGATTATCGAATGGGACGAAAAACTGATAGTTAATTCTAACATTCAGGGCCTCCTAATCACGATGGAACACTGAAATTGCGTCGCGATTCAATACATCGTCATCCTGCAGACATGTCTCCATGGGTCTATTGCTGCCTCGGGCACCTTATGGCCGTTCTGCTGTGAGTCAAAGATTTTCGAATCGGACGAAAAACTGATAGTGAATTGTAACATTCAGGGACACCTAATGACGATGGATCACTCAAATTGCGTCCCGATTCAATACATCGTCCTCCAGCCTACTTGACTCCATGGGTCTATTGCCGAGTCGGGCACCATATGGCCGTACTGCTGTGAGTCTAGATTATCGAATGCGACGAAAAACTGATAGTGAATTGTAACGTTCAGGGCCACCTAATGACGATGGATCACTCAAATTGCGTCCCAATTCAATACATCGTCCTCCAGCAGACTTGTCTCCATGGGTCTATTGCTGCCTCGGGCACCTTATGGCCGTTCTGCTGTGAGTCAAAGATTTTCGAATCGGACGAAAAACAGATAGTGAATTGTAACATTCATGGCCACCTAATGACGATGGATCACTCAAATTGCGTCCCGATTCAATACATCGTCCTCCAGCCGACATGTCTCCATGGGTCTATTGCTGCATCGGGCACCTTATGGCCGTTCTGCTGTGAGTCAAAGATTTTCGAATCGGACGAAAAACTGATAGTGAATTGTTACGTTCAGGGCCACCTAATGACTATGGATCACTCAAATTGCGTCCCGATTCAATACATCGTCCTCCAGCCGACTTGTCTCCATGGGTCTATTGCTGCCTCGGGCACCTTATGGTCGTTCTCCCGTGAGTCTAGATTATCGAATGGGACGAAAAACTGATAGTTAATTCTTACATTCAGGGCCTCCTAATGACGATGGAACACTCAAATTGCGTCGCGATTCAATACATCGTCATCCTGCAGACTTGCCTTCATGGGTCAATTGCTGCCTCGGGCACCTTACGGCCGTTCTGCTGTGAGACAATGATTTTCGAATCGGACGAAAAACTGATAGTGAATTGTAACATTCAGGGCCACCTAATGTCGATGGATCACTCAAATTGCGTCCCGATTCAATACATCGTCCTCCAGCCGACTTGTCTCCATGGGTCTATTGCTGCCTCGGGCACCTTATGGCCGTTCTGCTGTGAGTCTAGATTATCGAATGCGACGAAAAACTGATAGTGAATTGTAACGTTCAGGGCCACCTAATAACGATGGGTCACTCAAATTGCGTCCTCCAGCAGACTTGTCCCCATGGGTCTACTGCTGCCTCAGGCACCTTATTGCCGTTCTGCTGTGAGTCAAAGATTTTCGAATCGGACGAAAAACAGATAGTGAATTGTAACATTCTTGGCCACCTAATGACGATGGATCACTCAAATTGCGTCCCGATTCAATACATCGTCCTCCAGCCGACTTGTCTCCATGGGTCTATTGCTGCATCGGGCACCTTATGGCCGTTCTGCTGTGAGTCAAAGATTTTCGAATCGGACGAAAAACTGATAGTGAATTGTAACTTTCAGGGCCACCTAATGACGATGGATCACTCAAATTGCGTCCCGATTCAATACATCGTCCTCCAGCCGACTTGTCTCCATGGGTCTATTGCTGCCTCGGGCACCTTATGGTCGTTCTCCCGTGAGTCTAGATTATCGAATGGGACGAAAAACTAACATTCAGGGCCTCCTAATGACCATGGAACACTCAAATTGCGTCGCGATTCAATACATCGTCATCCTGCAGACATGTCTCCATGGGTCTATTGCTGCCTCGGGCACCTTATGGCCGTTCTGCTGTGAGTCAAAGATTTTCGAATCGGACGAAAAACTGATAGTGAATTGTAACATTCAGGGACACCTAATGACGATGGATCACTCAAATTGCGTCCCGATTCAATACATCGTCCTCCAGCCTACTTGACTCCATGGGTCTATTGCCGAGTCGGGCACCATATGGCCGTACTGCTGTGAGTCTAGATTATCGAATGCGACGAAAAACTGATAGTGAATTGTAACGTTCAGGGCCACCTAATGACGATGGATCACTCAAATTGCGTCCCAATTCAATACATCGTCCTCCAGCAGACTTGTCTCCATGGGTCTATTGCTGCCTCGGGCACCTTATGGCCGTTCTGCTGTGAGTCAAAGATTTTCGAATCGGACGAAAAACAGATAGTGAATTGTAACATTCATGGCCACCTAATGACGATGGATCACTCAAATTGCGTCCCGATTCAATACATCGTCCTCCAGCCGACTTGTCTCCATGGGTCTATTGCTGCATCGGGCACCTTATGGCCGTTCTGCTGTGAGTCAAAGATTTTCGAATCGGACGAAAAACTGATAGTGAATTGTTACGTTCAGGGCCACCTAATGACTATGGATCACTCAAATTGCGTCCCGATTCAATACATCGTCCTCCAGCCGACTTGTCTCCATGGGTCTATTGCTGCCTCGGGCACCTTATGGTCGTTCTCCCGTGAGTCTAGATTATCGAATGGGACGAAAAACTGATAGTTAATTCTTACATTCAGGGCCTCCTAATGACGATGGAACACTCAAATTGCGTCGCGATTCAATACATCGTCATCCTGCAGACTTGCCTTCATGGGTCAATTGCTGCCTCGGGCACCTTACGGCCGTTCTGCTGTGAGACAATGATTTTCGAATCGGACGAAAAACTGATAGTGAATTGTAACATTCAGGGCCACCTAATGTCGATGGATCACTCAAATTGCGTCCCGATTCAATACATCGTCCTCCAGCCGACTTGTCTCCATGGGTCTATTGCTGCCTCGGGCACCTTATGGCCGTTCTGCTGTGAGTCTAGATTATCGAATGCGACGAAAAACTGATAGTGAATTGTAACGTTCAGGGCCACCTAATAACGATGGGTCACTCAAATTGCGTCCTCCAGCAGACTTGTCTCCATGGGTCTACTGCTGCCTCGGGCACCTTATTGCCGTTCTGCTGTGAGTCAAAGATTTTCGAATCGGACGAAAAACAGATAGTGAATTGTAACATTCTTGGCCACCTAATGACGATGGATCACTCAAATTGCGTCCCGATTCAATACATCGTCCTCCAGCCGACTTGTCTCCATGGGTCTATTGCTGCATCGGGCACCTTATGGCCGTTCTGCTGTGAGTCAAAGATTTTCGAATCGGACGAAAAACTGATAGTGAATTGTAACTTTCAGGGCCACCTAATGACGATGGATCACTCAAATTGCGTCCCGATTCAATACATCGTCCTCCAGCCGACTTGTCTCCATGGGTCTATTGCTGCCTCGGGCACCTTATGGTCGTTCTCCCGTGAGTCTAGATTATCGAATGGGACGAAAAACTAACATTCAGGGCCTCCTAATGACCATGGAACACTCAAATTGCGTCGCGATTCAATACATCGTCATCCTGCAGACATGTCTCCATGGGTCTATTGCTGCCTCGGGCACCTTATGGGCGTTCTGCTGTGAGTCAAAGATTTTCGAATCGGACGAAAAACTGATAGTGAATTGTAACATTCAGGGACACCTAATGACGATGGATCACTCAAATTGCGTCCCGATTCAATACATCGTCCTTCAGCCTACTTGACTCCATGGGTCTATTGCTGAGTCGGGCACCTTATGGCCGTTCTGCTGTGAGTCTAGATTATCGAATGCGACGAAAAACTGATAGTGAATTGTAACGTTCAGGGCCACCTAATGACGATGGATCACTCAAATTGCGTGCCGATTCAATACATCGTCCTCCAGCAGACTTGTCTCCATGGGTCTATTGCTGCCTCGGGCACCTTATGGCCGTTCTACTGTGAGTCAAAGATTTTCGAATCGGACGAAAAGCTGATAGTGAATTGTAACGTTCAGGGCCACCTAATGACGATGGATCACTCTAGTTGCGTCCCGATTCAATACATCGTCATCCAGCAGACTTGTCTCCATGGGTCTATTGCTGCCTCGGGCACACTATGGTCGTTCTCCCGTAAGTCTAGATTATCGAATGGGACGAAAAACTGATAGTTAATTCTAACATTCAGGGCCTCCTAATCACGATGGAACACTGAAATTGCGTCGCGATTCAATACATCGTCATCCTGCAGACATGTCTCCATGGGTCTATTGCTGCCTCGGGCACCTTATGGCCGTTCTGCTGTGAGTCAAAGATTTTCGAATCGGACGAAAAACTGGTAGTGAATTGTAACATTCAGGGACACCTAATGACGATGGATCACTCAAATTGCGTCCCGATTCAATACATCGTCCTCCAGCCTACTTGACTCCATGGGTCTATTGCCGAGTCGGGCACCATATGGCCGTACTGCTGTGAGTCTAGATTATCGAATGCGACGAAAAACTGATAGTGAATTGTAACGTTCAGGGCCACCTAATGACGATGGATCACTCAAATTGCGTCCCAATTCAATACATCGTCCTCCAGCAGACTTGTCTCCATGGGTCTATTGCTGCCTCGGGCACCTTATGGCCGTTCTGCTGTGAGTCAAAGATTTTCGAATCGGACGAAAAGCTGATAGTGAATTGTAACGTTCAGGGCCACCTAATGACGATGGATCACCCAAATTGCGTCCCGATTCAATACATCGTCATCCAGCAGACTTGTCTCCATGGGTCTATTGCTGCCTCGGGCACCTTATGGCCGTTCTGCTGTGAGTCAATGATTTTCGAATCGGACGAAAAACTGATAGTGAATTGTAACATTCAGGGCCACCTAATGACGATGGATCACTCAAGTTGCGTCCCGATTCAATACATCGTCATCCAGCAGACTTGTCTCCATGGGTCTATTGCTGCCTCGGGCACCTTATGGCCGTTCTGCTGTGAGTCAAAGATTTTCGAATCGGACGAAAAACTGATAGTGAATTGTAACGTTCAGGGCCACCTAATGACGATGGATCACTCAAATTGCGTCCCGATTCAATACATCGTCATCCAGCAGACTTGTCTCCATGGGTCTATTGCTGCCTCGGGCACCTAATGGCCGTTCTGCTGTGAGTCAAAGATTTTCGAATCGGACGAAAAACTGATAGTGAATTGTAACATTCAGGGCCACCTAATGACGATGGATCACTCTAGTTGCGTCCCGATTCAATACATCGTCATCCAGCAGACTTGTCTCCATGGGTCTATTGCTGCCTCGGGCACACTATGGTCGTTCTCCCGTAAGTCTAGATTATCGAATGGGACGAAAAACTGATAGTTAATTCTAACATTCAGGGCCTCCTAATCACGATGGAACACTGAAATTGCGTCGCGATTCAATACATCGTCATCCTGCAGACATGTCTCCATGGGTCTATTGCTGCCTCGGGCACCTTATGGCCGTTCTGCTGTGAGTCAAAGATTTTCGAATCGGACGAAAAACTGATAGTGAATTGTAACATTCAGGGACACCTAATGACGATGGATCACTCAAATTGCGTCCCGATTCAATACATCGTCCTCCAGCCTACTTGACTCCATGGGTCTATTGCCGAGTCGGGCACCATATGGCCGTACTGCTGTGAGTCTAGATTATCGAATGCGACGAAAAACTGATAGTGAATTGTAACGTTCAGGGCCACCTAATGACGATGGATCACTCAAATTGCGTCCCAATTCAATACATCGTCCTCCAGCAGACTTGTCTCCATGGGTCTATTGCTGCCTCGGGCACCTTATGGCCGTTCTGCTGTGAGTCAAAGATTTTCGAATCGGACGAAAAACAGATAGTGAATTGTAACATTCATGGCCACCTAATCACGATGGAACACTGAAATTGCGTCGCGATTCAATACATCGTCATCCTGCAGACATGTCTCCATGGGTCTATTGCTGCCTCGGGCACCTTATGGCCGTTCTGCTGTGAGTCAAAGATTTTCGAATCGGACGAAAAACTGATAGTGAATTGTAACATTCAGGGACACCTAATGACGATGGATCACTCAAATTGCGTCCCGATTCAATACATCGTCCTCCAGCCTACTTGACTCCATGGGTCTATTGCTGAGTCGGGCACCTTATGGCCGTTCTGCTGTGAGTCTAGATTATCGAATGCGACGAAAAACTGATAGTCAATTGTAACGTTCAGGGCCACCTAATGACGATGGATCACTCAAATTGCGTGCCGATTCAATACATCGTCCTCCAGCAGACTTGTCTCCATGGGTCTATTGCTGCCTCGGGCACCTTATGGCCGTTCTACTGTGAGTCAAAGATTTTCGAATCGGACGAAAAGCTGATAGTGAATTGTAACGTTCAGGGCCACCTAATGACGATGGATCACTCAAATTGCGTCCCGATTCAATACATCGTCATCCAGCAGACTTGTCTCCATGGGTCTATTGCTGCCTCGGGCACCTTATGGCCGTTCTGCTGTGAGTCAAAGAATTTCGAATCGGACGAAAAACTGATAGTGAATTGTAACATTCAGGGCCACCTAATGACGATGGATCACTCAAGTTGCGTCCCGATTCAATACATCGTCATCCAGCAGACTTGTCTCCATGGGTCTATTGCTGCCTAGGGCACCTTATGGCCGTTCTGCTGTGAGTCAAAGATTTTCGAATCGGACGAAAAACTGATAGTGAATTGTAACGTTCAGGGCCACCTAATGACGATGGATCACTCAAATTGCGTCCCGATTCAATACATCGTCATCCAGCAGACTTGTCTCCATGGGTCTATTGCTGCCTCGGGCACCTTATGGCCGTTCTGCTGTGAGTCAAAGATTTTCGAATTGGACGAAAAACTGATAGTGAATTGTAACATTCAGGACCACCTAATGACGATGGATCACTCTAGTTGCGTCCCGATTCAATACATCGTCATCCAGCAGACTTGTCTCCATGGGTCTATTGCTGCCTCGGGCACACTATGGTCGTTCTCCCGTAAGTCCAGATTATCGAATGGGACGAAAAACTGATAGTTAATTCTAACATTCAGGGCCTCCTAATCACGATGGAACACTGAAATTGCGTCGCGATTCAATACATCGTCATCCTGCAGATATGTCTCCATGGGTCTATTGCTGCCTCGGGCACCTTATGGCCGTTCTGCTGTGAGTCAAAGATTTTCGAATCGGACGAAAAACTGATAGTGAATTGTAACATTCAGGGACACCTAATGACGATGGATCACTCAAATTGCGTCCCGATTCAATACATCGTCCTTCAGCCTACTTGACTCCATGGGTCTATTGCTGAGTCGGGCACCTTATGGCCGTTCTGCTGTGAGTCTAGATTATCGAATGCGACGAAAAACTGATAGTGAATTGTAACGTTCAGGGCCACCTAATGACGATGGATCACTCAAATTGCGTGCCGATTCAATACATCGTCCTCCAGCAGACTTGTCTCCATGGGTCTATTGCGGCCTCGGGCACCTTATGGCCGTTCTACTGCGAGTCAAAGATTTTCGAATCGGACGAAAAGCTGATAGTGAATTGTAACGTTCAGGGCCACCTAATGACGATGGATCACTCTAGTTGCGTCCCGATTCAATACATCGTCATCCAGCAGACTTGTCTCCATGGGTCTATTGCTGCCTCGGGCACACTATGGTCGTTCTCCCGTAAGTCTAGATTATCGAATGGGACGAAAAACTGATAGTTAATTCTAACATTCAGGGCCTCCTAATCACGATGGAACACTGAAATTGCGTCGCGATTCAATACATCGTCATCCTGCAGACATGTCTCCATGGGTCTATTGCTGCCTCGGGCACCTTATGGCCGTTCTGCTGTGAGTCAAAGATTTTCGAATCGGACGAAAAACTGATAGTGAATTGTAACATTCAGGGACACCTAATGACGATGGATCACTCAAATTGCGTCCCGATTCAATACATCGTCCTCCAGCCTACTTGACTCCATGGGTCTATTGCCGAGTCGGGCACCATATGGCCGTACTGCTGTGAGTCTAGATTATCGAATGCGACGAAAAACTGATAGTGAATTGTAACGTTCAGGGCCACCTAATGACGATGGATCACTCAAATTGCGTCCCAATTCAATACATCGTCCTCCAGCAGACTTGTCTCCATGGGTCTATTGCTGCCTCGGGCACCTTATGGCCGTTCTGCTGTGAGTCAAAGATTTTCGAATCGGACGAAAAGCTGATAGTGAATTGTAACGTTCAGGGCCACCTAATGACGATGGATCACCCAAATTGCGTCCCGATTCAATACATCGTTATCCAGCAGACTTGTCTCCATGGGTCTATTGCTGCCTCGGGCACCTTATGGCCGTTCTGCTGTGAGTCAAAGATTTTCGAATCGGACGAAAAACTGATAGTGAATTGTAACATTCAGGGCCACCTAATGACGATGGATCACTCAAGTTGCGTCCCGATTCAATACATCGTCATCCAGCAGACTTGTCTCCATGGGTCTATTGCTGCCTCGGGCACCTTATGGCCGTTCTGCTGTGAGTCAAAGATTTTCGAATCGGACGAAAAACTGATAGTGAATTGTAACGTTCAGGGCCACCTAATGACGATGGATCACTCAAATTGCGTCCCGATTCAATACATCGTCATCCAGCAGACTTGTCTCCATGGGTCTATTGCTGCCTCGGGCACCTTATGGCCGTTCTGCTGTGAGTCAAAGATTTTCGAATCGGACGAAAAACTGATAGTGAATTGTAACATTCAGGGCCACCTAATGACGATGGATCACTCTAGTTGCGTCCCGATTCAATACATCGTCATCCAGCAGACTTGTCTCCATGGGTCTATTGCTGCCTCGGGCACACTATGGTCGTTCTCCCGTAAGTCTAGATTATCGAATGGGACGAAAAACTGATAGTTAATTCTAACATTCAGGGCCTCCTAATCACGATGGAACACTGAAATTGCGTCGTGATTCAATACATCGTCATCCTGCAGACATGTCTCCATGGGTCTATTGCTGCCTCGGGCACCTTCGAATCGGACGAAAAACTGATAGTGAATTGTAACATTCAGGGACACCTAATGACGATGGATCACTCAAATTGCGTCCCGATTCAATACATCGTCCTCCAGCCTACTTGACTCCATGGGTCTATTGCCGAGTCGGGCACCATATGGCCGTACTGCTGTGAGTCTAGATTATCGAATGCGACGAAAAACTGATAGTGAATTGTAACGTTCAGGGCCACCTAATGACGATGGATCACTCAAATTGCGTCCCAATTCAATACATCGTCCTCCAGCAGACTTGTCTCCATGGGTCTATTGCTGCCTCGGGCACCTTATGGCCGTTCTGCTGTAAGTCAAAGATTTTCGAATCGGACGAAAAACAGATAGTGAATTGTAACATTCATGGCCACCTAATCACGATGGAACACTGAAATTGCGTCGCGATTCAATACATCGTCATCCTGCAGACATGTCTCCATGGGTCTATTGCTGCCTCGGGCACCTTATGGCCGTTCTGCTGTGAGTCAAAGATTTTCGAATCGGACGAAAAACTGATAGTGAATTGTAACATTCAGGGACACCTAATGACGATGGATCACTCAAATTGCGTCCCGATTCAATACATCGTCCTCCAGCCTACTTGACTCCATGGGTCTATTGCTGAGTCGGGCACCTTATGGCCGTTCTGCTGTGAGTCTAGATTATCGAATGCGACGAAAAACTGATAGTCAATTGTAACGTTCAGGGCCACCTAATGACGATGGATCACTCAAATTGCGTGCCGATTCAATACATCGTCCTCCAGCAGACTTGTCTCCATGGGTCTATTGCTGCCTCGGGCACCTTATGGCCGTTCTACTGTGAGTCAAAGATTTTCGAATCGGACGAAAAGCTGATAGTGAATTGTAACGTTCAGGGCCACCTAATGACGATGGATCACTCAAATTGCGTCCCGATTCAATACATCGTCATCCAGCAGACTTGTCTCCATGGGTCTATTGCTGCCTCGGGCACCTTATGGCCGTTCTGCTGTGAGTCAAAGATTTTCGAATCGGACGAAAAACTGATAGTGAATTGTAACATTCAGGGCCACCTAATGACGATGGATCACTCAAGTTGCGTCCCGATTCAATACATCGTCATCCAGCAGACTTGTCTCCATGGGTCTATTGCTGCCTCGGGCACCTTATGGCCGTTCTGCTGTGAGTCAAAGATTTTCGAATCGGACGAAAAACTGATAGTGAATTGTAACGTTCAGGGCCACCTAATGACGATGGATCACTCAAATTGCGTCCCGATTCAATACATCGTCATCCAGCAGACTTGTCTCCATGGGTCTATTGCTGCCTCGGGCACCTTATGGCCGTTCTGCTGTGAGTCAAAGATTTTCGAATTGGACGAAAAACTGATAGTGAATTGTAACATTCAGGGCCACCTAATGACGATGGATCACTCTAGTTGCGTCCCGATTCAATACATCGTCATCCAGCAGACTTGTCTCCAAGGGTCTATTGCTGCCTCGGGCACACTATGGTCGTTCTCCCGTAAGTCCAGATTATCGAATGGGACGAAAAACTGATAGTTAATTCTAACATTCAGGGCCTCCTAATCACGATGGAACACTGAAATTGCGTCGCGATTCAATACATCGTCATCCTGCAGACATGTCTCCATGGGTCTATTGCTGCCTCGGGCACCTTATGGCCGTTCTGCTGTGAGTCAAAGATTTTCGAATCGGACGAAAAACTGATAGTGAATTGTAACATTCAGGGACACCTAATGACGATGGATCACTCAAATTGCGTCCCGATTCAATACATCGTCCTCCAGCCTACTTGACTCCATGGGTCTATTGCCGAGTCGGGCACCATATGGCCGTACTGCTGTGAGTCTAGATTATCGAATGCGACGAAAAACTGATAGTGAATTGTAACGTTCAGGGCCACCTAATGACGATGGATCACTCAAATTGCGTCCCAATTCAATACATCGTCCTCCAGCAGACTTGTCTCCATGGGTCTATTGCTGCCTCGGGCACCTTATGGCCGTTCTGCTGTGAGTCAAAGATTTTCGAATCGGACGAAAAACAGATAGTGAATTGTAACATTCATGGCCACCTAATGACGATGGATCACTCAAATTGCGTCCCGATTCAATACATCGTCCTCCAGCCGACTTGTCTCCATGGGTCTATTGCTGCATCGGGCACCTTATGGCCGTTCTGCTGTGAGTCAAAGATTTTCGAATCGGACGAAAAACTGATAGTGAATTGTTACGTTCAGGGCCACCTAATGACTATGGATCACTCAAATTGCGTCCCGATTCAATACATCGTCCTCCAGCCGACTTGTCTCCATGGGTCTATTGCTGCCTCGGGCACCTTATGGTCGTTCTCCCGTGAGTCTAGATTATCGAATGGGACGAAAAACTGATAGTTAATTCTTACATTCAGGGCCTCCTAATGACGATGGAACACTCAAATTGCGTCGCGATTCAATACATCGTCATCCTGCAGACTTGCCTTCATGGGTCAATTGCTGCCTCGGGCACCTTACGGCCGTTCTGCTGTGAGACAATGATTTTCGAATCGGACGAAAAACTGATAGTGAATTGTAACATTCAGGGCCACCTAATGTCGATGGATCACTCAAATTGCGTCCCGATTCAATACATCGTCCTCCAGCCGACTTGTCTCCATGGGTCTATTGCTGCCTCGGGCACCTTATGGCCGTTCTGCTGTGAGTCTAGATTATCGAATGCGACGAAAAACTGATAGTGAATTGTAACGTTCAGGGCCACCTAATAACGATGGGTCACTCAAATTGCGTCCTCCAGCAGACTTGTCTCCATGGGTCTACTGCTGCCTCGGGCACCTTATTGCCGTTCTGCTGTGAGTCAAAGATTTTCGAATCGGACGAAAAACAGATAGTGAATTGTAACATTCTTGGCCACCTAATGACGATGGATCACTCAAATTGCGTCCCGATTCAATACATCGTCCTCCAGCCGACTTGTCTCCATGGGTCTATTGCTGCATCGGGCACCTTATGGCCGTTCTGCTGTGAGTCAAAGATTTTCGAATCGGACGAAAAACTGATAGTGAATTGTAACTTTCAGGGCCACCTAATGACGATGGATCTCTCAAATTGCGTCCCGATTCAATACATCGTCCTCCAGCCGACTTGTCTCCATGGGTCTATTGCTGCCTCGGGCACCTTATGGTCGTTCTCCCGTGAGTCTAGATTATCGAATGGGACGAAAAACTAACATTCAGGGCCTCCTAATGACCATGGAACACTCAAATTGCGTCGCGATTCAATACATCGTCATCCTGCAGACATGTCTCCATGGGTCTATTGCTGCCTCGGGCACCTTATGGGCGTTCTGCTGTGAGTCAAAGATTTTCGAATCGGACGAAAAACTGATAGTGAATTGTAACATTCAGGGACACCTAATGACGATGGATCACTCAAATTGCGTCCCGATTCAATACATCGTCCTTCAGCCTACTTGACTCCATGGGTCTATTGCTGAGTCGGGCACCTTATGGCCGTTCTGCTGTGAGTCTAGATTATCGAATGCGACGAAAAACTGATAGTGAATTGTAACGTTCAGGGCCACCTAATGACGATGGATCACTCAAATTGCGTGCCGATTCAATACATCGTCCTCCAGCAGACTTGTCTCCATGGGTCTATTGCTGCCTCGGGCACCTTATGGCCGTTCTACTGTGAGTCAAAGATTTTCGAATCGGACGAAAAGCTGATAGTGAATTGTAACGTTCAGGGCCACCTAATGACCATGGAACACTCAAATTGCGTCGCGATTCAATACATCGTCATCCTGCAGACATGTCTCCATGGGTCTATTGCTGCCTCGGGCACCTTATGGGCGTTCTGCTGTGAGTCAAAGATTTTCGAATCGGACGAAAAACTGATAGTGAATTGTAACATTCAGGGACACCTAATGACGATGGATCACTCAAATTGCGTCCCGATTCAATACATCGTCCTCCAGCCTACTTGACTCCATGGGTCTATTGCCGAGTCGGGCACCTTATGGTCGTTCTGCTGTGAGTCTAGATTATCGAATGCGACGAAAAACCGATAGTGAATTGTAACGTTCAGGGCCACCTAATGACGATGGATCACTCAAATTGCGTGCCGATTCAATACATCGTCCTCCAGCAGACTTGTCTCCATGGGTCTATTGCTGCCTCGGGCACCTTATGGCCGTTCTACTGTGAGTCAAAGATTTTCGAATCGGACGAAAAGCTGATAGTGAATTGTAACGTTCAGGGCCACCTAATGACGATGGATCACTCAAATTGCGTCCCGATTCAATACATCGTCATCCAGCAGACTTGTCTCCATGGGGCTATTGCTGCCTCGGGCACCTTATGGCCGTTCTGCTGTGAGTCAAAGATTTTCGAATCGGACGAAAAACTGATAGTGAATTGTAACATTCAGGGCCACCTAATGACGATGGATCACTCAAGTTGCGTCCCGATTCAATACATCGTCATCCAGCAGACTTGTCTCCATGGGTCTATTGCTGCCTCGGCCACATTATGGTCGTTCTCCCGTAAGTCTAGATTATCGAATGGGACGAAAAACTGATAGTTAATTCTAACATTCAGGGCCTCCTAATCACGATGGAACACTGAAATTGCGTCGCGATTCAATACATCGTCATCCTGCAGACATGTCTCCATGGGTCTATTGCTGCCTCGGGCACCTTATGGCCGTTCTGCTGTCAGTCAAAGATTTTCGAATCGGACGAAAAACTGATAGTGAATTGTAACGTTCAGGGCCACCTAATGACGATGGATCACTCAAATTGCGTCCCGATTCAATACATCATCCTCCAGCCTACTTGACTCCATGGGTCTATTGCCGAGTCGGGCACCGTACTGCTGTGAGTCTAGATTATCGAATGCGACGAAAAACTGATAGTAAATTGTAACGTTCAGGGCCACCTAATGACGATGGATCACTCAAATTGCGTCGCGATTCAATACATCGTCCTCCAGCCTACTTGACTCCATGGGTCTATTGCCGAGTCGGGCACCATATGGCCGTACTGCTGTGAGTCTAGATTATCGAATGCGACGAAAAACTGATAGTGAATTGTAACGTTCAGGGCCACCTAATGACGATGGATCACTCAAATTGCTTGCCGATTCAATACATCGTCCTCCAGCAGACTTGTCTCCATGGGTGTATTGCTGCCTCGGGCACCTTATGGCCGTTCTACTGTGAGTCAAAGATTTTCGAATCGGACGAAAAGCTGATAGTGAATTGTAACGTTCAGGGCCACCTAATGACCATGGAACACTCAAATTGCGTCGCGATTCAATACATCGTCATCCTGCAGACATGTCTCCATGGGTCTATTGCTGCCTCGGGCACCTTATGGGCGTTCTGCTGTGAGTCAAAGATTTTCGAATCGGACGAAAAACTGATAATGAATTGTAACATTCAGGGACACCTAATGACGATGGATCACTCAAATTGCGTCCCGATTCAATACATCGTCCTCCAGCCTACTTGACTCCATGGGTCTATTGCTGAGTCGGGCACCTTATGGCCGTTCTGCTGTGAGTCTAGATTATCGAATGCGACGAAAAACTGATAGTGAATTGTAACGTTCAGGGCCACCTAATGACGATGGATCACTCAAATTGCGTGCCGATTCAATACATCGTCCTCCAGCAGACTTGTCTCCATGGGTCTATTGCTGCCTCGGGCACCTTATGGCCGTTCTACTGTGAGTCAAAGATTTTCGAATCGGACGAAAAACTGATAGTGAATTGTAACGTTCAGGGCCACCTAATGACGATGGATCACTCAAATTGCGTCCCGATTCAATACATCGTCATCCAGCAGACTTGTCTCCATGGGTCTATTGCTGCCTCGGGCACCTTATGGCCGTTCTGCTGTGAGTCAAAGATTTTCGAATCGGACGAAAAACTGATAGTGAATTGTAACATTCACTGCCACCTAATGACGATGGATCACTCAAGTTGCTTCCCGATTCAATACATCGTCATCCAGCAGACTTGTCTCCATGGGTCTATTGCTGCCTCGGGCACCTTATGGCCGTTCTGCTGTGAGTCAAAGATTTTCGAATCGGACGAAAAACTGATAGTGAATTGTAACGTTCAGGGCCACCTAATGACGATGGATCACTCAAATTGCGTCCCGATTCAATACATCGTCATCCAGCAGACTTGTCTCCATGGGTCTATTGCTGCCTCGGGCACCTTATGGCCGTTCTGCTGTGAGTCAAAGATTTTCGAATCGGACGAAAAACTGATAGTGAATTGTAACATTCAGGGCCACCTAATGACGATGGATCACTCTAGTTGCGTCCCGATTCAATACATCGTCATCCAGCAGACTTGTCTCCATGGGTCTATTGCTGCCTCGGGCACACTATGGTCGTTCTCCCGTAAGTCTAGATTATCGAATGGGACGAAAAACTGATAGTTAATTCTAACATTCAGGGCCTCCTAATCACGATGGAACACTGAAATTGCGTCGCGATTCAATACATCGTCATCCTGCAGACATGTCTCCATGGGTCTATTGCTGCCTCGGGCACCTTATGGCCGTTCTGCTGTGAGTCAAAGATTTTCGAATCGGACGAAAAACTGATAGTGAATTGTAACATTCAGGGACACCTAATGACGATGGATCACTCAAATTGCGTCCCGATTCAATACATCGTCCTCCAGCCTACTTGACTCCATGGGTCTATTGCCGAGTCGGGCACCATATGGCCGTACTGCTGTGAGTCTAGATTATCGAATGCGACGAAAAACTGATAGTGAATTGTAACGTTCAGGGCCACCTAATGACGATGGATCACTCAAATTGCGTCCCAATTCAATACATCGTCCTCCAGCAGACTTGTCTCCATGGGTCTATTGCTGCCTCGGGCACCTTATGGCCGTTCTGCTGTGAGTCAAAGATTTTCGAATCGGACGAAAAACAGACAGTGAATTGTAACATTCATGGCCACCTAATGACCATGGAACACTCAAATTGCGTCGCGATTCAATACATCGTCATCCTGCAGACATGTCTCCATGGGTCTATTGCTGCCTCGGGCACCTTATGGCCGTTCTGCTGTGAGTCAAAGATTTTCGAATCGGACGAAAAACTGATAGTGAATTGTAACATTCAGGGCCACCTAATGACGATGGATCACTCAAATTGCGTCCCGATTCAATACATCGTCATCCAGCAGACTTGTCTCCATGGGTCTATTGCTGCCTCGGGCACCTTATGGCCGTTCTGCTGTGAGTCAAAGATTTTCGAATCGGACGAAAAACTGATAGTGAATTGTAACGTTCAGGGCCACCTAATGACGATGGATCACTCAAATTGCGTCCCGATTCAATACATCGTCATCCAGCAGACTTGTCTCCATGGGTCTATTGCTGCCTCGGGCACCTTATGGCCGTTCTGCTGTGAGTCAAAGATTTTCGAATTGGACGAAAAACTGATAGTGAATTGTAACATTCAGGGCCACCTAATGACGATGGATCACTCCAGTTGCGTCCCGATTCAATACATCGTCATCCAGCAGACTTGTCTCCATGGGTCTATTGCTGCCTCGGGCACACTATGGTCGTTCTCCCGTAAGTCTAGATTATCGAATGGGACGAAAAACTGATAGTTAATTCTAACATTCAGGGCCTCCTAATCACGATGGAACACTGAAATTGCGTCGCGATTCAATACATCGTCATCCTGCAGACATGTCTCCATGGGTCTATTGCTGCCTCGGGCACCTTATGGCCGTTCTGCTGTGAGTCAAAGATTTTCGAATCGGACGAAAAACTGATAGTGAATTGTAACATTCAGGGACACCTAATGACGATGGATCACTCAAATTGCGTCCCGATTCAATACATCGTCCTCCAGCCGACTTGTCTCCATGGGTCTATTGCTGCCTCGGGCACCTTATGGTCGTTCTCCCGTGAGTCTAGATTATCGAATGGGACGAAAAACTGATAGTTAATTCTTACATTCAGGGCCTCCTAATGACGATGGAACACTCAAATTGCGTCGCGATTCAATACATCGTCATCCTGCAGACTTGCCTTCATGGGTCAATTGCTGCCTCGGGCACCTTACGGCCGTTCTGCTGTGAGACAATGATTTTCGAATCGGACGAAAAACTGATAGTGAATTGTAACATTCAGGGCCACCTAATGTCGATGGATCACTCAAATTGCGTCCCGATTCAATACATCGTCCTCCAGCCGACTTGTCTCCATGGGTCTATTGGTGCCTCGGGCACCTTATGGCCGTTCTGCTGTGAGTCTAGATTATCGAATGCGACGAAAAACTGATAGTGAATTGTAACGTTCAGGGCCACCTAATAACGATGGGTCACTCAAATTGCGTCCTCCAGCAGACTTGTCTCCATGGGTCTACTGCTGCCTCGGGCACCTTATTGCCGTTCTGCTGTGAGTCAAAGATTTTCGAATCGGACGAAAAACAGATAGTGAATTGTAACATTCTTGGCTACCTAATGACGATGGATCACTCAAATTGCGTCCCGATTCAATACATCGTCCTCCAGCCGACTTGTCTCCATGGGTCTATCGCTGCATCGGGCACCTTATGGCCGTTCTGCTGTGAGTCAAAGATTTTCGAATCGGACGAAAAACTGATTGTGAATTGTAACTTTCAGGGCCACCTAATGACGATGGATCACTCAAATTGCGTCCCGATTCAATACATCGTCCTCCAGCCGACTTGTCTCCATGGGTCTATTGCTGCCGCGGGCACCTTATGGTCGTTCTCCCGTGAGTCTAGATTATCGAATGGGACGAAAAACTAACATTCAGGGCCTCCTAATGACCATGGAACACTCAAATTGCGTCGCGATTCAATACATCGTCATCCTGCAGACTTGTCTCCATGGGTCTATTGCTGCCTCGGGCACCTTATGGCCGTTCTACTGTGAGTCAAAGATTTTCGAATCGGACGAAAAGCTGATAGTGAATTGTAACGTTCAGGGCCACCTAATGACGATGGATCACTCAAATTGCGTCTCGATTCAATACATCGTCATCCAGCAGACTTGTCTCCATGGGTCTATTGCTGCCTCGGGCACCTTATGGCCGTTCTGCTGTGAGTCAAAGATTTTCGAATCGGACGAAAAACTGATAGTGAATTGTAACGTTCAGGGCCACCTAATGACGATGGATCACTCAAATTGCGTCCCGATTCAATACATCGTCATCCAGCAGACTTGTCTCCATGGGTCTATTGCTGCCTCGGGCACCTTATGGCCGTTCTGCTGTGAGTCAAAGATTTTCGAATCGGACGAAAAACCGATAGTGAATTGTAACATTCAGGGCCACCTAATGACGATGGATCACTCAAGTTGCGTCCCGATTCAATACATCGTCATCCAGCAGACTTGTCTCCATGGGTCTATTGCTGCCTCGGGCACATTATGGTCGTTCTCCCGTAACTCTAGATTATCGAATGGGACGAAAAACTGATAGTTAATTCTAACATTCAAGGCCTCCTAATCACGATGGAACACTGAAATTGCGTCGCGATTCAATACATCGTCATCCTGCAGACATGTCTCCATGGGTCTATTGCTGCCTCGGGCACCTTATGGCCGTTCTGCTGTGAGTCAAAGATTTTCGAATCGGACGAAAAACTGATAGTGAATTGTAACATTCAGGGACACCTAATGACGATGGATCACTCAAATTGCGTCCCGATTCAATACATCGTCCTCCAGCCTACTTGACTCAGTGGGTCTATTGCCGAGTCGGGCACCATATGGCCGTACTGCTGTGAGTCTAGATTATCGAATGCGACGAAAAACTGATAGTGAATTGTAACGTTCAGGGCCACCTAATGACGATGGATCACTCAAATTGCGTCCCGATTCAATACATCGTCATCCAGCAGACTTGTCTCCATGGGTCTATTGCTGCCTCGGGCACCTTATGGCCGTTCTGCTGTGAGTCAAAGATTTTCGAAACGGACGAAAAACTGATAGTGAATTGTAACATTCAGGGCCACCTAATGACGATGGATCACTCAAGTTGCGTCCCGATTCAATACATCGTCATCCAGCAGACTTGTCTCCATGGGTCTATTGCTGCCTCGGGCACCTTATGGCCGTTCTGCTGTGAGTCAAAGATTTTCGAATCGGACGAAAAACTGATAGTGAATTGTAACGTTCAGGGCCACCTAATGACGATGGATCACTCAAATTGCGTCCCGATTCAATACATCGTCATCCAGCAGACTTGTCTCCATGGGTCTATTGCTGCCTCGGGCACCTAATGGCCGTTCTGCTGTGAGTCAAAGATTTTCGAATCGGACGAAAAACTGATAGTGAATTGTAACATTCAGGGCCACCTAATGACGATGGATCACTCAAGTTGCGTCCCGATTCAATACATCGTCATCCAGCAGACTTGTCTCCATGGGTCTATTGCTGCCTCGAGCAATTATGGTCGTTCTCCCGTAAGTCTAGATTATCGAATGGGACGAAAAACTGATAGTTAATTCTAACATTCAGGGCCTCCTAATCACGATGGAACACTGAAATTGCGTCGCGATTCAATACATCGTCATCCTGCAGACATGTCTCCATGGGTCTATTGCTGCCTCGGGCAACTTAAGTCCGTTCTGCTGTGAGTCAAAGATTTTCGAATCGGACGAAAAACTGATAGTGAATTGTAACATTCAGGGACACCTAATGACGATGGATCACTCAAATTGCGTCCCGATTCAATACATCGTCCTCCAGCCTACTTGACTCCATGGGTCTATTGCCGAGTCGGGCACCATATGGCCGTACTGCTGTGAGTCTAGATTATCGAATGCGACGAAAAACTGATAGTGAATTGTAACGTTCAGGGCCACCTAATGACGATGGATCACTCAAATTGCGTCCCAATTCAATACATCGTCCTCCAGCAGACTTGTCTCCATGGGTCTATTGCTGCCTCGGGCACCTTATGGCCGTTCTGCTGTGAGTCAAAGATTTTCGAATCGGACGAAAAACAGATAGTGAATTGTAACATTCATGGCCACCTAATGACGATGGATCACTCAAATTGCGTCCCGATTCAATACATCGTCCTCCAGCCGACTTGTCTCCATGGGTCTATTGCTGCATCGGGCACCTTATGGCCGTTCTGCTGTGAGTCAAAGATTTTCGAATCGGACGAAAAACTGATAGTGAATTGTTACGTTCAGGGCCACCTAATGACTATGGATCACTCAAATTGCGTCCCGATTCAATACATCGTCCTCCAGCCAACTTGTCTCCATGGGTCTATTGCTGCCTCGGGCACCTTATGGTCGTTCTCCCGTGAGTCTAGATTATCGAATGGGACGAAAAACTGATAGTTAATTCTTACATTCAGGGCCTCCTAATGACGATGGAACACTCAAATTGCGTCGCGATTCAATACATCGTCATCCTGCAGACTTGCCTTCATGGGTCTATTGCTGCCTCGGGCACCTTACGGCCGTTCTGCTGTGAGTCAATGATTTTCGAATCGGACGAAAAACTGATAGTGAATTGTAACATTCAGGGCCACCTAATGTCGATGGATCACTCAAATTGCGTCCTGATTCAATACATCGTCCTCCAGCCGACTTGTCTCCATGGGTCTATTGCTGCCTCGGGCACCTTATGGCCGTTCTGCTGTGAGTCTAGATTATCGAATGCGACGAAAAACTGATAGTGAATTGTAACGTTCAGGGCCACCTAATGACGATGGGTCACTCAAATTGCGTCCTCCAGCAGACTTGTCTCCATGGGTCTACTGCTGCCTCGGGCACCTTATTGCCGTTCTGCTGTGAGTCAAAGATTTTCGAATCGGACGAAAAACAGATAGTGAATTGTAACATTCTTGGCCACCTAATGACGATGGATCACTCAAATTGCGTCCCGATTCAATACATCGTCCTCCAGCCGACTTGTCTCCATGGGTCTAATGCTGCCTCGGGCACCTTATGGCCGTTCTGCTGTGGGTCAAAGATTTTCGAATCGGACGAAGATCTGATAGTGAATTGTAAGGTTCAGGGCCACCTAATGACGATGGATCACTCAAATTGCGTCCCGATTCAATACATCGTCCTCCAGCAGACTTCTCTCCATGGGTCTATTGCTGCCTCGGGCACATTATGGCCGTTCTGCTGTGAGTCAAAGATTTTCGAATCGGACGAAAAACTGATAGCGAATTGTAACGTTCAGGGCCACCTAATGACGATGGATCACTCAAATTGCGTCCCGATTCAATACATCGTCCTCCAGCCGACTTGTCTCCATGGGTCTATTGCTGCCTCGGGCACCTTATGGTCGTTCTCCCGTGAGTCTAGATTATCGAATGGGACGAAAAACTGATAGTTAATTGTTACGTTCAGGGCCACCTAATGACTATGGATCACTCAAATTGCGTCCCGATTCAATACATCGTCCTCCAGCCGACTTGTCTCCATGGGTCTATTGCTGCCTCGGGCACCTTATGGTCGTTCTCCCGTGAGTCTAGATTATCGAATGGGACGAAAAACTGATAGTTAATTCTTACATTCAGGGCCTCCTAATGACGATGGAACACTCAAATTGCGTCGCGATTCAATACATCGTCATCCTGCAGACTTGCCTTCATGGGTCTATTGCTGCCTCGGGCACCTTACGGCCGTTCTGCTGTGAGTCAATGATTTTCGAATCGGACGAAAAACTGATAGTGAATTGTAACATTCAGGGCCACCTAATGTCGATGGATCACTCAAATTGCGTCCTGATTCAATACATCGTCCTCCAGCCGACTTGTCTCCATGGGTCTATTGCTGCCTCGGGCACCTTATGGCCGTTCTGCTGTGAGTCTAGATTATCGAATGCGACGAAAAACTGATAGTGAATTGTAACGTTCAGGGCCACCTAATGACGATGGGTCACTCAAATTGCGTCCTCCAGCAGACTTGTCTCCATGGGTCTACTGCTGCCTCGGGCACCTTATTGCCGTTCTGCTGTGAGTCAAAGATTTTCGAATCGGACGAAAAACAGATAGTGAATTGTAACATTCTTGGCCACCTAATGACGATGGATCACTCAAATTGCGTCCCGATTCAATACATCGTCCTCCAGCCTACTTGACTCCATGGGTCTATTGCTGAGTCGGGCACCTTATGGCCGTTCTGCTGTGAGTCTAGATTATCGAATGCGACGAAAAACTGATAGTGAATTGTAACGTTCAGGGCCACCTAATGCCGATGGATCACTCAAATTGCGTGCCGATTCAATACATCGTCCTCCAGCAGACTTGTCTCCATGGGTCTATTGCTGCCTCGGGCACCTTATGGCCGTTCTGCTGTGAGTCAAAGATTTTCGAATCGGACGAAAAACTGATAGTGAATTGTAACATTCATGGCACCTAATGACGATGGATCACTCAAATTGCGTCCCGATTCAATACATCGTCCTCCAGCAGACTTGTCTCCATGGGTCTATTGCTGCCTCGGGCACCTTATGGCCGTTCTGCTGTGAGTCAAAGATTTTCGAATCGGACGAAAAACAGATAGAGAATTGTAACATTCATGGCCACCTAATGACGATGGATCACTCAAATTGCGTCCCGATTCAATACATCGTCCTCCAGCCGACTTGTCTCCATGGGTCTATACCTGCATCGGGCACCTTATGGCCGTTCTGCTGTGAGTCAAATATTTTCGAATCGGACAAAAAACTGATAGTGAATTGTAACTTTCAGGGCTACCTAATGACGATGGATCACTCAAATTGCGTCCCGATTCAATACATCGCCCTCCAGCCGACTTGTCTCCATGGGTCTATTGCTGCCTCGGGCACCTTATGGCCGTTCTGCTGTGGGTCAAAGATTTTCGAATCGGACGAAGATCTGATAGTGAATTGTAACGTTCAGGGCCACCTAATGACGATGGATCACTCAAATTGCGTCCCGATTCAATACATCGTCCTCCAGCAGACTTGTCTCCATGGGTCTATTGCTGCCTCGGGCACCTTATGGCCGTTCTGCTGTGAGTCAAAGATTTTCGAATCGGACGAAAAACAGATAGTGAATTGTAACATTCATGGCCACCTAATGACGATGGATCACTCAAATTGCGTCCCGATTCAATACATCGTCCTCCAGCCGACTTGTCTCCATGGGTCTATTGCTGCATCGGGCACCTTATGGCCGTTCTGCTGTGAGTCAAAGATTTTCGAATCGGACGAAAAACTGATAGTGAATTGTTACGTTCAGGGCCACCTAATGACTATGGATCACTCAAATTGCGTCCCGATTCAATACATCGTCCTCCAGCCAACTTGTCTCCATGGGTCTATTGCTGCCTCGGGCACCTTATGGTCGTTCTCCCGTGAGTCTAGATTATCGAATGGGACGAAAAACTGATAGTTAATTCTTACATTCAGGGCCTCCTAATGACGATGGAACACTCAAATTGCGTCGCGATTCAATACATCGTCATCCTGCAGACTTGCCTTCATGGGTCTATTGCTGCCTCGGGCACCTTACGGCCGTTCTGCTGTGAGTCAATGATTTTCGAATCGGACGAAAAACTGATAGTGAATTGTAACATTCAGGGCCACCTAATGTCGATGGATCACTCAAATTGCGTCCTGATTCAATACATCGTCCTCCAGCCGACTTGTCTCCATGGGTCTATTGCTGCCTCGGGCACCTTATGGCCGTTCTGCTGTGAGTCTAGATTATCGAATGCGACGAAAAACTGATAGTGAATTGTAACGTTCAGGGCCACCTAATGACGATGGGTCACTCAAATTGCGTCCTCCAGCAGACTTGTCTCCATGGGTCTACTGCTGCCTCGGGCACCTTATTGCCGTTCTGCTGTGAGTCAAAGATTTTCGAATCGGACGAAAAACAGATAGTGAATTGTAACATTCTTGGCCACCTAATGACGATGGATCACTCAAATTGCGTCCCGATTCAATACATCGTCCTCCAGCCGACTTGTCTCCATGGGTCTAATGCTGCCTCGGGCACCTTATGGCCGTTCTGCTGTGGGTCAAAGATTTTCGAATCGGACGAAGATCTGATAGTGAATTGTAAGGTTCAGGGCCACCTAATGACGATGGATCACTCAAATTGCGTCCCGATTCAATACATCGTCCTCCAGCAGACTTCTCTCCATGGGTCTATTGCTGCCTCGGGCACATTATGGCCGTTCTGCTGTGAGTCAAAGATTTTCGAATCGGACGAAAAACTGATAGCGAATTGTAACGTTCAGGGCCACCTAATGACGATGGATCACTCAAATTGCGTCCCGATTCAATACATCGTCCTCCAGCCGACTTGTCTCCATGGGTCTATTGCTGCCTCGGGCACCTTATGGTCGTTCTCCCGTGAGTCTAGATTATCGAATGGGACGAAAAACTGATAGTTAATTGTTACGTTCAGGGCCACCTAATGACTATGGATCACTCAAATTGCGTCCCGATTCAATACATCGTCCTCCAGCCGACTTGTCTCCATGGGTCTATTGCTGCCTCGGGCACCTTATGGTCGTTCTCCCGTGAGTCTAGATTATCGAATGGGACGAAAAACTGATAGTTAATTCTTACATTCAGGGCCTCCTAATGACGATGGAACACTCAAATTGCGTCGCGATTCAATACATCGTCATCCTGCAGACTTGCCTTCATGGGTCTATTGCTGCCTCGGGCACCTTACGGCCGTTCTGCTGTGAGTCAATGATTTTCGAATCGGACGAAAAACTGATAGTGAATTGTAACATTCAGGGCCACCTAATGTCGATGGATCACTCAAATTGCGTCCTGATTCAATACATCGTCCTCCAGCCGACTTGTCTCCATGGGTCTATTGCTGCCTCGGGCACCTTATGGCCGTTCTGCTGTGAGTCTAGATTATCGAATGCGACGAAAAACTGATAGTGAATTGTAACGTTCAGGGCCACCTAATGACGATGGGTCACTCAAATTGCGTCCTCCAGCAGACTTGTCTCCATGGGTCTACTGCTGCCTCGGGCACCTTATTGCCGTTCTGCTGTGAGTCAAAGATTTTCGAATCGGACGAAAAACAGATAGTGAATTGTAACATTCTTGGCCACCTAATGACGATGGATCACTCAAATTGCGTCCCGATTCAATACATCGTCCTCCAGCCTACTTGACTCCATGGGTCTATTGCTGAGTCGGGCACCTTATGGCCGTTCTGCTGTGAGTCTAGATTATCGAATGCGACGAAAAACTGATAGTGAATTGTAACGTTCAGGGCCACCTAATGCCGATGGATCACTCAAATTGCGTGCCGATTCAATACATCGTCCTCCAGCAGACTTGTCTCCATGGGTCTATTGCTGCCTCGGGCACCTTATGGCCGTTCTGCTGTGAGTCAAAGATTTTCGAATCGGACGAAAAACTGATAGTGAATTGTAACATTCATGGCACCTAATGACGATGGATCACTCAAATTGCGTCCCGATTCAATACATCGTCCTCCAGCAGACTTGTCTCCATGGGTCTATTGCTGCCTCGGGCACCTTATGGCCGTTCTGCTGTGAGTCAAAGATTTTCGAATCGGACGAAAAACAGATAGAGAATTGTAACATTCATGGCCACCTAATGACGATGGATCACTCAAATTGCGTCCCGATTCAATACATCGTCCTCCAGCCGACTTGTCTCCATGGGTCTATACCTGCATCGGGCACCTTATGGCCGTTCTGCTGTGAGTCAAATATTTTCGAATCGGACAAAAAACTGATAGTGAATTGTAACTTTCAGGGCTACCTAATGACGATGGATCACTCAAATTGCGTCCCGATTCAATACATCGCCCTCCAGCCGACTTGTCTCCATGGGTCTATTGCTGCCTCGGGCACCTTATGGCCGTTCTGCTGTGGGTCAAAGATTTTCGAATCGGACGAAGATCTGATAGTGAATTGTAACGTTCAGGGCCACCTAATGACGATGGATCACTCAAATTGCGTCCCGATTCAATACATCGTCCTCCAGCCGACTTGTCTCCATGGGTCTATTGCTGCCTCGGGCACCTTATGGCCGTTCTGCTGTGAGTCAAAGATTTTCGAATCGGACGAAAAACAGATAGTGAATTGTAACATTCATGGCCACCTAATGACGATGGATCACTCAAATTGCGTCCCAATTCAATACATCGTTCTCCAGCCGACTTGTCTCCATGGGTCTATTGCTGCATCGGGCACCTTATGACCGTTCTGTTCTGAGTCAAAGATTTTCGAATCGGACGAAAAACTGATAGTAAATTGTAACTTTCAGGGCCACCTAATGACGATGGATCACTCAAATTGCGTCCCGATTCAATACATCGTCCTCCAGCCGACTTGTCTCCATGGGTCTATTGCTGCCTCGGGCACCTTATGGCCGTTCTGCTGTGAGTCAAAGATTTTCGAATCGGACGAAAAACAGATAGTGAATTGTAACATTCATGGCCACCTAATGACGATGGATCACTCAAATTGCGTCACGATTCAATACATCGTCCTCCGGCAGACTTGTCTCCATGGTTCTACTGCTGCCTCGGGCACCTTATTGCCGTTCTGCTGTGAGTCAAAGATTTTCGAATCGGACGATAAACTGATAGTGAATTGTAACATTCAGGGACACCTAATGACGATGGATCACTCAAATTGCGTCCCGATTCAACACATCGTCCTCCAGCCTACTTGACTCCATGGGTCTAATGCTGCCTCGGGCACCTTATGGCCGTTCTGCTGTGGGTCAAAGATTTTCGAATCGGACGAAGATCTGATAGTGAATTGTAAGGTTCAGGGCCACCTAATGACGATGGATCACTCAAATTGCGTCCCGATTCAATACATCGTCCTCCAGCAGACTTGTCTCCATGGGTCTATTGCAGCCTCGGGCACATTATGGCCGTTCTGCTGTGAGTCAAAGATTTTCGAATCTGACGAAAAACTGATAGCGAATTGTAACGTTCAGGGCCACCTAATGACGATGGATCACTCAAATTGCGTCCCGATTCAATACATCGTCCTCCAGCCGACTTGTCTCCATGGGTCTATTGCTGCCTCGGGCACCTTATGGTCGTTCTCCCGTGAGTCTAAATTATCGAATGGGACGAAAAACTGATAGTTAATTCTAACATTCAGGGCCTCCTAATGACCATGGAACACTCAAATTGCGTCGCGATGCAATACATCGACATCCTGCAGACATGTCTCCATGGATCTATTGCTGCCTCGGGCACCCTATGGGCGTTCTGCTGTGAGTCAAAGATTTTCGAATCGGACGAAAAACTGATAGTGAATTGTAACGTTCAGGGCCACCTAATGACGATGGATCACTCAAATTGCGTCCCGATTCAATACATCGTCCTCCAGCAGACTTGTCTCCATGGGTCTATTGCTGCCTCGGGCACCTTATGGCCGTTCTGCTGTGAGTCAAAGATTTTCGAATCGGACGAAAAACTGATAGTGAATTGTAACGTTCAGGGCCACCTAATGACGATGGATCACTCAAATTGCGTCCCGATTCAATACATCGTCCTCCAGCAGACTTGTCTCCATGGGTCTATTGCTGCCTCGGGCACCTTATGGCCGTTCTGCTGTGAGTCAAAGATTTTCGAATCGGACGAAAAACAGATAGTGAATTGTAACATTCTTGGCCACCTAATGACGATGGATCACTCAAATTGCGTCCCGATTCAATACATCGCCCTCCAGCCGACTTGTCTCCATGGGTCTATTGCTGCATCGGGCACATTATGGCCGTTCTGCTGTGAGTCAAAGATTTTCGAATCGGACGAAAAACTGATAGTGAATTGTAACTTTCAGGGCCACCTAATGACGATGGATCACTCAAATTGCGTCCCGATTCAATACATCGTCCTCCAGCCGACTTGTCTCCATGGGTCTATTGCTGCCTCGGGCACCTTATGGCCGTTCTGCTGTGGGTCAAAGATTTTCGAATCGGACGAAGATCTGATAGTTAATTGTAATGTTCAGGTCCACCTAATGACGATGGATCACTCAAATTGCGTCCCGATTCAATACATCGTCCTCCAGCAGACTTGTCTCCATTGGTCTATTGCTGCCTCGGGCACCTTATGGCCGTTCTGCTGTGAGTCAAAGATTTTCGAATCGGACGAAAAACAGATACTGAATTGTAACATTCATGGCCACCTAATGACGATGGATCACTCAAATTGCGTCCCAATTCAATACATCGTTCTCCAGCCGACTTGTCTCCATGGGTCTATTGCTGCATCGGGCACCTTATGACCGTTCTGTTCTGAGTCAAAGATTTTCGAATCGGACGAAAAACTGATAGTAAATTGTAACTTTCAGGGCCACCTAATGACGATGGATCACTCAAATTGCGTCCCGATTCAATACATCGTCCTCCAGCCGACTTGTCTCCATGGGTCTATTGCTGCCTCGGGCACCTTATGGCCGTTCTGCTGTGGGTCAAAGATTTTCGAATCGGACGAAAAACTGATAGTGAATTGTAACGTTCAGGGACACCTAATGACGATGGATCACTCAAGTTGCGTCCCGATCAATACATCGTCATCCAGCAGACTTGTCTCCATGGGTCTATTGCTGCCTCGGGCACCTTGTGGCCGTTCTGCTGTGAGTCAAAGATTTTCGAATCTGACGAAAAACAGATAGTGAATTGTAACATTCATGGCCACCTAATGACGATGGATCACTCAAATTGCGTCCCGATTCAATACATCGTCCTCCAGCCGACTTGTCTCCATGGGGCTATTGCTGCCTCGGGCACCTTATGGCCGTTCTGCTGTGAGTCAAAGATTTTCGAATCGGACGAAGATCTGATAGTGAATTGTAATGTTCAGGGCCACCTAGTGACGATGGATCACTCAAATTGCGTCCCGATTCAATACATCGTCCTCCAGCAGACTTGTCTCCATTGGTCTATTGCTGCCTCGGGCACCTTATGGCCGTTCTGCTGTGAGTCAAAGATTTTCGAATCGGACGAAAAACAGATACTGAATTGTAACATTCATGGCCACCTAATGACAATGGATCACTCAAATTGCGTCCCAATTCAATACATCGTTCTCCAGCCGACTTGTCTCCATGGGTCTATTGCTGCATCGGGCACCTTATGACCGTTCTGTTCTGAGTCAAAGATTTTCGAATCGGACGAAAAACTGATAGTAAATTGTAACTTTCAGGGCCACCTAATGACGATGGATCACTCAAATTGCGTCCCGATTCAATACATCGTCCTCCAGCCGACTTGTCTCCATGGGTCTATTGCTGCCTCGGGCACCTTATGGCCGTTCTGCTGTGGGTCAAAGATTTTCGAATCGGACGAAGATCTGATAGTGAATTGTAACGTTCAGGGCCACCTAATGACGATGGATCACTCAAATTGCGTCCCGATTCAATACATCGTCCTCCAGCAGACTTGTCTCCATGGGTCTATTGCTGCCTCGGGCACCTTATGGCCGTTCTGCTGTGAGTCAAAGATTTTCGAATCGGACGAAAAACAGATAGTGAATTGTAACATTCTTGGCCACCTAATGACGATGGATCACTCAAATTGCGTCCCGATTCAATACATCGCCCTCCAGCCGACTTGTCTCCATGGGTCTATTGCTGCATCGGGCACATTATGGCCGTTCTGCTGTGAGTCAAAGATTTTCGAATCGGACGAAAAACTGATAGTGAATTGTAACTTTCAGGGCCACCTAATGACGATGGATCACTCAAATTGCGTCCCGATTCAATACATCGTCCTCCAGCCGACTTGTCTCCATGGGTCTATTGCTGCCTCGGGCACCTTATGGCCGTTCTGCTGTGGGTCAAAGATTTTCGAATCGGACGAAGATCTGATAGTTAATTGTAATGTTCAGGGCCACCTAATGACGATGGATCACTCAAATTGCGTCCCGATTCAATACATCGTCCTCCAGCAGACTTGTCTCCATTGGTCTATTGCTGCCTCGGGCACCTTATGGCCGTTCTGCTGTGAGTCAAAGATTTTCGAATCGGACGAAAAACAGATACTGAATTGTAACATTCATGGCCACCTAATGACGATGGATCACTCAAATTGCGTCCCAATTCAATACATCGTTCTCCAGCCGACTTGTCTCCATGGGTCTATTGCTGCATCGGGCACCTTATGACCGTTCTGTTCTGAGTCAAAGATTTTCGAATCGGACGAAAAACTGATAGTAAATTGTAACTTTCAGGGCCACCTAATGACGATGGATCACTCAAATTGCGTCCCGATTCAATACATCGTCCTCCAGCCGACTTGTCTCCATGGGTCTATTGCTGCCTCGGGCACCTTATGGCCGTTCTGCTGTGGGTCAAAGATTTTCGAATCGGACGAAAAACTGATAGTGAATTGTAACGTTCAGGGACACCTAATGACGATGGATCACTCAAGTTGCGTCCCGATCAATACATCGTCATCCAGCAGACTTGTCTCCATGGGTCTATTGCTGCCTCGGGCACCTTGTGGCCGTTCTGCTGTGAGTCAAAGATTTTCGAATCGGACGAAAAACAGATAGTGAATTGTAACATTCATGGCCACCTAATGACGATGGATCACTCAAATTGCGTCCCGATTCAATACATCGTCCTCCAGCCGACTTGTCTCCATGGGGCTATTGCTGCCTCGGGCACCTTATGGCCGTTCTGCTGTGAGTCAAAGATTTTCGAATCGGACGAAGATCTGATAGTGAATTGTAATGTTCAGGGCCACCTAGTGACGATGGATCACTCAAATTGCGTCCCGATTCAATACATCGTCCTCCAGCAGACTTGTCTCCATTGGTCTATTGCTGCCTCGGGCACCTTATGGCCGTTCTGCTGTGAGTCAAAGATTTTCGAATCGGACGAAAAACAGATACTGAATTGTAACATTCATGGCCACCTAATGACAATGGATCACTCAAATTGCGTCCCAATTCAATACATCGTTCTCCAGCCGACTTGTCTCCATGGGTCTATTGCTGCATCGGGCACCTTATGACCGTTCTGTTCTGAGTCAAAGATTTTCGAATCGGACGAAAAACTGATAGTAAATTGTAACTTTCAGGGCCACCTAATGACGATGGATCACTCAAATTGCGTCCCGATTCAATACATCGTCCTCCAGCCGACTTGTCTCCATGGGTCTATTGCTGCCTCGGGCACCTTATGGCCGTTCTGCTGTGGGTCAAAGATTTTCGAATCGGACGAAGATCTGATAGTGAATTGTAACGTTCAGGGCCACCTAATGACGATGGATCACTCAAATTGCGTCCCGATTCAATACATCGTCCTCCAGCAGACTTGTCTCCATGAGTGTATTGCTGCCTCGGGCACCTTATGGGCGTTCTTCTGTGAGTCAAAGATTTTCGAATCGGACGAAAAACTGATAGTGAATTGTAACGTTCAGGGCCTCCTAATGACGATGGAACACTCAAATTGCGTCCCGATTCAATACCTCGTGCTCCAGCAGACTTGTCTCCATGGGTCTATTGCTGCCTCGGGCACTTTATGGCCGTTCTGCTGTGAGTCAAAGATTTTCGAATCGGACGAAAAACTGATAGTGAATTGTAGCGTTCAGGGCCACCTAATGACGATGGATCACTCAAATTGCGTCCCGATTCAATACATCGTCCTCCAGCCGACTTGTCTCCATGGGTCTATTGCTGCCTCGGGCACCTTATGGTCGTTCTCCCGTGTGTCTAGATTATCGAATGGGACGAAAAACTGATAGTTAATTCTAACATTCAGGGCCTCCTAATCACGATGGAACACTCAAATTGCGTCGCGATTCAATACATCGTCAACCTGCAGACTTGTCTCCATGGGTCTATTGCTGCCTCGGGCACCTTATGGCCGTTCTGCTGTGAGTCAAAGATTTTCGAATCGGACGATAAACTGATAGTGAATTGTAACATTCAGGGACACCTAATGACGATGGATCACTCAAATTGCGTCCCGATTCAACACATCGTCCTCCAGCCTACTTGACTCCATGGGTCTATTGCTGAGTCGGGCACCATATGGCCGTACTGCTGTGAGTCTAGATTATCGAATGCGACGAAAAACTGATAGCGAATTGTAACGTTCAGGGCCACCTAATGACGATGGATCACTCAAATTGCGTCCCAATTCAATACATCATCCTCCAGCAGACTTGCCTCCATGGGTCTATTGCTGCCTCGGGCACCTTATGGCCGTTCTGCTGTGAGTCAAAGATTTTCGAATCGGACGAAAAACAGATAGTGAATTGTAACATTCATGGCCACCTAATGACGATGGATCACTCAAATTGCGTCACGATTCAATACATCGTCCTCCGGCAGACTTGTCTCCATGGGTCTATTGCTGCCTCGGGCACCTTATGGCCGTTCTGCTGTGAGTCAAAGATTTTCGAATCGGACGAAAAACTGATAGAGAATTGTTACGTTCAGGGCCACCTAATGACGATGGATCACTCAAATTGCGTCCCGATTCAATACATCGTCCTCCAGCCGACTTGTCTCCATGGGTCTATTGCTGCCTCGGGCACCTTATGGTCGTTCTCCCGTGAGTCTAGATTATCGAATGGGACGAAAAACTGATAGTTAATTCTTACATTCAGGGCCTCCTAATGACGATGGAACACTCAAATTGCGTCGCGATTCAATACATCGTCATCCTGCAGACTTGTCTTCATGGGTCTATTGCTGCCTCGGGCACCTTACGGCCGTTCTGCTGTGAGTCAAAGATTTTCGAATCGGACGAAAAACTGATAGTGAATTGTAACATTCAGGGCCACCTAATGTCGATGGATCACTCAAATTGCGTCCCGATTCAATACATCGTCCTCCAGCCGACTTGTCTCCATGGGTCTATTGCTGCCTCGGGCACCTTATGGCCGTTCTGCTGTGAGTCTAGATTATCGAATGCGACGAAAAACTGATAGTGAATTGTAACGTTCAGGGCCACGTAATGACGATGGATCACTCAAATTGCGTCCTCCAGCAGACTTGTCTCCATGGTTCTACTGCTGCCTCGGGCACCTTATTGCCGTTCTACTGTGAGTCAAAGATTTTCGAATCGGACGAAAAACAGATAGTGAATTGTAACATTCTTGGCCACCTAATGACGATGGATCACTCAAATTGCGTCCCGATTCAATACATCGTCCTCCAGCCGACTTGTCTCCATGGGTCTATTGCTGCCTCGGGCACCTTATGGCCGTTCTGCTGTGAGTCAAAGATTTTCGAATCGGACGAAAAACAGATACTGAATTGTAACATTCATGGCCACCTAATGACGATGGATCACTCAAATTGCGTCCCAATTCAATACATCGTTCTCCAGCCGACTTGTCTCCATGGGTCTATTGCTGCATCGGGCACCTTATGACCGTTCTGTTCTGAGTCAAAGATTTTCGAATCGGACGAAAAACTGATAGTAAATTGTAACTTTCAGGGCCACCTAATGACGATGGATCACTCAAATTGCGTCCCGATTCAATACATCGTCCTCCAGCCGACTTGTCTCCATGGGTCTATTGCTGCCTCGGGCACCTTATGGCCGTTCTGCTGTGAGTCAAAGATTTTCGAATCGGACGAAAAACAGATAGTGAATTGTAACATTCATGGCCACCTAATGACAATGGATCACTCAAATTGCGTCACGATTCAATACATCGTCCTCCGGCAGACTTGTCTCCATGGTTCTACTGCTGCCTCGGGCACCTTATTGCCGTTCTGCTGTGAGTCAAAGATTTTCGAATCGGACGATAAACTGATAGTGAATTGTAACATTCAGGGACACCTAATGATGATGGATCACTCAAATTGCGTCCCGATTCAACACATCGTCCTCCAGCCTACTTGACTCCATGGGTCTAATGCTGCCTCGGGCACCTTATGGCCGTTCTGCTGTGGGTCAAAGATTTTCGAATCGGACGAAGATCTGATAGTGAATTGTAAGGTTCAGGGCCACCTAATGACGATGGATCACTCAAATTGCGTCCCGATTCAATACATCGTCCTCCAGCAGACTTGTCTCCATGGGTCTATTGCAGCCTCGGGCACATTATGGCCGTTCTGCTGTGAGTCAAAGATTTTCGAATCTGACGAAAAACTGATAGCGAATTGTAACGTTCAGGGCCACCTAATGACGATGGATCACTCAAATTGCGTCCCGATTCAATACATCGTCCTCCAGCCGACTTGTCTCCATGGGTCTATTGCTGCCTCGGGCACCTTATGGTCGTTCTCCCGTGAGTCTAAATTATCGAATGGGACGAAAAACTGATAGTTAATTCTAACATTCAGGGCCTCCTAATGACCATGGAACACTCAAATTGCGTCGCGATGCAATACATCGACATCCTGCAGACATGTCTCCATGGATCTATTGCTGCCTCGGGCACCCTATGGGCGTTCTGCTGTGAGTCAAAGATTTTCGAATCGGACGAAAAACTGATAGTGAATTGTAACGTTCAGGGCCACCTAATGACGATGGATCACTCAAATTGCGTCCCGATTCAATACATCGTCCTCCAGCAGACTTGTCTCCATGGGTCTATTGCTGCCTCGGGCACCTTATGGCCGTTCTGCTGTGAGTCAAAGATTTTCGAATCGGACGAAAAACTGATAGTGAATTGTAACGTTCAGGGCCACCTAATGACGATGGATCACTCAAATTGCGTCCCGATTCAATACATCGTCCTCCAGCAGACTTGTCTCCATGGGTCTATTGCTGCCTCGGGCACCTTATGGCCGTTCTGCTGTGAGTCAAAGATTTTCGAATCGGACGAAAAACAGATAGTGAATTGTAACATTCTTGGCCACCTAATGACGATGGATCACTCAAATTGCGTCCCGATTCAATACATCGCCCTCCAGCCGACTTGTCTCCATGGGTCTATTGCTGCATCGGGCACATTATGGCCGTTCTGCTGTGAGTCAAAGATTTTCGAATCGGACGAAAAACTGATAGTGAATTGTAACTTTCAGGGCCACCTAATGACGATGGATCACTCAAATTGCGTCCCGATTCAATACATCGTCCTCCAGCCGACTTGTCTCCATGGGTCTATTGCTGCCTCGGGCACCTTATGGCCGTTCTGCTGTGGGTCAAAGATTTTCGAATCGGACGAAGATCTGATAGTTAATTGTAATGTTCCGGGCCACCTAATGACGATGGATCACTCAAATTGCGTCCCGATTCAATACATCGTCCTCCAGCAGACTTGTCTCCATTGGTCTATTGCTGCCTCGGGCACCTTATGGCCGTTCTGCTGTGAGTCAAAGATTTTCGAATCGGACGAAAAACAGATACTGAATTGTAACATTCATGGCCACCTAATGACGATGGATCACTCAAATTGCGTCCCAATTCAATACATCGTTCTCCAGCCGACTTGTCTCCATGGGTCTATTGCTGCATCGGGCACCTTATGACCGTTCTGTTCTGAGTCAAAGATTTTCGAATCGGACGAAAAACTGATAGTAAATTGTAACTTTCAGGGCCACCTAATGACGATGGATCACTCAAATTGCGTCCCGATTCAATACATCGTCCTCCAGCCGACTTGTCTCCATGGGTCTATTGCTGCCTCGGGCACCTTATGGCCGTTCTGCTGTGGGTCAAAGATTTTCGAATCGGACGAAAAACTGATAGTGAATTGTAACGTTCAGGGACACCTAATGACGATGGATCACTCAAGTTGCGTCCCGATCAATACATCGTCATCCAGCAGACTTGTCTCCATGGGTCTATTGCTGCCTCGGGCACCTTGTGGCCGTTCTGCTGTGAGTCAAAGATTTTCGAATCGGACGAAAAACAGATAGTGAATTGTAACATTCATGGCCACCTAATGACGATGGATCACTCAAATTGCGTCCCGATTCAATACATCGTCCTCCAGCCGACTTGTCTCCATGGGGCTATTGCTGCCTCGGGCACCTTATGGCCGTTCTGCTGTGAGTCAAAGATTTTCGAATCGGACGAAGATCTGATAGTGAATTGTAATGTTCAGGGCCACCTAATGACGATGGATCACTCAAATTGCGTCCCGATTCAATACATCGTCCTCCAGCAGACTTGTCTCCATTGGTCTATTGCTGCCTCGGGCACCTTATGGCCGTTCTGCTGTGAGTCAAAGATTTTCGAATCGGACGAAAAACAGATACTGAATTGTAACATTCATGGCCACCTAATGACAATGGATCACTCAAATTGCGTCCCAATTCAATACATCGTTCTCCAGCCGACTTGTCTCCATGGGTCTATTGCTGCATCGGGCACCTTATGACCGTTCTGTTCTGAGTCAAAGATTTTCGAATCGGACGAAAAACTGATAGTAAATTGTAACTTTCAGGGCCACCTAATGACGATGGATCACTCAAATTGCGTCCCGATTCAATACATCGTCCTCCAGCCGACTTGTCTCCATGGGTCTATTGCTGCCTCGGGCACCTTATGGCCGTTCTGCTGTGGGTCAAAGATTTTCGAATCGGACGAAGATCTGATAGTGAATTGTAACGTTCAGGGCCACCTAATGACGATGGATCACTCAAATTGCGTCCCGATTCAATACATCGTCCTCCAGCAGACTTGTCTCCATGAGTGTATTGCTGCCTCGGGCACCTTATGGGCGTTCTTCTGTGAGTCAAAGATTTTCGAATCGGACGAAAAACTGATAGTGAATTGTAACGTTCAGGGCCTCCTAATGACGATGGAACACTCAAATTGCGTCCCGATTCAATACCTCGTGCTCCAGCAGACTTGTCTCCATGGGTCTATTGCTGCCTCGGGCACTTTATGGCCGTTCTGCTGTGAGTCAAAGATTTTCGAATCGGACGAAAAACTGATAGTGAATTGTAGCGTTCAGGGCCACCTAATGACGATGGATCACTCAAATTGCGTCCCGATTCAATACATCGTCCTCCAGCCGACTTGTCTCCATGGGTCTATTGCTGCCTCGGGCACCTTATGGTCGTTCTCCCGTGTGTCTAGATTATCGAATGGGACGAAAAACTGATAGTTAATTCTAACATTCAGGGCCTCCTAATCACGATGGAACACTCAAATTGCGTCGCGATTCAATACATCGTCAACCTGCAGACTTGTCTCCATGGGTCTATTGCTGCCTCGGGCACCTTATGGCCGTTCTGCTGTGAGTCAAAGATTTTCGAATCGGACGATAAACTGATAGTGAATTGTAACATTCAGGGACACCTAATGACGATGGATCACTCAAATTGCGTCCCGATTCAACACATCGTCCTCCAGCCTACTTGACTCCATGGGTCTATTGCTGAGTCGGGCACCATATGGCCGTACTGCTGTGAGTCTAGATTATCGAATGCGACGAAAAACTGATAGCGAATTGTAACGTTCAGGGCCACGTAATGACGATGGATCACTCAAATTGCGTCCTCCAGCAGACTTGTCTCCATGGTTCTACTGCTGCCTCGGGCACCTTATTGCCGTTCTGCTGTGAGTCAAAGATTTTCGAATCGGACGAAAAACAGATAGTGAATTGTAACATTCTTGGCCACCTAATGACGATGGATCACTCAAATTGCGTCCCGATTCAATACATCGTCCTCCAGCCGACTTGTCTCCATGGGTCTATTGCTGCCTCGGGCACCTTATGGCCGTTCTGCTGTGAGTCAAAGATTTTCGAATCGGACGAAAAACAGATACTGAATTGTAACATTCATGGCCACCTAATGACGATGGATCACTCAAATTGCGTCCCAATTCAATACATCGTTCTCCAGCCGACTTGTCTCCATGGGTCTATTGCTGCATCGGGCACCTTATGACCGTTCTGTTCTGAGTCAAAGATTTTCGAATCGGACGAAAAACTGATAGTAAATTGTAACTTTCAGGGCCACCTAATGACGATGGATCACTCAAATTGCGTCCCGATTCAATACATCGTCCTCCAGCCGACTTGTCTCCATGGGTCTATTGCTGCCTCGGGCACCTTATGGCCGTTCTGCTGTGAGTCAAAGATTTTCGAATCGGACGAAAAACAGATAGTGAATTGTAACATTCATGGCCACCTAATGACGATGGATCACTCAAATTGCGTCACGATTCAATACATCGTCCTCCGGCAGACTTGTCTCCATGGTTCTACTGCTGCCTCGGGCACCTTATTGCCGTTCTGCTGTGAGTCAAAGATTTTCGAATCGGACGATAAACTGATAGTGAATTGTAACATTCAGGGACACCTAATGACGATGGATCACTCAAATTGCGTCCCGATTCAACACATCGTCCTCCAGCCTACTTGACTCCATGGGTCTAATGCTGCCTCGGGCACCTTATGGCCGTTCTGCTGTGGGTCAAAGATTTTCGAATCGGACGAAGATCTGATAGTGAATTGTAAGGTTCAGGGCCACCTAATGACGATGGATCACTCAAATTGCGTCCCGATTCAATACATCGTCCTCCAGCAGACTTGTCTCCATGGGTCTATTGCAGCCTCGGGCACATTATGGCCGTTCTGCTGTGAGTCAAAGATTTTCGAATCTGACGAAAAACTGATAGCGAATTGTAACGTTCAGGGCCACCTAATGACGATGGATCACTCAAATTGCGTCCCGATTCAATACATCGTCCTCCAGCCGACTTGTCTCCATGGGTCTATTGCTGCCTCGGGCACCTTATGGTCGTTCTCCCGTGAGTCTAAATTATCGAATGGGACGAAAAACTGATAGTTAATTCCAACATTCAGGGCCTCCTAATGACCATGGAACACTCAAATTGCGTCGCGATGCAATACATCGACATCCTGCAGACATGTCTCCATGGATCTATTGCTGCCTCGGGCACCCTATGGGCGTTCTGCTGTGAGTCAAAGATTTTCGAATCGGACGAAAAACTGATAGTGAATTGTAACATTCAGGGACACCTAATGACGATGGATCACTCAAATTGCGTCCCGATTCAATACATCGTCCTCCAGCCTACTTGACTCCATGGGTCTATTGCTGAGTCGGGCACCTTATGGCCGTTCTGCTGTGAGTCTAGATTATCGAATGCGACGAAAAACTGATAGTGAATTGTAACGTTCAGGGCCACCTAATGACGATGGATCACTCAAATTGCGTGCCGATTCAATACATCGTCCTCCAGCAGACTTGTCTCCATGGGTCTATTGCTGCCTCGGGCACCTTATGGCCGTTCTGCTGTGAGTCAAAGATTTTCGAATCGGACGAAAAACTGATAGTGAATTGTAACGTTCAGGGCCACCTAATGACGATGGATCACTCAAATTGCGTCCCGATTCAATACATCGTCCTCCAGCAGACTTGTCTCCATGGGTCTATTGCTGCCTCGGGCACCTTATGGCCGTTCTGCTGTGAGTCAAAGATTTTCGAATCGGACGAAAAACAGATAGTGAATTGTAACATTCTTGGCCACCTAATGACGATGGATCACTCAAATTGCGTCCCGATTCAATACATCGCCCTCCAGCCGACTTGTCTCCATGGGTCTATTGCTGCATCGGGCACATTATGGCCGTTCTGCTGTGAGTCAAAGATTTTCGAATCGGACGAAAAACTGATAGTGAATTGTAACTTTCAGGGCCACCTAATGACGATGGATCACTCAAATTGCGTCCCGATTCAATACATCGTCCTCCAGCCGACTTGTCTCCATGGGTCTATTGCTGCCTCGGGCACCTTATGGCCGTTCTGCTGTGGGTCAAAGATTTTCGAATCGGACGAAGATCTGATAGTTAATTGTAATGTTCAGGGCCACCTAATGACGATGGATCACTCAAATTGCGTCCCGATTCAATACATCGTCCTCCAGCAGACTTGTCTCCATTGGTCTATTGCTGCCTCGGGCACCTTATGGCCGTTCTGCTGTGAGTCAAAGATTTTCGAATCGGACGAAAAACAGATACTGAATTGTAACATTCATGGCCACCTAATGACGATGGATCACTCAAATTGCGTCCCAATTCAATACATCGTTCTCCAGCCGACTTGTCTCCATGGGTCTATTGCTGCATCGGGCACCTTATGACCGTTCTGTTCTGAGTCAAAGAATTTCGAATCGGACGAAAAACTGATAGTAAATTGTAACTTTCAGGGCCACCTAATGACGATGGATCACTCAAATTGCGTCCCGATTCAATACATCGTCCTCCAGCCGACTTGTCTCCATGGGTCTATTGCTGCCTCGGGCACCTTATGGCCGTTCTGCTGTGGGTCAAAGATTTTCGAATCGGACGAAAAACTGATAGTGAATTGTAACGTTCAGGGACACCTAATGACGATGGATCACTCAAGTTGCGTCCCGATCAATACATCGTCATCCAGCAGACTTGTCTCCATGGGTCTATTGCTGCCTCGGGCACCTTGTGGCCGTTCTGCTGTGAGTCAAAGATTTTCGAATCGGACGAAAAACAGATAGTGAATTGTAACATTCATGGCCACCTAATGACGATGGATCACTCAAATTGCGTCCCGATTCAATACATCGTCCTCCAGCCGACTTGTCTCCATGGGGCTATTGCTGCCTCGGGCACCTTATGGCCGTTCTGCTGTGAGTCAAAGATTTTCGAATCGGACGAAGATCTGATAGTGAATTGTAATGTTCAGGGCCACCTAATGACGATGGATCACTCAAATTGCGTCCCGATTCAATACATCGTCCTCCAGCAGACTTGTCTCCATTGGTCTATTGCTGCCTCGGGCACCTTATGGCCGTTCTGCTGTGAGTCAAAGATTTTCGAATCGGACGAAAAACAGATACTGAATTGTAACATTCATGGCCACCTAATGACAATGGATCACTCAAATTGCGTCCCAATTCAATACATCGTTCTCCAGCCGACTTGTCTCCATGGGTCTATTGCTGCATCGGGCACCTTATGACCGTTCTGTTCTGAGTCAAAGATTTTCGAATCGGACGAAAAACTGATAGTAAATTGTAACTTTCAGGGCCACCTAATGACGATGGATCACTCAAATTGCGTCCCGATTCAATACATCGTCCTCCAGCCGACTTGTCTCCATGGGTCTATTGCTGCCTCGGGCACCTTATGGCCGTTCTGCTGTGGGTCAAAGATTTTCGAATCGGACGAAGATCTGATAGTGAATTGTAACGTTCAGGGCCACCTAATGACGATGGATCACTCTAATTGTGTCCCGATTCAATACAGCGTCTCTCAGCAGACTAGTCTCCATGGGTCGATTGCTGCCTCGGGCACCTTATGGGCGTTCTGCTGTGAGTCAAAGGTTTTCGAATCGGACGAAAAACTGATAGTGAATTGTAACGTTCAGGGCCTCCTAATGACGATGGAACACTCAAATTGCGTCCCGATTCAATACCTCCTGCTCCAGCAGACTTGTCTCCATGGGTCTATTGCTGCCTCGGGCACATTATGGCCGCTCTGCTGTGAGTCAAAGATTTTCGAATCGGACGAAAAACTCATATTGAATTGTAACATTCATGGCCACCTAATGACGATGGATCACTCAAATTGCGTCACGATTCAATACATCGTCCTCCAGCAGACTTGTCTCCATGGGTCTATTGCTGCCTCGGGCACCTTATGGCCGTTCTGCTGTGAGTCAAAGATTTTCGAATCGGACGAAAAACAGATAGTGAATTGTAACATTCATGGCCACCTAATGACGATGGATCACTCAAATTGCGTCCCGATTCAATACATCGTCCTCCAGCCGACTTGTCTCCATGGGTCTATTGCTGCATCGGGCTTCTTATGGCCGTTCTGCTGTGAGTCAAAGATTTTCGAATCGGACGAAAAACTGATAGTGAATTGTTACGTTCAGGGCCACCTAATGACGATGGATCCCTCAAATTGCGTCCCGATTCAATACATCGTCCTCCAGCCGACTTGTCTCCATGGGTCTATTGCTGCCTCGGGCACCTTATGGTCGTTCTGCCGTGATTCTAGATTATCGAATGGGACGAAAAACTGATAGTTAATTCTTACATTCAGGGCCTCCTAATGACGATGGAACACTCAAATTGCGTCGCGATTCAATACATCGTCATCCTGCAGACTTGTCTTCATGGGTCTATTGCTGCCTCGGGCACCTTACGGCCGTTCTGCTGTGAGTCAAAGATTTTCGAATCGGACGAAAAACTGATAGTGAATTGTAACATTCAGGGCCACCTAAAGTCGATGGATCACTCAAATTGCGTCCCGATTCAATACATCGTCCTCCAGCCGACTTGTCTCCATGGGTCTATTGCTGCCTCGGGCACCTTATGGCCGTTCTGCTGTGAGTCTAGATTATCGAATGCGACGAAAATCTGATAGTGAATTGTAACGTTCAGGGCCACCTCATGACGATGGATCACTCAAATTGCGTCCTCCAGCAGACTTGTCTCCAAGGGTCTACTGCTGCCTCGGGCACCTTATTGCCGTTCTGCTGTGAGTCAAAGATTTTCGAATCGGACGAAAAACTGATAGCGAATTGTAACATTCTTGGCCACCTAATGACGATGGATCACTCAAATTGCGTCCCGATTCAATACATCGTCCTCCAGCCGACTTGTCTCCATGGGTCTATTGCTGCATCGGGCACCTTATGGCCGTTCTGCTGTGAGACAAAGATTTTCGAATCGGACGAAAAACCGATAGTGAATTGTAACTTTCAGGGCCACCTAATGACGATGGATCACTCAAATTGCGTCCCGATTCAATACATCGTCCTCCAGCCGACTTGTCTCCATGGGTCTAATGCTGCCTCGGGCACCTTATGGCCGTTCTGCTGTGGGTCAAAGATTTTCGAATCGGACGAAGATCTGATAGTGAATTGTAAGGTTCAGGGCCACCTAATGACGATGGATCACTCAAATTGCGTCCCGATTCAATACATCGTCCTCCAGCAGACTTGTCTCCATGGGTCTATTGCTGCCTCGGGCACCTTATGGGCGTTCTTCTGTGAGTCAAAGATTTTCGAATCGGACGAAAAACTGATAGTGAATTGTAACGTTCAGGGCCTCCTAATGACGATGGAACACTCAAATTGCGTCCCGATTCAATACCTCGTGCTCCAGCAGACTAGTCTCCATGGGTCTATTGCTTCCTCGGGCACATTATGGCCGTTCTGCTGTGAGTAAAAGATTTTCGAATCGGACGAAAAACTGATAGCGAATTGTAACGTTCAGGGCCACCTAATGACGATGGATCACTCAAATTGCGTCCCGATTCAATACATCGTCCTCCAGCCGACTTGTCTCCATGGGTCTATTGCTGCCTCGGGCACCTTATGGTCGTTCTCCCGTGAGTCTAGATTATCGAATGGGACGAAAAACTGATAGTTAATTCTAACATTCAGGGCCTCCTAATGACCATGGAACACTCAAATTGCGTCGCGATTCAATACATCGTCATCCTGCAGACATGTCTCCATGGGTCTATTGCTGCCTCGGGCACCTTATGGGCGTTCTGCTGTGAGTCAAAGATTTTCGAATCGGACGAAAAACTGATAGTGAATTGTAACATTCAGGGACACCTAATGACGATGGATCACTCAAATTGCGTCCCGATTCAATACATCGTCCTCCAGCCTACTTGACTCCATGGGTCTCTTGCTGAGTCGGGCACCTTATGGCCGTTCTGCTGTGAGTCTAGATTATCGAATGCGACGAAAAACTGATAGTGAATTGTAACTTTCAGGGCAAACCTAATGACGATGGATCACTCAAATTGCGTCCCGATTCAATACATCGTCCTCCAGCCGACTTGTCTCCATGGGTCTAATGCTGCCTCGGGCACCTTATGGCCGTTCTGCTGTGGGTCAAAGATTTTCGAATCGGACGAAGATCTGATAGTGAATTGTAAGGTTCAGGGCCACCTAATGACGATGGATCACTCAAATTGCGTCCTCCAGCAGACTTGTCTCCAAGGGTCTACTGCTGCCTCGGGCACCTTATTGCCGTTCTGCTGTGAGTCAAAGATTTTCGAATCGGACGAAAAACAGATAGTGAATTGTAACATTCTTGGCCACCTAATGACGATGGATCACTCAAATTGCGTCCCGATTCAATACATCGTCCTCCAGCCGACTTGTCTCCATGGGTCTATTGCTGCATCGGGCACCTTATGGCCGTTCTGCTGTGAGTCAAAGATTTTCGAATCGGACGAAAAACCGATAGTGAATTGTAACTTTCAGGGCCACCTAATGACGATGAATCACTCAAATTGCATCCCGATTCAATACATCGTCCTCCAGCCGACTTGTCTCCATGGGTCTAATGCTGCCTCGGGCACCTTATGGCCATTCTGCTGTGGGTCAAAGATTTTCGATTCGGACGAAGATCTGATAGTGAATTGTAAGGTTCAGGGCCACCTAATGACGATGGATCACTCAAATTGCGTCCCGATTCAATACATCGTCCTCCAGCAGACTTGTCTCCATGGGTCTATTGCTGCCTCGGGCACCTTATGGGCGTTCTTCTGTGAGTCAAAGATTTTCGAATCGGACGAAAAACTGATAGTGAATTGTAATGTTCAGGGCCTCCTAATGACGATGGAACACTCAAATTGCGTCCCGATTCAATACCTCGTGCTCCAGCAGACTAGTCTCCATGGGTCTATTGCTGCCTCGGGCACATTATATCCGTTCTGCTGTGAGTAAAAGATTTTCGAATCGGACGAAAAACTGATAGCGAATTGTAACGTTCAGGGCCACCTAATGACGATGGATCACTCAAATTGCGTCCCGATTCAATACATCGTCCTACAGCCGACTTGTCTCCATGGGTCTATTGCTGCCTCGGGCACCTTATGGTCGTTCTCCCGTGAGTCTAGATTATCGAATGGGACGAAAAACTGATAGTTAATTCTAACATTCAGGGCCTCCTAATGACCATGGAACACTCAAATTGCGTCGCGATTCAATACATCGTCATCCTGCAGACATGTCTCCATGTGTCTATTGCTGCCTCGGGCACCTTATGGGCGTTCTGCTGTGAGTCAAAGATTTTCGAATCGGACGAAAAACTGATAGTGAATTGTAACATTCAGGGACACCTAATGACGATGGATCACTCAAATTGCGTCCCGATTCAATACATCGTCCTCCAGCCTACTTGACTCCATGGGTCTATTGCTGAGTCGGGCACCTTATGGCCGTTCTGCTGTGAGTCTAGATTATCGATTGCGACGAAAAACTGATAGTGAATTGTAACGTTCAGGGCCACCTAATGACGATGGATCACTCAAATTGCGTCCCGATTCAATACATCGTCCTCCAGCAGACTAGTCTCCATGGGTCTATTGCTGCCTCGGGCACCTTATGACCGTTCTGCTGTGAGTCAAAGATTTTCGAATCGGACGAAAAACAGATAGTGAATTGTAACATTCATGGCCACCTAATGACGATGGATCACTCAAATTGCGTCCCGATTCAATACATCGTCCTCCAGCCGACTTGTCTCCATGGGTCTATAGCTGCATCGGGCACCTTATGGCCGTCCTGCTGTGAGTCAAAGATTTTCGAATCGGACGAAAAACAGATAGTGAATTGTAACATTCATGGCCACCTAATGACGATGGATCACTCAAATTGCGTCCCGATTCAATACAACGTCCTCCAGCCGACTTGTCTCCATGGGTCTATTGCTGCATCGGGCACCTTATGGCCGTTCTGCTGTGAGTCAAAGATTTTCGAATCGGACGAAAAACTGATAGTGAATTGTAACGTTCAGGGCCTCCTAATGACGATGGAACACTCAAATTGCGTCCCGTTTCAATACCTCGTCCCAATACATCGTCATCCTGCAGACATGTCTCCATGGGTCTATTGCTGCCTCGAGCACCTTATGGGCGTTCTGCTGTGAGTCAAAGATTTTCGAATCGGACGAAAAACTGATAGGGACACCTAATGACGATGGATCACTCAAATTGCGTCCCGATTCAATACATCGTCCTCCAGCCTACTTGACTCCATGGGTCTATTGCTGAGTCGGGCACCTTATGGCCGTTCCGCTGTGAGTCTAGATTATCGAATGCGACGAAAAACTGATAGTGAATTGTAACGTTCAGGGCCACCTAATGACGATGGATCACTCAAATTGCGTGCCGATTCAATACATCGTCCTGCAGCAGACTTGTCTCCATGGGTCTATTGCTGCCTCGGGCACCTTATGGCCGTTCTGCTGTGAGTCAAAGATTTTCGAATCGGACGAAAAACTGATAGTGAATTGTAACGTTCAGGGCCACCTAATGACGATGGATCACTCAAATTGCGTCCCGATTCAATACATCGTCCTCCAGCAGACTTGTCTCCATGGGTCTATTGCTGCCTCGGGCACCTTATGGCCGTTCTGCTGTGAGTCAAAGATTTTCGAATCGGAGGAAAAACAGATAGTGAATTGTAACATTCATGGCCACCTAATGACAATGGATCACTCAAATTGCGTCCCGATTCAATACAACGTCCTCCAGCAGACTTGTCTCCATGGGTCTATTGCTGCCTCGGGCACCTTATGGCCGTTCTGCTGTGAGTCTAGATTATCGAATGCGACGAAAAACTGATAGTGAATTGTAACGTTCAGGGCCACCTAATGACGATGGATCACTCAAATTGCGTCCCGATTCAATACATCGTCCTCCAGCAGACTTGTCTCCATGGGTCTACTGCTGCCTCGGGCACCTTATGGCCGTTCTGCTGTGAGTCAAAGATTTTCGAATCCGACGAAAAACAGATAGTGAATTGTAACATTCTTGGCCACCTAATGACGATGGATCACTCAAATTGCGGCCCGATTCAATACATAGTCCTCCAGCCGACTTGTCTCCATGGGTCTATTGCTGCCTCGGGCACCTTATGGCCGTTCTGCTGTGGGTCAAAGATTTTCGAATCAGACGAAGATCTGATAGTGAATTGTAACGTTCAGGGCCACCTAATGACGATGGATCACTCAAATTGCGTCCCGATTCAATACATCGTCCTCCAGCAGACTTGTCTCCATGGGTCTATTGCTGCCTCGGGCACCTTATGACCGTTCTGCTGTGAGTCAAAGATTTTCGAATCGGACGAAAAACAGATAGTGAATCGTAACATTCATGGCCACCTAATGACGATGGATCACTCAAATTGCGTCCCGATTCAATACATCGTCCTCCAGCCGACTTGTCTCCATGGGTCTATGGCTGCATCGGGCACCTTAACATTCTTGGCCACCTAATGACGATGGATCACTCATATAGCGTCCCGATTCAATACATCGTCCTCCAGCCGACTTGTCTCCATGAGTCTATTGCTGCCTCGGGCACCTTATGGCCGTTCTGCTGTGAGTCAAAGATTTTCGAATCGGACGAAGATCTGATAGTGAATTGTAACGTTCAGGGCCACCTAATGACGATGGATCACTCAAATTGCGTCCCGATTCAATACATCGTCCTCCAGCAGACTTGTCTCCATGGGTCTATTGCTGCCTCGGGCACCTTATGACCGTTCTGCTGTGAGTCAAAGATTTTCGAATCGGACGAAAAACAGATAGTGAATCGTAACATTCATGGCCACCTAATGACGATGGATCACTCAAATTGCGTCCCGATTCAATACATCGTCCTCCAGCCGACTTGTCTCCATGGGTCTATGGCTGCATCGGGCACCTTAACATTCTTGGCCACCTAATGACGATGGATCACTCATATAGCGTCCCGATTCAATACATCGTCCTCCAGCCGACTTGTCTCCATGAGTCTATTGCTGCCTCGGGCACCTTATGGCCGTTCTGCTGTGAGTCAAAGATTTTCGAATCGGACGAAGATCTGATAGTGAATTGTAACGTTCAGGGCCACCTAATGACGATGGATCACTCAAATTGCGTCCCGATTCAATACATCGTCCTCCAGCAGACTTGTCTCCATGGGTCTATTGCTGCCTCGGGCACCTTATGACCGTTCTGCTGTGAGTCAAAGATTTTCGAATCGGACGAAAAACAGATAGTGAATTGTAACATTCATGGCCACCTAATGACGATGGATCACTCAAATTGCGTCCCGATTCAATACATCGTCCTCCAGCAGACTTGTCTCCATGGGTCTATTGCTGCCTCGGGCACCTTATGGCCGTTCTGCTGTGAGTCAAAGATTTTCGAATCGGACGAAAAACAGATAGTGAATTGTAACATCCATGGCACCTAATGACGATGGATCACTCAAATTGCGTCCCGATTCAATACATCGTCCTCCAGCCAACTTGTCTCCATGGGTCTATTGCTGCCTCGGGCACCAAATGGCCGTTCTGCTGTGAGTCTAGATTATCGAATGCGACGAAAAACTGATAGTGAATTGTAACGTTCAGGGCCACCTAATGACGATGGATCACTCAAATTGCGTCCCGATTCAATACATCGTCCTCCAGCAGACTTGTCTCCATGGGTCTACTGCTGCCTCGGGCACCTTATGGCCGTTCTGCTGTGAGTCAAAGATTTTCGAATCGGACGAAAAACAGATAGTGAATTGTAACATTCTTGGCCACCTAATGACGATGGATCACTCAAATTGCGTCCCGATTCAATACAACGTCCTCCAGCCGACTTGTCTCCATGGGTCTATTGCTGCATCGGGCACCTTATGGCCGTTCTGCTGTGAGTCAAAGATTTTCGAATCGGACGAAAAACTGATAGTGAATTGTAACATTCTGGGCCTCCTAATGACGATGGAACACTCAAATTGCGTCCCGATTCAATACCTCGTGCTCCAGCAGACTAGTCTCCATGGGTCTATTGCTGCCTCGGGCACATTATGGTCGTTCTGCTGTGAGTAAAAGATTTTCGAATCGGACGAAAAACTGATAACGAATTGTAACGTTCAGGGCCACCTAATGACGATGGATCACTCAAATAGCGTCCCGATTCAATACATCGTCCTCCAGCAGACTTGTCTCCATGGGTCTATTGCTGCCTCGGGCACCTTATGACCGTTCTGCTGTGAGTCAAAGATTTTCGAATCGGACGAAAAACAGATAGTGAATTGTAACATTCATGGCCACCTAATGACGATGGATCACTCAAATTGCGTCCCGATTCAATACATCGTCCTCCAGCCGACTTGTCTCCATGGGTCTATAGCTGCATCGGGCACCTTATGGCCGTTCTGCTGTGAGTCAAAGATTTTCGAATCGGACGAAAAACAGATAGTGAATTGTAACATTCATGGCCACCTAATGACGATGGATCACTCAAATTGCGTCACGATTCAATACATCGTCCTCCAGCAGACTTGTCTCCATGGGTCTATTGCTGCCTCGGGCACCTTATGGCCGTTCTGCTGTGAGTCAAAGATTTTCGAATCGGACGAAAAACAGATAGTGAATTGTAACATTCATGGCCACCTAATGACGATGGATCACTCAAATTGCGTCCCGATTCAATACAACGTCCTCCAGCCGACTTGTCTCCATGGGTCTATTGCAGCCTCGGGCACCTTATGGCCGTTCTGCTGTGGGTCAAAGATTTTCGAATCGGACGAAGATCTCATAGTGAATTGTAACGTTCAGGGCCACCTAATGACGATGGATCACTCAAATTGCGTCCCGATTCAATACATCGTCCTCCAGCAGACTTGTCTCCATGGGTCTATTGCTGCCTCGGGCACCTTATGGCCGTTCTGCTGTGAGTCAAAGATTTTCGAATCGGACGAAAAACAGATAGTGAATTGTAACATTCATGGCACCTAATGACGATGGATCACTCAAATTGCGTCCCGATTCAATACATCGTCCTCCAGCCGACTTGTCTCCATGGGTCTATTGCTGCCTCGGGAACCTTATGGCCGTTCTGCTGTGAGTCTAGATTATCGAATGCGACGAAAACTGACAGTGAATTGTAACGTTCAGGGCCACTTAATGACGATGGATCACTCAAATTGCGTCCCGATTCAATACATCGTCCTCCAGCAGACTTGTCTCCATGGGTCTACTGCTGCCTCGGGCACCTTATGGCCGTTCTGCTGTGAGTCAAAGATTTTCGAATCGGACGAAAAACAGATAGTGAATTGTAACATTCTTGGCCACCTAATGACGATGGATCACTCAAATTGCGTCCCGATTCAATACATCGTCCTCCAGCCGACTTGTCTCCATGGGTCTATTGCTGCCTCGGGCACCTTATGGCCGTTCTGCTGTGGGTCAAAGATTTTCGAATCAGACGAAGATCTGATAGTGAATTGTAACGTTCAGGGCCACCTAATGACGATGGATCACTCAAATAGCGTCCCGATTCAATACATCGTCCTCCAGCAGACTTGTCTCCATGGGTCTATTGCTGCCTCGGGCACCTTATGACCGTTCTGCTGTGAGTCAAAGATTTTCGAATCGGACGAAAAACAGATAGTGAATTGTAACATTCATGGCCACCTAATGACGATGGATCACTCAAATTGCGTCCCGATTCAATACATCGTCCTCCAGCCGACTTGTCTCCATGGGTCTATAGCTGCATCGGGCACCTTATGGCCGTTCTGCTGTGAGTCAAAGATTTTCGAATCGGACGAAAAACAGATAGTGAATTGTAACAATCATGGCCACCTAATGACGATGGATCACTCAAATTGCGTCACGATTCAATACATCGTCCTCCAGCAGACTTGTCTCCATGGGTCTATTGCTGCCTCGGGCACCTTATGGCCGTTCTGCTGTGAGTCAAAGATTTTCGAATCGGACGAAAAACAGATAGTGAATTGTAACATTCATGGCCACCTAATGACGATGGATCACTCAAATTGCGTCCCGATTCAATACAACGTCCTCCAGCCGACTTGTCTCCATGGGTCTATTGCAGCCTCGGGCACCTTATGGCCGTTCTGCTGTGGGTCAAAGATTTTCGAATCGGACGAAGATCTCATAGTGAATTGTAACGTTCAGGGCCACCTAATGACGATGGATCACTCAAATTGCGTCCCGATTCAATACATCGTTCTCCAGCAGCCTTGTCTCCATGAGTCTATTGCTGCCTCGGGCACCTTATGGGGGTTCTGCTGTGAGTCAAAGATTTTCGAATCGAACGAAAAACTGATAGTGAATTGTAACATTCAGGGACACCTAATGACGATGGATCACTCAAATTGCGTCCCGATTCAACACATCGTCCTCCAGCCTACTTGACTCCATGGGTCTATTGCTGAGTCGGGCACCATATGGCCGTACTGCTGTGAGTCTAGATTATCGAATGCGACGAAAAACTGATAGTGAATTGTAACGTTCAGGGCCACCTAATGACGATGGATCACTCAAATTGCGTCCCAATTCAATACATCGTCCTCCAGCAGACTTGTCTCCATGGGTCTATTGCTGCCTCGGGCACCTTATGGCCGTTCTGCTGTGAGTCAAAGATTTTCGAATCGGACGAAAAACTGATAGTGAGTTGTAACTTTCAGGGCCACCTAATGACGATGGATCACTCAAGTTGCGTCCCGATTCAATACATCGTCATCCAGCAGACTTGTCTCCATGGGTCTATTGCTGCCTCGGGCACCTTATGGCCGTTCTGCTGTGAGTCAAAGATTTTCGAATCGGACGAAAAACTGATAGTGAATTGTAACGTTCAGGGCCACCTAATGACGATGGATCACTCAAATTGCCTCCCGATTCAATACATCGTCCTCCAGCCGACTTGTCTCCATTGGTCAATTGCTGCCTCGGGCACCTTATGGTCGTTCTCCCGTGAGTCTAGGTTATCGAATGGGACGAAAAACTGATAGTTAATTCTAACATTCAGGGCCTCCTAATCACGATGGAACACTCAAATTGCGTCGCGATTCAATACATCGTCATCCTGCAGACATGTCTCCATGGGTCTATTGCTGCCTCGGGCACCTTACGGCCGTTCTGCTGTGAGTCAAAGATTTTCGAATCGGACGAAAAACTGATAGTGAATTGTAACATTCAGGGACACCTAATGACGATGGATCACTCAAATTGCGTCCCGATTCAATACATCGTCCTCCAGCAGACTTGTCTCCATGGGTCTATTGCTGCCTCGGGCACCTTATGGTCGTTCTCCCGTGAGTCTAGATTATCGAATGGGACGAAAAACTGATAGTTAATTCTAACATTCAGGGCCTCCTAATCACGATGGAACACTCAAATTGTGTCGCGATTCAATACATCGTCATCCTGCAGACATGTCTCCGTGGGTCTATTGCTGCCTCGGGCACCTTATGGCCGTTCTGCTGTGAGTCAAAGATTTTCGAATCGGACGAAAAACTGATAGTGAATTGTAACATTCAGGGACACCTAATGACGATGGATCACTCAAATTGCGTCCCGATTCAATACATCGTCCTCCAGCCTACTTGACTCCATGGGTCTATTGCTGAGTCGGGCACCTTATGGCCGTACTGCTGTGAGTCAAAGATTTTCGAATCGGACGAAAAACTGATAGTGAATTGTAACTTTCAGGGCCACCTAAAGACGATGGATCACTCAAATTGCGTCCCGATTCAATACATCGTCCTCCAGCCGACTTGTCACCATGGGTCTATTGCTCCCTCGGGCACCTTATGGCCGTTCTGCTGTGGGTCAAAGATTTTCGAATCGGACGAAGATCTGATAGTGAATTGTAACGTTCAGGGCCACCTAATGACGATGGATCACTCTAATTGCGTCCCGATTCAATACATCGTCTCCCAGCAGACTAGTCTCCATGGGTCTATTGCTGCCTCGGGCACCTTATGGGCGTTCTGCTGTGAGTCAAAGATTTTCGAATCGGACGAAAAACTGATAGTGAATTGTAAAGTTCAGGGCCTCCTAATGACGATGGAACACTCAAATTGCGTCCCGATACAATACCTCCTGCTCCAGCAGACTAGTCTCCATGGGTCTATTGCTGCCTCGGGCACATTATGGCCGTTCTGCTGTGAGTCAAAGATTTTCGAATCGGACGAAAAACTGATATTGAATTGTAACATTCAGGGCCACCTAATGACGATGGATCACTCAAATTGCGTCCCGATTCAATACATCGTCCTCCAGCAGACTTGTCTCCATGGGTCTACTGCTGCCTCGGGCACCTTATGGCCGTTCTGCTGTGAGTCAAAGATTTTCGAATCGGACGAAAAACTGATAGTGAATTGTAACATTTTTGGCCACCTAATGACGATGGATCACTCAAATTGCGTCCCGATTCAATACATCGTCCTCCAGCCGACTTGTCTCCATGGGTCTATTGCTGCATCGGGCACATTACGGCCGTTCTGTTGTGAGTCAAAGATTTTCGAATCGGACGAAAAACTGATAGTGAATTGTAACTTTCAGGGCCACCTAAAGACGATGGATCACTCAAATAGCGTCCCGATTCAATACATCGTCCTCCAGCCGACTTGTCTCCATGGGTCTATTGCTGCCTCGGGCACCTTATGGCCGTTCTGCTGTGGGTCAAAGATTTTCGAATCGGACGAAGATCTGATAGTGAATTGTAACGTTCAGGGCCACCTAATGACGATGGATCACTCAAATTGCGTCCCGATTCATCACATCGTCCTCCAGCAGACTTGTCTCCAAGGGTCTATTGCTGCCTCGGGCACCTTATGGCCGTTCTGCTGTGAGTCAAATATTTTCGAATCGGACGAAAAACAGATAGTGAATTGTAACATTCATGGCCACCTAATGACGATGGATCACTCAAATTGCGTCCCGATTCAATACATCGTCCTCCAGCAGACTTGTCTCCATAGGTCTATAGCTGCATCGGGCACCTCATGGCCGTTCTGCTGTGAGTCAAAGATTTTCGAATCGGACGAAAAACTGATAGTGAATTGTAACTTTCAGGGCCACCTAATGACGATGGATCACTCAAATTGCGTCCCGATTCAATACATCGTCCTCCAGCCGACTTGTCTCCATGGGTCTATTGCTGCCTCGGGCACCTTATGACCGTTCTGCTGTGAGTCAAAGATTTTCGAATCGGACGAAAAACAGATAGTGAATTGTAACATTCATGGCCACCTAATGACGATGGATCACTCAAATTGCGTCCCGATTCAATACATCGTCCTCCAGCCGACTTGTCTCCATGGGTCTATAGCTGCATCGGGCACCTTATGGCCGTTCTGCTGTGAGTCAAAGATTTTCGAATCGGACGAAAAACAGATAGTGAATTGTAACATTCATGGCCACCTAATGACGATGGATCACTCAAATTGCGTCACGATTCAATACATCGTCCTCCAGCAGACTTGTCTCCATGGGTCTATTGCTGCCTCGGGCACCTTATGGCCGTTCTGCTGTGAGTCAAAGATTTTCGAATCGGACGAAAAACAGATAGTGAATTGTAACATTCATGGCCACCTAATGACGATGGATCACTCAAATTGCGTCCCGATTCAATACAACGTCCTCCAGCCGACTTGTCTCCATGGGTCTATTGCAGCCTCGGGCACCTTATGGCCGTTCTGCTGTGGGTCAAAGATTTTCGAATCGGACGAAGATCTCATAGTGAATTGTAACGTTCAGGGCCACCTAATGACGATGGATCACTCAAATTGCGTCCCGATTCAATACATCGTCCTCCAGCAGACTTGTCTCCATGGGTCTATTGCTGCCTCGGGCACCTTATGGCCGTTCTGCTGTGAGTCAAAGATTTTCGAATCGGACGAAAAACAGATAGTGGATTGTAACATTCATGGCACCTAATGACGATGGATCACTCAAATTGCGTCCCGATTCAATACATCGTCCTCCAGCCGACTTGTCTCCATGGGTCTATTGCTGCCTCGGGAACCTTATGGCCGTTCTGCTGTGAGTCTAGATTATCGAATGCGACGAAAAACTGACAGTGAATTGTAACGTTCAGGGCCACTTAATGACGATGGATCACTCAAATTGCGTCCCGATTCAATACATCGTCCTCCAGCAGACTTGTCTCCATGGGTCTACTGCTGCCTCGGGCACCTTATGGCCGTTCTGCTGTGAGTCAAAGATTTTCGAATCGGACGAAAAACAGATAGTGAATTGTAACATTCTTGGCCACCTAATGACGATGGATCACTCAAATTGCGTCCCGATTCAATACATCGTCCTCCAGCCGACTTGTCTCCATGGGTCTATTGCTGCCTCGGGCACCTTATGGCCGTTCTGCTGTGGGTCAAAGATTTTCGAATCAGACGAAGATCTGATAGTGAATTGTAACGTTCAGGGCCACCTAATGACGATGGATCACTCAAATAGCGTCCCGATTCAATACATCGTCCTCCAGCAGACTTGTCTCCATGGGTCTATTGCTGCCTCGGGCACCTTATGACCGTTCTGCTGTGAGTCAAAGATTTTCGAATCGGACGAAAAACTGATAGTGAATTGTAAAGTTCAGGGCCTCCTAATGACGATGGAACACTCAAATTGCGTCCCGATACAATACCTCCTGCTCCAGCAGACTAGTCTCCATGGGTCTATTGCTGCCTCGGGCACATTATGGCCGTTCTGCTGTGAGTCAAAGATTTTCGAATCGGACGAAAAACTGATATTGAATTGTAACATTCAGGGCCACCTAATGACGATGGATCACTCAAATTGCGTCCCGATTCAATACATCGTCCTCCAGCAGACTTGTCTCCATGGGTCTACTGCTGCCTCGGGCACCTTATGGCCGTTCTGCTGTGAGTCAAAGATTTTCGAATCGGACGAAAAACTGATAGTGAATTGTAACATTTTTGGCCACCTAATGACGATGGATCACTCAAATTGCGTCCCGATTCAATACATCGTCCTCCAGCCGACTTGTCTCCATGGGTCTATTGCTGCATCGGGCACATTACGGCCGTTCTGTTGTGAGTCAAAGATTTTCGAATCGGACGAAAAACTGATAGTGAATTGTAACTTTCAGGGCCACCTAAAGACGATGGATCACTCAAATAGCGTCCCGATTCAATACATCGTCCTCCAGCCGACTTGTCTCCATGGGTCTATTGCTGCCTCGGGCACCTTATGGCCGTTCTGCTGTGGGTCAAAGATTTTCGAATCGGACGAAGATCTGATAGTGAATTGTAACGTTCAGGGCCACCTAATGACGATGGATCACTCAAATTGCGTCCCGATTCATCACATCGTCCTCCAGCAGACTTGTCTCCAAGGGTCTATTGCTGCCTCGGGCACCTTATGGCCGTTCTGCTGTGAGTCAAATATTTTCGAATCGGACGAAAAACAGATAGTGAATTGTAACATTCATGGCCACCTAATGACGATGGATCACTCAAATTGCGTCCCGATTCAATACATCGTCCTCCAGCAGACTTGTCTCCATAGGTCTATAGCTGCATCGGGCACCTCATGGCCGTTCTGCTGTGAGTCAAAGATTTTCGAATCGGACGAAAAACTGATAGTGAATTGTAACTTTCAGGGCCACCTAATGACGATGGATCACTCAAATTGCGTCCCGATTCAATACATCGTCCTCCAGCCGACTTGTCTCCATGGGTCTATTGCTGCCTCGGGCACCTTATGACCGTTCTGCTGTGAGTCAAAGATTTTCGAATCGGACGAAAAACAGATAGTGAATTGTAACATTCATGGCCACCTAATGACGATGGATCACTCAAATTGCGTCCCGATTCAATACATCGTCCTCCAGCCGACTTGTCTCCATGGGTCTATAGCTGCATCGGGCACCTTATGGCCGTTCTGCTGTGAGTCAAAGATTTTCGAATCGGACGAAAAACAGATAGTGAATTGTAACATTCATGGCCACCTAATGACGATGGATCACTCAAATTGCGTCACGATTCAATACATCGTCCTCCAGCAGACTTGTCTCCATGGGTCTATTGCTGCCTCGGGCACCTTATGGCCGTTCTGCTGTGAGTCAAAGATTTTCGAATCGGACGAAAAACAGATAGTGAATTGTAACATTCATGGCCACCTAATGACGATGGATCACTCAAATTGCGTCCCGATTCAATACAACGTCCTCCAGCCGACTTGTCTCCATGGGTCTATTGCAGCCTCGGGCACCTTATGGCCGTTCTGCTGTGGGTCAAAGATTTTCGAATCGGACGAAGATCTCATAGTGAATTGTAACGTTCAGGGCCACCTAATGACGATGGATCACTCAAATTGCGTCCCGATTCAATACATCGTCCTCCAGCAGACTTGTCTCCATGGGTCTATTGCTGCCTCGGGCACCTTATGGCCGTTCTGCTGTGAGTCAAAGATTTTCGAATCGGACGAAAAACAGATAGTGGATTGTAACATTCATGGCACCTAATGACGATGGATCACTCAAATTGCGTCCCGATTCAATACATCGTCCTCCAGCCGACTTGTCTCCATGGGTCTATTGCTGCCTCGGGAACCTTATGGCCGTTCTGCTGTGAGTCTAGATTATCGAATGCGACGAAAAACTGACAGTGAATTGTAACGTTCAGGGCCACTTAATGACGATGGATCACTCAAATTGCGTCCCGATTCAATACATCGTCCTCCAGCAGACTTGTCTCCATGGGTCTACTGCTGCCTCGGGCACCTTATGGCCGTTCTGCTGTGAGTCAAAGATTTTCGAATCGGACGAAAAACAGATAGTGAATTGTAACATTCTTGGCCACCTAATGACGATGGATCACTCAAATTGCGTCCCGATTCAATACATCGTCCTCCAGCCGACTTGTCTCCATGGGTCTATTGCTGCCTCGGGCACCTTATGGCCGTTCTGCTGTGGGTCAAAGATTTTCGAATCAGACGAAGATCTGATAGTGAATTGTAACGTTCAGGGCCACCTAATGACGATGGATCACTCAAATAGCGTCCCGATTCAATACATCGTCCTCCAGCAGACTTGTCTCCATGGGTCTATTGCTGCCTCGGGCACCTTATGACCGTTCTGCTGTGAGTCAAAGATTTTCGAATCGGACGAAAAACAGATAGTGAATTGTAACATTCATGGCCACCTAATGACGATGGATCACTCAAATTGCGTCCCGATTCAATACATCGTCCTCCAGCCGACTTGTCTCCATGGGTCTATTGCTGCATCGGGCACCTTATGGCCGTTCTGCTGTGAGTCAAAGATTTTCGAATCGGACGAAAAACAGATAGTGAATTGTAACATTCATGGCCACCTAATGACGATGGATCACTCAAATTGCGTCACGATTCAATACATCGTCCTCCAGCAGACTTGTCTCCATGGGTCTATTGCTGCCTCGGGCACCTTATGGCCGTTCTGCTGTGAGTCAAAGATTTTCGAATCGGACGAAAAACAGATAGTGAATTGTAACATTCATGGCCACCTAATGACGATGGATCACTCAAATTGCGTCCCGATTCAATACAACGTCCTCCAGCCGACTTGTCTCCATGGGTCTATTGCAGCCTCGGGCACCTTATGGCCGTTCTGCTGTGGGTCAAAGATTTTCGAATCGGACGAAGATCTCATAGTGAATTGTAACGTTCAGGGCCACCTAATGACGATGGATCACTCAAATTGCGTCCCGATTCAATACATCGTTCTCCAGCAGACTTGTCTCCATGAGTCTATTGCTGCCTCGGGCACCTTATGGGCGTTCTGCTGTGAGTCAAAGATTTTCGAATCGGACGAAAAACTGATAGTGAATTGTAACATTCAGGGACACCTAATGACGATGGATCACTCAAATTGCGTCCCGATTCAACACATCGTCCTCCAGCCTACTTGACTCCATGGGTCTATTGCTGAGTCGGGCACCATATGGCCGTACTGCTGTGAGTCTAGATTATCGAATGCGACGAAAAACTGATAGTGAATTGTAACGTTCAGGGCCACCTAATGACGATGGATCACTCAAATTGCGTCCCAATTCAATACATCGTCCTCCAGCAGACTTGTCTCCATGGGTCTATTGCTGCCTCGGGCACCTTATGGCCGTTCTGCTGTGAGTCAAAGATTTTCGAATCGGACGAAAAACTGATAGTGAATTGTAACTTTCAGGGCCACCTAATGACGATGGATCACTCAAGTTGCGTCCCGATTCAATACATCGTCATCCAGCAGACTTGTCTCCATGGGTCTATTGCTGCCTCGGGCACCTTATGGCCGTTCTGCTGTGAGTCAAAGATTTTCGAATCGGACGAAAAACTGATAGTGAATTGTAACGTTCAGGGCCACCTAATGACGATGGATCACTCAAATTGCGTCCCGATTCAATACATCGTCCTCCAGCCGACTTGTCTCCATTGGTCAATTGCTGCCTCGGGCACCTTATGGTCGTTCTCCCGTGAGTCTAGGTTATCGAATGGGACGAAAAACTGATAGTTAATTCTAACATTCAGGGCCTCCTAATCACGATGGAACACTCAAATTGCGTCGCGATTCAATACATCGTCATCCTGCAGACATGTCTCCATGGGTCTATTGCTGCCTCGGGCACCTTATGGCCGTTCTGCTGTGAGTCAAAGATTTTCGAATCGGACGAAAAACTGATAGTGAATTGTAACATTCAGGGACACCTAATGACGATGGATCACTCAAATTGCGTCCCGATTCAATACATCGTCCTCCAGCAGACTTGTCTCCATGGGTCTATTGCTGCCTCGGGCACCTTATGGTCGTTCTCCCGTGAGTCTAGATTATCGAATGGGACGAAAAACTGATAGTTAATTCTAACATTCAGGGCCTCCTAATCACGATGGAACACTCAAATTGCGTCGCGATTCAATACATCGTCATCCTGCAGACATGTCTCCGTGGGTCTATTGCTGCCTCGGGCACCTTATGGCCGTTCTGCTGTGAGTCAAAGATTTTCGAATCGGACGAAAAACTGATAGTGAATTGTAACATTCAGGGACACCTAACGACGATGGATCACTCAAATTGCGTCCCGATTCAATACATCGTCCTCCAGCCTACTTGACTCCATGGGTCTATTGCTGAGTCGGGCACCTTATGGCCGTACTGCTGTGAGTCAAAGATTTTCGAATCGGACGAAAAACTGATAGTGAATTGTAACTTTCAGGGCCACCTAAAGACGATGGATCACTCAAATTGCGTCCCGATTCAATACATCGTCCTCCAGCCGACTTGTCACCATGGGTCTATTGCTGCCTCGGGCACCTTATGGGCGTTCTGCTGTGAGTCAAAGATTTTCGAATCGGACGAAAAACTGATAGTGAATTGTAAAGTTCAGGGCCTCCTAATGACGATGGAACACTCAAATTGCGTCCCGATACAATACCTCCTGCTCCAGCAGACTAGTCTCCATGGGTCTATTGCTACCTCGGGCACATTATGGCCGTTCTGCTGTGAGTCAAAGATTTTCGAATCGGACGAAAAACTGATAGTGAATTGTAACGTTCAGGGCCACCTAATGACGATGGATCACTCAAATTGCGTCCCGATTCAATACATCGTCCTCCAGCAGACTTGTCTCCATGGGTCTATTGCTGCCTCGGGCACCTTATGGCCGTTCTGCTGTGAGTCAAATATTTTCGAATCGGACGAAAAACAGATAGTGAATTGTAACATTCATGGCCACCTAATGACGATGGATCACTCAAATTGCGTCCCGATTCAATACATCGTCCTCCAGCAGACTTGTCTCCATGGGTCTATAGCTGCATCGGGCACCTCATGGCCGTACTGCTGTGAGTCAAAGATTTTCGAATCGGACGAAAAACTGATAGTGAATTGTAACTTTCAGGGCCACCTAATGACGATGGATCACTCAAATTGCGTCCCGATTCAATACATCGTCCTCCAGCCGACTTGTCTCCATGGGTCTATTGCTGCCTCGGGCACCTTTTGGCCGTTCTGCTGTGGGTCAAAGATTTTCGAATCGGACGAAGATCTGATAGTGAATTGTAACGTTCATGGCCACCTAATGACGATGGATCACTCAAATTGCGTCCCGATTCTATACATCGTCCTCCAGCAGACTTGTCTCCATGAGTCTATTGCTGCCTCGGGCACCTTATGGGCGTTCTGCTCTGAGTCAAAGATTTTCGAATCGGACGAAAAACTGATAGTGAATTGTAACGTTCAGGGCCTCCTAATGACGATGGAACACTCAAATTGCGTCCCGATTCAATACCTCGTGCTCCAGCAGACTAGTCTCCATGGGTCTATTGCTGCATCGGGCACCTTATGGCCGTTCTGCTGTGAGTGAAAGATTTTCGAATCGGACGGTAAACTGATAGTGAATTGTAACGTTCAGGGCCACCTAATGACGATGGATCACTCAAATTGCGTCCCGATTCAATACATCGTCCTCCAGCAGACTTGTCTCCATGGGTCTATTGCTGCCTCGGGCACCTTATGGCCGTTCTGCTGTGAGTCAAAGATTTTCGAATCGGACGAAAAACTGATAGTGAATTATAACATTCGGGACACCTAATGACGATGGATCACTCAAATTGCGCCCCGATTCCATACATCGTCCTCCAGCCCTCTTCACTCCATGGGTCTATTGCTGAGTCGGGCACCTTATGGCCGTTCTGCTGTGAGTCTAGATTATCGAATGCGACGAAAAACTGATAGTGAATTGTAACGTTCAGGGCCACCTAATGACGATGGATCACTCAAATTGCGTCCCGATTCAATACATCGTCCTCCAGCAGACTTGTCTCCATGGGTCTACTGCTGCCTCGGGCACCTTATGGCCGTTCTGCTGTGAGTCAAAGATTTTCGAATCGGTCGAAAAACAGATAGTGAATTGTAACATTCTTGGCCTCCTAATGACGATGGATCACTCAAATTGCGTCCCGATTCAATACATCGTCCTCCAGCCGACTTGTCTCCATGGGTCTATTGCTGCATCGGGCACATTACGGCCGTTCTGCTGTGAGTCAAAGATTTTCGAATCGGACGAATAACTGATAGTGAATTGTAACTTTCAGGGCCACCTAAAGACGATGGATCACTCAAATTGCGTCCCGATTCAATACATCGTCCTCCAGCCGACTTGTCTCCATGGGTCTATTGCTGCCTCGGGCACCTTATGGCCGTTCTGCTGTGGATCAAAGATTTTCGAATCGGACGAAGATCTGATAGTGAATTGTAACGTTCAGGGCCACCTAATGACGATGGATCACTCAAATTGCGTCCCGATTCAATACATCGTCCTCCAGCAGACTTGTCTCCATGGGTCTATTGCTGCCTCGGGCACCTTATGGCCGTTCTGCGGTGAGTCAAAGATTTTCGAATCGGACGAAAAACAGATAGTGAATTGTAACATTCATGGCCACCTAATGACGATGGATCACTCAAATTGCGTCCCGATTCAATACATCGTCCTCCAGCCGACTTGTCTCCATGGGTCTATTGCTGCCTCGGGCACCTTATGGCCGTTCTGCTGTGAGTCAAAGATTTTCGAATAGGACGAAAAACTGATAGTGAATTGTAACATTCAGGGACACCTAATGACGATGGATCACTCAAATTGCGTCCCGATTCAACACATCGTCCTCCAGCCTACTTGACTCCATGGGTCTATTGCTGAGTCGGGCACCATATGGCCGTACTGCTGTGAGTCTAGATTATCGAATCGGACGAAAAACTGATAGTGAATTGTAACTTTCAGGGCCACCTAAAGACGATGGATCACTCAAATTGCGTCCCGATTCAATACATCGTCCTCCAGCAGACTTGTCTCCATGAGTCTATTGCTGCCTCGGGCACCTTATGGGCGTTCTGCTCTGAGTCAAAGATTTTCGAATCGGACGAAAAACTGATAGTGAATTGTAACGTTCAGGGCCTCCTAATGACGATGGAACACTCAAATTGCGTCCCGATTCAATACCTCGTGCTCCAGCAGACTAGTCTCCATGGGTCTATTGCTGCCTCGGGCACATTATGGCCGTTCTGCTGTGAGTCAAAGATTTTCGAATCGGACGAAAAACTGATAGTGATTTGTAACGTTCAGGGCCACCTAATGACGATGGATCACTCAAATTGCGTCCCGATTCAATACATCGTCCTCCAGCCGACTTGTCTCCATGGGTCTATTGCTGCCTCGGGCACCTTATGGTCGTTCTCCCGTGAGTCTAGATTATCGAATGGGACGAAAAACTGATAGTGAATTGTAACGTTCAGGGCCACCTAATGACGATGGATCACTCAAATTGCGTCCCGATTCAATACATCGTCCTCCAGCAGACTTGTCTCCATGGGTCTATTGCTGCGTCGGGCACCTTATGGCCGTTCTGCTGTAAGTCAAAGATTTTCGAATCGGACGAAAAACTGATAGTTAATTCTAACATTCAGGGCCTCCTAATGCCGATGGAACACTCAAATTGCGTCGCGATTCAATACATCGTCATCCTGCAGACTTGTCTCCATGGGTCTATTGCTGCCTCGGGCACCTTAAGTCCGTTCTGCTGTGAGTCAAAGATTTTCGAATCGGACGAAAAACTGATAGTGAATTGTAACGTTCAGGGCCACCTAATTACGATGGATCACTCAAATTGCGTCCCGATTCAATACCTTGTCCATGGGTCTATTGCTGCCTCGGGCACCTTATGGCCGTTCTGCTGTGAGTCTAGATTATCGAATGCGACGAAAAACTGATAGTGAATTGTAACGTTCAGGGCCACCTAATGACGATGGATCACTCAAATTGCGTCCCGATTCAATACATCGTCCTCCAGCAGACTTGTCTCCATGGGTCTACTGCTGCCTCGGGCACCTTATGGCCGTTCTGCTGTGAGTCAAAGATTTTCGAATCGGTCGAAAAACAGATAGTGAATTGTAACATTCTTGGCCTCCTAATGACGATGGATCACTCAAATTGCGTCCCGATTCAATACATCGTCCTCCAGCCGACTTGTCTCCATGGGTCTATTGCTGCATCGGGCACATTACGGCCGTTCTGCTGTGAGTCAAAGATTTTCGAATCGGACGAATAACTGATAGTGAATTGTAACTTTCAGGGCCACCTAATGACGATGGATCACTCAAATTGCGTCCCGATTCAATACATCGTCCTCCAGCCGACTTGTCTCCATGGGTCTATTGCTGCCTCGGGCACCTTATGGCCGTTCTGCTGTGGATCAAAGATTTTCGAATCGGACGAAGATCTGATAGTGAATTGTAACGTTCAGGGCCACCTAATGACGATGGATCACTCAAATTGCGTCCCGATTCAATACATCGTCCTCCAGCAGACTTGTCTCCATGGGTCTATTGCTGCCTCGGGCACCTTATGGCCGTTCTGCTGTGAGTCAAAGATTTTCGAATCGGACGAAAAACAGATAGTGAATTGTAACATTCATGGCCACCTAATGACGATGGATCACTCAAATTGCGTCCCGATTCAATACATCGTCCTCCAGCCGACTTGTCTCCATGGGTCTATAGCTGCATCGGGCACCTTATGGCCGTTCTGCTGTGGATCAAAGATTTTCGAATCGGACGAAGATCTGATAGTGAATTGTAACGTTCAGGGCCACCTAATGACGATGGATCACTCAAATTGCGTCCCGATTCAATACATCGTCCTCCAGCAGACTTGTCTCCATGAGTCTATTGCTGCCTCGGGCACCTTATGGGCGTTCTGCTCTGAGTCAAAGATTTTCGAATCGGACGAAAAACTGATAGTGAATTGTAACGTTCAGGGCCACCTAATGACGATGGATCACTCAAATTGCGTCCCGATTCAATACATCGTCCTCCAGCAGACTTGTCTCCATGGGTCTACTGCTGCCTCGGGCACCTTATGGCCGTTCTGCTGTGAGTCAAAGATTTTCGAATCGGTCGAAAAACAGATAGTGAATTGTAACATTCTTAGCCTCCTAATGACGATGGATCACTCAAATTGCGTCCCGATTCAATACATCGTCCTCCAGCCGACTTGTCTCCATGGGTCTATTGCTGCATCGGGCACCTTATGGCAGTTCTGCTGTGAGTCAAAGATTTTCGAATCGGACGAAAAACTGATAGTGAAATGTAACTTTCAGGGCCACCTAATGACGATGGATCACTCAAATTGCGTCCCGATTCAATACATCGTCCTCCAGCCGACTTGTCTCCATGGGTCTATTGCTGCCTCGGGCACCTTATGGCCGTTCTGCTGTGGGTCAAAGATTTTCGAATCGGACGAAGATCTGATAGTGAATTGTAACGTTCATGGCCACCTAATGACGATGGATCACTCAAATTGCGTCCCGATTCAATACATCGTCCTCCAGCAGACTTGTCTCCATGAGTCTATTGCTGCCTCGGGCACCTTATGGGCGTTCTGCTCTGAGTCAAAGATTTTCGAATCGGACGAAAAACTGATAGTGAATTGTAACGTTTAGGGCCTCCTAATGACGATGGAACACTCAAATTGCGTCCCGATTCAATACCTCGTGCTCCAGCAGACTAGTCTCCATGGGTCTATTGCTGCCTCGGGCACATTATGGCCGTTCTGCTGTGAGTCAAAGATTTTCGAATCGGACGAAAAACTGATAGTGAATTGTAACGTTCAGGGCCACCTAATGACGATGGATCACTCAAATTGCGTCCCGATTCAATACATCGTCCTCCAGCCGACTTGTCTCCATGGGTCTATTGCTGCCTCGGGCACCTTATGGCCGTTCTGCTGTGAGTCAAAGATTTTCGAATCGGACGAAAAACTGATAGTGAAATGTAACTTTCAGGGCCACCTAATGACGATGGATCACTCAAATTGCGTCCCGATTCAATACATCGTCCTCCAGCCGACTTGTCTCCATGGGTCTATTGCTGCCTCGGGCACCTTATGGCCGTTCTGCTGTGGGTCAAAGATTTTCGAATCGGACGAAGATCTGATAGTGAATTGTAACGTTCATGGCCACCTAATGACGATGGATCACTCAAATTGCGTCCCGATTCAATACATCGTCCTCCAGCAGACTTGTCTCCATGAGTCTATTGCTGCCTCGGGCTCCTTATGGGCGTTCTGCTCTGAGTCAAAGATTTTCGAATCGGACGAAAAACTGATAGTGAATTGTAACGTTCAGGGCCTCCTAATGACGATGGAACACTCAAATTGCGTCCCGATTCAATACCTCGTGCTCCAGCAGACTAGTCTCCATGGGTCTATTGCTGCCTCGGGCACATTATGGCCGTTCTGCTGTGAGTCAAAGATTTTCGAATCGGTCGAAAAACAGATAGTGAATTGTAACATTCTTGGCCTCCTAATGACGATGGATCACTCAAATTGCGTCCCGATTCAATACATCGTCCTCCAGCCGACTTGTCTCCATGGGTCTATTGCTGCATCGGGCACATTACGGCCGTTCTGCTGTGAGTCAAAGATTTTCGAATCGGACGAATAACTGATAGTGAATTGTAACTTTCAGGGCCACCTAATGACGATGGATCACTCAAATTGCGTCCCGATTCAATACATCGTCCTCCAGCCGACTTGTCTCCATGGGTCTATTGCTGCCTCGGGCACCTTATGGCCGTTCTGCTGTGGATCAAAGATTTTCGAATCGGACGAAGATCTGATAGTGAATTGTAACGTTCAGGGCCACCTAATGACGATGGATCACTCAAATTGCGTCCCGATTCAATACATCGTCCTCCAGCAGACTTGTCTCCATGGGTCTATTGCTGCCTCGGGCACCTTATGGCCGTTCTGCTGTGAGTCAAAGATTTTCGAATCGGACGAAAAACAGATAGTGAATTGTAACATTCATGGCCACCTAATGACGATGGATCACTCAAATTGCGTCCCGATTCAATACATCGTCCTCCAGCCGACTTGTCTCCATGGGTCTATAGCTGCATCGGGCACCTTATGGCCGTTCTGCTGTGGATCAAAGATTTTCGAATCGGACGAAGATCTGATAGTGAATTGTAACGTTCAGGGCCACCTAATGACGATGGATCACTCAAATTGCGTCCCGATTCAATACATCGTCCTCCAGCAGACTTGTCTCCATGAGTCTATTGCTGCCTCGGGCACCTTATGGGCGTTCTGCTCTGAGTCAAAGATTTTCGAATCGGACGAAAAACTGATAGTGAATTGTAACGTTCAGGGCCACCTAATGACGATGGATCACTCAAATTGCGTCCCGATTCAATACATCGTCCTCCAGCAGACTTGTCTCCATGGGTCTACTGCTGCCTCGGGCACCTTATGGCCGTTCTGCTGTGAGTCAAAGATTTTCGAATCGGTCGAAAAACAGATAGTGAATTGTAACATTCTTGGCCTCCTAATGACGATGGATCACTCAAATTGCGTCCCGATTCAATACATCGTCCTCCAGCCGACTTGTCTCCATGGGTCTATTGCTGCATCGGGCACCTTATGGCAGTTCTGCTGTGAGTCAAAGATTTTCGAATCGGACGAAAAACTGATAGTGAAATGTAACTTTCAGGGCCACCTAATGACGATGGATCACTCAAATTGCGTCCCGATTCAATACATCGTCCTCCAGCCGACTTGTCTCCATGGGTCTATTGCTGCCTCGGGCACCTTATGGCCGTTCTGCTGTGGGTCAAAGATTTTCGAATCGGACGAAGATCTGATAGTGAATTGTAACGTTCATGGCCACCTAATGACGATGGATCACTCAAATTGCGTCCCGATTCAATACATCGTCCTCCAGCAGACTTGTCTCCATGAGTCTATTGCTGCCTCGGGCACCTTATGGGCGTTCTGCTCTGAGTCAAAGATTTTCGAATCGGACGAAAAACTGATAGTGAATTGTAACGTTCAGGGCCTCCTAATGACGATGGAACACTCAAATTGCGTCCCGATTCAATACCTCGTGCTCCAGCAGACTAGTCTCCATGGGTCTATTGCTGCCTCGGGCACATTATGGCCGTTCTGCTGTGAGTCAAAGATTTTCGAATCGGACGAAAAACTGATAGTGAATTGTAACGTTCAGGGCCACCTAATGACGATGGATCACTCAAATTGCGTCCCGATTCAATACATCGTCCTCCAGCCGACTTGTCTCCATGGGTCTATTGCTGCCTCGGGCACCTTATGGCCGTTCTGCTGTGAGTCAAAGATTTTCGAATCGGACGAAAAACTGATAGTGAAATGTAACTTTCAGGGCCACCTAATGACGATGGATCACTCAAATTGCGTCCCGATTCAATACATCGTCCTCCAGCCGACTTGTCTCCATGGGTCTATTGCTGCCTCGGGCACCTTATGGCCGTTCTGCTGTGGGTCAAAGATTTTCGAATCGGACGAAGATCTGATAGTGAATTGTAACGTTCATGGCCACCTAATGACGATGGATCACTCAAATTGCGTCCCGATTCAATACATCGTCCTCCAGCAGACTTGTCTCCATGAGTCTATTGCTGCCTCGGGCTCCTTATGGGCGTTCTGCTCTGAGTCAAAGATTTTCGAATCGGACGAAAAACTGATAGTGAATTGTAATGTTCAGGGCCTCCTAATGACGATGGAACACTCAAATTGCGTCCCGATTCAATACCTCGTGCTCCAGCAGACTAGTCTCCATGGGTCTATTGCTGCCTCGGGCACATTATGGCCGTTCTGCTGTGAGTCAAAGATTTTCGAATCGGACGAAAAACTGATAGTGAATTGTAACGTTCAGGGCCACCTAATGACGATGGATCACTCAAATTGCGTCCCGATTCGATACATCGTCCTCCAGCCGACTTGTCTCCATGGGTCTATTGCTGCCTCGGGCACCTTATGGTCGTTCTCCCGTGAGTCTAGATTATCGAATGGGACGAAAAACTGATAGTTAATTCTAACATTCAGGGCCTCCTAATCACGATGGAACACTCAAATTGCGTCGCGATTCAATACATCGTCATCCTGCAGACTTGTCTCCATGGGTCTATTGCTGCCTCGGGCACCTTATGGCCGTTCTGCTGTGAGTCAAAGATTTTCGAATAGGACGAAAAACTGATAGTGAATTGTAACATTCAGGGACACCTAATGACGATGGATCACTCAAATTGCGTCCCGATTCAACACATCGTCCTCCAGCCTACTTGACTCCATGGGTCTATTGCTGAGTCGGGCACCATATGGCCGTACTGCTGTGAGTCTAGATTATCGAATCGGACGAAAAACTGATAGTGAATTGTAACTTTCAGGGCCACCTAAAGACGATGGATCACTCAAATTGCGTCCCGATTCAATACATCGTCCTCCAGCAGACTTGTCTCCATGAGTCTATTGCTGCCTCGGGCACCTTATGGGCGTTCTGCTCTGAGTCAAAGATTTTCGAATCGGACGAAAAACTGATAGTGAATTGTAACGTTCAGGGCCTCCTAATGACGATGGAACACTCAAATTGCGTCCCGATTCAATACCTCGTGCTCCAGCAGACTAGTCTCCATGGGTCTATTGCTGCCTCGGGCACATTATGGCCGTTCTGCTGTGAGTCAAAGATTTTCGAATCGGACGAAAAACTGATAGTGATTTGTAACGTTCAGGGCCACCTAATGACGATGGATCACTCAAATTGCGTCCCGATTCAATACATCGTCCTCCAGCCGACTTGTCTCCATGGGTCTATTGCTGCCTCGGGCACCTTATGGTCGTTCTCCCGTGAGTCTAGATTATCGAATGGGACGAAAAACTGATAGTGAATTGTAACGTTCAGGGCCACCTAATGACGATGGATCACTCAAATTGCGTCCCGATTCAATACATCGTCCTCCAGCAGACTTGTCTCCATGGGTCTATTGCTGCGTCGGGCACCTTATGGCCGTTCTGCTGTAAGTCAAAGATTTTCGAATCGGACGAAAAACTGATAGTTAATTCTAACATTCAGGGCCTCCTAATGCCGATGGAACACTCAAATTGCGTCGCGATTCAATACATCGTCATCCTGCAGACTTGTCTCCATGGGTCTATTGCTGCCTCGGGCACCTTAAGTCCGTTCTGCTGTGAGTCAAAGATTTTCGAATCGGACGAAAAACTGATAGTGAATTGTAACGTTCAGGGCCACCTAATTACGATGGATCACTCAAATTGCGTCCCGATTCAATACCTTGTCCATGGGTCTATTGCTGCCTCGGGCACCTTATGGCCGTTCTGCTGTGAGTCTAGATTATCGAATGCGACGAAAAACTGATAGTGAATTGTAACGTTCAGGGCCACCTAATGACGATGGATCACTCAAATTGCGTCCCGATTCAATACATCGTCCTCCAGCAGACTTGTCTCCATGGGTCTACTGCTGCCTCGGGCACCTTATGGCCGTTCTGCTGTGAGTCAAAGATTTTCGAATCGGTCGAAAAACAGATAGTGAATTGTAACATTCTTGGCCTCCTAATGACGATGGATCACTCAAATTGCGTCCCGATTCAATACATCGTCCTCCAGCCGACTTGTCTCCATGGGTCTATTGCTGCCTCGGGCACCTTATGGTCGTTCTCCCGTGAGTCTAGATTATCGAATGGGACGAAAAACTGATAGTGAATTGTAACGTTCAGGGCCACCTAATGACGATGGATCACTCAAATTGCGTCCCGATTCAATACATCGTCCTCCAGCAGACTTGTCTCCATGGGTCTATTGCTGCGTCGGGCACCTTATGGCCGTTCTGCTGTAAGTCAAAGATTTTCGAATCGGACGAAAAACTGATAGTTAATTCTAACATTCAGGGCCTCCTAATGCCGATGGAACACTCAAATTGCGTCGCGATTCAATACATCGTCATCCTGCAGACTTGTCTCCATGGGTCTATTGCAGCCTCGGGCACCTTACGTCCGTTCTGCTGTGAGTCAAAGATTTTCGAATCGGACGAAAAACTGATAGTGAATTGTAACGTTCAGGGCCACCTAATTACGATGGATCACTCAAATTGCGTCCCGATTCAATACCTTGTCCATGGGTCTATTGCTGCCTCGGGCACCTTATGGCCGTTCTGCTGTGAGTCTAGATTATCGAATGCGACGAAAAACTGATAGTGAATTGTAACGTTCAGGGCCACCTAATGACGATGGATCACTCAAATTGCGTCCCGATTCAATACATCGTCCTCCAGCAGACTTGTCTCCATGGGTCTACTGCTGCCTCGGGCACCTTATGGCCGTTCTGCTGTGAGTCAAAGATTTTCGAATCGGTCGAAAAACAGATAGTGAATTGTAACATTCTTGGCCTCCTAATGACGATGGATCACTCAAATTGCGTCCCGATTCAATACATCGTCCTCCAGCCGACTTGTCTCCATGGGTCTATTGCTGCATCGGGCACATTACGGCCGTTCTGCTGTGAGTCAAAGATTTTCGAATCGGACGAATAACTGATAGTGAATTGTAACTTTCAGGGCCACCTAATGACGATGGATCACTCAAATTGCGTCCCGATTCAATACATCGTCCTCCAGCCGACTTGTCTCCATGGGTCTATTGCTGCCTCGGGCACCTTATGGCCGTTCTGCTGTGGATCAAAGATTTTCGAATCGGACGAAGATCTGATAGTGAATTGTAACGTTCAGGGCCACCTAATGACGATGGATCACTCAAATTGCGTCCCGATTCAATACATCGTCCTCCAGCAGACTTGTCTCCATGGGTCTATTGCTGCCTCGGGCACCTTATGGCCGTTCTGCGGTGAGTCAAAGATTTTCGAATCGGACGAAAAACAGATAGTGAATTGTAACATTCATGGCCACCTAATGACGATGGATCACTCAAATTGCGTCCCGATTCAATACATCGTCCTCCAGCCGACTTGTCTCCATGGGTCTATAGCTGCATCGGGCACCTTATGGCAGTTCTGCTGTGAGTCAAAGATTTTCGAATCGGACGAAAAACTGATAGTGAAATGTAACTTTCAGGGCCACCTAATGACGATGGATCACTCAAATTGCGTCCCGATTCAATACATCGTCCTCCAGCCGACTTGTCTCCATGGGTCTATTGCTGCCTCGGGCACCTTATGGCCGTTCTGCTGTGGGTCAAAGATTTTCGAATCGGACGAAGATCTGATAGTGAATTGTAACGTTCATGGCCACCTAATGACGATGGATCACTCAAATTGCGTCCCGATTCAATACATCGTCCTCCAGCAGACTTGTCTCCATGAGTCTATTGCTGCCTCGGGCACCTTATGGGCGTTCTGCTCTGAGTCAAAGATTTTCGAATCGGACGAAAAACTGATAGTGAATTGTAACGTTCAGGGCCTCCTAATGACGATGGAACACTCAAATTGAGTCCCGATTCAATACCTCGTGCTCCAGCAGACTAGTCTCCATGGGTCTATTGCTGCCTCGGGCACATTATGGCCGTTCTGCTGTGAGTCAAAGATTTTCGAATCGGACGAAAAACTGATAGTGAATTGTAACGTTCAGGGCCACCTAATGACGATGGATCACTCAAATTGCGTCCCGATTCGATACATCGTCCTCCAGCCGACTTGTCTCCATGGGTCTATTGCTGCCTCGGGCACCTTATGGTCGTTCTCCCGTGAGTCTAGATTATCGAATGGGACGAAAAACTGATAGTTAATTCTAACATTCAGGGCCTCCTAATCACGATGGAACACTCAAATTGCGTCGCGATTCAATACATCGTCATCCTGCAGACTTGTCTCCATGGGTCTATTGCTGCCTCGGGCACCTTATGGCCGTTCTGCTGTGAGTCAAAGATTTTCGAATAGGACGAAAAACTGATAGTGAATTGTAACATTCAGGGACACCTAATGACGATGGATCACTCAAATTGCGTCCCGATTCAACACATCGTCCTCCAGCCTACTTGACTCCATGGGTCTATTGCTGAGTCGGGCACCATATGGCCGTACTGCTGTGAGTCTAGATTATCGAATCGGACGAAAAACTGATAGTGAATTGTAACTTTCAGGGCCACCTAAAGACGATGGATCACTCAAATTGCGTCCCGATTCAATACATCGTCCTCCAGCAGACTTGTCTCCATGAGTCTATTGCTGCCTCGGGCACCTTATGGGCGTTCTGCTCTGAGTCAAAGATTTTCGAATCGGACGAAAAACTGATAGTGAATTGTAACGTTCAGGGCCTCCTAATGACGATGGAACACTCAAATTGCGTCCCGATTCAATACCTCGTGCTCCAGCAGACTAGTCTCCATGGGTCTATTGCTGCCTCGGGCACATTATGGCCGTTCTGCTGTGAGTCAAAGATTTTCGAATCGGACGAAAAACTGATAGTGATTTGTAACGTTCAGGGCCACCTAATGACGATGGATCACTCAAATTGCGTCCCGATTCAATACATCGTCCTCCAGCCGACTTGTCTCCATGGGTCTATTGCTGCCTCGGGCACCTTATGGTCGTTCTCCCGTGAGTCTAGATTATCGAATGGGACGAAAAACTGATAGTGAATTGTAACGTTCAGGGCCACCTAATGACGATGGATCACTCAAATTGCGTCCCGATTCAATACATCGTCCTCCAGCAGACTTGTCTCCATGGGTCTATTGCTGCGTCGGGCACCTTATGGCCGTTCTGCTGTAAGTCAAAGATTTTCGAATCGGACGAAAAACTGATAGTTAATTCTAACATTCAGGGCCTCCTAATGCCGATGGAACACTCAAATTGCGTCGCGATTCAATACATCGTCATCCTGCAGACTTGTCTCCATGGGTCTATTGCAGCCTCGGGCACCTTAAGTCCGTTCTGCTGTGAGTCAAAGATTTTCGAATCGGACGAAAAACTGATAGTGAATTGTAACGTTCAGGGCCACCTAATTACGATGGATCACTCAAATTGCGTCCCGATTCAATACCTTGTCCATGGGTCTATTGCTGCCTCGGGCACCTTATGGCCGTTCTGCTGTGAGTCTAGATTATCGAATGCGACGAAAAACTGATAGTGAATTGTAACGTTCAGGGCCACCTAATGACGATGGATCACTCAAATTGCGTCCCGATTCAATACATCGTCCTCCAGCAGACTTGTCTCCATGGGTCTACTGCTGCCTCGGGCACCTTATGGCCGTTCTGCTGTGAGTCAAAGATTTTCGAATCGGTCGAAAAACAGATAGTGAATTGTAACATTCTTGGCCTCCTAATGACGATGGATCACTCAAATTGCGTCCCGATTCAATACATCGTCCTCCAGCCGACTTGTCTCCATGGGTCTATTGCTGCATCGGGCACATTACGGCCGTTCTGCTGTGAGTCAAAGATTTTCGAATCGGACGAATAACTGATAGTGAATTGTAACTTTCAGGGCCACCTAATGACGATGGATCACTCAAATTGCGTCCCGATTCAATACATCGTCCTCCAGCCGACTTGTCTCCATGGGTCTATTGCTGCCTCGGGCACCTTATGGCCGTTCTGCTGTGGATCAATGATTTTCGAATCGGACGAAGATCTGATAGTGAATTGTAACGTTCAGGGCCACCTAATGACGATGGATCACTCAAATTGCGTCCCGATTCAATACATCGTCCTCCAGCAGACTTGTCTCCATGGGTCTATTGCTGCCTCGGGCACCTTATGGCCGTTCTGCTGTGAGTCAAAGATTTTCGAATCGGACGAAAAACAGATAGTGAATTGTAACATTCATGGCCACCTAATGACGATGGATCACTCAAATTGCGTCCCGATTCAATACATCGTCCTCCAGCCGACTTGTCTCCATGGGTCTATAGCTGCATCGGGCACCTTATGGCAGTTCTGCTGTGAGTCAAAGATTTTCGAATCGGACGAAAAACTGATAGTGAAATGTAACTTTCAGGGCCACCTAATGACGATGGATCACTCAAATTGCGTCCCGATTCAATACATCGTCCTCCAGCCGACTTGTCTCCATGGGTCTATTGCTGCCTCGGGCACCTTATGGCCGTTCTGCTGTGGGTCAAAGATTTTCGAATCGGACGAAGATCTGATAGTGAATTGTAACGTTCATGGCCACCTAATGACGATGGATCACTCAAATTGCGTCCCGATTCAATACATCGTCCTCCAGCAGACTTGTCTCCATGAGTCTATTGCTGCCTCGGGCACCTTATGGGCGTTCTGCTCTGAGTCAAAGATTTTCGAATCGGACGAAAAACTGATAGTGAATTGTAACGTTCAGGGCCTCCTAATGACGATGGAACACTCAAATTGCGTCCCGATTCAATACCTCGTGCTCCAGCAGACTAGTCTCCATGGGTCTATTGCTGCCTCGGGCACATTATGGCCGTTCTGCTGTGAGTCAAAGATTTTCGAATCGGACGAAAAACTGATAGTGAATTGTAACGTTCAGGGCCACCTAATGACGATGGATCACTCAAATTGCGTCCCGATTCAATACATCGTCCTCCAGCCGACTTGTCTCCATGGGTCTATTGCTGCCTCGGGCACCTTATGGCCGTTCTGCTGTGAGTCAAAGATTTTCGAATCGGACGAAAAACTGATAGTGAATTGTAACATTCATGGCCACCTAATGACGATGGATCACTCAAATTGCGTCCCGATTCAACACATCGTCCTCCAGCCTACTTGACTCCATGGGTCTATTGCTGAGTCGGGCACCATATGGCCGTACTGCTGTGAGTCTAGATTATCGAATCGGACGAAAATCTGATAGTGAATTGTAACTTTCAGGGCCACCTAAAGACGACGGATCACTCAAATTGCGTCCCGATTCAATACATCGTCCTCCAGCCGACTTGTCCCAATGGGTCTATTGCTGCCACGGGCACCTTATGGCCGTTCTGCTGTGGGTCAAAGATTTTCGAATCGGACGAAGATCTGATAGTGAATTGTAATGTTCAGGGCCACCTAATGACGATGGATCACTCAAATTGCGTCCCGATACAATACCTCCTGCTCCAGCAGACTAGTCTCCATGGGTCTATTGCTGCCTCGGGCACATTATGGCCGTTCTGCTGTGAGTCAAAGATTTTCGAATCGGACGAAAAACTGATATTGAATTGTAACATTCAGGGCCACCTAATGACGATGGATCACTCAAATTACGTCCCGATTCAATACATCGTCCTCCAGCAGACTTGTCTCCATGGGTCTATTGCTGCCTCGGGCACCTCATGGCCGTTCTGCTGTGAGTCAAAGATTTTCGAATCGGACGAAAAACAGATAGTGAATTGTAACATTCATGGCCACCTAATGATGATGGATCACTCAAATTGCGTCCCGATTCAATACATCGTCCTCCAGCCGACTTGTCTCCATGGGTCTATTGCTGCATCGGGCACCTTATGGCCGTTCTGCTGTGAGTGAAAGATTTTCGAATCGGACGGTAAACTGATAGTGAATTGTAACGTTCAGGGCCACCTAATGACGATGGATCACTCAAATTGCGTCCCGATTCAATACATCGTCCTCCAGCAGACTTGTCTCCATGGGTCTATTGCTACCTCGGGCACCTTATGGCCGTTCTGCTGTGAGTCAAAGATTTTCGAATCGGACGAAAAACAGATAGTGAATTGTAACGTTCATGGCCACCTAATGACGATGGATCACTCAAATTGCGTCCCGATTCAATACATCGTCCTCCAGCCGACTCTTCTCCATGGGTCTATTGCTGCCTCGGGCACCTTATGGCCGTTCTGCTGAGGGTCAAAGATTTTCGAATCGGACGAAGATCTGATAGTGAATTGTAACGTTCATGGCCACCTAATGACGATGGATCACTCAAATTGCGTCCCGAATCTATACATCGTCCTCCAGCAGTCTTGTCTCCATGAGTCTATTGCTGCCTCGGGCACCTTATGGGCGTTCTGCTCTGAGTCAAAGATTTTCGAATCGGACGAAAAACTGATAGTGAATTGTAACGTTCAGGGCCTCCTAATGACCATGGAACACTCAAATTGCGTCCCGATTCAATACCTCGTGGTCCAGCAGACTAGTCTCCATGGGTCTATTGCTGCCTCGGGCACATTATGGCCGTTCTGCTGTGAGTCAAAGATTTTCGAATCGGACGAAAAACTGATAGTGAATTGTAACGTTCAGGGCCACCTAATGACGATGGATCACTCAAATTGCGTCCCGATTCAATACATCGTCCTCCAGCCGACTTGTCTCCATGGGTCTATTGCTGCCTCGGGCACCTTATGGTCGTTCTCCCGTGAGTCTAGTTTATCGAATGGGACGAAAAACTGATAGTTAATTCTAACATTCAGGGCTTCGTAATCACGATGGAACACTCAAATTGCGTCGCGATTCAATACATCGTCATCCTGCAGACATGTCTCCATGGGTCTAATGCTGCCTCGGGCACCTTATGGCCGTTCTGCTGTGAGTCAAAGATTTTCGAATCGGACGAAAAACTGATAGTGAATTGTAACATTCAGGGACACCTAATGACGATGGATCACTCAAATTGCGTCCCGATTCAATACATCGTCCTCCAGCCTACTTGACTCCATGGGTCTATTGCTGAGTCGGGCACCTTATGGCCGTACTGCTGTGAGTCAAAGATTTTCGAATCGGACGAAAAACTGATAGTGAATTGTAACTTTCAGGGCCACCTAAAGACGATGGATCACTCAAATTGCGTCCCGATTCAATACATCGTACTCCAGCCGACTTGTCTCCATGGGTCTATTGCTGCCTCGGGCACCTTATGGCCGTTCTGCTGTGGGTCAAAGATTTTCGAATCGGACGAAGATCTGATAGTGAATTGTAATGTTCAGGGCCACCTAATGACGATGGATCACTCAAATTGCGTCCCGATTCAATACATCGTCCTCCAGCAGACTTGTCTCCATTGGTCTATTGCTGCCTCGGGCACCTTATGGCCGTTCTGCTGTGAGTCAAAGATTTTCGAATCGGACGAAAAACAGATACTGAATTGTAACATTCATGGCCACCTAATGACGATGGATCACTCAAATTGCGTCCCGATTCAATACATCGTCCTCCAGCAGACTTGTCTCCATGGGTCTATTGCTGCATCGGGCACCTTATGGCCGTTCTGCTGTGAGTCAAAGATTTTCGAATCGGACGAAAAACTGATAGTAAATTGTAACTTTCAGGGCCACCTAATGACGATGGATCACTCAAATTGCGTCCCGATTCAATACATCGTCCTCCAGCCGACTTGTCTCCATGGGTCTATTGCTGCCTCGAGCACCTTATGGCCGTTCTGCTGTGGGTCAAAGATTTTCGAATCGGACGAAGATCTGATAGTGAATTGTAACGTTCAGGGCCTCCTAATGACGATGAATCACTCTAATTGCGTCCCGATTCAATACATCGTCTCCCAGCAGACTAGTCTCCATGGGTCTATTGCTGCCTCGGGCACCTTATGGGCGTTCGGCTGTGAGTCAAAGATTTTCGAATCTGACGAAAAACTGATAGTTAATTGTAACGTTCAGGGCCTCCTAATGACGATGGAACACTCAAATTGCGTCCCGATTCAATACTTCCTGCTCCAGCAGACTAGTCTCCATGGGTCTATTGCTGCCTCGGGCACATTATGGCCGTTCTGCTGTGAGTCAAAGATTTTCGAATCGGACGAAAAACTGATATTGAATTGTAACATTCAGGGCCACCTAATGACGATGGATCACTCAAATTACGTCCCGATTCAATACATCGTCCTCCAGACGACTTGTCTCCATGTGTCTATTGCTGCATCGGGCACCTTATGGCCGTTCTGCTGTGAGTGAAAGATTTTCGAATCGGACGGTAAACTGATAGTGAATTGTAACGTTCAGGGCCACCTAATGACGATGGATCACTCAAATTGCGTCCCGATTCAATACATCGTCCTCCAGCAGACTTGTCTCCATGGGTCTATTGCTGCCTCGGGCAACTTAAGTCCGTTCTGCTGTGAGTCAAAGATTTTCGAATCGGACGAAAAACTGATAGTGAATTGTAACGTTCAGGGCCACCTAATGACGATGGATCACTCAAATTGCGTCCCGATTCAATACCTTGTCCTGCAGCAGACTTGACTCCATGGGTCTATTGCTGCCTCGGGCACCTTATGGCCGTTCTGCTGTGAGTCTAGTTTAAGGAATGCGACGAAAAACTGATAGTGAATTGTAACGTTCAGGGCCACCTAATGACGATGGATCACTCAAATTGCGTCCCGATTCAATACATCGTCCTCAAGCAGACTTGTCTCCATGGGTCTATTGCTGCCTCGGGCACCTTATGGCCGTTCTGCTGTGAGTCTAGATTATCGAATGCGACGAAAAACTGATAGTGAACTGTAACGTTCAGGACCACCTAATGACGATGGATCACTCAAATTGCGTCCCGATTCAATACATCGTCCTCCAGCAGACTTGTCTCCATGGGTCTATTGCTGCGTCGGGCACCTTATGGCCGTTCTGCTGTGAGTCAAAGATTTTCGAATCGGACGAAAAACTGATAGTCAATTCTAACACTCAGGGCCTCCTAATGACGATGGAACACTCAAATTGCGTCGCGATTCAATACATCGTTCTCCGGCAGACTTGTCTCCATAGGTCTATTGCTGCCTCGGGCACCTTATGGCCGTTCTGCTGTGAGTCAAAGATTTTCGAATCGGACGAAAAACAGATAGTGAATTGTAACATTCATGTCCACCTAATGACGATGGATCACTCAAATTGCGTCCCGATTCAATACATCGTCCTCCAGCCGACTTGTCTCCATGGGTCTATTGCTGCATCGGCACCTTATGGCCGTTCTGCTGTGAGTCAAAGATTTTCGAATCGGACGAAAAACTGATAGTGAATTGTAATTTTCAGGGACACCTAATGACGATGGATCACTCAAATTGCGTCCCGATTCAATACATCGTCCTCCAGCCGACTTGTCTCCATGGGTCTATTGCTGCATCGGCACCTTATGGCCGTTCTGCTGTGAGTCAAAGATTTTCGAAACGGACGAAAAACTGATAGTGAATTGTAATTTTCAGGGCCACCTAATGACGATGGATCACTCAAATTGCGTCCTGATTCAATACATCGTCCTCCAGCCGACTTGTCTCCATGGGTCTATTGCTGCCTCGGGCACCTTATGGCCGTTCTGCTGTGGCTCAAAGATTTTCGAATCGGACGAAGTACTGATAGTGAATTGTAACGTTCAGGGCCACCTAATGACGATGAATCACTCAAATTGCGTCCCGATTCAATACATCGTTCTCCAGCAGACTTGTCTCCATGGGTCTATTGCTGCCTCGGGCACCTTTTGGCCGTTCTGCTGTGACTCAAAGATTTTCGAATCTGACGAAAAACTGATAGTGAATTGTAACATTCAGGGCCACCTAATGATGATGGATCACTCAAATTGCGTCCCGATTCAATACATCGTCCTCCAGCCGACTTGTCTCCATGGGTCTATTGCTGCCTCGGGCACCTTATGGCCGTTCTGCTGTGAGTCAAAGATTTTCGAATCGGACGAAAAACTGATAGTGAATTGTAACATTCAGGGCCACCTAATGAGGATGGACCACACAAATTGAGTCCCGATTCTATACATCGTCCACTAGCCGACTTGACTCCATGGGTCTATTGCTGCTTCGGGCACCTTATGGCCGTTCTGCTGTGAGTCTAGATTATCGAATGGGACGAAAAACTGATAGTGAATTGTAACGTTCAGGGCCACCTAATGACGATGGATCACTCAAATTGCGTCCCGATTCAATACATCGTCCTCCAGCAGACTTGTTTCCATTGGTCTATTGCTGCCTCGGGCACCTTTTGGCCGTTCTGCTGTGAGTCAAAGATTTTCGAATCGGACGAAAAACTGATAGCGAATTGTAACGTTCAGGGCCACCTAATGACGATGGATCACTCAAATTGCGTCCCGATTCAATACATCGTCCTGCAGCCGACTTGACTCCATGGGTCTGTTGCTGCCTCGGGCACATTATGGCCGTTCTGCTGTGAGTCTAGATTATCGAATGCGACGAAAAACTGATAGAGAATTGTAACGTTCAGGGCCACCTAATGACGATGGATCACTCAAATTGCGTCCCGATTCAATACATCGTCCTCCAGCAGACTTGTTTCCATGGGTCTATTGCTGCCTCGGGCACCTTATGGCCGTTCTGCTGTGAGTCAAAGATTTTCGAATCGGACGAAAAACAGATAGTGAATTGTAACATTCATGGCCACCTAATGACGATGGATCACTCAAATTGCGTCCCGATTCAATACATCGTCCTCCAGCCGACTTGTCTCCATGGGTCTATTGCTGCATCGGGAACCTTTTGGCCGTTCTGCTGTGAGTCAAAGATTTTCGAATCGGACGAAAAACTGATAGTGAATTGTAACGTTCAGGGCCACCTAATGACGATGGATCCCTCAAATTGCGTCCCGATTCAATACATCGTCCTCCAGCCGACTTGTCTCCATGGGTCTATTGCTGCGTCGGGCACCTTATGGTCGTTCTCCCGTGAGTCTAGATTATCGAATGGGACGAAAAACTGATAGTTAATTCTAACATTCAGGGCCTCCTAATGACGATGGAACACTCAAATTGCGTCGCGATTCAATACATCGTCATCCTGCAGACATGTCTCCATGGGTCTAATGCTGCCTCGGGCACCTTATGGCCGTTCTGCTGTGAGTCAAAGATTTTCGAATCGGAAGAAAAACTGATAGTGAATTGTAACGTTCAGGGCCACCTAATGACGATGGATCACTCAAATTGCGTCCCGATTCAATACATCGTTCTCCAGCCGACTTGTCTCCATGGGTCTATTGCTGCATCGGGCACCTTATGGCCGTTCTGCTGTGAGTCTAGATTATCGAATGCGACGAAAAACTGATAGTGAATTGTAACGTTCAGGGACACCTAATGACGATGGATCACTCAAATTGCGTCCCGATTCAATACATCGTCCTCCAGCAGACTTGTCTCCATGGGTCTATTGCTGCCTCGGGCACCTTATGGCCTTTCTGCTGTGAGTCAAAGATTTTCGAATCGGACGAAAAACTGATTGTGAATTGTAACGTTCAGGGCCACCTAATGACGATGGATCACTCAAATTGCGTCCCGATTCAATACATCGTTCTCCAGCAGACTTGTCTCCATGGGTCTATTGCTGCCTAGGGCACCTTATGGCCGTTCTGCTGTGAGTCAAAGATTTTCGAATCGGACGAAAAACAGATAGTGAATTGTAACATTCATGGCCACCTAATGACGATGGATCACTCAAATTGCGTCCCAATTCAATACATCGTCCTGCAGCCGACTTGTCTCCATGGGTCTGTTGCTGCCTCGGGCACCTTATGGTCGTTCTCCCGTGAGTCTAGTTTATCGAATGGGACGAAAAACTGATAGTTAATTCTAACATTCAGGGCTTCCTAATCACGATGGAACACTCAAATTGCGTCGCGATTCAATACATCGTCATCCTGCAGACATGTCTCCATGGGTCTAATGCTGCCTCGGGCACCTTATGGCCGTCCTGCTGTGAGTCAAAGATTTTCGAATCGGACGAAAAACTGATAGTGAATTGTAACATTCAGGGACACCTAATGACGATGGATCACTCAAATTGCGTCCCGATTCAATACATCGTCCTCCAGCCTACTTGACTCCATGGGTCTATTGCTGAGTCGGGCACCTTATGGCCGTACTGCTGTGAGTCAAAGATTTTCGAATCGGACGAAAAACTGATAGTGAATTGTAACTTTCAGGGCCACCTAAAGACGATGGATCACTCAAATTGCGTCCCGATTCAATACATCGTCCTCCAGCCGACTTGTCTCCATGGGTCTATTGCTGCCTCGGGCACCTTATGGCCGTTCTGCTGTGGGTCAAAGATTTTCGAATCGGACGAAGATCTGATAGTGAATTGTAATGTTCAGGGCCACCTAATGACGATGGATCACTCAAATTGCGTCCCGATTCAATACATCGTCCTCCAGCAGACTTGTCTCCATTGGTCTATTGCTGCCTCGGGCACCTTATGGCCGTTCTGCTGTGAGTCAAAGATTTTCGAATCGGACGAAAAACAGATACTGAATTGTAACATTCATGGCCACCTAATGACGATGGATCACTCAAATTGCGTCCCGATTCAATACATCGTCCTCCAGCAGACTTGTCTCCATGGGTCTATTGCTGCATCGGGCACCTTATGGCCGTTCTGCTGTGAGTCAAAGATTTTCGAATCGGACGAAAAACTGATAGTAAATTGTAACTTTCAGGGCCACCTAATGACGATGGATCACTCAAATTGCGTCCCGATTCAATACATCGTCCTCCAGCCGACTTGTCTCCATGGGTCTATTGCTGCCTCGAGAACCTTATGGCCGTTCTGCTGTGGGTCAAAGATTTTCGAATCGGACGAAGATCTGATAGTGAATTGTAACGTTCAGGGCCACCTAATGACGATGGATCACTCTAATTGCGTCCCGATTCAATACATCGTCTCCCAGCAGACTAGTCTCCATGGGTCTATTGCTGCCTCGGGCACCTTATGGGCGTTCTGCTGTGAGTCAAAGATTTTCGAATCTGACGAAAAACTGATAGTTAATTGTAACGTTCAGGGCCACCTAATGACGATGGAACACTCAAATTGCGTCCCGATTGAATACTTCCTGCTCAAGCAGACTAGTCTCCATGGGTCTATTGCTGCCTCGGGCACATTATGGCCGTTCTGCTGTGAGTCAAAGATTTTCGAATCGGACGAAAAACTGATATTGAATTGTAACATTCAGGGCCACCTAATGACGATGGATCACTCAAATTACGTCCCGATTCAATACATCGTCCTCCAGCAGACTTGTCTCCATGGGTCTATTGCTGCCTCGGGCACCTTATGGCCGTTCTGCTGTGAGTCAAAGATTTTCGAATCGGACGAAAAAAAGGTAGTGAATTGTAACATTCATGGCCACCTAATGATGATGGATGACTCAAATTGCGTCCCGATTCAATACATCGTCCTCCAGACGACTTGTCTCCATGGGTCTATTGCTGCATCGGGCACCTTATGGCCGTTCTGCTGTGAGTGAAAGATTTTCGAATCGGACGGTAAACTGATAGTGAATTGTAACGTTCAGGGCCACCTAATGACGATGGATCACTCAAATTGCGTCCCGATTCAATACATCGTCCTCCAGCAGACTTGTCTCCATGGGTCTATTGCTGCCTCGGGCAACTTAAGTCCGTTCTGCTGTGAGTCAAAGATTTTCGAATCGGACGAAAAACTGATAGTGAATTGTAACGTTCAGGGCCACCTAATGACGATGGATCACTCAAATTGCGTCCCGATTCAATACCTTGTCCTGCAGCAGACTTGACTCCATGGGTCTATTGCTGCCTCGGGCACCTTATGGCCGTTCTGCTGTGAGTCAAAGATTTTCGAATCGGACGAAAAACTGATAGTTAATTCTAACATTCAGGGCCTCCTAATGACGATGGAACACTCAAATTGCGTCGCGATTCAATACATCGTCATCCTGCAGACTTGTCTCCATGGGTCTATTGCTGCCTCGGGCAACTTAAGTCCGTTCTGCTGTGAGTCAAAGATTTTCGAATCGGACGAAAAACTGATAGTGAATTGTAACGTTCAGGGCCACCTAATGACGATGGATCACTCAAATTGCGTCCCGATTCAATACCTTGTCCTGCAGCAGACTTGACTCCATGGGTCTATTGCTGCCTCGGGCACCTTATGGCCGTTCTGCTGTGAGTCTAGTTTAAGGAATGCGACGAAAAACTGATAGTGAATTGTAACGTTCAGGGCCACCTAATGACGATGGATCACTCAAATTGCGTCCCGATTCAATACATCGTCCTCCAGCAGACTTGTCTCCATGGGTCTATTGCTGCCTCGGGCACCTTATGGCCGTTCTGCTGTGAGTCTAGATTATCGAATGCGACGAAAAACTGATAGTGAACTGTAACGTTCAGGACCACCTAATGACGATGGATCACTCAAATTGCGTCCCGATTCAATACATCGTCCTCCAGCAGACTTGTCTCCATGGGTCTATTGCTGCGTCGGGCACCTTATGGCCGTTCTGCTGTGAGTCAAAGATTTTCGAATCGGACGAAAAACTGATAGTCAATTCTAACACTCACGGCCTCCTAATGACGATGGAACATTCAAATTGCGTCGCGATTCAATACATCGTTCTCCGGCAGACTTGTCTCCATAGGTCTATTGCTGCCTCGGGCACCTTATGGCCGTTCTGCTGTGAGTCAAAGATTTTCGAATCGGACGAAAAACAGATAGTGAATTGTAACATTCATGTCCACCTAATGACGATGGATCACTCAAATTGCGTCCCGATTCAATACATCGTCCTCCAGCCGACTTGTCTCCATGGGTCTATTGCTGCATCGGCACCTTATGGCCGTTCTGCTGTGAGTCAAAGATTTTCGAATCGGACGAAAAACTGATAGTGAATTGTAATTTTCAGGGACACCTAATGACGATGGATCACTCAAATTGCGTCCCGATTCAATACATCGTCCTCCAGCCGACTTGTCTCCATGGGTCTATTGCTGCATCGGCACCTTATGGCCGTTCTGCTGTGAGTCAAAGATTTTCGAAACGGACTAAAAACTGATAGTGAATTGTAATTTTCAGGGCCACCTAATGACGATGGATCACTCAAATTGCGTCCCGATTCAATACATCGTCCTCCAGCCGACTTGTCTCCATGGGTCTATTGCTGCCTCGGGCACCTTATGGCCGTTCTGCTGTGGCTCAAAGATTTTCGAATCGGACGAAGTACTGATAGTGAATTGTAACGTTCAGGGCCACCTAATGACGATGAATCACTCAAATTGCGTCCCGATTCAATACATCGTTCTCCAGCAGACTTGTCTCCATCGGTCTATTGCTGCCTCGGGCACCTTTTGGCCGTTCTGCTGTGACTCAAAGATTTTCGAATCTGACGAAAAACTGATAGTGAATTGTAACATTCAGGGCCACCTAATGATGATGGATCACTCAAATTGCGTCCCGATTCAATACATCGTCCTCCAGCCGACTTGTCTCCATGGGTCTATTGCTGCCTCGGGCACCTTATGGCCGTTCTGCTGTGAGTCAAAGATTTTCGAATCGGACGAAAAACTGATAGTGAATTGTAACATTCAGGGCCACCTAATGTGGATGGACCACACAAATTGAGTCCCGATTCTATACATCGTCCACTAGCCGACTTGACTCCATGGGTCTATTGCTGCCTCGGGCACCTTATGGCCGTTCTGCTGTGAGTCTAGATTATCGAATGGGACGAAAAACTGATAGTGAATTGTAACGTTCAGGGCCACCTAATGACGATGGATCACTCAAATTGCGTCCCGATTCAATACATCGTCCTCCAGCAGACTTGTTTCCATTGGTCTATTGCTGCCTCGGGCACCTTTTGGCCGTTCTGCTGTGAGTCAAAGATTTTCGAATCGGACGAAAAACTGATAGCGAATTGTAACGTTCATTGCCACCTAATGACGATGGATCACTCAAATTGCGTCCCGATTCAATACATCGTCCTGCAGCCGACTTGACTCCATGGGTCTGTTGCAGCCTCGGGCACATTATGGCCGTTCTGCTGTGAGTCTAGATTATCGAATGCGACGAAAAACTGATAGAGAATTGTAACGTTCAGGGCCACCTAATGACGATGGATCACTCAAATTGCGTCCCGATTCAATACATCGTCCTCCAGCAGACTTGTTTCCATGGGTCTATTGCTGCCTCGGGCACCTTATGGCCGTTCTGCTGTGAGTCAAAGATTTTCGAATCGGACGAAAAACAGATAGTGAATTGTAACATTCATGGCCACCTAATGACGATGGATCACTCAAATTGCGTCCCGATTCAATACATCGTCCTCCAGCCGACTTGTCTCCATGGGTCTATTGCTGCATCGGGAACCTTTTGGCCGTTCTGCTGTGAGTCAAAGATTTTCGAATCGGACGAAAAACTGATAGTGAATTGTAACGTTCAGGGCCACCTAATGACGATGGATCCCTCAAATTGCGTCCCGATTCAATACATCGTCCTCCAGCCGACTTGTCTCCATGGGTCTATTGCTGCGTCGGGCACCTTATGGTCGTTCTCCCGTGAGTCTAGATTATCGAATGGGACGAAAAACTGATAGTTAATTCTAACATTCAGGGCCTCCTAATGACGATGGAACACTCAAATTGCGTCGCGATTCAATACATCGTCATCCTGCAGACTTGTCTCCATGGGTCTATTGCTGCCTCGGGCACCTTAAGGCCGTTCTGCTGTGAGCAAAGATTTTCGAATCGGACGAAAAACTGATAGTGAATTGTAACGTTCAGGGCCACCTAATGACGATGGATCACTCAAATTGCGTCCCGATTCAATACATCGTCCTGCAGCCGACTTGACTCCATGGGTCTATTGCTGCCTCGGGCACCATATGGCCGTTCTGCTGTGAGTCTAGATTATCGAATGCGACGAAAAACTGATAGTGAATTGTAACGTTCAGGGCCACCTAATGACGATGGATCACTCAAATTGCGTCCCGATTCAATACATCGTCCTCCAGCAGACTTGTCACCATGGGTCTATTGCTGCCTCGGGCACCTTATGGCCGTTCTACTGTGAGTCAAAGAGTTTCGAATCGGACGAAAAACAGATAGTGAATTGTAACATTCATGGCCACCTAATGACTATGGATCACTCAAATTGCGTCCCGATTCAATACATCGTCCTCCAGCCGACTTGTCTCCATGGGTCTATTGCTGCATCGGCACCTTATGGCCGTTCTGCTGTGAGTCAAAGATTTTCGAATCGGACGAAAAACTGATAGTGAATTGTGACCTTCAGGGCCACCTAATGACGATGGACCACACAAATTGCGTCCCGATTCAATACATCGTCCTCCAGCCGACTTGTCTCCATGGGTCTATTGCTGCCTCGGGCACCTTATGGCCGTTCTGCTGTGAGTCAAAGATTTTCGAATCGGACGGAAAACTGACAGTGAATTGTAACATTCAGGGCCACCTAATGAGGATGGACCACACAAATTGAGTCCCGATTCAATACATCGTCCTCCAGCCGACTTGACTCCATGGGTCTATTGCTGCTTCGGGCACCTTATGGCCGTTCTGCTGTGAGTCTAGATTATCGAATGGGACGAAAAACTGATAGTGAATTGTAACGTTCAGGGCCACCTAATGACGATGGATCACTCAAATTGCGTCCCGATTCAATACATCGTCCTCCAGCAGACTTGTTTCCATGGGTCTATTGCTGCCTCGGGCACCTTATGGAAGTTCTGCTGTGAGTCAAAGATTTTCGAATCGGACGAAAAACTGATAGTGAATTGTAAAATTCAGGGCCACCTAATGACGATGGATCACTCAAATTGCGTCCCGATTCAATACATCGTCCTGCAGCCGACTTGACTCCATGGGTCTATTGCTGCGTCGGGCACCATATGGTCGTTCTCCCGTGAGTCTAGATTATCAAATGGGACGAATAACTGATAGTTAATTCTAACATTCAGGGCCTCCTAATGAGGATGGAACACTCAAATTGCGTCGCGATTCAATACATCGTCATCCTGCAGACTTGTCTCCATGGGTCTATTGCTGCCTCGGGCACCTTATGGCCGTTCTGCTGTGAGTCAAAGATTTTCGAATCGGACGAAAAACTGATAGTGAATTGTAACATTCAGGGACACCAAATGACGATGGATCACAGAAATTGCGTCCCGATTCAATACATCGTCCTCCAGCCTACTTCACTCCATGGGTCTATTGCTGAGTCGGGCACCTTATGGCCGTTCTGCTGTGAGTCTAGATTATCGAATGCGACGAAAAACTGATAGTGAACTGTAACGTTCAGGGCCACCTAATGACGATGGATCACTCAAATTGCGTCCCGATTCAATACATCGTCCTCCAGCCGACTTGACTCCATTGGTCTATTGCTGCCTCGGGCACCTTTTGGCCGTTCTGCTGTGAGTCTAGATTATCGAATGCGACGAAAAACTGATAGTGAATTGTAACTTTCAGGGCCACCTAATGACGATGGATCACTCAAATTGCGTCCCGATTCAATACATCGTCCTCCAGCCGACTTGTCTCCATGGGTCTATTGCTGCCTCGAGCACCTTATGGCCGTTCTGCTGTGGGTCAAAGATTTTCGAATCGGACGAAGATCTGATAGTGAATTGTAACGTTCAGGGCCACCTAATGATGATGGATCACTCTAATTGCGTCCCGATTCAATACATCGTCTCCCAGCTGACTAGTCTCCATGGGTCTATTGCTGCCTCGGGCACCTTATGGGCGTTCTGCTGTGAGTCAAAGATTTTCGAATCTGACGAAAAACTGATAGTTAATTGTAACGTTCAGGGCCTCCTAATGACGATGGAACACTCAAATTGCGTCCCGATTCAATACTTCCTGCTCCAGCAGACTAGTCTCCATGGGTCTATTGCTGCCTCGGGCACATTATGGCCGTTCTGCTGTGAGTCAAAGATTTTCGAATCGGACGAAAAACTGATATTGAATTGTAACATTCAGGGCCACCTAAAGACGATGGATGACTCAAATTACGTCCCGATTCAATACATCGTCCTCCAGCAGACTTGTCTCCATGGGTCTATTGCTGCCTCGGGCACCTTATGGCCGTACTGCTGTGAGTCAAAGATTTTCGAATCGGACGAAAAAAAGGTAGTGAATTGTAACATTCATGGCCACCTAATGACGATGGATGACTCAAATTGCGTCCCGATTCAATACATCGTCCTCCAGACGACTTGTCTCCATGGGTCTATTGCTGCATCGGGCACCTTATGGCCGTTCTGCTGTGAGTGAAAGATTTTCGAATCGGACGGTAAACTGATAGTGAATTGTAACGTTCAGGGCCACCTAATGACGATGGATCACTCAAATTGCGTCCCGATTCAATACATCGTCCTCCAGCAGACTTGTCTCCATGGGTCTATTGCTGCCTCGGGCAACTTAAGTCCGTTCTGCTGTGAGTCAAAGATTTTCGAATCGGACGAAAAACTGATAGTGAATTGTAACATTCAGGGCCACCTAATGACGATGGATCACTCAAATTGCGTCCCGATTCAATACCTTGTCCTGCAGCAGACTTGACTCCATGGGTCTATTGCTGCCTCGGGCACCTTATGGCCGTTCTGCTGTGAGTCAAAGATTTTCGAATCGGACGAAAAACTGATAGTTAATTCTAACATTCAGGGCCTCCTAATGACTATGGAACACTCAAATTGCGTCGCGATTCAATACATCGTCATCCTGCAGACTTGTCTCCATGGGTCTATTGCTGCCTCGGGCAACTTAAGTCCGTTCTGCTGTGAGTCAAAGATTTTCGAATCGGACGAAAAACTGATAGTGAATTGTAACGTTCAGGGCCACCTAATGACGATGGATCCCTCAAATTGCGTCCCGATTCAATACCTTGTCCTGCAGCAGACTTGACTCCATGGGTCTATTGCTGCCTCGGGCACCTTATGGCCGTTCTGCTGTGAGTCTAGTTTAAGGAATGCGACGAAAAACTGATAGTGAATTGTAACGTTCAGGGCCACCTAATGACGATGGATCACTCAAATTGCGTCCCGATTCAATACATCGTCCTCCAGCAGACTTGTCTCCATGTGTCTATTGCTGCCTCGGGCACCTTATGGCCGTTCTGCTGTGAGTCTAGATTATCGAATGCGACGAAAAACTGATAGTGAACTGTAACGTTCAGGACCACCTAATGACGATGGATCACTCAAATTGCGTCCCGATTCAATACATCGTCCTCCAGCAGACTTGTCTCCATGGGTCTATTGCTGCGTCGGGCACCTTATGGCCGTTCTGCTGTGAGTCAAAGATTTTCGAATCGGACGAAAAACTGATAGTCAATTCTAACACTCAGGGCCTCCTAATGACGATGGAACACTCAAATTGCGTCGCGATTCAATACATCGTTCTCCAGCAGACTTGTCTCCATGGGTCTATTGCTGCCTCGGGCACCTTATGGCCGTTCTGCTGTGAGTCAAAGATTTTCGAATCGGACGAAAAACAGATAGTGAATTGTAACATTCATGTCCACCTAATGACGATGGATCACTCAAATTGCGTCCCGATTCAATACATCGTCCTCCAGCCGACTTGTCTCCATGGGTCTTTTGCTGCATCGGCACCTTATGGCCGTTCTGCTGTGAGTCAAAGATTTTCGAATCGGACGAAAAACTGATAGTGAATTGTAATTTTCAGGGACACCTAATGACGATGGATCACTCAAATTGCGTCCCGATTCAATACATCGTCCTCCAGCCGACTTGTCTCCATGGGTCTATTGCTGCATCGGCACCTTATGGCCGTTCTGCTGTGAGTCAAAGATTTTCGAAACGGACGAAAAACTGATAGTGAATTGTAATTTTCAGGGCCACCTAATGACGATGAATCACTCAAATTGCGTCCCGATTCAATACATCGTCCTCCAGCCGACTTGTCTCCATGGGTCTATTGCTGCATCGGGTACCTTTTGGCCGTTCTGCTGTGAGTCAAAGATTTTCGAATCGGACGAAAAACTGATAGTGAATTGTAACGTTCAGGGCCACCTAATGACGATGGATCCCTCAAATTGCGTCCCGATTCAATACATCGTCCTCCAGCCGACTTGTCTCCATGGGTCTATTGCTGCGTCGGGCACCTTATGGTCGTTCTCCCGTGAGTCTAGATTATCGAATGGGACGAAAAACTGATAGTTAATTCTAACATTCAGGGCCTCCTAATGACGATGGAACACTCAAATTGCGTCGCGATTCAATACATCGTCATCCTGCAGACTTGTCTCCATGGGTCTATTGCTGCCTCGGGCACCTTATGGCCGTTCTGCTGTGACTCAAAGATTTTCGAATCGGACGAAAAACTGATAGTGAATTGTAACATTCAGGGACACCAAATGACGATGGATCACTCAAATTGCGTCCCGATTCAATACATCGTCCTCCAGCCTACTTCACTCCATGGGTCTATTGCTGAGTCCTGCACCTTATGGCCGTTCTGCTGTGAGTCTAGATTATCGAATGCGACGAAAAACTGATAGTGAACTGTAACGTTCAGGGCCACCTAATGACGATGGATCACTCAAATTGCGTCCCGATTCAATACATCGTCCTCCAGCAGACTTGTCTCCATGGGTCTATTGCTGCGTCGGGCACCTTATGGCCGTTCTGCTGTGAGTCAAAGATTTTCGAATCGGACGAAAAACTGATAGTTAATTCTAACATTCAGGGCCTCCTAATGACGATGGAACACTCAAATTGCGTCGCGATTCAAAACATCGTCATCCTGCAGACTTGTCTCCATGGGTCTATTGCTGCATCGGGCACCTTATGGCCGTTCTGCTGTGAGTGAAAGATTTTCGAATCGGACGGTAAACTGATAGTGAATTGTAACGTTCAGGGCCACCTAATGACGATGGATCACTCAAATTGCGTCCCGATTCAATACATCGTCCTCCAGCAGACTTGTCTCCATGGGTCTATTGCTGCCTCGGGCAACTTAAGTCCGTTCTGCTGTGAGTCAAAGATTTTCGAATTGGACGAAAAACTGATAGTGAATTGTAACGTTCAGGGCCACCTAATGACGATGGATCACTCAAATTGCGTCCCGATTCAATACCTTGTCCTGCAGCAGACTTGACTCCATGGGTCTATTGCTGCCTCGGGCACCTTATGGCCGTTCTGCTGTGAGTCAAAGATTTTCGAATCGGACGAAAAAAAGGTAGTGAATTGTAACATTCATGGCCACCTAATGACGATGGATGACTCAAATTGCGTCCCGATTCAATACATCGTCCTCCAGACGACTTGTCTCCATGGGTCTATTGCTGCATCGGGCACCTTATGGCCGTTCTACTGTGAGTGAAAGATTTTCGAATCGGACGGTAAACTGATAGTGAATTGTAACGTTCAGGGCCACCTAATGACGATGGATCACTCAAATTGCGTCCCGATACAATACCTCCTGCTCCAGCAGACTAGTCTCCATGGGTCTATTGCTGCCTCGGGCACATTATGGCCGTTCTGCTGTGAGTCAAAGATTTTCGAATCGGACGAAAAACTGATATTGAATTGTAACATTCAGGGCCACCTAATGACGATGGATCACTCAAATTACGTCCCGATTCAATACATCGTCCTCCAGCAGACTTGTCTCCATGGGTCTATTGCTGCCTCGGGCACCTTATGGCCGTTCTGCTGTGAGTCAAAGATTTTCGAATCGGACGAAAAACAGATAGTGAATTGTAACATTCATGGCCACCTAATGATGATGGATCACTCAAATTGCGTCCCGATTCAATACATCGTCCTCCAGCCGACTTGTCTCCATGGGTCTATTGCTGCATCGGGCACCTTATGGCCGTTCTGCTGTGAGTGAAAGATTTTCGAATCGGACGGTAAACTGATAGTGAATTGTAACGTTCAGGGCCACCTAATGACGATGGATCACTCAAATTGCGTCCCGATTCAATACATCGTCCTCCAGCAGACTTGTCTCCATGGGTCTATTGCTACCTCGGGCACCTTATGGCCGTTCTGCTGTGAGTCAAAGATTTTCGAATCGGACGAAAAACAGATAGTGAATTGTAACGTTCATGGCCACCTAATGACGATGGATCACTCAAATTGCGTCCCGATTCAATACATCGTCCTCCAGCCGACTCTTCTCCATGGGTCTATTGCTGCCTCGGGCACCTTATGGCCGTTCTGCTGTGGGTCAAAGATTTTCGAATCGGACGAAGATCTGATAGTGAATTGTAACGTTCATGGCCACCTAATGACGATGGATCACTCAAATTGCGTCCCGAATCTATACATCGTCCTCCAGCAGTCTTGTCTCCATGAGTCTATTGCTGCCTCGGGCACCTTATGGGCGTTCTGCTCTGAGTCAAAGATTTTCGAATCGGACGAAAAACTGATAGTGAATTGTAACGTTCAGGGCCTCCTAATGACCATGGAACACTCAAATTGCGTCCCGATTCAATACCTCGTGGTCCAGCAGACTAGTCTCCATGGGTCTATTGCTGCCTCGGGCACATTATGGCCGTTCTGCTGTGAGTCAAAGATTTTCGAATCGGACGAAAAACTGATAGTGAATTGTAACGTTCAGGGCCACCTAATGACGATGGATCACTCAAATTGCGTCCCGATTCAATACATCGTCCTCCAGCCGACTTGTCTCCATGGGTCTATTGCTGCCTCGGGCACCTTATGGTCGTTCTCCCGTGAGTCTAGTTTATCGAATGGGACGAAAAACTGATAGTTAATTCTAACATTCAGGGCTTCGTAATCACGATGGAACACTCAAATTGCGTCGCGATTCAATACATCGTCATCCTGCAGACATGTCTCCATGGGTCTAATGCTGCCTCGGGCACCTTATGGCCGTTCTGCTGTGAGTCAAAGATTTTCGAATCGGACGAAAAACTGATAGTGAATTGTAACATTCAGGGACACCTAATGACGATGGATCACTCAAATTGCGTCCCGATTCAATACATCGTCCTCCAGCCTACTTGACTCCATGGGTCTATTGCTGAGTCGGGCACCTTATGGCCGTACTGCTGTGAGTCAAAGATTTTCGAATCGGACGAAAAACTGATAGTGAATTGTAACTTTCAGGGCCACCTAAAGACGATGGATCACTCAAATTGCGTCCCGATTCAATACATCGTACTCCAGCCGACTTGTCTCCATGGGTCTATTGCTGCCTCGGGCACCTTATGGCCGTTCTGCTGTGGGTCAAAGATTTTCGAATCGGACGAAGATCTGATAGTGAATTGTAATGTTCAGGGCCACCTAATGACGATGGATCACTCAAATTGCGTCCCGATTCAATACATCGTCCTCCAGCAGACTTGTCTCCATTGGTCTATTGCTGCCTCGGGCACCTTATGGCCGTTCTGCTGTGAGTCAAAGATTTTCGAATCGGACGAAAAACAGATACTGAATTGTAACATTCATGGCCACCTAATGACGATGGATCACTCAAATTGCGTCCCGATTCAATACATCGTCCTCCAGCAGACTTGTCTCCATGGGTCTATTGCTGCATCGGGCACCTTATGGCCGTTCTGCTGTGAGTCAAAGATTTTCGAATCGGACGAAAAACTGATAGTAAATTGTAACTTTCAGGGCCACCTAATGACGATGGATCACTCAAATTGCGTCCCGATTCAATACATCGTCCTCCAGCCGACTTGTCTCCATGGGTCTATTGCTGCCTCGAGCACCTTATGGCCGTTCTGCTGTGGGTCAAAGATTTTCGAATCGGACGAAGATCTGATAGTGAATTGTAACGTTCAGGGCCTCCTAATGACGATGAATCACTCTAATTGCGTCCCGATTCAATACATCGTCTCCCAGCAGACTAGTCTCCATGGGTCTATTGCTGCCTCGGGCACCTTATGGGCGTTCGGCTGTGAGTCAAAGATTTTCGAATCTGACGAAAAACTGATAGTTAATTGTAACGTTCAGGGCCTCCTAATGACGATGGAACACTCAAATTGCGTCCCGATTCAATACTTCCTGCTCCAGCAGACTAGTCTCCATGGGTCTATTGCTGCCTCGGGCACATTATGGCCGTTCTGCTGTGAGTCAAAGATTTTCGAATCGGACGAAAAACTGATATTGAATTGTAACATTCAGGGCCACCTAATGACGATGGATCACTCAAATTACGTCCCGATTCAATACATCGTCCTCCAGCAGACTTGTCTCCATGGGTCTATTGCTGCCTCGGGCACCTTATGGCCGTTCTGCTGTGAGTCAAAGATTTTCGAATCGGACGAAAAAAAGGTAGTGAATTGTAACATTCATGGCCACCTAATGACGATGGATCACTCAAATTGCGTCCCGATTCAATACATCGTCCTCCAGACGACTTGTCTCCATGGGTCTATTGCTGCATCGGGCACCTTATGGCCGTTCTGCTGTGAGTGAAAGATTTTCGAATCGGACGGTAAACTGATAGTGAATTGTAACGTTCAGGGCCACCTAATGACGATGGATCACTCAAATTGCGTCCCGATTCAATACATCGTCCTCCAGCAGACTTGTCTCCATGGGTCTATTGCTGCCTCGGGCAACTTAAGTCCGTTCTGCTGTGAGTCAAAGATTTTCGAATCGGACGAAAAACTGATAGTGAATTGTAACGTTCAGGGCCACCTAATGACGATGGATCACTCAAATTGCGTCCCGATTCAATACCTTGTCCTGCAGCAGACTTGACTCCATGGGTCTATTGCTGCCTCGGGCACCTTATGGCCGTTCTGCTGTGAGTCTAGTTTAAGGAATGCGACGAAAAACTGATAGTGAATTGTAACGTTCAGGGCCACCTAATGACGATGGATCACTCAAATTGCGTCCCGATTCAATACATCGTCCTCAAGCAGACTTGTCTCCATGGGTCTATTGCTGCCTCGGGCACCTTATGGCCGTTCTGCTGTGAGTCTAGATTATCGAATGCGACGAAAAACTGATAGTGAACTGTAACGTTCAGGACCACCTAATGACGATGGATCACTCAAATTGCGTCCCGATTCAATACATCGTCCTCCAGCAGACTTGTCTCCATGGGTCTATTGCTGCGTCGGGCACCTTATGGCCGTTCTGCTGTGAGTCAAAGATTTTCGAATCGGACGAAAAACTGATAGTCAATTCTAACACTCAGGGCCTCCTAATGACGATGGAACACTCAAATTGCGTCGCGATTCAATACATCGTTCTCCGGCAGACTTGTCTCCATAGGTCTATTGCTGCCTCGGGCACCTTATGGCCGTTCTGCTGTGAGTCAAAGATTTTCGAATCGGACGAAAAACAGATAGTGAATTGTAACATTCATGTCCACCTAATGACGATGGATCACTCAAATTGCGTCCCGATTCAATACATCGTCCTCCAGCCGACTTGTCTCCATGGGTCTATTGCTGCATCGGCACCTTATGGCCGTTCTGCTGTGAGTCAAAGATTTTCGAATCGGACGAAAAACTGATAGTGAATTGTAATTTTCAGGGACACCTAATGACGATGGATCACTCAAATTGCGTCCCGATTCAATACATCGTCCTCCAGCCGACTTGTCTCCATGGGTCTATTGCTGCATCGGCACCTTATGGCCGTTCTGCTGTGAGTCAAAGATTTTCGAAACGGACGAAAAACTGATAGTGAATTGTAATTTTCAGGGCCACCTAATGACGATGGATCACTCAAATTGCGTCCCGATTCAATACATCGTCCTCCAGCCGACTTGTCTCCATGGGTCTATTGCTGCCTCGGGCACCTTATGGCCGTTCTGCTGTGGCTCAAAGATTTTCGAATCGGACGAAGTACTGATAGTGAATTGTAACGTTCAGGGCCACCTAATGACGATGAATCACTCAAATTGCGTCCCGATTCAATACATCGTTCTCCAGCAGACTTGTCTCCATGGGTCTATTGCTGCCTCGGGCACCTTTTGGCCGTTCTGCTGTGACTCAAAGATTTTCGAATCTGACGAAAAACTGATAGTGAATTGTAACATTCAGGGCCACCTAATGATGATGGATCACTCAAATTGCGTCCCGATTCAATACATCGTCCTCCAGCCGACTTGTCTCCATGGGTCTATTGCTGCCTCGGGCACCTTATGGCCGTTCTGCTGTGAGTCAAAGATTTTCGAATCGGACGAAAAACTGATAGTGAATTGTAACATTCAGGGCCACCTAATGAAGATGGACCACACAAATTGAGTCCCGATTCTATACATCGTCCACTAGCCGACTTGACTCCATGGGTCTATTGCTGCTTCGGGCACCTTATGGCCGTTCTGCTGTGAGTCTAGATTATCGAATGGGACGAAAAACTGATAGTGAATTGTAACGTTCAGGGCCACCTAATGACGATGGATCACTCAAATTGCGTCCCGATTCAATACATCGTCCTCCAGCAGACTTGTTTCCATTGGTCTATTGCTGCCTCGGGCACCTTTTGGCCGTTCTGCTGTGAGTCAAAGATTTTCGAATCGGACGAAAAACTGATAGCGAATTGTAACGTTCAGGGCCACCTAATGACGATGGATCACTCAAATTGCGTCCCGATTCAATACATCGTCCTGCAGCCGACTTGACTCCATGGGTCTGTTGCTGCCTCGGGCACATTATGGCCGTTCTGCTGTGAGTCTAGATTATCGAATGCGACGAAAAACTGATAGAGAATTGTAACGTTCAGGGCCACCTAATGACGATGGATCACTCAAATTGCGTCCCGATTCAATACATCGTCCTCCAGCAGACTTGTTTCCATGGGTCTATTGCTGCCTCGGGCACCTTATGGCCGTTCTGCTGTGAGTCAAAGATTTTCGAATCGGACGAAAAACAGATAGTGAATTGTAACATTCATGGCCACCTAATGACGATGGATCACTCAAATTGCGTCCCGATTCAATACATCGTCCTCCAGCCGACTTGTCTCCATGGGTCTATTGCTGCATCGGGAACCTTTTGGCCGTTCTGCTGTGAGTCAAAGATTTTCGAATCGGACGAAAAACTGATAGTGAATTGTAACGTTCAGGGCCACCTAATGACGATGGATCCCTCAAATTGCGTCCCGATTCAATACATCGTCCTCCAGCCGACTTGTCTCCATGGGTCTATTGCTGCGTCGGGCACCTTATGGTCGTTCTCCCGTGAGTCTAGATTATCGAATGGGACGAAAAACTGATAGTTAATTCTAACATTCAGGGCCTCCTAATGACGATGGAACACTCAAATTGCGTCGCGATTCAATACATCGTCATCCTGCAGACATGTCTCCATGGGTCTAATGCTGCCTCGGGCACCTTATGGCCGTTCTGCTGTGAGTCAAAGATTTTCGAATCGGAAGAAAAACTGATAGTGAATTGTAACGTTCAGGGCCACCTAATGACGATGGATCACTCAAATTGCGTCCCGATTCAATACATCGTTCTCCAGCCGACTTGTCTCCATGGGTCTATTGCTGCATCGGGCACCTTATGGCCGTTCTGCTGTGAGTCTAGATTATCGAATGCGACGAAAAACTGATAGTGAATTGTAACGTTCAGGGACACCTAATGACGATGGATCACTCAAATTGCGTCCCGATTCAATACATCGTCCTCCAGCAGACTTGTCTCCATGGGTCTATTGCTGCCTCGGGCACCTTATGGCCTTTCTGCTGTGAGTCAAAGATTTTCGAATCGGACGAAAAACTGATTGTGAATTGTAACGTTCAGGGCCACCTAATGACGATGGATCACTCAAATTGCGTCCCGATTCAATACATCGTTCTCCAGCAGACTTGTCTCCATGGGTCTATTGCTGCCTAGGGCACCTTATGGCCGTTCTGCTGTGAGTCAAAGATTTTCGAATCGGACGAAAAACAGATAGTGAATTGTATCATTCATGGCCACCTAATGACGATGGATCACTCAAATTGCGTCCCAATTCAATACATCGTCCTGCAGCCGACTTGTCTCCATGGGTCTGTTGCTGCCTCGGGCACCTTATGGTCGTTCTCCCGTGAGTCTAGTTTATCGAATGGGACGAAAAACTGATAGTTAATTCTAACATTCAGGGCTTCCTAATCACGATGGAACACTCAAATTGCGTCGCGATTCAATACATCGTCATCCTGCAGACATGTCTCCATGGGTCTAATGCTGCCTCGGGCACCTTATGGCCGTCCTGCTGTGAGTCAAAGATTTTCGAATCGGACGAAAAACTGATAGTGAATTGTAACATTCAGGGACACCTAATGACGATGGATCACTCAAATTGCGTCCCGATTCAATACATCGTCCTCCAGCCTACTTGACTCCATGGGTCTATTGCTGAGTCGGGCACCTTATGGCCGTACTGCTGTGAGTCAAAGATTTTCGAATCGGACGAAAAACTGATAGTGAATTGTAACTTTCAGGGCCACCTAAAGACGATGGATCACTCAAATTGCGTCCCGATTCAATACATCGTCCTCCAGCCGACTTGTCTCCATGGGTCTATTGCTGCCTCGGGCACCTTATGGCCGTTCTGCTGTGGGTCAAAGATTTTCGAATCGGACGAAGATCTGATAGTGAATTGTAATGTTCAGGGCCACCTAATGACGATGGATCACTCAAATTGCGTCCCGATTCAATACATCGTCCTCCAGCAGACTTGTCTCCATTGGTCTATTGCTGCCTCGGGCACCTTATGGCCGTTCTGCTGTGAGTCAAAGATTTTCGAATCGGACGAAAAACAGATACTGAATTGTAACATTCATGGCCACCTAATGACGATGGATCACTCAAATTGCGTCCCGATTCAATACATCGTCCTCCAGCAGACTTGTCTCCATGGGTCTATTGCTGCATCGGGCACCTTATGGCCGTTCTGCTGTGAGTCAAAGATTTTCGAATCGGACGAAAAACTGATAGTAAATTGTAACTTTCAGGGCCACCTAATGACGATGGATCACTCAAATTGCGTCCCGATTCAATACATCGTCCTCCAGCCGACTTGTCTCCATGGGTCTATTGCTGCCTCGAGAACCTTATGGCCGTTCTGCTGTGGGTCAAAGATTTTCGAATCGGACGAAGATCTGATAGTGAATTGTAACGTTCAGGGCCACCTAATGACGATGGATCACTCTAATTGCGTCCCGATTCAATACATCGTCTCCCAGCAGACTAGTCTCCATGGGTCTATTGCTGCCTCGGGCACCTTATGGGCGTTCTGCTGTGAGTCAAAGATTTTCGAATCTGACGAAAAACTGATAGTTAATTGTAACGTTCAGGGCCACCTAATGACGATGGAACACTCAAATTGCGTCCCGATTGAATACTTCCTGCTCCAGCAGACTAGTCTCCATGGGTCTATTGCTGCCTCGGGCACATTATGGCCGTTCTGCTGTGAGTCAAAGATTTTCGAATCGGACGAAAAACTGATATTGAATTGTAACATTCAGGGCCACCTAATGACGATGGATCACTCAAATTACGTCCCGATTCAATACATCGTCCTCCAGCAGACTTGTCTCCATGGGTCTATTGCTGCCTCGGGCACCTTATGGCCGTTCTGCTGTGAGTCAAAGATTTTCGAATCGGACGAAAAAAAGGTAGTGAATTGTAACATTCATGGCCACCTAATGATGATGGATGACTCAAATTGCGTCCCGATTCAATACATCGTCCTCCAGACGACTTGTCTCCATGGGTCTATTGCTGCATCGGGCACCTTATGGCCGTTCTGCTGTGAGTGAAAGATTTTCGAATCGGACGGTAAACTGATAGTGAATTGTAACGTTCAGGGCCACCTAATGACGATGGATCACTCAAATTGCGTCCCGATTCAATACATCGTCCTCCAGCAGACTTGTCTCCATGGGTCTATTGCTGCCTCGGGCAACTTAAGTCCGTTCTGCTGTGAGTCAAAGATTTTCGAATCGGACGAAAAACTGATAGTGAATTGTAACGTTCAGGGCCACCTAATGACGATGGATCACTCAAATTGCGTCCCGATTCAATACCTTGTCCTGCAGCAGACTTGACTCCATGGGTCTATTGCTGCCTCGGGCACCTTATGGCCGTTCTGCTGTGAGTCAAAGATTTTCGAATCGGACGAAAAACTGATAGTTAATTCTAACATTCAGGGCCTCCTAATGACGATGGAACACTCAAATTGCGTCGCGATTCAATACATCGTCATCCTGCAGACTTGTCTCCATGGGTCTATTGCTGCCTCGGGCAACTTAAGTCCGTTCTGCTGTGAGTCAAAGATTTTCGAATCGGACGAAAAACTGATAGTGAATTGTAACGTTCAGGGCCACCTAATGACGATGGATCACTCAAATTGCGTCCCGATTCAATACCTTGTCCTGCAGCAGACTTGACTCCATGGGTCTATTGCTGCCTCGGGCACCTTATGGCCGTTCTGCTGTGAGTCTAGTTTAAGGAATGCGACGAAAAACTGATAGTGAATTGTAACGTTCAGGGCCACCTAATGACGATGGATCACTCAAATTGCGTCCCGATTCAATACATCGTCCTCCAGCAGACTTGTCTCCATGGGTCTATTGCTGCCTCGGGCACCTTATGGCCGTTCTGCTGTGAGTCTAGATTATCGAATGCGACGAAAAACTGATAGTGAACTGTAACGTTCAGGACCACCTAATGACGATGGATCACTCAAATTGCGTCCCGATTCAATACATCGTCCTCCAGCAGACTTGTCTCCATGGGTCTATTGCTGCGTCGGGCACCTTATGGCCGTTCTGCTGTGAGTCAAAGATTTTCGAATCGGACGAAAAACTGATAGTCAATTCTAACACTCACGGCCTCCTAATGACGATGGAACATTCAAATTGCGTCGCGATTCAATACATCGTTCTCCGGCAGACTTGTCTCCATAGGTCTATTGCTGCCTCGGGCACCTTATGGCCGTTCTGCTGTGAGTCAAAGATTTTCGAATCGGACGAAAAACAGATAGTGAATTGTAACATTCATGTCCACCTAATGACGATGGATCACTCAAATTGCGTCCCGATTCAATACATCGTCCTCCAGCCGACTTGTCTCCATGGGTCTATTGCTGCATCGGCACCTTATGGCCGTTCTGCTGTGAGTCAAAGATTTTCGAATCGGACGAAAAACTGATAGTGAATTGTAATTTTCAGGGACACCTAATGACGATGGATCACTCAAATTGCGTCCCGATTCAATACATCGTCCTCCAGCCGACTTGTCTCCATGGGTCTATTGCTGCATCGGCACCTTATGGCCGTTCTGCTGTGAGTCAAAGATTTTCGAAACGGACTAAAAACTGATAGTGAATTGTAATTTTCAGGGCCACCTAATGACGATGGATCACTCAAATTGCGTCCCGATTCAATACATCGTCCTCCAGCCGACTTGTCTCCATGGGTCTATTGCTGCCTCGGGCACCTTATGGCCGTTCTGCTGTGGCTCAAAGATTTTCGAATCGGACGAAGTACTGATAGTGAATTGTAACGTTCAGGGCCACCTAATGACGATGAATCACTCAAATTGCGTCCCGATTCAATACATCGTTCTCCAGCAGACTTGTCTCCATCGGTCTATTGCTGCCTCGGGCACCTTTTGGCCGTTCTGCTGTGACTCAAAGATTTTCGAATCTGACGAAAAACTGATAGTGAATTGTAACATTCAGGGCCACCTAATGATGATGGATCACTCAAATTGCGTCCCGATTCAATACATCGTCCTCCAGCCGACTTGTCTCCATGGGTCTATTGCTGCCTCGGGCACCTTATGACCGTTCTGCTGTGAGTCTAGATTATCGAATGGGACGAAAAACTGATAGTGAATTGTAACGTTCAGGGCCACCTAATGACGATGGATCACTCAAATTGCGTCCCGATTCAATACATCGTCCTCCAGCAGACTTGTTTCCATTGGTCTATTGCTGCCTCGGGCACCTTTTGGCCGTTCTGCTGTGAGTCAAAGATTTTCGAATCGGACGAAAAACTGATAGCGAATTGTAACGTTCATTGCCACCTAATGACGATGGATCACTCAAATTGCGTCCCGATTCAATACATCGTCCTGCAGCCGACTTGACTCCATGGGTCTGTTGCAGCCTCGGGCACATTATGGCCGTTCTGCTGTGAGTCTAGATTATCGAATGCGACGAAAAACTGATAGAGAATTGTAACGTTCAGGGCCACCTAATGACGATGGATCACTCAAATTGCGTCCCGATTCAATACATCGTCCTCCAGCAGACTTGTTTCCATGGGTCTATTGCTGCCTCGGGCACCTTATGGCCGTTCTGCTGTGAGTCAAAGATTTTCGAATCGGACGAAAAACAGATAGTGAATTGTAACATTCATGGCCACCTAATGACGATGGATCACTCAAATTGCGTCCCGATTCAATACATCGTCCTCCAGCCGACTTGTCTCCATGGGTCTATTGCTGCATCGGGAACCTTTTGGCCGTTCTGCTGTGAGTCAAAGATTTTCGAATCGGACGAAAAACTGATAGTGAATTGTAACGTTCAGGGCCACCTAATGACGATGGATCCCTCAAATTGCGTCCCGATTCAATACATCGTCCTCCAGCCGACTTGTCTCCATGGGTCTATTGCTGCGTCGGGCACCTTATGGTCGTTCTCCCGTGAGTCTAGATTATCGAATGGGACGAAAAACTGATAGTTAATTCTAACATTCAGGGCCTCCTAATGACGATGGAACACTCAAATTGCGTCGCGATTCAATACATCGTCATCCTGTAGACTTGTCTCCATGGGTCTATTGCTGCCTCGGGCACCTTAAGGCCGTTCTGCTGTGAGCAAAGATTTTCGAATCGGACGAAAAACTGATAGTGAATTGTAACGTTCAGGGCCACCTAATGACGATGGATCACTCAAATTGCGTCCCGATTCAATACATCGTCCTGCAGCCGACTTGACTCCATGGGTCTATTGCTGCCTCGGGCACCATATGGCCGTTCTGCTGTGAGTCTAGATTATCGAATGCGACGAAAAACTGATAGTGAATTGTAACGTTCAGGGCCACCTAATGACGATGGATCACTCAAATTGCGTCCCGATTCAATACATCGTCCTCCAGCAGACTTGTCACCATGGGTCTATTGCTGCCTCGGGCACCTTATGGCCGTTCTACTGTGAGTCAAAGAGTTTCGAATCGGACGAAAAACAGATAGTGAATTGTAACATTCATGGCCACCTAATGACTATGGATCACTCAAATTGCGTCCCGATTCAATACATCGTCCTCCAGCCGACTTGTCTCCATGGGTCTATTGCTGCATCGGCACCTTATGGCCGTTCTGCTGTGAGTCAAAGATTTTCGAATCGGACGAAGATCTGATAGTGAATTGTAACGTTCAGGGCCACCTAATGATGATGGATCACTCTAATTGCGTCCCGATTCAATACATCGTCTCCCAGCTGACTAGTCTCCATGGGTCTATTGCTGCCTCGGGCACCTTATGGGCGTTCTGCTGTGGGTCAAAGATTTTCGAATCTGACGAAAAACTGATAGTTAATTGTAACGTTCAGGGCCTCCTAATGACGATGGAACACTCAAATTGCGTCGCGATTCAATACATCGTCATCCTGCAGACTTGTCTGCATGGGTCTATTGCTGCCTCGGGCACCTTATGGCCGTTCTGCTGTGAGTCAAAGATTTTCGAATCGGACGAAAAACTGATAGTGAATTGTAACATTCAGGGACACCAAATGACGATGGATCACAGAAATTGCGTCCCGATTCAATACATCGTCCTCCAGCCTACTTCACTCCATGGGTCTATTGCTGAGTCGGGCACCTTATGGCCGTTCTGCTGTGAGTCTAGATTATCGAATGCGACGAAAAACTGATAGTGAACTGTAACGTTCAGGGCCACCTAATGACGATGGATCACTCAAATTGCGTCCCGATTCAATACATCGTCCTCCAGCCGACTTGACTCCATTGGTCTATTGCTGCCTCGGGCACCTTTTGGCCGTTCTGCTGTGAGTCTAGATTATCGAATGCGACGAAAAACTGATAGTGAATTGTAACTTTCAGGGCCACCTAATGACGATGGATCACTCAAATTGCGTCCCGATTCAATACATCGTCCTCCAGCCGACTTGTCTCCATGGGTCTATTGCTGCCTCGAGAACCTTATGGCCGTTCTGCTGTGGGTCAAAGATTTTCGAATCGGACGAAGATCTGATAGTGAATTGTAACGTTCAGGGCCACCTAATGATGATGGATCACTCTAATTGCGTCCCGATTCAATACATCGTCTCCCAGCTGACTAGTCTCCATGGGTCTATTGCTGCCTCGGGCACCTTATGGGCGTTCTGCTGTGGGTCAAAGATTTTCGAATCTGACGAAAAACTGATAGTTAATTGTAACGTTCAGGGCCTCCTAATGACGATGGAACACTCAAATTGCGTCCCGATTCAATACTTCCTGCTCCAGCAGACTAGTCTCCATGGGTCTATTGCTGCCTCGGGCACATTATGGCCGTTCTGCTGTGAGTCAAAGATTTTCGAATCGGACGAAAAACTGATATTGAATTGTAACATTCAGGGCCACCTAAAGACGATGGATGACTCAAATTACGTCCCGATTCAATACATCGTCCTCCAGCAGACTTGTCTCCATGGGTCTATTGCTGCCTCGGGCACCTTATGGCCGTACTGCTGTGAGTCAAAGATTTTCGAATCGGACGAAAAAAAGGTAGTGAATTGTAACATTCATGGCCACCTAATGACGATGGATGACTCAAATTGCGTCCCGATTCAATACATCGTCCTCCAGACGACTTGTCTCCATGGGTCTATTGCTGCATCGGGCACCTTATGGCCGTTCTGCTGTGAGTGAAAGATTTTCGAATCGGACGGTAAACTGATAGTGAATTGTAACGTTCAGGGCCACCTAATGACGATGGATCACTCAAATTGCGTCCCGATTCAATACATCGTCCTCCAGCAGACTTGTCTCCATGGGTCTATTGCTGCCTCGGGCAACTTAAGTCCGTTCTGCTGTGAGTCAAAGATTTTCGAATCGGACGAAAAACTGATAGTGAATTGTAACATTCAGGGCCACCTAATGACGATGGATCACTCAAATTGCGTCCCGATTCAATACCTTGTCCTGCAGCAGACTTGACTCCATGGGTCTATTGCTGCCTCGGGCACCTTATGGCCGTTCTGCTGTGAGTCAAAGATTTTCGAATCGGACGAAAAACTGATAGTTAATTCTAACATTCAGGGCCTCCTAATGACTATGGAACACTCAAATTGCGTCGCGATTCAATACATCGTCATCCTGCAGACTTGTCTCCATGGGTCTATTGCTGCCTCGGGCAACTTAAGTCCGTTCTGCTGTGAGTCAAAGATTTTCGAATCGGACGAAAAACTGATAGTGAATTGTAACGTTCAGGGCCACCTAATGACGATGGATCCCTCAAATTGCGTCCCGATTCAATACCTTGTCCTGCAGCAGACTTGACTCCATGGGTCTATTGCTGCCTCGGGCACCTTATGGCCGTTCTGCTGTGAGTCTAGTTTAAGGAATGCGACGAAAAACTGATAGTGAATTGTAACGTTCAGGGCCACCTAATGACGATGGATCACTCAAATTGCGTCCCGATTCAATACATCGTCCTCCAGCAGACTTGTCTCCATGTGTCTATTGCTGCCTCGGGCACCTTATGGCCGTTCTGCTGTGAGTCTAGATTATCGAATGCGACGAAAAACTGATAGTGAACTGTAACGTTCAGGACCACCTAATGACGATGGATCACTCAAATTGCGTCCCGATTCAATACATCGTCCTCCAGCAGACTTGTCTCCATGGGTCTATTGCTGCGTCGGGCACCTTATGGCCGTTCTGCTGTGAGTCAAAGATTTTCGAATCGGACGAAAAACTGATAGTCAATTCTAACACTCAGGGCCTCCTAATGACGATGGAACACTCAAATTGCGTCGCGATTCAATACATCGTTCTCCAGCAGACTTGTCTCCATGGGTCTATTGCTGCCTCGGGCACCTTATGGCCGTTCTGCTGTGAGTCAAAGATTTTCGAATCGGACGAAAAACAGATAGTGAATTGTAACAATCATGTCCACCTAATGACGATGGATCACTCAAATTGCGTCCCGATTCAATACATCGTCCTCCAGCCGACTTGTCTCCATGGGTCTTTTGCTGCATCGGCACCTTATGGCCGTTCTGCTGTGAGTCAAAGATTTTCGAATCGGACGAAAAACTGATAGTGAATTGTAATTTTCAGGGACACCTAATGACGATGGATCACTCAAATTGCGTCCCGATTCAATACATCGTCCTCCAGCCGACTTGTCTCCATGGGTCTATTGCTGCATCGGCACCTTATGGCCGTTCTGCTGTGAGTCAAAGATTTTCGAAACGGACGAAAAACTGATAGTGAATTGTAATTTTCAGGGCCACCTAATGACGATGAATCACTCAAATTGCGTCCCGATTCAATACATCGTCCTCCAGCCGACTTGTCTCCATGGGTCTATTGCTGCATCGGGTACCTTTTGGCCGTTCTGCTGTGAGTCAAAGATTTTCGAATCGGACGAAAAACTGATAGTGAATTGTAACGTTCAGGGCCACCTAATGACGATGGATCCCTCAAATTGCGTCCCGATTCAATACATCGTCCTCCAGCCGACTTGTCTCCATGGGTCTATTGCTGCGTCGGGCACCTTATGGTCGTTCTCCCGTGAGTCTAGATTATCGAATGGGACGAAAAACTGATAGTTAATTCTAACATTCAGGGCCTCCTAATGACGATGGAACACTCAAATTGCGTCGCGATTCAATACATCGTCATCCTGCAGACTTGTCTCCATGGGTCTATTGCTGCCTCGGGCACCTTATGGCCGTTCTGCTGTGACTCAAAGATTTTCGAATCGGACGAAAAACTGATAGTGAATTGTAACATTCAGGGACACCAAATGACGATGGATCACTCAAATTGCGTCCCGATTCAATACATCGTCCTCCAGCCTACTTCACTCCATGGGTCTATTGCTGAGTCCTGCACCTTATGGCCGTTCTGCTGTGAGTCTAGATTATCGAATGCGACGAAAAACTGATAGTGAACTGTAACGTTCAGGGCCACCTAATGACGATGGATCACTCAAATTGCGTCCCGATTCAATACATCGTCCTCCAGCAGACTTGTCTCCATGGGTCTATTGCTGCGTCGGGCACCTTATGGCCGTTCTGCTGTGAGTCAAAGATTTTCGAATCGGACGAAAAACTGATAGTTAATTCTAACATTCAGGGCCTCCTAATGACGATGGAACACTCAAATTGCGTCGCGATTCAAAACATCGTCATCCTGCAGACTTGTCTCCATGGGTCTATTGCTGCATCGGGCACCTTATGGCCGTTCTGCTGTGAGTGAAAGATTTTCGAATCGGACGGTAAACTGATAGTGAATTGTAACGTTCAGGGCCACCTAATGACGATGGATCACTCAAATTGCGTCCCGATTCAATACATCGTCCTCCAGCAGACTTGTCTCCATGGGTCTATTGCTGCCTCGGGCAACTTAAGTCCGTTCTGCTGTGAGTCAAAGATTTTCGAATTGGACGAAAAACTGATAGTGAATTGTAACGTTCAGGGCCACCTAATGACGATGGATCACTCAAATTGCGTCCCGATTCAATACCTTGTCCTGCAGCAGACTTGACTCCATGGGTCTATTGCTGCCTCGGGCACCTTATGGCCGTTCTGCTGTGAGTCAAAGATTTTCGAATCGGACGAAAAAAAGGTAGTGAATTGTAACATTCATGGCCACCTAATGACGATGGATGACTCAAATTGCGTCCCGATTCAATACATCGTCCTCCAGACGACTTGTCTCCATGGGTCTATTGCTGCATCGGGCACCTTATGGCCGTTCTACTGTGAGTGAAAGATTTTCGAATCGGACGGTAAACTGATAGTGAATTGTAACGTTCAGGGCCACCTAATGACGATGGATCACTCAAATTGCGTCCCGATTCAATACATCGTCCTCCAGCAGACTTGTCTCCATGGGTCTATTGCTGCCTCGGGCAACTTAAGTCCGTTCTGCTGTGAGTCAAAGATTTTCGAATCGGACGAAAAACTGATAGTGAATTGTAACGTTCAGGGCCACCTAATGACGATGGATCACTCAAATTGCGTCCCGATTCAATACCTTGTCCTGCAGCAGACTTGACTCCATGGGTCTATTGCTGCCTCGGGCACCTTATGGCCGTTCTGCTGTGAGTCAAAGATTTTCGAATCGGACGAAAAACTGATAGTTAATTCTAACATTCAGGGCCTCCTAATGAGGATGGAACACTCAAATTGCGTCGCGATTCAATACATCGTCATCCTGCAGACTTGTCTGCATGGGTCTATTGCTGCCTCGGGCACCTTATGGCCGTTCTGCTGTGAGTCAAAGATTTTCGAATCGGACGAAAAACTGATAGTGAATTGTAACATTCAGGGACACCAAATGACGATGGATCACAGAAATTGCGTCCCGATTCAATACATCGTCCTCCAGCCTACTTCACTCCATGGGTCTATTGCTGAGTCGGGCACCTTATGGCCGTTCTGCTGTGAGTCTAGATTATCGAATGCGACGAAAAACTGATAGTGAACTGTAACGTTCAGGGCCACCTAATGACGATGGATCACTCAAATTGCGTCCCGATTCAATACATCGTCCTCCAGCCGACTTGACTCCATTGGTCTATTGCTGCCTCGGGCACCTTTTGGCCGTTCTGCTGTGAGTCTAGATTATCGAATGCGACGAAAAACTGATAGTGAATTGTAACTTTCAGGGCCACCTAATGACGATGGATCACTCAAATTGCGTCCCGATTCAATACATCGTCCTCCAGCCGACTTGTCTCCATGGGTCTATTGCTGCCTCGAGCACCTTATGGCCGTTCTGCTGTGGGTCAAGGATTTTCGAATCGGACGAAGATCTGATAGTGAATTGTAACGTTCAGGGCCACCTAATGATGATGGATCACTCTAATTGCGTCCCGATTCAATACATCGTCTCCCAGCTGACTAGTCTCCATGGGTCTATTGCTGCCTCGGGCACCTTATGGGCGTTCTGCTGTGAGTCAAAGATTTTCGAATCTGACGAAAAACTGATAGTTAATTGTAACGTTCAGGGCCTCCTAATGACGATGGAACACTCAAATTGCGTCCCGATTCAATACTTCCTGCTCCAGCAGACTAGTCTCCATGGGTCTATTGCTGCCTCGGGCACATTATGGCCGTTCTGCTGTGAGTCAAAGATTTTCGAATCGGACGAAAAACTGATATTGAATTGTAACATTCAGGGCCACCTAAAGACGATGGATGACTCAAATTACGTCCCGATTCAATACATCGTCCTCCAGCAGACTTGTCTCCATGGGTCTATTGCTGCCTCGGGCACCTTATGGCCGTACTGCTGTGAGTCAAAGATTTTCGAATCGGACGAAAAAAAGGTAGTGAATTGTAACATTCATGGCCACCTAATGACGATGGATGACTCAAATTGCGTCCCGATTCAATACATCGTCCTCCAGACGACTTGTCTCCATGGGTCTATTGCTGCATCGGGCACCTTATGGCCGTTCTGCTGTGAGTGAAAGATTTTCGAATCGGACGGTAAACTGATAGTGAATTGTAACGTTCAGGGCCACCTAATGACGATGGATCACTCAAATTGCGTCCCGATTCAATACATCGTCCTCCAGCAGACTTGTCTCCATGGGTCTATTGCTGCCTCGGGCAACTTAAGTCCGTTCTGCTGTGAGTCAAAGATTTTCGAATCGGACGAAAAACTGATAGTGAATTCTAACATTCAGGGCCACCTAATGACGATGGATCACTCAAATTGCGTCCCGATTCAATACCTTGTCCTGCAGCAGACTTGACTCCATGGGTCTATTGCTGCCTCGGGCACCTTATGGCCGTTCTGCTGTGAGTCAAAGATTTTCGAATCGGACGAAAAACTGATAGTTAATTCTAACATTCAGGGCCTCCTAATGACTATGGAACACTCAAATTGCGTCGCGATTCAATACATCGTCATCCTGCAGACTTGTCTCCATGGGTCTATTGCTGCCTCGGGCAACTTAAGTCCGTTCTGCTGTGAGTCAAAGATTTTCGAATCGGACGAAAAACTGATAGTGAATTGTAACGTTCAGGGCCACCTAATGACGATGGATCCCTCAAATTGCGTCCCGATTCAATACCTTGTCCTGCAGCAGACTTGACTCCATGGGTCTATTGCTGCCTCGGGCACCTTATGGCCGTTCTGCTGTGAGTCTAGTTTAAGGAATGCGACGAAAAACTGATAGTGAATTGTAACGTTCAGGGCCACCTAATGACGATGGATCACTCAAATTGCGTCCCGATTCAATACATCGTCCTCCAGCAGACTTGTCTCCATGTGTCTATTGCTGCCTCGGGCACCTTATGGCCGTTCTGCTGTGAGTCTAGATTATCGAATGCGACGAAAAACTGATAGTGAACTGTAACGTTCAGGACCACCTAATGACGATGGATCACTCAAATTGCGTCCCGATTCAATACATCGTCCTCCAGCAGACTTGTCTCCATGGGTCTATTGCTGCGTCGGGCACCTTATGGCCGTTCTGCTGTGAGTCAAAGATTTTCGAATCGGACGAAAAACTGATAGTCAATTCTAACACTCAGGGCCTCCTAATGACGATGGAACACTCAAATTGCGTCGCGATTCAATACATCGTTCTCCAGCAGACTTGTCTCCATGGGTCTATTGCTGCCTCGGGCACCTTATGGCCGTTCTGCTGTGAGTCAAAGATTTTCGAATCGGACGAAAAACAGATAGTGAATTGTAACATTCATGTCCACCTAATGACGATGGATCACTCAAATTGCGTCCCGATTCAATACATCGTCCTCCAGCCGACTTGTCTCCATGGGTCTTTTGCTGCATCGGCACCTTATGGCCGTTCTGCTGTGAGTCAAAGATTTTCGAATCGGACGAAAAACTGATAGTGAATTGTAATTTTCAGGGACACCTAATGACGATGGATCACTCAAATTGCGTCCCGATTCAATACATCGTCCTCCAGCCGACTTGTCTCCATGGGTCTATTGCTGCATCGGCACCTTATGGCCGTTCTGCTGTGAGTCAAAGATTTTCGAAACGGACGAAAAACTGATAGTGAATTGTAATTTTCAGGGCCACCTAATGACGATGAATCACTCAAATTGCGTCCCGATTCAATACATCGTCCTCCAGCCGACTTGTCTCCATGGGTCTATTGCTGCATCGGGTACCTTTTGGCCGTTCTGCTGTGAGTCAAAGATTTTCGAATCGGACGAAAAACTGATAGTGAATTGTAACGTTCAGGGCCACCTAATGACGATGGATCCCTCAAATTGCGTCCCGATTCAATACATCGTCCTCCAGCCGACTTGTCTCCATGGGTCTATTGCTGCGTCGGGCACCTTATGGTCGTTCTCCCGTGAGTCTAGATTATCGAATGGGACGAAAAACTGATAGTTAATTCTAACATTCAGGGCCTCCTAATGACGATGGAACACTCAAATTGCGTCGCGATTCAATACATCGTCATCCTGCAGACTTGTCTCCATGGGTCTATTGCTGCCTCGGGCACCTTATGGCCGTTCTGCTGTGACTCAAAGATTTTCGAATCGGACGAAAAACTGATAGTGAATTGTAACATTCAGGGACACCAAATGACGATGGATCACTCAAATTGCGTCCCGATTCAATACATCGTCCTCCAGCCTACTTCACTCCATGGGTCTATTGCTGAGTCCTGCACCTTATGGCCGTTCTGCTGTGAGTCTAGATTATCGAATGCGACGAAAAACTGATAGTGAACTGTAACGTTCAGGGCCACCTAATGACGATGGATCACTCAAATTGCGTCCCGATTCAATACATCGTCCTCCAGCAGACTTGTCTCCATGGGTCTATTGCTGCGTCGGGCACCTTATGGCCGTTCTGCTGTGAGTCAAAGATTTTCGAATCGGACGAAAAACTGATAGTTAATTCTAACATTCAGGGCCTCCTAATGACGATGGAACACTCAAATTGCGTCGCGATTCAAAACATCGTCATCCTGCAGACTTGTCTCCATGGGTCTATTGCTGCATCGGGCACCTTATGGCCGTTCTGCTGTGAGTGAAAGATTTTCGAATCGGACGGTAAACTGATAGTGAATTGTAACGTTCAGGGCCACCTAATGACGATGGATCACTCAAATTGCGTCCCGATTCAATACATCGTCCTCCAGCAGACTTGTCTCCATGGGTCTATTGCTGCCTCGGGCAACTTAAGTCCGTTCTGCTGTGAGTCAAAGATTTTCGAATTGGACGAAAAACTGATAGTGAATTGTAACGTTCAGGGCCACCTAATGACGATGGATCACTCAAATTGCGTCCCGATTCAATACCTTGTCCTGCAGCAGACTTGACTCCATGGGTCTATTGCTGCCTCGGGCACCTTATGGCCGTTCTGCTGTGAGTCAAAGATTTTCGAATCGGACGAAAAAAAGGTAGTGAATTGTAACATTCATGGCCACCTAATGACGATGGATGACTCAAATTGCGTCCCGATTCAATACATCGTCCTCCAGACGACTTGTCTCCATGGGTCTATTGCTGCATCGGGCACCTTATGGCCGTTCTACTGTGAGTGAAAGATTTTCGAATCGGACGGTAAACTGATAGTGAATTGTAACGTTCAGGGCCACCTAATGACGATGGATCACTCAAATTGCGTCCCGATTCAATACATCGTCCTCCAGCAGACTTGTCTCCATGGGTCTATTGCTGCCTCGGGCAACTTAAGTCCGTTCTGCTGTGAGTCAAAGATTTTCGAATCGGACGAAAAACTGATAGTGAATTGTAACGTTCAGGGCCACCTAATGACGATGGATCACTCAAATTGCGTCCCGATTCAATACCTTGTCCTGCAGCAGACTTGACTCCATGGGTCTATTGCTGCCTCGGGCACCTTATGGCCGTTCTGCTGTGAGTCAAAGATTTTCGAATCGGACGAAAAACTGATAGTTAATTCTAACATTCAGGGCCTCCTAATGACGATGGAACACTCAAATTGCGTCGCGATTTAATACATCGTCATCCTGCAGACTTGTCTCCATGGGTCTATTGCTGCCTCGGGCAACTTAAGTCCGTTCTGCTGTGAGTCAAAGATTTTCGAATCGGACGAAAAACTGATAGTGAATTGTAACGTTCAGGGCCACCTAATGACGATGGATCCCTCAAATTGCGTCCCGATTCAATACCTTGTCCTGCAGCAGACTTGACTCCATGGGTCTATTGCTGCCTCGGGCACCTTATGGCCGTTCTGCTGTGAGTCTAGTTTAAGGAATGCGACGAAAAACTGATAGTGAATTGTAACGTTCAGGGCCACCTAATGACGATGGATCACTCAAATTGCGTCCCGATTCAATACATCGTCCTCCAGCAGACTTGTCTCCATGGGTCTATTGCTGCCTCGGGCATCTTATGGCCGTTCTGCTGTGAGTCTAGATTTTCGAATGCGACGAAAAACTGATAGTGAACTGTAACGTTCAGGACCACCTAATGACGATGGATCACTCAAATTGCGTCCCGATTCAATACATCGTCCTCCAGCAGACTTGTCTCCATGGGTCTATTGCTGCGTCGGGCACCTTATGGCCGTTCTGCTGTGAGTCAAAGATTTTCGAATCGGACGAAAAACTGATAGTCAATTCTAACACTCAGGGCCTCCTAATGACGATGGAACACTCAAATTGCGTCGCGATTCAATACATCGTTCTCCAGCAGACTTGTCTCCATGGGTCTATTGCTGCCTCGGGCACCTTATGGCCGTTCTGCTGTGAGTCAAAGATTTTCGAATCGGACGAAAAACAGATAGTGAATTGTAACATTCATGTCCACCTAATGACGATGGATCACTCAAATTGCGTCCCGATTCAATACATCGTCCTCCAGCCGACTTGTCTCCATGGGTCTTTTGCTGCATCGGCACCTTATGGCCGTTCTGCTGTGAGTCAAAGATTTTCGAATCGGACGAAAAACTGATAGTGAATTGTAATTTTCAGGGACACCTAATGACGATGGATCACTCAAATTGCGTCCCGATTCAATACATCGTCCTCCAGCCGACTTGTCTCCATGGGTCTATTGCTGCATCGGCACCTTATGGCCGTTCTGCTGTGAGTCAAAGATTTTCGAATCGGACGAAAAACTGATAGTGAATTGTAATTTTCAGGGCCACCTAATGACGATGAATCACACAAATTGCGTCCCGATTCAATACATCGTCCTCCAGCCGACTTGTCTCCATGGGTCTATTGCTGCATCGGGTACCTTTTGGCCGTTCTGCTGTGAGTCAAAGATTTTCGAATCGGACGAAAAACTGATAGTGAATTGTAACGTTCAGGGCCACCTAATGACGATGGATCCCTCAAATTGCGTCCCGATTCAACACATCGTCCTCCAGCCGACTTGTCTCCATGGGTCTATTGCTGCGTCGGACACCTTATGGTCGTTCTCCCGTGAGTCTAGATTATCGAATGGGACGAAAAACTGATAGTTAATTCTAACATTCAGGGCCTCCTAATGACGATGGAACACTCAAATTGCGTCGCGATTCAATACATCGTCATCCTGCAGACTTGTCTCCATGGGTCTATTGCTGCCTCGGGCACCTTATGGCCGTTCTGCTGTGAGTCAAAGATTTTCGAATCGGACGAAAAACTGATAGTGAATTGTAACATTCAGGGACACCAAATGACGATGGATCACTCAAATTGCGTCCCGATTCAATACATCGTCCTCCAGCCTACTTCACTCCATGGGTCTATTGCTGAGTCGGGCACCTTATGGCCGTTCTGCTGTGAGTCTAGATTATCGAATGCGACGAAAAACTGATAGTGAACTGTAACGTTCAGGGCCACCTAATGACGATGGATCACTCAAATTGCGTCCCGATTCAATACATCGTCCTCCAGCAGACTTGTCTCCATGGGTCTATTGCTGCGTCGGGCACCTTATGGCCGTTCTGCTGTGAGTCAAAGACATTTCGAATCGGACGAAAAACTGATAGTTAATTCTAACATTCAGGGCCTCCTAATGACGATGGAACACTCAAATTGCGTCGCGATTCAATACATCGTCATCCTGCAGACTTGTCTCCATGGGTCTATTGCTGCCTCGGGCACCTTAAGGCCGTTCTGCTGTGAGTCAAAGATTTTCGAATCGGACGAAAAACTGATAGTGAATTGTAACGTTCAGGGCCACCTAATGACGATGGATCACTCAAATTGCGTCCTGATTCAATACATCGTCCTGCAGCCGACTTGACTCCATGGGTCTATTGCTGCCTCGGGCACCTTATGGCCGTTCTGCTGTGAGTCTAGATTATCGAATGCGACGAAAAACTGATAGTGAATTGTAACGTTCAGGGCCACCTAATGACGATGGATCACTCAAATTGCGTCCCGATTCAATACATCGTCCTCCAGCAGACTTGTCTCCATGGGTCTATTGCTGCCTCGGGCACCTTATGACCGTTCTGCTGTGAGTCAAAGAGTTTCGAATCGGACGAAAAACAGATAGTGAATTGTAACATTCATGGCCACCTAATGACTATGGATCACTCAAATTGCGTCCCGATTCAATACATCGTCCTCCAGCCGACTTGTCTCCATGGGTCTATTGCTGCATCGGCACCTTATGGCCGTTCTGCTGTGAGTCAAAGATTTTCGAATCGGACGAAAAACTGATAGTGAATTGTGACCTTCAGGGCCACCTAATGAGGATGGACCACACAAATTGCGTCCCGATTCAATACATCGTCCTCCAGCCGACTTGTCTCCATGGGTCTATTGCTGCCTCGGGCACCTTATGGCCGTTCTGCTGTGGGTCAAAGATTTTCGAATCGGACGAAGAACTGATAGTGAATTGTAACGTTCAGGGCCACCTAATGACGATGAATCACTCAAATTGCGTCCCGATTCAATACATCGTTCTCCAGCAGACTTGTCTCCATGGGTCTATTGCTGCCTCGGGCACCTTTTGGCCGTTCTGCTGTGACTCAAAGATTTTCGAATCTGACGAAAAACTGATAGTGAATTGTAACATTCAGGGCCACCTAATGACGATGGATCACTCAAATTGCGTCCCGATTCAATACATCGTCCTCCAGCCGACTTGTCTCCATGGGTCTATTGCTGCCTCGGGCACCTTATGGCCGTTCTGCTGTGAGTCAAAGATTTTCGAATCGGACGAAAAACTGACAGTGAATTGTAACATTCAGGGCCACCTAATGAGGATGGACCACACAAATTGAGTCCCGATTCAATACATCGTCCTCCAGCCGACTTGACTCCATGGGTCTATTGCTGCCTCGGGCACCTTATGGCCGTTCTGCTGTGAGTCTAGATTATCGAATGGGACGAAAAACTGATAGTGAATTGTAACGTTCAGGGCCACCTAATGACGATGGATCACTCAAATTGCGTCCCGATTCAATACATCGTCCTCCAGCAGACTTGTTTCCATGGGTCTATTGCTGCCTCGGGCACCTTATGGGCGTTCTGCTGTGAGTCAAAGATTTTCGAATCGGACGAAAAACTGATAGTGAATTGTAACATTCAGGGCCACCTAATGACGATGGATCACTCAAATTGCGTCCCGATTCAATACATCGTCCTGCAGCCGACTTGACTCCATGGGTCTGTTGCTGCCTCGGGCACATTATGGCCGTTCTGCTGTGAGTCTAGATTATCGAATGCGACGAAAAACTGATAGTGAATTGTAACGTTCAGGGCCACCTAATGACGATGGATCACTCAAATTCCGTCCCGATTCAATACATCGTCCTCCAGCAGACTTGTTTCCATGGGTCTATTGCTGCCTCGGGCACCTTATGGCCGTTCTGCTGTGAGTCAAAGATTTTCGAATCGGACGAAAAACTGATAGTGAATTGTAAGATTCAGGGACACCAAATGACGATGGATCACTCAAATTGCGTCCCGATTCAATACATCGTCCTCCAGCCTACTTCACTCCATGGGTCTATTGCTGAGTCGGGCACCTTATGGCCGTTCTGCTGTGAGTCTAGATTATCGAATGCGACGAAAAACTGATAGTGAACTGTAACGTTCAGGGCCACCTAATGACGATGGATCACTCAAATTGCGTCCCGATTCAATACATCGTCCTCCAGCAGACTTGTCTCCATGGGTCTATTGCTGCGTCGGGCACCTTATGGCCGTTCTGCTGTGAGTCAAAGATTTTCGAATCGGACGAAAAACTGATAGTTAATTCTAACATTCAGGGCCTCCTAATGACGATGGAACACTCAAATTGTGTCGCGATTCAATACATCGTCATCCTGCAGACTTGTCTCCATGGGTCTATTGCTGCCTCGGGCACCTTAAGGCCGTTCTGCTGTGACTCAAAGATTTTCGAATCTGACGAAAAACTGATAGTGAATTCTAACATTCAGGGCCACCTAATGACGATGGATCACACAAATTGAGTCCCGATTCAATACATCGTCCTCCAGCCTACTTGACTCCATGGGTATATTGCTGCCTCGGGCACCCTATGGCCGTTCTGCTGTGGGTCTAGATTATCGAATGGGACGAAAAACTGATAGTGAATTGTAACGTTCAGGGCCACCTAATGACGATGGATCACTCAAATTGCGTCCCGATTCAATACATCGTCCTGCAGCCGACTTGACTCCATGGGTCTGTTGCTGCCTCGGGCACATTATGGCCGTTGTGCTGTGAGTCTAGATTATCGAATGCGACGAAAAACTGATAGTGAATTGTAGCATTCAGGGCCACCTAATGACGATGGATCACTGAAATTGCATCCCGATTCAATACATCGTCCTCCAGCAGACTTGTCTCCATGGGTCTATTGCTGCCTCGGGAACCTTATGGCCGTTCTGCTGTGAGTCAAAGATTTTCGAATCGGACGAAAAACAGATAGTGAATTGTAACATTCATGGCCACCTAATGACGATGGATCACTCAAATTGCGTCCAGATTCAATACATCGTCCTCCAGCCGACTTGTCTCCATGGGTCTATTGCTGCCTCGGGCACCTTATGGCCGTTCTGCTGTGGGTCAAAGATTTTCGAATCGGACGAAGAACTGATAGTGAATTGTAACGTTCAGGGCCACCTAATGACGATGAATCACTCAAATTGCGTCCCGATTCAATACATGGTTCTCCAGCAGACTTGTCTCCATGGGTCTATTGCTGCCTCGGGCACCTTTTGGCCGTTCTGCTGTGACTCAAAGATTTTCGAATCTGACGAAAAACTGATAGTGAATTGTAACATTCAGGGCCACCTAATGACGATGGATCACTCAAATTGCGTCCCGATTCAATACATCGTCCTCCAGCCGACTTGTCTCCATGGGTCTATTGCTGCCTCGGGCACCTTATGGCCGTTCTGCTGTGAGTCAAAGATTTTCGAATCGGACGAAAAACTGACAGTGAATTGTAACATTCAGGGCCACCTAATGAGGATGGACCACACAAATTGAGTCCCGATTCAATACATCGTCCTCCAGCCGACTTGACTCCATTGGTCTATTGCTGCCTCGGGCACCTTATGGCCGTTCTGCTGTGAGTCTAGATTATCGAATGGGACGAAAAACTGATAGTGAATTGTAACGTTCAGGGCCACCTAATGACGATGGATCACTCAAATTGCGTCCCGATTCAATACATCGTCCTCCAGCCTACTTGACTCCATGGGTCTATTGCTGCCTCGGGCACCCTATGGCCGTTCTGCTGTGGGTCTAGATTATCGAATGGGACGAAAAACTGATAGTGAATTGTAACATTCAGGGCCACCTAATGACGATGGATCACTCAAATTGCGTCCCGATTCAATACATCGTCCTGCAGCCGACTTGACTCCATGGGTCTGTTTGCTGCCTCGGGCACATTATGGCCGTTGTGCTGTGAGTCTAGATTATCGAATGCGACGAAAAACTGATAGTGAATTGTAGCATTCAGGGCCACCTAATGACGATGGATCACTGAAATTGCATCCCGATTCAATACATCGTCCTCCAGCAGACTTGTCTCCATGGGTCTATTGCTGCCTCGGGAACCTTATGGCCGTTCTGCTGTGAGTCAAAGATTTTCGAATCGGACGAAAAACAGATAGTGAATTGTAACATTCATGGCCACCTAATGACGATGGATCACTCAAATTGCGTCCAGATTCAATACATCGTCCTCCAGCCGACTTGTCTCCATGGGTCTATTGCTGCCTCGGGCACCTTATGGCCGTTCTGCTGTGGGTCAAAGATTTTCGAATCGGACGAAGAACTGATAGTGAATTGTAACGTTCAGGGCCACCTAATGACGATGAATCACTCAAATTGCGTCCCGATTCAATACATCGTTCTCCAGCAGACTTGTCTCCATGGGTCTATTGCTGCCTCGGGCACCTTTTGGCCGTTCTGCTGTGACTCAAAGATTTTCGAATCTGACGAAAAACTGATAGTGAATTGTAACATTCAGGGCCACCTAATGACGATGGATCACTCAAATTGCGTCCCGATTCAATACATCGTCCTCCAGCCGACTTGTCTCCATGGGTCTATTGCTGCCTCGGGCACCTTATGGCCGTTCTGCTGTGAGTCAAAGACTTTCGAATCGGACGAAAAACTGACAGTGAATTGTAACATTCAGGGCCACCTAATGAGGATGGACCACACAAATTGAGTCCCGATTCAATACATCGTCCTCCAGCCGACTTGAATCCATGGGTCTATTGCTGCCTCGGGCACCTTATGGCCGTTCTGCTGTGAGTCTAGATTATCGAATGGGACGAAAAACTGATAGTGAATTGTAACGTTCAGGGCCACCTAATGACGATGGATCACTCAAATTGCGTCCCGATTCAATACATCGTCCTCCAGCAGACTTGTTTCCATGGGTCTATTGCTGCCTCGGGCACCTTATGGAAGTTCTGCTGTGAGTCAAAGATTTTCGAATCGGACGAAAAACTGATAGTGAATAGTAACATTCAGGGCCACCTAATGACGATGGATCACTCAAATTGCGTCCCGATTCAATACATCGTCCTGCAGCCGACTTGACTCCATGGGTCTGTTGCTGCCTCGGGCACATTATGGCCGTTCTGCTGTGAGTCTAGATTATCGAATGCGACGAAAAACTGATAGTGAATTGTAACGTTCAGGGCCACCTAATGACGATGGATCACTCAAATTGCGTCCCGATTCAATACATCGTCCTCCAGCAGACTTGTCTCCATGGGTCTATTGCTGCCTCGGGCACCTTATGGCCGTTCTGCTGTGAGTCAAAGAGTATCGAATCGGACGAAAAACAGATAGTGAATTGTAACATTCATGGCCACCTAATGACTATGGATCACTCAAATTGCGTCAAGATTCAATACATCGTCCTCCAGCCGACTTGTCTCCATGGGTCTATTGCTGCATCGGCACCTTATGGCCGTTCTGCTGTGAGTCAAAGATTTTCGAATCGGACGAAAAACTGATAGTGAATTGTGACCTTTAGGGCCACCTAATGAGGATGGACCACACAAATTGCGTCCCGATTCAATACATCGTCCTCCAGCCGACTTGTCTCCATGGGTCTATTGCTGCCTCGGGCACCTTATGGCCGTTCTGCTGTGGGTCAAAGATTTTCGAATCGGACGAAGAACTGATAGTGAATTGTAACGTTCAGGGCCACCTAATGACGATGAATCACTCAAATTGCGTCCCGATTCAATACATCGTTCTCCAGCAGACTTGTCTCCATGGGTCTATTGCTGCCTCGGGCACCTTTCGGCCGTTCTGCTGTGACTCAAAGATTTTCGAATCTGACGAAAAACTGATAGTGAATTGTAACATTCAGGGCCAGCTAATGACGATGGATCACTCAAATTGCGTCCCGATTCAATACATCGTCCTCCAGCCGACTTGTCTCCATGGGTCTATTGCTGCCTCGGGCACCTTATGGCCGTTCTGCTGTGAGTCAAAGATTTTCGAATCGGACGAAAAACTGACAGTGAATTGTAACATTCAGGGCCACCTAATGAGGATGGACCACACAAATTGAGTCCCGATTCAATACATCGTCCTCCAGCCGACTTGACTCCATGGGTCTATTGCTGCCTCGGGCACCTTATGGCCGTTCTGCTGTGAGTCTAGATTATCGAATGGGACGAAAAACTGATAGTGAATTGTAACGTTCAGGGCCACCTAATGACGATGGATCACTCAAATTGCGTCCCGATTCAATACATCGTCCTCCAGCAGACTTGTTTCCATGGGTCTATTGCTGCCTCGGGCACCTTATGGAAGTTCTGCTGTGAGTCAAAGATTTTCGAATCGGACGAAAAACTGATAGTGAATTGTAACATTCAGGGCCACCTAATGACGATGGATCACTCAAATTGCGTCCCGATTCAATACATCGTCCTGCAGCCGACTTGACTCCATGGGTCTGTTGCTGCCTCGGGCACATTATGGCCGTTCTGCTGTGAGTCTAGATTATCGAATGCGACGAAAAACTGATAGTGAATTGTAACGTTCAGGGCCACCTAATGACGATGGATCACTCAAATTCCGTCCCGATTCAATACATCGTCCTCCAGCAGACTTGTTTCCATGGGTCTATTGCTGCCTCGGGCACCTTATGGCCGTTCTGCTGTAAGTCAAAGATTTTCGAATCGGACGAAAAACAGATAGTGAATTGAAACATTCATGGCCACCTAATGACGATGGATCACTCAAATTGCGTCCCGATTCAATACATCGTCCTCCAGCCGACTTGTCTCCATGGGTCTATTGCTGCGTCGGGCACCTTATGGTCGTTCTCCCGTGAGTCTAGATTATCAAATGGGACGAATAACTGATAGTTAATTCTAACATTCAGGGCCTCCTAATGACGATGGAACACTCAAATTCCGTCGCGATTCAATACATCGTCATCCTGCAGACTTGTCTCCATGGGTCTATTGCTGCCTCGGGCACCTTATGGCCGTTCTGCTGTGAGTCAAAGATTTTCGAATCGGACGAAAAACTGATAGTGAATTGTAAGATTCAGGGACACCAAATGACGATGGATCACTCAAATTGCGTCCCGATTCAATACATCGTCCTCCAGCCTACTTCACTCCATGGGTCTGTTGCTGCCTCGGGCACATTATGGCCGTTCTGCTGTGAGTCTAGATTATCGAATGCGACGAAAAACTGATAGTGAATTGTAACGTTCAGGGCCACCTAATGACGATGGATCACTCAAATTCCGTCCCGATTCAATACATCGTCCTCCAGCAGACTTGTTTCCATGGGTCTATTGCTGCCTCGGGCACCTTATGGCCGTTCTGCTGTAAGTCAAAGATTTTCGAATCGGACGAAAAACAGATAGTGAATTGAAACATTCATGGCCACCTAATGACGATGGATCACACAAATTGAGTCCCGATTCAATACATCGTCCTCCAGCCTACTTGACTCCATGGGTATATTGCTGCCTCGGGCACCCTATGGCCGTTCTGCTGTGGGTCTAGATTATCGAATGGGACGAAAAACTGATAGTGAATTGTAACGTTCAGGGCCACCTAATGACGATGGATCACTCAAATTGCGTCCCGATTCAATACATCGTCCTGCAGCCGACTTGACTCCATGGGTCTGTTGCTGCCTCGGGCACATTATGGCCGTTGTGCTGTGAGTCTAGATTATCGAATGCGACGAAAAACTGATAGTGAATTGTAGCATTCAGGGCCACCTAATGACGATGGATCACTGAAATTGCATCCCGATTCAATACATCGTCCTCCAGCAGACTTGTCTCCATGGGTCTATTGCTGCCTCGGGAACCTTATGGCCGTTCTGCTGTGAGTCAAAGATTTTCGAATCGGACGAAAAACAGATAGTGAATTGTAACATTCATGGCCACCTAATGACGATGGATCACTCAAATTGCGTCCAGATTCAATACATCGTCCTCCAGCCGACTTGTCTCCATGGGTCTATTGCTGCCTCGGGCACCTTATGGCCGTTCTGCTGTGGGTCAAAGATTTTCGAATCGGACGAAGAACTGATAGTGAATTGTAACGTTCAGGGCCACCTAATGACGATGAATCACTCAAATTGCGTCCCGATTCAATACATGGTTCTCCAGCAGACTTGTCTCCATGGGTCTATTGCTGCCTCGGGCACCTTTTGGCCGTTCTGCTGTGACTCAAAGATTTTCGAATCTGACGAAAAACTGATAGTGAATTGTAACATTCAGGGCCACCTAATGACGATGGATCACTCAAATTGCGTCCCGATTCAATACATCGTCCTCCAGCCGACTTGTCTCCATGGGTCTATTGCTGCCTCGGGCACCTTATGGCCGTTCTGCTGTGAGTCAAAGATTTTCGAATCGGACGAAAAACTGACAGTGAATTGTAACATTCAGGGCCACCTAATGAGGATGGACCACACAAATTGAGTCCCGATTCAATACATCGTCCTCCAGCCGACTTGACTCCATTGGTCTATTGCTGCCTCGGGCACCTTATGGCCGTTCTGCTGTGAGTCTAGATTATCGAATGGGACGAAAAACTGATAGTGAATTGTAACGTTCAGGGCCACCTAATGACGATGGATCACTCAAATTGCGTCCCGATTCAATACATCGTCCTCCAGCCTACTTGACTCCATGGGTCTATTGCTGCCTCGGGCACCCTATGGCCGTTCTGCTGTGGGTCTAGATTATCGAATGGGACGAAAAACTGATAGTGAATTGTAACATTCAGGGCCACCTAATGACGATGGATCACTCAAATTGCGTCCCGATTCAATACATCGTCCTGCAGCCGACTTGACTCCATGGGTCTGTTTGCTGCCTCGGGCACATTATGGCCGTTGTGCTGTGAGTCTAGATTATCGAATGCGACGAAAAACTGATAGTGAATTGTAGCATTCAGGGCCACCTAATGACGATGGATCACTGAAATTGCATCCCGATTCAATACATCGTCCTCCAGCAGACTTGTCTCCATGGGTCTATTGCTGCCTCGGGAACCTTATGGCCGTTCTGCTGTGAGTCAAAGATTTTCGAATCGGACGAAAAACAGATAGTGAATTGTAACATTCATGGCCACCTAATGACGATGGATCACTCAAATTGCGTCCAGATTCAATACATCGTCCTCCAGCCGACTTGTCTCCATGGGTCTATTGCTGCCTCGGGCACCTTATGGCCGTTCTGCTGTGGGTCAAAGATTTTCGAATCGGACGAAGAACTGATAGTGAATTGTAACGTTCAGGGCCACCTAATGACGATGAATCACTCAAATTGCGTCCCGATTCAATACATCGTTCTCCAGCAGACTTGTCTCCATGGGTCTATTGCTGCCTCGGGCACCTTTTGGCCGTTCTGCTGTGACTCAAAGATTTTCGAATCTGACGAAAAACTGATAGTGAATTGTAACATTCAGGGCCACCTAATGACGATGGATCACTCAAATTGCGTCCCGATTCAATACATCGTCCTCCAGCCGACTTGTCTCCATGGGTCTATTGCTGCCTCGGGCACCTTATGGCCGTTCTGCTGTGAGTCAAAGACTTTCGAATCGGACGAAAAACTGACAGTGAATTGTAACATTCAGGGCCACCTAATGAGGATGGACCACACAAATTGAGTCCCGATTCAATACATCGTCCTCCAGCCGACTTGAATCCATGGGTCTATTGCTGCCTCGGGCACCTTATGGCCGTTCTGCTGTGAGTCTAGATTATCGAATGGGACGAAAAACTGATAGTGAATTGTAACGTTCAGGGCCACCTAATGACGATGGATCACTCAAATTGCGTCCCGATTCAATACATCGTCCTCCAGCAGACTTGTTTCCATGGGTCTATTGCTGCCTCGGGCACCTTATGGAAGTTCTGCTGTGAGTCAAAGATTTTCGAATCGGACGAAAAACTGATAGTGAATAGTAACATTCAGGGCCACCTAATGACGATGGATCACTCAAATTGCGTCCCGATTCAATACATCGTCCTGCAGCCGACTTGACTCCATGGGTCTGTTGCTGCCTCGGGCACATTATGGCCGTTCTGCTGTGAGTCTAGATTATCGAATGCGACGAAAAACTGATAGTGAATTGTAACGTTCAGGGCCACCTAATGACGATGGATCACTCAAATTGCGTCCCGATTCAATACATCGTCCTCCAGCAGACTTGTCTCCATGGGTCTATTGCTGCCTCGGGCACCTTATGGCCGTTCTGCTGTGAGTCAAAGAGTATCGAATCGGACGAAAAACAGATAGTGAATTGTAACATTCATGGCCACCTAATGACTATGGATCACTCAAATTGCGTCAAGATTCAATACATCGTCCTCCAGCCGACTTGTCTCCATGGGTCTATTGCTGCATCGGCACCTTATGGCCGTTCTGCTGTGAGTCAAAGATTTTCGAATCGGACGAAAAACTGATAGTGAATTGTGACCTTTAGGGCCACCTAATGAGGATGGACCACACAAATTGCGTCCCGATTCAATACATCGTCCTCCAGCCGACTTGTCTCCATGGGTCTATTGCTGCCTCGGGCACCTTATGGCCGTTCTGCTGTGGGTCAAAGATTTTCGAATCGGACGAAGAACTGATAGTGAATTGTAACGTTCAGGGCCACCTAATGACGATGAATCACTCAAATTGCGTCCCGATTCAATACATCGTTCTCCAGCAGACTTGTCTCCATGGGTCTATTGCTGCCTCGGGCACCTTTCGGCCGTTCTGCTGTGACTCAAAGATTTTCGAATCTGACGAAAAACTGATAGTGAATTGTAACATTCAGGGCCAGCTAATGACGATGGATCACTCAAATTGCGTCCCGATTCAATACATCGTCCTCCAGCCGACTTGTCTCCATGGGTCTATTGCTGCCTCGGGCACCTTATGGCCGTTCTGCTGTGAGTCAAAGATTTTCGAATCGGACGAAAAACTGACAGTGAATTGTAACATTCAGGGCCACCTAATGAGGATGGACCACACAAATTGAGTCCCGATTCAATACATCGTCCTCCAGCCGACTTGACTCCATGGGTCTATTGCTGCCTCGGGCACCTTATGGCCGTTCTGCTGTGAGTCTAGATTATCGAATGGGACGAAAAACTGATAGTGAATTGTAACGTTCAGGGCCACCTAATGACGATGGATCACTCAAATTGCGTCCCGATTCAATACATCGTCCTCCAGCAGACTTGTTTCCATGGGTCTATTGCTGCCTCGGGCACCTTATGGAAGTTCTGCTGTGAGTCAAAGATTTTCGAATCGGACGAAAAACTGATAGTGAATTGTAACATTCAGGGCCACCTAATGACGATGGATCACTCAAATTGCGTCCCGATTCAATACATCGTCCTGCAGCCGACTTGACTCCATGGGTCTGTTGCTGCCTCGGGCACATTATGGCCGTTCTGCTGTGAGTCTAGATTATCGAATGCGACGAAAAACTGATAGTGAATTGTAACGTTCAGGGCCACCTAATGACGATGGATCACTCAAATTCCGTCCCGATTCAATACATCGTCCTCCAGCAGACTTGTTTCCATGGGTCTATTGCTGCCTCGGGCACCTTATGGCCGTTCTGCTGTAAGTCAAAGATTTTCGAATCGGACGAAAAACAGATAGTGAATTGAAACATTCATGGCCACCTAATGACGATGGATCACTCAAATTGCGTCCCGATTCAATACATCGTCCTCCAGCCGACTTGTCTCCATGGGTCTATTGCTGCGTCGGGCACCTTATGGTCGTTCTCCCGTGAGTCTAGATTATCAAATGGGACGAATAACTGATAGTTAATTCTAACATTCAGGGCCTCCTAATGACGATGGAACACTCAAATTCCGTCGCGATTCAATACATCGTCATCCTGCAGACTTGTCTCCATGGGTCTATTGCTGCCTCGGGCACCTTATGGCCGTTCTGCTGTGAGTCAAAGATTTTCGAATCGGACGAAAAACTGATAGTGAATTGTAAGATTCAGGGACACCAAATGACGATGGATCACTCAAATTGCGTCCCGATTCAATACATCGTCCTCCAGCTACTTCACTCCATGGGTCTATTGCTGAGTCGGGCACCTTATGGCCGTTCTGCTGTGTGTCTAGATTATCGAATGCGACGAAAAACTGATAGTGAACTGTAACGTTCAGGGCTACCTAATGACGATGGATCACTCAAATTGCGTCCCGATTCAATACATCGTCCTCCAGCAGACTTGTCTCCATGGGTCTATTGCTGCGTCGGGCACCTTATGGCCGTTCTGCTGTGAGTCAAAGATTTTCGAATCGGACGAAAAACTGATAGTTAATTCTAACATTCAGGGCCTCCTAATGACGATGGAACACTCAAATTGTGTCGCGATTCAATACATCGTCATCCTGCAGACTTGTCTCCATGGGTCTATTGCTGCCTCGGGCACCTTAAGGCCGTTCTGCTGTGAGTCAAAGATTTTCGAATCGGACGAAAAACTGATAGTGAATTGTAACGTTCAGGGCCACCTAATGACGATGGATCACTCAAATTGCGTCCCGATTCAATACATCGTCCTGCAGCCGACTTGACTCCATGGCTCTATTGCTGCCTCGGGCACCTTATGGCCGTTCTGCTGTGAGTCTAGATTATCGAATGCGACGAAAAAATGATAGTGAATTGTAACGTTCAGGGCCACCTAATGACGATGGATCACTCAAATTGCGTCCCGATTCAATACATCGTCCTCCAGCCGACTTGACTCCATTGGTCTATTGCTGCCTCGGGCACCTTTTGGCCGTTCTGCTGTGAGTCTAGATTATCGAATGCGACGAAAAACTGATAGTGAATTGTAACTTTCAGGGCCACCTAATGACGATGGATCACTCAAATTGCGTTCCGATTCAATACATCGTCCTCCAGCCGACTTGTCTCCATGGGTCTATTGCTGCCTCGGGCACCTTATGGCCGTTCTGCTGTGGGTCAAAGATTTTCGAATCGGACGAAGAACTGATAGTGAATTGTAACGTTCAGGGCCACCTAATGACGATGAATCACTCAAATTGCGTCCCGATTCAATACATCGTCCTCCAGCAGACTTGTCTCCATGGGTCTATTGCTGCCTCGGGCACCTTTTGGCCGTTCTGCTGTGACTCAAAGATTTTCGAATCTGACGAAAAACTGATAGTGAATTCTAACATTCAGGGCCGCCTAATGACGATGGATCACACAAATTGAGTCCCGATTCAATACATCGTCCTCCAGCCTACTTGACTCCATGGGTCTATTGCTGCCTCGGGCACCCTATGGCCGTTCTGCTGTGGGTCTAGATTATCGAATGGGACGAAAAACTGATAGTGAATTGTAACGTTCAGGGCCACCTAATGACGATGGATCACTCAAATTGCGTTCCGATTCAATACATCGTCCTCCAGCCGACTTGTCTGCATGGGTCTATTGCTGCCTCGGGTACCTTATGGCCGTTCTGCTGTGAGTCAAAGATTTTCGAATCGGTCGAAAAACTGATAGTGAATTGTAACTTTCAGGGCCACCTAATGACGATGGATCACTCAAATTGCATCCCGATTCAATACATCGTCCTGCAGCCGACTTGACTCCATGGGTCTATTGCTGCCTCGGGCACCTTATGGCCGTTGTGCTGTGAGTCTAGATTATCGAATGCGACGAAAAACTGATAGTGAATTGTAACGTTCAGGCCACCTAATGACGATGGATCACTCAAATTGCATCCCGATTCAATACATCGTCCTCCAGCAGACTTGTCTCCATGGGTCTATTGCTGCCTCGGGCACCTTATGGCCGTTCTGCTGTGAGTCAAAGATTTTCGAATCGGACGAAAAACTGATAGTGAATTGTAACGTTCAGGGCCACCTAATGACGATGGATCACTCAAATTGCGTCCCGATTCAATACATCGTTCTCCAGCAGACTTGTCTCCATGGGTCTATTGCTGCCTCGGGCACCTTATGGCCGTTCTGCTATGAGTCAAAGATTTTCGAATCGGACGAAAAACAGATAGTGAATTGTAACATTCATGGCCACCTAATGACGATGGATCACTCAAATTGCGTCCCGATTCAATACATCGTCCTCCAGCCGACTTGTCTCCATGGGTCTATTGCTGCATCGGGCACCTTATGGCCGTTCTGCTGTGAGTCAAAGATTTTCGAATCGGACGAAAAACAGATAGTGAATTGTAACATTCATGGCCACCTAATGACGATGGATCACTCAAATTGCGTCCGGATTCAATACATCGTCCTCCAGCCGACTTGTCTCCATGGGTCTATTGCTGCATCGGGCACCTTATGGCCGTTATGCTGTGAGTCAAAGATTTTCGAATCGGACGAAAAACTGATAGTGAATTGTAACTTTCAGGGCCACCTAATGACGATGGATCACTCAAATTGCGTCCCGATACAATACCTCCTGCTCCAGCAGACTAGTCTCCATGGGTCTATTGCTGCCTCGGGCACATTATGGCCGTTCTGCTGTGAGTCAAAGATTTTCGAATCGGACGAAAAACTGACAGTGAATTGTAACATTCAGGGCCACCTAATGAGGATGGACCACACAAATTGAGTCCCGATTCAATACATCGTCCTCCAGCCGACTTGAATCCATGGGTCTATTGCTGCCTCGGGCACCTTATGGCCGTTCTGCTGTGAGTCTAGATTATCGAATGGGACGAAAAACTGATAGTGAATTGTAACGTTCAGGGCCACCTAATGACGATGGATCACTCAAATTGCGTCCCGATTCAATACATCGTCCTCCAGCAGACTTGTTTCCATGGGTCTATTGCTGCCTCGGGCACCTTATGGAAGTTCTGCTGTGAGTCAAAGATTTTCGAATCGGACGAAAAACTGATAGTGAATAGTAACATTCAGGGCCACCTAATGACGATGGATCACTCAAATTGCGTCCCGATTCAATACATCGTCCTGCAGCCGACTTGACTCCATGGGTCTGTTGCTGCCTCGGGCACATTATGGCCGTTCTGCTGTGAGTCTAGATTATCGAATGCGACGAAAAACTGATAGTGAATTGTAACGTTCAGGGCCACCTAATGACGATGGATCACTCAAATTGCGTCCCGATTCAATACATCGTCCTCCAGCAGACTTGTCTCCATGGGTCTATTGCTGCCCCGGGCACCTTATGGCCGTTCTGCTGTGAGTCAAAGAGTTTCGAATCGGACGAAAAACAGATAGTGAATTGTAACATTCATGGCCACCTAATGACTATGGATCACTCAAATTGCGTCAAGATTCAATACATCGTCCTCCAGCCGACTTGTCTCCATGGGTCTATTGCTGCATCGGCACCTTATGGCCGTTCTGCTGTGAGTCAAAGATTTTCGAATCGGACGAAAAACTGATAGTGAATTGTGACCTTTAGGGCCACCTAATGAGGATGGACCACACAAATTGCGTCCCGATTCAATACATCGTCCTCCAGCCGACTTGTCTCCATGGGTCTATTGCTGCCTCGGGCACCTTATGGCCGTTCTGCTGTGGGTCAAAGATTTTCGAATCGGACGAAGAACTGATAGTGAATTGTAACGTTCAGGGCCACCTAATGACGATGAATCACTCAAATTGCGTCCCGATTCAATACATCGTTCTCCAGCAGACTTGTCTCCATGGGTCTATTGCTGCCTCGGGCACCTTTCGGCCGTTCTGCTGTGACTCAAAGATTTTCGAATCTGACGAAAAACTGATAGTGAATTGTAACATTCAGGGCCACCTAATGACGATGGATCACTCAAATTGCGTCCCGATTCAATACATCGTCCTCCAGCCGACTTGTCTCCATGGGTCTATTGCTGCCTCGGGCACCTTATGGCCGTTCTGCTGTGAGTCAAAGATTTTCGAATCGGACGAAAAACTGACAGTGAATTGTAACATTCAGGGCCACCTAATGAGGATGGACCACACAAATTGAGTCCCGATTCAATACATCGTCCTCCAGCCGACTTGACTCCATGGGTCTATTGCTGCCTCGGGCACCTTATGGCCGTTCTGCTGTGAGTCTAATTTATCGAATGGGACGAAAAACTGATAGTGAATTGTAACGTTCAGGGCCACCTAATGACGATGGATCACTCAAATTGCGTCCCGATTCAATACATCGTCCTCCAGCAGACTTGTTTCCATGGGTCTATTGCTGCCTCGGGCACCTTATGGAAGTTCTGCTGTGAGTCAAAGATTTTCGAATCGGACGAAAAACTGATAGTGAATTGTAACATTCAGGGCCACCTAATGACGATGGATCACTCAAATTGCGTCCCGATTCAATACATCGTCCTGCAGCCGACTTGACTCCATGGGTCTGTTGCTGCCTCGGGCACATTATGGCCGTTCTGCTGTGAGTCTAGATTATCGAATGCGACGAAAAACTGATAGTGAATTGTAACGTTCAGGGCCACCTAATGACGATGGATCACTCAAATTCCGTCCCGATTCAATACATCGTCCTCCAGCAGACTTGTTTCCATGGGTCTATTGCTGCCTCGGGCACCTTATGGCCGTTCTGCTGTAAGTCAAAGATTTTCGAATCGGACGAAAAACAGATAGTGAATTGAAACATTCATGGCCACCTAATGACGATGGATCACTCAAATTGCGTCCCGATTCAATACATCGTCCTCCAGCCGACTTGTCTCCATGGGTCTATTGCTGCGTCGGGCACCTTATGGTCGTTCTCCCGTGAGTCTAGATTATCAAATGGGACGAATAACTGATAGTTAATTCTAACATTCAGGGCCTCCTAATGACGATGGAACACTCAAATTGCGTCGCGATTCAATACATCGTCATCCTGCAGACTTGTCTCCATGGGTCTATTGCTGCCTCGGGCACCTTATGGCCGTTCTGCTGTGAGTCAAAGATTTTCGAATCGGACGAAAAACTGATAGTGAATTGTAAGATTCAGGGACACCAAATGACGATGGATCACTCAAATTGCGTCCCGATTCAATACATCGTCCTCCAGCCTACTTCACTCCATGGGTCTATTGCTGAGTCGGGCACCTTATGGCCGTTCTGCTGTGAGTCTAGATTATCGAATGCGACGAAAAACTGATAGTGAACCGTAACGTTCAGGGCTACCTAATGACGATGGATCACTCAAATTGCGTCCCGATTCAATACATCGTCCTCCAGCAGACTTGTCTCCATGGGTCTATTGCTGCGTCGGGCACCTTATGGCCGTTCTGCTGTGAGTCAAAGATTTTCGAATCGGACGAAAAACTGATAGTTAATTCTAACATTCAGGGCCTCCTAATGACGATGGAACACTCAAATTGTGTCGCGATTCAATACATCGTCATCCTGCAGACTTGTCTCCATGGGTCTATTGCTGCCTCGGGCACCTTAAGGCCGTTCTGCTGTGAGTCAAAGATTTTCGAATCGGACGAAAAACTGATAGTGAATTGTAACGTTCAGGGCCACCTAATGACGATGGATCACTCAAATTGCGTCCCGATTCAATACATCGTCCTGCAGCCGACTTGACTCCATGGCTCTATTGCTGCCTCGGGCACCTTATGGCCGTTCTGCTGTGAGTCTAGATTATCGAATGCGACGAAAAACTGATAGTGAATTGTAACGTTCAGGGCCACCTAATGACGATGGATCACTCAAATTGCGTCCCGATTCAATACATCGTCCTCCAGCCGACTTGACTCCATTGGTCTATTGCTGCCTCGGGCACCTTTTGGCCGTTCTGCTGTGAGTCTAGATTATCGAAAGCGACGAAAAACTGATAGTGAATTGTAACTTTCAGGGCCACCTAATGACGATGGATCACTCAAATTGCGTTCCGATTCAATACATCGTCCTCCAGCCGACTTGTCTCCATGGGTCTATTGCTGCATCGGGCACCTTATGGCCGTTCTGCTGTGAGTCAAAGATTTTCGAATCGGACGAAAAACAGATAGTGAATTGTATCATTCATGGCCACCTAATGACGATGGATCACTCAAATTGCGTCCGGATTCAATACATCGTCCTCCAGCCGACTTGTCTCCATGGGTCTATTGCTGCATCGGGCACCTTATGGCCGTTATGCTGTGAGTCAAAGATTTTCGAATCGGACGAAAAACTGATAGTGAATTGTAACTTTCAGGGCTACCTAATGACGATGGATCACTCAAATTGCGTCCCGATTCAATACATCGTCCTCCAGCTGACTTGTCTCCATGGGTCCATTGCTGCATCGGGCACCTTATGGCCGTTCTGCTGTGACTCAAAGATTATCGAATCGGACGAAGAACTGATAGTGAATTGTAACGTTCAGGGCCACCTAATGACGATGATTCATTCAAATTGCGTCCCGATTCAATACATCGTCCTCCAGCTGACTTGTCTCCATGGGTCTATTGCTGCCTCGGGCACCTTATGGCCGTTCTGCTGTGACTCAAAGATTTTCGAATCTGACGAAAAACTGATAGTGAATTGTAACATTCAGAGCCACCTAATGACGATGGATCACTCAAATTGCGTCCCGATTCAATACATCATCCTCCAGCCGACTTGTCTCCATATGTCTATTGCTGCCTCGGGCACCTTATGGCCGTTCTGCTGTGAGTCAAAGATTTTCGAATCGGACGAAAAACTGATAGTGAATTGTAACGTTCAGGGCCACCTAATGACGATGGATCACTCAAATTGCGTCCCGATTCAATACATCGTCCTCCAGCAGGGTTGTCTCCATGGGTCTATTGCTGCCTCGGGCACCTTATGGCCTATCTGCTGTGAGTCAAAGATTTTCGAATCGGACGAAAAACTGATAGTGAATTGTAACATTCAGAGCCACCTATTGAGGATGGACCACACAAATTGCGTCCCGATTCAATACATCGTCTTCCAGCCGACTTGACTCCATGGGTCTATTGCTGCCTCGGGCACCTTATGGCCGTTCTGCTGTGAGTCTAGATTATCCAATGGGACGAAAATCTGATAGTGAATTGTAACGTTCAGGGCCACCTAATGACGATGGATCACTCAAATTGCGTTCCGATTCAATACATCGTCCTCCAGCCGACTTGTCTCCATGGGTCTATTGCTGCCTGGGGCACCTTATGGCCGTTCTGCTGTGAGTCAAAGATTTTCGAATCGGTCGAAAAACTGATAGTGAATTGTAACTTTCAGGGCCACCTAATGACGATGGATCACTCAAATTGCGTCCCGATACAATACATCGTCCTCCAGCCGACTTGTCTCCATGGGTCTATTGCTGCATCGGGCACCTTATGGCTGTTCTGCTGTGAGTCAAAGATTTTCGAATCGGCCAAAAAACTGATAGTGAATTGTAACTTTCAGGGCCACCTAATGACGATGGATCACTCAAATTGCGGCCCGATTCAATACATCGTCCTCCAGCCGACTTGTCTCCATGGGTCTATTGCTGCCTCGGGCACCTTATGGTCGTTCTCCCGTGAGTCTAGATTATCGAATGGGACGAAAAACTGATAGTTAATTCTAACATTCAGGGCCTCCTAATGACGATGGAACACTCAAATTGCGTCGCGATTCAATACATCGTCATCCTGCAGACTTGTCTCCATGGGTCTATTGTTGCCTCGGGCACCTTATGGCCGTTCCGCTGTGAGTCAAAGATTTTCGAATCGGACGAAAAACTGATAGTGAATTGTAACATTCAGGGACACCTAATGACGATGGATCACTCAAATTGCGTCCCGATTCAGTACATCGTCCTCCAGCCTACTTGACTCCATGGGTCTATTGCTGAGTCCGGCACCTTATGGCCGTTCTGCTGTGAGTCTAGATTATCGAATGCGACGAAAAACTGATAGTGAATTGTAACGTTCAGGGCCACCTAATGACGATGGATCACTCAAATTGCGTCCCGATTCAATACATCGTCCTCCAGCAGACTTGTCTCCATGAGTCTATTGCTGCCTCGGGCACCTTATGGCCGTTCTGCTGTGAGTCAAAGATTTTCGAATCGGACGAAAAACTGATAGTGAATTGTAACGTTCAGGGCCACCTAATGACGATGGATCACTCAAATTGCGTCCCGATTCAATACATCGTCCTCCAGCAGACTTGTCTCCATGGGTCTATTGCTGCCTCGGGCACCTTATGGCCGTTCTGCTGAGAGTCAAAGATTTTCGAATCGGACGAAAAACTGATAGTGAATTGTAACTTTCAGGGCCACCTAATGACGATGGATCACTCAAATTGCGTTCCGATTCAATACATCGTCCTCCAGCCGACTTGTCTGCATGGGTCTATTGCTGCCTCGGGTACCTTATGGCCGTTCTGCTGTGAGTCAAAGATTTTCGAATCGGTCGAAAAACTGATAGTGAATTGTAACATTCAGGGCCACCTAATGACGATGGATCACTCAAATTGCGTCCCGATTCAATACATCGTCCTGCAGCCGACTTGACTCCATGGGTCTGTTGCTGCCTCGGGCACATTATGGCCGTTCTGCTGTGAGTCTAGATTATCGAATGCGACGAAAAACTGATAGTCAATTGTAACGTTCAGGGCCACCTAATGACGATGGATCACTCAAATTCCGTCCCGATTCAATACATCGTCCTCCAGCAGACTTGTTTCCATGGGTCTATTGCTGCCTCGGGCACCTTATGGCCGTTCTGCTGTAAGTCAAAGATTTTCGAATCGGACGAAAAACAGATAGTGAATTGAAACATTCATGGCCACCTAATGACGATGGATCACTCAAATTGCGTCCCGATTCAATACATCGTCCTCCAGCCGACTTGTCTCCATGGGTCTATTGCTGCGTCGGGCACCTTATGGTCGTTCTCCCGTGAGTCTAGATTATCAAATGGGACGAATAACTGATAGTTAATTCTAACATTCAGGGCCTCCTAATGACGATGGAACACTCAAATTGCGTCGCGATTCAATACATCGTCATCCTGCAGACTTGTCTCCATGGGTCTATTGCTGCCTCGGGCACCTTAAGGCCGTTCTGCTGTGAGTCAAAGATTTTCGAATCGGACGAAAAACTGATAGTGAATTGTAACGTTCAGGGCCACCTAATGACGATGGATCACTCAAATTGCGTCCCGATTCAATACATCGTCCTCCAGCAGGGTTGTCTCCATGGGTCTATTGCTGCCTCGGGCACCTTATGGCCTTTCTGCTGTGAGTCAAAGATTTTCGAATCGGACGAAAAACTGATAGTGAATTGTAACATTCAGGGCCACCTAATGAGGATGGACCACACAAATTGCGTCCCGATTCAATACATCGTCCTCCAGCCGACTTGACTCCATGGGTCTAATGCTGCCTCGGGCACCTTATGGCCGTTCTGCTGTGAGTCTAGATTATCCAATGGGACGAAAAACTAATAGTGAATTGTAACGTTCAGGGCCACCTAAAGACGATGGATCACTCAAATTGCGTTCCGATTCAATACATCGTCCTCCAGCCGACTTGTCTCCATGGGTCTATTGCTGCCTGGGGCACCTTATGGCCGTTCTGCTGTGAGTCTAGATTATCCAATGGGACGAAAAACTGATAGTGAATTGTATCATTCAGAGCCACCTAATGACGATGGATCACTCAAATTGCGTCCCGATTCAATACATCATCCTCCAGCCGACTTGTCTCCATGGGTCTATTGCTGCCTCGGGCACCTTATGGACGTTCTGCTGTGAGTCAAAGATTTTCGAATCGGACGAAAAACTGATAGTGAATTGTAACGTTCAGGGCCACCTAATGACGATGGATCACTCAAATTGCGTCCCGATTCAATACATCGTCCTCCAGCAGGGTTGTCTCCATGGGTCTATTGCTGCCTCGGGCACCTTATGGCCTTTCTGCTGTGAGTCAAAGATTTTCGAATCGGACGAAAAACTGATAGTGAATTGTAACATTCAGGGCCACCTAATGAGGATGGACCACACAAATTGCGTCCCGATTCAATACATCGTCCTCCAGCCGACTTGACTCCATGGGTCTAATGCTGCCTCGGGCACCTTATGGCCGTTCTGCTGTGAGTCTAGATTATCCAATGGGACGAAAAACTAATAGTGAATTGTAACGTTCAGGGCCACCTAAAGACGATGGATCACTCAAATTGCGTTCCGATTCAATACATCGTCCTCCAGCCGACTTGTCTCCATGGGTCTATTGCTGCCTGGGGCACCTTATGGCCGTTCTGCTGTGAGTCTAGATTATCCAATGGGACGAAAAACTGATAGTGAATTGTAACGTTCAGGGCCACCTAATGACGATGGATCACTCAAATTGCGTTCCGATTCAATACATCGTCCTCCAGCCGACTTGTCTCCATGGGTCTATTGCTGCCTGGGGCACCTTATGGCCGTTCTGCTGTGAGTCAAAGATTTTCGAATCGGTCGAAAAACTGATAGTGAATTGTAACTTTCAGGGCCACCTAATGACGATGGATCACTCAAATTGCGTCCCGATTCAGTACATCGTCCTCCAGCCTACTTGACTCCATGGGTCTATTGCTGAGTCCGGCACCTTACGGCCGTTCTGCTGTGAGTCTAGATTATCGAATGCGACGAAAAACTGATAGTGAATTGTAACGTTCAGGGCCACCTAATGACGATGGATCACTCAAATTGCGTCCCGATTCAATACATCGTCCTCCAGCAGACTTGTCTCCATGAGTCTATTGCTGCCTCGGGCACCTTATGGCCGTTCTGCTGTGAGTCAAAGATTTTCGAATCGGACGAAAAACTGATAGTGAATTGTAACGTTCAGGGCCACCTAATGACGATGGATCACTCAAATTGCGTCCCGATTCAATACATCGTCCTCCAGCAGACTTGTCTCCATGGGTCTATTGCTGCCTCGGGCACCTTATGGCCGTTCTGCTGTGAGTCAAAGATTTTCGAATCGGACGAAAAACTGATAGTGAATTGTAACTTTCAGGGCCACCTAATGACGATGGATCACTCAAATTGCGTTCCGATTCAATACATCGTCCTCCAGCCGACTTGTCTGCATGGGTCTATTGCTGCCTCGGGTACCTTATGGCCGTTCTGCTGTGAGTCAAAGATTTTCGAATCGGTCGAAAAACTGATAGTGAATTGTAACATTCAGGGCCACCTAATGACGATGGATCACTCAAATTGCGTCCCGATTCAATACATCGTCCTGCAGCCGACTTGACTCCATGGGTCTGTTGCTGCCTCGGGCACATTATGGCCGTTCTGCTGTGAGTCTAGATTATCGAATGCGACGAAAAACTGATAGTGAATTGTAACGTTCAGGGCCACCTAATGACGATGGATCACTCAAATTCCGTCCCGATTCAATACATCGTCCTCCAGCAGACTTGTTTCCATGGGTCTATTGCTGCCTCGGGCACCTTATGGTCGTTCTCCCGTGAGTCTAGATTATCAAATGGGACGAATAACTGATAGTTAATTCTAACATTCAGGGCCTCCTAATGACGATGGAACACTCAAATTGCGTCGCGATTCAATACATCGTCCTCCAGCCTACTTCGCTCCATGGGTCTATTGCTGAGTCGGGCACCTTATGGCCGTTCTGCTGTGAGTCTAGATTATCGAATGCGACGAAAAACTGATAGTGAACTGTAACGTTCAGGGCCACCTAATGACGATGGATCACTCAAATTGCGTCCCGATTCAATACATCGTCCTCCAGCAGACTTGTCTCCATGGGTCTATTGCTGCGTCGGGCACCTTATGGCCGTTCTGCTGTGAGTCAAAGATTTTCGAATCGGACGAAAAACTGATAGTTAATTCTAACATTCAGGGCCTCCTAATGACGATGGAACACTCAAATTGTGTCGCGATTCAATACATCGTCATCCTGCAGACTTGTCTCCATGGGTCTATTGCTGCCTCGGGCACCTTAAGGCCGTTCTGCTGTGAGTCAAAGATTTTCGAATCGGACGAAAAACTGATAGTGAATTGTAACGTTCAGGGCCACCTAATGACGATGGATCACTCAAATTGCGTCCCGATTCAATACATCGTCCTCCAGCAGGGTTGTCTCCATGGGTCTATTGCTGCCTCGGGCACCTTATGGCCTTTCTGCTGTGAGTCAAAGATTTTCGAATCGGACGAAAAACTGATAGTGAATTGTAACATTCAGGGCCACCTAATGAGGATGGACCACACAAATTGCGTCCCGATTCAATACATCGTCCTCCAGCCGACTTGACTCCATGGGTCTAATGCTGCCTCGGGCACCTTATGGCCGTTCTGCTGTGAGTCTAGATTATCCAATGGGACGAAAAACTAATAGTGAATTGTAACGTTCAGGGCCACCTAAAGACGATGGATCACTCAAATTGCGTTCCGATTCAATACATCGTCCTCCAGCCGACTTGTCTCCATGGGTCTATTGCTGCCTGGGGCACCTTATGGCCGTTCTGCTGTGAGTCTAGATTATCGAATGCGACGAAAAACTGATAGTGAATTGTAACGTTCAGGGCCACCTAATGACGATGGATCACTCAAATTCCGTCCCGATTCAATACATCGTCCTCCAGCAGACTTGTTTCCATGGGTCTATTGCTGCCTCGGGCACCTTATGGCCGTTCTGCTGTAAGTCAAAGATTTTCGAATCGGACGAAAAACAGATAGTGAATTGAAACATTCATGGCCACCTAATGACGATGGATCACTCAAATTGCGTCCCGATTCAGTACATCGTCCTCCAGCCGACTTGTCTCCATGGGTCTATTGCTGCGTCGGGCACCTTATGGTCGTTCTCCCGTGAGTCTAGATTATCAAATGGGACGAATAACTGATAGTTAATTCTAACATTCAGGGCCTCCTAATGACGATGGAACACTCAAATTGCGTCGCGATTCAATACATCGTCCTCCAGCCTACTTCACTCCATGGGTCTATTGCTGAGTCGGGCACCTTATGGCCGTTCTGCTGTGAGTCTAGATTATCGAATGCGACGAAAAACTGATAGTGAACTGTAACGTTCAGGGCCACCTAATGACGATGGATCACTCAAATTGCGTCCCGATTCAATACATCGTCCTCCAGCAGACTTGTCTCCATGGGTCTATTGCTGCGTCGGGCACCTTATGGCCGTTCTGCTGTGAGTCAAAGATTTTCGAATCGGACGAAAAACTGATAGTTAATTCTAACATTCAGGGCCTCCTAATGACGATGGAACACTCAAATTGTGTCGCGATTCAATACATCGTCATCCTGCAGACTTGTCTCCATGGGTCTATTGCTGCCTCGGGCACCTTAAGGCCGTTCTGCTGTGAGTCAAAGATTTTCGAATCGGACGAAAAACTGATAGTGAATTGTAACGTTCAGGGCCACCTAATGACGATGGATCACTCAAATTGCGTCCCGATTCAATACATCGTCCTCCAGCCGACTTGACTCCATTAGTCTATTGCTGCCTCGGGCACCTTTTGGCCGTTCTGCTGTGAGTCTAGATTATCGAATGCGACGAAAAACTGATAGTGAATTGTAACTTTCAGGGCCACCTAATGACGATGGATCACTCAAATTGCGTTCCGATTCAATACATCGTCCTCCAGCCGACTTGTCTCCATGGGTCTATTGCTGCCTCGGGCACCTTATGGCCGTTCTGCTGTGGGTCAAAGATTTTCGAATCGGACGAAGAACTGATAGTGAATTGTAACGTTCAGGGCCACCTAATGACGATGAATCACTCAAATTGCGTCCCGATTCAATACATCGTCCTCCAGCAGACTTGTCTCCATTGGTCTATTGCTGCCTCGGGCACCTTTTGGCCGTTCTGCTGTGACTCAAAGATTTTCGAATCTGACGAAAAACTGATAGTGAATTCTAACATTCAGGGCCACCTAATGACGATGGATCACACAAATTTAGTCCCGATTCAATACATCGTCCTCCAGCCTACTTGACTCCATGGGTCTATTGCTGCCTCGGGCACCCTATGGCCGTTCTGCTGTGGGTCTAGGTTATCGAATGGGACGAAAAACTGATAGTGAATTGTAACGTTCAGGGCCACCTAATGACGATGGATCACTCAAATTGCGTCCCGATTCAATACATCGTCCTGCAGCCGACTTGACTCCATGGGTCTGTTGCTGCCTCGAGCACATTATGGCCGTTGTGCTGTGAGTCTAGATTATCGAATGCGACGAAAAACTGATAGTGAATTGTAGCATTCAGGGCCACCTAATGACGATGGATCACTGAAATTGCATCCCGATTCAATACATCGTCCTCCAGCAGACTTGTCTCCATGGGTCTATTGCTGCCTCGGGATCCTTATGGCCGTTCTGCTGTGAGTCAAAGATTTTCGAATCGGACGAAAAACAGATAGTGAATTGTAACATTCATGGCCACCTAATGACGATGGATCACTCAAATTGCGTCGCGATTCAATACATCGTCCTCCAGCAGGCTTGTCTCCATGGGTCTATTGCTGCCTCGGGCACCTTATGGCCTTTCTGCTGTGAGTCAAAGATTTTCGAATCGGACGAAAAACTGATAGTAAATTGTAACATTCAGGGCCACCTAATGAGGATGGACCACACAAATTGCGTCCCGATTCAATACATCGTCCTCCAGCCGACTTGACTCCATGGGTCTATTGCTGCCTCGGGCACCTTATGGCCGTTCTGCTGTGAGTCTAGATTATCCAATGGGACGAAAAACTGATAGTGAATTGTAACGTTCAGGGCCACCTAATGACGATGGATCACTCAAATTGCGTTCCGATTCAATACATCGTCCTCCAGCCGACTTGTCTGCATGGGTCTATTGCTGCCTCGGGTACCTTATGGCCGTTCTGCTGTGAGTCAAAGATTTTCGAATCGGTCGAAAAACTGATAGTGAATTGTAACTTTCAGGGCCACCTAATGACGATGGATCACTCAAATTGCATCCCGATTCAATACATCGTCCTGCAGCCGACTTGACTCCATGGGTCTATTGCTGCCTCGGGCACCTTATGGCCGTTGTGCTGTGAGTCTAGATTATCGAATGCGACGAAAAACTGATAGTGAATTGTAACATTCAGGGCCACCTAATGACGATGGATCACTCAAATTGCGTCCCGATTCAATACATCGTCCTCCAGCAGACTTGTCTCCATGGGTCTATTGCTGCCTCGGGCACCTTATGGCCGTTCTGCTGTGAGTCAAAGATTTTCGAATCGGACGAAAAACAGATAGTGAATTGTAACATTCATGGCCACCTAATGACGATGGATCACTCAAATTGCGTCCGGATTCAATATATCGTCCTCCAGCCGACTTGTCTCCATGGGTCTATTGCTGCATCGGGCACCTTATGGCCGTTATGCTGTGAGTCAAAGATTTTCGAATCGGACGAAAAACTGATAGTGAATTGTAACTTTCAGGGCCACCTAATGACGATGGATCACTCAAATTGCGTCCTGATTCAATACATCGTCCTCCAGCTGACTTGTCTCCATGGGTCTATTGCTGCATCGGGCACCTTATGGCCGTTCTGCTGTGACTCAAAGATTATCGAATCGGACGAAGAACTGATACTGAATTGTAACGTTCAGGGCCACCTAATGACGATGATTCACTCAAATTGCGTCCCGATTCAATACATCGTCCTCCAGCTGACTTGTCTCCATGGGTCTATTGCTGCCTCGGGCACCTTATGGCCGTTCTGCTGTGACTCAAAGATTTTCGAATCTGACGAAAAACTGATAGTGAATTGTAACATTCAGAGCCACCTAATGACGATGGATCACTCAAATTGCGTCCCGATTCAATACATCATCCTCCAGCCGACTTGTCTCCATGGGTCTATTGCTGCCTCGGGCACCTTATGGCCGTTCTGCTGTGAGTCAAAGATTTTCGAATCGGACGAAAAACTGATAGTGAATTGTAACGTTCAGGGCCACCTAATGACGATGGATCACTCAAATTGCGTCCCGATTCAATACATCGTCCTCCAGCAGGGTTGTCTCCATGGGTCTATTGCTGCCTCGGGCACCTTATGGCCTTTCTGCTGTGAGTCAAAGATTTTCGAATCGGACGAAAAACTGATAGTGAATTGTAACATTCAGGGCCACCTAATGAGGATGGACCACACAAATTGCGTCCCGATTCAATACATCGTCCTCCAGCCGACTTGACTCCATGGATCTAATGCTGCCTCGGGCACCTTATGGCCGTTCTGCTGTGAGTCTAGATTATCCAATGGGACGAAAAACTAATAGTGAATTGTAACGTTCAGGGCCACCTAAAGACGATGGATCACTCAAATTGCGTTCCGATTCAATACATCGTCCTCCAGCCGACTTGTCTCCATGGGTCTATTGCTGCCTGGGGCACCTTATGGCCGTTCTGCTGTGAGTCTAGATTATCCAATGGGACGAAAAACTGATATTGAATTGTAACGTTCAGGGCCACCTAATGACGATGGATCACTCAAATTGCGTTCCGATTCAATACATCGTCCTCCAGCCGACTTGTCTCCATGGGTCTATTGCTGCCTGGGGCACCTTATGGCCGTTCTGCTGTGAGTCAAAGATTTTCGAATCGGTCGAAAAACTGATAGTGAATTGTAACTTTCAGGGCCACCTAATGACGATGGATCACTCAAATTGCGTCCCGATACAATACATCGTCCTCCAGCCGACTTGTCTCCATGGGTCTATTGCTGCATTGGGCACCTTATGGCTGTTCTGCTGTGAGTCAAAGATTTTCGAATCGGCCAAAAAACTGATAGTGAATTGAAACTTTCAGGGCCACCTAATGACGATGGATCACTCAAATTGCGGCCCGATTCAATACATCGTCCTCCACCCGACTTGTCTCCATGGGTCTATTGCTGCCTGGGGCACCTTATGGTCGTTCTCCCGTGAGTCTAGATTATCGAATGGGACGAAAAACTGATAGTTAATTCTAACATTCAGGGCCTCCTAATGACGATGGAACACTCAAATTGCGTCGCGATTCAATACATCGTCATCCTGCAGACTTGTCTCCATGGGTCTATTGTTGCCTCGGGCACCTTATGGCCGTTCCGCTGTGAGTCAAAGATTTTCGAATCGGACGAAAAAATGATAGTGAATTGTAACATTCAGTGACACCTAATGACGATGGATCACTCAAATTGCGTCCCGATTCAGTACATCGTCCTCCAGCCTACTTGACTCCATGGGTCTATTGCTGAGTCCGGCACCTTATGGCCGTTCTGCTGTGAGTCTAGATTATCGAATGCGACGAAAAACTGATAGTGAATTGTAACGTTCAGGGCCACCTAATGACGATGGATCACTCAAATTGCGTCCCGATTCAATACATCGTCCTCCAGCAGACTTGTCTCCATGAGTCTATTGCTGCCTCGGGCACCTTATGGCCGTTCTGCTGTGAGTCAAAGATTTTCGAATCGGACGAAAAACTGATAGTGAATTGTAACGTTCAGGGCCACCTAATGACGATGGATCACTCAAATTGCGTCCTGATTCAATACATCGTCCTCCAGCAGACTTGTCTCCATGGGTCTATTGCTGCCTCGGGCATCTTATGGCCGTTGTGCTGTGAGTCTAGATTATCGAATGCGACGAAAAACTGATAGTGAATTGTAACGTTCAGGCCACCTAATGACGATGGATCACTCAAATTGCATCCCGATTCAATACATCGTTCTCCAGCAGACTTGTCTCCATGGGTCTATTGCTGCCTCGGGCACCTTATGGCCGTTCTGCTATGAGTCAAAGATTTTCGAATCGGACGAAAAACAGATAGTGAATTGTAACATTCATGGCCACCTAATGACGATGGATCACTCAAATTGCGTCCTGATTCAATACATCGTCCTCCAGCTGACTTGTCTCCATGGGTCTATTGCTGCATCGGGCACCTTATGGCCGTTCTGCTGTGACTCAAAGATTATCGAATCGGACGAAGAACTGATAGTGAATTGTAACGTTCAGGGCCACCTAATGACGATGATTCACTCAAATTGCGTCCCGATTCAATACATCGTCCTCCAGCTGACTTGTCTCCATGGGTCTATTGCTGCCTCGGGCACCTTATGGCCGTTCTGCTGTGACTCAAAGATTTTCGAATCTGACGAAAAACTGATAGTGAATTGTAACATTCAGAGCCACCTAATGACGATGGATCACTCAAATTGCGTCCCGATTCAATACATCATCCTCCAGCCGACTTGTCTCCATGGGTCTATTGCTGCCTCGGGCACCTTATGGCCGTTCTGCTGTGAGTCAAAGATTTTCGAATCGGACGAAAAACTGATAGTGAATTGTAACGTTCAGGGCCACCTAATGACGATGGATCACTCAAATTGCGTCCCGATTCAATACATCGTCCTCCAGCAGGGTTGTCTCCATGGGTCTATTGCTGCCTCGGGCTCCTTATGGCCTTTCTGCTGTGAGTCAAAGATTTTCGAATCGGACGAAAAACTGATAGTGAATTGTAACATTCAGGGCCACCTAATGAGGATGGACCACACAAATTGCGTCCCGATTCAATACATCGTCCTCCAGCCGACTTGACTCCATGGGTCTAATGCTGCCTCGGGCACCTTATGGCCGTTCTGTTGTGAGTCTAGATTATCCAATGGGACGAAAAACTAATAGAGAATTGTAACGTTCAGGGCCACCTAAAGACGATGGATCACTCAAATTGCGTTCCGATTCAATACATCGTCCTCCAGCCGACTTGTCTCCATGGGTCTATTGCTGCCTGGGGCACCTTATGGCCGTTCTGCTGTGAGTCTAGATTATCCAATGGGACGAAAAACTGATAGTGAATTGTAACGTTCAGGGCCACCTAATGACGATGGATCACTCAAATTGCGTCGCGATTCAATACATCGTCCTCCAGCAGGCTTGTCTCCATGGGTCTATTGCTGCCTCGGGCACCTTATGGCCTTTCTGCTGTGAGTCAAAGATTTTCGAATCGGACGAAAAACTGATAGTAAATTGTAACATTCAGGGCCACCTAATGAGGATGGACCACACAAATTGCGTCCCGATTCAATACATCGTCCTGCAGCCGACTTGACTCCATGGGTCTGTTGCTGCCTCGGGCACATTATGGCCGTTGTGCTGTGAGTCTAGATTATCGAATGCGACGAAAAACTGATAGTGAATTGTAGCATTCAGGGCCACCTAATGACGATGGATCACTGAAATTGCATCCCGATTCAATACATCGTCCTCCAGCAGACTTGTCTCCATGGGTCTATTGCTGCCTCGGGAACCTTATGGCCGTTCTGCTGTGAGTCAAAGATTTTCGAATCGGACGAAAAACAGATAGTGAATTGTAACATTCATGGCCACCTAATGACGATGGATCACTCAAATTGCGTCCGGATTCAATACATCGTCCTCCAGCCGACTTGTCTCCATGGGTCTATTGCTGCATCGGGCACCTTATGGCCGTTCTGCTGTGACTCAAAGATTATCGAATCGGACGAAGAACTGATAGTGAATTGTAACGTTCAGGGCCACCTAATGACGATGATTCACTCAAATTGCGTCCCGATTCAATACATCGTCCTCCAGCTGACTTGTCTCCATGGGTCTATTGCTGCCTCGGGCACCTTATGGCCGTTCTGCTGTGACTCAAAGATTTTCGAATCTGACGAAAAACTGATAGTGAATTGTAACATTCAGGGCCACCTAATGACGATGGATCACTCAAATTGCGTCCCGATTCAATACATCATCCTCCAGCCGACTTGTCTCCATGGGTCTATTGCTGCCTCGGGCACCTTATGGCCGTTCTGCTGTGACTCAAAGATTTTCGAATCAGACGAAAAACTGATAGTGAATTGTAACGTTCAGGGCCACCTAATGACGATGGATCACTCAAATTGCGTCGCGATTCAATACATCGTCCTCCAGCAGGCTTGTCTCCATGGGTCTATTGCTGCCTCGGGCACCTTATGGCCTTTCTGCTGTGAGTCAAAGATTTTCGAATCGGACGAAAAACTGATAGTAAATTGTAACATTCAGGGCCACCTAATGAGGATGGACCACACAAATTGCGTCCCGATTCAATACATCGTCCTCCAGCCGACTTGACTCCATGGGTCTATTGCTGCCTCGGGCACCTTATGGCCGTTCTGCTGTGAGTCTAGATTATCCAATGGGACGAAAAACTGATAGTGAATTGTAACGTTCAGGGCCACCTAATGACGATGGATCACTCAAATTGCGTTCCGATTCAATACATCGTCCTCCAGCCGACTTGTCTGCATGGGTCTATTGCTGCCTCGGGTACCTTATGGCCGTTCTGCTGTGAGTCAAAGATTTTCGAATCGGTCGAAAAACTGATAGTGAATTGTAACTTTCAGGGCCACCTAATGACGATGGATCACTCAAATTGCATCCCGATTCAATACATCGTCCTGCAGCCGACTTGACTCCATGGGTCTATTGCTGCCTCGGGCACCTTATGGCCGTTGTGCTGTGAGTCTAGATTATCGAATGCGACGAAAAACTGATAGTGAATTGTAACATTCAGGGCCACCTAATGACGATGGATCACTCAAATTGCGTCCCGATTCAATACATCGTCCTCCAGCAGACTTGTGTCCATGGGTCTATTGCTGCCTCGGGCACCTTATGGCCGTTCTGCTGTGAGTCAAAGATTTTCGAATCGGACGAAAAACAGATAGTGAATTGTAACATTCATGGCCACCTAATGACGATGGATCACTCAAATTGCGTCCGGATTCAATACATCGTCCTCCAGCCGACTTGTCTCCATGGGTCTATTGCTGCATCGGGCACCTTATGGCCGTTATGCTGTGAGTCAAAGATTTTCGAATCGGACGAAAAACTGATAGTGAATTGTAACTTTCAGGGCCACCTAATGACGATGGATCACTCAAATTGCGTCCTGATTCAATACATCGTCCTCCAGCTGACTTGTCTCCATGGGTCTATTGCTGCATCGGGCACCTTATGGCCGTTCTGCTGTGACTCAAAGATTATCGAATCGGACGAAGAACTGATACTGAATTGTAACGTTCAGGGCCACCTAATGACGATGATTCACTCAAATTGCGTCCCGATTCAATACATCGTCCTCCAGCTGACTTGTCTCCATGGGTCTATTGCTGCCTCGGGCACCTTATGGCCGTTCTGCTGTGACTCAAAGATTTTCGAATCTGACGAAAAACTGATAGTGAATTGTAACATTCAGAGCCACCTAATGACGATGGATCACTCAAATTGCGTCCCGATTCAATACATCATCCTCCAGCCGACTTGTCTCCATGGGTCTATTGCTGCCTCGGGCACCTTATGGCCGTTCTGCTGTGAGTCAAAGATTTTCGAATCGGACGAAAAACTGATAGTGAATTCTAACGTTCAGGGCCACCTAATGACGATGGATCACTCAAATTGCGTCCCGATTCAATACATCGTCCTCCAGCAGACTTGTCTCCATGGGTCTATTGCTGCCTCGGGCATCTTATGGCCGTTGTGCTGTGAGTCTAGATTATCGAATGCGACGAAAAACTGATAGTGAATTGTAACGTTCAGGCCACCTAATGACGATGGATCACTCAAATTGCATCCCGATTCAATACATCGTTCTCCAGCAGACTTGTCTCCATGGGTCTATTGCTGCCTCGGGCACCTTATGGCCGTTCTGCTATGAGTCAAAGATTTTCGAATCGGACGAAAAACAGATAGTGAATTGTAACATTCATGGCCACCTAATGACGATGGATCACTCAAATTGCGTCCTGATTCAATACATCGTCCTCCAGCTGACTTGTCTCCATGGGTCTATTGCTGCATCGGGCACCTTATGGCCGTTCTGCTGTGACTCAAAGATTATCGAATCGGACGAAGAACTGATAGTGAATTGTAACGTTCAGGGCCACCTAATGACGATGATTCACTCAAATTGCGTCCCGATTCAATACATCGTCCTCCAGCTGACTTGTCTCCATGGGTCTATTGCTGCCTCGGGCACCTTATGGCCGTTCTGCTGTGACTCAAAGATTTTCGAATCTGACGAAAAACTGATAGTGAATTGTAACATTCAGAGCCACCTAATGACGATGGATCACTCAAATTGCGTCCCGATTCAATACATCATCCTCCAGCCGACTTGTCTCCATGGGTCTATTGCTGCCTCGGGCACCTTATGGCCGTTCTGCTGTGAGTCAAAGATTTTCGAATCGGACGAAAAACTGATAGTGAATTGTAACGTTCAGGGCCACCTAATGACGATGGATCACTCAAATTGCGTCCCGATTCAATACATCGTCCTCCAGCAGGGTTGTCTCCATGGGTCTATTGCTGCCTCGGGCACCTTATGGCCTTTCTGCTGTGAGTCAAAGATTTTCGAATCGGACGAAAAACTGATAGTGAATTGTAACATTCAGGGCCACCTAATGAGGATGGACCACACAAATTGCGTCCCGATTCAATACATCGTCCTCCAGCCGACTTGACTCCATGGGTCTAATGCTGCCTCGGGCACCTTATGGCCGTTCTGCTGTGAGTCTAGATTATCCAATGGGACGAAAAACTAATAGTGAATTGTAACGTTCAGGGCCACCTAAAGACGATGGATCACTCAAATTGCGTTCCGATTCAATACATCGTCCTCCAGCCGACTTGTCTCCATGGGTCTATTGCTGCCTGGGGCACCTTATGGCCGTTCTGCTGTGAGTCTAGATTATCCAATGGGACGAAAAACTGATAGTGAATTGTAACGTTCAGGGCCACCTAATGACGATGGATCACTCAAATTGCGTCGCGATTCAATACATCGTCCTCCAGCAGGCTTGTCTCCATGGGTCTATTGCTGCCTCGGGCACCTTATGGCCTTTCTGCTGTGAGTCAAAGATTTTCGAATCGGACGAAAAACTGATAGTAAAATGTAACATTCAGGGCCACCTAATGAGGATGGACCACACAAATTGCGTCCCGATTCAATACATCGTCCTGCAGCCGACTTGACTCCATGGGTCTGTTGCTGCCTCGGGCACATTATGGCCGTTGTGCTGTGAGTCTAGATTATCGAATGCGACGAAAAACTGATAGTGAATTGTAGCATTCAGGGCCACCTAATGACGATGGATCACTGAAATTGCATCCCGATTCAATACATCGTCCTCCAGCAGACTTGTCTCCATGGGTCTATTGCTGCCTCGGGAACCTTATGGCCGTTCTGCTGTGAGTCAAAGATTTTCGAATCGGACGAAAAACAGATAGTGAATTGTAACATTCATGGCCACCTAATGACGATGGATCACTCAAATTGCGTCCGGATTCAATACATCGTCCTCCAGCCGACTTGTCTCCATGGGTCTATTGCTGCATCGGGCACCTTATGGCCGTTCTGCTGTGACTCAAAGATTATCGAATCGGACGAAGAACTGATAGTGAATTGTAACGTTCAGGGCCACCTAATGACGATGATTCACTCAAATTGCGTCCCGATTCAATACATCGTCCTCCAGCTGACTTGTCTCCATGGGTCTATTGCTGCCTCGGGCACCTTATGGCCGTTCTGCTGTGACTCAAAGATTTTCGAATCTGACGAAAAACTGATAGTGAATTGTAACATTCAGGGCCACCTAATGACGATGGATCACTCAAATTGCGTCCCGATTCAATACATCATCCTCCAGCCGACTTGTCTCCATGGGTCTATTGCTGCCTCGGGCACCTTATGGCCGTTCTGCTGTGACTCAAAGATTTTCGAATCAGACGAAAAACTGATAGTGAATTGTAACGTTCAGGGCCACCTAATGACGATGGATCACTCAAATTGCGTCGCGATTCAATACATCGTCCTCCAGCAGGCTTGTCTCCATGGGTCTATTGCTGCCTCGGGCACCTTATGGCCTTTCTGCTGTGAGTCAAAGATTTTCGAATCGGACGAAAAACTGATAGTAAATTGTAACATTCAGGGCCACCTAATGAGGATGGACCACACAAATTGCGTCCCGATTCAATACATCGTCCTCCAGCCGACTTGACTCCATGGGTCTATTGCTGCCTCGGGCACCTTATGGCCGTTCTGCTGTGAGTCTAGATTATCCAATGGGACGAAAAACTGATAGTGAATTGTAACGTTCAGGGCCACCTAATGACGATGGATCACTCAAATTGCGTTCCGATTCAATACATCGTCCTCCAGCCGACTTGTCTGCATGGGTCTATTGCTGCCTCGGGTACCTTATGGCCGTTCTGCTGTGAGTCAAAGATTTTCGAATCGGTCGAAAAACTGATAGTGAATTGTAACTTTCAGGGCCACCTAATGACGATGGATCACTCAAATTGCATCCCGATTCAATACATCGTCCTGCAGCCGACTTGACTCCATGGGTCTATTGCTGCCTCGGGCACCTTATGGCCGTTGTGCTGTGAGTCTAGATTATCGAATGCGACGAAAAACTGATAGTGAATTGTAACATTCAGGGCCACCTAATGACGATGGATCACTCAAATTGCGTCCCGATTCAATACATCGTCCTCCAGCAGACTTGTCTCCATGGGTCTATTGCTGCCTCGGGCACCTTATGGCCGTTCTGCTGTGAGTCAAAGATTTTCGAATCGGACGAAAAACACATAGTGAATTGTAACATTCATGGCCACCTAATGACGATGGATCACTCAAATTGCGTCCGGATTCAATACATCGTCCTCCAGCCGACTTGTCTCCATGGGTCTATTGCTGCATCGGGCACCTTATGGCCGTTATGCTGTGAGTCAAAGATTTTCGAATCGGACGAAAAACTGATAGTGAATTGTAACTTTCAGGGCCACCTAATGACGATGGATCACTCAAATTGCGTCCTGATTCAATACATCGTCCTCCAGCTGACTTGTCTCCATGGGTCTATTGCTGCATCGGGCACCTTATGGCCGTTCTGCTGTGACTCAAAGATTATCGAATCGGACGAAGAACTGATACTGAATTGTAACGTTCAGGGCCACCTAATGACGATGATTCACTCAAATTGCGTCCCGATTCAATACATCGTCCTCCAGCAGACTAGTCTCCATGGGTCTATTGCTGCCTCGGGCACCTTATGGCCGTTCTGCTGTGACTCAAAGATTTTCGAATCTGACGAAAAACTGATAGTGAATTGTAACATTCAGAGCCACCTAATGACGATGGATCACTCAAATTGCGTCCCGATTCAATACATCATCCTCCAGCCGACTTGTCTCCATGGGTCTATTGCTGCCTCGGGCACCTTATGGCCGTTCTGCTGTGAGTCAAAGATTTTCGAATCGGACGAAAAACTGATAGTGAATTGTAACGTTCAGGGCCACCTAATGACGATGGATCACTCAAATTGCGTCCCGATTCAATACATCGTCCTCCAGCAGGGTTGTCTCCATGGGTCTATTGCTGCCTCGGGCACCTTATGGCCTTTCTGCTGTGAGTCAAAGATTTTCGAATCGGACGAAAAACTGATAGTGAATTGTAACATTCAGGGCCACCTAATGAGGATGGACCACACAAATTGCGTCCCGATTCAATACATCGTCCTCCAGCCGACTTGACTCCATGGGTCTAATGCTGCCTCGGGCACCTTATGGCCGTTCTGCTGTGAGTCTAGATTATCCAATGGGACGAAAAACTAATAGTGAATTGTAACGTTCAGGGCCACCTAAAGACGATGGATCACTCAAATTGCGTTCCGATTCAATACATCGTCCTCCAGCCGACTTGTCTCCATGGGTCTATTGCTGCCTGGGGCACCTTATGGCCGTTCTGCTGTGAGTCTAGATTATCCAATGGGACGAAAAACTGATAGTGAATTGTAACGTTCAGGGCCACCTAATGACGATGGATCACTCAAATTGCGTTCCGATTCAATACATCGTCCTCCAGCCGACTTGTCTCCATGGGTCTATTGCTGCCTGGGGCACCTTATGGCCGTTCTGCTGTGAGTCTAGATTATCCAATGGGACGAAAAACTGATAGTGAATTGTAACGTTCAGGGCCACCTAATGACGATGGATCACTCAAATTGCGTCCCGATTCAGTACATCGTCCTCCAGCCTACTTGACTCCATGGGTCTATTGCTGAGTCCGGCACCTTATGGCCGTTCTGTTGTGAGTCTAGATTATCGAATGCGACGAAAAACTGATAGTGAATTGTAACGTTCAGGGCCACCTAATGACGATGGATCACTCAAATTGCGTCCCGATTCAATACATCGTCCTCCAGCAGACTTGTCTCCATGAGTCTATTGCTGCCTCGGGCACCTTATGGCCGTTCTGCTGTGAGTCAAAGATTTTCGAATCGGACGAAAAACTGATAGTGAATTGTAACGTTCAGGGCCACCTAATGACGATGGATCACTCAAATTGCGTCCCGATTCAATACATCGTCCTCCAGCAGACTTGTCTCCATGGGTCTATTGCTGCCTCGGGCATCTTATGGCCGTTGTGCTGTGAGTCTAGATTATCGAATGCGACGAAAAACTGATAGTGAATTGTAACGTTCAGGCCACCTAATGACGATGGATCACTCAAATTGCATCCCGATTCAATACATCGTCCTCCAGCAGACTTGTCTCCATGGGTCTATTGCTGCCTCGGGCACCTTATGGCCGTTCTGCTGTGAGTCAAAGATTTTCGAATCGGACGAAAAACTGATAGTGAATTGTAACGTTCAGGGCCACCTAATGACGATGGATCACTCAAATTGCGTCCCGATTCAACTCATCGTTCTCCAGCAGACTTGTCTCCATGGGTCTATTGCTGCCTCGGGCACCTTATGGCCGTTCTGCTATGAGTCAAAGATTTTCGAATCGGACGAAAAACAGATAGTGAATTGTAACATTCATGGCCACCTAATGACGATGGATCACTCAAATTGCGTCCGGATTCGATTCATCGTCCTCCAGCCGACTTGTCTCCATGGGTCTATTGCTGCATCGGGCACCTTATGGCCGTTCTGCTGTGACTCAAAGATTATCGAATCGGACGAAGAACTGATAGTGAATTGTAACGTTCAGGGCCACCTAATGACGATGATTCACTCAAATTGCGTCCCGATTCAATACATCGTCCTCCAGCTGACTTGTCTCCATGGGTCTATTGCTGCCTCGGGCACCTTATGGCCGTTCTGCTGTGACTCAAAGATTTTCGAATCTGACGAAAAACTGATAGTGAATTGTAACATTCAGAGCCACGTAATGACGATGGATCACTCAAATTGCGTCCCGAATCAATACATCATCCTCCAGCCGACTTGTCTCCATGGGTCTATTGCTGCCTCGGGCACCTTATGGCCGTTCTGCTGTGAGTCAAAGATTTTCAAATCGGACGAAAAACTAATAGTGAATTGTAACGTTCAGGGCCACCTAATGACGATGGATCACTCAAATTGCGTCCCGATTCAATACATCGTCCTCCAGCAGGGTTGTCTCCATGGGTCTATTGCTGCCTCGGGCACCTTATGGCCTTTCTGCTGTGAGTCAAAGATTTTCGAATCGGACGAAAAACTGATAGTGAATTGTAACATTCAGGGCCACCTAATGAGGATGGACCACACAAATTGCGTCCCGATTCAATACATCGTCCTCCAGCCGACTTGACTCCATGGGTCTAATGCTGCCTCGGGCACCTTATGGCCGTTCTGCTGTGAGTCTAGATTATCCAATGGGACGAAAAACTAATAGTGAATTGTAACGTTCAGGGCCACCTAATGACGATGGATCACTCAAATTGCGTTCCGATTCAATACATCGTCCTCCAGCCGACTTGTCTCCATGGGTCTATTGCTGCCTGGGGCACCTTATGGCCGTTCTGCTGTGAGTCTAGATTATCCAATGGGACGAAAAACTGATAGTGAATTGTAACGTTCAGGGCCACCTAATGACGATGGATCACTCAAATTGCGTTCCGATTCAATACATCGTCCTCCAGCCGACTTGTCTCCATGGGTCTATTGCTGCCTGGGGCACCTTATGGCCGTTCTGCTGTGAGTCAAAGATTTTCGAATCGGTCGAAAAACTGATAGTGAATTGTAACTTTCAGGGCCACCTAATGACGATGGATCACTCAAATTGCGTCCCGATACAATACATCGTCCTCCAGCCGACTTGTCTCCATGGGTCTATTGCTGCATCGGGCACCATATGGCTGTTCTGCTGTGAGTCAAAGATTTTCGAATCGGCCAAAAAAATGATAGTGAATTGTAACTTTCAGGGCCACCTAATGACGATGGATCACTCAAATTGCGGCCCGATTCAATACATCGTCCTCCAGCCGACTTGTCTCCATGGGTCTATTGCTGCCTCGGGCACCTTTGGTCGTTCTCCCGTGAGTCTAGATTATCGAATGGGACGAAAAACTGATAGTTAATTCTAACATTCAGGGCCTCCTAATGACGATGGAACACTCAAATTGCGTCGCGATTCAATACATCGTCATCCTGCAGACTTGTCTCCATGGGTCTATTGTTGCCTCGGGCACCTTATGGCCGTTCCGCTGTGAGTCAAAGATTTTCGAATCGGACGAAAAACTGTAGTGAATTGTAACATTCAGGGACACCTAAAGACGATGGATCACTCAAATTGCGTCCCGATTCAGTACATCGTCCTCCAGCCTACTTGACTCCATGGGTCTATTGCTGAGTCCGGCACCTTATGGCCGTTCTGCTGTGAGTCTAGATTATCGAATGCGACGAAAAACTGATAGTGAAATATAACGTTCAGGGCCACCTAATGACGATGGATCACTCAAATTGCGTCCCGATTCCATACATCGTCCTCCAGCAGACTTGTCTCCATGAGTCTATTGCTGCCTCGGGCACCTTATGGCCGTTCTGCTGTGAGTCAAAGATTTTCGAATCGGACGAAAAACTGATAGTGAATTGTAACGTTCAGGGCCACCTAATGACGATGGATCACTCAAATTGCGTCCCGATTCAATACATCGTCCTCCAGCAGACTTGTCTCCATGGGTCTATTGCTGCCTCGGGCACCGTATGGCCGTTCTGCTGTGAGTCAAAGATTTTCGAATCGGACGAAAAACTGATAGTGAATTGTAACTTTCAGGGCCACCTAATGACGATGGATCACTCAAATTGCGTCCCGATTCAATACCTCGTGCTCCAGCAGACTAGTCTCCATGGGTCTATTGCTGCCTCGGGCACATTATGGCCGTTCTGCTGTGAGTCAAAGATTTTCGAATCGGACGAAAAACTGATAGTGAATTGTAACGTTCAGGGCCACCTAATGACGATGGATCACTCAAATTGCGTCCCGATTCAATACATCGTCCTCCAGCCTACTTGACTCCATGGGTCTATTGCTGAGTCCGGCACCTTATGGCCGTTCTCCCGTGAGTCTAGATTATCGAATGGGACGAAAAACTGATAGTTAATTCTAACATTCAGGGCCTCCTAATGACGATGGAACACTCAAATTGCGTCGCGATTCAATACATTGTAATCCGGAGGACTTGTCTCCATGGGTCTATTGCTGCCTCGGGCACCTTATGGCTGTTCTGCTGTGAGTCAAAGATTTTCGAATCGGACGAAAAACTGATAGTGAATTGTAACTTTCAGGGACACCTAATGACGATGGATCACTCAAATTGCGTCCCGACTCAATACATCGTCCTCCAGCCTACTTGTCTCCATGGGTCTATTGCTGCCTCGGGCACCTTATGGTCGTTCTCCCGTGAGTCTAGATTATCGAATGGGACGAAAAACTGATAGTTAATTCTAACATTCAGGGCCTCCTAATGACGATGGAACACTCAAATTGCGTCGCGATTCAATACATTGTCATCATGCTGACTTGTCTCCATGGGTCTATTGCTGCCTCGGGCACCTTATGGCCGTTCTGCTGTGAGTCAAAGATTTTCGAATCGGACGAAAAACTGATAGTGAATTGTAACTTTCAGGGACACCTAATGACGATGGATCACTCAAATTGCGTCCCGATTCAATACATCGTCCTCCAGCCTACTTGACTCCATGGGTCTATTGCTGAGTCGGGCACCTTATGGCCGTTCTGATGTGAGTCTAGATTATCGAATGCGACGAAAAACTGATAGTGAATTGTAACGTTCAGGGCCACCTAATGACGATGGATCACTCAAATTGCGTCCCGATTCAATACATCGTCCTCCAGCAGTCTTGTCTCCATGGGTCTATTGCTGCCTCGGGCACCTTATGGTCTTTCTGCTGTGAGTCAAAGATTTTCGAATCGGACGAAAAACTGATAGTGAATTGTAACATTCAGGGCCACGTAATGAGGATGGACCACACAAATTGCGTCCCGATTCAATACATCGTCCTCCAGCCGACTTGGCTCCATGGGTCTATTGCTGCCTCGGGCACCTTATGGGCGTTCTGCCGTGAGTCATAGATTTTCGAATCGGACGAATAACTGATAGTGAATTGTAACGTTCAGGGCCTCCTAAAGACGATGGAACACTCAAATTGCGTCCCGATTCAATACCTCGTGCTCCAGCAGACTAGTATCTATGGGTCTACAGCTGCCTCGGGCACATTATGGCCGTTCTACTGTGAGTCAAAGATTTTCGAATCGGACGAAAAACTGATAGTGATTTGTTACGTTCAGGGCCACCTAATGACGATGGATCACTCAAATTGCGTCCCGATTCAATACATCGTCCTCCAGCCGATTTGTCTCCATGGGTCTATTGCAGCCTCGGGCACCTTACGGTCGTTCTCCTGTGACTCTAGATTATCGAATGGGACGAAAAACTGGTAGTTAATTCTAACAGTCAGGGCCTCCTAATGACGATGGAACACTCAAATTGCGTCCCGATTCAATACATCGTCACCCTGCAGACTTGTCTCCATTGGTCTATTGCTGCCTCGGGCACCTTACGGCCGTTGTGCTGTGAGTCAAAGATTTTCGAATCGGACGAAAAACTGTTAGTGAATTGTAACATTCAGGGCCACCTAAAGACGATGGATCTCTCAAATTGCGTCCCGATTCAATACACCGTCCTCCAGCTGACTTGTCTCCATGGGTCTATTGCTGCCTCGGGCACCTTATGGCCGTTCTGCTGTGACTCAAAGATTTTCGAATCTGACGAAAAACTGATAGTGAATTGTAACATTCAGAGCCACCTAATGACGATGGATCACTCAAATTGCGTCCCGATTCAATACATCATCCTCCAGCCGACTTGTCTCCATGGGTCTATTGCTGCCTCGGGCACCTTATGGCCGTTCTGCTGTGAGTCAAAGATTTTCGAATCGGACGAAAAACTGATAGTGAATTGTAACGTTCAGGGCCACCTAATGACGATGGATCACTCAAATTGCGTCCCGATTCAATACATCGTCCTCCAGCAGGGTTGTCTCCATGGGTCTATTGCTGCCTCGGGCACCTTATGGCCTTTCTGCTGTGAGTCAAAGATTTTCGAATCGGACGAAAAACTGATAGTGAATTGTAACATTCAGGGCCACCTAATGAGGATGGACCACACAAATTGCGTCCCGATTCAATACATGGTCCTCCAGCCGACTTGACTCCATGGGTCTAATGCTGCCTCGGGCACCTTATGGCCGTTCTGCTGTGAGTCTAGATTATCCAATGGGACGAAAAACTAATAGTGAATTGTAACGTTCAGGGCCACCTAAAGACGATGGATCACTCAAATTGCGTTCCGATTCAATACATCGTCCTCCAGCCGACTTGTCTCCATGGGTCTATTGCTGCCTGGGGCACCTTATGGCCGTTCTGCTGTGAGTCTAGATTATCCAATGGGACGAAAAACTGATAGTGAATTGTAACGTTCAGGGCCACCTAATGACGATGGATCACTCAAATTGCGTTCCGATTCAATACATCGTCCTCCAGCCGACTTGTCTCCATGGGTCTATTGCTGCCTGGGGCACCTTATGGCCGTTCTGCTGTGAGTCTAGATTATCCAATGGGACGAAAAACTGATAGTGAATTGTAACGTTCAGGGCCACCTAATGACGATGGATCACTCAAATTGCGTCCCGATTCAGTACATCGTCCTCCAGCCTACTTGACTCCATGGGTCTATTGCTGAGTCCGGCACCTTATGGCCGTTCTGCTGTGAGTCTAGATTATCGAATGCGACGAAAAACTGATAGTGAATTGTAACGTTCAGGGCCACCTAATGACGATGGATCACTCAAATTGCGTCCCGATTCAATACATCGTCCTCCAGCAGACTTGTCTCCATGAGTCTATTGCTGCCTCGGGCACCTTATGGCCGTTCTGCTGTGAGTCAAAGATTTTCGAATCGGACGAAAAACTGATAGTGAATTGTAACGTTCAGGGCCACCTAATGACGATGGATCACTCAAATTGCGTCCCGATTCAATACATCGTCCTCCAGCAGACTTGTCTCCATGGGTCTATTGCTGCCTCGGGCATCTTATGGCCGTTGTGCTGTGAGTCTAGATTATCGAATGCGACGAAAAACTGATAGTGAATTGTAACGTTCAGGCCACCTAATGACGATGGATCACTCAAATTGCATCCCGATTCAATACATCGTCCTCCAGCAGACTTGTCTCCATGGGTCTATTGCTGCCTCGGGCACCTTATGGCCGTTCCGCTGTGAGTCAAAGATTTCCGAATCGGACGAAAAACTGATAGTGAATTGTAACGTTCAGGGCCACCTAATGACGATGGATCACTCAAATTGCGTCCCGATTCAACTCATCGTTCTCCAGCAGACTTGTCTCCATGGGTCTATTGCTGCCTCGGGCACCTTATGGCCGTTCTGCTATGAGTCAAAGATTTTCGAATCGGACGAAAAACAGATAGTGAATTGTAACATTCATGGCCACCTAATGACGATGGATCACTCAAATTGCGTCCGGATTCGATTCCTCGTCCTCCAGCCGACTTGTCTCCATGGGTCTATTGCTGCATCGGGCACCTTATGGCCGTTCTGCTGTGACTCAAAGATTATCGAATCGGACGAAGAACTGATAGTGAATTGTAACGTTCAGGGCCACCTAATGACGATGATTCACTCAAATTGCGTCCCGATTCAATACATCGTCCTCCAGCTGACTTGTCTCCATGGGTCTATTGCTGCCTCGGGCACCTTATGGCCGTTCTGCTGTGACTCAAAGATTTTCGAATCTGACGAAAAACTGATAGTGAATTGTAACATTCAGAGCCACGTAATGACGATGGATCACTCAAATTGCGTCCCGAATCAATACATCATCCTCCAGCCGACTTGTCTCCATGGGTCTATTGCTGCCTCGGGCACCTTATGGCCGTTCTGCTGTGAGTCAAAGATTTTCAAATCGGACGAAAAACTAATAGTGAATTGTAACGTTCAGGGCCACCTAATGACGATGGATCACTCAAATTGCGTCCCGATTCAATACATCGTCCTCCAGCAGGGTTGTCTCCATGGGTCTATTGCTGCCTCGGGCACCTTATGGCCTTTCTGCTGTGAGTCAAAGATTTTCGAATCGGACGAAAAACTGATAGTGAATTGTAACATTCAGGGCCACCTAATGAGGATGGACCACACAAATTGCGTCCCGATTCAATACATCGTCCTCCAGCCGACTTGACTCCATGGGTCTAATGCTGCCTCGGGCACCTTATGGCCGTTCTGCTGTGAGTCTAGATTATCCAATGGGACGAAAAACTAATAGTGAATTGTAACGTTCAGGGCCACCTAATGACGATGGATCACTCAAATTGCGTTCCGATTCAATACATCGTCCTCCAGCCGACTTGTCTCCATGGGTCTATTGCTGCCTGGGGCACCTTATGGCCGTTCTGCTGTGAGTCTAGATTATCCAATGGGACGAAAAACTGATAGTGAATTGTAACGTTCAGGGCCACCTAATGACGATGGATCACTCAAATTGCGTTCCGATTCAATACATCGTCCTCCAGCCGACTTGTCTCCATGGGTCTATTGCTGCCTGGGGCACCTTATGGCCGTTCTGCTGTGAGTCAAAGATTTTCGAATCGGTCGAAAAACTGATAGTGAATTGTAACTTTCAGGGCCACCTAATGACGATGGATCACTCAAATTGCGTCCCGATACAATACATCGTCCTCCAGCCGACTTGTCTCCATGGGTCTATTGCTGCATCGGGCACCATATGGCTGTTCTGCTGTGAGTCAAAGATTTTCGAATCGGCCAAAAAAATGATAGTGAATTGTAACTTTCAGGGCCACCTAATGACGATGGATCACTCAAATTGCGGCCCGATTCAATACATCGTCCTCCAGCCGACTTGTCTCCATGGGTCTATTGCTGCCTCGGGCACCTTTGGTCGTTCTCCCGTGAGTCTAGATTATCGAATGGGACGAAAAACTGATAGTTAATTCTAACATTCAGGGCCTCCTAATGACGATGGAACACTCAAATTGCGTCGCGATTCAATACATCGTCATCCTGCAGACTTGTCTCCATGGGTCTATTGTTGCCTCGGGCACCTTATGGCCGTTCCGCTGTGAGTCAAAGATTTTCGAATCGGACGAAAAACTGTAGTGAATTGTAACATTCAGGGACACCTAATGACGATGGATCACTCAAATTGCGTCCCGATTCAGTACATCGTCCTCCAGCCTACTTGACTCCATGGGTCTATTGCTGAGTCCGGCACCTTATGGCCGTTCTGCTGTGAGTCTAGATTATCGAATGCGACGAAAAACTGATAGTGAAATGTAACGTTCAGGGCCACCTAATGACGATGGATCACTCAAATTGCGTCCCGATTCCATACATCGTCCTCCAGCAGACTAGTCTCCATGAGTCTATTGCTGCCTCGGGCACCTTATGGCCGTTCTGCTGTGAGTCAAAGATTTTCGAATCGGACGAAAAACTGATAGTGAATTGTAACGTTCAGGGCCACCTAATGACGATGGATCACTCAAATTGCGTCCCGATTCAATACATCGTCCTCCAGCAGACTTGTCTCCATGGGTCTATTGCTGCCTCGGGCACCGTATGGCCGTTCTGCTGTGAGTCAAAGATTTTCGAATCGGACGAAAAACTGATAGTGAATTGTAACTTTCAGGGCCACCTAATAACGATGGATCACTCAAATTGCGTCCCGATTCAATACCTCGTGCTCCAGCAGACTAGTCTCCATGGGTCTATTGCTGCCTCGGGCACATTATGGCCGTTCTGCTGTGAGTCAAAGATTTTCGAATCGGACGAAAAACTGATAGTGAATTGTAACGTTCAGGGCCACCTAATGACGATGGATCACTCAAATTGCGTCCCGATTCAATACATCGTCCTCCAGCCTACTTGACTCCATGGGTCTATTGCTGAGTCCGGCACCTTATGGCCGTTCTCCCGTGAGTCTAGATTATCGAATGGGACGAAAAACTGATAGTTAATTCTAACATTCAGGGCCTCCTAATGACGATGGAACACTCAAATTGCGTCGCGATTCAATACATTGTAATCCGGAGGACTTGTCTCCATGGGTCTATTGCTGCCTCGGGCACCTTATGGCTGTTCTGCTGTGAGTCAAAGATTTTCGAATCGGACGAAAAACTGATAGTGAATTGTAACTTTCAGGGACACCTAATGACGATGAATCACTCAAATTGCGTCCCGACTCAATACATCGTCCTCCAGCCTACTTGTCTCCATGGGTCTATTGCTGCCTCGGGCACCTTATGGTCGTTCTCCCGTGAGTCTAGATTATCGAATGGGACGAAAAACTGATAGTTAATTCTAACATTCAGGGCCTCCTAATGACGATGGAACACTCAAATTGCGTCGCGATTCAATACATTGTCATCATGCTGACTTGTCTCCATGGGTCTATTGCTGCCTCGGGCACCTTATGGCCGTTCTGCTGTGAGTCAAAGATTTTCGAATCGGACGAAAAACTGATAGTGAATTGTAACTTTCAGGGACACCTAATGACGATGGATCACTCAAATTGCGTCCCGATTCAATACATCGTCCTCCAGCCTACTTGACTCCATGGGTCTATTGCTGAGTCGGGCACCTTATGGCCGTTCTGATGTGAGTCTAGATTATCGAATGCGACGAAAAACTGATAGTGAATTGTAACGTTCAGGGCCACCTAATGACGATGGATCACTCAAATTGCGTCCCGATTCAATACATCGTCCTCCAGCAGTCTTGTCTCCATGGGTCTATTGCTGCCTCGGGCACCTTATGGTCTTTCTGCTGTGAGTCAAAGATTTTCGAATCGGACGAAAAACTGATAGTGAATTGTAACATTCAGGGCCACGTAATGAGGATGGACCACACAAATTGCGTCCCGATTCAATACATCGTCCTCCAGCCGACTTGGCTGCATGGGTCTATTGCTGCCTCGGGCACCTTATGGGCGTTCTGCCGTGAGTCATAGATTTTCGAATCGGACGAATAACTGATAGTGAATTGTAACGTTCAGGGCCTCCTAAAGACGATGGAACACTCAAATTGCGTCCCGATTCAATACCTCGTGCTCCAGCAGACTAGTATCTATGGGTCTACAGCTGCCTCGGGCACATTATGGCCGTTCTACTGTGAGTCAAAGATTTTCGAATCGGACGAAAAACTGATAGTGATTTGTTACGTTCAGGGCCACCTAATGACGATGGAGCACTCAAATTGCGTCCCGATTCAATACATCGTCCTCCAGCCGATTTGTCTCCATGGGTCTATTGCAGCCTCGGGCACCTTACGGTCGTTCTCCTGTGACTCTAGATTATCGAATGGGACGAAAAACTGGTAGTTAATTCTAACAGTCAGGGCCTCCTAATGACGATGGAACACTCAAATTGCGTCCCGATTCAATACATCGTCACCCTGCAGACTTGTCTCCATTGGTCTATTGCTGCCTCGGGCACCTTACGGCCGTTGTGCTGTGAGTCAAAGATTTTCGAATCGGACGAAAAACTGTTAGTGAATTGTAACATTCAGGGCCACCTAAAGACGATGGATCTCTCAAATTGCGTCCCGATTCAATACATCGTCCTCCAGCATACTTGACTCCATGGGTCTATTGCTGAGTCGGGCACCTTATGGCCGTTCTGCTGTGAGTCTAGTTTATCGAATGCGACGAAAAACTGATAGTGAATTGTAACGTTCAGGGCCACCTAATGATGATGGATCACTCAAATTGCGTCCCGATTCAATACATCGTCCTCCAGCAGACTTGTCTCCATGGGTCTACAGCTGCCTCGGGCACTTTATGGCCGTTCTACTGTGAGTCAAAGATTTTCGAATCGGACGAAAAACTGATAGTGATTTGTTACGTTCAGGGCCACTTAATGACGATGGATCCCTCAAATTGCGTCCCGATTCAATACATCGTCCTCCAGCCGATTTGTCTCCATGGGTCTATTGCAGCCTCGGGCACCTTATGGTCGTTCTCCTGTGCCTCTAGATTATCGAATGGGACGAAAAACTGGTAGTTAATTCTAACAGTCAGGGCCTCCTAATGACGATGGAACACTCAAATTGCGTCCCGATTCAATACATCGTCACCCTGCAGACTTGTCTCCATTGGTCTATTGCTGCCTCGGGCACCTTACGGCCGTTGTGCTGTAGTCAAAGATTTTCGAATCGGACGAAAAACTGTTAGTGAATTGTAACATTCAGGGCCACCTAAAGACGATGGATCTCTCAAATTGCGTCCCGATTCAATACATCGTCCTCCAGCCTACTTGACTCCATGGGTCTATTTGTGAGTCGGGCACCTTATGGCCGTTCTGCTGTGAGTCTAGATTATCGAATGCGACGAAAAACTGATAGTGAATTGTAACGTTCAGGGCCACCTAATGATGATGGATCACTCAAATTGCGTCCCGATTCAATACATCGTCCTCCAGCAGACTTGTCTCCATGGGTCTATTGCTGCCTCGGGCACCTTTTGGGCGTTCTGCTGTGAGTCAAAGATTTTCGAATCGGACGAAAAACTAATAGGGAATTGTAACGTTCAGGGCCACCTAATGACGATGGATCACTCAAATTGCGTCCCGATTCAATACATCGTCCTCCAGCCGACTTGTCTCCATGGGTCTATTGCTGCCTCGGGCACCTTATGGTCGTTCTCCCGTGAGTCTAGATTATCGAATGGGACGAAAAACTGATAGTTAATTCTAACATTCAGGGCCTCCTAATGACGATGGAACACTCAAATTGCGTCGCGATTCAATACATCGTCATCCTGCAGACTTGTGTCCATGGGTCTATTGTTGCCTCGGGCACCTTATGGCCGTTCTGCTGTGAGTCAAAGATTTTCGAATCGGACGAAAAACTGATAGTGAATTGTAACTTTCAGGGACACCTAATGACGATGGATCACTCAAATTGCGTCCCGATTCAATACATCGTCCTCCAGCCTACTTGACTCCATGGGTCTATTGCTGAGTCGGGCACCTTATGGCCGTTCTGCTGTGAGTCTAGATTATCGAATGCGACGAAAAACTGATAGTGAATTGTAACGTTCAGGGCCACCTAATGACGATGGATCACTCAAATTGCGTCCCGATTCAATACATCGTCCTCCAGCAGGATTGTCTCCATGGGTCTATTGCTGCCTCGGGCACCTGATGGTCTTTCTGCTGTGAGTCAAAGATTTTCGAATCGGACGAAAAACTGATAGTGAATTGTAACATTCAGGCCCACGTAATGAGGATGGACCACACAAATTGCGTCCCGATTCAATACATCGTCCTCCAGCCGACTTGGCTCCATGGGTCTATTGCTGCCTCGGGCACCTTATGGGCGTTCTGCCGTGAGTCATAGATTTTCGAATCGGACGAATAACTGATAGTGAATTGTAACGTTCAGGGCCTCCTAAAGACGATGGAACACTCAAATTGCGTCCCGATTCAATACCTCGTGCTCCAGCAGACTAGTATCCATGGGTCTACAGCTGCCTCGGGCACATTATGGCCGTTCTACTGTGAGTCAAAGATTTTCGAATCGGACGAAAAACTGATAGTGATTTGTTACGTTCAGGGCCACCTAATGACGATGGATCACTCAAATTGCGTCCCGATTCAATACATCGTCCTCCAGCCGATTTGTCTCCATGGGTCTATTGCAGCCTCGGGCACCTTATGGTCGTTCTCCTGTGACTCTAGATTATCGAATGGGACGAAAAACTGGTAGTTAATTCTAACAGTCAGGGCCTCCTAATGACGATGGAACACTCAAATTGCGTCCCGATTCAATACATCGTCACCCTGCAGACTTGTCTCCATCGGTCTATTGCAGCCTCGGGCACCTTACGGCCGTTGTGCTGTGAGTCAAAGATTTTCGAATCGGACGAAAAACTGTTAGTGAATTGTAACATTCAGGGCCACCTAAAGACGATGGATCTCTCAAATTGCGTCCCGATTCAATACATCGTCCTCCAGCCTACTTGACTCCATGGGTCTATTGCTGAGTCGAGCACCTTATGTCCGTTCTGCTGTGAGTCTAGATTATCGAATGCGACGAAAAACTGATAGTGAATTGTAACGTTCAGGGCCACCTAATGATGATGGATCACTCAAATTGCGTCCCGATTCAATACATCGTCCTCCAGCAGACTTGTCTCCATGGGTCTATTGCTGCCTCGGGCACCTTTTGGGCGTTCTGCTGTGAGTCAAAGATTTTCGAATCGGACGAAAAACTAATAGTGAATTGTAACGTTCAGGGCCACCTAATGACGATGGATCACTCAAATTGCGTCCCGATTCAATACATCGTCCTCCAGCCGACTTGTCTCCATGGGTCTATTGCTGCCTCGGGCACCTTATGGTCGTTCTCCCGTGAGTCTAGATTATCGAATGGGACGAAAAACTGATAGTTAATTCTAACATTCAGGGCCTCCTAATGACGATGGAACACTCAAATTGCGTCGCTATTCAATACATCGTCATCCTGCAGACTTGTCTCCATGGGTCTATTGTTGCCTCGGGCACCTTATGGCCGTTCTGCTGTGAGTCAAAGATTTTCGAATCGGACGAAAAACTGATAGTGAATTGTAACATTCAGGGACACCTAATGACGATGGATCACTCAAATTGCGTCCCGATTCAGTACATCGTCCTCCAGCCTACTTGACTCCATGGGTCTATTGCTGAGTCCGGCACCTTATGGCCGTTCTGCTGTGAGTCTAGATTATCGATTGCGACGAAAAACTGATAGTGAATTGTAACATTCAGGGACACCTAATGACGATGGATCACTCAAATTGCGTCCCGATTCAGTACATCGTCCTCCAGCCTACTTGTCTCCATGGGTCTATTGCTGCCTCGGGCACCTTATGGCCGTTCTGCTGTGAGTCAAAGATTTTCGAATCGGACGAAAAACTGATAGTGAATTGTAACGTTCAGGGCCACCTAATGATGATGGATCACTCAAATTGCGTCCCGATTCAATACATCGTCCTCCAGCAGACTTGTCTCCATGGGTCTACAGCTGCCTCGGGCACATTATGGCCGTTCTACTGTGAGTCAAAGATTTTCGAATCGGACGAAAAACTGATAGTGATTTGTTACGTTCAGGGCCACCTAATGACGATGGATCCCTCAAATTGCGTCCCGATTCAATACATCGTCCTCCAGCCGATTTGTCTCCATGGGTCTATTGCAGCCTCGGGCACCTTATGGTCGTTCTCCTGTGACTCTAGATTATCGAATGGGACGAAAAACTGGTAGTTAATTCTAACAGTCAGGGCCTCCTAATGACGATGGAACACTCAAATTGCGTCCCGATTCAATACATCGTCACCCTGCAGACTTGTCTCCATTGGTCTATTGCTGCCTCGGGCACCTTACGGCCGTTGTGCTGTAGTCAAAGATTTTCGAATCGGACGAAAAACTGTTAGTGAATTGTAACATTCAGGGCCACCTAAAGACGATGGATCTCTCAAATTGCGTCCCGATTCAATACATCGTTCTCCAGCCTACTTGACTCCATGGGTCTATTGCTGAGTCGGGCACCTTATGGCCGTTCTGCTGTGAGTCTAGATTATCGAATGCGACGAAAAACTGATAGTGAATTGTAACGTTCAGGGCCACCTAATGATGATGGATCACTCAAATTGCGTCCCGATTCAATACATCGTCCTCCAGCCGACTTGTCTCCATGGGTCTATTGCTGCCTCGGGCACCTTTTGGGCGTTCTGCTGTGAGTCAAAGATTTTCGAATCGGACGAAAAGCTAATAGGGAATTGTAACGTTCAGGGCCACCTAATGACGATGGATCACTCAAATTGCGTCCCGATTCAATACATCGTCCTCCAGCCGACTTGTCTCCATGGGTCTATTGCTGCCTCGGGCACCTTATGGTCGTTCTCCCGTGAGTCTAGATTATCGAATGGGACGAAAAACTGATAGTTAATTCTAACATTCAGGGCCTCCTAATGACGATGGAACACTCAAATTGCGTCGCGATTCAATACATCGTCATCCTGCAGACTTGTCTCCATGGGTCTACTGTTGCCTCGGGCACCTTATGGCCGTTCTGCTGTGAGTCAAAGATTTTCGAATCGGACGAAAAAGTGATAGTGAATTGTAACTTTCAGGGACACCTAATGACGATGGATCACTCAAATTGCGTCCCGATTCAATACATCGTCCTCCAGCCTACTTGACTCCATGGGTCTATTCCTGAGTCGGGCTCCTTATGGCCGTTCTGCTGTGAGTCTAGATTATCGAATGCGACGAAAAACTGATAGTGAATTGTAACGTTCAGGGCCACCTAATGACGATGGATCACTCAAATTGCGTCCCGATTCAATACATCGTCCTCCAGCAGGCTTGTCTCCATGGGTCTATTGCTGCCTCGGGCACCTTATGGTCTTTCTGCTGTGAGTCAAAGATTTTCGAATCGGACGAAAAACTGATAGTGAATTGTAACATTCAGGCCCACGTAATGAGGATGGACCACACAAATTGCGTCCCGATTCAATACATCGTCCTCCAGCCGACTTGGCTCCATGGGTCTATTGCTGCCTCGGGCACCTTATGGGCGTTCTGCCGTGAGTCATAGATTTTCGAATCGGACGAATAACTGATAGTGAATTGTAACGTTCAGGGCCTCCTAAAGACGATGGAACACTCAAATTGCGTCCCGATTTAATACCTCGTGCTCCAGCAGACTAGTATCCATGGGTCTACAGCTGCCTCGGGCACATTATGGCCGTTCTACTGTGAGTCAAAGATTTTCGAATCGGACGAAAAACTGATAGTGATTTGTTACGTTCAGGGCCACCTAATGACGATGGATCACCCAAATTGCGTCCCGATTCAATACATCGTCCTCCAGCCGATTTGTCTCCATGGGTCTATTGCAGCCTCGGGCACCTTATGGTCGTTCTCCTGTGACTCTAGATTATCGAATGGGACGAAAAACTGGTAGTTCATTCTAACAGTCAGGGCCTCCTAATGACGATGGAACACTCAAATTGCGTCCCGATTCAATACATCGTCCTCCAGCCTACTTGACTCCATGGGTCTATTGCTGAGTCCGGCACCTTATGGCCGTTCTCCCGTGAGTCTAGATTATCGAATGGGACGAAAAACTGATATTTAATTCTAACATTCAGGGCCTCCTAATGACGATGGAACACTCAAATTGCGTCGCGATTCAATACATTGTAATCCGGAGGACTTGTCTCCATGGGTCTATTGCTGCCTCGGGCACCTTATGGCTGTTCTGCTGTGAGTCAAAGATGTTCGAATCGGACGAAAAACTGATAGTGAATTGTAACTTTCAGGGACACCTAATGACGATGGATCACTCAAATTGCGTCCCGACTCAATACATCGTCCTCCAGCCTACTTGTCTCCATGGGTCTATTGCTGCCTCGGGCACCTTATGGTCGTTCTCCCGTGAGTCTAGATTATCGAATGGGACGAAAAACTGATAGTTAATTCTAACATTCAGGGCCCCCTAATGACGATGGAACACTCAAATTGCGTCGCGATTCAATACATTGTCATCCTGCAGACTTGTCTCCATGGGTCTATTGCTGCCTCGGGCACCTTATGGCCGTTCTGCTGTGAGTCAAAGATTTTCGAATCGGACGAAAAACTGATAGTGAATTGTAACTTTCAGGGACACCTAATGACGATGGATCACTCAAATTGCGTCCCGATTCAATACATCGTCCTCCAGCCTACTTGACTCCATGGGTCTATTGCTGAGTCGGGCACCTTATGGCCGTTCTGCTGTGAGTCTAGATTATCGAATGCGACGAAAAACTGATAGTGAATTGTAACGTTCAGGGCCACCTAATGACGATGGATCACTGAAATTGCGTCCCGATTCAATACATCGTCCTCCAGCAGGCTTGTCTCCATCGGTCTATTGCTGCCTCGGGCACCTTATGGTCTTTCTGCTGTGAGTCAAAGATTTTCGAATCGGACGAAAAACTGATAGTGAATTGTAACATTCAGGGCCACGTAATGAGGATGGACCACACAAATTGCGTCCCGATTCAATACATCGTCCTCCAGCCGACTTGGCTCCATGGGTCTATTGCTGCCTCGGGCACCTTATGGGCGTTCTGCCGTGAGTCATAGATTTTCGAATCGGACGAATAACTGATAGTGAATTGTAACGTTCAGGGCCTCCTAATGACGATGGAACACTCAAATTGCGTCCCGATTCAATACCTCGTGCTCCAGCAGACTAGTATCCATGGGTCTACAGCTGCCTCGGGCACATTATGGCCGTTCTACTGTGAGTCAAAGATTTTCGAATCGGACGAAAAACTGATAGTGATTTGTTACGTTCAGGGCCACCTAATGACGATGGATCACTCAAATTGCGTCCCGATTCAATACATCGTCCTCCAGCCGATTTGTCTCCATGGGTCTATTGCAGCCTCGGGCACCTTATGGTCGATATCCTGTGACTCTAGATTATCGAATGGGACGAAAAACTGGTAGTTAATTCTAACAGTCAGGGCCTCCTAATGACGATGGATCTCTCAAATTGCGTCCCGATTCAATACATCGTCCTCCAGCCTACTTGACTCCATGGTTCTATTGCTGAGTCGGGCACCTTATGGCCCTTCTGCTGTGAGTCTAGATTATCGAATGCGACGAAAAACTGATAGTGAATTGTAACGTTCAGGGCCACCTAATGATGATGGATCACTCAAATTGCGTCCCGATTCAATACATCGTCCTCCAGCAGACTTGTCTCCATGGGTCTATTGCTGCCTCGGGCACCTTTTGGGCGTTCTGCTGTGAGTGAAAGATTTTCGAATCGGACGAAAAACTAATAGTGAATTGTAACGTTCAGGGCCACCTAATGACGATGGATCACTCAAATTGCGTCCCGATTCAATACATCGTCCTCCAGCCGACTTGTCTCCATGGGTCTATTGCTGCCTCGGGCACCTTATGGTCGTTCTCCCGTGAGTCTAGATTATCGAATGGGACGAAAACATTCAGGGCCTCCTAATGACGATGGAACACTCAAATTGCGTCGCGATTCAATACATCGTCATCCTGCAGACTTGTCTCCATGGGTGTATTGTTGCCTCGGGCACCTTATGGCCGTTCTGCTGTGAGTCAAAGATTTTCGAATCGGACGAAAAACTGATAGTGAATTGTAACATTCAGGGCCACCTAATGACGATGGATCACTCAAATTGCGTCCCGATACAATACATCGTCCTCCAGGCTACTTGACTCCATGGGTCTATTGCTGAGTCGGGCACCTTTTGGCCGTTCTGCTGTGAGTCTAGATTATCGAATGCGACGAAAAACTGATAGTGAATTGTAACGTTCAGGGCCACCTAATGACGATGGATCACTCAAATTGCGTCCCGATTTAATACATCGTCCTCCAGCAGGGTTGTCTCCATGGGTCTATTGCTGCCTGGGGCACCATATGGCCGTTCTGCTGTGAGTCAAAGATTTTCGAATCGGACGAAAAACTGATAGTGAATTGTAACGTTCAGGGCCACCTAATGACGATGGAACACTCAAATTGCGTCCCGATTCAATACATCGTCCTCCAGCAGACTTGTCTCCATGGGTCTATTGCTGCCTCGGGCACCTTATGGCCGTTCTGCTGTGAGTCAAAGATTTTCGATTCGGACGAAAAACTGATAGTGAATTGTAACGTTCAGGGCCACCTAATGACGATGGATCACTCAAATTGCGTCCCGATTCAATACATCGTCCTCCAGCAGGGTTGTCTCCATGGGTCTATTGCTGCCTGGGGCACCATATGGCCGTTCTGCTGTGAGTCAAAGATTTTCGAATCGGTCGAAAAACTGATAGTGAATTGTAACTTTCAGGGCCACCTAATGACGATGGATCACTCAAATTGCGTCCCGATTCAATACATCGTCCTCCAGCCGACTTGTCTCCATGGGTCTATTGCTGCCTCGGGCACCTTATGGGCGTTCTGCCGTGAGTCATAGATTTTCGAATCGGACTAATAACTGATAGTGAATTGTAACGTTCAGGGCCTCCTAATGACGATGGAACACTCCAATTGCGTCCCGATTCAATACCTCGTGCTCCAGCAGACTAGTATCCATGGGTCTACAGCTGCCTCGGGCACATTGTGGCGGTTCTACTGTGAGTCAAAGATTTTCGAATCGGACGAAAAACTGATAGTGAATTGTTACGTTCAGGGCAACCTAATGACGATGGTTCACTCAAATTGCGTCCCGATTCAATACATCGTCCTCCACCCGATTTGTCTCCTTGGGTCTATTGCTGCCTCGGGCACCTTATGGTCGTTCTCCTGTGAGTCTAGATTATCGAATGGGACGAAAAACTGGTAGTTAATTCTAACATTCAGGCCCTCCTAATGACGATGGAACACTCAAATTGCGTCCCGATTCAATACATCGTCACCCTGCAGACTTGTCTCCATTGGTCTATTGCTGCCTCGGGCACCTTACGGCCGTTCACCTGTGAGTCAAAGATTTTCGAATCGGACGAAAAACTGATAGTGAATTGTAACATTCAGGGCCACCTAAAGACGATGGATCACTCAAATTGCGTCCCGATTCAATACATCGTCCTCCAGCCGACTTGACTCCATGGGTCTATTGCTGCCTCGGGCACCTTATGGCCGTTCTGCTGTGAGTCTAGATTATCGAATGCGACGAAAAACTGATAGTGAATTGTAACGTTCAGGGCCACCTAATGACGATGGATCACTCAAATTGCGTCCCGATTCAATACATCGTCCTCCAGCCGACTTGTCTCCATGGGTCTATTGCTGCCTCGGGCACCTTATGGTCGTTCTCCCGTGAGTCTAGATTATCGAATGGGACGAAAAACTGATAGTTAATTCTAACATTCAGGGCCTCCTAATGACGATGGAACACTCAAATTGCGTCGCGATTCAATACATCGTCATCCTGCAGACTTGTCTCCATGGGTCTATTGTTGCCTCGGGCACCTTATGGCCGTTCTGCTGTGAGTCAAAGATTTTCGAATCGGACGAAAAACTGATAGTGAATTGTAACATTCAGGGACACCTAATGACGATGGATCACTCAAATTGCGTCCCGATTCAGTACATCGTCCTCCAGCCTACTTGACTCCATGGGTCTATTGCTGAGTCCGGCACCTTATGGCCGTCCTGCTGTGAGTCTAGATTATCGAATGCGACGAAAAACTGATAGTGAATTGTAACGTTCAGGGCCACCTAATGACGATGGATCACTCAAATTGCGTCCCGATTCAATACATCGTCCTCCAGCAGACTTGTCTCCATGGGTCTATTGCTGCCTCGGGCACCTTATGGCCGTTCTGCTGTGAGTCAAAGATTTTCGAATCGGACGAAAAACTGATAGTGAATTGTAACGTTCAGGGCCACCTAATGACGATGGATCACTCAAATTGCGTCCCGATTCAATACATCGGCCTCCAGCAGACTTGTCTCCATGGGTCTATTGCTGCCTCGGGCACCTTATGGCCGTTCTGCTGTGAGTCAATGATTTTCGAATCGGACGAAAAACTGATAGTGAATTGTAACTTTCAGGGCCACCTAATGACGATGGATCACTCAAATTGCGTCCCGATTCAATACCTCGTGCTCCAGCAGACTAGTCTCCATGGGTCTATTGCTGCCTCGGGCACATTATGGCCGTTCTGCTGTGAGTCAAAGATTTTCGAATCGGACGAAAAACTGATAGTGAATTGTAACGTTCAGGGCCACCTAATGACGATGGATCACTCAAATTGCGTCCCGATTCAATACATCGTCCTCCAGCCTACTTGACTCCATGGGTCTATTGCTGAGTCCGGCACCTTATGGCCGTTCTCCCGTGAATCTAGATTATCGAATGGGACGAAAAACTGATAGTTAATTCTAACATTCAGGGCCTCCTAATGACGATGGAACACTCAAATTGCGTCGCGATTCAATACATTGTAATCCGGAGGACTTGTCTCCATGGGTCTATTGCTGCCTCGGGCACCTTATGGCTGTTCTGCTGTGAGTCAAAGATTTTCGAATCGGACGAAAAACTGATAGTGAATTGTAACTTTCAGGGACACCTAATGACGATGGATCACTCAAATTGCGTCCCGACTCAATACATCGTCCTCCAGCCTACTTGTCTCCATGGGTCTATTGCTGCCTCGGGCACCTTATGGTCGTTCTCCCGTGAGTCTAGATTATCGAATGGGACGAAAAACTGATAGTTAATTCTAACATTCAGGGCCTCCTAATGACGATGGAACACTCAAATTGCGTCGCGATTCAATACATTGTCATCCTGCAGACTTGTCTCCATGGGTCTATTGCTGCCTCGGGCACCTTATGGCCGTTCTGCTGTGAGTCAAAGATTTCCGAATCGGACGAAAAACTGATAGTGAATTGTAACTTTCAGGGACACCTAATGACGATGGATCACTCAAATTGCGTCCCGATTCAATACATCGTCCTCCAGCCGACTTGTCTCCATGGGTCTATTGCTGCCTCGGGCACCTTATGGGCGTTCTGCCGTGAGTCATAGATTTTCGAATCGGACGAATAACTGATAGTGAATTGCAACGTTCGGGGCCTCGTAATGACGATGGAACACTCAAATTGCGTCCCGATTCAATACCTCGTGCTCCATCAGACTAGTATCCTTGGGTCTACAGCTGCCTCGGGCACATTATGGCCGTTCTACTGTGAGTCAAAGATTTTCGAATCGGACGAAAAACTGATAGTGAATTGTAACGTTCAGGGCCACCTAATGACGATGGATCACTCAAATTGCGTCCCGATTCAATACATCGTCCTCCAGCCGACTTGTCTCCATGGGTCTATTGCTGCCTCGGGCACCTTATGGGCGTTCTGCCGTGAGTCATAGATTTTCGAATCGGACGAATAACTGATAGTGAATTGTAACGTTCGGGGCCTCCTAATGACGATGGAACACTCAAATTGCGTCCCGATTCAATACCTCGTGCTCCATCAGACTAGTCTCCATGGGTCTATTGCTGCCTCGGGCACATTATGGCCGTTCTGCTGTGAGTCAAAGATTTTCGAATCGGACGAAAAACTGATAGTGAATTGTAACGTTCAGGGCCACCTAATGACGATGGATCACTCAAATTGCGTCCCGATTCAATACATCGTCCTCCAGCCTACTTGACTCCATGGGTCTATTGCTGAGTCCGGCACCTTATGGCCGTTCTCCCGTGAGTCTAGATTATCGAATGGGACGAAAAACTGATAGTTAATTCTAACATTCAGGGCCTCCTAATGACGATGGAACACTCAAATTGCGTCGCGATTCAATACATTGTAATCCGGAGGACTTGTCTCCATGGGTCTATTGCTGCCTCGGGCACCTTATGGCTGTTCTGCTGTGAGTCAAAGATTTTCGAATCGGACGAAAAACTGATAGTGAATTGTAACTTTCAGGGACACCTAATGACGATGGATCACTCAAATTGCGTCCCGACTCAATACATCGTCCTCCAGCCTACTTGTCTCCATGGGTCTATTGCTGCCTCGGGGACCTTATGGTCGTTCTCCCGTGAGTCTAGATTATCGAATGGGACGAAAAACTGATAGTTAATTCTAACATTCAGGGCCTCCTAATGACGATGGAACACTCAAATTGCGTCGCGATTCAATACATTGTCATCCTGCAGACTTGTCTCCATGGGTCTATTGCTGCCTCGGGCACCTTATGGCCGTTCTGCTGTGAGTCAAAGATTTTCGAATCGGACGAAAAACTGATAGTGAATTGTAACTTTCAGGGACACCTAATGACGATGGATCACTCAAATTGCGTCCCGATTCAATACATCGTCCTCCAGCCTACTTGACTCCATGGGTCTATTGCTGAGTCGGGCACCTTATGGCCGTTCTGCTGTGAGTCTAGATTATCGAATGCGACGAAAAACTGATAGTGAATTGTAACGTTCAGGGCCACCTAATGACGATGGATCACTCAAATTGCGTCCCGATTCAATACATCGTCCTCCAGCAGGCTTGTCTCCATGGGTCTATTGCTGCCTCGGGCACCTTATGGTCTTTCTGCTGTGAGTCAAAGATTTTCGAATCGGACGAAAAACTGATAGTGAATTGTAACATTCAGGGCCACGTAATGAGGATGGACCACACAAATTGCGTCCCGATTCAATACATCGTCCTCCAGCCGACTTGGCTCCATGGGTCTATTGCTGCCTCGGGCACCTTATGGGCGTTCTGCCGTGAGTCATAGATTTTCGAATCGGACGAATAACTGATAGTGAATTGTAACGTTCAGGGCCTCCTAATGACGATGGAACACTCAAATTGCGTCCCGATTCAATACCTCGTGCTCCAGCAGACTAGTATCCATGGGTCTACAGCTGCCTCGGGCACATTATGGCCGTTCTACTGTGAGTCAAAGATTTTCGAATCGGACGAAAAACTGATAGTGATTTGTTACGTTCAGGGCCACCTAATGACGATGGATCACTCAAATTGCGTCCCGATTCAATACATCGTCCTCCAGCCGATTTGTCTCCATGGGTCTATTGCAGCCTCGGGCACCTTATGGTCGATATCCTGTGACTCTAGATTATCGAATGGGACGAAAAACTGGTAGTTAATTCTAACAGTCAGGGCCTCCTAATGACGATGGAACACTCAAATTGCGTCCCGATTCAATACATCGTCACCCTGCAGAATTGTCTCCATTGGTCTATTGCTGCCTCGGGCACCTTACGGCCGTTGTGCTGTGAGTCAAAGATTTTCGAATCGGACGAAAAACTGTTAGTGAATTGTAACATTCAGGGCCACCTAAAGACGATGGATCTCTCAAATTGCGTCCCGATTCAATACATCGTCCTCCAGCCTACTTGACTCCATGGTTCTATTGCTGAGTCGGGCACCTTATGGCCGTTCTGCTGTGAGTCTAGATCATCGAATGCGACGAAAAACTGATAGTGAATTGTAACGTTCAGGGCCACCTAATGATGATGGATCACTCAAATTGCGTCCGATTCAATACATCGTCCTCCAGCAGACTTGTCTCCATGGGTCTATTGCTGCCTCGGGCACCTTTTGGGCGTTCTGCTGTGAGTGAAAGATTTTCGAATCGGACGAAAAACTAATAGTGAATTGTAACGTTCAGGGCCACCTAATGACGATGGATCACTCAAATTGCGTCCCGATTCAATACATCGTCCTCCAGCCGACTTGTCTCCATGGGTCTATTGCTGCCTCGGGCACCTTATGGTCGTTCTCCCGTGAGTCTAGATTATCGAATGGGACGAAAAACTGATAGTTAATTCTAACATTCAGGGCCTCCTAATGACGATGGAACACTCAAATTGCGTCGCGATTCAATACATCGTCATCCTGCAGACTTGTCTCCATGGGTGTATTGTTGCCTCGGGCACCTTATGGCCGTTCTGCTGTGAGTCAAAGATTTTCGAATCGGACGAAAAACTGATAGTGAATTGTAACATTCAGGGCCACCTAATGACGATGGATCACTCAAATTGCGTCCCGATTCAATACATCGTCCTCCAGGCCACTTGACTCCATGGGTCTATTGCTGAGTCGGGCACCTTATGGCCGTTCTGCCGTGAGTCTAGATTATCGAATGCGACGAAAAACTGATAGTGAATTGTAACGTTCAGGGCCACCTAATGACGATGGATCACTCAAATTGCGTGCCGATTCAATACATCGTCCTCCAGCAGGGTTGTCTCCATGGGTCTATTGCTGCCTGGGGCACCATATGGCCGTTCTGCTGTGAGTCAAAGATTTTCGAATCGGACGAAAAACTGATAGTGAATTGTAACGTTCAGGGCCACCTAATGACGATGGAACACTCAAATTGCGTCCCGATTCAATACATCGTCCTCCAGCAGACTTGTCTCCATGGGTCTATTGCTGCCTCGGGCACCTTATGGCCGTTCTGCTGTGAGTCAAAGATTTTCGATTCGGACGAAAAACTGATAGTGAATTGTAACGTTCAGGGCCACCTAATGACGATGGATCACTCAAATTGCGTCCCGATTCAATACATCGTCCTCCAGCAGGGTTGTCTCCATGGGTCTATTGCTGCCTGGGGCACCATATGGCCGTTCTGCTGTGAGTCAAAGATTTTCGAATCGGTCGAAAAACTGATAGTGAATTGTAACTTTCAGGGCCACCTAATGACGATGGATCACTCAAATTGCGTCCCGATTCAATACATCGTCCTCCAGCCGACTTGTCTCCATGGGTCTATTGCTGCCTCGGGCACCTTATGGGCGTTCTGCCGTGAGTCATAGATTTTCGAATCGGACTAATAACTGATAGTGAATTGTAACGTTCAGGGCCTCCTAATGACGATGGAACACTCCAATTGCGTCCCGATTCAATACCTCGTGCTCCAGCAGACTAGTATCCATGGGTCTACAGCTGCCTCGGGCACATTATGGCGGTTCTACTGTGAGTCAAAGATTTTCGAATCGGACGAAAAACTGATAGTGAATTGTTACGTTCAGGGCAACCTAATGACGATGGATCACTCAAATTGCGTCCCGATTCAATACATCGTCCTCCACCCGATTTGTCTCCATGGGTCTATTGCTGCCTCGGGCACCTTATGGTCGTTCTCCTGTGAGTCTAGATTATCGAATGGGACGAAAAACTGGTAGTTAATTCTAACATTCAGGGCCTCCTAATGACGATGGAACACTCAAATTGCGTCCCGATTCAATACATCGTCACCCTGCAGACTTGTCTCCATTGGTCTATTGCTGCCTCGGGCACCTTACGGCCGTTCACCTGTGAGTCAAAGATTTTCGAATCGGACGAAAAACTGATAGTGAATTGTAACATTCAGGGCCACCTAAAGACGATGGATCACTCAAATTGCGTCCCGATTCAATACATCGTCCTCCAGCCGACTTGACTCCATGGGTCTATTGCTGCCTCGGGCACCTTATGGCCGTTCTGCTGTGAGTCTAGATTATCGAATGCGACGAAAAACTGATAGTGAATTGTAACGTTCAGGGCCACCTAATGACGATGGATCACTCAAATTGCGTCCCGATTCAATACATCGTCCTCCAGCCGACTTGTCTCCATGGGTCTATTGCTGCCTCGGGCACCTTATGGTCGTTCTCCCGTGAGTCTAGATTATCGAATGGGACGAAAAACTGATAGTTAATTCTAACATTCAGGGCCTCCTAATGACGATGGAACACTCAAATTGCGTCGCGATTCAATACATCGTCATCCTGCAGACTTGTCTCCATGGGTCTATTGTTGCCTCGGGCACCTTATGGCCGTTCTGCTGTGAGTCAAAGATTTTCGAATCGGACGAAAAACTGATAGTGAATTGTAACATTCAGGGACACCTAATGACGATGGATCACTCAAATTGCGTCCCGATTCAGTACATCGTCCTCCAGCCTACTTGACTCCATGGGTCTATTGCTGAGTCCGGCACCTTATGGCCGTCCTGCTGTGAGTCTAGATTATCGAATGCGACGAAAAACTGATAGTGAATTGTAACGTTCAGGGCCACCTAATGACGATGGATCACTCAAATTGCGTCCCGATTCAATACATCGTCCTCCAGCAGACTTGTCTCCATGGGTCTATTGCTGCCTCGGGCACCTTATGGCCGTTCTGCTGTGAGTCAAAGATTTTCGAATCGGACGAAAAGCTGATAGTGAATTGTAACGTTCAGGGCCACCTAATGACGATGGATCACTCAAATTGCGTCCCGATTCAATACATCGGCCTCCAGCAGACTTGTCTCCATGGGTCTATTGCTGCCTCGGGCACCTTATGGCCGTTCTGCTGTGAGTCAAAGATTTTCGAATCGGACGAAAAACTGATAGTGAATTGTAACTTTCAGGGCCACCTAATGACGATGGATCACTCAAATTGCGTCCCGATTCAATACCTCGTGCTCCAGCAGACTAGTCTCCATGGGTCTATTGCTGCCTCGGGCACATTATGGCCGTTCTGCTGTGAGTCAAAGATTTTCGAATCGGACGAAAAACTGATAGTGAATTGTAACGTTCAGGGCCACCTAATGACGATGGATCACTCAAATTGCGTCCCGATTCAATACATCGTCCTCCAGCCTACTTGACTCCATGGGTCTATTGCTGAGTCCGGCACCTTATGGCCGTTCTCCCGTGAGTCTAGATTATCGAATGGGACGAAAAACTGATAGTTAATTCTAACATTCAGGGCCTCCTAATGACGATGGAACACTCAAATTGCGTCGCGATTCAATACATTGTCATCCTGCAGACTTGTCTCCATGGGTCTATTGCTGCCTCGGGCACCTTATGGCCGTTCTGCTGTGAGTCAAAGATTTCCGAATCGGACGAAAAACTGATAGTGAATTGTAACTTTCAGGGACACCTAAGGACGATGGATCACTCAAATTGCGTCCCGATTCAATACATCGTCCTTCAGCCGACTTGTCTCCATGGGTCTATTGCTGCCTCGGGCACCTTATGGGCGTTCTGCCGTGAGTCATAGATTTTCGAATCGGACGAATAACTGATAGTGAATTGTAACGTTCGGGGCCTCCTAATGACGATGGAACACTCAAATTGCGTCCCGATTCAATACATCGTCCTCCATCAGACTAGTATCCATGGGTCTACAGCTGCCTCGGGCACATTATGGCCGTTCTACTGTGAGTCAAAGATTTTAGAATCGGACGAAAAACTGTTAGTGATTTGTTACGTTCAGGGCCACCTAATGACGATGGATCACTCAAATAGCGTCCCGATTCAATACATCGTCCTCCAGCCGATTTGTCTCCATGGGTCTATTGCAGCCTCGGGCACCTTATGGTCGTTCTCCTGTGACTCTAGATTATCGAATGGGACGAAAAACTGGTAGTTAATTCTAACAGTCAGGGCCTCCTAATGACGATGGAACACTCAAATTGCGTCCCGATTCAATACATCGTCACCCTGCAGACTTGTCTCCATTGGTCTATTGCTGCCTCGGGCACCTTACGGCCGTTGTGCTGTGAGTCAAAGATTTTCGAATCGGACGAAAAACTGTTAGTGAATTGTAACATTCAGGGCCACCTAAAGACGATGGATCTCTCAAATTGTGTCCCGATTCAATACATCGTCCTCCAGCCTACTTGACTCCATGGGTCTATTGCTGAGTCGGGCACCTTAAGGCCGTTCTGCTGTGAGTCTAGATTATCGAATGCGACGAAAAACTGGTAGTTAATTCTAACAGTCAGGGCCTCCTAATGACGATGGAACACTCAAATTGCGTCCCGATTCGATACATCGTCACACCGCAGACTTGTCTCCATGGGTCTATTGCTGCCTCGGGCACCTTTTGGGCGTTCTGCTGTGAGTCAAAGATTTTCGAATCGGACGAAAAACTAATAGTGAATTGTAACGTTCAGGGCCACCTAATGACGATGGATCACTCAAATTGCGTCCCGATTCAATACATCGTCCTCCAGCCGACTTGTCTCCATGGGTCTATTGCTGCCTCGGGCACCTTATGGTCGTTCTCCCGTGAGTCTAGATTATCGAATGGGACGAAAAACTGATAGTTAACTCTAACATTCAGGGCCTCCTAATGACGATGGAACACTCAAATTGCGTCGCGATTCAATACATCGTCATCCTGCAGACTTGTCTCCATGGGTGTATTGTTGCCTCGGGCACCTTATGGCCGTTCTGCTGTGAGTCCAAGATTTTCGAATCGGACGAAAAACTGATAGTGAATTGTAACATTCAGGGACACCTAATGACGATGGATCACTCAAATTGCGTCCCGATTCAATACATCGTCCTCCAGCCTACTTGACTCCATGGGTCTATTGCTGAGTCGGGCACCTTATGGCCGTTCTGCTGTGAGTCTAGATTATCGAATGCGACGAAAAACTGATAGTGAATTGTAACGTTCAGGGCCACCTAATGACGATGGATCACTCAAATTGCGTCCCGATTCAATACATCGTCCTCCAGCCGACTTGTCTCCATGGGTCTATTGCTGCCTTGGGCACCTTATGGCCGTTCTGCTGTGGGTCAAAGATTTTTGAATCAGACGAAGATTTGATAGTGAATTGTAACGTTCAGGGCCACCTAATGACGATGGAACACTCAAATTGCGTCCCGATTCAATACCTCGTGCTCCATCAGACTAGTATCCATGGGTCTACAGCTGCCTCGGGCACATTATGGCCGTTCTACTGTGAGTCAAAGATTTTCGAATCGGACGAAAAACTGATAGTGATTTGTTACGTTCAGGGCCACCTAATGACGATGGATCACTCAAATAGCGTCCCGATTCAATACATCGTCCTCCAGCCGATTTGTCTCCATGGGTCTATTGCAGCCTCGGGCACCTTATGGTCGTTCTCCTGTGACTCGAGATTATCGAATGGGACGAAAAACTGGTAGTTAATTCTAACAGTCAGGGCCTCCTAATGACGATGGAACACTCAAATTGCGTCCCGATTCAATACATCGTCACCCTGCAGACTTGTCTCCATTGGTCTATTGCTGCCTCGGGCACCTTACGGCCGTTGTGCTGTGAGTCAAAGATTTTCGAATCGGACGAAAAACTGTTAGTGAATTGTAACATTCAGTGCCACCTAAAGACGATGGATCTCTCAAATTGCGTCCCGATTCAATACATCGTCCTCCAGCCTACTTGACTCCATGGGTCTATTGCTGAGTCGGGCACCTTAAGGCCGTTCTGCTGTGAGTCTAGATTATCGAATGCGACGAAAAACTGATAGTGAATTGTAACGGTCAGGGCCACCTAATGATGATGGATCACTCAAATTGCGTCCCGATTCAATACATCGTCCTCCAGCAGACTTGTCTCCATGGGTCTATTGCTGCCTCGGGCACCTTTTGGGCGTTCTGCTGTGAGTCAAAGATTTTCGAATCGGACGAAAAACTAATAGTGAATTGTAACGTTCAGGGCCACCTAATGACGATGGATCACTCAAATTGAGTCCCGATTCAATACATCGTCCTCTAGCCGACTTGTCTCCATGGGTCTATTGCTGCCTCGGGCACCTTATGGTCGTTCTCCCGTGAGTCTAGATTATCGAATGGGACGAAAAACTGATAGTTAATCCTAACATTCAGGGCCTCCTAATGACGATGGAACACTCAAATTGCGTCGCGATTCAATACATCGTCATCCTGCAGACTTGTCTCCATGGGTGTATTGTTGCCTCGGGCACCTTATGGCCGTTCTGCTGTGAGTCAAAGATTTTCGAATCGGACGAAAAACTGATAGTGAATTGTAACATTCAGGGACACCTAATGACGATGGATCACTCAAATTGCGTCCCGATTCAATACATCGTCCTCCAGCCTACTTGACTCCATGGGTCTATTGCTGAGTCGGGCACCTTATGGCCGTTCTGCTGTGAGTCTAGATTATCGAATGCGACGAAAAACTGATAGTGAATTGTAACGTTCAGGGCCACCTAATGACGATGGATCACTCAAATTGCGTCCCGATTCAATACATCGTCCTCCAGCCGACTTGTCTCCATGGGTCTATTGCTGCCTTGGGCACCTTATGGCCGTTCTGCTGTGGGTCAAAGATTTTTGAATCAGACGAAGATTTGATAGTGAATTGTAACGTTCAGGGCCACCTAATGACGATGGATCACTCAAATTGCGTCCCGATTCAATACATCGTCCTCCAGCAGACTTGTCTCCATGGGTCTTTTGCTGCCTCGGGCACCTTATGGGCGTTTTGCTGTGAGTCAAAGACTTTCGAATCGGACGAAAAACTGATAGGGAATTGTAACGTTCAGGGCCTCCTAATGACGATGGATCACTCAAATTGCGTCCCGATTCAATACCCCGTGCTCCAGCTGACTAGTATCCATGGGTCTATTGCTGCCTCGGGCACATTATGGCCGTTCTGCTGTGAGTCAAAGATTTTCGAATCGGACGAAAAACTGATAGTGAATTGTAACGTTCAGGGCCACCTAATGACGATGGATCACTCAAATTGCGTCCCGATTCAATACATTGTCCTCCAGCCGACTTGTTTCCGTGGGTCTATTGCTGCCTCGGGCACCTTATGGTCGTTCTCCCGTGAGTCTAGATTATCGAATGGGACGAAAAACTGATAGTTAATTCTAACATTCAGGGCCTCCTAATGACGACGGAACACTCAAATTGCGTCGCGATTCAATACATTGTAATCCGGCAGACTTGTCTCCATGGGTCTATTGCTGCCTCGGGCACCTTATGGCTGTTCTGCTGTGAGTCAAAGATTTTCGAATCGGACGAAAAACTGATTGTGAATTGTAACTTTCAGGGACACTTAATGACGATGGATCACTCAAATTGCGTCCCGATTCAATACATCGTCCTCCAGCCTACTTGTCTCCATGGGTCTATTGCTGCCTCGGGCACCTTATGGTCGTTCTCCCGTGAGTTTAGATTATCGAATGGGACGAAAAACTGATAGTTAATTCTAACATTCAGGGCCTCCTAATGACGATGGAACACTCAAATTGCGTCGCGATTCAATACATTGTCATCCTGCAGACTTGTCTCCATGGGTCTATTGCTGCCTCGGGCACCTTACGGCCGTTCTGCTGTGAGTCTAGATTATCCAATGGGACGAAAAACTGATAGTGAATTGTAACGTTCAGGGCCACCTAATGACGATGGATCACTCAAATTGCGTTCCGATTCAATACATCGTCCTCCAGCCGACTTGTCTCCATGGGTCTATTGCTGCCTCGGGCACCTCATGGGCGTTCTGCCGTGAGTCATAGATTTTCGAATCGGACGAATAACTGATAGTGAATTGTAACGTTCAGGGCCTCCTAATGACGATGGAACACTCAAATTGCGTCCCGATTCAATACCTCGTGCTCCAGCAGACTAGTATCCATGGGTCTACAGCTGCCTCGGGCACAAAATGGCCGTTCTACTGTGAGTCAAAGATTTTTGAATCGGACGAAAAACTAATAGTGATTTGTTACGTTCAGGGCCACCTAATGACGATGGATCACTCAAATTGCGTCCCGATTCAATACATCGCCCTCCAGCCGACTTGACTCCATGGGTCTATTGCTGCCTCGGGCACCTTATGGCCGTTCTGCTGTGAGCCTAGATTATCGAATGCGACGAAAAACTGATAGTGAATTGTAACGTTCAGGGCCACCTAATGACGATGGATCACTCAAATTGCGTCCCGATTCAATACATCGTCCTCCAGCCGACTTGTCTCCATGGGTCTATTGCTGCATCGGGCACCTTATGGCTGTTCTGCTGTGAGTCAAAGATTTTCGAATCGGACGAAAAACTGATAGTGAATTGTAACTTTCAGGGCCACCTAATGACGATGGATAACTCAAATTGCGGCCCGATTCAATACATCGTCCTCCAGCCGACTTGTCTCCATGGGTCTATTGCTGCCTCGGGCACCTTATGGCCGTTCTGCTGTGGGTCAAAGATTTTCGAATCGGACGAAGATCTGATAGTGAATTGTAACGTTCAGGGCCACCTAATGATGATGGATCACTCAAATTGCGTCCCGATTCAATACATCGTCCTACAGCAGACTTGTCTCCATGGGTCTATTGCTGCCTCGGGCACCTTTTGGGCGTCCTGCTGTGAGTCAAAGATTTTCGAATCGGACGAAAAACTAATAGTGAATTGTAACGTTCAGGGCCACCTAATGACGATGGATCACTCAAATTGCGTCCCGATTCAATACATCGTCCTCCAGCCGACTTGTCTCCATGGGTCTATTGCTGCCTCCGGCACCTTATGGTCGTTCTCCCGTGAGTCTAGATTATCGAATGGGACGAAAAACTGATAGTTAATTCTAACATTCAGGGCCTCCTAATGACGATGGAACACTCAAATTGCGTCCCGATTCAATACATCGTCCTCCAGCAGACTTGTCTCCATGGGTCTTTTGCTGCCTCGGGCACCTTATAGGCGTTCTGCTGTGAGTCAAAGATTTTCGAATCGGACGAAAAACTGATAGTGAATTGTAACTTTCAGGGCCACCTAATGACGATGGATAACTCAAATTGCGGCCCGATTCAATACATCGTCCTCCAGCCGACTTGTCTCCATGGGTCTATTGCTGCCTCGGGCACCTTATGGCCGTTCTGCTGTGGGTCAAAGATTTTCGAATCGGACGAAGATCTGATAGTGAATTGTAACGTTCAGGGCCACCTAATGATGATGGATCACTCAAATTGCGTCCCGATTCAATACCTCGTGCTCCAGCAGACTAGTCTCCATGGGTCTATTGCTGCCTCGGGCACATTATGGCCTTTCTGCTGTGAGTCAAAGATTTTCGAATCGGACGAAAAACTGATAGTGAATTGTAACGTTCAGGGCCACCTAATGACGATGGATCACTCAAATTGCGTCCCGATTCAATACATTGTCCTCCAGCCGACTTGTTTCCATGGGTCTATTGCTGCCTCGGGCACCTTATGGTCGTTCTCCCGTGAGTCTAGATTATCCAATGGGACGAAAAACTGATAGTTAATTCTAACATTCAGGGCCTCCTAATGACGATGGAACACTCAAATTGCGTCGCGATTCAATACATTGTAATCCGGCAGACTTGTCTCGATGGGTCTATTGCTGCCTCGGGCACCTTATGGCTGTTCTGCTGTGAGTCAAAGATTTTCGAATCGGACGAAAAACTGATAGTGAATTGTAACTTTCAGGGACACCTAATGACGATGGATCACTCAAATTGCGTCCCGATTCAATACATTGTCATTCTGCAGACTTGTCTCCATGGGTCTATTGCTGCCTCGGGCACCTTATGGTCGTTCTCCCGTGAGTCTAGATTATCGAATGCGACGAAAAACTGATAGTGAATTGTAACGTTCAGGGCCACCTAATTACGATGGATCACTCAAATTTCGTCCCGATTCAATACATCGTCCTCCAGCAGACTTGTCTCCATGGGTCTATTGCTGCCTCGGGCACCTTATGGCCGCTTTGCTGTGAGTCAAAGATTTTCGAATCGGACGAAAAACTGATAGTGAATTGTAACTTTCAGGGCCACCTAATGACGATGGACCACTCAAATTGCGTCCCGATTCAATACATCGTCCTCCAGCCGACTTGTCTCCATGGGTCTATTGCTGCCTCGGGCACCTTATGGCCGTTCTGCTGTAGGTCAAAGATTTTCGAATCGGACGAAGATCTGATAGTGAATTGTAACGTTCAGGGCCACCTAATGACGATGGATCACTCAAATTGCGTCCCGATTCAATACAACGTCTCCCAGCAGACTTGTCTCCATGGGTCTATTGCTGCCTCGGGCACCATATGTGCGTTCTGCTGTGAGTCAAAGATTTTCGAATCGGACGAAAAACTGATAGTGAATTTTAACGTTCAGGGCCTCCTAATGACGATGGAACACTCAAATTGCATCCCGATTCAATACCTCCTGCTCCAGCAGACTAGTCTCCATGGGTCTATTGATGCCTCGGGCACATTTTGGCCGTTCTGCTGTGAGTCAAAGATTTTCGAATCGGACGAAAAACTGATATTGAATTGTAACTTTCAGGGCCACCTAATGACGATGGATCACTCAAATTGCGTCCGGATTCAATACATCGTCCTCCAGCCGACTTGTCTCCATGGGTCTATTGCTGCATCGGGCACCTTATGGCCGTTCTGCTGTGAGTCAAAGATTTTCGAATCGGACGAAAAACTGATAGTGAATTGTAACTTTCAGGGCCACCTAATGACGATGGATCACTCAAATTGCGTCCCGATTCAATACATCGTCCTCCAGCCGACTTGTCTCCAAGGGTCTATTGCTGCCTCGGGCACCTTATGGCCGTTCTACTGTGACTCAAAGATTATCGAATCGGACGAAGAACTGATAGTGAATTGTAACGTTCAGGGCCACCTAATGACGATGATTCACTCAAATTGCGTCCCGATTCAATACATCGTCCTCCAGCCGACTTGACTGCATGGGTCTATTGCTGCCTCGGGCACCTTATGGCCTTTCTGCTGTGAGTCAAAGATTTTCGAATCGGACGAAAAACTGATAGTGAATTGTAACATTCAGGGTACCTAATGAGGATGGACCACACAAATTGCGTCCCGATTCAATACATCGTCCTCCAGCCGACTTGACTCCATGGGTCTATTGCTGCCTCGGGCACCTTATGGCCATTCTGCTGTGAGTCTAGATTATCCAATGGGACGAAAAACTGATAGTGAATTGTAACGTTCAGGGCCACCTAATGACGATGGATCACTCAAATTGCGTCCCGATTCAATACATCGTCCTCCAGCCTACTTGACTCCATGGGTCTATTGCTGAGTCGGGCACCTTATGGCCGTTCTGCTGTGAGTCTAGATTATCGAATGCGACGAAAAACTGATAGTGAATTGTAACGTTCAGGGCCACCTAATTACGATGGATCACTCAAATTTCGTCCCGATTCAATACATCGTCCTCCAGCAGACTTGTCTCCATGGGTCTATTGCTGCCTCGGGCACCTTATGGCCGTTTTGCTGTGAGTCAAAGATTTTCGAATCGGACGAAAAACTGATAGTTAATTCTAACATTCAAGGCCTCCTAATGACGATGGAACACTCAAATTGCGTCGCGATTCAATACATTGTCATCCTGCAGACTTATCTCCATGGGTCTATTGCTGCCTCGGGCACCTTATGGCCGTTCTGCTGTGAGTCAAAGATTTTCGAATCGGACGAAAAACTGATAGTGAATTGTAACTTTCAGGGACACCTAATGACGATGGATCACTCAAATTGCGTCCCGATTCAATACATCGTCCTCCAGCCGACTTGTCTCCATGGGTCTATTGCTGCCTCGGGCACCTTATGGCCGTTCTGCTGTAGGTCAAAGATTTTCGAATCGGACGAAGATCTGATAGTGATTTGTAACGTTCAGGGCCACCTAATGACGATGGATCACTCAAATTGCGTCCCGATTCAATACAACGTCTCCCAGCAGACTTGTCTCCATGGGTCTATTGCTGCCTCGGGCACCATATGTGCGTTCTGCTGTGAGTCAAAGATTTTCGAATCGGACGAAAAACTGATAGTGAATTGTAACGTTCAGGGCCTCCTAATGACGATGGAACACTCAAATTGCATCCCGATTCAATACCTCCTGCTCCAGCAGACTAGTCTCCATGGGTCTATTGCTGCCTCGGGCACATTTTGGCCGTTCTGCTGTGAGTCAAAGATTTTCGAATCGGACGAAAAACTGATATTGAATTGTAACTTTCAGGGCCACCTAATGACGATGGATCACTCAAATTGCGTCCGGATTCAATACATCGTCCTCCAGCCGACTTGTCTCCATGGGTCTATTGCTGCATCGGGCACCTTATGGCCGTTCTGCTGTGAGTCAAAGATTTTCGAATCGGACGAAAAACTGATAGTGAATTGTAACTTTCAGGGCCACCTAATGACGATGGATCACTCAAATTGCGTCCCGATTCAATACATCGTCCTCCTGCCGACTTGTCTCCGTGGGTCTATTGCTGCCTCAGGCACCTTATGGCCGTTCTGCTGTGACTCAAAGACTTTCGAATCGGACGAAGAACTGATAGTGAATTGTAACGTTCAGGGCCACCTAATGACGATGATTCACTCAAATTGCGTCCCGATTCAATACATCGTCCTCCAGCCGACTTGACTCCATGGGTCTATTGCTGCCTCGGGCACCTTATGGCCTTTCTGCTGTGAGTCAAAGATTTTCGAATCGGACGAAAAACTGATAGTGAATTGTAACATTCAGGGTACCTAATGAGGATGGACCACACAAATTGCGTCCCGATTCAATACATCGTCCTCCAGCCGACTTGACTCCATGGGTCTAATGCTGCCTCGGGCACCTTATGGCCATTCTGCTGTGAGTCTAGATTATCCAATGGGACGAAAAACTGATAGTGAATTGTAACGTTCAGGGCCACCTAATTACGATGGATCACTCAAATTGCGTCCCAATTCAATACATCGTCCTCCAGCCGACTTGTCTCCATGGGTCTATTGCTGCCTCGGGCACCTTATGGGCGTTCTGCCGTGACTCACAGATTTTCGAATCGGACGAATAACTGATAGTGAATTGTAACGTTCAGGGCCTCCTAATGACGATGGAGCACTCAAATTGCGTCCCGATTTAATACCTCGTGCTCCAGCAGACTAGTATCCATGGGTCTATTGCTGCCTCGGGCACATTATGGCCGTTCTGCTGTGAGTCAAAGATTTTCGAATCGGACGAAAAACAGATAGTGAACTGTAACGTTCAGGGCCACCTAATGACGATGGACCACTCAAATTGCGTCCCGATTCAATACATCGTCCTCCAGCCTACTTGACTCCATGGGTCTATTGCTGAGTCGGGCACCTTATGGCCGTTCTGCTGTGAGTCTAGATTATCGAATGCGACGAAAAACTGATAGTGAATTGTAACGTTCAGGGCCACCTAATTACGATGGATCACTCAAATTTCGTCCCGATTCAATACATCGTCCTCCAGCAGACTTGTCTCCATGGGTCTATTGCTGCCTCGGGCACCTTATGGCCGTTTTGCTGTGAGTCAAAGATTTTCGAATCGGACGAAAAACTGATAGTGAATTGTAACTTTCAGGGCCACCTAATGACGATGGACCACTCAAATTGCGTCCCGATTCAATACATCGTCCTCCAGCCGACTTGTCTCCATGGGTCTATTGCTGCCTCGGGCACCTTATGGCCGTTCTGCTGTAGGTCAAAGATTTTCGAATCGGACGAAGATCTGATAGTGAATTGTAACGTTCAGGGCCACCTAATGACGATAGATCACTCAAATTGCGTCCCGATTCAATACAACGTCTCCCAGCAGACTTGTCTCCATGGGTCTATTGCTGCCTCGGGCACCATATGTGCGTTCTGCTGTGAGTCAAAGATTTTCGAATCGGACGAAAAACTGATAGTGAATTGTAACGTTCAGGGCCTCCTAATGACGATGGAACACTCAAATTGCATCCCGATTCAATACCTCCTGCTCCAGCAGACTAGTCTCCATGGGTCTATTGCTGCCTCGGGCACATTTTGGCCGTTCTGCTGTGAGTCAAAGATTTTCGAATCGGACGAAAAACTGATATTGAATTGTAACTTTCAGGGCCACCTAATGACGATGGATCACTCAAATTGCGTCCGGATTCAATACATCGTCCTCCAGCCGACTTGTCTCCATGGGTCTATTGCTGCATCGGGCACCTTATGGCCGTTCTGCTGTGAGTCAAAGATTTTCGAATCGGACAAAAAACTGATAGTGAATTGTAACTTTCAGGGCCACCTAATGACGATGGAACACTCAAATTGCGTCCCGATTCAATACATCGTCCTCCTGCCGACTTGTCTCCATGGGTCTATTGCTGCCTCAGGCACCTTATGGCCGTTCTGCTGTGACTCAAAGATTATCGAATCGGATGAAGAACTGATAGTGAATTGTAACGTTCAGGGCCACCTAATGACGATGATTCACTCAAATTGCGTCCCGATTCAATACATCGTCCTCCAGCCGACTTGACTCCATGGGTCTATTGCTGCCTCGGGCACCTTATGGCCTTTCTGCTGTGAGTCAAAGATTTTCGAATCGGACGAAAAACTGATAGTGAATTGTAACATTCAGGGTACCTAATGAGGATGGACCACACAAATTGCGTCCCGATTCAATACATCGTCCTCCAGCCGACTTGACTCCATGGGTCTATTGCTGCCTCGGGCACCTTATGGCCATTCTGCTGTGAGTCTAGATTATCCAATGGGACGAAAAACTGATAGTGAATTGTAACGTTCAGGGCCACCTAATGACGATGGATCACTCAAATTGCGTCCCGATTCAATACATCGTCCTCCAGCCGACTTGTCTCCATGGGTCTATTGCTGCCTCGGGCACCTTATGGGCGTTCTGCCGTGACTCACAGATTTTCGAATCGGACGAATAACTGATAGTGAATTGTAACGTTCAGGGCCTCCTAATGACGATGGAGCACTCAAATTGCGTCCCGATTTAATACCTCGTGCTCCAGCAGACTAGTATCCATGGGTCTATTGCTGCCTCGGGCACATTATGGCCGTTCTGCTGTGAGTCAAAGATTTTCGAATCGGACGAAAAACAGATAGTGAACTGTAACGTTCAGGGCCACCTAATGACGATGGATCACTCAAATTGCGTCCCGATTCAATACATCGTCCTCCAGCCTACTTGACTCCATGGGTCTATTGCTGAGTCGGGCACCTTATGGCCGTTCTGCTGTGAGTCTAGATTATCGAATGCGACGAAAAACTGATAGTGAATTGTAACGTTCAGGGCCACCTAATTACGATGGATCACTCAAATTTCGTCCCGATTCAATACATCGTCCTCCAGCAGACTTGTCTCCATGGGTCTATTGCTGCCTCGGGCACCTTATGGCCGTTCTGCTGTGAGTCAAAGATTTTCGAATCGGACGAAAAACTGATAGTTAATTCTAACATTCAAGGCCTCCTAATGACGATGGAACACTCAAATTGCGTCGCGATTCAATACATTGTCATCCTGCAGACTTATCTCCATGGGTCTATTGCAGCCTCGGGCACCTTATGGCCGTTCTGCTGTGAGTCAAAGATTTTCGAATCGGACGAAAAACTGATAGTGAATTGTAACTTTCAGGGACACCTAATGACGATGGATCACTCAAATTGCGTCCCGATTCAATACATCGTCCTCCTGCCGACTTGTCTCCATGGGTCTATTGCTGCCTCAGGCACCTTATGGCCGTTCTGCTGTGACTCAAAGATTATCGAATCGGATGAAGAACTGATAGTGAATTGTAACGTTCAGGGCCACCTAATGACGATGATTCACTCAAATTGCGTCCCGATTCAATACATCGTCCTCCAGCAGACTTGTCTCCATGGGTCTATTGCTGCCTCGGGCACCATATGTGCGTTCTGCTGTGAGTCAAAGATTTTCGAATCGGACGAAAAACTGATAGTGAATTGTAACGTTCAGGGCCTCCTAATGACGATGGAACACTCAAATTGCATCCCGATTCAATACCTCCTGCTCCAGCAGACTAGTCTCCATGGGTCTATTGCTGCCTCGGGCACATTTTGGCCGTTCTGCTGTGAGTCAAAGATTTTCGAATCGGACGAAAAACTGATATTGAATTGTAACTTTCAGGGCCACCTAATGACGATGGATCACTCAAATTGCGTCCGGATTCAATACATCGTCCTCCAGCCGACTTGTCTCCATGGGTCTATTGCTGCATCGGGCACCTTATGGCCGTTCTGCTGTGAGTCAAAGATTTTCGAATCGGACGAAAAACTGATAGTGAATTGTAACTTTCAGGGCCACCTAATGACGATGGATCACTCAAATTGCGTCCCGATTCAATACATCGTCCTCCTGCCGACTTGTCTCCATGGGTCTATTGCTGCCTCAGGCACCTTATGGCCGTTCTGCTGTGACTCAAAGACTTTCGAATCGGACGAAGAACTGATAGTGAATTGTAACGTTCAGGGCCACCTAATGACGATGATTCACTCAAATTGCGTCCCGATTCAATACATCGTCCTCCAGCCGACTTGACTCCATGGGTCTATTGCTGCCTCGGGCACCTTATGGCCTTTCTGCTGTGAGTCAAAGATTTTCGAATCGGACGAAAAACTGATAGTGAATTGTAACATTCAGGGTACCTAATGAGGATGGACCACACAAATTGCGTCCCGATTCAATACATCGTCCTCCAGCCGACTTGACTCCATGGGTCTAATGCTGCCTCGGGCACCTTATGGCCATTCTGCTGTGAGTCTAGATTATCCAATGGGACGAAAAACTGATAGTGAATTGTAACGTTCAGGGCCACCTAATTACGATGGATCACTCAAATTGCGTCCCAATTCAATACATCGTCCTCCAGCCGACTTGTCTCCATGGGTCTATTGCTGCCTCGGGCACCTTATGGGCGTTCTGCCGTGACTCACAGATTTTCGAATCGGACGAATAACTGATAGTGAATTGTAACGTTCAGGGCCTCCTAATGACGATGGAGCACTCAAATTGCGTCCCGATTTAATACCTCGTGCTCCAGCAGACTAGTATCCATGGGTCTATTGCTGCCTCGGGCACATTATGGCCGTTCTGCTGTGAGTCAAAGATTTTCGAATCGGACGAAAAACAGATAGTGAACTGTAACGTTCAGGGCCACCTAATGACGATGGACCACTCAAATTGCGTCCCGATTCAATACATCGTCCTCCAGCCTACTTGACTCCATGGGTCTATTGCTGAGTCGGGCACCTTATGGCCGTTCTGCTGTGAGTCTAGATTATCGAATGCGACGAAAAACTGATAGTGAATTGTAACGTTCAGGGCCACCTAATTACGATGGATCACTCAAATTTCGTCCCGATTCAATACATCGTCCTCCAGCAGACTTGTCTCCATGGGTCTATTGCTGCCTCGGGCACCTTATGGCCGTTTTGCTGTGAGTCAAAGATTTTCGAATCGGACGAAAAACTGATAGTGAATTGTAACTTTCAGGGCCACCTAATGACGATGGACCACTCAAATTGCGTCCCGATTCAATACATCGTCCTCCAGCCGACTTGTCTCCATGGGTCTATTGCTGCCTCGGGCACCTTATGGCCGTTCTGCTGTAGGTCAAAGATTTTCGAATCGGACGAAGATCTGATAGTGAATTGTAACGTTCAGGGCCACCTAATGACGATAGATCACTCAAATTGCGTCCCGATTCAATACAACGTCTCCCAGCAGACTTGTCTCCATGGGTCTATTGCTGCCTCGGGCACCATATGTGCGTTCTGCTGTGAGTCAAAGATTTTCGAATCGGACGAAAAACTGATAGTGAATTGTAACGTTCAGGGGTTCCTAATGACGATGGAACACTCAAATTGCATCCCGATTCAATACCTCCTGCTCCAGCAGACTAGTCTCCATGGGTCTATTGCTGCCTCGGGCACATTTTGGCCGTTCTGCTGTGAGTCAAAGATTTTCGAATCGGACGAAAAACTGATATTGAATTGTAACTTTCAGGGCCACCTAATGACGATGGATCACTCAAATTGCGTCCGGATTCAATACATCGTCCTCCAGCCGACTTGTCTCCATGGGTCTATTGCTGCATCGGGCACCTTATGGCCGTTCTGCTGTGAGTCAAAGATTTTCGAATCGGACGAAAAACTGATAGTGAATTGTAACTTTCAGGGCCACCTAATGACGATGGAACACTCAAATTGCGTCCCGATTCAATACATCGTCCTCCTGCCGACTTGTCTCCATGGGTCTATTGCTGCCTCAGGCACCTTATGGCCGTTCTGCTGTGACTCAAAGATTATCGAATCGGATGAAGAACTGATAGTGAATTGTAACGTTCAGGGCCACCTAATGACGATGATTCACTCAAATTGCGTCCCGATTCAATACATCGTCCTCCAGCCGACTTGACTCCATGGGTCTATTGCTGCCTCGGGCACCTTATGGCCTTTCTGCTGTGAGTCAAAGATTTTCGAATCGGACGAAAAACTGATAGTGAATTGTAACATTCAGGGTACCTAATGAGGATGGACCACACAAATTGCGTCCCGATTCAATACATCGTCCTCCAGCCGACTTGACTCCATGGGTCTATTGCTGCCTCGGGCACCTTATGGCCATTCTGCTGTGAGTCTAGATTATCCAATGGGACGAAAAACTGATAGTGAATTGTAACGTTCAGGGCCACCTAATGACGATGGATCACTCAAATTGCGTCCCGATTCAATACATCGTCCTCCAGCCGACTTGTCTCCATGGGTCTATTGCTGCCTCGGGCACCTTATGGGCGTTCTGCCGTGACTCACAGATTTTCGAATCGGACGAATAACTGATAGTGAATTGTAACGTTCAGGGCCTCCTAATGACGATGGAGCACTCAAATTGCGTCCCGATTTAATACCTCGTGCTCCAGCAGACTAGTATCCATGGGTCTATTGCTGCCTCGGGCACATTATGGCCGTTCTGCTGTGAGTCAAAGATTTTCGAATCGGACGAAAAACAGATAGTGAACTGTAACGTTCAGGGCCACCTAATGACGATGGATCACTCAAATTGCGTCCCGATTCAATACATCGTCCTCCAGCCTACTTGACTCCATGGGTCTATTGCTGAGTCGGGCACCTTATGGCCGTTCTGCTGTGAGTCTAGATTATCGAATGCGACGAAAAACTGATAGTGAATTGTAACGTTCAGGGCCACCTAATTACGATGGATCACTCAAATTTCGTCCCGATTCAATACATCGTCCTCCAGCAGACTTGTCTCCATGGGTCTATTGCTGCCTCGGGCACCTTATGGCCGTTTTGCTGTGAGTCAAAGATTTTCGAATCGGACGAAAAACTGATAGTTAATTCTAACATTCAAGGCCTCCTAATGACGATGGAACACTCAAATTGCGTCGCGATTCAATACATTGTCATCCTGCAGACTTATCTCCATGGGTCTATTGCAGCCTCGGGCACCTTATGGCCGTTCTGCTGTGAGTCAAAGATTTTCGAATCGGACGAAAAACTGATAGTGAATTGTAACTTTCAGGGACACCTAATGACGATGGATCACTCAAATTGCGTCCAGATTCAATACATCGTCCTCCAGCCTACTTGACTCCATGGGTCTATTGCTGAGTCGGGCACCTTATGGCCGTTCTGCTGTGAGTCTAGATTATCGAATGCGACGAAAAACTGATAGTGAATTGTATCGTTCAGGGCCACCTAATTACGATGGATCACTCAAATTTCGTCCCGATTCAATACATCGTCCTCCAGCAGACTTGTCTCCATGGGTCTATTGCTGCCTCGGGCACCTTATGGCCGTTTTGCTGTGAGTCAAAGATTTTCGAATCGGACGAAAAACTGATAGTGAATTGTAACTTTCAGGGCCACCTAATGACGATGGACCACTCAAATTGCGTCCCGATTCAATACATCGTCCTCCAGCCGACTTGTCTCCATGGGTCTATTGCTGCCTCGGGCACCTTATGGCCGTTCTGCTGTAGGTCAAAGATTTTCGAATCGGACGAAGATCTGATAGTGAATTGTAACGTTCAGGGCCACCTAATGACGATGGATCACTCAAATTGCGTCCCGATTCAATACAACGTCTCCCACGAGACTTGTCTCCATGGGTCTATTGCTGCCTCGGGCACCATATGTGCGTTCTGCTGTGAGTCAAACATTTTCGAATCGGACGAAAAACTGATAGTGAATTGTAACGTTCAGGGCCTCCTAATGACGATGGATTACTCAAATTGCGTCCCGATTCAATACATCGTCCTCCAGCCGACTTGTCTCCATGGGTCTATTGCTGTCTCGGGCACCTTATGGGCGTTCTGCCGTGACTCACAGATTTTCGAATCGGACGAATAACTGATAGTGAATTGTAACGTTCAGGGCCTCCTAATGACGATGGAGCACTCAAATTGCGTCCCGATTTAATACCTCGTGCTCCAGCAGACTAGTATCCATGGGTCTATTGCTGCCTCGGGCACATTATGGCCGTTCTGCTGTGAGTCAAAGATTTTCGAATCGGACGAAAAACTGATAATGAATTGTTACGTTCAGGGCCACCTAATGACGATGGATCACTCAAATTGCGTCCCGATTCAATACATCGTCCTCCAGCCGATTTGTCTCCATGGGTCTATTGCTGCCTCGGGCACCTTATGGCCGTTCTGCTGTGAGACTAGATTATCGAATGCGACGAAAAACTGATAGTGAATTGTAACGTTCAGGGCCACCTAATGACGATGGATCACTCAAATTGCGTCGCGATTCAATACATCGTCCTCCAGCCGACTTGTCTCCATGGGTCTATTGCTGCCTCGGGCACCTTATGGCCGTTCTGCTGTGAGACTAGATTATCGAATGCGACGAAAAACTGATAGTGAATTGTAACGTTCAGGGCCACCTAATGACGATGGATCACTCAAATTGCGTCGCGATTCAATACATCGTCCTCCAGCCGACTTGTCTCCATGGGTCTATTGCTGCCTCGGGCACCTTATGGCCGTACTGCTTTGGGTCAAAGATTTTCCAATCGGACGAAGATCTGATAGTGAATTGTAACGTTCAGGGCCACCTAATGATGATGGATCACTCAAATTGCGTCCCGATTCAATTCATCGTCCTCCAGCAGACTTCTCTCCATGGGTCTATTGCTGCCTCGGGCACCTTATGGTCGTTCTCCCGTGAGTCTAGATTATCCAATGGGACGAAAAACTGATAGTTAATTCTAACATTCAGGGCCTCCTAATGACGATGGAACACTCAAATTGCGTCGCGATTCAATACATTGTAATCCGGCAGACTTGTCACCATGGGTCTATTGCTGCCTCGGGCACCTTATGTCTGTTCTGCTGTGAGTCAAAGATTTTCGAATCGGACGAAAAACTGATAGTGAATTGTAACTTTCAGGGACACCTAATGACGATGGATCACTCAAATTGCGTCCCGATTCAATACATCGTCCTCCAGCCTACTTGTCTCCATGGGTCTATTGCTGCCTCGGGCACCTTATGGTCGTTCTCCCGTGAGTCTAGATTATCGAATGGGACGAAAAACTGATAGTTAATTCTAACATTCAGGGCCTTCTAATGACGATGGAACACTCAAATTGCGTCGCGATTCAATACATTGTCATTCTGCAGACTTGTCTCCATGGGTCTATTGCTGCCTCGGGCACCTTATGGCCGTTCTGCTGTGAGTCAAAGATTTTCGAATCGGACGAAAAACTGATAGTGAATTGTAACTTTCAGGGACACCTAATGACGATGGATCACTCAAATTGCGTCCCGATTCAATACATCGTCCTCCAGCCTACTTGACCCCATGGGTCTATTGCTGAGTTGGGCACCTTATGGCCGTTCTGCTGTGAGTCTAGATTATCGAATGCGACGAAAAACTGATAGTGAATTGTAACGTTCAGGGCCACCTAATGACGATGGATCACTCAAATTTCGTCCCGATTCAATACATCGTCCTCCAGCAGACTTGTCTCCATGGGTCTATTGCTGCCTCGGGCACCTTATGGCCGTTTTGCTGTGAGTCAAAGATTTTCGAATCGGACGAAAAACTGATAGTGAATTCTAACTTTCAGGGCCACCTAATGACGATGGATCACTCAAATTGCGTCCCGATTCAATACATCGTCCTCCAGCCGACTTGTCTCCATGGGTCTATTGCTGCCTCGGGCACCTTATGGCCGTTCTGCTGTGGGTCAAAGATTTTCGAATCGGACGAAGATCTGATAGTGAATTGTAACTTTCAGGGCCTCCTAATGACGATGGATCACTCAAATTGCGTCCCGATTCAATACATCGTCCTCCAGCCGACTTGTCTCCATGGGTCTATTGCTGCCTCGGGCACCTTATGGCCGTTCTGCTGTAGGTCAAAGATTTTCGAATCGGACGAAGATCTGATAGTGAATTGTAACGTTCAGGGCCACCTAATGACGATGGATCACTCAAATTGCGTCCCGATTCAATACAACGTCTCCCAGCAGACTTGTCTCCATGGGTCTATTGCTGCCTCGGGCACCATATGGGCGTTCTGCTGTGAGTCAAAGATTTTCGAATCGGACGAAAAACTGATATTGAATTGTAACTTTCAGGGCCACCTAATGACGATGGATCACTCAAATTGCGTCCCGATTCAATACATCGTCCTCCAGCCGACTTGTCTCCATGGGTCTATTTCTGCCTCGGGCACCTTATGGCCGTTCTGCTGTGACTCAAAGATTATCGAATCGGACGAAGAACTGATAGTGAATTGTAACGTTCAGGGCCACCTAATGACGATGATTCACTCAAATTGCGTCCCGATTCAATACATCGTCCTCCAGCCGACTTGACTCCATGGGTCTATTGCTGCCTCGGGCACCTTATGGCCTTTCTGCTGTGAGTCAAAGATTTTCGAATCGGACGAAAAACTGATAGTGAATTGTAACATTCAGGGCCACCTAATGAGGATGGACCACACAAATTGCGTCCCGATTCAATACATCGTCCTCCAGCCGACTTGACTCCATGGGTCTATTGCTGCCTCGGGCACCTTATGGCCGTTCTGCTGTGAGTCTAGATTATCCAATGGGACGAAAAACTGATAGTGAATTGTAACGTTCAGGGACACCTAATGACGATGGATCACTCAAATTGCGTTCCGATTCAATACATCGTCCTCCAGCCGACTTGTCTCCATGGGTCTATTGCTGCCTCGGCACCTTATGGCCGTTCTGCTGTGAGTCAAAGATTTTTGAATCGGTCGAAAAACTGATATGGAATTGTAACTTTCAGGGCCACCTAATAACGATGGATCACTCAAATTGCGTCCCGATTCAATACATCGTCCTCCAGCCGACTTGTATCCATGGGTCTATTGCTGCCTCGGGCACCTTATGGGCGTTGTGCCGTGAGTCATAGATTTTCGAATCGGACGAATAACTGATAGTGAATTGTAACGTTCAGGGCCTCCTAATGACGATGGAACACTCAAATTGCGTCCCGATTCAATACCTCCTGCTCCAGCAGAGTAGTATCCATGGGTCTATTGCTGCCTCGGGCACATTATGGCCGTTCTGCTGTGAGTCAAAGATTTTCGAATCGGACGAAAAACTGATAGTGAATTGTTACGTTCAGGGCCACCTAATGACGATGGATCACTCATATTGCGTCCCGATTCAATACATCGTCCTCCAGCCGATTTGTCTCCATGGGTCTATTGCTGCCTCGGGCACCTTATGGTCGTTCTCCCGTGAGTATAGATTATCGAATGGGACGAAAAACTGGTAGTTAATTCTAACACTCAGGGCCTCCTAATGACGATGGAACACTCAAATTGCGTCCCGATTCAATACATCGTCACCCTGCAGACTTGTCTCCATTGGTCTATTGCTGCCTCGGGCACCTTACGGCCGTTCTGCTGTGAGTCAAAGATTTTCGAATCGGACGAAAAACTGATAGTGGATTCTAACATTCAGGGCCACCTAATGACGATGGATCACTCAAATTGCGTCCCGATTCAATACATCGTCCTCCAGCCGACTTGACTCCATGGGTCTATTGCTGCCTCGGGCACCTTATGGCCGTTCTGCTGTGAGTCTAGATTATCGAATGCGACGAAAAACTGATAGTGAATTGTAACGTTCAGGGCCACCTATTGACGATGGATCACTCAAATTGCGTCCCGATTCAATACATCGTCCTCCAGCCGACTTGTCTCCATGGGTCTATTGCTGCATCGGGCACCTTATGGCTGTTCTGCTGTGAGTCAAAGATTTTCGAATCGGACGAAAAACTGATAGTGAATTGTAACTTTCAGGGCCACCTAATGACGATGGATCACTCAAATTGCGTCCCGATTCAATACATCGTCCTCCAGCCAACTAGTCTCCATGGGTCTATTGCTGCCTCGGGCACCTTATGGGCGTTCTGCCGTGAGTCATAGATTTTCGAATCGGACGAATAACTGATAGTGAATTGTAACGTTCAGGGCCTCCTAATGACGATGGAACACTCAAATTGCGTCCCGATTCAATACCTCCTGCTCCAGCAGACTAGTATCCATGGGTCTATTGCTGCCTCGGGCACATTATGGCCGTTCTGCTGTGAGTCAAAGATTTTCGAATCGGACGAAAAACTGATAGTGAATTGTAACGTTCAGGGCCACCTAATGACGATGGATCACTCAAATTTCGTCCCGATTCAATACATCGTCCTCCAGCAGACTTGTCTCCATGGGTCTATTGCTGCCTCGTGAACCTTATGGCCGTTTTGCTGTGAGTCAAAGATTTTCGAATCGGACGAAGAACTGATAGTGAATTGTAACGTTCAGGGCCACCTAATGACGATGATTCACTCAAATTGCGTCCCGATTCAATACATCGTCCTCCAGCCGACTTGACTCCATGGGTCTATTGCTGCCTCGGGCACCTTATGGCCGTTCTGCTGTGGGTCAAAGATTTTCGAATCGGACGAAGATCTGATAGTGAATTGTAACTTTCAGGGCCTCCTAATGACGATGGATCACTCAAATTGCGTCCCGATTCAATACATCGTCCTCCAGCCGACTTGTCTCCATGGGTTTATTGCTGCCTCGGGCACCTTATGGCCGTTCTGCTGTAGGTCAAAGATTTTCGAATCGGACGAAGATCTGATATTGAATTTTAACTTTCAGGGCCACCTAATGACGATGGATCACTCAAATTGCGTCCGGATTCAATACATCGTCCTCCAGCCGACTTGTCTCCATGGGTCTATTGCTGCCTCGGGCACCTTATGGCCGTTCTGCTGTGACTCAAAGATTATCGAATCGGACGAAGAACTGATAGTGAATTGTAACGTTCAGGGCCACCTAATGACGATGATTCACTCAAATTGCGTCCCGATTCAATACATCGTCCTCCAGCCGACTTGACTCCATGGGTCTATTGCTGCCTCGGGCACCTTATGGCCTTTCTGCTGTGAGTCAAAGATTTTCGAATCGGACGAAAAACTGATAGTGAATTGTAACATTCAGGGCCACCCAATGAGGATGGACCACACAAATTGCGTCCCGATTCAATACATCGTCCTCCAGCCGACTTGTCTCCATGGGTCTATTGCTACCTCGGCACCTTATGGCCGTTCTGCTGTGAGTCTAGATTATCCAATGGGACGAAAAACTGATAGTGAATTGTAACGTTCAGGGCCACCTAATGACGATGGATCACTCAAATTGCGTTCCGATTCAATACATCGTCCTCCAGCCGACTTGTCTCCATGGGTCTATTGCTGCCTCGGCACCTTATGGCCGTTCTGCTGTGAGTCAAAGATTTTTGAATCGGTCGAAAAACTGATAGTGAATTGTAACTTTCAGGGCCACCTAATAACGATGGATCACTCAAATTGCGTCCCGATTCAATACATCGTCCTCCAGCCGACTTGTCTCCATGGGTCTATTGCTGCCTCGGGCACCTTATGGGCGTTGTGCCGTGAGTCAAAGACTTTCGAATCGGACGAAAAACTGATAGGGAATTGTAACGTTCAGGGCCTCCTAATGAAGATGGATCACTCAAATTGCGGCCCGATTCAATACCTCGTGCTCCAGCAGACTAGTCTCCATGGGTCTATTGCTGCCTCGGGCACATTATGGCCGTTCTGCTGTGAGTCAAAGATTTTCGAATCGGACGAAAAACTGATAGTGAATTGTAACGTTCAGGGCCACCTAATGACGATGGATCACTCAAATTGCGTCCCGATTCAATACATTGTCCTCCAGCCGACTTGTTTCCATGGGTCTATTGCTGCCTCGGGCACCTTATGGTCGTTCTCCCGTGAGTCTAGATTATCCAATGGGACGAAAAACTGATAGTTAATTCTAACATTCAGGGCCTCCTAATGACGATGGAACACTCAAATTGCGTCGCGATTCAATACATTGTAATCCGGCAGACTTGTCACCATGGGTCTATTGCTGCCTCGGGCACCTTATGGCTGTTCTGCTGTGAGTCAAAGATTTTCGAATCGGACGAAAAACTGATAGTGAATTGTAACTTTCAGGGACACCTAATGACGATGGATCACTCAAATTGCGTCCCGATTCAATACATCGTCCTCCAGTCTACTTGTCTCCATGGGTCTATTGCTGCCTCGGGCACCTTATGGTCGTTCTCCCGTGAGTCTAGATTATCGAATGGGACGAAAAACTGATAGTTAATTCTAACATTCAGGGCCTTCTAATGACGATGGAACACTCAAATTGCGTCGCGATTCAATACATTGTCATTCTGCAGACTTGTCTCCATGGGTCTATTGCTGCCTCGGGCACCTTATGGCCGTTCTGCTGTGAGTCAAAGATTTTCGAATCGGACGAAAAACTGATAGTGAATTGTAACTTTCAGGGACACCTAATGACGATGGATCACTCAAATTGCGTCCCGATTCAATACATCGTCCTCCAGCCTACTTGACCCCATGGGTCTATTGCTGAGTTGGGCACCTTATGGCCGTTCTGCTGTGAGTCTAGATTATCGAATGCGACGAAAAACTGATAGTGAATTGTAACGTTCAGGGCCACCTAATGACGATGGATCACTCAAATTTCGTCCCGATTCAATACATCGTCCTCCAGCAGACTTGTCTCCATGGGTCTATTGCTGCCTCGGGCACCTTATGGCCGTTTTGCTGTGAGTCAAAGATTTTCGAATCGGACGAAAAACTGATAGTGAATTCTAACTTTCAGGGCCACCTAATGACGATGGATCACTCAAATTGCGTCCCGATTCAATACATCGTCCTCCAGCCGACTTGTCTCCATGGGTCTATTGCTGCCTCGGGCACCTTATGGCCGTTCTGCTGTGGGTCAAAGATTTTCGAATCGGACGAAGATCTGATAGTGAATTGTAACTTTCAGGGCCTCCTAATGACGATGGATCACTCAAATTGCGTCCCGATTCAATACATCGTCCTCCAGCCGACTTGTCTCCATGGGTCTATTGCTGCCTCGGGCACCTTATGGCCGTTCTGCTGTAGGTCAAAGATTTTCGAATCGGACGAAGATCTGATAGTGAATTGTAACGTTCAGGGCCACCTAATGACGATGGATCACTCAAATTGCGTCCCGATTCAATACAACGTCTCCCAGCAGACTTGTCTCCATGGGTCTATTGCTGCCTCGGGCACCATATGGGCGTTCTGCTGTGAGTCAAAGATTTTCGAATCGGACGAAAAACTGATATTGAATTGTAACTTTCAGGGCCACCTAATGACGATGGATCACTCAAATTGCGTCCCGATTCAATACATCGTCCTCCAGCCGTCTTGTCTCCATGGGTCTATTTCTGCCTCGGGCACCTTATGGCCGTTCTGCTGTGACTCAAAGATTATCGAATCGGACGAAGAACTGATAGTGAATTGTAACGTTCAGGGCCACCTAATGACGATGATTCACTCAAATTGCGTCCCGATTCAATACATCGTCCTCCAGCCGACTTGACTCCATGGGTCTATTGCTGCCTCGGGCACCTTATGGCCTTTCTGCTGTGAGTCAAAGATTTTCGAATCGGACGAAAAACTGATAGTGAATTGTAACATTCAGGGCCACCTAATGAGGATGGACCACACAAATTGCGTCCCGATTCAATACATCGTCCTCCAGCCGACTTGACTCCATGGGTCTATTGCTGCCTCGGGCACCTTATGGCCGTTCTGCTGTGAGTCTAGATTATCCAATGGGACGAAAAACTGATAGTGAATTGTAACGTTCAGGGCCACCTAATGACGATGGATCACTCAAATTGCGTTCCGATTCAATACATCGTCCTCCAGCCGACTTGTCTCCATGGGTCTATTGCTGCCTCGGCACCTTATGGCCGTTCTGCTGTGAGTCAAAGATTTTTGAATCGGTCGAAAAACTGATATGGAATTGTAACTTTCAGGGCCACCTAATAACGATGGATCACTCAAATTGCGTCCCGATTCAATACATCGTCCTCCAGCCGACTTGTCTCCATGGGTCTATTGCTGCCTCGGGCACCTTATGGGCGTTGTGCCGTGAGTCATAGATTTTCGAATCGGACGAATAACTGATAGTGAATTGTAACGTTCAGGGCCTCCTAATGACGATGGAACACTCAAATTGCGTCCCGATTCAATACCTCCTGCTCCAGCAGAGTAGTATCCATGGGTCTATTGCTGCCTCGGGCACATTATGGCCGTTCTGCTGTGAGTCAAAGATTTTCGAATCGGACGAAAAACTGATAGTGAATTGTTACGTTCAGGGCCACCTAATGACGATGGATCACTCATATTGCGTCCCGATTCAATACATCGTCCTCCAGCCGATTTGTCTCCATGGGTCTATTGCTGCCTCGGGCACCTTATGGTCGTTCTCCCGTGAGTATAGATTATCGAATGGGACGAAAAACTGGTAGTTAATTCTAACACTCAGGGCCTCCTAATGACGATGGAACACTCAAATTGCGTCCCGATTCAATACATCGTCACCCTGCAGACTTGTCTCCATTGGTCTATTGCTGCCTCGGGCACCTTACGGCCGTTCTGCTGTGAGTCAAAGATTTTCGAATCGGACGAAAAACTGATAGTGGATTCTAACATTCAGGGCCACCTAATGACGATGGATCACTCAAATTGCGTCCCGATTCAATACATCGTCCTCCAGCCGACTTGACTCCATGGGTCTATTGCTGCCTCGGGCACCTTATGGCCGTTCTGCTGTGAGTCTAGATTATCGAATGCGACGAAAAACTGATAGTGAATTGTAACGTTCAGGGCCACCTATTGACGATGGATCACTCAAATTGCGTCCCGATTCAATACATCGTCCTCCAGCCGACTTGTCTCCATGGGTCTATTGCTGCATCGGGCACCTTATGGCTGTTCTGCTGTGAGTCAAAGATTTTCGAATCGGACGAAAAACTGATAGTGAATTGTAACTTTCAGGGCCACCTAATGACGATGGATCACTCAAATTGCGTCCCGATTCAATACATCGTCCTCCAGCCAACTTGTCTCCATGGGTCTATTGCTGCCTCGGGCACCTTATGGGCGTTCTGCCGTGAGTCATAGATTTTCGAATCGGACGAATAACTGATAGTGAATTGTAACGTTCAGGGCCTCCTAATGACGATGGAACACTCAAATTGCGTCCCGATTCAATACCTCCTGCTCCAGCAGACTAGTATCCATGGGTCTATTGCTGCCTCGGGCACATTATGGCCGTTCTGCTGTGAGTCAAAGATTTTCGAATCGGACGAAAAACTGATAGTGAATTGTAACGTTCAGGGCCACCTAATGACGATGGATCACTCAAATTTCGTCCCGATTCAATACATCGTCCTCCAGCAGACTTGTCTCCATGGGTCTATTGCTGCCTCGTGAACCTTATGGCCGTTTTGCTGTGAGTCAAAGATTTTCGAATCGGACGAAGAACTGATAGTGAATTGTAACGTTCAGGGCCACCTAATGACGATGATTCACTCAAATTGCGTCCCGATTCAATACATCGTCCTCCAGCCGACTTGACTCCATGGGTCTATTGCTGCCTCGGGCACCTTATGGCCGTTCTGCTGTGGGTCAAAGATTTTCGAATCGGACGAAGATCTGATAGTGAATTGTAACTTTCAGGGCCTCCTAATGACGATGGATCACTCAAATTGCGTCCCGATTCAATACATCGTCCTCCAGCCGACTTGTCTCCATGGGTTTATTGCTGCCTCGGGCACCTTATGGCCGTTCTGCTGTAGGTCAAAGATTTTCGAATCGGACGAAGATCTGATAGTGAATTGTAACGTTCAGGGCCACCTAATGACGATGGATCACTCAAATTGCGTCCCGATTCAATACAACGTCTCCCAGCAGACTTGTCTCCATGGGTCTATTGCTGCCTCGGGCACCATATGGGCGTTCTGCTGTGAGTCAAAGATTTTCGAATCGGACGAAAAACTGATATTGAATTGTAACTTTCAGGGCCACCTAATGACGATGGATCACTCAAATTGCGTCCGGATTCAATACATCGTCCTCCAGCCGACTTGTCTCCATGGGTCTATTGCTGCATCGGGCACCTTATGGCCGTTCTGCTGTGAGTCAAAGATTTTCGAATCGGACGAAAAACTGATAGTGAATTTTAACTTTCAGGGCCACCTAATGACGATGGATCACTCAAATTGCGTCCGGATTCAATACATCGTCCTCCAGCCGACTTGTCTCCATGGGTCTATTGCTGCCTCGGGCACCTTATGGCCGTTCTGCTGTGACTCAAAGATTATCGAATCGGACGAAGAACTGATAGTGAATTGTAACGTTCAGGGCCACCTAATGACGATGATTCACTCAAATTGCGTCCCGATTCAATACATCGTCCTCCAGCCGACTTGACTCCATGGGTCTATTGCTGCCTCGGGCACCTTATGGCCTTTCTGCTGTGAGTCAAAGATTTTCGAATCGGACGAAAAACTGATAGTGAATTGTAACATTCAGGGCCACCCAATGAGGATGGACCACACAAATTGCGTCCCGATTCAATACATCGTCCTCCAGCCGACTTGTCTCCATGGGTCTATTGCTACCTCGGCACCTTATGGCCGTTCTGCTGTGAGTCTAGATTATCCAATGGGACGAAAAACTGATAGTGAATTGTAACGTTCAGGGCCACCTAATGACGATGGATCACTCAAATTGCGTTCCGATTCAATACATCGTCCTCCAGCCGACTTGTCTCCATGGGTCTATTGCTGCCTCGGCACCTTATGGCCGTTCTGCTGTGAGTCAAAGATTTTTGAATCGGTCGAAAAACTGATAGTGAATTGTAACTTTCAGGGCCACCTAATAACGATGGATCACTCAAATTGCGTCCCGATTCAATACATCGTCCTCCAGCCGACTTGTCTCCATGGCTCTATTGCTGCCTCGGGCACCTTATGGGCGTTGTGCCGTGAGTCATAGATTTTCGAATCGGACGAATAACTGATAGTGAATTGTAACGTTCAGGGCCTCCTAATGACGATGGAACACTCAAATTGCGTCCCGATTCAATACCTCCTGCTCCAGCAGAGTAGTATCCATGGGTCTATTGCTGCCTCGGGCACATTATGGCCGTTCTGCTGTGAGTCAAAGATTTTCGAATCGGACGAAAAACTGATAGTGAATTGTTACGTTCAGGGCCACCTAATGACGATGGATCACTCATATTGCGTCCCGATTCAATACATCGTCCTCAAGCCGATTTGTCTCCATGGGTCTATTGCTGCCTCGGGCACCTTATGGTCGTTCTCCCGTGAGTATAGATTATCGAATGGGACGAAAAACTGGTAGTTAATTCTAACACTCAGGGCCTCCTAATGACGATGGAACACTCAAATTGCGTCCCGATTCAATACATCGTCCTCCAGCCGATTTGTCTCCATTGGTCTATTGCTGCCTCGGGCACCTTACGGCCGTTCTGCTGTGAGTCAAAGATTTTCGAATCGGACGAAAAACTGATAGTGGATTCTAACATTCAGGGCCACCTAATGACGATGGATCACTCAAATTGCGTCCCGATTCAACACATCGTCCTCCAGCCGACTTGACTCCATGGGTCTATTGCTGCCTCGGGCACCTTATGGCCGTTCTGCTGTGAGTCTAGATTATCGAATGCGACGAAAAACTGATAGTGAATTGTAACGTTCAGGGCCACCTAATGACGATGGATCACTCAAATTGCGGCCCGATTCAATACCTCGTGCTCCAGCAGACTAGTCTCCATGGGTCTATTGCTGCCTCGGGCACATTATGGCCGTTCTGCTGTGAGTCAAAGATTTTCGAATCGGACGAAAAACTGATAGTGAATTGTAACGTTCAGGGCCACCTAATGACGATGGATCACTCAAATTGCGTCCCGATTCAATACATTGTCCTCCAGCCGACTTGTTTCCATGGGTCTATTGCTGCCTCGGGCACCTTATGGTCGTTCTCCCGTGAGTCTAGATTATCCAATGGGACGAAAAACTGATAGTTAATTCTAACATTCAGGGCCTCCTAATGACGATGGAACACTCAAATTGCGTCGCGATTCAATACATTGTAATCCGGCAGACTTGTCACCATGGGTCTATTGCTGCCTCGGGCACCTTATGGCTGTTCTGCTGTGAGTCAAAGATTTTCGAATCGGACGAAAAACTGATAGTGAATTGTAACTTTCAGGGACACCTAATGACGATGGATCACTCAAATTGCGTCCCGATTCAATACATCGTCCTCCAGCCTACTTGTCTCCATGGGTCTATTGCTGCCTCGGGCACCTTATGGTCGTTCTCCCGTGAGTCTAGATTATCGAATGGGACGAAAAACTGATAGTTAATTCTAACATTCAGGGCCTTCTAATGACGATGGAACACTCAAATTGCGTCGCGATTCAATACATTGTCATTCTGCAGACTTGTCTCCATGGGTCTATTGCTGCCTCGGGCACCTTATGGCCGTTCTGCTGTGAGTCAAAGATTTTCGAATCGGACGAAAAACTGATAGTGAATTGTAACTTTCAGGGACACCTAATGACGATGGATCACTCAAATTGCGTCCCGATTCAATACATCGTCCTCCAGCCTACTTGACCCCATGGGTCTATTGCTGAGTCGGGCACCTTATGGCCGTTCTGCTGTGAGTCTAGATTATCGAATGCGACGAAAAACTAATAGTGAATTGTAACGTTCAGGGCCACCTAATGACGATGGATCACTCAAATTTCGTCCCGATTCAATACATCGTCCTCCAGCAGACTTGTCTCCATGGGTCTATTGCTGCCTCGTGAACCTTATGGCCGTTTTGCTGTGAGTCAAAGATTTTCGAATCGGACGAAGAACTGATAGTGAATTGTAACGTTCAGGGCCACCTAATGACGATGATTCACTCAAATTGCGTCCCGATTCAATACATCGTCCTCCAGCCGACTTGACTCCATGGGTCTATTGCTGCCTCGGGCACCTTATGGCCGTTCTGCTGTGGGTCAAAGATTTTCGAATCGGACGAAGATCTGATAGTGAATTGTAACTTTCAGGGCCTCCTAATGACGATGGATCACTCAAATTGCGTCCCGATTCAATACATCGTCCTCCAGCCGACTTGTCTCCATGGGTTTATTGCTGCCTCGGGCACCTTATGGCCGTTCTGCTGTAGGTCAAAGATTTTCGAATCGGACGAAGATCTGATAGTGAATTGTAACGTTCAGGGCCACCTAATGACGATGGATCACTCAAATTGCGTCCCGATTCAATACAACGTCTCCCAGCAGACTTGTCTCCATGGGTCTATTGCTGCCTCGGGCACCATATGGGCGTTCTGCTGTGAGTCAAAGATTTTCGAATCGGACGAAAAACTGATATTGAATTGTAACTTTCAGGGCCACCTAATGACGATGGATCACTCAAATTGCGTCCGGATTCAATACATCGTCCTCCAGCCGACTTGTCTCCATGGGTCTATTGCTGCATCGGGCACCTTATGGCCGTTCTGCTGTGAGTCAAAGATTTTCGAATCGGACGAAAAACTGATAGTGAATTTTAACTTTCAGGGCCACCTAATGACGATGGATCACTCAAATTGCGTCCGGATTCAATACATCGTCCTCCAGCCGACTTGTCTCCATGGGTCTATTGCTGCCTCGGGCACCTTATGGCCGTTCTGCTGTGACTCAAAGATTATCGAATCGGACGAAGAACTGATAGTGAATTGTAACGTTCAGGGCCACCTAATGACGATGATTCACTCAAATTGCGTCCCGATTCAATACATCGTCCTCCAGCCGACTTGACTCCATGGGTCTATTGCTGCCTCGGGCACCTTATGGCCTTTCTGCTGTGAGTCAAAGATTTTCGAATCGGACGAAAAACTGATAGTGAATTGTAACATTCAGGGCCACCCAATGAGGATGGACCACACAAATTGCGTCCCGATTCAATACATCGTCCTCCAGCCGACTTGTCTCCATGGGTCTATTGCTACCTCGGCACCTTATGGCCGTTCTGCTGTGAGTCTAGATTATCCAATGGGACGAAAAACTGATAGTGAATTGTAACGTTCAGGGCCACCTAATGACGATGGATCACTCAAATTGCGTTCCGATTCAATACATCGTCCTCCAGCCGACTTGTCTCCATGGGTCTATTGCTACCTCGGCACCTTATGGCCGTTCTGCTGTGAGTCAAAGATTTTTGAATCGATCGAAAAACTGATAGTGAATTGTAACTTTCAGGGCCACCTAATAACGATGGATCACTCAAATTGCGTCCCGATTCAATACATCGTCCTCCAGCCGACTTGTCTCCATGGGTCTATTGCTGCCTCGGGCACCTTGTGGGCGTTGTGCCGTGAGTCATAGATTTTCGAATCGGACGAATAACTGATAGTGAATTGTAACGTTCAGGGCCTCCTAATGACGATGGAACACTCAAATTGCGTCCCGATTCAATACCTCCTGCTCCAGCAGAGTAGTATCCATGGGTCTATTGCTGCCTCGGGCACATTATGGCCGTTCTGCTGTGAGTCAAAGATTTTCGAATCGGACGAAAAACTGATAGTGAATTGTTACGTTCAGGGCCACCTAATGACGATGGATCACTCATATTGCGTCCCGATTCAATACATCGTCCTCCAGCCGATTTGTCTCCATGGGTCTATTGCTGCCTCGGGGAACCTTATGGTCGTTCTCCCGTGAGTATAGATTATCGAATGGGACGAAAAACTGGTAGTTAATTCTAACACTCAGGGCCTCCTAATGACGATGGAACACTCAAATTGCGTCCCGATTCAATACATCGTCACCCTGCAGACTTGTCTCCATTGGTCTATTGCTGCCTCGGGCACCTTACGGCCGTTCTGCTGTGAGTCAAAGATTTTCGAATCGGACGAAGATCTGATAGTGAATTGTAACGTTCAGGGCCACCTAATGACGATGGATCACTCAAATTGCGTTCCGATTCAATACATCGTCCTCCAGCCGACTTGTCTCCATGGGTCTATTGCTACCTCGACACCTTATGGCCGTTCTGCTGTGAGTCAAAGATTTTTGAATCGATCGAAAAACTGATAGTGAATTGTAACTTTCAGTGCCACCTAATAACGATGGATCACTCAAATTGCGTCCCGATTCAATACATCGTCCTCCAGCCGACTTGTCTCCATGGGTCTATTGCTGCCTCGGGCACCTTGTGGGCGTTGTGCCGTGAGTCATAGATTTTCGAATCGGACGAATAACTGATAGTGAATTGTAACGTTCAGGGCCTCCTAATGACGATGGAACACTCAAATTGCGTCCCGATTCAATACCTCCTGCTCCAGCAGAGTAGTATCCATGGGTCTATTGCTGCCTCGGGCACATTATGGCCGTTCTGCTGTGAGTCAAAGATTTTCGAATCGGACGAAAAACTGATAGTGAATTGTTACGTTCAGGGCCACCTAATGACGATGGATCACTCATATTGCGTCCCGATTCAATACATCGTCCTCCAGCCGATTTGTCTCCATGGGTCTATTGCTGCCTCGGGGAACCTTATGGTCGTTCTCCCGTGAGTATAGATTATCGAATGGGACGAAAAACTGGTAGTTAATTCTAACACTCAGGGCCTCCTAATGACGATGGAACACTCAAATTGCGTCCCGATTCAATACATCGTCACCCTGCAGACTTGTCTCCATTGGTCTATTGCTGCCTCGGGCACCTTACGGCCGTTCTGCTGTGAGTCAAAGATTTTCGAATCGGACGAAAAACTGATAGTGGATTCTAACATTCAGGGCCACCTAATGACGATGGATCACTCAAATTGCGTCCCGATTCAATACATCGTCCTCCAGCCGACTTGACTCCATGGGTCTATTGCTGCCTCGGGCACCTTATGGCCGTTCTGCTGTGAGTCTAGATTATCGAATGCGACGAAAACCTGATAGTGAATTGTAACGTTCAGGGCCACCTAATGACGATGGATCACTCAAATTGCGTCCCGATTCAATACATCGTCCTCCAGCCGACTTGTCTCCATGGGTCTATTGCTGCATCGGGCACCTTATGGCTGTTCTGCTGTGAGTCAAAGATTTTCGAATCGGACGAAAAACTGATAGTGAATTGTAACTTTCAGGGCCACCTAATGACGATGGATCACTCAAATTGCGTCCCGATTCAATACATCGTCCTCCAGCCGACTTGTCTCCATGGGTCTATTGCTGCCTCGGGCACCTTATGGGCGTTCTGCCGTGAGTCATAGATTTTCGAATCGGAGGAATAACTGATAGTGAATTGTAACGTTCAGGGCCTCCTAATGACGATGGAACACTCAAATTGCGTCCCGATTCAATACCTCCTGCTCCAGCAGACTAGTATCCATGGGTCTATTGCTGCCTCGGGCACATTATGGCCGTTCTGCTGTGAGTCAAAGATTTTCGAATCGGACGAAAAACTGATAGTGAATTGTTACGTTCAGGGCCACCTAATGACGATGGATCACTCATATTGCGTCCCGATTCAATCCATCGTCCTCCAGCCGATTTGTCTCCATGGGTCTATTGCTGCCTCGGGCACCTTATGGTCGTTCTCCCGTGAGTCTAGATTATCGAATGGGACGAAAAACTGGTAGTTAATTCTAACATTCAGGGCCTCCTAATGACGATGGAACACTCAAATTGCGTCCCGATTCAATACATCGTCACCCTGCAGACTTGTCTCCATTGGTCTATTGCTGCCTCGGGCACCTTACGGCCGTTCTGCTGTGAGTAAAAGATTTTCGAATCGGACGAAAAACTGATAGTGGATTCTAACATTCAGGGCCACCTAATGACGATGGATCACTCAAATTGCGGCCCGATTCAATACATCGTCCTCCAGCCGACTTGTCTCCATGTGTCTATTGCTGCCTCGGGCACCTTATGGCCATTCTGCTGTGGGTCAAAGATTTTCGAATCGGACGAAGATCTGATAGTGAATTGTAACGTTCAGGGCCACCTAATGATGATGGATCACTCAAATTGCGTCCCGATTCAATACATCGTCCTCCAGCAGACTTGTCTCCATGGGTCTATTGCTGCCTCGGGCACCTTATGGGCGTTCTGCTGTGAGTCAAAGATTTTCGAATTGGACGAAAAACTAATAGTGAATTGTAACGTTCAGGGCCACCTAATGACGATGGATCACTCAAATTGCGTCCCGATTCAATACATCGTCCTCCAGCCGACTTGTCTCCATGGGTCTATTGCTGCCTCGGGCACCTTATGGTCGTTCTCCCGTGAGTCTAGATTATCGAATGGGACGAAAAACTGATAGTTAATTCTAACATTCAGGGCCTCCTAATTACGATGGAACACTCAAATTGCGTCGCGATTCAATACATCGTCATCCTGCAGACTTGTCTCCATGGGTCTATTGTTGCCTCGGGCACCTTATGGCCGTTCTGCTGTGAGTCAAAGATTTTCGAATCGGACGAAAAACTGATAGTGAATTGTAACATTCAGGGACACCTAATGACGATGGATCACTCAAATTGCGTCCCGATTCAATACATCGTCCTCCAGCCTACTTGACTCCATGGGTCTATTGCTGAGTCGGGCACCTTATGGCCGTTCTGCTGTGAGTCTAGATTATCGAATGCGACGAAAAACTGATAGTGAATTGTAACGTTCAGGGCCACCTAATGACGATGGATCTCTCAAATTGCGTCCCGATTCAATACATCGTCATCCTGCAGACTTGTCTCCATGGGTCTATTGTTGCCTCGGGCACCTTGTGGCCGTTCTGCTGTGAGTCAAAGATTTTCGTATCGGACGAAAAACTGATAGTGAATTGTAACATTCAGGGACACCTAATGACGATGGATCACTCAAATTGCGTCCCGATTCAATACATCGTCCTCCAGCAGACTTGTCTCCATGGGTCTATTGCTGCCTCGGGCACCTTATGGCCGTTCTGCTGTGAGTCAAAGATTTTCGAATCGGACGAAAAACAGATAGTGAATTGTAACATTCATGGCCACCTAATGACTATGGATCACTCAAATTGCGTCCCGATTCAATACATCGTCCTCCAGCAGACTTGTCTCCATGGGTCTTTTGCTGCCTCGGGCACCTTATGGGCGTTCTGCTGTGAGTCAAAGACTTTCGAATCGGACGAAAAACTGATAGTGAATTGTAACGTTCAGGGCCTCCTAATGACGATGGAACACTCAAATTGCGTCCCGATTCAATACTTCGTGCTCCAGCAGACTAGTCTCCATGGGTGTATTGCTGCCTCGGGCACATTATGGCCGTTCTGCTGTGAGTCAAAGATTTTCGAATCGGACGAAAAACTGATAGTGAATTGTAACGTTCAGGGCCACCTAATGGCGATGGATCACTCAAATTGCGTCCCGATTCAATACATCGTCCTCCAGCCGACTTGTCTCCATGGGTCTATTGCTGCCTCGGGCACCTTATGGTCGTTCTCCCGTCAGTCTAGATTATCGAATGGGACGAAAAACTGATAGTTAATTCTAACATTCAGGGCTTCCTAATGACGATGGAACACTCAAATTGCGTCGCGATTCAATACATTGTCATCCTGCAGACTTGTCTCCATGGGTCTATTGCTGCCTCGGGCACCTTATGGCCGTTCTGCTGTGAGTCAAAGATTTTCGAATCGGACGAAAAACTGATAGTGAATTGTAACTTTCAGGGACACCTAATGACGATGGATCACTCAAATTGCGTCCCGATTCAATACATCGTCCTCCAGCCTACTTGACTCCATGGGTCTATTGCTGAGTCGGGCACCTTATGGCCGTTCTGCTGTGAGTCTAGATTATCGAATGCGACGAAAAACTGATAGTGAATTGTAACGTTCAGGGCCACCTAATGACGATGGATCTATCAAATTGCGGCCCGATTCAATACATCGTCATCCTGCAGACTTGTCTCCATGGGTCTATTGTTGCCTCGGGCACCTTGTGGCCGTTCTGCTGTGAGTCAAAGATTTTCGAATCGGACGAAAAACTGATAGTGAATTGTAACATTCAGGGACACCTAATGACGATGGATCACTCAAATTGCGTCCCGATTCAATACATCGTCCTCCAGCAGACTTGTCTCCATGGGTCTATTGCTGCCTCGGGCACCTTATGGCCGTTCTGCTGTGAGTCAAAGATTTTCGAATCGGACGAAAAACAGATGGTGAATTGTAACATTCATGGCCACCTAATGACTATGGATCACTCAAATTGCGTCCCGATTCAATACATCGTCCTCCAGACGACTTGTCTCCATGGGTCTATTGCTGCATCGGGCACCTTATGGCCGTTCTGCTGTGGGTCAAAGATTTTCGAATCGGACGAAAAACTGATAGTAAATTGTAACTTTCAGGGCCACCTAATGGCGATGGATCACTCAAATTGCGTCCCGATTCAATACATCGTCATCCAGCCGACTTGTCTCCATCGGTCTATTGCTGCCTCGGGCGCCTTATGGCCGTTCTGCTGTGGGTCATAGATTTTCGAATCGGACGAAGATCTGATAGTGAATTGTAACGTTCAGGGCCACCTAATGACGATGGATCACTCAAATTGCGTCCCGATTCAATACATCGTCCTCCAGCCGACTTGTCTCCATGGGTCTATTGCTGCCTCGGGCACCTTATGGGCGTTCTGCCGTGAGTCATAGATTTTCGAATCGGACGAATAACTGATAGTGAATTGTAACGTTCAGGGCCTCCTAATGACGATGGAACACTCAAATTGCGTCCCGATTCAATACCTCCTGCTCCAGCAGACTAGTATCCATGGGTCTATTGCTGCCTCGGGCACATTATGGCCGTTCTGCTGTGAGTCAAAGATTTTCGAATCGGACGAAAAACTGATAGTGAATTGTTACGTTCAGGGCCACCTAATGACGATGGATCACTCATATTGCGTCCCGATTCAATCCATCGTCCTCCAGCCGATTTGTCTCCATGGGTCTATTGCTGCATCGGGCACCTTATGGCCGTTCTGCTGTGGGTCAAAGATTTTCGAATCGGACGAAAAACTGATAGTAAATTGTAACTTTCAGGGCCACCTAATGACGATGGATCACTCATATTGCGTCCCGATTCAATCCATCGTCCTCCAGCCGATTTGTCTCCATGGGTCTATTGCTGCCTCGGGCACCTTATGGTCGTTCTCCCGTGAGTCTAGATTATCGAATGGGACGAAAAACTGGTAGTTAATTCTAACATTCAGGGCCTCCTAATGACGATGGAACACTCAAATTGCGTCCCGATTCAATACATCGTCACCCTGCAGACTTGTCTCCATTGGTCTATTGCTGCCTCGGGCACCTTACGGCCGTTCTGCTGTGAGTCAAAGATTTTCGAATCGGACGAAAAACTGATAGTGGATTCTAACATTCAGGGCCACCTAATGACGATGGATCACTCAAATTGCGGCCCGATTCAATACATCGTCCTCCAGCCGACTTGTCTCCATGTGTCTATTGCTGCCTCGGGCACCTTATGGCCGTTCTGCTGTGGGTCAAAGATTTTCGAATCGGACGAAGATCTGATAGTGAATTGTAACGTTCAGGGCCACCTAATGATGATGGATCACTCAAATTGCGTCCCGATTCAATACATCGTCCTCCAGCAGACTTGTCTCCATGGGTCTATTGCTGCCTCGGGCACCTTATGGGCGTTCTGCTGTGAGTCAAAGATTTTCGAATTGGACGAAAAACTAATAGTGAATTGTAACGTTCAGGGCCACCTAATGACGATGGATCACTCAAATTGCGTCCCGATTCAATACATCGTCCTCCAGCCGACTTGTCTCCATGGGTCTATTGCTGCCTCGGGCACCTTATGGCCGTTCTCCCGTGAGTCTAGATTATCGAATGGGACGAAAAACTGATAGTTAATTCTAACATTCAGGGCCTCCTAATGACGATGGAACACTCAAATTGCGTCGCGATTCAATACATCGTCATCCTGCAGACTTGTCTCCATGGGTCTATTGTTGCCTCGGGCACCTTATGGCCGTTCTGCTGTGAGTCAAAGATTTTCGAATCGGACGAAAAACTGATAGTGAATTGTAACATTCAGGGACACCTAATGACGATGGATCACTCAAATTGCGTCCCGATTCAATACATCGTCCTCCAGCCTACTTGACTCCATGGGTCTATTGCTGATTCGGGCACCTTATGGCCGTTCTGCTGTGAGTCTAGATTATCGAATGCGACGAAAAACTGATAGTGAATTGTAACGTTCAGGGCCACCTAATGACGATGGATGTCTCAAATTGCGTCCCGATTCAATACATCGTCATCCTGCAGACTTGTCTCCATGGGTCTATTGTTGCCTCGCGCACCTTGTGGCCGTTCTGCTGTGAGTCAAAGATTTTCGAATCGGACGAAAAACTGATAGTGAATTGTAACATTCAGGGACACCTAATGACGATGGATCACTCAAATTGCGTCCCGATTCAATACATCGTCCTCCAGCAGACTTGTCTCCATGGGTCTATTGCTGCCTCGGGCACCTTATGGCCGTTCTGCTGTGAGTTAAAGATTTTCGAATCGGACGAAAAACAGATAGTGAATTGTAACATTCATGGCCACCTAATGACTATGGATCACTCAAATTGCGTCCCGATTCAATACATCGTCCTCCAGACGACTTGTCTCCATGGGTCTTTTGCTGCCTCGGGCACCTTATGGGCGTTCTGCTGTGAGTCAAAGACTTTCGAATCGGACGAAAAACTGATAGTGAATTGTAACGTTCAGGGCCTCCTAATGACGATGGAACACTCAAATTGCGTCCCGATTCAATACCTCGTGCTCCAGGAGACTAGTCTCCATGGGTCTATTGCTGCCTCGGGCACATTATGGCCGTTCTGCTGTGAGTCAAAGATTTTCGAATCGGACGAAAAACTGATAGTGAATTGTAACGTTCAGGGCCACCTAATGGCGATGGATAACTCAAATTGCGTCCCGATTCAATACATCGTACTCCAGCCGACTTGTCTCCATGGGTCTATTGCTGCCTCGGGCACCTTATGGTCGTTCACCCGTGAGTCTAGATTATCGAATGGGACGAAAAACTGATAGTTAATTCTAACTTTCAGGGCCTCCTAATGAGGATGGAACACTCAAATTGCGTCGCGATTCAATACATTGTAATCCGGCAGACTTGTCTCCATGGGTCTATTGCTGCCTCGGGCACCTTATGGCCGTTCTGCTGTGAGTCAAAGATTTTCGAATCGGACGAAAAACTGATAGTGAATTGTAACTTTCAGGGACACCTAATGACGATGGATCTCTCAAATTGCGTCCCGATTCAATACATCGTCATCCTGCAGACTTGTCTCCATGGGTCTATTGTTGCCTCGGGCACCTTGTGGCCGTTCTGCTGTGAGTCAAAGATTTTCGAATCGGACGAAAAACTGATAGTGAATTGTAACATTCAGGGACACCTAATGACGATGGATCACTCAAATTGCTTCCCGATTCAATACATCGTCCTCCAGCAGACTTGTCTCCATGGGTCTATTGCTGCCTCGGGCACCTTATGGCCGTTCTGCTGTGAGTCAAAGATTTTCGAATCGGACGAAAAACAGATGGTGAATTGTAACATTCATGGCCACCTAATGACGATGGATCACTCAAATTGCGTCCCGATTCAATACATCGTCCTCCAGACGACTTGTCTCCATGGGTCTATTGCTGCATCGGGCACCTTATGGCCGTTCTGCTGTGGGTCAAAGATTTTCGAATCGGACGAAAAACTGATAGTAAATTGTAACTTTCAGGGCCACCTAATGACGATGGATCACTCATATTGCGTCCCGATTCAATCCATCGTCCTCCAGCCGATTTGTCTCCATGGGTCTATTGCTGCCTCGGGCACCTTATGGTCGTTCTCCCGTGAGTCTAGATTATCGAATGGGACGAAAAACTGGTAGTTAATTCTAACATTCAGGGCCTCCTAATGACGATGGAACACTCAAATTGCGTCCCGATTCAATACATCGTCACCCTGCAGACTTGTCTCCATTGGTCTATTGCTGCCTCGGGCACCTTACGGCCGTTCTGCTGTGAGTCAAAGATTTTCGAATCGGACGAAAAACTGATAGTGGATTCTAACATTCAGGGCCACCTAATGACGATGGATCACTCAAATTGCGGCCCGATTCAATACATCGTCCTCCAGCCGACTTGTCTCCATGTGTCTATTGCTGCCTCGGGCACCTTATGGCCGTTCTGCTGTGGGTCAAAGATTTTCGAATCGGACGAAGATCTGATAGTGAATTGTAACGTTCAGGGCCACCTAATGATGATGGATCACTCAAATTGCGTCCCGATTCAATACATCGTCCTCCAGCAGACTTATCTCCATGGGTCTATTGCTGCCTCGGGCACCTTATGGGCGTTCTGCTGTGAGTCAAAGATTTTCGAATTGGACGAAAAACTAATAGTGAATTGTAACGTTCAGGGCCACCTAATGACGATGGATCACTCAAATTGCGTCCCGATTCAATACATCGTCCTCCAGCCGACTTGACTCCATGGGTCTATTGCTGCCTCGGGCACCTTATGGTCGTTCTCCCGTGAGTCTAGATTATCGAATGGGACGAAAAACTGATAGTGAATTGTAACGTTCAGGGCCACCTAATGACGATGATTCACTCAAATTGCGTCCCGATTCAATACATCGTCCTCCAGCCGACTTGACTCCATGGGTCTATTGCTGCCTCGGGCACCTTATGGCCTTTCTGCTGTGAGTCAAAGATTTTCGAATCGGACGAAAAACTGATAGTGAATTGTAACATTCAGGGCCACCCAATGAGGATGGACCACACAAATTGCGTCCCGATTCAATACATCGTCCTCCAGCCGACTTGACTCCATGGGTCTATTGCTACCTCGGCACCTTATGGCCGTTCTGCTGTGAGTCTAGATTATCCAATGGGACGAAAAACTGATAGTGAATTGTAACGTTCAGGGCCACCTAATGACGATGGATCACTCAAATTGCGTTCCGATTCAATACATCGTCCTCCAGCCGACTTGTCTCCATGGGATATTGCTACCTCGGCACCTTATGGCCGTTCTGCTGTGAGTCAAAGATTTTTGAATCGATCGAAAAACTGATAGTGAATTGTAACTTTCAGGGCCACCTAATAACGATGGATCACTCAAATTGCGTCCCGATTCAATACATCGTCCTCCAGCCGACTTGTCTCCATGGGTCTATTGCTGCCTCGGGCACCTTGTGGGCGTTGTGCCGTGAGTCATAGATTTTCGAATCGGACGAATAACTGATAGTGAATTGTAACGTTCAGGGCCTCCTAATGACGATGGAACACTCAAATTGCGTCCCGATTCAATACCTCCTGCTCCAGCAGAGTAGTATCCATGGGTCTATTGCTGCCTCGGGCACATTATGGCCGTTCTGCTGTGAGTCAAAGATTTTCGAATCGGACGAAAAACTGATAGTGAATTGTTACGTTCAGGGCCACCTAATGACGATGGATCACTCATATTGCGTCCCGATTCAATACATCGTCCTCCAGCCGATTTGTCTCCATGGGTCTATTGCTGCCTCGGGGAACCTTATGGTCGTTCTCCCGTGAGTATAGATTATCGAATGGGACGAAAAACTGGTAGTTAATTCTAACACTCAGGGCCTCCTAATGACGATGGAACACTCAAATTGCGTCCCGATTCAATACATCGTCACCCTGCAGACTTGTCTCCATTGGTCTATTGCTGCCTCGGGCACCTTACGGCCGTTCTGCTGTGAGTCAAAGATTTTCGAATCGGACGAAGATCTGATAGTGAATTGTAACGTTCAGGGCCACCTAATGACGATGGATCACTCAAATTGCGTTCCGATTCAATACATCGTCCTCCAGCCGACTTGTCTCCATGGGTCTATTGCTACCTCGACACCTTATGGCCGTTCTGCTGTGAGTCAAAGATTTTTGAATCGATCGAAAAACTGATAGTGAATTGTAACTTTCAGTGCCACCTAATAACGATGGATCACTCAAATTGCGTCCCGATTCAATACATCGTCCTCCAGCCGACTTGTCTCCATGGGTCTATTGCTGCCTCGGGCACCTTGTGGGCGTTGTGCCGTGAGTCATAGATTTTCGAATCGGACGAATAACTGATAGTGAATTGTAACGTTCAGGGCCTCCTAATGACGATGGAACACTCAAATTGCGTCCCGATTCAATACCTCCTGCTCCAGCAGAGTAGTATCCATGGGTCTATTGCTGCCTCGGGCACATTATGGCCGTTCTGCTGTGAGTCAAAGATTTTCGAATCGGACGAAAAACTGATAGTGAATTGTTACGTTCAGGGCCACCTAATGACGATGGATCACTCATATTGCGTCCCGATTCAATACATCGTCCTCCAGCCGATTTGTCTCCATGGGTCTATTGCTGCCTCGGGGAACCTTATGGTCGTTCTCCCGTGAGTATAGATTATCGAATGGGACGAAAAACTGGTAGTTAATTCTAACACTCAGGGCCTCCTAATGACGATGGAACACTCAAATTGCGTCCCGATTCAATACATCGTCACCCTGCAGACTTGTCTCCATTGGTCTATTGCTGCCTCGGGCACCTTACGGCCGTTCTGCTGTGAGTCAAAGATTTTCGAATCGGACGAAAAACTGATAGTGGATTCTAACATTCAGGGCCACCTAATGACGATGGATCACTCAAATTGCGTCCCGATTCAATACATCGTCCTCCAGCCGACTTGACTCCATGGGTCTATTGCTGCCTCGGGCACCTTATGGCCGTTCTGCTGTGAGTCTAGATTATCGAATGCGACGAAAACCTGATAGTGAATTGTAACGTTCAGGGCCACCTAATGACGATGGATCACTCAAATTGCGTCCCGATTCAATACATCGTCCTCCAGCCGACTTGTCTCCATGGGTCTATTGCTGCATCGGGCACCTTATGGCTGTTCTGCTGTGAGTCAAAGATTTTCGAATCGGACGAAAAACTGATAGTGAATTGTAACTTTCAGGGCCACCTAATGACGATGGATCACTCAAATTGCGTCCCGATTCAATACATCGTCCTCCAGCCGACTTGTCTCCATGGGTCTATTGCTGCCTCGGGCACCTTATGGGCGTTCTGCCGTGAGTCATAGATTTTCGAATCGGACGAATAACTGATAGTGAATTGTAACGTTCAGGGCCTCCTAATGACGATGGAACACTCAAATTGCGTCCCGATTCAATACCTCCTGCTCCAGCAGACTAGTATCCATGGGTCTATTGCTGCCTCGGGCACATTATGGCCGTTCTGCTGTGAGTCAAAGATTTTCGAATCGGACGAAAAACTGATAGTGAATTGTTACGTTCAGGGCCACCTAATGACGATGGATCACTCATATTGCGTCCCGATTCAATCCATCGTCCTCCAGCCGATTTGTCTCCATGGGTCTATTGCTGCCTCGGGCACCTTATGGTCGTTCTCCCGTGAGTCTAGATTATCGAATGGGACGAAAAACTGGTAGTTAATTCTAACATTCAGGGCCTCCTAATGACGATGGAACACTCAAATTGCGTCCCGATTCAATACATCGTCACCCTGCAGACTTGTCTCCATTGGTCTATTGCTGCCTCGGGCACCTTACGGCCGTTCTGCTGTGAGTCAAAGATTTTCGAATCGGACGAAAAACTGATAGTGGATTCTAACATTCAGGGCCACCTAATGACGATGGATCACTCAAATTGCGGCCCGATTCAATACATCGTCCTCCAGCCGACTTGTCTCCATGTGTCTATTGCTGCCTCGGGCACCTTATGGCCGTTCTGCTGTGGGTCAAAGATTTTCGAATCGGACGAAGATCTGATAGTGAATTGTAACGTTCAGGGCCACCTAATGATGATGGATCACTCAAATTGCGTCCCGATTCAATACATCGTCCTCCAGCAGACTTGTCTCCATGGGTCTATTGCTGCCTCGGGCACCTTATGGGCGTTCTGCTGTGAGTCAAAGATTTTCGAATTGGACGAAAAACTAATAGTGAATTGTAACGTTCAGGGCCACCTAATGACGATGGATCACTCAAATTGCGTCCCGATTCAATACATCGTCCTCCAGCCGACTTGTCTCCATGGGTCTATTGCTGCCTCGGGCACCTTATGGTCGTTCTCCCGTGAGTCTAGATTATCGAATGGGACGAAAAACTGATAGTTAATTCTAACATTCAGGGCCTCCTAATGACGATGGAACACTCAAATTGCGTCGCGATTCAATACATCGTCATCCTGCAGACTTGTCTCCATGGAGCTATTGTTGCCTCGGGCACCTTATGGCCGTTCTGCTGTGAGTCAAAGATTTTCGAATCGGACGAAAAACTGATAGTGAATTGTAACATTCAGGGACACCTAATGACGATGGAACACTCAAATTGCGTCCCGATTCAATACATCGTCCTCCAGCCTACTTGACTCCATGGGTCTATTGCTGAGTCGGGCACCTTATGGCCGTTCTGCTGTGAGTCTAGATTATCGAATGCGACGAAAAACTGATAGTGAATTGTAACGTTCAGGGCCACCTAATGACGATGGATCTCTCAAATTGCGTCCCGATTCAATACATCGTCATCCTGCAGACTTGTCTCCATGGGTCTATTGTTGCCTCGGGCACCTTGTGGCCGTTCTGCTGTGAGTCAAAGATTTTCGTATCGGACGAAAAACTGATAGTGAATTGTAACATTCAGGGACACCTAATGACGATGGATCACTCAAATTGCGTCCCGATTCAATACATCGTCCTCCAGCAGACTTGTCTCCATGGGTCTATTGCTGCCTCGGGCACCTTATGGCCGTTCTGCTGTGAGTCAAAGATTTTCGAATCGGACGAAAAACAGATAGTGAATTGTAACATTCATGGCCACCTAATGACTATGGATCACTCAAATTGCGTCCCGATTCAATACATCGTCCTCCAGCAGACTTGTCTCCATGGGTCTTTTGCTGCCTCGGGCACCTTATGGGCGTTCTGCTGTGAGTCAAAGACTTTCGAATCGGACGAAAAACTGATAGTGAATTGTAACGTTCAGGGCCTCCTAATGACGATGGAACACTCAAATTGCGTCCCGATTCAATACCTCGTGCTCCAGCAGACTAGTCTCCATGGGTCTATTGCTGCCTCGGGCACATTATGGCCGTTCTGCTGTGAGTCAAAGATTTTCGAATCGGACGAAAAACTGATAGTGAATTGTAACGTTCAGGGCCACCTAATGGCGATGGATCACTCAAATTGCGTCCCGATTCAATACATCGTCCTCCAGCCGACTTGTCTCCATGGGTCTATTGCTGCCTCGGGCACCTTATGGTCGTTCACCCGTGAGTCTAGATTATCGAATGGGACGAAAAACTGATAGTTAATTCTAACTTTCAGGGCCTCCTAATGAGGATGGAACACTCAAATTGCGTCGCGATTCAATACATTGTAATCCGGCAGACTTGTCTCCATGGGTCTATTGCTGCCTCGGGCACCTTATGGCCGTTCTGCTGTGAGTCAAAGATTTTCGAATCGGACGAAAAACTGATAGTGAATTGTAACTTGCAGGGACACCTAATGACGATGGATCACTCAAATTGCGTCCCGATTCAATACATCGTCCTCCAGCCTACTTGTCTCCATGGGTCTATTGCTGCCTCGGGCACCTTATGGTCGTTCTCCCGTCAGTCTAGATTATCGAATGGGACGAAAAACTGATAGTTAATTCTAACATTCAGGGCTTCCTAATGACGATGGAACACTCAAATTGCGTCGCGATTCAATACATTGTCATCCTGCAGACTTGTCTCCATGGGTCTATTGCTGCCTCGGGCACCTTATGGCCGTTCTGCTGTGAGTCAAAGATTTTCGAATCGGACGAAAAACTGATAGTGAATTGTAACTTTCAGGGACACCTAATGACGATGGATCACTCAAATTGCGTCCCGATTCAATACATCGTCCTCCAGCCTACTTGACTCCATGGGTCTATTGCTGAGTCGGGCACCTTATGGCCGTTCTGCTGTGAGTCTAGATTATCGAATGCGACGAAAAACTGATAGTGAATTGTAACGTTCAGGGCCACCTAATGACGATGGATCTATCAAATTGCGGCCCGATTCAATACATCGTCATCCTGCAGACTTGTCTCCATGGGTCTATTGTTGCCTCGGGCACCTTGTGGCCGTTCTGCTGTGAGTCAAAGATTTTCGAATCGGACGAAAAACTGATAGTGAATTGTAACATTCAGGGACACCTAATGACGATGGAACACTCAAATTGCGTCCCGATTCAATACCTCGTGCTCCAGCAGACTAGTCTCCATGGGTCTATTGCTGCCTCGGGCACATTATGGCCGTTCTGCTGTGAGTCAAAGATTTTCGAATCGGACGAAAAACTGATAGTGAATTGTAACGTTCAGGGCCACCTAATGGCGATGGATCACTCAAATTGCGTCCCGATTCAATACATCGTCCTCCAGCCGACTTGTCTCCATGGGTCTATTGCTGCCTCGGGCACCTTATGGTCGTTCACCCGTGAGTCTAGATTATCGAATGGGACGAAAAACTGATAGTTAATTCTAACTTTCAGGGCCTCCTAATGAGGATGGAACACTCAAATTGCGTCGCGATTCAATACATTGTAATCCGGCAGACTTGTCTCCATGGGTCTATTGCTGCCTCGGGCACCTTATGGCCGTTCTGCTGTGAGTCAAAGATTTTCGAATCGGACGAAAAACTGATAGTGAATTGTAACTTGCAGGGACACCTAATGACGATGGATCACTCAAATTGCGTCCCGATTCAATACATCGTCCTCCAGCCTACTTGTCTCCATGGGTCTATTGCTGCCTCGGGCACCTTATGGTCGTTCTCCCGTCAGTCTAGATTATCGAATGGGACGAAAAACTGATAGTTAATTCTAACATTCAGGGCTTCCTAATGACGATGGAACACTCAAATTGCGTCGCGATTCAATACATTGTCATCCTGCAGACTTGTCTCCATGGGTCTATTGCTGCCTCGGGCACCTTATGGCCGTTCTGCTGTGAGTCAAAGATTTTCGAATCGGACGAAAAACTGATAGTGAATTGTAACTTTCAGGGACACCTAATGACGATGGATCACTCAAATTGCGTCCCGATTCAATACATCGTCCTCCAGCCTACTTGACTCCATGGGTCTATTGCTGAGTCGGGCACCTTATGGCCGTTCTGCTGTGAGTCTAGATTATCGAATGCGACGAAAAACTGATAGTGAATTGTAACGTTCAGGGCCACCTAATGACGATGGATCTATCAAATTGCGGCCCGATTCAATACATCGTCATCCTGCAGACTTGTCTCCATGGGTCTATTGTTGCCTCGGGCACCTTGTGGCCGTTCTGCTGTGAGTCAAAGATTTTCGAATCGGACGAAAAACTGATAGTGAATTGTAACATTCAGGGACACCTAATGACGATGGATCACTCAAATTGCGTCCCGGATCATTACATCGTCCTCCAGCAGACTTGTCTCCATGGGTCTATTGCTGCCTCGGGCACCTTATGGCCGTTCTGCTGTGAGTCAAAGATTTTCGAATCGGACGAAAAACAGATGGTGAATTGTAACATTCATGGCCACCTAATGACTATGGATCACTCAAATTGCGTCCCGATTCAATACATCGTCCTCCAGACGACTTGTCTCCATGGGTCTATTGCTGCATCGGGCACCTTATGGCCGTTCTGCTGTGGGTCAAAGATTTTCGAATCGGACGAAAAACTGATAGTAAATTGTAACTTTCAGGGTCACCTAATGGCGATGGATCACTCAAATTGCGTCCCGATTCAATACATCGTCATCCAGCCGACTTGTCTCCATCGGTCTATTGCTGCCTCGGGCACCTTATGGCCGTTCTGCTGTGGGTCATAGATTTTCGAATCGGACGAAGATCTGATAGTGAATTGTAACGTTCAGGGCCACCTAATGACGATGGATCACTCAAATTGCGTCCCGATTCAATACATCGTCCTCCAGCCGACTTGTCTCCATGGGTCTATTGCTGCCTCGGGCACCTTATGGGCGTTCTGCCGTGAGTCATAGATTTTCGAATCGGACGAATAACTGATAGTGAATTGTAACGTTCAGGGCCTCCTAATGACGATGGAACACTCAAATTGCGTCCCGATTCAATACCTCCTGCTCCAGCAGACTAGTATCCATGGGTCTATTGCTGCCTCGGGCACATTATGGCCGTTCTGCTGTGAGTCAAAGATTTTCGAATCGGACGAAAAACTGATAGTGAATTGTTACGTTCAGGGCCACCTAATGACGATGGATCACTCATATTGCGTCCCGATTCAATCCATCGTCCTCCAGCCGATTTGTCTCCATGGGTCTATTGCTGCCTCGGGCACTTTATGGTCGTTCTCCCGTGAGTCTAGATTATCGAATGGGACGAAAAACTGGTAGTTAATTCTAACATTCAGGGCCTCCTAATGACGATGGAACACTCAAATTGCGTCCCGATTCAATACATCGTCACCCTGCAGACTTGTCTCCATTGGTCTATTGCTGCCTCGGGCACCTTACGGCCGTTCTGCTGTGAGTCAAAGATTTTCGAATCGGACGAAAAACTGATAGTGGATTCTAACATTCAGGGCCACCTAATGACGATGGATCACTCAAATTGCGGCCCGATTCAATACATCGTCCTCCAGCCGACTTGTCTCCATGTGTCTATTGCTGCCTCGGGCACCTTATGGCCGTTCTGCTGTGGGTCAAAGATTTTCGAATCGGACGAAGATCTGATAATGAATTGTAACGTTCAGGGCCACCTAATGATGATGGATCACTCAAATTGCGTCCCGATTCAATACATCGTCCTCCAGCAGACTTGTCTCCATTGTTCTAATGCTGCCTCGGGCACCTTATGGGCGTTCTGCTGTGAGTCAAAGATTTTCGAATTGGACGAAAAACTAATAGTGAATTGTAACGTTCAGGGCCACCTAATGACGATGGATCACTCAAATTGCGTCCCGATTCAATACATCGTCCTCCAGCCGACTTGTCTCCATGGGTCTATTGCTGCCTCGGGCACCTTATGGTCGTTCTCCCGTGAGTCTAGATTATCGAATGGGACGAAAAACTGATAGTTAATTCTAACATTCAGGGCCTCCTAATGACGATGGAACACTCAAATTGCGTCGCGATTCAATACATCGTCATCCTGCAGACTTGTCTCCATGGGTCTATTGTTGCCTCGGGCACCTTATGGCCGTTCTGCTGTGAGTCAAAGATTTTCGAATCGGACGAAAAACTGATAGTGAATTGTAACATTCAGGGACACCTAATGACGATGGATCACTCAAATTGCGTCCCGATTCAATACATCGTCCTCCAGCCTACTTGACTCCATGGGTCTATTGCTGAGTCGGGCACCTTATGGCCGTTCTGCTGTGAGTCTAGATTATCGAATGCGACGAAAAACTGATAGTGAATTGTAACGTTCAGGGCCACCTAATGACGATGGATCTCTCAAATTGCGTCCCGATTCAATACATCGTCATCCTGCAGACTTGTCTCCATGGGTCTATTGTTGCCTCGCGCACCTTGTGGCCGTTCTGCTGTGAGTCAAAGATTTTCGAATCGGACGAAAAACTGATAGTGAATTGTAACATTCATGGCCACCTAATGACTATGGATCACTCAAATTGCGTCCCGATTCAATACATCGTCCTCCAGACGACTTGTCTCCATGGGTCTTTTGCTGCCTCGGGCACCTTATGGGCGTTCTGCTGTGAGTCAAAGACTTTCGAATCGGACGAAAAACTGATAGTGAATTGTAACGTTCAGGGCCTCCTAATGACGATGCAACACTCAAATTGCGTCCCGATTCAATACCTCGTGCTCCAGGAGACTAGTCTCCATGGGTCTATTGCTGCCTCGGGCACATTATGGCCGTTCTGCTGTGAGTCAAAGATTTTCGAATCGGACGAAAAACTGATAGTGAATTGTAACGTTCAGGGCCACCTAATGGCGATGGATCACTCAAATTGCGTCCCGATTCAATACATCGTCCTCCAGCCGACTTGTCTCCATGGGTCTATTGCTGCCTCGGGCACCTTATGGTCGTTCACCCGTGAGTCTAGATTATCGAATGGGACGAAAAACTGATAGTTAATTCTAACTTTCAGGGCCTCCTAATGAGGATGGAACACTCAAATTGCGTCGCGATTCAATACATTGTAATCCGGCAGACTTGTCTCCATGGGTCTATTGCTGCCTCGGGCACCTTATGGCCGTTCTGCTGTGAGTCAAAGATTTTCGAATCGGACGAAAAACTGATAGTGAATTGTAACTTTCAGGGACACCTAATGACGATGGATCACTCAAATTGCGTCCCGATTCAATACATCGTCCTCCAGCCTACTTGTCTCCATGGGTCTATTGCTGCCTCGGGCACCTTATGGTCGTTCACCCGTGAGTCTAGATTATCGAATGGGACGAAAAACTGATAGTTAATTCTAACTTTCAGGGCCTCCTAATGAGGATGGAACACTCAAATTGCGTCGCGATTCAATACATTGTAATCCGGCAGACTTGTCTCCATGGTTCTATTGCTGCCTCGGGAACCTTATGGCCGTTCTGCTGTGAGTCAAAGATTTTCGAATCGGACGAAAAACTGATAGTGAATTGTAACTTTCAGGGACACCTAATGACGATGGATCACTCAAATTGCGTCCCGATTCAATACATCGTCCTCCAGCCTACTTGTCTCCATGGGTCTATTGCTGCCTCGGGCACCTTATGGTCGTTCTCCCGTCAGTCTAGATTATCGAATGGGACGAAAAACTGATAGTTAATTCTAACATTCAGGGCTTCCTAATGACGATGGAACACTCAAATTGCGTCGCGATTCAATACATTGTCATCCTGCAGACTTGTCTCCATGGGTCTATTGCTGCCTCGGGCACCTTATGGCCGTTCTGCTGTGAGTCAAAGATTTTCGAATCGGACGAAAAACAGATAGTGAATTGTAACATTCATGGCCACCTAATGACTATGGATCACTCAAATTGCGTCCCGATTCAATACATCGTCCTCCAGACGACTTGTCTCCATGGGTCTTTTGCTGCCTCGGGCACCTTATGGGCGTTCTGCTGTGAGTCAAAGACTTTCGAATCGGACGAAAAACTGATAGTGAATTGTAACGTTCAGGGCCTCCTAATGACGATGGAACACTCAAATTGCGTCCCGATTCAATACCTCGTGCTCCAGGAGACTAGTCTCCATGGGTCTATTGCTGCCTCGGGCACATTATGGCCGTTCTGCTGTGAGTCAAAGATTTTCGAATCGGACGAAAAACTGATAGTGAATTGTAACGTTCAGGGCCACCTAATGGCGATGGATCACTCAAATTGCGTCCCGATTCAATACATCGTCCTCCAGCCGACTTGTCTCCATGGGTCTATTGCTGCCTCGGGCACCTTATGGTCGTTCACCCGTGAGTCTAGATTATCGAATGGGACGAAAAACTGATAGTTAATTCTAACTTTCAGGGCCTCCTAATGAGGATGGAGCACTCAAATTGCGTCGCGATTCAATACATTGTAATCCGGCAGACTTGTCTCCATGGGTCGATTGCTGCCTCGGGCACCTTATGGCCGTTCTGCTGTGAGTCAAAGATTTTCGAATCGGACGAAAAACTGATAGTGAATTGTAACTTTCAGGGACACCTAATGACGATGGATCACTCAAATTGCGTCCCGATTCAATACATCGTCCTCCAGCCTACTTGACTCCATGGGTCTATTGCTGAGTCGGGCACCTTATGGCCGTTCTGCTGTGAGTCTAGATTATCGAATGCGACGAAAAACTGATAGTGAATTGTAACGTTCAGGGCCACCTAATGACGATGGATCTCTCAAATTGCGTCCCGATTCAATACATCGTCATCCTGCAGACTTGTCTCCATGGGTCTATTGTTGCCTCGGGCACCTTGTGGCCGTTCTGCTGTGAGTCAAAGATTTTCGAATCGGACGAAAAACTGATAGTGAATTGTAACATTCAGGGACACCTAATGACGATGGATCACTCAAATTGCGTCCCGATTCAATACATCGTCCTCCAGCAGACTTGTCTCCATGGGTCTATTGCTGCCTCGGGCACCTTATGGCCGTTCTGCTGTGAGTCAAAGATTTTCGAATCGGACGAAAAACAGATGGTGAATTGTAACATTCATGGCCACCTAATGACGATGGATCACTCAAATTGCGTCCCGATTCAATACATCGTCCTCCAGACGACTTGTCTCCATGGGTCTATTGCTGCATCGGGCACCTTATGGCCGTTCTGCTGTGGGTCAAAGATTTTCGAATCGGACGAAAAACTGATAGTAAATTGTAACTTTCAGGGCCACCTAATGACGATGGATCACTCAAATTGCGTCCCGATTCAATACATCGTCATCCAGCCGACTTGTCTCCATCGGTCTATTGCTGCCTCGGGCACCTTATGGCCGTTCTGCTGTGGGTCATAGATTTTCGAATCGGACGAAGATCTGATAGTGAATTGTAACGTTCAGGGCCACCTAATGACGATGGATCACTCAAATTGCGTCCCGATTCAATACATCGTCCTCCAGCAGACTTGTCTCCATGGGTCTTTTGCTGCCTCGGGCACCTTATGGGCGTTCTGCTGTGAGTCAAAGACTTTCGAATCGGACGAAAAACTGATAGTGAATTGTAACGTTCAGGGCCTCCTAATGACGATGGAACACTCAAATTGCGTCCCGATTCAATACCTCGTGCTCCAGCAGACTAGTCTCCATGGGTCTATTGCTGCCTCGGGGACATTATGGCCGTTCGGCTGTGAGTCAAAGATTTTCGAATCGGACGAAAAACTGATAGTGAATTGTAACGTTCAGGGCCACCTAATGGCGATGGATCACTCAAATTGCGTCCCGATTCAATACATCGTCCTCCAGCCGACTTGTCTCCATGGGTCTATTGCTGCCTCGGGCACCTTATGGTCGTTCACCCGTGAGTCTAGATTATCGAATGGGACGAAAAACTGATAGTTAATTCTAACTTACAGGGCCTCCTAATGAGGATGGAACACTCAAATTGCGTCGCGATTCAATACATTGTAATCCGGCAGACTTGTCTCCATGGGTCTATTGCTGCCTCGGGCACCTTATGGCCGTTCTGCTGTGGGTCAAAGATTTTCGAATCGGACGAAGATCTGATAGTGAATTGTAACTTTCAGGGCCACCTAATGACGATGGATCACTCAAATTGCGTCCCGATTCAATACATCGTCCGCCAGCCGACTTGTCTCCATGGGTCTATTGCTGCCTCGGGCACATTATGGCCGTTCTGCTGTGGTTCAAATACTTTCGAATCGGACGAAGATCTGATAGTGAATTGTAACGTTCAGGGCCACCTAATGACGATGGATCACTCAAATTACGTTCCGATTCAATACATCGTCCTCCAGCCGACTTGTCTCCATGGGTCTATTGCTGCCTCGGGCACCTTATGGCCGTTCTGCTGTGGGTCAGAGATTTTCGAATCGGACGAAGATCTGATAGTGAATTGTAACTTTCAGGGCCACCTAATGACGATGGATCACTCAAATTGCGTCCCGATTCAATACATCGTCCTCCAGCCGACTTGTCTCCATGGGTCTATTGCTGCCTCGGGCACCTTATGGGCGTTCTGCCGTGAGTCATAGATTTTCGAATCGGACGAATAACTGATAGTGAATTGTAACGTTCAGGGCCTCCTAATGACGATGGAACACTCAAATTGCGTCCCGATTCAATACCTCCTGCTCCAGCAGAGTAGTATCCATGGGTCTATTGCTGCCTCGGGCACATTATGGCCGTTCTGCTGTGAGTCAAAGATTTTCGAATCGGACGAAAAACTGATAGTGAATTGTTACGTTCAGGGCCACCTAATGACGATGGATCACTCATATTGCGTCCCGATTCAATTCATCGTCCTCCAGCCGATTTGTCTCCATGGGTCTATTGCTGCCTCGGGCACCTTATGGTCGTTCTCCCGTGAGTCTAGATTATCGAATGGGACGAAAAACTGGTAGTTAATTCTAACATTCAGGGCCTCCTAATGACGATGGAACACTCAAATTGCGTCCCGATTCAATACATCGTCACCCTGCAGACTTGTCTCCATTGGTCTATTGCTTCCTCGGGCACCTTACGGCCGTTCTGCTGTGAGTCAAAGATTTTCGAATCGGACGAAAAACTGATAGTGGATTCTAACATTCAGGGCCACCTAATGACGATGGATCACTCAAATTGCGTCCCGATTCAATACATCGTCCTCCAGCCGACTTGACTCCATGGGTCTATTGCTGCCTCGGGCACCTTATGGCCGTTCTGCTGTAAGTCTAGATTATCGAATGCGACGAAAAACTGATAGTGAATTGTAACGTTCAGGGCCACCTAATGACGATGGATCACTCAAATTGCGTCCCGATTCAATACATCGTCCTCCAGCCGACTTGTCTCCATGGGTCTATTGCTGCATCGGGCACCTTATGGCTGTTCTGCTGTGAGTCAAAGATTTTCGAATCGGACGAAAAACTGATAGTGAATTGTAACTTTCAGGGCCACCTAATGACGATGGATCACTCAAATTGCGTCCCGATTCAATACATCGTCCTCCAGCCGACTTGTCTCCATGGGTCTATTGCTGCCTCGGGCACCTTATGGGCGTTCTGCCGTGAGTCATAGATTTTCAAATCGGACGAATAACTGATAGTGAATTGTAACGTTCAGGGCCTCCTAATGACGATGGAACACTCAAATTGCGTCCCGATTCAATACCTCCTGCTCCAGCAGACTAGTATCCATGGGTCTATTGCTGCCTCGGGCACATTATGGCCGTTCTGCTGTGAGTCAAAGATTTTCGAATCGGACGAAAAACTGATAGTGAATTGTTACGTTCAGGGCCACCTAATGACGATGGATCACACATATTGCGTCCCGATTCAATCCATCGTCCTCCAGCCGACTTGTCTCCATGGGTCTATTGCTGCCTCGGGCACCTTATGGTCGTTCTCCCGTGAGTCTAGATTATCGAATGGGACGAAAAACTGGTAGTTAATTCTAACATTCAGGGCCTCCTAATGACGATGGAACACTCAAATTGCGTCCCGATTCAATACATCGTCACCCTGCAGACTTGTCTCCATTGGTCTATTGCTGCCTCGGGCACCTTACGGCCGTTCTGCTGTGAGTCAAAGATTTTCGAATCGGACGAAAAACTGATAGTGGATTCTAACATTCAGGGCCACCTAATGACGATGGATCACTCAAATTGCGTCCCGATTCAATACATCGTCCTCCAGCCGACTTGACTCCATGGGTCTATTGCTGCTCGGGCACCTTATGGCCGTTCTGCTGTTAGTCTAGATTATCGAATGCGACGAAAAACTGATAGTGAACTGTAACGTTCAGGGCCACCTAATGACGATGGATCTCTCAAATTGCGTCCCGATTCAATACATCGTCATCCTGCAGACTTGTCTCCATGGGTCTATTGTTGCCTCGGGCACCTTATGGCCGTTCTGCTGTGAGTCAAAGATTTTCGAATCGGACGAAAAACTGATAGTGAATTGTAACTTTCAGGGACACCTAATGACGATGGATCACTCAAATTGCGTCCCGATTCAATACATCGTCCTCCAGCCCACTTGTCACCATGGGTCTATTGCTGCCTCGGGCACCTTATGGTCGTTCTCCCGTCAGTCTAGATTATCGAATGGGACGAAAAACTGATAGTTAATTCTAACATTCAGGGCTTCCTAATGACGATGGAACACTCAAATTGCGTCGCGATTCAATACATTGTCATCCTGCAGACTTGTCTCCATGGGTCTATTGCTGCCTCGGGCACCTTATGGCCGTTCTGCTGTGAGTCAAAGATTTTCGAATCGGACGAAAAACTGATAGTGAATTGTAACTTTCAGGGACACCTAATGACGATGGATCACTCAAATTGCGTCCCGATTCAATACATCGTCCTCCAGCAGACTTGTCTCCATGGGTCTATTGCTGCCTCGGGCACCTTATGGCAGTTTTGCTGTGAGTCAAAGATTTTCGAATCGGACGAAAAACTGATAGTGAATTGTAACTTTCAGGGCCACCAAATGACGATGGATCACTCAAATTGCGTCCCGATTCAATACATCGTCCTCCAGCCGACTTGTCTCCATGGGTCTATTGCTGCCTCGGGCACCTTATGGCCGTTCTGCTGTGGGTCAAAGATTTTCGAATCGGACGAAGATCTGATAGTGAATTGTAACTTTCAGGGCCACCTAATGACGATGGATCACTCAAATTGCGTCCCGATTCAATACATCGTCCTCCAGCCGACTTGTCTCCATGGGTCTATTGCTGCCTCGGGCACCTTATGGCCGTTCTGCTGTGGGTCAAAGATTTTCGAATCGGACGAAGATCTGATAGTGAATTGTAACGTTCAGGGCCACCAAATGACGATGGATCACTCAAATTGCGTCCCGATTCAATACATCGTCCTCCAGCCGACTTGTCTCCATGGGTCTATTGCTGCCTCGGGCACCTTATGGCCGTTCTGCTGTGGGTCAAAGATTTTCGAATCGGACGAAGATCTGATAGTGAATTGTAACTTTCAGGGCCACCTAATGACGATGGATCACTCAAATTGCGTCCCGATTCAATACATCGTCCTCCAGCCGACTTGTCTCCATGGGTCTATTGCTGCCTCGGGCACATTATGGCCGTTCTGCTGTGGGTCAAAGATTTTCGAATCGGACGAAGATCTGATAGTGAATTGTAACGTTCAGGGCCACCTAATGACGATGGATCACTCAAATTACGTTCCGATTCAATACATCGTCCTCCAGCCGACTTGTCTCCATGGGTCTATTGCTGTCTCGGCACCATATGGCCGTTCTGCTGTGAGTCAAAGATTTTTGAATCGGTCGAAAAACTGATAGTGAATTGTAACTTTCAGGGCCACCTAATAACGATGGATCACTCAAATTGCGTCCCGATTCAATACATCGTCCTCCAGCCGACGTGTCTCCATGGGTCTATTGCTGCATCGGGCCCCTTATGGCTGTTCTGCTGTGAGTCAAAGATTTTCGAATCGGACGAAAAACTGATAGTGAATTGTAACTTTCAGGGCCACCTAATGACGATGGATCACTCAAATTGCGTCCCGATTCAATACATCGTCCTCCAGCCGACTTGTCTCCATGGGTCTATTGCTGCCTCGGGCACCTTATGGGCGTTCTGCCGTGAGTCATAGATTTTCGAATCGGACGAATAACTGATAGTGAATTGTAACGTTCAGGGCCTCCTAATGACGATGGAACACTCAAATTGCGTCCCGATTCAATACCTCCTGCTCCAGCAGACTAGTATCCATGGGTCTATTGCTGCCTCGGGCACATTATGGCCGTTCTGCTGTGAGTCAAAGATTTTCGAATCGGACGAAAAACTGATAGTGAATTGTTACGTTCAGGGCCACCTAATGACGATGGATCACTCATATTGCGTCCCGATTCAATCCATCGTCCTCCAGCCGACTTGTCTCCATGGGTCTATTGCTGCCTCGGGCACCTTATGGTCGTTCTCCCGTGAGTCTAGATTATCGAATGGGACGAAAAACTGGTAGTAATTCTAACATTCAGGGCCTCCTAATGACGATGGAACACTCAAATTGCGTCCCGATTCAATACATCGTCACCCTGCAGACTTGTCTCCATTGGTCTATTGCTGCCTCGGGCACCTTACGGCCGTTCTGCTGTGAGTCAAAGATTTTCGAATCGGACGAAAAACTGATAGTGGATTCTAACATTCAGGGCCACCTAATGACGATGGATCACTCAAATTGCGTCCCGATTCAATACATCGTCCTCCAGCCGACTTGACTCCATGGGTCTATTGCTGCTCGGGCACCTTATGGCCGTTCTGCTGTGAGTCTAGATTATCGAATGCGACGAAAAACTGATAGTGAATTGTAACGTTCAGGGCCACCTAATGACGATGGATCTCTCAAATTGCGTCACGATTCAATACATCGTCATCCTGCAGACTTGTCTCCATGGGTCTATTGTTGCCTCGGGCACCTTATGGCTGTTCTGCTGTGAGTCAAAGATTTTCGAATCGGACGAAAAACTGATAGAGAATTGTAACATTCAGGGACACCTAAAGACGATGGATCACTCAAATTGCGTCCCGATTCAATACATCGTCCTCCAGCAGACTTGTCTCCATGGGTCTTTTGCTGCCTCGGGCACCTTATGGGCGTTCTGCTGTGAGTCAAAGACTTTCGAATCGGACGAAAAACTGATAGTGAATTGTAACGTTCAGGGCCTCCTAATGACGATGGAACACTCAAATTGCGTCCCGATTCAATACCTCGTGCTCCAGCAGACTATTCTCCATGGGTCTATTGCTGCCTCGGGCACCTTATGGCAGTTTTGCTGTGAGTCAAAGATTTTCGAATCGGACGAAAAACTGATAGTGAATTGTAACTTTCAGGGACACCTAATGACGATGGATCACTCAAATTGCGTCCCGATTCAATACATCGTCCTCCAGCAGACTTGTCTCCATGGGTCTATTGCTGCCTCGGTCACCTTATGGCAGTTTTGCTGTGAGTCAAAGATTTTCGAATCGGACGAAAAACTGATAGTGAATTGTAACGTTCAGGGCCACCAAATGACGATGGATCACTCAAATTGCGTTGCGATTCAATACATCGTCCTCCAGCCGACTTGTCTCCATGGGTCTATTGCTGCCTCGGGCACCTTATGGCCGTTCTGCTGTGGGTCAAAGATTTTCGAATCGGACGAAGATCTGATAGTGAATTGTAACTTTCAGGGCCACCTAATGACGATGGATCACTCAAATTGCGTCCCGATTCAATACATCGTCCTCCAGCCGACTTGTCTCCATGGGTCTATTGCTGCCTCGGGCACCTTATGGCCGTTCTGCTGTGGGTCAAAGATTTTCGAATCGGACGAAGATCTGATAGTGAATTGTAACGTTCAGGGCCACCTAATGACGATGGATCACTCAAATTGCGTCCCGATTCAATACATCGTCCTCTAGCTGACTTGTCTCCATGGGTCTATTGCTGCCTCGGGCACCTTATGGTCGTTCTCCCGTGAGTCTAGATTATCGAATGGGACGAAAAACTGATAGTTAATTCTAACATTCAGGGCCTCCTAATGACGATGGAACACTCAAATTGCGTCGCGATTCAATACATTGTAATCCGGCAGACTTGTCTCCATGGGTCTATTGCTGCCTCGGGCACCTTATGGCCGTTTTGCTGTGAGTCAAAGACTTTCGAATCGGACGAAAAACTGATAGTGAATTGTAACGTTCAGGGCCACCTAATGACGATGGATCACTCAAATTGCGTCCCGATTCAATACATCGTCCTCCAGCCGAATTGTCTCCATGGGTCTATTGCTGCCTCTTGCACCTTATGGCCGTTCTGCTGTGGGTCAAAGATTTTCGAATCGGACGAAGATCTGATAGTGAATTGTAACTTTCAGGGCCACCTAATGACGATGGATCACTCAAATTGCGTCCCGATTCAATACATCGTCCTCCAGCCGACTTGTCTCCATGGGTCTATTGCTGCCTCGGGCACCTTATGGGCGTTCTGCCGTGAGTCATAGATTTTCAAATCGGACGAATAACTGATAGTGAATTGTAACGTTCAGGGCCTCCTAATGACGATGGAACACTCAAATTGCGTCCCGATTCAATACCTCCTGCTCCAGCAGACTAGTATCCATGGGTCTATTGCTGCTCGGGCACATTATGGCCGTTCTGCTGTGAGTCAAAGATTTTCGAATCGGACGAAAAACTGATAGTGAATTGTTACGTTCAGGGCCACCTAATGACGATGGATCACACATATTGCGTCCCGATTCAATCCATCGTCCTCCAGCCGACTTGTCTCCATGGGTCTATTGCTGCCTCGGGCACCTTATGGTCGTTCTCCCGTGAGTCTAGATTATCGAATGGGACGAAAAACTGGTAGTTAATTCTAACATTCAGGGCCTCCTAATGACGATGGAACACTCAAATTGCGTCCCGGTTCAATACATCGTCACCCTGCAGACTTGTCTCCATTGGTCTATTGCTGCCTCGGGCACCTTACGGCCGTTCTGCTGTGAGTCAAAGATTTTCGAATCGGACGAAAAACTGATAGTGGATTCTATCATTCAGGGCCACCTAATGACGATGGATCACTCAAATTGCGTCCCGATTCAATACATCGTCCTCCAGCCGACTTGACTCCATGGGTCTATTGCTGCTCGGGCACCTTATGGCCGTTCTGCTGTGAGTCTAGATTATCGAATGCGACGAAAAACTGATAGTGAACTGTAACGTTCAGGGCCACCTAATGACGATGGATCTCTCAAATTGCGTCCCGATTCAATACATCGTCATCCTGCAGACTTGTCTCCATGGGTCTATTGTTGCCTCGGGCACCTTATGGCCGTTCTGCTGTGAGTCAAAGATTTTCGAATCGGACGAAAAACTGATAGTGAATTGTAACTTTCAGGGACACCTAATGACGATGGATCACTCAAATTGCGTCCCGATTCAATACATCGTCCTCCAGCCTACTTGTCACCATGGGTCTATTGCTGCCTCGGGCACCTTATGGTCGTTCTCCCGTCAGTCTAGATTATCGAATGGGACGAAAAACTGATAGTTAATTCTAACATTCAGGGCTTCCTAATGACGATGGAACACTCAAATTGCGTCGCGATTCAATACATTGTCATCCTGCAGACTTGTCTCCATGGGTCTATTGCTGCCTCGGGCACCTTATGGCCGTTCTGCTGTGAGTCAAAGATTTTCGAATCGGACGAAAAACTGATAGTGAATTGTAACTTTCAGGGACACCTAATGACGATGGATCACTCAAATTGCGTCCCGATTCAATACATCGTCCTCCAGCAGACTTGTCTCCATGGGTCTATTGCTGCCTCGGGCACCTTATGGCAGTTTTGCTGTGAGTCAAAGATTTTCGAATCGGACGAAAAACTGATAGTGAATTGTAACGTTCAGGGCCACCAAATGACGATGGATCACTCAAATTGCGTCCCGATTCAATACATCGTCCTCCAGCCGACTTGTCTCCATGGGTCTATTGCTGCCTCGGGCACCTTATGGCCGTTCTGCTGTGGGTCAAAGATTTTCGAATCGGACGAAGATCTGATAGTGAATTGTAACTTTCAGGGCCACCTAATGACGATGGATCACTCAAATTGCGTCCCGATTCAATACATCGTCCTCCAGCCGACTTGTCTCCATGGGTCTATTGCTGCCTCGGGCACCTTATGGCCGTTCTGCTGTGGGTCAAAGATTTTCGAATCGGACGAAGATCTGATAGTGAATTGTAACGTTCAGGGCCACCAAATGACGATGGATCACTCAAATTGCGTCCCGATTCAATACATCGTCCTCCAGCCGACTTGTCTCCATGGGTCTATTGCTGCCTCGGGCACCTTATGGCCGTTCTGCTGTGGGTCAAAGATTTTCGAATCGGACGAAGATCTGATAGTGAATTGTAACTTTCAGGGCCACCTAATGACGATGGATCACTCAAATTGCGTCCCGATTCAATACATCGTCCTCCAGCCGACTTGTCTCCATGGGTCTATTGCTGCCTCGGGCACATTATGGCCGTTCTGCTGTGGGTCAAAGATTTTCGAATCGGACGAAGATCTGATAGTGAATTGTAACGTTCAGGGCCACCTAATGACGATGGATCACTCAAATTACGTTCCGATTCAATACATCGTCCTCCAGCCGACTTGTCTCCATGGGTCTATTGCTGTCTCGGCACCATATGGCCGTTCTGCTGTGAGTCAAAGATTTTTGAATCGGTCGAAAAACTGATAGTGAATTGTTACTTTCAGGGCCACCTAATAACGATGGATCACTCAAATTGCGTCCCGATTCAATACATCGTCCTCCAGCCGACGTGTCTCCATGGGTCTATTGCTGCATCGGGCACCTTATGGCTGTTCTGCTGTGAGTCAAAGATTTTCGAATCGGACGAAAAACTGATAGTGAATTGTAACTTTCAGGGCCACCTAATGACGATGGATCACTCAAATTGCGTCCCGATTCAATACATCGTCCTCCAGCCGACTTGTCTCCATGGGTCTATTGCTGCCTCGGGCACCTTATGGGCGTTCTGCCGTGAGTCATAGATTTTCGAATCGGACGAATAACTGATAGTGAATTGTAACGTTCAGGGCCTCCTAATGACGATGGAACACTCAAATTGCGTCCCGATTCAATACCTCCTGCTCCAGCAGACTAGTATCCATGGGTCTATTGCTGCCTCGGGCACATTATGGCCGTTCTGCTGTGAGTCAAAGATTTTCGAATCGGACGAAAAACTGATAGTGAATTGTTACGTTCAGGGCCACCTAATGACGATGGATCACTCATATTGCGTCCCGATTCAATCCATCGTCCTCCAGCCGACTTGTCTCCATGGGTCTATTGCTGCCTCGGGCACCTTATGGTCGTTCTCCCGTGAGTCTAGATTATCGAATGGGACGAAAAACTGGTAGTTAACTCTAACATTCAGGGCCTCCTAATGACGATGGAACACTCAAATTGCGTCCCGATTCAATACATCGTCACCCTGCAGACTTGTCTCCATTGGTCTATTGCTGCCTCGGGCACCTTACGGCCGTTCTGCTGTGAGTCAAAGATTTTCGAATCGGACGAAAAACTGATAGTGGATTCTAACATTCAGGGCCACCTAATGACGATGGATCACTCAAATTGCGTCCCGATTCAATACATCGTCCTCCAGCCGACTTGACTCCATGGGTCTATTGCTGCTCGGGCACCTTATGGCCGTTCTGCTGTGAGTCTAGATTATCGAATGCGACGAAAAACTGATAGTGAATTGTAACGTTCAGGGCCACCTAATGACGATGGATCTCTCAAATTGCGTCCCGATTCAATACATCGTCATCCTGCAGACTTGTCTCCATGGGTCTATTGTTGCCTCGGGCACCTTATGGCTGTTCTGCTGTGAGTCAAAGATTTTCGAATCGGACGAAAAACTGATAGAGAATTGTAACATTCAGGGACACCTAATGACGATGGATCACTCAAATTGCGTCCCGATTCAATACATCGTCCTCCAGCAGACTTGTCTCCATGGGTCTATTGCTGCCTCGGGCAGCTTATGGCCGTTCTGCTGTGAGTCAAAGATTTTCGAATCGGACGAAAAACAGATAGTGAATTGTAACATTCATGGCCACCTAATGACTATGGATCACTCAAATTGCGTCCCGATTCAATACATCGTCATCCAGCCGACTTGTCTCCATGGGTCTATTGCTGCCTCGGGCACCTTATGGCCGTTCTGCTGTGGGTCAAAGATTTTCGAATCGGACGAAGATCTGATAGTGAATTGTAACGTTCAGGGCCACCTAATGACGATGGATCACTCAAATTGCGTCCCGATTCAATACATCGTCCTCCAGCAGACTTGTCTCCATGGGTCTTTTGCTGCCTCGGGCACCTTATGGGCGTTCTGCTGTGAGTCAAAGACTTTCGAATCGGACGAAAAACTGATAGTGAATTGTAACGTTCAGGGCCTCCTAATGACGATGGAACACTCAAATTGCGTCCCGATTCAATACCTCGTGCTCCAGCAGACTATTCTCCATGGGTCTATTGCTGCCTCGGGCACCTTATGGCAGTTTTGCTGTGAGTCAAAGATTTTCGAATCGGACGAAAAACTGATAGTGAATTGTAACTTTCAGGGACACCTAATGACGATGGATCACTCAAATTGCGTCCCGATTCAATACATCGTCCTCCAGCAGACTTGTCTCCATGGGTCTATTGCTGCCTCGGGCACCTTATGGCAGTTTTGCTGTGAGTCAAAGATTTTCGAATCGGACGAAAAACTGATAGTGAATTGTAACGTTCAGGGCCACCAAATGACGATGGATCACTCAAATTGCGTTCCGATTCAATACATCGTCCTCCAGCCGACTTGTCTCCATGGGTCTATTGCTGCCTCGGGCACCTTATGGCCGTTCTGCTGTGGGTCAAAGATTTTCGAATCGGACGAAGATCTGATAGTGAATTGTAACTTTCAGGGCCACCTAATGACGATGGATCACTCAAATTGCGTCCCGATTCAATACATCGTCCTCCAGCCGACTTGTCTCCATGGGTCTATTGCTGCCTCGGGCACCTTATGGCCGTTCTGCTGTGGGTCAAAGATTTTCGAATCGGACGAAGATCTGATAGTGAATTGTAACGTTCAGGGCCACCTAATGACGATGGATCACTCAAATTGCGTCCCGATTCAATACATCGTCCTCTAGCTGACTTGTCTCCATGGGTCTATTGCTGCCTCGGGCACCTTATGGTCGTTCTCCCGTGAGTCTAGATTATCGAATGGGACGAAAAACTGATAGTTAATTCTAACATTCAGGGCCTCCTAATGACGATGGAACACTCAAATTGCTTCGCGATTCAATACATCGTCCTCCAGCCGAATTGTCTCCATGGGTCTATTGCTGCCTCGGGCACCTTATGGCCGTTCTGCTGTAGGTCAAAGATTTTCGAATCGGACGAAGATCTGATAGTGAATTGTAACTTTCAGGGCCACCTAATGACGATGGATCACTCAAATTGCGTCCGGATTCAATACATCGTCCTCCAGCCGACTTGTCTCCACGGGTCTATTGCTGCATCGGGCACCTTATGGCCGTTCTGCTGTGAGTCAAAGATTTTCGAATCGGACGAAAAACTGATAGTGAATTGTAACTTTCAGGGCCACCTAATGACGATGGATCACTCAAATTGCGTCCCGATTCAATACATCGTCCTCCAGCCGACTTGTCTCCATGGGTCTATTGCTGCCTCGGGCACCTTATGGCCGTTCTGCTGTGACTCGAAGATTATCGAATCGGACGAAGAACTGATAGTGAATTGTAACGTTCAGGGCCACCTAATGACGATGATTCACTCAAATTGCGTCCCGATTCAATACATCGTCCTCCAGCCGACTTGACTCCATGGGTCTATTTCTGCCTCGGGCACCTTATGGCCCTTCTGCTGTGAGTCAAAGATTTTCGAATCGGACGAAAAACTGATAGAGAATTGTAACATTCAGGGCCACGTAATGAGGATGGACCACACAAATTGCGTCCCGATTCAATACATCGTCCTCCAGCCGACTTCACTCCATGGGTCTATTGCTGCCTCGGGCACCTTATGGCCGTTCTGCTGTGAGTCTAGATTATCCAATGGGACGAAAAACTGATAGTGAATTGTAACGTTCAGGGCCACCTAATGACGATGGATCACTCAAATTGCGTTCCGATTCAATACATCATCCTCCAGCCGACTTGTCTCCATGGGTCTATTGCTGCCTCGGGCACCTTATGGCCGTTCTGCTGTGAGTCAAAGATTTTTGAATCGGTCGAAAAACTGATAGTGAAATGTAACTTTCAGGGCCAGCTAATGACGATGGATCACTCAAATTGCGTCCCGATTCAATACAGCGTCCTCCAGCCGACTTGTCTCCATGGGTCTATTGCTGCCTCGGGCACCTTATGGGCGTTCTGCCGTGAGTCATAGATTTTCGAATCGGACGAATAACTGATAGTGAATTGTAACGTTCAGGGTCTCCTAATGACGATGGAACACTCAAATTGCGTCCCGATTTAATACCTCGTGCTCCAGCAGACTAGTATCCATGGGTCTATTGCTGCCTCGGGCACATTATGGTCGTTCTCCCGTGAGTCTAGATTATCGAATGGGACGAAAAACTGGTAGTTAATTCTAACATTCAGGTCCTCCTAATGACGATGGAACACTCTAATTGCGTCCCGATTCAATACATCGTCACCCTGCAGACTTGTCTCCATTGGTCTATTGCTGCCTCGGGCACCTTATGGCCGTTCTGCTGTGGGTCAAAGATTTTCGAATCGGACGAAGATCTGATAGTGAATTGTAACGTTCAGGGCCACCTAATGATGATGGATCACTCAAATTGCGTCCCGATTCAATACATCGTCCTCCAGCAGACTTGTCTCCATGGGTCTATTGCTGCCTCGGGCACCTTATGGCCGTTCTGCTGTGAGTCAAAGATTTTCGAATCGGACGAAAAACTAATAGTGAATTGTAACGTTCAGGGCCACCTAAGGACGATAGATCACTCAAATTGCGTCCCGATTCAATACATCGTCCTCCAGCCGACTTGTCTCCATGGGTCTATTGCTGCCTCGGGCACCTTATGGTCGTTCTGCCGTGAGTCTAGATTATCGAATGGGACGAAAAACTGATAGTTAATTCTAACATTCAGGGCCTCCTAATGACGATTGAACACTCAAATTGCGTCGCGATTCAATACATCGTCCTCCAGCAGACTTGTCTCCATGGGTCTATTGCTGCCTCGGGCACCTTATAGCCGTTCTGCTGTGAGTCAAAGATTTTCGAATCGGACGAAAAACTGATAGTGAATTGTAACGTTCAGGGCCACCTAATGACGATGGATCACTCAAATTGCATCCCGATTCAATACATCGTCCTCCAGCCGACTTGTCTCCATGGGTCTATTGCTGCCCTGGGCACCTTATGGCCGTTCTGCTGTGAGTCAAAGATTTTCGAATCGGACGAAAAACAGATAGTGAATTGTAACATTCATGGCCACCTAATGACGATGGATCACTCAAATTGCGTCCCGATTCAATACCTCCTGCTCCAGCAGACTAGTCTCCATGGGTCAATTGCTGCCTCGGGCACATTATGGCCGTTCTGCTGTGAGTCAAAGATTTTCGAATCGGACGAAAAACTGATATTGAATTGTAACTTTCAGGGCCACCTAATGACGATGGATCACTCAAATTGCGTCCCGATTCAATACATCGTCCTCCAGCCTACTTGACTCCATGGGTCTATTGCTGAGTCGGGCACCATATGGCCGTTCTGCTGTGAGTCTAGATTATCGAATGCGACGAAAAACTGATAGTGAATTGTAACGTTCAGGGCCACCTAATGACGATGGATCACTCAAATTGCGTCCCGATTCAATACATCGTCCTCCAGCCGACTTGACTCCATGGGTCTATTGCTGCCTCGGGCACCTTATGGCCGTTCTGCTGTGAGTCTAGATTATCGAATGCGACGAGAAACTGGTAGTGAATTGTAACGTTCAGGGCCACCTAATGACGATGGATCACTCAAATTGCGTCCCGATTCAATACATCGTCCTCCAGCCGACTTGTCTCCATGGGTCTATTGCTGCCTTGGGCACCTTATGGCCGTTCTGCTGTGAGTCAAAGATTTTCGAATCGGACGAAAAACTGATAGTGAATTGTAACGTTCACGGCCACCTAATGACGATGGATCACTCAAATTGCGTCCCGATTCAATACATCATCCTCCAGCCGACTTGTCTCCATGGGTCTATTGCTGCCTCGGGCAACTTATGGCCGTTCTGCTGTGAGTCAAGGATTTTCGAATCGGACGAAAAACTGATAGTGAATTGTAACGTTCAGGGCCACCTAATGACGATGGATCACTCAAATTGCGTCGCGATTCAATACATCGTCCTCCAGCAGGCTTGTCTCCATGGGTCTATTGCTGCCTCGGGCACCTTATGGCCTTTCTGCTGTGAGTCAAAGATTTTCGAATCGGACGAAAAACTGATAGTAAATTGTAACATTCAGGGCCACCTAATGAGGATGGACCACACAAATTGCGTCCCGATTCAATACATCGTCCTCCAGCCGACTTGACTCCATGGGTCTATTGCTGCCTCGGGCACCTTATGGCCGTTCTGCTGTGAGTCTAGATTATCCAATGGGACGAAAAACTGATAGTGAATTGTAACGTTCAGGGCCACCTAATGACGATGGATCACTCAAATTGCGTTCCGATTCAATACATCGTCCTCCAGCCGACTTGTCTGCATGGGTCTATTGCTGCCTCGGGTACCTTATGGCCGTTCTGCTGTGAGTCAAAGATTTTCGAATCGGTCGAAAAACTGATAGTGAATTGTAACTTTCAGGGCCACCTAATGACGATGGATCACTCAAATTGCATCCCGATTCAATACATCGTCCTGCAGCCGACTTGACTCCATGGGTCTATTGCTGCCTCGGGCACCTTATGGCCGTTGTGCTGTGAGTCTAGATTATCGAATGCGACGAAAAACTGATAGTGAATTGTAACGTTCAGGCCACCTAATGACGATGGATCACTCAAATTGCATCCCGATTCAATACATCGTCCTCCAGCAGACTTGTCTCCATGGGTCTATTGCTGCCTCGGGCACCTTATGGCCGTTCTGCTGTGAGTCAAAGATTTTCGAATCGGACGAAAAACTGATAGTGAATTGTAACGTTCAGGGCCACCTAATGACGATGGATCACTCAAATTGCGTCCCGATTCAATACATCGTTCTCCAGCAGACTTGTCTCCATGGGTCTATTGCTGCCTCGGGCACCTTATGGCCGTTCTGCTATGAGTCAAAGATTTTCGAATCGGACGAAAAACAGATAGTGAATTGTAACATTCATGGCCACCTAATGACGATGGATCACTCAAATTGCGTCCCGATTCAATACATCGTCCTCCAGCCGACTTGTCTCCATGGGTCTATTGCTGCATCGGGCACCTTATGGCCGTTCTGCTGTGAGTAAAAGATTTTCGAATCGGACGAAAAACTGATAGTGAATTGTAACTTTCAGGGCCACCTAATGACGATGGATCACTCAAATTGCGTCCCGATTCAATACATCGTCCTCCAGCCGACTTGTCTCCATGGGTCTATTGCTGCCTCGGGCACCATTTGGCCGTTCTGCTGTGACTCAAAGATTTTCGAATCTGACGAAAAACTGATAGTGAATTGTAACATTCAGGGCCACCTAATGACGATGGATCACTCAAATTGCGTCCCGATTCAATACATCGTCCTCCAGCAGACTTGTCTCCATGGGTCTATTGCTGCCTCGGGCACCTTATGGCCGTTCTGCTGTGAGTCAAAGATTTTCGAATCGGACGAAAAACAGATAGTGAATTGTAACATTCATGGCCACCTAATGACGATGGATCACTCAAATTGCGTCCCGATTCAATACATCGTCCTCCAGCCGACTTGTCTCCATGGGTCTATTGCTGCCTCGGGCACCATTTGGCCGTTCTGCTGTGACTCAAAGATTTTCGAATCTGACGAAAAACTGATAGTGAATTGTAACATTCAGGGCCACCTAATGACGATGGATCACTCAAATTGCGTCCCGATTCAATACATCGTCCTCCAGCAGACTTGTCTCCATGGGTCTATTGCTGCCTCGGGCACCTTATGGCCGTTCTGCTGTGAGTCAAAGATTTTCGAATCGGACGAAAAACAGATAGTGAATTGTAACATTCATGGCCACCTAATGACGATGGATCACTCAAATTGCGTCCGGATTCAATACATCGTCCTCCAGCCGACTTGTCTCCATGGGTCTATTGCTGCATCGGGCACCTTATGGCCGTTATGCTGTGAGTCAAAGATTTTCGAATCGGACGAAAAACTGATAGTGAATTGTAACTTTCAGGGCCACCTAATGACGATGGATCACTCAAATTGCGTCCCGATTCAATACATCGTCCTCCAGCTGACTTGTCTCCATGGGTCTATTGCTGCATCGGGCACCTTATGGCCGTTCTGCTGTGACTCAAAGATTATCGAATCGGACGAAGAACTGATTATCGAATGCGACGAAAAACTGATAGTGAATTGTAACTTTCAGGGCCACCTAATTACGATGGATCACTCAAATTGCGTCCCGATTCAATACATCGTCCTCCAGCCGACTTGTCTCCATGGGTCTATTGCTGCCTCGGGCACCTTATGGCCGTTCTGCGGTGGGTCAAAGATTTTCGAATCGGACGAAAACCTGATAGTGAATTGTAACATTCAGGGACACCTAATGACGATGGATCACTCAAATTGCGTCCCGATTCAATACATCGTCCTCCAGCCTACTTGACTCCATTGGTCTATTGCTGACTCGGGCACCTTATGGCCGTTCTGCTGTGAGTCTAGATTATCGAATGCGACGAAAAACTGATAGTGAATTGTAACGTTCAGGGCCACCTAATGACGATGGATCACTCAAATTGCGTCCCGATTCAATACATCGTCCTCCAGCCGACTTGACTCCATGGGTCTATTGCTGCCTCGGGCACCTTATGGCCGTTCTGCTGTGAGTCTAGATTATCGAATGCGACGAGAAACTGGTAGTGAATTGTAACGTTCAGGGCCACCTAATGACGATGGATCACTCAAATTGCGTCCCGATTCAATACATCGTCCTCCAGCCGACTTGTCTCCATGGGTCTATTGCTGCCTCGGGCACCTTATGGCCGTTCTGCTGTGAGTCAAAGATTTTCGAATCGGACGAAAAACTGATAGTGAATTGTAACGTTCACGGCCACCTAATGACGATGGATCACTCAAATTGCGTCCCGATTCAATACATCGTCCTCCAGCCTACTTGTCTCCATGGGTCTATTGCTGCCTCGGGCACCTTATGGTCGTTCTCCCGTGAGTCTAGATTATCGAATGGGACGAAAAACTGATAGTTAATTCTAACATTCAGGGACTCCTAATGACGATGGAACACTCAAATTGCGTCGCGATTCAATACGTTGTCATCCTGCAGACTTGTCTCCATGGGTCTATTGCTGCCTCGGGCACCTTACGGCCGTTCTGCTGTGAGTCAAAGATTTTCGAATCGGACGAAAAACTGATAGTGAATTGTAACATTCAGGGCCACCTAATGACGATGGATCACTCAAATTGCGTCCCGATTCAATACATCGTCCTCCAGCCGACTTGACTCCATGGGTCTATTGCTGCCTCGGGCACCTTATGGCCGTTCTGCTGTGAGTCTAGATTATCGAATGCGACGAAAAACTGATAGTGAATTGTAACGTTCAGGGCCACCTATTGACGATGGATCACTCAAATTGCGTCCCGATTCTTTACATCGTCCTCCAGCAGACTTGTCTCCATGGGTCTATTGCTGCCTCGGGCACCTTATGGCCGTTCTGCTGTGAGTCAAAGATTTTCGAATCGGACGAAAAACTGATAGAGAATTGTAACATTCAGGGACACCTAATGACGATGGATCACTCAAATTGCGTCCCGATTCAATACATCGTCCTCCAGCAGACTTGTCTCCATGGGTCTATTGCTGCCTCGGGCAGCTTATGGCCGTTCTGCTGTGAGTCAAAGATTTTCGAATCGGACGAAAAACAGATAGTGAATTGTAACATTCATGGCCACCTAATGACTATGGATCACTCAAATTGCGTCCCGATTCAATACATCGTCATCCAGCCGACTTGTCTCCATGGGTCTATTGCTGCCTCGGGCACCTTATGGCCGTTCTGCTGTGGGTCAAAGATTTTCGAATCGGACGAAGATCTGATAGTGAATTGTAACGTTCAGGGCCACCTAATGACGATGGATCACTCAAATTGCGTCCCGATTCAATACATCGTCCTCCAGCAGACTTGTCTCCATGGGTCTTTTGCTGCCTCGGGCACCTTATGGGCGTTCTGCTGTGAGTCAAAGACTTTCGAATCGGACGAAAAACTGATAGTGAATTGTAACGTTCAGGGCCTCCTAATGACGATGGAACACTCAAATTGCGTCCCGATTCAATACCTCGTGCTCCAGCAGACTATTCTCCATGGGTCTATTGCTGCCTCGGGCACCTTATGGCAGTTTTGCTGTGAGTCAAAGATTTTCGAATCGGACGAAAAACTGATAGTGAATTGTAACTTTCAGGGACACCTAATGACGATGGATCACTCAAATTGCGTCCCGATTCAATACATCGTCCTCCAGCAGACTTGTCTCCATGGGTCTATTGCTGCCTCGGGCACCTTATGGCAGTTTTGCTGTGAGTCAAAGATTTTCGAATCGGACGAAAAACTGATAGTGAATTGTAACGTTCAGGGCCACCAAATGACGATGGATCACTCAAATTGCGTTCCGATTCAATACATCGTCCTCCAGCCGACTTGTCTCCATGGGTCTATTGCTGCCTCGGGCACCTTATGGCCGTTCTGCTGTGGGTCAAAGATTTTCGAATCGGACGAAGATCTGATAGTGAATTGTAACTTTCAGGGCCACCTAATGACGATGGATCACTCAAATTGCGTCCCGATTCAATACATCGTCCTCCAGCCGACTTGTCTCCATGGGTCTATTGCTGCCTCGGGCACCTTATGGCCGTTCTGCTGTGGGTCAAAGATTTTCGAATCGGACGAAGATCTGATAGTGAATTGTAACGTTCAGGGCCACCTAATGACGATGGATCACTCAAATTGCGTCCCGATTCAATACATCGTCCTCTAGCTGACTTGTCTCCATGGGTCTATTGCTGCCTCGGGCACCTTATGGTCGTTCTCCCGTGAGTCTAGATTATCGAATGGGACGAAAAACTGATAGTTAATTCTAACATTCAGGGCCTCCTAATGACGATGGAACACTCAAATTGCTTCGCGATTCAATACATCGTCCTCCAGCCGAATTGTCTCCATGGGTCTATTGCTGCCTCGGGCACCTTATGGCCGTTCTGCTGTAGGTCAAAGATTTTCGAATCGGACGAAGATCTGATAGTGAATTGTAACTTTCAGGGCCACCTAATGACGATGGATCACTCAAATTGCGTCCGGATTCAATACATCGTCCTCCAGCCGACTTGTCTCCACGGGTCTATTGCTGCATCGGGCACCTTATGGCCGTTCTGCTGTGAGTCAAAGATTTTCGAATCGGACGAAAAACTGATAGTGAATTGTAACTTTCAGGGCCACCTAATGACGATGGATCACTCAAATTGCGTCCCGATTCAATACATCGTCCTCCAGCCGACTTGTCTCCATGGGTCTATTGCTGCCTCGGGCACCTTATGGCCGTTCTGCTGTGACTCGAAGATTATCGAATCGGACGAAGAACTGATAGTGAATTGTAACGTTCAGGGCCACCTAATGACGATGATTCACTCAAATTGCGTCCCGATTCAATACATCGTCCTCCAGCCGACTTGACTCCATGGGTCTATTTCTGCCTCGGGCACCTTATGGCCCTTCTGCTGTGAGTCAAAGATTTTCGAATCGGACGAAAAACTGATAGAGAATTGTAACATTCAGGGCCACGTAATGAGGATGGACCACACAAATTGCGTCCCGATTCAATACATCGTCCTCCAGCCGACTTCACTCCATGGGTCTATTGCTGCCTCGGGCACCTTATGGCCGTTCTGCTGTGAGTCTAGATTATCCAATGGGACGAAAAACTGATAGTGAATTGTAACGTTCAGGGCCACCTAATGACGATGGATCACTCAAATTGCGTTCCGATTCAATACATCATCCTCCAGCCGACTTGTCTCCATGGGTCTATTGCTGCCTCGGGCACCTTATGGCCGTTCTGCTGTGAGTCAAAGATTTTTGAATCGGTCGAAAAACTGATAGTGAAATGTAACTTTCAGGGCCAGCTAATGACGATGGATCACTCAAATTGCGTCCCGATTCAATACAGCGTCCTCCAGCCGACTTGTCTCCATGGGTCTATTGCTGCCTCGGGCACCTTATGGGCGTTCTGCCGTGAGTCATAGATTTTCGAATCGGACGAATAACTGATAGTGAATTGTAACGTTCAGGGTCTCCTAATGACGATGGAACACTCAAATTGCGTCCCGATTTAATACCTCGTGCTCCAGCAGACTAGTATCCATGGGTCTATTGCTGCCTCGGGCACATTATGGTCGTTCTCCCGTGAGTCTAGATTATCGAATGGGACGAAAAACTGGTAGTTAATTCTAACATTCAGGTCCTCCTAATGACGATGGAACACTCTAATTGCGTCCCGATTCAATACATCGTCACCCTGCAGACTTGTCTCCATTGGTCTATTGCTGCCTCGGGCACCTTATGGCCGTTCTGCTGTGGGTCAAAGATTTTCGAATCGGACGAAGATCTGATAGTGAATTGTAACGTTCAGGGCCACCTAATGATGATGGATCACTCAAATTGCGTCCCGATTCAATACATCGTCCTCCAGCAGACTTGTCTCCATGGGTCTATTGCTGCCTCGGGCACCTTATGGCCGTTCTGCTGTGAGTCAAAGATTTTCGAATCGGACGAAAAACTAATAGTGAATTGTAACGTTCAGGGCCACCTAAGGACGATAGATCACTCAAATTGCGTCCCGATTCAATACATCGTCCTCCAGCCGACTTGTCTCCATGGGTCTATTGCTGCCTCGGGCACCTTATGGTCGTTCTGCCGTGAGTCTAGATTATCGAATGGGACGAAAAACTGATAGTTAATTCTAACATTCAGGGCCTCCTAATGACGATTGAACACTCAAATTGCGTCGCGATTCAATACATCGTCCTCCAGCAGACTTGTCTCCATGGGTCTATTGCTGCCTCGGGCACCTTATAGCCGTTCTGCTGTGAGTCAAAGATTTTCGAATCGGACGAAAAACTGATAGTGAATTGTAACGTTCAGGGCCACCTAATGACGATGGATCACTCAAATTGCATCCCGATTCAATACATCGTCCTCCAGCCGACTTGTCTCCATGGGTCTATTGCTGCCCTGGGCACCTTATGGCCGTTCTGCTGTGAGTCAAAGATTTTCGAATCGGACGAAAAACAGATAGTGAATTGTAACATTCATGGCCACCTAATGACGATGGATCACTCAAATTGCGTCCCGATTCAATACCTCCTGCTCCAGCAGACTAGTCTCCATGGGTCAATTGCTGCCTCGGGCACATTATGGCCGTTCTGCTGTGAGTCAAAGATTTTCGAATCGGACGAAAAACTGATATTGAATTGTAACTTTCAGGGCCACCTAATGACGATGGATCACTCAAATTGCGTCCCGATTCAATACATCGTCCTCCAGCCTACTTGACTCCATGGGTCTATTGCTGAGTCGGGCACCATATGGCCGTTCTGCTGTGAGTCTAGATTATCGAATGCGACGAAAAACTGATAGTGAATTGTAACGTTCAGGGCCACCTAATGACGATGGATCACTCAAATTGCGTCCCGATTCAATACATCGTCCTCCAGCCGACTTGACTCCATGGGTCTATTGCTGCCTCGGGCACCTTATGGCCGTTCTGCTGTGAGTCTAGATTATCGAATGCGACGAGAAACTGGTAGTGAATTGTAACGTTCAGGGCCACCTAATGACGATGGATCACTCAAATTGCGTCCCGATTCAATACATCGTCCTCCAGCCGACTTGTCTCCATGGGTCTATTGCTGCCTTGGGCACCTTATGGCCGTTCTGCTGTGAGTCAAAGATTTTCGAATCGGACGAAAAACTGATAGTGAATTGTAACGTTCACGGCCACCTAATGACGATGGATCACTCAAATTGCGTCCCGATTCAATACATCATCCTCCAGCCGACTTGTCTCCATGGGTCTATTGCTGCCTCGGGCAACTTATGGCCGTTCTGCTGTGAGTCAAGGATTTTCGAATCGGACGAAAAACTGATAGTGAATTGTAACGTTCAGGGCCACCTAATGACGATGGATCACTCAAATTGCGTCGCGATTCAATACATCGTCCTCCAGCAGGCTTGTCTCCATGGGTCTATTGCTGCCTCGGGCACCTTATGGCCTTTCTGCTGTGAGTCAAAGATTTTCGAATCGGACGAAAAACTGATAGTAAATTGTAACATTCAGGGCCACCTAATGAGGATGGACCACACAAATTGCGTCCCGATTCAATACATCGTCCTCCAGCCGACTTGACTCCATGGGTCTATTGCTGCCTCGGGCACCTTATGGCCGTTCTGCTGTGAGTCTAGATTATCCAATGGGACGAAAAACTGATAGTGAATTGTAACGTTCAGGGCCACCTAATGACGATGGATCACTCAAATTGCGTTCCGATTCAATACATCGTCCTCCAGCCGACTTGTCTGCATGGGTCTATTGCTGCCTCGGGTACCTTATGGCCGTTCTGCTGTGAGTCAAAGATTTTCGAATCGGTCGAAAAACTGATAGTGAATTGTAACTTTCAGGGCCACCTAATGACGATGGATCACTCAAATTGCATCCCGATTCAATACATCGTCCTGCAGCCGACTTGACTCCATGGGTCTATTGCTGCCTCGGGCACCTTATGGCCGTTGTGCTGTGAGTCTAGATTATCGAATGCGACGAAAAACTGATAGTGAATTGTAACGTTCAGGCCACCTAATGACGATGGATCACTCAAATTGCATCCCGATTCAATACATCGTCCTCCAGCAGACTTGTCTCCATGGGTCTATTGCTGCCTCGGGCACCTTATGGCCGTTCTGCTGTGAGTCAAAGATTTTCGAATCGGACGAAAAACTGATAGTGAATTGTAACGTTCAGGGCCACCTAATGACGATGGATCACTCAAATTGCGTCCCGATTCAATACATCGTTCTCCAGCAGACTTGTCTCCATGGGTCTATTGCTGCCTCGGGCACCTTATGGCCGTTCTGCTATGAGTCAAAGATTTTCGAATCGGACGAAAAACAGATAGTGAATTGTAACATTCATGGCCACCTAATGACGATGGATCACTCAAATTGCGTCCCGATTCAATACATCGTCCTCCAGCCGACTTGTCTCCATGGGTCTATTGCTGCATCGGGCACCTTATGGCCGTTCTGCTGTGAGTAAAAGATTTTCGAATCGGACGAAAAACTGATAGTGAATTGTAACTTTCAGGGCCACCTAATGACGATGGATCACTCAAATTGCGTCCCGATTCAATACATCGTCCTCCAGCCGACTTGTCTCCATGGGTCTATTGCTGCCTCGGGCACCATTTGGCCGTTCTGCTGTGACTCAAAGATTTTCGAATCTGACGAAAAACTGATAGTGAATTGTAACATTCAGGGCCACCTAATGACGATGGATCACTCAAATTGCGTCCCGATTCAATACATCGTCCTCCAGCAGACTTGTCTCCATGGGTCTATTGCTGCCTCGGGCACCTTATGGCCGTTCTGCTGTGAGTCAAAGATTTTCGAATCGGACGAAAAACAGATAGTGAATTGTAACATTCATGGCCACCTAATGACGATGGATCACTCAAATTGCGTCCCGATTCAATACATCGTCCTCCAGCCGACTTGTCTCCATGGGTCTATTGCTGCCTCGGGCACCATTTGGCCGTTCTGCTGTGACTCAAAGATTTTCGAATCTGACGAAAAACTGATAGTGAATTGTAACATTCAGGGCCACCTAATGACGATGGATCACTCAAATTGCGTCCCGATTCAATACATCGTCCTCCAGCAGACTTGTCTCCATGGGTCTATTGCTGCCTCGGGCACCTTATGGCCGTTCTGCTGTGAGTCAAAGATTTTCGAATCGGACGAAAAACAGATAGTGAATTGTAACATTCATGGCCACCTAATGACGATGGATCACTCAAATTGCGTCCGGATTCAATACATCGTCCTCCAGCCGACTTGTCTCCATGGGTCTATTGCTGCATCGGGCACCTTATGGCCGTTATGCTGTGAGTCAAAGATTTTCGAATCGGACGAAAAACTGATAGTGAATTGTAACTTTCAGGGCCACCTAATGACGATGGATCACTCAAATTGCGTCCCGATTCAATACATCGTCCTCCAGCTGACTTGTCTCCATGGGTCTATTGCTGCATCGGGCACCTTATGGCCGTTCTGCTGTGACTCAAAGATTATCGAATCGGACGAAGAACTGATTATCGAATGCGACGAAAAACTGATAGTGAATTGTAACTTTCAGGGCCACCTAATTACGATGGATCACTCAAATTGCGTCCCGATTCAATACATCGTCCTCCAGCCGACTTGTCTCCATGGGTCTATTGCTGCCTCGGGCACCTTATGGCCGTTCTGCGGTGGGTCAAAGATTTTCGAATCGGACGAAAACCTGATAGTGAATTGTAACATTCAGGGACACCTAATGACGATGGATCACTCAAATTGCGTCCCGATTCAATACATCGTCCTCCAGCCTACTTGACTCCATTGGTCTATTGCTGACTCGGGCACCTTATGGCCGTTCTGCTGTGAGTCTAGATTATCGAATGCGACGAAAAACTGATAGTGAATTGTAACGTTCAGGGCCACCTAATGACGATGGATCACTCAAATTGCGTCCCGATTCAATACATCGTCCTCCAGCCGACTTGACTCCATGGGTCTATTGCTGCCTCGGGCACCTTATGGCCGTTCTGCTGTGAGTCTAGATTATCGAATGCGACGAGAAACTGGTAGTGAATTGTAACGTTCAGGGCCACCTAATGACGATGGATCACTCAAATTGCGTCCCGATTCAATACATCGTCCTCCAGCCGACTTGTCTCCATGGGTCTATTGCTGCCTCGGGCACCTTATGGCCGTTCTGCTGTGAGTCAAAGATTTTCGAATCGGACGAAAAACTGATAGTGAATTGTAACGTTCACGGCCACCTAATGACGATGGATCACTCAAATTGCGTCCCGATTCAATACATCGTCCTCCAGCCTACTTGTCTCCATGGGTCTATTGCTGCCTCGGGCACCTTATGGTCGTTCTCCCGTGAGTCTAGATTATCGAATGGGACGAAAAACTGATAGTTAATTCTAACATTCAGGGACTCCTAATGACGATGGAACACTCAAATTGCGTCGCGATTCAATACGTTGTCATCCTGCAGACTTGTCTCCATGGGTCTATTGCTGCCTCGGGCACCTTACGGCCGTTCTGCTGTGAGTCAAAGATTTTCGAATCGGACGAAAAACTGATAGTGAATTGTAACATTCAGGGCCACCTAATGACGATGGATCACTCAAATTGCGTCCCGATTCAATACATCGTCCTCCAGCCGACTTGACTCCATGGGTCTATTGCTGCCTCGGGCACCTTATGGCCGTTCTGCTGTGAGTCTAGATTATCGAATGCGACGAAAAACTGATAGTGAATTGTAACGTTCAGGGCCACCTATTGACGATGGATCACTCAAATTGCGTCCCGATTCTTTACATCGTCCTCCAGCAGACTTGTCTCCATGGGTCTATTGCTGCCTCGGGCACCTTATGGCCGTTCTGCTGTGAGTCAAAGATTTTCGAATCGGACGAAAAACAGATAGTGAATTGTAACGTTCAGGGCCACCTAATGACGATGGATCACTCAAATTTCGTCCCGATTCAATACATCGTCCTCCAGCAGACTTTTCTCCATGGGTCTATTGCTGCCTCGGGCACCTTATGGCCCTTCAGCTGTGAGTCAAAGAATTTCGAATCGGACGAAAAACAGATAGTGAATTGTAACATTCATGGCCACCTAATGACGATGGATCACTAAAATTGCGTCCCGATTCAATACATCGTCCTCCAGACGACTAGTCTCCATGGGTCTATTGCTGCATCGGGCACCTTATGGCCGTTCTGCTGTGAGTCAAAGATTTTCGAATCGGACGAAAAACTGGTAGTGAATTGTAACTTTCAGGGCCACCTAATGACGATGGATCACTCAAATTGCGTCCCGATTCAATACATCGTCCTCCAGCCGACTTGTCTCCATGGGTCTATTGCTGCCTCGGGCACCTTATGGCCGTTCTGCTGTGGGTCAAAGATTTTCGAATCGGACGAAGATCTGATAGTGAATTGTAACGTTCAGGGCCACCTAATGACGATGGATCACTCAAATTGCGTCCCGATTCAATACATCGTCCTCCAGCCGACTTGTCTCCATGGGACTATTGCTGCCTCGGGCACCTTATGGTCGTTCTCCCGTGAGTCTAGATTATCGAATGGGACGAAAAACTGATAGTTACTTCTAACATTCAGGGCCTCCTAATGACGATGGAACACTCAAATTGCGTCGCGATTCAATACATTGTAATCCGGCAGACTTGTCTCCATGGGTCTATTGCTGCCTCGGGCACCTTATGGCCGTTCTGCTGTGAGTGAAAGATTTTCGAATCGGACGAAAAACTGATAGTGAATTGTAACTTTCAGGGACACCTAATGACGATGGATCACTCTAATTGCGTCCCGATTCAATACATCGTCCTCCAGCCGATTTGTCTCCATGGGTCAATTGCTGCCTCGGGCACCTTATGGTCGTTCTCCCGTGAGTCTAGATTATCGAATGGGACGAAAAACTGGTAGTTAATTCTAACATTCAGGTCCTCCTAATGTCGATGGAACACTCAAATTGCGTCCCGATTCAATACATCGTCACCCTGCAGACTTGTCTCCATTGGTCTATTGCTGCCTCTGGCACCTTATGGCCGTTCTGCTGTGGGTCAAAGATTTTCGAATCGGACGAAGATCTGATAGTGAATTGTAACGTTCAGGGCCACCTAATGATGATGGATCACTCAAATTGCGTCCCGATTCAATACATCGTCCTCCAGCAGACTTGTCTCCATGGGTCTATTGCTGCCTCGGGCACATTATGGCCGTTCTGCTGTGAGTCAAAGATTTTCGAATCGGACGAAAAACTAATAGTGAATTGTAACGTTCAGGGCCACCTAATGACGATAGATCACTCAAATTGCGTCCCGATTCAATACATCGTCCTCCAGCCGACTTGTCTCCATGGGTCTATTGCTGCCTCGGGCACCTTATGGTCGTTCTCCCGTGAGTCTAGATTATCGAATGGGACGAAAAACTGATAGTTAATTCTAATATTCAAGGCCTCCTAATGACGATGGAACACTCAAATTGCGTCGCGATTCAATACATCGTCCTCCAGCAGACTTGTCTCCATGGGTCTATTGCTGCCTCGGGCACCTTATGGCCGTTCTGCTGTGAGTCAAAGATTTTCGAATCGGACGAAAAACTGATAGTGAATTGTAACGTTCAGGGCCACCTAATGACGATGGATCACTCAAATTGCATCCCGATTCAATACATCGTCCTCCAGCCGACTTGTCTCCATGGGTCTATTGCTGCCCTGGGCACCTTATGGCCGTTCTGCTGTGAGTCAAAGATTTTCGAATCGGACGAAAAACAGATAGTGAATTGTAACATTCATGGCCACCTAATGACGATGGATCACTAAAATTGCGTCCCGATTCAATACCTCCTGCTCCAGCAGACTAGTCTCCATGGGTCTATTGCTGCCTGGGGCACATTATGGCCGTTCTGCTGTGAGTCAAAGATTTTCGAATCGGACGAAAAACTGATATTGAATTGTAACTTTCAGGGCCACCTAATTACGATGGATCACTCAAATTGCGTCCCGATTCAATACATCGTCCTCCAGCCGACTTGTCTCCATGGGTCTATTGCTGACTCGGGCACCTTATGGCCGTTCTGCGGTGGGTCACAGATTTTCGAATCGGACGAAAAACTGATAGTGAATTGTAACATTCAGGGACACCTAATGACGATGGATCACTCAAATTGCGTCCCGATTCAATACATCGTCCTCCAGCCTACTTGACTCCATTGGTCTATTGCTGACTCGGGCACCTTATGGCCGTTCTGCTGTGAGTCTAGATTATCGAATGCGACGAAAAACTGATAGTGAATTGTAACGTTCAGGGCCACCTAATGACGATGGATCACTCAAATTGCGTCCCGATTCAATACATCGTCCTCCAGCCGACTTGACTCCATGGGTCTATTGCTGCCTCGGGCACCTTATGGCCGTTCTGCTGTGAGTCTAGATTATCGAATGCGACGAGAAACTGATAGTGAATTGTAACGTTCAGGGCCACCTAATGACGACGGATCACTCAAATTGCGTCCCGATTCAATACATCGTCCTCCAGCCGACTTGTCTCCATGGGTCTATTGCTGCCTCGGGCACCTTATGGCCGTTCTGCTGTGAGTCAAAGATTTTCGAATCGGACGAAAAACTGATAGTGAATTGTAACGTTCACGGCCACCTAATGACGATGGATCACTCAAATTGCGTCCCGATTCAATACATCGTCCTCCAGCCTACTTGTCTCCATGGGTCTATTGCTGCCTCGGGCACCTTATGGTCGTTCTCCCGTGAGTCTAGATTATCGAATGGGACGAAAAACTGGTAGTTAATTCTAACATTCAGGTCCTCCTAATGTCGATGGAACACTCAAATTGCGTCCCGATTCAATACATCGTCACCCTGCAGACTTGTCTCCATTGGTCTATTGCTGCCTCGGGCACCTTATGGCCGTTCTGCTGTGGGTCAAAGATTTTCGAATCGGACGAAGATCTGATAGTGAATTGTAACGTTCAGGGCCACCTAATGATGATGGATCACTCAAATTGCGTCCCGATTCAATACATCGTCCTCCAGCAGACTTGTCTCCATGGGTCTATTGCTGCCTCGGGCACCTTATGGCCGTTCTGCTGTGAGTCAAAGATTTTCGAATCGGACGAAAAACTAATAGTGAATTGTAACGTTCAGGGCCACCTAATGACGATAGATCACTCAAATTGCGTCCCGATTCAATACATCGTCCTCCAGCCGACTTGTCTCCATGGGTCTATTGCTGCCTCGGGCACCTTATGGTCGTTCTCCCGTGAGTCTAGATTATCGAATGGGACGAAAAACTGATAGTTAATTCTAATATTCAAGGCCTCCTAATGACGATGGAACACTCAAATTGCGTCGCGATTCAATACATCGTCCTCCAGCAGACTTGTCTCCATGGGTCTATTGCTGCCTCGGGCACCTTATGGCCGTTCTGCTGTGAGTCAAAGATTTTCGAATCGGACGAAAAACTGATAGTGAATTGTAACGTTCAGGGCCACCTAATGACGATGGATCACTCAAATTGCATCCCGATTCAATACATCGTCCTCCAGCCGACTTGTCTCCATGGGTCTATTGCTGCCCTGGGCACCTTATGGCCGTTCTGCTGTGAGTCAAAGATTTTCGAATCGGACGAAAAACAGATAGTGAATTGTAACATTCATGGCCACCTAATGACGATGGATCACTCAAATTGCGTCCCGATTCAATACCTCCTGCTCCAGCAGACTAGTCTCCATGGGTCTATTGCTGCCTCGGGCACATTATGGCCGTTCTGCTGTGAGTCAAAGATTTTCGAATCGGACGAAAAACTGATATTGAATTGTAACTTTCAGGGCCACCTAATGACGATGGATCACTCAAATTGCGTCCCGATTCAATACATCGTCCTCCAGCCTACTTGACTCCATGGGTCTATTGCTGAGTCGGGCACCATATGGCCGTTCTGCTGTGAGTCTAGATTATCGAATGCGACGAAAAACTGATAGTGAATTGTAACTTTCAGGGCCACCTAATTACGATGGATCACTCAAATTGCGTCCCGATTCAATACATCGTCCTCCAGCCGACTTGTCTCCATGGGTCTATTGCTGCCTCGGGCACCTTATGGCCGTTCTGTGGTGGGTCAAAGATTTTCGAATCGGACGAAAAACTGATAGTGAATTGTAACATTCAGGGACACCTAATGACGATGGATCACTCAAATTGCGTCCCGATTCAATACATCGTCCTCCAGCCTACTTGACTCCATTGGTCTATTGCTGACTCGGGCACCTTATGGCCGTTCTGCTGTGAGTCTAGATTATCGAATGCGACGAAAAACTGATAGTGAATTGTAACGTTCAGGGCCACCTAATGACGATGGATCACTCAAATTGCGTCCCGATTCAATACATCGTCCTCCAGCCGACTTGACTCCATGGGTCTATTGCTGCCTCGGGCACCTTATGGCCGTTCTGCTGTGAGTCTAGATTATCGAATGCGACGAGAAACTGATAGTGAATTGTAACGTTCAGGGCCACCTAATGACGATGGATCACTCAAATTGCGTCCCGATTCAATACATCGTCCTCCAGCCGACTTGTCTCCATGGGTCTATTGCTGCCTCGGGCACCTTATGGCCGTTCTGCTGTGAGTCAAAGATTTTCGAATCGGACGAAAAACTGATAGTGAATTGTAACGTTCACGGCCACCTAATGACGATGGATCACTCAAATTGCGTCCCGATTCAATACATCGTCCTCCAGCCTACTTGTCTCCATGGGTCTATTGCTGCCTCGGGCACCTTATGGTCGTTCTCCCGTGAGTCTAGATTATCGAATGGGACGAAAAACTGATAGTTAATTCTAACATTCAGGGACTCCTAATGACGATGGAACACTCAAATTGCGTCGCGATTCAATACATTGTCATCCTGCAGACTTGTCTCCATGGGTCTATTGCTGCCTCGGGCACCTTACGGCCGTTCTGCTGTGAGTCAAAGATTTTCGAATCGGACGAAAAACTGATAGTGAATTGTAACATTCAGGGCCACCTAATGACGATGGATCACTCAAATTGCGTCCCGATTCAATACATCGTCCTCCAGCCGACTTGACTCCATGGGTCTATTGCTGCCTCGGGCACCTTATGGCCGTTCTGCTGTGAGTCTAGATTATCGAATGCGACGAAAAACTGATAGTGAATTGTAACGTTCAGGGCCACCTATTGACGATGGATCACTCAAATTGCGTCCCGATTCTTTACATCGTCCTCCAGCAGACTTGTCTCCATGGGTCTATTGCTGCCTCGGGCACCTTATGGCCGTTCTGCTGTGAGTCAAAGATTTTCGAATCGGACGAAAAACAGATAGTGAATTGTAACGTTCAGGGCCACCTAATGACGATGGATCACTCAAATTGCGTCCCGATTCAATACATCGTCCTCCAGACGACTTGTCTCCATGGGTCTATTGCTGCATCGGGCACCTTATGGCCGTTCTGCTGTGAGTCAAAGATTTTCGAATCGGACGAAAAACTGGTAGTGAATTGTAACTTTCAGGGCCAGCTAATGACGATGGATCACTCAAATTGCGTCCCGATTCAATACATCGTCCTCCAGCCGACTTGTCTCCATGGGTCTATTGCTGCCTCGGGCACCTTATGGCCGTTCTGCTGTGGGTCAAAGATTTTCGAATCGGACGAAGATCTGATAGTGAATTGTAACGTTCAGGGCCACCTAATGACGATGGATCACTCAAATTGCGTCCCGATTCAATACATCGTCCTCCAGCCGACTTGTCTCCATGGGTCTATTGCTGCCTCGGGCACCTTATGGTCGTTCTCCCGTGAGTCTAGATTATCGAATGGGACGAAAAACTGATAGTTAATTCTAACATTCAGGGCCTCCTAATGACGATGGAACACTCAAATTGCGTCGCGATTCAATACATTGTAATCCGGCAGACTTGTCTCCATGGGTCTATTGCTGCCTCGGGCACCTTATGGCCGTTCTGCTGTGAGTGAAAGATTTTCGAATCGGACGAAAAACTGATAGTGAATTGTAACTTTCAGGGACACCTAATGACGATGGATCACTCTAATTGCGTCCCGATTCAATACATCGTCCTCCAGCCTACTTGACTCCATTGGTCTATTGCTGACTCGGGCACCTTATGGCCGTTCTGCTGTGAGTCTAGATTATCGAATGCGACGAAAAACTGATAGTGAATTGTAACGTTCAGGGCCACCTAATGACGATGGATCACTCAAATTGCGTCCCGATTCAATATATCGTCCTCCAGCCGACTTGACTCCATGGGTCTATTGCTGCCTCGGGCACCTTATGGCCGTTCTGCTGTGAGTCTAGATTATCGAATGCGACGAGAAACTGATAGTGAATTGTAACGTTCAGGGCCACCTAATGACGATGGATCACTCAAATTGCGTCCCGATTCAATACATCGTCCTCCAGCCGACTTGTCTCCATGGGTCTATTGCTGCCTCGGGCACCTTATGGCCGTTCTGCTGTGAGTCAAAGATTTTCGAATGGACGAAAAACTGATAGTGAATTGTAACGTTCACGGCCACCTAATGACGATGGATCACTCAAATTGCGTCCCGATTCAATACATCGTCCTCCAGCCTACTTGTCTCCATGGGTCTATTGCTGCCTCGGGCACCTTATGGTCGTTCTCCCGTGAGTCTAGATTATCGAATGGGACGAAAAACTGATAGTTAATTCTAACATTGAGGGCCTCCTAATGACGATGGAACACTCAAATTGCGTCGCGATTCAATACATTGTCATCCTGCAGACTTGTCTCCATGGGTCTATTGCTGCCTCGGGCGCCTTACGGCCGTTCTGCTGTGAGTCAAAGATTTTCGAATCGGACGAAAAACTGATAGTGAATTGTAACATTCAGGGCCACCTAATGACGATGGATCACTCAAATTGCGTCCCGATTCAATACATCGTCCTCCAGCCGACTTGACTCCATGGGTCTATTGCTGCCTCGGGCACCTTATGGCCGTTCTGCTGTGAGTCTAGACTATCGAATGCGACGAAAAACTGATAGTGAATTGTAACGTTCAGGGCCACCTATTGACGATGGATCACTCAAATTGCGTCCCGATTCTTTACATCGTCCTCCAGCAGACTTGTCTCCATGGGTCTATTGCTGCCGCGGGCACCTTATGGCCGTTCTGCTGTGAGTCAAAGATTTTCGAATCGGACGAAAAACAGATAGTGAATTGTAACGTTCAGGGCCACCTAATGACGATGGATCACTCAAATTTCGTCCCGATTCAATACATCGTCCTCCAGCAGACTTTTCTCCATGGGTCTATTGCTGCCTCGGGCACCTTATGGCCGTTCTGCTGTGAGTCAAAGATTTTCGAATCGGACGAAAAACAGATAGTGAATTGTAACATTCATGGCCACCTAATGACGATGGATCACTAAAATTGCGTCCCGATTCAATACATCGTCCTCCAGACGACTTGTCTCCATGGGTCTATTGCTGCATCGGGCACCTTATGGCCGTTCTGCTGTGAGTCAAAGATTTTCGAATCGGACGAAAAACTGGTAGTGAATTGTAACTTTCAGGGCCACCTAATGACGATGGATCACTCAAATTGCGTCCCGATTCAATACATCGTCCTCCAGCCGACTTGTCTCCATGGGTCTATTGCTGCCTCGGGCACCTTATGGCCGTTCTGCTGTGGGTCAAAGATTTTCGAATCGGACGAAGATCTGATAGTGAATTGTAACGTTCAGGGCCACCTAATGACGATGGATCACTCAAATTGCGTCCCGATTCAATACATCGTCCTCCAGCCGACTTGTCTCCATGGGTCTATTGCTGCCTCGGGCACCTTATGGTCGTTCTCCCGTGAGTCTAGATTATCGAATGGGACGAAAAACTGATAGTTAATTCTAACATTCAGGGCCTCCTAATGACGATGGAACACTCAAATTGCGTCGCGATTCAATACATTGTAATCCGGCAGACTTGTCTCCATGGGTCTATTGCTGCCTCGGGCACCTTATGGCCGTTCTGCTGTGAGTGAAAGATTTTCGAATCGGACGAAAAACTGATAGTGAATTGTAACTTTCAGGGACACCTAATGACGATGGATCACTCTAATTGCGTCCCGATTCAATACATCGTCCTCCAGCCTACTTGTCTCCATGGGTCTATTGCTGCCTCGGGCACCTTATGGTCGTTCTCCCGTGAGTATAGATTATCGAATGGGACGAAAAACTGTTAGTTAATTCTAACATTCAGGGCCTCCTAATGACGATGGAACACTCAAATTGCGTCGCGATTCAATACATTGTCATCCTGCAGACTTGTCTCCATGGGTCTATTGCTGCCTCGGGCACCTTATGGCCGTTTTGCTGTGAGTCAAAGATTTTCGAATCGGACGAAAAACTGATAGTGAATTGTAACTTTCAGGGACACCTAATGACGATGGATCACTCAAATCGCGTCCCGATTCAATACATCGTCCTCCAGCCTACTTGACTCCATGGGACTATTGCTGAGTCGGGCACCTTATGGCCGTTCTGCTGTGAGTCTAGATTATCGCATGCGACAAAAAACTGATATTGAATTGTAACCTTCAGGGCCACCTAATGACGATGGATCACTCAAATTTCGTCCCGATTCAATACATCGTCCACCAGCAGACTTGTCTCCATGGGTCTATTGCTGCCTCGGGCACCTTATGGCCGTTTTGCTGTGAGTCAAAGATTTTCGAATCGGACGAAAAACTGATAGTGAATTGTAACTTTCAGGGCCACCTAATGACGATGGATCACTCAAATTGCGTCCCGATTCAATACATCGTCCTCCAGCCGACTTGTCTCCATGGGTCTATTGCTTCCTCGGGCACCTTATGGCCGTTCTGCTGTAGGTCAAAGAATTTCGAATCGGACGAAAAACTGATAGTGAATTGTAACGTTCAGGGCCTCCTAATGACGATGGAACACTCAAAATGCATCCCGATTCAATACCTCCTGCTCCAGCAGACTAGTCTCCATGGGTCTATTGCTGCCTCGGGCACATTATGGCCGTTCTGCTGTGAGTCAAAGATTTTCGAATCGGACGAAAAACTGATATTGAATTGTAACTTTCAGGGCCACCTAATGACGATGGATCACTCAAATTGCGTCCGGATTCAATACATCGTCCTCCAGCCGACTTGTCTCCATGGGTCTATTGCTGCATCGGGCACCTTATGGCCGTTCTGCTGTGAGTCAAAGATTTTCGAATCGGAAGAAAAACTGATAGTGAATTGTAACTTTCAGGGCCACCTAATGACGATGGATCACTCAAATTGCGTCCCGATTCAATACATCGTCCTCCAGCCGACTTGTCTCCATGGGTCTATTGCTGCCTCGGGCACCTTATGGCCGTTCTGCTGTGAGTCTAGATTATCGAATGCGACGAAAAACTGATAGTGAATTGTAACGTTCAGGGCCACCTAATGACGATGGATCACTCAAATTGCGTCCCGATTCAATACATCGTCCTCCAGCCGACTTGACTCCATGGGTCTTTTGCTGCCTCGGGCACCTTATGGCCGTTCTGCTGTGAGTCTAGATTATCGAATGCGAAGAAAAACTGATAGTGAATTGTAACGTTCAGGGCCACCTAATGACGATGGATCACTCAAATTGCGTCCCGATTCAATACATCGTCCTCCAGCAGACTTGTCTCCATGTGTCTATTGCTGCCTCGGGCACCTTATGGCCGTTCTGCTGTGAGTCAAAGATTTTCGAATCGGACGAAAAACTGATAGTGAATTGTAACGTTCACGGCCACCTAATGACGATGGATCACTCAAATTGCGTCCCGATTCAATACATCGTCCTCCAGCCGACTTGACTCCATGGGTCTATTTTTGCCTCGGGCACCTTATGGCCTTTCTGCGGTGGGTCAAAGATTTTCGAATCGGGCGAAAAACTGATAGTGAATTGTAACATTCAGGGACACCTAATGACGATGGATCACTCAAATTGCGTCGCGATTCAATACATCGTCCTCCAGCCTACTTGACTCCATTGGTCTATTGCTGAGTCGGGCACCTTATGGCCGTTCTGCTGTGTGTCTAGATTATCGAATGCGAAGAAAAACTGATAGTGAATTGTAACGTTCAGGGCCACCTAATGACGATGGATCACTCAAATTGCGTCCCAATTCAATACATCGTCCTCCAGCCGACTTGTCTCCATGGGTCTATTGCTGCCTCGGGCACCTTATGGCCGTTTTGCTGTGAGTCAAAGATTTTCGAATCGGACGAAAAACTGATAGTGAATTGTAACTTTCAGGGACACCTAATGACGATGGATCACTCAAATTGCGTCCCAATTCAATACATCGTCCTCCAGCCGACTTGTCTCCATGGGTCTATTGCTGCCTCGGGCACCTTATGGCCGTTCTGCTGTAGGTCAAAGATTTTCGAATCGGACGAAGATCTGATAGTGAATTGTAACGTTCAGGGCCACCTAATGACGATGGATCACTCAAATTGCGTCCCGATTCAATACATCGTCCTCCAGCCGACTTGTCTCCATGGGTCTATTGCTGCATCGGGCACCTTATGGCCGTTCTGCTGTGAGTCAAAGATTTTCGAATCGGACGAAAAACTCTTAGTGAATTGTAACTTTCAGGGCCACCTAATGACGATGGATCACTCAAATTGCGTCCCGATTCAATACATCGTCCTCCAGCCGACTTGTCTCCATGGGTCTATTGCTGCCTCGGGCACCTTATGGCCGTTCTGCTGTGGGTCAAAGATTTTCGAATCGGACGAAGATCTGATAGTGAATTGTAACGTTCAGGGCCACCTAATGACGATGGATCACTCAAATTGCGTCCCGATTCAATACATCGTCCTCCAGCCGACTTGTCTCCATGGGTCTATTGCTGCCTCGGGCACCTTATGGTCGTTCTCCCGTGAGTCTAGATTATCGAATGGGACGAAAAACTGATAGTTAATTCTAACATTCAGGGCCTCCTAATGACGATGGAACACTCAAATTGCGTCGCGATTCAATACATTGTCATCCTGCAGACTTGTCTCCATGGGTCTATTGCTGCCTCGGGCACCTTATGGCCGTTTTGCTGTGAGTCAAAGATTTTCGAATCGGACGAAAAACTGATAGTGAATTGTAACTTTCAGGGACACCTAATGACGATGGATCACTCAAATTGCGTCCCAATTCAATACATCGTCCTCCAGCCTACTTGACTCCATGGGACTATTGCTGAGTCGGGCACCTTATGGCCGTTCTGCTGTGAGTCTAGATTATCGAATGCGACAAAAAACTGATATTGAATTGTAACCTTCAGGGCCACCTAATGACGATGGATCACTCAAATTTCGTCCCGATTCAATACATCGTCCACCAGCAGACTTGTCTCCATGGGTCTATTGCTGCCTCGGGCACCTTATGGCCGTTTTGCTGTGAGTCAAAGATTTTCGAATCGGACGAAAAACTGATGGTGAATTGTAACTTTCAGGGCCACCTAATGACGATGGATCACTCAAATTGCGTCCCGATTCAATACATCGTCCTCCAGCCGACTTGTCTCCATGGGTCTATTGCTGCCTCGGGCACCTTATGGCCGTTCTGCTGTGGGTCAAAGATTTTCGAATCGGACGAAGATCTGATAGTGAATTGTAACTTTCAGGGCCACCTAATGACGATGGATCACTCAAATTGCGTCCCGATTCAATACATCGTCCTCCAGCCGACTTGTCTCCATGGGTCTATTGCTGCCTCGGGCACCTTATGGCCGTTCTGCTGTAGGTCAAAGATTTTCGAATCGGACGAAGATCTGATAGTGAATTGTAACGTTCAAGGCCACCTAATGACGATGGATCACTCAAATTGCGTCCCGATTCAATACATCGTCATCCAGCCGACTTGTCTCCATGGGTGCCTCGGGCACCTTATGGCCGTTCTGCTGTAGGTCAAAGAATTTCGAATCGGACGAAAAACTGATAGTGAATTATAACGTTCAGGGCCTCCTAATGACGATGGAACACTCAAATTGCATCCCGATTCAATACCTCCTGCTCCAGCAGACTAGTCTCCATGGGTCTATTGCTGCCTCGGGCACATTATGGCCGTTCTGCTGTGAGTCAAAGATTTTCGAATCGGACGAAAAACTGATATTGAATTGTAACTTTCAGGGCCACCTAATGACGATGGATCACTCAAATTGCGTCCGGATTCAATACATCGTCCTCCAGCCCACTTGTCTCCATGGGTCTATTGCTGCATCGGGCACCTTATGGCCGTTCTGCTGTGAGTCAAAGATTTTCGAATCGGACGAAAAACTGATAGTGAATTGTAACGTTCACGGCCACCTAATGACGATGGATCACTCAAATTGCGTCCCGATTCAATACATCGTCCTCCAGCCGACTTGACTCCATGGGTCTATTGCTGCCTCGGGCACCTTATGGCCGTTCTGCTGTGAGTCTAGATTATCGAATGCGAAGAAAAACTGATATTGAATTGTAACCTTCAGGGCCACCTAATGACGATGGATCACTCAAATTGCGTCCCGATTCAATACATCGTCCTCCAGCAGACTTGTCTCCATGGGTCTATTGCTGCCTCGGGCACCTTATGGCCGTTCTGCTGTGAGTCAAAGATTTTCGAATCGGACGAAAAACTGATAGTGAATAATAACGTTCACGGCCACCTAATGACGATGGATCACTCAAATTGCGTCCCGATTCAATACATCGTCTTCCAGCCGACTTGACTCCATGGGTCTATTTCTGCCTCGGGCACCTTATGGCCTTTCTGCGGTGGGTCAAAGATTTTCGAATCGGACGAAAAACTGATAGTGAATTGTAACATTCAGGGACACCTAATGACGATGGATCACTCAAATTGCGTCCCGATTCAATACATCGTCCTCCAGCCTACTTGACTCCATTGGTCTATTGCTGAGTCGGGCACCTTATGGCCGTTCTGCTGTGAGTCTAGATTATCGAATGCGACGAAAAACTGATAGTGAATTGTAACGTTCAGGGCCACCTAATGACGATGGATCACTCAAATTGCGTCCCGATTCTATACATCGTCCTCCAGCCGACTTGACTCCATGGGTCTATTGCTGCCTCGGGGACCTCATGGCCGTTCTGCTGTGAGTCTAGATTATCGAATGCGAAGAAAAACTGATAGTGAATTGTAACGTTCAGGGCCACCTAATGACGATGGATCACTCAAATTGCGTCCCGATTCAATACATCGTCCTCCAGCAGACTTGTCTCCATGGGTCTATTGCTGCCTCGGGCACCTTATGGCCGTTCTGCTGTGCGTCAAAGATTTTCGAATCGGACGAAAAACTGATAGTGAATTGTAACGTTCACGGCCACCTAATGACGATGGATCACTCAAATTGCGTCCCGATTCAATACATCGTCCTCCAGCCTACTTGTCTCCATGGGTCTATTGCTGCCTCGGGCACCTTATGGCCGTTTTGCTGTGAGTCAAAGATTTTCGAATCGGACGAAAAACAGATAGTGAATTGTAACATTCATGGCCACCTAATGACGATGGATCACTCAAATTGCGTCCCGATTCAATACATCGTCCTCCAGACGACTTGTCTCCATGGGTCTATTGCTGCATCGGGCACATTATGGCCGTTCTGCTGTGAGTCAAAGATTTTCGAATCGGACGAAAAACTGATAGTGAATTGTAACTTTCAGGGCCACCTAATGACGATGGATCACTCAAATTGCGTCCCGATTCAATACATCGTCCTCCAGCCGACTTGTCTCCATGGGTCTATTGCTGCCTCGGGCACCTTATGGCCGTTCTGCTGTGGGTCAAAGATTTTCGAATCGAAGATCTGATAGTGAATTGTAACATTCAGGGACACCTAATGACGATGGATCACTCAAATTGCGTCCCGATTCAATACATCGTCCTCCAGCAGACTCGTCTCCATGGGTCTATTGCTGCCTCGGGCACCTTATGGGCGTTCTGCTGTGGGTCAAAGATTTTCGAATCGGACGAAAAACTGATAGTGAATTGTAACGTTCAGGGCCTCCTAATGACGATGGAACATTCAAATTGCGTCCCGATTCAATACCTCGTGCTCCAGCAGACTAGTCTCCATGGGTCTATTGCTGCCTCGGGCACATTATGGCCGTTCTGCTGTGAGTCAAAGATTTTCGAATCGGACGAAAAACTGATAGTGAATTGTAACGTTCAGGGCCACCTAATGACGATGGATCACTCAAATTGCGTCCCGATTCAATACATCGTCCTCCAGCCGACTTGTCTCCATGGGTCTATTGCTGCCTCGGGCACCTTATGGTCGTTCTCCCGTGAGTCTAGATTATCGAATGGGACGAAAAACTGATAGTTAATTCTAACATTCAGGGCCTCCTAATGACGATGGAACACTCAAATTGCGTCGCGATTCAATACATTGTCATCCTGCAGACTTGTCTCCATGGGCCTATTGCTGCCTCGGGCACCTTATGGCCGTTCTGCTGTGAGTCAAAGATTTTCGAATCGGAAGAAAAACTGATAATGAATTGTAACTTTCAGGGCCACCTAATGACGATGGATCACTCAAATTGCGTCCCGATTCAATACATCGTCCTCCAGCCGACTTGTCTCCATGGGTCTATTGCTGCCTCGGGCACCTTATGGCCGTTCTGCTGTGAGTCTAGATTATCGAATGCGACGAAAAACTGATAGTGAATTGTAACGTTCAGTGCCACCTAATGACGATGGATCACTCAAATTGCGTCCCGATTCAATACATCGTCCTCCAGCAGACTTGTCTCCATGGGTCTATTGCTGCCTCGGGCACCTTATGGCCGTTTTGCTGTGAGTCAAAGATTTTCGAATCGGACGAAAAACTGATAGTGAATTGTAACTTTCAGGGACACCTAATGACGATGGATCACTCTAATTGCGTCCCGATTCAATACATCGTCCTCCAGCCTACTTGACTCCATGGGACTATTGCTGAGTCGGGCACCTTATGGCCGTTCTGCTGTGAGTCTAGATTATCGAATGCGACAAAAAACTGATATTGAATTGTAACCTTCAGGGCCACCTAATGACGATGGATCACTCAAATTTCGTCCCGATTCAATACATCGTCCACCAGCAGACTTGTCTCCATGGGTCTATTGCTGCCTCGGGCACCTTATGGCCGTTTTGCTGTGAGTCAAAGATTTTCGAATCGGACGAAAAACTGTTAGTGAATTGTAACTTTCAGGGCCACCTAATGACGATGGATCACTCAAATTGCGTCCCGATTCAATACATCGTCCTCCAGCCTACTTGTCTCCATGGGTCTAATGCTGCCTCGGGCACCTTATTGTCGTTCTCCCGTGAGTCTAGATTATCGAATGGGACGAAAAACTGATAGTTAATTCTAACATTCAGGGCCTCCTAATGACGATGGATCACTCAAATTGCGTCCCGATTCAATACATCGTCCTCCAGCCGACTTGACTCCATGGGTCTATTGCTGCCTCGGGAACCTTATGGCCGTTCTGCTGTGAGTCTAGATTATCGAATGCGACGAAAAACTGATAGTGAATTGTAACGTTCAGGGCCACCTATAGACGATGGAACACTCAAATTGCGTCCCGATTCTTTACATCGTCCTCCAGCAGACTTGTCTCCATGGGTCTATTGCTGTCTCGGGCACCTTATGGCCGTTCTGCTGTGAGTCAAAGATTTTCGAATCGGACGAAAAACAGATAGTGAATTGTAACGTTCAGGGCCACCTAATGACGATGGATCACTCAAATTTCGTCCCGATTCAATACATCGTCCTCCAGCAGACTTTTCTCCATGGGTCTATTGCTGCCTCGGGCACCTTATGGCCGTTCTGCTGTGAGTCAAAGATTTTCGAATCGGACGAAAAACAGATAGTGAATTGTAACATTCATGGCCACCTAATGACGATGGATCACTAAAATTGCGTCCCGATTCAATACATCGTCCTCCAGACGACTTGTCTCCATGGGTCTATTGCTGCATCGGGCACCTTATGGCCGTTCTGCTGTGAGTCAAAGATTTTCGAATCGGACGAAAAACTGGTAGTGAATTGTAACTTTCAGGGACACCTAATGACGATGGATCACTCAAATTGCGTCCCGATTCAATACATCGTCCTCCAGCCGACTTGTCTCCATGGGTCTATTGCTGCCTCGGGCACCTTATGGTCGTTCTCCCGTGAGTCTAGATTATCGAATGGGACGAAAAACTAATAGTTAATTCTAACATTCAGGGCCTCCTAATGACGTTGGAACACTCAAATTGCGTCGCGATTCAATACATTGTAATCCGGCAGACTTGTCTCCATGGGTCAATTGCTGCCTCGGGCAACTTATGGCCGTTCTGCTGTGAGTTAAAGATTTTCGAATCGGACGAAAAACTGATAGTGAATTGTAACTTTCAGGGACACCTAATGACGATGGATCACTCTAATTGCGTCCCGATTCAATACATCGTCCTCCACCCTACTTGTCTCCATGGGTCTATTGCTGCCTCGGTCACCTTATGGTCGTTCTCCCGTGAGTCTAGATTATCGAATGGGACGAAAAACTGATAGTTAATTCTAACATTCAGGGCCTCCTAATGACGATGGAACACTCAAATTGCGTCGCGATTCAATACATTGTCATCCTGCAGACTTGTCTCCATGGGTCTATTGCTGCCTCGGGCACCTTATGGCCGTTTTGCTGTGAGTCAAAGATTTTCGAATCGGACGAAAAACTGATAGTGAATTGTAACTTTCAGGGCCACCTAATGACGATGGATCACTCAAATTGCGTCCCGATTCAATACATCGTCCTCCAGCCGACTTGTCTCCATGGGACTATTGCTGCCTCGGGCACCTTATGGCCGTTCTGCTGTGAGTCTAGATTATCGAATGCGAAGAAAAACTGATAGTGAATTGTAACGTTCAGGGCCACCTAATGACGATGGATCACTCAAATTGCGTCCCGATTCAATACATCGTCCTCCAGCAGACTTGTCTCCATGGGTCTATTGCTGCCTCGGGCACCTTATGGCCGTTCTGCTGTGAGTCAAAGATTTTCGAATCGGACGAAAAACTGATAGTGAATTGTAACGTTCACGGCCACCTAATGACGATGGATCACTCAAATTGCGTCCCGATTCAATACATCGTCCTCCAGCCGACTTGACTCCATGGGGCTATTTCTGCCTCGGGCACCTTATGGCCTTTCTGCGGTGGGTCAAAGATTTTCGAATCGGACGAAAAACTGATAGTGAATTGTAACATTCAGGGACACCTAATGACGATGGATCACTCAAATTGCGTCCCGATTCAATACATCGTCCTCCAGCCTACTTGACTCCATTGGTCTATTGCTGAGTCGGGCACCTTATGGCCGTTCTGCTGTGAGTCTAGATTATCGAATGCGACGAAAAACTGATAGTGAATTGTAACGTTCAGGGCCACCTAATGACGATGGATCACTCAAATTGCGTCCCGATTCAATACATCGTCCTCCAGCCTACTTGTCTCCATGGGTCTATTGCTGCCTCGGGCACCTTATGGCCGTTTTGCTGTGAGTCAAAGATTTTCGAATCGGACGAAAAACAGATAGTGAATTGTAACATTCATGGCCACCTAATGACGTTGGATCACTCAAATTGCGTCCCGATTCAATACATCGTCCTCCAGACGACTTGTCTCCATGGGTCTATTGCTGCATCGGGCACATTATGGCCGTTCTGCTGTGAGTCAAAGATTTTCGAATCGGACGAAAAACTGATAGTGAATTGTAACTTTCAGGGCCACCTAATGACGATGGATCACTCAAATTGCGTCCCGATTCAATACATCGTCCTCCAGCCGACTTGTCTCCATGGGTCTATTGCTGCCTCGGGCACCTTATGGCCGTTCTGCTGTGGGTCAAAGATTTTCGAATCGAAGATCTGATAGTGAATTGTAACATTCAGGGACACCTAATGACGATGGATCACTCAAATTGCGTCCCGATTCAATACATCGTCCTCCAGCAGACTTGTCTCCATGGGTCTATTGCTGCCTCGGGCACCTTATGGGCGTTCTGCTGTGGGTCAAAGATTTTCGAATCGGACGAAAAACTGATAGTGAATTGTAACGTTCAGGGCCTCCTAATGACGATGGAACACTCAAACTGCGTCCCGATTCAATACCTCGTGCTCCAGCAGACTAGTCTCCATGGGTCTATTGCTGCCTCGGGCACATTATGGCCGTTCTGCTGTGAGTCAAAGATTTTCGAATCGGACGAAAAACTGATAGTGAATTGTAACGTTCAGGGCCACCTAATGACGATGGATCACTCAAATTGCGTCCCGATTCAATACATCGTCCTCCAGCCGACTTGTCTCCATGGGTCTATTGCTGCCTCGGGCACCTTATGGTCGTTCTCCCGTGAGTCTAGATTATCGAATGGGACGAAAAACTGATAGTTAATTCTAACATTCAGGGCCTCCTAATGACGATGGAACACTCAAATTGCGTCGCGATTCAATACATTGTAATCCGGCAGACTTGTCGCCATGGGTTTATTGCTGCCTCGGGCACCTTATGGTCGTTCTCCCGTGAGTCTAGATTATCGAATGGGACGAAAAACTGATAGTTAATTCTAACATTCAGGGCCTCCTAATGACGATGGAACACTCAAATTGCGTCGCGATTCAATACATTGTCATCCTGCAGACTTGTCTCCATGGGCCTATTGCTGCCTCGGGCACCTTATGGCCGTTTTGCTGTGAGTCAAAGATTTTCGAATCGGACGAAAAACTGATAGTGAATTGTAACTTTCAGGGACACCTAATGACGATGGATCACTCAAATTGCGTCCCGATTCAATACATCGTCCTCCAGCCTACTTGACTCCATGGGACTATTGCTGAGTCGGGCACCTTATGGCCGTTCTGCTGTGAGTCTAGATTATCGAATGCGACAAAAAACTGATATTGAATTGTAACCTTCAGGGCCACCTAATGACGATGGATCACTCAAATTTCGTCCCGATTCAATACATCGTCCACCAGCAGACTTGTCTCCATGGGTCTATTGCTGCCTCGGGCACCTTATGGCCGTTTTGCTGTGAGTCAAAGATTTTCGAATCGGACGAAAAACTGATAGTGAATTTTAACTTTCAGGGCCACCTAATGACGATGGATCACTCAAATTGCGTCCCGATTCAATACATCGTCCTCCAGCCTACTTGTCTCCATGGGTCTATTGCTGCCTCGGGCACCTTATGGTCGTTCTCCCGTGAGTCTAGATTATCGAATGGGACGAAAAACTGATAGTTAATTCTAACATTCAGGGCCTCCTAATGACGATGGATCACTCAAATTGCGTCCCGATTCAATACATCGTCCTCCAGCCGACTTGACTCCATGGGTCTATTGCTGCCTCGGGCACCTTATGGCCGTTCTGCTGTGAGTCTAGATTTTCGAATGCGACGAAAAACTGATAGTGAATTGTAACGTTCAGGGCCACCTATAGACGATGGAAAACTCAAATTGCGTCCCGATTCTTTACATCGTCCTCCAGCAGACTTGTCTCCATGGGTCTATTGCTGCCTCGGGCACCTTATGGCCGTTCTGCTGTGAGTCAAAGATTTTCGAATCGGACGAAAAACAGATAGTGAATTGTAACGTTCAGGGCCACCTAATGACGATGGATCACTCAAATTGCGTCCCGATTCAATACATCGTCCTCCAGCCGACTTGTCTCCATGGGTCTATTGCTGCCTCGGGCACCTTATGGCCGTTCTGCTGTAGGTCAAAGATTTTCGAATCGGACGAAGATCTGATAGTGAATTGTAACGTTCAGGGCCACCTAATGACGATGGATCACTCAAATTGCGTCCCGATTCAATACATCGTCCTCCAGCAGACTTGTCTCCATGGGTCTATTGCTGCCTCGGGCACCTTATGGCCGTTCTGCTGTGAGTCAAAGATTTTCGAATCGGACGAAAAACTGATAGTGAATTGTAACGTTCACGGCCACCTAATGACGATGGATCACTCAAATTGCGTCCCGATTCAATACATCGTCCTCCAGCCGACTTGACTCCATGGGGCTATTTCTGCCTCGGGCACCTTATGGCCTTTCTGCGGTGGGTCAAAGATTTTCGAATCGGACGAAAAACTGATAGTGAATTGTAACATTCAGGGACACCTAATGACGATGGATCACTCAAATTGCGTCCCGATTCAATACATCGTCCTCCAGCCTACTTGACTCCATTGGTCTATTGCTGAGTCGGGCACCTTATGGCCGTTCTGCTGTGAGTCTAGATTATCGAATGCGACGAAAAACTGATAGTGAATTGTAACGTTCAGGGCCACCTAATGACGATGGATCACTCAAATTGCGTCCCGATTCAATACATCGTCCTCCAGCCTACTTGTCTCCATGGGTCTATTGGTGCCTCGGGCACCTTATGGCCGTTTTGCTGTGAGTCAAAGATTTTCGAATCGGACGAAAAACAGATAGTGAATTGTAACATTCATGGCCACCTAATGACGATGGATCACTCAAATTGCGTCCCGATTCAATACATCGTCCTCCAGACGACTTGTCTCCATGGGTCTATTGCTGCATCGGGCACATTATGGCCGTTCTGCTGTGAGTCAAAGATTTTCGAATCGGACGAAAAACTGATAGTGAATTGTAACTTTCAGGGCCACCTAATGACGATGGATCACTCAAATTGCGTCCCGATTCAATACATCGTCCTCCAGCCGACTTGTCTCCATGGGTCTATTGCTGCCTCGGGCACCTTATGGCCGTTCTGCTGTGGGTCAAAGATTTTCGAATCGAAGATCTGATAGTGAATTGTAACATTCAGGGACACCTAATGACGATGGATCACTCAAATTGCGTCCCGATTCAATACATCGTCCTCCAGCAGACTTGTCTCCATGGGTCTATTGCTGCCTCGGGCACCTTATGGGCGTTCTGCTGTGGGTCAAAGATTTTCGAATCGGACGAAAAACTGATAGTGAATTGTAACGTTCAGGGCCTCCTAATGACGATGGAACACTCAAATTGCGTCCCGATTCAATACCTCGTGCTCCAGCAGACTAGTCTCCATGGGTCTATTGCTGCCTCGGGCACATTATGGCCGTTCTGCTGTGAGTCAAAGATTTTCGAATCGGACGAAAAACTGATAGTGAATTGTAACGTTCAGGGCCACCTAATGACGATGGATCACTCAAATTGCGTCCCGATTCAATACATCGTCCTCCAGCCGACTTGTCTCCATGGGTCTATTGCTGCCTCGGGCACCTTATGGTCGTTCTCCCGTGAGTCTAGATTATCGAATGGGACGAAAAACTGATAGTTAATTCTAACATTCAGGGCCTCCTAATGACGATGGAACACTCAAATTGCGTCGCGATTCAATACATTGTAATCCGGCAGACTTGTCTCCATGGGTTTATTGCTGCCTCGGGCACCTTATGGCCGTTCTGCTGTGAGTCAAAGATTTTCGAATCGGACGAAAAACTGATAGTGAATTGTAACTTTCAGGGACACCTAATGACGATGGATCACTCTAATTGCGTCCCGATTCAATACATCGTCCTCCAGCCTACTTGTCTCCATGGGTCTATTGCTGCCTCGGGCACCTTATGGTCGTTCTCCCGTGAGTCTAGATTACCGAATGGGACGAAAAACTGATAGTTAATTCTAACATTCAGGGCCTCCTAATGACGATGGAACACTCAAATTGCGTCGCGATTCAATACATTGTCATCCTGCAGACTTGTCTCCATGGGCCTATTGCTGCCTCGGGCACCTTATGGCCGTTTTGCTGTGAGTCAAAGATTTTCGAATCGGACGAAAAACTGATAGTGAATTGTAACTTTCAGGGACACCTAATGACGATGGATCACTCAAATTGCGTCCCGATTCAATACATCGTCCTCCAGCCTACTTGACTCCATGGGACTATTGCTGAGTCGGGCACCTTATGGCCGTTCTGCTGTGAGTCTAGATTATCGAATGCGACAAAAAACTGATATTGAATTGTAACCTTCAGGGCCACCTAATGACGATGGATCACTCAAATTTCGTCCCGATTCAATACATCGTCCACCAGCAGACTTGTCTCCATGGGTCTATTGCTGCCTCGGGCACCTTATGGCCGTTTTGCTGTGAGTCAAAGATTTTCGAATCGGACGAAAAACTGATAGTGAATTTTAACTTTCAGGGCCACCTAATGACGATGGATCACTCAAATTGCGTCCCGATTCAATACATCGTCCTCCAGCCTACTTGTCTCCATGGGTCTATTGCTGCCTCGGGCACCTTATGGTCGTTCTCCCGTGAGTCTAGATTATCGAATGGGACGAAAAACTGATAGTTAATTCTAACATTCAGGGCCTCCTAATGACGATGGATCACTCAAATTGCGTCCCGATTCAATACATCGTCCTCCAGCCGACTTGACTCCATGGGTCTATTGCTGCCTCGGGCACCTTATGGCCGTTCTGCTGTGAGTCTAGATTTTCGAATGCGACGAAAAACTGATAGTGAATTGTAACGTTCAGGGCCACCTATAGACGATGGAAAACTCAAATTGCGTCCCGATTCTTTACATCGTCCTCCAGCAGACTTGTCTCCATGGGTCTATTGCTGCCTCGGGCACCTTATGGCCGTTCTGCTGTGAGTCAAAGATTTTCGAATCGGACGAAAAACAGATAGTGAATTGTAACGTTCAGGGCCACCTAATGACGATGGATCACTCAAATTGCGTCCCGATTCAATACATCGTCCTCCAGCCGACTTGTCTCCATGGGTCTATTGCTGCCTCGGGCACCTTATGGCCGTTCTGCTGTAGGTCAAAGATTTTCGAATCGGACGAAGATCTGATAGTGAATTGTAACGTTCAGGGCCACCTAATGACGATGGATCACTCAAATTGCGTCCCGATTCAATACATCGTCCTCCAGCCGACTTGTCTCCATGGGTCTATTGCTGCCTCGGGCACCTTATGGCCGTTCTGCTGTAGGTCAAAGAATTTCGAATCGGACGAAAAACTGATAGTGAATTGTAACGTTCAGGGCCTCCTAATGACGATGGAACACTCAAATTGCATCCCGATTCAATACCTCCTGCTCCAGCAGACTAGTCTCCATGGGTCTATTGCTGCCTCGTGCACATTATGGCCGTTCTGCTGTGAGTCAAAGATTTTCGAATCGGACGAAAAACTGATATTGAATTGTAACTTTCAGGGCCACCTAATGACGATGGATCACTCAAATTGCGTCCGGATTCAATACATCGTCCTCCAGCCGACTTGTCTCCATGGGTCTATTGCTGCATCGGGCACCTTATGGCCGTTCTGCTGTGAGTCAAAGATTTTCGAATCGGAAGAAAAACTGATAGTGAATTGTAACTTTCAGGGCCACCTAATGACGATGGATCACTCAAATTGCGTCCCGATTCAATACATCGTCCACCAGCCGACTTGTCTCCATGGGTCTGTTGCTGCCTCGGGCACCTTATGGCCGTTCTGCTGTGACTCAAAGATTATCGAATCGGACGAAGAACTGATAGTGAATTGTAACGTTCAGGGCCACCTAATGACGATGATTCACTCAAATTGCGTCCCGATTCAATACATCGTCCTCCAGCCGACTTGACTCCATGGGTCTATTTCTGCCTCGGGCACCTTATGGCCTTTCTGCGGTGGGTCAAAGATTTTCGAATCGGACGAAAAACTGATAGTGAATTGTAACATTCAGGGACACCTAATGACGATGGATCACTCAAATTGCGTCCCGATTCAATACATCGTCCTCCAGCCGACTTGACTCCATGGGTCTATTGCTGCCTCGGGCACCTTATGGCCGTTCTGCTGTGAGTCTAGATTATCGAATGCGACGAAAAACTGATAGTGAATTGTAACGTTCAGGGCCACCTAATGACGATGGATCACTCAAATTGCGTCCCGATTCAATACATCGTCCTCCAGCCGACTTGACTCCATGGATCTATTGCTGCCTCGGGCACCTTATGGCCGTTCTGCTGTGTCTAGATTATCGAATACGAAGAAAAACTGATTAGGGCCACCTAATGACGATGGATCACTCAAATTGCGTCTCGATTCAATACATCGTCCTCCAGCAGACTTGTCTCCATGGGTCTATTGCTGCCTCGGGCACCTTATGGTCGTTCTGCTGTGAGTCAAAGATTTTCGAATCGGACGAAAAACTGATAGTGAATTGTAACGTTCACGGCCACCTAATGACGATGGATCACTCAAATTGCGTCCCGATTCAATACATCGTCCTCCAGCCGACTTGACTCCATGGGTCTATTTCTGCCTCGGGCACCTTATGGCCTTTCTGCGGTGGGTCAAAGATTTTCGAATCGGACGAAAAACTGATAGTGAATTGTAACATTCAGGGACACCTAATGACGATGGATCACTCAAATTGCGTCCCGATTCAATACATCGTCCACCAGCCTACTTGACTCCATTGGTCTATTGCTGAGTCGGGCACCTTATGGCCGTTCTGCTGTGAGTCTAGATTATCGAATGCGACGAAAAACTGATAGTGAATTGTAACGTTCAGGGCCACCTAATGACGATGGATCACTCAAATTGCGTCCCGATTCAATACATCGTCCTCCAGCCGACTTGACTCCATGGGTCTATAGCTGCCTCGGGCACCTTATGGCCGTTCTGCTGTGAGTCTAGATTATCGAATGCGAAGAAAAACTGATAGTGAATTGTAACGTTCAGGGCCACCTAATGACGATGGATCACTCAAATTGCGTCCCGATTCAATACATCGTCCTCCAGCAGACTTGTCTCCATGGGTCTATTGCTGCCTCGGGCACCTTATGGCCGTTCTGCTGTGAGTCAAAGATTTTCGAATCGGACGAAAAACTGATAGTGAATTGTAACGTTCACGGCCACCTAATGACGATGGATCACTCAAATTGCGTCCCGATTCAATACATCGTCCTCCAGCCTACTTGTCTCCATGGGTCTATTGCTGCCTCGGGCACCATATGGCCGTTTTGCTGTGAGTCAAAGATTTTCGAATCGGACGAAAAACAGATAGTGAATTGTAACATTCATGGCCACCTAATGACGATGGATCACTCAAATTGCGTCCCGATTCAATACATCGTCCTCCAGACGACTTGTCTCCATGGGTCTATTGCTGCATCGGGCACATTATGGCCGTTCTACTGTGAGTCAAAGATTTTCGAATCGGACGAAAACCTGATAGTGAATTGTAACGTTCAGGGCCACCTAATGACGATGGATCACTCAAATTGCGTCCCGATTCAATACATCGTCCTCCAGCCGACTTGTCTCCATGGGTCTATTGCTGCCTCGGGCACCTTATGGCCGTTCTGCTGTAGGTCAAAGAATTTCGAATCGGACGAAAAACTGATAGTGAATTGTAACGTTCAGGGCCTCCTAATGACGATGGAACACTCAAATTGCATCCCGATTCAATACCTCCTGCTCCAGCAGACTAGTCTCCATGGGTCTATTGCAGCCTCGGGCACATTATGGCCGTTCTGCTGTGAGTCAAAGATTTTCGAATCGGACGAAAAACTGATATTGAATTGCAACTTTCAGGGCCACCTAATGACGATGGATCACTCAAATTGCGTCCGGATTCAATACATCGTCCTCCAGCCGACTTGTCTCCATGGGTCTATTGCTGCATCGGGCACCTTATGGCCGTTCTGCTGTGAGTCAAAGATTTTCGAATCGGAAGAAAAACTGATAGTGAATTGTAACTTTCAGGGCCACCTAATGACGATGGATCACTCAAATTGCGTCCCGATTCAATACATCGTCCTCCAGCCGACTTGTCTCCATGGGTCTATTGCTGCCTCGGGCACCTTATGGCCGTTCTGCTGTGAGTCTAGATTATCGAATGCGACGAAAAACTGATAGTGAATTGTAACGTTCAGGGCCACCTAATGACGATGGATCACTCAAATTGCATCCCGATTCAATACCTCCTGCTCCAGCAGACTAGTCTCCATGGGTCTATTGCTGCCTCGGGCACATAATGGAAGTTCTGCTGTGAGTCAAAGATTTTCGAATCGGACGAAAAACTGATATTGAATTGTAACTTTCAGGGCCACCTAATGACGATGGATCACTCAAATTGCGTCGGATTCAATACATCGTCCTCCAGCCGACTTGTCTCCATGGGTCTATTGCTGCATCGGGCACCTTATGGCCGTTCTGCTGTGAGTCAAAGATTTTCGAATCGGAAGAAAAACTGATAGTGAATTGTAACTTTCAGGGCCACCTAATGACGATGGATCACTCAAATTGCGTCCCGATTCAATACATCGTCCTCCAGCCGACTTGTCTCCGTGGGTCTATTGCTGCCTCGGGCACCTTATGGCCGTTCTGCTGTGAGTCTAGATTATTGAATGCGACGAAAAACTGATAGTGAATTGTAACGTTCAGGGCCACCTAATGACGATGGATCACTCAAATTGCGTCCCGATTCAATACATCGTCCTCCAGCCGACTTGACTCCATGGGTCTATTGCTGCCTCGGGCACCTTATGGCCTTTCTGCGGTGGGTCAAAGATTTTCGAATCGGACGAAAAACTGATAGTGAATTGTAACATTCAGGGACACCTAATGACGATGGATCACTCAAATTGCGTCCCGATTCAATACATCGTCCTCCAGCCTACTTGACTCCATTGGTCTATTGCTGAGTCGGGCACCTTATGGCCGTTCTGCTGTGAGTCTAGATTATCGAATGCGACGAAAAACTGATAGTGAATTGTAACGTTCAGGGCCACCTAATGACGATGGATCACTCAAATTGCGTCCCGATTCTATACATCGTCCTCCAGCCGACTTGACTCCATGGGTCTATTGCTGCTTCGGCCACCTTATGGCCGTTCTGCTGTGAGTCTAGATTATCGAATGCGAAGAAAAACTGATAGTGAATTGTAACGTTCAGGGCCACCTAATGACGATGGATCACTCAAATTGCGTCCCGATTCAATACATCGTCCTCCAGCAGACTTGTCTCCATGGGTCTATTGCTGCCTCGGGCACCTTATGGCCGTTCTGCTGTGAGTCAAAGATTTTCGAATCGGACGAAAAACTGATAGTGAATTGTAACGTTCACGGCCACCTAATGACGATGGATCACTCAAATTGCGTCCCGATTCAATACATCGTCCTCCAGCCTACTTGTCTCCATGGGTCTATTGCTGCCTCGGGCACCTTATGGCCGTTTTGCTGTGAGTCAAAGATTTTCGAATCGGACGAAAAACAGATAGTGAATTGTAACATTCATGGCCACCTAATGACGATGGATCACTCAAATTGCGTCCCGATTCAATACATCGTAATCCAGACGACTTGTCTCCATGGGTCTATTGCTGCATCGGGCACATTATGGCCGTTCTGCTGTGAGTCAAAGATTTTCGAATCGGACGAAGATCTGATAGTGAATTGTAACTTTCAGGGCCACCTAATGACGATGGATCACTCAAATTGCGTCCCGATTCAATACATCGTCCTCCAGCCGACTTGTCTCCATGGGTCTATTGCTGCCTCGGGCACCTTATGGCCGTTCTGCTGTGGGTCAAAGATTTTCGAATCGAAGATCTGATAGTGAATTGTAACATTCAGGGATACCTAATGACGATGGATCACTCAAATTGCGTCCCGATTCAATACATCGTCCTCCAGCAGACTTGTCTCCATGGGTCTATTGCTGCCTCGGGCACCTTATGGGCGTTCTGCTGTGGGTCAAAGATTTTCGAATCGGACGAAAAACTGATAGTGAATTGTAACGTTCAGGGCCTCCTAATGACGATGGAACACTCAAATTGCGTCCCGATTCAATACCTCGTGCTCCAGCAGACTAGTCTCCATGGGTCTATTGCTGCCTCGGGCACCTTATGGCCGTTCTGCTGTGAGTCTAGATTATCGAATGCGACAAAAAACTGATATTGAATTGTAACCTTCTGGGCCACCTAATGACGATGGATCACTCAAATTTCGTCCCGATTCAATACATCGTCCACCAGCAGACTTGTCTCCATGGGTCTATTGCTGCCTCGGGCACCTTATGGCCGTTTTGCTGTGAGTCAAAGATTTTCGAATCGGACGAAAAACTGATAGTGAATTGTAACTTTCAGGGCCACCTAATGACGATGGATCACTCAAATTGCGTCCCGATTCAATACATCGTCCTCCAGCCTACTTGTCTCCATGGGTCTATTGCTGCCTCGGGCACCTTATGGTCGTTCTCCCGTGAGTCTAGATTATCGAATGGGACGAAAAACAGATAGTGAATTGTAACGTTCAGGGCCACCTAATGACGATGGATCACTCAAATTTCGTCCCGATTCAATACATCGTCCTCCAGCAGACTTTTCTCCATGGGTCTATTGCTGCCTCGGGCACCTTATGGCCGTTCTGCTGTGAGTCAAAGATTTTCGAATCGGACGAAAAACAGATAGTGAATTGTAACATTCATGGCCACCTAATGACGATGGATCACTAAAATTGCGTCCCGATTCAATACATCGTCCTCCAGACGACTTGTCTCCATGGGTCTATTGCTGCATCGGGTACCTTACGGCCGTTCTGCTGTGAGTCAAAGATTTTCGAATCGGACGAAAAACTGGTAGTGAATTGTAACTTTCAGGGCCACCTAATGACGATGGATCACTCAAATTGCGTCCCGATTCAATACATCGTCCTCCAGCCGACTTGTCTCCATGGGTCTATTGCTGCCTCGGGCACCTTATGGCCGTTTTGCTGTGAGTCAAAGATTTTCGAATCGGACGAAAAACAGATAGTGAATTGTAACATTCATGGCCACCTAATGACGATGGATCACTCAAATTGCGTCCCGATTCAATACATCGTCCTCCAGACGACTTGTCTCCATGGGTCTATTGCTGCATCGGGCACATTATGGCCGTTCTACTGTGAGTCAAAGATTTTCGAATCGGACGAAAACCTGATAGTGAATTGTAACGTTCAGGGCCACCTAATGACGATGGATCACTCAAATTGCGTCCCGATTCAATACATCGTCCTCCAGCCGACTTGTCTCCATGGGTCTATTGCTGCCTCGGGCACCTTATGGCCGTTCTGCTGTAGGTCAAAGAATTTCGAATCGGACGAAAAACTGATAGTGAATTGTAACGTTCAGGGCCTCCTAATGACGATGGAACACTCAAATTGCATCCCGATTCAATACCTCCTGCTCCAGCAGACTAGTCTCCATGGGTCTATTGCAGCCTCGGGCACATTATGGCCGTTCTGCTGTGAGTCAAAGATTTTCGAATCGGACGAAAAACTGATATTGAATTGTAACTTTCAGGGCCACCTAATGACGATGGATCACTCAAATTGCGTCCGGATTCAATACATCGTCCTCCAGCCGACTTGTCTCCATGGGTCTATTGCTGCATCGGGCACCTTATGGCCGTTCTGCTGTGAGTCAAAGATTTTCGAATCGGAAGAAAAACTGATAGTGAATTGTAACTTTCAGGGCCACCTAATGACGATGGATCACTCAAATTGCGTCCCGATTCAATACATCGTCCTCCAGCCGACTTGTCTCCATGGGTCTATTGCTGCCTCGGGCACCTTATGGCCGTTCTGCTGTGAGTCTAGATTATCGAATGCGACGAAAAACTGATAGTGAATTGTAACGTTCAGGGCCACCTAATGACGATGGATCACTCAAATTGCATCCCGATTCAATACCTCCTGCTCCAGCAGACTAGTCTCCATGGGTCTATTGCTGCCTCGGGCACATAATGGCCGTTCTGCTGTGAGTCAAAGATTTTCGAATCGGACGAAAAACTGATATTGAATTGTAACTTTCAGGGCCACCTAATGACGATGGATCACTCAAATTGCGTCGGATTCAATACATCGTCCTCCAGCCGACTTGTCTCCATGGGTCTATTGCTGCATCGGGCACCTTATGGCCGTTCTGCTGTGAGTCAAAGATTTTCGAATCGGAAGAAAAACTGATAGTGAATTGTAACTTTCAGGGCCACCTAATGACGATGGATCACTCAAATTGCGTCCCGATTCAATACATCGTCCTCCAGCCGACTTGTCTCCGTGGGTCTATTGCTGCCTCGGGCACCTTATGGCCGTTCTGCTGTGAGTCTAGATTATTGAATGCGACGAAAAACTGATAGTGAATTGTAACGTTCAGGGCCACCTAATGACGATGGATCACTCAAATTGCGTCCCGATTCAATACATCGTCCTCCAGCCGACTTGACTCCATGGGTCTATTGCTGCCTCGGGCACCTTATGGCCTTTCTGCGGTGGGTCAAAGATTTTCGAATCGGACGAAAAACTGATAGTGAATTGTAACATTCAGGGACACCTAATGACGATGGATCACTCAAATTGCGTCCCGATTCAATACATCGTCCTCCAGCCTACTTGACTCCATTGGTCTATTGCTGAGTCGGGCACCTTATGGCCGTTCTGCTGTGAGTCTAGATTATCGAATGCGACGAAAAACTGATAGTGAATTGTAACGTTCAGGGCCACCTAATGACGATGGATCACTCAAATTGCGTCCCGATTCTATACATCGTCCTCCAGCCGACTTGACTCCATGGGTCTATTGCTGCTTCGGCCACCTTATGGCCGTTCTGCTGTGAGTCTAGATTATCGAATGCGAAGAAAAACTGATAGTGAATTGTAACGTTCAGGGCCACCTAATGACGATGGATCACTCAAATTGCGTCCCGATTCAATACATCGTCCTCCAGCAGACTTGTCTCCATGGGTCTATTGCTGCCTCGGGCACCTTATGGCCGTTCTGCTGTGAGTCAAAGATTTTCGAATCGGACGAAAAACTGATAGTGAATTGTAACGTTCACGGCCACCTAATGACGATGGATCACTCAAATTGCGTCCCGATTCAATACATCGTCCTCCAGCCTACTTGTCTCCATGGGTCTATTGCTGCCTCGGGCACCTTATGGCCGTTTTGCTGTGAGTCAAAGATTTTCGAATCGGACGAAAAACAGATAGTGAATTGTAACATTCATGGCCACCTAATGACGATGGATCACTCAAATTGCGTCCCGATTCAATACATCGTCCTCCAGACGACTTGTCTCCATGGGTCTATTGCTGCATCGGGCACATTATGGCCGTTCTGCTGTGAGTCAAAGATTTTCGAATCGGACGAAGATCTGATAGTGAATTGTAACTTTCAGGGCCACCTAATGACGATGGATCACTCAAATTGCGTCCCGATTCAATACATCGTCCTCCAGCCGACTTGTCTCCATGGGTCTATTGCTGCCTCGGGCACCTTATGGCCGTTCTGCTGTGGGTCAAAGATTTTCGAATCGAAGATCTGATAGTGAATTGTAACATTCAGGGATACCTAATGACGATGGATCACTCAAATTGCGTCCCGATTCAATACATCGTCCTCCAGCAGACTTGTCTCCATGGGTCTATTGCTGCCTCGGGCACCTTATGGGCGTTCTGCTGTGGGTCAAAGATTTTCGAATCGGACGAAAAACTGATAGTGAATTGTAACGTTCAGGGCCTCCTAATGACGATGGAACACTCAAATTGCGTCCCGATTCAATACCTCGTGCTCCAGCAGACTAGTCTCCATGGGTCTATTGCTGCCTCGGGCACCTTATGGCCGTTCTGCTGTGAGTCTAGATTATCGAATGCGACAAAAAACTGATATTGAATTGTAACCTTCTGGGCCACCTAATGACGATGGATCACTCAAATTTCGTCCCGATTCAATACATCGTCCACCAGCAGACTTGTCTCCATGGGTCTATTGCTGCCTCGGGCACCTTATGGCCGTTTTGCTGTGAGTCAAAGATTTTCGAATCGGACGAAAAACTGATAGTGAATTGTAACTTTCAGGGCCACCTAATGACGATGGATCACTCAAATTGCGTCCCGATTCAATACATCGTCCTCCAGCCTACTTGTCTCCATGGGTCTATTGCTGCCTCGGGCACCTTATGGTCGTTCTCCCGTGAGTCTAGATTATCGAATGGGACGAAAAACTGATAGTTAATTCTAACATTCAGGGCCTCCTAATGACGATGGATCACTCAAATTGCGTCCCGATTCAATACATCGTCCTCCAGCCGACTTGACTCCATGGGTCTATTGCTGCCTCGGGCACCTTATGGCCGTTCTGCTGTGAGTCAAAGATTTTCGAATCGGACGAAAAACAGATAGTGAATTGTAACGTTCAGGGCCACCTAATGACGATGGATCACTCAAATTTCGTCCCGATTCAATACATCGTCCTCCAGCAGACTTTTCTCCATGGGTCTATTGCTGCCTCGGGCACCTTATGGCCGTTCTGCTGTGAGTCAAAGATTTTCGAATCGGACGAAAAACAGATAGTGAATTCTAACATTCATGGCCACCTAATGACGATGGATCACTAAAATTGCGTCCCGATTCAATACATCGTCCTCCAGACGACTTGTCTCCATGGGTCTATTGCTGCATCGGGTACCTTACGGCCGTTCTGCTGTGAGTCAAAGATTTTCGAATCGGACGAAAAACTGGTAGTGAATTGTAACTTTCAGGGCCACCTAATGACGATGGATCACTCAAATTGCGTCCCGATTCAATACATCGTCCTCCAGCCGACTTGTCTCCATGGGTCTATTGCTGCCTCGGGCACCTTATGGCCGTTCTGCTGTGGGTCAAAGATTTTCGAATCGGACGAAGATCTGATAGTGAATTGTAACGTTCAGGGCCACCTAATGACGATGGATCACTCAAATTGCGTCCCGATTCAATACATCGTCCTCCAGCCGACTTGTCTCCATGGGTCTATTGCTGCCTCGGGCACCTTATGGTCGTTCTCCCGAGAGTCTAGATTATCGAATGGGACGAAAAACTAATAGTTAATTCTAACATTCAGGGCCTCCTAATGACGATGGAACACTCAAATTGCGTCGCGATTCAATACATTGTAATCCGGCAGACTTGTCTCCATGGGTCTATTGCTGCCTCGGGCACCTTATGGCCGTTCTGCTGTGAGTCAAAGATTTTCGAATCGGACGAAAAACTGATAGTGAATTGTAACTTTCAGGGACACCTAATGACGATGGATCACTCTAATTGCGTCCCGATTCAATACATCGTCCTCCAGCCTACTTGTCTCCATGGGTCTATTGCTACCTCGGGCACCTTATGGTCGTTCTCCCGTGAGTCTAGATTATCGAATGGGACGAAAAACTGATAGTTAATTCTAACATTCAGGGCCTCCTAATGACGATGGAACACTCAAATTGCGTCGCGATTCAATACATTGTCATCCTGCAGACTTGTCTCCATGGGTCTATTGCTGCCTCGGGCACCTTATGGCCGTTTTGCTGTGAGTCAAAGATTTTCGAATCGGACGAAAAACTGATAGTGAATTGTAACTTTCAGGGACACCTAATGACGATGGATCACTCAAATTGCGTCCCGATTCAATACATCGTCCTCCAGCCTACTTGACTCCATGGGACTATTGCTGAGTCGGGCACCTTATGGCCGTTCTGCTGTGAGTCTAGATTATCGAATGCGACAAAAAACTGATATTGAATTGTAACCTTCAGGGCCACCTAATGACGATGGATCACTCAAATTTCGTCCCGATTCAATACATCGTCCACCAGCAGACTTGTCTCCATGGGTCTATTGCTGCCTCGGGCACCTTATGGCCGTTTTGCTGTGAGTCAAAGATTTTCGAATCGGACGAAAAACTGATAGTGAATTGTAACTTTCAGGGCCACCTAATGACGATGGATCACTCAAATTGCGTCCCGATTCAATACATCGTCCTCCAGCCTACTTGTCTCCATGGGTCTATTGCTGCCTCGGGCACCTTATGGTCGTTCTCCCGTGAGTCTAGATTATCGAATGGGACGAAAAACTGATAGTTAATTCTAACATTCAGGGCCTCCTAATGACGATGGATCACTCAAATTGCGTCCCGATTCAATACATCGTCCTCCAGCCGACTTGACTCCATGGGTCTATTGCTGCCTCGGGCACCTTATGGCCGTTCTGCTGTGAGTCAAAGATTTTCGAATCGGACGAAAAACAGATAGTGAATTGTAACGTTCAGGGCCACCCAATGACGATGGATCACTCAAATTTCGTCCCGATTCAATACATCGTCCTCCAGCAGACTTTTCTCCATGGGTCTATTGCTGCCTCGGGCACCTTATGGCCGTTCTGCTGTGAGTCAAAGATTTTCGAATCGGACGAAAAACAGATAGTGAATTGTAACATTCATGGCCACCTAATGACGATGGATCACTAAAATTGCGTCCCGATTCAATACATCGTCCTCCAGACGACTTGTCTCCATGGGTCTATTGCTGCATCGGGTACCTTACGGCCGTTCTGCTGTGAGTCAAAGATTTTCGAATCGGACGAAAAACTGGTAGTGAATTGTAACTTTCAGGGCCACCTAATGACGATGGATCACTCAAATTGCGTCCCGATTCAATACATCGTCCTCCAGCCGACTTGTCTCCATGGGTCTATTGCTGCCTCAGGCACCTTATGGCCGTTCTGCTGTGGGTCAAAGATTTTCGAATCGGACGAAGATCTGATAGTGAATTGTAACGTTCAGGGCCACCTAATGACGATGGATCACTCAAATTGCGTCCCGATTCAATACATCGTCCTCCAGCCGACTTGTCTCCATGGGTCTATTGCTGCCTCGGGCACCTTATGGTCGTTCTCCCGTGAGTCTAGATTATCGAATGGGACGAAAAACTAATAGTTAATTCTAACATTCAGGGCCTCCTAATGACGATGGAACACTCAAATTGCGTCGCGATTCAATATATTGTAATCCGGCAGACTTGTCTCCATGGGTCTATTGCTGCCTCGGGCACCTTATGGCCGTTCTGCTGTGAGTCAAAGATTTTCGAATCGGACGAAAAACTGATAGTGAATTGTAACTTTCAGGGCCACCTAATGACGATGGATCACTCAAATTGCGTCCCGATTCTATACATCGTCCTCCAGCCTACTTGACTCCATTAGTCTATTGCTGAGTCGGGCACCATATGGCCGTTCTGCTGTGAGTCTAGATTATCGAATGCGACGAAAAACTGATAGTGAATTGTAACGTTCAGGGCCACCTAATGACGATGGATCACTCAAATTGCGTCCCGATTCTATACATCGTCCTCCAGCCGACTTGACTCCATGGGTCTATTGCTGCTTCGGCCACCTTATGGCCGTTCTGCTGTGAGTCTAGATTATCGAATGCGAAGAAAAACTGATAGTGAATTGTAACGTTCAGGGCCACCTAATGACGATGGATCACTCAAATTGCGTCCCGATTCAATACATCGTCCTCCAGCAGACTTGTCTCCATGGGTCTATTGCTGCCTCGGGCACCTTATGGCCGTTCTGCTGTGAGTCAAAGATTTTCGAATCGGACGAAAAACTGATAGTGAATTGTAACGTTCACGGCCACCTAATGACGATGGATCACTCAAATTGCGTCCCGATTCAATACATCGTCCTCCAGCCTACTTGTCTCCATGGGTCTATTGCTGCCTCGGGCACCTTATGGCCGTTTTGCTGTGAGTCAAAGATTTTCGAATCGGACGAAAAACAGATAGTGAATTGTAACATTCATGGCCACCTAATGACGATGGATCACTCAAATTGCGTCCCGATTCAATACATCGTCCTCCAGACGACTTGTCTCCATGGGTCTATTGCTGCATCGGGCACATTATGGCCGTTCTGCTGTGAGTCAAAGATTTTCGAATCGGACGAAGATCTGATAGTGAATTGTAACTTTCAGGGCCACCTAATGACGATGGATCACTCAAATTGCGTCCCGATTCAATACATCGTCCTCCAGCCGACTTGTCTCCATGGGTCTATTGCTGCCTCGGGCACCTTATGGCCGTTCTGCTGTGGGTCAAAGATTTTCGAATCGAAGATCTGATAGTGAATTGTAACATTCAGGGATACCTAATGACGATGGATCACTCAAATTGCGTCCCGATTCAATACATCGTCCTCCAGCAGACTTGTCTCCATGGGTCTATTGCTGCCTCGGGCACCTTATGGGCGTTCTGCTGTGGGTCAAAGATTTTCGAATCGGACGAAAAACTGATAGTGAATTGTAACGTTCAGGGCCTCCTAATGACGATGGAACACTCAAATTGCGTCCCGATTCAATACCTCGTGCTCCAGCAGACTAGTCTCCATGGGTCTATTGCTGCCTCGGGCACCTTATGGCCGTTCTGCTGTGAGTCTAGATTATCGAATGCGACAAAAAACTGGTATTGAATTGTAACCTTCAGGGCCACCTAATGACGATGGATCACTCAAATTTCGTCCCGATTCAATACATCGTCCACCAGCAGACTTGTCTCCATGGGTCTATTGCTGCCTCGGGCACCTTATGGCCGTTTTGCTGTGAGTCAAAGATTTTCGAATCGGACGAAAAACTGATAGTGAATTGTAACTTTCAGGGCCACCTAATGACGATGGATCACTCAAATTGCGTCCCGATTCAATACATCGTCCTCCAGCCTACTTGTCTCCATGGGTCTATTGCTGCCTCGGGCACCTTATGGTCGTTCTCCCGTGAGTCTAGATTATCGAATGGGACGAAAAACTGATAGTTAATTCTAACATTCAGGGCCTCCTAATGACGATGGATCACTCAAATTGCGTCCCGATTCAATACATCGTCCTCCAGCCGACATGACTCCATGGGTCTATTGCTGCCTCGGGCACCTTATGGCCGTTCTGCTGTGAGTCAAAGATTTTCGAATCGGACGAAAAACAGATAGTGAATTGTAACGTTCAGGGCCACCTAATGACGATGGATCACTCAAATTTCGTCCCGATTCAATACATCGTCCTCCAGCAGACTTTTCTCCATGGGTCTATTGCTGCCTCGGGCACCTTATGGCCGTTCTGCTGTGAGTCAAAGATTTTCGAATCGGACGAAAAACAGATAGTGAATTGTAACATTCATGGCCACCTAATGACGATGGATCACTAAAATTGCGTCCCGATTCAATACATCGTCCTCCAGACGACTTGTCTCCATGGGTCTATTGCTGCATCGGGTACCTTACGGCCGTTCTGCTGTGAGTCAAAGATTTTCGAATCGGACGAAAAACTGGTAGTGAATTGTAACTTTCAGGGCCACCTAATGACGATGGATCACTCAAATTGCGTCCCGATTCAATACATCGTCCTCCAGCCGACTTGTCTCCATGGGTCTATTGCTGCCTCGGGCACCTTATGGCCGTTCTGCTGTGGGTCAAAGATTTTCGAATCGGACGAAGATCTGATAGTGAATTGTAACGTTCAGGGCCACCTAATGACGATGGATCACTCAAATTGCGTCCCGATTCAATACATCGTCCTCCAGCCGACTTGTCTCCATGGGTCTATTGCTGCCTCGGGCACCTTATGGTCGTTCTCCCGTGAGTCTAGATTATCGAATGGGACGAAAAACTAATAGTTAATTCTAACATTCAGGGCCTCCTAATGACGATGGAACACTCAAATTGCGTCGCGATTCAATACATTGTAATCCGGCAGACTTGTCTCCATGGGTCTATTGCTGCCTCGGGCACCTTATGGCCGTTCTGCTGTGAGTCAAAGATTTTCGAATCGGACGAAAAACTGATAGTGAATTGTAACTTTCAGGGACACCTAATGACGATGGATCACTCTAATTGCGTCCCGATTCAATACATCGTCCTCCAGCCGACTTGTCTCCATGGGTCTATTGCTGCCTCGGGCACCTTATGGTCGTTCTCCCGTGAGTCTAGATTATCGAATGGGACGAAAAACTAATAGTTAATTCTAACATTCAGGGCCTCCTAATGACGATGGAACACTCAAATTGCGTCGCGATTCAATACATTGTAATCCGGCAGACTTGTCTCCATGGGTCTATTGCTGCCTCGGGCACCTTATGGCCGTTCTGCTGTGAGTCAAAGATTTTCGAATCGGACGAAAAACTGATAGTGAATTGTAACTTTCAGGGACACCTAATGACGATGGATCACTCTAATTGCGTCCCGATTCAATACATCGTCCTCCAGCCTACTTGTCTCCATGGGTCTATTGCTACCTCGGGCACCTTATGGTCGTTCTCCCGTGAGTCTAGATTATCGAATGGGACGAAAAACTGATAGTTAATTCTAACATTCAGGGCCTCCTAATGACGATGGAACACTCAAATTGCGTCGCGATTCAATACATTGTCATCCTGCAGACTTGTCTCCATGGGTCTATTGCTGCCTCGGGCACCTTATGGCCGTTTTGCTGTGAGTCAAAGATTTTCGAATCGGACGAAAAACTGATAGTGAATTGTAACTTTCAGGGACACCTAATGACGATGGATCACTCAAATTGCGTCCCGATTCAATACATCGTCCTCCAGCCTACTTGACTCCATGGGACTATTGCTGAGTCGGGCACCTTATGGCCGTTCTGCTGTGAGTCTAGATTATCGAATGCGACAAAAAACTGATATTGAATTGTAACCTTCAGGGCCACCTAATGACGATGGATCACTCAAAATTCGTCCCGATTCAATACATCGTCCACCAGCAGACTTGTCTCCATGGGTCTATTGCTGCCTCGGGCACCTCATGGCCGTTTTGCTGTGAGTCAAAGATTTTCGAATCGGACGAAAAACTGATAGTGAATTGTAACTTTCAGGGCCACCTAATGACGATGGATCACTCAAATTGCGTCCCGATTCAATACATCGTCCTCCAGCCTACTTGTCTCCATGGGTCTATTGCTGCCTCGGGCACCTTATGGTCGTTCTCCCGTGAGTCTAGATTATCGAATGGGACGAAAAACTGATAGTTAATTCTAACATTCAGGGCCTCCTAATGACGATGGATCACTCAAATTGCGTCCCGATTCAATACATCGTCCTCCAGCCGACTTGACTCCATGGGTCTATTGCTGCCTCGGGCACCTTATGGCCGTTCTGCTGTGAGTCAAAGATTTTCGAATCGGACGAAAAACAGATAGTGAATTGTAACGTTCAGGGCCACCCAATGACGATGGATCACTCAAATTTCGTCCCGATTCAATACGTCGTCCTCCAGCAGACTTTTCTCCATGGGTCTATTGCTGCCTCGGGCACCTTATGGCCGTTCTGCTGTGAGTCAAAGATTTTCGAATCGGACGAAAAACAGATAGTGAATTGTAACATTCATGGCCACCTAATGACGATGGATCACTAAAATTGCGTCCCGATTCAATACATCGTCCTCCAGACGACTTGTCTCCATGGGTCTATTGCTGCATCGGGTACCTTACGGCCGTTCTGCTGTGAGTCAAAGATTTTCGAATCGGACGAAAAACTGGTAGTGAATTGTAACTTTCAGGGCCACCTAATGACGATGGATCACTCAAATTGCGTCCCGATTCAATACATCGTCCTCCAGCCGACTTGTCTCCATGGGTCTATTGCTGCCTCAGGCACCTTATGGCCGTTCTGCTGTGGGTCAAAGATTTTCGAATCGGACGAAGATCTGATAGTGAATTGTAACGTTCAGGGCCACCTAATGACGATGGATCACTCAAATTGCGTCCCGATTCAATACATCGTCCTCCAGCCGACTTGTCTCCATGGGTCTATTGCTGCCTCGGGCACCTTATGGTCGTTCTCCCGTGAGTCTAGATTATCGAATGGGACGAAAAACTAATAGTTAATTCTAACATTCAGGGCCTCCTAATGACGATGGAACACTCAAATTGCGTCGCGATTCAATATATTGTAATCCGGCAGACTTGTCTCCATGGGTCTATTGCTGCCTCGGGCACCTTATGGCCGTTCTGCTGTGAGTCAAAGATTTTCGAATCGGACGAAAAACTGATAGTGAATTGTAACTTTCAGGGCCACCTAATGACGATGGATCATTCAAATTGCGTCCCGATTCTATACATCGTCCTCCAGCCTACTTGACTCCATTGGTCTATTGCTGAGTCGGGCACCATATGGCCGTTCTGCTGTGAGTCTAGATTATCGAATGCGACGAAAAACTGATAGTGAATTGTAACGTTCAGGGCCACCTAATGACGATGGATCACTCAAATTGCGTCCCGATTCTATACATCGTCCTCCAGCCGACTTGACTCCATGGGTCTATTGCTGCTTCGGCCACCTTATGGCCGTTCTGCTGTGAGTCTAGATTATCGAATGCGAAGAAAAACTGATAGTGAATTGTAACGTTCAGGGCCACCTAATGACGATGGATCACTCAAATTGCGTCCCGATTCAATACATTATCCTCCAGCAGACTTGTCTCCATGGGTCTATTGCTGCCTCGGGCACCTTATGGCCGTTCTGCTGTGAGTCAAAGATTTTCGAATCGGACGAAAAACTGATAGTGAATTGTAACGTTCACGGCCACCTAATGACGATGGATCACTCAAATTGCGTCCCGATTCAATACATCGTCCTCCAGCCTACTTGTCTCCATGGGTCTATTGCTGCCTCGGGCACCTTATGGCCGTTTTGCTGTGAGTCAAAGATTTTCGAATCGGACGAAAAACAGATAGTGAATTGTAACATTCATGGCCACCTAATGACGATGGATCACTCAAATTGCGTCCCGATTCAATACATCGTCCTCCAGACGACTTGTCTCCATGGGTCTATTGCTGCATCGGGCACATTATGGCCGTTCTGCTGTGAGTCAAAGATTTTCGAATCGGACGAAGATCTGATAGTGAATTGTAACTTTCAGGGCCACCTAATGACGATGGATCACTCAAATTGCGTCCCGATTCAATACATCGTCCTCCAGCCGACTTGTCTCCATGGGTCTATTGCTGCCTCGGGCACCTTATGGCCGTTCTGCTGTGGGTCAAAGATTTTCGAATCGAAGATCTGATAGTGAATTGTAACATTCAGGGATACCTAATGACGATGGATCACTCAAATTGCGTCCCGATTCAATACATCGTCCTCCAGCAGACTTGTCTCCATGGGTCTATTGCTGCCTCGGGCACCTTATGGGCGTTCTGCTGTGGGTCAAAGATTTTCGAATCGGACGAAAAACTGATAGTGAATTGTAACGTTCAGGGCCTCCTAATGACGATGGAACACTCAAATTGCGTCCCGATTCAATACCTCGTGCTCCAGCAGACTAGTCTCCATGGGTCTATTGCTGCCTCGGGCACCTTATGGCCGTTCTGCTGTGAGTCTAGATTATCGAATGCGACAAAAAACTGATATTGAATTGTAACCTTCAGGGCCACCTAATGACGATGGATCACTCAAATTTCGTCCCGATTCAATACATCGTCCACCAGCAGACTTGTCTCCATGGGTCTATTGCTGCCTCGGGCACCTTATGGCCGTTTTGCTGTGAGTCAAAGATTTTCGAATCGGACGAAAAACTGATAGTGAATTGTAACTTTCAGGGCCACCTAATGACGATGGATCACTCAAATTGCGTCCCGATTCAATACATCGTCCTCCAGCCTACTTGTCTCCATGGGTCTATTGCTGCCTCGGGCACCTTATGGTCGTTCTCCCGTGAGTCTAGATTATCGAATGGGACGAAAAACTGATAGTTAATTCTAACATTCAGGGCCTCCTAATGACGATGGATCACTCAAATTGCGTCCCGATTCAATACATCGTCCTCCAGCCGACATGACTCCATGGGTCTATTGCTGCCTCGGGCACCTTATGGCCGTTCTGCTGTGAGTCAAAGATTTTCGAATCGGACGAAAAACAGATAGTGAATTGTAACGTTCAGGGCCACCTAATGACGATGGATCACTCAAATTTCGTCCCGATTCAATACATCGTCCTCCAGCAGACTTTTCTCCATGGGTCTATTGCTGCCTCGGGCACCTTATGGCCGTTCTGCTGTGAGTCAAAGATTTTCGAATCGGACGAAAAACAGATAGTGAATTGTAACATTCATGGCCACCTAATGACGATGGATCACTAAAATTGCGTCCCGATTCAATACATCGTCCTCCAGACGACTTGTCTCCATGGGTCTATTGCTGCATCGGGTACCTTACGGCCGTTCTGCTGTGAGTCAAAGATTTTCGAATCGGACGAAAAACTGGTAGTGAATTGTAACTTTCAGGGCCACCTAATGACGATGGATCACTCAAATTGCGTCCCGATTCAATACATCGTCCTCCAGCCGACTTGTCTCCATGGGTCTATTGCTGCCTCGGGCACCTTATGGCCGTTCTACTGTGGGTCAAAGATTTTCGAATCGGACGAAGATCTGATAGTGAATTGTAACGTTCAGGGCCACCTAATGACGATGGATCACTCAAATTGCGTCCCGATTCAATACATCGTCCTCCAGCCGACTTGTCTCCATGGGTCTATTGCTGCCTCGGGCACCTTATGGTCGTTCTCCCGTGAGTCTAGATTATCGAATGGGACGAAAAACTAATAGTTAATTCTAACATTCAGGGCCTCCTAATGACGATGGAACACTCAAATTGCGTCGCGATTCAATACATTGTAATCCGGCAGACTTGTCTCCATGGGTCTATTGCTGCCTCGGGCACCTTATGGCCGTTCTGCTGTGAGTCAAAGATTTTCGAATCGGACGAAAAACTGATAGTGAATTGTAACTTTCAGGGACACCTAATGACGATGGATCACTCTAATTGCGTCCCGATTCAATACATCGTCCTCCAGCCTACTTGTCTCCATGGGTCTATTGCTACCTCGGGCACCTTATGGTCGTTCTCCCGTGAGTCTAGATTATCGAATGGGACGAAAAACTGATAGTTAATTCTAACATTCAGGGCCTCCTAATGACGATGGAACACTCAAATTGCGTCGCGATTCAATACATTGTCATCCTGCAGACTTGTCTCCATGGGTCTATTGCTGCCTCGGGCACCTTATGGCCGTTTTGCTGTGAGTCAAAGATTTTCGAATCGGACGAAAAACTGATAGTGAATTGTAACTTTCAGGGACACCTAATGACGATGGATCACTCAAATTGCGTCCCGATTCAATACATCGTCCTCCAGCCTACTTGACTCCATGGGACTATTGCTGAGTCGGGCACCTTATGGTCGTTCTGCTGTGAGTCTAGATTATCGAATGCGACAAAAAACTGATATTGAATTGTAACCTTCAGGGCCACCTAATGACGATGGATCACTCAAATTTCGTCCCGATTCAATACATCGTCCACCAGCAGACTTGTCTCCATGGGTCTATTGCTGCCTCGGGCACCTTATGGCCGTTTTGCTGTGAGTCAAAGATTTTCGAATCGGACGAAAAACTGATAGTGAATTGTAACTTTCAGGGCCACCTAATGACGATGGATCACTCAAATTGCGTCCCGATTCAATACATCGTCCTCCAGCCGACTTGTCTCCATGGGTCTATTGCTGCCTCGGGCACCTTATGGCCGTTCTGCTGTGGGTCAAAGATTTTCGAATCGGACGAAGATCTGATAGTGAATTGTAACTTTCAGGGCCACCTAATGACGATGGATCACTCAAATTGCGTCCCGATTCAATACATCGTCCTCCAGCCTACTTGTCTCCATGGGTCTATTGCTGCCTCGGGCACCTTATGGCCGTTTTGCTGTGAGTCAAAGATTTTCGAATCGGACGAAAAACAGATAGTGAATTGTAACATTCATGGCCACCTAATGACGATGGATCACTCAAATTGCGTCCCGATTCAATACATCGTCCTCCAGACGACTTGTCTCCATGGGTCTATTGCTGCATCGGGCTCATTATGGCCGTTCTGCTGTGAGTCAAAGATTTTCGAATCGGACGAAGATCTGATAGTGAATTGTAACTTTCAGGGCCACCTAATGACGATGGATCACTCAAATTGCGTCCCGATTCAATACATCGTCCTCCAGCCGACTTGTCTCCATGGGTCTATTGCTGCCTCGGGCACCTTATGGCCGTTCTGCTGTGGGTCAAAGATTTTCGAATCGAAGATCTGATAGTGAATTGTAACATTCAGGGATACCTAATGACGATGGATCACTCAAATTGCGTCCCGATTCAATACATCGTCCTCCAGCAGACTTGTCTCCATGGGTCTATTGCTGCCTCGGGCACCTTATGGGCGTTCTGCTGTGGGTCAAAGATTTTCGAATCGGACGAAAAACTGATAGTGAATTGTAACGTTCAGGGCCTCCTAATGACGATGGAACACTCAAATTGCGTCGCGATTCAATATATTGTAATCCGGCAGACTTGTCTCCATGGGTCTATTGCTGCCTCGGGCACCTTATGGCCGTTCTGCTGTGAGTCTAGATTATCGAATGCGACAAAAAACTGATATTGAATTGTAACCTTCAGGGCCACCTAATGACGATGGATCACTCAAATTTCGTCCCGATTCAATACATCGTCCACCAGCAGACTTGTCTCCATGGGTCTATTGCTGCCTCGGGCACCTTATGGCCGTTTTGCTGTGAGTCAAAGATTTTCGAATCGGACGAAAAACTGATAGTGAATTGTAACTTTCAGGGCCACCTAATGACGATGGATCACTCAAATTGCGTCCCGATTCAATACATCGTCCTCCAGCCTACTTGTCTCCATGGGTCTATTGCTGCCTCGGGCACCTTATGGTCGTTCTCCCGTGAGTCTAGATTATCGAATGGGACGAAAAACTGATAGTTAATTCTAACATTCAGGGCCTCCTAATGACGATGGATCACTCAAATTGCGTCCCGATTCAATACATCGTCCTCCAGCCGACTTGACTCCATGGGTCTATTGCTGCCTCGGGCACCTTATGGCCGTTCTGCTGTGAGTCAAAGATTTTCGAATCGGACGAAAAACAGATAGTGAATTGTAACGTTCAGGGCCACCTAATGACGAAGGATCACTCAAATTTCGTCCCGATTCAATACATCGTCCTCCAGCAGACTTTTCTCCATGGGTCTATTGCTGCCTCGGGCACCTTATGGCCGTTCTGCTGTGAGTCAAAGATTTTCGAATCGGACGAAAAACAGATAGTGAATTGTAACATTCATGGCCACCTAATGACGATGGATCACTAAAATTGCGTCCCGATTCAATACATCGTCCTCCAGACGACTTGTCTCCATGGGTCTATTGCTGCATCGGGTACCTTACGGCCGTTCTGCTGTGAGTCAAAGATTTTCGAATCGGACGAAAAACTGGTAGTGAATTGTAACTTTCAGGGCCACCTAATGACGATGGATCACTCAAATTGCGTCCCGATTCAATACATCGTCCTCCAGCCGACTTGTCTCCATGGGTCTATTGCTGCCTCAGGCACCTTATGGCCGTTCTGCTGTGGGTCAAAGATTTTCGAATCGGACGAAGATCTGATAGTGAATTGTAACGTTCAGGGCCACCTAATGACGATGGATCACTCAAATTGCGTCCCGATTCAATACATCGTCCTCCAGCCGACTTGTCTCCATGGGTCTATTGCTGCCTCGGGCACCTTATGGTCGTTCTCCCGTGAGTCTAGATTATCGAATGGGACGAAAAACTAATAGTTAATTCTAACATTCAGGGCCTCCTAATGACGATGGAACACTCAAATTGCGTCGCGATTCAATATATTGTAATCCGGCAGACTTGTCTCCATGGGTCTATTGCTGCCTCGGGCACCTTATGGCCGTTCTGCTGTGAGTCAAAGATTTTCGAATCGGACGAAAAACTGATAGTGAATTGTAACTTTCAGGGACACCTAATGACGATGGATCACTCTAATTGCGTCCCGATTCAATACATCGTCCTCCAGCCTACTTGTCTCCATGGGTCTATTGCTGCCTCGGGCACCTTATGGTCGTTCTCCCGTGAGTCTAGATTATCGAATGGGACGAAAAACTGATAGTTAATTCTAACATTCAGGGCCTCCTAATGACGATGGAACACTCAAATTGCGTCGCGATTCAATACATTGTCATCCTGCAGACTTGTCTCCATGGGTCTATTGCTGCCTCGGGCACCTTATGGCCGTTTTGCTGTGGGTCAAAGATTTTCGAATCGGACGAAAAACTGATAGTGAATTGTAACTTTCAGGGACACCTAATGACGATGGATCACTCAAATTGCGTCCCGATTCAATACATCGTCCTCCAGCCTACTTGACTCCATGGGACTATTGCTGAGTCGGGCACCTTATGGCCGTTCTGCTGTGAGTCTAGATTATCGAATGCGACAAAAAACTGATATTGAATTGTAACCTTCAGGGCCACCTAATGACGATGGATCACTCAAATTTCGTCCCGATTCAATACATCGTCCACCAGCAGACTTGTCTCCATGGGTCTATTGCTGCCTCGGGCACCTTATGGCCGTTTTGCTGTGAGTCAAAGATTTTCGAATCGGACGAAAAACTGATAGTGAATTGTAACTTTCAGGGCCACCTAATGACGATGGATCACTCAAATTGCGTCCCGATTCAATACATCGTCCTCCAGCCGACTTGTCTCCATGGGTCTATTGCTGCCTCGGGCACCTTATGGCCGTTCTGCTGTGGGTCAAAGATTTTCGAATCGGACGAAGATCTGATAGTGAATTGTAACTTTCAGGGCCACCTAATGACGATGGATCACTCAAATTGCGTCCCGATTCAATACATCGTCCTCCAGCCGACTTGTCTCCATGGGTCTATTGCTGCCTCGGGCACCTTATGGCCGTTCCGCTGTGGGTCAAAGATTTTCGAATCGAAGATCTGATAGTGAATTGTAACGTTCAGGGCCACCTAATGACGATGGATCACTCAAATTGCGTCCCGATTCAATACATCGTCCTCCAGCCGACTTGTCTCCATGCGTCTATTGCTGCCTCGGGCACCTTATGGTCGTTCTCCCGTGAGTCTAGATTATCGAATGGGACGAAAAACTAATAGTTAATTCTAACATTCAGGGCCTCCTAATGACTTTGGAACACTCAAATTGCGTCGCGATTCAATACATTGTAATCCGGCAGACTTGTCTCCATGGGTCTATTGCTGCCTCGGGCACCTTATGGCCGTTCTGCTGTGAGTCAAAGATTTTCGAATCGGACGAAAAACTGATAGTGAATTGTAACTTTCAGGGACACCTAATGACGATGGATCACTCTAATAGCGTCCCGATTCAATACATCGTCCTCCAGCCTACTTGTCTCCATGGGTCTATTGCTGCCTCGGGCACCTTATGGTCGTTCTCCCGTGAGTCTAGATTATCGAATGGGACGAAAAACTGATAGTTAATTCTAACATTCAGGGCCTCCTAATGACGATGGAACACTCAAATTGCGTCGCGATTCAATACATTGTCATCCTGCAGACTTGTCTCCATGGGTCTATTGCTGCCTCGGGCACCTTATGGCCGTTTTGCTGTGAGTCAAAGATTTTCGAATCGGACGAAAAACTGATAGTGAATTGTAACTTTCAGGGACACCTAATGACGATGGATCACTCAAATTGCGTCCCGATTCAATACATCGTCCTCCAGCCGACTTGTCTCCATGGGTCTATTGCTGCCTCGGGCACCTTATGGCCGTTCTGCTGTGGGTCAAAGATTTTCGAATCGGACGAAGATCTGATAGTGAATTGTAACTTTCAGGGCCACCTAATGACGATGGATCACTCAAATTGCGTCCCGATTCAATACATCGTCCTCCAGCCGACTTGTCTCCATGGGTCTATTGCTGCCTCGGGCACCTTATGGCCGTTCTGCTGTGGGTCAAAGATTTTCGAATCGAAGATCTGATAGTGAATTGTAACATTCAGGGATACCTAATGACGATGGATCACTCAAATTGCGTCCCGATTCAATACATCGTCCTCCAGCAGACTTGTCTCCATGGGTCTATTGCTGCCTCGGGCACCTTATGGGCGTTCTGCTGTGGGTCAAAGATTTTCGAATCGGACGAAAAACTGATAGTGAATTGTAACGTTCAGGGCCTCCTAATGACGACGGAACACTCAAATTTCGTCCCGATTCAATACCTCGTGCTCCAGCAGACTAGTCTCCATTGGTCTATTGCTGCCTCGGGCACATTATGGCTGTTCTGCTGTGAGTCAAAGATTTTCGAATCGGACGAAAAACTGATAGTGAATTGTAACGTTCAGGGCCACCTAATGACGATGGATCACTCAAATTGCGTCCCGATTCAATACATCGTCCTCCAGCCGACTTGTCTCCATGGGTCTATTGCTGCCTCGGGTACCTTATGGTCGATCTCCCGTGAGTCTAGATTATCGAATGGGACGAAAAACTGATAGTTAATTCTAACATTCAGGGCCTCCTAATGACGATGGAACACTCAAATTGCGTCGCGATTCAATACATTGTAATCCGGCAGACTTGTCTCCATGGGTTTATTGCTGCCTCGGGCACCTTATGGCCGTTCTGCTGTGAGTCAAAGATTTTCGAATCGGACGAAAAACTGATAGTGAATTGTAACTTTCAGGGACACCTAATGACGATGGATCACTCTAATTGCGTCCCGATTCAATACATCGTCCTCCAGCCTACTTGTCTCCATGGGTCTATTGCTGCCTCGGGCACCTTATGGTCGTTCTCCCGTGAGTCTAGATTATCGAATGGGACGAAAAACTGATAGTTAATTCTAACATTCAGGGCCTCCTAATGACGATGGAACACTCAAATTGCGTCGCGATTCAATACATTGTCATCCTGCAGACTTGTCTCCATGGGCCTATTGCTGCCTCGGGCACCTTATGGCCGTTCTGCTGTGAGTCAAAGATTTTCGAATCGGACGAAAAACAGATAGTGAATTGTAACATTCATGGCCACCTAATGACGATGGATCACTAAAATTGCGTCCCGATTCAATACATCGTCCTCCAGACGACTTGTCTCCATGGGTCTATTGCTGCATCGGGTACCTTACGGCCGTTCTGCTGTGAGTCAAAGATTTTCGAATCGGACGAAAAACTGGTAGTGAATTGTAACTTTCAGGGCCACCTAATGACGATGGATCACTCAAATTGCGTCCCGATTCAATACATCGTCCTCCAGCCGACTTGTCTCCATGGGTCTATTGCTGCCTCAGGCACCTTATGGCCGTTCTGCTGTGGGTCAAAGATTTTCGAATCGGACGAAGATCTGATAGTGAATTGTAACGTTCAGGGCCACCTAATGACGATGGATCACTCAAATTGCGTCGCGATTCAATATATTGTAATCCGGCAGACTTGTCTCCATGGGTCTATTGCTGCCTCGGGCACCTTATGGCCGTTCTGCTGTGAGTCTAGATTATCGAATGCGACAAAAAACTGATATTGAATTGTAACCTTCAGGGCCACCTAATGACGATGGATCACTCAAATTTCGTCCCGATTCAATACATCGTCCACCAGCAGACTTGTCTCCATGGGTCTATTGCTGCCTCGGGCACCTTATGGCCGTTTTGCTGTGAGTCAAAGATTTTCGAATCGGACGAAAAACTGATAGTGAATTGTAACTTTCAGGGCCACCTAATGACGATGGATCACTCAAATTGCGTCCCGATTCAATACATCGTCCTCCAGCCTACTTGTCTCCATGGGTCTATTGCTGCCTCGGGCACCTTATGGTCGTTCTCCCGTGAGTCTAGATTATCGAATGGGACGAAAAACTGATAGTTAATTCTAACATTCAGGGCCTCCTAATGACGATGGATCACTCAAATTGCGTCCCGATTCAATACATCGTCCTCCAGCCGACTTGACTCCATGGGTCTATTGCTGCCTCGGGCACCTTATGGCCGTTCTGCTGTGAGTCAAAGATTTTCGAATCGGACGAAAAACAGATAGTGAATTGTAACGTTCAGGGCCACCTAATGACGAAGGATCACTCAAATTTCGTCCCGATTCAATACATCGTCCTCCAGCAGACTTTTCTCCATGGGTCTATTGCTGCCTCGGGCACCTTATGGCCGTTCTGCTGTGAGTCAAAGATTTTCGAATCGGACGAAAAACAGATAGTGAATTGTAACATTCATGGCCACCTAATGACGATGGATCACTAAAATTGCGTCCCGATTCAATACATCGTCCTCCAGACGACTTGTCTCCATGGGTCTATTGCTGCATCGGGTACCTTACGGCCGTTCTGCTGTGAGTCAAAGATTTTCGAATCGGACGAAAAACTGGTAGTGAATTGTAACTTTCAGGGCCACCTAATGACGATGGATCACTCAAATTGCGTCCCGATTCAATACATCGTCCTCCAGCCGACTTGTCTCCATGGGTCTATTGCTGCCTCAGGCACCTTATGGCCGTTCTGCTGTGGGTCAAAGATTTTCGAATCGGACGAAGATCTGATAGTGAATTGTAACGTTCAGGGCCACCTAATGACGATGGATCACTCAAATTGCGTCCCGATTCAATACATCGTCCTCCAGCCGACTTGTCTCCATGGGTCTATTGCTGCCTCGGGCACCTTATGGTCGTTCTCCCGTGAGTCTAGATTATCGAATGGGACGAAAAACTAATAGTTAATTCTAACATTCAGGGCCTCCTAATGACGATGGAACACTCAAATTGCGTCGCGATTCAATATATTGTAATCCGGCAGACTTGTCTCCATGGGTCTATTGCTGCCTCGGGCACCTTATGGCCGTTCTGCTGTGAGTCAAAGATTTTCGAATCGGACGAAAAACTGATAGTGAATTGTAACTTTCAGGGACACCTAATGACGATGGATCACTCTAATTGCGTCCCGATTCAATACATCGTCCTCCAGCCTACTTGTCTCCATGGGTCTATTGCTGCCTCGGGCACCTTATGGTCGTTCTCCCGTGAGTCTAGATTATCGAATGGGACGAAAAACTGATAGTTAATTCTAACATTCAGGGCCTCCTAATGACGATGGAACACTCAAATTGCGTCGCGATTCAATACATTGTCATCCTGCAGACTTGTCTCCATGGGTCTATTGCTGCCTCGGGCACCTTATGGCCGTTTTGCTGTGGGTCAAAGATTTTCGAATCGGACGAAAAACTGATAGTGAATTGTAACTTTCAGGGACACCTAATGACGATGGATCACTCAAATTGCGTCCCGATTCAATACATCGTCCTCCAGCCTACTTGACTCCATGGGACTATTGCTGAGTCGGGCACCTTATGGCCGTTCTGCTGTGAGTCTAGATTATCGAATGCGACAAAAAACTGATATTGAATTGTAACCTTCAGGGCCACCTAATGACGATGGATCACTCAAATTTCGTCCCGATTCAATACATCGTCCACCAGCAGACTTGTCTCCATGGGTCTATTGCTGCCTCGGGCACCTTATGGCCGTTTTGCTGTGAGTCAAAGATTTTCGAATCGGACGAAAAACTGATAGTGAATTGTAACTTTCAGGGCCACCTAATGACGATGGATCACTCAAATTGCGTCCCGATTCAATACATCGTCCTCCAGCCGACTTGTCTCCATGGGTCTATTGCTGCCTCGGGCACCTTATGGCCGTTCTGCTGTGGGTCAAAGATTTTCGAATCGGACGAAGATCTGATAGTGAATTGTAACTTTCAGGGCCACCTAATGACGATGGATCACTCAAATTGCGTCCCGATTCAATACATCGTCCTCCAGCCGACTTGTCTCCATGGGTCTATTGCTGCCTCGGGCACCTTATGGCCGTTCCGCTGTGGGTCAAAGATTTTCGAATCGAAGATCTGATAGTGAATTGTAACGTTCAGGGCCACCTAATGACGATGGATCACTCAAATTGCGTCCCGATTCAATACATCGTCCTCCAGCCGACTTGTCTCCATGCGTCTATTGCTGCCTCGGGCACCTTATGGTCGTTCTCCCGTGAGTCTAGATTATCGAATGGGACGAAAAACTAATAGTTAATTCTAACATTCAGGGCCTCCTAATGACTTTGGAACACTCAAATTGCGTCGCGATTCAATACATTGTAATCCGGCAGACTTGTCTCCATGGGTCTATTGCTGCCTCGGGCACCTTATGGCCGTTCTGCTGTGAGTCAAAGATTTTCGAATCGGACGAAAAACTGATAGTGAATTGTAACTTTCAGGGACACCTAATGACGATGGATCACTCTAATAGCGTCCCGATTCAATACATCGTCCTCCAGCCTACTTGTCTCCATGGGTCTATTGCTGCCTCGGGCACCTTATGGTCGTTCTCCCGTGAGTCTAGATTATCGAATGGGACGAAAAACTGATAGTTAATTCTAACATTCAGGGCCTCCTAATGACGATGGAACACTCAAATTGCGTCGCGATTCAATACATTGTCATCCTGCAGACTTGTCTCCATGGGTCTATTGCTGCCTCGGGCACCTTATGGCCGTTTTGCTGTGAGTCAAAGATTTTCGAATCGGACGAAAAACTGATAGTGAATTGTAACTTTCAGGGACACCTAATGACGATGGATCACTCAAATTGCGTCCCGATTCAATACATCGTCCTCCAGCCGACTTGTCTCCATGGGTCTATTGCTGCCTCGGGCACCTTATGGCCGTTCTGCTGTGGGTCAAAGATTTTCGAATCGGACGAAGATCTGATAGTGAATTGTAACTTTCAGGGCCACCTAATGACGATGGATCACTCAAATTGCGTCCCGATTCAATACATCGTCCTCCAGCCGACTTGTCTCCATGGGTCTATTGCTGCCTCGGGCACCTTATGGCCGTTCTGCTGTGGGTCAAAGATTTTCGAATCGAAGATCTGATAGTGAATTGTAACATTCAGGGATACCTAATGACGATGGATCACTCAAATTGCGTCCCGATTCAATACATCGTCCTCCAGCAGACTTGTCTCCATGGGTCTATTGCTGCCTCGGGCACCTTATGGGCGTTCTGCTGTGGGTCAAAGATTTTCGAATCGGACGAAAAACTGATAGTGAATTGTAACGTTCAGGGCCTCCTAATGACGACGGAACACTCAAATTTCGTCCCGATTCAATACCTCGTGCTCCAGCAGACTAGTCTCCATTGGTCTATTGCTGCCTCGGGCACATTATGGCTGTTCTGCTGTGAGTCAAAGATTTTCGAATCGGACGAAAAACTGATAGTGAATTGTAACGTTCAGGGCCACCTAATGACGATGGATCACTCAAATTGCGTCCCGATTCAATACATCGTCCTCCAGCCGACTTGTCTCCATGGGTCTATTGCTGCCTCGGGTACCTTATGGTCGATCTCCCGTGAGTCTAGATTATCGAATGGGACGAAAAACTGATAGTTAATTCTAACATTCAGGGCCTCCTAATGACGATGGAACACTCAAATTGCGTCGCGATTCAATACATTGTAATCCGGCAGACTTGTCTCCATGGGTTTATTGCTGCCTCGGGCACCTTATGGCCGTTCTGCTGTGAGTCAAAGATTTTCGAATCGGACGAAAAACTGATAGTGAATTGTAACTTTCAGGGACACCTAATGACGATGGATCACTCTAATTGCGTCCCGATTCAATACATCGTCCTCCAGCCTACTTGTCTCCATGGGTCTATTGCTGCCTCGGGCACCTTATGGTCGTTCTCCCGTGAGTCTAGATTATCGAATGGGACGAAAAACTGATAGTTAATTCTAACATTCAGGGCCTCCTAATGACGATGGAACACTCAAATTGCGTCGCGATTCAATACATTGTCATCCTGCAGACTTGTCTCCATGGGCCTATTGCTGCCTCGGGCACCTTATGGCCGTTCTGCTGTGAGTCAAAGATTTTCGAATCGGACGAAAAACAGATAGTGAATTGTAACATTCATGGCCACCTAATGACGATGGATCACTAAAATTGCGTCCCGATTCAATACATCGTCCTCCAGACGACTTGTCTCCATGGGTCTATTGCTGCATCGGGTACCTTACGGCCGTTCTGCTGTGAGTCAAAGATTTTCGAATCGGACGAAAAACTGGTAGTGAATTGTAACTTTCAGGGCCACCTAATGACGATGGATCACTCAAATTGCGTCCCGATTCAATACATCGTCCTCCAGCCGACTTGTCTCCATGGGTCTATTGCTGCCTCAGGCACCTTATGGCCGTTCTGCTGTGGGTCAAAGATTTTCGAATCGGACGAAGATCTGATAGTGAATTGTAACGTTCAGGGCCACCTAATGACGATGGATCACTCAAATTGCGTCCCGATTCAATACATCGTCCTCCAGCCGACTTGTCTCCATGGGTCTATTGCTGCCTCGGGCACCTTATGGTCGTTCTCCCGTGAGTCTAGATTATCGAATGGGACGAAAAACTAATAGTTAATTCTAACATTCAGGGCCTCCTAATGACGATGGAACACTCAAATTGCGTCGCGATTCAATATATTGTAATCCGGCAGACTTGTCTCCATGGGTCTATTGCTGCCTCGGGCACCTTATGGCCGTTCTGCTGTGAGTCAAAGATTTTCGAATCGGACGAAAAACTGATAGTGAATTGTAACTTTCAGGGACACCTAATGACGATGGATCACTCTAATTGCGTCCCGATTCAATACATCGTCCTCCAGCCTACTTGTCTCCATGGGTCTATTGCTGCCTCGGGCACCTTATGGTCGTTCTCCCGTGAGTCTAGATTATCGAATGGGACGAAAAACTGATAGTTAATTCTAACATTCAGGGCCTCCTAATGACGATGGAACACTCAAATTGCGTCGCGATTCAATACATTGTCATCCTGCAGACTTGTCTCCATGGGTCTATTGCTGCCTCGGGCACCTTATGGCCGTTTTGCTGTGGGTCAAAGATTTTCGAATCGGACGAAAAACTGATAGTGAATTGTAACTTTCAGGGACACCTAATGACGATGGATCACTCAAATTGCGTCCCGATTCAATACATCGTCCTCCAGCCTACTTGACTCCATGGGACTATTGCTGAGTCGGGCACCTTATGGCCGTTCTGCTGTGAGTCTAGATTATCGAATGCGACAAAAAACTGATATTGAATTGTAACCTTCAGGGCCACCTAATGACGATGGATCACTCAAATTTCGTCCCGATTCAATACATCGTCCACCAGCAGACTTGTCTCCATGGGTCTATTGCTGCCTCGGGCACCTTATGGCCGTTTTGCTGTGAGTCAAAGATTTTCGAATCGGACGAAAAACTGATAGTGAATTGTAACTTTCAGGGCCACCTAATGACGATGGATCACTCAAATTGCGTCCCGATTCAATACATCGTCCTCCAGCCGACTTGTCTCCATGGGTCTATTGCTGCCTCGGGCACCTTATGGCCGTTCTGCTGTGGGTCAAAGATTTTCGAATCGGACGAAGTTCTGATAGTGAATTGTAACTTTCAGGGCCACCTAATGACGATGGATCACTCAAATTGCGTCCCGATTCAATACATCGTCCTCCAGCCGACTTGTCTCCATGGGTCTATTGCTGCCTCGGGCACCTTATGGCCGTTCTGCTGTGGGTCAAAGATTTTCGAATCGAAGATCTGATAGTGAATTGTAACGTTCAGGGCCACCTAATGACGATGGATCACTCAAATTGCGTCCCGATTCAATACATCGTCCTCCAGCCGACTTGTCTCCATGCGTCTATTGCTGCCTCGGGCACCTTATGGTCGTTCTCCCGTGAGTCTAGATTATCGAATGGGACGAAAAACTAATAGTTAATTCTAACATTCAGGGCCTCCTAATGACGATGGAACACTCAAATTGCGTCGCGATTCAATACATTGTAATCCGGCAGACTTGTCTCCATGGGTCTATTGCTGCCTCGGGCACCTTATGGCCGTTCTGCTGTGAGTCTAGATTATCGAATGCGACGAAAAACTGATAGTGAATTGTAACGTTCAGGGCCACCTATAGACGATGAACACTCAAATTGCGTCCCGATTCTTTACATCGTCCTCCAGCAGACTTGTCTCCATGGGTCTATTGCTGCCTCGGGCACCTTATGGCCGTTCTGCTGTGAGTCAAAGATTTTCGAATCGGACGAAAAACAGATAGTGAATTGTAACGTTCAGGGCCACCTAATGACGATGGATCACTCAAATTTCGTCCCGATTCAATACATCGTCCTCCAGCAGACTTTTCTCCATGGGTCTATTGCTGCCTCGGGCACCTTATGGCCGTTCTGCTGTGAGTCAAAGATTTTCGAATCGGACGAAAAACAGATAGTGAATTGTAACATTCATGGCAACCTAATGACGATGGATCACTAAAATTGCGTCCCGATTCAATACATCGTCCTCCAGACGACTTGTCTCCATGGGTCTATTGCTGCATCGGGTACCTTACGGCCGTTCTGCTGTGAGTCAAAGATTTTCGAATCGGACGAAAAACTGGTAGTGAATTGTAACTTTCAGGGCCACCTAATGACGATGGATCACTCAAATTGCGTCCCGATTCAATACATCGTCCACCAGCCGACTTGTCTCCATGGGTCTATTGCTGCCTCGGGCACCTTATGGTCGTTCTCCCGTGAGTCTAGATTATCGAATGGGACGAAAAACTGATAGTTAATTCTAACATTCAGGGCCTCCTAATGACGATGGAACACTCAAATTGCGTCGCGATTCAATACATTGTAATCCGGCAGACTTGTCTCCATGGGTCTATTGCTGCCTCGGGCACCTTATGGCCGTTCTGCTGTGAGTCAAAGATTTTCGAATCGGACGAAAAACTGATAGTGAATTGTAACTTTCAGGGACACCTAATGACGATGGATCACTCTAATTGCGTCCCGATTCAATACATCGTCCTCCAGCCTACTTGTCTCCATGGGTCTATTGCTGCCTCGGGCACCTTATGGTCGTTCTCCCGTGAGTCTAGATTATCGAATGGGACGAAAAACTGATAGTTAATTCTAACATTCAGGGCCTCCTAATGACGATGGAACACTCAAATTGCGTCGCGATTCAATACATTGTCATCCTGCAGACTTGTCTCCATGGGTCTATTGCTGCATCGGGCACCTTATGGCCGTTTTGCTGTGAGTCAAAGATTTTCGAATCGGACGAAAAACTGATAGTGAATTGTAACTTTCAGGGACACCTAATGACGATGGATCACTCAAATTGCGTCCCGATTCAATACATCGTCCTCCAGCCTACTTGACTCCATGGGACTATTGCTCAGTCGGGCACCTTATGGCCGTTCTGCTGTGAGTCTAGTTTATCGAATGCGACAAAAAACTGATATTGAATTGTAACCTTCAGGGCCACCTAATGACGATGGATCACTCAAATTTCGTCCCGATTCAATACATCGTCCTCCAGCAGACTTGTCTCCATGGGTCTATTGCTGCCTCGGGCACCTTATGGCCGTTTTGCTGTGAGTCAAAGATTTTCGAATCGGACGAAAAACTGATAGTGAATTGTAACTTTCAGGGCCACCTAATGACGATGGATCACTCAAATTGCGTCCCGATTCAATACATCGTCCTCCAGCCGACTTGTCTCCATGGGTCTATTGCTGCCTCGGGCACCTTATGGCCGTTCTGCTGTGGGTCAAAGATTTTCGAATCGGACGAAGATCTGATAGTGAATTGTAACTTTCAGGGCCACCTAATGACGATGGATCACTCAAATTGCGTCCCGATTCAATACATCGTCCTCCAGCCGACTTGTCTCCATGGGTCTATTGCTGCCTCGGGCACCTTATGGCCGTTCTGCTGTAGGTCAAAGATTTTCGAATCGGACGAAGATCTGATAGTGAATTGTAACGTTCAGGGCCACCTAATGACGATGGATCACTCAAATTGCGTCCCGATTCAATACATCGTCCTCCAGCCGACTTGTCTCCATGGGTCTATTGCTGCCTCGGGCACCTTATGGCCGTTCTGCAGTAGGTCAAAGAATTTCGAATCGGACGAAAAACTGATAGTGAATTGTAACGTTCAGGGCCTCCTAATGACGATGGAACACTCAAATTGCATCCCGATTCAATACCTCCTGCTCCAGCAGACTAGTCTCCATGGGTCTATTGCTGCCTCGGGCACATTATGGCCGTTCTGCTGTGAGTCAAAGATTTTCGAATCGGACGAAAAACTGATATTGAATTGTAACTTTCAGGGCCACCTAATGACGATGGATCACTCAAATTGCGTCCGGATTCAATACATCGTCCTCCAGCCGACTTGTCTCCATGGGTCTATTGCTGCATCGGGCACCTTATGGCCGTTCTGCTGTGAGTCAAAGATTTTCGAATCGGAAGAAAAACTGATAGTGAATTGTAACTTTCAGGGCCACCTAATGACGATGGATCACTCAAATTGCGTCCCGATTCAATACATCGTCCTCCAGCCGACTTGACTCCATGGGTCTATTGCTGCCTCGGGCACCTTATGGCCGTTCTGCTGTGAGTCTAGATTATCGAATGCGACGAAAAACGGATAGTGAATTGTAACGTTCAGGGCCACCTAATGACGATGGATCACTCAAATTGCGTCCCGATTCAATACATCGTCCTCCAGCCGACTTGACTCCATGGGTCTATTGCTGCCTCGGGCACCTTATGGCCGTTCTGCTGTGAGTCTAGATTATCGGATGCGAAGAAAAACTGATAGTGAATTGTAACGTTCAGGGCCACCTAATGACGATGGATCACTCAAATTGCGTCTCGATTCAATACATCGTCCTCCAGCAGACTTGTCTCCATGGGTCTATTGCTGCCTCGGGCACCTTATGGCCGTTCTGCTGTGAGTCAAAGATTTTCGAATCGGACGAAAAACTGATAGTGAATTGTAACGTTCACGGCCACCTAATGACGATGGATCACTCAAATTGCGTCCCGATTCAATACATCGTCCTCCAGCCGACTTGACTCCATGGGTCTATTTCTGCCTCGGGCACCTTATGGCCTTTCTGCGGTGGGTCAAAGATTTTCGAATCGGACGAAAAACTGATAGTGAATTGTAACATTCAGGGACACCTAATGATGATGGATCACTCAAATTGCGTCCCGATTCAATACATCGTCCTCCAGCCTACTTGACTCCATTGGTCTATTGCTGAGTCGGGCACCTTATGGCCGTTCTGCTGTGAGTCTAGATTATCGAATGCGACGAAAAACTGATAGTGAATTGTAACGTTCAGGGCCACCTAATGACGATGGATCACTCAAATTGCGTCCCGATTCAATACATCGTCCTCCAGCCGACTTGACTCCATGGGTATATTGCTGCCTCGGGCACCTTATGGCCGTTCTGCTGTGAGTCTAGATTATCGAATGCGAAGAAAAACTGATAGTGAATTGTAACGTTCAGGGCCACCTAATGACGATGGATCACTCAAATTGCGTCCCGATTCAATACATCGTCCTCCAGCAGACTTGTCTCCATGGGTCTATTGCTGCCTCGGGCACCTTATGGCCGTTCCGCTGTGAGTCAAAGATTTTCGAATCGGACGAAAAACTGATAGTGAATTGTAACGTTCACGGCCACCTAATGACGATGGATCACTCAAATTGCGTCCCGATTCAATACATCGTCCTCCAGCCTACTTGTCTCCATGAGTCTATTGCTGCCTCGGGCACCTTATGGCCGTTTTGCTGTGAGTCAAAGATTTTCGAATCGGACGAAAAACAGATAGTGAATTGTAACATTCATGGCCACCTAATGACGATGGATCACTCAAATTGCGTCCCGATTCAATACATCGTCCTCCAGACGACTTGTCTCCATGGGTCTATTGCTGCATCGGGCACATTATGGCCGTTCTGCTGTGAGTCAAAGATTTTCGAATCGGACGAAAAACTGATAGTGAATTGTAACTTTCAGGGCCACCTAATGACGATGGATCACTCAAATTGCGTCCCGATTCAATACATCGTCCTCCAGCCGACTTGTCTCCATGGGTCTATTGCTGCCTCGGGCACCTTATGGCCGTTCTGCTGTGGGTCAAAGATTTTCGAATCGAAGATCTGATAGTGAATTGTAACATTCAGGGACACCTAATGACGATGGATCACTCAAATTGCGTCCCGATTCAATACATCGTCCTCCAGCAGACTTGTCTCCATGGGTCTATTGCTGCCTCGGGCACCTTATGGGCGTTTTGCTGTGAGTCAAAGATTTTCGAATCGGACGAAAAACTGATAGTGAATTGTAACGTTCATGGCCACCTAATGACGATGGATCACTCAAATTGCGTCCCGATTCAATACATCGTCCTCCAGCCGACTTGTCTCCATGGGTCTATTGCTGCCTCGGGCACCTTATGGCCGTTCTCCCGTGAGTCTAGATTATCGAATGGGACGAAAAACATAGTTAATTCTAACATTCAGGGCCTCCTAATGACGATGGAACACTCAAATTGCGTCGCGATTCAATACATTGTAATCCGGCAGACTTGTCTCCATGGGTCTATTGCTGCCTCGGGCACCTTATGGCCGTTCTGCTGTGAGTCAAAGATTTTCGAATCGGACGAAAAACTGATAGTGAATTGTAACTTTCAGGGACACCTAATGACGATGGATCACTCAAATTGCGTCCCGATTCAATACATCGTCCTCCAGCCTACTTGACTCCATGGGTCTATTGCTGCCTCGGGCACCTTATGGTCGTTCTCCCGTGAGTCTAGATTATCGAATGGGACGAAAAACTGATAGTTAATTCTAACATTCAGGGCCTCCTAATGACGATGGAACACTCAAATTGCGTCGCGATTCAATACATTGTCATCCTGCAGACTTGTCTCCATGGGCCTATTGCTGCCTCGGGCACCTTATGGCCGTTTTGCTGTGAGTCAAAGATTTTCGAATCGGACGAGAAACTGATAGTGAATTGTAACTTTCAGGGACACCTAATGACGATGGATCACTCAAATTGCGTCCCGATTCAATACATCGTCCTCCAGCCTACTTGTCTCCATGGGTCTATTGCTGCCTCGGGCACCTTATGGTCGTTCTCCCGTGAGTCTAGATTATCGAATGGGACGAAAAACTGATAGTTAATTCTAACATTCAGGGCCTCCTAATGACGATGGATCACTCAAATTGCGTCCCGATTCAATACATCGTCCTCCAGCCGACTTGACTCCATGGGTCTATTGCTGCCTCGGGCACCTTATGGCCGTTCTGCTGTGAGTCTAGATTATCGAATGCGACGAAAAACTGATAGTGAATTGTAACGTTCAGGGCCACCTATAGACGATGAACACTCAAATTGCGTCCCGATTCTTTACATCGTCCTCCAGCAGACTTGTCTCCATGGGTCTATTGCTGCCTCGGGCACCTTATGGCCGTTCTGCTGTGAGTCAAAGATTTTCGAATCGGACGAAAAACAGATAGTGAATTGTAACGTTCAGGGCCACCTAATGACGATGGATCACTCAAATTTCGTCCCGATTCAATACATCGTCCTCCAGCAGACTTTTCTCCATGGGTCTATTGCTGCCTCGGGCACCTTATGGCCGTTCTGCTGTGAGTCAAAGATTTTCGAATCGGACGAAAAACAGATAGTGAATTGTAACATTCATGGCAACCTAATGACGATGGATCACTCAAATTGCGTCCCGATTCAATACATCGTCCACCAGCCGACTTGCCTCCATGGGTCTATTGCTGCCTCGGGCACCTTATGGTCGTTCTCCCGTGAGTCTAGATTATCGAATGGGACGAAAAACTGATAGTTAATTCTAACATTCAGGGCCTCCTAATGACGATGGAACACTCAAATTGCGTCGCGATTCAATACATTGTAATCCGGCAGACTTGTCTCCATGGGTCTATTGCTGCCTCGGGCACCTTATGGCCGTTCTGCTGTGAGTCAAAGATTTTCGAATCGGACGAAAAACTGATAGTGAATTGTAACTTTCAGGGACACCTAATGACGATGGATCACTCTAATTGCGTCCCGATTCAATACATCGTCCTCCAGCCTACTTGTCTCCATGGGTCTATTGCTGCCTCGGGCACCTTATGGTCGTTCTCCCGTGAGTCTAGATTATCGAATGGGACGAAAAACTGATAGTTAATTCTAACATTCAGGGCCTCCTAATGACGATGGAACACTCAAATTGCGTCGCGATTCAATACATTGTCATCCTGCAGACTTGTCTCCATGGGTCTATTGCTGCCTCGGGCACCTTATGGCCGTTTTGCTGTGAGTCAAAGATTTTCGAATCGGACGAAAAACTGATAGTGAATTGTAACTTTCAGGGACACCTAATGACGATGGATCACTCAAATTGCGTCCCGATTCAATACATCGTCCTTAAGCCTACTTGACTCCATGGGACTATTGCTCAGTCGGGCACCTTATGGCCGTTCTGCTGTGAGTCTAGATTATCGAATGCGACAAAAAACTGATATTGAATTGTAACCTTCAGGGCCACCTAATGACGATGGATCACTCAAATTTCGTCCCGATTCAATACATCGTCCACCAGCAGACTTGTCTCCATGGGTCTATTGCTGCCTCGGGCACCTTATGGCCGTTTTGCTGTGAGTCAAAGATTTTCGAATCGGACGAAAAACTGATAGTGAATTGTAACTTTCAGGGCCACCTAATGACGATGGATCACTCAAATTGCGTCCCGATTCAATACATCGTCCTCCAGCCGACTTGTCTCCATGGGTCTATTGCTGCCTCGGGCACCTTATGGCCGTTCTGCTGTGGGTCAAAGATTTTCGAATCGGACGAAGATCTGATAGTGAATTGTAACTTTCAGGGCCACCTAATGACGATGGATCACTCAAATTGCGTCCCGATTCAATACATCGTCCTCCAGCCGACTTGTCTCCATGGGTCTATTGCTGCCTCGGGCACCTTATGGCCGTTCTGCAGTAGGTCAAAGAATTTCGAATCGGACGAAAAACTGATAGTGAATTGTAACGTTCAGGGCCTCCTAATGACGATGGAACACTCAAATTGCATCCCGATTCAATACCTCCTGCTCCAGCAGACTAGTCTCCATGGGTCTATTGCTGCCTCGGGCACATTATGGCCGTTCTGCTGTGAGTCAAAGATTTTCGAATCGGACGAAAAACTGATATTGAATTGTAACTTTCAGGGCCACCTAATGACGATGGATCACTCAAATTGCGTCCCGATTCAATACATCGTCCTCCAGCCGACTTGACTCCATGGGTCTATTTCTGCCTCGGGCACCTTATGGCCTTTCTGCGGTGGGTCAAAGATTTTCGAATCGGACGAAAAACTGATAGTGAATTGTAACATTCAGGGACACCTAATGATGATGGATCACTCAAATTGCGTCCCGATTCAATACATCGTCCTCCAGCCTACTTGACTCCATTGGTCTATTGCTGAGTCGGGCACCTTATGGCCGTTCTGCTGTGAGTCTAGATTATCGAATGCGACGAAAAACTGATAGTGAATTGTAACGTTCAGGGCCACCTAATGACGATGGATCACTCAAATTGCGTCCGGATTCAATACATCGTCCTCCAGCCGACTTGTCTCCATGGGTCTATTGCTGCATCGGGCACCTTATGGCCGTTCTGCTGTGAGTCAAAGATTTTCGAATCGGAAGAAAAACTGATAGTGAATTGTAACTTTCAGGGCCACCTAATGACGATGGATCACTCAAATTGCGTCCCGATTCAATACATCGTCCTCCAGCCGACTTGACTCCATGGGTCTATTGCTGCCTCGGGCACCTTATGGCCGTTCTGCTGTGAGTCTAGATTATCGAATGCGACGAAAAACTGATAGTGAATTGTAACGTTCAGGGCCACCTAATGACGATGGATCACTCAAATTGCGTCCCGATTCAATACATCGTCCTCCAGCCGACTTGACTCCATGGGTCTATTGCTGCCTCGGGCACCTTATGGCCGTTCTGCTGTGAGTCTAGATTATCGAATGCGAAGAAAAACTGATAGTGAATTGTAACGTTCAGGGCCACCTAATGACGATGGATCACTCAAATTGCGTCTCGATTCAATACATCGTCCTCCAGCAGACTTGTCTCCATGGGTCTATTGCTGCCTCGGGCACCTTATGGCCGTTCTGCTGTGAGTCAAAGATTTTCGAATCGGACGAAAAACTGATAGTGAATTGTAACGTTCACGACCACCTAATGACGATGGATCACTCAAATTGCGTCCCGATTCAATACATCGTCCTCCAGCCGACTTGACTCCATGGGTCTATTTCTGCCTCGGGCACCTTATGGCCTTTCTGCGGTGGGTCAAAGATTTTCGAATCGGACGAAAAACTGATAGTGAATTGTAACATTCAGGGACACCTAATGATGATGGATCACTCAAATTGCGTCCCGATTCAATACATCGTCCTCCAGCCTACTTGACTCCATTGGTCTATTGCTGAGTCGGGCACCTTATGGCCGTTCTGCTGTGAGTCTAGATTATCGAATGCGACGAAAAACTGATAGTGAATTGTAACGTTCAGGGCCACCTAATGACGATGGATCACTCAAATTGCGTCCCGATTCAATACATCGTCCTCCAGCCGACTTGACTCCATGGGTCTATTGCTGCCTCGGGCACCTTATGGCCGTTCTGCTGTGAGTCTAGATTATCGAATGCGAAGAAAAACTGATAGTGAATTGTAACGTTCAGGGCCACCTAATGACGATGGATCACTCAAATTGCGTCCCGATTCAATACATCGTCCTCCAGCAGACTTGTCTCCATGGGTCTATTGCTGCCTCGGGCACCTTATGGCCGTTCTGCTGTGAGTCAAAGATTTTCGAATCGGACGAAAAACTGATAGTGAATTGTAACGTTCACGGCCACCTAATGACGATGGATCACTCAAATTGCGTCCCGATTCAATACATCGTCCTCCAGCCTACTTGTCTCCATGAGTCTATTGCTGCCTCGGGCACCTTATGGCCGTTTTGCTGTGAGTCAAAGATTTTCGAATCGGACGAAAAACAGATAGTGAATTGTAACATTCATGGCCACCTAATGACGATGGATCACTCAAATTGCGTCCCGATTCAATACATCGTCCTCCAGACGACTTGTCTCCATGGGTCTATTGCTGCATCGGGCACATTATGGCCGTTCTGCTGTGAGTCAAAGATTTTCGAATCGGACGAAAAACTGATAGTGAATTGTAACTTTCAGGGCCACCTAATGACGATGGATCACTCAAATTGCGTCCCGATTCAATACATCGTCCTCCAGCCGACTTGTCTCCATGGGTCTATTGCTGCCTCGGGCACCTTATGGCCGTTCTGCTGTGGGTCAAAGATTTTCGAATCGAAGATCTGATAGTGAATTGTAACATTCAGGGACACCTAATGACGATGGATCACTCAAATTGCGTCCCGATTCAATACATCGTCCTCCAGCAGACTTGTCTCCATGGGTCTATTGCTGCCTCGGGCACCTTATGGGCGTTCTGCTGTGAGTCAAAGATTTTCGAATCGGACGAAAAACTGATAGTGAATTGTAACGTTCATGGCCACCTAATGACGATGGATCACTCAAATTGCGTCCCGATTCAATACATCGTCCTCCAGCCGACTTGTCTCCATGGGTCTATTGCTGCCTCGGGCACCTTATGGTCGTTCTCCCGTGAGTCTAGATTATCGAATGGGACGAAAAACATAGTTAATTCTAACATTCAGGGCCTCCTAATGACGATGGAACACTCAAATTGCGTCGCGATTCAATACATTGTAATCCGGCAGACTTGTCTCCATGGGTCTATTGCTGCCTCGGGCACCTTATGGCCGTTCTGCTGTGAGTCAAAGATTTTCGAATCGGACGAAAAACTGATAGTGAATTGTAACTTTCAGGGACACCTAATGACGATGGATCACTCAAATTGCGTCCCGATTCAATACATCGTCCTCCAGCCTACTTGTCTCCATGGGTCTATTGCTGCCTCGGGCACCTTATGGTCGTTCTCCCGTGAGTCTAGATTATCGAATGGGACGAAAAACTGATAGTTAATTCTAACATTCAGGGCCTCCTAATGACGATGGAACACTCAAATTGCGTCGCGATTCAATACATTGTCATCCTGCAGACTTGTCTCCATGGGCCTATTGCTGCCTCGGGCACCTTATGGCCGTTTTGCTGTGAGTCAAAGATTTTCGAATCGGACGAAAAACTGATAGTGAATTGTAACTTTCAGGGACACCTAATGACGATGGATCACTCAAATTGCGTCCCGATTCAATACATCGTCCTCCAGCCTACTTGTCTCCATGGGTCTATTGCTGCCTCGGGCACCTTATGGTCGTTCTCCCGTGAGTCTAGATTATCGAATGGGACGAAAAACTGATAGTTAATTCTAACATTCAGGGCCTCCTAATGACGATGGATCACTCAAATTGCGTCCCGATTCAATACATCGTCCTCCAGCCGACTTGACTCCATGGGTCTATTGCTGCCTCGGGCACCTTATGGCCGTTCTGCTGTGAGTCTAGATTATCGAATGCGACGAAAAACTGATAGTGAATTGTAACGTTCAGGGCCACCTATAGACGATGAACACTCAAATTGCGTCCCGATTCTTTACATCGTCCTCCAGCAGACTTGTCTCCATGGGTCTATTGCTGCCTCGGGCACCTTATGGCCGTTCTGCTGTGAGTCAAAGATTTTCGAATCGGACGAAAAACAGATAGTGAATTGTAACGTTCAGGGCCACCTAATGACGATGGATCACTCAAATTTCGTCCCGATTCAATACATCGTCCTCCAGCAGACTTTTCTCCATGGGTCTATTGCTGCCTCGGGCACCTTATGGCCGTTCTGCTGTGAGTCAAAGATTTTCGAATCGGACGAAAAACAGATAGTGAATTGTAACATTCATGGCAACCTAATGACGATGGATCACTAAAATTGGGTCCCGATTCAATACATCGTCCTCCAGACGACATGTCTCCATGGGTCTATTGCTGCATCGGGTACCTTACGGCCGTTCTGCTGTGAGTCAAAGATTTTCGAATCGGACGAAAAACTGGTAGTGAATTGTAACTTTCAGGGCCACCTAATGACGATGGATCACTCAAATTGCGTCCCGATTCAATACATCGTCCACCAGCCGACTTGCCTCCATGGGTCTATTGCTGCCTCGGGCACCTTATGGTCGTTCTCCCGTGAGTCTAGATTATCGAATGGGACGAAAAACTGATAGTTAATTCTAACATTCAGGGCCTCCTAATGACGATGGAACACTCAAATTGCGTCGCGATTCAATACATTGTAATCCGGCAGACTTGTCTCCATGGGTCTATTGCTGCCTCGGGCACCTTATGGCCGTTCTGCTGTGAGTCAAAGATTTTCGAATCGGACGAAAAACTGATAGTGAATTGTAACTTTCAGGGACACCTAATGACGATGGATCACTCTAATTGCGTCCCGATTCAATACATCGTCCTCCAGCCTACTTGTCTCCATGGGTCTATTGCTGCCTCGGGCACCTTATGGTCGTTCTCCCGTGAGTCTAGATTATCGAATGGGACGAAAAACTGATAGTTAATTCTAACATTCAGGGCCTCCTAATGACGATGGAACACTCAAATTGCGTCGCGATTCAATACATTGTCATCCTGCAGACTTGTCTCCATGGGTCTATTGCTGCCTCGGGCACCTTATGGCCGTTTTGCTGTGAGTCAAAGATTTTCGAATCGGACGAAAAACTGATAGTGAATTGTAACTTTCAGGGACACCTAATGACGATGGATCACTCAAATTGCGTCCCGATTCAATACATCGTCCTCCAGCCTACTTGACTCCATGGGACTATTGCTCAGTCGGGCACCTTATGGCCGTTCTGCTGTGAGTCTAGATTATCGAATGCGACAAAAAACTGATATTGAATTGTAACCTTCAGGGCCACCTAATGACGATGGATCACTCAAATTTCGTCCCGATTCAATACATCGTCCACCAGCAGACTTGTCTCCATGGGTCTATTGCTGCCTCGGGCACCTTATGGCCGTTTTGCTGTGAGTCAAAGATTTTCGAATCGGACGAAAAACTGATAGTGAATTGTAACTTTCAGGGCCACCTAATGACGATGGATCACTCAAATTGCGTCCCGATTCAATACATCGTCCTCCAGCCGACTTGTCTCCATGGGTCTATTGCTGCCTCGGGCACCTTATGGCCGTTCTGCTGTGGGTCAAAGATTTTCGAATCGGACGAAGATCTGATAGTGAATTGTAACTTTCAGGGCCACCTAATGACGATGGATCACTCAAATTGCGTCCCGATTCAATACATCGTCCTCCAGCCGACTTGTCTCCATGGGTCTATTGCTGCCTCGGGCACCTTATGGCCGTTCTGCTGTAGGTCAAAGATTTTCGAATCGGACGAAGATCTGATAGTGAATTGTAACGTTCAGGGCCACCTAATGACGATGGATCACTCAAATTGCGTCCCGATTCAATACATCGTCCTCCAGCCGACTTGTCTCCATGGGTCTATTGCTGCCTCGGGCACCTTATGGCCGTTCTGCAGTAGGTCAAAGAATTTCGAATCGGACGAAAAACTGATAGTGAATTGTAACGTTCAGGGCCTCCTAATGACGATGGAACACTCAAATTGCATCCCGATTCAATACCTCCTGCTCCAGCAGACTAGTCTCCATGGGTCTATTGCTGCCTCGGGCACATTATGGCCGTTCTGCTGTGAGTCAAAGATTTTCGAATCGGACGAAAAACTGATATTGAATTGTAACTTTCAGGGCCACCTAATGACGATGGATCACTCAAATTGCGTCCGGATTCAATACATCGTCCTCCAGCCGACTTGTCTCCATGGGTCTATTGCTGCATCGGGCACCTTATGGCCGTTCTGCTGTGAGTCAAAGATTTTCGAATCGGAAGAAAAACTTATAGTGAATTGTAACGTTCAGGGCCACCTATAGACGATGAACACTCAAATTGCGTCCCGATTCTTTACATCGTCCTCCAGCAGACTTGTCTCCATGGGTCTATTGCTGCCTCGGGCACCTTATGGCCGTTCTGCTGTGAGTCAAAGATTTTCGAATCGGACGAAAAACAGATAGTGAATTGTAACGTTCAGGGCCACCTAATGACGATGGATCACTCAAATTTCGTCCCGATTCAATACATCGTCCTCCAGCAGACTTTTCTCCATGGGTCTATTGCTGCCTCGGGCACCTTATGGCCGTTCTGCTGTGAGTCAAAGATTTTCGAATCGGACGAAAAACAGATAGTGAATTGTAACATTCATGGCAACCTAATGACGATGGATCACTAAAATTGGGTCCCGATTCAATACATCGTCCTCCAGACGACTTGTCTCCATGGGTCTATTGCTGCATCGGGTACCTTACGGCCGTTCTGCTGTGAGTCAAAGATTTTCGAATCGGACGAAAAACTGGTAGTGAATTGTAACTTTCAGGGCCACCTAATGACGATGGATCACTCAAATTGCGTCCCGATTCAATACATCGTCCACCAGCCGACTTGCCTCCATGGGTCTATTGCTGCCTCGGGCACCTTATGGTCGTTCTCCCGTGAGTCTAGATTATCGAATGGGACGAAAAACTGATAGTTAATTCTAACATTCAGGGCCTCCTAATGACGATGGAACACTCAAATTGCGTCGCGATTCAATACATTGTAATCCGGCAGACTTGTCTCCATGGGTCTATTGCTGCCTCGGGCACCTTATGGCCGTTCTGCTGTGAGTCAAAGATTTTCGAATCGGACGAAAAACTGATAGTGAATTGTAACTTTCAGGGACACCTAATGACGATGGATCACTCTAATTGCGTCCCGATTCAATACATCGTCCTCCAGCCTACTTGTCTCCATGGGTCTATTGCTGCCTCGGGCACCTTATGGTCGTTCTCCCGTGAGTCTAGATTATCGAATGGGACGAAAAACTGATAGTTAATTCTAACATTCAGGGCCTCCTAATGACGATGGAACACTCAAATTGCGTCGCGATTCAATACATTGTCATCCTGCAGACTTGTCTCCATGGGTCTATTGCTGCCTCGGGCACCTTATGGCCGTTTTGCTGTGAGTCAAAGATTTTCGAATCGGACGAAAAACTGATAGTGAATTGTAACTTTCAGGGACACCTAATGACGATGGATCACTCAAATTGCGTCCCGATTCAATACATCGTCCTCCAGCCTACTTGACTCCATGGGACTATTGCTCAGTCGGGCACCTTATGGCCGTTCTGCTGTGAGTCTAGATTATCGAATGCGACAAAAAACTGATATTGAATTGTAACCTTCAGGGCCACCTAATGACGATGGATCACTCAAATTTCGTCCCGATTCAATACATCGTCCACCAGCAGACTTGTCTCCATGGGTCTATTGCTGCCTCGGGCACCTTATGGCCGTTTTGCTGTGAGTCAAAGATTTTCGAATCGGACGAAAAACTGATAGTGAATTGTAACTTTCAGGGCCACCTAATGACGATGGATCACTCAAATTGCGTCCCGATTCAATACATCGTCCTCCAGCCGACTTGTCTCCATGGGTCTATTGCTGCCTCGGGCACCTTATGGCCGTTCTGCTGTGGGTCAAAGATTTTCGAATCGGACGAAGATCTGATAGTGAATTGTAACTTTCAGGGCCACCTAATGACGATGGATCACTCAAATTGCGTCCCGATTCAATACATCGTCCTCCAGCCGACTTGTCTCCATGGGTCTATTGCTGCCTCGGGCACCTTATGGCCGTTCTGCTGTAGGTCAAAGATTTTCGAATCGGACGAAGATCTGATAGTGAATTGTAACGTTCAGGGCCACCTAATGACGATGGATCACTCAAATTGCGTCCCGATTCAATACATCGTCCTCCAGCCGACTTGTCTCCATGGGTCTATTGCTGCCTCGGGCACCTTATGGCCGTTCTGCAGTAGGTCAAAGAATTTCGAATCGGACGAAAAACTGATAGTGAATTGTAACGTTCAGGGCCTCCTAATGACGATGGAACACTCAAATTGCATCCCGATTCAATACCTCCTGCTCCAGCAGACTAGTCTCCATGGGTCTATTGCTGCCTCGGGCACATTATGGCCGTTCTGCTGTGAGTCAAAGATTTTCGAATCGGACGAAAAACTGATATTGAATTGTAACTTTCAGGGCCACCTAATGACGATGGATCACTCAAATTGCGTCCGGATTCAATACATCGTCCTCCAGCCGACTTGTCTCCATGGGTCTATTGCTGCATCGGGCACCTTATGGCCGTTCTGCTGTGAGTCAAAGATTTTCGAATCGGAAGAAAAACTGATAGTGAATTGTAACTTTCAGGGCCACCTAATGACGATGGATCACTCAAATTGCGTCCCGATTCAATACATCGTCCTCCAGCCGACTTGACTCCATGGGTCTATTGCTGCCTCGGGCACCTTATGGCCGTTCTGCTGTGAGTCTAGATTATCGAATGCGACGAAAAACTGATAGTGAATTGTAACGTTCAGGGCCACCTAATGACGATGGATCACTCAAATTGCGTCCCGATTCAATACATCGTCCTCCAGCCGACTTGACTCCATGGGTCTATTGCTGCCTCGGGCACCTTATGGCCGTTCTGCTGTGAGTCTAGATTATCGAATGCGAAGAAAAACTGATAGTGAATTGTAACGTTCAGGGCCACCTAATGACGATGGATCACTCAAATTGCGTCCCGATTCAATACATCGTCCTCCAGCAGACTTGTCTCCATGGGTCTATTGCTGCCTCGGGCACCTTATGGCCGTTCTGCTGTGAGTCAAAGATTTTCGAATCGGACGAAAAACTGATAGTGAATTGTAACGTTCACGGCCACCTAATGACGATGGATCACTCAAATTGCGTCCCGATTCAATACATCGTCCTCCAGCCTACTTGTCTCCATGAGTCTATTGCTGCCTCGGGCACCTTATGGCCGTTTTGCTGTGAGTCAAAGATTTTCGAATCGGACGAAAAACAGATAGTGAATTGTAACATTCATGGCCACCTAATGACGATGGATCACTCAAATTGCGTCCCGATTCAATACATCGTCCTCCAGACGACTTGTCTCCATGGGTCTATTGCTGCATCGGGCACATTATGGCCGTTCTGCTGTGAGTCAAAGACTTTCGAATCGGACGAAAAACTGATAGTGAATTGTAACTTTCAGGGCCACCTAATGACGATGGATCACTCAAATTGCGTCCCGATTCAATACATCGTCCTCCAGCCGACTTGTCTCCATGGGTCTATTGCTGCCTCGGGCACCTTATGGCCGTTCTGCTGTGGGTCAAAGATTTTCGAATCGAAGATCTGATAGTGAATTGTAACATTCAGGGACACCTAATGACGATGGATCACTCAAATTGCGTCCCGATTCAATACATCGTCCTCCAGCAGACTTGTCTCCATGGGTCTATTGCTGCCTCGGGCACCTTATGGGCGTTCTGCTGTGAGTCAAAGATTTTCGAATCGGACGAAAAACTGATAGTGAATTGTAACGTTCATGGCCACCTAATGACGATGGATCACTCAAATTGCGTCCCGATTCAATACATCGTCCTCCAGCCGACTTGTCTCCATGGGTCTATTGCTGCCTCGGGCACCTTATGGTCGTTCTCCCGTGAGTCTAGATTATCGAATGGGACGAAAAACATAGTTAATTCTAACATTCAGGGCCTCCTAATGACGATGGAACACTCAAATTGCGTCGCGATTCAATACATTGTAATCCGGCAGACTTGTCTCCATGGGTCTATTGCTGCCTCGGGCACCTTATGGCCGTTCTGCTGTGAGTCAAAGATTTTCGAATCGGACGAAAAACTGATAGTGAATTGTAACTTTCAGGGACACCTAATGACGATGGATCACTCAAATTGCGTCCCGATTCAATACATCGTCCTCCAGCCTACTTGTCTCCATGGGTCTATTGCTGCCTCGGGCACCTTATGGTCGTTCTCCCGTGAGTCTAGATTATCGAATGGGACGAAAAACTGATAGTTAATTCTAACATTCAGGGCCTCCTAATGACGATGGAACACTCAAATTGCGTCGCGATTCAATACATTGTCATCCTGCAGACTTGTCTCCATGGGCCTATTGCTGCCTCGGGCACCTTATGGCCGTTTTGCTGTGAGTCAAAGATTTTCGAATCGGACGAAAAACTGATAGTGAATTGTAACTTTCAGGGACACCTAATAACGATGGATCACTCAAATTGCGTCCCGATTCAATACATCGTCCTCCAGCCTACTTGACTCCATGGGACTATTGCTGAGTCGGGCACCTTATGGCCGTTCTGCTGTGAGTCTAGATTATCGAATGCGACAAAAAACTGATATTGAATTGTAACCTTCAGGGCCACCTAATGACGATGGATCACTCAAATTTCGTCCCGATTCAATACATCGTCCACCAGCAGACTTGTCTCCATGGGTCTATTGCTGCCTCGGGCACCTTATGGCCGTTTTGCTGTGAGTCAAAGATTTTCGAATCGGACGAAAAACTGATAGTGAATTGTAACGTTCAGGGCCTCCTAATGACGATGGATCACTCAAATTGCGTCCCGATTCAATACATCGTCCTCCAGCCGACTTGTCTCCATGGGTCTATTGCTGCCTCGGGCACCTTATGGCCGTTCTGCTGTAGGTCAAAGATTTTCGAATCGGACGAAGATCTGATAGTGAATTGTAACGTTCAGGGCCACCTAATGACGATGGATCACTCAAATTGCGTCGCGATTCAATACAACGTCTCCCAGCAAACTTGTCTCCATGGGTCTATTGCTGCCTCGGGCACCATATGGGCGTTCTACTGTGAGTCAAAGATTTTCGAATCGGACGAAAAACTGATAGTGAATTGTAACGTTCAGGGCCTCCTAATGACGATGGAACACTCAAATTGCATCCCGATTCAATACCTCCTGCTCCAGCAGACTAGTCTCCATGGGTCTATTGCTGCCTCGGGCACATTATGGCCGTTCTGCTGTGAGTCAAAGATTTTCGAATCGGACGAAAACCTGATATTGAATTGTAACTTTCAGGGCCACCTAATCACGATGGATCACTCAAATTGCGTCCGGATTCAATACATCGTCCTCCAGCCGACTTGTCTCCATGGGTCTATTGCTGCATCGGGCACCTTATGGCCGTTCTGCTGTGAGTCAAAGATTTTCGAATCGGACGAAAAACTGATAGTGAATTGTAACTTTCAGGGCCACCTAATGACGATGGATCACTCAAATTGCGTCCCGATTCAATACATCGTCCTCCAGCCGACTTGTCTCCATGGGTCTATTGCTGCCTCGGGCACCTTATGGCCGTTCTGCTGTGACTCAAAGATTATCGAATCGGACGAAGAACTGATAGTTAATTGTAACGTTCAGGGCCACCTAATGACGATGATTCACTCAAATTGCGTCCCGATTCAATACATCGTCCTCCAGCCGACTTGACTCCATGGGTCTATTTCTGCCTCGGGCACCTTATGGCCTTTCTGCGGTGGGTCAAAGATTTTCGAATCGGACGAAAAACTGATAGTGAATTGTAACATTCAGGGACACCTAATGACGATGGATCACTCAAATTGCGTCCCGATTCAAAACATCGTCCTCCAGCCTACTTGATTCCATTGGTCTATTGCTGAGTCGGGCACCTTATGGCCGTTCTGCTGTGAGTCTAGATTATCGAATGCGACGAAAAACTGATAGTGAATTGTAACGTTCAGGGCCACCTAATGACGATGGATCACTCAAATTGCGTCCCGATTCAATACATCGTCCTCCAGCCGACTTGACTCCGTGGGTCTATTGCTGCCTCGGGCACCTTATGGCCGTTCTGCTGTGAGTCTAGATTATCGAATGCGAAGAAAAACTGATAGTGAATTGTAACGTTCAGGGCCACCTAATGACGATGGATCACTCAAATTGCGTCCCGATTCAATACATCGTCCTCCAGCAGACTTGTCTCCATGGGTCTATTGCTGCCTCGGGCACCTTATGGCCGTTCTGCTGTGAGTCAAAGATTTTCGAATCGGACGAAAAACTGATAGCGAATTGTAACGTTCACGGCCACCTTATGACGATGGATCACTCAAATTGCGTCCCGATTCAATACATCGTCCTCCAGCCTACTTGTCTCCATGGGTCTATTGCTGCCTCGGGCACCTTATGGCCGTTTTGCTGTGAGTCAAAGATTTTCGAATCGGACGAAAAACAGATAGTGAATTGTAACATTCATGGCCACCTAATGACGATGGATCACTCTAATTGCGTCCCGATTCAATACATCGTCCTCCAGACGACTTGTCTCCATGGGTCTATTGCTGCATCGGGCACATTATGGCCGTTCTGCTGTGAGTCAAAGATTTTCGAATCGAAGATCTGATAGTGAATTGTAACATTCAGGGACACCTAATGACGATGGATCACTCAAATTGCGTCCCGATTCAATACATCGTCCTCCAGCAGACTTGTCTCCATGGGTCTATTGCTGCCTCGGGCACCGTATGGGCGTTCTGCTGTGGGTCAAAGATTTTCGAATCGGACGAAAAACTGATAGTGAATTGTAACGTTCAGGGCCTCCTAATGACGATGGAACACTCAAATTGCGTCCCGATTCAATACCTCGTGCTCCAGCAGACTAGTCTCCATGGGTCTATTGCTGCCTCGGGCACATTATGGCCGTTCTGCTGTGAGTCAAAGATTTTCGAATCGGACGAAAAACTGATAGTGAATTGTAACGTTCAGGGCCACCTAATGACGATGGATCACTCAAATTGCGTCCCGATTCAATACATCGTCCTCCAGCCGACTTGTCTCCATGGGTCTATTGCTGCCTCGGGCACCTTATGGCCGTTCTGCTGTGAGTCAAAGATTTTCGAATCGGACGAAAAACTGATAGTGAATTGTAACTTTCAGGGACACCTAATGACGATGGATCACTCAAATTGCGTCCCGATTCAATACATCGTCCTCCAGCCTACTTGTCTCCATGGGTCTATTGCTGCCTCGGGCACCTTATTGTCGTTCTCCCGTGAGTCTAGATTATCGAATGGGACGAAACACTGATAGTTAATTCTAACATTCAGGGCCTCCTAATGACGATGGAACACTCAAATTGCGTCGCGATTCAGTACATTGTCATCCTGCAGACTTGTCTCCATGGGTCTATTGCTGCCTCGGGCAGCTTATGGCCGTTTTGCTGTGAGTCAAAGATTTTCGAATCGGACGAAAAACTGATAGTGAATTGTAACTTTCAGGGCCACCTAATGACGATGGATCACTCAAATTGCGTCCCGATTCAATACAACGTCTCCCAGCAGACTTGTCTCCATGGGTCTATTGCTGCCTCGGGCACCATATGGGCGTTCTGCTGTGAGTCAAAGATTTTCGAATCGGACGAAGATCTGATAGTGAATTGTAACTTTCAGGGCCACCTAATGACGATGGATCACTCAAATTGCGTCCCGATTCAATACATCGTCCTCCAGCCGACTTGTCTCCATGGGTCTATTGCTGCCTCGGGCACCTTATGGCCGTACTGCTGTGACTCAAAGATTATCGAATCGGACGAAGAACTGATAGTGAATTGTAACGTTCAGGGCCACCTAATGACGATGATTCACTCAAATTGCGTCCCGATTCAATACATCGTCCTCCAGCCGACTTGACTCCATGGGTCTATTTCTGCCTCGGGCACCTTATGGCCTTTCTGCGGTGGGTCAAAGATTTTCGAATCGGACGAAAAACTGATAGTGAATTGTAACATTCAGGGCCACCTAATGACGATGGATCACTCAAATTGCGTCCCGATTCAATACATCGTCCTCCAGCCGACTTGACTCCATGGGTCTATTGCTGCCTCGGGCACCTTATGGCCGTTCTGCTGTGAGTCTAGATTATCCAATGCGAAGAAAAACTGATAGTGAATTGTAACGTTCAGGGCCACCTAATGACGATGGATCACTCAAATTGCGTCCCGATTCAATACATCGTCCTCCAGCAGACTTGTCTCCATGGGTCTATTGCTGCCTCGGGCACCTTATGGCCGTTCTGCTGTGAGTCAAAGATTTTCGAATCGGACGAAAAACTGATAGTGAATTGTAACGTTCACGGCCACCTAATGACGATGGATCACTCAAATTGCGTCCCGATTCAATACATCGTCCTCCAGCCTACTTGTCTCCATGGGTCTATTGCTGCCTCGGACACCTTATGGTCGTTCTCCCGTGAGTCTAGATTATCGAATGGGACGAAAAACTGATAGTTAATTCTTACATTCAGGGACTCCTAATGACGATGGAACACTCAAATTGCGTCGCGATTCAATACATTGTCATCCTGCAGACTTGTCTCCATGGGTCTATTGCTGCCTCGGGCACCTTACGGCCGTTCTGCTGTGAGTCAAAGATTTTCGAATCGGACGAAAAACTGATAGTGAATTGTAACATTCAGGGCCACCTAATGACGATGGATCACTCAAATTGCGTCCCGATTCAATACATCGTCCTCCAGCCGACTTGACTCCATGGGTCTATTGCTGCCTCGGGCACCTTATGGCCGTTCTGCTGTGAGTCTAGATTATCGAATGCGACGAAAAACTGATAGTGAATAGTAACGTTCAGGGCCACCTATTGACGATGGATCACTCAAATTGCGTCCCGATTCAATACATCGTCCTCCAGCAGACTTGTCTCCATGGGTCTATTGCTGCCTCGGGCACCTTATGGCCGTTCTGCTGTGAGTCAAAGATTTTCGAATCGGACGAAAAACAGATAGTGAATTGTAACGTTCAGGGCCACCTAATGACGATGGATCACTCAAATTGCGTCCCGATTCAATACATCGTCCTCCAGCCGACTTGTCTCCATGGGTCTATTGCTGCCTCGGGCACCTTATGGCCGTTCTGCTGTGGGTCAAAGATTTTCGAATCGGACGAAGATCTGATAGTGAATTGTAACGTTCAGGGCCACCTAATGACGATGGATCACTCAAATTGCGTCCCGATTCAGTACATCGTCCTCCAGCAGACTTGTCTCCATGGGTCTATTGCTGCCTCGGGCACCTTATGGGCGTTCTGCTGTGCGTCAAAGATTTTCGAATCGGACGAAAAACTGATAGTGAATTGTAACGTTCAGGGTCTCCTAATGACGATGGAACACTCAAATTGCGTCCCGATTCAATACCTCGTGCTCCAGCAGACTAGTCTCCATGGGTCTATTGCTGCCTCGGGCACATTATGGCCGTTCTGCTGTGAGTCAAAGATTTTCGAATCGGACGAAAAACTGATAGTGAATAGTAACGTTCAGGGCCACCTAATGACGATGGATCACTCAAATTGCGTCCCGATTCAATACATCGTCCTCCAGCCGACTTGTCTCCATGGGTCTATTGCTGCCTCGTGCACCTTATGGTCGTTCTCCCGTGAGTGTAGATTATCGAATGGTACGAAAAACTGATAGTTAATTCTAACATTCAGGGCCTCCTAATGACGATGGAACACTCAAATTGCGTCGCGATTCAATACATTGTAATCCGGCAGACTTGTCTCCATGGGTCTATTGCTGCCTCGGGCACCTTATGGCCGTTCTGCTGTGAGTCAAAGATTTTCGAATCGGACGAAAAACTGATAGTGAATTGTAACTTTCAGGGACACCTAATGACGATGGATCACTCTAATTGCGTCCCGATTCAATACATCGTCCTCCAGCCTACTTGTCTCCATGGGTCTATTGCTGCCCCGGGCACCTTATGGTCGTTCTCCCGTGAGTCTAGATTATCGAATGGGACGAAAAACTGATAGTTAATTCTAACATTCAGGGACTCCTAATGACGATGGAACACTCATATTGCGTCGCGATTCAATACATTGTCATCCTGCAGACTTGTCTCCATGGGTCTATTGCTGCCTCGGGCACCTTACGTCCGTTCTGCTGTGAGTCAAAGATTTTCGAATCGGACGAAAAACTGATAGTGAATTGTAACATTCAGGGCCACCTAATGACGATGGATCACTCAAATTGCGTCCCGATTCAATACATCGTCCTCCAGCCGACTTGACTCCATGGGTCTATTGCTGCCTCGGGCACCTTATGGCCGTTCTGCTGTGAGTCTAGATTATCGAATGCGACGAAAAACTGATAGTGAATTGTAACGTTCAGGGCCACCTATTGACGATGGATCACTCAAATTGCGTCCCGATTCAATACATCGACTTCCAGCCGACTTGTCTCCATGAGTCTATTGCTGCCTCGGGCACCTTATGGCCGTTCTGCTGTGACTCAAAGATTATCGAATCGGACGAAGAACTGATAGTGAATTGTAACGTTCAGGGCCACCTAATGACGATGATTCACTCAAATTGCGTCCCGATTCAATACATCGTCCTCCAGCCGACTTGACTCCATGGGTCTATTTCTGCCTCGGGCACCTTATGGCCTTTCTGCGGTGGGTCAAAGATTTTCGAATCGGACGAAAAACTGATAGTGAATTGTAACTTTCAGGGCCACCTAATGACGATGGATCACTCAAATAGCGTCCCGATTCAATACATCGTCCTCCTGCCGACTTGTCTCCATGGGTCTATTGCTGCCTCGGGCACCTTATGGCCGTTCTGCTGTAGGTCAAAGATTTTCGAATCGGACGAAGATCTGATAGTGAATTGTAACGTTCAGGGCCACCTAATGACGATGGATCACTCAAATTGCGTCCCGATTCAATACAACGTCTCCCAACAGACTTGTCTCCATGGGTCTATTGCTGCCTCGGGCACCATATGGGCGTTCTGCTGTGAGTCAAAGATTTTCGAATCGGACGAAAAACTGATAGTGAATTGTAACGTTCAGGGCCTCCTAATGACGATGGAACACTCAAATTGCGTCCCGATTCAATACCTCCTGCTCCAGCAGACTAGTCTCCATGGGTCTATTGCTGCCTCGGGCACATTATGGCCGTTCTGCTGTGAGTCAAAGATTTTCGAATCGGACGAAAAACTGATATTGAATTGTAACTTTCAGGGCCACCTAATGACGATGGATCACTCAAATTGCGTCCGGATTCAGTACATCGTCCTCCAGCCGACTTGTCTCCATGGGTCTATTGCTGCATCGGGCACCTTATGGCCGTTCTGCTGTGAGTCAAAGATTTTCGAATCGGACGAAAAACTGATAGTGAATTGTAACTTTCAGGGCCACCTAATGACGATGGATCACTCAAATTGCGTCCCGATTCAATACATCGTCCTCCAGCCGACTTGTCTCCATGGGTCTATTGCTGCCTCGGGCACCTTATGGCCGTTCTGCTGTGACTCAAAGATTATCGAATCGGACGAAGAACTGATAGTGAATTGTAACGTTCAGGGCCACCTAATGACGATGATTCACTCAAATTGCGTCCCGATTCAATACATCGTCCTCCAGCCGACTTGACTCCATGGGTCTATTTCTGCCTCGGGCACCTTATGGCCTTTCTGCGGTGGGTCAAAGATTTTCGAATCGGACGAAAAACTGATAGTGAATTGTAACATTCAGGGACACCTAATGACGATGGATCACTCAAATTGCGTCCCGATTCAATCCATCGTCCTCCAGCCTACTTGACTCCATTGGTCTATTGCTGAGTCGGGCACCTTATGGCCGTTCTGCTGTGAGTCTAGATTATCGAATGCGACGAAAAACTGATAGTGAATTGTAACGTTCAGGGCCACCTAATGACGATGGATCACTCAAATTGCGTCCTGATTCAATACATCGTCCTCCAGCCGACTTGACTCCATGGGTCTATTGCTGCCTCGGGCACCTTATGGCCGTTCTGCTGTGAGTCTAGATTCTCGAATGCGAAGAAAAACTGATAGTGAATTGTAACGTTCAGGGCCACCTAATGACGATGGATCACTCAAATTGCGTCCCGATTCAATACATCGTCCTCCAGCAGACTTGTCTCCATGGGTCTATTGCTGCCTCGGGCACCTTATGGCCGTTCTGCTGTGAGTCAAAGATTTTCGAATCGGACGAAAAACTGATAGTGAATTGTAACGTTCACGGCCACCTAATGACGATGGATCACTCAAATTGCGTCCCGATTCAATACATCGTCCTCCAGCCTACTTGTCTCCATGGGTCTATTGCTGCCTCGGGCACCTTATGGTCGTTCTCCCGTGAGTCTAGATTATCGAATGGGACGAAAAACTGATAGTTAATTCTTACATTCAGGGACTCCTAATGACGATGGAACACTCAAATTGCGTCGCGATTCAATACATTGTCATCCTGCAGACTTGTCTCCATGGGCCTATTGCTGCCTCGGGCACCTTACGGCCGTTCTGCTGTGAGTCAAAGATTTTCGAATCGGACGAAAAACTGATAGTGAATTGTAACATTCAGGGCCACCTAATGACGATGGATCACTCAAATTGCGTCCCGATTCAATACATCGTCCTCCAGCCGACTTGACTCCATGGGTCTATTGCTGCCTCGGGCACCTTATGGCCGTTCTGCTGTGAGTCTAGATTATCGAATGCGACGAAAAACTGATAGTGAATTGTAACGTTCAGGGCCACCTATTGACGATGGATCACTCAAATTGCGTCCCGATTCAATACATCGTCCTCCAGCAGACTTGTCTCCATGGGTCTATTGCTGCCTCGGGCACCTTATGGCCGTTCTGCTGTGAGTCAAAGATTTTCGAATCGGACGAAAAACAGATAGTGAATTGTAACGTTCAGGGCCACCTAATGACGATGGATCACTCAAATTGCGTCCCGATTCAATACATCGTCCTCCAGCAGACTTTTCTCCATGGGTCTATTGCTGCCTCGGGCACCTTATGGCCGTTCTGCTGTGAGTCAAAGATTTTCGAATCGGACGAAAAACTGATAGTGAATTGTAACTTTCAGGGCCACCTAATGACGATGGATCACTCAAATTGCGTCCCGATTCAATACATCGTCCTCCAGCCGACTTGTCTCCATGGGTCTATTGCTGCCTCGGGCACCTTATGGCCGTTCTGTTGTGGGTCAAAGATTTTCGAATCGGACGAAGATCTGATAGTGAATTGTAACGTTCAGTGCCACCTAATGACGATGGATCACTCAAATTGCGTCCCGATTCAATACATCGTCCTCCAGCAGACTTGTCTCCATGGGTCTATTGCTGCCTCGGGCACCTTATGGGCGTTCTGCTGTGAGTCAAAGATTTTCGAATCGGACGAAAAACTGATAGTGAATTGTAACGTTCAGGGCCTCTAAATGACGATGGAACACTCAAATTGCGTCCCGATTCAATACCTCGTGCTCCAGCAGACTAGTCTCCATGGGTCTATTGCTGCCTCGGGCACATTATGGCCGTTCTGCTGTGAGTCAAAGATTTTCGAATCGGACGAAAAACTGATAGTGAATTGTAACGTTCAGGGCCACCTAATGACGATGGATCACTCAAATTTCGTCCCGATTCAATACATCGTCCTCCAGCCGACTTGTCTCCATGGGTCTATTGCTGCCTCGGGCACCTTATGGTCGTTCTCCCGTGAGTCTAGATTATCGAATGGGACGAAAAACTGATAGTTAATTCTAACATTCAGGGCCTCCTAATGACGATGGAACACTCAAATTGCGTCGCGATTCAATACATTGTAATCCGGCAGACTTGTCTCCATGGGTCTATTGCTGCCTCGGGCACCTTATGGCCGTTCTGCTGTGAGTCAAAGATTTTCGAATCGGACGAAAAACTGATACTGAATTGTAACTTTCAGGGACACCTAATGACGATGGATCACTCAAATTGCGTCCCGATTCAATACATCGTCCTCCAGCCTACTTGACTCCGTGGGACAATTGCTGAGTCGGGCACCTTATGGCCGTTCTGCTGTGAGTCTAGATTATCGAATGCGACAAAAAACTGATATTGAATTGTAACCTTCAGGGCCACCTAATGACGATGGATCACTCAAATTTCGTCCCGATTCAATACATCGTCCACCAGCAGACTTGTCTCCATGGGTCTATTGCTGCCTCGGGCACCTTATGGCCGTTTTGCTGTGAGTCAAAGATTTTCGAATCGGACGAAAAACTGATAGTGAATTGTAACTTTCAGGGCCACCTAATGACGATGGATCACTCAAATTGCGTCCCGATTCAATACATCGTCCTCCAGCCGACTTGTCTCCATGGGTCTATTGCTGCCTCGGGCACCTTATGGCCGTTCTGCTGTAGGTCAAAGATTTTCGAATCGGACGAAGATCTGATAGTGAATTGTAACGTTCAGGGCCACCTAATGATGATGGATCATTCAAATTGCGTCCCGATTCAATACAACGTCTTCCAGCAGACTTGTCTCCATGGGTCTATTGCTGCCTCGGGCACCATATGGGCGTTCTGCTGTGAGTCAAAGAATTTCGAAACGGACGAAAAACTGATAGTGAATTGTAACGTTCAGGGCCTCCTAATGACGATGGAACACTCAAATTGCATTCCGATTCAATACCTCCTGCTCCAGCAGACTAGTCTCCATGGGTCTATTGCTGCCTCGGGCACCTTATGGCCGTTCTGCTTTGAGTCAAAGATTTTCAAATCGGACGAAAAACTGATATTGAATTGTAACGTTCAGGGCCACCTAATGACGATGGATCACTCAAATTGCGTCCGGATTCAATACATCGTCCTCCAGCCGACTTGTCTCCATGGGTCTATTGCTGCATCGGGCACCTTATGGCCGTTCTGCTGTGAGTCAAAGATTTTCGAATCGGACGAAAAACTGATAGTGAATTGTAACTTTCAGGGCCACCTAATGACGATGGATCACTCAAATTGCGTCCCGATTCAATACATCGTCCTCCAGCCGACTTGTCTCCATGGGTCTATTGCTGCCTCGGGCATCTTATGGCCGTTCTGCTGTGACTCAAAGATTATCGAATCTGACGAAGAACTGATAGTGAATTGTAACGTTCAGGGCCACCTAATGACGATGATTCACTCAAATTGCGTCCCGATTCAATACATCGTCCTCCAACCGACTTGACTCCATGGGTCTATTTCTGCCTCGGGCACCTTATGGCCTTTCTGCTGTGAGTCAAAGATTTTCGAATCGGACGAAAAACTGATAGTGAATTGTAACATTCAGGGCTACCTACTGAGGATGGACCACACAAATTGCGTCCCGATTCAATACATCGTCCTCCAGCCGACTTGACTCCATGGGTCTATTGCTGCCTCAGGCACCTTATGGCCGTTCTGCTGTAAGTCTAGATTATCCAATGGGACGAAAAACTGATAGTGAATTGTAACGTTCAGGGCCACCTAATGACGATGGATCACTCAAATTGCGTCCCGATTCAATACATCGTCCTCCAGCCGACTTGTCTCCATGGGTCTATTGCTGCCTCGGGCACCTTATGGGCGTTCTGCCGTGAGTCATAGATTTTCGAATCGGACGAATAACTGATAGTGAATTGTAACGTTCAGGGTCTCCTAATGACGATGGAACACTCAAATTGCATCCCGATTTAATACCTCGTGCTCCAGCAGACTAGTATCCATGGGTCTATTGCTGCCTCGGGCACATTATGGCCGTTCTGCTGTGAGTCAAAGATTTTCGAATCGGACGAAAAACTGATAGTGAATTGTTACGTTCAGGGCTACCTACTGAGGATGGACCACACAAATTGCGTCCCGATTCAATACATCGTCCTCCAGCCGACTTGACTCCATGGGTCTATTGCTGCCTCAGGCACCTTATGGCCGTTCTGCTGTAAGTCTAGATTATCCAATGGGACGAAAAACTGATAGTGAATTGTAACGTTCAGGGCCACCTAATGACGATGGATCACTCAAATTGCGTCCCGATTCAATACATCGTCCTCCAGCCGACTTGTCTCCATGGGTCTATTGCTGCCTCGGGCACCTTATGGGCGTTCTGCCGTGAGTCATAGATTTTCGAATCGGACGAATAACTGATAGTGAATTGTAACGTTCAGGGTCTCCTAATGACGATGGAACACTCAAATTGCATCCCGATTTAATACCTCGTGCTCCAGCAGACTAGTATCCATGGGTCTATAGCTGCCTCGGGCACATTATGGCCGTTCTGCTGTGAGTCAAAGATTTTCGAATCGGACGAAAAACTGATAGTGAATTGTTACGTTCAGGGCCACCTAATGACGATGGATCACTCAAATTGCGTCCCGATTCAATACATCGTCCTCCAGCCGATTTGCTCCATGGGTCTATTGCTGCCTCGGGCACCTTATGGTCGTTCTCCCGTGAGTCTAGATTATCGAATGGGACGAAAAACTGGTAGTTAATTCTAACATTCAGGGCCTCCTAATGACGATGGAACACTCAAATTGCGTCCCGATTCAATACATCGTCACCCTGCAGACTTGTCTCCATTGGTCTATTGCTGCCTCGGGCACCTTACGGCCGTTCTGCTGTGAGTCAAAGATTTTCGAATCGGACGAAAAACTGATAGTGAATTGTAACATTGAGGGCCACCTAATGACGATGGATCACTCAAATTGCGTCCTGATTCAATACATCGTCCTCCAGCCGACTTGTCTCCATGGGTCTATTGCTGCCTCGGGCACCTTATGGCCGTTCTGCTGTGGGTCAAAGATTCTCGAATCGGACGAAGATCTGATAGTGAATTGTAACGTTCAGGGCCACCTAATGACGATGGATCACTCAAATTGCGTCCCGATTCAATACCTCGTGTTCCAGCAGACTAGTCTCCATGGGTCTATTGCTGCCTCGGGCACATTATGGCCGTTCTGCTGTGAGTCAAAGATTTTCGAATCGGACGAAAAACTGATAGTGAATTGTAACGTTCAGGGCCACCTAATGACGATGGATCACTCAAATTGCGTCCCGATTCAATACATCGTCCTCCAGCCGACTTGTCTCCATGGGTCTATTGCTGCCTCGGGCACCTTATGGTCGTTCTCCCGTGAGTCTATATTATCGAATGGGACGAAAAACTGATAGTTAATTCTAACATTCAGGGCCTCCTAATGACGATGGAACATTCAAATTGCGTCGCGATTCAATACATTGTCATCCTGCAGACTTGTCTCCATGGGTCTATTGCTGCCTCGGGCACCTTATGGCCGTTTTGCTGTGAGTCAAAGATTTTCGAATCGGACGAAAAACTGATAGTAAATTGTAACTTTCAGGGACACCTAATGACGATGGATCACTCAAATTGCGTCCCGATTCAATACATCGTCCTCCAGCCTACTTGACTCCATGGGACTATTGCTGAGTCGGGCACCTTATGGCCGTTCTGCTGTGAGTCTAGATTATCGAATGCGACAAAAAACTGATATTGAATTGTAACCTTCAGGGCCACCTAATGACGATGGATCACTCAAATTTCGTCCCGATTCAATACATCGTCCACCAGCAGACTTGTCTCCATGGGTCTATTGCTGCCTCGGGCACCTTATGGCCGTTCTGCTGTAGGTCAAAGATTTTCGAATCGGACGAAGATCTGATAGTGAATTGTAACGTTCAGGGCCACCTAATGACGATGGATCACTCAAATTGCGTCCCGATTCAATACAACGTCTCCCAGCAGACTTGTCTCCATGGGTCTATTGCTGTCTCGGGCACCATATGGGCGTTCTGCTGTGAGTCAAAGATTTTCGAATCGGACGAAAAACTGATAGTGAATTGTAACGTTCAGGGCCTCCTAATGACGATGGAACACTCAAATTGCATTCCGATTCAATACCTCCTGCTCCAGCAGACTAGTCTCCATGGGTCTATTGCTGGCTCGGGCACATTATGGCCGTTCTGCTTTGAGTCAAAGATTTTCGAATCGGACGAAAAACTGATATTGAATTGTAACTTTCAGGGCCACCTAATGACGATGGATCACTCAAATTGCGTCCGGATTCAATACATCGTCCTCCAGCCGACTTGTCTCCATGGGTCTATTGCTGCATCGGGCACCTTATGGCCGTTCTGCTGCGAGTCAAAGCTTTTCGAATCGGACGAAAAACTGATAGTGAATTGTAACTTTCAGGGCCACCTAATGACGATGGATCACTCAAATTGCGTCCCGATTCAATACATCGTCCTCCAGCCGACTTGTCTCCATGGGTCTATTGCTGCCTCGGGCACCTTATGGCCGTTCTACTGTGACTCAAAGATTATCGAATCGGACGAAGAACTGATAGTGAATTGTAACGTTCAAGGCCACCTAATGACGATGATTCTCTCAAATTGCGTCCCGATTCAATACATCGTCCTCCAGCCGACTTGACTCCATGGGTCTATTTCTGCCTCGGGCCTTTCTGCTGTGAGTCAAAGATTTTCGAATCGGACGAAAAACTGATAGTGAATTGTAACATTCAGGGCCACCTAATGAGGATGGACCACACAAATTGCGTCCCGATTCAATACATCGTCCTCCAGCCGACTTGACTCCATGGGTCTATTGCTGCCTCGGGCACCTTATGGCCGTTCTGCTGTGAGTCTAGATTATCCAATGGGACGAAAAACTGATAGTGAATTGTAACGTTCAGGGCCACCTAATGACGATGGATCACTCAAATTGCGTCCCGATTCAATACATCGTCCTCCAGCCGACTTGTCTCCATGGGTCTATTGCTGCCTCGGGCACCTTATGGGCGTTCTGCCGTGAGTCATAGATTTTCGAATCGGACGAACAACTGATAGTGAATTGTAACGTTCAGGGTCTCCTAATGACGATGGAACACTCAAATTGCGTCCCGATTTAATACCTCGTGCTCCAGCAGACTAGTATCCATGGGTCTATTGCTGCCTCGGGCACATTATGGCCGTTCTGCTGTGAGTCAAAGATTTTCGAATCGGACGAAAAACTGATAGTGAATTGTAACGTTCAGGGCCACCTAATGACGATGGATCACTCAAATTGCGTCCCGATTCAATACATCGTCCTCCAGCCGACTTGTCTCCATGGGTCTATTGCTGCCTCGGGCACCTTATGGCCGTTCTGCTGTAGGTCAAAGATTTTCGAATCGGACGAAGATCTGATAGTGAATTGTAACGTTCAGGGCCACCTAATGACGATGGATCACCCAAATTGCGTCCCGATTCAATACATCGTCACCCTGCAGACTTGTCTCCATTGGTCTATTGCTGCCTCGGGAACCTTACGGCCGTTCTGCTGTGAGTCAAAGATTTTCGAATCGGACGGAAAACTGATAGTGAATTGTATCATTCAGGGCCACCTAATGACGATGGATCACTCAAATTGCGCCCTGATTCAATACATCGTCCTCCAGCCGACTTGACTCAATGGGTCTATTGCTGCCTCGGGCACCTTATGGCCGTTCTGCTGTGAGTCTAGATTATCGAATGCGACGAAAAACTGATAGTGAATTGTAACGTTCAGGGCCACCTAATGACGATGGATCACTCAAATTGCGTCCCGATTCAATACATCGTCCTCCAGACGACTTGACTCCATTGGTCTATTGCTGCCTCGGGCACCTTATGGCCGTTCTGCTGTGAGTCTAGATTATCGAATGCGACGAAAAACTGATAGTGAATTGTAACGTTCAAGGCCACCTAATGACGATGGTTCACTCAAATTGCGTCCCGATTCAATACATCGTCCTCCAGCAGACTTGTCTCCATAGGTCTATTTCTGCCTCGGGCACCTTATGGCCGTTCTGCTGTGGGTCAAAGATTTTCGAATCGGACGAAGATCTGATAGTGAATTGTAACGTTCAGGGCCACCTAATGACGATGGATCACTCAAATTGCGTCCCGATTCAATACATCGTCCTCCAGCAGACTTGTCTCCATGGGTCTATTGCTGCCTCGGGCACCTTATGGCCGTTCTGCTGTGAGTCAAAGATTTTCGAATCGGACGAAAAACTGATAGTGAATTGTAACGTTCAGGGCCACCTAATGACGATGGATCACTCAAATTGCGTCCCGATTCAATACATCGTCCTCCAGCAGACTTGTCTCCATGGGTCTATTGCTGCCGCGGGCACCTTATGGCCGTTCTGCTGTGAGTCAAAGATTTTCGAATCGGGCAAAAAACTGATAGTGAATTGTAACGTTCAGGGCCACCTAATGACGATGGATCACTCAAATTGCGTCCCGATTCAATACATCATCCTCCAGCAGACTTGTCTCCATGGGTCTATTTCTGCCTCGGGCACCTTATGGCCGTTCTGCTGTGGGTCAAAGATTTTCGAATCGGACGAAGATCTGATAGTGAATTGTAACGTTCAGGGCCACCTAATGACGATGGATCACTCAAATTGCGTCTCGATTCAATACATCGTCCTCCAGACGACTTGACTCCATTGGTCTATTGCTGCCTCGGGCACCTTATGGCCGTTCTGCTGTGAGTCTAGATTATCGAATGCGACGAAAAACTGATAGTGAATTGTAACGTTCAGGGCCACCTAATGACGATGGATCACTCAAATTGCGTCCCGATTCAATACATCGTCCTCCAGCAGACTTGTCTCCATAGGTCTATTTCTGCCTCGGGCACCTTATGGCCGTTCTGCTGTGGGTCAAAGATTTTCGAATCGGACGAAGATCTGATAGTGAATTGTAACGTTCAGGGCCACCTAATGACGATGGATCACTCAAATTGCGTCCCGATTCAATACATCGTCCTCCAGCCGACTTGTCTCCATGGGTCTATTGCTGCCTCTGGCACCTTATGGCCGTTCTGCTGTAGGTCAAAGATTTTCGAATCGGACGAAGATCTGATAGTGAATTGTAACTATCAGGGCCACCTAATGACGATGGATCACTCAAATTGCGTCCCGATTCAATACATCGTCCTCCAGCCGACTTGTCTCCATGGGTCTATTGCTGCCTCGGGCACCTTATGGCCGTTCTGCTGTGGGTCAAAGATTTTCGAATCGGACGAAAAACTGATAGTGAATTGTAACATTCAGGGACACCTAATGACGATGGATCACTCAAATTGCGTCCCGATTCAATACATCGTCCTCCAGCCTACTTGACTCCATGGGTCTATTGCTGAGTCGGGCACCTTATGGCCGTTCTGCTGTGAGTCTAAATTATCGAATGCGACGAAAAACTGATAGTGAATTGTAACGTTCAGGGCCACCTAATGACGATGGATCACTCAAATTGCGTCCCGATTCAATACATCGTCCTCCAGACGACTTGACTCCATTGGTCTATTGCTGCCTCGGGCACCTTATGGCCGTTCTGCTGTGAGTCAAAGATTTTCGAATCGGACGAAAAACTGATAGTGACTTGTAACGTTCAGGGCCACCTAATGACGATGGATCACTCAAATTGCGTGCCGATTCAATACATCGTCATCCAGCAGACTTGTCTCCATGAGTCTATTGCTGCCTCGGGCACCTTATGGCCGTACGGCTGTGAGTCAAAGATTTTCGAATCGGACGAAAAACTGATAGTGAATTGTAACTATGAGGGCCACCTAATGACGATGGATCACTCAAATTGCGTCCCGATTCAATACATCGTCCTCCAGCCGACTTGTCTCCATGGGTCTATTGCTGCCTCGGGCACCTTATGGCCGTTCTGCTGTGGGTCAAAGATTTTCGAATCGGACGAAAAACTGATAGTGAATTGTAACATTCAGGGACACCTAATGACGATGGATCACTCAAATTGCGTCCCGATTCAATACCTCCTGCTCCAGCAGACTAGTCTCCATGGGTCTATTGCTGCCTCGGGCACATTATGGCCGTTCTGCTGTGAGTCAAAGATTTTCGAATCGGACGAAAAACTGATATTGAATTGTAATGTTCAGGGCCACCTAATGACGATGGATCACTCAAATTGCGTCCCGATTCAATACATCGTCCTCCAGCAGACTTGTCTCCATGGGTCTATTGCTGCCTCGGGCACCTTATGGCCGTTCTGCTGTGAGTCGAAGATTTTCGAATCGGACGAAAAACTGATAGTGACTTGTAACGTTCAGGGCCACCTAATGACGATGGATCACTCAAATTGCGTGCCGATTCAATACATCGTCATCCAGCAGACTTGTCTCCATGAGTCTATTGCTGCCTCGGGCACCTTATGGCCGTACGGCTGTGAGTCAAAGATTTTCGAATCGGACGAAAAACTGATAGTGAATTGTAACTATCAGGGCCACCTAATGACGATGGATCACTCAAATTGCGTCCCGATTCAATACATCGTCCTCCAGCCGACTTGTCTCCATGGGTCTATTGCTGCCTCGGGCACCTTATGGCCGTTCTGCTGTGGGTCAAAGATTTTCGAATCGGACGAAAAACTGATAGTGAATTGTAACATTCAGGGACACCTAATGACGATGGATCACTCAAATTGCGTCCCGATTCAATACATCGTCCTCCAGCCTACTTGACTCCATGGGTCTATTGCTGAGTCGGGCACCTTATGGCCGTTCTGCTGTGAGTCTAAATTATCGAATGCGACGAAAAACTGATAGTGAATTGTAACGTTCAGGGCCACCTAATGACGATGGATCACTCAAATTGCGTCCCGATTCAATACATCGTCCTCCAGACGACTTGACTCCATTGGTCTATTGCTGCCTCGGGCACCTTATGGCCGTTCTGCTGTGAGTCTAGATTATCGAATGCGACGAAAAACTGATAGTGAATTGTAACGTTCAGGGCCACCTAATGACGATGGATCACTCAAATTGCGTCCCGATTCAATACATCGTCCTCCAGCAGACTTGTCTCCATAGGTCTATTTCTGCCTCGGGCACCTTATGGCCGTTCTGCTGTGGGTCAAAGAATTTCGAATCGGACGAAGATCTGATAGTGAATTGTAACGTTCAGGGCCACCTAATGACGATGGATCACTCAAATTGCGTCCCGATTCAATACATCGTCCTCCAGCAGACTTGTCTCCATGGGTCTATTGCTGCCTCGGGCACCTTATGGCCGTTCTGCTGTGAGTCAAAGATTTTCGAATCGGACGAAAAACTGATAGTGAATTGTAACGTTCAGGGCCACCTAATGACGATGGATCACTCAAATTGCGTCCCGATTCAATACATCGTCCTCCAGCAGACTTGTCTCCATGGGTCTATTGCTGCCGCGGGCACCTTATGGCCGTTCTGCTGTGAGTCAAAGATTTTCGAATCGGGCAAAAAACTGATAGTGAATTGTAACGTTCAGGGCCACCTAATGACGATGGATCACTCAAATTGCGTCCCGATTCAATACATCATCCTCCAGCAGACTTGTCTCCATGGGTCTATTTCTGCCTCGGGCACCTTATGGCCGTTCTGCTGTGGGTCAAAGATTTTCGAATCGGACGAAGATCTGATAGTGAATTGTAACGTTCAGGGCCACCTAATACGAAGGATCACTCAAATTGCGTCCCGATTCAATACATCGTCCTCCAGCAGACTTGTCTCCATGGGTCTATTGCTGCCTCGGGCACCTTATGGGCGTTCTGCTGTGAGTCAAAGATTTTCGAATCGGACGAAAAACTGATAGTGAATTGTAACGTTCAGGGCCACCTAATGACGATGGATCACTCAAATTGCGTCCCGATTCAATGCATCGTCCTCCAGCCGACTTGTCTCCATGGGTCTATTGCTGCCTCGGGCACCTTATGGCCGTTCTGCTGTGAGTCAAAGATTTTCGAATCGGACGAAAAACTGATAGTGAATTGTAACTTTCAGGGACACCTAATGACGATGGATCACTCAAATTGCGTCCCGATTCAATACATCGTCCTCCAGCCTACTTGTCTCCATGGGTCTATTGCTGCCTCGGGGACCTTATGGTCGTTCTCCCGTGAGTCTAGATTATCGAATGGGACGAAAAACTGATAGTTAATTCTAACATTCAGGGCCTCCTAATGACGATGGAACACTCCAATTGCTTCGCGATTCAATACATTGTCATCCTGCAGACTTGTCTCCATGGGTCTATTGCTGCCTCGGGCACCTTATGGCCGTTCTGCTCTGAGTCAAAGATTTTCGAATCGGACGAAAAACTGGTAGTGAATTGTAACTTTCAGGGACACCTAATGACGATGGATCACTCAAATTGCGTCCCGATTCAATACATCGTCATCCAGCAGACTTGTCTCCATGAGTCTATTGCTGCCTCGGGCACCTTATGGCCGTTCTGCTGTGAGTCAAAGATTTTCGAATCGGACGAAAAACTGATAGTGAATTGTAACTTTCAGGGCCACCTAATGACGATGGATCACTCAAATTGCGTCCCGATTCAATACATCGTCCTCCAGCAGACTTGTCTCCATAGGTCTATTTCTGCCTCGGGCACCTTATGGCCGTTCTGCTGTGGGTCAAAGATTTTCGAATCGGACGAAGATCTGATAGTGAATTGTAACGTTCAGGGCCACCTAATGACGATGGATCACTCAAATTGCGTCCCGATTCAATACATCGTCCTCCAGCAGACTTGTCTCCATGGGTCTATTGCTGCCTCGGGCACCTTATGGCCGTTCTGCTGTGAGTCAAAGATTTTCGAATCGGACGAAAAACTGATAGTGAATTGTAACGTTCAGGGCCACCTAATGACGATGGATCACTCAAATTGCGTCCCGATTCAATACATCGTCCTCCAGCAGACTTGTCTCCATGGGTCTATTGCTGCCGCGGGCACCTTATGGCCGTTCTGCTGTGAGTCAAAGATTTTCGAATCGGGCAAAAAACTGATAGTGAATTGTAACGTTCAGGGCCACCTAATGACGATGGATCACTCAAATTGCGTCCCGATTCAATACATCATCCTCCAGCAGACTTGTCTCCATGGGTCTATTTCTGCCTCGGGCACCTTATGGCCGTTCTGCTGTGGGTCAAAGATTTTCGAATCGGACGAAGATCTGATAGTGAATTGTAACGTTCAGGGCCACCTAATACGAAGGATCACTCAAATTGCGTCCCGATTCAATACATCGTCCTCCAGCAGACTTGTCTCCATGGGTCTATTGCTGCCTCGGGCACCTTATGGGCGTTCTGCTGTGAGTCAAAGATTTTCGAATCGGACGAAAAACTGATAGTGAATTGTAACGTTCAGGGCCACCTAATGACGATGGATCACTCAAATTGCGTCCCGATTCAATGCATCGTCCTCCAGCCGACTTGTCTCCATGGGTCTATTGCTGCCTCGGGCACCTTATGGCCGTTCTGCTGTGAGTCAAAGATTTTCGAATCGGACGAAAAACTGATAGTGAATTGTAACTTTCAGGGACACCTAATGACGATGGATCACTCAAATTGCGTCCCGATTCAATACATCGTCCTCCAGCCTACTTGTCTCCATGGGTCTATTGCTGCCTCGGGGACCTTATGGTCGTTCTCCCGTGAGTCTAGATTATCGAATGGGACGAAAAACTGATAGTTAATTCTAACATTCAGGGCCTCCTAATGACGATGGAACACTCCAATTGCTTCGCGATTCAATACATTGTCATCCTGCAGACTTGTCTCCATGGGTCTATTGCTGCCTCGGGCACCTTATGGCCGTTCTGCTCTGAGTCAAAGATTTTCGAATCGGACGAAAAACTGGTAGTGAATTGTAACTTTCAGGGACACCTAATGACGATGGATCACTCAAATTGCGTCCCGATTCAATACATCGTCATCCAGCAGACTTGTCTCCATGAGTCTATTGCTGCCTCGGGCACCTTATGGCCGTTCTGCTGTGAGTCAAAGATTTTCGAATCGGACGAAAAACTGATAGTGAATTGTAACTTTCAGGGCCACCTAATGACGATGGATCACTCAAATTGCGTCCCGATTCAATACATCGTCCTCCAGCCGACTTGTCTCCATGGGTCTATTGCTGCCTCTGGCACCTTATGGCCGTTCTGCTGTAGGTCAAAGATTTTCGAATCGGACGAAGATCTGATAGTGAATTGTAACGTTCAGGGCCACCTAATGACGATGGATCACTCAAATTGCGTCCCGATTCAATACATCGTCTCCCAGCAGACTTGTCTCCATGGGTCTATTGCTGCCTCAGGCACCATATGGGCGTTCTGCTGTGAGTCAAAGATTTTCGAATCGGACGAAAAACTGATAGTGAATTGTAACGTTCAGGGCCTCCTAATGACGATGGAACACTCAAATTGCGTCCCGATTCAATACCTCCTGCTCCAGCAGTCTAGTCTCCATGGGTCTATTGCTGCCTCGGGCACATTATGGCCGTTCTGCTGTGAGTCAAAGATTTTCGAATCGGACGAAAAACTGATATTGAATTGTAACTTTCAGGGCCACCTAATGACGATGGATCACTCAAATTGCGTCCCGATTCAATATATCGTCCTCCAGCCTACTTGACTCCATGGGTCTATTGCTGAGTCGGGCACCTTATGGCCGTTCTGCTGTGAGTCTAGATTATCGAATGCGACGAAAAACTGATAGTGAATTGTAAAGTTCAGGGCCACCTAATGACGATGGATCACTCAAATTTCGTCCCGATTCAATACATCGTCCTCCAGCAGACTTGTCTCCATGGGTCTATTGCTGCCTCGGGCACCTTATGGCCGTTCTGCTGTGAGTCAAAGATTTTCGAATCGGACGAAAAACTGATAGTGACTTGTAACGTTCAGGGCCACCTAATGACGATGGATCACTCAAATTGCGTGCCGATTCAATACATCGTCATCCAGCAGACTTGTCTCCATGAGTCTATTGCTGCCTCGGGCACCTTATGGCCGTACGGCTGTGAGTCAAAGATTTTCGAATCGGACGAAAAACTGATAGTGAATTGTAACTATCAGGGCCACCTAATGACGATGGATCACTCAAATTGCGTCCCGATTCAATACATCGTCCTCCAGCCGACTTGCCTCCATGGGTCTATTGCTGCCTCGGGCACCTTATGGCCGTTCTGCTGTGGGTCAAAGATTTTCGAATCGGACGAAAAACTGGTAGTGAATTGTAACATTCAGGGACACCTAATGACGATGGATCACTCAAATTGCGTCCCGATTCAATACATCGTCCTCCAGCCTACTTGACTCCATGGGTCTATTGCTGAGTCGGGCACCTTATGGCCGTTCTGCTGTGAGTCTAGATTATCGAATGCGACGAAAAACTGATAGTGAATTGTAACGTTCAGGGCCACCTAACGACGATGGATCACTCAAATTGCGTCCCGATTCAATACATCGTCCTCCAGACGACTTGACTCCATTGGTCTATTGCTGCCTCGGGCACCTTATGGCCGTTCTGCTGTGAGTCTAGATTATCGAATGCGACGAAAAACTGATAGTGAATTGTAACGTTCAGGGCCACCTAATGACGATGGATCACTCAAATTGCGTCCCGATTCAATACATCGTCCTCCAGCAGACTTGTCTCCATGGGTCTATTGCTGCCGCGGGCACCTTATGGCCGTTCTGCTGTGAGTCAAAGATTTTCGAATCGGGCAAAAAACTGATAGTGAATTGTAACGTTCAGGGCCACCTAATGACGATGGATCACTCAAATTGCGTCCCGATTCAATACATCATCCTCCAGCAGACTTGTCTCCATGGGTCTATTTCTGCCTCGGGCACCTTATGGCCGTTCTGCTGTGGGTCAAAGATTTTCGAATCGGACGAAGATCTGATAGTGAATTGTAACGTTCAGGGCCACCTAATACGAAGGATCACTCAAATTGCGTCCCGATTCAATACATCGTCCTCCAGCAGACTTGTCTCCATGGGTCTATTGCTGCCTCGGGCACCTTATGGGCGTTCTGCTGTGAGTCAAAGATTTTCGAATCGGACGAAAAACTGATAGTGAATTGTAACGTTCAGGGCCACCTAATGACGATGGATCACTCAAATTGCGTCCCGATTCAATGCATCGTCCTCCAGCCGACTTGTCTCCATGGGTCTATTGCTGCCTCGGGCACCTTATGGCCGTTCTGCTGTGAGTCAAAGATTTTCGAATCGGACGAAAAACTGATAGTGAATTGTAACTTTCAGGGACACCTAATGACGATGGATCACTCAAATTGCGTCCCGATTCAATACATCGTCCTCCAGCCTACTTGTCTCCATGGGTCTATTGCTGCCTCGGGGACCTTATGGTCGTTCTCCCGTGAGTCTAGATTATCGAATGGGACGAAAAACTGATAGTTAATTCTAACATTCAGGGCCTCCTAATGACGATGGAACACTCCAATTGCTTCGCGATTCAATACATTGTCATCCTGCAGACTTGTCTCCATGGGTCTATTGCTGCCTCGGGCACCTTATGGCCGTTCTGCTCTGAGTCAAAGATTTTCGAATCGGACGAAAAACTGGTAGTGAATTGTAACTTTCAGGGACACCTAATGACGATGGATCACTCAAATTGCGTCCCGATTCAATACATCGTCATCCAGCAGACTTGTCTCCATGAGTCTATTGCTGCCTCGGGCACCTTATGGCCGTTCTGCTGTGAGTCAAAGATTTTCGAATCGGACGAAAAACTGATAGTGAATTGTAACTTTCAGGGCCACCTAATGACGATGGATCACTCAAATTGCGTCCCGATTCAATACATCGTCCTCCAGCCGACTTGTCTCCATGGGTCTATTGCTGCCTCTGGCACCTTATGGCCGTTCTGCTGTAGGTCAAAGATTTTCGGATCGGACGAAGATCTGATAGTGAATTGTAACGTTCAGGGCCACCTAATGACGATGGATCACTCAAATTGCGTCCCGATTCAATACATCGTCTCCCAGCCGACTTGCCTCCATGGGTCTATTGCTGCCTCGGGCACCTTATGGCCGTTCTGCTGTGGGTCAAAGATTTTCGAATCGGACGAAAAACTGGTAGTGAATTGTAACATTCAGGGACACCTAATGACGATGGATCACTCAAATTGCGTCCCGATTCAATACATCGTCCTCCAGCCTACTTGACTCCATGGGTCTATTGCTGAGTCGGGCACCTTATGGCCGTTCTGCTGTGAGTCTAAATTATCGAATGCGACGAAAAACTGATAGTGAATTGTAACGTTCAGGGCCACCTAATGACGATGGATCACTCAAATTGCGTCCCGATTCAATACATCGTCCTCCAGACGACTTGACTCCATTGGTCTATTGCTGCCTCGGGCACCTTATGGCCGTTCTGCTGTGAGTCTAGATTATCGAATGCGACGAAAAACTGATAGTGAATTGTAACGTTCAGGGCCACCTAATGACGATGGATCACTCAAATTGCGTCCCGATTCAATACATCGTCCTCCAGCAGACTTGTCTCCATAGGTCTATTTCTGCCTCGGGCACCTTATGGCCGTTCTGCTGTGGGTCAAAGATTTTCGATTCGGACGAAGATCTGATAGTGAATTGTAACGTTCAGGGCCACCTAATGTCGATGGATCACTCAAATTGCGTCCCGATTCAATACATCGTCCTCCAGCAGACTTGTCTCCATGGGTCTATTGCTGCCTCGGGCACCTTATGGCCGTTCTGCTGTGAGTCAAAGATTTTCGAATCGGACGAAAAACTGATAGTGAATTGTAACGTTCAGGGCCACCTAATGACGATGGATCACTCAAATTGCGTCCCGATTCAATACATCGTCCTCCAGCAGACTTGTCTCCATGGGTCTATTGCTGCCGCGGGCACCTTATGGCCGTTCTGCTGTGAGTCAAAGATTTTCGAATCGGGCAAAAAACTGATAGTGAATTGTAACGTTCAGGGCCACCTAATGACGATGGATCACTCAAATTGCGTCCCGATTCAATACATCATCCTCCAGCAGACTTGTCTCCATGGGTCTATTTCTGCCTCGGGCACCTTATGGCCGTTCTGCTGTGGGTCAAAGATTTTCGAATCGGACGAAGATCTGATAGTGAATTGTAACGTTCAGGGCCACCTAATACGAAGGATCACTCAAATTGCGTCCCGATTCAATACATCGTCCTCCAGCAGACTTGTCTCCATGGGTCTATTGCTGCCTCGGGCACCTTATGGGCGTTGTGCTGTGAGTCAAAGATTTTCGAATCGGACGAAAAACTGATAGTGAATTGTAACTTTCAGGGCCACCTAATGACGATGGATCACTCAAATTGCGTCCCGATTCAATACATCGTCCTCCAGCCGACTTGTCTCCATGGGTCTATTGCTGCCTCTGGCACCTTATGGCCGTTCTGCTGTAGGTCAAAGATTTTCGAATCGGACGAAGATCTGATAGTGAATTGTAACTTTCAGGGACACCTAATGACGATGGATCACTCAAATTGCGTCCCGATTCAATACATCGTCCTCCAGCCTACTTGTCTCCATGGGTCTATTGCTGCCTCGGGGACCTTATGGTCGTTCTCCCGTGAGTCTAGATTATCGAATGGGACGAAAAACTGATAGTTAATTCTAACATTCAGGGCCTCCTAATGACGATGGAACACTCCAATTGCTTCGCGATTCAATACATTGTCATCCTGCAGACTTGTCTCCATGGGTCTATTGCTGCCTCGGGCACCTTATGGCCGTTCTGCTCTGAGTCAAAGATTTTCGAATCGGACGAAAAACTGGTAGTGAATTGTAACTTTCAGGGACACCTAATGACGATGGATCACTCAAATTGCGTCCCGATTCAATACATCGTCATCCAGCAGACTTGTCTCCATGAGTCTATTGCTGCCTCGGGCACCTTATGGCCGTTCTGCTGTGAGTCAAAGATTTTCGAATCGGACGAAAAACTGATAGTGAATTGTAACTTTCAGGGCCACCTAATGACGATGGATAACTCAAATTGCGTCCCGATTCAATACATCGTCCTCCAGCCGACTTGTCTCCATGGGTCTATTGCTGCCTCTGGCACCTTATGGCCGTTCTGCTGTAGGTCAAAGATTTTCGAATCGGACGAAGATCTGATAGTGAATTGTAACGTTCAGGGCCACCTAATGACGATGGATCACTCAAATTGCGTCCCGATTCAATACATCGTCCTCCAGCAGACTTGTCTCCATGGGTCTATTGCTGCCTCGGGCACCTTATGGCCGTTCTGCTGTGAGTCAAAGATTTTCGAATCGGACGAAAAACTGATAGTGAATTGTAACGTTCAGGGCCACCTAATGACGATGGATCACTCAAATTGCGTCCCGATTCAATACATCGTCCTCCAGCAGACTTGTCTCCATGGGTCTATTGCTGCCGCGGGCACCTTATGGCCGTTCTGCTGTGAGTCAAAGATTTTCGAATCGGGCAAAAAACTGATAGTGAATTGTAACGTTCAGGGCCACCTAATGACGATGGATCACTCAAATTGCGTCTCGATTCAATACATCATCCTCCAGCAGACTTGTCTCCATGGGTCTATTTCTGCCTCGGGCACCTTATGGCCGTTCTGCTGTGAGTCAAAGATTTTCGAATCGGACGAAAAACAGATAGTGAATTGTAACTTTTATGGCCACCTAATGACGATGGATCACTCAAATTGCGTCCCGATTCAATACATCGTCCTCCAGCAGACTTGTCTCCATGGGTCTATTGCTGCCGCTGGCACCTTATGGCCGTTCTGCTGTGAGTCAACGATTTTCGAATCGGGCGAAAAACTGATAGTGAATTGTAACGTTCAGGGCCACCTAATGACGATGGATCACTCAAATTGCGTCCCGATTCAATACATCGTCCTCCAGCAGACTTGTCTCCATGGGTCTATTGCTGCCGCGGGCACCTTATGGCCGTTCTGCTGTGAGTCAAAGATTTTCGAATCGGGCAAAAAACTGATAGTGAATTGTAACGTTCAGGGCCACCTAATGACGATGGATCACTCAAATTGCGTCCCGAATCAATACATCATCCTCCAGCAGACTTGTCTCCATGGGTCTATTTCTGCCTCGGGCACCTTATGGCCGTTCTGCTGTGGGTCAAAGATTTTCGAATCGGACGAAGATCTGATAGTGAATTGTAACGTTCAGGGCCACCTAATACGAAGGATCACTCAAATTGCGTCCCGATTCAATACATCGTCCTCCAGCAGACTTGTCTCCATGGGTCTATTGCTGCCTCGGGCACCTTATGGGCGTTCTGCTGTGAGTCAAAGATTTTCGAATCGGACGAAAAACTGATAGTGAATTGTAACGTTCAGGGCCACCTAATGACGATGGATCACTCAAATTGCGTCCCGATTCAATGCATCGTCCTCCAGCCGACTTGTCTCCATGGGTCTATTGCTGCCTCGGGCACCTTAAGGCCGTTCTGCTGTGAGTCAAAGATTTTCGAATCGGACGAAAAACTGATAGTGAATTGTAACTTTCAGGGACACCTAATGACGATGGATCACTCAAATTGCGTCCCGATTCAATACATCGTCCTCCAGCCTACTTGTCTCCATGGGTCTATTGCTGCCTCGGGGACCTTATGGTCGTTCTCCCGTGAGTCTAGATTATCGAATGGGACGAAAAACTGATAGTTAATTCTAACATTCAGGGCCTCCTAATGACGATGGAACACTCCAATTGCTTCGCGATTCAATACATTGTCATCCTGCAGACTTGTCTCCATGGGTCTATTGCTGCCTCGGGCACCTTATGGCCGTTCTGCTCTGAGTCAAAGATTTTCGAATCGGACGAAAAACTGGTAGTGAATTGTAACTTTCAGGGACACCTAATGACGATGGATCACTCAAATTGCGTCCCGATTCAATACATCGTCATCCAGCAGACTTGTCTCCATGAGTCTATTGCTGCCTCGGGCACCTTATGGCCGTTCTGCTGTGAGTCAAAGATTTTCGAATCGGACGAAAAACTGATAGTGAATTGTAACTTTCAGGGCCACCTAATGACGATGGATCACTCAAATTGCGTCCCGATTCAATGCATCGTCCTCCAGCCGACTTGTCTCCATGGGTCTATTGCTGCCTCTGGCACCTTATGGCCGTTCTGCTGTAGGTCAAAGATTTTCGAATCGGACGAAGATCTGATAGTGAATTGTAACGTTCAGGGCCACCTAATGACGATGGATCACTCAAATTGCGTCCCGATTCAATACATCGTCTCCCAGCCGACTTGCCTCCATGGGTCTATTGCTGCCTCGGGCACCTTATGGCCGTTCTGCTGTGGGTCAAAGATTTTCGAATCGGACGAAAAACTGGTAGTGAATTGTAACATTCAGGGACACCTAATGACGATGGATCACTCAAATTGCGTCCCGATTCAATACATCGTCCTCCAGCCTACTTGACTCCATGGGTCTATTGCTGAGTCGGGCACCTTATGGCCGTTCTGCTGTGAGTCTAAATTATCGAATGCGACGAAAAACTGATAGTGAATTGTAACGTTCAGGGCCACCTAATGACGATGGATCACTCAAATTGCGTCCCGATTCAATACATCGTCCTCCAGACGACTTGACTCCATTGGTCTATTGCTGCCTCGGGCACCTTATGGCCGTTCTGCTGTGAGTCTAGATTATCGAATGCGACGAAAAACTGATAGTGAATTGTAACGTTCAGGGCCACCTAATGACGATGGATCACTCAAATTGCGTCCCGATTCAATACATCGTCCTCCAGCAGACTTGTCTCCATAGGTCTATTTCTGCCTCGGGCACCTTATGGCCGTTCTGCTGTGGGTCAAAGATTTTCGAATCGGACGAAGATCTGATAGTGAATTGTAACGTTCAGGGCCACCTAATGACGATGGATCACTCAAATTGCGTCCCGATTCAATACATCGTCCTCCAGCAGACTTGTCTCCATGGGTCTATTGCTGCCTCGGGCACCTTATGGCCGTTCTGCTGTGAGTCAAAGATTTTCGAATCGGACGAAAAACTGATAGTGAATTGTAACGTTCAGGGCCACCTAATGACGATGGATCACTCAAATTGCGTCCCGATTCAATACATCGTCCTCCAGCAGACTTGTCTCCATGGGTCTATTTCTGCCTCGGGCACCTTATGGCCGTTCTGCTGTGAGTCAAAGATTTTCGAATCGGACGAAAAACAGATAGTGAATTGTAACTTTCATGGCCACCTAATGACGATGGATCACTCAAATTGCGTCCCGATTCAATACATCGTCCTCCAGCAGACTTGTCTCCATGGGTCTATTGCTGCCGCGGGCACCTTATGGCCGTTCTGCTGTGAGTCAACGATTTTCGAATCGGGCGAAAAACTGATAGTGAATTGTAACGTTCAGGGCCACCTAATGACGATGGATCACTCAAATTGCGTCCCGATTCAATACATCATCCTCCAGCAGACTTGTCTCCATGCGTCTATTTCTGCCTCGGGCACCTTATGGCCGTTCTGCTGTGGGTCAAAGATTTTCGAATCGGACGAAGATCTGATAGTGAATTGTAACGTTCAGGGCCACCTAATGACGATGGATCACTCAAATTGCGTCCCGATTCAATACATCGTCCTCCAGCAGACTTGTCTCCATGGGTCTATTGCTGCCTCGGGCACCTTATGGCCGTTCTGCTGTGAGTCAAAGATTTTCGAATCGGACGAAAAACTGATATTGAATTGTAACGTTCAGGGCCACCTAATGACGATGGATCACTCAAATTGCGTCCCGATTCAATACATCGTCCTCCAGCAGACTTGTCTCCATGGGTCTATTGCTGCCTCGGGCACCTTATGGCCGTTCTGCTGTGAGTCAAAGATTTTCGAATCGGACGAAAAACTGATAGTGATTTGTAACGTTCAGGGCCACCTAATGACGATGGATCACTCAAATTGCGTGCCGATTCAATACATCGTCATCCAGCAGACTTGTCTCCATGAGTCTATTGCTGCCTCGGGCACCTTATGGCCGTACGGCTGTGAGTCAAAGATTTTCGAATCGGACGAAAAACTGATAGTGAATTGTAACTATCAGGGCCACCTAATGACGATGGATCACTCAAATTGCGTCCCGATTCAATACATCGTCCTCCAGCAGACTTGTCTCCATGGGTCTATTGCTGCTTCGGGCACCTTATGGCCGTTCTGCTGTGAGTCAAAGATTTTCGAATCGGACGAAAAACTGATAGTGAATTGTAACGTTCAGGGCCACCTAATGACGATGGATCACTCAAATTGCGTCTCGATTCAATACATCGTCCTCCAGCAGACTTGTCTCCATGGGTCTATTGCTGCCTCGGGCACCTTATGGCCGTTCTGCTGTGAGTCAAAGATTTTCGAATCGGACGAAAAACAGATAGTGAATTGTAACTTTCATGGCCACCTAATGACGATGGATCACTCAAATAGCGTCCCGATTCAATACATCGTCCTCCAGCAGACTTGTCTCCATGGGTCTATTGCTGCCGCGGGCACCTTATGGCCGTTCTGCTGTGAGTCAAAGATTTTCGAATCGGGCGAAAAACTGATAGTGAATTGTAACGTTCAGGGCCACCTAATGACGATGGATCACTCAAATTGCGTCCCGATTCAATACATCATCCTCCAGCAGACTTGTCTCCATGGGTCTATTTCTGCCTCGGGCACCTTATGGCCGTTCTGCTGTGGGTCAAAGATTTTCGAATCGGACGAAGATCTGATAGTGAATTGTAACGTTCAGGGCCACCTAATGACGATGGATCACTCAAATTGCGTCCCGATTCAATACATCGTCCTCCAGCAGACTTGTCTCCATGGGTCTATTGCTGCCTCGGGCACCTTATGGGCGTTCTGCTGTGAGTCAAAGATTTTCGAATCGGACGAAAAACTGATAGTGAATTGTAACGTTCAGGGCCACCTAATGACGATGGATCACTCAAATTGCGTCCCGATTCAATACATCGTCCTCCAGCCGACTTGTCTCCATGGGTCTATTGCTGCCTCGGGCACCTTATGGCCGTTCTGCTGTGAGTCAAAGATTTTCGAATCGGACGAAAAACTGATAGTGAATTGTAACTTTCAGGGACACCTAATGACGATGGATCACTCAAATTGCGTCCCGATTCAATACATCGTCCTCCAGCCTACTTGTCTCCATGGGTCTATTGCTGCCTCGGGGACCTTATGGTCGTTCTCCCGTGAGTCTAGATTATCGAATGGGACGAAAAACTGATAGTTAATTCTAACATTCAGGGCCTCCTAATGACGATGGAACACTCCAATTGCTTCGCGATTCAATACATTGTCATCCTGCAGACTTGTCTCCATGGGTCTATTGCTGCCTCGGGCACCTTATGGCCGTTCTGCTCTGAGTCAAAGATTTTCGAATCGGACGAAAAACTGGTAGTGAATTGTAACTTTCAGGGACACCTAATGACGATGGATCACTCAAATTGCGTCCCGATTCAATACATCGTCATCCAGCAGACTTGTCTCCATGAGTCTATTGCTGCCTCGGGCACCTTATGGCCGTTCTGCTGTGAGTCAAAGATTTTCGAATCGGACGAAAAACTGATAGTGAATTGTAACTTTCAGGGCCACCTAATGACGATGGATCACTCAAATTGCGTCCCGATTCAATACATCGTCCTCCAGCCGACTTGTCTCCATGGGTCTATTGCTGCCTCTGGCACCTTATGGCCGTTCTGCTGTAGGTCAAAGATTTTCGAATCGGACGAAGATCTGATAGTGAATTGTAACGTTCAGGGCCACCTAATGACGATGGATCACTCAAATTGCGTCCCGATTCAATACATCGTCTCCCAGCAGACTTGTCTCCATGGGTCTATTGCTGCCTCGGGCACCATATGGGCGTTCTGCTGTGAGTCAAAGATTTTCGAATCGGACGAAAAACTGATAGTGAATTGTAACGTTCAGGGCCTCCTAATGACGATGGAACACTCAAATTGCGTCCCGATTCAATACCTCCTGCTCCAGCAGTCTAGTCTCCATGGGTCTATTGCTGCCTCGGGCACCTTATGGGCGTTCTGCTGTGAGTCAAAGATTTTCGAATCGGACGAAAAACTGATATTGAATTGTAACTTTCAGGGCCACCTAATGACGATGGATCACTCAAATTGCGTCCCGATTCAATATATCGTCCTCCAGCCTACTTGACTCCATGGGTCTATTGCTGAGTCGGGCACCTTATGGCCGTTCTGCTGTGAGTCTAGATTATCGAATGCGACGAAAAACTGATAGTGAATTGTAACTTTCAGGGACACCTAATGACGATGGATCACTCAAATTGCGTCCCGATTCAATACATCGTCCTCCAGCCTACTTGACTCCATGGGTCTATTGCTGAGTCGGGCACCTTATGGCCGTTCTGCTGTGAGTCAAAGATTTTCGAATCGGACGAAAAACTGATAGTGAATTATAACGTTCAGGGCCACCTAATGACGATGGATCACTCAAATTGCGTCCCGATTCAATACATCGTCCTCCAGCAGACTTGTCTCCATGGGTCTATTTCTGCCTCGGGCACCTTATGTCCGTTCTGCTGTGGGTCAAAGATTTTCGAATCGGACGAAGATCTGATAGTGAATTGTAACGTTCAGGGCCACCTAATGACGATGGATCACTCAAATTGCGTCCCGATTCAATACATCGTCCTCCAGCAGACTTGTCTCCATGGGTCTATTGCTGCCTCGGGCACCTTATGGGCGTTCTGCTGTGAGTCAAAGATTTTCGAATGGGACGAAAAACTGATAGTGAATTGTAACGTTCAGGGCCTCCTAATGACGATGGAACACTCAAATTGCGTCCCGATTCAATACCTCCTGCTCCAGCAGACTAGTCTCCATGGGTCTATTGCTGCCTCGGGCACATTATGGCCGTTCTGCTGTGAGTCAAAGATTTTCGAATCGGACGAAAAACTGATAGTGAATTGTAACATTCAGGGCTACCTACTGAGGATGGACCACACAAATTGCGTCCCGATTCAATACATCGTCCTCCAGCCGACTTGACTCCATGGGTCTATTGCTGCCTCAGGCACCTTATGGCCGTTCTGCTGTAAGTCTAGATTATCCAATGGGACGAAAAACTGATAGTGAATTGTAACGTTCAGGGCCACCTAATGACGATGGATCACTCAAATTGCGTCCCGATTCAATACATCGTCCTCCAGCCGACTTGTCTCCATGGGTCTATTGCTGCCTCGGGCACCTTATGGGCGTTCTGCCGTGAGTCATAGATTTTCGAATCGGACGAATAACTGATAGTGAATTGTAACGTTCAGGGTCTCCTAATGACGATGGAACACTCAAATTGCATCCCGATTTAATACCTCGTGCTCCAGCAGACTAGTATCCATGGGTCTATTGCTGCCTCGGGCACATTATGGCCGTTCTGCTGTGAGTCAAAGATTTTCGAATCGGACGAAAAACTGATAGTGAATTGTTACGTTCAGGGCTACCTACTGAGGATGGACCACACAAATTGCGTCCCGATTCAATACATCGTCCTCCAGCCGACTTGACTCCATGGGTCTATTGCTGCCTCAGGCACCTTATGGCCGTTCTGCTGTAAGTCTAGATTATCCAATGGGACGAAAAACTGATAGTGAATTGTAACGTTCAGGGCCACCTAATGACGATGGATCACTCAAATTGCGTCCCGATTCAATACATCGTCCTCCAGCCGACTTGTCTCCATGGGTCTATTGCTGCCTCGGGCACCTTATGGGCGTTCTGCCGTGAGTCATAGATTTTCGAATCGGACGAATAACTGATAGTGAATTGTAACGTTCAGGGTCTCCTAATGACGATGGAACACTCAAATTGCATCCCGATTTAATACCTCGTGCTCCAGCAGACTAGTATCCATGGGTCTATAGCTGCCTCGGGCACATTATGGCCGTTCTGCTGTGAGTCAAAGATTTTCGAATCGGACGAAAAACTGATAGTGAATTGTTACGTTCAGGGCCACCTAATGACGATGGATCACTCAAATTGCGTCCCGATTCAATACATCGTCCTCCAGCCGATTTGCTCCATGGGTCTATTGCTGCCTCGGGCACCTTATGGTCGTTCTCCCGTGAGTCTAGATTATCGAATGGGACGAAAAACTGGTAGTTAATTCTAACATTCAGGGCCTCCTAATGACGATGGAACACTCAAATTGCGTCCCGATTCAATACATCGTCACCCTGCAGACTTGTCTCCATTGGTCTATTGCTGCCTCGGGCACCTTACGGCCGTTCTGCTGTGAGTCAAAGATTTTCGAATCGGACGAAAAACTGATAGTGAATTGTAACATTGAGGGCCACCTAATGACGATGGATCACTCAAATTGCGTCCTGATTCAATACATCGTCCTCCAGCCGACTTGTCTCCATGGGTCTATTGCTGCCTCGGGCACCTTATGGCCGTTCTGCTGTGGGTCAAAGATTCTCGAATCGGACGAAGATCTGATAGTGAATTGTAACGTTCAGGGCCACCTAATGACGATGGATCACTCAAATTGCGTCCCGATTCAATACCTCGTGTTCCAGCAGACTAGTCTCCATGGGTCTATTGCTGCCTCGGGCACATTATGGCCGTTCTGCTGTGAGTCAAAGATTTTCGAATCGGACGAAAAACTGATAGTGAATTGTAACGTTCAGGGCCACCTAATGACGATGGATCACTCAAATTGCGTCCCGATTCAATACATCGTCCTCCAGCCGACTTGTCTCCATGGGTCTATTGCTGCCTCGGGCACCTTATGGTCGTTCTCCCGTGAGTCTAGATTATCGAATGGGACGAAAAACTGATAGTTAATTCTAACATTCAGGGCCTCCTAATGACGATGGAACATTCAAATTGCGTCGCCATTCAATACATTGTCATCCTGCAGACTTGTCTCCATGGGTCTATTGCTGCCTCGGGCACCTTATGGCCGTTTTGCTGTGAGTCAAAGATTTTCGAATCGGACGAAAAACTGATAGTAAATTGTAACTTTCAGGGACACCTAATGACGATGGATCACTCAAATTGCGTCCCGATTCAATACATCGTCCTCCAGCCTACTTGACTCCATGGGACTATTGCTGAGTCGGGCACCTTATGGCCGTTCTGCTGTGAGTCTAGATTATCGAATGCGACAAAAAACTGATATTGAATTGTAACCTTCAGGGCCACCTAATGACGATGGATCACTCAAATTTCGTCCCGATTCAATACATCGTCCACCAGCAGACTTGTCTCCATGGGTCTATTGCTGCCTCGGGCACCTTATGGCCGTTTTGCTGTGAGTCAAAGATTTTCGAATCGGACGAAAAACTGATAGTGAATTGTAACTTTCAGGGCCACCTAATGACGATGGATCACTCAAATTGCGTCCCGATTCAATACATCGTCCTCCAGCCGACTTGTCTCCATGGGTCTATTGCTGCCTCGGGCACCTTATGGCCGTTCTGCTGTAGGTCAAAGATTTTCGAATCGGACGAAGATCTGATAGTGAATTGTAACGTTCAGGGCCACCTAATGACGATGGATCACTCAAATTGCGTCCCGATTCAATACAACGTCTCCCAGCAGACTTGTCTCCATGGGTCTATTGCTGTCTCGGGCACCATATGGGCGTTCTGCTGTGAGTCAAAGATTTTCGAATCGGACGAAAAACTGATAGTGAATTGTAACGTTCAGGGCCTCCTAATGACGATGGAACACTCAAATTGCATTCCGATTCAATACCTCCTGCTCCAGCAGACTAGTCTCCATGGGTCTATTGCTGGCTCGGGCACATTATGGCCGTTCTGCTTTGAGTCAAAGATTTTCGAATCGGACGAAAAACTGATATTGAATTGTAACTTTCAGGGCCACCTAATGACGATGGATCACTCAAATTGCGTCCGGATTCAATACATCGTCCTCCAGCCGACTTGTCTCCATGGGTCTATTGCTGCATCGGGCACCTTATGGCCGTTCTGCTGCGAGTCAAAGCTTTTCGAATCGGACGAAAAACTGATAGTGAATTGTAACTTTCAGGGCCACCTAATGACGATGGATCACTCAAATTGCGTCCCGATTCAATACATCGTCCTCCAGCCGACTTGTCTCCATGGGTCTATTGCTGCCTCGGGCACCTTATGGCCGTTCTACTGTGACTCAAAGATTATCGAATCGGACGAAGAACTGATAGTGAATTGTAACGTTCAAGGCCACCTAATGACGATGATTCTCTCAAATTGCGTCCCGATTCAATACATCGTCCTCCAGCCGACTTGACTCCATGGGTCTATTTCTGCCTCGGGCCTTTCTGCTGTGAGTCAAAGATTTTCGAATCGGACGAAAAACTGATAGTGAATTGTAACATTCAGGGCCACCTAATGAGGATGGACCACACAAATTGCGTCCCGATTCAATACATCGTCCTCCAGCCGACTTGACTCCATGGGTCTATTGCTGCCTCGGGCACCTTATGGCCGTTCTGCTGTGAGTCTAGATTATCCAATGGGACGAAAAACTGATAGTGAATTGTAACGTTCAGGGCCACCTAATGACGATGGATCACTCAAATTGCGTCCCGATTCAATACATCGTCCTCCAGCCGACTTGTCTCCATGGGTCTATTGCTGCCTCGGGCACCTTATGGGCGTTCTGCCGTGAGTCATAGATTTTCGAATCGGACGAATAACTGATAGTGAATTGTAACGTTCAGGGTCTCCTAATGACGATGGAACACTCAAATTGCGTCCCGATTTAATACCTCGTGCTCCAGCAGACTAGTATCCATGGGTCTATTGCTGCCTCGGGCACATTATGGCCGTTCTGCTGTGAGTCAAAGATTTTCGAATCGGACGAAAAACTGATAGTGAATTGTAACGTTCAGGGCCACCTAATGACGATGGATCACTCAAATTGCGTCCCGATTCAATACATCGTCCTCCAGCCGACTTGTCTCCATGGGTCTATTGCTGCCTCGGGCACCTTATGGCCGTTCTGCTGTAGGTCAAAGATTTTCGAATCGGACGAAGATCTGATAGTGAATTGTAACGTTCAGGGCCACCTAATGACGATGGATCACCCAAATTGCGTCCCGATTCAATACATCGTCACCCTGCAGACTTGTCTCCATTGGTCTATTGCTGCCTCGGGAACCTTACGGCCGTTCTGCTGTGAGTCAAAGATTTTCGAATCGGACGGAAAACTGATAGTGAATTGTATCATTCAGGGCCACCTAATGACGATGGATCACTCAAATTGCGCCCTGATTCAATACATCGTCCTCCAGCCGACTTGACTCAATGGGTCTATTGCTGCCTCGGGCACCTTATGGCCGTTCTGCTGTGAGTCTAGATTATCGAATGCGACGAAAAACTGATAGTGAATTGTAACGTTCAGGGCCACCTAATGACGATGGATCACTCAAATTGCGTCCCGATTCAATACATCGTCCTCCAGACGACTTGACTCCATTGGTCTATTGCTGCCTCGGGCACCTTATGGCCGTTCTGCTGTGAGTCTAGATTATCGAATGCGACGAAAAACTGATAGTGAATTGTAACGTTCAAGGCCACCTAATGACGATGGTTCACTCAAATTGCGTCCCGATTCAATACATCGTCCTCCAGCAGACTTGTCTCCATAGGTCTATTTCTGCCTCGGGCACCTTATGGCCGTTCTGCTGTGGGTCAAAGATTTTCGAATCGGACGAAGATCTGATAGTGAATTGTAACGTTCAGGGCCACCTAATGACGATGGATCACTCAAATTGCGTCCCGATTCAATACATCGTCCTCCAGCAGACTTGTCTCCATGGGTCTATTGCTGCCTCGGGCACCTTATGGCCGTTCTGCTGTGAGTCAAAGATTTTCGAATCGGACGAAAAACTGATAGTGAATTGTAACGTTCAGGGCCACCTAATGACGATGGATCACTCAAATTGCGTCCCGATTCAATACATCGTCCTCCAGCAGACTTGTCTCCATGGGTCTATTGCTGCCGCGGGCACCTTATGGCCGTTCTGCTGTGAGTCAAAGATTTTCGAATCGGGCAAAAAACTGATAGTGAATTGTAACGTTCAGGGCCACCTAATGACGATGGATCACTCAAATTGCGTCCCGATTCAATACATCATCCTCCAGCAGACTTGTCTCCATGGGTCTATTTCTGCCTCGGGCACCTTATGGCCGTTCTGCTGTGGGTCAAAGATTTTCGAATCGGACGAAGATCTGATAGTGAATTGTAACGTTCAGGGCCACCTAATGACGATGGATCACTCAAATTGCGTCTCGATTCAATACATCGTCCTCCAGACGACTTGACTCCATTGGTCTATTGCTGCCTCGGGCACCTTATGGCCGTTCTGCTGTGAGTCTAGATTATCGAATGCGACGAAAAACTGATAGTGAATTGTAACGTTCAGGGCCACCTAATGACGATGGATCACTCAAATTGCGTCCCGATTCAATACATCGTCCTCCAGCAGACTTGTCTCCATAGGTCTATTTCTGCCTCGGGCACCTTATGGCCATTCTGCTGTGGGTCAAAGATTTTCGAATCGGACGAAGATCTGATAGTGAATTGTAACGTTCAGGGCCACCTAATGACGATGGATCACTCAAATTGCGTCCCGATTCAATACATCGTCCTCCAGCCGACTTGTCTCCATGGGTCTATTGCTGCCTCTGGCACCTTATGGCCGTTCTGCTGTAGGTCAAAGATTTTCGAATCGGACGAAGATCTGATAGTGAATTGTAACTATCAGGGCCACCTAATGACGATGGATCACTCAAATTGCGTCCCGATTCAATACATCGTCCTCCAGCCGACTTGTCTCCATGGGTCTATTGCTGCCTCGGGCACCTTATGGCCGTTCTGCTGTGGGTCAAAGATTTTCGAATCGGACGAAAAACTGATAGTGAATTGTAACATTCAGGGACACCTAATGACGATGGATCACTCAAATTGCGTCCCGATTCAATACATCGTCCTCCAGCCTACTTGACTCCATGGGTCTATTGCTGAGTCGGGCACCTTATGGCCGTTCTGCTGTGAGTCTAAATAATCGAATGCGACGAAAAACTGATAGTGAATTGTAACGTTCAGGGCCACCTAATGACGATGGATCACTCAAATTGCGTCCCGATTCAATACATCGTCCTCCAGACGACTTGACTCCATTGGTCTATTGCTGCCTCGGGCACCTTATGGCCGTTCTGCTGTGAGTCAAAGATTTTCGAATCGGACGAAAAACTGATAGTGACTTGTAACGTTCAGGGCCACCTAATGACGATGGATCACTCAAATTGCGTGCCGATTCAATACATCGTCATCCAGCAGACTTGTCTCCATGAGTCTATTGCTGCCTCGGGCACCTTATGGCCGTACGGCTGTGAGTCAAAGATTTTCGAATCGGACGAAAAACTGATAGTGAATTGTAACTATCAGGGCCACCTAATGACGATGGATCACTCAAATTGCGTCCCGATTCAATACATCGTCCTCCAGCCGACTTGTCTCCATGGGTCTATTGCTGCCTCGGGCACCTTATGGCCGTTCTGCTGTGGGTCAAAGATTTTCGAATCGGACGAAAAACTGATAGTGAATTGTAACATTCAGGGACACCTAATGACGATGGATCACTCAAATTGCGTCCCGATTCAATACCTCCTGCTCCAGCAGACTAGTCTCCATGGGTCTATTGCTGCCTCGGGCACATTATGGCCGTTCTGCTGTGAGTCAAAGATTTTCGAATCGGACGAAAAACTGATATTGAATTGTAATGTTCAGGGCCACCTAATGACGATGGATCACTCAAATTGCGTCCCGATTCAATACATCGTCCTCCAGCAGACTTGTCTCCATGGGTCTATTGCTGCCTCGGGCACCTTATGGCCGTTCTGCTGTGAGTCAAAGATTTTCGAATCGGACGAAAAACTGATAGTGACTTGTAACGTTCAGGGCCACCTAATGACGATGGATCACTCAAATTGCGTGCCGATTCAATACATCGTCATCCAGCAGACTTGTCTCCATGAGTCTATTGCTGCCTCGGGCACCTTATGGCCGTACGGCTGTGAGTCAAAGATTTTCGAATCGGACGAAAAACTGATAGTGAATTGTAACTATCAGGGCCACCTAATGACGATGGATCACTCAAATTGCGTCCCGATTCAATACATCGTCCTCCAGCCGACTTGTCTCCATGGGTCTATTGCTGCCTCGGGCACCTTATGGCCGTTCTGCTGTGGGTCAAAGATTTTCGAATCGGACGAAAAACTGATAGTGAATTGTAACATTCAGGGACACCTAATGACGATGGATCACTCAAATTGCGTCCCGATTCAATACATCGTCCTCCAGCCTACTTGACTCCATGGGTCTATTGCTGAGTCGGGCACCTTATGGCCGTTCTGCTGTGAGTCTAAATTATCGAATGCGACGAAAAACTGATAGTGAATTGTAACGTTCAGGGCCACCTAATGACGATGGATCACTCAAATTGCGTCCCGATTCAATACATCGTCCTCCAGACGACTTGACTCCATTGGTCTATTGCTGCCTCGGGCACCTTATGGCCGTTCTGCTGTGAGTCTAGATTATCGAATGCGACGAAAAACTGATAGTGAATTGTAACGTTCAGGGCCACCTAATGACGATGGATCACTCAAATTGCGTCCCGATTCAATACATCGTCCTCCAGCAGACTTGTCTCCATAGGTCTATTTCTGCCTCGGGCACCTTATGGCCGTTCTGCTGTGGGTCAAAGATTTTCGAATCGGACGAAGATCTGATAGTGAATTGTAACGTTCAGGGCCACCTAATGACGATGGATCACTCAAATTGCGTCCCGATTCAATACATCGTCCTCCAGCAGACTTGTCTCCATGGGTCTATTGCTGCCTCGGGCACCTTATGGCCGTTCTGCTGTGAGTCAAAGATTTTCGAATCGGACGAAAAACTGATAGTGAATTGTAACGTTCAGGGCCACCTAATGACGATGGATCACTCAAATTGCGTCCCGATTCAATACATCGTCCTCCAGCAGACTTGTCTCCATGGGTCTATTGCTGCCGCGGGCACCTTATGGCCGTTCTGCTGTGAGTCAAAGATTTTCGAATCGGGCAAAAAACTGATAGAGAATTGTAACGTTCAGGGCCACCTAATGACGATGGATCACTCAAATTGCGTCCCGATTCAATACATCATCCTCCAGCAGACTTGTCTCCATGGGTCTATTTCTGCCTCGGGCACCTTATGGCCGTTCTGCTGTGGGTCAAAGATTTTCGAATCGGACGAAGATCTGATAGTGAATTGTAACGTTCAGGGCCACCTAATACGAAGGATCACTCAAATTGCGTCCCGATTCAATACATCGTCCTCCAGCAGACTTGTCTCCATGGGTCTATTGCTGCCTCGGGCACCTTATGGGCGTTCTGCTGTGAGTCAAAGATTTTCGAATCGGACGAAAAACTGATAGTGAATTGTAACGTTCAGGGCCACCTAATGACGATGGATCACTCAAATTGCGTCCCGATTCAATGCATCGTCCTCCAGCCGACTTGTCTCCATGGGTCTATTGCTGCCTCGGGCACCTTATGGCCGTTCTGCTGTGAGTCAAAGATTTTCGAATCGGACGAAAAACTGATAGTGAATTGTAACTTTCAGGGACACCTAATGACGATGGATCACTCAAATTGCGTCCCGATTCAATACATCGTCCTCCAGCCTACTTGTCTCCATGGGTCTATTGCTGCCTCGGGGACCTTATGGTCGTTCTCCCGTGAGTCTAGATTATCGAATGGGACGAAAAACTGATAGTTAATTCTAACATTCAGGGCCTCCTAATGACGATGGAACACTCCAATTGCTTCGCGATTCAATACATTGTCATCCTGCAGACTTGTCTCCATGGGTCTATTGCTGCCTCGGGCACCTTATGGCCGTTCTGCTCTGAGTCAAAGATTTTCGAATCGGACGAAAAACTGGTAGTGAATTGTAACTTTCAGGGACACCTAATGACGATGGATCACTCAAATTGCGTCCCGATTCAATACATCGTCATCCAGCAGACTTGTCTCCATGAGTCTATTGCTGCCTCGGGCACCTTATGGCCGTTCTGCTGTGAGTCAAAGATTTTCGAATCGGACGAAAAACTGATAGTGAATTGTAACTTTCAGGGCCACCTAATGACGATGGATCACTCAAATTGCGTCCCGATTCAATACATCGTCCTCCAGCCGACTTGTCTCCATGGGTCTATTGCTGCCTCTGGCACCTTATGGCCGTTCTGCTGTAGGTCAAAGATTTTCGAATCGGACGAAGATCTGATAGTGAATTGTAACGTTCAGGGCCACCTAATGACGATGGATCACTCAAATTGCGTCCCGATTCAATACATCGTCTCCCAGCAGACTTGTCTCCATGGGTCTATTGCTGCCTCAGGCACCATATGGGCGTTCTGCTGTGAGTCAAAGATTTTCGAATCGGACGAAAAACTGATAGTGAATTGTAACGTTCAGGGCCTCCTAATGACGATGGAACACTCAAATTGCGTCCCGATTCAATACCTCCTGCTCCAGCAGTCTAGTCTCCATGGGTCTATTGCTGCCTCGGGCACATTATGGCCGTTCTGCTGTGAGTCAAAGATTTTCGAATCGGACGAAAAACTGATATTGAATTGTAACTTTCAGGGCCACCTAATGACGATGGATCACTCAAATTGCGTCCCGATTCAATATATCGTCCTCCAGCCTACTTGACTCCATGGGTCTATTGCTGAGTCGGGCACCTTATGGCCGTTCTGCTGTGAGTCTAGATTATCGAATGCGACGAAAAACTGATAGTGAATTGTAAAGTTCAGGGCCACCTAATGACGATGGATCACTCAAATTTCGTCCCGATTCAATACATCGTCCTCCAGCAGACTTGTCTCCATGGGTCTATTGCTGCCTCGGGCACCTTATGGCCGTTCTGCTGTGAGTCAAAGATTTTCGAATCGGACGAAAAACTGATAGTGACTTGTAACGTTCAGGGCCACCTAATGACGATGGATCACTCAAATTGCGTGCCGATTCAATACATCGTCATCCAGCAGACTTGTCTCCATGAGTCTATTGCTGCCTCGGGCACCTTATGGCCGTACGGCTGTGAGTCAAAGATTTTCGAATCGGACGAAAAACTGATAGTGAATTGTAACTATCAGGGCCACCTAATGACGATGGATCACTCAAATTGCGTCCCGATTCAATACATCGTCCTCCAGCCGACTTGCCTCCATGGGTCTATTGCTGCCTCGGGCACCTTATGGCCGTTCTGCTGTGGGTCAAAGATTTTCGAATCGGACGAAAAACTGGTAGTGAATTGTAACATTCAGGGACACCTAATGACGATGGATCACTCAAATTGCGTCCCGATTCAATACATCGTCCTCCAGCCTACTTGACTCCATGGGTCTATTGCTGAGTCGGGCACCTTATGGCCGTTCTGCTGTGAGTCTAGATTATCGAATGCGACGAAAAACTGATAGTGAATTGTAACGTTCAGGGCCACCTAACGACGATGGATCACTCAAATTGCGTCCCGATTCAATACATCGTCCTCCAGACGACTTGACTCCATTGGTCTATTGCTGCCTCGGGCACCTTATGGCCGTTCTGCTGTGAGTCTAGATTATCGAATGCGACGAAAAACTGATAGTGAATTGTAACGTTCAGGGCCACCTAATGACGATGGATCACTCAAATTGCGTCCCGATTCAATACATCGTCCTCCAGCAGACTTGTCTCCATGGGTCTATTGCTGCCGCGGGCACCTTATGGCCGTTCTGCTGTGAGTCAAAGATTTTCGAATCGGGCAAAAAACTGATAGTGAATTGTAACGTTCAGGGCCACCTAATGACGATGGATCACTCAAATTGCGTCCCGATTCAATACATCATCCTCCAGCAGACTTGTCTCCATGGGTCTATTTCTGCCTCGGGCACCTTATGGCCGTTCTGCTGTGGGTCAAAGATTTTCGAATCGGACGAAGATCTGATAGTGAATTGTAACGTTCAGGGCCACCTAATACGAAGGATCACTCAAATTGCGTCCCGATTCAATACATCGTCCTCCAGCAGACTTGTCTCCATGGGTCTATTGCTGCCTCGGGCACCTTATGGGCGTTCTGCTGTGAGTCAAAGATTTTCGAATCGGACGAAAAACTGATAGTGAATTGTAACGTTCAGGGCCACCTAATGACGATGGATCACTCAAATTGCGTCCCGATTCAATGCATCGTCCTCCAGCCGACTTGTCTCCATGGGTCTATTGCTGCCTCGGGCACCTTATGGCCGTTCTGCTGTGAGTCAAAGATTTTCGAATCGGACGAAAAACTGATAGTGAATTGTAACTTTCAGGGACACCTAATGACGATGGATCACTCAAATTGCGTCCCGATTCAATACATCGTCCTCCAGCCTACTTGTCTCCATGGGTCTATTGCTGCCTCGGGGACCTTATGGTCGTTCTCCCGTGAGTCTAGATTATCGAATGGGACGAAAAACTGATAGTTAATTCTAACATTCAGGGCCTCCTAATGACGATGGAACACTCCAATTGCTTCGCGATTCAATACATTGTCATCCTGCAGACTTGTCTCCATGGGTCTATTGCTGCCTCGGGCACCTTATGGCCGTTCTGCTCTGAGTCAAAGATTTTCGAATCGGACGAAAAACTGGTAGTGAATTGTAACTTTCAGGGACACCTAATGACGATGGATCACTCAAATTGCGTCCCGATTCAATACATCGTCATCCAGCAGACTTGTCTCCATGAGTCTATTGCTGCCTCGGGCACCTTATGGCCGTTCTGCTGTGAGTCAAAGATTTTCGAATCGGACGAAAAACTGATAGTGAATTGTAACTTTCAGGGCCACCTAATGACGATGGATCACTCAAATTGCGTCCCGATTCAATACATCGTCCTCCAGCCGACTTGTCTCCATGGGTCTATTGCTGCCTCTGGCACCTTATGGCCGTTCTGCTGTAGGTCAAAGATTTTCGGATCGGACGAAGATCTGATAGTGAATTGTAACGTTCAGGGCCACCTAATGACGATGGATCACTCAAATTGCGTCCCGATTCAATACATCGTCTCCCAGCCGACTTGCCTCCATGGGTCTATTGCTGCCTCGGGCACCTTATGGCCGTTCTGCTGTGGGTCAAAGATTTTCGAATCGGACGAAAAACTGGTAGTGAATTGTAACATTCAGGGACACCTAATGACGATGGATCACTCAAATTGCGTCCCGATTCAATACATCGTCCTCCAGCCTACTTGACTCCATGGGTCTATTGCTGAGTCGGGCACCTTATGGCCGTTCTGCTGTGAGTCTAAATTATCGAATGCGACGAAAAACTGATAGTGAATTGTAACGTTCAGGGCCACCTAATGACGATGGATCACTCAAATTGCGTCCCGATTCAATACATCGTCCTCCAGACGACTTGACTCCATTGGTCTATTGCTGCCTCGGGCACCTTATGGCCGTTCTGCTGTGAGTCTAGATTATCGAATGCGACGAAAAACTGATAGTGAATTGTAACGTTCAGGGCCACCTAATGACGATGGATCACTCAAATTGCGTCCCGATTCAATACATCGTCCTCCAGCAGACTTGTCTCCATAGGTCTATTTCTGCCTCGGGCACCTTATGGCCGTTCTGCTGTGGGTCAAAGATTTTCGAATCGGACGAAGATCTGATAGTGAATTGTAACGTTCAGGGCCACCTAATGTCGATGGATCACTCAAATTGCGTCCCGATTCAATACATCGTCCTCCAGCAGACTTGTCTCCATGGGTCTATTGCTGCCTCGGGCACCTTATGGCCGTTCTGCTGTGAGTCAAAGATTTTCGAATCGGACGAAAAACTGATAGTGAATTGTAACGTTCAGGGCCACCTAATGACGATGGATCACTCAAATTGCGTCCCGATTCAATACATCGTCCTCCAGCAGACTTGTCTCCATGGGTCTATTGCTGCCGCGGGCACCTTATGGCCGTTCTGCTGTGAGTCAAAGATTTTCGAATCGGGCAAAAAACTGATAGTGAATTGTAACGTTCAGGGCCACCTAATGACGATGGATCACTCAAATTGCGTCCCGATTCAATACATCATCCTCCAGCAGACTTGTCTCCATGGGTCTATTTCTGCCTCGGGCACCTTATGGCCGTTCTGCTGTGGGTCAAAGATTTTCGAATCGGACGAAGATCTGATAGTGAATTGTAACGTTCAGGGCCACCTAATACGAAGGATCACTCAAATTGCGTCCCGATTCAATACATCGTCCTCCAGCAGACTTGTCTCCATGGGTCTATTGCTGCCTCGGGCACCTTATGGGCGTTGTGCTGTGAGTCAAAGATTTTCGAATCGGACGAAAAACTGATAGTGAATTGTAACTTTCAGGGCCACCTAATGACGATGGATCACTCAAATTGCGTCCCGATTCAATACATCGTCCTCCAGCCGACTTGTCTCCATGGGTCTATTGCTGCCTCTGGCACCTTATGGCCGTTCTGCTGTAGGTCAAAGATTTTCGAATCGGACGAAGATCTGATAGTGAATTGTAACTTTCAGGGACACCTAATGACGATGGATCACTCAAATTGCGTCCCGATTCAATACATCGTCCTCCAGCCTACTTGTCTCCATGGGTCTATTGCTGCCTCGGGGACCTTATGGTCGTTCTCCCGTGAGTCTAGATTATCGAATGGGACGAAAAACTGATAGTTAATTCTAACATTCAGGGCCTCCTAATGACGATGGAACACTCCAATTGCTTCGCGATTCAATACATTGTCATCCTGCAGACTTGTCTCCATGGGTCTATTGCTGCCTCGGGCACCTTATGGCCGTTCTGCTCTGAGTCAAAGATTTTCGAATCGGACGAAAAACAGGTAGTGAATTGTAACTTTCAGGGACACCTAATGACGATGGATCACTCAAATTGCGTCCCGATTCAATACATCGTCATCCAGCAGACTTGTCTCCATGAGTCTATTGCTGCCTCGGGCACCTTATGGCCGTTCTGCTGTGAGTCAAAGATTTTCGAATCGGACGAAAAACTGATAGTGAATTGTAACTTTCAGGGCCACCTAATGACGATGGATAACTCAAATTGCGTCCCGATTCAATACATCGTCCTCCAGCCGACTTGTCTCCATGGGTCTATTGCTGCCTCTGGCACCTTATGGCCGTTCTGCTGTAGGTCAAAGATTTTCGAATCGGACGAAGATCTGATAGTGAATTGTAACGTTCAGGGCCACCTAATGACGATGGATCACTCAAATTGCGTCCCGATTCAATACATCGTCCTCCAGCAGACTTGTCTCCATGGGTCTATTGCTGCCTCGGGCACCTTATGGCCGTTCTGCTGTGAGTCAAAGATTTTCGAATCGGACGAAAAACTGATAGTGAATTGTAACGTTCAGGGCCACCTAATGACGATGGATCACTCAAATTGCGTCCCGATTCAATACATCGTCCTCCAGCAGACTTGTCTCCATGGGTCTATTGCTGCCGCGGGCACCTTATGGCCGTTCTGCTGTGAGTCAAAGATTTTCGAATCGGGCAAAAAACTGATAGTGAATTGTAACGTTCAGGGCCACCTAATGACGATGGATCACTCAAATTGCGTCTCGATTCAATACATCATCCTCCAGCAGACTTGTCTCCATGGGTCTATTTCTGCCTCGGGCACCTTATGGCCGTTCTGCTGTGAGTCAAAGATTTTCGAATCGGACGAAAAACAGATAGTGAATTGTAACTTTTATGGCCACCTAATGACGATGGATCACTCAAATTGCGTCCCGATTCAATACATCGTCCTCCAGCAGACTTGTCTCCAAGGGTCTATTGCTGCCGCGGGCACCTTATGGCCGTTCTGCTGTGAGTCAACGATTTTCGAATCGGGCGAAAAACTGATAGTGAATTGTAACGTTCAGGGCCACCTAATGACGATGGATCACTCAAATTGCGTCCCGATTCAATACATCGTCCTCCAGCAGACTTGTCTCCATGGGTCTATTGCTGCCGCGGGCACCTTATGGCCGTTCTGCTGTGAGTCAAAGATTTTCGAATCGGGCAAAAAACTGATAGTGAATTGTAACGTTCAGGGCCACCTAATGACGATGGATCACTCAAATTGCGTCCCGAATCAATACATCATCCTCCAGCAGACTTGTCTCCATGGGTCTATTTCTGCCTCGGGCACCTTATGGCCGTTCTGCTGTGGGTCAAAGATTTTCGAATCGGACGAAGATCTGATAGTGAATTGTAACGTTCAGGGCCACCTAATACGAAGGATCACTCAAATTGCGTCCCGATTCAATACATCGTCCTCCAGCAGACTTGTCTCCATGGGTCTATTGCTGCCTCGGGCACCTTATGGGCGTTCTGCTGTGAGTCAAAGATTTTCGAATCGGACGAAAAACTGATAGTGAATTGTAACGTTCAGGGCCACCTAATGACGATGGATCACTCAAATTGCGTCCCGATTCAATGCATCGTCCTCCAGCCGACTTGTCTCCATGGGTCTATTGCTGCCTCGGGCACCTTAAGGCCGTTCTGCTGTGAGTCAAAGATTTTCGAATCGGACGAAAAACTGATAGTGAATTGTAACTTTCAGGGACACCTAATGACGATGGATCACTCAAATTGCGTCCCGATTCAATACATCGTCCTCCAGCCTACTTGTCTCCATGGGTCTATTGCTGCCTCGGGGACCTTATGGTCGTTCTCCCGTGAGTCTAGATTATCGAATGGGACGAAAAACTGATAGTTAATTCTAACATTCAGGGCCTCCTAATGACGATGGAACACTCCAATTGCTTCGCGATTCAATACATTGTCATCCTGCAGACTTGTCTCCATGGGTCTATTGCTGCCTCGGGCACCTTATGGCCGTTCTGCTCTGAGTCAAAGATTTTCGAATCGGACGAAAAACTGGTAGTGAATTGTAACTTTCAGGGACACCTAATGACGATGGATCACTCAAATTGCGTCCCGATTCAATACATCGTCATCCAGCAGACTTGTCTCCATGAGTCTATTGCTGCCTCGGGCACCTTATGGCCGTTCTGCTGTGAGTCAAAGATTTTCGAATCGGACGAAAAACTGATAGTGAATTGTAACTTTCAGGGCCACCTAATGACGATGGATCACTCAAATTGCGTCCCGATTCAATGCATCGTCCTCCAGCCGACTTGTCTCCATGGGTCTATTGCTGCCTCTGGCACCTTATGGCCGTTCTGCTGTAGGTCAAAGATTTTCGAATCGGACGAAGATCTGATAGTGAATTGTAACGTTCAGGGCCACCTAATGACGATGGATCACTCAAATTGCGTCCCGATTCAATACATCGTCTCCCAGCCGACTTGCCTCCATGGGTCTATTGCTGCCTCGGGCACCTTATGGCCGTTCTGCTGTGGGTCAAAGATTTTCGAATCGGACGAAAAACTGGTAGTGAATTGTAACATTCAGGGACACCTAATGACGATGGATCACTCAAATTGCGTCCCGATTCAATACATCGTCCTCCAGCCTACTTGACTCCATGGGTCTATTGCTGAGTCGGGCACCTTATGGCCGTTCTGCTGTGAGTCTAAATTATCGAATGCGACGAAAAACTGATAGTGAATTGTAACGTTCAGGGCCACCTAATGACGATGGATCACTCAAATTGCGTCCCGATTCAATACATCGTCCTCCAGACGACTTGACTCCATTGGTCTATTGCTGCCTCGGGCACCTTATGGCCGTTCTGCTGTGAGTCTAGATTATCGAATGCGACGAAAAACTGATAGTGAATTGTAACGTTCAGGGCCACCTAATGACGATGGATCACTCAAATTGCGTCCCGATTCAATACATCGTCCTCCAGCAGACTTGTCTCCATAGGTCTATTTCTGCCTCGGGCACCTTATGGCCGTTCTGCTGTGGGTCAAAGATTTTCGAATCGGACGAAGATCTGATAGTGAATTGTAACGTTCAGGGCCACCTAATGACGATGGATCACTCAAATTGCGTCCCGATTCAATACATCGTCCTCCAGCAGACTTGTCTCCATGGGTCTATTGCTGCCTCGGGCACCTTATGGCCGTTCTGCTGTGAGTCAAAGATTTTCGAATCGGACGAAAAACTGATAGTGAATTGTAACGTTCAGGGCCACCTAATGACGATGGATCACTCAAATTGCGTCCCGATTCAATACATCGTCCTCCAGCAGACTTGTCTCCATGGGTCTATTTCTGCCTCGGGCACCTTATGGCCGTTCTGCTGTGAGTCAAAGATTTTCGAATCGGACGAAAAACAGATAGTGAATTGTAACTTTCATGGCCACCTAATGACGATGGATAACTCAAATTGCGTCCCGATTCAATACATCGTCCTCCAGCAGACTTGTCTCCATGGGTCTATTGCTGCCGCGGGCACCTTATGGCCGTTCTGCTGTGAGTCAACGATTTTCGAATCGGGCGAAAAACTGATAGTGAATTGTAACGTTCAGGGCCACCTAATGACGATGGATCACTCAAATTGCGTCCCGATTCAATACATCATCCTCCAGCAGACTTGTCTCCATGCGTCTATTTCTGCCTCGGGCACCTTATGGCCGTTCTGCTGTGGGTCAAAGATTTTCGAATCGGACGAAGATCTGATAGTGAATTGTAACGTTCAGGGCCACCTAATGACGATGGATCACTCAAATTGCGTCCCGATTCAATACATCGTCCTCCAGCAGACTTGTCTCCATGGGTCTATTGCTGCCTCGGGCACCTTATGGCCGTTCTGCTGTGAGTCAAAGATTTTCGAATCGGACGAAAAACTGATATTGAATTGTAACGTTCAGGGCCACCTAATGACGATGGATCACTCAAATTGCGTCCCGATTCAATACATCGTCCTCCAGCAGACTTGTCTCCATGGGTCTATTGCTGCCTCGGGCACCTTATGGCCGTTCTGCTGTGAGTCAAAGATTTTCGAATCGGACGAAAAACTGATAGTGATTTGTAACGTTCAGGGCCACCTAATGACGATGGATCACTCAAATTGCGTGCCGATTCAATACATCGTCATCCAGCAGACTTGTCTCCATGAGTCTATTGCTGCCTCGGGCACCTTATGGCCGTACGGCTGTGAGTCAAAGATTTTCGAATCGGACGAAAAACTGATAGTGAATTGTAACTATCAGGGCCACCTAATGACGATGGATCACTCAAATTGCGTCCCGATTCAATACATCGTCCTCCAGCAGACTTGTCTCCATGGGTCTATTGCTGCTTCGGGCACCTTATGGCCGTTCTGCTGTGAGTCAAAGATTTTCGAATCGGACGAAAAACTGATAGTGAATTGTAACGTTCAGGGCCACCTAATGACGATGGATCACTCAAATTGCGTCTCGATTCAATACATCGTCCTCCAGCAGACTTGTCTCCATGGGTCTATTGCTGCCTCGGGCACCTTATGGCCGTTCTGCTGTGAGTCAAAGATTTTCGAATCGGACGAAAAACAGATAGTGAATTGTAACTTTCATGGCCACCTAATGACGATGGATCACTCAAATAGCGTCCCGATTCAATACATCGTCCTCCAGCAGACTTGTCTCCATGGGTCTATTGCTGCCGCGGGCACCTTATGGCCGTTCTGCTGTGAGTCAAAGATTTTCGAATCGGGCGAAAAACTGATAGTGAATTGTAACGTTCAGGGCCACCTAATGACGATGGATCACTCAAATTGCGTCCCGATTCAATACATCATCCTCCAGCAGACTTGTCTCCATGGGTCTATTTCTGCCTCGGGCACCTTATGGCCGTTCTGCTGTGGGTCAAAGATTTTCGAATCGGACGAAGATCTGATAGTGAATTGTAACGTTCAGGGCCACCTAATGACGATGGATCACTCAAATTGCGTCCCGATTCAATACATCGTCCTCCAGCAGACTTGTCTCCATGGGTCTATTGCTGCCTCGGGCACCTTATGGGCGTTCTGCTGTGAGTCAAAGATTTTCGAATCGGACGAAAAACTGATAGTGAATTGTAACGTTCAGGGCCACCTAATGACGATGGATCACTCAAATTGCGTCCCGATTCAATACATCGTCCTCCAGCCGACTTGTCTCCATGGGTCTATTGCAGCCTCGGGCACCTTATGGCCGTTCTGCTGTGAGTCAAAGATTTTCGAATCGGACGAAAAACTGATAGTGAATTGTAACTTTCAGGGACACCTAATGACGATGGATCACTCAAATTGCGTCCCGATTCAATACATCGTCCTCCAGCCTACTTGTCTCCATGGGTCTATTGCTGCCTCGGGGACCTTATGGTCGTTCTCCCGTGAGTCTAGATTATCGAATGGGACGAAAAACTGATAGTTAATTCTAACATTCAGGGCCTCCTAATGACGATGGAACACTCCAATTGCTTCGCGATTCAATACATTGTCATCCTGCAGACTTGTCTCCATGGGTCTATTGCTGCCTCGGGCACCTTATGGCCGTTCTGCTCTGAGTCAAAGATTTTCGAATCGGACGAAAAACTGGTAGTGAATTGTAACTTTCAGGGACACCTAATGACGATGGATCACTCAAATTGCGTCCCGATTCAATACATCGTCATCCAGCAGACTTGTCTCCATGAGTCTATTGCTGCCTCGGGCACCTTATGGCCGTTCTGCTGTGAGTCAAAGATTTTCGAATCGGACGAAAAACTGATAGTGAATTGTAACTTTCAGGGCCACCTAATGACGATGGATCACTCAAATTGCGTCCCGATTCAATACATCGTCCTCCAGCCGACTTGTCTCCATGGGTCTATTGCTGCCTCGGGCACCTTATAGCCGTTCTGCTGTAGGTCAAAGATTTTCGAATCGGACGAAGATCTGATAGTGAATTGTAACGTTCAGGGCCACCTAATGACGATGGATCACTCAAATTGCGTCCCGATTCAATACATCGTCTCCCAGCAGACTTGTCTCCATGGGTCTATTGCTGCCTCGGGCACCATATGGGCGTTCTGCTGTGAGTCAAAGATTTTCGAATCGGACGAAAAACTGATAGTGAATTGTAACGTTCAGGGCCTCCTAATGACGATGGAACACTCAAATTGCGTCCCGATTCAATACCTCCTGCTCCAGCAGTCTAGTCTCCATGGGTCTATTGCTGCCTCGGGCACCTTATGGGCGTTCTGCTGTGAGTCAAAGATTTTCGAATCGGACGAAAAACTGATATTGAATTGTAACTTTCAGGGCCACCTAATGACGATGGATCACTCAAATTGCGTCCCGATTCAATATATCGTCCTCCAGCCTACTTGACTCCATGGGTCTATTGCTGAGTCGGGCACCTTATGGCCGTTCTGCTGTGAGTCTAGATTATCGAATGCGACGAAAAACTGATAGTGAATTGTAACTTTCAGGGACACCTAATGACGATGGATCACTCAAATTGCGTCCCGATTCAATACATCGTCCTCCAGCCTACTTGACTCCATGGGTCTATTGCTGAGTCGGGCACCTTATGGCCGTTCTGCTGTGAGTCAAAGATTTTCGAATCGGACGAAAAACTGATAGTGAATTATAACGTTCAGGGCCACCTAATGACGATGGATCACTCAAATTGCGTCCCGATTCAATACATCGTCCTCCAGCAGACTTGTCTCCATGGGTCTATTTCTGCCTCGGGCACCTTATGTCCGTTCTGCTGTGGGTCAAAGATTTTCGAATCGGACGAAGATCTGATAGTGAATTGTAACGTTCAGGGCCACCTAATGACGATGGATCACTCAAATTGCGTCCCGATTCAATACATCGTCCTCCAGCAGACTTGTCTCCATGGGTCTATTGCTGCCTCGGGCACCTTATGGGCGTTCTGCTGTGAGTCAAAGATTTTCGAATGGGACGAAAAACTGATAGTGAATTGTAACGTTCAGGGCCTCCTAATGACGATGGAACACTCAAATTGCGTCCCGATTCAATACCTCCTGCTCCAGCAGACTAGTCTCCATGGGTCTATTGCTGCCTCGGGCACATTATGGCCGTTCTGCTGTGAGTCAAAGATTTTCGAATCGGACGAAAAACTGATATTGAATTGTAACGTTCAGGGCCACCTAATGACGATGGATCACTCAAATTGCGTCCCGATTCAATACATCGTCCTCCAGCCTACTTGACTCCATGGGTCTATTGCTGAGTCGGGCACCTTATGGCCGTTCTGCTGTGAGTCTAGATTATCGAATGCGACGAAAAACTGATAGTGAATTGTAACGTTCAGGGCCACCTAATGACGATGGATCACTCAAATTTCGTCCCGATTCAATACATCGTCCTCCAGCAGACTTGTCTCCATGGGTCTATTGCTGCCTCGGGCACCTTATGGCCGTTCTGCTGTGAGTCAAAGATTTTCGAATCGGACGAAAAACTGATAGTGACTTGTAACGTTCAGGGCCACCTAATGACGATGGATCACTCAAATAGCGTGCCGATTCAATACATCGTCATCCAGCAGACTTGTCTCCATGAGTCTATTGCTGCCTCGGGCACCTTATGGCCGTACGGCTGTGAGTCAAAGATTTTCGAATCGGACGAAAAACTGATAGTGAATTGTAACTATCAGGGCCACCTAATGACGATGGATCACTCAAATTGCGTCCCGATTCAATACATCGTCCTCCAGCCGACTTGCCTCCATGGGTCTATTGCTGCCTCGGGCACCTTATGGCCGCTCTGCTGTGGGTCAAAGATTTTCGAATCGGACGAAAAACTGATAGTGAATTGTAACATTCAGGGACACCTAATGGCGATGGATCTTTCAAATTGCGTCCCGATTCAATACATCGTCCCCCAGCCTACTTGACTCCATGGGTCTAATGCTGAGTCGGGCACCTTATGGCCGTTCTGCTGTGAGTCTAGATTATCGAATGCGACGAAAAACTGATAGTGAATTGTAACGTTCAGGGCCACCTAATGACGATGGATCACTCAAATTGCGTCCCGATTCAATACATCGTCCTCCAGCCGACTTGACTCCATTGGTCTATTGCTGCCTCGGGCACCTTATGGCCGTTCTGCTGTGAGTCTAGATTATCGAATGCGACGAAAAACTGATAGTGAATTGTAACGTTCAGGGCCACCTAATGACGATGGATCACTCAAATTGCGTCCCGATTCAATACATCGTCCTCCAGCAGACTTGTCTCCATGGGTCTATTGCTGCCTCGGGCACCTTATGGCCGTTCTGCTGTGAGTCAAAGATTTTCGAATCGGACGAAAAACTGATAGTGAATTGTAACGTTCAGGGCCACCTAATGACGATGGATCACTCAAATTGCGTCTCGATTCAATACATCGTCCTCCAGCAGACTTGTCTCCATGGGTCTATTGCTGCCTCGGGCACCTTATGGCCGTTCTGCTGTGAGTCAAAGATTATCGAATCGGACGAAAAACAGATAGTGAATTGTAACTTTCATGGCCACCTAATGACGATGGATCACTCAAATTGCGTCCCTATTCAATACATCGTCCTCCAGCAGACTTGTCTCCATGGGTCTATTGCTGCCGCGGGCACCTTATGGCCGTTCTGCTGTGAGTCAAAGATTTTCGAATCGGGCGAAAAACTGATAGTGAATTGTAACGTTCAGGGCCACCTAATGACGATGGATCACTCAAATTGCGTCCCGATTCAATACATCATCCTCCAGCAGACTTGTCTCCATGGGTCTATTTCTGCCTCGGGCACCTTATGGCCGTTCTGCTGTGGGTCAAAGATTTTCGAATCGGACGAAGATCTGATAGTGAATTGTAACGTTCAGGGCCACCTAATGACGATGGATCACTCAAATTGCGTCCCGATTCAATACATCGTCCTCCAGCAGACTTGTCTCCATGGGTCTATTGCTGCCTCGGGCACCTTATGGGCGTTCTGCTGTGAGTCAAAGATTTTCGAATCGGACGAAAAACTGATAGTGAATTGTAACGTTCAGGGCCACCTAATGACGATGGATCACTCAAATTGCGTCCCGATTCAATACATCGTCCTCCAGCCGACTTGTCTCCATGGGTCTATTGCTGCCTCGGGCACCTTATGGCCGTTCTGCTGTGAGTCAAAGATTTTCGAATCGGGCGAAAAACTGATAGTGAATTGTAACGTTCAGGGCCACCTAATGACGATGGATCACTCAAATTGCGTCCCGATTCAATACATCATCCTCCAGCAGACTTGTCTCCATGGGTCTATTTCTGCCTCGGGCACCTTATGGCCGTTCTGCTGTGGGTCAAAGATTTTCGAATCGGACGAAGATCTGATAGTGAATTGTAACGTTCAGGGCCACCTAATGACGATGGATCACTCAAATTGCGTCCCGATTCAATACATCGTCCTCCAGCAGACTTGTCTCCATGGGTCTATTGCTGCCTCGGGCACCTTATGGGCGTTCTGCTGTGAGTCAAAGATTTTCGAATCGGACGAAAAACTGATAGTGAATTGTAACGTTCAGGGCCACCTAATGACGATGGATCACTCAAATTGCGTCCCGATTCAATACATCGTCCTCCAGCCGACTTGTCTCCATGGGTCTATTGCTGCCTCGGGCACCTTATGGCCGTTCTGCTGTGAGTCAAAGATTTTCGAATCGGACGAAAAACTGATAGTGAATTGTAACTTTCAGGGACACCTAATGACGATGGATCACTCAAATTGCGTCCCGATTCAATACATCGTCCTCCAGCCTACTTGTCTCCATGGGTCTATTGCTGCCTCGGGGACCTTATGGTCGTTCTCCCGTGAGTCTAGATTATCGAATGGGACGAAAAACTGATAGTTAATTCTAACATTCAGGGCCTCCTAATGACGATGGAACACTCCAATTGCTTCGCGATTCAATACATTGTCATCCTGCAGACTTGTCTCCATGGGTCTTTGCTGCCTCGGGCACCTTATGGCCGTTCTGCTCTGAGTCAAAGATTTTCGAATCGGACGAAAAACTGGTAGTGAATTGTAACTTTCAGGGACACCTAATGACGATGGATCACTCAAATTGCGTCCCGATTCAATACATCGTCATCCAGCAGACTTGTCTCCATGAGTCTATTGCTGCCTCGGGCACCTTATGGCCGTTCTGCTGTGAGTCAAAGATTTTCGAATCGGACGAAAAACTGATAGTGAATTGTAACTTTCAGGGCCACCTAATGACGATGGATCACTCAAATTGCGTCCCGATTCAATACATCGTCCTCCAGCCGACTTGTCTCCATGGGTCTATTGCTGCCTCGGGCACCTTATGGCCGTTCTGCTGTAGGTCAAAGATTTTCGAATCGGACGAAGATCTGATAGTGAATTGTAACGTTCAGGGCCACCTAATGACGATGGATCACTCAAATTGCGTCCCGATTCAATACATCGTCTCCCAGCAGACTTGTCTCCATTGGTCTATTGCTGCCTCGGGCACCATATGGGCGTTCTGCTGTGAGTCAAAGATTTTCGAATCGGACGAAAAACTGATAGTGAATTGTAACGTTCAGGGCCTCCTAATGACGATGGAACACTCAAATTGCGTCCCGATTCAATACCTCCTGCTCCAGCAGTCTAGTCTCCATGGGTCTATTGCTGCCTCGGGCACATTATGGCCGTTCTGCTGTGAGTCAAAGATTTTCGAATCGGACGAAAAACTGATATTGAATTGTAACTTTCAGGGCCACCTAATGACGATGGATCACTCAAATTGCGTCCCGATTCAATATATCGTCCTCCAGCCTACTTGACTCCATGGGTCTATTGCTGAGTCGGGCACCTTATGGCCGTTCTGCTGTGAGTCTAGATTATCGAATGCGACGAAAAACTGATAATGAATTGTAACTTTCAGGGACACCTAATGACGATGGATCACTCAAATTGCGTCCCGATTCAATACATCGTCCTCCAGCCTACTTGACTCCATGGGTCTATTGCTGAGTCGGGCACCTTATGGCCGTTCTGCTGTGAGTCAAAGATTTTCGAATCGGACGAAAAACTGATAGTGAATTATAACGTTCAGGGCCACCTAATGACGATGGATCACTCAAATTGCGTCCCGATTCAATACATCGTCCTCCAGCAGACTTGTCTCCATGGGTCTATTTCTGCCTCGGGCACCTTATGTCCGTTCTGCTGTGGGTCAAAGATTTTCGAATCGGACGAAGATCTGATAGTGAATTGTAACGTTCAGGGCCACCTAATGACGATGGATCACTCAAATTGCGTCCCGATTCAATACATCGTCCTCCAGCAGACTTGTCTCCATGGGTCTATTGCTGCCTCGGGCACCTTATGGGCGTTCCGCTGTGAGTCAAAGATTTTCGAATGGGACGAAAAACTGATAGTGAATTGTAACGTTCAGGGCCTCCTAATGACGATGGAACACTCAAATTGCGTCCCGATTCAATACCTCCTGCTCCAGCAGACTAGTCTCCATGGGTCTATTGCTGCCTCGGGCACATTATGGCCGTTCTGCTGTGAGTCAAAGATTTTCGAATCGGACGAAAAACTGATATTGAATTGTAACGTTCAGGGCCACCTAATGACGATGGATCACTCAAATTGCGTCCCGATTCAATACATCGTCCTCCAGCCTACTTGACTCCATGGGTCTATTGCTGAGTCGGGCACCTTATGGCCGTTCTGCTGTGAGTCTAGATTATCGAATGCGACGAAAAACTGATAGTGAATTGTAACGTTCAGGGCCACCTAATGACGATGGATCACTCAAATTTCGTCCCGATTCAATACATCGTCCTCCAGCAGACTTGTCTCCATGGGTCTATTGCTGCCTCGGGCACCTTATGGCCGTTCTGCTGTGAGTCAAAGATTTTCGAATCGGACGAAAAACTGATAGTGACTTGTAACGTTCAGGGCCACCTAATGACGATGGATCACTCAAATAGCGTGCCGATTCAATACATCGTCATCCAGCAGACTTGTCTCCATGAGTCTATTGCTGCCTCGGGCACCTTATGGCCGTACGGCTGTGAGTCAAAGATTTTCGAATCGGACGAAAAACTGATAGTGAATTGTAACTATCAGGGCCACCTAATGACGATGGATCACTCAAATTGCGTCCCGATTCAATACATCGTCCTCCAGCCGACTTGCCTCCATGGGTCTATTGCTGCCTCGGGCACCTTATGGCCGCTCTGCTGTGGGTCAAAGATTTTCGAATCGGACGAAAAACTGATAGTGAATTGTAACATTCAGGGACACCTAATGGCGATGGATCACTCAAATTGCGTCCCGATTCAATACATCGTCCCCCAGCCTACTTGACTCCATGGGTCTAATGCTGAGTCGGGCACCTTATGGCCGTTCTGCTGTGAGTCTAGATTATCGAATGCGACGAAAAACTGATAGTGAATTGTAACGTTCAGGGCCACCTAATGACGATGGATCACTCAAATTGCGTCCCGATTCAATACATCGTCCTCCAGCCGACTTGACTCCATTGGTCTATTGCTGCCTCGGGCACCTTATGGCCGTTCTGCTGTGAGTCTAGATTATCGAATGCGACGAAAAACTGATAGTGAATTGTAACGTTCAGGGCCACCTAATGACGATGGATCACTCAAATTGCGTCCCGATTCAATACATCGTCCTCCAGCAGACTTGTCTCCATGGGTCTATTGCTGCCTCGGGCACCTTATGGCCGTTCTGCTGTGAGTCAAAGATTTTCGAATCGGACGAAAAACTGATAGTGAATTGTAACGTTCAGGGCCACCTAATGACGATGGATCACTCAAATTGCGTCTCGATTCAATACATCGTCCTCCAGCAGACTTGTCTCCATGGGTCTATTGCTCCCTCGGGCACCTTATGGCCGTTCTGCTGTGAGTCAAAGATTATCGAATCGGACGAAAAACAGATAGTGAATTGTAACTTTCATGGCCACCTAATGACGATGGATCACTCAAATTGCGTCCCTATTCAATACATCGTCCTCCAGCAGACTTGTCTCCATGGGTCTATTGCTGCCGCGGGCACCTTATGGCCGTTCTGCTGTGAGTCAAAGATTTTCGAATCGGGCGAAAAACTGATAGTGAATTGTAACGTTCAGGGCCACCTAATGACGATGGATCACTCAAATTGCGTCCCGATTCAATACATCATCCTCCAGCAGACTTGTCTCCATGGGTCTATTTCTGCCTCGGGCACCTTATGGCCGTTCTGCTGTGGGTCAAAGATTTTCGAATCGGACGAAGATCTGATAGTGAATTGTAACGTTCAGGGCCACCTAATGACGATGGATCACTCAAATTGCGTCCCGATTCAATACATCGTCCTCCAGCAGACTTGTCTCCATGGGTCTATTGCTGCCTCGGGCACCTTATGGGCGTTCTGCTGTGAGTCAAAGATTTTCGAATCGGACGAAAAACTGATAGTGAATTGTAACGTTCAGGGCCACCTAATGACGATGGATCACTCAAATTGCGTCCCGATTCAATACATCGTCCTCCAGCCGACTTGTCTCCATGGGTCTATTGCTGCCTCGGGCACCTTATGGCCGTTCTGCTGTGAGTCAAAGATTTTCGAATCGGACGAAAAACTGATAGTGAATTGTAACTTTCAGGGACACCTAATGACGATGGATCACTCAAATTGCGTCCCGATTCAATACATCGTCCTCCAGCCTACTTGTCTCCATGGGTCTATTGCTGCCTCGGGCACCTTATGGCCGTTCTGCTGTGAGTCAAAGATTTTCCAATCGGACGAAAAACTGATAGTGAATTGTAACTTTCAGGGACACCTAATGACGATGGATCACTCAAATTGCGTCCCGATTCAATACATCGTCATCCAGCAGACTTGTCTCCATGAGTCTATTGCTGCCTCGGGCACCTTATGGCCGTTCTGCTGTGAGTCAAAGATTTTCGAATCGGACGAAAAACTGATAGTGAATTGTAACTTTCAGGGCCACCTAATGACGATGGATCACTCAAATTGCGTCCCGATTCAATACATCGTCCTCCAGCCGACTTGTCTCCATGGGTCTATTGCTGCCTCGGGCACCTTATGGCCGTTCTGCTGTAGGTCAAAGATTTTCGAATCGGACGAAGATCTGATAGTGAATTGTAACGTTCAGGGCCACCTAATGACGATGGATCACTCAAATTGCGTCCCGATTCAATACATCGTCTCCCAGCAGACTTGTCTCCATGGGTCTATTGCTGCCTCGGGCACCATATGGGCGTTCTGCTGTGAGTCAAAGATTTTCGAATCGGACGAAAAACTGATAGTGAATTGTAACGTTCAGGGCCTCCTAATGACGATGGAACACTCAAATTGCGTCCCGATTCAATACCTCCTGCTCCAGCAGTCTAGTCTCCATGGGTCTATTGCTGCCTCGGGCACATTATGGCCGTTCTGCTGTGAGTCAAAGATTTTCGAATCGGACGAAAAACTGATATTGAATTGTAACTTTCAGGGCCACCTAATGACGATGGATCACTCAAATTGCGTCCCGATTCAATATATCGTCCTCCAGCCTACTTGACTCCATGGGTCTATTGCTGAGTCGGGCACCTTATGGCCGTTCTGCTGTGAGTCTAGATTATCGAATGCGACGAAAAACTGATAGTGAATTGTAACGTTCAGGGCCACCTAATGACGATGGATCACTCAAATTGCGTCCCGATTCAATACATCGTCCTCCAGCCGACTTGTCTCCATGGGTCTATTGCTGCCTCGGGCACCTTATGGCCGTTCTGCGGTGGGTCAAAGATTTTCGAATCGGACGAAAAACTGATAGTGAATTGTAACATTCAGGGACACCTAATGACGATGGATCACTCAAATTGCGTCCCGATTCAATACATCGTCCTCCAGCCTACTTGACTCCATTGGTCTATTGCTGAGTCGGGCACCTTATGGCCGTTCTGCTGTGAGTCAAAGATTTTCGAATCGGACGAAAAACTGATAGTGAATTGTAACTTTCAGGGACACCTAATGACGATGGATCACTCAAATTGCTCCCGATTCAATACATCGTCCTCCAGCCTACTTGACTCCATGGGTCTATTGCTGAGTCGGGCACCATATGGCCGTTCTGCTGTGAGTCTAGATTATCGAATGCGACGAAAAACTGATAGTTAATTCTAACATTCAGGGCCTCCTAATGACGATGGAACACTCCAATTGCTTCGCGATTCAATACATTGTCATCCTGCAGACTTGTCTCCATGGGTCTATTGCTGCCTCGGGCACCTTATGGCCGTTCCGCTGTGAGTCAAAGATTTTCGAATCGGACGAAAAACTGATAGTGAATTGTAACTTTCAGGGACACCTAATGACGATGGATCACTCAAATTGCGTCCCGATTCAATACATCGTCCTCCAGCCTACTTGACTCCATGGGTCTATTGCTGAGTCGGGCACCATATGGCCGTTCTGCTGTGAGTCTAGATTATCGAATGCGACGAAAAACTGATAGTGAATTGTAACGTTCAGGGCCACCTAATGACGATGGATCACTCAAATTTCGTCCCGATTCAATACATCGTCCTCCAGCAGACTTGTCTCCATGGGTCTATTGCTGCCTCGGTCACCTTATGGCCGTTCTGCTGTGAGTCAAAGATTTTCGAATCGGACGAAAAACTGATAGTGAATTGTAACGTTCAGGGCCTCCTAATGACGATGGAACACTCAAATTGCGTCCCGATTCAATACCTCCTGCTCCAGCAGACTAGTCTCCATGGGTCTATTGCTGCCTCGGGCACATTATGGCCGTTCTGCTGTGAGTCAAAGATTTTCGAATCGGACGAAAAACTGATATTGAATTGTAACTCTCAGGGCCACCTAATGACGATGGATCACTCAAATTGCGTCCCGATTCAATACATCGTCCTCCAGCCTAGTTGACTCCATGGATCTATTGCTGAGTCGGGCACCTTATGGCCGTTCTGCTGTGAGTCTAGATTATCGAATGCGACGAAAAACTGATAGTTAATTCTAACATTCTGGGCCTCCTAATGACGATGGAACACTCCAATTGCTTCGCGATTCAATACATTGTCATCCTGCAGACTTGTCTCCATGGGTCTATTGCTGCCTCGGGCACCTTATGGCCGTTCTGCTGTGAGTCAAAGATTTTCGAATCGGACGAAAAACTGATAGTGAATTGTAACTTTCAGGGACACCTAATGACGATGGATCACTCAAATTGCGTCCCGATTCAATACATCGTCCTCCAGCCCACTTGACTCCATGGGTCTATTGCTGAGTCGGGCACCATATGGCCTTTCTGCTGTGAGTCTAGATTATCGAATGCGACGAAAAACTGATAGTGAATTGTAACGTTCAGGGCCACCTAATGACGATGGATCACTCAAATTTCGTCCCGATTCAATACATCGTCCTCCAGCAGACTTGTCACCATGGGTCTATTGCTGCCTCGGTCACCTTATGGCCGTTCTGCTGTGAGTCAAAGATTTTCGAATCGGACGAAAAACTGATATTGAATTGTAACGTGCAGGGCCACCTAATGACGATGGATCACTCAAATTGCGTCCCGATTCAATACATCGTCATCCAGCAGACTTGTCTCCATGAGTCTATTGCTGCCTCGGGCACCTTATGGCCGTTCTGCTGTGAGTCAAAGATTTTCGAATCGGACGAAAAACTGATAGTGAATTGTAACTTTCAGGGCCACCTAATGACGATGGATCACTCAAATTGCGTCCAGATTCAATACATCGTCCTCCAGCCGACTTGTCTCCATGGGTCTATTGCTGCCTCGGGCACCTTATGGCCGTTCTGCTGTAGGTCAAAGATTTTCGAATCGGACGAAGATCTGATAGTGAATTGTAACGTTCAGGGCCACCTAATGACGATGGATCACTCAAATTGCGTCCCGATTCAATACATCGTCTCCCAGCAGACTTGTCTCCATGGGTCTATTGCTGCCTCGGGCACCATATGGGCGTTCTGCTGTGAGTCAAAGATTTTCGAATCGGACGAAAAACTGATATTGAATTGTAACTTTCAGGGCCACCTAATGACGATGGATCACTCAAATTGCATCCCGATTCAATATATCGTCCTCCAGCCTACTTGACTCCATGGGTCTATTGCTGAGTGGGGCACCTTATGGCCGTTCTGCTGTGAGTCTAGATTATCGAATGCGACGAAAAACTGATACTGAATTGTAACGTTCAGGGCCACCTAATGACGATGGATCACTCAAATTGCGTCCCGATTCAATACATCGTCCTCCAGCCGACTTGTCTCCATGGGTCTAATGCTGCCTCGGGTACCTTATGGCCGTTCTGCGGTGGGTCAAAGATTTTCGAATCGGACGAAAAACTGATAGTGAATTGTAACATTCAGGGACACCTAATGACGATGGATCACTCAAATTGCGTCCCGATTCAATACATCGTCCTCCAGCCTACTTGACTCCATCGGTCTATTGCTGAGTCGGGCACCTTATGGCCGTTCTGCTGTGAGTCAAAAATTTTCGAATCGGACGAAAAACTGATAGTGAATTGTAACTTTCAGGGACACCTAATGACGATGGATCACTCAAATTGCGTCCCGATTCAATACATCGTCCTCCAGCCTACTTGACTCCATGGGTCTATTGCTGAGTCGGGCACCATATGGCCGTTCTGCTGTGAGTCTAGATTATCGAATGCGACGAAAAACTGATAGTTAATTCTAACATTCAGGGCCACCTAATGACGATGGAACACTCCAATTGCTTCGCGATTCAATACATTGTCATCCTGCAGACTTGTCTCCATGGGTCTATTGCTGCCTCGGGCACCTTATGGTCGTTCTGCTGTGAGTCAAAGATTTTCGAATCGAAGGAAAAACTGATATTGAATTGTAACTTTCAGGGCCACCTAATGACGATGGATCACTCAAATTGCGTCCCGATTCAATACATCGTCCTCCAGCCTACTTGACTCCATGGGTCTATTGCTGAGTCGGGCACCTTATGGCCGTTCTGCTGTGAGTCTAGATTATCGAATGCGATGAAAAACTGATAGTTAATTCTAACATTCAGGGCCACCTAATGACGATGGAACACTCCAATTGCTTCGCGATTCAATACATTGTCATCCTGCAGACTTGTCTCCATGGGTCTATTGCTGCCTCGGGCACCTTATGGCCGTTCTGCTGTGAGTCAAAGATTTTCGAATCGGACGAAAAACTGATAGTGAATTGTAACTTTCAGGGACACCTAATGACGATGGATCACTCAAATTGCGTCCCGATTCAATACATCGTCCTACAGCCTACTTGACTCCATGGGTCTGTTGCTGAGTCGGGCACCATATGGCCGTTCTGCTGTGAGTCTAGATTATCGAATGCGACGAAAAACTGATAGTGAATTGTAACGTTCAGGGCCACCTAATGACGATGGATCACTCAAATTTCGTCCCGATTCAATACATCGTCCTCCAGCAGACTTGTCTCCATGGGTCTATTGCTGCCTCGGTCACCTTATGGCCGTTCTGCTGTGAGTCAAAGATTTTCGAATCGGACGAAAAACTGATAGTGAATTGTAACGTGCAGGGCCACCTAATGACGATGGATCACTCAAATTGAGTCCCGATTCAATACATCGTCATCCAGCAGACTTGTCTCCATGGGTCTATTGCTGCCTCGGGCACCTTATGGCCGTTCTGCTGTAGGTCAAAGATTTTCGAATCGGACGAAGATCTGATAGTGAATTGTAACGTTCAGGGCCACCTAATGACGATGGATCACTCAAATTGCGTCCCGATTCAATACATCGTCTCCCAGCAGACTTGTCTCCATGGGTCTATTGCTGCCTCGGGCACCATATGGGCGTTCTGCTGTGAGTCAAAGATTTTCGAATCGGACGAAAAACTGATAGTGAATTGTAACGTTCAGGGCCTCCTAATGACGATGGAACACTCAAATTGCGTCCCGATTCAATACCTCCTGCTCCAGCAGACTAGTCTCCATGGGTCTATTGCTGAGTCGGGCACCTTATGGCCGTTCTGTTGTGAGTCAAAGATTTTCGAATCGGACAAAAACTGATATTGAATTGTAACTTTCAGGGCCACCTAATGACGATGGATCACTCAAATTGCGTCCCGATTCAATACATCGTCCTCCAGCAGACTTGTCTCCATGGGTCTATTGCTGCCTGGGGCACCTTATGGCCGTTCTGCGGTGGGTCAAAGATTTTCGAATCGGACGAAAAACTGATAGTGAATTGTAACATTCAGGGACACCTAATGACGATGGATCACTCAAATTGCGTCCCGATTCAATACATCGTCCTCCAGCCTACTTGACACCATTGGTCTATTGCTGAGTCGGGCACCTTATGGCCGTTCTGCTGTGAGTCAAAGATTTTCGAATCGGACGAAAAACTGATAGTGAATTGTAACTTTCAGGGACACCTAATGACGATGGATCACTCAAATTGCGTCCCGATTCAATACATCGTCCTCCACCCTACTTGACTCCATGGGTCTATTGCTGAGTCGGGCACCATATGGCCGTTCTGCTGTGAGTCTAGATTATCGAATGCGACGAAAAACTGATAGTTAATTCTAACATTCAGGGCCTCCTAATGACGATGGAACACTCCAATTGCTTCGCGATTCAATACATTGTCATCCTGCAGACTTGTCTCCATGGGTCTATTGCTGCCTCGGGCACCTTATGGCCGTTCTGCTGTGAGTCAAAGATTTTCGAATCGGACGAAAAACTGATAGTGAATTGTAACTTTCAGGGACACCTAATGACGATGGATCACTCAAATTGCGTCCCGATTCAATACATCGTCCTCCAGCCTACTTGACTCCATGGGTCTATTGCTGAGTCGGGCACCATATGGCCGTTCTGCTGTGAGTCTAGATTATCGAATGCGACGAAAAACTGATAGTGAATTGTAACGTTCAGGGCCACCTAATGACGATGGATCACTCAAATTGCGTCCCGATTCAATACATCGTCCTCCAGCAGACTTGTCTCCATGGGTCTATTGCTGCCTCGGGCACCTTATGGGCGTTCTGCTGTGAGTCAAAGATTTTCGAATCGGACGAAAAACTGATAGTGAATCGTAACGTTCAGGGCCTCCTAATGACGATGGAACACTCAAATTGCGTCCCGATTCAATACCTCGTGCTCCAGCAGACTAGTCTCCATGGGTCTATTGCTGCCTCGGGCACATTATGGCCGTTCTGCTGTGAGTCAAAGATTTTCGAATCGGACAAAAAACTGATAGTGAATTGTAACGTTCAGGGCCACCTAATGACGATGGATCACTCAAATTGCGTCCCGATTCAATACATCGTCCTCCAGCCTACTTGTCTCCATGGGTCTATTGCTGCCTCGGGCACCTTATGGCCGTTCTGCTGTGAGTCAAAGATTTTCGAATCGGACGAAAAACTGATATTGAATTGTAACTTTCAGGGCCACCTAATGACGATGGATCACTCAAATTGCGTCCCGAATCAATACATCGTCCTCCAGCCTACTTGACTCCATGGGTCTATTGCTGAGTCGGGCACCTTATGGCCGTTCTGCTGTGAGTCTAGATTATCGAATGCGACGAAAAACTGATAGTGAATTGTAACGTTCAGGGCCACCTAATGACGATGGATCACTCAAATTTCGTCCCGATTCAATACATCGTCCTCCAGCAGACTTGTCTCCATGGGTCTTTTGCTGCCTCGGGCACCTTATGGCCGTTCTGCTGTGAGTCAAAGATTTTCGAATCGGACGAAAAACTGATAGTGAATTGTAACGTTCAGGGCCACCTAATGACGATGGATCACTCAAATTGCGTCCCGATTCAATACATCGTCATCCAGCAGACTTGTCTCCATGAGTCTATTGCTGCCTCGGGCACCTTATGGCCGTTCTGCTGTGAGTCAAAGAATTTCGAATCAGACGAAAAACTGATAGTGAATTGTAACTTTCAGGGCCACCTAATGACGATGGATCACTCAAATTGCGTCCCGATTCAATACATCGTCCTCCAGCCGACTTGTCTCCATGGGTCTATTGCTGCCTCGGGCACCTTATGGCCGTTCTGCTGTGGGTCAAAGATTTTCGAATCGGACGAAGATCTGATAGTGAATTGTAACGTTCAGGGCCACCTAATGACGATGGATCACTCAAATTGCGTCCCGATTCAATACATCGTCTCCCAGCAGACTTGTCTCCATGGGTCTATTGCTGCCTCGGGCACCATATGGGCGTTCTGCTGTGAGTCAAAGATTTTCGAATCGGACGAAAAACTGATAGTGAATTGTAACGTTCAGGGCCTCCTAATGACGATGGAACACTCAAATTACGTCCCGATTCAATACCTCCTGCTCCAGCAGACTAGTCTCCATGGGTCTATTGCTGCCTCGGGCACATTATGGCCGTTCTGCTGTGAGTCAAAGATTTTCGAATCGGACGAAAAACTGATATTGAATTGTAACTTTCAGGGCCACCTAATGACGATGGATCACTCAAATTGCGTCCCGAATCAATTCATCGTCCTCCAGCCTACTTGACTCCATGGGTCTATTGCTGAGTCGGGCACCTTATGGCGGTTCTGCTGTGAGTCTAGAATATCGAATGCGACGAAAAACTGATAGTGAATTGTAACGTTCAGGGCCACCTAATGACGATGGATCACTCAAATTTCGTCCCGATTCAATACATCCTCCTCCAGCAGACTTGTCTCCATGGGTCTATTGCTGCCTCGGGCACCTTATGGCCGTTCTGCTGTGAGTCATAGATTTTCGAATCGGACGAAAAACAGATAGTGAATTGTAACGTTCAGGGCCACCTAATGACGATGGATCACTCAAATTGCGTCCCGATTCAATACATCGTCATCCAGCAGACTTGTCTCCATGAGTCTATTGCTGCCTCGGGCACCTTATGGCCGTTCTGCTGTGAGTCAAAGATTTTCGAATCGGACGAAAAACTGATAGTGAATTGTAACTTTCAGGGCCACCTAATGACGATGGATCACTCAAATTGCGTCCCGATTCAATACATCGTCCTCCAGCCTACTTGACTCCATGGGTCTATTGCTGCCTCGGGCACCTTATGGCCGTTCTGCTGTGAGTCTAGATTATCGAATGCGACGAAAAACTGATAGTGAATTGTAACGTTCAGGGCCACCTAATGACGATGGATCACTCAAATTGCGTCCCGATTCAATACATCGTCCGCCAGCCGACTTGACTCCATGGGTCTATTGCTGCCTCGGGCACCTTATGACCGTTCTGCTGTGAGTCTAGATTATCGAATGCGACGAAAAACTGATAGTGAATTGTAACGTTCAGGGCCACCTAATCACGATGGATCACTCAAATTGCGTCCCGATTCAATACATCGTCCTCCAGACGACTTGTCTCCATGGGTCTATTGCTGCCTCGGGCACCTTATGGTCGTTCTCCCGTGAGTCTAGATTATCGAATGGGACGAAAAACTGATAGTTAATTCTAACATTCAGGGACTCCTAATGACGATGGAACACTCAAATTGCGTCGCGATTCAATACATTGTCATCCTGCAGACTTGTCTCCATGGGTCTATTGCTGCCTCCGGCACCTTATGGCCGTTCTGCTGTGAGTCAAAGATTTTCGGATCGGACGAAAAACTGATAGTGAATTGTAACATTCAGGGCCACCTAATGACGATGGATCACTCAAATTGCGTCCCGATTCAATACATCGTCCTCCAGCCGAATTGACTCCACGGGTCTATTGCTGCCTCGGGCACCTTATGGCCGTTCTTGAGTCTAGATTATCGAATGCGACGAAAAACTGATAGTGAATTGTAACGTTCAGGGCCACCTATTGACGATGGATCACTCAAATTGCGTCCCGATTCAATACATCGTCCTCCAGCAGACTTGTCTCCATGGGTCTATTGCTGCCTCGGGCACCTTATGGCTGTTCTGCTGTGAGTCAAAGATTTTCGAATCGGACGAAAAACAGATAGTGAATTGTAACGTTCTGGTCCACCTAATGACGATGGATCACTCAAATTGCGTCCCGATTCAATACATCGTCCTCCAGCAGACTTTTCTCCATGGGTCTATTGCTGCCTCGGGCACCTTATGGCCGTTCTGCTGTGAGTCAAAGATTTTCGAATCGGACGAAAAACAGATAGTGAATTGTAAGTTTCAGGGCCACCTAATGACGATGGATCACTCAAATTGCGTCCCGATTCAATAATCGTCTCCCAGCAGACTTGTCTCCATGGGTCTATTGCTGCCTCGGGCACCATATGGGCGTTCTGCTGTGAGTCAAAGATTTTCGAATCGGACGAAAAACTGATAGTGAATTGTAACGTTCAGGGCCTCCTAATGACGATGGAATACTCAAATTACGTCCCGATTCCATACCTCCTGCTCCAGCAGACTAGTCTCCATGGGTCTATTGCTGCCTCGGGCACATTATGGCCGTTCTGCTGTGAGTCAAAGATTTTCGAATCGGACGAAAAACTGATATTGAATTGTAACTTTCAGGGCCACCTAATGACGATGGATCACTCAAATTGCGTCCCGAATCAATACATCGTCCTCCAGCCTACTTGACTCCATGGGTCTATTGCTGAGTCGGGCACCTTATGGCCGTTCTGCTGTGAGTCTAGATTATCGAATGCGACGAAAAACTGATAGTGAATTGTAACGTTCAGGGCCACCTAATGACGATGGATCACTCAAATTTCGTCCCGATTCAATACATCGTCCTCCAGCAGACTTGTCTCCATGGGTCTTTTGCTGCCTCGGGCGCCTTATGGCCGTTCTGCTGTGAGTCAAAGAATTTCGAAACAGACGAAAAACTGATAGTGAATTGTAACTTTCAGGGCCACCTAATGACGATGGATCACTCAAATTGCGTCCCGATTCAATACATCGTCCTCCAGCCGACTTGTCTCCATGGGTCTATTGCTGCCTCGGGCACCTTATGGCCGTTCTGCTGTAGGTCAAAGATTTTCGAATCGGACGAAGATCTGATAGTGAATTGTAACGCTCAGGGCCACCTAATGACGATGGATCACTCAAATTGCGTCCCGATTCAATACATCGTCTCCCAGCAGACTTGTCTCCATGGGACTATTGCTGCCTCGGGCACCATATGGGCGTTCTGCTGTGAGTCAAAGATTTTCGAATCGGACGAAAAACTGATAGTGAATTGTAACGTTCAGGGCCTCCTAATGACGATGGAACACTCAAATTACGTCCCGATTCAATACCTCCTGCTCCAGCAGACTAGTCTCCATGGGTCTATTGCTGCCTCGGGCACATTATGGCCGTTCTGCTGTGAGTCAAAGATTTTCGAATCGGACGAAAAACTGATATTGAATTGTAACTTTCAGGGCCACCTAATGACGATGGATCACTCAAATTGCGTCCCGAATCAAAACATCGTCCTCCAGCCTACTTGACTCCATGGGTCTATTGCTGAGTCGGGCACCTTATGGCGGTTCTGCTGTGAGTCTAGAATATCGAATGCGACGAAAAACTGATAGTGAATTGTAACGTTTAGGGCCACCTAATGACGATGGATCACTCAAATTGCGTCCCGATTCAATACATCGTCCGCCAGCCGACTTGACTCCATGGGTCTATTGCTGCCTCGGGCACCTTATGACCGTTCTGCTGTGAGTCTAGATTATCGAATGCGACGAAAAACTGATAGTGAATTGTAACGTTCAGGGCCACCTAATCACGATGGATCACTCAAATTGCGTCCCGATTCAATACATCGTCCTCCAGACGACTTGTCTCCATGGGTCTATTGCTGCCTCGGGCACCTTATGGTCGTTCTCCCGTGAGTCTAGATTATCGAATGGGACGAAAAACTGATAGTTAATTCTAACATTCAGGGACTCCTAATGACGATGGAACACTCAAATTGCGTCGCGATTCAATACATTGTCATCCTGCAGACTTGTCTCCATGGGTCTATTGCTGCCTCCGGCACCTTATGGCCGTTCTGCTATGAGTCAAAGATTTTCGGATCGGACGAAAAACTGATAGTGAATTGTAACATTCAGGGCCACCTAATGACGATGGATCACTCAAATTGCGTCCCGATTCAATACATCGTCCTCCAGCCGAATTGACTCCATGGGTCTATTGCTGCCTCGGGCACCTTATGGCCGTTCTTGAGTCTAGATTATCGAATGCGACGAAAAACTGATAGTGAATTGTAACGTTCAGGGCCACCTATTGACGATGGATCACTCAAATTGCGTCCCGATTCAATACATCGTCCTCCAGCAGACTTGTCTCCATGGGTCTATTGCTGCCTCGGGCACCTTATGGCTGTTCTGCTGTGAGTCAAAGATTTTCGAATCGGACGAAAAACAGATAGTGAATTGTAACGTTCTGGTCCACCTAATGACGATGGATCACTCAAAATGCGTCCCGATTCAATACATCGTCCTCCAGCAGACTTTTCTCCATGGGTCTATTGCTGCCTCGGGCACCTTATGGCCGTTCTGCTGTGAGTCAAAGATTTTCGAATCGGACGAAAAACAGATAGTGAATTGTAACTTTCAGGGCCACCTAATGACGATGGATCACTCAAATTGCGTCCCGATTCAATAATCGTCTCCCAGCAGACTTGTCTCCATGGGTCTATTGCTGCCTCGGGCACCATATGGGCGTTCTGCTGTGAGTCAAAGATTTTCGAATCGGACGAAAAACTGATAGTGAATTGTAACGTTCAGGGCCTCCTAATGACGATGGAATACTCAAATTACGTCCCGATTCCATACCTCCTGCTCCAGCAGACTAGTCTCCATGGGTCTATTGCTGCCTCGGGCACATTATGGCCGTTCTGCTGTGAGTCAAAGATTTTCGAATCGGACGAAAAACTGATATTGAATTGTAACTTTCAGGGCCACCTAATGACGATGGATCACTCAAATTGCGTCCCGAATCAATACATCGTCCTCCAGCCTACTTGACTCCATGGGTCTATTGCTGAGTCGGGCACCTTATGGCCGTTCTGCTGTGAGTCTAGATTATCGAATGCGACGAAAAACTGATAGTGAATTGTAACGTTCAGGGCCACCTAATGACGATGGATCACTCAAATTTCGTCCCGATTCAATACATCGTCCTCCAGCAGACTTGTCTCCATGGGTCTTTTGCTGCCTCGGGCACCTTATGGCCGTTCTGCTGTGAGTCAAAGAATTTCGAAACAGACGAAAAACTGATAGTGAATTGTAACTTTCAGGGCCACCTAATGACGATGGATCACTCAAATTGCGTCCCGATTCAATACATCGTCCTCCAGCCGACTTGTCTCCATGGGTCTATTGCTGCCTCGGGCACCTTATGGCCGTTCTGCTGTAGGTCAAAGATTTTCGAATCGGACGAAGATCTGATAGTGAATTGTAACGCTCAGGGCCACCTAATGACGATGGATCACTCAAATTGCGTCCCGATTCAATACATCGTCTCCCAGCAGACTTGTCTCCATGGGACTATTGCTGCCTCGGGCACCATATGGGCGTTCTGCTGTGAGTCAAAGATTTTCGAATCGGACGAAAAACTGATAGTGAATTGTAACGTTCAGGGCCTCCTAATGACGATGGAACACTCAAATTACGTCCCGATTCAATACCTCCTGCTCCAGAAGACTAGTCTCCATGGGTCTATTGCTGCCTCGGGCACATTATGGCCGTTCTGCTGTGAGTCAAAGATTTTCGAATCGGACGAAAAACTGATATTGAATTGTAACTTTCAGGGCCACCTAATGACGATGGATCACTCAAATTGCGTCCCGAATCAAAACATCGTCCTCCAGCCTACTTGACTCCATGGGTCTATTGCTGAGTCGGGCACCTTATGGCGGTTCTGCTGTGAGTCTAGAATATCGAATGCGACGAAAAACTGATAGTGAATTGTAACGTTTAGGGCCACCTAATGACGATGGTTCACTCAAATTTCGTCCCGATTCAATACATCCTCCTCCAGCAGACTTGTCTCCATGGGTCTATTGCTGCCTCGGGCACCTTATGGCCGTTCTGCTGTGAGTCATAGATTTTCGAATCGGACGAAAAACAGATAGTGAATTGTAACGTTCAGGGCCACCTAACAACGATGGATCACTCAAATTGCGTCCCGATTCAATACATCGTCATCCAGCAGACTTGTCTCCATGAGTCTATTGCTGCCTCGGGCACCTTATGGCCGTTCTGCTGTGAGTCAAAGATTTTCGAATCGGACGAAAAACTGATAGTGAATTGTAACTTTCAGGGCCACCTAATGACGATGGATCACTCAAATTGCGTCCCGATTCAATACATCGTCATCCAGCAGAATTTCTCCATGGGTCTATTGCTGCCTCGGGCACCTTATGGCCGTTCTGCTGTGAGTCAAAGATTTTCGAATCGGACGAAAAACAGATAGTGAATTGTAACATTCATGGCCACCTAATGACGATGGATCACTCAAATTGCGTCCCGATTCAATACATCGTCCTCCAGACGACTTGTCTCCATGGGTCCATTGCTGCATCGGGCACCTTATGACCGTTCTGCTGTGAGTCAAAGATTTTCGAATCGGACGAAAAACTGATAGTGAATTGTAACTTTCAGGGCCACCTAATGACGATGGATCACTCAAATTGCGTCCCGATTCAATACATCGTCCTCCAGCCGACTTGTCTCCATGGGTCAATTGCTGCCTCGGGCACCTTATGGCCGTTCTGCTGTGGGTCAAAGATTTTCGAATCGGACGAAGATCTGATAGTGAATTGTAACGTTCAGGGCCACCTAATGACGATGGATCACTCAAATTGCGTCCCGATTCAATACATCGTCCTCCAGCCGACTTGTCTCCATGGGTCTATTGCTGCATCGGGCACCTTATGGCCGTTCTGCTGTGAGTCAAAGATTTTCGAATCGGACGAAAAACTGATAGTGAATTGTAACTTTCAGGGCCACCTAATGACGATGGATCACTCAAATTGCGTCCCGAATCAATACATCGTCCTCCAGCCGACTTGTCTCCATGGGTCAATTGCTGCCTCGGGCACCTTATGGCCGTTCTGCTGTGGGTCAAAGATTTTCGAATCGGACGAAGATCTGATAGTGAATTGTAACGTTCAGGGCCACCTAATGACGATGGATCACTCAAATTGCGTCCCGATTCAATACAACGTCCTCCAGCCGACTTGTCTCCATGGGTCTATTGCTGCCTCGGGCACCTTATGGCCGTTCTGCTGTGAGTCAAAGATTTTCGAATCGGACGAAAAACTGATATTGAATTGTAACTTTCAGGGCCACCTAATGACGATGGATCACTCAAATTGCGTCCCGAATCAATACATCGGCCTCCAGCCTACTTGACTCCATGGGTCTATTGCTGAGTCGGGCACCTTATGGCCGTTCTGCTGTGAGTCTAGATTATCGAATGCGACGAAAAACTGATAGTGAATTGTAACGTTCAGGGCCACCTAATGACGATGGATCACTCAAATTTCGTCCCGATTCAATACATCGTCCTCCAGCAGACTTGTCTCCATGGGTCTTTTGCTGCCTCGGGCACCTTATGGCCGTTCTGCTGTGAGTCAAAGATTTTCGAATCGGACGAAAAACTGATATTGAATTGTAACTTTCAGGGCCACCTAATGACGATGGATCACTCAAATTGCGTCCCGATTCAATACATCGTCCTCCAGCCTACTTGACTCCATGGGTCTATTGCTGAGTCGGGCACCTTATGGCCGTTCTGCTGTGAGTCTAGATTATCGAATGCGACGAAAAACTGATAGTGAATTGTAACGTTCAGGGCCACCTAATGACGATGGATCACTCAAATTTCGTCCCGATTCAATACATCGTCCTCCAGCAGACTTGTCTCCATGGGTCTTTTGCTGCCTCGGGCACCTTATGGCCGTTCTGCTGTGAGTCAAAGATTTTCGAATCGGACAAAAACTGATAGTGAATTGTAACGTTCAGGGCCACCTAATGACGATGGATCACTCAAATTGCGTCCCGATTCAATACATCGTCCTCCAGCAGACTTGTCTCCATGAGTCTATTGCTGCGTCGGGCACCTTATGGCCGTTCTGCTGTGAGTCAAAGAATTTCGAAACAGACGAAAAACTGATAGTGAATTGTAACTTTCAGGGCCACCTAATGACGATGGATCACTCAAATTGCGTCCCGATTCAATACATCGTCCTCCAGCAGAATTTCTCCATGGGTCTATTGCTGCCTCGGGCACCTTATGGCCGTTCTGCTGTGAGTCAAAGATTTTCGAATCGGACGAAAAACAGATAGTGAATTGTAACATTCATGGCCACCTAATGACGATGGATCACTCAAATTGCGTCCCGATTCAATACATCGTCCTCCAGACGACTTGTCTCCATGGGTCCATTGCTGCATCGGGCACCTTATGACCGTTCTGCTGTGAGTCAAAGATTTTCGAATCGGACGAAAAACTGATAGTGAATTGTAACTTTCAGGGCCACCTAATGACGATGGATCACTCAAATTGCGTCCCGATTCAATACATCGTCCTCCAGCCGACTTGTCTCCATGGGTCAATTGCTGCCTCGGGCACCTTATGGCCGTTCTGCTGTGGGTCAAAGATTTTCGAATCGGACGAAGATCTGATAGTGAATTGTAACGTTCAGGGCCACCTAATGACGATGGATCACTCAAATTGCGTCCCGATTCAATACATCGTCCTCCAGTTGACTTGTCTCCATGGGTCTATTGCTGCATCGGGCACCTTATGGCCGTTCTGCTGTGAGTCAAAGATTTTCGAATCGGACGAAAAACTGATAGTGAATTGTAACTTTCAGGGCCACCTAATGACGATGGATCACTCAAATTGCGTCCCGAATCAATACATCGTCCTCCAGCCGACTTGTCTCCATGGGTCAATTGCTGCCTCGGGCACCTTATGGCCGTTCTGCTGTGGGTCAAAGATTTTCGAATCGGACGAAGATCTGATGGTGAATTGTAACGTTCAGGGCCACCTAATGACGATGGATCACTCAAATTGCGTCCCGATTCAATACAACGTCCTCCAGGCGACTTGTCTCCATGGGTCTATTGCTGCCTCGGGCACCTTATGGCCGTTCTGCTGTGAGTCAAAGATTTTCGAATCGGACGAAAAACTGATATTGAATTGTAACTTTCAGGGCCACCTAATGACGATGGATCACTCAAATTGCGTCCCGAATCAATACATCGGCCTCCAGCCTACTTGACTCCATGGGTCTATTGCTGAGTCGGGCACCTTATGGCCGTTCTGCTGTGAGTCTAGATTATCGAATGCGACGAAAAACTGATAGTGAATTGTAACGTTCAGGGCCACCTAATGACGATGGATCACTCAAATTTCGTCCCGATTCAATACATCGTCCTCCAGCAGACTTGTCTCCATGGGTCTTTTGCTGCCTCGGGCACCTTATGGCCGTTCTGCTGTGAGTCAAAGATTTTCGAATCGGACGAAAAACTGATATTGAATTGTAACTTTCAGGGCCACCTAATGACGATGGATCACTCAAATTGCGTCCCGATTCAATACATCGTCCTCCAGCCTACTTGACTCCATGGGTCTATTGCTGAGTCGGGCACCTTATGGCCGTTCTGCTGTGAGTCTAGATTATCGAATGCGACGAAAAACTGATAGTGAATTGTAACGTTCAGGGCCACCTAATGACGATGGATCACTCAAATTTCGTCCCGATTCAATACATCGTCCTCCAGCAGACTTGTCTCCATGGGTCTATTGCTGCCTCGGGCACCTTATGGTCGTTCTCCCGTAGTCTAGATTATCGAATGGGACGAAAAACTGATAGTGAATTGTAACGTTCAGGGCCACCTAATGACGATGGATCACTCAAATTTCGTCCCGATTCAATACATCGTCCTCCAGCAGACTTGTCTCCATGGGTCTATTGCTGCCTCGGGCACCTTATGGCCGTTCTGCTGTGAGTCAAAGATTTTCGAATCGGACAAAAACTGATAGTGAATTGTAACGTTCAGGGCCACCTAATGACGATGGATCACTCAAATTGCGTCCCGATTCAATACATCGTCATCCAGCAGACTTGTCTCCATGAGTCTATTGCTGCGTCGGGCACCTTATGGCCGTTCTGCTGTGAGTCAAAGAATTTCGAAACAGACGAAAAACTGATAGTGAATTGTAACTTTCAGGGCCACCTAATGACGATGGATCACTCAAATTGCGTCCCGATTCAATACATCGTCCTCCAGCCGACTTGTCTCCATGGGTCTATTGCTGCCTCTGGCACCTTATGGCCGTTCTGCTGTGGGTCAAAGATTTTCGAATCGGACGAAGATCTGATAGTGAATTGTAACGTTCAGGGCCACCTAATGACGATGGAACACTCAAATTACGTCCCGATTCAATACCTCCTGCTCCAGCAGACTAGTCTCCATGGGTCTATTGCTGCCTCGGGCACATTATGGCCGTTCTGCTGTGAGTCAAAGATTTTCGAATCGGACGAAAAACTGATATTGAATTGTAACTTTCAGGGCCACCTAATGACGATGGATCACTCAAATTGCGTCCCGAATCAATACATCGTCCTCCAGCCTACTTGACTCCATGGGTCTATTGCTGAGTCGGGCACCTTATGGCGGTTCTGCTGTGAGTCTAGAATATCGAATGCGACGAAAAACTGATAGTGAATTGTAACGTTCAGGGCTACCTAATGACGATGGATCACTCAAATTTCGTCCCGATTCAATACATCCTCCTCCAGCAGACTTGTCTCCATGGGTCTATTGCTGCCTCGGGCACCTTATGGCCGTTCTGCTGTGAGTCATAGATTTTCGAATCGGACGAAAAACAGATAGTGAATTGTAACGTTCAGGGCCACCTAATGACGATGGATCACTCAAATTGCGTCCCGATTCAATACATCGTCATCCAGCAGACTTGTCTCCATGAGTCTATTGCTGCCTCGGGCACCTTATGGCCGTTCTGCTGTGAGTCAAAGATTTTCGAATCGGACGAAAAACTGATAGTGAATTGTAACTTTCAGGGCCACCTAATGCCGATGGATCACTCAAATTGCGTCCCGATTCAATACATCGTCCTCTAGCCTACTTGACTCCATGGGTCTATTGCTGAGTCGGGCACCTTATGGCCGTTCTGCTGTGAGTCTAGATTATCGAATGCGACGAAAAACTGATAGTGAATTGTAACGTTCAGGGCCACCTATTGACGATGGATCACTCAAATTGCGTCCCGATTCAATACATCGTCCTCCAGACGACTTGTCTCCATGGGTCAATTGCTGCCTCGGGCACCTTATGGTCGTTCTCCCGTGAGTCTAGATTATCGAATGGGACAAAAAACTGATAGTTAATTCTAACATTCAGGGACTCCTAATGACGATGGAACACTCAAATTGCGTCGCGATTCAATACATTGTCATCCTGCAGACTTGTCTCCATGGGTCTATTGCTGCCTCCGGCACCTTATGGCCGTTCTGCTGTGAGTCAAAGATTTTCGGATCGGACGAAAAACTGATAGTGAATTGTAACATTCAGGGCCACCTAATGACGATGGATCACTCAAATTGCGTCCCGATTCAATACATCGTCCTCCAGCCGACTTGACTCCATGGGTCTATTGCTGCCTCGGGCACCTTATGGCCGTTCTGCTGTGAGTCTAGATTATCGAATGCGACGAAAAACTGATAGTGAATTGTAACGTTCAGGGCCACCTATTGACGATGGATCACTCAAATTGCGTCCCGATTCAATACATCGTCCTCCAGCCGACTTGTCTCCATGGGTCAATTGCTGCCTCGGGCACCTTATGGCCGTTCTGCTGTGGGTCAAAGATTTTCGAATCGGACGAAGATCTGATAGTGAATTGTAACGTTCAGGGCCACCTAATGACGATGGATCACTCAAATTTGTCCCGATTCAATACATCGTCCTCCAGCAGACTTGTCTCCATGGGTCTATTGCTGCCTCGGGCACCTTATGGGCGTTCTGCTGTGAGTCAAAGATTTTCGAATCGGACGTAAAACTGATAGTGAATTGTAACGTTCAGGGCCTCCTAATGACGATGGAACACTCAAATTGCGTCCCGATTCAATACCTCGTGCTCCAGCAGACTAGTCTCCATGGGTCTATTGCTGCCTCGGGCACATTATGGCCGTTCTGCTGTGAGTCAAAGATTTTCGAATCGGACGAAAATCTGATAGTGAATTGTAACGTTCAGGGCCACCTAATGACGATGGATCACTCAAATTGCGTCCCGATTCAATACATCGTCCTCCAGCCCACTTGTCTCCATGGGTCTATTGCTGCCTCGGGCACCTTATGGTCGTTCTCCCGTGAGTCTAGATTATCGAATGGGACGAAAAACTGATAGTTAATTCTAACATTCAGGGCCTCCTAATGACGATGGAACACTCAAATTGCGTCGCGATTCAATACATTGTAATCCGGCAGACTTGTCTCCATGGGTCTATTGCCGCCTCGGGCACCTTATGGCAGTTCTGCTGTGAGTCAAAGATTTTCGAATCGGACGGAAAACTGATACTGAATTGTAACTTTCAGGGACACCTAATGACGATGGATCACTCAAATTGCGTCCCGATTCAATACATCGTCCTCCAGCCTACTTGACTCCATGGGTCTATTGCTGAGTCGGGCACCTTATGGCCGTTCTGCTGTGAGTCTAGATTATCGAATGCGACGAAAAACTGATAGTGAATTGTAACGTTCAGGGCCACCTAATGACGATGGATCACTCAAATTGCGTCCCGATTCAATACATCGTCCTCCAGACGACTTGTCTCCATGGGTCTATTGCTGCATCGGGCACCTTATGGCCGTTCTGCTGTGAGTCAAAGATTTTCGAATCGGACGAAAAACTGATAGTGAATTGTAACTTTCAGGGCCACCTAATGCCGATGGATCACTCAAATTGCGTCCCGATTCAATACATCGTCCTCTAGCCTACTTGACTCCATGGGTCTATTGCTGAGTCGGGCACCTTATGGCCGTTCTGCTGTGAGTCTAGATTATCGAATGCGACGAAAAACTGATAGTGAATTGTAACGTTCAGGGCCACCTATTGACGATGGATCACTCAAATTGCGTCCCGATTCAATACATCGTCCTCCAGACGACTTGTCTCCATGGGTCAATTGCTGCCTCGGGCACCTTATGGTCGTTCTCCCGTGAGTCTAGATTATCGAATGGGACAAAAAACTGATAGTTAATTCTAACATTCAGGGACTCCTAATGACGATGGAACACTCAAATTGCGTCGCGATTCAATACATTGTCATCCTGCAGACTTGTCTCCATGGGTCTATTGCTGCCTCCGGCACCTTATGGCCGTTCTGCTGTGAGTCAAAGATTTTCGGATCGGACGAAAAACTGATAGTGAATTGTAACATTCAGGGCCACCTAATGACGATGGATCACTCAAATTGCGTCCCGATTCAATACATCGTCCTCCAGCCGACTTGACTCCATGGGTCTATTGCTGCCTCGGGCACCTTATGGCCGTTCTGCTGTGAGTCTAGATTATCGAATGCGACGAAAAACTGATAGTGAATTGTAACGTTCAGGGCCACCTATTGACGATGGATCACTCAAATTGCGTCCCGATTCAATACATCGTCCTCCAGCAGACTTGTCTCCATGAGTCTATTGCTGCCTCGGGCACCTTATGGCCGTTCGGCTGTGAGTCAAAGATTTTCGAATCGGACGAAAAACAGATAGTGAATTGTAACGTTCAGGGCCACCTAATGACGATGGATCACTCAAATTGCGTCCCGATTCAATACATCGTCCTCCAGCAGACTTTTCTCCATGGGTCTATTGCTGCCTCGGGCACCTTATGGCCGTTCTGCTGTGAGTCAAAGATTTTCGAATCGGACGAAAAACAGATAGTGAATTGTAACATTCATGGACACCTAATGACGATGGATCACTCAAATTGCGTCCCGATTCAATACATCGTCCTCCAGACGACTTGTCTCCATGGGTCTATTGCTGCATCGGGCACCTTATGGCCGTTCTGCTGTGAGTCAAAGATTTTCGAATCGGACGAAAAACTGATAGTGAATTGTAACTTTCAGGGCCACCTAATGACGATGGATCACTCAAATTGCGTCCCGATTCAATACATCGTCCTCCAGCCGACTTGTCTCCATGGGTCAATTGCTGCCTCGGGCACCTTATGGCCGTTCTGCTGTGGGTCAAAGATTTTCGAATCGGACGAAGATCTGATAGTGAATTGTAACGTTCAGGGCCACCTAATGACGATGGATCACTCAAATTTGTCCCGATTCAATACATCGTCCTCCAGCAGACTTGTCTCCATGGGTCTATTGCTGCCTCGGGCACCTTATGGGCGTTCTGCTGTGAGTCAAAGATTTTCGAATCGGACGAAAAACTGATAGTGAATTGTAACGTTCAGGGCCTCCTAATGACGATGGAACACTCAAATTGCGTCCCGATTCAATACCTCGTGCTCCAGCAGACTAGTCTCCATGGGTCTATTGCTGCCTCGGGCACATTATGGCCGTTCTGCTGTGAGTCAAAGATTTTCGAATCGGACGAAAATCTGATAGTGAATTGTAACGTTCAGGGCCACCTAATGACGATGGATCACTCAAATTGCGTCCCGATTCAATACATCGTCCTCCAGCCCACTTGTCTCCATGGGTCTATTGCTGCCTCGGGCACCTTATGGTCGTTCTCCCGTGAGTCTAGATTATCGAATGGGACGAAAAACTGATAGTTAATTCTAACATTCAGGGCCTCCTAATGACGATGGAACACTCAAATTGCGTCGCGATTCAATACATTGTAATCCGGCAGACTTGTCTCCATGGGTCTATTGCCGCCTCGGGCACCTTATGGCAGTTCTGCTGTGAGTCAAAGATTTTCGAATCGGACGGAAAACTGATACTGAATTGTAACTTTCAGGGACACCTAATGACGATGGATCACTCAAATTGCGTCCCGATTCAATACATCGTCCTCCAGCCTACTTGACTCCATGGGTCTATTGCTGAGTCGGGCACCTTATGGCCGTTCTGCTGTGAGTCTAGATTATCGAATGCGACGAAAAACTGATAGTGAATTGTAACGTTCAGGGCCACCTAATGACGATGGATCACTCAAATTTCGTCCCGATTCAATACATCGTCCTCCAGCAGACTTGTCTCCATGGGTCTTTTGCTGCCTCGGGCACCTTATGGCCGTTCTGCTGTGAGTCAAAGATTTTCGAATCGGACAAAAACTGATAGTGAATTGTAACGTTCAGGGCCACCTAATGACGATGGATCACTCAAATTGCGTCCCGATTCAATACATCGTCATCCAGCATACTTGTCTCCATGAGTCTATTGCTGCCTCGGGCACCTTATGGCCGTTCTGCTGTGAGTCAAAGAATTTCGAATCAGACGAAAAACTGATAGTGAATTGTAACTTTCAGCGCCACCTAATGACGATGGATCACTCAAATTGCGTCCCGATTCAATACATCGTCTCCCAGCAGACTTGTCTCCATGGGTCTATTGCTGCCTCGGGCACCATATGGGCGTTCTGCTGTGAGTCAAAGATTTTCGAATCGGACGAAAACTGATAGTGAATTGTAACGTTCAGGGATTCCTAATGACGATGGAACACTCAAATTACGTCCCGATTCAATACCTCCTGCTCCAGCAGACTAGTCTCCATGGGTCTATTGCTGCCTCGGGCACATTATGGCCGTTCTGCTGTGAGTCAAAAATTTTCGAATCGGACGAAAAACTGATATTGAATTGTAACTTTCAGGGCCACCTAATGACGATGGATCACTTAAATTGCGTCCCGAATCAATACATCGTCCTCCAGCCTACTTGACTCCATGGGTCTATTGCTGAGTCGGGCACCTTATGGCCGTTCTGCTGTGAGTCTAGATTATCGAATGCGACGAAAAACTGATAGTGAATTGTAACGTTCAGGGCCACCTAATGACGATGGATCACTCAAATTTCGTCCCGATTCAATACATCGTCCTCCAGCAGACTTGTCTCCATGGATCTTTTGCTGCCTCGGGCACCTTATGGCCGTTCTGCTGTGAGTCAAAGATTTTCGAATCGGACAAAAACTGATAGTGAATTGTAACGTTCAGGGCCACCTAATGACGATGGATCACTAAAATTGCGTCCCGATTCAATATATCGTCATCCAGCAGACTTGTCTCCATGAGTCTATTGCTGCCTCGGGCACCTTATGGCCGTTCTGCTGTGAGTCAAAGAATTTCGAAACAGACGAAAAACTGATAGTGAATTGTAACTTTCAGGGCCACCTAATGACGATGGATCACTCAAATTGCGTCCCGATTCAATACATCGTCCTCCAGCCGACTTGTCTCCATGGGTCTATTGCTGCCTCGGGCACCTTATGGCCGTTCTGCTGAGGGTCAAAGATTTTCGAATCGGACGAAGATCTGATAGTGAATTGTAACGTTCAGGGCCACCTAATGACGATGGATCACTCAAATTGCGTACCGATTCAATACATCGTCTCCCAGCAGACTTGTCTCCATGGGTCTATTGCTGCCTCGGGCACCATATGGGCTTTCTGCTGTGAGTCAAAGTTTTTCGAATCGGACGAAAAACTGATAGTGAATTGTAACGTTCAGGGCCTCCTAATGACGATGGAACACTCAAATTACGTCCCGATTCAATACCTCCTGCTCCAGCAGACTAGTCTCCATGGGTCTATTGCTGCCTCGGGCACATTATGGCCGTTCTGCTGTGAGTCAAAGATTTTCGAATCGGACAAAAAACTGATATTGAATTGTAACTTTCAGGGCCACCTAATGACGATGGATCACTCAAATTGCGTCCCGAATCAATACATCGTCCGCCAGCCTACTTGTCTCCATGGGTCTATTGCTGAGTCGGGCACCTTATGGCGTTTCTGCTGTGAGTCTAGAATATCGAATGCGACGAAAAACTGATAGTGAATTGTAACGTTTAGGGCCACCTAATGACGATGGATCACTCAAATTTCGTCCCGATTTAATACATCCTCCGCCAGCAGACTTGTCTCCATGGGTCTATTGCTGCCTCGGGCACCTTATGGCCGTTCTGCTGTGAGTCATAGATTTTCGAATCGGACGAAAAACAGATAGTGAATTGTAACGTTCAGGGCCACCTAATGACGATGGATCACTCAAATTGCGTCCCGATTCAATACATCGTCATCCAGCAGACTTGTCTCCATGAGTCTATTGCTGCCTCGGGCATCTTATGGCCGTTCTGCTGTGAGTCAAAGATTTTCGAATCGGACGAAAAACTGATAGTGAATTGTAACTTTCAGGGCCACCTAATGACGATGGATCACTCAAATTGCGTCCCGATTCAATACATCGTCCTCCAGCCTACTTGACTCCATGGGTCTATTGCTGAGTCGGGCACCTTATGGCCGTTCTGCTGTGAGTCTAGATTATCGAATGCGACGAAAAACTGATAGTGAATTGTAACGTTCAGGGCCACCTAATGACGATGGATCACTCAAATTGCGTCCCGATTCAATACATCGTCCTCCAGCCGACTTGACTCCATGGGTCTATTGCTGCCTCGGGCACCTTATGGCCGTTCTGCTGTGAGTCTAGATTATCGAATGCGACGAAAAACTGATAGTGAATTGTAACGTTCAGGGTCACCTATTGACGATGGATCACTCAAATTGCGTCCCGATTCAATACATCGTCCTCCAGACGACTTATCTCCATGGGTCTATTGCTGCCTCGGGCACCTTATGGTCGTTCTCCCGTGAGTCTAGATTATCGAATGGGACGAAAAACTGATAGTTAATTCTAACATTCAGGGACTCCTAATGACGATGGAACACTCAAATTGCGTCGCGATTCAATACATTGTCATCCTGCAGACTTGTCTCCATGGGTCTATTGCTGCCTCCGGCACCTTATGGCCGTTCGGCTGTGAGTCAAAGATTTTCGGATCGGACGAAAAACTGATAGTGAATTGTAACATACAGGGCCACCTAATGACGATGGATCACTCAAATTGCGTCCCGATTCAATACATCGTCCTCCAGCAGACTTGTCTCCATGGGTCTATTGCTGCCTCGGGCACCTTATGGCCTCTCTGCTGTGAGTCAAAGATTTTCGAATCGGACGAAAAACAGATAGTGAATTGTAACGTTCAGGGCCACCTAATGACGATGGATCACTCAAATTGCGTCCCGATTCAATACATCGTCCTCCAGCAGACTTTTCTCCATGGGTCTATTGCTGCCTCGGGCACCTTATGGCCGTTCTGCTGTGAGTCAAAGATTTTCGAATCGGACGAAAAACAGATAGTGAATTGTAACATTCATGGCCACCTAATGATGGATCACTCAAATTGCGTCCCGATTCAATACATCGTCCTCCAGACGACTTGTCTCCATGGGTCTATTGCTGCATCGGGCACCTTATGGCCGTTCTGCTGTGAGTCAAAGATTTTCGAATCGGACGAAAAACAGATAGTGAACTGTATCTTTCAGGGCCACCTAATGACGATGGATCACTCAAATTGCGTCCCGATTCAATACATCGTCCTCCAGCCGACTTGTCTCCATGGGTCAATTGCTGCCTCGGGCACCATATGGGCGTTCTGCTGTGAGTCAAAGATTTTCGAATCGGATGAAAAACTGATAGTGAATTGTAACGTTCAGGGCATCCTAATGACGATGGAACACTCAAATTACGTCCCGACTCAATACCTCCTGCTCCAGCAGACTAGTCTCCATGGGTCTATTGCTGCCTTGGGCACATTATGGCCGTTCTGCTGTGAGTCAAAGATTTTCGAATCGGACGAAAAACTGATATTGAATTGTAACTTTCAGGGCCACCTAATGACGATGGATCACTCAAATTTCGTCCCGATTCAATACATCCTCCTCCAGCAGACTTGTCTCCATGGGTCTATTGCTGCCTCGGGCACCTTATGGCCGTTCTGCTGTGAGTCATAGATTTTCGAATCGGACGAAAAACAGATAGTGAATTGTAACGTTCAGGGCCTCCTAATGACGATGGATCACTCAAATTGCGTCCCGATTCAATACATCGTCATCCAGCAGACTTGTCTCCATGAGTCTATTGCTGCGTCGGGCACCTTATGGCCGTTCTGCTGTGAGTCAAAGATTTTCGAATCGGACGAAAAACTGATAGTGAATTGTAACTTTCAGGGCCACCTAATGACGATGGATCACTCAAATTGCGTCCCGATTCAATACATCGTCCTCCAGCCTACTTGACTCCATGGGTCTATTGCTGAGTCGGGCACCTTATGGCCGTTCTGCTGTGAGTCTAGATTATCGAATGCGACGAAAAACTGATAGTGAATTGTAACGTTCAGGGCCACCTAATGACGATGGATCACTCAAATTGCGTCCCGATTCAATACATCGTCCTCCAGCCGACTTGACTCCATGGGTCTATTGCTGCCTCGGGCACCTTATGGCCCTTCTGCTGTGAGTCTAGATTATCGAATGCGACGAAAAACTGATAGTGAATTGTAACGTTCAGGGCCACCTATTGACGATGGATCACTCAAATTGCGTCCCGATTCAATACATCGTCCTCCAGACGACTTATCTCCATGGGTCTATTGCTGCCTCGGGCACCTTATGGTCGTTCTCCCGTGAGTCTAGATTATCGAATGGGACGAAAAACTGATAGTTAATTCTAACATTCAGGGACTCCTAATGACGATGGAACACTCAAATTGCGTCGCGATTCAATACATTGTCATCCTGCAGACTTGTCTCCATGGGTCTATTGCTGCCTCCGGCACCTTATGGCCGTTCGGCTGTGAGTCAAAGATTTTCGGATCGGACGAAAAACTGATAGTGAATTGTAACATACAGGGCCACCTAATGACGATGGATCACTCAAATTGCGTCCCGATTCAATACATCGTCCTCCAGCAGACTTGTCTCCATGGGTCTATTGCTGCCTCGGGCACCTTATGGCCTCTCTGCTGTGAGTCAAAGATTTTCGAATCGGACGAAAAACAGATAGTGAATTGTAACGTTCAGGGCCACCTAATGACGATGGATCACTCAAATTGCGTCCCGATTCAATACATCGTCCTCCAGCAGACTTTTCTCCATGGGTCTATTGCTGCCTCGGGCACCTTATGGCCGTTCTGCTGTGAGTCAAAGATTTTCGAATCGGACGAAAAACAGATAGTGAATTGTAACATTCATGGCCACCTAATGATGGATCACTCAAATTGCGTCCCGATTCAATACATCGTCCTCCAGACGACTTGTCTCCATGGGTCTATTGCTGCATCGGGCACCTTATGGCCGTTCTGCTGTGAGTCAAAGATTTTCGAATCGGACGAAAAACAGATAGTGAACTGTATCTTTCAGGGCCACCTAATGACGATGGATCACTCAAATTGCGTCCCGATTCAATACATCGTCCTCCAGCCGACTTGTCTCCATGGGTCAATTGCTGCCTCGGGCACCATATGGGCGTTCTGCTGTGAGTCAAAGATTTTCGAATCGGATGAAAAACTGATAGTGAATTGTAACGTTCAGGGCATCCTAATGACGATGGAACACTCAAATTACGTCCCGACTCAATACCTCCTGCTCCAGCAGACTAGTCTCCATGGGTCTATTGCTGCCTTGGGCACATTATGGCCGTTCTGCTGTGAGTCAAAGATTTTCGAATCGGACGAAAAACTGATATTGAATTGTAACTTTCAGGGCCACCTAATGACGATGGATCACTCAAATTTCGTCCCGATTCAATACATCCTCCTCCAGCAGACTTGTCTCCATGGGTCTATTGCTGCCTCGGGCACCTTATGGCCGTTCTGCTGTGAGTCATAGATTTTCGAATCGGACGAAAAACAGATAGTGAATTGTAACGTTCAGGGCCACCTAATGACGATGGATCACTCAAATTGCGTCCCGATTCAATACATCGTCATCCAGCAGACTTGTCTCCATGAGTCTATTGCTGCGTCGGGCACCTTATGGCCGTTCTGCTGTGAGTCAAAGATTTTCGAATCGGACGAAAAACTGATAGTGAATTGTAACTTTCAGGGCCACCTAATGACGATGGATCAATCAAATTGCGTCCCGATTCAATACATCGTCCTCCAGCCTACTTGACTCCATGGGTCTATTGCTGAGTCGGGCACCTTATGGCCGTTCTGCTGTGAGTCTAGATTATCGAATGCGACGAAAAACTGATAGTGAATTGTAACGTTCAGGGCCAGCTAATGACGATGGATCACTCAAATTGCGTCCCGATTCAATACATCGTCCTCCAGCCGACTTGACTCCATGGGTCTATTGCTGCCTCGGGCACCTTATGGCCCTTCTGCTGTGAGTCTAGATTATCGAATGCGACGAAAAACTGATAGTGAATTGTAACGTTCAGGGCCACCTATTGACGATGGATCACTCAAATTGCGTCCCGATTCAATACATCGTCCTCCAGACGACTTGTCTCCATGGGTCTATTGCTGCCTCGGGCACCTTATGGTCGTTCTCCCGTGAGTCTAGATTATCGAATGGGACGAAAAACTGATAGTTAATTCTAACATTCAGGGACTCCTAATGACGATGGAACACTCAAACTGCGTCGCGATTCAATACATTGTCATCCTGCAGACTTGTCTCCATGGGTCTATTGCTGCCTCCGGCACCTTATGGCCGTTCTGCTGTGAGTCAAAGATTTTCGGATCGGACGAAAAACTGATAGTGAATTGTAACATTCAGGGCCACCTAATGACGATGGATCACTCAAATTGCGTCCCGATTCAATACATCGTCCTCCAGCAGACTTGACTCCATGGGTCTATTGCTGCCTCGGGCACCTTATGGCCGTTCTGCTGTGAGTCTAGATTATCGAATGCGACGAAAAACTGATAGTGAATTGTAACGTTCAGGGCCACCTATTGACGATGGATCACTCAAATTGCGTCCCGATTCAATACATCGTCCTCCAGCAGACTTGTCTCCATGGGTCTATTGCTGCCTCGGCACCTTATGGCCGTTCTGCTGTGAGTCAAAGATTTTCGAATCGGACGAAAAACAGATAGTGAATTGTAACGTTCAGGGCCACCTAATGACGATGGATCACTCAAATTGCGTCCCGATTCAATACATCGTCCTCCAGCAGACTTTTCTCCATGGGTCTATTGCTGCCTCGGGCACCTTATGGCCGTTCTGCTGTGAGTCAAAGATTTTCGAATCGGACGAAAAACAGATAGTGAATTGTAACATTCATGGCCACCTAATGACGATGGATCACTCAAATTGCGTCCCGATTCAATACATCGTCCTCCAGACGACTTGTCTCCATGGGTCTATTGCTGCATCGGGCACCTTATGGCCGTTCTGCTGTGAGTCAAAGATTTTCGAATCGGACGAAAAACTGATAGTGAATTGTATCTTTCAGGGCCACCTAATGACGATGGATCACTCAAATTGCGTCCCGATTCAATACATCGTCCTCCAGCCGACTTGTCTCCATGGGTCAATTGCTGCCTCGGGCACCTTATGGCCGTTCTGCTGTGGGTCAAAGATTTTCGAATCGGACGAAGATCTGATAGTGAATTGTAACGTTCAGGGCCACCTAATGACGATGGATCACTCAAATTGCGTCCCGATTCAATACATCGTCCTCCAGCAGACTTGTCTCCATGGGTCTATTGCTGCCTCGGGCACCTTATGGGCGTGATGCTGTGAGTCAAAGATTTTCGAATCGGACGAAAAACTGATAGTGAATTGTAACGTTCAGGGCCTCCTAATGACGATGGAACACTCAAATTGCGTCCCGATTCAATACCTCGTGCTCCAGCAGACTAGTCTCCATGGGTCTATTGCTGCCTCGGGCACATTATGGCCGTTCTGCTGTGAGTCAAAGATTTTCGAATCGGACGAAAAACTGATAGTGAATTGTAACGTTCAGGGCCACCTAATGACGATGGATCACTCAAATTGCGTCCCGATTCAATACATCGTCCTCCAGCCCACTTGTCTCCATGGGTCTATTGCTGCCTCGGGCACCTTATGGTCGTTCTCCCGTGAGTCTAGATTATCGAATGGGACGAAAAACTGATAGTTAATTCTAACATTCAGGGCCTCCTAATGACGATGGAACACTCAAATTGCGTCGCGATTCAATACATTGTAATCCGGCAGACTTGTCTCCATGGGTCTATTGCTGCCTCGGGCACCTTATGGCAGTTCTGCTGTGAGTCAAAGATTTTCGAATCGGACGAAAAACTGATAGTGAATTGTAACTTTCAGGGACACCTAATGACGATGGATCACTCAAATTGCGTCCCGATTCAATACATCGTCCTCCAGCCTACTTGACTCCATGGGTCTATTGCTGAGTCGGGCACCTTATGGCCGTTCTGCTGTGAGTCTAGATTATCGAATGCGACGAAAAACTGATAGTGAATTCTAACGTTCAGGGCCACCTAATGACGATGGATCACTCAAATTGCGTCCCGAATCAATACATCGTCCTCCAGCCTACTTGTCTCCATGGGTCTATTGCTGAGTCGGGCACCTTATGGCGATTCTGCTGTGAGTCTAGAATATCGAATGCGACGAAAAACTGATAGTGAATTGTAACGTTTAGGGCCACCTAATGACGATGGATCACTCAAATTTCGTCCCGATTCAATACATCCTCCTCCAGCAGACTTGTCTCCATGGGTCTATTGCTGCCTCGGGCACCTTATGGCCGTTCTGCTGTGAGTCATAGATTTTCGAATCGGACGAAAAACAGACAGTGAATTGTAACGTTCAGGGCCACCTAATGACGATGGATCACTCAAATTGCGTTCCGATTCAATACATCGTCATCCAGCAGACTTGTCTCCATGAGTCTATTGCTGCCTCGGGCACCTTATGGCCGTTCTGCTGTGAGTCAAAGATTTTCGAATCGGACGAAAAACTGATAGTGAATTGTAACTTTCAGGGCCACCTAATGACGATGGCTCACTCAAATTGCGTCCCGATTCAATACATTGTCCTCCAGCCTACTTGACTCCATGGGTCTATTGCTGAGTCGGGCACCTTATGGCCGTTCTTCTGTGAGTCTAGATTATCGAATGCGACGAAAAACTGATAGTGAATTGTAACGTTCAGGGCCAACTAATGACGATGGATCACTCAAATTGCGTCCCGATTCAATACATCGTCCTCCAGCCGACTTGACTCCATGGGTCTATTGCTGCCTCGGGCACCTTATGGCCGTTCTGCTGTGAGTCTAGATTATCGAATGCGACGAAAAACTGATAGTGAATTGTAACGTTCAGGGCCACCTATTGACGATGGATCACTCAAATTGCGTCCCGATTCAATACATCGACCTCCAGACGACTTGTCTCCATGGGTCTATTGCTGCCTCGGGCACCTTATGGTCGTTCTCCCGTGAGTCTAGATTATCGAATGGGACGATAAACTGATAGTTAATTCTAACATTCAGGGACTCCTAATGACGATGGAACACTCAAATTGCGTCGCGATTCAATACATTGTCATCCTGCAGACTTGTCTCCATGGGTCTATTGCTGCCTCCGGCACCTTATGACCGTTCTGCTGTGAGTCAAAGATTTTCGGATCGGACGAAAAACTGATAGTGAGTTGTAACATTCAGGGCCACCTAATGACGATGGATCACTCAAATTGCGTCCCGATTCAATACATCGTCCTCCAGCCGACTTGACTCCATGGGTCTATTGCTGCCTCGGGCACCTTATGGCCGTTCTGCTGTGAGTCTAGATTATCGAATGCGACGAAAAACTGATAGTGAATTGTAACGTTCAGGGCCACCTATTGACGATGGATCACTCAAATTGCGTCCCGATTCAATACATCGTCCTCCAGCAGACTTGTCTCCATGGGTCTACTGCTGCCTCGGGCACCTTATGGCCGTTCTGCTGTGAGTCAAAGATTTTCGAATCGGACGAAAAACAGATAGTGAATTGTAACGTTCAGGGCCACCTAATGACGATGGATCACTCAAATTGCGTCCCGATTCAATACATCGTTCTCCAGCAGACTTTTCTCCATGGGTCTATTGCTGCCTCGGGCACCTTATGGCCGTTCTGCTGTGAGTCAAAGATTTTCGAATCGGACGAAAAACAGATAGTGAATTGTAACATTCATGGCCACCTAATGACGATGGATCACTCAAATTGCGTCCCGATTCAATACATCGTCCTCCAGACGACTTGTCTCCATGGGTCTATTGCTGCATCGGGCACCTTATGGCCGTTCTGCTGTGAGTCAAAGATTTTCGAATCGGACGAAAAACTGATAGTGAATTGTAACTTTCAGGGCCACCTAATGACGATGGATCACTCAAATTGCGTCCCGATTCAATACATCGTCCTCCAGCCGACTTGTCTCCATGGGTCAATTGCTGCCTCGGGCACCTTATGGCCGTTCTGCTGTGGGTCAAAGAAGATCTGATAGTGAATTGTAACGTTCAGGGTCACCTAATGACGATGGATCACTCAAATTGCGTCCCGATTCAATACATCGTCCTCCAGCAGACATGTCTCCATGGGTCTATTGCTGCCTCGGGCACCTTATGGGCGTTCTGCTGTGAGTCAAAGATTTTCGAATCGGACGAAAAACTGATAGTGAATTGTAACGTTCAGGGCCTCCTAATGACGATGGAACACTCAAATTTCGTCCCGATTCCATACATCGTCCTCCAGCAGACTTGTCTCCATGGGTCTTTTGCTGCCTCGGGCACCTTATGGCCGTTCTGCTGTGAGTCAAAGATTTTCGAATCGGACAAAAACTGATAGTGAATTGTAACGTTCAGGGCCACCTAATGACGATGGATCACTCAAATTGCGTCCCGATTCAATACATCGTCATCCAGCAGACTTGTCTCCATGAGTCTATTGCTGCCTCGGGCACCTTATGGCCGTTCTGCTGTGAGTCAAAGAATTTCCATTCAGACGAAAAACTGATAGTGAATTGTAACTTTCAGGGCCACCTAATGACGATGGATCACTCAAATTGCGTCCCGATTCAATTAATCGTCCTCCAGCCGACTTGTCTCCATGGGTCAATTGCTGCCTCGGGCACCTTATGGCCGTTCTGCTGTGGGTCAAAGATTTTCGAATCGGACGAAGATCTGATAGTGAATTGTAACGTTCAGGGCCACCTAATGACGATGGATCACTCAAATTGCGTCCCGATTCAATACATCGTCCTCCAGCAGACTTGTCTCCATGGGTCTATTGCTGCCTCGGGCACCTTATGGGCGTTCTGCTGTGAGTCAAAGATTTTCGAATCGGACGAAAAACTGATAGTGAATTGTAACGTTCAGGGCCTCCTAATGACGATGGAACACTCAAATTGCGTCCCGATTCAATACCTCGTGCTCCAGCAGACTAGTCTCCATGGGTCTATTGCTGCCTCGGGCACATTATGGCCGTTCTGCTGTGAGTCAAAGATTTTCGAATCGGACGAAAAACTGATAGTGAATTGTAACGTTCAGGGCCACCTAATGACGATGGATCACTCAAATTGCGTCCCGATTCAATACATCGTCCTCCAGCCCACTTGTCTCCATGGGTCTATTGCTGCCTCGGGCACCTTATGGTCGTTCTCCCGTGAGTCTAGATTATCGAATGGGACGAAAAACTGATAGTTAATTCTAACATTCAGGGCCTCCTAATGACGATGGAACACTCAAATTGCGTCGCGATTCAATACATTGTAATCCGGCAGACTTGTCTCCATGGGTCTATTGCTGCCTCGGGCACCTTATGGCAGTTCTGCTGTGAGTCAAAGATTTTCGAATCGGACGAAAAACTGATAGTGAATTGTAACTTTCAGGGACACCTAATGACGATGGATCACTCAAATTGCGTCCCGATTCAATACATCGTCCTCCAGCCTACTTGACTCCATGGGTCTATTGCTGAGTCGGGCACCTTATGGCCGTTCTGCTGTGAGTCTAGATTATCGAATGCGACGAAAAACTGATAGTGAATTGTAACGTTCAGGGCCACCTAATGACGATGGATCACTCAAATTTCGTCCCGATTCAATACATCGTCCCCCAGCAGACTTGTCTCCATGGGTCTTTTGCTGCCTCGGGCACCTTATGGCCGTTCTGCTGTGAGTCAAAGATTTTCGAATCGGACAAAAACTGATAGTGAATTGTAACGTTCAGGGCCACCTAATGTCGATGGATCACTCAAATTGCGTCCCGATTCAATACATCGTCATCCAGCAGACTTGTCTCCATGAGTCTATTGCTGCCTCGGGCACCTTATGGCCGTTCTGCTGTGAGTCAAAGAATTTCGAATCAGACGAAAAACTGATAGTGAATTGTAACTTTCAGGGCCACCTAATGACGATGGATCACTCAAATTGCGTCCCGATTCAATACATCGTCCTCCAGCCGACTTGTCTCCATGGGTCTATTGCTGCCTCGGGCACCATATGGGCGTTCTGCTGTGAGTCAAAGATTTTCGAATCGGACGAAAAACTGATAGTGAATTGTAACGTTCAGGGCCTCCTAATGACGATGGAACACTCAAATTACGTCCCGATTCAATACCTCCTGCTCCAGCAGACTAGTCTCCATGGGTCTATTGCTGCCTCGGTCACATTATGGCCGTTCTGCTGTAAGTCAAAGATTTTCGAATCGGACGAAAAACTGATATTGAATTGTAACTTTCAGGGCCACCTAATGACGATGGATCACTCAAATTGCGTCCCGAATCAATACATCGTCCTCCAGCCTACTTGACTCCATGGGTCTATTGCTGAGTCGGGCACCTTATGGCGGTTCTGCTGTGAGTCTAGATTATCGAATGCGACGAAAAACTGATAGTGAATTGTAACGTTCAGGGCCACCTAATGACGATGGATCACTCAAATTTCGTCCCGATTCAATACATCGTCCTCCAGCAGACTTGTCTCCATGGGTCTATTGCTGCCTCGGGCACCTTATGGCCGTTCTGCTGTGAGTCATAGATTTTCGAATCGGACGAAAAACAGATAGTGAATTGTAACATTCAGGGCCACCTAATGACGATGGATCACTCAAATTGCGTCCCGATTCAATACATCGTCACCCAGCAGACTTGTCTCCATGAGTCTATTGCTGCGTCGGGCACCTTATGGCCGTTCTGCTGTGAGTCAAAGATTTTCGAATCGGACGAAAAACTGATAGTGAATTGTAACTTTCAGGGCCACCTAATGACGATGGATCACTCAAATTGCGTCCCGATTCAATACATCGTCCTCCAGCCGACTTGACTCCATGGGTCTATTGCTGCCTCGGGCACCTTATGGCCGTTCTGCTGTGAGTCTAGATTATCGAATGCGACGAAAAACTGTTAGTGAATTGTAACGTTCAGGGCCACCTAATGACGATGGATCACTCAAATTGCGTCCCGATTCAATACATCGTCCTCCAGCCTACTTGTCTCCATGGGTCTATTGCTGCCTCGGGCACCTTATGGTCGTTCTCCCGTGAGTCTAGATTATCGAATGGGACGATAAGCTGATAGTTAATTCTAACATTCAGGGCCTCCTAATGACGATGGAACACTCAAATTGCGTCGCGATTCAGTACATTGTCATCCTGCAGACTAGTCTCCATGGGTCTATTGCTGCCTCGGGCACCTTATGGCCGTTCTGCTGTGAGTCAAAGATTTTCGAATCGGACGAAAAACTGATAGTGAATTGTAACTTTCAGGGCCACCTAATGACGATGGATCACTCAAATTGCGTCCCGATTCAATACATCGTCCTCCAGTCTACTTGACTCCATGAGTCTATTCCTGCCTCGGGCACCTTATGGCCGTTCTGCTGTGAGTCATAGATTTTCGAATCGGACGAAAAACAGATAGTGAATTGTAACGTTCAGGGCCACCTAATGAGGATGGATCACTCAAATTGCGTCCCGATTCAATACATCGTCATCCAGCAGACTTGTCTCCATGAGTCTATTGTTGCCTCGGGCACCTTATGGCCGTTCTGCTGTGAGTCAAAGATTTTCGAATCGGACGAAAAACTGACAGTGAATTGTAACTTTCAGGGCCACCTAATGACGATGGATCACTCAAATTGCGTCCCGATTCAATACATCGTCCTCCAGCCTACTTGACTCCATGGGTCTATTGCTGCCTCCGGCACCTTATGGCCGTTCTGCTGTGAGTCAAAGATTTTCGAATCGGACGAAAAACTGATAGTGAATTGTAACATTCAGGGCCACCTAATGACGATGGATCACTCAAATTGCGTCCCGATTCAATACATCGTCCTCCAGCCGACTTGACTCCATGGGTCTATTGCTGCCTCGGGCACCTTATGGCCGTTCTGCTGTGAGTCAAAGATTTTCGAATCGGACGAAAAACAGATAGTGAATTGTAACGTTCAGGGCCACCTAATGACGATGGATCACTCAAATTGCGTCCCGATTCAATACATCGTCCTCCAGCAGACTTTTCTCCATGGGTCTATTGCTGCCTCGGGCACCTTATGGCCGTTCTGCTGTGAGTCAAAGATTTTCGAATCGGACGAAAAACAGATAGTGAATTGTAACATTCATGGCCACCTAATGACGATGGATCACTCAAATTGCGTCCCGATTCAATACATCGTCCTCCAGACGACTTGTCTCCATGGGTCTATTGCTGCCTCGGGCACCTTATGGCCGTTCTGCTGTGAGTCAAAGATTTTCGAATCGGACGAAAAACTGATAGTGAATTGTAACTTTCAGGGCCACCTAATGACGATGGATCACTCAAATTGCGTCCCGATTCAATACATCGTCCTCCAGCCGACTTGTCTCCATGGGTCAATTGCTGCCTCGGGCACCTTATGGCCGTTCTGCTATGGGTCAAAGAAGATCTGATAGTGAATTGTAACGTTCAGGGCCACCTAATGACGATGGATCACTCAAATTGCGTCCCGATTCAATACATCGTCCTCCAGCAGACTTGTCTCCATGGGTCTATTGCTGCCTCGGGCTCCTTATGGGCGTTCTGCTGTGAGTCAAAGATTTTCGAATCGGACGAAAAACTGATAGTGAATTGTAACGTTCAGGGCCTCCTAATGACGATGGAACACTCAAATTGCGTCCCGATTCAATACCTCGTGCTCCAGCAGACTAGTCTCCATGGGTCTATTGCTGCCTCGGGCACATTATGGCCGTTCTGCTGTGAGTCAAAGATTTTCGAATCGGACGAAAAACTGATAGTGAATTGTAACGTTCAGGGCCACCTAATGACGATGGATCACTCAAATTGCGTCCCGATTCAATACATCGTCCTCCAGCCCACTTGTCTCCATGGGTCTATTGCTGCCTCGGGCACCTTATGGTCGTTCTCCCGTGAGTCTAGATTATCGAATGGGACGAAAAACTGATAGTTAATTCTAACATTCAGGGCCTCCTAATGACGATGGAACACTCAAATTGCGTCGCGATTCAATACATTGTAATCCGGCAGACTTGTCTCCATGTGTCTATTGCTGCCTCGGGCACCTTATGGCCGTTCTGCTGTGAGTCAAAGATTTTCGAATCGGACGAAAAACTGATAGTGAATTGTAACTTTCAGGGACACCTAATGACGATGGATCACTCAAATTGCGTCCCGATTCGATACATCGTCCTCCAGCCTACTTGACTCCATGGGTCTATTGCTGAGTCGGGCACCTTATGGCCGTTCTGCTGTGAGTCTAGATTATCGAATGCGACGAAAAACTGATAGTGAATTGTAACGTTCAGGGCCACCTAATGAGGATGGATCACTCAAATTTCGTCCCGATTCCATACATCGTCCTCCAGCAGACTTGTCTCCATGGGTATTTTGCTGCCTCGGGCACCTTATGGCCGTTCTGCTGTGAGTCAAAGATTTTCGAATCGGACAAAAACTGATAGTGAATTGTAACGTTCAGGGCCACCTAATGACGATGGATCACTCAAATTGCGTCCCGATTCAATACATCGTCATCCAGCAGACTTGTCTCCATGAGTCTATTGCTGCCTCGGGCACCTTATGGCCGTTCTGCTGTGAGTCAAAGATTTTCGAATCGGACGAAAAACTGATAGTGAATTGTAACATTCAGGGCCACCTAATGACGATGGATCACTCAAATTGCGTCCCGATTCAATACATCGTCCTCCAGTCTACTTGACTCCATGGGTCTATTCCTGCCTCGGGCACCTTATGGCCGTTCTGCTGTGAGTCTAGATTATCGAATGCGACGAAAAACTGTTAGTGAATTGTAACGTTCAGGGCCACCTAATGACGATGGATCACTCAAATTGCGTCCCGATTCAATACATCGTCCTCCAGCCTACTTGTCTCCATGGGTCTATTGCTGCCTCGGGCACCTTATGGTCGTTCTCCCGTGAGTCTAGATTATCGAATGGGACGATAAGCTGATAGTTAATTCTAACATTCAGGGCCACCTAATGACGATGGAACACTCAAATTGCGTCGCGATTCAATACATTGTCATCCTGCAGACTAGTCTCCATGGGTCTATTGCTGCCTCGGGCACCTTATGGCCGTTCTGCTGTGAGTCAAAGATTTTCGAATCGGACGAAAAACTGATAGTGAATTGTAACTTTCAGGGCCACCTAATGACGATGGATCACTCAAATTGCGTCCCGATTCAATACATCGTCCTCCAGTCTACTTGACTCCATGGGTCTATTCCTGCCTCGGGCACCTTATGGCCGTTCTGCTGTGAGTCATAGATTTTCGAATCGGACGAAAAACAGATAGTGAATTGTAACGTTCAGGGCCACCTAATGAGGATGGATCACTCAAATTGCGTCCCGATTCAATACATCGTCATCCAGCAGACTTGTCTCCATGAGTCTATTGCTGCCTCGGGCACCTTATGGCCGTTCTGCTGTGAGTCAAAGATTTTCGAATCGGACGAAAAACTGATAGTGAATTGTAACTTTCAGGGCCACCTAATGACGATGGATCACTCAAATTGCGTCCCGATTCAATACATCGTCCTCCAGCCTACTTGACTCCATGGGTCTATTGCTGAGTCGGGCACCTTATGGCCGTTCTGCTGTCAGTCTAGATTATCGAATGCGACGAAAAACTGATAGTGAATTGTAACGTTCAGGGCCACCTAATCACGATGGATCACTCAAATTGCGTCCCGATTCAATACATCGTCCTCCAGCCGACTTGACTCCATGGGTCTATCGCTGCCTCGGGCACCTTATGGCCGTTCTGCTGTGAGTCAAAGATTTTCGAATCGGACGAAAAACTGACAGTGAATTGTAACGTTCAGGGCCACCTAATGACGATGGATCACTCAAATTGCGTCCCGATTCAATACATCGTCCTCCAGCCTACTTGTCTCCATGGGTCTATTGCTGCCTCGGGCACCTTATGGTCGTTCTCCCGTGAGTCTAGATTATCGAATGGGACGAAAAACTGATAGTTAATTCTAACATTCAGGGACTCCTAATGACGATGGAACACTCAAATTGCGTCGCGATTCAATACATTGTCATCCTGCAGACTTGTCTCCATGGGTCTATTGCTGCCTCCGGCACCTTATGGCCGTTCTGCTGTGAGTCAAAGATTTTCGAATCGGACGAAAAACTGATAGTGAATTGTAACATTCAGGGCCACCTAATGACGATGGATCACTCAAATTGCGTCCCGATTCAATACATCGTCCTCCAGCCGACTTGATTCCATGGGTCTATTGCTGCCTCGGGCACCTTATGGCCGTTCTGCTGTGAGTCTAGATTATCGAATGCGACGAAAAACTGATAGTGAATTGTAACGTTCAGGGCCACCTATTGACGATGGATCACTCAAATTGCGTCCCGATTCAATACATCGTCCTCCAGCAGACTTGTCTCAATGGGTCTATTGCTGCCTCGGGCACCTTATGGCCGTTCTGCTGTGAGTCAAAGATTTTCGAATCGGACGAAAAACAGATAGTGAATTGTAACGTTCAGGGCCGCCTAATGACGATGGATCACTCAAATTGCGTCCCGATTCAATACATCGTCCTCCAGCAGACTTTTCTCCATGGGTCTATTGCTGCCTCGGGCACCTTATGGCCGTTCTGCTGTGAGTCAAAGATTTTCGAATCGGACGAAAAACAGATAGTGAATTGTAACATTCATGGCCACCTAATGACGATGGATCACTCAAATTGCGTCCCGATTCAATACATCGTCCTCCAGACGACTTGTCTCCATGGGTCTATTGCTGCATCGGGCACCTTATGGCCGTTCTGCTGTGAGTCAAAGATTTTCGAATCGGACGAAAAACTGATAGTGAATTGTAACTTTCAGGGCCACCTAATGACGATGGATCACTCAAATTGCGTCCCGATTCAATACATCGTCCTCCAGCCGACTTGTCTCCATGGGTCAATTGCTGCCTCGGGCACCTTATGGCCGTTCTGCTGTGGGTCAAAGAAGATCTGATAGTGAATTGTAACGTTCAGGGCCACCTAATGACGATGGATCACTCAAATTGCGACCCGATTCAATACATCGTCCTCCAGCAGACTTGTCTCCATGGGTCTATTGCTGCCTCGGGCACCTTATGGGCGTTCTGCTGTGAGTCAAAGATTTTCGAATCGGACGAAAAACTGATAGTGAATTGTAACGTTCAGGGCCACCTAATGACGATGGATCACTCAAATTGCGTCCCGATTCAATACATCGTCCTCCAGCCCACTTGTCTCCATGGGTCTATTGCTGCCTCGGGCACCTTATGGTCGTTCTCCCGTGAGTCTAGATTATCGAATGGGACGAAAAACTGATAGTTAATTCTAACATTCAGGGCCTCCTAATGACGATGGAACACTCAAATTGCGTCGCGATTCAAGACATTGTAATCCGGCAGACTTGTCTCCATATGTCTATTGCTGCCTCGGGCACCTTATGGCCGTTCTGCTGTGAGTCAAAGATTTTGGAATCGGACGAAAAACTGATAGTGAATTGTAACTTTCAGGGACACCTAATGACGATGGATCACTCAAATTGCGTCCCGATTCGATACATCGTCCTCCAGCCTACTTGACTCCATGGGTCTATTGCTGAGTCGGGCACCTTATGGCCGTTCTGCTGTGAGTCTAGATTATCGAATGCGACGAAAAACTGATAGTGAATTGTAACGTTCAGGGCCACCTAATGACGATGGATCACTCAAATTTCGTCCCGATTCCATACATCGTCCTCCAGCAGACTTGTCTCCATGGGTCTTTTGCTGCCTCGGGCACCTTATGGCCGTTCTGCTGTGAGTCAAAGATTTTCGAATCGGACAAAAACTGATAGTGAAATGTAACGTTCAGGGCCACCTAATGACGATGGATCACTCAAATTGCGTCCCGATTCAATACATCGTCATCCAGCAGACTTGTCTCCATGAGTCTATTGCTGCCTCGGGCACCTTATGGCCGTTCTGCTGTGAGTCAAAGAATTTCGAATCAGACGAAAAACTGATAGTGAATTGTAACTTTCAGGGCCACCTAATGACGATGGATCACTCAAATTGCGTCCCGATTCAATACATCGTCCTCCAGCCGACTTGTCTCCATGGGTCTATTGCTGCCTCGGGCACCTTATGGCCGTTCTGCTGTGGGTCAAAGATTTTCGAATCGGACGAAGATCTGATAGTGAATTGTAACGTTCAGGGCCACCTAATGACGATGGATCACTCAAATTGCGTCCCGATTCAATACATCGTCCTCCAGCCGACTTGACTCCATGGGTCTATTGCTGCCTCGGGCACCTTATGGCCGTTCTGCTGTGAGTCTAGATTATCGAATGCGACGAAAAACTGTTTGTGAATTGTAACGTTCAGGGCCACCTAATGACGATGGATCACTCAAATTGCGTCCCGATTCAATACATCGTCCTCCAGCCTACTTGTCTCCATGGGTCTACTGCTGCCTCGGGCACCTTATGGTCGTTCTCCCGTGAGTCTAGATTATCGAATGGGACGATAAGCTGATAGTTAATTCTAACATTCAGGGCCACCTAATGACGATGGAACACTCAAATTGCGTCGCGATTCAATACATTGTCATCCTGCAGACTAGTCTCCATGGGTCTATTGCTGCCTCGGGCACCTTATGGCCGTTCTGCTGTGAGTCAAAGATTTTCGAATCGGACGAAAAACTGATAGTGAATTGTAACTTTCAGGGCCACCTAATGACGATGGATCACTCAAATTGCGTCCCGATTCAATACATCGTCCTCCAGTCTACTTGACTCCATGGGTCTATTCCTGCCTCGGGCACCTTATGGCCGTTCTGCTGTGAGTCATAGATTTTCGAATCGGACGAAAAACAGATAGTGAATTGTAACGTTCAGGGCCACCTAATGACGATGGATCACTCAAATTGCGTCCCGATTCAATACATCGTCCTCCAGCCTACTTGACTCCATGGGTCTATTGCTGAGTCGGGCACCTTATGGCCGTTCTGCTGTGAGTCTAGATTATCGAATGCGACGAAAAATTGATAGTGAATTGTAACGTTCAGGGCCACCTAATCACGATGGATCACTCAAATTGCGTCCCGATTCAATACATCGTCCTCCAGCCGACTTGACTCCATGGGTCTATTGCTGCCTCGGGCACCTTATGGCCGTACTGCTGTGAGTCAAAGATTTTCGAATCGGACGAAAAACTGATAGTGAATTGTAACGTTCAGGGCCACCTAATGACGATGGATCACTCAAATTGCGTCCCGATTCAATACATCGTCCTCCAGACTACTTGTCTCCATGGGTCTATTGCTGCCTCGGGCACCTTATGGTCATTCTCCCGTGAGTCTAGATTATCGAATGGGACGAAAAACTGATAGTTAATTCTAACATTCAGGGACTCCTAATGACGATGGAACACTCAAATTGCGTCGCGATTCAATACATTGTCATCCTGCAGACTTGTCTCCATGGGTCTATTGCTGCCTCCGGCACCTTATGGCCGTTCTGCTGTGAGTCAAAGATTTTCCAATCGGACGAAAAACTGATAGTGAATTGTAACATTCAGGGCCACCTAATGACGATGGATCACTCAAATTGCGTCCCGATTCAATACATCGTCCTCCAGCCGACTTGACTCCATGGGTCTATTGCTGCCTCGGGCACCTTATGGCCGTTCTGCTGTGAGTCTAGATTATCGAATGCGACGAAAAACTGATAGTGAATTGTAACGTTCAGGGCCACCTATTGACGATGGATCACTCAAATTGCGTCCCGATTCAATACATCGTCCTCCAGCAGACTTGTCTCCATGGGTCTATTGCTGCCTCGGGCACCTTATGGCCGTTCTGCTGTGAGTCAAAGATTTTCGAATCGGACGAAAAACAGATAGTGAATTGTAACGTTCAGGGCCACCTAATGACGATGGATCACTCAAATTGCGTCCCGATTCAATACATCGTCCTCCAGCAGAATTTTCTCCATGGGTCTATTGCTGCCTCGGGCACCTTATGGCCGTTCTGCTGTGAGTCAAAGATTTTCGAATCGGACGAAAAACAGATAGTGAATTGTAACATTCATGGCCACCTAATGACGATGGATCACTCAAATTGCGTCCCGATTCAATACATCGTCCTCCAGACGACTTGTCTCCATGGGTCTATTGCTGCATCGGGCACCTTATGGCCGTTCTGCTGCGAGTCAAAGATTTTAGAATCGGACGAAAAACTGATAGTGAATTGTAACTTTCAGGGCCACCTAATGACGATGGATCACTCAAATTGCGTCCCGATTCAATACATCGTCCTCCAGCCGACTTGTCTCCATGGGTCAATTGCTGCCTCGGGCACCTTATGGCCGTTCTGCTGTGGGTCAAAGAAGATCAGATAGTGAATTGTAACGTTCAGGGCCACCTAATGACGATGGATCACTCAAATTGCGTCCCGATTCAATACATCGTCCTCCAGCAGACTTGTCTCCATGGGTCTATTGCTGCCTCGGGCACATTATGGCCGTTCTGCTGTGAGTCAAAGATTTTCGAATCGGACGAAAAACTGATATTGAATTGTAACTTTCAGGGCCACCTAATGACGATGGATCACTCAAATTGCGTCCCGAATCAATACATCGTCCTCCAGCCTACTTGACTCCATGGGTCTATTGCTGAGTCGGGCACCTTATGGCGGTTCTGCTGTGAGTCTAGATTATCGAATGGGACGAAAAACTGATAGTGAATTGTAACGTTCAGGGCCACCTAATGACGATGGATCACTCAAATTTCGTCCCGATTCAATACATCGTCCTCCAGCAGACTTGTCTCCATGGGTCTATTGCTGCCTCGGGCACCTTATGGCCGTTCTGCTGTGAGTCATAGATTTTCGAATCGGACGAAAAACAGATAGTGAATTGTAACGTTCAGGGCCACCTAATGACGATGGATCACTCAAATTGCGTCCCGATTCAATACATCGTCATCCAGCAGACTTTTCTCCATGAGTCTATTGCTGCGTCGGGCACCTTATGGCCGTTCTGCTGTGAGTCAAAGATTTTCGAATCGGACGAAAAACTGATAGTGAATTGTAACTTTCAGGGCCACCTAATGACGATGGATCACTCAAATTGCGTCCCGATTCAATACATCGTCCTCCAGCCTACTTGACTCCATGGGTCTATTGCTGAGTCGGGCACCTTATGGCCGTTCAGCTGTGAGTCTACATTATCGAATGCGACGAAAAACTGATAGTGAATTGTAACGTTCAGGGCCACCTAATGACGATGGAACACTCAAATTGCGTCCCGATTCAATACATCGTCCTCCAGCCGACTTGACTCCATGGGTCTATTGCTGCCTCGGGCACCTTATGGCCGTTCTGCTGTGAGTCTAGATTATCGAATGCGACGAAAAACTGTTAGTGAATTGTAACGTTCAGGGCCACCTAATGACGATGGATCACTCAAATTGCGTCCCGATTCAATACATCGTCCTCCAGCCCACTTGTCTCCATGGGTCTATTGCTGCCTCGGGCACCTTATGGTCGTTCTCCCGTGAGTCTAGATTATCGAATGGGACGATAAGCTGATAGTTAATTCTAACATTCAGGGCCACCTAATGACGATGGAACACTCAAATTGCGTCGCGATTCAATACATTGTCATCCTGCAGACTTGTCTCCATGGGTCTATTGCTGCCTCCGGCACCTTATGGCCGTTCTGCTGTGAGTCAAAGATTTTCGAATCGGACGAAAAACTGATAGTGAATTGTAACATTCAGGGCCACCTAATGACGATGGATCACTCAAATTGCGTCCCGATTCAATACATCGTCCTCCAGCCGACTTGACTCCATGGGTCTATTGCTGCCTCGGGCACCTTATGGCCGTTCTGCTGTGAGTCTAGATTATCGAATGCGACGAAAAACTGATAGTGAATTGTAACGTTCAGGGCCACCTATTGACAATGGATCACTCAAATTGCGTCCCGATTCAATACATCGTCCTCCAGCAGACTTGTCTCCATGGGTCTATTGCTGCCTCGGGCACCTTATGGCCGTTCTGCTGTGAGTCAAAGATTTTCGAATCGGACGAAAAACAGATAGTGAATTGTAACGTTCAGGGCCACCTAATGACGATGGATCACTCAAATTGCGTCCCGATTCAATACATCGTCCTCCAGCAGAATTTTCTCCATGGGTCTATTGCTGCCTCGGGCACCTTATGGCCGTTCTGCTGTGAGTCAAAGATTTTCGAATCGGACGAAAAACAGATAGTGAATTGTAACATTCATGGCCACCTAATGACGATGGATCACTCAAATTGCGTCCCGATTCAATACATCGTCCTCCAGACGACTTGTCTCCATGGGTCTATTGCTGCATCGGGCACCTTATGGCCGTTCTGCTGCGAGTCAAAGATTTTAGAATCGGACGAAAAACTGATAGTGAATTGTAACTTTCAGGGCCACCTAATGACGATGGATCACTCAAATTGCGTCCCGATTCAATACATCGTCCTCCAGCCGACTTGTCTCCATGGGTCAATTGCTGCCTCGGGCACCTTATGGCCGTTCTGCTGTGGGTCAAAGAAGATCAGATAGTGAATTGTAACGTTCAGGGCCACCTAATGACGATGGATCACTCAAATTGCGTCCCGATTCAATACATCGTCATCCAGCAGACTTGTCTCCATGAGTCTATTGCTGCCTCGGGCACCTTATGGCCGTTCTGCTGTGAGTCAAAGAATTTCGAATCAGACGAAAAACTGATAGTGAATTGTAACTTTCAGGGCCACCTAATGACGATGGATCACTCAAATTGCGTCCCGATTCAATACATCGTCCTCCAGCCGACTTGTCTCCATGGGTCTATTGCTGCCTCGGGCACCTTATGGCCGTTCTGCTGTGGGTCAAAGATTTTCGAATCGGACGAAGATCTGATAGTGAATTGTAACGTTCAGGGCCACCTAATGACGATGGATCACTCAAATTGCGTCCCGATTCAATACATCGTCCTCCAGCCGACTTGACTCCATGGGTCTATTGCTGCCTCGGGCACCTTATGGCCGTTCTGCTGTGAGTCTAGATTATCGAATGCGACGAAAAACTGTTTGTGAATTGTAACGTTCAGGGCCACCTAATGACGATGGATCACTCAAATTGCGTCCCGATTCAATACATCGTCCTCCAGCCTACTTGTCTCCATGGGTCTACTGCTGCCTCGGGCACCTTATGGTCGTTCTCCCGTGAGTCTAGATTATCGAATGGGACGATAAGCTGATAGTTAATTCTAACATTCAGGGCCACCTAATGACGATGGAACACTCAAATTGCGTCGCGATTCAATACATTGTCATCCTGCAGACTAGTCTCCATGGGTCTATTGCTGCCTCGGGCACCTTATGGCCGTTCTGCTGTGAGTCAAAGATTTTCGAATCGGACGAAAAACTGATAGTGAATTGTAACTTTCAGGGCCACCTAATGACGATGGATCACTCAAATTGCGTCCCGATTCAATACATCGTCCTCCAGTCTACTTGACTCCATGGGTCTATTCCTGCCTCGGGCACCTTATGGCCGTTCTGCTGTGAGTCATAGATTTTCGAATCGGACGAAAAACAGATAGTGAATTGTAACGTTCAGGGCCACCTAATGACGATGGATCACTCAAATTGCGTCCCGATTCAATACATCGTCCTCCAGCCTACTTGACTCCATGGGTCTATTGCTGAGTCGGGCACCTTATGGCCGTTCTGCTGTGAGTCTAGATTATCGAATGCGACGAAAAATTGATAGTGAATTGTAACGTTCAGGGCCACCTAATCACGATGGATCACTCAAATTGCGTCCCGATTCAATACATCGTCCTCCAGCCGACTTGACTCCATGGGTCTATTGCTGCCTCGGGCACCTTATGGCCGTACTGCTGTGAGTCAAAGATTTTCGAATCGGACGAAAAACTGATAGTGAATTGTAACGTTCAGGGCCACCTAATGACGATGGATCACTCAAATTGCGTCCCGATTCAATACATCGTCCTCCAGCCTACTTGTCTCCATGGGTCTATTGCTGCCTCGGGCACCTTATGGTCATTCTCCCGTGAGTCTAGATTATCGAATGGGACGAAAAACTGATAGTTAATTCTAACATTCAGGGACTCCTAATGACGATGGAACACTCAAATTGCGTCGCGATTCAATACATTGTCATCCTGCAGACTTGTCTCCATGGGTCTATTGCTGCCTCCGGCACCTTATGGCCGTTCTGCTGTGAGTCAAAGATTTTCGAATCGGACGAAAAACTGATAGTGAATTGTAACATTCAGGGCCACCTAATGACGATGGATCACTCAAATTGCGTCCCGATTCAATACATCGTCCTCCAGCCGACTTGACTCCATGGGTCTATTGCTGCCTCGGGCACCTTATGGCCGTTCTGCTGTGAGTCTAGATTATCGAATGCGACGAAAAACTGATAGTGAATTGTAACGTTCAGGGCCACCTATTGACGATGGATCACTCAAATTGCGTCCCGATTCAATACATCGTCCTCCAGCAGACTTGTCTCCATGGGTCTATTGCTGCCTCGGGCACCTTATGGCCGTTCTGCTGTGAGTCAAAGATTTTCGAATCGGACGAAAAACAGATAGTGAATTGTAACGTTCAGGGCCACCTAATGACGATGGATCACTCAAATTGCGTCCCGATTCAATACATCGTCCTCCAGCAGAATTTTCTCCATGGGTCTATTGCTGCCTCGGGCACCTTATGGCCGTTCTGCTGTGAGTCAAAGATTTTCGAATCGGACGAAAAACAGATAGTGAATTGTAACATTCATGGCCACCTAATGACGATGGATCACTCAAATTGCGTCCCGATTCAATACATCGTCCTCCAGACGACTTGTCTCCATGGGTCTATTGCTGCATCGGGCACCTTATGGCCGTTCTGCTGCGAGTCAAAGATTTTAGAACCGGACGAAAAACTGATAGTGAATTGTAACTTTCAGGGCCACCTAATGACGATGGATCACTCAAATTGCGTCCCGATTCAATACATCGTCCTCCAGCCGACTTGTCTCCATGGGTCAATTGCTGCCTCGGGCACCTTATGGCCGTTCTGCTGTGGGTCAAAGAAGATCAGATAGTGAATTGTAACGTTCAGGGCCACCTAATGACGATGGATCACTCAAATTGCGTCCCGATTCAATACATCGTCCTCCAGCAGACTTGTCTCCATGGGTCTATTGCTGCCTCGGGCACATTATGGCCGTTCTGCTGTGAGTCAAAGATTTTCGAATCGGACGAAAAACTGATATTGAATTGTAACTTTCAGGGCCACCTAATGACGATGGATCACTCAAATTGCGTCCCGAATCAATACATCGTCCTCCAGCCTACTTGACTCCATGGGTCTATTGCTGAGTCGGGCACCTTATGGCGGTTCTGCTGTGAGTCTAGATTATCGAATGGGACGAAAAACTGATAGTGAATTGTAACGTTCAGGGCCACCTAATGACGATGGATCACTCAAATTTCGTCCCGATTCAATACATCGTCCTCCAGCAGACTTGTCTCCATGGGTCTATTGCTGCCTCGGGCACCTTATGGCCGTTCTGCTGTGAGTCATAGATTTTCGAATCGGACGAAAAACAGATAGTGAATTGTAACGTTCAGGGCCACCTAATGACGATGGATCACTCAAATTGCGTCCCGATTCAATACATCGTCATCCAGCAGACTTTTCTCCATGAGTCTATTGCTGCGTCGGGCACCTTATGGCCGTTCTGCTGTGAGTCAAAGATTTTCGAATCGGACGAAAAACTGATAGTGAATTGTAACTTTCAGGGCCACCTAATGACGATGGATCACTCAAATTGCGTCCCGATTCAATACATCGTCCTCCAGCCTACTTGACTCCATGGGTCTATTGCTGAGTCGGGCACCTTATGGCCGTTCAGCTGTGAGTCTACATTATCGAATGCGACGAAAAACTGATAGTGAATTGTAACGTTCAGGGCCACCTAATGACGATGGAACACTCAAATTGCGTCCCGATTCAATACATCGTCCTCCAGCCGACTTGACTCCATGGGTCTATTGCTGCCTCGGGCACCTTATGGCCGTTCTGCTGTGAGTCTAGATTATCGAATGCGACGAAAAACTGTTAGTGAATTGTAACGTTCAGGGCCACCTAATGACGATGGATCACTCAAATTGCGTCCCGATTCAATACATCGTCCTCCAGCCCACTTGTCTCCATGGGTCTATTGCTGCCTCGGGCACCTTATGGTCGTTCTCCCGTGAGTCTAGATTATCGAATGGGACGATAAGCTGATAGTTAATTCTAACATTCAGGGCCACCTAATGACGATGGAACACTCAAATTGCGTCGCGATTCAATACATTGTCATCCTGCAGACTTGTCTCCATGGGTCTATTGCTGCCTCCGGCACCTTATGGCCGTTCTGCTGTGAGTCAAAGATTTTCGAATCGGACGAAAAACTGATAGTGAATTGTAACATTCAGGGCCACCTAATGACGATGGATCACTCAAATTGCGTCCCGATTCAATACATCGTCCTCCAGCCGACTTGTCTCCATGGGTCTATTGCTGCCTCGGGCACCTTATGGCCGTTCTGCTGTGAGTCTAGATTATCGAATGCGACGAAAAACTGATAGTGAATTGTAACGTTCAGGGCCACCTATTGACGATGGATCACTCAAATTGCGTCCCGATTCAATACATCGTCCTCCAGCAGACTTGTCTCCATGGGTCTATTGCTGCCTCGGGCACCTTATGGCCGTTCTGCTGTGAGTCAAAGATTTTCGAATCGGACGAAAAACAGATAGTGAATTGTAACGTTCAGGGCCACCTAATGACGATGGATCACTCAAATTGCGTCCCGATTCAATACATCGTCCTCCAGCAGAATTTTCTCCATGGGTCTATTGCTGCCTCGGGCACCTTATGGCCGTTCTGCTGTGAGTCAAAGATTTTCGAATCGGACGAAAAACAGATAGTGAATTGTAACATTCATGGCCACCTAATGACGATGGATCACTCAAATTGCGTCCCGATTCAATACATCGTCCTCCAGACGACTTGTCTCCATGGGTCTATTGCTGCATCGGGCACCTTATGGCCGTTCTGCTGCGAGTCAAAGATTTTAGAATCGGACGAAAAACTGATAGTGAATTGTAACTTTCAGGGCCACCTAATGACGATGGATCACTCAAATTGCGTCCCGATTCAATACATCGTCCTCCAGCCGACTTGTCTCCATGGGTCAATTGCTGCCTCGGGCACCTTATGGCCGTTCTGCTGTGGGTCAAAGAAGATCAGATAGTGAATTGTAACGTTCAGGGCCACCTAATGACGATGGATCACTCAAATTGCGTCCCGATTCAATACATCGTCATCCAGCAGACTTGTCTCCATGAGTCTATTGCTGCCTCGGGCACCTTATGGCCGTTCTGCTGTGAGTCAAAGAATTTCGAATCAGACGAAAAACTGATAGTGAATTGTAACTTTCAGGGCCACCTAATGACGATGGATCACTCAAATTGCGTCCCGATTCAATACATCGTCCTCCAGCCGACTTGTCTCCATGGGTCTATTGCTGCCTCGGGCACCTTATGGCCGTTCTGCTGTGGGTCAAAGATTTTCGAATCGGACGAAGATCTGATAGTGAATTGTAACGTTCAGGGCCACCTAATGACGATGGATCACTCAAATTGCGTCCCGATTCAATACATCGTCCTCCAGCCGACTTGACTCCATGGGTCTATTGCTGCCTCGGGCACCTTATGGCCGTTCTGCTGTGAGTCTAGATTATCGAATGCGACGAAAAACTGTTTGTGAATTGTAACGTTCAGGGCCACCTAATGACGATGGATCACTCAAATTGCGTCCCGATTCAATACATCGTCCTCCAGCCTACTTGTCTCCATGGGTCTACTGCTGCCTCGGGCACCTTATGGTCGTTCTCCCGTGAGTCTAGATTATCGAATGGGACGATAAGCTGATAGTTAATTCTAACATTCAGGGCCACCTAATGACGATGGAACACTCAAATTGCGTCGCGATTCAATACATTGTCATCCTGCAGACTAGTCTCCATGGGTCTATTGCTGCCTCGGGCACCTTATGGCCGTTCTGCTGTGAGTCAAAGATTTTCGAATCGGACGAAAAACTGATAGTGAATTGTAACTTTCAGGGCCACCTAATGACGATGGATCACTCAAATTGCGTCCCGATTCAATACATCGTCCTCCAGTCTACTTGACTCCATGGGTCTATTCCTGCCTCGGGCACCTTATGGCCGTTCTGCTGTGAGTCATAGATTTTCGAATCGGACGAAAAACAGATAGTGAATTGTAACGTTCAGGGCCACCTAATGACGATGGATCACTCAAATTGCGTCCCGATTCAATACATCGTCCTCCAGCCTACTTGACTCCATGGGTCTATTGCTGAGTCGGGCACCTTATGGCCGTTCTGCTGTGAGTCTAGATTATCGAATGCGACGAAAAATTGATAGTGAATTGTAACGTTCAGGGCCACCTAATCACGATGGATCACTCAAATTGCGTCCCGATTCAATACATCGTCCTCCAGCCGACTTGACTCCATGGGTCTATTGCTGCCTCGGGCACCTTATGGCCGTACTGCTGTGAGTCAAAGATTTTCGAATCGGACGAAAAACTGATAGTGAATTGTAACGTTCAGGGCCACCTAATGACGATGGATCACTCAAATTGCGTCCCGATTCAATACATCGTCCTCCAGCCTACTTGTCTCCATGGGTCTATTGCTGCCTCGGGCACCTTATGGTCATTCTCCCGTGAGTCTAGATTATCGAATGGGACGAAAAACTGATAGTTAATTCTAACATTCAGGGACTCCTAATGACGATGGAACACTCAAATTGCGTCGCGATTCAATACATTGTCATCCTGCAGACTTGTCTCCATGGGTCTATTGCTGCCTCCGGCACCTTATGGCCGTTCTGCTGTGAGTCAAAGATTTTCGAATCGGACGAAAAACTGATAGTGAATTGTAACATTCAGGGCCACCTAATGACGATGGATCACTCAAATTGCGTCCCGATTCAATACATCGTCCTCCAGCCGACTTGACTCCATGGGTCTATTGCTGCCTCGGGCACCTTATGGCCGTTCTGCTGTGAGTCTAGATTATCGAATGCGACGAAAAACTGATAGTGAATTGTAACGTTCAGGGCCACCTATTGACGATGGATCACTCAAATTGCGTCCCGATTCAATACATCGTCCTCCAGCAGACTTGTCTCCATGGGTCTATTGCTGCCTCGGGCACCTTATGGCCGTTCTGCTGTGAGTCAAAGATTTTCGAATCGGACGAAAAACAGATAGTGAATTGTAACGTTCAGGGCCACCTAATGACGATGGATCACTCAAATTGCGTCCCGATTCAATACATCGTCCTCCAGCAGAATTTTCTCCATGGGTCTATTGCTGCCTCGGGCACCTTATGGCCGTTCTGCTGTGAGTCAAAGATTTTCGAATCGGACGAAAAACAGATAGTGAATTGTAACATTCATGGCCACCTAATGACGATGGATCACTCAAATTGCGTCCCGATTCAATACATCGTCCTCCAGACGACTTGTCTCCATGGGTCTATTGCTGCATCGGGCACCTTATGGCCGTTCTGCTGCGAGTCAAAGATTTTAGAACCGGACGAAAAACTGATAGTGAATTGTAACTTTCAGGGCCACCTAATGACGATGGATCACTCAAATTGCGTCCCGATTCAATACATCGTCCTCCAGCCGACTTGTCTCCATGGGTCAATTGCTGCCTCGGGCACCTTATGGCCGTTCTGCTGTGGGTCAAAGAAGATCAGATAGTGAATTGTAACGTTCAGGGCCACCTAATGACGATGGATCACTCAAATTGCGTCCCGATTCAATACATCGTCCTCCAGCAGACTTGTCTCCATGGGTCTATTGCTGCCTCGGGCACATTATGGCCGTTCTGCTGTGAGTCAAAGATTTTCGAATCGGACGAAAAACTGATATTGAATTGTAACTTTCAGGGCCACCTAATGACGATGGATCACTCAAATTGCGTCCCGAATCAATACATCGTCCTCCAGCCTACTTGACTCCATGGGTCTATTGCTGAGTCGGGCACCTTATGGCGGTTCTGCTGTGAGTCTAGATTATCGAATGGGACGAAAAACTGATAGTGAATTGTAACGTTCAGGGCCACCTAATGACGATGGATCACTCAAATTTCGTCCCGATTCAATACATCGTCCTCCAGCAGACTTGTCTCCATGGGTCTATTGCTGCCTCGGGCACCTTATGGCCGTTCTGCTGTGAGTCATAGATTTTCGAATCGGACGAAAAACAGATAGTGAATTGTAACGTTCAGGGCCACCTAATGACGATGGATCACTCAAATTGCGTCCCGATTCAATACATCGTCATCCAGCAGACTTTTCTCCATGAGTCTATTGCTGCGTCGGGCACCTTATGGCCGTTCTGCTGTGAGTCAAAGATTTTCGAATCGGACGAAAAACTGATAGTGAATTGTAACTTTCAGGGCCACCTAATGACGATGGATCACTCAAATTGCGTCCCGATTCAATACATCGTCCTCCAGCCTACTTGACTCCATGGGTCTATTGCTGAGTCGGGCACCTTATGGCCGTTCAGCTGTGAGTCTACATTATCGAATGCGACGAAAAACTGATAGTGAATTGTAACGTTCAGGGCCACCTAATGACGATGGAACACTCAAATTGCGTCCCGATTCAATACATCGTCCTCCAGCCGACTTGACTCCATGGGTCTATTGCTGCCTCGGGCACCTTATGGCCGTTCTGCTGTGAGTCTAGATTATCGAATGCGACGAAAAACTGTTAGTGAATTGTAACGTTCAGGGCCACCTAATGACGATGGATCACTCAAATTGCGTCCCGATTCAATACATCGTCCTCCAGCCCACTTGTCTCCATGGGTCTATTGCTGCCTCGGGCACCTTATGGTCGTTCTCCCGTGAGTCTAGATTATCGAATGGGACGATAAGCTGATAGTTAATTCTAACATTCAGGGCCACCTAATGACGATGGAACACTCAAATTGCGTCGCGATTCAATACATTGTCATCCTGCAGACTTGTCTCCATGGGTCTATTGCTGCCTCCGGCACCTTATGGCCGTTCTGCTGTGAGTCAAAGATTTTCGAATCGGACGAAAAACTGATAGTGAATTGTAACATTCAGGGCCACCTAATGACGATGGATCACTCAAATTGCGTCCCGATTCAATACATCGTCCTCCAGCCGACTTGTCTCCATGGGTCTATTGCTGCCTCGGGCACCTTATGGCCGTTCTGCTGTGAGTCTAGATTATCGAATGCGACGAAAAACTGATAGTGAATTGTAACGTTCAGGGCCACCTATTGACGATGGATCACTCAAATTGCGTCCCGATTCAATACATCGTCCTCCAGCAGACTTGTCTCCATGGGTCTATTGCTGCCTCGGGCACCTTATGGCCGTTCTGCTGTGAGTCAAAGATTTTCGAATCGGACGAAAAACAGATAGTGAATTGTAACGTTCAGGGCCACCTAATGACGATGGATCACTCAAATTGCGTCCCGATTCAATACATCGTCCTCCAGCAGAATTTTCTCCATGGGTCTATTGCTGCCTCGGGCACCTTATGGCCGTTCTGCTGTGAGTCAAAGATTTTCGAATCGGACGAAAAACAGATAGTGAATTGTAACATTCATGGCCACCTAATGACGATGGATCACTCAAATTGCGTCCCGATTCAATACATCGTCCTCCAGACGACTTGTCTCCATGGGTCTATTGCTGCATCGGGCACCTTATGGCCGTTCTGCTGCGAGTCAAAGATTTTAGAATCGGACGAAAAACTGATAGTGAATTGTAACTTTCAGGGCCACCTAATGACGATGGATCACTCAAATTGCGTCCCGATTCAATACATCGTCCTCCAGCCGACTTGTCTCCATGGGTCAATTGCTGCCTCGGGCACCTTATGGCCGTTCTGCTGTGGGTCAAAGAAGATCAGATAGTGAATTGTAACGTTCAGGGCCACCTAATGACGATGGATCACTCAAATTGCGTCCCGATTCAATACATCGTCCTCCAGCAGACTTGTCTCCATGGGTCTATTGCTGCCTCGGGCACATTATGGCCGTTCTGCTGTGAGTCAAAGATTTTCGAATCGGACGAAAAACTGATAGTGAATTGTAACTTTCAGGGCCACCTAATGACGATGGATCACTCAAATTGCGTCCCGATTCAATACATCGTCCTCCAGCCTACTTGACTCCATGGGTCTATTGCTGAGTCGGGCACCTTATGGCCGTTCAGCTGTGAGTCTACATTATCGAATGCGACGAAAAACTGATAGTGAATTGTAACGTTCAGGGCCACCTAATGACGATGGAACACTCAAATTGCGTCCCGATTCAATACATCGTCCTCCAGCCGACTTGACTCCATGGGTCTATTGCTGCCTCGGGCACCTTATGGCCGTTCTGCTGTGAGTCTAGATTATCGAATGCGACGAAAAACTGTTAGTGAATTGTAACGTTCAGGGCCACCTAATGACGATGGATCACTCAAATTGCGTCCCGATTCAATACATCGTCCTCCAGCCTACTTGTCTCCATGGGTCTATTGCTGCCTCGGGCACCTTATGGTCGTTCTCCCGTGAGTCTAGATTATCGAATGGGACGATAAGCTGATAGTTAATTCTAACATTCAGGGCCACCTAATGACGATGGAACACTCAAATTGCGTCGCGATTCAATACATTGTCATCCTGCAGACTAGTCTCCATGGGTCTATTGCTGCCTCGGGCACCTTATGGCCGTTCTGCTGTGAGTCAAAGATTTTCGAATCGGACGAAAAACTGATAGTGAATTGTAACTTTCAGGGCCACCTAATGACGATGGATCACTCAAATTGCGTCCCGATTCAATACATCGTCCTCCAGTCTACTTGACTCCATGGGTCTATTCCTGCCTCGGGCACCTTATGGCCGTTCTGCTGTGGGTCAAAGAAGATCAGATAGTGAATTGTAACGTTCAGGGCCACCTAATGACGATGGATCACTCAAATTGCGTCCCGATTCAATACATCGTCCTCCAGCAGACTTGTCTCCATGGGTCTATTGCTGCCTCGGGCACATTATGGCCGTTCTGCTGTGAGTCAAAGATTTTCGAATCGGACGAAAAACTGATATTGAATTGTAACTTTCAGGGCCACCTAATGACGATGGATCACTCAAATTGCGTCCCGAATCAATACATCGTCCTCCAGCCTACTTGACTCCATGGGTCTATTGCTGAGTCGGGCACCTTATGGCGGTTCTGCTGTGAGTCTAGATTATCGAATGGGACGAAAAACTGATAGTGAATTGTAACGTTCAGGGCCACCTAATGACGATGGATCACTCAAATTTCGTCCCGATTCAATACATCGTCCTCCAGCAGACTTGTCTCCATGGGTCTATTGCTGCCTCGGGCACCTTATGGCCGTTCTGCTGTGAGTCATAGATTTTCGAATCGGACGAAAAACAGATAGTGAATTGTAACGTTCAGGGCCACCTAATGACGATGGATCACTCAAATTGCGTCCCGATTCAATACATCGTCATCCAGCAGACTTTTCTCCATGAGTCTATTGCTGCGTCGGGCACCTTATGGCCGTTCTGCTGTGAGTCAAAGATTTTCGAATCGGACGAAAAACTGATAGTGAATTGTAACTTTCAGGGCCACCTAATGACGATGGATCACTCAAATTGCGTCCCGATTCAATACATCGTCCTCCAGCCTACTTGACTCCATGGGTCTATTGCTGAGTCGGGCACCTTATGGCCGTTCAGCTGTGAGTCTACATTATCGAATGCGACGAAAAACTGATAGTGAATTGTAACGTTCAGGGCCACCTAATGACGATGGAACACTCAAATTGCGTCCCGATTCAATACATCGTCCTCCAGCCGACTTGACTCCATGGGTCTATTGCTGCCTCGGGCACCTTATGGCCGTTCTGCTGTGAGTCTAGATTATCGAATGCGACGAAAAACTGTTAGTGAATTGTAACGTTCAGGGCCACCTAATGACGATGGATCACTCAAATTGCGTCCCGATTCAATACATCGTCCTCCAGCCCACTTGTCTCCATGGGTCTATTGCTGCCTCGGGCACCTTATGGTCGTTCTCCCGTGAGTCTAGATTATCGAATGGGACGATAAGCTGATAGTTAATTCTAACATTCAGGGCCACCTAATGACGATGGAACACTCAAATTGCGTCGCGATTCAATACATTGTCATCCTGCAGACTTGTCTCCATGGGTCTATTGCTGCCTCCGGCACCTTATGGCCGTTCTGCTGTGAGTCAAAGATTTTCGAATCGGACGAAAAACTGATAGTGAATTGTAACATTCAGGGCCACCTAATGACGATGGATCACTCAAATTGCGTCCCGATTCAATACATCGTCCTCCAGCCGACTTGACTCCATGGGTCTATTGCTGCCTCGGGCACCTTATGGCCGTTCTGCTGTGAGTCTAGATTATCGAATGCGACGAAAAACTGATAGTGAATTGTAACGTTCAGGGCCACCTATTGACAATGGATCACTCAAATTGCGTCCCGATTCAATACATCGTCCTCCAGCAGACTTGTCTCCATGGGTCTATTGCTGCCTCGGGCACCTTATGGCCGTTCTGCTGTGAGTCAAAGATTTTCGAATCGGACGAAAAACAGATAGTGAATTGTAACGTTCAGGGCCACCTAATGACGATGGATCACTCAAATTGCGTCCCGATTCAATACATCGTCCTCCAGCAGAATTTTCTCCATGGGTCTATTGCTGCCTCGGGCACCTTATGGCCGTTCTGCTGTGAGTCAAAGATTTTCGAATCGGACGAAAAACAGATAGTGAATTGTAACATTCATGGCCACCTAATGACGATGGATCACTCAAATTGCGTCCCGATTCAATACATCGTCCTCCAGACGACTTGTCTCCATGGGTCTATTGCTGCATCGGGCACCTTATGGCCGTTCTGCTGCGAGTCAAAGATTTTAGAATCGGACGAAAAACTGATAGTGAATTGTAACTTTCAGGGCCACCTAATGACGATGGATCACTCAAATTGCGTCCCGATTCAATACATCGTCCTCCAGCCGACTTGTCTCCATGGGTCAATTGCTGCCTCGGGCACCTTATGGCCGTTCTGCTGTGGGTCAAAGAAGATCAGATAGTGAATTGTAACGTTCAGGGCCACCTAATGACGATGGATCACTCAAATTGCGTCCCGATTCAATACATCGTCATCCAGCAGACTTGTCTCCATGAGTCTATTGCTGCCTCGGGCACCTTATGGCCGTTCTGCTGTGAGTCAAAGAATTTCGAATCAGACGAAAAACTGATAGTGAATTGTAACTTTCAGGGCCACCTAATGACGATGGATCACTCAAATTGCGTCCCGATTCAATACATCGTCCTCCAGCCGACTTGTCTCCATGGGTCTATTGCTGCCTCGGGCACCTTATGGCCGTTCTGCTGTGGGTCAAAGATTTTCGAATCGGACGAAGATCTGATAGTGAATTGTAACGTTCAGGGCCACCTAATGACGATGGATCACTCAAATTGCGTCCCGATTCAATACATCGTCCTCCAGCCGACTTGACTCCATGGGTCTATTGCTGCCTCGGGCACCTTATGGCCGTTCTGCTGTGAGTCTAGATTATCGAATGCGACGAAAAACTGTTTGTGAATTGTAACGTTCAGGGCCACCTAATGACGATGGATCACTCAAATTGCGTCCCGATTCAATACATCGTCCTCCAGCCTACTTGTCTCCATGGGTCTACTGCTGCCTCGGGCACCTTATGGTCGTTCTCCCGTGAGTCTAGATTATCGAATGGGACGATAAGCTGATAGTTAATTCTAACATTCAGGGCCACCTAATGACGATGGAACACTCAAATTGCGTCGCGATTCAATACATTGTCATCCTGCAGACTAGTCTCCATGGGTCTATTGCTGCCTCGGGCACCTTATGGCCGTTCTGCTGTGAGTCAAAGATTTTCGAATCGGACGAAAAACTGATAGTGAATTGTAACTTTCAGGGCCACCTAATGACGATGGATCACTCAAATTGCGTCCCGATTCAATACATCGTCCTCCAGTCTACTTGACTCCATGGGTCTATTCCTGCCTCGGGCACCTTATGGCCGTTCTGCTGTGAGTCATAGATTTTCGAATCGGACGAAAAACAGATAGTGAATTGTAACGTTCAGGGCCACCTAATGACGATGGATCACTCAAATTGCGTCCCGATTCAATACATCGTCCTCCAGCCTACTTGACTCCATGGGTCTATTGCTGAGTCGGGCACCTTATGGCCGTTCTGCTGTGAGTCTAGATTATCGAATGCGACGAAAAATTGATAGTGAATTGTAACGTTCAGGGCCACCTAATCACGATGGATCACTCAAATTGCGTCCCGATTCAATACATCGTCCTCCAGCCGACTTGACTCCATGGGTCTATTGCTGCCTCGGGCACCTTATGGCCGTACTGCTGTGAGTCAAAGATTTTCGAATCGGACGAAAAACTGATAGTGAATTGTAACGTTCAGGGCCACCTAATGACGATGGATCACTCAAATTGCGTCCCGATTCAATACATCGTCCTCCAGCCTACTTGTCTCCATGGGTCTATTGCTGCCTCGGGCACCTTATGGTCATTCTCCCGTGAGTCTAGATTATCGAATGGGACGAAAAACTGATAGTTAATTCTAACATTCAGGGACTCCTAATGACGATGGAACACTCAAATTGCGTCGCGATTCAATACATTGTCATCCTGCAGACTTGTCTCCATGGGTCTATTGCTGCCTCCGGCACCTTATGGCCGTTCTGCTGTGAGTCAAAGATTTTCGAATCGGACGAAAAACTGATAGTGAATTGTAACATTCAGGGCCACCTAATGACGATGGATCACTCAAATTGCGTCCCGATTCAATACATCGTCCTCCAGCCGACTTGACTCCATGGGTCTATTGCTGCCTCGGGCACCTTATGGCCGTTCTGCTGTGAGTCTAGATTATCGAATGCGACGAAAAACTGATAGTGAATTGTAACGTTCAGGGCCACCTATTGACGATGGATCACTCAAATTGCGTCCCGATTCAATACATCGTCCTCCAGCAGACTTGTCTCCATGGGTCTATTGCTGCCTCGGGCACCTTATGGCCGTTCTGCTGTGAGTCAAAGATTTTCGAATCGGACGAAAAACAGATAGTGAATTGTAACGTTCAGGGCCACCTAATGACGATGGATCACTCAAATTGCGTCCCGATTCAATACATCGTCCTCCAGCAGAATTTTCTCCATGGGTCTATTGCTGCCTCGGGCACCTTATGGCCGTTCTGCTGTGAGTCAAAGATTTTCGAATCGGACGAAAAACAGATAGTGAATTGTAACATTCATGGCCACCTAATGACGATGGATCACTCAAATTGCGTCCCGATTCAATACATCGTCCTCCAGACGACTTGTCTCCATGGGTCTATTGCTGCATCGGGCACCTTATGGCCGTTCTGCTGCGAGTCAAAGATTTTAGAATCGGACGAAAAACTGATAGTGAATTGTAACTTTCAGGGCCACCTAATGACGATGGATCACTCAAATTGCGTCCCGATTCAATACATCGTCCTCCAGCCGACTTGTCTCCATGGGTCAATTGCTGCCTCGGGCACCTTATGGCCGTTCTGCTGTGGGTCAAAGAAGATCAGATAGTGAATTGTAACGTTCAGGGCCACCTAATGACGATGGATCACTCAAATTGCGTCCCGATTCAATACATCGTCCTCCAGCAGACTTGTCTCCATGGGTCTATTGCTGCCTCGGGCACATTATGGCCGTTCTGCTGTGAGTCAAAGATTTTCGAATCGGACGAAAAACTGATATTGAATTGTAACTTTCAGGGCCACCTAATGACGATGGATCACTCAAATTGCGTCCCGAATCAATACATCGTCCTCCAGCCTACTTGACTCCATGGGTCTATTGCTGAGTCGGGCACCTTATGGCGGTTCTGCTGTGAGTCTAGATTATCGAATGGGACGAAAAACTGATAGTGAATTGTAACGTTCAGGGCCACCTAATGACGATGGATCACTCAAATTTCGTCCCGATTCAATACATCGTCCTCCAGCAGACTTGTCTCCATGGGTCTATTGCTGCCTCGGGCACCTTATGGCCGTTCTGCTGTGAGTCATAGATTTTCGAATCGGACGAAAAACAGATAGTGAATTGTAACGTTCAGGGCCACCTAATGACGATGGATCACTCAAATTGCGTCCCGATTCAATACATCGTCATCCAGCAGACTTTTCTCCATGAGTCTATTGCTGCGTCGGGCACCTTATGGCCGTTCTGCTGTGAGTCAAAGATTTTCGAATCGGACGAAAAACTGATAGTGAATTGTAACTTTCAGGGCCACCTAATGACGATGGATCACTCAAATTGCGTCCCGATTCAATACATCGTCCTCCAGCCTACTTGACTCCATGGGTCTATTGCTGAGTCGGGCACCTTATGGCCGTTCAGCTGTGAGTCTACATTATCGAATGCGACGAAAAACTGATAGTGAATTGTAACGTTCAGGGCCACCTAATGACGATGGAACACTCAAATTGCGTCCCGATTCAATACATCGTCCTCCAGCCGACTTGACTCCATGGGTCTATTGCTGCCTCGGGCACCTTATGGCCGTTCTGCTGTGAGTCTAGATTATCGAATGCGACGAAAAACTGTTAGTGAATTGTAACGTTCAGGGCCACCTAATGACGATGGATCACTCAAATTGCGTCCCGATTCAATACATCGTCCTCCAGCCCACTTGTCTCCATGGGTCTATTGCTGCCTCGGGCACCTTATGGTCGTTCTCCCGTGAGTCTAGATTATCGAATGGGACGATAAGCTGATAGTTAATTCTAACATTCAGGGCCACCTAATGACGATGGAACACTCAAATTGCGTCGCGATTCAATACATTGTCATCCTGCAGACTTGTCTCCATGGGTCTATTGCTGCCTCCGGCACCTTATGGCCGTTCTGCTGTGAGTCAAAGATTTTCGAATCGGACGAAAAACTGATAGTGAATTGTAACATTCAGGGCCACCTAATGACGATGGATCACTCAAATTGCGTCCCGATTCAATACATCGTCCTCCAGCCGACTTGTCTCCATGGGTCTATTGCTGCCTCGGGCACCTTATGGCCGTTCTGCTGTGAGTCTAGATTATCGAATGCGACGAAAAACTGATAGTGAATTGTAACGTTCAGGGCCACCTATTGACGATGGATCACTCAAATTGCGTCCCGATTCAATACATCGTCCTCCAGCAGACTTGTCTCCATGGGTCTATTGCTGCCTCGGGCACCTTATGGCCGTTCTGCTGTGAGTCAAAGATTTTCGAATCGGACGAAAAACAGATAGTGAATTGTAACGTTCAGGGCCACCTAATGACGATGGATCACTCAAATTGCGTCCCGATTCAATACATCGTCCTCCAGCAGAATTTTCTCCATGGGTCTATTGCTGCCTCGGGCACCTTATGGCCGTTCTGCTGTGAGTCAAAGATTTTCGAATCGGACGAAAAACAGATAGTGAATTGTAACATTCATGGCCACCTAATGACGATGGATCACTCAAATTGCGTCCCGATTCAATACATCGTCCTCCAGACGACTTGTCTCCATGGGTCTATTGCTGCATCGGGCACCTTATGGCCGTTCTGCTGCGAGTCAAAGATTTTAGAATCGGACGAAAAACTGATAGTGAATTGTAACTTTCAGGGCCACCTAATGACGATGGATCACTCAAATTGCGTCCCGATTCAATACATCGTCCTCCAGCCGACTTGTCTCCATGGGTCAATTGCTGCCTCGGGCACCTTATGGCCGTTCTGCTGTGGGTCAAAGAAGATCAGATAGTGAATTGTAACGTTCAGGGCCACCTAATGACGATGGATCACTCAAATTGCGTCCCGATTCAATACATCGTCCTCCAGCAGACTTGTCTCCATGGGTCTATTGCTGCCTCGGGCACATTATGGCCGTTCTGCTGTGAGTCAAAGATTTTCGAATCGGACGAAAAACTGATAGTGAATTGTAACTTTCAGGGCCACCTAATGACGATGGATCACTCAAATTGCGTCCCGATTCAATACATCGTCCTCCAGCCTACTTGACTCCATGGGTCTATTGCTGAGTCGGGCACCTTATGGCCGTTCAGCTGTGAGTCTACATTATCGAATGCGACGAAAAACTGATAGTGAATTGTAACGTTCAGGGCCACCTAATGACGATGGAACACTCAAATTGCGTCCCGATTCAATACATCGTCCTCCAGCCGACTTGACTCCATGGGTCTATTGCTGCCTCGGGCACCTTATGGCCGTTCTGCTGTGAGTCTAGATTATCGAATGCGACGAAAAACTGTTAGTGAATTGTAACGTTCAGGGCCACCTAATGACGATGGATCACTCAAATTGCGTCCCGATTCAATACATCGTCCTCCAGCCTACTTGTCTCCATGGGTCTATTGCTGCCTCGGGCACCTTATGGTCGTTCTCCCGTGAGTCTAGATTATCGAATGGGACGATAAGCTGATAGTTAATTCTAACATTCAGGGCCACCTAATGACGATGGAACACTCAAATTGCGTCGCGATTCAATACATTGTCATCCTGCAGACTAGTCTCCATGGGTCTATTGCTGCCTCGGGCACCTTATGGCCGTTCTGCTGTGAGTCAAAGATTTTCGAATCGGACGAAAAACTGATAGTGAATTGTAACTTTCAGGGCCACCTAATGACGATGGATCACTCAAATTGCGTCCCGATTCAATACATCGTCCTCCAGTCTACTTGACTCCATGGGTCTATTCCTGCCTCGGGCACCTTATGGCCGTTCTGCTGTGAGTCATAGATTTTCGAATCGGACGAAAAACAGATAGTGAATTGTAACGTTCAGGGCCACCTAATGACGATGGATCACTCAAATTGCGTCCCGATTCAATACATCGTCCTCCAGCCTACTTGTCTCCATGGGTCTATTGCTGCCTCGGGCACCTTATGGTCATTCTCCCGTGAGTCTAGATTATCGAATGGGACGAAAAACTGATAGTTAATTCTAACATTCAGGGACTCCTAATGACGATGGAACACTCAAATTGCGTCGCGATTCAATACATTGTCATCCTGCAGACTTGTCTCCATGGGTCTATTGCTGCCTCCGGCACCTTATGGCCGTTCTGCTGTGAGTCAAAGATTTTCGAATCGGACGAAAAACTGATAGTGAATTGTAACATTCAGGGCCACCTAATGACGATGGATCACTCAAATTGCGTCCCGATTCAATACATCGTCCTCCAGCCGACTTGACTCCATGGGTCTATTGCTGCCTCGGGCACCTTATGGCCGTTCTGCTGTGAGTCTAGATTATCGAATGCGACGAAAAACTGATAGTGAATTGTAACGTTCAGGGCCACCTATTGACGATGGATCACTCAAATTGCGTCCCGATTCAATACATCGTCCTCCAGCAGACTTGTCTCCATGGGTCTATTGCTGCCTCGGGCACCTTATGGCCGTTCTGCTGTGAGTCAAAGATTTTCGAATCGGACGAAAAACAGATAGTGAATTGTAACGTTCAGGGCCACCTAATGACGATGGATCACTCAAATTGCGTCCCGATTCAATACATCGTCCTCCAGCAGAATTTTCTCCATGGGTCTATTGCTGCCTCGGGCACCTTATGGCCGTTCTGCTGTGAGTCAAAGATTTTAGAATCGGACGAAAAACAGATAGTGAATTGTAACATTCATGGCCACCTAATGACGATGGATCACTCAAATTGCGTCCCGATTCAATACATCGTCCTCCAGACGACTTGTCTCCATGGGTCTATTGCTGCATCGGGCACCTTATGGCCGTTCTGCTGCGAGTCAAAGATTTTAGAATCGGACGAAAAACTGATAGTGAATTGTAACTTTCAGGGCCACCTAATGACGATGGATCACTCAAATTGCGTCCCGATTCAATACATCGTCCTCCAGCCGACTTGTCTCCATGGGTCAATTGCTGCCTCGGGCACCTTATGGCCGTTCTGCTGTGGGTCAAAGAAGATCAGATAGTGAATTGTAACGTTCAGGGCCACCTAATGACGATGGATCACTCAAATTGCGTCCCGATTCAATACATCGTCCTCCAGCAGACTTGTCTCCATGGGTCTATTGCTGCCTCGGGCACATTATGGCCGTTCTGCTGTGAGTCAAAGATTTTCGAATCGGACGAAAAACTGATATTGAATTGTAACTTTCAGGGCCACCTAATGACGATGGATCACTCAAATTGCGTCCCGAATCAATACATCGTCCTCCAGCCTACTTGACTCCATGGGTCTATTGCTGAGTCGGGCACCTTATGGCGGTTCTGCTGTGAGTCTAGATTATCGAATGGGACGAAAAACTGATAGTGAATTGTAACGTTCAGGGCCACCTAATGACGATGGATCACTCAAATTTCGTCCCGATTCAATACATCGTCCTCCAGCAGACTTGTCTCCATGGGTCTATTGCTGCCTCGGGCACCTTATGGCCGTTCTGCTGTGAGTCATAGATTTTCGAATCGGACGAAAAACAGATAGTGAATTGTAACGTTCAGGGCCACCTAATGACGATGGATCACTCAAATTGCGTCCCGATTCAATACATCGTCATCCAGCAGACTTTTCTCCATGAGTCTATTGCTGCGTCGGGCACCTTATGGCCGTTCTGCTGTGAGTCAAAGATTTTCGAATCGGACGAAAAACTGATAGTGAATTGTAACTTTCAGGGCCACCTAATGACGATGGATCACTCAAATTGCGTCCCGATTCAATACATCGTCCTCCAACCTACTTGACTCCATGGGTCTATTGCTGAGTCGGGCACCTTATGGCCGTTCAGCTGTGAGTCTACATTATCGAATGCGACGAAAAACTGATAGTGAATTGTAACGTTCAGGGCCACCTAATGACGATGGAACACTCAAATTGCGTCCCGATTCAATACATCGTCCTCCAGCCGACTTGACTCCATGGGTCTATTGCTGCCTCGGGCACCTTATGGCCGTTCTGCTGTGAGTCTAGATTATCGAATGCGACGAAAAACTGTTAGTGAATTGTAACGTTCAGGGCCACCTAATGACGATGGATCACTCAAATTGCGTCCCGATTCAATACATCGTCCTCCAGCCCACTTGTCTCCATGGGTCTATTGCTGCCTCGGGCACCTTATGGTCGTTCTCCCGTGAGTCTAGATTATCGAATGGGACGATAAGCTGATAGTTAATTCTAACATTCAGGGCCACCTAATGACGATGGAACACTCAAATTGCGTCGCGATTCAATACATTGTCATCCTGCAGACTTGTCTCCATGGGTCTATTGCTGCCTCCGGCACCTTATGGCCGTTCTGCTGTGAGTCAAAGATTTTCGAATCGGACGAAAAACTGATAGTGAATTGTAACATTCAGGGCCACCTAATGACGATGGATCACTCAAATTGCGTCCCGATTCAATACATCGTCCTCCAGCCGACTTGACTCCATGGGTCTATTGCTGCCTCGGGCACCTTATGGCCGTTCTGCTGTGAGTCTAGATTATCGAATGCGACGAAAAACTGATAGTGAATTGTAACGTTCAGGGCCACCTATTGACGATGGATCACTCAAATTGCGTCCCGATTCAATACATCGTCCTCCAGCAGACTTGTCCCCATGGGTCTATTGCTGCCTCGGGCACCTTATGGCCGTTCTGCTGTGAGTCAAAGATTTTCGAATCGGACGAAAAACAGATAGTGAATTGTAACGTTCAGGGCCACCTAATGACGATGGATCACTCAAATTGCGTCCCGATTCAATACATCGTCCTCCAGCAGAATTTTCTCCATGGGTCTATTGCAGCCTCGGGCACCTTATGGCCGTTCTGCTGTGAGTCAAAGATTTTCGGATCGGACGAAAAACAGATAGTGAATTGTAACATTCATGGCCACCTAATGACGATGGATCACTCAAATTGCGTCCCGATTCAATACATCGTCCTCCAGACGACTTGTCTCCATGGGTCTATTGCTGCATCGGGCACCTTATGGCCGTTCTGCTGCGAGTCAAAGATTTTAGAATCGGACGAAAAACTGATAGTGAATTGTAACTTTCAGGGCCACCTAATGACGATGGATCACTCAAATTGCGTCCCGATTCAATACATCGTCCTCCAGCCGACTTGTCTCCATGGGTCAATTGCTGCCTCGGGCACCTTATGGCCGTTCTGCTGTGGGTCAAAGAAGATCAGATAGTGAATTGTAACGTTCAGGGCCACCTAATGACGATGGATCACTCAAATTGCGTCCCGATTCAATACATCGTCCTCCAGCAGACTTGTCTCCATGGGTCTATTGCTGCCTCGGGCACATTATGGCCGTTCTGCTGTGAGTCAAAGATTTTCGAATCGGACGAAAAACTGATAGTGAATTGTAACTTTCAGGGCCACCTAATGACGATGGATCACTCAAATTGCGTCCCGATTCAATACATCGTCCTCCAGCCTACTTGACTCCATGGGTCTATTGCTGAGTCGGGCACCTTATGGCCGTTCAGCTGTGAGTCTACATTATCGAATGCGACGAAAAACTGATAGTGAATTGTAACGTTCAGGGCCACCTAATGACGATGGAACACTCAAATTGCGTCCCGATTCAATACATCGTCCTCCAGCCGACTTGACTCCATGGGTCTATTGCTGCCTCGGGCACCTTATGGCCGTTCTGCTGTGAGTCTAGATTATCGAATGCGACGAAAAACTGTTAGTGAATTGTAACGTTCAGGGCCACCTAATGACGATGGATCACTCAAATTGCGTCCCGATTCAATACATCGTCCTCCAGCCTACTTGTCTCCATGGGTCTATTGCTGCCTCGGGCACCTTATGGTCGTTCTCCCGTGAGTCTAGATTATCGAATGGGACGATAAGCTGATAGTTAATTCTAACATTCAGGGCCACCTAATGACGATGGAACACTCAAATTGCGTCGCGATTCAATACATTGTCATCCTGCAGACTAGTCTCCATGGGTCTATTGCTGCCTCGGGCACCTTATGGCCGTTCTGCTGTGAGTCAAAGATTTTCGAATCGGACGAAAAACTGATAGTGAATTGTAACTTTCAGGGCCACCTAATGACGATGGATCACTCAAATTGCGTCCCGATTCAATACATCGTCCTCCAGTCTACTTGACTCCATGGGTCTATTCCTGCCTCGGGCACCTTATGGCCGTTCTGCTGTGAGTCATAGATTTTCGAATCGGACGAAAAACAGATAGTGAATTGTAACGTTCAGGGCCACCTAATGAGGATGGATCACTCAAATTGCGTCCCGATTCAATACATCGTCATCCAGCAGACTTGTCTCCATGAGTCTATTGCTGCCTCGGGCACCTTATGGCCGTTCTGCTGTGAGTCAATGATTTTCGAATCGGACGAAAAACTGATAGTGAATTGTAACTTTCAGGGCCACCTAATGACGATGGATCACTCAAATTGCGTCCCGATTCAATACATCGTCCTCCAGCCTACTTGACTCCATGGGTCTATTGCTGAGTCGGGCACCTTATGGCCGTTCTGCTGTGAGTCTAGATTATCGAATGCGACGAAAAACTGATAGTGAATTGTAACGATCAGGGCCACCTAATCACGATGGATCACTCAAATTGCGTCCCGATTCAATACATCGTCCTCCAGCCGACTTGACTCCATGGGTCTATCGCTGCCTCGGGCACCTTATGGCCGTTCTGCTGTGAGTCAAAGATTTTCGAATCGGACGAAAAACTGACAGTGAATTGTAACGTTCAGGGCCACCTAATGACGATGGATCACTCAAATTGCGTCCCGATTCAATACATCGTCCTCCAGCCTACTTGTCTCCATGGGTCTATTGCTGCCTCGGGCACCTTATGGTCATTCTCCCGTGAGTCTAGATTATCGAATGGGACGAAAAACTGATAGTTAATTCTAACATTCAGGGACTCCTAATGACGATGGAACACTCAAATTGCGTCGCGATTCAATACATTGTCATCCTGCAGACTTGTCTCCATGGGTCTATTGCTGCCTCCGGCACCTTATGGCCGTTCTGCTGTGAGTCAAAGATTTTCGAATCGGACGAAAAACTGATAGTGAATTGTAACATTCAGGGCCACCTAATGACGATGGATCACTCAAATTGCGTCCCGATTCAATACATCGTCCTCCAGCCGACTTGACTCCATGGGTCTATTGCTGCCTCGGGCACCTTATGGCCGTTCTGCTGTGAGTCTAGATTATCGAATGCGACGAAAAACTGATAGTGAATTGTAACGTTCAGGGCCACCTATTGACGATGGATCACTCAAATTGCGTCCCGATTCAATACATCGTCCTCCAGCAGACTTGTCTCAATGGGTCTATTGCTGCCTCGGGCACCTTATGGCCGTTCTGCTGTGAGTCAAAGATTTTCGAATCGGACGAAAAACAGATAGTGAATTGTAACGTTCAGGGCCACCTAATGACGATGGATCACTCAAATTGCGTCCCGATTCAATACATCGTCCTCCAGCAGACTTTTCTCCATGGGTCTATTGCTGCCTCGGGCACCTTATGGCCGTTCTGCTGTGAGTCAAAGATTTTCGAATCGGACGAAAAACAGATAGTGAATTGTAACATTCATGGCCACCTAATGACGATGGATCACTCAAATTGCGTCCCGATTCAATACATCGTCCTCCAGACGACTTGTCTCCATGGGTCTATTGCTGCATCGGGCACCTTATGGCCGTTCTGCTGTGAGTCAAAGATTTTCGAATCGGACGAAAAACTGATAGTGAATTGTAACATTCAGGGCCACCTAATGACGATGGATCACTCAAATTGCGTCCCGATTCAATACATCGTCCTCCAGCCGACTTGTCTCCATGGGTCAATTGCTGCCTCGGGCACCTTATGGCCGTTCTGCTGTGGGTCAAAGAAGATCTGATAGTGAATTGTAACGTTCAGGGCCACCTAATGACGATGGATCACTCAAATTGCGTCCCGATTCAATACATCGTCCTCCAGTCTACTTGACTCCATGGGTCTATTCCTGCCTCGGGCACCTTATGGCCGTTCTGCTGTGAGTCATAGATTTTCGAATCGGACGAAAAACAGATAGTGAATTGTAACGTTCAGGGCCACCTAATGACGATGGATCACTCAAATTGCGTCCCGATTCAATACATCGTCCTCCAGCCTACTTGACTCCATGGGTCTATTGCTGAGTCGGGCACCTTATGGCCGTTCTGCTGTGAGTCTAGATTATCGAATGCGACGAAAAATTGATAGTGAATTGTAACGTTCAGGGCCACCTAATCACGATGGATCTCTCAAATTGCGTCCCGATTCAATACATCGTCCTCCAGCCGACTTGACTCCATGGGTCTATTGCTGCCTCGGGCACCTTATGGCCGTACTGCTGTGAGTCAAAGATTTTCGAATCGGACGAAAAACTGATAGTGAATTGTAACGTTCAGGGCCACCTAATGACGATGGATCACTCAAATTGCGTCCCGATTAAATACATCGTCCTCCAGCCTACTTGTCTCCATGGGTCTATTGCTGCCTCGGGCACCTTATGGTCATTCTCCCGTGAGTCTAGATTATCGAATGGGACGAAAAACTGATAGTTAATTCTAACATTCAGGGACTCCTAATGACGATGGAACACTCAAATTGCGTCGCGATTCAATACATTGTCATCCTGCAGATTTGTCTCCATGGGTCTATTGCTGCCTCCGGCACCTTATGGCCGTTCTGCTGTGAGTCAAAGATTTTCGAATCGGACGAAAAACTGATAGTGAATTGTAACATTCAGGGCCACCTAATGACGATGGATCACTCAAATTGCGTCCCGATTCAATACATCGTCCTCCAGCCGACTTGACTCCATGGGTCTATTGCTGCCTCGGGCACCTTATGGCCGTTCTGCTGTGAGTCTAGATTATCGAATGCGACGAAAAACTGATAGTGAATTGTAACGTTCAGGGCCACCTATTGACGATGGATCACTCAAATTGCGTCCCGATTCAATACATCGTCCTCCAGCAGACTTGTCTCCATGGGTCTATTGCTGCCTCGGGCACCTTATGGCCGTTCTGCTGTGAGTCAAAGATTTTCGAATCGGACGAAAAACAGATAGTGAATTGTAACGTTCAGGGCCACCTAATGACGATGGATCACTCAAATTGCGTCCCGATTCAATACATCGTCCTCCAGCAGAATTTTCTCCATGGGTCTATTGCTGCCTCGGGCACCTTATGGCCGTTCTGCTGTGAGTCAAAGATTTTCGAATCGGACGAAAAACAGATAGTGAATTGTAACATTCATGGCCACCTAATGACGATGGATCACTCAAATTGCGTCCCGATTCAATACATCGTCCTCCAGACGACTTGTCTCCATGGGTCTATTGCTGCATCGGGCACCTTATGGCCGTTCTGCTGCGAGTCAAAGATTTTAGAATCGGACGAAAAACTGATAGTGAATTGTAACTTTCAGGGCCACCTAATGACGATGGATCACTCAAATTGCGTCCCGATTCAATACATCGTCCTCCAGCCGACTTGTCTCCATGGGTCAATTGCTGCCTCGGGCACCTTATGGCCGTTCTGCTGTGGGTCAAAGAAGATCAGATAGTGAATTGTAACGTTCAGGGCCACCTAATGACGATGGATCACTCAAATTGCGTCCCGATTCAATACATCGTCCTCCAGCAGACTTGTCTCCATGGGTCTATTGCTGCCTCGGGCACATTATGGCCGTTCTGCTGTGAGTCAAAGATTTTCGAATCGGACGAAAAACTGATATTGAATTGTAACTTTCAGGGCCACCTAATGACGATGGATCACTCAAATTGCGTCCCGAATCAATACATCGTCCTCCAGCCTACTTGACTCCATGGGTCTATTGCTGAGTCGGGCACCTTATGGCGGTTCTGCTGTGAGTCTAGATTATCGAATGCGACGAAAAACTGATAGTGAATTGTAACGTTCAGGGCCACCTAATGACGATGGATCACTCAAATTTCGTCCCGATTCAATACATCGTCCTCCAGCAGACTTGTCTCCATGGGTCTATTGCTGCCTCGGGCATCTTATGGCCGTTCTGCTGTGAGTCATAGATTTTCGAATCGGACGAAAAACAGATAGTGAATTGTAACGTTCAGGGCCACCTAATGACGATGGATCACTCAAATTGCGTCCCGATTCAATACATCGTCATCCAGCAGACTTGTCTCCATGAGTCTATTGCTGCGTCGGGCACCTTATGGCCGTTCTGCTGTGAGTCAAAGATTTTCGAATCGGACGAAAAACTGATAGTGAATTGTAACTTTCAGGGCCACCTAATGACGATGGATCACTCAAATTGCGTCCCGATTCAATACATCGTCCTCCAGCCTACTTGACTCCATGGGTCTATTGCTGAGTCGGGCACCTTATGGCCGTTCAGCTGTGAGTCTACATTATCGAATGCGACGAAAAACTGATAGTGAATTGTAACGTTCAGGGCCACCTAATGAGGATGGATCACTCAAATTGCGTCCCGATTCAATACATCGTCCTCCAGCCTACTTGTCTCCATGGGTCTATTGCTGCCTCGGGCACCTTATGGTCATTCTCCCGTGAGTCTAGATTATCGAATGGGACGAAAAACTGATAGTTAATTCTAACATTCAGGGACTCCTAATGACGATGGAACACTCAAATTGCGTCGCGATTCAATACATCGTCCTCCAGCAGACTTGTCTCCATGGGTCTATTGCTGCCTCGGGCACCTTATGGGCGTTCTGCTGTGAGTCAAAGATTTTCGAATCGGACGAAAAACTGATAGTGAATTGAAACGTTCAGGGCCTCCTAATGACGATGGAACACTCAAATTGCGTCCCGATTCAATACCTCGTGCTCCAGCAGACTAGTCTCCATGGGTCTATTGCTGCCTCGGGCACATTATGGCCGTTCTGCTGTGAGTCAAAGATTTTCGAATCGGACGAAAAACTAATAGTGAATTGTAACGTTCAGGGCCACCTAATGACGATGGATCACTCAAATTGCGTCCCGATTCAATACATCGTCCTCCAGCCGACTTGTCTCCATGGGTCTATTGCTGCCTCGGGCACCTTATGGCCGTTCTGCTGTGGGTCAAAGATTTTCGAATCGGACGAAGATCTGATAGTGAATTGTAACGTTCAGGGCCACCTAATGACGATGGATCACTCAAATTGCGTCCCGATTCAATACGTCGTCTCCCAGCAGACTTGTCTCCATGGGTCTATTGCTGCCTCGGGCACCATATGGGCGTTCTGCTGTGAGTCAAAGATTTTCGAATCGGACGAAAAACTGATAGTGAATTGTAACGTTCAGGGCCTCCTAATGACGATGGAACACTCAAATTACGTCCCGATTCAATACCTCCTGCTCCAGCAGACTAGTCTCCATGGGTCTATTGCTGCCTCGGGCACATTATGGCCGTTCTGCTGTGAGTCAAAGATTTTCGAATCGGACGAAAAACTGATATTGAATTGTAACTTTCAGGGCCACCTAATGACGATGGATCACTCAAATTGCGTCCCGAATCAATACATCGTCCTCCAGCCTACTTGACTCCATGGGTCTATTGCTGAGTCGGGCACCTTATGGCGGTTCTGCTGTGAGTCTAGATTATCGAATGCGACGAAAAACTGATAGTGAATTGTAACGTTCAGGGCCACCTAATGACGATGGATCACTCAAATTTCGTCCCGATTCAATACATCGTCCTCCAGCAGACTTGTCTCCATGGGTCTATTGCTGCCTCGGGCACCTTATGGCCGTTCTGCTGTGAGTCATAGATTTTCGAATCGGACGAAAAACAGATAGTGAATTGTAACGTTCAGGGCCACCTAATGACGATGGATCACTCAAATTGCGTCCCGATTCAATACATCGTCATCCAGCAGACTTGTCTCCATGAGTCTATTGCTGCGTCGGGCACCTTACGGCCGTTCTGCTGTGAGTCAAAGATTTTCGAATCGGACGAAAAACTGATAGTGAATTGTAACTTTCAGGGCCACCTAATGACGATGGATCACTCAAATTGCGTCCCGATTCAATACATCGTCCTCCAGCCTACTTGACTCCATGGGTCTATTGCTGAGTCGGGCACCTTATGGCCGTTCTGCTGTGAGTCTAGATTATCGAATGCGACGAAAAACTGATAGTGAATTGTAACGTTCAGGGCCACCTAATGACGATGGATCACTCAAATTGCGTCCCGATTCAATACATCGTCCTCCAGCCGACTTGACTCCATGGGTCTATTGCTGCCTCGGGCACCTTATGGCCGTTCTGCTGTGAGTCTAGATTATCGAATGCGACGAAAAACTGTTAGTGAATTGTAACGTTCAGGGCCACCTAATGACGATGGATCACTCAAATTGCGTCCCGATTCAATACATCGTCCTCCAGCCTACTTGTCTCCATGGGTCTATTGCTGCCTCGGGCACCTTATGGTCGTTCTCCCGTGAGTCTAGATTATCGAATGGGACGATAAGCTGATAGTTAATTCTAACATTCAGGGCCTCCTAATGACGATGGAACACTCAAATTGCGTCGCGATTCAATACATTGTCATCCTGCAGACTAGTCTCCATGGGTCTATTGCTGCCTCGGGCACCTTATGGCCGTTCTGCTGTGAGTCAAAGATTTTCGAATCGGACGAAAAACTGATAGTGAATTGTAACTTTCAGGGCCACGTAATGACGATGGATCACTCAAATTGCGTCCCGATTCAATACATCGTCCTCCAGTCTACTTGACTCCATGGGTCTATTCCTGCCTCGGGCACCTTATGGCCGTTCTGCTGTGAGTCATAGATTTTCGAATCGGACGAAAAACAGATAGTGAATTGTAACGTTCAGGGCCACCTAATGAGGATGGATCACTCAAATTGCGTCCCGATTCAATACATCGTCCTCCAGCCTACTTGTCTCCATGGGTCTATTGCTGCCTCGGGCACCTTATGGTCATTCTCCCGTGAGTCTAGATTATCGAATGGGACGAAAAACTGATAGTTAATTCTAACATTCAGGGACTCCTAATGACGATGGAACACTCAAATTGCGTCGCGATTCAATACATCGTCCTCCAGCAGACTTGTCTCCATGGGTCTATTGCTGCCTCGGGCACCTTATGGGCGTTCTGCTGTGAGTCAAAGATTTTCGAATCGGACGAAAAACTGATAGTGAATTGAAACGTTCAGGGCCTCCTAATGACGATGGAACACTCAAATTGCGTCCCGATTCAATACCTCGTGCTCCAGCAGACTAGTCTCCATGGGTCTATTGCTGCCTCGGGCACATTATGGCCGTTCTGCTGTGAGTCAAAGATTTTCGAATCGGACGAAAAACTAATAGTGAATTGTAACGTTCAGGGCCACCTAATGACGATGGATCACTCAAATTGCGTCCCGATTCAATACATCGTCCTCCAGCCGACTTGTCTCCATGGGTCTATTGCTGCCTCGGGCACCTTATGGCCGTTCTGCTGTGGGTCAAAGATTTTCGAATCGGACGAAGATCTGATAGTGAATTGTAACGTTCAGGGCCACCTAATGACGATGGATCACTCAAATTGCGTCCCGATTCAATACGTCGTCTCCCAGCAGACTTGTCTCCATGGGTCTATTGCTGCCTCGGGCACCATATGGGCGTTCTGCTGTGAGTCAAAGATTTTCGAATCGGACGAAAAACTGATAGTGAATTGTAACGTTCAGGGCCTCCTAATGACGATGGAACACTCAAATTACGTCCCGATTCAATACCTCCTGCTCCAGCAGACTAGTCTCCATGGGTCTATTGCTGCCTCGGGCACATTATGGCCGTTCTGCTGTGAGTCAAAGATTTTCGAATCGGACGAAAAACTGATATTGAATTGTAACTTTCAGGGCCACCTAATGACGATGGATCACTCAAATTGCGTCCCGAATCAATACATCGTCCTCCAGCCTACTTGACTCCATGGGTCTATTGCTGAGTCGGGCACCTTATGGCGGTTCTGCTGTGAGTCTAGATTATCGAATGCGACGAAAAACTGATAGTGAATTGTAACGTTCAGGGCCACCTAATGACGATGGATCACTCAAATTTCGTCCCGATTCAATACATCGTCCTCCAGCAGACTTGTCTCCATGGGTCTATTGCTGCCTCGGGCACCTTATGGCCGTTCTGCTGTGAGTCATAGATTTTCGAATCGGACGAAAAACAGATAGTGAATTGTAACGTTCAGGGCCACCTAATGACGATGGATCACTCAAATTGCGTCCCGATTCAATACATCGTCATCCAGCAGACTTGTCTCCATGAGTCTATTGCTGCGTCGGGCACCTTACGGCCGTTCTGCTGTGAGTCAAAGATTTTCGAATCGGACGAAAAACTGATAGTGAATTGTAACTTTCAGGGCCACCTAATGACGATGGATCACTCAAATTGCGTCCCGATTCAATACATCGTCCTCCAGCCTACTTGACTCCATGGGTCTATTGCTGAGTCGGGCACCTTATGGCCGTTCTGCTGTGAGTCTAGATTATCGAATGCGACGAAAAACTGATAGTGAATTGTAACGTTCAGGGCCACCTAATGACGATGGATCACTCAAATTGCGTCCCGATTCAATACATCGTCCTCCAGCCGACTTGACTCCATGGGTCTATTGCTGCCTCGGGCACCTTATGGCCGTTCTGCTGTGAGTCTAGATTATCGAATGCGACGAAAAACTGTTAGTGAATTGTAACGTTCAGGGCCACGTAATGACGATGGATCTCTCAAATTGCGTCCCGATTCAATACATCGTACTCCAGCCTACTTGTCTCCATGGGTCTATTGCTGCCTCGGGCACCTTATGGTCGTTCTCCCGTGAGTCTAGATTATCGAATGGGACGATAAGCTGATAGTTAATTCTAACATTCAGGGCCTCCTAATGACGATGGAACACTCAAATTGCGTCGCGATTCAATACATTGTCATCCTGCAGACTAGTCTCCATGGGTCTATTGCTGCCTCGGGCACCTTATGGCCGTTCTGCTGTGAGTCAAAGATTTTCGAATCGGACGAAAAACTGATAGTGAATTGTAACTTTCAGGGCCACCTAATGACGATGGATCACTCAAATTGCGTCCCGATTCAATACATCGTCCTCCAGTCTACTTGACTCCATGGGTCTATTCCTGCCTCGGGCACCTTATGGCCGTTCTGCTGTGAGTCAAAGATTTTCGAATCGGACGAAAAACTGATAGTGAATTGTAACTTTCAGGGCCACCTAATGACGATGGATCACTCAAATTGCGTCCCGATTCAATACATCGTCCTCCAGCCTACTTGTCTCCATGGGTCTATTGCTGCCTCGGGCACCTTATGGTCATTCTCCCGTGAGTCTAGATTATCGAATGGGACGAAAAACTGATAGTTAATTCTAACATTCAGGGCCTCCTAATGACGATGGAACACTCAAATTGCGTCGCGATTCAATACATTGTCATCCTGCAGACTTGTCTCCATGGGTCTATTGCTGCCTCCGGCACCTTATGGCCGTTCTGCTGTGAGTCAAAGATTTTCGAATCGGACAAAAACTGATAGTGAATTGTAACGTTCAGGGCCACCTAATGACGATGGATCACTCAAATTGCGTCCCGATTCAATACATCGTCATCCAGCAGACTTGTCTCCATGAGTCTATTGCTGCCTCGGGCACCTTATGGCCGTTCTGCTGTGAGTCAAAGAATTTCGATTCCGACGAAAAACTGATAGTGAATTGTAACTTTCAAGGCCACCTAATGACGATGGATCACTCAAATTGCGTCCCGATTCAATACATCGTCCTCCAGCCGACTTGTCTCCATGGATCTATTGCTGCCTCGGGCACCTTATGGCCGTTCTGCTGTGGGTCAAAGATTTCCGAATCGGACGAAGATCTGATAGTGAATTGTAACGTTCAGGGCCACCTAATGACGATGGATCACTCAAATTGCGTCCCGATTCAATACATCGTCTCCCAGCAGACTTGTCTCCATGGGTCTATTGCTGCCTCGGGCACCATATGGGCGTTCTGCTGTGAGTCAAAGATTTTCGAATCGGACGAAAAACTGATAGTGAATTGTAACGTTCAGGGCCTCCTAATGACGATGGAACACTCAAATTACGTCCCGATTCAATACCTCCTGCTCCAGCAGACTAGTCTCCATGGGTCTATTGCTGCCTCGGGCACATTATGGCCGTTCTGCTGTGAGTCAAAGATTTTCGAATCGGACGAAAAACTGATATTGAATTGTAACTTTCAGGGCCACCTAATGACGATGGATCACTCAAATTGCGTCCCGAATCAATACATCGTCCTCCAGCCTACTTGACTCCATGGGTCTATTGCTGAGTCGGGCACCTTATGGCCGTTCTGCTGTGAGTCTAGTTTATCGAATGCGACGAAAAACTGATAGTGAATTGTAACGTTCAGGGTCACCTAATGAAGATGGATCACTCAAATTTCGTCCCGATTCAATACATCGTCCTCCAGCAGACTTGTCTCCATGGGTCTTTTGCTGCCTCGGGCACCTTATGGCCGTTCTGCTGTGAGTCAAAGATTTTCGAATCGGACAAAAACTGATAGTGAATTGTAACGTTCAGGGCCACCTAATGACGATGGATCACTCAGATTGCGTCCCGATTCAATACATCGTCATCCAGCAGACTTGTCTCCATGAGTCTATTGCTGCCTCGGGCACCTTATGGCCGTTCTGCTGTGAGTCAAAGTATTTCGAATCAGACGAAAAACTGATAGTGAATTCTAACTTTCAGGGCCACCTAATGACGATGGATCACTCAAATTGCGTCCCGATTCAATACATCGTCCTCCAGCCGACTTGTCTCCATGGGTCTATTGCTGCCTCGGGCACCTTATGGCCGTTCTGCTGTGGGTCAAAGATCTTCGAATCGGACGAAGATCTGATAGTGAATTGTAACGTTCAGGGCCACCTAATGACGATGGATCACTCAAATTGCGTCCCGATTCAATACATCGTCTCCCAGCAGACTTGTCTCCATGGGTCTATTGCTGCTTCGGGCACCATATGGGCGTTCTGCTGTGAGTCAAAGATTTTCGAATCGGACGAAAAACTGATAGTGAATTGTAACGTTCAGGGCCTCCTAATGACGATGGAACACTCAAATTACGTCCCGATTCAATACCTCCTGCTCCAGCAGACTAGTCTCCATGGGTCTATTGCTGCCTCGGGCACATTATGGCCGTTCTGCTGTGAGTCAAAGATTTTCGAATCGGACGAAAAACTGATATTGAATTGTAACTTTCAGGGCCACCTAATGCCGATGGATCACTCAAATTGCGTCCCGAATCAATACATCGTCCTCCAGCCTACTTGACTCCATGGGTCTATTGCTGAGTCGGGCACCTTATGGCGGTTCTGCTGTGAGTCTAGAATATCGAATGCGACGAAAAACTGATAGTGAATTGTAACGTTCAGGGCCACCTAATGACTATGGATCACTCAAATTTCGTCCCGATTCAATACATCCTCCTCCAGCAGACTTGTCTCCATGGGTCTATTGCTGCCTCGGGCACCTTACGGCCGTTCTGCTGTGAGTCAAAGATTTTCGAATCGGACGAAAAACTGATAGTGAATTGTAACTCTCAGGGCCACCTAATGACGATGGATCACTCAAATTGCGTCCCGATTCAATACATCGTCCTCCAGCCTACTTGACTCCATGGGTCTACTGCTGAGTCGGGCACCTTATGGCCGTTCTGCTGTGAGTCTAGATTATCGAATGCGACGAAAAACTGATAGTGAATTGTAACGTTCAGGGCCACCTAATGACGATGGATCACTCAAATTGCGTCCCGATTCAATACATCGTCCTCCAGCCGACTTGACTCCATGGGTCTATTGCTGCCTCGGGCACCCTATGGCCGTTCCGCTGTGAGTCTAGATTATCGAATGCGACGAAAAACTGATAGTGAATTGACGATGGATCACTCAAATTGCGTCCCGATTCAATACATCGTCCTCCAGACGACTTGTCTCCATGGGTCTATTGCTGCCTCGGGCACCTTATGGTCGTTCTCCCGTGAGTCTAGATTATCGAATGGGACGAAAAACTGATAGTTAATTCTAACATTCAGGGACTCCTAATGACGATGGAACACTCAAATTGCGTCGCGATTCAATACATTGTCATCCTGCAGACTTGTCTCCATGGGTCTATTGCTGCCTCCGGCACCTTATGGCCGTTCTGCTGTGAGTCAAAGATTTTCGGATCGGACAAAAAACTGATAGTGAATTGTAACATTCAGGGCCACCTAATGACGATGGATCACTCAAATTGCGTCCCGATTCAATACATCGTCCTCCAGCCGACTTGACTCCATGGGTCTATTGCTGCCTCGGGCACCTTATGGCCGTTCTGCTGTGAGTCTAGATTATCGAATGCGACGAAAAACTGATAGTGAATTGTAACGTTCAGGGCCACCTATTGACGATGGATCACTCAAATTGCGTCCCGATTCAATACATCGTCCTCCAGCAGACTTGTCTCCATGGGTCTATTGCTGCCTCGGGCACCTTATGGTCGTTCTGCTGTGAGTCAAAGATTTTCGAATCGGACGAAAAACAGATAGTGAATTGTAACGTTCAGGGCCACCTAATGACGATGGATCACTCAAATTGCGTCCCGATTCAATACATCGTCATCCAGCAGACTTTTCTCCATGGGTCTATTGCTGCCTCGGGCACCTTATGGCCGTTCTGCTGTGAGTCAAAGATTTTCGAATCGGACGAAAAACAGATAGTGAATTGTAACATTCATGGCCACCTAATGACGATGGATCACTCAAATTGCGTCCCGATTCAATACATCGTCCTCCAGACGACTTGTCTCCATGGGTCTATTGCTGCCTCGGGCACCTTATGGGCGTTCTGCTGTGAGTCAAAGATTTTCGAATCGGACGAAAAACTGATAGTGAATTGTAACGTTCAGGGCCTCCTACTGACGATGGAACACTCAAATTGCGTCCCGATTCAATACCTCGTGCTCCAGCAGACTAGTCTCCATGGGTCTATTGCTGCCTCGGGCACCTTATGGTCGTTCTCCCGTAGTCTAGATTATCGAATGGGACGAAAAACTGATAGTTAATTCTAACATTCAGGGCCTCCTAATGACGATGGAACACTCAAATTGCGTCGCGATTCAATACATTGTAATCCGGCAGACTTGTCTCCATGGGTCTATTGCTGAGTCGGGCACCTTATGGCCGTTCTGCTGTGAGTCTAGATTATCGAATGCGACGAAAAACTGATAGTGAATTGTAACGTTCAGGGCCACCTAATGACGATGGATCACTCAAATTGCGTCCCGATTCAATACATCGTCATCCAGCAGACTTGTCTCCATGAGTCTATTGCTGCCTCGGGCACCTTATGGCCGTTCTGCTGTGAGTCAAAGAATTTCGAATCAGACGAAAAACTGATAGTGAATTGTAACTCTCAGGGCCACCTAATGACGATGGATCACTCAAATTGCGTCCCGATTCAATACGTCGTCCTCCAGCCGACTTGTCTCCATGGGTCTATTGCTGCCTCGGGCACCTTATGGCCGTTCTGCTGAGGGTCATAGATTTTCGAATCGGACGAAGATCTGATAGTGAATTGTAACGTTCAGGGCCACCTAATGACGAAGGATCACTCAAATTGCGTCCCGATTCGATACTTCGTCTCCCAGCAGACTTGTCTCCATGGGTCTATTGCTGCCTCGGGCACCATATGGGCGTTCTGCTGTGAGTCAAAGATTTTCGAATCGGACGAAAAACTGATAGTGAATTGTAACGTTCAGGGCCTCCTAATGACGATGGAACACTCAAATTACGTCCCGATTCAATACCTCCTGCTCCAGCAGACTAGTCTCCATGGGTCTATTGCTGCCTCGGGCACATTATGGCCGTTCTGCTGTGAGTCAAAGATTTTCGAATCGGACGAAAAACTGATATTGAATTGTAACTTTCAGGGCCACCTAATGACCATGGATCACTCAAATTGCGTCCCGAATCAATACATCGTCCTCCAGCCCACTTGACTCCATGGGTCTATTGCTGAGTCGGGCACCTTATGGCGGTTCTGTTGTGAGTCTAGATTATCGAATGCGACGAAAAACTGATAGTGAATTGTAACGTTCAGGGCCACCTAATGACGATGGATCACTCAAATTTCGTCCCGATTCAATACATCGTCCACTAGCAGACTTGTCTCCATGGGTCTATTGCTGCCTCGGGCACCTTATGGCCGTACTGCTGTGAGTCATAGATTTTCGAATCGGACGAAAAACAGATAGTGAATTGTAACGTTCAGGGCCACCGAATGACGATGGATCACTCAAATTGCGTCCCGATTCAATACATCGTCATCCAGCAGACTTGTCTCCATGAGTCTATTGCTGCGTCGGGCACCTTATGGCCGTTCTGCTGTGAGTCAAAGATTTTCGAATCGGACGAAAAACTGATAGTGAATTGTAACTTTCAGGGCCACCTAATGACGATGGATCACTCAAATTGCGTCCCGATTCAATACATCGTCCTCCAGCCTACTTGACTCCATGGGTCTATTGCTGAGTCGGGCACCTTATGGCCGTTCTGCTGTGGGTGTAGATTATCGAATGCGACGAAAAACTGATAGTGAATTGTAACGTTCAGGGCCACCTAATGACGATGGATCACTCAAATTGCGTCCCGATTCAATACATCGTCCTCCAGCCTATTTGTCTCCATGGGTCTATTGCTGCCTCGGGCACTTTATGGTCGTTCTCCCGTGAGTCTAGATTATCGAATGGGACGATAAGCTGATAGTTAATTCTAACATTCAGGGCCTCCTAATGACGATGGAACACTCAAATTGCGTCGCGATTCAATACATTGTCATCCTGCAGACCAGTCTCCATGGGTCTATTGCTGCCTCGGGCACCTTATGGCCGTTCTGCTGTGAGTCAAAGATTTTCGAATCGGACGAAAAACTGATAGTGAATTGTAACTTTCAGGGCCACCTAATGACGATGGATCACTCAAATTGCGTCCCGATTCAATACATCGTCCTCCAGCCTACTTGACTCCATGGGTCTATTGCTGCCTCGGGCACCTTATGGCCGTTCTGCTGTGGGTCAAAGATTTTCGAATCGGACGAAGATCTGATAGTGAATTGTAACGTTCAGGGCCACCTAATGACGATGGATCACTCAAATTGCGTCCCGATTCAATACTTCGTCTCCCAGCAGACTTGTCTCCATGGGTCTATTGCTGCCTCGGGCACCATATGGGCGTTCTGCTGTGAGTCAAAGATTTTCGAATCGGACGAAAAACTGATAGTGAATTGTAACGTTCAGGGCCTCCTAATGACGATGGAACACTCAAATTACGTCCCGATTCAATACCTCCTGCTCCAGCAGACTAGTCTCCATGGGTCTATTGCTGCCTCGGGCACATTATGGCTGTTCTGCTGTGAGTCAAAGATTTTCGAATCGGACGAAAAACTGATATTGAATTGTAACTTTCAGGGCCACCTAATGACCATGGATCACTCAAATTGCGTCCCGAATCAATACATCGTCCTCCAGCCTACTTGACTCCATGGGTCTATTGCTGAGTCGGGCACCTTATGGCGGTTCTGTTGTGAGTCTAGTTTATCGAATGCGACGAAAAACTGATAGTGAATTGTAACGTTCAGGGCCACCTAATGACGATGGATCACTCAAATTTCGTCCCGATTCAATACATCGTCCTCCAGCAGACTTGTCTCCATGGGTCTATTGCTGCCTCGGGCACCTTATGGCCGTTCTGCTGTGAGTCATAGATTTTCGAATCGGACGAAAAACAGATAGTGAATTGTAACGTTCAGGGCCACCTAATGACGATGGATCACTCAAATTGCGTCCCGATTCAATACATCGTCCTCCAGCCTACTTGACTCCATGGGTCTGTTGCTGAGTCGGGCACCTTATTGCCGTTCTGCTGTGAGTCTAGATTATCGAATGCGACGAAAAACTGATAGTGAATTGTAACGTTCAGGGCCACCTAATGACGATGGATCACTCAAATTGCGTCCCGATTCAATACATCGTCCTCCAGCCTACTTGTCTCCATGGGTCTATTGCTGCCTCGGGCACCTTATGGTCGTTCTCCCGTGAGTCTAGATTATCGAATGGGACGATAAGCTGATAGTTAATTCTAACATTCAGGGCCTCCTAATGACGATGGAACACTCACATCGCGTCGCGATTCAATACATTGTCATCCTGCAGACCAGTCTCCATGGGTCTATTGCTGCCTCGGGCACCTTATGGCCGTTCTGCTGTGAGTCAAAGATTTTCGAATCGGACGAAAAACTGATAGTGAATTGTAACTTTCAGGGCCACCTAATGACGATGGATCACTCAAATTGCGTCCCGATTCAATACATCGTCCTCCAGCCTACTTGACTCCATGGGTCTATTGCTGAGTCGGGCACCTTATGGCCGTTCTGCTGTGAGTCTAGGTTATCGAATGCGACGAAAAACTGATAGTGAATTGTAACGTTCAGGGCCACCTAATGACGATGGATCACTCAAATTTCGTCCCGATTCAATACATCGTCCTCCAGCAGACTTGTCTCCATGGGTCTATTGCTGCCTCGGGCACCTTATGGCCGTTCTGCTGTGAGTCATAGATTTTCGAATCGGACGAAAAACAGATAGTGAATTGTAACGTTCAGGGCCACCTAATGAGGATGGATCACTCAAATTGCGTCCCGATTCAATACATCGTCATCCAGCAGACTTGTCTCCATGAGTCTATTGCTGCCTCGGGCACCTTATGGCCGTTCTGCTGTGAGTCAAAGATTTTCGAATCGGACGAAAAACTGATAGTGAATTGTAACTTTCAGGGCCACCTAATGACGATGGATCACTCAAATTGCGTCCCGATTCAATACATCGTCCTCCAGCCTACTTGACTCCATGGGTCTATTGCTGAGTCGGGCACCTTATGGCCGTTCTGCTGTGAGTCTAGATTATCGAATGCGACGAAAAACTGATAGTGAATTGTAACGTTCAGGGCCACCTAATCACGATGGATCACTCAAATTGCGTCCCGATTCAATACATCGTCCTCCAGCCGACTTGACTCCATGGGTCTATTGCTGCCTCGGGCACCTTATGGCCGTTCTGCTGTGAGTCAAAAAATTTTCGAATCGGACGAGAAACTGATAGTGAATTGTAACGTTCAGGGCCACCTAATGACGATGGATCACTCAAATTGCGTCCCGATTCAATACATCGTCATCTAGCAGACTGTCTCCATGAGTCTATTGCTGCCTCGGGCACCTTATGGCCGTTCTGCTGTGAGTCAAAGATTTTCGAATCGGACGAAAAACTGATAGTGAATTGTAACTTTCAGGGCCACCTAATGACGATGGATCACTCAAATTGCGTCCCGATTCAATACATCGTCCTCCAGCCGACTTGTCTCCATGGGTCTATTGCTGCCTCGGGCACCTTATGGCCGTTCTGCTGTAGGTCAAAGATTTTCGAATCGGACGAAGATCTGATAGTGAATTGTAACGTTCAGGGACACCTAATGACGATGGATCACTCAAATTGCGTCCCGATTCATAACATCGCCTCCCAGCAGACTTGTCTCCATGGGTCTATTGCTGCCTCGGGCAACTTATGGGCGTTCTGCTGTGAGTCAAAGATTTTCGAATCGGACGAAAAACTGATAGTGAATTGTAACGTTCAGGGCCTCCTAATGACGATGGAACACTCAAATTGCGTCCCGATTCAATACCTCCTGCTCCAGCAGACTAGTCTCCATGGGTCTATTGCTGCCTCGGGCACATTATGGCCGTTCTGCTGTGAGTCTAGATTATCGAATGCGACGAAAAACTGATAGTGAATTGTAACGTTCAGGGCCACCTAATCACGATGGATCACTCAAATTGCGTCCCGATTCAATACATCGTCCTCCAGCCGACTTGACTCCATGGGTCTATTGCTGTCTCGGGCACCTTATGGCCGTTCTGCTGTGAGTCAAAAAATTTTCGAATCGGACGAAAAACTGATAGTGAATTGTAACGTTCAGGGCCACCTAATGACGATGGATCACTCAAATTGCGTCCCGATTCAATACATCGTCATCTAGCAGACTGTCTCCATGAGTCTATTGCTGCCTCGGGCACCTTATGGCCGTTCTGCAGTGAGTCAACGATTTTCGAATCGGACGAAAAACAGATATTGAATTGTAACGTTCAGGGCCACCTAATGACGATGGATCACTCAAATTGCGTCTCGATTCAATACATCGTCCTCCAGCCTACTTGACTCCATGGGTCTATTGCTGAGTCGGGCACCTTATGGCCGTTCTGCTGTGAGTCTAGATTATCGAATGCGACGAAAAACTGATAGTGAATTATAACGTTCAGGGCCACCTAATGACGATGGATCACTCAAATTGCGTCCCGATTCAATACATCGTCCTCCAGCCTACTTGTCTCCATGGGTCTATTGCTGCCTCGGGCACTTTATGGTCGTTCTCCCGTGAGTCTAGATTATCGAATGGGACGATAAGCTGATAGTTAATTCTAACATTCAGGGCCTCCTAATGACGATGGAACACTCAAATTGCGTCGCGATTCAATACATTGTCATCCTGCAGACCAGTCTCCATGGGTCTATTGCTGCCTCGGGCACCTTATGGCCGTTCTGCTGTGAGTCAAAGATTTTCGAATCGGACGAAAAACTGATAGTGAATTGTAACTTTCAGGGCCACCTAATGACGATGGATCACTCAAATTGCGTCCCGATTCAATACATCGTCCTCCAGCCTACTTGACTCCATGGGTCTATTGCTGTCTCGGGCACCATATGGGCGTTCTGCTGTGAGTCAAAGATTTTCGAATCGGACGAAAAACTGATATTGAATTGTAACTTTCAGGGCCACCTAATGACGATGGATCACTCAAATTTCGTCCCGATTCAATACATCGTCCTCCAGCAGACTTGTCTCCATGGGTCTATTGCTGCCTCGGGCACCTTATGGCCGTTCTGCTGTGAGTCATAGATTTTCGAATCGGACGAAAAACAGATAGTGAATTGTAACGTTCAGGGCCACCTAATGACGATGGATCACTCAAATTGCGTCCCGATTCAATACATCGTCCTCCAGCCTACTTGACTCCATGGGTCTATTGCTGAGTCGGGCACCTTATGGCCGTTCTGCTGTGAGTCTAGATTATCGAATGCGACGAAAAACTGATAGTGAATTGTAACGTTCAGGGCCACCTAATGACGATGGATCACTCAAATTGCGTCCCGATTCAATACATCGTCCTCCAGCCTACTTGTCTCCATGGGTCTATTGCTGCCTCGGGCACCTTATGGTCGTTCTCCCGTGAGTCTAGATTATCGAATGGGACGATAAGCTGATAGTTAATTCTAACATTCAGGGTCTCCTAATGACGATGGAACACTCAAATCGCGTCGCGATTCAATACATTGTCATCCTGCAGACCAGTCTCCATGGGTCTATTGCTGCCTCGGGCACCTTATGGCCGTTCTGCTGTGAGTCAAAGATTTTCGAATCGGACGAAAAACTGATAGTGAATTGTAACTTTCAGGGCCACCTAATGACGATGGATCACTCAAATTGCGTCCCGATTCAATACATCGTCCTCCAGCCTACTTGACTCCATGGGTCTATTGCTGAGTCGGGCACCTTATGGCCGTTCTGCTGTGAGTCTAGGTTATCGAATGCGACGAAAAACTGATAGTGAATTGTAACGTTCAGGGCCACCTAATGACGATGGATCACTCAAATTTCGTCCCGATTCAATACATCGTCCTCCAGCAGACTTGTCTCCATGGGTCTATTGCTGCCTCGGGCACCTTATGGCCGTTCTGCTGTGAGTCATAGATTTTCGAATCGGACGAAAAACAGATAGTGAATTGTAACGTTCAGGGCCACCTAATGAGGATGGATCACTCAAATTGCGTCCCGATTCAATACATCGTCATCTAGCAGACTGTCTCCATGAGTCTATTGCTGCCTCGGGCACCTTATGGCCGTTCTGCTGTGAGTCAAAGATTTTCGAATCGGACGAAAAACTGATAGTGAATTGTAACTTTCAGGGCCACCTAATGACGATGGATCACTCAAATTGCGTTCCGATTCAATACATCGTCCTCCAGCCGACTTGTCTCCATGGGTCTATTGCTGCCTCGGGCACCTTATGGCCGTTCTGCTGTAGGTCAAAGATTTTCGAATCGGACGAAGATCTGATAGTGAATTGTAACGTTCAGGGCCTCCTAATGACGATGGAACACTCAAATTGCGTCCCGATTCAATACCTCCTGCTCCAGCAGACTAGTCTCCACGGGTCTATTGCTGCCTCGGGCACATTATGGCCGTTCTGCTGTGAGTCTAGATTATCGAATGCGACGAAAAACTGATAGTGAATTGTAACGTTCAGGGCCACCTAATCACGATGGATCACTCAAATTGCGTCCCGATTCAATACATCGTCCTCCAGCCGACTTGACTCCATGGGTCTATTGCTGTCTCGGGCACCTTATGGCCGTTCTGCTGTGAGTCAAAAAATTTTCGAATCGGACGAAAAACTGATAGTGAATTGTAACGTTCAGGGCCACCTAATGACGATGGATCACTCAAATTGCGTCCCGATTCAATACATCGTCATCTAGCAGACTGTCTCCATGAGTCTATTGCTGCCTCGGGCACCTTATGGCCGTTCTGCAGTGAGTCAACGATTTTCGAATCGGACGAAAAACAGATATTGAATTGTAACGTTCAGGGCCACCTAATGACGATGGATCACTCAAATTGCGTCCCGATTCAGTACATCGTCCTCCAGCCTACTTGACTCCATGGGTCTATTGCTGAGTCGGGCACCTTATGGCCGTTCTGCTGTGAGTCGAGATTATCGAATGCGACGAAAAACTGATAGTGAATTGTAACGTTCAGGGCCACCTAATGACGATGGATCACTCAAATTGCGTCCCGATTCAATACATCGTCGTCCAGCCGACTTGACTCCATTGGTCTATTGCTGCCTCGGGCACCTTATGGCCGTTCTGCTGTGAGTCTAGATTATCGAATGCGACGAAAAACTGATAGTGAATTGTAACGTTCAGGGCCACCTAATGACGATGGATCACTCAAATTGCGTCCCGATTCAATACATCGTCCTCCAGCCTACTTGTCTCCATGGGTCTATTGCTGCCTCGGGCACCTTATGGTCGTTCTCCCGTGAGTCTAGATTATCGAATGGGACGATAAGCTGATAGTTAATTCTAACATTCAGGGTCTCCTAATGACGATGGAACACTCAAATCGCGTCGCGATTCAATACATTGTCATCCTGCAGACCAGTCTCCATGGGTCTATTGCTGCCTCGGGCACCTTATGGCCGTTCTGCTGTGAGTCAAAGATTTTCGAATCGGACGAAAAACTGATAGTGAATTGTAACTTTCAGGGCCACCTAATGACGATGGATCACTCAAATTGCGTCCCGATTCAATACATCGTCCTCCAGCCTACTTGACTCCATGGGTCTATTGCTGAGTCGGGCACCTTATGGCCGTTCTGCTGTGAGTCTAGGTTATCGAATGCGACGAAAAACTGATAGTGAATTGTAACGTTCAGGGCCACCTAATGACGATGGATCACTCAAATTTCGTCCCGATTCAATACATCGTCCTCCAGCAGACTTGTCTCCATGGGTCTATTGCTGCCTCGGGCACCTTATGGCCGTTCTGCTGTGAGTCATAGATTTTCGAATCGGACGAAAAACTGATAGTGAATTGTAACTTTCAGGGCCACCTAATGACGATGGATCACTCAAATTGCGTCCCGATTCAATACATCGTCCTCCAGCCTACTTGACTCCATGGGTCTATTGCTGTCTCGGGCACCATATGGGCGTTCTGCTGTGAGTCAAAGATTTTCGAATCGGACGAAAAACTGATATTGAATTGTAACTTTCAGGGCCACCTAATGACGATGGATCACTCAAATTTCGTCCCGATTCAATACATCGTCCTCCAGCAGACTTGTCTCCATGGGTCTATTGCTGCCTCGGGCACCTTATGGCCGTTCTGCTGTGAGTCATAGATTTTCGAATCGGACGAAAAACAGATAGTGAATTGTAACGTTCAGGGCCACCTAATGACGATGGATCACTCAAATTGCGTCCCGATTCAATACATCGTCCTCCAGCCTACTTGACTCCATGGGTCTATTGCTGAGTCGGGCACCTTATGGCCGTTCTGCTGTGAGTCTAGATTATCGAATGCGACGAAAAACTGATAGTGAATTGTAACGTTCAGGGCCACCTAATGACGATGGATCACTCAAATTGCGTCCCGATTCAATACATCGTCCTCCAGCCTACTTGTCTCCATGGGTCTATTGCTGCCTCGGGCACCTTATGGTCGTTCTCCCGTGAGTCTAGATTATCGAATGGGACGATAAGCTGATAGTTAATTCTAACATTCAGGGTCTCCTAATGACGATGGAACACTCAAATCGCGTCGCGATTCAATACATTGTCATCCTGCAGACCAGTCTCCATGGGTCTATTGCTGCCTCGGGCACCTTATGGCCGTTCTGCTGTGAGTCAAAGATTTTCGAATCGGACGAAAAACTGATAGTGAATTGTAACTTTCAGGGCCACCTAATGACGATGGATCACTCAAATTGCGTCCCGATTCAATACATCGTCCTCCAGCCTACTTGACTCCATGGGTCTATTGCTGAGTCGGGCACCTTATGGCCGTTCTGCTGTGAGTCTAGGTTATCGAATGCGACGAAAAACTGATAGTGAATTGTAACGTTCAGGGCCACCTAATGACGATGGATCACTCAAATTTCGTCCCGATTCAATACATCGTCCTCCAGCAGACTTGTCTCCATGGGTCTATTGCTGCCTCGGGCACCTTATGGCCGTTCTGCTGTGAGTCATAGATTTTCGAATCGGACGAAAAACAGATAGTGAATTGTAACGTTCAGGGCCACCTAATGAGGATGGATCACTCAAATTGCGTCCCGATTCAATACATCGTCATCTAGCAGACTGTCTCCATGAGTCTATTGCTGCCTCGGGCACCTTATGGCCGTTCTGCTGTGAGTCAAAGATTTTCGAATCGGACGAAAAACTGATAGTGAATTGTAACTTTCAGGGCCACCTAATGACGATGGATCACTCAAATTGCGTTCCGATTCAATACATCGTCCTCCAGCCGACTTGTCTCCATGGGTCTATTGCTGCCTCGGGCACCTTATGGCCGTTCTGCTGTAGGTCAAAGATTTTCGAATCGGACGAAGATCTGATAGTGAATTGTAACGTTCAGGGCCTCCTAATGACGATGGAACACTCAAATTGCGTCCCGATTCAATACCTCCTGCTCCAGCAGACTAGTCTCCACGGGTCTATTGCTGCCTCGGGCACATTATGGCCGTTCTGCTGTGAGTCTAGATTATCGAATGCGACGAAAAACTGATAGTGAATTGTAACGTTCAGGGCCACCTAATCACGATGGATCACTCAAATTGCGTCCCGATTCAATACATCGTCCTCCAGCCGACTTGACTCCATGGGTCTATTGCTGTCTCGGGCACCTTATGGCCGTTCTGCTGTGAGTCAAAAAATTTTCGAATCGGACGAAAAACTGATAGTGAATTGTAACGTTCAGGGCCACCTAATGACGATGGATCACTCAAATTGCGTCCCGATTCAATACATCGTCATCTAGCAGACTGTCTCCATGAGTCTATTGCTGCCTCGGGCACCTTATGGCCGTTCTGCAGTGAGTCAACGATTTTCGAATCGGACGAAAAACAGATATTGAATTGTAACGTTCAGGGCCACCTAATGACGATGGATCACTCAAATTGCGTCCCGATTCAGTACATCGTCCTCCAGCCTACTTGACTCCATGGGTCTATTGCTGAGTCGGGCACCTTATGGCCGTTCTGCTGTGAGTCGAGATTATCGAATGCGACGAAAAACTGATAGTGAATTGTAACGTTCAGGGCCACCTAATGACGATGGATCACTCAAATTGCGTCCCGATTCAATACATCGTCGTCCAGCCGACTTGACTCCATTGGTCTATTGCTGCCTCGGGCACCTTATGGCCGTTCTGCTGTGAGTCTAGATTATCGAATGCGACGAAAAACTGATAGTGAATTGTAACGTTCAGGGCCACCTAATGACGATGGATCACTCAAATTGCGTCCCGATTCAATACATCGTCCTCCAGCCTACTTGTCTCCATGGGTCTATTGCTGCCTCGGGCACCTTATGGTCGTTCTCCCGTGAGTCTAGATTATCGAATGGGACGATAAGCTGATAGTTAATTCTAACATTCAGGGTCTCCTAATGACGATGGAACACTCAAATCGCGTCGCGATTCAATACATTGTCATCCTGCAGACCAGTCTCCATGGGTCTATTGCTGCCTCGGGCACCTTATGGCCGTTCTGCTGTGAGTCAAAGATTTTCGAATCGGACGAAAAACTGATAGTGAATTGTAACTTTCAGGGCCACCTAATGACGATGGATCACTCAAATTGCGTCCCGATTCAATACATCGTCCTCCAGCCTACTTGACTCCATGGGTCTATTGCTGAGTCGGGCACCTTATGGCCGTTCTGCTGTGAGTCTAGGTTATCGAATGCGACGAAAAACTGATAGTGAATTGTAACGTTCAGGGCCACCTAATGACGATGGATCACTCAAATTTCGTCCCGATTCAATACATCGTCCTCCAGCAGACTTGTCTCCATGGGTCTATTGCTGCCTCGGGCACCTTATGGCCGTTCTGCTGTGAGTCATAGATTTTCGAATCGGACGAAAAACAGATAGTGAATTGTAACGTTCAGGGCCACCTAATGAGGATGGATCACTCAAATTGCGTCCCGATTCAATACATCGTCATCCAGCAGACTTGTCGCCATGAGTCTATTGCTGCCTCGGGCACCTTATGGCCGTTCTGCTGTGAGTCAAAGATTTTCGAATCGGACGAAAAACTGATAGTGAATTGTAACTTTCAGGGCCACCTAATGACGATGGATCACTCAAATTGCGTCCCGATTCAATACATCGTCCTCCAGCCTACTTCACTCCATGGGTCTATTGCTGAGTCGGGCACCTTATGGCCGTTCTGCTGTGAGTCTAGATTATCGAATGCGACGAAAAACTGATAGTGAATTGTAACGTTCAGGGCCACCTAATCACGATGGATCACTCAAATTGCGTCCCGATTCAATACATCGTCCTCCAGCCGACTTGACTCCATGGGTCTATTGCTGCCTCGGGCACCTTATGGCCGTTCTGCTGTGAGTCAAAAAATTTTCGAATCGGACGAGAAACTGATAGTGAATTGTAACGTTCAGGGCCACCTAATGACGATGGATCACTCAAATTGCGTCCCGATTCAATACATCGTCATCTAGCAGACTGTCTCCATGAGTCTATTGCTGCCTCGGGCACCTTATGGCCGTTCTGCTGTGAGTCAAAGATTTTCGAATCGGACGAAAAACTGATAGTGAATTGTAACTTTCAGGGCCACCTAATGACGATGGATCACTCAAATTGCGTTCCGATTCAATACATCGTCCTCCAGCCGACTTGTCTCCATGGGTCTATTGCTGCCTCGGGCACCTTATGGCCGTTCTGCTGTAGGTCAAAGATTTTCGAATCGGACGAAGATCTGATAGTGAATTGTAACGTTCAGGGACACCTAATGACGATGGATCACTCAAATTGCGTCCCGATTCAATACATCGTCTCCCAGCAGACTTGTCTCCATGGGTCTATTGCTGCCTCGGGCAACTTATGGGCGTTCTGCTGTGAGTCAAAGATTTTCGAATCGGACGAAAAACTGATAGTGAATTGTAACGTTCAGGGCCTCCTAATGACGATGGAACACTCAAATTGCGTCCCGATTCAATACCTCCTGCTCCAGCAGACTAGTCTCCATGGGTCTATTGCTGCCTCGGGCACATTATGGCCGTTCTGCTGTGAGTCTAGATTATCGAATGCGACGAAAAACTGATAGTGAATTGTAACGTTCAGGGCCACCTAATCACGATGGATCACTCAAATTGCGTCCCGATTCAATACATCGTCCTCCAGCCGACTTGACTCCATGGGTCTATTGCTGTCTCGGGCACCTTATGGCCGTTCTGCTGTGAGTCAAAAAATTTTCGAATCGGACGAAAAACTGATAGTGAATTGTAACGTTCAGGGCCACCTAATGACGATGGATCACTCAAATTGCGTCCCGATTCAATACATCGTCATCTAGCAGACTGTCTCCATGAGTCTATTGCTGCCTCGGGCACCTTATGGCCGTTCTGCAGTGAGTCAACGATTTTCGAATCGGACGAAAAACAGATATTGAATTGTAACGTTCAGGGCCACCTAATGACGATGGATCACTCAAATTGCGTCCCGATTCAGTACATCGTCCTCCAGCCTACTTGACTCCATGGGTCTATTGCTGAGTCGGGCACCTTATGGCCGTTCTGCTGTGAGTCGAGATTATCGAATGCGACGAAAAACTGATAGTGAATTGTAACGTTCAGGGCCACCTAATGACGATGGATCACTCAAATTGCGTCCCGATTCAATACATCGTCGTCCAGCCGACTTGACTCCATTGGTCTATTGCTGCCTCGGGCACCTTATGGCCGTTCTGCTGTGAGTCTAGATTATCGAATGCGACGAAAAACTGATAGTGAATTGTAACGTTCAGGGCCACCTAATGACGATGGATCACTCAAATTGCGTCCCGATTCAATACATCGTCCTCCAGCAGACTTGTCTCCATGGGTCTATTGCTGCCTCGGGCACCTTATGGCCGTTCTGCTGTGAGTCAAAGATTTTCGAATCGGACGAATAACTGATAGTGAATTGTAACGTTCAGGGCCACCTAATGACGATGTATCACTCAAATTGCGTCCCGATTCAATACATCGTCCTCCAGCAGACTTGTCTCCATTGGTCTATTTCTGCCTCGGGCACCTTATGGCCGTTCTGCTGTGGGTCAAAGATTTTCGAATCGGACGAAGATCTGATAGTGAATTGTAACGTTCAGGGCCACCTAATGACGATGGATCACTCAAATTGCGTCCCGATTCAATACATCGTCCTCCAGCCGACTTGTCTCCATGGGTCTATTGCTGCCTCGGGCACCTTATGGTCGTTCTCCCGTGAGTCTTGATTATCGAATGGGACGAAAAACTGATAGTTAATACTAACATTCAGGGCCTCCTAATGACGATGGAACACTCAAATTGCGTCGCGATTCAATACATTGTCATCCTGCAGACTTCTCTCCATGGGTCTATTGCTGCCTCGGGCACCTTATGGCCGTTCTGCTGTGAGTCAAAGATTTTCGAATCGGACGAATAACTGATAGTGAATTGTAACTTTCAGGGACACCTAATGGCGATGGATCACTCAAATTGCATCCCGATTCAATACATCGTCCTCCAGCCTACTTGTCTCCAGGGGTCTATTGCTGCCTCGGGCACCTTATGGTCGTTCTCCCGTGAGTCTAGATTATCGAATGGGACGAAAAACTGATGGTATATTCTAACATTCAGGGCCTCCTAATGACGATGGAACACTCAAATTGCGTCGCGATTCAATACATTGTCATCCTGCAGACTTGTCTCCATGGGTCTATTGCTGCCTCGGGCACCTTATGGCCGTTCTGCTGTGAGTCAAAGATTTTCGAATCGGACGAAAAACTGATAGTGAATTGTAACTTTCAGGGCCACCTAAAGACGATGGATCACTCAAATTGCGTCCCGATTCAATACATCGTCCTCCAGCCGACTTGTCTCCATGGGTGTATTGCTGCCTCGGCCACCTTATGGCCGTTCTGCTGTAGGTCAAAGATTTTCGAATCGGACGAAGATCTGATAGTGAATTGTAACGTTCAGGGCCACCTAATGACGATGGATCACTCAAATTGCGTCCCGATTCAATACATCGTCTCCCAGCAGACTTGTCTCCATGGGTCTATTGCTGCCTCGGGCAACTTATGGGCGTTCTGCTGTGAGTCAAAGATTTTCGAATCGGACGAAAAACTGATAGTGAATTGTAACGTTCAGGGCCTCCTAATGACGATGGAACACTCAAATTGCGTCCCGATTCAATACCTCCTGCTCCAGCAGACTAGTCTCCATGGGTCTATTGCTGCCTCGGGCACATTATGGCCGTTCTGCTGTGAGTCAAAAATTTTCGAATCGGACGAAAAACAGATAGTGAATTGTAACTTTCATGGCCACCTAATGACGATGGATCACTCAAATTGCGTCCCGATTTAATACATCGTCCTCCAGCAGACTTGTCTCCATGGGTCTATTGCTGCCTGGGGCACCTTATGGCCGTTCTGCTGTGAGTCAAAGATTTTCGAATCGGACGAAAAACTGATAGTGAATTGTAACTTTCAGGGCCACCTAATGACGATGGATCACTCAAATTGCGTCCCGATTCAATACATCGTCCTCCAGCCTACTTGACTCTATGGGTCTATTGCTGAGTCGGGCACCTTATGGCCGTTCTGCTGTGAGTCTAGATTATCGAATGCGACGAAAAACTGATAGTGAATTGTAACGTTCAGGGCCACCTAATGACGATGGATCACTCAAATTTCGTCCCGATTCAATACATCGTCCTCCAGCCTACTTGTCTCCATGGGTCTATTGCTGCCTCGGGCACCTTATGGTCGTTCTCCCGTGAGTCTAGATTATCGAATGGGACGATAAGCTGATAGTTAATTCTAACATTCAGGGCCTCCTAATGACGATGGAACACTCAAATAGCGTCGCGATTCAATACATTGTCATCCTGCAGACCAGTCTCCATGGGTCTATTGCTGCCTCGGGCACCTTATGGCCGTTCTGCTGTGAGTCAAAGATTTTCGAATCGGACGAAAAACTGATAGTGAATTGTAACTTTCAGGGCCACCTAATGACGATGGATCACTCAAATTGCGTCCCGATTCAATACATCGTCCTCCAGCCTACTTGACTCCATGGGTCTATTGCTGAGTCGGGCACCTTATGGCCGTTCTGCTGTGAGTCTAGGTTATCGAATGCGACGAAAAACTGATAGTGAATTGTAACGTTCAGGGCCACCTAATGACGATGGATCACTCAAATTTCGTCCCGATTCAATACATCGTCCTCCAGCAGACTTGTCTCCATGGGTCTATTGCTGCCTCGGGCACCTTATGGCCGTTCTGCTGTGAGTCATAGATTTTCGAATCGGACGAAAAACAGATAGTGAATTGTAACGTTCAGGGCCACCTAATGAGGATGGATCACTCAAATTGCGTCCCGATTCAATACATCGTCATCCAGCAGACTTGTCTCCATGAGTCTATTGCTGCCTCGGGCACCTTATGGCCGTTCTGCTGTGAGTCAAAGATTTTCGAATCGGACGAAAAACTGATAGTGAATTGTAACTTTCAGGGCCACCTAATGACGATGGATCACTCAAATTGCGTCCCGATTCAATACATCGTCCTCCAGCCCACTTCACTCCATGGGTCTATTGCTGAGTCGGGCACCTTATGGCCGTTCTGCTGTGAGTCTAGATTATCGAATGCGACGAAAAACTGATAGTGAATTGTAACGTTCAGGGCCACCTAATGACGATGGATCACTCAAATTGCGTCCCGATTCAATACATCGTCCTCCAGCCGACTTGACTCCATGGGTCTATTGCTGCCTCGGGCACCTTATGGCCGTTCTGCTGTGAGTCAAAAAATTTTCGAATCGGACGAGAAACTGATAGTGAATTGTAACGTTCAGGGCCACCTAATGACGATGGATCACTCAAATTGCGTCCCGATTCAATACATCGTCATCTAGCAGACTGTCTCCATGAGTCTATTGCTGCCTCGGGCACCTTATGGCCGTTCTGCTGTGAGTCAAAGATTTTCGAATCGGACGAAAAACTGATAGTGAATTGTAACTTTCAGGGCCACCTAATGACGATGGATCACTCAAATTGCGTTCCGATTCAATACATCGTCCTCCAGCCGACTTGTCTCCATGGGTCTATTGCTGCCTCGGGCACCTTATGGCCGTTCTGCAGTGAGTCAACGATTTTCGAATCGGACGAAAAACAGATATTGAATTGTAACGTTCAGGGCCACCTAATGACGATGGATCACTCAAATTGCGTCCCGATTCAGTACATCATCCTCCAGCCTACTTGACTCCATGGGTCTATTGCTGAGTCGGGCACCTTATGGCCGTTCTGCTGTGAGTCGAGATTATCGAATGCGACGAAAAACTGATAGTGAATTGTAACGTTAAGGGCCACCTAATGACGATGGATCACTCAAATTGCGTCCCGATTCAATACATCGTCCTCCAGCCGACTTGACTCCATTGGTCTATTGCTGCCTCGGGCACCTTATGGCCGTTCTGCTGTGAGTCTAGATTATCGAATGCGACGAAAAACTGATAGTGAATTGTAACGTTCAGGGCCACCTAATGACGATGGATCACTCAAATTGCGTCCCGATTCAATACATCGTCCTCCAGCAGACTTGTCTCCATGGGTCTATTGATGCCTCGGGCACCTTATGGCCGTTCTGCTGTGAGTCAAAGATTTTCGAATCGGACGAATAACTGATAGTGAATTGTAACGTTCAGGGCCACCTAATGACGATGGATCACTCAAATTGCGTCCCGATTCAATACATCGTCCTCCAGCAGACTTGTCTCCGTGGGTCTATTGCTGAGTCGGGCACCTTATGGCCGTTCTGCTGTGAGTCTAAATTATCGAATGCGACGATAAACTGATAGTGAATTGTAACGTTCAGGGCCACCTAATGACGATGTATCACTCAAATTGCGTCCCGATTCAATACATCGTCCTCCAGCAGACTTGTCTCCATTGGTCTATTTCTGCCTCGGGCACCTTATGGCCGTTCTGCTGTGGGTCAAAGATTTTCGAATCGGACGAAGATCTGATAGTGAATTGTAACGTTCAGGGCCACCTAATGACGATGGATCACTCAAATTGCGTCCCGATTCAATACATCGTCCTCCAGCCGACTTGTCTCCATGGGTCTATTGCTGCCTCGGGCACCTTATGGTCGTTCTCCCGTGAGTCTTGATTATCGAATGGGACGAAAAACTGATAGTTAATACTAACATTCAGGGCCTCCTAATGACGATGGAACACTCAAATTGCGTCGCGATTCAATACATTGTCATCCTGCAGACTTCTCTCCATGGGTCTATTGCTGCCTCGGGCACCTTATGGCCGTTCTGCTGTGAGTCAAAGATTTTCGAATCGGACGAATAACTGATAGTGAATTGTAACTTTCAGGGACACCTAATGACGATGGATCACTCAAATTGCGTCCCGATTCAATACATCGTCTCCCAGCAGACTTGTCTCCATGGGTCTATTGCTGCCTCGGGCAACTTATGGGCGTTCTGCTGTGAGTCAAAGATTTTCGAATGGGACGAAAAACTGATAGTGAATTGTAACGTTCAGGGCCTCCTAATGACGATGGAACACTCAAATTGCGTCCCGATTCAATACCTCCTGCTCCAGCAGACTAGTCTCCATGGGTCTATTGCTGCCTCGGGCACATTATGGCCGTTCTGCTGTGAGTCTAGATTATCGAATGCGACGAAAAACTGATAGTGAATTGTAACGTTCTGGGCCACCTAATCACGATGGATCACTCAAATTGCGTCCCGATTCAATACATCGTCCTCCAGCCGACTTGACTCCATGGGTCTATTGCTGTCTCGGGCACCTTATGGCCGTTCTGCTGTGAGTCAAAATATTTTCGAATCGGACGAAAAACTGATCGTGAATTGTAACGTTCAGGGCCACCTAATGACGATGGATCACTCAAATTGCGTCCCGATTCAATACATCGTCATCTAGCAGACTGTCTCCATGAGTCTATTGCTGCCTCGGGCACCTTATGGCCGTTCTGCAGTGAGTCAACGATTTTCGAACCGGACGAAAAACAGATATTGAATTGTAACGTTCAGGGCCACCTAATGACGATGGATCACTCAAATTGCGTCCCGATTCAGTACATCATCCTCCAGCCTACTTGACTCCATGGGTCTATTGCTGAGTCGGGCACCTTATGGCCGTTCTGCTGTGAGTCGAGATTATCGAATGCGACGAAAAACTGATAGTGAATTGTAACGTTAAGGGCCACCTAATGACGATGGATCACTCAAATTGCGTCCCGATTCAATACATCGTCCTCCAGCCGACTTGACTCCATTGGTCTATTGCTGCCTCGGGCACCTTATGGCCGTTCTGCTGTGAGTCTAGATTATCGAATGCGACGAAAAACTGATAGTGAATTGTAACGTTCAGGGCCACCTAATGACGATGGATCACTCAAATTGCGTCCCGATTCAATACATCGTCCTCCAGCAGACTTGTCTCCATGGGTCTATTGCTGCCTCGGGCACCTTATGGCCGTTCTGCTGTGAGTCAAAGATTTTCGAATCGGACGAATAACTGATAGTGAATTGTAACGTTCAGGGCCACCTAATGACGATGGATCACTCAAATTGCGTCCCGATTCAATACATCGTCCTCCAGCAGACTTGTCTCCGTGGGTCTATTGCTGAGTCGGGCACCTTATGGCCGTTCTGCTGTGAGTCTAAATTATCGAATGCGACGATAAACTGATAGTGAATTGTAACGTTCAGGGCCACCTAATGACGATGTATCACTCAAATTGCGTCCCGATTCAATACATCGTCCTCCAGCAGACTTGTCTCCATTGGTCTATTTCTGCCTCGGGCACCTTATGGCCGTTCTGCTGTGGGTCAAAGATTTTCGAATCGGACGAAGATCTGATAGTGAATTGTAACGTTCAGGGCCACCTAATGACGATGGATCACTCAAATTGCGTCCCGATTCAATACATCGTCCTCCAGCCGACTTGTCTCCATGGGTCTATTGCTGCCTCGGGCACCTTATGGTCGTTCTCCCGTGAGTCTTGATTATCGAATGGGACGAAAAACTGATAGTTAATACTAACATTCAGGGCCTCCTAATGACGATGGAACACTCAAATTGCGTCGCGATTCAATACATTGTCATCCTGCAGACTTCTCTCCATGGGTCTATTGCTGCCTCGGGCACCTTATGGCCGTTCTGCTGTGAGTCAAAGATTTTCGAATCGGACGAATAACTGATAGTGAATTGTAACTTTCAGGGACACCTAATGACGATGGATCACTCAAATTGCGTCCCGATTCAATACATCGTCCTCCAGCCTACTTGTCTCCAGGGGTCTATTGCTGCCTCGGGCACCTTATGGTCGTTCTCCCGTGAGTCTAGATTATCGAATGGGACGAAAAACTGATGGTATATTCTAACATTCAGGGACTCCTAATGACGATGGAACACTCAAATTGCGTCGCGATTCAATACATTGTCATCCTGCAGACTTGTCTCCATGGGTCTATTGCTGCCTCGGGCACCTTATGGCCGTTCTGCTGTGAGTCAAAGATTTTCGAATCGGACGAAAAACTGATAGTGAATTGTAACTTTCAGGGCCACCTAATGACGATGGATCACTCAAATTGCGTCCCGATTCAATTCATCGTCCTCCAGCCGACTTGTCTCCATGGGTGTATTGCTGCCTCGGGCACCTTATGGCCGTTCTGCTGTAGGTCAAAGATTTTCGAATCGGACGAAGATCTGATAGTGAATTGTAACGTTCAGGGCCACCTAATGACGATGGATCACTCAAATTGCGTCCCGATTCAATACATCGTCTCCCAGCAGACTTGTCTCCATGGGTCTATTGCTGCCTCGGGCAACTTATGGGCGTTCTGCTGTGAGTCAAAGATTTTCGAATCGGACGAAAAACTGATAGTGAATTGTAACGTTCAGGGCCTCCTAATGACGATGGAACACTCAAATTGCGTCCCGATTCAATACCTCCTGCTCCAGCAGACTAGTCTCCATGGGTCTATTGCTGCCTCGGGCACATTATGGCCGTTCTGCTGTGAGTCAAAAATTTTCGAATCGGACGAAAAACAGATAGTGAATTGTAACTTTCATGGCCACCTAATGACGATGGATCACTCAAATTGCGTCCCGATTCAATACATCGTCCTCCAGCAGACTTGTCTCCATGGGTCTATTGCTGCCTGGGGCACCTTATGGCCGTTCTGCTGTGAGTCAAAGATTTTCGAATCGGACGAAAAACTGATAGTGAATTGTAACTTTCAGGGCCACCTAATGACGATGGATCACTCAAATTGCGTCCCGATTCAATACATCGTCCTCCAGCCGACTTGTCTCCATGGGTCTATTGCTGCCTCGGGCACCTTATGGCCGTTCTGCTGTAGGTCAAAGATTTTCGAATCGGCCGAAGATCTGATAGTGAATTGTAACGTTCAGGGCCACCTAATGACGATGGATCACTCAAATTGCGTCCCGATTCAATACATCGTCTCCCAGCAGACTTGTCTCCATGGGTCTATTGCTGCCTCGGGCAACTTATGGGCGTTCTGCTGTGAGTCAAAGATTTTCGAATCGGACGAAAAACTGATAGTGAATTGTAACGTTCAGGGCCTCCTAATGACGATGGAACACTCAAATTGCGTCCCGATTCAATACCTCCTGCTCCAGCAGACTGGTCTCCATGGGTCTATTCCTGCCTCGGGCACATTATGGCCGTTCTGCTGTGAGTCAAAGATTTTCGAATAGGACGAAAAACTGATAGTGAATTGTAACATTCAGGGACACCTAATGACGATGGATCACTCAAATATCGTCCCGATTCAATACATCGTCCTCCAGCCTACTTGACTCCATGGGTCTATTGCTGAGTCGGGCACTATATGGCCGTTCTGCTGTGAGTCTAGATTATCGAATGCGACGAAAAACTGATAGTGAATTGTAACGTTCAGGGCCACCTAATGACGATGGATCACTCAAATTTCGTCCCGATTCAATACATCGTCCTCCAGCAGACTTGTCTTCATGGGTCTATTGCTGCCTCGGGCACCTTATGGCCGTTCTGCTGTGAGTCAAAGATTTTCGAATCGGACGAAAAACGGATAGTGAATTGTAACGTTCAGGGTCACCTAATGACGATGGATCACTCAAATTGCGTCCCGATTCAATACATCGTCATCCAGCAGACTTGTCTCCATGAGTCTATTGCTGCCTCGGGCACCTTATGGCCGTTCTGCTGTGAGTCAAAGATTTTCGAATCGGACGAAAAACTGATAGTGAATTGTAACTTTCAGGGCCACCTAATGACGATGGATCACTCAAATTGCGTCCCGATTCAATACATCGTCCTCCAGCCGACTTGTCTCCATGGGTCTATTGCTGCCTCGGGCACCTTATGGCCGTTCTGCTGTGAGTCAAAGATTTTCGAATCAGACGAAAAACTGATAGTGAATTGTAACATTCAGGGACACCTAATGACGATGGATCACTCAAATTGCGTCCCGATTCAATACATCGTCCTCCAGCCTACTTGACTCCATGGGTCTATTGCTGAGTCGGGCACCTTATGGCCGTTCTGCTGTGAGTCTAGATTATCGAATGCGACGAAAAACTGATAGTGAATTGTAACGTTCAGGGCCACCTAATGACGATGGATCACTCAAATTTCGTCCCGATTCAATACATCGTCCTCCAGCAGACTTGTCTTCATGGGTCTATTGCTGCCTCGGGCACCTTATGGCCGTTCTGCTGTGAGTCAAAGATTTTCGAATCGGACGAAAAACGGATAGTGAATTGTAACGTTCAGGGCCACCTAATGACGATGGATCACTCAAATTGCGTCCCGATTCAATACATCGTCATCCAGCAGACTTGTCTCCATGAGTCTATTGCTGCCTCGGGCACCTTATGGCCGTTCTGCTGTGAGTCAAAGATTTTCGAATCGGACGAAAAACTGATAGTGAATTGTAACTTTCAGGGCCACCTAATGACGATGGATCACTCAAATTGCGTCCCGATTCAATACATCGTCCTCCAGCCGACTTGTCTCCATGGGTCTATTGCTGCCTCGGGCACCTTATGGCCGTTCTGCTGTGAGTCAAAGATTTTCGAATCAGACGAAAAACTGATAGTGAATTGTAACATTCAGGGACACCTAATGACGATGGATCACTCAAATTGCGTCCCGATTCAATACATCGTCCTCCAGCCTACTTGACTCCATGGGTCTATTGCTGAGTCGGGCACCTTATGGCCGTTCTGCTGTGAGTCAATGATTTTCGAATCGGACGAAAAACAGATAGTGAATTGTAACTTTCATGGCCACCTAATGACGATGGATCACTCAAATTGCGTCCCGATTCAATACATCGTCCTCCAGCAGACTTGTCTCCATGGGTCTATTGCTGCCTCGGGCACCTTATGGCCGTTCTGCTGTGAGTCAAAGATTTTCGAATCGGACGAAAAACGGATAGTGAATTGTAACGTTCAGGGCCACCTAATGACGATGGATCACTCAAATTGCGTCCCATTCAATACATCGTCCTCCAGCAGACTTGTCTCCATGGGTCTATTTCTGCCTCGGGCACCTTATGGCCGTTCTGCTGTGGGTCAAAGATTTTCGAATCGGACGAAGATCTGATAGTGAATTGTAACGTTCAGGGCCACCTAATGACGATGGATCACTCAAATTGCGTCCCGATTCAATACATCGTCCTCCAGCAGACTTGTCTCCATGGGTCTATTGCTGCCTCGGGCACCTTATGGGCGTTCTGCTGTGAGTCAAAGATTTTCGAATGGGACGAAAAACTGATAGTGAATTGTAACGTTCAGGGCCTCCTAATGACGATGGAACACTCAAATTGCGTCCCGATTCAATACCTCGTGCTCCAGCAGACTAGTATCCATGGGTCTATTGCTGCCTCGGGCACATTATGGCCGTTCTGCTGTGAGTCAAAGATTTTCGAATCGGACGAAAAACTGATAGTGAATTGTAACGTTCAGGGCCTCCTAATGACGATGGAACACTCTAATTGCGTCCCGATTCAATACCTCCTGCTCCAGCAGATTAGTCTCCATGGGTCTATTGCTGCCTCGGGCACATTATGGCCGTTCTGCTGTGAGTCAAAGATTTTCGAATCGGACGAAAAACCGATATTGAATTGTAACGTTCAGGGCCACCTAATGACGATGGATCACTCAATTGCGTCCCGATTCAATACATCGTCCTCCAGCCGACTTGTCTCCATGGGTCTATTGTTGCCTCGGGCACCTTATGGTATTTCTCCCGTGAGTCTAGATTATCGAATGGGACGAAAAACTGATAGTGAATTGTAACTTTCAGGGCCTCCTAATGACGATGGAACACTCAAATTGCGTCGCGATTCAATACATCGTCATCCTGCAGACTTTTCTCCACGGGTCTATTGCTGCCTCGGGCACCTTATGGCCGTTCTGCTGTGAGTCAACGATTTTCGAATAGGACGAAAAACTGATAGTGAATTGTAACATTCAGGGACACCTAATGACGATGGATCACTCAAATTGCGTCCCGATTCAATACATCGTCCTCCAGCCTACTTGACTCCATGGGTCAATTGCTGAGTCGGGCACCTTATGGCCGTTCTGCTGTGAGTCTAGATTATCGAATGCGACGAAAAACTGATAGTGAATTGTAACGTTCAGTGCCACCTAATGACGATGGATCACTCAAATTGCGCCCCGATTCAATACATCGTCCTCCAGCCGACTTGACTCCATTGGTCTATTGCTGCCTCGGGCACCTTATGGCCGTTCTGCTGTGAGTCTAGATTATCGAATGCGACGAAAAACTGATAGTGAATTGTAACGTTCAGGGTCACCTAATGACGATGGATCACTCAAATTGCGTCCCGATTCAATACATCGTCCTCCAGCAGACTTGTCTCCATGGGTCTATTGCTGCCTCTGGCACCTTATGGCCGTTCTGCTGTGAGTCAAAGATTTTCGAATCGGACGAAAAACTGATAGTAAATTGTAACGTTCAGGGCCACCTAATGACGATGGATCACTCAAATTGCGTCCCGATTCAATACATCGTCCTCCAGCAGACTTGTCTCCATGGGTCTATTGCTGCATCGGGCACCTTATGGCCGTTCTGCTGTGAGTCAAAGATTTTGGAATCGGACGAAAAACAGATAGTGAATTGTAACTTTCATGGCCACCTAATGACGATGGATCACTCAAATTGCGTCCCGATTCAATACATCGTCCTCCAGCAGACTTGTCTCCATGGGTCTATTGCTGCCTCGGGCACCTTATGGCCGTTCTGCTGTGAGTCAAAGATTTTCGAATCGGACGAAAAACTGATAGTGAATTGTAACGTTCAGGGCCACCTAACGACGATGGATCATTCAAATTGCGTCCCGATTCAATACATCGTCCTCCAGCAGACTTGTCTCCATGGGTCTATTTCTGCCTCGGGCACCTTATGGCCGTTCTGCTGTGGGTCAAAGATTTTCGAATCGGACGAAGATCTGATAGTGAATTGTAACGTTCAGGGCCACCTAATGACGATGGATCACTCAAATTGCGTCCCGATTCAATACATCGTCCTCCAGCCTACTTGACTCCATGGGTCTATTGCTGAGTCGGGCACCTTATGGCCGTTCTGCTGTGAGTCTAGATTATCGAATGCGACGAAATACTGATAGTGAATTGTAACGTTCAGGGCCACCTAATGACGATGGATCACTCAAACTGCGTCCCGATTCAATACATCGTCCTCCAGCCGACTTGACTCTATGGGTCTATTGCTGCCTCGGGCACCTTATGGCCGTTCTGCTGTGAGTCTAGATTATCGAATGCGACGAAAAACTGATAGTGAATTGTAACGTTCAGGGCCACCTATTGACGATGGATCACTCAAATTGCGTCCCGATTCAATACATTGTCCTCCAGACGACTTGTCTCCATGGGTCTATTGCTGCCTCGGGCACCTTATGGTCGTTCTCCCGTGAGTCTAGATTATCGAATGGGACGAAAAACTGATAGTTAATTCTAACATTCAGGGACTCCTAATGACGATGGAACACTCAAATTGCGTCGCGATTCAATACATTGTCATAGTGCAGACTTGTCTCCATGGGTCTATTGCTGCCTCCGGCACCTTATGGCCGTTCTGCTGTGAGTCAAAGATTTTCGGATCGGACGAAAAACTGATAGTGAATTGTAACATTCAGGGCCACCTAATGACGATGGATCACTCAAATTGCGTCCCGATTCAATACATCGTCCTCCAGCCGACTTGACTCCATGGGTCTATTGCTGCCTGGGGCACCTTATGGCCGTTCTGCTGTGAGTCTAGATTATCGAATGCGACGAAAAACTGATAGTGAATTGTAACGTTCAGGGCCACCTATTGACGATGGATCACTCAAATTGCGTCCCGATTCAATACATCGTCCTCCAGCAGACTTGTCTCCACGGGTCTATTGCTGCCTCAGGCACCTTATGGCCGTTCTGCTGTGAGTCAAAGATTTTCGATTCAGACGAAAAACTGATAGTGAATTGTAACATTCAGGGACACCTAATGACGATGGATCACTCAAATTGCGTCCCGATTCAATACATCGTCCTCCAGCCTACTTGACTCCATGGGTCTATTGCTGAGTCGGGCACCTTATGGCCGTTCTGCTGTGAGTCAAAGATTTTCGAATCGGACGAAAAACAGATAGTGAATTGTAACTTTCATGGCCACCTAATGACGATGGATCACTCAAATTGCGTCCCGATTCAATACATCGTCCTCCAGCAGACTTGTCTCCATGGGTCTATTGCTGCCTCGGGCACCTTATGGCCGTTCTGCTGTGAGTCAAAGATTTTCGAATCGGACGAAAAACGGATAGTGAATTGTAACGTTCAGGGCCACCTAATGACGATGGATCACTCAAATTGCGTCCCATTCAATACATCGTCCTCCAGCAGACTTGTCTCCATGGGTCTATTTCTGCCTCGGGCACCTTACGGCCGTTCTGCTGTGGGTCAAAGATTTTCGAATCGGACGAAGATCTGATAGTGAATTGTAACGTTCAGGGCCACCTAATGACGATGGATCACTCAAATTGCGTCCCGATTCAATACATCGTCCTCCAGCAGACTTGTCTCCATGGGTCTATTGCTGCCTCGGGCACATTATGGCCGTTCTGCTGTGAGTCAAAGATTTTCGAATCGGACGAAAAACTGATAGTGAATTGTAACGTTCAGGGCCTCCTAATGACGATGGAACACTCTAATTGCGTCCCGATTCAATACCTCCTGCTCCAGCAGATTAGTCTCCATGGGTCTATTGCTGCCTCGGGCACATTATGGCCGTTCTGCTGTGAGTCAAAGATTTTCGAATCGGACGAAAAACCGATATTGAATTGTAACGTTCAGGGCCACCTAATGACGATGGATCACTCAATTGCGTCCCGATTCAATACATCGTCCTCCAGCCGACTTGTCTCCATGGGTCTATTGTTGCCTCGGGCACCTTATGGTCTTTCTCCCGTGAGTCTAGATTATCGAATGGGACGAAAAACTGATAGTGAATTGTAACTTTCAGGGCCTCCTAATGACGATGGAACACTCAAATTGCGTCGCGATTCAATACATCGTCATCCTGCAGACTTTTCTCCACGGGTCTATTGCTGCCTCGGGCACCTTATGGCCGTTCTGCTGTGAGTCAACGATTTTCGAATAGGACGAAAAACTGATAGTGAATTGTAACATTCAGGGACACCTAATGACGATGGATCACTCAAATTGCGTCCCGATTCAATACATCGTCCTCCAGCCTACTTGACTCCATGGGTCAATTGCTGAGTCGGGCACCTTATGGCCGTTCTGCTGTGAGTCTAGATTATCGAATGCGACGAAAAACCGATAGTGAATTGTAACGTTCAGTGCCACCTAATGACGATGGATCACTCAAATTGCGCCCCGATTCAATACATCGTCCTCCAGCCGACTTGACTCCATTGGTCTATTGCTGCCTCGGGCACCTTATGGCCGTTCTGCTGTGAGTCTAGATTATCGAATGCGACGAAAAACTGATAGTGAATTGTAACGTTCAGGGTCACCTAATGACGATGGATCACTCAAATTGCGTCCCGATTCAATACATCGTCCTCCAGCAGACTTGTCTCCATGGGTCTATTGCTGCCTCTGGCACCTTATGGCCGTTCTGCTGTGAGTCAAAGATTTTCGAATCGGACGAAAAACTGATAGTAAATTGTAACGTTCAGGGCCACCTAATGACGATGGATCACTCAAATTGCGTCCCGATTCAATACATCGTCCTCCAGCAGACTTGTCTCCATGGGTCTATTGCTGCCTCGGGCACCTTATGGCCGTTCTGCTGTGAGTCAAAGATTTTGGAATCGGACGAAAAACAGATAGTGAATTGTAACTTTCATGGCCACCTAATGACGATGGATCACTCAAATTTCGTCCCGATTCAATACATCGTCCTCCAGCAGACTTGTCTCCATGGGTCTATTGCTGCCTCGGGCACCTTATGGCCGTTCTGCTGTGAGTCAAAGATTTTCGAATCGGACGAAAAACTGATAGTGAATTGTAACGTTCAGGGCCACCTAACGACGATGGATCATTCAAATTGCGTCCCGATTCAATACATCGTCCTCCAGCAGACTTGTCTCCATGGGTCTATTTCTGCCTCGGGCACCTTATGGCCGTTCTGCTGTGGGTCAAAGATTTTCGAATCGGACGAAGATCTGATAGTGAATTGTAACGTTCAGGGCCACCTAATGACGATGGATCACTCAAATTGCGTCCCGATTCAATACATCGTCCTCCAGCCTACTTGACTCCATGGGTCTATTGCTGAGTCGGGCACCTTATGGCCGTTCTGCTGTGAGTCTAGATTATCGAATGCGACGAAATACTGATAGTGAATTGTAACGTTCAGGGCCACCTAATGACGATGGATCACTCAAACTGCGTCCCGATTCAATACATCGTCCTCCAGCCGACTTGACTCTATGGGTCTATTGCTGCCTCGGGCACCTTATGGCCGTTCTGCTGTGAGTCTAGATTATCGAATGCGACGAAAAACTGATAGTGAATTGTAACGTTCAGGGCCACCTATTGACGATGGATCACTCAAATTGCGTCCCGATTCAATACATTGTCCTCCAGACGACTTGTCTCCATGGGTCTATTGCTGCCTCGGGCACCTTATGGTCGTTCTCCCGTGAGTCTAGATTATCGAATGGGACGAAAAACTGATAGTTAATTCTAACATTCAGGGACTCCTAATGACGATGGAACACTCAAATCGCGTCGCGATTCAATACATTGTCATAGTGCAGACTTGTCTCCATGGGTCTATTGCTGCCTCCGGCACCCTATGGCCGTTCTGCTGTGAGTCAAAGATTTTCGGATCGGACGAAAAACTGATAGTGAATTGTAACATTCAGGGCCACCTAATGACGATGGATCACTCAAATTGCGTCCCGATTCAATACATCGTCCTCCAGCCGACTTGACTCCATGGGTCTATTGCTGCCTCGGGCACCTTATGGCCGTTCTGCTGTGAGTCTAGATTATCGAATGCGACGAAAAACTGATAGTGAATTGTAACGTTCAGGGCCACCTATTGACGATGGATCACTCAAATTGCGTCCCGATTCAATACATCGTCCTCCAGCAGACTTGTCTCCACGGGTCTATTGCTGCCTCGGGCACCTTATGGCCGTTCTGCTGTGAGTCAAAGATTTTCGAATCAGACGAAAAACTGATAGTGAATTGTAACATTCAGGGACACCTAATGACGATGGATCACTCAAATTGCGTCCCGATTCAATACATCGTCCTCCAGCCTACTTGACTCCATGGGTCTATTGCTGAGTCGGGCACCTTATGGCCGTTCTGCTGTGAGTCAAAGATTTTCGAATCGGACGAAAAACAGATAGTGAATTGTAACTTTCATGGCCACCTAATGACGATGGATCACTCAAATTGCGTCCCGATTCAATACATCGTCCTCCAGCAGACTTGTCTCCATGGGTCTATTGCTGCCTCGGGCACCTTATGGCCGTTCTGCTGTGAGTCAAAGATTTTCGAATCGGACGAAAAACGGATAGTGAATTGTAACGTTCAGGGCCACCTAATGACGATGGATCACTCAAATTGCGTCCCATTCAATACATCGTCCTCCAGCAGACTTGTCTCCATGGGTCTATTTCTGCCTCGGGCACCTTATGGCCGTTCTGCTGTGGGTCAAAGATTTTCGAATCGGACGAAGATCTGATAGTGAATTGTAACGTTCAGGGCCACCTAATGACGATGGATCACTCAAATTGCGTCCCGATTCAATACATCGTCCTCCAGCAGACTTGTCTCCATGGGTCTATTGCTGCCTCGGGCACCTTATGGCCGTTCTGCTGTGAGTCAAAGATTTTCGAATGGGACGAAAAACTGATAGTGAATTGTAACGTTCAGGGCCTCCTAATGACGATGGAACACTCAAATTGCGTCCCGATTCAATACCTCGTGCTCCAGCAGACTAGTCTCCATGGGTCTATTGCTGCCTCGGGCACATTATGGCCGTTCTGCTGTGAGTCAAAGATTTTCGAATCGGACGAAAAACTGATAGTGAATTGTAACGTTCAGGGCCTCCTAATGACGATGGAACACTCTAATTGCGTCCCGATTCAATACCTCCTGCTCCAGCAGATTAGTCTCCATGGGTCTATTGCTGCCTCGGGCACATTATGGCCGTTCTGCTGTGAGTCAAAGATTTTCGAATCGGACGAAAAACCGATATTGAATTGTAACGTTCAGGGCCACCTAATGACGATGGATCACTCAATTGCGTCCCGATTCAATACATCGTCCTCCAGCCGACTTGTCTCCATGGGTCTATTGTTGCCTCGGGCACCTTATGGTCTTTCTCCCGTGAGTCTAGATTATCGAATGGGACGAAAAACTGATAGTGAATTGTAACTTTCAGGGCCTCCTAATGACGATGGAACACTCAAATTGCGTCGCGATTCAATACATCGTCATCCTGCAGACTTTTCTCCACGGGTCTATTGCTGCCTCGGGCACCTTATGGCCGTTCTGCTGTGAGTCAACGATTTTCGAATAGGACGAAAAACTGATAGTGAATTGTAACATTCAGGGACACCTAATGACGATGGATCACTCTAATTGCGTCCCGATTCAATACATCGTCCTCCAGCCTACTTGACTCCATGGGTCAATTGCTGAGTCGGGCACCTTATGGCCGTTCTGCTGTGAGTCTAGATTATCGAATGCGACGAAAAACTGATAGTGAATTGTAACGTTCAGTGCCACCTAATGACGATGGATCACTCAAATTGCGCCCCGATTCAATACATCGTCCTCCAGCCGACTTGACTCCATTGGTCTATTGCTGCCTCGGGCACCTTATGGCCGTTCTGCTGTGAGTCTAGATTATCGAATGCGACGAAAAACTGATAGTGAATTGTAACGTTCAGGGTCACCTAATGACGATGGATCACTCAAATTGCGTCCCGATTCAATACATCGTCCTCCAGCAGACTTGTCTCCATGGGTCTATTGCTGCCTCTGGCACCTTATGGCCGTTCTGCTGTGAGTCAAAGATTTTCGAATCGGACGAAAAACTGATAGTAAATTGTAACGTTCAGGGCCACCTAATGACGATGGATCACTCAAATTGCGTCCCGATTCAATACATCGTCCTCCAGCAGACTTGTCTCCATGGGTCAATTGCTGCCTCGGGCACCTTATGGCCGTTCTGCTGTGAGTCAAAGATTTTGGAATCGGACGAAAAACAGATAGTGAATTGTAACTTTCATGGCCACCTAATGACGATGGATCACTCAAATTGCGTCCCGATTCAATACATCGTCCTCCAGCAGACTTGTCTCCATGGGTCTATTGCTGCCTCGGGCACCTTATGGCCGTTCTGCTGTGAGTCAAAGATTTTCGAATCGGACGAAAAACTGATAGTGAATTGTAACGTTCAGGGCCACCTAACGACGATGGATCATTCAAATTGCGTCCCGATTCAATACATCGTCCTCCAGCAGACTTGTCTCCATGGGTCTATTGCTGCCTCGGGCACCTTATGGTCGTTCTCCCGTGAGTCTAGATTATCGAATGGGACGAAAAACTGATAGTTAATTCTAACATTCAGGGACTCCTAATGACGATGGAACACTCAAATTGCGTCGCGATTCAATACATTGTCATAGTGCAGACTTGTCTCCATGGGTCTATTGCTGCCTCCGGCACCTTATGGCCGTTCTGCTGTGAGTCAAAGATTTTCGGATCGGACGAAAAACTGATAGTGAATTGTAACATTCAGGGCCACCTAATGACGATGGATCACTCAAATTGCGTCCCGATTCAATACATCGTCCTCCAGCCGACTTGACTCCATGGGTCTATTGCTGCCTCGGGCACCTTATGGCCGTTCTGCTGTGAGTCTAGATTATCGAATGCGACGAAAAACTGATAGTGAATTGTAACGTTCAGGGCCACCTATTGACGATGGATCACTCAAATTGCGTCCCGATTCAATACATCGTCCTCCAGCAGACTTGTCTCCATGGGTCTATTGCTGCCTCCGGGCACCTTATGGTCGTTCTGCTGTGAGTCAAAGATTTTCGAATCGGACGAAAAACAGATAGTGAATTGTAACGTTCAGGGCCACCTAATGACGATGGATCACTCAAATTGCGTCCCGATTCAATACATCGTCCTCCAGCAGACTTTTCTCCATGGGTCTATTGCTGCCTCGGGCACCTTATGGCCGTTCTGCTGTGAGTCAAAGATTTTCGAATCAGACGAAGATCTGATAGTGAATTGTAACGTTCAGGGCCACCTAATGACGATGGATCACTCAAATTGCGTCCCGATTCAATACATCGTCCTCCAGCCTACTTGACTCCATGGGTCTATTGCTGAGTCGGGCACCTTATGGCCGTTCTGCTGTGAGTCTAGATTATCGAATGCGACGAAATACTGATAGTGAATTGTAACGTTCAGGGCCACCTAATGACGATGGATCACTCAAATTGCGTCCCGATTCAATACATCGTCCTCCAGCCTACTTGACTCCATGGGTCAATTGCTGAGTCGGGCACCTTATGGCCGTTCTGCTGTGAGTCTAGATTATCGAATGCGACGAAAAACTGATAGTGAATTGTAACGTTCAGTGCCACCTAATGACGATGGATCACTCAAATTGCGCCCCGATTCAATACATCGTCCTCCAGCCGACTTGACTCCATTGGTCTATTGCTGCCTCGGGCACCTTATGGCCGTTCTGCTGTGAGTCTAGATTATCGAATGCGACGAAAAACTGATAGTGAATTGTAACGTTCAGGGCCACCTAATGACGATGGATCACTCAAATTGCGTCCCGATTCAATACATCGTCCTCCAGCAGACTTGTCTCCATGGGTCTATTGCTGCCTCTGGCACCTTATGGCCGTTCTGCTGTGAGTCAAAGATTTTCGAATCGGACGAAAAACTGATAGTAAATTGTAACGTTCAGGGCCACCTAATGACGATGGATCACTCAAATTGCGTCCCGATTCAATACATCGTCCTCCAGCAGACTTGTCTCCATGGGTCTATTGCTGCCTCGGGCACCTTATGGCCGTTCTGCTGTGAGTCAAAGATTTTGGAATCGGACGAAAAACAGATAGTGAATTGTAACTTTCATGGCCACCTAATGACGATGGATCACTCAAATTGCGTCCCGATTCAATACATCGTCCTCCAGCAGACTTGTCTCCATGGGTCTATTGCTGCCTCGGGCACCTTATGGCCGTTCTGCTGTGAGTCAAAGATTTTCGAATCGGACGAAAAACTGATAGTGAATTGTAACGTTCAGGGCCACCTAACGACGATGGATCATTCAAATTGCGTCCCGATTCAATACATCGTCCTCCAGCAGACTTGTCTCCATGGGTCTATTTATGCCTCGGGCACCTTATGGCCGATCTGCTGTGGGTCAAAGATTTTCGAATCGGACGAAGATCTGATAGTGAATTGTAACGTTCAGGGCCACCTATTGACGATGGATCACTCAAATTGCGTCCCGATTCAATACATTGTCCTCCAGACGACTTGTCTCCATGGGTCTATTGCTGCCTCGGGCACCTTATGGTCGTTCTCCCGTGAGTCTAGATTATCGAATGGGACGAAAAACTGATAGTTAATTCTAACATTCAGGGACTCCTAATGACGATGGAACACTCAAATTGCGTCGCGATTCAATACATTGTCATAGTGCAGACTTGTCTCCATGGGTCTATTGCTGCCTCCGGCACCTTATGGCCGTTCTGCTGTGAGTCAAAGATTTTCGGATCGGACGAAAAACTGATAGTGAATTGTAACATTCAGGGCCACCTAATGACGATGGATCACTCAAATTGCGTCCCGATTCAATACATCGTCCTCCAGCCGACTTGACTCCATGGGTCTATTGCTGCCTCGGGCACCTTATGGCCGTTCTGCTGTGAGTCTAGATTATCGAATGCGACGAAAAACTGATAGTGAATTGTAACGTTCAGGGCCACCTATTGACGATGGATCACTCAAATTGCGTCCCGATTCAATACATCGTCCTCCAGCAGACTTGTCTCCATGGGTCTATTGCTGCCTCGGGCACCTTATGGTCGTTCTGCTGTGAGTCAAAGATTTTCGAATCGGACGAAAAACAGATAGTGAATTGTAACGTTCAGGGCCACCTAATGACGATGGATCACTCAAATTGCGTCCCGATTCAATACATCGTCCTCCAGCAGACTTTTCTCCATGGGTCTATTGCTGCCTCGGGCACCTTATGGCCGTTCTGCTGTGAGTCAAAGATTTTCGAATCGGACGAAAAACAGATAGTGAATTGTAACATTCATGGCCACATAATGACGATGGATCACTCAAATTGCGTCCCGATTCAATACATCGTCCTCCAGACGACTTGTCTCCATGGGTCAATTGCTGCCTCGGGCACCTTATGGCCGTTCTGCTGTGGGTCAAAGATTTTCGAATCGGACGAAGATCTGATAGTGAATTGTAACGTTCAGGGCCACCTAATGACGATGGATCACTCAAATTGCGTCCCGATTCAATACATCGTCCTCCAGCAGACTTGTCTCCATGGGTCTATTGCTGCCTCGGGCACCTTATGGGCGTTCTGCTGTGAGTCAAAGATTTTCGAATCAGACGAAAAACTGATAGTGAATTGTAACGTTCAGGGCCTCCTAATGACGATGGAACACTCAAATTGCGTCCCGATTCAATACCTCGTGCTCCAGCAGACTAGACTCCATGGGTCTATTGCTGCCTCGGGCACATTATGGCCGTTCTGCTGTCGTCAAAGATTTTCGAATCGGACGAAAAACTGATAGTGAATTGTAACGTTCAGGGCCACCTAATGACGATGGATCACTCAAATTGCGTCCCGATTCAATACATCGTCCTCCAGCCCACTTGTCTCCATGGGTCTATTGCTGCCTCGGGCACCTTATGGTCGTTCTCCCGTAGTCTAGATTATCGAATGGGACGAAAAACTGATAGTGAATTGTAACGTTCAGGGACACCTAATGACGATGGATCACTCAAATTGCGTCCCGATTCAATACATCGTCCTCCAGCCTACTTGACTCCATGGGTCTATTGCTGAGTCGGGCACCTTATGGCCGTTCTGCTGTGAGTCTAGATTATCGAATGCGACGAAAAACTGATAGTGAATTGTAACGTTCAGGGCCACCTAATGACGATGGATCACTCAAATGGCGTCCCGATTCAATACATCGTCCTCCAGCAGACTTGTCTCCATGGGTCTATTGAGCCTCGGGCACCTTATGGCCGTTCTGCTGTGAGTCAAAGATTTTCGAATCGGACGAAAAACAGATAGTGAATTGTAACTTTCATGGCCACCTAATGACGATGGATCACTCAAATTGCGTCCCGATTCAATACATCGTCCTCCAGCAGACTTGTCTCCATGGGTCTATTGCTGCCTCGGGCACCTTATGGCCGTTCTGCTGTGAGTCAAAGATTTTCGAATCGGACGAAAAACGGATAGTGAATTGTAACGTTCAGGGCCACCTAATGACGATGGATCACTCAAATTGCGTCCCATTCAATACATCGTCCTCCAGCAGACTTGTCTCCATGGGTCTATTTCTGCCTCGGGCACCTTATGGCCGTTCTGCTGTGGGTCAAAGATTTTCGAATCGGACGAAGATCTGATAGTGAATTGTAACGTTCAGGGCCACCTAATGACGATGGATCACTCAAATTGCGTCCCGATTCAATACATCGTCCTCCAGCAGACTTGTCTCCATGGGTCTATTGCTGCCTCGGGCACCTTATGGGCGTTGTGCTGTGAGTCAAACATTTTCGAATGGGACGAAAAACTGATAGTGAATTGTAACGTTCAGGGCCTCCTAATGACGATGGAACACTCAAATTGCGTCCCGAATCAATACCTCGTGCTCCAGCAGACTAGTCTCCATGGGTCTATTGCTGCCTCGGGCACATTATGGCCGTTCTGCTGTGAGTCAAAGATTTTCGAATCGGACGAAAAACTAATAGTGAATTGTAACGTTCAGGGCCTCCTAATGACGATGGAACACTCTAATTGCGTCCCGATTCAATACCTCCTGCTTCAGCAGACTAGTCTCCATGGGTCTATTGCTGCCTCGGGCACATTATGGCCGTTCTGCTGTGAGTCAAAGATTTTCGAATCGGACGAAAAACCGATATTGAATTGTAACGTTCAGGGCCACCTAATGACGATGGATCACTCAAATTGCGTCCCGATTCAATACATCGTCCTCCAGCCGACTTGTCTCCATGGGTCTATTGTTGCCTCGGGCACCTTATGGTCTTTCTCCCGTGAGTCTAGATTATCGAATGGGACGAAAAACTGATAGTGAATTGTAACTTTCAGGGCCTCCTAATGACGATGGAACACTCAAATTGCGTCGCGATTCAATACATCGTCATCCTGCAGACTTTTCTCCACGGGTCTATTGCTGCCTCGGGCACCTTATGGCCGTTCTGCTGTGAGTCAAAGATTTTCGAATAGGACGAAAAACTGATAGTGAATTGTAACATTCAGGGACACCTAATGACAATGGATCACTCAAATTGCGTCCCGATTCAATACATCGTCCTCCAGCCTACTTGACTCCATGGGTCAATTGCTGAGTCGGGCACCTTATGGCCTTTCTGCTGTGAGTCTAGATTATCAAATGCGACGAAAAACTGATAGTGAATTGCAACTTTCAGGGCCACCTAATGACGATGCATCACTCAAATTGCGTCCCGATTCAATACATCGTCCTCCAGCCGACTTGTCTCCATGGGTCTATTGCTGCCTCGGGCACCTTATGGCCGTTCTGCTGTGGGTCAAAGATTTTCGAATCGGACGAAAAACTGATAGTGAATTGTAACATTCAGGGACACCTAATGACGATGGATCACTCAAATTGCGTCCCGATTCAATACATCGTCCTCCAGCCTACTTGACTCCACGGGTCTATTGCTGAGTCGGGCACCTTATGGCCGTTCTGCTGTGAGTCTAGATTATCGAATGCAACGAAAGATTGATAGTGAATTGTAACGTTCAGTGCCACCTAATGACGATGGATCACTCAAATTGCGTCCCGATTCAATACATCGTCCTCCAGCCGACTTGACTCCATTGGTCTATTGCTGCCTCGGGCACCTTATGGCCGTTCTGCTGTGAGTCTAGATTATCGAATGCGACCAAAAACTGATAGTGAATTGTAACGTTCAGGGCCACCTAATGACGATGGATCACTCAAATTGCGTCCCGATTCAATACATCGTCCTCCAGCAGACTTGTCTCCATGGGTCTATTGCTGCCTCTGGCACCTTATGGCCGTTCTGCTGTGAGTCAAAGATTTTCGAATCGGACGAAAAACTGATAGGGAATTGTAACGTTCAGGGCCACCTAATGACGATGGATCACTCAAATTGCGTCCCGATTCAATACATCGTTTTCCAGCAGACTTGTCTCCATGGGTCTATTGCTGCCTCGGGCACCTTATGGCCGTTCTGCTGTGAGTCAAAGATTTTGGAATCGGACGAAAAACAGATAGTGAATTGTAACTTTCATGGCCACCTAATGACGATGGATCACTCAAATTGCGTCCCGATTCAATACATCGTCCTCCAGCAGACTTGTCTCCATGGGTCTATTGCTGCCTCGGGCACCTTATGGCCGTTCTGCTGTGAGTCAAAAATTTTCGAATCGGACGAAAAACTGATAGTGAATTGTAACGTTCAGGGCCACCTAACGACGATGGATCATTCAAATTGCGTCCCGATTCAATACATCGTCCTCCAGCAGACTTGTCTCCATGGGTCTATTTCTGCCTCGGGCACCTTATGGCCGATCTGCTGTGGGTCAAAGATTTTCGAATCGGACGAAGATCTGATAGTGAATTGTAACGTTCAGGGCCACCTAATGACGATGGATCACTCAAATTGCGTCCCGATTCAATACATCGTCCTCCAGCAGACTTGTCTCCATGGGTCTATTGCTGCCTCGGGCACCTTATGGCCGTTCTGCTGTGAGTCTAGATTATCGAATGCGACGAAAAACTGATAGTGAATTGTAACGTTCAGGGCCACCTAATGACGATGGATCACTCAAATTGCGTCCCGATTCAATACATCGTCCTCCAGCCTACTTGACTCCATGGGTCTATTGCTGAGTCGGGCACCTTATGGCCGTTCTGCTGTGAGTCTAGATTATCGAATGCGACGAAAAACTGATAGTGAATTGTAACGTTCAGGGCCACCTAATGACGATGGATCACTCAAATTGCGTCCCGATTCAATACATCGTCCTCCAGCCGACTTGACTCCATGGGTCTATTGCTGCCTCGGGCACCTTATGGCCGTTCTGCTGTGAGTCTAGATTATCGAATGCGACGAAAAACTGATAGTGAATTGTAACGTTCAGGGCCACCTATTGACGATGGATCACTCAAATTGCGTCCCGATTCAATACATCGTCCTCCAGCCGACTTGACTCCATGGGTCTATTGCTGCCTCGGGCACCTTATGGCCGTTCTGCTGTGAGTCTAGATTATCGAATGCGACGAAAAAATGATAGTGAATTGTAACGTTCAGGGCCACCTATTGACGATGGATCACTCAAATTGCGTCCCGATTCAATACATCGTCCTCCAGACGACTTGTCTCCATGGGTCTATTGCTGCCTCGGGCACCTTATGGTCGTTCTCCCGTGAGTCTAGATTATCGAATGAGACGAAAAACTGATAGTGAATTGTAACGTTCAGGGCGACCTAATGACGATGGATCACTCAAATTGCGTCGCGATTCAATACATTGTAATCCGGCAGACGTGTCTCCATGGGTCTATTGCTGCCTCGGGCACCTTATGGCAGTTCTGCTGTGAGTCAAAGATTTTCGAATCGGACGAAAAACTGATAGTGAATTGTAACTTTCAGGGACACCTAATGACGATGGATCACTCAAATTGCGTCCCGATTCAATACATCGTCCTCCAGCCTACTTCACTCCATGGGTCTATTGCTGAGTCGGGCACCTTATGGCCGTTCTGCTGTGAGTCTAGATTATCGAATGCGACGAAAAACTGATAGTGAATTGTAACGTTCAGGGCCACCTAATGACGATGGATTACTCAAATTGCGTCCCGATTCAATACATCGTCCTCCAGCCGACTTGTCTCCATGGGTCTATTGCTGCCTCGGGCACCTTATGGCCGTTCTGCTGTGGGTCAAAGATTTTCGAATCGGACGAAGATCTGATAGTGAATTGTAACGTTCAGGGCCACCTAATGACGATGGATCACTCAAATTGCGTCCCGATTCAATACTTCGTCTCCCAGCAGACTTGTCTCCATGGGTCTATTGCTGCCTCGGGCACCATATGGGCGTTCTGCTGTGAGTCAAAGATTTTCGAATCGGACCAAAAACTGATAGTGAATTGTAACGTTCAGGGCCTCCTAATGACGATGGAACACTCAAATTACGTCCCGATTCAATACCTCCTGCTCCAGCAGACTAGTCTCCATGGGTCTATTGCTGCCTCGGGCACATTATGCCCGTTCTGCTGTGAGTCAAAGATTTTCGAATCGGACGAAAAACTGATATTGAATTGTAACTTTCAGGGCCACCTAATGACGATGGATCACTCAAATTGCGTCCCGAATCAATACATCGTCCTCCAGCCTACTTGACTCCATGGGTCTATTGCTGAGTCGGGCACCTTATGGCGGTTCTGTTGTGAGTCTAGATTATCGAATGCGACGAAAAACTGATAGTGAATTGTAACGTTCAGGGCCACCTAATGACGATGGATCACTCAAATTGCGTCCCGATTCAATACATCGTCCTCCAGCAGACTTGTCTCCATGGGTCTATTGCTGCCTCGGTCACCTTATGGCCGTTCTGCTGTGAGTCATAGATTTTCGAATCGGACGAAAAACAGATAGTGAATTGTAACGTTCAGGGCCACCTAATGACGATGGATCACTCAAATTGCGTCCCGATTCAATACATCGTCATCCAGCAGACTTGTCTCCATGAGTCTATTGCTGCGTCGGGCACCTTATGGCCGTTCTGCTGTGAGTCAAAGATTTTCGAATCGGACGAAAAACTGATAGTGAATTGTAACTTTCAGGGCCACCTAATGACGAAGGATCACTCAAATTGCGTCCCGATTCAATACATCGTCCTCCAACCTACTTGACTCCATGGGTCTATTGCTGAGTCGGGCACCTTATGGCCGTTCTGCTGTGAGTCTAGTTTATCGAATGCGACGAAAAACTGATAGTGAATTGTAACGTTCAGGGCCACCTAATGACGATGGATCACTCAAATTGCGTCCCGATTCAATACATCGTCCTCCAGCCTACTTGTCTCCATGGGTCTATTGCTGCCTCGGGCACCTTATGGTCGTTCTCCCGTGAGTCTAGATTATCGAATGGGGCGATAAGCTGATAGTTAATTCTAACATTCAGGGCCTCCTAATGACGATGGAACACTCAAATTGCGTCGCGATTCAATACATTGTCATCCTGCAGACCAGTCTCCTTGGGTCTATTGCTGCCTCGGGCACCTTATGGCTGTTCTGCTGTGAGGCAAAGACTTTCGAATCGGACGAAAAACTGATAGTGAATTGTAACTTTCAGGGCCACCTAATGACGATGGATCACTCAAATTGCGTCCCGATTCAATACATCGTCCTCCAGCCTACTTGACTCCATGGGTCTATTGCTGAGTCGGGCACCTTATGGCCGTTCTGCTGTGAGTCTAGGTTATCGAATGCGACGAAAAACTGATAGTGAATTGTAACGTTCAGGGCCACCTAATGACGATGGATCACTCAAATTTCGTCCCGATTCAATACATCGTCCTCCAGCAGACTTGTCTCCATGGGTCTATTGCTGCCTCGGGCACCTTATGGCCGTTCTGCTGTGAGTCATAGATTTTCGAATCGGACGAAAAACAGATAGTGAATTGTAACGTTCAGGGCCACCTAATGAGGATGGATCACTCAAATTGCGTCCCGATTCAATACATCGTCATCCAGCAGACTTGTCTCCATGAGTCTATTGCTGCCTCGGGCACCTTATGGCCGTTCTGCTGTGAGTCAAAGATTTTCGAATCGGACGAAAAACTGATAGTGAATTGTAACTTTCAGGGCCACCTAATGACGATGGATCACTCAAATTGCGTCCCGATTCAATACATCGTCCTCCAGCAGACTTGTCTCCATGGGTCTATTGCTGCCTCGGGCACCTTATGGCCGTTGTGCTGTGAGTCAAAAATTTTCGAATCGGACGAAAAACTGATAGTGAATTGTAACGTTCAGGGCCACCTAACGACGATGGATCATTCAAATTGCGTCCCGATTCAATACATCGTCCTCCAGCAGACTTGTCTCCATGGGTCTATTTCTGCCTCGGGCACCTTATGGCCGTTCTGCTGTGGGTCAAAGATTTTCGAATCGGACGAAGATCTGATAGTGAATTGTAACGTTCAGGGCCACCTAATGACGATGGATCACTCAAATTGCGTCCCGATTCAATACATCGTCCTCCAGCAGACTTGTCTCGATGGGTCTATTGCTGCCTCGGGCACCTTATGGCCGTTCTGCTGTGAGTCTAGATTATCGAATGCGACGAAAAACTGATAGTGAATTGTAACGTTCAGGGCCACCTAATGACGATGGATCACTCAAATTGCGTCCCGATTCAATACATCGTCCTCCAGCCTACTTGACTCCATGGGTCTATTGCTGAGTCGGGCACCTTATGGCCGTTCTGCTGTGAGTCTAGATTATCGAATGCGACGAAAAACTGATAGTGAATTGTAACGTTCAGGGCCACCTAATGACGATGGATCACTCAAATTGCGTCCCGATTCAATACATCGTCCTCCAGCCGACTTGACTCCATGGGTCTATTGCTGCCTCGGGCACCTTATGGCCGTTCTGCTGTGAGTCTAGATTATCGAATGCGACGAAAAACTGATAGTGAATTGTAACGTTCAGGGCCACCTATTGACGATGGATCACTCAAATTGCGTCCCGATTCAATACATCGTCCTCCAGCCGACTTGACTCCATGGGTCTATTGCTGCCTCGGGCACCTTATGGCCGTTCTGCTGTGAGTCTAGATTATCGAATGCGACGAAAAACTGATAGTGAATTGTAACGTTCAGGGCCACCTATTGACGATGGATCACTCAAATTGCGTCCCGATTCAATACATCGTCCTCCAGACGACTTGTCTCCATGGGTCTATTGCTGCCTCGGGCACCTTATGGTCGTTCTCCCGTGAGTCTAGATTATCGAATGAGACGAAAAACTGATAGTGAATTGTAACGTTCAGGGCGACCTAATGACGATGGATCACTCAAATTGCGTCGCGATTCAATACATTGTAATCCGGCAGACTTGTCTCCATGGGTCTATTGCTGCCTCGGGCACCTTATGGCAGTTCTGCTGTGAGTCAAAGATTTTCGAATCGGACGAAAAACTGATAGTGAATTGTAACTTTCAGGGACACCTAATGACGATGGATCACTCAAATTGCGTCCCGATTCAATACATCGTCCTCCAGCCTACTTCACTCCATGGGTCTATTGCTGAGTCGGGCACCTTATGGCCGTTCTGCTGTGAGTCTAGATTATCGAATGCGACGAAAAACTGATAGTGAATTGTAACGTTCAGGGCCACCTAATGACGATGGATCACTCAAATTGCGTCCCGATTCAATACATCGTCCTCCAGCCGATTTGTCTCCATGGGTCTATTGCTGCCTCGGGCACCTTATGGCCGTTCTGCTGTGGGTATAAGATTTTCGAATCGGACGAAGATCTGATAGTGAATTGTAACGTTCAGGGCCACCTAATGACGATGGATCACTCAAATTGCGTCCCGATTCAATACTTCGTCTCCCAGCAGACTTGTCTCCATGGGTCTATTGCTGCCTCGGGCACCATATGGGCGTTCTGCTGTGAGTCAAAGATTTTCGAATCGGACCAAAAACTGATAGTGAATTGTAACGTTCAGGGCCTCCTAATGACGATGGAACACTCAAATTACGTCCCGATTCAATACCTCCTGCTCCAGCAGACTAGTCTCCATGGGTCTATTGCTGCCTCGGGCACATTATGGCCGTTCTGCTGTGAGTCAAAGATTTTCGAATCGGACGAAAAACTGATATTGAATTGTAACTTTCAGGGCCACCTAATGACGATGGATCACTCAAATTGCGTCCCGAATCAATACATCGTCCTCCAGCCTACTTGACTCCATGGGTCTATTGCTGAGTCGGGCACCTTATGGCGGTTCTGTTGTGAGTCTAGATTATCGAATGCGACGAAAAACTGATAGTGAATTGTAACGTTCAGGGCCACCTAATGACGATGGATCACTCAAATTTCGTCCCGATTCAATACATCGTCCTCCAGCAGACTTGTCTCCATGGGTCTATTGCTGCCTCGGTCACCTTATGGCCGTTCTGCTGTGAGTCTAGTTTATCGAATGCGACGAAAAACTGATAGTGAATTGTAACGTTCAGGGCCACCTAATGACGATGGATCACTCAAATTGCGTCCCGATTCAATACATCGTCCTCCAGCCTACTTGTCTCCATGGGTCTATTGCTGCCTCGGGCACCTTATGGTCGTTCTCCCGTAGTCTAGATTATCGAATGGGACGAAAAACTGATAGTGAATTGTAACGTTCAGGGACACCTAATGACGAAGGATCACTCAAATTGCGTCCCGATTCAATACATCGTCCTCCAACCTACTTGACTCCATGGGTCTATTGCTGAGTCGGGCACCTTATGGCCGTTCTGCTGTGAGTCTAGTTTATCGAATGCGACGAAAAACTGATAGTGAATTGTAACGTTCAGGGCCACCTAATGACGATGGATCACTCAAATTGCGTCCCGATTCAATACATCGTCCTCCAGCCTACTTGTCTCCATGGGTCTATTGCTGCCTCGGGCACCTTATGGTCGTTCTCCCGTAGTCTAGATTATCGAATGGGACGAAAAACTGATAGTGAATTGTAACGTTCAGGGCCACCTAATGACGATGGATCACTCAAATTTCGTCCCGATTCAATACATCGTCCTCCAGCAGACTTGTCTCCATGGGTCTATTGCTGCCTCGGGCACCTTATGGCCGTTCTGCTGTGAGTCATAGATTTTCGAATCGGACGAAAAACAGATAGTGAATTGTAACGTTCAGGGCCACCTAATGACGATGGATTACTCAAATTGCGTCCCGATTCAATACATCGTCCTCCAGCCGACTTGTCTCCATGGGTCTATTGCTGCCTCGGGCACCTTATGGCCGTTCTGCTGTGGGTCAAAGATTTTCGAATCGGACGAAGATCTGATAGTGAATTGTAACGTTCAGGGCCACCTAATGACGATGGATCACTCAAATTGCGTCCCGATTCAATACTTCGTCTCCCAGCAGACTTGTCTCCATGGGTCTATTGCTGCCTCGGGCACCATATGGGCGTTCTGCTGTGAGTCAAAGATTTTCGAATCGGACCAAAAACTGATAGTGAATTGTAACGTTCAGGGCCTCCTAATGACGATGGAACACTCAAATTACGTCCCGATTCAATACCTCCTGCTCCAGCAGACTAGTCTCCATGGGTCTATTGCTGCCTCGGGCACATTATGCCCGTTCTGCTGTGAGTCAAAGATTTTCGAATCGGACGAAAAACTGATATTGAATTGTAACTTTCAGGGCCACCTAATGACGATGGATCACTCAAATTGCGTCCCGAATCAATACATCGTCCTCCAGCCTACTTGACTCCATGGGTCTATTGCTGAGTCGGGCACCTTATGGCGGTTCTGTTGTGAGTCTAGATTATCGAATGCGACGAAAAACTGATAGTGAATTGTAACGTTCAGGGCCACCTAATGACGATGGATCACTCAAATTGCGTCCCGATTCAATACATCGTCCTCCAGCAGACTTGTCTCCATGGGTCTATTGCTGCCTCGGTCACCTTATGGCCGTTCTGCTGTGAGTCATAGATTTTCGAATCGGACGAAAAACAGATAGTGAATTGTAACGTTCAGGGCCACCTAATGACGATGGATCACTCAAATTGCGTCCCGATTCAATACATCGTCATCCAGCAGACTTGTCTCCATGAGTCTATTGCTGCGTCGGGCACCTTATGGCCGTTCTGCTGTGAGTCAAAGATTTTCGAATCGGACGAAAAACTGATAGTGAATTGTAACTTTCAGGGCCACCTAATGACGAAGGATCACTCAAATTGCGTCCCGATTCAATACATCGTCCTCCAACCTACTTGACTCCATGGGTCTATTGCTGAGTCGGGCACCTTAAGGCCGTTCTGCTGTGAGTCTAGTTTATCGAATGCGACGAAAAACTGATAGTGAATTGTAACGTTCAGGGCCACCTAATGACGATGGATCACTCAAATTGCGTCCCGATTCAATACATCGTCCTCCAGCCTACTTGTCTCCATGGGTCTATTGCTGCCTCGGGCACCTTATGGTCGTTCTCCCGTGAGTCTAGATTATCGAATGGGGCGATAAGCTGATAGTTAATTCTAACATTCAGGGCCTCCTAATGACGATGGAACACTCAAATTGCGTCGCGATTCAATACATTGTCATCCTGCAGACCAGTCTCCTTGGGTCTATTGCTGCCTCGGGCACCTTATGGCTGTTCTGCTGTGAGGCAAAGACTTTCGAATCGGACGAAAAACTGATAGTGAATTGTAACTTTCAGGGCCACCTAATGACGATGGATCACTCAAATTGCGTCCCGATTCAATACATCGTCCTCCAGCCTACTTGACTCCATGGGTCTATTGCTGAGTCGGGCACCTTATGGCCGTTCTGCTGTGAGTCTAGGTTATCGAATGCGACGAAAAACTGATAGTGAATTGTAACGTTCAGGGCCACCTAATGACGATGGATCACTCAAATTTCGTCCCGATTCAATACATCGTCCTCCAGCAGACTTGTCTCCATGGGTCTATTGCTGCCTCGGGCACCTTATGGCCGTTCTGCTGTGAGTCATAGATTTTCGAATCGGACGAAAAACAGATAGTGAATTGTAACGTTCAGGGCCACCTAATGAGGATGGATCACTCAAATTGCGTCCCGATTCAATACATCGTCATCCAGCAGACTTGTCTCCATGAGTCTATTGCTGCCTCGGGCACCTTATGGCCGTTCTGCTGTGAGTCAAAGATTTTCGAATCGGACGAAAAACTGATAGTGAATTGTAACTTTCAGGGCCACCTAATGACGATGGATCACTCAAATTGCGTCCCGATTCAATACATCGTCCTCCAGCAGACTTGTCTCCATGGGTCTATTGCTGCCTCGGGCACCTTATGGCCGTTGTGCTGTGAGTCAAAAATTTTCGAATCGGACGAAAAACTGATAGTGAATTGTAACGTTCAGGGCCACCTAACGACGATGGATCATTCAAATTGCGTCCCGATTCAATACATCGTCCTCCAGCAGACTTGTCTCCATGGGTCTATTTCTGCCTCGGGCACCTTATGGCCGTTCTGCTGTGGGTCAAAGATTTTCGAATCGGACGAAGATCTGATAGTGAATTGTAACGTTCAGGGCCACCTAATGACGATGGATCACTCAAATTGCGTCCCGATTCAATACATCGTCCTCCAGCAGACTTGTCTCGATGGGTCTATTGCTGCCTCGGGCACCTTATGGCCGTTCTGCTGTGAGTCTAGATTATCGAATGCGACGAAAAACTGATAGTGAATTGTAACGTTCAGGGCCACCTAATGACGATGGATCACTCAAATTGCGTCCCGATTCAATACATCGTCCTCCAGCCTACTTGACTCCATGGGTCTATTGCTGAGTCGGGCACCTTATGGCCGTTCTGCTGTGAGTCTAGATTATCGAATGCGACGAAAAACTGATAGTGAATTGTAACGTTCAGGGCCACCTAATGACGATGGATCACTCAAATTGCGTCCCGATTCAATACATCGTCCTCCAGCCGACTTGACTCCATGGGTCTATTGCTGCCTCGGGCACCTTATGGCCGTTCTGCTGTGAGTCTAGATTATCGAATGCGACGAAAAACTGATAGTGAATTGTAACGTTCAGGGCCACCTATTGACGATGGATCACTCAAATTGCGTCCCGATTCAATACATCGTCCTCCAGCCGACTTGACTCCATGGGTCTATTGCTGCCTCGGGCACCTTATGGCCGTTCTGCTGTGAGTCTAGATTATCGAATGCGACGAAAAACTGATAGTGAATTGTAACGTTCAGGGCCACCTATTGACGATGGATCACTCAAATTGCGTCCCGATTCAATACATCGTCCTCCAGACGACTTGTCTCCATGGGTCTATTGCTGCCTCGGGCACCTTATGGTCGTTCTCCCGTGAGTCTAGATTATCGAATGAGACGAAAAACTGATAGTGAATTGTAACGTTCAGGGCGACCTAATGACGATGGATCACTCAAATTGCGTCGCGATTCAATACATTGTAATCCGGCAGACTTGTCTCCATGGGTCTATTGCTGCCTCGGGCACCTTATGGCAGTTCTGCTGTGAGTCAAAGATTTTCGAATCGGACGAAAAACTGATAGTGAATTGTAACTTTCAGGGACACCTAATGACGATGGATCACTCAAATTGCGTCCCGATTCAATACATCGTCCTCCAGCCTACTTCACTCCATGGGTCTATTGCTGAGTCGGGCACCTTATGGCCGTTCTGCTGTGAGTCTAGATTATCGAATGCGACGAAAAACTGATAGTGAATTGTAACGTTCAGGGCCACCTAATGACGATGGATCACTCAAATTGCGTCCCGATTCAATACATCGTCCTCCAGCCGATTTGTCTCCATGGGTCTATTGCTGCCTCGGGCACCTTATGGCCGTTCTGCTGTGGGTATAAGATTTTCGAATCGGACGAAGATCTGATAGTGAATTGTAACGTTCAGGGCCACCTAATGACGATGGATCACTCAAATTGCGTCCCGATTCAATACTTCGTCTCCCAGCAGACTTGTCTCCATGGGTCTATTGCTGCCTCGGGCACCATATGGGCGTTCTGCTGTGAGTCAAAGATTTTCGAATCGGACCAAAAACTGATAGTGAATTGTAACGTTCAGGGCCTCCTAATGACGATGGAACACTCAAATTACGTCCCGATTCAATACCTCCTGCTCCAGCAGACTAGTCTCCATGGGTCTATTGCTGCCTCGGGCACATTATGGCCGTTCTGCTGTGAGTCAAAGATTTTCGAATCGGACGAAAAACTGATATTGAATTGTAACTTTCAGGGCCACCTAATGACGATGGATCACTCAAATTGCGTCCCGAATCAATACATCGTCCTCCAGCCTACTTGACTCCATGGGTCTATTGCTGAGTCGGGCACCTTATGGCGGTTCTGTTGTGAGTCTAGATTATCGAATGCGACGAAAAACTGATAGTGAATTGTAACGTTCAGGGCCACCTAATGACGATGGATCACTCAAATTTCGTCCCGATTCAATACATCGTCCTCCAGCAGACTTGTCTCCATGGGTCTATTGCTGCCTCGGTCACCTTATGGCCGTTCTGCTGTGAGTCTAGTTTATCGAATGCGACGAAAAACTGATAGTGAATTGTAACGTTCAGGGCCACCTAATGACGATGGATCACTCAAATTGCGTCCCGATTCAATACATCGTCCTCCAGCCTACTTGTCTCCATGGGTCTATTGCTGCCTCGGGCACCTTATGGTCGTTCTCCCGTAGTCTAGATTATCGAATGGGACGAAAAACTGATAGTGAATTGTAACGTTCAGGGACACCTAATGACGAAGGATCACTCAAATTGCGTCCCGATTCAATACATCGTCCTCCAACCTACTTGACTCCATGGGTCTATTGCTGAGTCGGGCACCTTATGGCCGTTCTGCTGTGAGTCTAGTTTATCGAATGCGACGAAAAACTGATAGTGAATTGTAACGTTCAGGGCCACCTAATGACGATGGATCACTCAAATTGCGTCCCGATTCAATACATCGTCCTCCAGCCTACTTGTCTCCATGGGTCTATTGCTGCCTCGGGCACCTTATGGTCGTTCTCCCGTAGTCTAGATTATCGAATGGGACGAAAAACTGATAGTGAATTGTAACGTTCAGGGCCACCTAATGACGATGGATCACTCAAATTTCGTCCCGATTCAATACATCGTCCTCCAGCAGACTTGTCTCCATGGGTCTATTGCTGCCTCGGGCACCTTATGGCCGTTCTGCTGTGAGTCATAGATTTTCGAATCGGACGAAAAACAGATAGTGAATTGTAACGTTCAGGGCCACCTAATGAGGATGGATCACTCAAATTGCGTCCCGATTCAATACATCGTCATCCAGCAGACTTGTCTCCATGAGTCTATTGCTGCCTCGGGCACCTTATGGCCGTTCTGCTGTGAGTCAAAGATTTTCGAATCGGACGAAAAACTGATAGTGAATTGTAACTTTCAGGGCCACCTAATGACGATGGATCACTCAAATTGCGTCCCGATTCAATACATCGTCCTCCAGCAGACTTGTCTCCATGGGTCTATTGCTGCCTCGGGCACCTTATGGCCGTTGTGCTGTGAGTCAAAAATTTTCGAATCGGACGAAAAACTGATAGTGAATTGTAACGTTCAGGGCCACCTAACGACGATGGATCATTCAAATTGCGTCCCGATTCAATACATCGTCCTCCAGCAGACTTGTCTCCATGGGTCTATTTCTGCCTCGGGCACCTTATGGCCGTTCTGCTGTGGGTCAAAGATTTTCGAATCGGACGAAGATCTGATAGTGAATTGTAACGTTCAGGGCCACCTAATGACGATGGATCACTCAAATTGCGTCCCGATTCAATACATCGTCCTCCAGCAGACTTGTCTCGATGGGTCTATTGCTGCCTCGGGCACCTTATGGCCGTTCTGCTGTGAGTCTAGATTATCGAATGCGACGAAAAACTGATAGTGAATTGTAACGTTCAGGGCCACCTAATGACGATGGATCACTCAAATTGCGTCCCGATTCAATACATCGTCCTCCAGCCTACTTGACTCCATGGGTCTATTGCTGAGTCGGGCACCTTATGGCCGTTCTGCTGTGAGTCTAGATTATCGAATGCGACGAAAAACTGATAGTGAATTGTAACGTTCAGGGCCACCTAATGACGATGGATCACTCAAATTGCGTCCCGATTCAATACATCGTCCTCCAGCCGACTTGACTCCATGGGTCTATTGCTGCCTCGGGCACCTTATGGCCGTTCTGCTGTGAGTCTAGATTATCGAATGCGACGAAAAACTGATAGTGAATTGTAACGTTCAGGGCCACCTATTGACGATGGATCACTCAAATTGCGTCCCGATTCAATACATCGTCCTCCAGCCGACTTGACTCCATGGGTCTATTGCTGCCTCGGGCACCTTATGGCCGTTCTGCTGTGAGTCTAGATTATCGAATGCGACGAAAAACTGATAGTGAATTGTAACGTTCAGGGCCACCTATTGACGATGGATCACTCAAATTGCGTCCCGATTCAATACATCGTCCTCCAGACGACTTGTCTCCATGGGTCTATTGCTGCCTCGGGCACCTTATGGTCGTTCTCCCGTGAGTCTAGATTATCGAATGAGACGAAAAACTGATAGTGAATTGTAACGTTCAGGGCGACCTAATGACGATGGATCACTCAAATTGCGTCGCGATTCAATACATTGTAATCCGGCAGACTTGTCTCCATGGGTCTATTGCTGCCTCGGGCACCTTATGGCAGTTCTGCTGTGAGTCAAAGATTTTCGAATCGGACGAAAAACTGATAGTGAATTGTAACTTTCAGGGACACCTAATGACGATGGATCACTCAAATTGCGTCCCGATTCAATACATCGTCCTCCAGCCTACTTCACTCCATGGGTCTATTGCTGAGTCGGGCACCTTATGGCCGTTCTGCTGTGAGTCTAGATTATCGAATGCGACGAAAAACTGATAGTGAATTGTAACGTTCAGGGCCACCTAATGACGATGGATCACTCAAATTGCGTCCCGATTCAATACATCGTCCTCCAGCCGATTTGTCTCCATGGGTCTATTGCTGCCTCGGGCACCTTATGGCCGTTCTGCTGTGGGTATAAGATTTTCGAATCGGACGAAGATCTGATAGTGAATTGTAACGTTCAGGGCCACCTAATGACGATGGATCACTCAAATTGCGTCCCGATTCAATACTTCGTCTCCCAGCAGACTTGTCTCCATGGGTCTATTGCTGCCTCGGGCACCATATGGGCGTTCTGCTGTGAGTCAAAGATTTTCGAATCGGACCAAAAACTGATAGTGAATTGTAACGTTCAGGGCCTCCTAATGACGATGGAACACTCAAATTACGTCCCGATTCAATACCTCCTGCTCCAGCAGACTAGTCTCCATGGGTCTATTGCTGCCTCGGGCACATTATGGCCGTTCTGCTGTGAGTCAAAGATTTTCGAATCGGACGAAAAACTGATATTGAATTGTAACTTTCAGGGCCACCTAATGACGATGGATCACTCAAATTGCGTCCCGAATCAATACATCGTCCTCCAGCCTACTTGACTCCATGGGTCTATTGCTGAGTCGGGCACCTTATGGCGGTTCTGTTGTGAGTCTAGATTATCGAATGCGACGAAAAACTGATAGTGAATTGTAACGTTCAGGGCCACCTAATGACGATGGATCACTCAAATTTCGTCCCGATTCAATACATCGTCCTCCAGCAGACTTGTCTCCATGGGTCTATTGCTGCCTCGGTCACCTTATGGCCGTTCTGCTGTGAGTCTAGTTTATCGAATGCGACGAAAAACTGATAGTGAATTGTAACGTTCAGGGCCACCTAATGACGATGGATCACTCAAATTGCGTCCCGATTCAATACATCGTCCTCCAGCCTACTTGTCTCCATGGGTCTATTGCTGCCTCGGGCACCTTATGGTCGTTCTCCCGTAGTCTAGATTATCGAATGGGACGAAAAACTGATAGTGAATTGTAACGTTCAGGGACACCTAATGACGAAGGATCACTCAAATTGCGTCCCGATTCAATACATCGTCCTCCAACCTACTTGACTCCATGGGTCTATTGCTGAGTCGGGCACCTTATGGCCGTTCTGCTGTGAGTCTAGTTTATCGAATGCGACGAAAAACTGATAGTGAATTGTAACGTTCAGGGCCACCTAATGACGATGGATCACTCAAATTGCGTCCCGATTCAATACATCGTCCTCCAGCCTACTTGTCTCCATGGGTCTATTGCTGCCTCGGGCACCTTATGGTCGTTCTCCCGTGAGTCTAGATTATCGAATGGGGCGATAAGCTGATAGTTAATTCTAACATTCAGGGCCTCCTAATGACGATGGAACACTCAAATTGCGTCGCGATTCAATACATTGTCATCCTGCAGACCAGTCTCCTTGGGTCTATTGCTGCCTCGGGCACCTTATGGCTGTTCTGCTGTGAGGCAAAGACTTTCGAATCGGACGAAAAACTGATAGTGAATTGTAACTTTCAGGGCCACCTAATGACGATGGATCACTCAAATTGCGTCCCGATTCAATACATCGTCCTCCAGCCTACTTGACTCCATGGGTCTATTGCTGAGTCGGGCACCTTATGGCCGTTCTGCTGTGAGTCTAGGTTATCGAATGCGACGAAAAACTGATAGTGAATTGTAACGTTCAGGGCCACCTAATGACGATGGATCACTCAAATTTCGTCCCGATTCAATACATCGTCCTCCAGCAGACTTGTCTCCATGGGTCTATTGCTGCCTCGGGCACCTTATGGCCGTTCTGCTGTGAGTCATAGATTTTCGAATCGGACGAAAAACAGATAGTGAATTGTAACGTTCAGGGCCACCTAATGAGGATGGATCACTCAAATTGCGTCCCGATTCAATACATCGTCATCCAGCAGACTTGTCTCCATGAGTCTATTGCTGCCTCGGGCACCTTATGGCCGTTCTGCTGTGAGTCAAAGATTTTCGAATCGGACGAAAAACTGATAGTGAATTGTAACTTTCAGGGCCACCTAATGACGATGGATCACTCAAATTGCGTCCCGATTCAGTACATCGTCCTCCAGCCTACTTGACTCCATGGGTCTATTGCTGAGTCGGGCACCTTATGGCCGTTCTGCTGTGAGTCGAGATTATCGAATGCGACGAAAAACTGATAGTGAATTGTAACGTTCAGGGCCACCTAATGACGATGGATCACTCAAATTGCGTCCCGATTCAATACATCGTCCTCCAGCCGACTTGACTCCATTGGTCTATTGCTGCCTCGGGCACCTTATGGCCGTTCTGCTGTGAGACTAGATTATCGAATGCGACGAAAAACTGATAGTGAATTGTAACGTTCAGGGCCACCTAATGACGATGGATCACTCAAATTGCGTCCCGATTCAATACATCGTCCTCCAGCAGACTTGTCTCCATGGGTCTATTGCTGCCTCGGGCACCTTATGGCCGTTCTGCTGTGAGTCTAGATTATCGAATCGGACGAAAAACAGATAGTGAATTGTAACGTTCAGGGCCACCTAATGACGATGGATCACTCAAATTGCGTCCCGATTCAATACATCGTCATCCAGCAGACTTGTCTCCATGAGTCTATTGCTGCGTCGGGCACCTTATGGCCGTTCTGCTGTGAGTCAAAGATTTTCGAATCGGACGAAAAACTGATAGTGAATTGTAACTTTCAGGGCCACCTAATGACGAAGGATCACTCAAATTGCGTCCCGATTCAATACATCGTCCTCCAACCTACTTGACTCCATGGGTCTATTGCTGAGTCGGGCACCTTATGGCCGTTCTGCTGTGAGTCTAGTTTATCGAATGCGACGAAAAACTGATAGTGAATTGTAACGTTCAGGGCCACCTAATGACGATGGATCACTCAAATTGCGTCCCGATTCAATACATCGTCCTCCAGCCTACTTGTCTCCATGGGTCTATTGCTGCCTCGGGCACCTTATGGTCGTTCTCCCGTGAGTCTAGATTATCGAATGGGGCGATAAGCTGATAGTTAATTCTAACATTCAGGGCCTCCTAATGACGATGGAACACTCAAATTGCGTCGCGATTCAATACATTGTCATCCTGCAGACCAGTCTCCTTGGGTCTATTGCTGCCTCGGGCACCTTATGGCTGTTCTGCTGTGAGGCAAAGACTTTCGAATCGGACGAAAAACTGATAGTGAATTGTAACTTTCAGGGCCACCTAATGACGATGGATCACTCAAATTGCGTCCCGATTCAATACATCGTCCTCCAGCCTACTTGACTCCATGGGTCTATTGCTGAGTCGGGCACCTTATGGCCGTTCTGCTGTGAGTCTAGGTTATCGAATGCGACGAAAAACTGATAGTGAATTGTAACGTTCAGGGCCACCTAATGACGATGGATCACTCAAATTTCGTCCCGATTCAATACATCGTCCTCCAGCAGACTTGTCTCCATGGGTCTATTGCTGCCTCGGGCACCTTATGGCCGTTCTGCTGTGAGTCATAGATTTTCGAATCGGACGAAAAACAGATAGTGAATTGTAACGTTCAGGGCCACCTAATGAGGATGGATCACTCAAATTGCGTCCCGATTCAATACATCGTCATCCAGCAGACTTGTCTCCATGAGTCTATTGCTGCCTCGGGCACCTTATGGCCGTTCTGCTGTGAGTCAAAGATTTTCGAATCGGACGAAAAACTGATAGTGAATTGTAACTTTCAGGGCCACCTAATGACGATGGATCACTCAAATTGCGTCCCGATTCAGTACATCGTCCTCCAGCCTACTTGACTCCATGGGTCTATTGCTGAGTCGGGCACCTTATGGCCGTTCTGCTGTGAGTCGAGATTATCGAATGCGACGAAAAACTGATAGTGAATTGTAACGTTCAGGGCCACCTAATGACGATGGATCACTCAAATTGCGTCCCGATTCAATACATCGTCCTCCAGCCGACTTGACTCCATTGGTCTATTGCTGCCTCGGGCACCTTATGGCCGTTCTGCTGTGAGACTAGATTATCGAATGCGACGAAAAACTGATAGTGAATTGTAACGTTCAGGGCCACCTAATGACGATGGATCACTCAAATTGCGTCCCGATTCAATACATCGTCCTCCAGCAGACTTGTCTCCATGGGTCTATTGCTGCCTCGGGCACCTTATGGCCGTTCTGCTGTGAGTCAAAGATTTTCGAATCGGACGAATAACTGATAGTGAATTGTAACGTTCAGGGCCACCTAATGACGATGGATCACTCAAATTGCGTCCCGATTCAATACATCGTCCTCCAGCAGACTTGTCTCCATGGGTCTATTGCTGAGTCGGGCACCTTATGGCCGTTCTGCTGTGAGTCTAGATTATCGAATGCGACGATAAACTGATAGTGAATTGTAACGTTCAGGGCCACCTAATGACGATGGATCACTCAAATTGCGTCCCGATTCAATACATCGTCCTCCAGCAGACTTGTCTCCATTGGTCTATTTCTGCCTCGGGCACGTTATGGCCGTCCTGCTGTGGGTCAAAGATTTTCGAATCGGACGAAGATCTGATAGTGAATTGTAACGTTCAGGGCCACCTAATGACGATGGATCACTCAAATTGCGTCCCGATTCAATACATCGTCCTCCAGCAGACTTGTCTCCATGGGTCTATTGCTGCCTCGGGCACATTAGGGCCGTTCTGCTGTGAGTCAAAGATTTTCGAATCGGACGAAAAACTGATAGTGAATTGTAACATTCAGGGCCACCTAATGACGATGGATCACTCAAATTGCGTCCCGATTCAATACATCGTCCTCCAGCCGACTTGTCTCCATGGGTCTATTGCTGCCTCGGGCACCTTATGGTCGTTCTCCCGTGAGTCTTGATTATCGAATGGGACGAAAAACTGATAGTTAATACTAACATTCAGGGCCTCCTAATGACGATGGAACACTCAAATTGCGTCGCGATTCAATACATTGTCATCCTGCAGACTTCTCTCCATGGGTCTATTGCTGCCTCGGGCACCTTATGGCCGTTCTGCTGTGAGTCAAAGATTTTCGAATCGGACGAATAACTGATAGTGAATTGTAACTTTCAGGGACACCTAATGACGATGGATCACTCAAATTGCATCCCGATTCAATACATCGTCCTCCAGCCTACTTGTCTCCAGGGGTCTATTGCTGCCTCGGGCACCTTATGGTCGTTCTCCCGTGAGTCTAGATTATCGAATGGGACGAAAAACTGATAGTGAATTGTAACTTTCAGGGCCACCTAATGACGATGGATCACTCAAATTGCGTCCCGATTCAATACATCGTCCTCCAGCCGACTTGTCTCCATGGGTCTATTGCTGCCTCGGGCACCTTATGGCCGTTCTGCTGTAGGTCAAAGATTTTCGAATCGGACGAAGATCTGATAGTGAATTGTAACGTTCAGGGCCACCTAATGACGATGGATCACTCAAATTGCGTCCCGATTCAATACATCGTCTCCCAGCAGACTTGTCTCCATGGGTCTATTGCTGCCTCGGGCAACTTATGGGCGTTCTGCTGTGAGTCAAAGATTTTCGAATCGGACGAAAAACTGATAGTGAATTGTAACGTTCAGGGCCTCCTAATGACGATGGAACACTCAAATTGCGTCCCGATTCAATACCTCCTGCTCCAGCAGACTAGTCTCCATGGGTCTATTTCTGCCTCGGGCACCTTATGGCCGTTCTGCTGTGGGTCAAAGATTTTCGAATCGGACGAAGATCTGATAGTGAATTGTAACGTTCAGGGCCACCTAATGACGATGGATCACTCAAATTGCGTCCCGATTCAATACATCGTCCTCCAGCAGACTTGTCTCCATGGGTCTATTGCTGCCTCGGGCACCTTATGGGCGTTCTGCTGTGAGTCAAAGATTTTCGAATGGGACGAAAAACTGATAGTGAATTGTAACGTTCAGGGCCTCCTAATGACGATGGAACACTCAAATTGCGTCCCGATTCAATACCTCGTGCTCCAGCAGACTAGTCTCCATGGGTCTATTGCTGCCTCGGGCACATTATGGCCGTTCTGCTGTGAGTCAAAGATTTTCGAATCGGACGAAAAACTGATAGTGAATTGTAACGTTCAGGGCCTCCTAATGACGATGGAACACTCTAATTGCGTCCCGATTCAATACCTCCTGCTCCAGCAGACTAGTCTCCATGGGTCTATTGCTGCCTCGGGCACATTATGGCCGTTCTGCTGTGAGTCAAAGATTTTCGAATCGGACGAAAAACCGATATTGAATTGTAACGTTCAGGGCCACCTAATGACGATGGATCACTCAAATTGCGTCCCGATTCAATACATCGTCCTCCAGCCGACTTGTCTCCATGGGTCTATTGTTGCCTCGGGCACCTTATGGTCTTTCTCCCGTGAGTCTAGATTATCGAATGGGACGAAAAACTGATAGTGAATTGTAACTTTCAGGGCCTCCTAATGACGATGGAACACTCAAATTGCGTCGCGATTCAATACATCGTCATCCTGCAGACTTTTCTCCACGGGTCTATTGCTGCCTCGGGCACCTTATGGCCGTTCTGCTGTGAGTCAAAGATTTTCGAATAGGACGAAAAACTGATAGTGAATTGTAACATTCAGGGACACCTAATGACGATGGATCACTCAAATTGCGTCCCGATTCAATACATCGTCCTCCAGCCTACTTGACTCCATGGGTCAATTGCTGAGTCGGGCACCTTATGGCCGTTCTGCTGTGAGTCTAGATTATCAAATGCGACGAAAAACTGATAGTGAATTGTAACGTTCAGGGCCACCTAATGACGATGGATCACTCAAATTTCGTCCCGATTCAATACATCGTCCTCCAGCAGACTTGTCTCCATGGGTCTATTGCTGCCTCGGGCACCTTATAGCCGTTCTGCTGTGAGTCAAAGATTTTCGAATCGGACGAAAAACTGATAGTGAATTGTAACGTTCAGGGCCACCTAATGACGATGGATTACTCAAATTGCGTCCCGATTCAATACATCGTCATCCAGCAGACTTGTCTCCATGAGTCTATTGCTGCCTCGGGCACCTTATGGCCGTACTGCTGTGAGTCAAAGATTTTCGAATCGGACGAAAAACTGATAGTGAATTGCAACTTTCAGGGCCACCTAATGACGATGGATCACTCAAATTGCGTCCCGATTCAATACATCGTCCTCCAGCCGACTTGTCTCCATGGGTCTATTGCTGCCTCGGGCACCTTATGGCCGTTCTGCTGTGGGTCAAAGATTTTCGAATCGGACGAAAAACTGATAGTGAATTGTAACATTCAGGGACACCTAATGACGATGGATCACTCAAATTGCGTCCTGATTCAATACATCGTCCTCCAGCCTACTTGACTCCACGGGTCTATTGCTGAGTCGGGCACCTTATGGCCGTTCTGCTGTGAGTCTAGATTATCGAATGCGACGAAAAACTGATAGTGAATTGTAACGTTCAGTGCCACCTAATGACGATGGATCACTCAAATTGCGTCCCGATTTAATACATCGTCCTCCAGCCGACTTGACTCCATTGGTCTATTGGTGCCTCGGGCACCTTATGGCCGTTCTGCTGTGAGTCTAGATTATCGAATGCGACGAAAAACCGATAGTGAATTGTAACGTTCAGGGCCACCTAATGACGAAGGATCACTCAAATTGCGTCCCGAATCAATACATCGTCCTCCAGCAGACTTGTCTCCATGGGTCTATTGCTGCCTCTGGCACCTTATGGCCGTTCTGCTGTGAGTCAAAGATTTTCGAATCGGACGAAAAACTGATAGTGAATTGTAACGTTCAGGGCCACCTAATGACGATGGATCACTCAAATTGCGTCCCGATTCAATACATCGTCCTCCAGCAGACTTGTCTCCATGGGTCTATTGCTGCCTCGGGCACCTTATGGCCGTTCTGCTGTGAGTCAAAGATTTTGGAATCGGACGAAAAACAGATAGTGAATTGTAACTTTCATGGCCACCTAATGACGATGGATCACTCAAATTGCGTCCCGATTCAATACATCGTCCTCCAGCAGACTTGTCTCCATGGGTCTATTGCTGCCTCGGGCACCTTATGGCCGTTCTGCTGTGGGTCAAAGATTTTCGAATCGGACGAAAAACTGATAGTGAATTGTAACATTCAGGGACACCTAATGACGATGGATCACTCAAATTGCGTCCTGATTCAATACATCGTCCTCCAGCCTACTTGACTCCACGGGTCTATTGCTGAGTCGGGCACCTTATGGCCGTTCTGCTGTGAGTCTAGATTATCGAATGCGACGAAAAACTGATAGTGAATTGTAACGTTCAGTGCCACCTAATGACGATGGATCACTCAAATTGCGTCCCGATTTAATACATCGTCCTCCAGCCGACTTGACTCCATTGGTCTATTGCTGCCTCGGGCACCTTATGGCCGTTCTGCTGTGAGTCTAGATTATCGAATGCGACGAAAAACTGATAGTGAATTGTAACGTTCAGGGCCACCTAATGACGATGGATCACTCAAATTGCGTCCCGATTCAATACATCGTCCTCCAGCAGACTTGTCTCCATGGGTCTATTGCTGCCTCTGGCACCTTATGGCCGTTCTGCTGTGAGTCAAAGATTTTCGAATCGGACGAAAAACTGATAGTGAATTGTAACGTTCAGGGCCACCTAATGACGATGGATCACTCAAATTGCGTCCCGATTCAATACATCGTCCTCCAGCAGACTTGTCTCCATGGGTCTATTGCTGCCTCGGGCACCTTATGGCCGTTCTGCTGTGAGTCAAAGATTTTGGAATCGGACGAAAAACAGATAGTGAATTGTAACTTTCATGGCCACCTAATGACGATGGATCACTCAAATTGCGTCCCGATTCAATACATCGTCCTCCAGCAGACTTGTCTCCATGGGTCTATTGCTGCCTCGGGCACCTTATGGCCGTTCTGCTGTGAGTCAAAGATTTACGAATCGGACGAAAAACTGATAGTGAATTGTAACGTTCAGGGCCACCTAATGACGATGGATCATTCAAATTGCGTCCCGATTCAATACATCGTCCTCCAGCAGACTTGTCTCCATGGGTCTATTTCTGCCTCGGGCACCTTATGGCCGTTCTGCTGTGGGTCAAAGATTTTCGAATCGGACGAAGATCTGATAGTGAATTGTAACGTTCAGGGCCACCTAATGACGATGTATCACTCAAATTGCGTCCCGATTCAATACATCGTCCTCCAGCAGACTTGTCTCCATGGGTCTATTGCTGCCTCGGGCACCTTATGGCCGTTCTGCTGTGAGTCTAGATTATCGAATGCGACGAAAAACTGATAGTGAATTGTAACGTTCAGGGCCACCTAATGACGATGGATCACTCAAATTGCGTCCCGATTCAATACATCGTCCTCCAGCTTACTTGACTCCATGGGTCTATTGCTGAGTCGGGCACCTTATGGCCGTTCTGCTGTGAGTCTAGATTATCGAATGCGACGAAAAACTGATAGTGAATTGAAACGTTCAGGGCCACCTAATGACGATGGATCACTCAAATTGCGTCCCGATTCAATACATCGAACTCCAGCCGACTTGACTCCATGGGTCTATTGCTGCCTCGGGCACCTTATGGCCGTTCTGCTGTGAGTCTAGATTATCGAATGCGACGAAAAACTGATAGTGAATTGTAACGTTCAGGGCCACCTATTGACGATGGATCACTCAAATTGCGTCCCGATTCAATACATCGTCCTCCAGACGACTTGTCTCCATGGGTCTATTGCTGCCTCGGGCACCTTATGGTCGTTCTCCCGTGAGTCTAGATTATCGAATGGGACGAAAAACTGATAGTTAATTCTAACATTCAGGGACTCCTAATGACGATGGAACACTCAAATTGCGTCGCGATTCAATACATTGTCATCCTGCAGACTTGTCTCCATGGGTCTATTGCTGCCTCCGGCACCTTATGGCCGTTCTGCTGTGAGTCAAAGATTTTCGGATCGGACGAAAAACTGATAGTGAATTGTAACATTCAGGGCCACCTAATGACGATGGATCAGTCAAATTGCGTCCCGATTCAATACATCGTCCTCCAGCCGACTTGACTCCATGGGTCTATTGCTGCCTCGGGCACCTTATGGGCGTTCTGCTGTGAGTCTAGATTATCGAATGCGACGAAAAACTGATAGTGAATTGTAACGTTCAGGGCCACCTATTGACGATGGATCACTCAAATTGCGTCCCGATTCAATACATCGTCCTCCAGCAGACTTGTCTCCATGGGTCTATTGCTGCCTCGGGCACCTTATGGTCGTTCTGCTGTGAGTCAAAGATTTTCGAATCGGACGAAAAACAGATAGTGAATTGAAACGTTTAGGGCCACCTAATGACGATGGATCACTCAAATTGCGTCCCGATTCAATACATCGTCCTCCAGCAGACTTTTCTCCATGGGTCTATTGCTGCCTCGGGCACCTTATGGCCGTTCTGCTGTGAGTCAAAGATTTTCGAATCGGACGAAAAACAGATAGTGAATTGTAACATTCATGGCCACCTAATGACGATGGATCACTCAAATTGCGTCCCGATTCAATACATCGTCCTCCAGACGACTTGTCTCCACGGGTCTATTGCTGCATCGGGCACCTTATGGCCGTTCTGCTGTGAGTCAAAGATTTTCGAATCGGACGAAAAACTGATAGTGAATTGTAACTTTCAGGGCCACCTAATGACGATGGATCACTCAAATTGCGTCCCGATTCAATACATCGTCCTCCAGCCGACTTGTCTCCATGGGTCAATTGCTGCCTCGGGCACCTTATGGCCGTTCTGCTGTGGGTCAAAGATTTTCGAATCGGACGAAAAACTGATAGTGAATTGTAACGTTCAGGGCCACCTAATGATGATGGATCACTCAAATTGCGTCCCGATTCAATACATCGTCCTCCAGCCCACTTGTCTCCATGGGTCTATTGCTGCCTCGGGCACCTTATGGTCGTTCTCCCGTAGTCTAGATTATCGAATGGGACGAAAAACTGATAGTTAATTCTAACATTCAGGGCCTCCTAATGACGATGGAACACTCAAATTGCGTCGCGATTCAATACATTGTAATCCGGCAGACTTGTCTCCATGGGGCTATTGCTGCCTCGGGCACCTTATGGCAGTTCTGCTGTGAGTCAAAGATTTTCGAATCGGACGAAAAACTGATAGTGAATTGTAACTTTCAGGGACACCTAATGACGATGGATCACTCAAATTGCGTCCCGATTCAATACATCGTCATCCAGCAGACTTGTCTCCATGAGTCTCTTGCTGCCTCGGGCACCTTATGGCCGTTCTGCTGTGAGTCAAAGAATTTCGAATCAGACGAAAAACTGATAGTGAATTGTAACTTTCAGGGCCACCTAATGACGATGGATCACTCAAATTGCGTCCCGATTCAATACATCGTCCTCCAGCCGACTTGTCTCCATGGGTCTATTGCTGCCTCGGGCACCTTATGGCCGTTCTGCTGTGGGTCAAAGATTTTCGAATCGGACGAAGATCTGATAGTGAATTGTAACGTTCAGGGCCACCTAATGACGATGGATCACTCAAATTGCGTCCCGATTCAATACTTCGTCTCCCAGCAGACTTGTCTCCATGGGTCTATTGCTGCCTCGGGCACCATATGGGCGTTCTGCTGTGAGTCAAAGATTTTCGAATCGGACGAAAAACTGATAGTGAATTGTAACGTTCAGGGCCTCCTAATGACGATGGAACACTCAAATTACGTCCCGATTCAATACCTCCTGCTCCAGCAGACTAGTCTCCATGGGTCTATTGCTGCCTCGGGCACATTATGGCCGTTCTGCTGTGAGTCAAAGATTTTCGAATCGGACGAAGATCTGATAGTGAATTGTAACGTTCAGGGCCACCTAATGACGATGGATCACTCAAATTGCGTCCCGATTCAATACATCGTCCTCCAGCCGACTTGTCTCCATGGGTCAATTGCTGCCTCGGGCACCTTATGGCCGTTCTGCTGTGGGTCAAAGATTTTCGAATCGGACGAAGATCTGATAGTGAATTGTAACGTTCTGGGCCACCTAATGACGATGGATCACTCAAATTGCGTCCCGATTCAATACATCGTCCTCCAGCAGACTTGTCTCCATGGGTCTATTGCTGCCTCGGGCACATTATGGCCGTTCTGCTGTGAGTCAAAGATTTTCGAATCGGACGAAAAACTGATAGTGAATTGTAACGTTCAGGGCCACCTATTGACGATGGATCACTCAAATTGCGTCCCGATTCAATACATCGTCCTCCAGACGACTTGTCTCCATGGGTCTATTGCTGCCTCGGGCACCTTATGGTCGTTCTCCCGTGAGTCTAGATTATCGAATGGGACGAAAAACTGATAGTTAATTCTAACATTCAGGGACTCCTAATGACGATGGAACACTCAAATTGCGTCGCGATTCAATACATTGTCATCCTGCAGACTTGTCTCCATGGGTCTATTGCTGCCTCCGGCACCTTATGGCCGTTCTGCTGTGAGTCAAAGATTTTCGGATCGGACGAAAAACTGATAGTGAATTGTAACATTCAGGGCCACCTAATGACGATGGATCACTCAAATTGCGTCCCGATTCAATACATCGTCCTCCAGCCGACTTGACTCCATGGGTCTATTGCTGCCTCGGGCACCTTATGGCCGTTCTGCTGTGAGTCTAGATTATCGAATGCGACGAAAAACTGATAGTGAATTGTAACGTTCAGGGCCACCTATTGACGATGGATCACTCAAATTGCGTCCCGATTCAATACATCGTCCTCCAGCAGACTTGTCTCCATGGGTCTATTGCTGCCTCGGGCACCTTATGGTCGTTCTGCTGTGAGTCAAAGATTTTCGAATCGGACGAAAAACAGATAGTGAATTGAAACGTTCAGGGCCACCTAATGACGATGGATCACTCAAATTGCGTCCCGATTCAATACATCGTCCTCCAGCAGACTTTTCTCCATGGGTCTATTGCTGCCTCGGGCACCTTATGGCCGTTCTGCTGTGAGTCAAAGATTTTCGAATCGGACGAAAAACAGATAGTGAATTGTAACATTCATGGCCACCTAATGACGATGGATCACTCAAATTGCGTCCCGATTCAATACATCGTCCTCCAGACGACTTGTCTCCACGGGTCTATTGCTGCATCGGGCACCTTATGGCCGTTCTGCTGTGAGTCAAAGATTTTCGAATCGGACGAAAAACTGATAGTGAATTGTAACTTTCAGGGCCACCTAATGACGATGGATCACTCAAATTGCGTCCCGATTCAATACATCGTCCTCCAGCCGACTTGTCTCCATGGGTCAATTGCTGCCTCGGGCACCTTATGGCCGTTCTGCTGTGGGTCAAAGATTTTCGAATCGGACGAAAAACTGATAGTGAATTGTAACGTTCAGGGCCACCTAATGATGATGGATCACTCAAATTGCGTCCCGATTCAATACATCGTCCTCCAGCCCACTTGTCTCCATGGGTCTATTGCTGCCTCGGGCACCTTATGGTCGTTCTCCCGTAGTCTAGATTATCGAATGGGACGAAAAACTGATAGTTAATTCTAACATTCAGGGCCTCCTAATGACGATGGAACACTCAAATTGCGTCGCGATTCAATACATTGTAATCCGGCAGACTTGTCTCCATGGGTCTATTGCTGCCTCGGGCACCTTATGGCAGTTCTGCTGTGAGTCAAAGATTTTCGAATCGGACGAAAAACTGATAGTGAATTGTAACTTTCAGGGACACCTAATGACGATGGATCACTCAAATTGCGTCCCGATTCAATACATCGTCATCCAGCAGACTTGTCTCCATGAGTCTATTGCTGCCTCGGGCACCTTATGGCCGTTCTGCTGTGAGTCAAAGAATTTCGAATCAGACGAAAAACTGATAGTGAATTGTAACTTTCAGGGCCACCTAATGACGATGGATCACTCAAATTGCGTCCCGATTCAATACATCGTCCTCCAGCCGACTTGTCTCCATGGGTCTATTGCTGCCTCGGGCACCTTATGGCCGTTCTGCTGTGGGTCAAAGATTTTCGAATCGGACGAAGATCTGATAGTGAATTGTAACGTTCAGGGCCACCTAATGACGATGGATCACTCAAATTGCGTCCCGATTCAATACTTCGTCTCCCAGCAGACTTGTCTCCATGGGTCTATTGCTGCCTCGGGAACCATATGGGCGTTCTGCTGTGAGTCAAAGATTTTCGAATCGGACGAAAAACTGATAGTGAATTGTAACGTTCAGGGCCTCCTAATGACGATGGAACACTCAAATTACGTCCCGATTCAATACCTCCTGCTCCAGCAGACTAGTCTCCATGGGTCTATTGCTGCCTCGGGCACATTATGGCCGTTCTGCTGTGAGTCAAAGATTTTCGAATCGGACGAAGATCTGATAGTGAATTGTAACGTTCAGGGCCACCTAATGACGATGGATCACTCAAATTGCGTCCCGATTCAATACATCGTCCTCCAGACGACTTGACTCCATGGGTCTATTGCTGAGTCGGGCACCTTATGGCGGTTCTGTTGTGAGTCTAGATTATCGAATGCGACGAAAAACTGATAGTGAATTGTAACGTTCAGGGCCACCTAATGACGATGGATCACTCAAATTTCGTCCCGATTCAATACATCGTCCTCCAGCAGACTTGTCTCCATGGGTCTATTGCTGCCTCGGGCACCTTATGGCCGTTCTGCTGTGAGTCATAGATTTTCGAATCGGACGAAAAACAGATAGTGAATTGTAACGTTCAGGGCCACCTAATGACGATGGATCACTCAAATTGCGTCCCGATTCAATACATCGTCATCCAGCAGACTTGTCTCCATGAGTCTACTGCTGCGTCGGGCACCTTATGGCCGTTCTGCTGTGAGTCTAGATTATCGAATGCGACGAAAAACTGATAGTGAATTGTAACGTTCCTGGCCACCTATTGACGATGGATCACTCAAATTGCGTCCTGATTCAATACATCGTCCTCCAGCCTACTTGACTCCACGGGTCTATTGCTGAGTCGGGCACCTTATGGCCGTTCTGCTGTGAGTCTAGATTATCGAATGCGACGAAAAACTGATAGTGAATTGTAACGTTCAGTGCCACCTAATGACGATGGATCACTCAAATTGCGTCCCGATTTAATACATCGTCCTCCAGCCGACTTGACTCCATTGGTCTATTGCTGCCTCGGGCACCTTATGGCCGTTCTGCTGTGAGTCTAGATTATCGAATGCGACGAAAAACTGATAGTGAATTGTAACGTTCAGGGCCACCTAATGACGATGGATCACTCAAATTGCGTCCCGAATCAATACATCGTCCTCCAGCAGACTTGTCTCCATGGGTCTATTGCTGCCTCTGGCACCTTATGGCCGTTCTGCTGTGAGTCAAAGATTTTCGAATCGGACGAAAAACTGATAGTGAATTGTAACGTTCAGGGCCACCTAATGACGATGGATCACTCAAATTGCGTCCCGATTCAATACATCGTCCTCCAGCAGACTTGTCTCCATGGGTCTATTGCTGCCTCGGGCACCTTATGGCCGTTCTGCTGTGAGTCAAAGATTTTGGAATCGGACGAAAAACAGATAGTGAATTGTAACTTTCATGGCCACCTAATGACGATGGATCACTCAAATTGCGTCCCGATTCAATACATCGTCCTCCAGCAGACTTGTCTCCATGGGTCTATTGCTGCCTCGGGCACCTTATGGCCGTTCTGCTGTGGGTCAAAGATTTTCGAATCGGACGAAAAACTGATAGTGAATTGTAACATTCAGAGACACCTAATGACGATGGATCACTCAAATTGCGTCCTGATTCAATACATCGTCCTCCAGCCTACTTGACTCCACGGGTCTATTGCTGAGTCGGGCACCTTATGGCCGTTCTGCTGTGAGTCTAGATTATCGAATGCGACGAAAAACTGATAGTGAATTGTAACGTTCAGGGCCACCTAATGACGATGGATCACTCAAATTGCGTCCCGATTCAATACATCGTCCTCCAGCAGACTTGTCTCCATGGGTCTATTGCTGCCTCTGGCACCTTATGGCCGTTCTGCTGTGAGTCAAAGATTTTCGAATCGGACGAAAAACTGATAGTGAATTGTAACGTTCAGGGCCACCTAATGACGATGGATCACTCAAATTGCGTCCCGATTCAATACATCGTCCTCCAGCAGACTTGTCTCCATGGGTCTATTGCTGCCTCGGGCACCTTATGGCCGTTCTGCTGTGAGTCAAAGATTTTGGAATCGGACGAAAAACAGATAGTGAATTGTAACTTTCATGGCCACCTAATGACGATGGATCACTCAAATTGCGTCCCGATTCAATACATCGTCCTCCAGCAGACTTGTCTCCATGGGTCTATTGCTGCCTCGGGCACCTTATGGCCGTTCTGCTGTGAGTCAAAGATTTTCGAATCGGACGAAAAACTGATAGTGAATTGTAACGTTCAGGGCCACCTAATGACGATGGATCATTCAAATTGCGTCCCGATTCAATACATCGTCCTCCAGCAGACTTGTCTCCATGGGTCTATTTCTGCCTCGGGCACCTTATGGCCGTTCTGCTGTGGGTCAAAGATTTTCGAATCGGACGAAGATCTGATAGTGAATTGTAACGTTCAGGGCCACCTAATGACGATGTATCACTCAAATTGCGTCCCGATTCAATACATCGTCCTCCAGCAGACTTGTCTCCATGGGTCTATTGCTGCCTCGGGCACCTTATGGCCGTTCTGCTGTGAGTCTAGATTATCGAATGCGACGAAAAACTGATAGTGAATTGTAACGTTCAGGGCCACCTAATGACGATGGATCACTCAAATTGCGTCCCGATTCAATACATCGTCCTCCAGCCTACTTGACTCCATGGGTCTATTGCTGAGTCGGGCACCTTATGGCCGTTCTGCTGTGAGTCTAGATTATCGAATGCGACGAAAAACTGATAGTGAATTGAAACGTTCAGGGCCACCTAATGACGATGGATCACTCAAATTGCGTCCCGATTCAATACATCGAACTCCAGCCGACTTGACTCCATGGGTCTATTGCTGCCTCGGGCACCTTATGGCCGTTCTGCTGTGAGTCTAGATTATCGAATGCGACGAAAAACTGATAGTGAATTGTAACGTTCAGGGCCACCTATTGACGATGGATCACTCAAATTGCGTCCCGATTCAATACATCGTCCTCCAGACGACTTGTCTCCATGGGTCTATTGCTGCCTCGGGCACCTTATGGTCGTTCTCCCGTGAGTCTAGATTATCGAATGGGACGAAAAACTGATAGTTAATTCTAACATTCAGGGACTCCTAATGACGATGGAACACTCAAATTGCGTCGCGATTCAATACATCGTCCTCCAGACGACTTGTCTCCACGGGTCTATTGCTGCATCGGGCACCTTATGGCCGTTCTGCTGTGAGTCAAAGATTTTCGAATCGGACGAAAAACTGATAGTGAATTGTAACTTTCAGGGCCACCTAATGACGATGGATCACTCAAATTGCGTCCCGATTCAATACTTCGTCTCCCAGTAGACTTGTCTCCATGGGTCTATTGCTGCCTCGGGCACCTTATGGTCGTTCTGCTGTGAGTCAAAGATTTTCGAATCGGACGAAAAACAGATAGTGAATTGAAACGTTTAGGGCCACCTAATGACGATGGATCACTCAAATTGCGTCCCGATTCAATACATCGTCCTCCAGCAGACTTTTCTCCATGGGTCTTTTGCTGCCTCGGGCACCTTATGGCCGTTCTGCTGTGAGTCAAAGATTTTCGAATCGGACGAAAAACAGATAGTGAATTGTAACATTCATGGCCACCTAATGACGATGGATCACTCAAATTGCGTCCCGATTCAATACATCGTCCTCCAGACGACTTGTCTCCACGGGTCTATTGCTGCATCGGGCACCTTATGGCCGTTCTGCTGTGAGTCAAAGATTTTCGAATCGGACGAAAAACTGATAGTGAATTGTAACTTTCAGGGCCACCTAATGACGATGGATCACTCAAATTGCGTCCCGATTCAATACATCGTCCTCCAGCCGACTTGTCTCCATGGGTCAATTGCTGCCTCGGGCACCTTATGGCCGTTCTGCTGTGGGTCAAAGATTTTCGAATCGGACGAAAAACTGATAGTGAATTGTAACGTTCAGGGCCACCTAATGATGATGGATCACTCAAATTGCGTCCCGATTCAATACATCGTCCTCCAGCCCACTTGTCTCCATGGGTCTATTGCTGCCTCGGGCACCTTATGGTCGTTCTCCCGTAGTCTAGATTATCGAATGGGACGAAAAACTGATAGTTAATTCTAACATTCAGGGCCTCCTAATGACGATGGAACACTCAAATTGCGTCGCGATTCAATACATTGTAATCCGGCAGACTTGTCTCCATGGGGCTATTGCTGCCTCGGGCACCTTATGGCAGTTCTGCTGTGAGTCAAAGATTTTCGAATCGGACGAAAAACTGATAGTGAATTGTAACTTTCAGGGACACCTAATGACGATGGATCACTCAAATTGCGTCCCGATTCAATACATCGTCATCCAGCAGACTTGTCTCCATGAGTCTATTGCTGCCTCGGGCACCTTATGGCCGTTCTGCTGTGAGTCAAAGAATTTCGAATCAGACGAAAAACTGATAGTGAATTGTAACTTTCAGGGCCACCTAATGACGATGGATCACTCAAATTGCGTCCCGATTCAATACATCGTCCTCCAGCCGACTTGTCTCCATGGGTCTATTGCTGCCTCGGGCACCTTATGGCCGTTCTGCTGTGGGTCAAAGATTTTCGAATCGGACGAAGATCTGATAGTGAATTGTAACGTTCAGGGCCACCTAATGACGATGGATCACTCAAATTGCGTCCCGATTCAATACTTCGTCTCCCAGTAGACTTGTCTCCATGGGTCTATTGCTGCCTCGGGCACCATATGGGCGTTCTGCTGTGAGTCAAAGATTTTCGAATCGGACGAAAAACTGATAGTGAATTGTAACGTTCAGGGCCTCCTAATGACGATGGAACACTCAAATTACGTCCCGATTCAATACCTCCTGCTCCAGCAGACTAGTCTCCATGGGTCTATTGCTGCCTCGGGCACATTATGGCCGTTCTGCTGTGAGTCAAAGATTTTCGAATCGGACGAAGATCTGATAGTGAATTGTAACGTTCAGGGCCACCTAATGACGATGGATCACTCAAATTGCGTCCCGATTCAATACATCGTCCTCCAGCCGACTTGTCTCCATGGGTCAATTGCTGCCTCGGGCACCTTATGGCCGTTCTGCTGTGGGTCAAAGATTTTCGAATCGGACGAAGATCTGATAGTGAATTGTAACGTTCTGGGCCACCTAATGACGATGGATCACTCAAATTGCGTCCCGATTCAATACATCGTCCTCCAGCAGACTTGTCTCCATGGGTCTATTGCTGCCTCGGGCACATTATGGCCGTTCTGCTGTGAGTCAAAGATTTTCGAATCGGACGAAAAACTGATAGTGAATTGTAACGTTCAGGGCCACCTATTGACGATGGATCACTCAAATTGCGTCCCGATTCAATACATCGTCCTCCAGACGACTTGTCTCCATGGGTCTATTGCTGCCTCGGGCACCTTATGGTCGTTCTCCCGTGAGTCTAGATTATCGAATGGGACGAAAAACTGATAGTTAATTCTAACATTCAGGGACTCCTAATGACGATGGAACACTCAAATTGCGTCGCGATTCAATACATTGTCATCCTGCAGACTTGTCTCCATGGGTCTATTGCTGCCTCCGGCACCTTATGGCCGTTCTGCTGTGAGTCAAAGATTTTCGGATCGGACGAAAAACTGATAGTGAATTGTAACATTCAGGGCCACCTAATGACGATGGATCACTCAAATTGCGTCCCGATTCAATACATCGTCCTCCAGCCGACTTGACTCCATGGGTCTATTGCTGCCTCGGGCACCTTATGGCCGTTCTGCTGTGAGTCTAGATTATCGAATGCGACGAAAAACTGATAGTGAATTGTAACGTTCAGGGCCACCTATTGACGATGGATCACTCAAATTGCGTCCCGATTCAATACATCGTCCTCCAGCAGACTTGTCTCCATGGGTCTATTGCTGCCTCGGGCACCTTATGGTCGTTCTGCTGTGAGTCAAAGATTTTCGAATCGGACGAAAAACAGATAGTGAATTGAAACGTTCAGGGCCACCTAATGACGATGGATCACTCAAATTGCGTCCCGATTCAATACATCGTCCTCCAGCAGACTTTTCTCCATGGGTCTATTGCTGCCTCGGGCACCTTATGGCCGTTCTGCTGTGAGTCAAAGATTTTCGAATCGGACGAAAAACAGATAGTGAATTGTAACATTCATGGCCACCTAATGACGATGGATCACTCAAATTGCGTCCCGATTCAATACATCGTCCTCCAGACGACTTGTCTCCACGGGTCTATTGCTGCATCGGGCACCTTATGGCCGTTCTGCTGTGAGTCAAAGATTTTCGAATCGGACGAAAAACTGATAGTGAATTGTAACTTTCAGGGCCACCTAATGACGATGGATCACTCAAATTGCGTCCCGATTCAATACATCGTCCTCCAGCCGACTTGTCTCCATGGGTCAATTGCTGCCTCGGGCACCTTATGGCCGTTCTGCTGTGGGTCAAAGATTTTCGAATCGGACGAAAAACTGATAGTGAATTGTAACGTTCAGGGCCACCTAATGATGATGGATCACTCAAATTGCGTCCCGATTCAATACATCGTCCTCCAGCCCACTTGTCTCCATGGGTCTATTGCTGCCTCGGGCACCTTATGGTCGTTCTCCCGTAGTCTAGATTATCGAATGGGACGAAAAACTGATAGTTAATTCTAACATTCAGGGCCTCCTAATGACGATGGAACACTCAAATTGCGTCGCGATTCAATACATTGTAATCCGGCAGACTTGTCTCCATGGGTCTATTGCTGCCTCGGGCACCTTATGGCAGTTCTGCTGTGAGTCAAAGATTTTCGAATCGGACGAAAAACTGATAGTGAATTGTAACTTTCAGGGACACCTAATGACGATGGATCACTCAAATTGCGTCCCGATTCAATACATCGTCATCCAGCAGACTTGTCTCCATGAGTCTATTGCTGCCTCGGGCACCTTATGGCCGTTCTGCTGTGAGTCAAAGAATTTCGAATCAGACGAAAAACTGATAGTGAATTGTAACTTTCAGGGCCACCTAATGACGATGGATCACTCAAATTGCGTCCCGATTCAATACATCGTCCTCCAGCCGACTTGTCTCCATGGGTCTATTGCTGCCTCGGGCACCTTATGGCCGTTCTGCTGTGGGTCAAAGATTTTCGAATCGGACGAAGATCTGATAGTGAATTGTAACGTTCAGGGCCACCTAATGACGATGGATCACTCAAATTGCGTCCCGATTCAATACTTCGTCTCCCAGCAGACTTGTCTCCATGGGTCTATTGCTGCCTCGGGCACCATATGGGCGTTCTGCTGTGAGTCAAAGATTTTCGAATCGGACGAAAAACTGATAGTGAATTGTAACGTTCAGGGCCTCCTAATGACGATGGAACACTCAAATTACGTCCCGATTCAATACCTCCTGCTCCAGCAGACTAGTCTCCATGGGTCTATTGCTGCCTCGGGCACATTATGGCCGTTCTGCTGTGAGTCAAAGATTTTCGAATCGGACGAAGATCTGATAGTGAATTGTAACGTTCAGGGCCACCTAATGACGATGGATCACTCAAATTGCGTCCCGATTCAATACATCGTCCTCCAGACGACTTGACTCCATGGGTCTATTGCTGAGTCGGGCACCTTATGGCGGTTCTGTTGTGAGTCTAGATTATCGAATGCGACGAAAAACTGATAGTGAATTGTAACGTTCAGGGCCACCTAATGACGATGGATCACTCAAATTTCGTCCCGATTCAATACATCGTCCTCCAGCAGACTTGTCTCCATGGGTCTATTGCTGCCTCGGGCACCTTATGGCCGTTCTGCTGTGAGTCATAGATTTTCGAATCGGACGAAAAACAGATAGTGAATTGTAACGTTCAGGGCCACCTAATGACGATGGATCACTCAAATTGCGTCCCGATTCAATACATCGTCATCCAGCAGACTTGTCTCCATGAGTCTACTGCTGCGTCGGGCACCTTATGGCCGTTCTGCTGTGAGTCTAGATTATCGAATGCGACGAAAAACTGTTAGTGAATTGTAACGTTCCTGGCCACCTATTGACGATGGATCACTCAAATTGCGTCCCGATTCAATACATCGTCCTCCAGCAGACTTGTCTCCATGGGTCTATTGCTGCCTCGGGCACCTTATGGTCGTTCTGCTGTGAGTCAAAGATTTTCGAATCGGACGAAAAACAGATAGTGAATTGTAACGTTCAGGGCCACCTAATGACGATGGATCACTCAAATTGCTTCCCGATTCAATACATCGTCCTCCAGCAGACTTTTCTCCATGGGTCTATTGCTGCCTCGGGCACCTTATGGCCGTTCTGCTGTGAGTCAAAGATTTTCGAATCGGACGAAAAACAGATAGTGAATTGTAACATTCATGGCCACCTAATGACGATGGATCACTCAAATTGCGTCCCGATTCAATACATCGTCCTCCAGACGACTTGTCTCCACGGGTCTATTGCTGCATCGGGCACCTTATGGCCGTTCTGCTGTGAGTCAAAGATTTTCGAATCGGACGAAAAACTGATAGTGAATTGTAACTTTCAGGGCCACCTAATGACGATGGATCACTCAAATTGCGTCCCGATTCAATACATCGTCCTCCAGCCGACTTGTCTCCATGGGTCAATTACTGCCTCGGGCACCTTATGGCCGTTCTGCTGTGGGTCAAAGATTTTCGAATCGGACGAAGATCTGATAGTGAATTGTAACGTTCAGGGCCACCTAATGACGATGGATCACTCAAATTGCGTCCCGATTCAATACATCGTCCTCCAGCAGACTTGTCTCCATGGGTCTATTGCTGCCTCGGGCACATTATGGCCGTTCTGCTGTGAGTCAAAGATTTTCGAATCGGACGAAAAACTGATAGTGAATTGTAACGTTCAGGGCCTCCTAATGACGATGGAACATTCAAATTGCGTCCCGATTCAATACTTCGTGCTCCAGCAGACTAGTCTCCATGGGTCTATTGCTGCCTCGGGCACATTATGGCCGTTCTGCTGTGAGTCAAAGATTTTCGAATCGGACGAAAAACTGACAGTGAATTGTAACGTTCAGGCCACCTAATGATGATGGATCACTCAAATTGCGTCCCGATTCAATACATCGTCCTCCAGCCCACTTGTCTCCATGGGTCTATTGCTGCCTCGGGCACCTTATGGTCGTTCTCCCGTAGTCTAGATTATCGAATGGGACGAAAAACTGATAGTTAATTCTAACATTCAGAGCCTCCTAATGACGATGGAACACTCAAATTGCGTCGCGATTCAATACATTGTAATCCGGCAGACTTGCCTCCATGGGTCTATTGCTGCCTCGGGCACCTTATGGCAGTTCTGCTGTGAGTCAAAGATTTTCGAATCGGACGAAAAACTGATAGTGAATTGTAACTTTCAGGGACACCTAATGACGATGGATCACTCAAATTGCGTCCCGATTCAATACATCGTCCTCCAGCCTACTTGACTCCATGGGTCTATTGCTGAGTCGGGCACTTTATGGCCGTTCTGCTGAAGAGTCTAGATTATCGAATGCGACGAAAAACTGATAGTGAATTGTAACGTTCAGGGCCACCTAATGACGATGGATCACTCAAATTGCGTCCCGATTCAATACATCGTCATCCAGCAGACTTGTCTCCATGAGTCTATTGCTGCCTCGGGCACCTTATGGCCGTTCTGCTGTGAGTCAAAGAATTTCGAATCAGACGAAAAACTGATAGTGAATTGTTACTTTCAGGGCCACCTAATGACGATGGATCACTCAAATTGCGTCCCGATTCAATACATCGTCCTCCAGCCGACTTGTCTCCATGGGTCTATTGCTGCCTCGGGCAATTTATGGCCGTTCTGCTGTGGGTCAAAGATTTTCGAATCGGACGAAGATCTGATAGTGAATTGTAACGTTCAGGGCCACCTAATGACGATGGATCACTCAAATTGCGTCCCGATTCAATACTTCGTCTCCCAGCAGACTTGTCTCCATGGGTCTATTGCTGCCTCGGGCACCATATGGGCGTTCTGCTGTGAGTCAAAGATTTTCGAATCGGACGAAAAACTGATGGGGAATTGTAACGTTCAGGGCCTCCTAATGACGATGGAACACTCAAATTACGTCCCGATTCAATACCTCCTGCTCCAGCAGACTAGTCACCATGGGTCTATTGCTGCCTCGGGCACATTATGGCCGTTCTGCTGTGAGTCAAAGATTTTCGAATCGGACGAAAAACTGATATTGAATTGTAACTTTCAGGGCCACCTAATGACGATGGATCACTCAAATTGCGTCCCGAATCAATACATCGTCCTCCAGCCTACTTGACTCCATGGGTCTATTGCTGAGTCGGGCACCTTATGGCGGTTCTGTTGTGAGTCTAGATTATCGAATGCGACGAAAAACTGATAGTGAATTGTAACGTTCAGGGCCACCTAATGACGATGGATCACTCAAATTTCGTCCCGATTCAATACATCGTCCTCCAGCAGACTTGTCTCCATGGGTCTATTGCTGCCTCGGGCACCTTATGGCCGTTCTGCTGTGAGTCATAGATATTCGAATCGGACGAAAAACAGATAGTGAATTGTAACGTTCAGGGCCACCTAATGACGATGGATCACTCAAATTGCGTCCCGATTCAATACATCGTCATCCAGCAGACTTGTCTCCATGAGTCTATTGCTGCGTCGGGCACCTTATGGCCGTTCTGCTGTGAGTCAAAGATTTTCGAATCGGACGAAGAACTGATAGTGAATTGTAACTTTCAGGGCCACCTAATGACGATGGATCACTCAAATTGCGTCCCGATTCAATACATCGTCCTCCAGCCTACTTGACTCCATGGGTCTATTGCTGAGTCGGGCACCTTATGGCCGTTCTGCTGTGAGTCTAGATTATCGAATGCGACGAAAAACTGATAGTGAATTGTAACGTTCAGGGCCACCTAATGACGATGGATCACTCAAATTGCGTCCCGATTCAATACATCGTCCTCCAGCCTACTTGTCTCCATGGGTCTATTGCTGCCTCGGGCACCTTATGGTCGTTCTCCCGTGAGTCTAGATTATCGAATGGGGCGATAAGCTGATAGTTAATTCTAACATTCAGGGCCTCCTAATGACGATGGAACACTGAAATTGCGTCGCGATTCAATACATTGTCATCCTGCAGCCCAGTCTCCATGGGTCTATTGCTGCCTCGGGCACCTTATGGCCGTTCTGCTGTGAGTCAAAGATTTTCGAATCGGACGAAAAACTGATAGTGAATTGTAACTTTCAGGGCCACCTAATGACGATGGATCACTCAAATTGCGTCCCGATTCAATAAATCGTCCTCCAGCCTACTTGACTCCATGGGTCTATTGCTGAGTCGGGCACCTTATGGCCGTTCTGCTGTGAGTCTAGGTTATCGAATGCGACGAAAAACTGATAGTGAATTGTAACGTTCAGGGCCACCTAATGACGATGGATCACTCAAATTTCGTCCCGATTCAATACATCGTCCTCCAGCAGACTTGTCTCCATGGGTCTATTGCTGCCTCGGGCACCTTATGGCCGTTCTGCTGTGAGTCATAGATTTTCGAATCGGACGAAAAACAGATAGTGAATTGTAACGTTCAGGGCCACCTAATGAGGATGGATCACTCAAATTGCGTCCCGATTAATACATCGTCATCCAGCAGACTTGTCTCCATGAGTCTATTGCTGCCTCGGGCACCTTATGGCCGTTCTGCTGTGAGTCAAAGATTTTCGAATCGGACGAAAAACTGATAGTGAATTGTAACTTTCAGGGCCACCTAATGACGATGGATCACTCAAATTGCGTCCCGATTCAATACAACGTCCTCCAGCCTACTTGACTCCATGGGTCTATTGCTGAGTCGGGCACCTTATGGCCGTTCTGCTGTGAGTCTAGATTATCGAATGCGACGAAAAACTGATAGTGAATTGTAACGTTCAGGGCCACCTAATGACGATGGATCACTCAAATTGCGTCCCGATTCAATACATCGTCCTCCAGCAGACTTGTCTCCATGGGTCTATTGCTGCCTCTGGCACCTTATGGCCGTTCTGCTGTGTGTCAAAGATTTTCGAATCGGACGAAAAACTGATAGTGAATTGTAACGTTCAGGGCCACCTAATGACGATGGATCACTCAAATTGCGTCCCGATTCAATACATCGTCCTCCAGCAGACTTGTCTCCATGGGTCTATTGCTGCCTCGGGCACCTTATGGCCGTTCTGCTGTGAGTCAAAGATTTTGGAATCGGACGAAAAACAGATAGTGAATTGTAACTTTCATGGCCACCTAATGACGATGGATCACTCAAATTGCGTCCCGATTCAATACATCGTCCTCCAGCAGACTTGTCTCCATGGGTCTATTGCTGCCTCGGGCACCTTATGGCCGTTCTGCTGTGAGTCAAAGATTTTCGAATCGGACGAAAAACTGATAGTGAATTGTAACGTTCAGGGCCACCTAATGACGATGGATCATTCAAATTGCGTCCCGATTCAATACATCGTCCTCCAGCAGACTTGTCTCCATGGGTCTATTTCTGCCTCGGGCACCTTATGGCCGTTCTGCTGTGGGTCAAAGATTTTCGAATCGGACGAAGATCTGATAGTGAATTGTAACGTTCAGGGCCACCTAATCACGATGGATCACTCAAATTGCGTCCCGATTCTATACATCGTCCTCCAGCCGACTTGACTCCATGGGTCTATTGCTGTCTCGGGCACCTTATGGCCGTTCTGCTGTGAGTCAAAAAATTTTCGAATCGGACGAAAAACTGATAGTGAATTGTAACGTTCAGGGCCACCTAATGACGATGGATCACTCAAATTGCGTCCCGATTCAATACATCGTCATCTAGCAGACTGTCTCCATGAGTCTATTGCTGCCTCGGGCACCTTATGGCCGTTCTGCTGTGAGTCAACGATTTTCGAATCGGACGAAAAACAGATATTGAATTGTAACGTTCAGGGCCACCTAATGACGATGGATCACTCAAATTGCGTCCCGATTCAGTACATTGTCCTCCAGCCTACTTGACTCCATGGGTCTATTGCTGAGTCGGGCACCTTTTGGCCGTTCTGCTGTGAGTCGAGATTATCGAATGCGACGAAAAACTGATAGTGAATTGTAACGTTCAGGGCCACCTAATGACGATGGATCACTCAAATTGCGTCCCGATTCAATACATCGTCCTCCAGCCGACTTGACTCCATTGGTCTATTGCTGCCTCGGGCACCTTATGGCCGTTCTGCTGTGAGTCTAGATTATCGAATGCGACGAAAAACTGATAGTGAATTGTAACGTTCAGGGCCACCTAATGACGATGGATCACTCAAATTGCGTCCCGATTCAATACATCGTCCTCCAGCAGACTTGTCTCCATGGGTCTATTGCTGCCTCGGGCACATTATGGCCGTTCTGCTGTGAGTCAAAGATTTTCGAATCGGACGAATAACTGATAGTGAATTGTAACATTCAGGGCCACCTAATGACGATGGATCACTCAAATTGCGTCCCGATTCAATACATCGTCCTCCAGCCGACTTGTCTCCATGGGTCTATTGCTGCCTCGGGCACCTTATGGTCGTTCTCCCGTGAGTCTTGATTATCGAATGGGACGAAAAACTGATAGTTAATACTAACATTCAGGGCCTCCTAATGACGATGGAACACTCAAATTGCGTCGCGATTCAATAAATTGTCATCCTGCAGACTTCTCTCCATGGGTCTATTGCTGCCTCGGGCACCTTATGGCCGTTCTGCTGTGAGTCAAAGATTTTCGAATCGGACGAATAACTGATAGTGAATTGTAACTTTCAGGGACACCTAATGACGATGGATCACTCAAATTGCATCCCGATTCAATACATCGTCCTCCAGCCTACTTGTCTCCAGGGGTCTATTGCTGCCTCGGGCACCTTATGGTCGTTCTCCCGTGAGTCTAGATTATCGAATGGGACGAAAAACTGATAGTATATTCTAATATTCAGGGCCTCCTAATGACGATGGAACACTCAAATTGCGTCGCGATTCAATACATTGTCATCCTGCAGACTTGTCTCCATGGGTCTATTGCTGCCTCGGGCACCTTATGGCCGTTCTGCTGTGAGTCAAAGATTTTCGAATCGGACGAAAAACTGATAGTGAATTGTAACTTTCAGGGCCACCTAATGACGATGGATCACTCAAATTGCGTCCCGATTCAATACATCGTCCTCCAGCCGACTTTTCTCCATGTTTCTATTGCTGCCTCGGGCACCTTATGGCCGTTCTGCTGTAGGTCAAAGATTTTCGAATCGGACGAAGATCTGATAGTGAATTGTAACGTTCAGGGCCACCTAATGACGATGGATCACTCAAATTGCGTCCCGATTCAATACATCGTCTCCCAGCAGACTTGTCTCCATGGGTCTATTGCTGCCTCGGGCAACTTATGGGCGTTCTGCTGTGAGTCAAAGATTTTCGAATCGGACGAAAAACTGATAGTGAATTGTAACGTTCAGGGCCTCCTAATGACGATGGAACACTCAAATTGCGTCCCGATTCAATACCTCCTGCTCCAGCAGACTAGTCTCCATGGGTCTATTGCTGCCTCGGGCACATTATGGCCGTTCTGCTGTGAGTCAAAGATTTTCGAATCGGACGAAAAACAGATAGTGAATTGTAACTTTCATGGCCACCTAATGACGATGGATCACTCAAATTGCGTCCCGATTCAATACATCGTCCTCCAGCAGACTTGTCTCCATGGGTCTATTGCTGCCTCGGGCACCTTATGGCCGTTCTGCTGTGAGTCAAAGATTTTCGAATCGGACGAAAAACTGATAGTGAATTGTAACTTTCAGGGCCACCTAATGACGATGGATCACTCAAATTGCGTCCCGATTCAATACATCGTCCTCCAGCCGACTTGTCTCCATGGGTCTATTGCTGCCTCGGGCACCTTATGGCAGTTCTGCTGTGAGTCAAAGATTTTCGAATCGGACGAAAAACTGATAGTGAATTGTAACTTTCAGGGACACCTAATGACGATGGATCACTCAAATTGCGTCCCGATTCAATACATCGTCCTCCAGCCTACTTGACTCCATGGGTCTATTGCTGAGTCGGGCACCTTATGGCCGTTCTGCTGTGAGTCTAGATTATCGAATGCGACGAAAAACTGATAGTGAATTGTAACGTTCAGGGCCACCTAATGACGATGGATCACTCAAATTGCGTCCCGATTCAATACATCGTCATCCAGCAGACTTGTCTCCATGGGTCTATTGCTGCCTCGTGCACCTTATGGCCGTTCTGCTGTGAGTCAAAGAATTTCGAATCAGACGAAAAACTGATAGTGAATTGTAACTTTCAGGGCCACCTAATGACGATGGATCACTCAAATTGCGTCCCGATTCAATACATCGTCCTCCAGCCGACTTGTCTCCATGGGTCTATTGCTGCCTCGGGCACCTTATGGCCGTTCTGCTGTGGGTCAAAGATTTTCGAATCGGACGAAGATCTGATAGTGAATTGTAACGTTCAGGGCCACCTAATGACGATGGATCACTCAAATTGCGTCCCGATTCAATACTTCGTCTCCCAGCAGACTTGTCTCCATGGGTCTATTGCTGCCTCGGGCACCATATGGGCGTTCTGCTGTGAGTCAAAGATTTTCGAATCGGACGAAAAACTGATAGTGAATTGTAACGTTCAGGGCCTCCTAATGACGATGGAACACTCAAATTACGTCCCGATTCAATACCTCCTGCTCCAGCAGACTAGTCTCCATGGGTCTGTTGCTGCCTCGGGCACATTATGGCCGTTCTGCTGTGAGTCAAAGATTTTCGAATCGGACGAAAAACTGATATTGAATTGTAACTTTCAGGGCCACCTAATGACGATGGATCACTCAAATTGCGTCCCGAATCAATACATCGTCCTCCAGCCTACTTGACTCCATGGGTCTATTGCTGAGTCGGGCACCTTATGGCGGTTCTATTGTGAGTCTAGATTATCGAATGCGACGAAAAACTGATAGTGAATTGTAACGTTCAGGGCCACCTAATGACGATGGATCACTCAAATTTCGTCCCGATTCAATACATCGTCCTCCAGCAGACTTGTCTCCATGGGTCTATTGCTGCCTCGGGCACCTTATGGCCGTTCTGCTGTGAGTCATAGATTTTCGAATCGGACGAAAAACAGATAGTGAATTGTAACGTTCAGGGCCACCTAATGACGATGGATCACTCAAATTGCGTCCCGATTCAATACATCGTCATCCAGCAGACTTGTCTCCATGAGTCTATTGCTGCGTCGGGCACCTTATGGCCGTTCTGCTGTGAGTCAAAGATTTTCGAATCGGACGAAAAACTGATAGTGAATTGTAACTTTCAGGGCCACCTAATGACGATGGATCACTCAAATTGCGTCCCGATTCAATACATCGTCCTCCAGCCTACTTGACTCCATGGGTCTATTGCTGAGTCGGGCTCCTTATGGCCGTTCTGCTGTGAGTCTAGATTATCGAATGCGACGAAAAACTGATAGTGAATTGTAACGTTCAGGGCCACCTAATGACGATGGATCACTCAAAATGCGTCCCGATTCAATACATCGTCCTCCAGCCTACTTGTCTCCATGGGTCTATTGCTGCCTCGGGCACCTTATGGTCGTTCTCCCGTGAGTCTAGATTATCGAATGGGGCGATAAGCTGATAGTTAATTCTAACATTCAGGGCCTCCTAATGACGATGGAACACTCAAATTGCGTCGCGATTCAATACATTGTCATCCTGCAGACCAGTCTCCATGGGTCTATTGCTGCCTCGGGCACATTATGGCTGTTCTGCTGTGAGTCAAAGATTTTCGAATCGGACGAAAAACTGATAGTGAATTGTAACTTTCAGGGCCACCTAATGACGATGGATCACTCAAATTGCGTCCCAATTCAATACATCGTCCTCCAGCCTACTTGACTCCATGGGTCTATTGCTGAGTCGGGCACCTTATGGCCGTTCTGCTGTGAGTCTAGGTTATCGAATGCGACGAAAAACTGATAGTGAATTGTAACGTTCAGGGCCACCTAATGACGATGGATCACTCAAATTTCGTCCCGATTCAATACATCGTCCTCCAGCAGACTTGTCTCCATGGGTCTATTGCTGCCTCGGGCACCTTATGGCCGTTCTGCTGTGAGTCATAGATTTTCGAATCGGACGAAAAACAGATAGTGAATTGTAACGTTCAGGGCCACCTAATGAGGATGGATCACTCAAATTGCGTCCCGATTCAATACATCGTCATCCAGCAGACTTGTCATCATGGGTCTATTGCTGCCTCGGGCACCTTATGGCCGTTCTGCTGTGAGTCAAAGATTTTCGAATCGGACGAAAAACTGATAGTGAATTGTAACTTTCAGGGCCACCTAATGACGATATATCACTCAAATTGCGTCCCGATTCAATACATCGTCCTCCAGCCTACTTGACTCCATGGGTCTATTGCTGAGTCGGGCACCTTATTGCCGTTCTGCTGTGAGTCTAGATTATCGAATGCGACGAAAAACTGATAGTGAATTGTAACGTTCAGGGAAACCTAATCACGATGGATCACTCAAATTGCGTCCCGATTCAATACATCGTCCTCCAGCCGACTTGACTCCATGGGTCTATTGCTGCCTCGGGCACCTTATGGCCGTTCTGCTGTGAGTCAAAAAATTTTCGAATCGGACGAAAAACTGATAGTGAATTGTAACGTTCAGGGCCACCTAATGACGATGGATCACTCAAATTGCGTCCCGATTCAATACATCGTCATCTAGCAGACTGTCTCCATGAGTCTATTGCTGCCTCGGGCACCTTATGGCCGTTCTGCTGTGAGTCATAGATTTTCGAATCGGACGAAAAACAGATAGTGAATTGTAACGTTCAGGGCCACCTAATGACGATGGATCACTCAAATTGCGTCCCGATTCAATACATCGTCATCCAGCAGACTTGTCTCCATGAGTCTATTGCTGCGTCGGGCACCTTATGGCCGTTCTGCTGTGAGTCAAAGATTTTCGAATCGGACGAAAAACTGATAGTGAATTGTAACTTTCAGGGCCACCTAATGACGATGGATCACTCAAATTGCGCCCCTATTCAATACATCGTCCTCCAGCCTACTTGACTCCATGGGTCTATTGCTGAGTCGGGCTCCTTATGGCCGTTCTGCTGTGAGTCTAGATTATCGAATGCGACGAAAAACTGATAGTGAATTGTAACGTTCAGGGCCACCTAATGACGATGGATCACTCAAATTGCGTCCCGATTCAATACATCGTCCTCCAGCCTACTTGTCTCCATGGGTCTATTGCTGCCTCGGGCACCTTATGGTCGTTCTCCCGTGAGTCTAGATTATCGAATGGGGCGATAAGCTGATAGTTAATTCTAACATTCAGGGCCTCCTAATGACGATGGAACACTCAAATTGCGTCGCGATTCAATACATTGTCATCCTGCAGACCAGTCTCCATGGGTCTATTGCTGCCTCGGGCACCTTATGGCCGTTCTGCTGTGAGTCAAGGATTTTCGAATCGGACGAAAAACTGATAGTGAATTGTAACTTTCAGGGCCACCTAATGACGATGGATCACTCAAATTGCGTCCCGATTCAATACATCGTCCTCCAGCCTACTTGACTCCATGGGTCTATTGCTGAGTCGGGCACCTTATGGCCGTTCTGCTGTGAGTCTAGGTTATCGAATGCGACGAAAAACTGATAGTGAATTGTAACGTTCAGGGCCACCTAATGACGATGGATCACTCAAATTTCGTCCCGATTCAATACATCGTCCTCCAGCAGACTTGTCTCCATGGGTCTATTGCTGCCTCGGGCACCTTATGGCCGTTCTGCTGTGAGTCATAGATTTTCGAATCGGACGAAAAACAGATAGTGAATTGTAACGTTCAGGGCCACCTAATGAGGATGGATCACTCAAATTGCGTCCCGATTCAATACATCGTCATCCAGCAGACTTGTCATCATGGGTCTATTGCTGCCTCGGGCACGTTATGGCCGTTCTGCTGTGAGTCAAAGATTTTCGAATCGGACGAAAAACTGATAGTGAATTGTAACTTTCAGGGCCACCTAATGACGATGGATCACTCAAATTGCGTCCCGATTCAATACATCGTCCTCCAGCCTACTTGACTCCATGGGTCTATTGCTGAGTCGGGCACCTTATGGCCGTTCTGCTGTGAGTCTAGATTATCGAATGCGACGAAAAACTGATAGTGAATTGTAACGTTCAGGGAAACCTAATCACGATGGATCACTCAAATTGCGACCCGATTCAATACATCGTCCTCCAGCCGACTTGACTCCATGGGTCTATTGCTGCCTCGGGCACCTTATGGCCGTTCTGCTGTGAGTCAAAAAATTTTCGAATCGGACGAAAAACTGATAGTGAATTGTAACGTTCAGGGCCACCTAATGACGATGGATCACTCAAATTGCGTCCCGATTCAATACATCGTCAACTAGCAGACTGTCTCCATGAGTCTATTGCTGCCTCCGGCACCTTATGGCCGTTCTGCTGTGAGTCAAAGATTTTCGAATCGGACGAAAAACTGATAGTGAATTGTAACTTTCAGGGCCACCTAATGACGATGGATCACTCAAATTGCGTCCCGATTCAATACATCGTCCTCCAGCCGACTTGTCTCCATGGGTCTATTGCTGCGTCGGGCACCTTATGGCCGTTCTGCTGTAGGTCAAAGATTTTCGAATCGGACGAAGATCTGATAGTGAATTGTAACGTTCAGGGCCTCCAAATGACGATGGAACACTCAAATTGCGTCCCGATTCAATACCTCCTGCTCCAGCAGACTAGTCTCCATGGGTCTATTGCTGAGTCGGGCACATTATGGCCGTTCTGCTGTGAGTCTAGATTATCGAATGCGTCGAAAAACTGATAGTGAATTGTAACGTTCAGGGCCACCTAATCACGATGGATCACTCAAATTGCGTCCCGATTCAATACATCGTCCTCCAGCCGACTTGACTCCATGGGTCTATTGCTGTCTCGGGCACCTTATGGCCGTTCTGCTGTGAGTCAAAAAATTTTCGAATCGGACGAAAAACTGATAGTGAATTGTAACGTTCAGGGCCACCTAATGACGATGGATCACTCAAATTGCGTCCAGCCGACTTGACTCCATTGGTCTATTGCTGCCTCGGGCACCTTATGGCCGTTCTGCTGTGAGTCTAGATTATCGAATGCGACGAAAAACTGATAGTGAATTGTAACGTTCAGGGCCACCTAATGACGATGGATCACTCAAATTGCGTCCCGATTCAATACATCGTCCTCCAGCAGACTTGTCTCCATGGGTCTATTGCTGAGTCGGGCACCTTATGGCCGTTCTGCTGTGAGTCTAGATTATCGAATGCGACGATAAACTGATAGTGAATTGTAACGTTCAGGGCCACCTAATGACGATGGATCACTCAAATTGCGTCCCGATTCAATACATCGTCCTCCAGCAGACTTGTCTCCATTGGTCTATTTCTGCCTCGGGCACCTTATGGCCGTTCTGCTGTGGGTCAAAGATTTTCGAATCGGACGAAGATCTGATAGTGAATTGTAACGTTCAGGGCCACCTAATGACGATGGATCACTCAAATTGCGTCCCGATTCAATACATCGTCCTCCAGCAGACTTGTCTCCATGGGTCTATTGCTGCCTCGGGCACATTATGGCCGTTCTGCTGTGAGTCAAAGATTTTCGAATCGGACGAAAAACTGATAGTGAATTGTAACATTCAGGGCCACCTAATGACGATGGATCACTCAAATTGCGTCCCGATTCAATACATCGTCCTCCAGCCGACTTGTCTCCATGGGTCTATTGCTGCCTCGGGCACCTTATGGTCGTTCTCCCGTGAGTCTTGATTATCGAATGGGACGAAAAACTGATAGTTAATACTAACATTCAGGGCCTCCTAATGACGATGGAACACTCAAATTGCGTCGCGATTCAATAAATTGTCATCCTGCAGACTTCTCTCCATGGGTCTATTGCTGCCTCGGGCACCTTATGGCCGTTCTGCTGTGAGTCAAAGATTTTCGAATCGGACGAATAACTGATAGTGAATTGTAACTTTCAGGGACACCTAATGACGATGGATCACTCAAATTGCATCCCGATTCAATACATCGTCCTCCAGCCTACTTGTCTCCAGGGGTCTATTGCTGCCTCGGGCACCTTATGGTCGTTCTCCCGTGAGTCTAGATTATCGAATGGGACGAAAAACTGATAGTATATTCTAACTGATAGTATATTCTAACATTCAGGGCCTCCTAATGACGATGGAACACTCAAATTGCGTCGCGTTTCAATACATTGTCATCCTGCAGACTTGTCTCCATGCTGCCTCGGGCACCTTATGGCCGTTCTGCTGTGAGTCAAAGATTTTCGAATCGGACGAAAAACTGATAGTGAATTGTAACTTTCAGGGCCACCTAATGACGATGGATCACTCAAATTGCGTCCCGATTCAATACATCGTCCTCCAGCCGACTTGTCTCCATGGGTCTATTGCTGCCTTGGGCACCTTATGGCCGTTCTGCTGTAGGTCAAAGATTTTCGAATCGGACGAAGATCTGATAGTGAATTGTAACGTTCAGGGCCACCTAATGACGATGGATCACTCAAATTGCGTCCCGATTCAATACATCGTCTCCCAGCAGACTTGTCTCCATGGGTCTATTGCTGCCTCGGGCACATTATGGCCGTTCTGCTGTGAGTCAAAGATTTTCGAATCGGACGAAAAACTGATATTGAATTGTAACGTTCAGGGCCACCTAATGACGATGGATCACTCAAATTGCGTCCCGATTCAATACATCGTCCTCCAGCCGACTTGTCTCCATGGGTCTATTGCTGCCTCGGGCACCTTATGGCCGTTCTGCTGTAGGTCAAAGATTTTCGAATCGTCCGAAGATCTGATAGTGAATTGTAACGTTCAGGGCCACCTAATGACGATGGATCACTCAAATTGCGTCCCGATTCAATACATCGTCTCCCAGCAGACTTGTCTCCATGGGTCTATTGCTGCCTCGGGCAACTTATGGGCGTTCTGCTGTGAGTCAAAGATTTTCGAATCGGACGAAAAACTGATAGTGAATTGTAACGTTCAGGGCCTCCTAATGACGATGGAACACTCAAATTGCGTCCCGATTCAATACCTCCTGCTCCAGCAGACTAGTCTCCATGGGTCTATTGCTGCCTCGGGCACATTATGGCCGTTCTGCTGTGAGTCAAAGATTTTCGAATCGGACGAAAAACTGATATTGAATTGTAACGTTCAGGGCCACCTAATGACGATGGATCACTCAAATTGCGTCCCGATTGAATACATCGTCCTCCAGCCGACTTGTCTCCATGGGTCTATTGTTGCCTCGGGCACCTTATGGTCGTTCTCCCGTGAGTCTAGATTATCGAATGGGACGAAAAACTGATAGTTAATTCTAACATTCAGGGCCTCCTAATGACGATGGAACACTCAAATTGCGTCGCGATTCAATACATCGTCATCCTGCAGATTTGTCTCCATGGGTCTATTGCTGCCTCGGGCACCTTATGGCCGTTCTGCTGTGAGTCAAAGATTTTCGAATAGGACGAAAAACTGATAGTGAATTGTAACATTCAGGGACACCTAATGACGATGGATCACTCAAATATCGTCCCGATTCAATACATCGTCCTCCAGCCTACTTGACTCCATGGGTCTATTGCTGAGTCGGGCACCTTATGGCCGTTCTGCTGTGAGTCTAGATTATCGAATGCGACGAAAAACTGATAGTGAATTGTAACGTTCAGGGCCACCTAATGACGATGGATCACTCAAATTTCGTCCCGATTCAATACATCGTCCTCCAGCAGACTTGTCATCATGGGTCTATTGCTGCCTCGGGCACCTTATGGCCGTTCTGCTGTGAGTCATAGATTTTCGAATCGGACGAAAAACGGATAGTGAATTGTAACGTTCAGGGCCACCTAATGACGATGGATCACTCAAATTGCGTCCCGATTCAATACATCGTCATCCAGCAGACTTGTCTCCATGAGTCTATTGCTGCCTCGGGCACCTTATGGCCGTTCTGCTGTGAGTCAAAGATTTTCGAATCGGACGAAAAACTGATAGTGAATTGTAACTTTCAGGGCCACCTAATGACGATGGATCACTCAAAATGCGTCCCGATTCAATACATCGTCCTCCAGCCGACTTGTCTCCATGGGTCTATTGCTGCCTCGGGCACCTTATGGCCGTTCTGCTGTGAGTCAAAGATTTTCGAATCAGACGAAAAACTGATAGTGGATTGTAACATTCAGGGACACCTAATGACGATGGATCACTCAAATTGCGTCCCGATTCAATACATCGTCCTCCAGCCTACTTGACTCCATGGGTCTATTGCTGAGTCGGGCACCTTATGGCCGTTCTGCTGTGAGTCTAGATTATCGAATGCGACGAAAAACTGATAGTGAATTGTAACGTTCAGGGCCACCTAATGACGATGGATCACTCAAATGGCGTCCCGATTCAATACATCGTCCTCCAGCAGACTTGTCTCCATGGGTCTATTGCTGCCTCGGGCACCCTATGGCCGTTCTGCTGTGAGTCAAAGATTTTCGAATCGGACGAGAAACAGATAGTGAATTGTAACGTTCAGGGCCACCTAATGACGATGGATCACTCAAATTGCGTCCCGATTCAATACATCGTCCTCCAGCAGACTTGTCTCCATGGGTCTATTGCTGCCTCGGGCACCTTATGGCCGTTCTGCTGTGAGTCAAAGATTTTCGAATCGGACGAAAAACTGATAGTGAATTGTAACGTTCAGGGCCACCTAATGACGATGGATCACTCAAATTGCGTCCCATTCAATACATCGTCCTCCAGCAGACTTGTCTCCATGGGTTTATTTCTGCCTCGGGCACCTTATGGCCGTTCTGCTGTGGGTCAAAGATTTTCGAATCGGACGAAGATCTGATAGTGAATTGTAACGTTCAGGGCCACCTAATGACGATGGATCACTCAAATTGCGTCCCGATTCAATACATCGTCCTCCAGCAGACTTGTCTCCATGGGTCTATTGCTGCCTCGGGCACCTTATGGGCGTTCTGCTGTGAGTCAAAGATTTTCGAATGGGACGAAAAACTGATAGTGAATTGTAACGTTCAGGGCCTCCTAATGACGATGGAACACTCAAATTGCGTCCCGATTCAATACCTCGTGCTCCAGCAGACTAGTCTCCATGGGTCTATTGCTGCCTCGGGCACATTATGGCCGTTCTGCTGTGAGTCAAAGATTTTCGAATCGGACGAAAAACTGATAGTGAATTGTAACGTTCAGGGCCTCCTAATGACGATGGAACACTCAAATTGCGTCCCGATTCAATACCTCCTGCTCCAGCAGACTAGTCTCCATGGGTCTATTGCTGCCTCGGGCACATTATGGCCGTTCTGCTGTGAGTGAAAGATTTTAAAATCGGACGAAAAACTGATATTGAATTGTAACGTTCAGGGGCACCTAATGACGATGGATCACTCAAATTGCGTCCCGATTCAATACATCGTCCTCCAGCCGACTTGTCTCCATGGGTCTATTGCTGCCTCGGGCACCTTATCGCCGTTCTGCTGTAGGTCAAAGATTTTCGAATCGGCCGAAGATCTGATAGTGAATTGTAACGTTCAGGGCCACCTAATGACGATGGATCACTCAAATTGCGTCCCGATTCAATACATCGTCTCCCAGCAGACTTGTCTCCATGGGTCTATTGCTGCCTCGGGCAACTTATGGGCGTTCTGCTGTGAGTCAAAGATTTTCGAATCGGACGAAAAACTGATAGTGAATTGTAACGTTCAGGGCCTCCTAATGACGATGGAACACTCAAATTGCGTCCCGATTCAATACCTCCTGCTCCAGCAGACTAGTCTCCATGGGTCTATTGCTGCCTCGGGCACCTTATGGCCGTTCTGCTGTGAGTCAAAGATTTTCGAATAGGACGAAAAACTGATAGTGAATTGTAACATTCAGGGACACCTAATGACGATGGATCACTCAAATATCGTCCCGATTCAATACATCGTCCTCCAGCCTACTTGACTCCATGGGTCTATTGCTGAGTCGGGTACCTTATGGCCGTTCTGCTGTGAGTCTAGATTATCGAATGCGACGAAAAACTGATAGTGAATTGTAACGTTCAGGGCCACCTAATGACGATGGATCACTCAAATTTCGTCCCGATTCAATACATCGTCCTCCAGCAGACTTGTCTTCATGGGTCTATTGCTGCCTCGGGCACCTTATGGCCGTTCTGCTGTGAGTCAAAGATTTTCGAATCGGACGAAAAACGGATAGTGAATTGTAACGTTCAGGGCCACCTAATGACGATGGATCACTCAAATTGCGTCCCGATTCAATACATCGTCATCCAGCAGACTTGTCTCCATGAGTCTATTGCTGCCTCGGGCACCTTATGGCCGTTCTGCTGTGAGTCAAAGATTTTCGAATCGGACGAAAAACTGATAGTGAATTGTAACTTTCAGGGCCACCTAATGACGATGGATCACTCAAATTGCGTCCCGATTCAATACATCGGCCTCCAGCCGACTTGTCTCCATTGGTCTATTGCTGCCTCGGGCAACTAATGGCCGTTCTGCTGTGAGTCAAAGATTTTCGAATCAGACGAAAAACTGATAGTGAATTGTAACATTCAGGGACACCTAATGACGATGGATCACTCAAATTGCGTCCCGATTCAATACATCGTCCTCCAGGCTACTTGACTCCATGGGTCTATTGCTGAGTCGGGCACCTTATGGCCGTTCTGCTGTGAGTCTAGATTATCGAATGCGACGAAAAACTGATAGTGAATTGTAACGTTCAGGGCCACCTAATGACGATGGATCACTCAAATGGCGTCCCGATTCAATACATCGTCCTCCAGCAGACTTGTCTCCATGGCTCTATTGCTGCCTCGGGCACCTTATATCCGTTCTGCTGTGTGTCAATGATTTTCGAATCGGACGAAAAACAGATAGTGAATTGTAACTTTCATGGCCACCTAATGACGATGGATCACTCAAATTGCGTCCCGATTCAATACATCGTCCTCCAGCAGACTTGTCTCCATGGGTCTATTGCTGCCTCGGGCTCCTTATGGCCGTTCTGCTGTGAGTCAAAGATTTTCGAATCGGACGAAAAACTGATAGTGAATTGTAACGTTCAGGGCCACCTAATGACGATGGATCACTCAAAATGAGTCCCATTCAATACATCGTCCTCCAGCAGACTTGTCTCCATGGGTCTTTTTCTGCCTCGGGCACCTTATGGCCGTTCTGCTGTGGGTCAAAGATTTTCGAATCGGACGAAGATCTCATAGTGAATTGTAACGTTCAGGGCCACCTAATGACGATGGATCACTCAAATTGCGTCCCGATTCAATACATCGTCCTCCAGCAGACTTGTCTCCATGGGTCTATTGCTGCCTCGGGCACCTTATGGGCGTTCTGCTGTGAGTCAAAGATTTTCGAATGGACGAAAAACTGATAGTGAATTGTAACGTTCAGGGCCTCCTAATGACGATGGAACACTCAAATTGCGTCCCGATTCAATACCTCCTGCTCCAGCAGACTAGTCTCCATGGGTCTATTGCTGCCTCGGGCACATTATGGCCGTTCTGCTGTGAGTCAAAGATTTTCGAATCGGACGAAAAACTGATAGTGAATTGTAACGTTCAGGGCCTCCTAATGACGATGGAACACTCAAATTGCGTCCCGATTCAATACCTCCTGCTCCAGCAGACTAGTCTCCATGGGTCTATTGCTGCCTCGGGCACATTATGGCCGTTCTGCTGTGAGTCAAAGATTTTCGAATCGGACGAAAAACTGATATTGAATTGTAACGTTCAGGGCCACCTAATGACGATGGATCACTCAAATTGCGTCCCGATTCAATACATCGTCCTCCAGCCGACTTGTCTCCATGGGTCTATTGTTGCCTCGGGCACCTTATGGTCTTTCTCCCGTGAGTCTAGATTATCGAATGGGACGAAAAACTGATAGTTAATTCTAACATTCAGGGCCTCCTAATGACGATGGAACACTCAAATTGCGTCGCGATTCAATACATCGTCATCCTGCAGACTTTTCTCCACGGGTCTATTGCTGCCTCGGGCCCCTTATGGCCGTTCTGCTGTGAGTCAAAGATTTTCGAATAGGACGAAAAACTGATAGTGAATTGTAACATTCAGGGACACCTAATGGCGATGGATCACTCAAATTGCGTCCCGATTCAATACATCGTCCTCCAGCCTACTTGACTCCATGGGTCAATTGCTGAGTCGGGCACCTTATGGCCATTCTGCTGTGAGTCTAGATTATCAAATGCGACGAAAAACTGATAGTGAATTGTAACGTTCAGGGCCACCTAATGACGATGGATCACTCAAATTTCGTCCCGATTCAATACATCGTCCTCCAGCAGACTTGTCTCCATGGGTCTATTGCTGCCTCGGGCACCTTATAGCCGTTCTGCTGTGAGTCAAAGATTTTCGAATCGGACGAAAAACTGATAGTGAATTGTAACGTTCAGGGCCACCTAATGACGATGGATCACTCAAATTGCGTCCCGATTCAATACATCGTCATCCAGCAGACTTGTCTCCATGAGTCTATTGCTGCCTCGGGCACCTTATGGCCGTACTGCTGTGAGTCAAAGATTTTCGAATCGGACGAAAAACTGATAGTGAATTGCAACTTTCAGGGCCACCTAATGACGATGGATCACTCAAATTGCGTCCCGATTCAATACATCGTCCTCCAGCCGACTTGTCTCCATGGGTCTATTGCTGCCTCGGGCACCTTATGGCCGTTCTGCTGTCGGTCAAAGATTTTCGAATCGGACGAAAAACTGATAGTGAATTGTAACATTCAGGGACACCTAATGACGATGGATCACTCAAATTGAGTCCCGATTCAATACATCGTCCTCCAGCCTACTTGACTCCATGGGTCTATTGCTGAGTCGGGCACCTTATGGACGTTCTGCTGTGAGTCTAGATTATCGAATGCGACGAAAAACTGTTAGTGAATTGTAACGTTCAGTGCCACCTAATGACGATGGATCACTCAAATTGCGTCCCGATTCAATACATCGTCCTCCAGCCGACTTGACTCCATTGGTCTATTGCTGCCTCGGGCACCTTATGGCCGTTCTGCTGTGAGTCTAGATTATCGAATGCGACGAAAAACTGATAGTGAATTGTAACGTTCAGGGCCACCTAATGACGATGGATCACTCAAATTGCGTCCCGATTCAATACATCGTCCTCCAGCAGACTTGTCTCCATGGGTCTATTGCTGCCTCGGGCACCTTATGGCCGTTCTGCTGTGAGTCAAAGATTTTCGAATCGGACGAAAAACTGATAGTGAGTTGTAACGTTCAGGGCCACCTAATGACGATGGATCACTCAAATTGCGTCCCGATTCAATACATCGTCCTCCAGCAGACTTGTCTCCATGGGTCTATTGCTGCCTCGGGCACCTTATGGCCGTTCTGCTGTGAGTCAAAGATTTTGGAATCGGACGAAAAACAGATAGTGAATTGTAACTTTCATGGCCACCTAATGACGATGGATCACTCAAATTGCGTCCCGATTCAATACATCGTCCTCCAGCAGACTAGTCTCCATGGGTCTATTGCTGCCTCGGGCACCTTATGGCCGTTCTGCTGTGAGTCAAAGATTTTCGAATCGGACGAAAAACTGATAGGGAATTGTAACGTTCAGGGCCACCTAATGACGATGGATCACTCAAATTGCGTCCCGATTCAATACATCGTCCTCCAGCAGACTTGTCTCCATGGGTCTATTTCTGCCTCGGGCACCTTATGGCCGTTCTGCTGTGAGTTAAAGATTTTCGAATCAGACGAAAAACTGATAGTGAATTGTAACATTCAGGGACACCTAATGACGATGGATCACTCAAATTGCGTCCCGATTCAATACATCGTCCTCCAGCCTACTTGACTCCATGGGTCTATTGCTGAGTCGGGCACCATATGGCCGTTCTGCTGTGAGTCTAGATTATCGAATGCGACGAAAAACTGATAGTGAATTGTAACGTTCAGGGCCACCTAATGACGATGGATCACTCAAATGGCGTCCCGATTCAATACATCGTCCTCCAGCAGACTTGTCTCCATGGGTCTATTGCTGCCTCGGGCACCTTATGGCCGTTCTGCTGTGAGTCAAAGATTTTCGAATCGGACGAAAAACTGATAGTGAATTGTAACGTTCAGGGCCACCTAATGACGATGGATCACTCAAATTGCGTCCCGATTCAATACATCGTCCTCCAGCAGACTTGTCTCCATGGGTCTATTGCTGCCTCGGGCACCTTATGGCCGTTCTGCTGTGAGTCAAAGATTTTCGAATCGGACGAGAAACTGATAGTGAATTGTAACGTTCAGGGCCACCTAATGACGATGGATCACTCAAATTGCGTCCCATTCAATACATCGTCCTCCAGCAGACTTGTCTCCATGGGTCTATTTCTGCCTCGGGCACCTTATGGCCGTTCTGCTGTGGGTCAAAGATTTTCGAATCGGACGAAGATCTGATAGTGAATTGTAACGTTCAGGGCCACCTAATGACGATGGATCACTCAAATTGAGTCCCGATTCAATACATCGTCCTCCAGCAGACTTGTCTCCATGGGTCTATTGCTGCCTCGGGCACCTTATGGGCGTTCTGCTGTGAATCAAAGATTTTCGAATGGGACGATAAACTGATAGTGAATTGTAACGTTCAGGGCCTCCTAATGACGATGGAACACTCAAATTGCGTCCCGATTCAATACCTCGTGCTCCAGCAGACTAGTCTCCATGGGTCTATTGCTGCCTCGGGCACATTATGGCCGTTCTGCTGTGAGTCAAAGATTTTCGAATCGGACGAAAAACTGATAGTGAATTGTAACGTTCAGGGCCTCCTAATGACGATGGAAACTCAAATTGCGTCCCGATTCAATACCTCCTGCTCCAGCAGACTAGTCTCCATGGGTCTATTGCTGCCTCGGGCACATTATGGCCGTTCTGCATTGAGTCAAAGATTTTCGAATCGGACGAAAAACTGATATTGAATTGTAACGTTCAGGGCCACCTAATGACGATGGATCACTCAAATTGCGTCCCGATTCAATACATCGTCCTCCAGCCGACTTGTCTCCATGGGTCTATTGTTGCCTCGGGCACCTTATGGTCGTTCTCCCGTGAGTCTAGATTATCGAATGGGACGAAAAACTTATAGTTAATTCTAACATTCAGGGCCTCCTAATGACGATGGAACACTCAAATTGCGTCGCGATTCAATACATCGTCCTCCAGCCGACTTGTCTCCATGGGTCTATTGCTGCCTCGGGCACCTTATGGCCGTTCTGCTGTGGGTCAAAGATTTTCGAATCGGACGAAAAACTGATAGTGAATTGTAACATTCAGGGACACCTAATGACGATGGATCACTCAAATTGCGTCCCGATTCAATACATCGACCTCCAGCCTACTTGACTCCATGGGTCTATTGCTGAGAAGGGCACCTTATGGCCGTTCTGCTGTGAGTCTAGATTATCGAATGCGACGAAAAACTGATAGTGAATTGTAACGTTCAGTGCCACCTAATGACGATGGATCACTCAAATTGCGTCCCGATTCAATACATCGTCCTCCAGCCGACTTGACTCCATTGGTCTATTGCTGCCTCGGGCACCTTATGGCCGTTCTGCTGTGAGTCTAGATTATCGAATGCGACGAAAAACTGATAGTGAATTGTAACGTTCAGGGCCACCTAATGACGATGGATCACTCAAATTGCGTCCCGATTCAATACATCGTCCTCCAGCAGACTTGTCTCCATGGGTCTATTGCTGCCTCGGGCACCTTATGGCCGTTCTGCTGTGAGTCAAAGATTTTCGAATCGGACGAAAAACTGATAGTGAATTGTAACGTTCAGGGCCACCTAATGACGATGGATCACTCAAATTGCGTCCCGATTCAATACATCGTCCTCCAGCAGACTTGTCTCCATGAGTCTATTTCTGCCTCGGGCACCTTATGGCCGTTCTGCTGTGGGTCAAAGATTTTCGAATCGGACGAAGATCTGATAGTGAATTGTAACATTCAGGGACACCTAATGACGATGGATCACTCAAATTGCGTCCCGATTCAATACATCGTCCTCCAGCCTACTTGACTCCATGGGTCTATTGCTGAGTCGGGCACCTTATGGCCGTTCTGCTGTGAGTCTAGATTATCGAATGCGACGAAAAACTGATAGTGAATTGTAACGTTCAGGGCCACCTAATGACGATGGATCACTCAAATGGCGTCCCGATTCAATACATCGTCCTCCAGCAGACTTGTCTCCATGGGTCTATTGCTGCCTCGGGCACCTTATGGCCGTTCTGCTGTGAGTCAAAGATTTTCGAATCGGACGAAAAACTGATAGTGAATTGTAACGTTCAGGGCCACCTAATGACGATGGATCACTCAAATTGCGTCCCGATTCAATACATCGTCCTCCAGCAGACTTGTCTCCATGAGTCTATTGCTGCCTCGGGCACCTTATGGCCGTTCTGCTGTGAGTCAAAGATTTTCGAATCGGACGAAAAACTGATAGTGAATTGTAACGTTCAGGGCCACCTAATGACGATGGATCACTCAAATTGCGTCCCATTCAATACATCGTCCTCCAGCAGACTTGTCTCCATGGGTCTATTTCTGCCTCGGGCACCTTATGGCCGTTCTGCTGTGGGTCAAAGATTTTCGAATCGGACGAAGATCTGATAGTGAATTGTAACGTTCAGGGCCACCTAATGACGATGGATCACTCAAATTGCGTCCCGATTCAATACATCGTCCTCCAGCAGACTTGTCTCCATGGGTCTATTGCTGCCTCGGGCACCTTATGGGCGTTCTGCTGTGAGTCAAAGATTTTCGAATGGGACGATAAACTGATAGTGAATTGTAACGTTCAGGGCCTCCTAATGACGATGGAACACTCAAATTGCGTCCCGTTTCAATACCTCGTGCTCCAGCAGACTAGTCTCCATGGGTCTATTGCTGCCTCGGGCACATTATGGCCGTTCTGATGTGAGTCAAAGATTTTCGAATCGGACGAAAAACTGATAGTGAATTGTAACGTTCAGGGCCTCCTAATGACGATGGAACACTCAAATTGCGTCCCGATTCAATACCTCCTGCTCCAGCAGATTAGTCTCCATGGGTCTATTGCTGCCTCGGGCACATTATGGCCGTTCTGCTGTGAGTCAAAGATTTTCGAATCGGACGAAAAACTGATAGTGAATTGTAACGTTCAGGGCCACCTAATGACGATGGATCACTCAAATTGCGTCCCGATTCAATACATCGTCCTCCAGCAGACTTGTCTCCATGAGTCTATTGCTGCCTCGGGCACCTTATGGCCGTTCTGCTGTGAGTCAAAGATTTTCGAATCGGACGAAAAACTGATAGTGAATTGTAACTTTCAGGGCCACCTAATGACGATGGATCACTCAAATTGCGTCCCGATTCAATACATCGTCCTCCAGCCGACTTGTCTCCATGGGTCTATTGCTGCCTCGGGCACCTTATGGCCGTTCTGCTGTGAGTCAAAGATTTTCGAATCAGACGAAATACTGATAGTGAATTGTAACATTCAGGGACACCTAATGACGATGGATCACTCAAATTGCGTCCCGATTCAATACATCGTCCTCCAGCCAACTTGACTCCATGGGTCTATTGCTGAGTCGGGCACCATATGGCCGTTCTGCTGTGAGTCTAGATTATCGAATGCGACGAAAAACTGATAGTGAATTGTAACGTTCAGGGCCAGCTAATGACGATGGATCACTCAAATGGCGTCCCGATTCAATACATCGTCCTCCAGCAGACTTGTCTCCATGGCTCTATTGCTGCCTCGGGCACCTTATATCCGTTCTGCTGTGAGTCAATGATTTTCGAATCGGACGAAAAACAGATAGTGAATTGTAACTTTCATGGCCACCTAATGACGATGGATCACTCAAATTGCGTCCCGATTCAATACATCGTCCTCCAGCAGACTTGTCTCCATGGGTCTATTGCTGCCCTGGGCACCTTATGGCCGTTCTGCTGTGAGTCAAAGATTTTCGAATCGGACGAAAAACTGATAGTGAATTGTAACGTTCAGGACCACCTAATGACGATGGATCACTCAAATTGCGTCCCATTCAATACATCGTCCTCCAGCAGACTTGTCTCCATGGGTCTTTTTCTGCCTCGGGCACCTTATGGCCGTTCTGCTGTGGGTCAAAGATTTTCGAATCGGACGAAGATCTGATAGTGAATTGTAACGTTCAGGGCCACCTAATGACGATGGATCACTCAAATTGCGTCCCGATTCAATACATCGTCCTCCAGCAGACTTGTCTCCATGGGTCTATTGCTGCCTCGGGCACCTTATGGGCGTTCTGCTGTGAGTCAAAGATTTTCGAATGGACGAAAAACTGATAGTGAATTGTAATGTTCAGGGCCTCCTAATGACGATGGAACACTCAAATTGCGTCCCGATTCAATACCTCGTGCTCCAGCAGACTAGTCTCCATGGGTCTATTGCTGCCTCGGGCACATTATGGCCGTTCTGCTGTGAGTCAAAGATTTTCGAATCGGACGAAAAACTGATAGTGAATTGTAACGTTCAGGGCCTCCTAATGACGATGGAACACTCAAATTGCGTCCCGATTCAATACCTCCTGCTCCAGCAGACTAGTCTCCATGGGTCTATTGCTGCCTCGGGCACATTATGGCCGTTCTGCTGTGAGTCAAAGATTTTCGAATCGGACGAAAAACTGATATTGAATTGTAACGTTCAGGGCCACCTAATGACGATGGATCACTCAAATTGCGTCCCGATTCAATACATCGTCCTCCAGCCGACTTGTCTCCATGGGTCTATTGTTGCCTCGGGCACCTTATGGTCTTTCTCCCGTGAGTCTAGATTATCGAATGGGACGAAAAACTGATAGTTAATTGTAACATTCAGGGCCTCCTAATGACGATGGAACACTCAAATTGCGTCGCGATTCAATACATCGTCATCCTGCAGACTTTTCTCCACGGGTCTATTGCTGCCTCGGGCCCCTTATGGCCGTTCTGCTGTGAGTCAAAGATTTTCGAATAGGACGAAAAACTGATAGTGAATTGTAACATTCAGGGACACCTAATGACGATGGATCACTCAAATTGCGTCCCGATTCAATACATCGTCCTCCAGCCTACTTGACTCCATGGGTCAATTGCTGAGTCGGGCACCTTATGGCCGTTCTGCTGTGAGTCTAGATTATCAAATGCGACGAAAAACTGATAGTGAATTGTAACGTTCAGGGCCACCTAATGACGATGGATCACTCAAATTTCGTCCCGATTCAATACATCGTCCTCCAGCAGACTTGTCTCCATGGGTCTATTGCTGCCTCGGGCACCTTATAGCCGTTCTGCTATGAGTCAAAGATTTTCGAATCGGACGAAAAACTGATAGTGAATTGTAACGTTCAGGGCCACCTAATGACGATGGATCACTCAAATTGCGTCCCGATCCAATACATCGTCATCCAGCAGACTTGTCTCCATGAGTCTATTGCTGCCTCGGGCACCTTATGGCCGTTCTGCTGTGAGTCAAAGATTTTCGAATCGGACGAAAAACTGATAGTGAATTGTAACTTTCAGGGCCACCTAATGACGATGGATCACTCAAATTGCGTCCCGATTCAATACATCGTCCTCCAGCCGACTTGTCTCCATGGGTCTATTGCTGCCTCGGGCACCTTATGGCCGTTCTGCTGTGAGTTAAAGATTTTCGAATCAGACGAAAAACTGATAGTGAATTGTAACATTCAGGGACACCTAATGACGATGGATCACTCAAATTGCGTCCCGATTCAATACATCGTCCTCCAGCCTACTTGACTCCATGGGTCTATTGCTGAGTCGGGCACCTTATGGCCGTTCTGCTGTGAGTCTAGATTATCGAATGCGACGAAAAACTGATAGTGAATTGTAACGTTCAGGGCCAGCTAATGACGATGGATCACTCAAATGGCGTCCCGATTCAATACATCGTCCTCCAGCAGACTTGTCTCCATGGGTCTATTGCTGCCTCGGGCACCTTATGGCCGTTCTGCTGTGAGTCAAAGATTTTCGAATCGGACGAAAAACAGATAGTGAATTGTAACTTTCATAGCCACCTAATGACGATGGATCACTCAAATTGCGTCCCGATTCAATACATCGTCCTCCAGCAGACTTGTCTCCATGGGTCTATTGCTGCCTCGGGCACCTTATGGCCGTTCTGCTGTGAGTCAAAGATTTTCGAATCGGACGAAAAACTGATAGTGAATTGTAACGTTCAGGGCCTCCTAATGACGATGGAACACTCAAATTGCGTCCCGTTTCAATACCTCGTGCTCCAGCAGACTAGTCTCCATGGGTCTATTGCTGCCTCGGGCACATTATGGCCGTTCTGATGTGAGTCAAAGATTTTCGAATCGGACGAAAAATTGATAGTGAATTGTAACGTTCAGGGCCTCCTAATGACGATGGAACACTCAAATTGCGTCCCGATTCAATACCTCCTGCTCCAGCAGATTAGTCTCCATGGGTCTATTGCTGCCTCGGGCACATTATGGCCGTTCTGCTGTGAGTCAAAGATTTTCGAATCGGACGAAAAACTGATAGTGAATTGTAACGTTCAGGGCCACCTAATGACGATGGATCACTCAAATTGCGTCCCGATTCAATACATCGTCCTCCAGCAGACTTGTCTCCATGAGTCTATTGCTGCCTCGGGCACCTTATGGCCGTTCTGCCGTGAGTCAAAGATTTTCGAATCGGACGAAAAACTGATAGTGAATTGTAACTTTCAGGGCCACCTAATGACGATGGATCACTCAAATTGCGTCCCGATTCAATACATCGTCCTCCAGCCGACTTGTCTCCATGGGTCTATTGCTGCCTCGGGCACCTTATGGCCGTTCTGCTGTGAGTCAAAGATTTTCGAATCAGACGAAATACTGATAGTGAATTGTAACATTCAGGGACACCTAATGACGATGGATCACTCAAATTGCGTCCCGATTCAATACATCGTCCTCCAGCCAACTTGACTCCATGGGTCTATTGCTGAGTCGGGCACCATATGGCCGTTCTGCTGTGAGTCTAGATTATCGAATGCGACGAAAAACTGATAGTGAATTGTAACGTTCAGGGCCACCTAATGACGATGGATCACTCAAATGGCGTCCCGATTCAATACATCGTCCTCCAGCAGACTTGTCTCCATGGCTCTATTGCTGCCTCGGGCACCTTATATCCGTTCTGCTGTGAGTCAATGATTTTCGAATCGGACGAAAAACAGATAGTGAATTGTAACTTTCATGGCCACCTAATGACGATGGATCACTCAAATTGCGTCCCGATTCAATACATCGTCCTCCAGCAGACTTGTCTCCATGGGTCTATTGCTGCCCTGGGCACCTTATGGCCGTTCTGCTGTGAGTCAAAGATTTTCGAATCGGACGAAAAACTGATAGTGAATTGTAACGTTCAGGACCACCTAATGACGATGGATCACTCAAATTGCGTCCCATTCAATACATCGTCCTCCAGCAGACTTGTCTCCATGGGTCTTTTTCTGCCTCGGGCACCTTATGGCCGTTCTGCTGTGGGTCAAAGATTTTCGAATCGGACGAAGATCTGATAGTGAATTGTAACGTTCAGGGCCACCTAATGACGATGGATCACTCAAATTGCGTCCCGATTCAATACATCGTCCTCCAGCAGACTTGTCTCCATGGGTCTATTGCTGCCTCGGGCACCTTATGGGCGTTCTGCTGTGAGTCAAAGATTTTCGAATGGACGAAAAACTGATAGTGAATTGTAACGTTCAGGGCCTCCTAATGACGATGGAACACTCAAATTGCGTCCCGATTCAATACCTCGTGCTCCAGCAGACTAGTCTCCATGGGTCTATTGCTGCCTCGGGCACATTATGGCCGTTCTGCTGTGAGTCAAAGATTTTCGAATCGGACGAAAAACTGATAGTGAATTGTAACGTTCAGGGCCTCCTAATGACGATGGAACACTCAAATTGCGTCCCGATTCAATACCTCCTGCTCCAGCAGACTAGTCTCCATGGGTCTATTGCTGCCTCGGGCACATTATGGCCGTTCTGCTGTGAGTCAAAGATTTTCGAATCGGACGAAAAACTGATATTGAATTGTAACGTTCAGGGCCACCTAATGACGATGGATCACTCAAATTGCGTCCCGATTCAATACATCGTCCTCCAGCCGACTTGTCTCCATGGGTCTATTGTTGCCTCGGGCACCTTATGGTCTTTCTCCCGTGAGTCTAGATTATCGAATGGGACGAAAAACTGATAGTTAATTGTAACATTCAGGGCCTCCTAATGACGATGGAACACTCAAATTGCGTCGCGATTCAATACATCGTCATCCTGCAGACTTTTCTCCACGGGTCTATTGCTGCCTCGGGCCCCTTATGGCCGTTCTGCTGTGAGTCAAAGATTTTCGAATAGGACGAAAAACTGATAGTGAATTGTAACATTCAGGGACACCTAATGACGATGGATCACTCAAATTGCGTCCCGATTCAATACATCGTCCTCCAGCCTACTTGACTCCATGGGTCAATTGCTGAGTCGGGCACCTTATGGCCGTTCTGCTGTGAGTCTAGATTATCAAATGCGACGAAAAACTGATAGTGAATTGTAACGTTCAGGGCCACCTAATGACGATGGATCACTCAAATTTCGTCCCGATTCAATACATCGTCCTCCAGCAGACTTGTCTCCATGGGTCTATTGCTGCCTCGGGCACCTTATAGCCGTTCTGCTATGAGTCAAAGATTTTCGAATCGGACGAAAAACTGATAGTGAATTGTAACGTTCAGGGCCACCTAATGACGATGGATCACTCAAATTGCGTCCCGATCCAATACATCGTCATCCAGCAGACTTGTCTCCATGAGTCTATTGCTGCCTCGGGCACCTTATGGCCGTTCTGCTGTGAGTCAAAGATTTTCGAATCGGACGAAAAACTGATAGTGAATTGTAACTTTCAGGGCCACCTAATGACGATGGATCACTCAAATTGCGTCCCGATTCAATACATCGTCCTCCAGCCGACTTGTCTCCATGGGTCTATTGCTGCCTCGGGCACCTTATGGCCGTTCTGCTGTGAGTTAAAGATTTTCGAATCAGACGAAAAACTGATAGTGAATTGTAACATTCAGGGACACCTAATGACGATGGATCACTCAAATTGCGTCCCGATTCAATACATCGTCCTCCAGCCTACTTGACTCCATGGGTCTATTGCTGAGTCGGGCACCTTATGGCCGTTCTGCTGTGAGTCTAGATTATCGAATGCGACGAAAAACTGATAGTGAATTGTAACGTTCAGGGCCAGCTAATGACGATGGATCACTCAAATGGCGTCCCGATTCAATACATCGTCCTCCAGCAGACTTGTCTCCATGGGTCTATTGCTGCCTCGGGCACCTTATGGCCGTTCTGCTGTGAGTCAAAGATTTTCGAATCGGACGAAAAACAGATAGTGAATTGTAACTTTCATAGCCACCTAATGACGATGGATCACTCAAATTGCGTCCCGATTCAATACATCGTCCTCCAGCAGACTTGTCTCCATGGGTCTATTGCTGCCTCGGGCACCTTATGGCCGTTCTGCTGTGAGTCAAAGATTTTCGAATCGGACGAAAAACTGATAGTGAATTGTAACGTTCAGGGCCACCTAATGACGATGGATCACTCAAATTGCGTCCCATTCAATACATCGTCCTCCAGCAGACTTGTCTCCATGGGTCTATTTCTGCCTCGGGCACCTTATGGCCGTTCTGCTGTGGGTCAAAGATTTTCGAATCGGACGAAGATCTGATAGTGAATTGTAACGTTCAGGGCCACCTAATGACGATGGATCACTCAAATTGCGTCCCGATTCAATACATCGTCCTCCAGCAGACTTGTCTCCATGGGTCTATTGCTGCCTCGGGCACCTTATGGGCGTTCTGCTGTGAGTCAAAGATTTTCGAATGGGACGATAAACTGATAGTGAATTGTAACGTTCAGGGCCTCCTAATGACGATGGAACACTCAAATTGCGTCCCGATTCAATACCTCGTGCTCCAGCAGACTAGTCTCCATGGGTCTATTGCTGCCTCGGGCACATTATGGCCGTTCTGCTGTGAGTCAAAGATTTTCGAATCGGACGAAAAACTGATAGTGAATTGTAACTTTCAGGGCCTCCTAATGACGATGGAACACTCAAATTGCGTCCCGATTCAATACCTCCTGCTCCAGCAGACTAGTCTCCATGGGTCTATTGCTGCCTCGGGCACATTATGGCCGTTCTGCTGTGAGTCAAAGATTTTCGAATCGGACGAAAAACTGATATTGAATTGTAACGTTCAGGGCCACCTAATGACGATGGATCACTCAAATTGCGTCCCGATTCAATACATCGTCCTCCAGCCGACTTGTCTCCATGGGTCTATTGTTGCCTCGGGCACCTTATGGTCGTTCTCCCGTGAGTCTAGATTATCGAATGGGACGAAAAACTTATAGTTAATTCTAACATTCAGGGCCTCCTAATGACGATGGAACACTCAAATTGCGTCGCGATTCAATACATCGTCCTCCAGCCGACTTGTCTCCATGGGTCTATTGCTGCCTCGGGCACCTTATGGCCGTTCTGCTGTGGGTCAAAGATTTTCGAATCGGACGAAAAACTGATAGTGTATTGTAACATTCAGGGACACCTAATGACGATGGATCACTCAAATTGTGTCCCGATTCAATACATCGTCCTCCAGCCTACTTGACTCCATGGGTCTATTGCTGAGAAGGGCACCTTATGGCCGTTCTGCTGTGAGTCTAGATTATCGAATGCGACGAAAAACTGATAGTGAATTGTAACGTTCAGTGCCACCTAATGACGATGGATCACTCAAATTGCGTCCCGATTCAATACATCGTCCTCCAGCCGACTTGACTCCATTGGTCTATTGCTGCCTCGGGCACCTTATGGCCGTTCTGCTGTGAGTCTAGATTATCGAATGCGACGAAAAACTGATAGTGAATTGTAACGTTCAGGGCCACCTAATGACGATGGATCACTCAAATTGCGTCCCGATTCAATACATCGTCCTCCAGCAGACTTGTCTCCATGGGTCTATTGCTGCCTCGGGCACCTTATGGCCGTTCTGCTGTGAGTCAAAGATTTTCGAATCGGACGAAAAACTGATAGTGAATTGTAACGTTCAGGGCCACCTAATGACGATGGATCACTCAAATTGCGTCCCGATTCAATACATCGTCCTCCAGCAGACTTGTCTCCATGGGTCTATTTCTGCCTCGGGCACCTTATGGCCGTTCTGCTGTGGGTCAAAGATTTTCGAATCGGACGAAGATCTGATAGTGAATTGTAACGTTCAGGGCCACCTAATGACGATGGATCACTCAAATTGCGTCCCGATTCAATACATCGTCCTCCAGCAGACTTGTCTCCATGGGTCTATTGCTGCCTCGGGCACCTTATGGCCGTTCTGCTGTGAGTCAAAGATTTTCGAATCGGACGAAAAACTGATAGTGAATTGTAACTTTCAGGGCCACCTAATGACGATGGATCACTCAAATTGCGTCCCGATTCAATACATCGTCCTCCAGCCGACTTGTCTCCATGGGTCTATTGCTGCCTCGGGCACCTTACGGCCGTTCTGCTGTGAGTCAAAGATTTATGAATCAGACGAAAACTGATAGTGAATTGTAACATTCAGGGACACCTAATGACGATGGATCACTCAAATTGCGTCCCGATTCAATACATCGTCCTCCAGCCTACTTGACTCCATGGGTCTATTGCTGAGGCGGGCACCTTATGGCCGTTCTGCTGTGAGTCTAGATTATCGAATGCGACGAAAAACTGATAGTGAATTGTAACGTTCAGGGCCACCTAATGACGATGGATCACTCAAATGGCGTCCCGATTCAATACATCGTCCTCCAGCAGACTTGTCTCCATGGGTCTATTGCTGCCTCGGGCACCTTATGGCCGTTCTGCTGTGAGTCAAAGATTTTCGAATCGGACGAAAAACAGATAGTGAATTGTAACTTTCATGGCCACCTAATGACGATGGATCTATCAAATTGCGTCCCGATTCAATACATCGTCCTCCAGCAGACTTGTCTCCATGGGTCTATTGCTGCCTCGGGCACCTTATGGCCGTTCTGCTGTGAGTCAAAGATTTTCGAATCGGACGAAAAACTGATAGTGAATTGTAACGTTCAGGGCCACCTAATGACGATGGATCACTCAAATTGCGTCCCATTCAATACATCGTCCTCCAGCAGACTTGTCTCCATGGGTCTATTTCTGCCTCGGGCACCTTATGGCCGTTCTGCTGTGGGTCAAAGATTTTCGAATCGGACGAAGATCTGATAGTGAATTGTAACGTTCAGGGCCACCTAATGACGATGGATCACTCAAATTGCGTCCCGATTCAATACATCGTCCTCCAGCAGACTTGTCTCCATGGGTCTATTGCTGCCTCGGGCACCTTATGGGCGTTCTGCTGTGAGTCAAAGATTTTCGAATGGGACGATAAACTGATAGTGAATTGTAACGTTCAGGTCCTCCTAATGACGATGGAACACTCAAATTGCGTCCCGATTCAATACCTCGTGCTCCAGCAGACTAGTCTCCATGGGTCTATTGCTGCCTCGGGCACATTATGGCCGTTCTGCTGTGAGTCAAAGATTTTCGAATCGGACGAAATACTGTTAGTGAATTGTAACGTTCAGGGCCTCCTAATGACGATGGAACACTCAAATTGCGTCCCGATTCAATACCTCCTGCTCCAGCAGATTAGTCTCCATGGGTCTATTGCTGCCTCGGGCACATTATGGCCGTTCTGCTGTGAGTCAAAGATTTTCGGATCGGACGAAAAACTGATATTGAATTGTAACGTTCAGGGCCACCTAATGACGATGGATCACTCAAATTGCGTCCCGATTCAATACATCGTCCTCCAGCCGACTTGTCTCCATGGGTCTATTGTTGCCTCGGGCACCTTATGGTCGTTCTCCCGTGAGTCTAGATTATCGAATGGGACGAAAAACTTATAGTTAATTCTAACATTCAGGGCCTCCTAATGACGATGGAACACTCAAATTGCGTCGCGATTCAATACATCGTCCTCCAGCCGACTTGTCTCCATGGGTCTATTGCTGCCTCGGGCACCTTATGGCCGTTCTGCTGTGGGTCAAAGATTTTCGAATCGGACGAAAAACTGATAGTGAATTGTAACATTCAGGGACACCTAATGACGATGGATCACTCAAATTGCGTCCCGATTCAATACATCGTCCTCCAGCCTACTTGACTCCATGGGTCTATAGCTGAGTCGGGCACCTTATGGCCGTTCTGCTGTGAGTCTAGATTATCGAATGCGACGAAAAACTGATAGTGAATTGTAACGTTCAGTGCCACCTAATGACGATGGATCACTCAAATTGCGTCCCGATTCAATACATCGTCCTCCAGCCGACTTGACTCCATTGGTCTATTGCTGCCTCGGGCACCTTATGGCCGTTCTGCTGTGAGTCTAGATTATCGAATGCGACGAAAAACTGATAGTGAATTGTAACGTTCAGGGCCACCTAATGACGATGGATCACTCAAATTGCGTCCCGATTCAATACATCGTCCTCCAGCAGACTTGTCTCCATGGGTCTATTGCTGCCTCGGGCACCTTATGGCCGTTCTGCTGTGAGTCAAAGATTTTCGAATCGGACGAAAAACTGATAGTGAATTGTAACGTTCAGGGCCACCTAATGACGATGGATCACTCAAATTGCGTCCCGATTCAATACATCGTCCTCCAGCAGACTTGTCTCCATGGGTCTATTGCTGCCTCGGGCACCTTATGGCCGTTCTGCTGTGAGTCAAAGATTTTGGAATCGGACGAAAAACAGATAGTGAATTGTAACTTTCATGGCCACCTAATGACGATGGATCACTCAAATTGCGTCCCGATTCAATACATCGTCCTCCAGCAGACTTGTCTCCATGGGTCTATTGCTGCCTCGGGCACCTTATGGCCGTTCTGCTGTGACTCAAAGATTTTCGAATCGGACGAAAAACTGATAGTGAATTGTAACGTTCAGGGCCACCTAATGACGATGGATCACTCAAATTGCGTCCCGATTCAATACATCGTCCTCCAGCAGACTTGTCTCCATGGGTCTATTTCTGCCTCGGGCACCTTATGGCCGTTCTGCTGTGGGTCAAAGATTTACAAATCGGACGAAGATCTGATAGTGAATTGTAACGTTCAGGGCCACCTAATGACGATGGATCACTCAAATTGCGTCCCGATTCAATACATCGTCCTCCAGCAGACTTGTCTCCATGGGTCTATTGCTGCCTCGGGCACCTTATGGCCGTTCTGCTGTGAGTCAAAGATTTTCGAATCGGACAAAAAACTGATAGTGAATTGTAACTTTCAGGGCCACCTAATGACGATGGATCACTCAAATTGCGTCCCGATTCAATACATCGTCCTCCAGCCGACTTGTCTCCATGGGTCTATTGCTGCCTCGGGCACCTTATGGCCGTTCTGCTGTGAGTCAAAGATTTTCGATTCAGACGAAAAACTGATAGTGAATTGTAACATTCAGGGACACCTAATGACGATGGATCACTCAAATTGCGTCCCGATTCAATACATCGTCCTCCAGCCTACTTGACTCCATGGGTCTATTGCTGAGTCGGGCACCTTATGGCCGTTCTGCTGTGAGTCTAGATTATCGAATGCGACGAAAAACTGATAGTGAATTGTAACGTTCAGTGCCACCTAATGACGATGGATCACTCAAATTGCGTCCCGATTCAATACATCGTCCTCCAGCCGACTTGACTCCATTGGTCTATTGCTGCCTCGGGCACCTTATGGCCGTTCTGCTGTGAGTCTAGATTATCGAATGCGACGAAAAACTGATAGTGAATTGTAACGTTCAGGGCCACCTAATGACGATGGATCACTCAAATTGCGTCCCGATTCAATACATCGTCCTCCAGCAGACTTGTCTCCATGGGTCTATTGCTGCCTCGGGCACCTTATGGCCGTTCTGCTGTGAGTCAAAGATTTTCGAATCGGACGAAAAACTGATAGTGAATTGTAACGTTCAGGGCCACCTAATGACGATGGATCACTCAAATTGCGTCCCGATTCAATACATCGTCCTCCAGCAGACTTGTCTCCATGGGTCTATTTCTGCCTCGGGCACCTTATGGCCGTTCTGCTGTGGGTCAAAGATTTTCGAATCGGACGAAGATCTGATAGTGAATTGTAACGTTCAGGGCCACCTAATGACGATGGATCACTCAAATTGCGTCCCGATTCAATACATCGTCCTCCAGCAGACTTGTCTCCATGGGTCTATTGCTGCCTCGGGCACCTTATGGCCGTTCTGCTGTGAGTCAAAGATTTTCGAATCGGACGAAAAACTGATAGTGAATTGTAACTTTCAGGGCCACCTAATGACGATGGATCACTCAAATTGCGTCCCGATTCAATACATCGTCCTCCAGCCGACTTGTCTCCATGGGTCTATTGCTGCCTCGGGCACCTTACGGCCGTTCTGCTGTGAGTCAAAGATTTTCGAATCAGACGAAAAACTGATAGTGAATTGTAACATTCAGGGACACCTAATGACGATGGATCACTCAAATTGCGTCCCATTCAATACATCGTCCTCCAGCAGACTTGTCTCCATGGGTCTATTTCTGCCTCGGGCACGTTATGGCCGTTCTGCTGTGGGTCAAAGATTTTCGAATCGGACGAAGATCTGATAGTGAATTGTAACGTTCAGGGCCACCTAATGACGATGGATCACTCAAATTGCGTCCCGATTCAATACATCGTCCTCCAGCAGACTTGTCTCCATGGGTCTATTGCTGCCTCGGGCACCTTATGGGCGTTCTGCTGTGAGTCAAAGATTTTCGAATGGGACGATAAACTGATAGTGAATTGTAACGTTCAGGTCCTCCTAATGACGATGGAACACTCAAATTGCGTCCCGATTCAATACCTCGTGCTCCAGCAGACTAGTCTCCATGGGTCTATTGCTGCCTCGGGCACATTATGGCCGTTCTGCTGTGAGTCAAAGATTTTCGAATCGGACGAAAAACTGTTAGTGAATTGTAACGTTCAGGGCCTCCTAATGACGATGGAACACTCAAATTGCGTCCCGATTCAATACCTCCTGCTCCAGCAGATTAGTCTCCATGGGTCTATTGCTGCCTCGGGCACATTATGGCCGTTCTGCTGTGAGTCAAAGATTTTCGAATCGGACGAAAAACTGATATTGAATTGTAACGTTCAGGGCCACCTAATGACGATGGATCACTCAAATTGCGTCCCGATTCAATACATCGTCCTCCAGCCGACTTGTCTCCATGGGTCTATTGTTGCCTCGGGCACCTTATGGTCGTTCTCCCGTGAGTCTAGATTATCGAATGGGACGAAAAACTTATAGTTAATTCTAACATTCAGGGCCTCCTAATGACGATGGAACACTCAAATTGCGTCGCGATTCAATACATCGTCCTCCAGCCGACTTGTCTCCATGGGTCTATTGCTGCCTCGGGCACCTTATGGCCGTTCTGCTGTGGGTCAAAGATTTTCGAATCGGACGAAAATCTGATAGTGAATTGTAACATTCAGGGACACCTAATGACGATGGATCACTCAAATTGCGTCCCGATTCAATACATCGTCCTCCAGCCTACTTGACTCCATGGGTCTATTGCTGAGTCGGGCACCTTATGGCCGTTCTGCTGTGAGTCTAGATTATCGAATGCGACGAAAAACTGATAGTGAATTGTAACGTTCAGTGCCACCTAATGACGATGGATCACTCAAATTGCGTCCCGATTCAATACATCGTCCTCCAGCCGACTTGACTCCATTGGTCTATTGCTGCCTCGGGCACCTTATGGCCGTTCTGCTGTGAGTCTAGATTATCGAATGCGACGAAAAACTGATAGTGAATTGTAACGTTCAGGGCCACCTAATGACGATGGATCACTCAAATTGCGTCCCGATTCAATACATCGTCCTCCAGCAGACTTGTCTCCATGGGTCTATTGCTGCCTCGGGCACCTTATGGCCGTTCTGCTGTGAGTCAAAGATTTTCGAATCGGACGAAAAACTGATAGTGAATTGTAACGTTCAGGGCCACCTAATGACGATGGATCACTCAAATTGCGTCCCGATTCAATACATCGTCCTCCAGCAGACTTGTCTCCATGGGTCTATTGCTGCCTCGGGCACCTTATGGCCGTTCTGCTGTGAGTCAAAGATTTTGGAATCGGACGAAAAACAGATAGTGAATTGTAACTTTCATGGCCACCTAATGACGATGGATCACTCAAATTGCGTCCCGATTCAATACATCGTCCTCCAGCAGACTTGTCTCCATGGGTCTATTGCTGCCTCGGGCACCTTATGGCCGTTCTGCTGTGACTCAAAGATTTTCGAATCGGACGAAAAACTGATAGTGAATTGTAACGTTCAGGGCCACCTAATGACGATGGATCACTCAAATTGCGTCCCGATTCAATACATCGTCCTCCAGCAGACTTGTCTCCATGGGTCTATTTCTGCCTCGGGCACCTTATGGCCGTTCTGCTGTGGGTCAAAGATTTTCAAATCGGACGAAGATCTGATAGTGAATTGTAACGTTCAGGGCCACCTAATGACGATGGATCACTCAAATTGCGTCCCGATTCAATACATCGTCCTCCAGCAGACTTGTCTCCATGGGTCTATTGCTGCCTCGGGGACCTTATGGCCGTTCTGCTGTGAGTCAAAGATTATCGAATCGGACGAAAAACTGATAGTGAATTGTAACTTTCAGGGCCACCTAATGACGATGGATCACTCAAATTGCGTCCCGATTCAATACATCGTCCTCCAGCCGACTTGTCTCCATGGGTCTATTGCTGCCTCGGGCACCTTATGGCCGTTCTGCTGTGAGTCAAAGATTTTCGATTCAGACGAAAAACTGATAGTGAATTGTAACATTCAGGGACACCTAATGACGATGGATCACTCAAATTGCGTCCCGATTCAATACATCGTCCTCCAGCCTACTTGACTCCATGGGTCTATTGCTGAGTCGGGCACCTTATGGCCGTTCTGCTGTGAGTCTAGATTATCGAATGCGACGAAAAACTGATAGTGAATTGTAACGTTCAGGGCCACCTAATGACGATGGATCACTCAAATGGCGTCCCGATTCAATACATCGTCCTCCAGCAGACTTGTCTCCATGGGTCTATTGCTGCCTCGGGCACCTTATGGCCGTTCTGCTGTGAGTCAAAGATTTTCGAATCGGACGAAAAACAGATAGTGAATTGTAACTTTCATGGCCACCTAATGACGATGGATCACTCAAATTGCGTCCCGATTCAATACATCGTCCTCCAGCAGACTTGTCTCCATGGGTCTATTAATGCCTCGGTCACCTTATGGCCGTTCTGCTGTGAGTCAAAGATTTTCGAATCGGACGAAAAACTTATAGTGAATTGTAACGTTCAGGGCCACCTAATGACGATGGATCACTCAAATTGCGTCCCATTCAATACATCGTCCTCCAGCAGACTTGTCTCCATGAGTCTATTGCTGCCTCGGGCACCTTATGGGCGTTCTGCTGTGAGTCAAAGATTTTAGAATGGGACGATAAACTGATAGTGAATTCTAACGTTCAGGGCCTCCTAATGACGATGGAACACTCAAATTGCGTCCCGATTCAATACCTCGTGCTCCAGCAGACTAGTCTCCATGGGTCTATTGCTGCCTCGGGCACATTATGGCCGTTCTGCTGTGAGTCAAAGATTTTCGAATCGGACGAAAAACTGATATTGAATTGTAACGTTCAGGACCACCTAAAGACGATGGATCACTCAAATTGCGTCCCGATTCAATACATCGTCCTCCAGCCGACTTGTCTCCATGGGTCTATTGTTGCCTCGGGCACCTTATGGTCGTTCTCCCGTGAGTCTAGATTATCGAATGGGACGAAAAACTTATAGTTAATTCTAACATTCAGGGCCTCCTAATGACGATGGAACACTCAAATTGCGTCGCGATTCAATACATCGTCATCCTGCAGACTTTTCTCCACGGGTCTATTGCTGCCTCGGGCACCTTATGGCCGTTCTGCTGTGAGTCAAAGATTTTCGAATAGGACGAAAAACTGATAGTGAATTGTAACATTCAGGGATTCAATACATCGTCCTCCAGCAGACTTGTCTCCATGGGTCTATTGCTGCCTGGGGCACCTTATGGCCGTTCTGCTGTGGGTCAAAGATTTTCGAATCGGACGAAAAACTGATAGTGAATTGTAACATTCAGGGACACCTAATGACGATGGATCACTCAAATTGCGTCCCGATTCAATACATCGTCCTCCAGCCTACTTGACTCCATGGGTCTATTGCTGAGTCGGGTACCTTATGGCCGTTCTGCTGTGAGTCTAGATTATCGAATGCGACGAAAAACTGATAGTGAATTGTAACGTTCAGTGCCACCTAATGACGATGGATCACTCAAATTGCGTCCCGATTCAATACATCGTCCTCCAGCCGACTTGACTCCATTGGTCTATTGCTGCCTCGGGCACCTTATGGCCGTTCTGCTGTGAGTCTAGATTATCGAATGCGACGAAAAACTGATAGTGAATTGTAACGTTCAGGGCCACCTAATGACGATGGATCACTCAAATTGCGTCCCGATTCAATACATCGTCCTCCAGCAGACTTGTCTCCATGGGTCTATTGCTGCCTCGGGCACCTTATGGCCGTTCTGCTGTGAGTCAAAGATTTTCGAATCGGACGAAAAACTGATAGTGAATTGTAACGTTCAGGGCCACCTAATGACGATGGATCACTCAAATTGCGTCCCGATTCAATACATCGTCCTCCAGCCAACTTGACTCCATGGGTCTATTGCTGAGTCGGGCACCTTATGGCCGTTCTGCTGTGAGTCTAGATTATCGAATGCGACAAAAAACTGATAGTGAATTGTAACGTTCAGTGCCACCTAATGACGATGGATCACTCAAATTGCGTCCCGATTCAATACATCGTCCTCCAGCAGACTAGTCTCCATGGGTCTATTGCTGCCTCGGGCACATTATGGCCGTTCTGCTGTGAGTCAAAGATTTTCGAATCGGACGAAAAACTGATAGTGAATTGTAACGTTCAGGGCCTCCTAATGACGATGGAACACTCAAATTGCGTCCCGATTCAATACCTCCTGCTCCAGCAGACTAGACTCCATGGGTCTATTGCTGCCACGGGCACATTATGGCCGTTCTGCTGTGAGTCAAAGATTTTCGAATCGGACGAAAAACTGATAGTGAATTGTAACGTTCAGGGCCACCTAATGACGATGGATCACTCAAATTGCGTCCCATTCAATACATCGTCCTCCAGCAGACTTGTCTCCATGGGTCTATTTCTGCCTCGGGCACCTTATCGCCGTTCTGCTGTGGGTCAAAAATTTTCGAATCGGACGAAGATCTGATAGTGAATTGTAACGTTCAGGGCCACCTAATGACGATGGATCACTCAAATTGCGTCCCGATTCAATACATCGTCCTCCAGCAGACTTGTCTCCATGGGTCTATTGCTGCCTCGGGCACCTTATGGGCGTTCTGCTGTGGGTCAAAGATTTTAGAATGGGACGATAAACTGATAGTGAATTGTAACGTTCAGGGCCTCCTAATGACGATGGAACACTCAAATTGCGTCCCGATTCAATACCTCGTGCTCCAGCAGACTAGTCTCCATGGGTCTATTGCTGCCTCGGGCACATTATGGCCGTTCTGCTGTGAGTCAAAGATTTTCGAATCGGACGAAAAACTGATATTGAATTGTAACGTTCAGGACCACCTAATGACGATGGATCACTCAAATTGCGTCCCGATTCAATACATCGTCCTCCAGCCGACTTGTCTCCATGGGTCTATTGTTGCCTCGGGCACCTTATGGTCGTTCTCCCGTGAGTCTAGATTATCGAATGGGACGAAAAACTTATAGTTAATTCTAACATTCAGGGCCTCCTAATGACGATGGAACACTCAAATTGCGTCGCGATTCAATACATCGTCATCCTGCAGACTTTTCTCCACGGGTCTATTGCTGCCTCGGGCACCTTATGGCCGTTCTGCTGTGAGTCAAAGATTTTCGAATAGGACGAAAAACTGATAGTGAATTGTAACATTCAGGGATTCAATACATCGTCCTCCAGCAGACTTGTCTCCATGGGTCTATTGCTGCCTCGGGCACCTTATGGCCGTTCTGCTGTGGGTCAAAGATTTTCGAATCGGACGAAAAACTGATAGTGAATTGTAACATTCAGGGACACCTAATGACGATGGATCACTCAAATTGTGTCCCGATTCAATACATCGTCCTCCAGCCTACTTGACTCCATGGGTCTATTGCTGAGAAGGGCACCTTATGGCCGTTCTGCTGTGAGTCTAGATTATCGAATGCGACGAAAAACTGATAGTGAATTGTAACGTTCAGTGCCACCTAATGACGATGGATCACTCAAATTGCGTCCCGATTCAATACATCGTCCTCCAGCCGACTTGACTCCATTGGTCTATTGCTGCCTCGGGCACCTTATGGCCGTTCTGCTGTGAGTCTAGATTATCGAATGCGACGAAAAACTGATAGTGAATTGTAACGTTCAGGGCCACCTAATGACGATGGATCACTCAAATTGCGTCCCGATTCAATACATCGTCCTCCAGCAGACTTGTCTCCATGGGTCTATTGCTGCCTCGGGCACCTTATGGCCGTTCTGCTGTGAGTCAAAGATTTTCGAATCGGACGAAAAACTGATAGTGAATTGTAACGTTCAGGGCCACCTAATGACGATGGATCACTCAAATTGCGTCCCGATTCAATACATCGTCCTCCAGGAGACTTGTCTCCATGGGTCTATTTCTGCCTCGGGCACCTTATGGCCGTTCTGCTGTGGGTCAAAGATTTTCGAATCGGACGAAGATCTGATAGTGAATTGTAACGTTCAGGGCCACCTAATGACGATGGATCACTCAAATTGCGTCCCGATTCAATACATCGTCCTCCAGCAGACTTGTCTCCATGGGTCTATTGCTGCCTCGGGCACCTTATGGCCGTTCTGCTGTGAGTCAAAGATTTTCGAATCGGACGAAAAACTGATAGTGAATTGTAACGTTCAGGGCCACCTAATGACGATGGATCACTCAAATTGCGTCCCATTCAATACATCGTCCTCCAGCAGACTTGTCTCCATGGGTCTATTTCTGCCTCGGGCACCTTATGGCCGTTCTGCTGTGGGTCAAAGATTTTCGAATCGGACGAAGATCTGATAGTGAATTGTAACGTTCAGGGCCACCTAATGACGATGGATCACTCAAATTGCGTCCCGATTCAATACATCGTCCTCCAGCAGACTTGTCTCCATGGGTCTATTGCTGCCTCGGGCACCTTATGGGCGTTCTGCTGTGAGTCAAAGATTTTCGAATGGGACGATAAACTGATAGTGAATTGTAACGTTCAGGTCCTCCTAATGACGATGGAACACTCAAATTGCGTCCCGATTCAATACCTCGTGCTCCAGCAGACTAGTCTCCATGGGTCTATTGCTGCCTCGGGCACATTATGGCCGTTCTGCTGTGAGTCAAAGATTTTCGAATCGGACGAAAAACTGTTAGTGAATTGTAACGTTCAGGGCCTCCTAATGACGATGGAACACTCAAATTGCGTCCCGATTCAATACCTCCTGCTCCAGCAGATTAGTCTCCATGGGTCTATTGCTGCCTCGGGCACATTATGGCCGTTCTGCTGTGAGTCAAAGATTTTCGAATCGGACGAAAAACAGATATTGAATTGTAACGTTCAGGGCCACCTAATGACGATGGATCACTCAAATTGCGTCCCGATTCAATACATCGTCCTCCAGCCGACTTGTCTCCATGGGTCTATTGTTGCCTCGGGCACCTTATGGTCGTTCTCCCGTGAGTCTAGATTATCGAATGGGACGAAAAACTTATAGTTAATTCTAACATTCAGGGCCTCCTAATGACGATGGAACACTCAAATTGCGTCGCGATTCAATACATCGTCCTCCAGCCGACTTGTCTCCATGGGTCTATTGCTGCCTCGGGCACCTTATGGCCGTTCTGATGTGGGTCAAAGATTTTCGAATCGGACGAAAAACTGATAGTGAATTGTAACATTCAGGGACACCTAATGACGATGGATCACTCAAATTGCGTCCCGATTCAATCCATCGTCCTCCAGCCTACTTGACTCCATGGGTCTATTGCTGAGTCGGGCACCTTATGGCCGTTCTGCTGTGAGTCTAGATTATCGAATGCGACGAAAAACTGATAGTGAATTGTAACGTTCAGTGCCACCTAATGACGATGGATCACTCAAATTGCGTCCCGATTCAATACATCGTCCTCCAGCCGACTTGACTCCATTGGTCTATTGCTGCCTCGGGCACCTTATGGCCGTTCTGCTGTGAGTCTAGATTATCGAATGCGACGAAAAACTGATAGTGAATTGTAACGTTCAGGGCCACCTAATGACGATGGATCACTCAAATTGCGTCCCGATTCAATACATCGTCCTCCAGCAGACTTGTCTCCATGGGTCTATTGCTGCCTCGGGCACCTTATGGCCGTTCTGCTGTGAGTCAAAGATTTTCGAATCGGACGAAAAACTGATAGTGAATTGTAACGTTCAGGGCCACCTAATGACGATGGATCACTCAAATTGCGTCCCGATTCAATACATCGTCCTCCAGCAGACTTGTCTCCATGGGTCTATTTCTGCCTCGGGCACCTTATGGCCGTTCTGCTGTGGGTCAAAGATTTTCAAATCGGACGAAGATCTGATAGTGAATTGTAACGTTCAGGGCCACCTAATGACGATGGATCACTCAAATTGCGTCCCGATTCAATACATCGTCCTCCAGCAGACTTGTCTCCATGGGTCTATTGCTGCCTCGGGCACCTTATGGCCGTTCTGCTGTGAGTCAAAGATTTTCGAATCGGACGAAAAACTGATAGTGAATTGTAACTTTCAGGGCCACCTAATGACGATGGATCACTCAAATTGCGTCCCGATTCAATACATCGTCCTCCAGCCGACTTGTCTCCATGGGTCTATTGCTGCCTCGGGCACCTTATGGCCGTTCTGCTGTGAGTCAAAGATTTTCGATTCAGACGAAAAACTGATAGTGAATTGTAACATTCAGGGACACCTAATGACGATGGATCACTCAAATTGCGTCCCGATTCAATACATCGTCCTCCAGCCTACTTGACTCCATGGGTCTATTGCTGAGTCGGGCACCTTATGGCCGTTCTGCTGTGAGTCTAGATTATCGAATGCGACGAAAAACTGATAGTGAATTGTAACGTTCAGGGCCACCTAATGACGATGGATCACTCAAATGGCGTCCCGATTCAATACATCATCCTCCAGCAGACTTGTCTCCATGGGTCTATTGCTGCCTCGGGCACCTTATGGCCGTTCTGCTGTGAGTCAAAGATTTTCGAATCGGACGAAAAACTGATAGTGAATTGTAACTTTCATGGCCACCTAATGACGATGGATCACTCAAATTGCGTCCCATTCAATACATCGTCCTCCAGCAGACTTGTCTCCATGGGTCTATTGCTGCCTCGGGCACCTTATGGCCGTTCTGCTGTGAGTCAAAGATTTTCGAATCGGACGAAAAACTGATAGTGAATTGTAACGTTCAGGGCCACCTAATGACGATGGATCACTCAAATTGCGTCCCATTCAATACATCGTCCTCCAGCAGACTTGTCTCCATGGGTCTATTGCTGCCTCGGGCACCTTATGGGCGTTCTGCTGTGAGTCAAAGATTTTAGAATGGGACGATAAACTGATAGTGAATTGTAACGTTCAGGGCCTCCTAATGACGATGGAACACTCAAATTGCGTCCCGATTCAATACCTCGTGCTCCAGCAGACTAGTCTCCATGGGTCTATTGCTGCCTCGGGCACATTATGGCCGTTCTGCTGTGAGTCAAAGATTTTCGAATCGGACGAAAAACTGATATTGAATTGTAACGTTCAGGACCACCTAAAGACGATGGATCACTCAAATTGCGTCCCGATTCAATACATCGTCCTCCAGCCGACTTGTCTCCATGGGTCTATTGTTGCCTCGGGCACCTTATGGTCGTTCTCCCGTGAGTCTAGATTATCGAATGGGACGAAAAACTTATAGTTAATTCTAACATTCAGGGCCTCCTAATGACGATGGAACACTCAAATTGCGTCGCGATTCAATACATCGTCATCCTGCTGACTTTTCTCCACGGGTCTATTGCTGCCTCGGGCACCTTATGGCCGTTCTGCTGTGAGTCAAAGATTTTCGAATAGGACGAAAAACTGATAGTGAATTGTAACATTCAGGGATTCAATACATCGTCCTCCAGCAGACTTGTCTCCATGGGTCTATTGCTGCCTCGGGCACCTTATGGCCGTTCTGCTGTGGGTCAAAGATTTTCGAATCGGACGAAAAACTGATAGTGAATTGTAACATTCAGGGACACCTAATGACGATGGATCACTCAAATTGTGTCCCGATTCAATACATCGTCCTCCAGCCTACTTGACTCCATGGGGCTATTGCTGAGAAGGGCACCTTATGGCCGTTCTGCTGTGAGTCTAGATTATCGAATGCGACGAAAAACTGATAGTGAATTGTAACGTTCAGTGCCACCTAATGACGATGGATCACTCAAATTGCGTCCCGAATCAATACATCGTCCTCCAGCCGACTTGACTCCATTGGTCTATTGCTGCCTCGGGCACCTTATGGCCGTTCTGCTGTGAGTCAAAGATTTTCGAATCGGACGAAAAACTGATAGTGAATTGTAACGTTCAGGGCCACCTAATGACGATGGATCACTCAAATTGCGTCCCATTCAATACATCGTCCTCCAGCAGACTTGTCTCCATGGGTCTATTGCTGCCTCGGGCACCTTATGGGCGTTCTGCTGTGAGTCAAAGATTTTAGAATGGGACGATAAACTGATAGTGAATTGTAACGTTCAGGGCCTCCTAATGACGATGGAACACTCAAATTGCGTCCCGATTCAATACCTCGTGCTCCAGCAGACTAGTCTCCATGGGTCTATTGCTGCCTCGGGCACATTATGGCCGTTCTGCTGTGAGTCAAAGATTTTCGAATCGGACGAAAAACTGATATTGAATTGTAACGTTCAGGACCACCTAAAGACGATGGATCACTCAAATTGCGTCCCGATTCAATACATCGTCCTCCAGCCGACTTGTCTCCATGGGTCTATTGTTGCCTCGGGCACCTTATGGTCGTTCTCCCGTGAGTCTAGATTATCGAATGGGACGAAAAACTTATAGTTAATTCTAACATTCAGGGCCTCCTAATGACGATGGAACACTCAAATTGCGTCGCGATTCAATACATCGTCATCCTGCAGACTTTTCTCCACGGGTCTATTGCTGCCTCGGGCACCTTATGGCCGTTCTGCTGTGAGTCAAAGATTTTCGAATAGGACGAAAAACTGATAGTGAATTGTAACATTCAGGGATTCAATACATCGTCCTCCAGCAGACTTGTCTCCATGGGTCTATTGCTGCCTCGGGCACCTTATGGCCGTTCTGCTGTGGGTCAAAGATTTTCGAATCGGACGAAAAACTGATAGTGAATTGTAACATTCAGGGACACCTAATGACGATGGATCACTCAAATTGTGTCCCTATTCAATACATCGTCCTCCAGCCTACTTGACTCCATGGGTCTATTGCTGAGAAGGGCACCTTATGGCCGTTCTGCTGTGAGTCTAGATTATCGAATGCGACGAAAAACTGATAGTGAATTGTAACGTTCAGTGCCACCTAATGACGATGGATCACTCAAATTGCGTCCCGATTCAATACATCGTCCTCCAGCCGACTTGACTCCATTGGTCTATTGCTGCCTCGGGCACCTTATGGCCGTTCTGCTGTGAGTCTAGATTATCGAATGCGACGAAAAACTGATAGTGAATTGTAACGTTCAGGGCCACCTAATGACGATGGATCACTCAAATTGCGTCCCGATTCAATACATCGTCCTCCAGCAGACTTGTCTCCATGGGTCTATTGCTGCCTCGGGCACCTTATGGCCGTTCTGCTGTGAGTCAAAGATTTTCGAATCGGACGAAAAACTGATAGTGAATTGTAACGTTCAGGGCCACCTAATGACGATGGATCACTCAAATTGCGTCCCGATTCAAAACATCGTCCTCCAGGAGACTTGTCTCCATGGGTCTATTTCTGCCTCGGGCACCTTATGGCCGTTCTGCTGTGGGTCAAAGATTTTCGAATCGGACGAAGATCTGATAGTGAATTGTAACGTTCAGGGCCACCTAATGACGATGGATCACTCAAATTGCGTCCCGATTCAATACATCGTCCTCCAGCAGACTTGTCTCCATGGGTCTATTGCTGCCTCGGGCACCTTATGGCCGTTCTGCTGTGAGTCAAAGATTTTCGAATCGGACGAAAAACTGATAGTGAATTGTAACTTTCAGGGCCACCTAATGACGATGGATCACTCAAATTGCGTCCCGATTCAATACATCGTCCTCCAGCCGACTTGTCTCCATGGGTCTATTGCTGCCTCGGGCACCTTATGGCCGTTCTGCTGTGAGTCAAAGAATTTCGAATCAGACGAAAGACTGATAGTGAATTGTAACATTCAGGGACACCTAATGACGATGGATCACTCAAATTGCGTCCCGATTCAATACATCGTCCTCCAGCCTACTTGACTCCATGGGTCTATTGCTGAGTCGGGCACCTTATGGCCGTTCTGCTGTGAGTCTAGATTATCGAATGCGACGAAAAACTGATAGTGAATTCTAACGTTCAGGGCCACCTAATGACGATGGATCACTCAAATGGCGTCCCATTTCAATACATCGTCCTCCAGCAGACTTGTCTCCATGGGTCTATTGCTGCCTCGGGCACCTTATGGCCGTTCTGCTGTGAGTCAAAGATTTTCGAATCGGACGAAAAACTGATAGTGAATTGTAACGTTCAGGGCCACCTAATGACGATGGATCACTCAAATTGCGTCCCGACTCAATACATCGTCCTCCAGGAGACTTGTCTCCATGGGTCTATTTCTGCCTCGGGCACCTTATGGCCGTTCTGCTGTGGGTCAAAGATTTTCGAATCGGACGAAGATCTGATAGTGAATTGTAACGTTCAGGGCCACCTAATGACGATGGATCACTCAAATTGCGTCCCATTCAATACATCGTCCTCCAGCAGACTTGTCTCCATGGGTCTATTGCTGCCTCGGGCACCTTATGGGCGTTCTGCTGTGAGTCAAAGATTTTAGAATGGGACGATAAACTGATAGTGAATTGTAACGTTCAGGGCCTCCTAATGACGATGGAACACTCAAATTGCGTCCCGATTCAATACCTCGTGCTCCAGCAGACTAGTCTCCATGGGTCTATTGCTGCCTCGGGCACATTATGGCCGTTCTGCTGTGAGTCAAAGATTTTCGAATCGGACGAAAAACTGATATTGAATTGTAACGTTCAGGACCACCTAAAGACGATGGATCACTCAAATTGCGTCCCGATTCAATACATCGTCCTCCAGCCGACTTGTCTCCATGGGTCTATTGTTGCCTCGGGGACCTTATGGTCGTTCTCCCGTGAGTCTAGATTATCGAATGGGACGAAAAACTTATAGTTAATTCTAACATTCAGGGCCTCCTAATGACGATGGAACACTCAAATTGCATCGCGATTCAATACATCGTCATCCTGCAGACTTTTCTCCACGGGTCTATTGCTGCCTCGGGCACCTTATGGCCGTTCTGCTGTGAGTCAAAGATTTTCGAATAGGACGAAAAACTGATAGTGAATTGTAACATTCAGGGATTCAATACATCGTCCTCCAGCAGACTTGTCTCCATGGGTCTATTGCTGCCTCGGGCACCTTATGGCCGTTCTGCTGTGGGTCAAAGATTTTCGAATCGGACGAAAAACTGATAGTGAATTGTAACATTCAGGGACACCTAATGACGATGGATCACTCAAATTGTGTCCCGATTCAATACATCGTCCTCCAGCCTACTTGACTCCATGGGTCTATTGCTGAGAAGGGCACCTTATGGCCGTTCTGCTGTGAGTCTAGATTATCGAATGCGACGAAAAACTGATAGTGAATTGTAACGTTCAGTGCCACCTAATGACGATGGATCACTCAAATTGCGTCCCGATTCAATACATCGTCCTCCAGCCGACTTGACTCCATTGGTCTATTGCTGCCTCGGGCACCTTATGGCCGTTCTGCTGTGAGTCAAAGATTTTCGAATCGGACGAAAAACTGATAGTGAATTGTAACGTTCAGGGCCACCTAATGACGATGGATCACTCAAATTGCGTCCCATTCAATACATCGTCCTCCAGCAGACTTGTCTCCATGGGTCTATTGCTGCCTCGGGCACCTTATGGGCGTTCTGCTGTGAGTCAAAGATTTTAGAATGGGACGATAAACTGATAGTGAATTGTAACGTTCAGGGCCTCCTAATGACGATGGAACACTCAAATTGCGTCCCGATTCAATACCTCGTGCTCCAGCAGACTAGTCTCCATGGGTCTATTGCTGCCTCGGGCACATTATGGCCGTTCTGCTGTGAGTCAAAGATTTTCGAATCGGACGAAAAACTGATATTGAATTGTAACGTTCAGGACCACCTAAAGACGATGGATCACTCAAATTGCGTCCCGATTCAATACATCGTCCTCCAGCCGACTTGTCTCCATGGGTCTATTGTTGCCTCGGGCACCTTATGGTCGTTCTCCCGTGAGTCTAGATTATCGAATGGGACGAAAAACTTATAGTTAATTCTAACATTCAGGGCCTCCTAATGACGATGGAACACTCAAATTGCGTCGCGATTCAATACATCGTCATCCTGCAGACTTTTCTCCACGGGTCTATTGCTGCCTCGGGCACCTTATGGCCGTTCTGCTGTGAGTCAAAGATTTTCGAATAGGACGAAAAACTGATAGTGAATTGTAACATTCAGGGATTCAATACATCGTCCTCCAGCAGACTTGTCTCCATGGGTCTATTGCTGCCTCGGGCACCTTATGGCCGTTCTGCTGTGGGTCAAAGATTTTCGAATCGGACGAAAAACTGATAGTGAATTGTAACATTCAGGGACACCTAATGACGATGGATCACTCAAATTGTGTCCCGATTCAATACATCGTCCTCCAGCCTACTTGACTCCATGGGTCTATTGCTGAGAAGGGCACCTTATGGCCGTTCTGCTGTGAGTCTAGATTATCGAATGCGACGAAAAACTGATAGTGAATTGTAACGTTCAGTGCCACCTAATGACGATGGATCACTCAAATTGCGTCCCGATTCAATACATCGTCCTCCTGCCGACTTGACTCCATGGGTCTATTGCTGCCTCGGGCACCTTATGGCCGTTCTGCTGTGAGTCTAGATTATCGAATGCGACGAAAAACTGATAGTGAATTGTAACGTTCAGGGCCACCTAATGACGATGGATCATTCAAATTGCGTCCCGATTCAATACATCGTCCTCCAGCAGACTTGTCTCCATGGGTCTATTGCTGCCTCGGGCACCTTATGGCCGTTCTGCTGTGAGTCAAAGATTTTCGAATCGGACGAAAAACTGATAGTGAATTGTAACGTTCAGGGCCACCTAATGACGATGGATCACTCAAATTGCGTCCCGATTCAATACATCGTCCTCCAGGAGACTTGTCTCCATGGGTCTATTTCTGCCTCGGGCACCTTATGGCCGTTCTGCTGTGGGTCAAAGATTTTCGAATCGGACGAAGATCTGATAGTGAATTGTAACGTTCAGGGCCACCTAATGACGATGGATCACTCAAATTGCGTCCCGATTCAATACATCGTCCTCCAGCAGACTTGTCTCCATGGGTCTATTGCTGCCTCGGGCACCTTATGGCCGTTCTGCTGTGAGTCAAAGATTTTCGAATCGGACGAAAAACTGATAGTGAATTGTAACTTTCAGGGCCACCTAATGACGATGGATCACTCAAATTGCGTCCCGATTCAATACATCGTCCTCCAGCCGACTTGTCTCCATGGGTCTATTGCTGCCTCGGGCACCTTATGGCCGTTCTGCTGTGAGTCAAAGATTTTCGAATCAGACGAAAAACTGATAGTGAATTGTAACATTCAGGGACACCTAATGACGATGGATCACTCAAATTGCGTCCCGATTCAATACATCGTCCTCCAGCCTACTTGACTCCATGGGTCTATTGCTGAGTCGGGCACCTTATGGCCGTTCTGCTGTGAGTCTAGATTATCGAATGCGACGAAAAACTGATAGTGAATTCTAACGTTCAGGGCCACCTAATGACGATGGATCACTCAAATGGCGTCCCGATTCAATACATCGTCCTCCAGCAGACTTGTCTCCATGGGTCTATTGCTGCCTCGGGCACCTTATGGCCGTTCTGCTGTGAGTCAAAGATTTTCGAATCGGACGAAAAACAGATAGTGAATTGTAACTTTCATGGCCACCTAATGACGATGGATCTATCAAATTGAGTCCCGATTCAATACATCGTCCTCCAGCAGACTTGTCTCCATGGGTCTATTGCTGCCTCGGGCACCTTATGGCCGTTCTGCTGTGAGTCAAAGATTTTCGAATCGGACGAAAAACTGATAGTGAATTGTAACGTTCAGGGCCACCTAATGACGATGGATCACTCAAATTGCGTCCCATTCAATACATCGTCCTCCAGCAGACTTGTCTCCATGGGTCTATTTCTGCCTCGGGCACCTTATGGCCGTTCTGCTGTGGGTCAAAGATTTTCGAATCGGACGAAGATCTGATAGTGAATTGTAACGTTCAGGGCCACCTAATGACGATGGATCACTCAAATTGCGTCCCGATTCAATACATCGTCCTCCAGCAGACTTGTCTCCATGGGTCTATTGCTGCCTCGGGCACCTTATGGGCGTTCTGCTGTGAGTCAAAGATTTTCGAATGGGACGATAAACTGATAGTGAATTGTAACGTTCAGGTCCTCCTAATGACGATGGAACACTCAAATTGCGTCCCGATTCAATACCTCGTTCTCCAGCAGACTAGTCTCCATGGGTCTATTGCTGCTTCGGGCACATTATGGCCGTTCTGCTGTGAGTCAAAGATTTTCGAATCGGACGAAAAACTGTTAGTGAATTGTAACGTTCAGGGCCTCCTAATGACGATGGAACACTCAAATTGCGTCCCGATTCAATACCTCCTGCTCCAGCAGATTAGTCTCCATGGGTCTATTGCTGCCTCGGGCACCTTATGGCCGTTCTGCTGTGGGTCAAAGATTTTCGAATCGGACGAAAAACTGATAGTGAATTGTAACATTCAGGGACACCTAATGACGATGGATCACTCAAATTGCGTCCCGATTCAATACATCGTCCTCCAGCCTACTTGACTCCATGGGTCTATTGCTGAGTCGGGCACCTTATGGCCGTTCTGCTGTGAGTCTAGATTATCGAATGCGACGAAAAACTGATAGTGAATTGTAACGTTCAGTGCCACCTAATGACGATGGATCACTCAAATTGCGTCCCGATTCAATACATCGTCCTCCAGCCGACTTGACTCCATTGGTCTATTGCTGCCTCGGGCACCTTATGGCCGTTCTGCTGTGAGGCAAAGATTTTCGAATCGGACGAAAAACTGATAGTGAATTGTAACGTTCAGGGCCACCTAATGACGATGGATCACTCAAATTGCGTCCCGATTCAATACATCGTCCTCCAGCAGACTTGTCTCCATGGGTCTATTGCTGCCTCGGGCACCTTATGGCCGTTCTGCTGTGAGTCAAAGATTTTGGAATCGGACGAAAAACAGATAGTGAATTGTAACTCTCATGGCCACCTAATGACGATGGATCACTCAAATTGCGTCCCGATTCAATACATCGTCCTCCAGCAGACTTGTCTCCATGGGTCTATTGCTGCCTCGGGCACCTTATGGCCGTTCTGCTGTGAGTCAAAGATTTTCGAATCGGCCGAAAAACTGATAGTGAATTGTAACGTTCAGGGCCACCTAATGACGATGGATCACTCAAATTGCGTCCCGATTCAATACATCGTCCTCCAGCAGACTTGTCTCCATGGGTCTATTTCTGCCTCGGGCACCTTATGGCCGTTCTGCTGTGGGTCAAAGATTTTCAAATCGGACGAAGATCTGATAGTGAATTGTAACGTTCAGGGCCACCTAATGACGATGGATCACTCAAATTGCGTCCCGATTCAATACATCGTCCTCCAGCAGACTTGTCTCCATGGGTCTATTGCTGCCTCGGGCACCTTATGGCCGTTCTGCTGTGAGTCAAAGATTTTCGAATCGGACGAAAAACTGATAGTGAATTGTAACTTTCAGGGCCACCTAATGACGATGGATCACTCAAATTGCGTCCCGATTCAATACATCGTCCTCCAGCCGACTTGTCTCCATGGGTCTATTGCTGCCTCGGGCACCTTATGGCCGTTCTGCTGTGAGTCAAAGATTTTCGATTCAGACGAAAAACTGATAGTGAATTGTAACATTCAGGGACACCTAATGACGATGGATCACTCAAATTGCGTCCCGATTCAATACATCGTCCTCCAGCCTACTTGACTCCATGGGTCTATTGCTGAGTCGGGCACCTTATGGCCGTTCTGCTGTGAGTCTAGATTATCGAATGCGACGAAAAACTGATAGTGAATTGTAACGTTCAGGGCCACCTAATGACGATGGATCACTCAAATGGCGTCCCGATTCAATACATCATCCTCCAGCAGACTTGTCTCCATGGGTCTATTGCTGCCTCGGGCACCTTATGGCCGTTCTGCTGTGAGTCAAAGATTTTCGAATCGGACGAAAAACAGATAGTGAATTGTAACTTTCATGGCCACCTAATGACGATGGATCACTCAAATTGCGTCCCGATTCAATACATCGTCCTCCAGCAGACTTGTCTCCATGGGTCTATTGCTGCCTCGGGCACCTTATGGCCGTTCTGCTGTGAGTCAAAGATTTTCGAATCGGACGAAAAACTGATAGTGAATTGTAACGTTCAGGGCCACCTAATGACGATGGATCACTCAAATTGCGTCCCATTCAATACATCGTCCTCCAGCAGACTTGTCTCCATGGGTCTATTGCTGCCTCGGGCACCTTATGGGCGTTCTGCTGTGAGTCAAAGATTTTCGAATGGGACGATAAACCGATAGTGAATTGTAACGTTCAGGGCCTCCTAATGACGATGGAACACTCAAATTGCGTCCCGATTCAATACCTCGTGCTCCAGCAGACTAGTCTAAATGGGTCTATTGCTGCCTCGGGCACATTATGGCCGTTCTGCTGTGAGTCAAAGATTTTCGAATCGGACGAAAAACTGATATTGAATTGTAACGTTCAGGACCACCTAAAGACGATGGATCACTCAAATTGCGTCCCGATTCAATACATCGTCCTCCAGCCGACTTGTCTCCATGGGTCTATTGTTGCCTCGGGCACCTTATGGTCGTTCTCCCGTGAGTCTAGATTATCGAATGGGACGAAAAACTTATAGTTAATTCTAACATTCAGGGCCTCCTAATGACGATGGAACACTCAAATTGCGTCGCGATTCAATACATCGTCATCCTGCAGACTTTTCTCCACGGGTCTATTGCTGCCTCGGGCACCTTATGGCCGTTCTGCTGTGAGTCAAAGATTTTCGAATAGGACGAAAAACTGATAGTGAATTGTAACATTCAGGGATTCAATACATCGTCCTCCAGCAGACTTGTCTCCATGGGTCTATTGCTGCCTCGGGCACCTTATGGCCGTTCTGCTGTGGGTCAAAGATTTTCGAATCGGACGAAAAACTGATAGTGAATTGTAACATTCAGGGACACCTAATGACGATGGATCACTCAAATTGCGTCCCGATTCAATACATCGTCCTCCAGCCTACTTGACTCCATGGGTCTATTGCTGAGTCGGGCACCTAATGGCCGTTCTGCTGTGAGTCTAGATTATCGAATGCGACGAAAAACTGATAGTGAATTGTAACGTTCAGTGCCACCTAATGACGATGGATCACTCAAATTGCGTCCCGATTCAATACATCGTCCTCCAGCCGACTTGACTCCATTGGTCTATTGCTGCCTCGGGCACCTTATGGCCGTTCTGATGTGAGTCTAGATTATCGAATGCGACGAAAAACTGATAGTGAATTGTAACGTTCAGGGCCACCTAATGACGATGGATCACTCAAATTGCGTCCCGATTCAATACATCGTCCTCCAGCAGACTTGTCTCCATGGGTCTATTGCTGCCTCGGGCACCTTATGGCCGTTCTGCTGTGAGTCAAAGATTTTCGAATCGGACGAAAAACTGATAGTGAATTGTAACGTTCAGGGCCTCCTAATGACGATGGAACACTCAAATTGCGTCCCGATTCAATACCTCCTGCTCCAGCAGACTAGACTCCATGGGTCTATTGCTGCCTCGGGCACATTATGGCCGTTCTGCTGTGAGTCAAAGATTTTCGAATCGGACGAAAAACTGATAGTGAATTGTAACGTTCAGGGCCACCTAATGACGATGGATCACTCAAATTGCGTCCCATTCAATACATCGTCCTCCAGCAGACTTGTCTCCATGGGTCTATTTCTGCCTCGGGCACCTTATGGCCGTTCTGCTGTGGGTCAAAGATTTTCGAATCGGACGAAGATCTGATAGTGAATTGTAACGTTCAGGGCCACCTAATGACGATGGATCACTCAAATTGCGTCCCGATTCAATACATCGTCCTCCAGCAGACTTGTCTCCATGGGTCTATTGCTGCCTCGGGCACCTTATGGGCGTTCTGCTGTGAGTCAAAGATTTTAGAATGGGACGATAAACTGATAGTGAATTGTAACGTTCAGGGCCTCCTAATGACGATGGAACACTCAAATTGCGTCCCGATTCAATACCTCGTGCTCCAGCAGACTAGTCTCCATGGGTCTATTGCTGCCTCGGGCACATTATGGCCGTTCTGCTGTGAGTCAAAGATGTTCGAATCGGACGAAAAACTGATATTGAATTGTAACGTTCAGGACCACCTAATGACGATGGATCACTCAAATTGCGTCCCGATTCAATACATCGTCCTCCAGCCGACTTGTCTCCATGGGTCTATTGTTGCCTCGGGCACCTTATGGTCGTTCTCCCGTGAGTCTAGATTATCGAATGGGACGAAAAACTTATAGTTAATTCTAACATTCAGGGCCTCCTAATGACGATGGAACACTCAAATTGCGTCGCGATTCAATACATCGTCATCCTGCAGACTTTTCTCCACGGGTCTATTGCTGCCTCGGGCACCTTATGGCCGTTCTGCTGTGAGTCAAAGATTTTCGAATAGGACGAAAAACTGATAGTGAATTGTAACATTCAGGAATTCAATACATCGTCCTCCAGCAGACTTGTCTCCATGGGTCTATTGCTGCCTCGGGCACCTTATGGCCGTTCTGCTGTGGGTCAAAGATTTTCGAATCGGACGAAAAACTGATAGTGAATTGTAACATTCAGGGACACCTAATGACGATGGATCACTCAAATTGCGTCCCGATTCAATACATCGTCCTCCAGCCTACTTGACTCCATGGGTCTATTGCTGAGTCGGGCACCTTATGGCCGTTCTGCTGTGAGTCTAGATTATCGAATGCGACGAAAAACTGATAGTGAATTGTAACGTTCAGTGCCACCTAATGACGATGGATCACTCAAATTGCGTCCCGATTCAATACATCGTCCTCCAGCCGACTTGACTCCATTGGTCTATTGCTGCCTCGGGCACCTTATGGCCGTTCTGCTGTGAGTCTAGATTATCGAATGCGACGAAAAACTGATAGTGAATTGTAACGTTCAGGGCCACCTAATGACGATGGATCACTCAAATTGCGTCCCGATTCAATACATCGTCCTCCAGCAGACTTGTCTCCATGGGTCTATTGCTGCCTCGGGCACCTTATGGCCGTTCTGCTGTGAGTCAAAGATTTTCGAATCGGACGAAAAACTGATAGTGAATTGTAACGTTCAGGGCCACCTAATGACGATGGATCACTCAAATTGCGTCCCGATTCAATACATCGTCCTCCAGCCTACTTGACTCCATGGGTCTATTGCTGAGTCGGGCACCTTATGGCCGTTCTGCTGTGAGTCTAGATTATCGAATGCGACGAAAAACTGATAGTGAATTGTAACGTTCAGTGCCACCTAATGACGATGGATCACTCAAATTGCGTCCCATTCAATACATCGTCCTCCAGCAGACTTGTCTCCATGGGTCTATTTCTGCCTCGGGCACCTTATGGCCGTTCTGCTGTGGGTCAAAGATTTTCGAATCGGACGAAGATCTGATAGTGAATTGTAACGTTCAGGGCCACATAATGACGATGGATCACTCAAATTGCGTCCCGATTCAATACATCGTCCTCCAGCAGACTTGTCTCCATGGGTCTATTGCTGCCTCGGGCACCTTATGGGCGTTCTGCTGTGAGTCAAAGATTTTAGAATGGGACGATAAACTGATAGTGAATTGTAACGTTCAGGGCCTCCTAATGACGATGGAACACTCAAATTGCGTCCCGATTCAATACCTCGTCCTCCAGCCGACTTGTCTCCATGGGTCTATTGTTGCCTCGGGCACCTTATGGTCGTTCTCCCGTGAGTCTAGATTATCGAATGGGACGAAAAACTTATAGTTAATTCTAACATTCAGGGCCTCCTAATGACGATGGAACACTCAAATTGCGTCGCGATTCAATACATCGTCATCCTGCAGACTTTTCTCCACGGGTCTATTGCTGCCTCGGGCACCTTATGGCCGTTCTGCTGTGAGTCAAAGATTTTCGAATAGGACGAAAAACTGATAGTGAATTGTAACATTCAGGAATTCAATACATCGTCCTCCAGCAGACTTGTCTCCATGGGTCTATTGCTGCCTCGGGCACCTTATGGCCGTTCTGCTGTGGGTCAAAGATTTTCGAATCGGACGAAAAACTGATAGTGAATTGTAACATTCAGGGACACCTAATGACGATGGATCACTCAAATTGCGTCCCGATTCAATACATCGTCCTCCAGCCTACTTGACTCCATGGGTCTATTGCTGAGTCGGGCACCTTATGGCCGTTCTGCTGTGAGTCTAGATTATCGAATGCGACGAAAAACTGATAGTGAATTTAACGTTCAGTGCCACCTAATGACGATGGATCACTCAAATTGCGTCCCGATTCAATACATCGTCCTCCAGCCGACTTGACTCCATTGGTCTATTGCTGCCTCGGGCACCTTATGGCCGTTCTGCTGTGAGTCTAGATTATCGAATGCGACGAAAAACTGATAGTGAATTGTAACGTTCAGGGCCACCTAATGACGATGGATCACTCAAATTGCGTCCCGATTCAATACATCGTCCTCCAGCAGACTTGTCTCCATGGGTCTATTGCTGCCTCGGGCACCTTATGGCCGTTCTGCTGTGAGTCAAAGATTTTCGAATCGGACGAAAAACTGATAGTGAATTGTAACGTTCAGGGCCACCTAATGACGATGGATCACTCAAATTGCGTCCCGATTCAATACATCGTCCTCCAGCCTACTTGACTCCATGGGTCTATTGCTGAGTCGGGCACCTTATGGCCGTTCTGCTGTGAGTCTAGATTATCGAATGCGACGAAAAACTGATAGTGAATTGTAACGTTCAGTGCCACCTAATGACGATGGATCACTCAAATTGCGTCCCGATTCAATACATCGTCCTCCAGCAGACTAGTCTCCATGGGTCTATTGCTGCCTCGGGCACATTTTGGCCGTTCTGCTGTGAGTCAAAGATTTTCGAATCGGACGAAAAACTGATAGTGAATTGTAACGTTCAGGGCCTCCTAATGACGATGGAACACTCAAATTGCGTCCCGATTCAATACCTCCTGCTCCAGCAGACTAGTCTCCATGGGTCTATTGCTGCCTCGGGCACATTATGGCCATTCTGCTGTGAGTCAAAGATTTTCGAATCGGACGAAAAACTGATATTGAATTGTAACGTTCAGGGCCACCTAATGACGATGGATCACTCAAATTGCGTCCCGATTCAATACATCGTCCTCCAGCCGACTTGTCTCCATGGGTCTATTGTTGCCTCGGGCACCTTATGGTCGTTCTCCCGTGAGTCTAGATTATCGAATGGGACGAAAAACTTATAGTTAATTCTAACATTCAGGGCCACCTAATGACGATGGAACACTCAAATTGCGTCGCGATTCAATACATCGTCATCCTGCAGACTTTTCTCCACGGGTCTATTGCTGCCTCGGGCACCTTATGGCCGTTGTGCTGTGAGTCAAAGATTTTCGAATAGGACGAAAAACTGATAGCGAATTGTAACATTCAGGGACACCTAATGACGATGGATCACTCAAATTGCGTCCCGATTCAATACATCGTCCTCCAGCCTACTTGACTCCATGGGTCTATTGCTGAGTCGGGCACCTTATGGCCGTTCTGCTGTGAGTCAAAGATTTTCGAATAGGACGAAAAACTGATAGTGAATTGTAACATTCAGGGATTCAATACATCGTCCTCCAGCAGACTTGTCTCCATGGGTCTATTGCTGCCTCGGGCACCTTATGGCCGTTCTGCTGTGGGTCAAAGATTTTCGAATCGGACGAAAAACTGGTAGTGAATTGTAACATTCAGGGACACCTAATGACGATGGATCACTCAAATTGCGTCCCGATTCAATACATCGTCCTCCAGCCTACTTGACTCCATGGGTGTATTGCTGAGTCGGACACCTTATGGCCGTTCTGCTGTGAGTCTAGATTATCGAATGCGACGAAAAACTGATAGTGAATTGTAACGTTCAGTGCCACCTAATGACGATGGATCACTCAAATTGCGTCCCGATTCAATACATCGTCCTCCAGCCGACTTGACTCCATTGGTCTATTGCTGCCTCGGGCACCTTATGGCCGTTTTGCTGTGAGTCTAGATTATCGAATGCGACGAAAAACTGATAGTGAATTGTAACGTTCAGGGCCACCTAATGACGATGGATCACTCAAATTGCGTCCCGATTCAATACATCGTCCTGCAGCAGACTTGTCTCCTTGGGTCTATTGCTGCCTCGGGCACATTATGGCCGTTCTGCTGTGAGTCAAAGATTTTCGAATCGGACGAAAAACTGATATTGAATTGTAACGTTCAGGGCCACCTAATGACGATGGATCACTCAAATGGCGTCCCGATTCAATACATCATCCTCCAGCAGACTTGTCTCCATGGGTCTATTGCTGCCTCGGGCACCTTATGGCCGTTCTGCTGTGAGTCAAAGATTTTCGAATCGGACGAAAAACAGATAGTGAATTGTAACTTTCATGGCCACCTAATGACGATGGATCACTCAAATTGCGTCCCGATTCAATACATCGTCCTCCAGCAGACTTGTCTCCATGGGTCTATTGCTGCCTCGGGCACCTTATGGCCGTTCTGCTGTGAGTCAAAGATTTTCGAATCGGACGAAAAACTGATAGTGAATTGTAACGTTCAGGGCCACCTAATGACGATGGATCACTCAAATTGCGTCCCATTCAATACATCGTCCTCCAGCAGACTTGTCTCCATGGGTCTATTGCTGCCTCGGGCACCTTATGGGCGTTCTGCTGTGAGTCAAAGATTTTAGAATGGGACGATAAACTGATAGTGAATTGTAACGTTCAGGGCCTCCTAATGACGATGGAACACTCAAATTGCGTCCCGATTCAATACCTCGTGCTCCAGCAGACTAGTCTAAATGGGTCTATTGCTGCCTCGGGCACATTATGGCCGTTCTGCTGTGAGTCAAAGATTTTCGAATCGGACGAAAAACTGATATTGAATTGTAACGTTCAGGACCACCTAAAGACGATGGATCACTCAAATTGCGTCCCGATTCAATACATCGTCCTCCAGCCGACTTGTCTCCATGGGTCTATTGTTGCCTCGGGCACCTTATGGTCGTTCTCCCGTGAGTCTAGATTATCGAATGGGACGAAAAACTTATAGTTAATTCTAACATTCAGGGCCTCCTAATGACGATGGAACACTCAAATTGCGTCGCGATTCAATACATCGTCATCCTGCAGACTTTTCTCCACGGGTCTATTGCTGCCTCGGGCACCTTATGGCCGTTCTGCTGTGAGTCAAAGATTTTCGAATAGGACGAAAAACTGATAGTGAATTGTAACATTCAGGGATTCAATACATCGTCCTCCAGCAGACTTGTCTCCATGGGTCTATTGCTGCCTCGGGCACCTTATGGCCGTTCTGCTGTGGGTCAAAGATTTTCGAATCGGACGAAAAACTGATAGTGAATTGTAACATTCAGGGACACCTAATGACGATGGATCACTCAAATTGCGTCCCGATTCAATACATCGTCCTCCAGCCTACTTGACTCCATGGGTCTATTGCTGAGTCGGGCACCTTATGGCCGTTCTGCTGTGAATCTAGATTATCGAATGCGACGAAAAACTGATAGTGAATTGTAACGTTCAGTGCCACCTAATGACGATGGATCACTCAAATTGCGTCCCGATTCAATACATCGTCCTCCAGCCGACTTGACTCCATTGGTCTATTGCTGCCTCGGGCACCTTATGGCCGTTCTGCTGTGAGTCTAGATTATCGAATGCGACGAAAAACTGATAGTGAATTGTAACGTTCAGGGCCACCTAATGACGATGGATCACTCAAATTGCGTCCCGATTCAATACATCGTCCTCCAGCAGACTTGTCTCCATGGGTCTATTGCTGCCTCGGGCACCTTATGGCCGTTCTGCTGTGAGTCAAAGATTTTCGAATCGGACGAAAAACTGATAGTGAATTGTAACGTTCAGGGCCACCTAATGACGATGGATCACTCAAATTGCGTCCCGATTCAATACATCGTCCTCCAGCCTACTTGACTCCATGGGTCTATTGCTGAGTCGGGCACCTTATGGCCGTTCTGCTGTGAGTCTAGATTATCGAATGCGACGAAAAACTGATAGTGAATTGTAACGTTCAGTGCCACCTAATGACGATGGATCACTCAAATTGCGTCCCGATTCAATACATCGTCCTCCAGCAGACTAGTCTCCATGGGTCTATTGCTGCCTCGGGCACATTATGGCCGTTCTGCTGTGAGTCAAAGATTTTCGAATCGGACGAAAAACTGATAGTGAATTGTAACGTTCAGGGCCTCCTAATGACGATGGAACACTCAAATTGCGTCCCGATTCAATACCTCCTGCTCCAGCAGACTAGACTCCATGGGTCTATTGCTGCCTCGGGCACATTATGACCGTTCTGCTGTGAGTCAAAGATTTTCGAATCGGACGAAAAACTGATAGTGAATTGTAACGTTCAGGGCCACCTAATGACGATGGATCACTCAAATTGCGTCCCATTCAATACATCGTCCTCCAGCAGACTTGTCTCCATGGGTCTATTTCTGCCTCGGGCACCTTATGGCCGTTCTGCTGTGGGTCAAAGATTTTCGAATCGGACGAAGATCTGATAGTGAATTGTAACGTTCAGGGCCACCTAATGACGATGGATCACTCAAATTGCGTCCCGATTCAATACATCGTCCTCCAGCAGACTTGTCTCCATGGGTCTATTGCTGCCTCGGGCACCTTATGGGCGTTCTGCTGTGAGTCAAAGATTTTAGAATGGGACGATAAACTGATAGTGAATTGTAACGTTCAGGGCCTCCTAATGACGATGGAACACTCAAATTGCGTCCCGATTCAATACCTCGTGCTCCAGCAGACTAGTCTCCATGGGTCTATTGCTGCCTCGGGCACATTATGGCCGTTCTGCTGTGAGTCAAAGATTTTCGAATCGGACGAAAAACTGATATTGAATTGTAACGTTCAGGACCACCTAATGACGATGGATCACTCAAATTGCGTCCCGATTCAATACATCGTCCTCCAGCCGACTTGTCTCCATGGGTCTATTGTTGCCTCGGGCACCTTATGGTCGTTCTCCCGCGAGTCTAGATTATCGAATGGGACGAAAAACTTATAGTTAATTCTAACATTCAGGGCCTCCTAATGACGATGGAACACTCAAATTGCGTCGCGATTCAATACATCGTCATCCTGCAGACTTTTCTCCACGGGTCTATTGCTGCCTCGGGCACCTTATGGCCGTTCTGCTGTGAGTCAAAGATTTTCGAATAGGACGAAAAACTGATAGTGAATTGTAACATTCAGGAATTCAATACATCGTCCTCCAGCAGACTTGTCTCCATGGGTCTATTGCTGCCTCGGGCACCTTATGGCCGTTCTGCTGTGGGTCAAAGATTTTCGAATCGGACGAAAAACTGATAGTGAATTGTAACATTCAGGGACACCTAATGACGATGGATCACTCAAATTGCGTCCCGATTCAATACATCGTCCTCCAGCCTACTTGACTCCATGGGTCTATTGCTGAGTCGGGCACCTTATGGCCGTTCTGCTGTGAGTCTAGATTATCGAATGCGACGAAAAACTGATAGTGAATTGTAACGTTCAGTGCCACCTAATGACGATGGATCACTCAAATTGCGTCCCGATTCAATACATCGTCCTCCAGCCGACTTGACTCCATTGGTCTATTGCTGCCTCGGGCACCTTATGGCCGTTCTGCTGTGAGTCTAGATTATCGAATGCGACGAAAAACTGATAGTGAATTGTAACGTTCAGGGCCACCTAATGACGATGGATCACTCAAATTGCGTCCCGATTCAATACATCGTCCTCCAGCAGACTTGTCTCCATGGGTCTATTGCTGCCTCGGGCACCTTATGGCCGTTCTGCTGTGAGTCAAAGATTTTCGAATCGGACGAAAAACTGATAGTGAATTGTAACGTTCAGGGCCACCTAATGACGATGGATCACTCAAATTGCGTCCCGATTCAATACATCGTCCTCCAGCCTACTTGACTCCATGGGTCTATTGCTGAGTCGGGCACCTTATGGCCGTTCTGCTGTGAGTCTAGATTATCGAATGCGACGAAAAACTGATAGTGAATTGTAACGTTCAGTGCCACCTAATGACGATGGATCACTCAAATTGCGTCCCGATTCAATACATCGTCCTCCAGCAGACTAGTCTCCATGGGTCTATTGCTGCCTCGGGCACATTTTGGCCGTTCTGCTGTGAGTCAAAGATTTTCGAATCGGACGAAAAACTGATAGTGAATTGTAACGTTCAGGGCCTCCTAATGACGATGGAACACTCAAATTGCGTCCCGATTCAATACCTCCTGCTCCAGCAGACTAGTCTCCATGGGTCTATTGCTGCCTCGGGCACATTATGGCCGTTCTGCTGTGAGTCAAAGATTTTCGAATAGGACGAAAAACTGATATTGAATTGTAACGTTCAGGGCCACCTAATGACGATGGATCACTCAAATTGCGTCCCGATTCAATACATCGTCCTCCAGCCGACTTGTCTCCATGGGTCTATTGTTGCCTCGGGCATCTTATGGTCGTTCTCCCGTGAGTCTAGATTATCGAATGGGACGAAAAACTTATAGTTAATTCTAACATTCAGGGCCTCCTAATGACGATGGAACACTCAAATTGCGTCGCGATTCAATACATCGTCATCCTGCAGATTTTTCTCCACGGGTCAATTGCTGCCTCGGGCACCTTATGGCCGTTCTGCTGTGAGTCAAAGATTTTCGAATAGGACGAAAAACTGATAGTGAATTGTAACATTCAGGGACACCTAATGACGATGGATCACTCAAATTGCGTCCCGATTCAATACATCGTCCTCCAGCCTACTTGACTCCATGGGTCTATTGCTGAGTCGGGCACCTTATGGCCGTTCTGCTGTGAGTCAAAGATTTTCGAATAGGACGAAAAACTGATAGTGAATTGTAACATTCAGGGATTCAATACATCGTCCTCCAGCAGACTTGTCTCCATGGGTCTATTGCTGCCTCGGGCACCTTATGGCCGTTCTGCTGTGGGTCAAAGATTTTCGAATCGGACGAAAAACTGATAGTGAATTGTAACATTCAGGGACACCTAATGACGATGGATCACTCAAATTGCGTCCCGATTCAATACATCGTCCTCCAGCCTACTTGACTCCATGGGTCTATTGCTGAGTCGGACACCTTATGGCCGTTCTGCTGTGAGTCTAGATTATCGAATGCGACGAAAAACTGATAGTGAATTGTAACGTTCAGTGCCACCTAATGACGATGGATCACTCAAATTGCGTCCCGATTCAATACATCGTCCTCCAGCCGACTTGACTCCATTGGTCTATTGATGCCTCGGGCACCTTATGGCCGTTTTGCTGTGAGTCTAGATTATCGAATGCGACGAAAAACTGATAGTGAATTGTAACGTTCAGGGCCACCTAATGACGATGGATCACTCAAATTGCGTCCCGATTCAATACATCGTCCTCCAGCAGACTTGTCTCCATGGGTCTATTGCTGCCTCGGGCACCTTATGGCCGTTCTGCTGTGAGTCAAAGATTTTCGAATCGGACGAAAAACTGATAGTGGATTGTAACGTTCAGGGCCACCTAATGACGATGGATCACTCAAATTGCGTCCCGATTCAATACATCGTCCTCCAGCCTACTTGACTCCATGGGTCTATTGCTGAGTCGGGCACCTTATGGCCGTTCTGCTGTGAGTCTAGATTATCGAATGCGACGAAAAACTGATAGTGAATTGTAACGTTCAGTGCCACCTAATGACGATGGATCACTCAAATTGCGTCCCGATTCAATACATCGTCCTCCAGCAGACTAGTCTCCATGGGTCTATTGCTGCCTCGGGCACATTATGGCCGTTCTGCTGTGAGTCAAAGATTTTCGAATCGGACGAAAAACTGATAGTGAATTGTAACGTTCAGGGCCTCCTAATGACGATGGAACACTCAAATTGCGTCCCGATTCAATACCTCCTGCTCCAGCAGACTAGTCTCCATGGGTCTATTGCTGCCTCGGGCACATTATGGCCGTTCTGCTGTGAGTCAAAGATTTTCGAATCGGACGAAAAACTGATATTGAATTGTAACGTTCAGGGCCACCTAATGACGATGGATCACTCAAATTGCGTCCCGATTCAATACATCGTCCTCCAGCCGACTTGTCTCCATGGGTCTATTGTTGCCTCGGGCACCTTATGGTCGTTCTCCCGTGAGTCTAGATTATCGAATGGGACGAAAAACTTATAGTTAATTCTAACATTCAGGGCCTCCTAATGACGATGGAACACTCAAATTGCGTCGCGATTCAATACATCGTCATCCTGCAGACTTTTCTCCACGGGTCTATTGCTGCCTCGGGCACCTTATGGCCGTTCTGCTGTGAGTCAAAGATTTTCGAATAGGACGAAAAACTGATAGTGAATTGTAACATTCAGGGACACCTAATGACGATGGATCACTCAAATTGCGTCCCGATTCAATACATCGTCCTCCAACCTACTTGACTCCATGGGTCTATTGCTGAGTCGGGCACCTTATGGCCGTTCTGCTGTTTGTCTAGATTATCGAATGCGACGAAAAACTGATAGTGAATTGTAACGTTCAGGGCCACCTAATGACGATGGATCACTCAAATGGCGTCCCGATTCAATACATTGTCCTCCAGCAGACTTGTCTCCATGGGTCTATTGCTGCCTCGGGCACCTTATGGCCGTTCTGCTGTGAGTCAAAGATTTTCGAATCGGACGAAAAACAGAGAGTGAATTGTAACTTTCATGGCCACCTAATGACGATGGATCACTCAAATTGCGTCCCGATTCAATACATCGTCCTCCAGCAGACTTGTCTCCATGGGTCTATTGCTGCCTCGGGCACCTTATGGCCGTTCTGCTGTGAGTCAAAGATTTTCGAATCGGACGAAAAACTGATAGTGAATTGTAACGTTCAGGGCCACCTAATGACGATGGATCACTCAAATTGCGTCCCATTCAATACATCGTCCTCCAGCCTACTTGACTCCATGGGTCTATTGCTGAGTCGGGCACCTTATGGCCGTTCTGCTGTGAGTCAAAGATTTTCGAATAGGACGAAAAACTGATAGTGAATTGTAACATTCAGGGATTCAATACATCGTCCTCCAGCAGACTTGTCTCCATGGGTCTATTGCTGCCTCGGGCACCTTTTGGCCGTTCTGCTGTGGGTCAAAGATTTTCGAATCGGACGAAAAACTGATAGTGAATTGTAACATTCAGGGACACCTAATGACGATGGATTACTCAAATTGCGTTCCGATTCAATACATCGTCCTCCAGCCTACTTGACTCCATGGGTCTATTGCTGAGTCGGACACCTTATGGCCGTTCTGCTGTGAGTCTAGATTATCGAATGCGACGAAAAACTGATAGTGAATTGTAACGTTCAGTGCCACCTAATGACGATGGATCACTCAAATTGCGTCCCGATTCAATACATCGTCCTCCAGCCGACTTGACTCCATTGGTCTATTGATGCCTCGGGCACCTTATGGCCGTTTTGCTGTGAGTCTAGATTATCGAATGCGACGAAAAACTGATAGTGAATTGTAACGTTCAGGGCCACCTAATGACGATGGATCACTCAAATTGCGTCCCGATTCAATACATCGTCCTCCAGCAGACTTGTCTCCATGGGTCTATTGCTGCCTCGGGCACCTTATGGCCGTTCTGCTGTGAGTCAAAGATTTTCGAATCGGACGAAAAACTGATAGTGAATTGTAACGTTCAGGGCCACCTAATGACGATGGATCACTCAAATTGCGTCCCGATTCAATACATCGTCCTCCAGCCTACTTGACTCCATGGGTCTATTGCTGAGTCGGGCACCTTATGGCCGTTCTGCTGTGAGTCTAGATTATCGAATGCGACGAAAAACTGATAGTGAATTGTAACGTTCAGTGCCACCTAATGACGATGGATCACTCAAATTGCGTCCCGATTCAATACATCGTCCTCCAGCAGACTAGTCTCCATGGGTCTATTGCTGCCTCGGGCACATTATGGCCGTTCTGCTGTGAGTCAAAGATTTTCGAATCGGACGAAAAACTGATAGTGAATTGTAACGTTCAGGGCCTCCTAATGACGATGGAACACTCAAATTGCGTCCCGATTCAATACCTCCTGCTCCAGCAGACTAGTCTCCATGGGTCTATTGCTGCCTCGGGCACATTATGGCCGTTCTGCTGTGAGTCAAAGATTTTCGAATCGGACGAAAAACTGATATTGAATTGTAACGTTCAGGGCCACCTAATGACGATGGATCACTCAAATTGCGTCCCGATTCAATACATCGTCCTCCAGCCGACTTGTCTCCATGGGTCTATTGTTGCCTCGGGCACCTTATGGTCGTTCTCCCGGGAGTCTAGATTATCGAATGGGACGAAAAACTTATAGTTAATTCTAACATTCAGGGCCTCCTAATGACGATGGAACACTCAAATTGCGTCGCGATTCAATACATCGTCATCCTGCAGACTTTTCTCCACGGGTCTATTGCTGCCTCGGGCACCTTATGGCCGTTCTGCTGTGAGTCAAAGATTTTCGAATAGGACGAAAAACTGATAGTGAATTGTAACATTCAGGGACACCTAATGACGATGGATCACTCAAATTGCGTCCCGATTCAATACATCGTCCTCCAACCTACTTGACTCCATGGGTCTATTGCTGAGTCGGGCACCTTATGGCCGTTCTGCTGTGAGTCTAGATTATCGAATGCGACGAAAAACTGATAGTGAATTGTAACGTTCAGGGCCACCTAATGACGATGGATCACTCAAATGGCGTCCCGATTCAATACATCGTCCTCCAGCAGACTTGTCTCCATGGGTCTATTGCTGCCTCGGGCACCTTATGGCCGTTCTGCTGTGAGTCAAAGATTTTCGAATCGGACGAAAAACAGATAGTGAATTGTAACTTTCATGGCCACCTAATGACGATGGATCACTCAAATTGCGTCCCGATTCAATACATCGTCCTCCAGCAGACTTGTCTCCATGGGTCTATTGCTGCCTCGGGCACCTTATGGCCGTTCTGCTGTGAGTCAAAGATTTTCGAATCGGACGAAAAACTGATAGTGAATTGTAACGTTCAGGGCCACCTAATGACGATGGATCACTCAAATTGCGTCCCATTCAATACATCGTCCTCCAGCAGACTTGTCTCCATGGGTCTATTTCTGCCTCGGGCACCTTATGGCCGTTCTGCTGTGGGTCAAAGATTTTCGAATCGGACGAAGATCTGATAGTGAATTGTAACGTTCAGGGCCACCTAATGACGATGGATCACTCAAATTGCGTCCCGATTCAATACATCGTCCTCCAGCAGACTAGTCTCCATGGGGCTATTGCTGCCTCGGGCACATTATGGCCGTTCTGCTGTGAGTCAAAGATTTTAGAATGGGACGATAAACTGATAGTGAATTGTAACGTTCAGGGCCTCCTAATGACGATGGAACACTCAAATTGCGTCCCGATTCAATACATCGTGCTCCAGCAGACTAGTCTCCATGGGTCTATTGCTGCCTCGGGCACCTTATGGCCGTTCTGCTGTGAGTCTAGATTATCGAATGCGACGAAAAACTGATAGTGAATTGTAACGTTCAGTGCCACCTAATGACGATGGATCACTCAAATTGCGTCCCGATTCAATACATCGTCCTCCAGCAGACTTGTCTCCATGGGTCTATTGCTGCCTCGGGCACCTTATGGCCGTTCTGCTGTGAGTCAAAGATTTTCGAATCGGACGAAAAACTGATAGTGAATTGTAACGTTCAGGGCCACCTAATGACGATGGATCACTCAAATTGCGTCCCATTCAATACATCGTCCTCCAGCAGACTTGTCTCCATGGGTCTATTTCTGCCTCGGGCACCTTATGGCCGTTCTGCTGTGGGTCAAAGATTTTCGAATCGGACGAAGATCTGATAGTGAATTGTAACGTTCAGGGCCACCTAATGACGATGGATCACTCAAATTGCGTCCCGATTCAATACATCGTCCTCCAGCAGACTAGTCTCCATGGGTCTATTGCTGCCTCGGGCACATTATGGCCGTTCTGCTGTGAGTCAAAGATTTTCGAATCGGACGAAAAACTGATATTGAATTGTAACGTTCAGGGCCACCTAATGACGATGGATCACTCAAATTGCGTCCCGATTCAATACATCGTCCTCCAGCCGACTTGTCTCCATGGGTCTATTGTTGCCTCGGGCACCTTATGGTCGTTCTCCCGTGAGTCTAGATTATCGAATGGGACGAAAAACTTATAGTTAATTCTAACATTCAGGGCCTCCTAATGACGATGGAACACTCAAATTGCGTCGCGATTCAATACATCGTCATCCTGCAGACTTTTCTCCACTGGTCTATTGCTGCCTCGGGCACCTTATGGCCGTTCTGCTGTGAGTCAAAGATTTTCGAATAGGACGAAAAACTGATAGTGAATTGTAACATTCAGGGATTCAATACATCGTCCTCCAGCAGACTTGTCTCCATGGGTCTATTGCTGCCTCGGGCACCTTATGGCCGTTCTGCTGTGGGTCAAAGATTTTCGAATCGGACGAAAAACTGATATTGAATTGTAACGTTCAGGGCCACCTAATGACGATGGATCACTCAAATTGCGTCCCATTCAATACATCGACCTCCAGCAGACTTGTCTCCATGGGTCTATTTCTGCCTCGGGCACCTTATGGCCGTTCTGCTGTGGGTCAAAGATTTTCGAATCGGACGAAGATCTGATAGTGAATTGTAACGTTCAGGGCCACCTAATGACGATGGATCACTCAAATTGCGTCCCGATTCAATACATCGTCCTCCAGCAGACTAGTCTCCATGGGTCTATTGCTGCCTCGGGCACATTATGGCCGTTCTGCTGTGAGTCAAAGATTTTCGAATCGGACGAAAAACTGATATTGAATTGTAACGTTCAGGGCCACCTAATGACGATGGATCACCCAAATTGCGTCCCGATTCAATACATCGTCCTCCAGCCGACTTGTCTCCATGGGTCTATTGTTGCCTCGGGCACCTTATGGTCGTTCTCCCGTGAGTCTAGATTATCGAATGGGACGAAAAACTTATAGTTAATTCTAACATTCAGGGCCTCCTAATGACGATGGAACACTCAAATTGCGTCGCGATTCAATACATCGTCATCCTGCAGACTTTTCTCCACTGGTCTATTGCTGCCTCGGGCACCTTATGGCCGTTCTGCTGTGAGTCAAAGATTATCGAATAGGACGAAAAACTGATAGTGAATTGTAACATTCAGGGATTCAATACATCGTCCTCCAGCAGACTTGTCTCCATGGGTTTATTGCTGCCTCGGGCACCTTATGGCCGTTCTGCTGTGGGTCAAAGATTTTCGAATCGGACGAAAAACTGATAGTGAATTGTAACATTCAGGGACACCTAATGACGATGGATCACTCAAATTGCGTCCCGATTCAATACATCGTCCTCCAGCCTACTTGACTCCATGGGTCTATTGCTGAGTCGGGCACCTTATGGCCGTTCTGCTGTGAGTCTAGATTATCGAATGCGACGAAAAACTGATAGTGAATTGTAACGTTCAGTGCCACCTAATGACGATGGATCACTCAAATTGCGTCCCGATTCAATACATCGTCCTCCAGCCGACTTAACTCCATTGGTCTATTGCTGCCTCGGGCACCTTATGGCCGTTTTGCTGTGAGTCTAGATTATCGAATGCGACGAAAAACTGATAGTGAATTGTAACGTTCAGGGCCACCTAATGACGATGGATCACTCAAATTGCGTCCCGATTCAATACATCGTCCTCCAGCAGACTTGTCTCCATGGGTCTATTGCTGCCTCGGGCACCTTATGGCCGTTCTGCTGTGAGTCAAAGATTTTCGAATCGGACGAAAAACTGATAGTGAATTGTAACGTTCAGGGCCACCTAATGACGATGGATCACTCAAATTGCGTCCCGATTCAATACATCGTCCTCCAGCCTACTTGACTCCATGGGTCTATTGCTGAGTCGGGCACCTTATGGCCGTTCTGCTGTGAGTCTAGATTATCGAATGCGACGAAAAACTGATAGTGAATTGTAACGTTCAGTGCCACCTAATGACGATGGATCACTCAAATTGCGTCCCGTTTCAATACGTCGTCCTCCAGCAGACTAGTCTCCATGGGTCTATTGCTGCCTCGGGCACATTATGGCCGTTCTGCTGTGAGTCAAAGATTTTCGAATCGGACGAAAAACTGATAGTGAATTGTAACGTTCAGGGCCTCCTAATGACGATGGAACACTCAAATTGCGTCCCGATTCAATACCTCCTGCTCCAGCAGACTAGTCTCCATGGGTCTATTGCTGCCTCGGGCACATTATGGCCGTTCTGCTGTGAGTCAAAGATTTTCGAATCGGACGAAAAAATGATATTGAATTGTAACGTTCAGGGCCACCTAATGACGATGGATCACTCAAATTGCGTCCCGATTCAATACATCGTCCTCCAGCCGACTTGTCTCCATGGGTCTATTGTTGCCTCGGGCACCTTATGGTCGTTCTCCCGTGAGTCTAGATTATCGAATGGGACGAAAAACTTATAGTTAATTCTAACATTCAGGGCCTCCTAATGACGATGGAACACTCAAATTGCGTCGCGATTCAATACATCGTCATCCTGCAGACTTTTCTCCACGGGTCTATTGCTGCCTCGGGCACCTTATGGCCGTTCTGCTGTGAGTCAAAGATTTTCGAATAGGACGAAAAACTGATAGTGAATTGTAACATTCAGGGACACCTAATGACGATGGATCACTCAAATTGCGTCCCGATTCAATACATCGTCCTCCAGCCTACTTGACTCCATGGGTCTATTGCTGAGTCGGGCACCTTATGGCCGTTCTGCTGTGAGTCTAGATTATCGAATGCGACGAAAAACTGATAGTGAATTGTAACGTTCAGGGCCACCTAATGACGATGGATCACTCAAATGGCGTCCCGATTCAAAACATCGTCCTCCAGCAGACTTGTCTCCATGGGTCTATTGCTGCCTCGGGCACCTTATGGCCGTTCTGCTGTGAGTCAAAGATTTTCGAATCGGACGAAAAACAGATAGTGAATTGTAACTTTCATGGCCACCTAATGACGATGGATCACTCAAATTGCGTCCCGATTCAATACATCGTCCTCCAGCAGACTTGTCTCCATGGGTCTATTGCTGCCTCGGGCACCTTATGGCCGTTCTGCTGTGAGTCAAAGATTTTCGAATCGGACGAAAAACTGATAGTGAATTGTAACGTTCAGGGCCACCTAATGACGATGGATCACTCAAATTGCGTCCCATTCAATACATCGTCCTCCAGCAGACTTGTCTCCATGGGTCTATTTCTGCCTCGGGCACCTTATGGCCGTTCTGCTGTGGGTCAAAGATTTTCGAATCGGACGAAGATCTGATAGTGAATTGTAACGTTCAGGGCCACCTAATGACGATGGATCACTCAAATTGCGTCCCGATTCAATACATCGTCCTCCAGCAGACTAGTCTCCATGGGTCTATTGCTGCCTCGGGCACATTATGGCCGTTCTGCTGTGAGTCAAAGATTTTAGAATGGGACGATAAACTGATAGTGAATTGTAACGTTCAGGGCCTCCTAATGACGATGGAACACTCAAATTGCGTCCCGATTCAATACATCGTGCTCTAGCAGACTAGTCTCCATGGGTCTATTGCTGCCTCGGGCACCTTATGACCGTTCTGCTGTGAGTCTAGATTATCGAATGCGACGAAAAACTGATAGTGAATTGTAACGTTCAGTGCCACCTAATGACGATGGATCACTCAAATTGCGTCCCGATTCAATACATCGTCCTCCAGCCGACTTGACTCCATTGGTCTATTGCTGCCTCGGGCACCTTATGGCCGTTCTGCTGTGAGTCTAGATTATCGAATGCGACGAAAAACTGATAGTGAATTGTAACGTTCAGGGCCACCTAATGACGATGGATCACTCAAATTGCGTCCCGATTCAATACATCGTCCTCCAGCAGACTTGTCTCCATGGGTCTATTGCTGCCTCGGGCACCTTATGGCCGTTCTGCTGTGAGTCAAAGATTTTCGAATCGGACGAAAAACTGATAGTGAATTGTAACGTTCAGGGCCACCTAATGACGATGGATCACTCAAATTGCGTCCCGATTCAATACATCGTCCTCCAGCCTACTTGACTCCATGGGTCTATTGCTGAGTCGGGCACCTTATGGCCGTTCTGCTGTGAGTCTAGATTATCGAATGCGACGAAAAACTGATAGTGAATTGTAACGTTCAGTGCCACCTAATGACGATGGATCACTCAAATTGCGTCCCGATTCAATACATCGTCCTCCAGCAGACTAGTCTCCATGGGTCTATTGCTGCCTCGGGCACATTATGGCCGTTCTGCTGTGAGTCAAAGATTTTCGAATCGGACGAAAAACTGATAGTGAATTGTAACGTTCAGGGCCTCCTAATGACGATGGAACACTCAAATTGCGTCCCGATTCAATACCTCCTGCTCCAGCAGACTAGTCTCCATGGGTCTATTGCTGCCTCGGGCACATTACGGCCGTTCTGCTGTGAGTCAAAGATTTTCGAATCGGACGAAAAACTGATATTGAATAGTAACGTTCAGGGCCACCTAATGACGATGGATCACTCAAATTGCGTCCCGATTCAATACATCGTCCTCCAGCCGACTTGTCTCCATGGGTCTATTGTTGCCTCGGGCACATTATGGTCGTTCTCCCGTGAGTCTAGATTATCGAATGGGACGAAAAACTTATAGTTAATTCTAACATTCAGGGCCTCCTAATGACGATGGAACACTCAAATTGCGTCGTGATTCAATACATCTTCATCCTGCAGACTTTTCTCCACGGGTCTATTGCTGCCTCGGGCACCTTATGGCCGTTCTGCTGTGAGTCAAAGATCTTCGAATAGGACGAAAAACTGATAGTGAATTGTAACATTCAGGGACACCTAATGACGATGGACCACTCAAATTGCGTCCCGATTCAATACATCGTCCTCCAGCCTACTTGACTCCATGGGTCTATTGCTGAGTCGGGCACCTTATGGCCGTTCTGCTGTGAGTCTAGATTATCGAATGCGAAGAAAAACTGATAGTGAATTGTAACGTTCAGGGCCACCTAATGACGATGGATCACTCAAATTTCGTCCCGATTCAATACATCGTCCTCCAGCAGACTTGTCTCCATGGGTATATTGCTGCCTCGGGCACCTTATAGCCGTTTTGCTGTGAGTCAAAGATTTTCGAATCGGACGAAAAACTGATAGTGAATTGCAACTTTCAGGGCCACCTAATGACGATGGATCACTCAAATTGTGTCCCGATTCAATACATCGTCCTCCAGCCGACTTGTCTCCATGGGTCTATTGCTGCCTCGGGCACCTTATGGCCGTTCTGCTGTGGGTCAAAGATTTTCGAATCGGACGAAAAACTGATAGTGAATTGTAACATTCAGGGACACCTAATGACGATGGATCACTCAATTTGCGTCCCGATTCAATACATCGTCCTCCAGCCGACTTGTCTCCATGGGTCTATTGCTGCCTCGGGCACCTTATGGCCGTTCTGCTGTGGGTCAAAGATTTTCGAATCGGACGAAAAACTGATAGTGAATTGTAACATTCAGGGACACCTAATGACGATGGATCACTCAAATTGCGTCCCGATTCAATACATCGTCCTCTAGCCTACTTGACTCCATGGGTCTATTGCTGAGTCGGGCACCTTATGGCCGTTCTGCTGTGAGTCTAGATTATCGAATGCGACGAAAAACTGATAGTGAATTGTAACGTTCAGTGCCACCTAATGACGATGGATCACTCAAATTGCGTCCCGATTCAATACATCGTCCTCCAGCCGACTTGACTCCATTGGTCTATTGCTGCCTCGGGCACCTTATGGCCGTTCTGCTGTGAGTCTAGATTATCGAATGCGACGAAAAACTGATAGTGAATTGTAACGTTCAGGGCCACCTAATGACGATGGATCACTCAAATTGCGTCCCGATTCAATACATCGTCCTCCAGCAGACTTGTCTCCATGGGTCTATTGCTGCCTCGGGCACCTTATGGCCGTTCTGCTGTGAGTCAAAGACTTTCGAATCGGACGAAAGACTGATAGTGAATTGTAACGTTCAGGGCCACCTAATGACGATGGATCACTCAAATTGCGTCCCGATTCAATACATCGTCCTCCAGCAGACTTGTCTCCATGGGTCTATTGCTGCCTCGGGCACCTTATGGCCGTTCTGCTGTGAGTCAAAGATTTTCGAATCGGACGAAAAACTGATAGTGAATTGTAACGTTCAGGGCCACCTAATGACGATGGATCACTCAAATTGCGTCCCGATTCAATACATCGTCCTCCAGCAGACTTGTCTCCATGGGTCTATTTCTGCCTCGGGCACCTTATGGCCGTTCTGCTGTGGGTCAAAGATTTTCGAATCGGACGAAGATCTGATAGTGAATTGTAACGTTCAGGGCCTCCTAATGACGATGGATCACTCAAATTGCGTCCCGATTCAATACATCGTCCTCCAGCAGACTTGTCTCCATGGGTCTATTGCTGCCTCGGGCACCTTATGGCCGTTCTGCTGTGAGTCAAAGATTTTCGAATCGGACGAAAAACTGATAGTGAATTGTAACTTTCAGGGCCACCTAATGACGATGGATCACTCAAATTGCGTCCCGATTCAATACATCGTCCTCCAGCCGACTTGTCTCCATGGGTCTATTGCTGCCTCGGGCACCTTATGGCCGTTCTGCTGTGAGTCAAAGATTTTCGAATCAGACGAAAAACTGATAGTGAATTGTAACATTCAGGGACACCTAATGACGATGGATCACTCAAATTGCGTCCCGATTCAATACATCGTCCTCCAGCCTACTTGACTCCATGGGTCTATTGCTGAGTCGGGCAGTTTATGGCCGTTCTGCTGTGAGTCTAGATTATCGAATGCGACGAAAAACTGATAGTGAATTGTAACGTTCAGGGCCACCTAATGACGATGGATCACTCAAATGGCGTCCCGATTCAATACATCGTCCTCCAGCAGACTTGTCTCCATGGGTCTATTGCTGCCTCGGACACCTTATGGCCGTTCTGCTGTGAGTCAAAGATTTTCGAATCGGACGAAAAACAGATAGTGAATTGTAACTTTCATGGCCACCTAATGACGATGGATCACTCAAATTGCGTCCCGATTCAATACATCGTCCTCCAGCAGACTTGTCTCCATGGGTCTATTGCTGCCTCGGGCACCTTATGGCCGTTCTGCTGTGAGTCAAAGATTTACGAATCGGACGAAAAACTGATAGTGAATTGTAACGTTCAGGGCCACCTAATGACGATGGATCACTCAAATTGCGTCCCATTCAATACATCGTCCTCCAGCAGACTTGTCTCCATGGGTCTATTTCTGCCTCGGGCACCTTATGGCCGTTCTGCTGTGGGTCAAAGATTTTCGAATCGGACGAAGATCTGATAGTCAATTGTAACGTTCAGGGCCACCTAATGACGATGGATCACTCAAATTGCGTCCCGATTCAATACATCGTCCTCCAGCAGACTTGTCTCCATGGGTCTATTGCTGCCTCGGGCACCTTATGGACGTTCTGCTGTGAGTCAAAGATTTTCGAATGGGACGATAAACTGATAGTGAATTGTAACGTTCAGGGCCTCCGAATGACGATGGAACACTCAAATTGCGTCCCGATTCAATACCTCGTGCTCCAGCAGACTAGTCTCCATGGGTCTATTGCTGCCTCGGGCACATTATGGCTGTTCTGCTGTGAGTCAAAGATTTTCGAATCGGACGAAAAACTGATAGTGAATTGTAACGTTCAGGGCCTCCTAATGACGATGGAACACTCAAATTGCGTCCCGATTCAATACCTCCTGCTCCAGCAGACTAGTCTCCATGGGTCTATTGCTGCCTCGGGCACATTATGGCCGTTATGCTGTGAGTCAAAGATTTTCGAATCGGACGAAAAACTGATAGTGAATTTTAACGTTCAGGGCCACCTAATGACGATGGATCACTCAAATTGCGTCCCGATTCAATACATCGTCCTCCAGCCTACTTGACTCCATGGGTCTATTGCTGAGTCGGGCACCTTATGGCCGTTCTGCTGTGAGTCTAGAATATCGAATGCGACGAAAAACTGATAGTGAATTGTAACGTTCAGGGCCACCTAATGACGATGGATCACTCAAATTTCGTCCCGATTCAATACATCGTCCTCCAGCAGACTTGTCTCCATGGGTATATTGCTGCCTCGGGCACCTTATAGCCGTTTTGCTGTGAGTCAAAGATTTTCGAATCGGACGAAAAACTGATAGTGAATTGCAACTTTCAGGGCCACCTAATGACGATGGATCACTCAAATTGTGTCCCGATTCAAGACATCGTCCTCCAGCCGACTTGTCTCCATGGGTCTATTGCTGCCTCGGGCACCTTATGGCCGTTCTGCTGTGGGTCAAAGATTTTCGAATCGGACGAAAAACTGATAGTGAATTGTAACATTCAGGGACACCTAATGACGATGGATCACTCAAATTGCGTCCCGATTCAATACATCGTCCTCCAGCCGACTTGTCTCCATGGGTCTATTGCTGCCTCGGGCACCTTATGGCCGTTCTGCTGTGGGTCAAAGATTTTCGAATCGGACGAAAAACTGATAGTGAATTGTAACATTCAGGGACACCTAATGACGATGGATCACTCAAATTGCGTCCCGATTCAATACATCGTCCTCCAGCCTACTTGACTCCATGGGTCTATTGCTGAGTCGGGCACCTTATGGCCGTTCTGCTGTGAGTCTAGATTATCGAATGCGACGAAAAACTGATAGTGAATTGTAACGTTCAGTGCCACCTAATGACGATGGATCACTCAAATTGCGTCCCGATTCAATACATCGTCCTCCAGCCGACTTGACTCCATTGGTCTATTGCTGCCTCGGGCACCTTATGGCCGTTCTGCTGTGAGTCTAGATTATCGAATGCGACGAAAAACTGATAGTGAATTGTAACGTTCAGGGCCACCTAATGACGATGGATCACTCAAATTGCGTCCCGATTCAATACATCGTCCTCCAGCAGACTTGTCTCCATGGGTCTATTGCTGCCTCGGGCACCTTATGGCCGTTCTGCTGTGAGTCAAAGACTTTCGAATCGGACGAAAGACTGATAGTGAATTGTAACGTTCAGGGCCACCTAATGACGATGGATCACTCAAATTGCGTCCCGATTCAATACATCGTCCTCCAGCAGACTTGTCTCCATGGGTCTATTGCTGCCTCGGGCACCTTATGGCCGTTCTGCTGTGAGTCAAAGATTTTCGAATCGGACGAAAAACTGATAGTGAATTGTAACGTTCAGGGCCACCTAATGACGATGGATCACTCAAATTGCGTCCCGATTCAATACATCGTCCTCCAGCAGACTTGTCTCCATGGGTCTATTTCTGCCTCGGGCACCTTATGGCCGTTCTGCTGTGGGTCAAAGATTTTCGAATCGGACGAAGATCTGATAGTGAATTGTAACGTTCAGGGCCTCCTAATGACGATGGATCACTCAAATTGCGTCCCGATTCAATACATCGTCCTCCAGCAGACTTGTCTCCATGGGTCTATTGCTGCCTCGGGCACCTTATGGCCGTTCTGCTGTGAGTCAAAGATTTTCGAATCGGACGAAAAACTGATAGTGAATTGTAACTTTCAGGGCCACCTAATGACGATGGATCACTCAAATTGCGTCCCGATTCAATACATCGTCCTCCAGCCGACTTGTCTCCATGGGTCTATTGCTGCCTCGGGCACCTTATGGCCGTTCTGCTGTGAGTCAAAGATTTTCGAATCAGACGAAAAACTGATAGTGAATTGTAACATTCAGGGACACCTAATGACGATGGATCACTCAAATTGCGTCCCGATTCAATACATCGTCCTCCAGCCTACTTGACTCCATGGGTCTATTGCTGAGTCGGGCAGTTTATGGCCGTTCTGCTGTGAGTCTAGATTATCGAATGCGACGAAAAACTGATAGTGAATTGTAACGTTCAGGGCCACCTAATGACGATGGATCACTCAAATGGCGTCCCGATTCAATACATCGTCCTCCAGCAGACTTGTCTCCATGGGTCTATTGCTGCCTCGGACACCTTATGGCCGTTCTGCTGTGAGTCAAAGATTTTCGAATCGGACGAAAAACAGATAGTGAATTGTAACTTTCATGGCCACCTAATGACGATGGATCACTCAAATTGCGTCCCGATTCAATACATCGTCCTCCAGCAGACTTGTCTCCATGGGTCTATTGCTGCCTCGGGCACCTTATGGCCGTTCTGCTGTGAGTCAAAGATTTACGAATCGGACGAAAAACTGATAGTGAATTGTAACGTTCAGGGCCACCTAATGACGATGGATCACTCAAATTGCGTCCCATTCAATACATCGTCCTCCAGCAGACTTGTCTCCATGGGTCTATTTCTGCCTCGGGCACCTTATGGCCGTTCTGCTGTGGGTCAAAGATTTTCGAATCGGACGAAGATCTGATAGTCAATTGTAACGTTCAGGGCCACCTAATGACGATGGATCACTCAAATTGCGTCCCGATTCAATACATCGTCCTCCAGCAGACTTGTCTCCATGGGTCTATTGCTGCCTCGGGCACCTTATGGACGTTCTGCTGTGAGTCAAAGATTTTCGAATGGGACGATAAACTGATAGTGAATTGTAACGTTCAGGGCCTCCGAATGACGATGGAACACTCAAATTGCGTCCCGATTCAATACCTCGTGCTCCAGCAGACTAGTCTCCATGGGTCTATTGCTGCCTCGGGCACATTATGGCTGTTCTGCTGTGAGTCAAAGATTTTCGAATCGGACGAAAAACTGATAGTGAATTGTAACGTTCAGGGCCTCCTAATGACGATGGAACACTCAAATTGCGTCCCGATTCAATACCTCCTGCTCCAGCAGACTAGTCTCCATGGGTCTATTGCTGCCTCGGGCACATTATGGCCGTTATGCTGTGAGTCAAAGATTTTCGAATCGGACGAAAAACTGATAGTGAATTTTAACGTTCAGGGCCACCTAATGACGATGGATCACTCAAATTGCGTCCCGATTCAATACATCGTCCTCCAGCCTACTTGACTCCATGGGTCTATTGCTGAGTCGGGCACCTTATGGCCGTTCTGCTGTGAGTCTAGAATATCGAATGCGACGAAAAACTGATAGTGAATTGTAACGTTCAGGGCCACCTAATGACGATGGATCACTCAAATTTCGTCCCGATTCAATACATCGTCCTCCAGCAGACTTGTCTCCATGGGTATATTGCTGCCTCGGGCACCTTATAGCCGTTTTGCTGTGAGTCAAAGATTTTCGAATCGGACGAAAAACTGATAGTGAATTGCAACTTTCAGGGCCACCTAATGACGATGGATCACTCAAATTGTGTCCCGATTCAAGACATCGTCCTCCAGCCGACTTGTCTCCATGGGTCTATTGCTGCCTCGGGCACCTTATGGCCGTTCTGCTGTGGGTCAAAGATTTTCGAATCGGACGAAAAACTGATAGTGAATTGTAACATTCAGGGACACCTAATGACGATGGATCACTCAAATTGCGTCCCGATTCAATACATCGTCCTCCAGCCGACTTGTCTCCATGGGTCTATTGCTGCCTCGGGCACCTTATGGCCGTTCTGCTGTGGGTCAAAGATTTTCGAATCGGACGAAAAACTGATAGTGAATTGTAACATTCAGGGACACCTAATGACGATGGATCACTCAAATTGCGTCCCGATTCAATACATCGTCCTCCAGCCTACTTGACTCCATGGGTCTATTGCTGAGTCGGGCACCTTATGGCCGTTCTGCTGTGAGTCTAGATTATCGAATGCGACGAAAAACTGATAGTGAATTGTAACGTTCAGTGCCACCTAATGACGATGGATCACTCAAATTGCGTCCCGATTCAATACATCGTCCTCCAGCCGACTTGACTCCATTGGTCTATTGCTGCCTCGGGCACCTTATGGCCGTTCTGCTGTGAGTCTAGATTATCGAATGCGACGAAAAACTGATAGTGAATTGTAACGTTCAGGGCCACCTAATGACGATGGATCACTCAAATTGCGTCCCGATTCAATACATCGTCCTCCAGCAGACTTGTCTCCATGGGTCTATTGCTGCCTCGGGCACCTTATGGCCGTTCTGCTGTGAGTCAAAGACTTTCGAATCGGACGAAAAACTGATAGTGAATTGTAACGTTCAGGGCCACCTAATGACGATGGATCACTCAAATTGCGTCCCGATTCAATACATCGTCCTCCAGCAGACTTGTCTCCATGGGTCTATTGCTGCCTCGGGCACCTTATGGCCGTTCTGCTGTGAGTCAAAGATTTTCGAATCGGACGAAAAACTGATAGTGAATTGTAACGTTCAGGGCCACCTAATGACGATGGATCACTCAAATTGCGTCCCGATTCAATACATCGTCCTCCAGCAGACTTGTCTCCATGGGTCTATTTCTGCCTCGGGCACCTTATGGCCGTTCTGCTGTGGGTCAAAGATTTTCGAATCGGACGAAGATCTGATAGTGAATTGTAACGTTCAGGGCCACCTAATGACGATGGATCACTCAAATTGCGTCCCGATTCAATACATCGTCCTCCAGCAGACTTGTCTCCATGGGTCTATTGCTGCCTCGGGCACCTTATGGCCGTTCTGCTGTGAGTCAAAGATTTTCGAATCGGACGAAAAACTGATAGTGAATTGTAACTTTCAGGGCCACCTAATGACGATGGATCACTCAAATTGCGTCCCGATTCAATACATCGTCCTCCAGCCGACTTGTCTCCATGGGTCTATTGCTGCCTCGGGCACCTTATGGCCGTTCTGCTGTGAGTCAAAGATTTTCGAATCAGACGAAAAACTGATAGTGAATTGTAACATTCAGGGACACCTAATGACGATGGATCACTCAAATTGCGTCCCGATTCAATACATCGTCCTCCAGCCTACTTGACTCCATTAGTCTATTGCTGAGTCGGGCAGTTTATGGCCGTTCTGCTGTGAGTCTAGATTATCGAATGCGACGAAAAACTGATAGTGAATTGTAACGTTCAGGGCCACCTAATGACGATGGATCACTCAAATGGCGTCCCGATTCAATACATCGTCCTCCAGCAGACTTGTCTCCATGGGTCTATTGCTGCCTCGGGCACCTTATGGCCGTTCTGCTGTGAGTCAAAGATTTTCGAATCGGACGAAAAACAGATAGTGAATTGTAACTTTCATGGCCACCTAATGACGATGGATCACTCAAATTGCGTCCCGTATCAATACATCGTCCTCCAGCAGACTTGTCTCCATGGGTCTATTGCTGCCTCGGGCACCTTATGGCCGTTCTGCTGTGAGTCAAAGATTTTCGAATCGGACGAAAAACTGATAGTGAATTGTAACGTTCAGGGCCACCTAATGACGATGGATCACTCAAATTGCGTCCCATTCAATACATCGTCCTCCAGCAGACTTGTCTCCATGGGTCTATTTCTGCCTCGGGCACCTTATGGCCGTTCTGCTGTGGGTCAAAGATTTTCGAATCGGACGAAGATCTGATAGTCAATTGTAACGTTCAGGGCCACCTAATGACGATGGATCACTCAAATTGCGTCCCGATTCAATACATCGTCCTCCAGCAGACTTGTCTCCATGGGTCTATTGCTGCCTCGGGCACCTTATGGACGTTCTGCTGTGAGTCAAAGATTTTCGAATGGGACGATAAACTGATAGTGAATTGTAACGTTCAGGGCCTCCGAATGACGATGGAACACTCAAATTGCGTCCCGATTCAATACCTCGTGCTCCAGCAGACTAGTCTCCATGGGTCTATTGCTGCCTCGGGCACATTATGGCTGTTCTGCTGTGAGTCAAAGATTTTCGAATCGGACGAAAAACTGATAGTGAATTGTAACGTTCAGGGCCTCCTAATGACGATGGAACACTCAAATTGCGTCCCGATTCAATACCTCCTGCTCCAGCAGACTAGTCTCCATGGGTCTATTGCTGCCTCGGGCACATTATGGCCGTTATGCTGTGAGTCAAAGATTTTCGAATCGGACGAAAAACTGATAGTGAATTTTAACGTTCAGGGCCACCTAATGACGATGGATCACTCAAATTGCGTCCCGATTCAATACATCGTCCTCCAGCCGACTTGTCTCCATGGGTCTATTGTTGCCTCGGGCACCTTATGGTCGTTCTCCCGTGAGTCTAGATTATCGAATGGGACGAAAAACTTATAGTTAATTCTAACATTCAGGGCCTCCTAATGACGATGGAACACTCAAATTGCGTCGCGATTCAATACATCGTCATCCTGCAGACTTTCCTCCACGGGTCTATTGCTGCCTCGGGCACCTTATGGCCGTTCTGCTGTGAGTCAAGGATTTTCGAATCGGACGAAAAACAGATAGTGAATTGTAACTTTCATGGCCACCTAATGACGATGGATCACTCAAATTGCGTCCCGATTCAATACATCGTCCTCCAGCAGACTTGTCTCCATGGGTCTATTGCTGCCTCGGGCACATTATGGCCGTTATGCTGTGAGTCAAAGATTTTCGAATAGGACGAAAAACTGATAGTGAATTGTAACATTCAGGGCCACCTAATGACGATGGATCACTCAAATTGCGTCCCGATTCAATACATCGTCATCCAGCAGACTTGTCTCCATGAGTCTATTGCTGCCTCGGGCACCTTATGGCCGTACTGCTGTGAGTCAAAGATTTTCGAATCGGACGAAAAACTGATAGTGAATTGCAACTTTCAGGGCCACCTAATGACGATGGATCACTCAAATTGCGTCCCGATTCAATACATCGTCCTCCAGCCGACTTGTCTCCATGGGTCTATTGCTGCCTCGGGCACCTTATGGCCGTTCTGCTGTGGGTCAAAGATTTTCGAATCGGACGAAAAACTGATAGTGAATTGTAACATTCAGGGACACCTAATGACGATGGATCACTCAAATTGCGTCCCGATTCAATACATCGTCCTCCAGCCTACTTGACTCCATGGGTCTATTGCTGAGTCGGGCACCTTATGGCCGTTCTGCTGTGAGTCTAGATTATCGAATGCGACGAAAAACTGATAGTGAATTGTAACGTTCAGTGCCACCTAATGACGATGGATCACTCAAATTGCGTCCCGATTCAATACATCGTCCTCCAGCAGACTTGTCTCCATGGGTCTATTGCTGCCTCGGGCACCTTATGGCCGTTCTGCTGTGAGTCAAAGATTTTCGAATCGGACGAAAAACTGATAGTGAATTGTAACGTTCAGGGCCACCTAATGACGATTGATCACTCAAATTGCGTCCCGATTCAATACATCGTCCTCCAGTAGACTTGTCTCCATGGGTCTATTGCTGCCTCGGGCACCTTATGGCCGTTCTGCTGTGAGTCAAAGATTTTCGAATCGGACGAAAAACTGATAGTGAATTGTAACGTTCAGGGCCACCTAATGACGATGGATCACTCAAATTGCGTCCCGATTCAATACATCGTCCTCCAGCAGACTTGTCTCCATGGGTCTATTTCTGCCTCGGGCACCTTATGGCCGTTCTGCTGTGGGTCAAAGATTTTCGAATCGGACGAAGATCTGATAGTGAATTGTAACGTTCAGGGCCACCTAATGACGATGGATCACTCAAATTGCGTCCCGATTCAATACATCGTCCTCCAGCAGACTTGTCTCCATGGGTCTATTGCTGCCTCGGGCACCTTATGGCCGTTCTGCTGTGAGTCAAAGATTTTCGAATCGGACGAAAAACTGATAGTGAATTGTAACTTTCAGGGCCACCTAATGACGATGGATCACTCAAATTGCGTCCCGATTCAATACCTCCTGCTCCAGCAGACTAGTCTCCATGGGTCTATTGCTGCCTCGGGCACATTATGGCCGTTCTGCTGTGAGTCAAAGATTTTCGAATCGGACGAAAAACTGATATTGAATAGTAACGTTCAGGGCCACCTAATGACGATGGATCACTCAAATTGCGTCCCGATTCAATACATCGTCCTCCAGCAGACTTGTCTCCATGGGTCTATTGTTGCCTCGGGCACCTTATGGTCGTTCTCCCGTGAGTCTAGATTATCGAATGGGACGAAAAACTTATAGTTAATTCTAACATTCAGGGCCTCCTAATGACGATGGAACACTCAAATTGCGTCGCGATTCAATACATCGTCATCCTGCAGACTTTTCTCCACGGGTCTATTGCTGCCTCGGGCACCTTATGGCCGTTCTGCTGTGAGTCAAAGATCTTCGAATAGGACGAAAAACTGATAGTGAATTGTAACATTCAGGGACACCTAATGACGATGGATCACTCAAATTGCGTCCCGATTCAATACATCGTCCTCCAGCCTACTTGACTCCATGGGTCTATTGCTGAGTCGGGCACCTTATGGCCGTTCTGCTGTGAGTCTAGATTATCGAATGCGACGAAAAACTGATAGTGAATTGTAACGTTCAGGGCCACCTAATGACGATGGATCACTCAAATTTCGTCCCGATTCAATACATCGTCCTCCAGCAGACTTGTCTCCATGGGTATATTGCTGCCTCGGGCACCTTATAGCCGTTTTGCTGTGAGTCAAAGATTTTCGAATCGGACGAAAAACTGATAGTGAATTGCAACTTTCAGGGCCACCTAATGACGATGGATCACTCAAACTGTGTCCCGATTCAATACATCGTCCTCCAGCCGACTTGTCTCCATGGGTCTATTGCTGCCTCGGGCACCTTATGGCCGTTCTGCTGTGGGTCAAAGATTTTCGAATCGGACGAAAAACTGATAGTGAATTGTAACATTCAGGGACACCTAATGACGATGGATCACTCAAATTGCGTCCCGATTCAATACATCGTCCTCCAGCCGACTTGTCTCCATGGGTCTATTGCTGCCTCGGGCACCTTATGGCCGTTCTGCTGTGGGTCAAAGATTTTCGAATCGGACGAAAAACTGATAGTGAATTGTAACATTCAGGGACACCTAATGACGATGGATCACTCAAATTGCGTCCCGATTCAATACATCGTCCTCCAGCCTACTTGACTCCATGGGTCTATTGCTGAGTCGGGCACCTTATGGCCGTTCTGCTGTGAGTCTAGATTATCGAATGCGACGAAAAACTGATAGTGAATTGTAACGTTCAGTGCCACCTAATGACGATGGATCACTCAAATTGCGTCCCGATTCAATACATCGTCCTCCAGCCGACTTGACTCCATTGGTCTATTGCTGCCTCGGGCACCTTATGGCCGTTCTGCTGTGAGTCTAGATTATCGAATGCGACGAAAAACTGATAGTGAATTGTAACGTTCAGGGCCACCTAATGACGATGGATCACTCAAATTGCGTCCCGATTCAATACATCGTCCTCCAGCAGACTTGTCTCCATGGGTCTATTTCTGCCTCGGGCACCTTATGGCCGTTCTGCTGTGGGTCAAAGATTTTCGAATCGGACGAAGATCTGATAGTGAATTGTAACGTTCAGGGCCACCTAATGACCATGGATCACTCAAATTGCGTCCCGATTCAATACATCGTCCTCCAGCAGACTTGTCTCCATGGGTCTATTGCTGCCTCGGGCACCTTATGGCCGTTCTGCTGTGAGTCAAAGATTTTCGAATCGGACGAAAAACTGATAGTGAATTGTAACTTTCAGGGCCACCTAATGACGATGGATCACTCAAATTGCGTCCCGATTCAATACATCGTCCTCCAGCCGACTTGTCTCCATGGGTCTATTGCTGCCTCGGGCACCTTATGGCCGTTCTGCTGTGAGTCAAAGATTTTCGAATCAGACGAAAAACTGATAGTGAATTGTAACATTCAGGGACACCTAATGACGATGGATCACTCAAATTGCGTCCCGATTCAATACATCGTCCTCCAGCCTACTTGACTCCATGGGTCTATTGCTGAGTCGGGCAGTTTATGGCCGTTCTGCTGTGAGTCTAGATTATCGAATGCGACGAAAAACTGATAGTGAATTGTAACGTTCAGGGCCACCTAATGACGATGGATCACTCAAATGGCGTCCCGATTCAATACATCGTCCTCCAGCAGACTTGTCTCCATGGGTCTATTGCTGCCTCGGGCACCTTATGGCCGTTCTGCTGTGAGTCAAAGATTTTCGAATCGGACGAAAAACAGATAGTGAATTGTAACTTTCATGGCCACCTAATGACGATGGATCACTCAAATTGCGTCCCGATTCAATACATCGTCCTCCAGCAGACTTGTCTCCATGGGTCTATTGCTGCCTCGGGCACCTTATGGCCGTTCTGCTGTGAGTCAAAGATTTTCGAATCGGACGAAAAACTGATAGTGAATTGTAACGTTCAGGGCCACCTAATGACGATGGATCACTCAAATTGCGTCCCATTCAATACATCGTCCTCCAGCAGACTTGTCTCCATGGGTCTATTTCTGCCTCGGGCACCTTATGGCCGTTCTGCTGTGGGTCAAAGATTTTCGAATCGGACGAAGATCTGATAGTCAATTGTAACGTTCAGGGCCACCTAATGACGATGGATCACTCAAATTGCGTCCCGATTCAATACATCGTCCTCCAGCAGACTTGTCTCCATGGGTCTATTGCTGCCTCGGGCACCTTTTGGACGTTCTGCTGTGAGTCAAAGATTTTCGAATGGGACGATAAACTGATAGTGAATTGTAACGTTCAGGGCCTCCGAATGACGATGGAACACTCAAATTGCGTCCCGATTCAATACCTCGTGCTCCAGCAGACTAGTCTCCATGGGTCTATTGCTGCCTCGGGCACATTATGGCTGTTCTGCTGTGAGTCAAAGATTTTCGAATCGGACGAAAAACTGATAGTGAATTGTAACGTTCAGGGCCTCCTAATGACGATGGAACACTCAAATTGCGTCCCGATTCAATACCTCCTGCTCCAGCAGACTAGTCTCCATGGGTCTATTGCTGCCTCGGGCACATTATGGCCGTTATGCTGTGAGTCAAAGATTTTCGAATCGGACGAAAAACTGATAGTGAATTTTAACGTTCAGGGCCACCTAATGACGATGGATCACTCAAATTGCGTCCCGATTCAATACATCGTCCTCCAGCCGACTTGTCTCCATGGGTCTATTGTTGCCTCGGGCACCTTATGGTCGTTCTCCCGTGAGTCTAGATTATCGAATGGGACGAAAAACTTATAGTTAATTCTAACATTCAGGGCCTCCTAATGACGATGGAACACTCAAATTGCGTCGCGATTCAATACATCGTCATCCTGCAGACTTTCCTCCACGGGTCTATTGCTGCCTCGGGCACCTTATGGCCGTTCTGCTGTGAGTCAAAGATTTTCGAATCGGACGAAAAACAGTTAGTGAATTGTAACTTTCATGGCCACCTAATGACGATGGATCACTCAAATTGCGTCCCGATTCAATACATCGTCCTCCAGCAGACTTGTCTCCATGGGTCTACTGCTGCCTCGGGCACATTATGGCCGTTATGCTGTGAGTCAAAGATTTTCGAATAGGACGAAAAACTGATAGTGAATTGTAACATTCAGGGCCACCTAATGACGATGGATCACTCAAATTGCGTCCCGATTCAATACATCGTCATCCAGCAGACTTGTCTCCATGAGTCTATTGCTGCCTCGGGCACCTTATGGCCGTACTGCTGTGGGTCAAAGATTTTCGAATCGGACGAAAAACTGATAGTGAATTGCAACTTTCAGGGCCACCTAATGACGATGGATCACTCAAATTGCGTCCCGATACAATACATCGTCCTCCAGCCGACTTGTCTCCATGGGTCTATTGCTGCCTCGGGCACCTTATGGCCGTTCTGCTGTGGGTCAAAGATTTTCGAATCGGACGAAAAACTGATAGTGAATTGTAACATTCAGGGACACCTAATGACGATGGATCACTCAAATTGCGTCCCGATTCAATACATCGTCCTCCAGCCTACTTGACTCCATGGGTCTATTGCTGAGTCGGGCACCTTATGGCCGTTCTGCTGTGAGTCTAGATTATCGAATGCGACGAAAAACTGATAGTGAATTGTAACGTTCAGTGCCACCTAATGACGATGGATCACTCAAATTGCGTCCCGATTCAATACATCGTCCTCCAGCAGACTTGTCTCCATGGGTCTATTGCTGCCTCGGGCACCTTATGGCCGTTCTGCTGTGAGTCAAAGATTTTCGAATCGGACGAAAAACTGATAGTGAATTGTAACGTTCAGGGCCACCTAATGACGATTGATCACTCAAATTGCGTCCCGATTCAATACATCGTCCTCCAGCAGACTTGTCTCCATGGGTCTATTGCTGCCTCGGGCACCTTATGGCCGTTCTGCTGTGAGTCAAAGATTTTCGAATCGGACGAAAAACTGATAGTGTATTGTAACGTTCAGGGCCACCTAATGACGATGGATCACTCAAATTGCGTCCCGATTCAATACATCGTCCTCCAGCAGACTTGTCTCCATGGGTCTATTTCTGCCTCGGGCACCTTATGGCCGTTCTGCTGTGGGTCAAAGATTTTCGAATCGGACGAAGATCTGATAGTGAATTGTAACGTTCAGGGCCACCTAATGACGATGGATCACTCAAATTGCGTCCCGATTCAATACATCGTCCTCCAGCAGACTTGTCTCCATGGGTCTATTGCTGCCTCGGGCACCTTATGGCCGTTCTGCTGTGAGTCAAAGATTTTCGAATCGGACGAAAAACTGATAGTGAATTGTAACTTTCAGGGCCACCTAATGACGATGGATCACTCAAATTGCGTCCCGATTCAATACATCGTCCTCCAGCCGACTTGTCTCCATGGGTCTATTGCTGCCTCGGGCACCTTATGGCCGTTCTGCTGTGAGTCAAAGATTTTCGAATCAGACGAAAAACTGATAGTGAATTGTAACATTCAGGGACACCTAATGACGATAGATCACTCAAATTGCGTCCCGATTCAATACATCGTCCTCCAGCCTACTTGACTCCATGGGTCTATTGCTGAGTCGGGCACCTTATGACCGTTGTGCTGTGAGTCTAGATTATCGAATGCGACGAAAAACTGATAGTGAATTGTAACGTTCAGGGCCACCTAATGACGATGGATCACTCAAATGGCGTCCCGATTCAATACATCGTCCTCCAGCAGACTTGTCTCCATGGGTCTATTGCTGCCTCGGGCACCTTATGGCCGTTCTGCTGTGAGTCAAAGATTTTCGAATCGGACGAAAAACAGATAGTGAATTGTAACTTTCATGGCCACCTAATGACGATGGATCACTCAAATTGCGTCCCGATTCAATACATCGTCCTCCAGCAGACTTGTCTCCATGGGTCTATTGCTGCCTCGGGCACCTTATGGCCGTTCTGCTGTGAGTCAAAGATTTTCGAATCGGACGAAAAACTGATAGTGAATTGTAACGTTCAGGGCCACCTAATGACGATGGATCACTCAAATTGCGTCCCATTCAATACATCGTCCTCCAGCAGACTTGTCTCCTCGGGCACCTTATGGCCGTTCTGCTGTGGGTCAAAGATTTTCGAATCGGACGAAGTTCTGATAGTGAATTGTAACGTTCAGGGCCACCTAATGACGATGGATCACTCAAATTGCGTCCCGATTCAATACATCGTCCTCCAGCCGACTTGTCTCCATGGGTCTATTGCTGAGTCGGGCACCTTATGGCCGTTCTGCTGTGAGTCTAGATTATCGAATGCGACGAAAAACTGATAGTGAATTGTAACGTTCAGGGCCACCTAATGACGATGGATCACTCAAATGGCGTCCCGATTCAATACATCGTCCTCCAGCAGACTTGTCTCCTCGGGCACCTTATGGCCGTTCTGCTGTGAGTCAAAGATTTTCGAATGGGACGATAAACTGATAGTGAATTGTAACGTTCAGGGCCTCCTAATGACGATGGAACACTCAAATTGCGTCCCGATTCAATACCTCCTGCTCCAGCAGACTAGTCTCCATGGGTCTATTGCTGCCTCGGGCACATTATGGCCGTTATGCTGTGAGTCAAAGATTTTCGAATCGGACGAAAAACTGATATTGAATTGTAACGTTCAGGGCCACCTAATGACGATGGATCACTCAAATTGCGTCCCGATTCAATACATCGCCCTCCAGCCGACTTGTCTCCATGGGTCTATTGTTGCCTCGGGCACCTTATGGTCGTTCTCCCGTGAGTCTAGATTATCGAATGGGACGAAAAACTTATAGTTAATTCTAACATTCAGGGCCTCCTAATGACGATGGAACACTCAAATTGCGTCGCGATTCAATACATCGTCATCCTGCAGACTTTTCTCCACGGGTCTATTGCTGCCTCGGGCACCTTATGGCCGTTCTGCTGTGAGTCAAAGATTTTCGAATAGGACGAAAAACTGATAGTGAATTGTAACATTCAGGGACACCTAATGACGATGGATCACTCAAATTGCGTCCCGATTCAATACATCGTCCTCCAGCCTACTTGACTCCATGGGTCTATTGCTGAGTCGGGCACCTTATGGCCGTTCTGCTGTGAGTCTAGATTATCGAATGCGACGAAAAACTGATAGTGAATTGTAACGTTCAGGGCCACCTAATGACGATGGATCACTCAAATTTCGTCCCGATTCAATACATCGTCCTCCAGCAGACTTGTCTCCATGGGTCTATTGCTGCCTCGGGCACCTTATAGCCGTTCTGCTGTGAGTCAAAGATTTTCGAATCGGACGAAAAACTGATAGTGAATTGTAACGTTCAGGGCCACCTAATGACGATGGATCACTCAAATTGCGTCCCGATTCAATACATCGTCATCCAGCAGACTTGTCTCCATGAGTCTATTGCTGCCTCGGGCACCTTATGGCCGTACTGCTGTGAGTCAAAGATTTTCGAATCGGACGAAAAACTGATAGTGAATTGCAACTTTCAGGGCCACCTAATGACGATGGATCACTCAAATTGCGTCCCGATTCAATACATCGTCCTCCAGCCGACTTGTCTCCATGGGTCTATTGCTGCCTCGGGCACCTTATGGCCGTTCTGCTGTGGGTCAAAGATTTTTGAATCGGACGAAAAACTGATAGTGAATTGTAACATTCAGGGACACCTAATGACGATGGATCACTCAAATTGCGTCCCGATTCAATACATCGTCCTCCAGCCTACTTGACTCCATGGGTCTATTGCTGAGTCGGGCACCTTATGGCCGTTCTGCTGTGAGTCTAGATTATCGAATGCGACGAAAAACTGATAGTGAATTGTAACGTTCAGTGCCACCGAATGACGATGGATCACTCAAATTGCGTCCCGATTCAATACATCGTCCTCCAGCCGACTTGACTCCATTGGTCTATTGCTGCCTCGGACACCTTATGGCCGTTCTGCTGTGAGTCTAGATTATCGAATGCGACGAAAAACTGATAGTGAATTGTAACGTTCAGGGCCACCTAATGACGATGGATCACTCAAATTGCGTCCCGATTCAATACATCGTCCTCCAGCAGACTTGTCTCCATGGGTCTATTGCTGCCTCGGGCACCTTATGGCCGTTCTGCTGTGAGTCAAAGATTTTCGAATCGGACGAAAAACTGATAGTGAATTGTAACGTTCAGGGCCACCTAATGACGATGGATCACTCAAATTGCGTCCCGATTCAATACATCGTCCTCCAGCAGACTTGTCTCCATGGGTCTATAGCTGCCTCGGGCGCCTTATGGCCGTTCTGCTGTGAGTCAAAGATTTTGGAATCGGACGAAAAACAGATAGTGAATTGTAACTTTCATGGCCACCTAATGACGATGGATCACTCAAATTGCGTCCCGATTCAATACATCGTCCTCCAGCAGACTTGTCTCCATGGGTCTATTGCTGCCTCGGGCACCTTATGGCCGTTCTGCTGTGAGTCAAAGATTTTCGAATCGGACAAAAAACTGATAGTGAATTGTAACGTTCAGGGCCACCTAATGACGATGGATCACTCAAATTGCGTCCCGATTCAATACATCGTCCTCCAGCAGACTTGTCTCCATGGGTCTATTTCTGCCTCGGGCACCTTATGGCCGTTCTGCTGTGGGTCAAAGATTTTCGAATCGGACGAAGATCTGATAGTGAATTGTAACGTTCAGGGCCACCTAATGACGATGGATCACTCAAATTGCGTCCCGATTCAATACATCGTCCTCCAGCAGACTTGTCTCCATGGGGCTATAGCTGCCTCGGGCACCGTATGGGCGTTCTGCTGTGAGTCAAAGATTTTCGAATCGGACGAAAAACTGATAGTGAATTGTAACGTTCAGGGCCTCCTAATGACGATGGAACACTCAAATTGCGTCCCGATTCAATACCTCGTGCTCCAGCAGACTAGTCTCCATGGGTCTATTGCTGCCTCGGGCACATTATGGCCGTTCTGCTGTGAGTCAAAGATTTTCGAATCGGACGAAAAACTGATAGTGAATTGTAACGTTCAGGGCCACCTAATGACGATGGATCACTCAAATTGCGTCCCGATTCAATACATCGTCCTCCAGCCGACTTGTCTCCATGGGTCTATTGCTGCCTCGGGCATCTTATGGTCGTTCTCCCGTGAGTCTAGATTATCGAATGGGACGAAAAACTGATAGTTAATACTAACATTCAGGGCCTCCTAATGACGATGGAACACTCAAATTGAGTCGCGATTCAATACATTGTCATCCTGCAGACTTGGCTCCATGGGTCTATTGCTGCCTCGGGCACCTTATGGCCGTTCTGCTGTGAGTCAAATATTTTCGAATCGGACGAAAAACTGATAGTGAATTGTAACTTTCAGGGACACCTAATGACGATGGATCACTCAAATTGCGTCTCGATTCAATACATCGTCCTCCAGCCGACTTGTCTCCATGCGTCTTTTGCTGCCTCGGGCACCTTATGTTCGTTCTCCCGTGAGTTTAGATTATCGAATGGGACGAAAAACTGATAGTTAATTCTAACAATCAGGGCCTCCTAATGACGATGGAACACTCAAATTGCGTCGCGATTCAATACATTGTCATCCTGCAGACTTGTCTCCATGGGTCTATTGCTGCCTCGGGCACCTTATGGCCGTTCTGCTGTGAGTCAAAGATTTTCGAATCGGACGAAAAACTGATAGTGAATTGTAACTTTCAGGGTTACCTAATGACGATGGATCACTCAAATTGCGTCCCGATTCAATACATCGTCCTCCAGCCTACTTGACTCCATGGGTCTATTGCTGAGTCGGGCACCTTATGGCCGTTCTGCTGTGAGTCTAGATTATCGAATGCGACGAAAAACTGATAGTGAATTGTAACGTTCAGGGCCACCTAATGACGATGGATCACTCAAATTTCGTCCCGATTCAATACATCGTCCTCCAGCAGACTTGTCTCCATGGGTCTATTGCTGCCTCGGGCACCTTATGGCCGTTCTGCTGTGAGTCAAAGAATTTCGAATCGGACGAAAAACTGATTGTGAATTGTAACGTTCAGGGCCACCTAATGACGATGGATCACTCAAATTGCGTCCCGATTCAATACATCGTCCTCCAGCAGACTTGTCTCCATGGGTCTATTGCTGCCTCGGGCACCTTATGGCCGTTCTGCTGTGAGTCAAAGATTTTCGAATCGGACGAAAAACTGATAGTGAATTGTAACGTTCAGGGCCACCTAATGACGATGGATCACTCAAATTGCGTCCCGATTCAATACATCGTCCTCCAGCCGACTTGTCTCCATGGGTCTATTTCTGCCTCGGGCACCTTATGGCCGTTCTGCTGTGGGTCAAAGATTTTCGAATCGGACGAAGATCTGATAGTGAATTGTAACGTTCAGGGCCACCTAATGACGATGGATCACTCAAATTGCGTCCCGATTCAATACATCGTCCTCCAGCAGACTTGTCTCCATGGGTCTATTGCTGCCTCTGGCACCTTATGGCCGTTCTGCTGTGAGTCAAAGATTTTCGAATCGGACGAAAAACTGATAGTGAATTGTAACTTTCAGGGCCACCTAATGACGATGAATCACTCAAATTGCGTCCCGATTCAATACATCGTCCTCCAGCCGACTTGTCTCCATGGGTCTATTGCTGCCTCGGGCACCTTATGGCCGTTCTGCTGTGAGTCAAAGATTTTCGAATCAGACGAAAAACTGATAGTGAATTGTGACATTCAGGGACACCTAATGACGATGGATCACTCAAATTGCGTCCCGATTCAATACATCGTCCTCCAGCCTACTTGACTCCATGGGTCTATTGCTGAGTCGGGCACCTTATGGCCGTTCTGCTGTGAGTCTAGATTATCGAATGCGACGAAAAACTGATAGTGAATTGTAACGTTCAGGGCCACCTAATGACGATGGATCACTCAAATGGCGTCCCGATTCAATACATCGTCCTCCTGCAGACTTGTCTCCATGGGTCTATTTCTGCCTCGGGCACCTTAAGGCCGTTCTGCTGTGGGTCAAAGATTTTCGAATCGGACGAAGATCTGATAGTGAATTGTAACGTTCAGGGCCACCTAATGACGATGGATCACTCAAATTGCGTCCCGATTCAATACATCGTCCTCCAGCAGACTTGTCTCCATGGGTCTATTGCTGCCTCTGGCACCTTATGGCCGTTCTGCTGTGAGTCAAAGATTTTCGAATCGGACGAAAAACTGATAGTGAATTGTAACTTTCAGGGCCACCTAATGACGATGGATCACTCAAATTGCGTCCCGATTCAATACATCGTCCTCCAGCCGACTTGTCTCCATGGGTCTATTGCTGCCTCGGGCACCTTATGGCCGTTCTGCTGTGAGTCAAAGATTTTCGAATCAGACGAAAAACTGATAGTGAATTGTAACATTCAGGGACACCTAATGACGATGGATCACTCAAATTGCGTCCCGATTCAATACATCGTCCTCCAGCCTACTTGACTCCATGGGTCTATTGCTGAGTCGGGCACCTTATGGCCGTTCTGCTGTGAGTCTAGATTATCGAATGCGACGAAAAACTGATAGTGAATTGTAACGTTCAGGGCCACCTAATGACGATGGATCACTCAAATGGCGTCCCGATTCAATACATCGTCCTCCAGCAGACTTGTCTCCATGGGTCTATTGCTGCCTCGGGCACCTTATGGCCGTTCTGCTGTGAGTCAGAGATTTTCGAATCGGACGAAAAACAGATAGTGAATTGTAACTTTCATGGCCACCTAATGACGATGGATCACTCAAATTTCGTCCCGATTCAATACATCGTCCTCCAGCAGACTTGTCTTCATGGGTCTATTGCTGCCTCGGGCACCTTATGGCCGTTCTGCTGTGAGTCAAAGATTTTCGAATCGGACGAAAAACTGATTGTGAATTGTAACGTTCAGGGCCACCTAATGACGATGGATCACTCAAATTGCGTCCCGATTCAATACATCGTCCTCCAGCAGACTTGTCTCCATGGGTCTATTGCTGCCTCGGGCACCTTATGGCCGTTCTGCTGTGAGTCAAAGATTTTCGAATCGGACGAAAAACTGATAGTGAATTGTAACGTTCAGGGCCACCTAATGACGATGGATCACTCAAATTGCGTCCCGATTCAATACATCGTCCTCCAGCAGACTTGTCTCCATGGGTCTATTTCTGCCTCGGGCACCTTATGGCCGTTCTGCTGTGGGTCAAAGATTTTCGAATCGGACGAAGATCTGATAGTGAATTGTAACGTTCAGGGCCACCTAATGACGATGGATCACTCAAATTGCGTCCCGATTCAATACATCGTCCTCCAGCAGACTTGTCTCCATGTGTCTATTGCTGCCTCTGGCACCTTATGGCCGTTCTGCTGTGAGTCAAAGATTTTCGAATCGGACGAAAAACTGATAGTGAATTGTAACTTTCAGGGCCACCTAATGACGATGGATCACTCAAATTGCGTCCCGATTCAATACATCGTCCTCCAGCCGACTTGTCTCCATGGGTCTATTGCTGCCTCGGGCACCTTATGGCCGTTCTGCTGTGAGTCAAAGATTTTCGAATCAGACGAAAAACTGATAGTGAATTGTAACATTCAGGGACACCTAATGACGATGGATCACTCAAATTGCGTCCCGATTCAATACATCGTCCTCCAGCCTACTTGACTCCATGGGTCTATTGCTGAGTCGGGCACCTTATGGCCGTTCTGCTGTGAGTCTAGATTATCGAATGCGACGAAAAACTGATAGTGAATTGTAACGTTCAGGGCCACCTAATGACGATGGATCACTCAAATTTCGTCCCGATTCAATACATCGTCCTCCAGCAGACTTGTCTTCATGGGTCTATTGCTGCCTCGGGCACCTTATGGCCGTTCTGCTGTGAGTCAAAGATTTTCGAATCGGACGAAAAACTGATTGTGAATTGTAACGTTCAGGGCCACCTAATGACGATGGATCACTCAAATTGCGTCCCGATTCAATACATCGTCCTCCAGCAGACTTGTCTCCATGGGTCTATTGCTGCCTCGGGCACCTTATGGCCGTTCTGCTGTGAGTCAAAGATTTTCGAATCGGACGAAAAACTGATAGTGAATTGTAACGTTCAGGGCCACCTAATGACGATGGATCACTCAAATTGCGTCCCGATTCAATACATCGTCCTCCAGCAGACTTGTCTCCATGGGTCTATTTCTGCCTCGGGCACCTTATGGCCGTTCTGCTGTGGGTCAAAGATTTTCGAATCGGACGAAGATCTGATAGTGAATTGTAACGTTCAGGGCCACCTAATGACGATGGATCACTCAAATTGCGTCCCGATTCAATACATCGTCCTCCAGCAGACTTGTCTCCATGTGTCTATTGCTGCCTCTGGCACCTTATGGCCGTTCTGCTGTGAGTCAAAGATTTTCGAATCGGACGAAAAACTGATAGTGAATTGTAACTTTCAGGGCCACCTAATGACGATGGATCACTCAAATTGCGTCCCGATTCAATACATCGTCCTCCAGCCGACTTGTCTCCATGGGTCTATTGCTGCCTCGGGCACCTTATGGCCGTTCTGCTGTGAGTCAAAGATTTTCGAATCAGACGAAAAACTGATAGTGAATTGTAACATTCAGGGACACCTAATGACGATGGATCACTCAAATTGCGTCCCGATTCAATACATCGTCCTCCAGCCTACTTGACTCCATGGGTCTATTGCTGAGTCGGGCACCTTATGGCCGTTCTGCTGTGAGTCTAGATTATCGAATGCGACGAAAAACTGATAGTGAATTGTAACGTTCAGGGCCACCTAATGACGATGGATCACTCAAATGGCGTCCCGATTCAATACATCGTCCTCCTGCAGACTTGTCTCCATGGGTCTATTTCTGCCTCGGGCACCTTAAGGCCGTTCTGCTGTGGGTCAAAGATTTTCGAATCGGACGAAGATCTGATAGTGAATTGTAACGTTCAGGGCCACCTAATGACGATGGATCACTCAAATTGCGTCCCGATTCAATACATCGTCCTCCAGCAGACTTGTCTCCATGGGTCTATTGCTGCCTCTGGCACCTTATGGCCGTTCTGCTGTGAGTCAAAGATTTTCGAATCGGACGAAAAACTGATAGTGAATTGTAACTTTCAGGGCCACCTAATGACGATGGATCACTCAAATTGCGTCCCGATTCAATACATCGTCCTCCAGCCGACTTGTCTCCATGGGTCTATTGCTGCCTCGGGCACCTTATGGCCGTTCTGCTGTGAGTCAAAGATTTTCGAATCAGACGAAAAACTGATAGTGAATTGTAACATTCAGGGACACCTAATGACGATGGATCACTCAAATTGCGTCCCGATTCAATACATCGTCCTCCAGCCTACTTGACTCCATGGGTCTATTGCTGAGTCGGGCACCTTATGGCCGTTCTGCTATGAGTCTAGATTATCGAATGCGACGAAAAACTGATAGTGAATTGTAACGTTCAGGGCCACCTAATGACGATGGATCACTCAAATGGCGTCCCGATTCAATACATCGTCCTCCAGCAGACTTGTCTCCATGGGTCTATTGCTGCCTCGGGCACCTTATGGCCGTTCTGCTGTGAGTCAGAGATTTTCGAATCGGACGAAAAACAGATAGTGAATTGTAACTTTCATGGCCACCTAATGACGATGGATCACTCAAATTGCGTCCCGATTCAATACATCGTCCTCCAGCAGACTTGTCTCCTTGGGTCTATTGCTGCCTCGGGCACCTTATGGCCGTTCTGCTGTGAGTCAAAGATTTTCGAATCGGACGAAAAACTGATAGTGAATTGTAACGTTCAGGGCCACCTAATGACGATGGATCACTCAAATTGCGTCCCATTCAATACATCGTCCTCCTGCAGACTTGTCTCCATGGGTCTATTTCTGCCTCGGGCACCTTAAGGCCGTTCTGCTGTGGGTCAAAGATTTTCGAATCGGACGAAGATCTGATAGTGAATTGTAACGTTCAGGGCCACCTAATGACGATGGATCACTCAAATTGCGTCCCGATTCAATACATCGTCCTCCAGCAGACTTGTCTCCATGGGTCTATTGCTGCCTCGGGCACCTTATGGGCGTTCTGCTGTGAGTCAAAGATTTTCGAATCGGACGAAAAACTGATAGTGAATTGTAACGTTCAGGGCCTCCTAATGACGATGGAACACTCAAATTGCGTCCCGATTCAATACCTCGTGCTCCAGCAGACTAGTCTCCATGGGTCTATTGCTGCCTCGGGCACATTATGGCCGTTCTGCTGTGAGTCAAAGATTTTCGAATCGGACGAAAAACTGATATTGAATTGTAACGTTCAGGGCCACCTAATGACGATGGATCACTCAAATTGCGTCCCGATTCAATACATCGTCCTCCAGCCGACTTGTCTCCATGGGTCTATTGTTGCCTCGGGCACCTTATGGTCGTTCTCCCGTGAGTCTAGATTATCGAATGGGACGAAAAACTGATAGTGAATTGTAACGTTCAGGGCCTCCTAATGACGATGGATCACTCAAATTGCGTCCCGATTCAATACATCGTCCTCCAGCACACTTGTCTCCATGGGTCTATTTCTGCCTCGGGCACCTTATGGCCGTTCTGCTGTGGGTCAAAGATTTTCGAATCGGACGAAGATCTGATAGTGAATTGTAACGTTCAGGGCCACCTAATGACGATGGATCACTCAAATTGCGTCCCGATTCAATACATCGTCCTCCAGCCGACTTGACACCATTGGTCTATTGCTGCCTCGGGCACCTTACGGCCGTTCTGCTGTGAGTCAAAGATTTTGGAATCGGACGAAAAACTGATAGTGAATTGTAACATTCAGGGCCACCTAATGACGATGGATCATTCAAGTTGCGTCCCGATTCAATACATCGTCCTCCAGCCGACCTGACTCCATGGGTCTATTGCTGCCTCGGACACCTTATGGTCGTTCTCCCATGAGTCAGGATTATCGAATGGGACGAAAAACTGATAGTTAATTCTAACATTCAGGGCCTCCTAATGACGATGGAACACTCAAATTGCGTCGCGATTCAATACATTGTCATCCTGCAGACTTGTCTCCATGGGTCTATTGCTGCCTCGGGCACCTTATGGCCGTTCTGCTGTGAGTCTAGATTATCGAATGCGACGAAAAACTGATAGTGAATTGTAACGTTCAGGGCCACCTAATGACGATGGATCACTTAAAATTTCGTCTCGATTCAATACATCGTCCTCCAGCAGTCTTGTCTCCATGGGTCTATTGCTGCCTCGGGCACCTTATGGCCGTTCTGCTGTGAGTCAAAGATTTTCGAATCGGACGAAAAACTGATAGTGAATTGTAACGTTCAGGGCCACCTAATGACGATGGATCACTCAAATTGCGTCCCGATTCAATACATCGTCATCCAGCAGACTTGTCTCCATGAGTCTATTGCTCCCTCGGGCACCCTATGGCCGTTCTGCTGTGAGTCAAAGATTTTCGAATCGGACGAAAAACTGATAGTGAATTGTAACTTTCAGGGCCACCTAATGACGATGCTTCACTCAAATTGCGTCCCGATTCAATACATCGTCCTCCAGACGACATGTCTCCATGGGTCTATTGCTGCCTCGGGCACCTTATGGCCGTTCTGCTGTGGGTCAAAGATTTTCGAATCGAAGATCTGATAGTGAATTGTAACATTCAGGGACACCTAATGACGATGGATCACTCAAATTGCGTCCTGATTCAATACATCGTCCTCCAGCCTACTTGACTCCATGGGTCTATTGCTGAGTCGGGCACCTTATGGCCGTTCTGCTGTGAGTCTAGATTATCGAATGCGACGAAAAACTGATAGTGAATTGTAACGTTCAGGGCCATCTAATGACGATGGATCACTCAAATTGCGTCCCGATTCAATACATCGTCCTCCAGCCGACTTGACTCCATTGGTCTATTGCTGCCTCGGGCACCTTATGGCCGTTCTGCTGTGAGTCTAGATTATCGAATGCGACGAAAAACTGATAGTGAATTGTAACGTTCGGGGCCACCTAATGACGATGGATCACTCAAATTGCGTCCCGATTCAATACATCGTCCTCCAGCAGACTTGTCTCCATGGGTCTATTGCTGCCTCGGGCACCTTATGGCCGTTCTGCTGTGAGTCAAAGATTTTCGAATCGGACGAAAAACTGATAGTGAATTGTAACGTTCAGGGCCACCTAATGACGATGGATCACTCAAATTGCTTCCCGATTCAATACATCGTCCTCCAGCAGACTTGTCTCCATGGGTCTATTGCTGCCTCGGGCACCTTATGGCCGTTCTGCTGCGAGTCAAAGATTTTCGAATCGGACGAAAAACAGATAGTGACTTGTAACTTTAATGGCCACCTAATGACGATGGATCACTCAAATTGCGTCCCGATTCAATACATCGTCCTCCAGCCGACTTGTCTCCATGGGTCTATTGCTGCCTCGGGCACCTTATGGCCGTTCTGCTGAGAGTCTAGATTATCGAATGCGACGAAAAACTGATAGTGAATTGTAACGTTCAGGGCCACCTAATGACGATGGATCACTCAAATTGCGTACCGATTCAATACATCGTCCTCCAGCAGACTTGTCTCCATGGGTCTATTTCTGCCTCTGGCACCTTATGGCCGTTCTGCTGTGAGTCAAAGATTTTCGAATCGGACGAAAAACAGATAGTGAATTGTAACATTCATGGCCACCTAATGACGATGGATCACTCAAATTGCGTCCCGATTCAATACATCGTCCTCCAGCCGACTTGTCTCCATGGGTCTATTGCTGCATCGGGCACCTTATGGCTGTTCTGCTGTCAGTCAAAGATTTTCGAATCGGACGAAAAACTGGTAGTGAATTGTAACTTTCATGGCCACCTAATGACGATGGATCACTCAAATTGCGGCCCGATTCAATACATCGTCCTCCAGCCGACTTGTCTCCATGGGTCTATTGTTGCCTCGGGCACCTTATGGCCGTTCTTCTGTGGGTCAAAGATTTTCGAATCGGACGAAGATCTGATAGTGAATTGAAACGTTCAGGGCCACCTAATGATGATGGATCACTCAAATTGCGTCCCGATTCAATACATCGTCCTCCAGCAGACTTGTCTCCATGGGTCTATTGCTGCCTCGGGCACCTTATGGGCGTTCTGCTGTGAGTCAAAGATTTTCGAATCGGACGAAAAACTGATAGTGAATTGTAACGTTCAGGGCCACCTAATGACGATGGATCACTCAAATTGCTTCCCGATTCAATACATCGTCCTCCAGCCGACTTGTCTCCATGGGTCTATTGCTGCCTCGGGCACCTTATGGTCGTTCTCCCGTGAGTCTAGATTATCGAATGGGACGAAAAACTGATAGTTAATACTAACATTCAGGGCCTCCTAATGACGATGGAACACTCAAATTGAGTCGCGATTCAATACATTGTCATCCTGCAGACTTGGCTCCATGGGTCTATTGCTGCCTCGGGCACCTTATGGCCGTTCTGCTGTGAGTCAAATATTTTCGAATCGGACGAAAAACTGATAGTGAATTGTAACTTTCAGGGACACCTAATGACGATGGATCACTCAAATTGCGTCTCGATTCAATACATCGTCCTCCAGCCGACTTGTCTCCATGCGTCTTTTGCTGCCTCGGGCACCTTATGTTCGTTCTCCCGTGAGTTTAGATTATCGAATGGGACGAAAAACTGATAGTTAATTCTAACAATCAGGGCCTCCTAATGACGATGGAACACTCAAATTGCGTCGCGATTCAATACATTGTCATCCTGCAGACTTGTCTCCATGGGTCTATTGCTGCCTCGGGCACCTTATGGCCGTTCTGCTGTGAGTCAAAGATTTTCGAATCGGACGAAAAACTGATAGTGAATTGTAACTTTCAGGGTTACCTAATGACGATGGATCACTCAAATTGCGTCCCGATTCAATACATCGTCCTCCAGCCTACTTGACTCCATGGGTCTATTGCTGAGTCGGGCACCTTATGGCCGTTCTGCTGTGAGTCTAGATTATCGAATGCGACGAAAAACTGATAGTGAATTGTAACGTTCAGGGCCACCTAATGACGATGGATCACTCAAATTTCGTCCCGATTCAATACATCGTCCTCCAGCAGACTTGTCTCCATGGGTCTATTGCTGCCTCGGGCACCTTATGGCCGTTCTGCTGTGAGTCAAAGAATTTCGAATCGGACGAAAAACTGATTGTGAATTGTAACGTTCAGGGCCACCTAATGACGATGGATCACTCAAATTGCGTCCCGATTCAATACATCGTCCTCCAGCAGACTTGTCTCCATGGGTCTATTGCTGCCTCGGGCACCTTATGGCCGTTCTGCTGTGAGTCAAAGATTTTCGAATCGGACGAAAAACTGATAGTGAATTGTAACGTTCAGGGCCACCTAATGACGATGGATCACTCAAATTGCGTCCCGATTCAATACATCGTCCTCCAGCCGACTTGTCTCCATGGGTCTATTTCTGCCTCGGGCACCTTATGGCCGTTCTGCTGTGGGTCAAAGATTTTCGAATCGGACGAAGATCTGATAGTGAATTGTAACGTTCAGGGCCACCTAATGACGATGGATCACTCAAATTGCGTCCCGATTCAATACATCGTCCTCCAGCAGACTTGTCTCCATGGGTCTATTGCTGCCTCTGGCACCTTATGGCCGTTCTGCTGTGAGTCAAAGATTTTCGAATCGGACGAAAAACTGATAGTGAATTGTAACTTTCAGGGCCACCTAATGACGATGAATCACTCAAATTGCGTCCCGATTCAATACATCGTCCTCCAGCCGACTTGTCTCCATGGGTCTATTGCTGCCTCGGGCACCTTATGGCCGTTCTGCTGTGAGTCAAAGATTTTCGAATCAGACGAAAAACTGATAGTGAATTGTGACATTCAGGGACACCTAATGACGATGGATCACTCAAATTGCGTCCCGATTCAATACATCGTCCTCCAGCCTACTTGACTCCATGGGTCTATTGCTGAGTCGGGCACCTTATGGCCGTTCTGCTGTGAGTCTAGATTATCGAATGCGACGAAAAACTGATAGTGAATTGTAACGTTCAGGGCCACCTAATGACGATGGATCACTCAAATGGCGTCCCGATTCAATACATCGTCCTCCTGCAGACTTGTCTCCATGGGTCTATTTCTGCCTCGGGCACCTTAAGGCCGTTCTGCTGTGGGTCAAAGATTTTCGAATCGGACGAAGATCTGATAGTGAATTGTAACGTTCAGGGCCACCTAATGACGATGGATCACTCAAATTGCGTCCCGATTCAATACATCGTCCTCCAGCAGACTTGTCTCCATGGGTCTATTGCTGCCTCTGGCACCTTATGGCCGTTCTGCTGTGAGTCAAAGATTTTCGAATCGGACGAAAAACTGATAGTGAATTGTAACTTTCAGGGCCACCTAATGACGATGGATCACTCAAATTGCGTCCCGATTCAATACATCGTCCTCCAGCCGACTTGTCTCCATGGGTCTATTGCTGCCTCGGGCACCTTATGGCCGTTCTGCTGTGAGTCAAAGATTTTCGAATCAGACGAAAAACTGATAGTGAATTGTAACATTCAGGGACACCTAATGACGATGGATCACTCAAATTGCGTCCCGATTCAATACATCGTCCTCCAGCCTACTTGACTCCATGGGTCTATTGCTGAGTCGGGCACCTTATGGCCGTTCTGCTGTGAGTCTAGATTATCGAATGCGACGAAAAACTGATAGTGAATTGTAACGTTCAGGGCCACCTAATGACGATGGATCACTCAAATGGCGTCCCGATTCAATACATCGTCCTCCAGCAGACTTGTCTCCATGGGTCTATTGCTGTCTCGGGCACCTTATGGCCGTTCTGCTGTGAGTCAGAGATTTTCGAATCGGACGAAAAACAGATAGTGAATTGTAACTTTCATGGCCACCTAATGACGATGGATCACTCAAATTTCGTCCCGATTCAATACATCGTCCTCCAGCAGACTTGTCTTCATGGGTCTATTGCTGCCTCGGGCACCTTATGGCCGTTCTGCTGTGAGTCAAAGATTTTCGAATCGGACGAAAAACTGATTGTGAATTGTAACGTTCAGGGCCACCTAATGACGATGGATCACTCAAATTGCGTTCCGATTCAATACATCGTCCTCCAGCAGACTTGTCTCCATGGGTCTATTGCTGCCTCGGGCACCTTATGGCCGTTCTGCTGTGAGTCAAAGATTTTCGAATCGGACGAAAAACTGATAGTGAATTGTAACGTTCAGGGCCACCTAATGACGATGGATCACTCAAATTGCGTCCCGATTCAATACATCGTCCTCCAGCAGACTTGTCTCCATGGGTCTATTTCTGCCTCGGGCACCTTATGGCCGTTCTGCTGTGGGTCAAAGATTTTCGAATCGGACGAAGATCTGATAGTGAATTGTAACGTTCAGGGCCACCTAATGACGATGGATCACTCAAATTGCGTCCCGATTCAATACATCGTCCTCCAGCAGACTTGTCTCCATGTGTCTATTGCTGCCTCTGGCACCTTATGGCCGTTCTGCTGTGAGTCAAAGATTTTCGAATCGGACGAAAAACTGATAGTGAATTGTAACTTTCAGGGCCACCTAATGGCGATGGATCACTCAAATTGCGTCCCGATTCAATACATCGTCCTCCAGCCGACTTGTCTCCATGGGTCTATTGCTGCCTCGGGCACCTTATGGCCGTTCTGCTGTGAGTCAAAGATTTTCGAATCAGACGAAAAACTGATAGTGAATTGTAACATTCAGGGACACCTAATGACGATGGATCACTCAAATTGCGTCCCGATTCAATACATCGTCCTCCAGCCTACTTGACTCCATGGGTCTATTGCTGAGTCGGGCACCTTATGGCCGTTCTGCTGTGAGTCTAGATTATCGAATGCGACGAAAAACTGATAGTGAATTGTAACGTTCAGGGCCACCTAATGACGATGGATCACTCAAATGGCGTCCCGATTCAATACATCGTCCTCCTGCAGACTTGTCTCCATGGGTCTATTTCTGCCTCGGGCACCTTAAGGCCGTTCTGCTGTGGGTCAAAGATTTTCGAATCGGACGAAGATCTGATAGTGAATTGTAACGTTCAGGGCCACCTAATGACGATGGATCACTCAAATTGCGTCCCGATTCAATACATCGTCCTCCAGCAGACTTGTCTCCATGGGTCTATTGCTGCCTCTGGCACCTTATGGCCGTTCTGCTGTGAGTCAAAGATTTTCGAATCGGACGAAAAACTGATAGTGAATTGTAACTTTCAGGGCCACCTAATGACGATGGATCACTCAAATTGCGTCCCGATTCAATACATCGTCCTCCAGCCGACTTGTCTCCATGGGTCTATTGCTGCCTCGGGCACCTTATGGCCGTTCTGCTGTGAGTCAAAGATTTTCGAATCAGACGAAAAACTGATAGTGAATTGTAACATTCAGGGACACCTAATGACGATGGATCACTCAAATTGCGTCCCGATTCAATACATCGTCCTCCAGCCTACTTGACTCCATGGGTCTATTGCTGAGTCGGGCACCTTATGGCCGTTCTGCTATGAGTCTAGATTATCGAATGCGACGAAAAACTGATAGTGAATTGTAACGTTCAGGGCCACCTAATGACGATGGATCACTCAAATGGCGTCCCGATTCAATACATCGTCCTCCAGCAGACTTGTCTCCATGGGTCTATTGCTGCCTCGGGCACCTTATGGCCGTTCTGCTGTGAGTCAGAGATTTTCGAATCGGACGAAAAACAGATAGTGAATTGTAACTTTCATGGCCACCTAATGACGATGGATCACTCAAATTGCGTCCCGATTCAATACATCGTCCTCCAGCAGACTTGTCTCCTTGGGTCTATTGCTGCCTCGGGCACCTTATGGCCGTTCTGCTGTGAGTCAAAGATTTTCGAATCGGACGAAAAACTGATAGTGAATTGTAACGTTCAGGGCCACCTAATGACGATGGATCACTCAAATTGCGTCCCATTCAATACATCGTCCTCCTGCAGACTTGTCTCCATGGGTCTATTTCTGCCTCGGGCACCTTAAGGCCGTTCTGCTGTGGGTCAAAGATTTTCGAATCGGACGAAGATCTGATAGTGAATTGTAACGTTCAGGGCCACCTAATGACGATGGATCACTCAAATTGCGTCCCGATTCAATACATCGTCCTCCAGCAGACTTGTCTCCATGGGTCTATTGCTGCCTCGGGCACCTTATGGGCGTTCTGCTGTGAGTCAAAGATTTTCGAATGGGACGATAAACTGATAGTGAATTGTAACGTTCAGGGCCTCCTAATGACGATGGAACACTCAAATTGCGTCCCGATTCAATACCTCGTGCTCCAGCAGACTAGTCTCCATGGGTCTATTGCTGCCTCGGGCACATTATGGCCGTTCTGCTGTGAGTCAAAGATTTTCGAATCGGACGAAAAACTGATATTGAATTGTAACGTTCAGGGCCACCTAATGACGATGGATCACTCAAATTGCGTCCCGATTCAATACATCGTCCTCCAGCCGACTTGTCTCCATGGGTCTATTGTTGCCTCGGGCACCTTATGGTCGTTCTCCCGTGAGTCTAGATTATCGAATGGGACGAAAAACTGATAGTGAATTGTAACGTTCAGGGCCTCCTAATGACGATGGATCACTCAAATTGCGTCCCGATTCAATACATCGTCCTCCAGCACACTTGTCTCCATGGGTCTATTTCTGCCTCGGGCACCTTATGGCCGTTCTGCTGTGGGTCAAAGATTTTCGAATCGGACGAAGATCTGATAGTGAATTGTAACGTTCAGGGCCACCTAATGACGATGGATCACTCAAATTGCGTCCCGATTCAATACATCGTCCTCCAGCCGACTTGACACCATTGGTCTATTGCTGCCTCGGGCACCTTACGGCCGTTCTGCTGTGAGTCAAAGATTTTGGAATCGGACGAAAAACTGATAGTGAATTGTAACATTCAGGGCCACCTAATGACGATGGATCATTCAAGTTGCGTCCCGATTCAATACATCGTCCGCCAGCCGACCTGACTCCATGGGTCTATTGCTGCCTCGGACACCTTATTGTCGTTCTCCCATGAGTCAGGATTATCGAATGGGACGAAAAACTGATAGTTAATTCTAACATTCAGGGCCTCCTAATGACGATGGAACACTCAAATTGCGTCGCGATTCAATACATTGTCATCCTGCAGACTTGTCTCCATGGGTCTATTGCTGCCTCGGGCACCTTATGGCCGTTCTGCTGTGAGTCTAGATTATCGAATGCGACGAAAAACTGATAGTGAATTGTAACGTTCAGGGCCACCTAATGACGATGGATCACTTAAAATTTCGTCTCGATTCAATACATCGTCCTCCAGCAGTCTTGTCTCCATGGGTCTATTGCTGCCTCGGGCACCTTATGGCCGTTCTGCTGTGAGTCAAAGATTTTCGAATCGGACGAAAAACTGATAGTGAATTGTAACGTTCAGGGCCACCTAATGACGATGGATCACTCAAATTGCGTCCCGATTCAATACATCGTCATCCAGCAGACTTGTCTCCATGAGTCTATTGCTCCCTCGGGCACCCTATGGCCGTTCTGCTGTGAGTCAAAGATTTTCGAATCGGACGAAAAACTGATAGTGAATTGTAACTTTCAGGGCCACCTAATGACGATGCTTCACTCAAATTGCGTCCCGATTCAATACATCGTCCTCCAGACGACATGTCTCCATGGGTCTATTGCTGCCTCGGGCACCTTATGGCCGTTCTGCTGTGGGTCAAAGATTTTCGAATCGAAGATCTGATAGTGAATTGTAACATTCAGGGACACCTAATGACGATGGATCACTCAAATTGCGTCCTGATTCAATACATCGTCCTCCAGCCTACTTGACTCCATGGGTCTATTGCTGAGGCGGGCACCTTATGGCCGTTCTGCTGTGAGTCTAGATTATCGAATGCGACGAAAAACTGATAGTGAATTGTAACGTTCAGGGCCATCTAATGACGATGGATCACTCAAATTGCGTCCCGATTCAATACATCGTCCTCCAGCCGACTTGACTCCATTGGTCTATTGCTGCCTCGGGCACCTTATGGCCGTTCTGCTGTGAGTCTAGATTATCGAATGCGACGAAAAACTGATAGTGAATTGTAACGTTCGGGGTTACCTAATGACGATGGATCACTCAAATTGCGTCCCGATTCAATACATCGTCCTCCAGCAGACTTGTCTCCATGGGTCTATTGCTGCCTCGGGCACCTTATGGCCGTTCTGCTGTGAGTCAAAGATTTTCGAATCGGACGAAAAACTGATAGTGAATTGTAACGTTCAGGGCCACCTAATGACGATGGATCACTCAAATTGCTTCCCGATTCAATACATCGTCCTCCAGCAGACTTGTCTCCATGGGTCTATTGCTGCCTCGGGCACCTTATGGCCGTTCTGCTGCGAGTCAAAGATTTTCGAATCGGACGAAAAACAGATAGTGACTTGTAACTTTAATGGCCACCTAATGACGATGGATCACTCAAATTGCGTCCCGATTCAATACATCGTCCTCCAGCCGACTTGTCTCCATGGGTCTATTGCTGCCTCGGGCACCTTATGGCCGTTCTGCTGAGAGTCTAGATTATCGAATGCGACGAAAAACTGATAGTGAATTGTAACGTTCAGGGCCACCTAATGACGATGGATCACTCAAATTGCGTACCGATTCAATACATCGTCCTCCAGCAGACTTGTCTCCATGGGTCTATTTCTGCCTCTGGCACCTTATGGCCGTTCTGCTGTGAGTCAAAGATTTTCGAATCGGACGAAAAACAGATAGTGAATTGTAACATTCATGGCCACCTAATGACGATGGATCACTCAAATTGCGTCCCGATTCAATACATAGTCCTCCAGCCGACTTGTCTCCATGGGTCTATTGCTGCATCGGGCACCTTATGGCTGTTCTGCTGTCAGTCAAAGATTTTCGAATCGGACGAAAAACTGGTAGTGAATTGTAACTTTCATGGCCACCTAATGACGATGGATCTATCAAATTGCGTCCCGATTCAATACATCGTCCTCCAGCAGACTTGTCTCCATGGGTCTATTGCTGCCTCGGGCACCTTATGGGCGTTCTGCTGTGGGTCAAAGATTTTCGAATCGGACGAAGATCTGATAGTGAATTGAAACGTTCAGGGCCACCTAATGATGATGGATCATTCAAATTGCGTCCCGATTCAATACATCGTCCTCCAGCAGACTTGTCTCCATGGGTCTATTGCTGCCTCGGGCACCTTATGGGCGTTCTGCTGTGAGTCAAAGATTTTCGAATCGGACGAAAAACTGATAGTGAATTGTAACGTTCAGGGCCACCTAATGACGATGGATCACTCAAATTGCGTCCCGATCCAATACATCGTCCTCCAGCCGACTTGTCTCCATGGGTCTATTGCTGCCTCGGGCACCTTATGGTCGTTCTCCCGTGAGTCTAGATTATCGAATGGGACGAAAAACTGATAGTTAATTCTAACATTCAGGGCCTCCTAATGACGATGGAACACTCAATTTGCGTCGCGACTCAATACATCGTCATCCTGCAGACTTATCTCCATGGGTCTATTGCTGCCTCGGGCACCTTATGGCCGTTCTGCTGTGAGTCAAAGATTTTCGAATCGGACGAAAAACTGATAGTGAAATGTAACATTCAGGGACACCTAATGACGATGGATCACTCAAATTGCGTCCCGATTCAATACATCGTCCTCCAGCCTACTTGACTCCATGGGTCTATTGCTGAGTCGGGCACCTTATGGCCGTTCTGCTGTGAGTCTAGATAATCGAATGCGACGAAAAACTGATAGTGAATTGTAACGTTCAGGGCCACCTAATGACGATGGATCACTCAAATTGCGTCCCGATTCAATACATCGTCCTCCAGCAGAGTTGTCTCCATGGGTATATTGCTGTCTCGGGCACCTTATGGCCGTTCTGCTGTGAGTCAAAGATTTTCGAATCGGACGAAATACTGATAGTGAATTGTAACGTTCAGGGCCACCTAATGACGATGGATCACTCAAATTGCGTCCCGATTCAATACATCGTCCTCCGGCAGACTTGCCTCCATGGGTCTATTGCTGCCTCGGGCACCTTATGGCCGTTCTGCTGTGAGTCAAAGATTTTCGAATCGGACGAAAAACAGATAGTGAATTTTAACATTCATGGCCACCTAATGACGATGGATCACTCAAATTGCGTCCCGATTCAATACATCGTCCTCCAGACGACTTGTCTCCATGGGTCTATTGCTGCATCGGGCACCTTATGGCCGTTCTGCTGTGAGTCAAAGATTTTCGAATCGGACGAAAAACTGATAGTGAATTGTAACTTTCAGGGCCACCTAATGACGATGGATCACTCAAATTGCGTCCCGATTCAATACATCGTCCTCCAGCCGACTTGTCTCCATGGGTCTATTCCTGCCTCGGGCACCTTATGGCCGTTCTGCTGTGGGTCAAAGATTTTCGAATCGGACGAAGATCTGAAAGTGAATTGTAACGTTCAGGGCCACCTAATGACGATGGATCACTCAAATTGCGTCCCGATTCAATACATCGTCCTCCAGCAGACTTGTCTCCATGGGTCTACTGCTGCCTCGGGCACCTTATGGGCGTTCTGCTGTGAGTCAAAGATTTTCGAATCGGACGAAAAACTGATAGTGAATTGTAACGTTCAGGGCCTCCTAATGACGATGGAACACTCAAATTGCGTCCCGATTCAATACCTCGTGCTCCAGCAGACTAGTCTCCATGGGTCTATTGCTGCCTCGGGCACCTTATGGCCGTTCTGCTGTGGGTCAAAGGTTTTCGAATCGGACGAAAAACTGATAGTGAACTGTAACATTCAGGGACACCTAATGACGATGGATCACTCAAATTGCGTCCCGATTCAATACATCGTCCTCCAGCCTACTTGACTCCAAGGGTCTATTGCTGAGTCGGGCACCTTTTGGCCGTTCTGCTGTGAGTCTAGATTATCGAATGCGACGAAAAACTGATAGTGAATTGTAACGTTCAGGGCCACCTAATGACGATGGATCATTCAAGTTGCGTCCCGATTCAATACATCGTCCTCCAGCCGACCTGACTCCATGGGTCTATTGCTGCCTCGGGCACCTTATGGTCGTTCTCCCGTGAGTCTGGATTATCGAATGGGACGAAAAACTGATAGTTAATTCTAACATTCAGGGCCTCCTAATGACGATGGAACACTCAAATTGCGTCGCGATTCAATACATTGTCATCCTGCAGACTTGTCTCCATGGGTCTATTGCTGCCTCGGGCACCTTATGGCCGTTCTGCTGTGAGTCTTGATTTTCGAATGCGACGAAAAACTGATAGTGAATTGTAACGTTCAGGGCCACCTAATGACGATGGATCACTTAAAATTTCGTCCCGATTCAATACATCGTCCTCCAGCAGACTTGTCTCCATGGGTCTATTGCTGCCTCGGCCACCTTATGGCCGTTCTGCTGTGAGACAAAGATTTCCGAATCGGACGAAAAACTGATAGTGAATTGTAACGTTCAGGGCCACCTAATGACGATGGATCACTCAAACTGCGTCCCGATTCAATACATCGTCCTCCAGCCTACTTGACTCCAAGGGTCTATTGCTGAGTCGGGCACCTTATGGCCGTTCTGCTGTGAGTCTAGATTATCGAATGCGACGAAAAACTGATAGTGAATTGTAACGTTAAGGGCCACCTAATGACGATGGATCACTCAAATTGCGTCCCGATTCAATACATCGTCCTCCAGCAGACTTGTCTCCATGGGTCTATTGCTGCCTCGGGCACCTTATGGCCGTTCTGCTGTGAGTCAAAAATTTTCGAATCGGACGAAAAACAGATAGTGAATTGTAACTTTCATGGCCACCTAATGACGATGGATCACTCAAATTGCGTCCCGATTCAATACATCGTCCTCCATATGACTTGTCTCCATGGGTCTATTGCTGCATTGGGCACCTTATGGCCGTTCTGCTGTGAGTCAAAGATTTTCGAATCGGACGAAAAACTGATAGTGAATTGTTACGTTCAGGGCCACCTAATGACGATGGATCACTCAAATTGCGTCCCGATTCAATACATCGTCCTCCAGCCGACTTGTCTCCATGGGACTATTGCTGCCTCGGGCACCTTATTGTCGTTCTCCCGTGAGTCTAGATTATCGAATGGGACGAAAAACTGATAGTTAATTCTAACATTCAGGGCCTCCTAATGACGATGGAACACTCAAATTGCGTCGCGATTCAATACATCGTCATCCTGCAGACTTGTCTCCATGGGTCTATTGCTGCCTCGGGCACCTTACGGCCGTTCTGCTGTGAGTCAAAGATTTTCGAATCGGACTAAAAACTGATAGTGAATTGTAACATTCAGGGCCACCTAATGACGATGAATCATTCAAGTTGCGTCCCGATTCAATACATCGTCCTCCAGCCGACCTGACTCCATGGGTCTATTGCTGCCTCGGGCACCTTATTGTCGTTCTCCCGTGAGTCTGGATTATCGAATGGGACGAAAAACTGATAGTTAATTCTAACATTCAGGGCCTCCTAATGACGATGGAACACTCAAATTGCGTCGCGATTCAATACATTCTCATCCTGCAGACTTGTCTCCATGGGTCTATTGCTGCCTCGGGCACCTTATGGCCGTTCTGCTGTGAGTCTAGATTTTCGAATGCGACGAAAAACTGATAGTGAATTGTAACGTTCAGGGCCACCTAATGACGATGGATCACTTAAAATTTCGTCCCGATTCAATACATCGTCCTCCAGCAGACTTGTCTCCATGGGTCTATTGCTGCCTCGGCCACCTTATGGCCGTTCTGCTGTGAGTCAAAGATTTCCGAATCGGACGAAAAACTGATAGTGAATTGTAACTTTCAGGGCCACCTAATGACGATGGATCACTCAAATTGCGTCCCGATTCAATACATCGTCCTCCAGCCTACTTGACTCCAAGGGTCTATTGCTGAGTCGGGCACCTTATGGCCGTTCTGCTGTGAGTCTAGATTATCGAATGCGTCGAAAAACTGATAGTGAATTGTAACGTTAAGGGCCACCTAATGACGATGGATCACTCAAATTGCGTCCCGATTCATTACATCGTCCTCCAGCAGACTTGTCTCCATGGGTCTATTGCTGCCTCGGGCACGTTATGGCCGTTCTGCTGTGAGTCAAAGATTTTCGAATCGGACGAAAAACAGATAGTGAATTGTAACTTTCATGGCCACCTAATGACGATGGATCACTCAAATTGCGTCCCGATTTAATACATCGTCCTCCATATGACTTGTCTCCATGGGTCTATTGCTGCATTGGGCACCTTATGGCCGTTCTGCTGTGAGTCAAAGATTTTCGAATCGGACGAAAAACTGATAGTGAATTGTTACGTTCAGGGCCACCTAATGACGATGGATCACTCAAATTGCGTCCCGATTCAATACATCGTCCTCCAGCCGACTTGTCTCCATGGGACTATTGCTGCCTCGGGCACCTTATTGTCGTTCTCCCGTGAGTCTAGATTATCGAATGGGGCGAAAAACTGATAGTGAATTGTAACTTTCAGGGCCACCTAATGACGATGGATCACTCAAATTGCGTCCCGATTCAATACATTGTCCTCCAGCCGACTTGTCTCCATGGGTCTATTGCTGCCTCGGGCAACTTTTTGCCGTTCTGCTGTGGGTCACAGATTTTCGAATCGAAGATCTGATAGTGAATTGTAACATTCAGGGACACCTAATGACGATGGATCACTCAAATTGCGTCCTGATTTAATACATCGTCCTCCAGCCTACTTGACTCCATGGGTCTATTGCTGAGTCGGGCACCTTATGGCCGTTCTGCTGTGAGTCTAGATTATCGAATGCGACGAAAAACTGATAGTGAATTGTAACGTTCACGGCCATCTAATGACGATGGATCACTCAAATTGCGTCGCGATTCAATACATCGTCCTCCAGCCGACTTGACTCCATTGGTCTATTGCTGCCTCGGGCACCTTATGGCCGTTCTGCTGTGAGTCTAGATTATCGAATGCGACGAAAAACTGATAGTGAATTGTAACGTTCGGGGCCACCTAATGACGATGGATCACTCAAATTGCGTCCCGATTCAATACATCGTCCTCCAGCAGACTTGTCTCCATGGGTCTATTGCTGCCTCAGGCACCTTATGGCCGTTCTGCTGTGAGTCAAAGATTTTCGAATCGGACGAAAAACAGATAGTGAATTGTAGCTTTAATGGCCACCTAATGACGATGGATCACTCAAATTGCGTCCCGATTCAATACATCGTCCTCCAGCCGACTTGTCTCCATGGGACTATTGCTGCCTCGGGCACCTTATGTTCGTTCTCCCGTGAGTCTAGATTATCGAATGGGACGAAAAACTGATAGTTAATTCCAACATTCAGGGCCTCCTAATGACGATGGAACACTCAAATTGCGTCCCGATTCAATACATCGTCCTCCAGCCGACCTGACTCCATGGGTCTATTGCTGCCTCGGGCACCTTATGGCCGTTCTGCTGAGAGTCTAGATTATCGAATGCGACGAAAAACTGATAGTGAATTGTAATGTTCAGGGCCACCTAATGACGATGGATCACTCAAATTGCGTCCCAATTCAATACATCGTCCTCCAGCAGACTTGTCTCCATGGGTCTATTTCTGCCTCTGGCACCTTATGGCCGTTCTGCTGTGAGCCAAAGATTTTCGAATCGGACGAAAAACAGATAGTGAATTGTAACATTCATGGCCACCTAATGACGATGGATCACTCAAATTGCGTCCCGATTCAATACATCGTCCTCCAGCCGACTTGTCTCCATGGGTCTATTGCTGCATCGGGCACCTTATGGCTGTTCTGCTGTGAGTCAAAGATTTTCGAATCGGACGAAAAACTGGTAGTGAATTGTAACTTTCAGGGCCACCTAATGACGATGGATCACTCAAATTGCGGCCCGATTCAATACATCGTCCTCCAGCCGACTTGTCTCCATGGGTCTATTGCTGCCTCGGGCACCTTATGGCCGTTCTGCTGTGGGTCAAAGATTTTCGAATCGGACGACGATCTGATAGTGAATTGAAACGTTCAGGGCCACCTAATGATGATGGATCACTCAAATTGCGTCCCGATTCAATACATCGTCCTCCAGCAGACTTGTCTCCATGGGTCTATTGCTGCCTCGGGCACCTTATGGGCGTTCTGCTGTGAGTCAAAGATTTTCGAATCGGACGAAAAACTGATAGTGAATTGTAACGTTCAGGGCCACCTAATGACGATGGATCACTCAAATTGCGTCCCGATTCAATACATCGTCCTCCAGCAGACTTGTCTCCATGGGTCTATTGCTGCCTCGGGCACCTTATGGCCGTTCTGCTGTGAGTCAAAGATTTTCGAATCGGACGAAAAACTGATAGTGAATTGTAACGTTCAGGGCCACCTAATGACGATGGATCACTCAAATTGCGTCCCGATTCAATACATCGTCATCCAGCAGACATGTCTCCATGAGTCTATTGCTGCCTCGGGCACCTTATGGCCGTTCTGCTGTGAGTCAAAGATTTTCGAATCGGACGAAAAACTGATAGTGAATTGTAACTTTCAGGGCCACCTAATGACGATGGATCACTCAAATTGCGTCCCGATTCAATACATCGTCCTCCAGCCGACTTGTCTCCATGGGTCTATTGCTGCCTCGGGCACCTTATGGCCGTTCTGCTGTGGGTCAAAGGTTTTCGAATCGGACGAAAAACTGATAGTGAACTGTAACATTCAGGGACACCTAATGACGATGGATCACTCAAATTGCGTCCCGATTCAATACATCGTCCTCCAGCCTACTTGACTCCAAGGGTCTATTGCTGAGTCGGGCACCTTTTGGCCGTTCTGCTGTGAGTCTAGATTATCGAATGCGACGAAAAACTGATAGTGAATTGTAACGTTCAGGGCCACCTAATGACGATGGATCATTCAAGTTGCGTCCCGATTCAATACATCGTCCTCCAGCCGACCTGACTCCATGGGTCTATTGCTGCCTCGGGCACCTTATGGTCGTTCTCCCGTGAGTCTGGATTATCGAATGGGACGAAAAACTGATAGTTAATTCTAACATTCAGGGCCTCCTAATGACGATGGAACACTCAAATTGCGTCGCGATTCAATACATTGTCATCCTGCAGACTTGTCTCCATGGGTCTATTGCTGCCTCGGGCACCTTATGGCCGTTCTGCTGTGAGTCTTGATTTTCGAATGCGACGAAAAACTGATAGTGAATTGTAACGTTCAGGGCCACCTAATGACGATGGATCACTTAAAATTTCGTCCCGATTCAATACATCGTCCTCCAGCAGACTTGTCTCCATGGGTCTATTGCTGCCTCGGCCACCTTATGGCCGTTCTGCTGTGAGACAAAGATTTCCGAATCGGACGAAAAACTGATAGTGAATTGTAACGTTCAGGGCCACCTAATGACGATGGATCACTCAAATTGCGTCCCGATTCAATACATCGTCCTCCAGCCTACTTGACTCCAAGGGTCTATTGCTGAGTCGGGCACCTTATGGCCGTTCTGCTGTGAGTCTAGATTATCGAATGCGACGAAAAACTGATAGTGAATTGTAACGTTAAGGGCCACCTAATGACGATGGATCACTCAAATTGCGTCCCGATTCAATACATCGTCCTCCAGCAGACTTGTCTCCATGGGTCCATTGCTGCCTCGGGCACCTTATGGCCGTTCTGCTGTGAGTCAAAAATTTTCGAATCGGACGAAAACCAGATAGTGAATTGTAACTTTCATGGCCACCTAATGTCGATGGATCACTCAAATTGCGTCCCGATTCAATACATCGTCCTCCATATGACTTGTCTCCATGGGTCTATTGCTGCATTGGGCACCTTATGGCCGTTCTGCTGTGAGTCAAAGATTTTCGAATCGGACGAAAAACTGATAGTGAATTGTTACGTTCAGGGCCACCTAATGACGATGGATCACTCAAATTGCGTCCCGATTCAATACATCGTCCTCCAGCCGACTTGTCTCCATGGGACTATTGCTGCCTCGGGCACCTTATTGTCGTTCTCCCGTGAGTCTAGATTATCGAATGGGACGAAAAACTGATAGTTAATTCTAACATTCAGGGCCTCCTAATGACGATGGAACACTCAAATTGCGTCGCGATTCAATACATCGTCATCCTGCAGACTTGTCTCCATGGGTCTATTGCTGCCTCGGGCACCTTACGGCCGTTCTGCTGTGAGTCAAAGATTTTCGAATCGGACGAAAACCTGATAGTGAATTGTAACATTCAGGGCCACCTAATGACGATGAATCATTCAAGTTGCGTCCCGATTCAATACATCGTCCTCCAGCCGAACTGACTCCATGGGTCTATTGCTGCCTCGGGCACCTTATGGTCGTTCTCCCGTGAGTCTGGATTATCGAATGGGACGAAAAACTGATAGTTAATTCTAACATTCAGGGCCTCCTAATGACGATGGAACACTCAAATTGCGTCGCGATTCAATACATTCTCATCCTGCAGACTTGTCTCCATGGGTCTATTGCTGCCTCGGGCACCTTATGGCCGTTCTGCTGTGAGTCTAGATTTTCGAATGCGACGAAAAACTGATAGTGAATTGTAACGTTCAGGGCCACCTAATGACGATGGATCACTTAAAATTTCGTCCCGATTCAATACATCGTCCTCCAGCCTACTTGACTCCAAGGGTCTATTGCTGAGTCGGGCACCTTATGGCCGTTCTGCTGTGAGTCTAGATTATCGAATGCGACGAAAAACTGATAGTGAATTGTAACGTTAAGGGCCACCTAATGACGATGGATCACTCAAATTGCGTCCCGATTCAATACATCGTCCTCCAGCAGACTTGTCTCCATGGGTCTATTGCTGCCTCGGGCACCTTATGGCCGTTCTGCTGTGAGTCAAAGATTTTCGAATCGGACGAAAAACAGATAGTGAATTGTAACTTTCATGGCCACCTAATGACGATGGATCACTCAAATTGCGTCCCGATTCAATACATCGTCCTCCATATGACTTGTCTCCATGGGTCTATTGCTGCATTGGGCACCTTATGGCCGTTCTGCTGTGAGTCAAAGATTTTCGAATCGGACGAAAAACTGATAGTGAATTGTTACGTTCAGGGCCACCTAATGACGATGGATCACTCAAATTGCGTCCCGATTCAATACATCGTCCTCCAGCCGACTTGTCTCCATGGGACTATTGCTGCCTCGGGCACCTTATTGTCGTTCTCCCGTGAGTCTAGATTATCGAATGGGACGAAAAACTGATAGTTAATTCTAACATTCAGATCCTCCTAATGACGATGGAACACTCAAATTGCGTCGCGATTCAATACATCGTCATCCTGCAGACTTGTCTCCATGGGTCTATTGCTGCCTCGGGCACCTTACGGCCGTTCTGCTGTGAGTCAAAGATTTTCGAATCGGACGAAAAACTGATAGTGAATTGTAACATTCAGGGCCACCTAATGACGATGAATCATTCAAGTTGCGTCCCGATTCAATACATCGTCCTCCAGCCGACCTGACTCCATGGGTCTATTGCTGCCTCGGGCACCTTATGGTCGTTCTCCCGTGAGTCTGGATTATCGAATGGGACGAAAAACTGATAGTTAATTCTAACATTCAGGGCCTCCTAATGACGATGGAACACTCAAATTGCGTCGCGATTCAATACATTCTCATCCTGCAGACTTGTCTCCATGGGTCTATTGCTGCCTCGGGCACCTTATGGCCGTTCTGCTGTGAGTCTAGATTTTCGAATGCGACGAAAAACTGATAGTGAATTGTAACGTTCAGGGCCACCTAATGACGATGGATCACTTAAAATTTCGTCCCGATTCAATACATCGTCCTCCAGCAGACTTGTCTCCATGGGTCTATTGCTGCCTCGGGCACCTTATGGCCATTCTGCTGTGAGTCAAAGATTTTCGAATCGGACGAAAAACTGATAGTGAATTGTAACGTTCAGGGCCACCTAATGACGATGGATCACTGAAATTGCGTCCCGATTCAATACATCGTCATCCAGCAGACTTGTCTCCATGAGTCTATTGCTCCCTCGGGCACCTTATGAACGTTCTGCTGTGAGTCAAAGATTTTCGAATCGGACGAAAAACTGATAGTGAATTGTAACTTTCAGGGCCACCTAATGACGATGGATCACTCAAATTGCGTCCCGATTCAATACATCGTCCTCCAGCCGACTTGTCTCCATGGGTCTATTGCTGCCTCGGGCAACTTTTTGCCGTTCTGCTGTGGGTCACAGATTTTCGAATCGAAGATCTGATAGTGAATTGTAACATTCAGGGACACCTAATGACGATGGATCACTCAAATTGCGTCCTGATTTAATACATCGTCCTCCAGCCTACTTGACTCCATGGGTCTATTGCTGAGTCGGGCACCTTATGGCCGTTCTGCTGTGAGTCTAGATTATCGAATGCGACGAAAAACTGATAGTGAATTGTAACGTTCACGGCCATCTAATGACGATGGATCACTCAAATTGCGTCCCGATTCAATACATCGTCCTCCAGCCGACTTGACTCCATTGGTCTATTGCTGCCTCGGGCACCTTATGGCCGTTCTGCTGTGAGTCTAGATTATCGAATGCGACGAAAAACTGATAGTGAATTGTAACGTTCGGGGCCACCTAATGACGATGGATCACTCAAATTGCGTCCCGATTCAATACATCGTCCTCCAGCAGACTTGTCTCCATGGGTCTATTGCTGCCTCAGGCACCTTATGGCCGTTCTGCTGTGAGTCAAAGATTTTCGAATCGGACGAAAAACAGATAGTGAATTGTAGCTTTAATGGCCACCTAATGACGATGGATCACTCAAATTGCGTCCCGATTCAATACATCGTCAACCAGCCGACTTGTCTCCATGGGACTATTGCTGCCTCGGGCACCTTATGTTCGTTCTCCCGTGAGTCTAGATTATCGAATGGGACGAAAAACTGATAGTTAATTCCAACATTCAGGGCCTCCTAATGACGATGGAACACTCAAATTGCGTCCCGATTCAATACATCGTCCTCCAGCCGACCTGACTCCATGGGTCTATTGCTGCCTCGGGCACCTTATGGCCGTTCTGCTGAGAGTCTAGATTATCGAATGCGACGAAAAACTGATAGTGAATTGTAATGTTCAGGGCCACCTAATGACGATGGATCACTCAAATTGCGTCCCGATTCAATACATCGTCCTCCAGCAGACTTGTCTCCATGGGTCTATTTCTGCCTCTGGCACCTTATGGCCGTTCTGCTGTGAGCCAAAGATTTTCGAATCGGACGAAAAACAGATAGTGAATTGTAACATTCATGGCCACCTAATGACGATGGATCACTCAAATTGCGTCCCGATTCAATACATCGTCCTCCAGCCGACTTGTCTCCATGGGTCTATTGCTGCATCGGGCACCTTATGGCTGTTCTGCTGTGAGTCAAAGATTTTCGAATCGGACGAAAAACTGGTAGTGAATTGTAACTTTCAGGGCCACCTAATGACGATGGATCACTCAAATTGCGGCCCGATTCAATACATCGTCCTCCAGCCGACTTGTCTCCATGGGTCTATTGCTGCCTCGGGCACCTTATGGCCGTTCTGCTGTGGGTCAAAGATTTTCGAATCGGACGACGATCTGATAGTGAATTGAAACGTTCAGGGCCACCTAATGATGATGGATCACTCAAATTGCGTCCCGATTCAATACATCGTCCTCCAGCAGACTTGTCTCCATGGGTCTATTGCTGCCTCGGGCACCTTATGGGCGTTCTGCTGTGAGTCAAAGATTTTCGAATCGGACGAAAAACTGATAGTGAATTGTAACGTTCAGGGCCACCTAATGACGATGGATCACTCAAATTGCGTCCCGATTCAATACATCGTCCTCCAGCAGACTTGTCTCCATGGGTCTATTGCTGCCTCGGGCACCTTATGGGCGTTCTGCTGTGAGTCAAAGATTTTCGAATCGGACAAAAAACTGATAGTGAATTGTAACGTTCAGGGCCACCTAATGACGATGGATCACTCAAATTGCGTCCCGATTCAATACATCGTCCTCCAGCCGACTTGTCTCCATGGGTCTATTGCTGCCTCGGGCACCTTATGGTCGTTCTCCCGTGAGTCTAGATTATCGAATGGGACGAAAAACTGATAGTTAATTCTAACATTCAGGGCCTCCTAATGACGATGGAACACTCAATTTGCGTCGCGATTCAATACATCGTCATCCTGCAGACTTGTCTCCATGGGTCTATTGCTGCCTCGGGCACCTTATGGCCGTTCTGCTGTGAGTCAAAGATTTTCGAATCGGACGAAAAACTGATAGTGAAATGTAACATTCAGGGACACCTAATGACGATGGATCACTCAAATTGCGTCCCGATTCAATACATCGTCCTCCAGCAGACTTGTCTCCATGGGACTATTGCTGCCTCGGGCACCTTATGGCCGTTCTGCTGAGAGTCTAGATTATCGAATGCGACGAAAAACTGATAGTGAATTGTAACGTTCAGGGCCACCTAATGACGATGGATCACTCAAATTGCGTCCCGATTCAATACATCGTTCTCCAGCAGACTTGTCTCCATGGGTCTATTTCTGCCTCTGGCACCTTATGGCCGTTCTGCTGTGAGTCAAAGATTTTCGAATCGGACGAAAAACAGATGGTGAATTGTAACATTCATGGCCACGTAATGACGATGGATCACTCAAATTGCGTCCCGATTCAATACATCGTCCTCCAGCCGACTTGTCTCCATGGGTCTATTGCTGCATCGGGCACCTTATGGCTGTTCTGCTGTGAGTCAAAGATTTTCGAATCGGACGAAAAACTGGTAGTGAATTGTAACTTTCAGGGCCACCTAATGACGATGGATCACACAAATTGCGGCCCGATTCAATACATCGTCCTCCAGCCGTCTTGTCTCCATGGGTCTATTGCTGCCTCGGGCACCTTATGGCCGTTCTGCTGTGGGTCAAAGATTTTCGAATCGGACGAAGATCTGATAGTGAATTGAAACGTTCAGGGCCACCTAATGATGATGGATCACTCAAATTGCGTCCCGATTCAATACATCGTCCTCCAGCAGACTTGTCTCCATGGGTCTATTGCTGCCTCGGGCACCTTATGGGCGTTCTGCTGTGAGTCAAAGATTTTCGAATGGGACGAAAAACTGATAGTGAATTGTAACGTTCAGGGCCACCTAATGACGATGGATCACTCAAATTGCGTCCCGATTCAATACATCGTCCTCCAGCCGACTTGTCTCCATGGGTCTATTGCTGCCTCGGGCACCTTATGGTCGTTCTCCCGTGAGTCTAGATTATCGAATGGGACGAAAAACTGATAGTTAATTCTAACATTCAGGGCCTCCTAATGACGATGGAACACTCAATTTGCGTCGCGATTCAATACATCGTCATCCTGCAGTCTTGTCTCCATGGGTCTATTGCTGCCTCGGGCACCTTATGGCCGTTCTGCTGTGAGTCAAAGATTTTCGAATCGGACGAAATACTGATAGTGAATTGTAACGTTCAGGGCCACCTAATGACGATGGATCACTCAAATTGCGTCCCGATTCAATACATCGTCCTCCGGCAGACTTGTCTCCATGGGTCTATTGCTGCCTCGGGCACCTTATGGCCGTTCTGCTGTGAGTCAAAGATTTTCGAATCGGACGAAAAACAGATAGTGAATTGTAACATTCATGGCCACCTAATGACGATGGATCACTCAAATTGCGTCCCGATTCAATACATCGTCCTCCAGCCGACTTGTCTCCATGGGTCTATTGCTGCCTCGGGCACCTTATGGTCGTTCTCCCGTGAGTCTAGATTATCGAATGGGACGAAAAACTGATAGTTAATTCTAACATTCAGGGCCTCCTAATGACGATGGAACACTCAATTTGCGTCGCGATTCAATACATCGTCATCCTGCAGACTTGTCTCCATGGGTCTATTGCTGCCTCGGGCACCTTATGGCCGTTCTGCTGTGAGTCAAAGATTTTCGAATCGGACGGAATACTGATAGTGAATTGTAACGTTCAGGGCGACCTAATGACGATGGATCACTCAAATTGCGTCCCGATTCAATACATCGTCCTCCGGCAGACTTGTCTCCATGGGTCTATTGCTGCCTCGGGCACCTTATGGCCGTTCTGCTGTGAGTCAAAGATTTTCGAATCGGACGAAAAACAGATAGTGAATTGTAACATTCATGGCCACCTAATGACGATGGATCACTCAAATTGCGTCCCGATTCAATACATCGTCCTCCAGACGACTTGTCTCCATGGGTCTATTGCTGCATCGAGCACCTTATGGCCGTTCTGCTGTGAGTCTAGATTATCGAATGCGACGAAAAACTGATAGTGAATTGTAACGTTAAGGGCCACCTAATGACGATGGATCACTCAAATTGCGTCCCGATTCAATACATCGTCCTCCAGCAGACTTGTCTCCATGGGTCTATTGCTGCCTCGGGCACCTTATGGGCGTTCTGCTGTGAGTCAAAGATTTTCGAATCGGACGAAAAACTGATAGTGAATTGTAACGTTCAGGGCCACCTAATGACGATGGATCACTCAAATTGCGTCCCGATTCAATACATCGTCCTCCAGCAGACTTGTCTCCATGGGTCTATTGCTGCCTCGGGCACCTTATGGGCGTTCTGCTGTGAGTCAAAGATTTTCGAATCGGACAAAAAACTGATAGTGAATTGTAACGTTCAGGGCCACCTAATGACGATGGATCACTCAAATTGCGTCCCGATTCAATACATCGTCCTCCAGCCGACTTGTCTCCATGGGTCTATTGCTGCCTCGGGCACCTTATGGTCGTTCTCCCGTGAGTCTAGATTATCGAATGGGACGAAAAACTGATAGTTAATTCTAACATTCAGGGCCTCCTAATGACGATGGAACACTCAATTTGCGTCGCGATTCAATACATCGTCATCCTGCAGACTTGTCTCCATGGGTCTATTGCTGCCTCGGGCACCTTATGGCCGTTCTGCTGTGAGTCAAAGATTTTCGAATCGGACGAAAAACTGATAGTGAAATGTAACATTCAGGGACACCTAATGACGATGGATCACTCAAATTGCGTCCCGATTCAATACATCGTCCTCCAGCAGACTTGTCTCCATGGGACTATTGCTGCCTCGGGCACCTTATGGCCGTTCTGCTGAGAGTCTAGATTATCGAATGCGACGAAAAACTGATAGTGAATTGTAACGTTCAGGGCCACCTAATGACGATGGATCACTCAAATTGCGTCCCGATTCAATACATCGTTCTCCAGCAGACTTGTCTCCATGGGTCTATTTCTGCCTCTGGCACCTTATGGCCGTTCTGCTGTGAGTCAAAGATTTTCGAATCGGACGAAAAACAGATGGTGAATTGTAACATTCATGGCCACGTAATGACGATGGATCACTCAAATTGCGTCCCGATTCAATACATCGTCCTCCAGCCGACTTGTCTCCATGGGTCTATTGCTGCATCGGGCACCTTATGGCTGTTCTGCTGTGAGTCAAAGATTTTCGAATCGGACGAAAAACTGGTAGTGAATTGTAACTTTCAGGGCCACCTAATGACGATGGATCACACAAATTGCGGCCCGATTCAATACATCGTCCTCCAGCCGTCTTGTCTCCATGGGTCTATTGCTGCCTCGGGCACCTTATGGCCGTTCTGCTGTGGGTCAAAGATTTTCGAATCGGACGAAGATCTGATAGTGAATTGAAACGTTCAGGGCCACCTAATGATGATGGATCACTCAAATTGCGTCCCGATTCAATACATCGTCCTCCAGCAGACTTGTCTCCATGGGTCTATTGCTGCCTCGGGCACCTTATGGGCGTTCTGCTGTGAGTCAAAGATTTTCGAATGGGACGAAAAACTGATAGTGAATTGTAACGTTCAGGGCCACCTAATGACGATGGATCACTCAAATTGCGTCCCGATTCAATACATCGTCCTCCAGCCGACTTGTCTCCATGGGTCTATTGCTGCCTCGGGCACCTTATGGTCGTTCTCCCGTGAGTCTAGATTATCGAATGGGACGAAAAACTGATAGTTAATTCTAACATTCAGGGCCTCCTAATGACGATGGAACACTCAATTTGCGTCGCGATTCAATACATCGTCATCCTGCAGTCTTGTCTCCATGGGTCTATTGCTGCCTCGGGCACCTTATGGCCGTTCTGCTGTGAGTCAAAGATTTTCGAATCGGACGAAATACTGATAGTGAATTGTAACGTTCAGGGCCACCTAATGACGATGGATCACTCAAATTGCGTCCCGATTCAATACATCGTCCTCCGGCAGACTTGTCTCCATGGGTCTATTGCTGCCTCGGGCACCTTATGGCCGTTCTGCTGTGAGTCAAAGATTTTCGAATCGGACGAAAAACAGATAGTGAATTGTAACATTCATGGCCACCTAATGACGATGGATCACTCAAATTGCGTCCCGATTCAATACATCGTCCTCCAGCCGACTTGTCTCCATGGGTCTATTGCTGCCTCGGGCACCTTATGGTCGTTCTCCCGTGAGTCTAGATTATCGAATGGGACGAAAAACTGATAGTTAATTCTAACATTCAGGGCCTCCTAATGACGATGGAACACTCAATTTGCGTCGCGATTCAATACATCGTCATCCTGCAGACTTGTCTCCATGGGTCTATTGCTGCCTCGGGCACCTTATGGCCGTTCTGCTGTGAGTCAAAGATTTTCGAATCGGACGGAATACTGATAGTGAATTGTAACGTTCAGGGCCACCTAATGACGATGGATCACTCAAATTGCGTCCCGATTCAATACATCGTCCTCCGGCAGACTTGTCTCCATGGGTCTATTGCTGCCTCGGGCACCTTATGGCCGTTCTGCTGTGAGTCAAAGATTTTCGAATCGGACGAAAAACAGATAGTGAATTGTAACATTCATGGCCACCTAATGACGATGGATCACTCAAATTGCGTCCCGATTCAATACATCGTCCTCCAGACGACTTGTCTCCATGGGTCTATTGCTGCATCGAGCACCTTATGGCCGTTCTGCTGTGAGTCTAGATTATCGAATGCGACGAAAAACTGATAGTGAATTGTAACGTTAAGGGCCACCTAATGACGATGGATCACTCAAATTGCGTCCCGATTCAATACATCGTCCTCCAGCAGACTTGTCTCCATGGGTCTATTGCTGCCTCGGGCACCTTATGGCCGTTCTGCTGTGAGTCAAAGATTTTCGAATCGGACGAAAAACAGATAGTGAATTGTAACTTTCATGGCCACCTAATGACGATGGATCACTCAAATTGCGTCCCGATTCAATACATCGTCCTCCATATGACTTGTCTCCATGGGTCTATTGCTGCATTGGGCACCTTATGGAAGTTCTGCTGTGAGTCAAAGATTTTCGAATCGGACGAAAAACTGATAGTGAATTGTTACGTTCAGGGCCACCTAATGACGATGGATCACTCAAATTGCGTCCCGATTCAATACATCGTCCTCCAGCCGACTTGTCTCCATGGGACTATTGCTGCCTCGGGCACCTTATGGTCGTTCTAACGAGAGTCTAGATTATCGAATGGGACGAAAAACTGATAGTTAATTCTAACATTCAGGGCCTCCTAATGACGATGGAACACTCAAAATGCGTCGCGATTCAATACATCGTCATCCTGCAGACTTGTCTCCATGGGTCTATTGCTGCCTCGGGCACCTTACGGCCGTTCTGCTGTGAGTCAAAGATTTTCGAATCGGACGAAAAACTGATAGTGAATTGTAACATTCAGGGCCACCTAATGACGATGGATCATTCAAGTTGCGTCCCGATTCAATACATCGTCCTCCAGCCGACCTGACTCCATGGGTCTATTGCTGCCTCGGGCACCTTATGGTCGTTCTCCCGTGAGTCTGGATTATCGAATGGGACGAAAAACTGATAGTTAATTCTAACATTCAGGGCCTCCTAATGACGATGGAACACTCAAATTGCGTCGCGATTCAATACATTGTCATCCTGCAGACTTGTCTCCATGGGTCTATTGCTGCCTCGGGCACCTTATGGCCGTTCTGCTGTGAGTCTAGATTATCGAATGCGACGAAAAACTGATAGTTCAGGGCCACCTAATGTCGATGGATCACTTAAAATTTCGTCCCGATTCAATACATCGTCCTCCAGCAGACTTGTCTCCATGGGTCTTATTGCTGCCTCGGGCACCTTATGGCCGTTCTGCTGAGAGTCAAACATTTTCGAATCGGACGAAAAACTGATAGTGAATTGTAACGTTCAGGGCCACCTAATGACGATGGATCACTCAAATTGCGTCCCGATTCAATACATCGTCATCCAGCAGACTTGTCTCCATGAGTCTATTGCTCCCTCGGGCACCTTATGGCCGTTCTGCTGTGAGTCAAAGATTTTCGAATCGGACGAAAAACTGATAGTGAATTGTAACTTTCAGGGCCACCTAATGACGATGGATCACTCAAATTGCGTCCCGATTCAATACATCGTCCTCCAGCCGACTTGTCTCCATGGGTCTATTGCTACCTCGGGCACCTTATTGCCGTTCTGCTGTGGGTCACAGATTTTCGAATCGAAGATCTGATAGTGAATTGTAACATTCAGGGACACCTAATGACGATGGATCACTCAAATTGCGTCCTGATTCAATACATCGTCCTCCAGCCTACTTGAGTCCATGGGTCTATTGCTGAGTCGGGCACCTTATGGCCGTTCTGCTGTGAGTCTAGATTATCGAATGCGACGAAAAACTGATAGTGAATTGTAACGTTCAGGGCCATCTAATGACGATGGATCACTCAAATTGCGTCCCGATTCAATACATCGTCCTCCAGCCGACTTGACTCCATTGGTCTATTGCTGCCTCGGGCACCTTATGGCCGTACTGCTGTGAGTCTAGATTATCGAATGCGACGAAAAACTGATAGTAAATTGTAACGTTCGGGGCCACTAATGACGATGGATCACTCAAATTGCGTCCCGATTCAATACATCGTCCTCCAGCAGACTTGTCTCCATGGGTCTATTGCTGCCTCGGGCACCTTATGGCCGTTCTGCTGTGAGTCAAAGATTTTCGAATCGGACGAAAAACTGATAGTGAATTGTAACGTTCAGGGCTACCTAATGACGATGGATCACTCAAATTGCGTCCCGATTCAATACTTCGTCCTCCAGCAGACTTGTCTCCATGGGTCTATTGCTGCCTCGGGCACCTTACGGCCGTTCTGCTGTGAGTCAAAGATTTTAGAATCGGACGAAAAACTGATAGTGAATTATAACAATCAGGGCCACCTAATGACGATGGATCACTCAAATTGCGTCCCGATTCAATACATCGTCCTCCAGCCGACCTGACTCCATGGGTCTATTGCTGCCTCGGGCATCTTATGGCCGTTCTGCTGAGAGTCTAGATTATCGAAAGCGACGAAAAACTGATAGTGAATTGTAACGTTCAGGGCCACCTCATGACGATGGATCACTCAAATTGCGTCCCGTTTCAATACATCGTCCTCCAGCAGACTTGTCTCCATGGGTCTATTTCTGCCTCTGGCACCTTATGGCCGTTCTGCTGTGAGTCAAAGATTTTCGAATCGGACGAAAAACAGATAGTGAATTGTAACATTCATGGCCACCTAATGACGATGGATCACTCAAATTGCGTCCCGATTCAATACATCGTCCTCCAGCCGACTTGTCTCCATGGGTCTATTGCTGCATCGGGCACCTTATGGCTGTTCTGCTGTGAGTCAAAGATTTTCGAATCGGACGAAAAACTGGTAGTGAATTGTAACTTTCAGGGCCACCTAATGACGATGGATCACTCAAATTGCGGCCCGATTCAATACATCGTCCTCCAGCCGACTTGTCTCCATGGGTCTATTGCTGCCTCGGGCACCTTATGGCCGTTCTGCTGTGGGTCAAAGATTTTCGAATCGGACGAAGATCTGATAGTGAATTGTAACGTTCAGGGCCACCTAATGATGATGGATCACTCAAATTGCGTCCCGATTCAATACATCGTCCTCCAGCAGACTTGTCTCCATGGGTCTATTGCTGCCTCGGGCACCTTATGGGCGTTCTGCTGTGAGTCAAAGATTTTCGAATCGGACGAAAAACTGATAGTGAATTGTAACGTTCAGGGCCACCTAATGACGATGGATCACTCAAATTGCGTCCCGATTCAATACATCGTCCTCCAGCCGACCTGACTCCATGGGTCTATTGCTGCCTCGGGCACCTTATGGTCGTTCTCCCGTGAGTCTGGATTATCGAATGGGACGAAAAACTGATAGTTAATTCTAACATTCAGGGCCTCCTAATGACGATGGAACACTCAAATTGCGTCGCGATTCAATACATTGTCATCCTGCAGACTTGTCTCCATGGGTCTATAGCTGCCTCGGGCACCTTATGGCCGTTCTGCTGTGAGTCTAGATTATCGAATGCGACGAAAAACTGATAGTGAATTGTAACGTTCAGGGCCACATAATGACGATGGATCACTTAAAATTTCGTCCCGATTCAATACATCGTCCTCCAGCCGACTTGTCTCCATGGGTCTATTGCTGCCTCGGGCACCTTATTGCCGTTCTGCTGTGGGTCACAGATTTTCGAATCGAAGATCTGATAGTGAATTGTAACATTCAGGGACACCTAATGACGATGGATCACTCAAATTGCGTCCTGATTCAATACATCGTCCTCCAGCCTACTTGACTCCATGGGTCTATTGCTGAGTCGGGCACCTTATGGCCGTTCTGCTGTGAGTCTAGATTATCGAATGCGACGAAAAACTGATAGTGAATTGTAACGTTCAGGGCCATCTAATGACGATGGATCACTCAAATTGCGTCGCGATTCAATACATCGTCCTCCAGCCGACTTGACTCCATTGGTCTATTGCTGCCTCGGGCACCTTATGGCCGTACTGCTGTGAGTCTAGATTATCGAATGCGACGAAAAACTGATAGTGAATTGTAACGTTCGGGGCCACTAATGACGATGGATCACTCAAATTGCGTCCCGATTCAATACATCGTCCTCCAGCAGACTTGTCTCCATGGGTCTATTGCTGCCTCGGGCACCTTATGGCCGTTCTGCTGTGAGTCAAAGATTTTCGAATCGGACGAAAAACTGATAGTGAATTGTAACGTTCAGGGCCACCTAATGACGATGGATCACTCAAATTGCGTCCCGATTCAATACATCGTCCTCCAGCCGACCTGACTCCATGGGTCTATTGCTGCCTCGGGCACCTTATGGCCGTTCTGCTGAGAGTCTAGATTATCGAAAGCGACGAAAAACTGATAGTGAATTGTAACGTTCAGGGCCACCTAATGACGATGGATCACTCAAATTGCGTCCCGTTTCAATACATCGTCCTCCAGCAGACTTGTCTCCATGGGTCTATTTCTGCCTCTGGCACCTTATGGCCGTTCTGCTGTGAGTCAAAGATTTTCGAATCGGACGAAAAACAGATAGTGAATTGTAACATTCATGGCCACCTAATGACGATGGATCACTCAAATTGCGTCCCGATTCAATACATCGTCCTCCAGACGACTTGTCTCCATGGGTCTATTGCTGCATCGGGCACCTTATGGCCGTTCTGCTGTGAGTCTAGATTATCGAATGCGACGAAAAACTGATAGTGAATTGTAACGTTAAGGGCCACCTAATGACGATGGATCACTCAAATTGCGTCCCGATTCAATACATCGTCCTCCAGCAGACTTGTCTCCATGGGTCTATTGCTGCCTCGGGCACCTTATGGCCGTTCTGCTGTGAGTCAAAGATTTTCGAATCGGACGAAAAACAGATAGTGAATTGTAACTTTCATGGCCACCTAATGACGATGGATCACTCAAATTGCGTCCCGATTAAATACATCGTCCTCCATATGACTTGTCTCCATGGGTCTATTGCTGCATTGGGCACCTTATGGCCGTTCTGCTGTGAGTCAAAGATTTTCGAATCGGACGAAAAACTGATAGTGAATTGTTACGTTCAGGGCCACCTAATGACGATGGATCACTCAAATTGCGTCCCGATTCAATACATCGTCCTCCAGCCGACTTGTCTCCATGGGACTATTGCTGCCTCGGGCACCTTATGGTCGTTCTAACGTGAGTCTAGATTATCGAATGGGACGAAAAACTGATAGTTAATTCTAACATTCAGGGCCTCCTAATGACGATGGAACGCTCAAAATGCGTCGCGATTCAATACATCGTCATCCTGCAGACTTGTCTCCATGGGTCTATTGCTGCCTCGGGCACCTTACGGCCGTTCTGCTGTGAGTCAAAGATTTTCGAATCGGACGAAAAACTGATAGTGAATTGTAACATTCAGGGCCACCTAATGACGATGGATCATTCAAGTTGCGTCCCGATTCAATACATCGTCCTCCAGCCGACCTGACTCCATGGGTCTATTGCTGCCTCGGGCACCTTATGGTCGTTCTCCCGTGAGTCTGGATTATCGAATGGGACGAAAAACTGATAGTTAATTCTAACATTCAGGGCCTCCTAATGACGATGGAACACTCAAATTGCGTCGCGATTCAATACATTGTCATCCTGCAGACTTGTCTCCATGGGTCTATTGCTGCCTCGGGCACCTTATGGCCGTTCTGCTGTGAGTCTAGATTATCGAATGCGACGAAAAACTGATAGTTCAGGGCCACCTAATGTCGATGGATCACTTAAAATTTCGTCCCGATTCAATACATCGTCCTCCAGCAGACTTGTCTCCATGGGTCTATTGCTGCCTCGGGCACCTTATGGCCGTTCTGCTGAGAGTCAAACATTTTCGAATCGGACGAAAAACTGATAGTGAATTGTAACGTTCAGGGCCACCTAATGACGATGGATCACTCAAATTGCGTCCCGATTCAATACATCGTCATCCAGCAGACTTGTCTCCATGAGTCTATTGCTCCCTCGGGCACCTTATGGCCGTTCTGCTGTGAGTCAAAGATTTTCGAATCGGACGAAAAACTGATAGTGAATTGTAACTTTCAGGGCCACCTAATGACGATGGATCACTCAAATTGCGTCCCGATTCAATACATCGTCCTCCAGCCGACTTGTCTCCATGGGTCTATTGCTACCTCGGGCACCTTATTGCCGTTCTGCTGTGGGTCACAGATTTTCGAATCGAAGATCTGATAGTGAATTGTAACATTCAGGGACACCTAATGACGATGGATCACTCAAATTGCGTCCTGATTCAATACATCGTCTTCCAGCCTACTTGAGTCCATGGGTCTATTGCTGAGTCGGGCACCTTATGGCCGTTCTGCTGTGAGTCTAGATTATCGAATGCGACGAAAAACTGATAGTGAATTGTAACGTTCAGGGCCATCTAATGACGATGGATCACTCAAATTGCGTCCCGATTCAATACATCGTCCTCCAGCCGACTTGACTCCATTGGTCTATTGCTGCCTCGGGCACCTTATGGCCGTACTGCTGTGAGTCTAGATTATCGAATGCGACGAAAAACTGATAGTAAATTGTAACGTTCGGGGCCACTAATGACGATGGATCACTCAAATTGCGTCCCGATTCAATACATCGTCCTCCAGCAGACTTGTCTCCATGGGTCTATTGCTGCCTCGGGCACCTTATGGCCGTTCTGCTGTGAGTCAAAGATTTTCGAATCGGACGAAAAACTGATAGTGAATTGTAACGTTCAGGGCTACCTAATGACGATGGATCACTCAAATTGCGTCCCGATTCAATACTTCGTCCTCCAGCAGACTTGTCTCCATGGGTCTATTGCTGCCTCGGGCACCTTATGGCCGTTCTGCTGTGAGTCAAAGATTTTCGAATCGGACGAAAAACAGATAGTGAATTGTAACTTTAATGGCCACCTAATGACGATGGATCACTCAAATTGCGTCCCGATTCAATACATCGTCCTCCAGCCGACTTGTCTCCATGGGACTATTGCTGCCTCGGGCACCTTATGGTCGTTCTCCCGTGAGTCTAGATTATCGAATGGGACGAAAAACTGATAGTTAATTCTAACATTCAGGGCCTCCTAATGACGATGGAACACTCAAATTGCGTCCCGACTCAATACATCGTCATCCTGCAGACTTGTCTCCATGGGTCTATTGCTGCCTCGGGCACCTTACGGCCGTTCTGCTGTGAGTCAAAGATTTTAGAATCGGACGAAAAACTGATAGTGAATTATAACAATCAGGGCCACCTAATGACGATGGATCACTCAAATTGCGTCCCGATTCAATACATCGTCCTCCAGCCGACCTGACTCCATGGGTCTATTGCTGCCTCGGGCATCTTATGGCCGTTCTGCTGAGAGTCTAGATTATCGAAAGCGACGAAAAACTGATAGTGAATTGTAACGTTCAGGGCCACCTAATGACGATGGATCACTCAAATTGCGTCCCGTTTCAATACATCGTCCTCCAGCAGACTTGTCTCCATGGGTCTATTTCTGCCTCTGGCACCTTATGGCCGTTCTGCTGTGAGTCAAAGATTTTCGAATCGGACGAAAAACAGATAGTGAATTGTAACATTCATGGCCACCTAATGACGATGGATCACTCAAATTGCGTCCCGATTCAATACATCGTCCTCCAGCCGACTTGTCTCCATGGGTCTATTGCTGCATCGGGCACCTTATGGCTGTTCTGCTGTGAGTCAAAGATTTTCGAATCGGACGAAAAACTGGTAGTGAATTGTAACTTTCAGGGCCACCTAATGACGATGGATCACTCAAATTGCGGCCCGATTCAATACATCGTCCTCCAGCCGACTTGTCTCCATGGGTCTATTGCTGCCTCGGGCACCTTATGGCCGTTCTGCTGTGGGTCAAAGATTTTCGAATCGGACGAAGATCTGATAGTGAATTGTAACGTTCAGGGCCACCTAATGATGATGGATCACTCAAATTGCGTCCCGATTCAATACATCGTCCTCCAGCAGACTTGTCTCCATGGGTCTATTGCTGCCTCGGGCACCTTATGGGCGTTCTGCTGTGAGTCAAAGATTTTCGAATCGGACGAAAAACTGATAGTGAATTGTAACGTTCAGGGCCACCTAATGACGATGGATCACTCAAATTGCGTCCCGATTCAATACATCGTCCTCCAGCCGACTTGTCTCCATGGGTCTATTGCTGCATCGGGCACCTTATGGCTGTTCTGCTGTGAGTCAAAGATTTTCGAATCGGACGAAAAACTGGTAGTGAATTGTAACTTTCAGGGCCACCTAATGACGATGGATCACTCAAATTGCGGCCCGATTCAATACATCGTCCTCCAGCCGACTTGTCTCCATGGGTCTATTGCTGCCTCGGGCACCTTATGGCCGTTCTGCTGTGGGTCAAAGATTTTCGAATCGGACGAAGATCTGATAGTGAATTGTAACGTTCAGGGCCACCTAATGATGATGGATCACTCAAATTGCGTCCCGATTCAATACATCGTCCTCCAGCAGACTTGTCTCCATGGGTCTATTGCTGCCTCGGGCACCTTATGGGCGTTCTGCTGTGAGTCAAAGATTTTCGAATCGGACGAAAAACTGATAGTGAATTGTAACGTTCAGGGCCACCTAATGACGATGGATCACTCAAATTGCGTCCCGATTCAATACATCGTCCTCCAGCCGACCTGACTCCATGGGTCTATTGCTGCCTCGGGCACCTTATGGTCGTTCTCCCGTGAGTCTGGATTATCGAATGGGACGAAAAACTGATAGTTAATTCTAACATTCAGGGCCTCCTAATGACGATGGAACACTCAAATTGCGTCGCGATTCAATACATTGTCATCCTGCAGACTTGTCTCCATGGGTCTATTGCTGCCTCGGGCACCTTATGGCCGTTCTGCTGTGAGTCTAGATTATCGAATGCGACGAAAAACTGATAGTGAATTGTAACGTTCAGGGCCACATAATGACGATGGATCACTTAAAATTTCGTCCCGATTCAATACATCGTCCTCCAGCCGACTTGTCTCCATGGGTCTATTGCTGCCTCGGGCACCTTATTGCCGTTCTGCTGTGGGTCACAGATTTTCGAATCGAAGATCTGATAGTGAATTGTAACATTCAGGGACACCTAATGACGATGGATCACTCAAATTGCGTCCTGATTCAATACATCGTCCTCCAGCCTACTTGACTCCATGGGTCTATTGCTGAGTCGGGCACCTTATGGCCGTTCTGCTGTGAGTCTAGATTATCGAATGCGACGAAAAACTGATAGTGAATTGTAACGTTCAGGGCCATCTAATGACGATGGATCACTCAAATTGCGTCGCGATTCAATACATCGTCCTCCAGCCGACTTGACTCCATTGGTCTATTGCTGCCTCGGGCACCTTATGGCCGTACTGCTGTGAGTCTAGATTATCGAATGCGACGAAAAACTGATAGTGAATTGTAACGTTCGGGGCCACTAATGACGATGGATCACTCAAATTGCGTCCCGATTCAATACATCGTCCTCCAGCAGACTTGTCTCCATGGGTCTATTGCTGCCTCGGGCACCTTATGGCCGTTCTGCTGTGAGTCAAAGATTTTCGAATCGGACGAAAAACTGATAGTGAATTGTAACGTTCAGGGCCACCTAATGACGATGGATCACTCAAATTGCGTCCCGATTCAATACATCGTCCTCCAGCAGACTTGTCTCCATGGGTCTATTGCTGCCTCGGGCACCTTATGGCCGTTCTGCTGTGAGTCAAAGATTTTCGAATCGGACGAAAAACAGATAGTGAATTGTAACTTTAATGGCCACCTAATGACGATGGATCACTCAAATTGCGTCCCGATTCAATACATCGTCCTCCAGCCGACTTGTCTCCATGGGACTATTGCTGCCTCGGGCACCTTATGGTCGTTCTCCCGTGAGTCTAGATTATCGAATGGGACGAAAAACTGATAGTTAATTCTAACATTCAGGGCCTCCTAATGACGATGGAACACTCAAATTGCGTCCCGATTCAATACATCGTCATCCTGCAGACTTGTCTCCATGGGTCTATTGCTGCCTCGGGCACCTTACGGCCGTTCTGCTGTGAGTCAAAGATTTTCGAATCGGACGAAAAACTGATAGTGAATTATAACATTCAGGGCCACCTAATGACGATGGATCACTCAAATTGCGTCCCGATTCAATACATCGTCCTCCAGCCGACCTGACTCCATGGGTCTATTGCTGCCTCGGGCACCTTATGGCCGTTCTGCTGAGAGTCTAGATTATCGAAAGCGACGAAAAACTGATAGTGAATTGTAACGTTCAGGGCCACCTAATGACGATGGATCACTCAAATTGCGTCCCGTTTCAATACATCGTCCTCCAGCAGACTTGTCTCCATGGGTCTATTTCTGCCTCTGGCACCTTATGGCCGTTCTGCTGTGAGTCAAAGATTTTCGAATCGGACGAAAAACAGATAGTGAATTGTAACATTCATGGCCACCTAATGACGATGGCACACTCAAATTGCGTCCCGATTCAATACATCGTCCTCCAGCCGACTTGTCTCCATGGGTCTATTGCTGCATCGGGGACCTTATGGCTGTTCTGCTGTGAGTCAAAGATTTTCGAATCGGACAAAAAACTGGTAGTGAATTGTAACTTTCAGGGCCACCTAATGACGATGGATCTCTCAAATTGCGGCCCGATTCAATACATCGTCCTCCAGCCGACTTGTCTCCATGGGTCAATTGCTGCCTCGGGCACCTTATGGCCGTTCTGCTGTGGGTCAAAGATTTTCGAATCGGACGAAGATCTGATAGTGAATTGAAACGTTCAGGGCCACCTAATGATGATGGATCACTCAAATTGCGTCCCGATTCAATACATCGTCCTCCAGCAGACTTGTCTCCATGGGTCTATTGCTGCCTCGGGCACCTTATGGGCGTTCTGCTGTGAGTCAAAGATTTTCGAATCGGACGAAAAACTGATAGTGAATTGTAACGTTCAGGGCCACCTAATGACGATGGATCACTCAAATTGCGTCCCGATTCAATACATCGTCCTCCAGCCGACCTGACTCCATGGGTCTATTGCTGCCTCGGGCACCTTATGGTCGTTCTCCCGTGAGTCTGGATTATCGAATGGGACGAAAAACTGATAGTTAATTCTAACATTCAGGGCCTCCTAATGACGATGGAACACTCAAATTGCGTCGCGATTCAATACATTGTCATCCTGCAGACTTGTCTCCATGGGTCTATTGCTGCCTCGGGCACCTTATGGCCGTTCTGCTGTGAGTCTAGATTATCGATTGCGACGAAAAACTGATAGTGAATTGTAACGTTCAGGGCCACATAATGACGATGGATCACTTAAAATTTCGTCCCGATTCAATACATCGTCCTCCAGCCGCTATTGCTGCCTCGGGCACCTTATTGCCGTTCTGCTGTGGGTCACAGATTTTCGAATCGAAGATCTGATAGTGAATTGTAACATTCAGGGACACCTAATGACGATGGATCACTCAAATTGCGTCCTGATTCAATACATCGTCCTCCAGCCTAGTGGACTCCATGGGTCTATTGCTGAGTCGGGCACCTTATGGCCGTTCTGCTGTGAGTCTAGATTATCGAATGCGACGAAAAACTGATAGTGAATTGTAACGTTCAGGGCCATCTAATGACGATGGATCACTCAAATTGCGTCGCGATTCAATACATCGTCCTCCAGCCGACTTGACTCCATTGGTCTATTGCTGCCTCGGGCACCTTATGGCCGTACTGCTGTGAGTCTAGATTATCGAATGCGACGAAAAACTGATAGTGAATTGTAACGTTCGGGGCCACTAATGACGATGGATCACTCAAATTGCGTCCCGATTCAATACATCGTCCTCCAGCAGACTTGTCTCCATGGGTCTATTGCTGCCTCGGGCACCTTATGGCCGTTCTGCTGTGAGTCAAAGATTTTCGAATCGGACGAAAAACTGATAGTGAATTGTAACGTTCAGGGCCACCTAATGACGATGGATCAATCAAATTGCGTCCCGATTCAATACATCGTCCTCCAGCAGACTTGTCTCCATGGGTCTATTGCTGCCTCGGGCACCTTATGGCCGTTCTGCTGTGAGTCAAAGATTTTCGAATCGGACGAAAAACAGATAGTGAATTGTAACTTTAATGGCCACCTAATGACGATGGATCACTCAAATTGCGTCCCGATTCAATACATCGTCCTCCAGCCGACTTGTCTCCATGGGACTATTGCTGCCTCGGGCACCATATGGTCGATCTCCCGTGAGTCTAGATTATCGAATGGGACGAAAAACTGATAGTTAATTCTAACATTCAGGGCCTCCTAATGACGATGGAACACTCAAATTGCGTCCCGATTCAATACATCGTCATCCTGCAGACTTGTCTCCATGGGTCTATTGCTGCCTCGGGCACCTTACGGCCGTTCTGCTGTGAGTCAAAGATTTTCGAATCGGACGAAAAACTGATAGTGAATTATAACATTCAGGGCCACCTAATGACGATGGATCACTCAAATTGCGTCCCGATTCAATACATCGTCCTCCAGCCGACCTGACTCCATGGGTCTATTGCTGCCTCGGGCATCTTATGGCCGTTCTGCTGAGAGTCTAGATTATCGAAAGCGACGAAAAACTGATAGTGAATTGTAACGTTCAGGGCCACCTAATGACGATGGATCACTCAAATTGCGTCCCGTTTCAATACATCGTCCTCCAGCAGACTTGTCTCCATGGGTCTATTTCTGCCTCTGGCACCTTATGGCCGTTCTGCTGTGAGTCAAAGATTTTCGAATCGGACGAAAAACAGATAGTGAATTGTAACATTCATGGCCACCTAATGACGATGGATCACTCAAATTGCGTCCCGATTCAATACATCGTCCTCCAGCCGACTTGTCTCCATGGGTCTATTGCTGCATCGGGCACCTTATGGCTGTTCTGCTGTGAGTCAAAGATTTTCGAATCGGACGAAAAACTGGTAGTGAATTGTAACTTTCAGGGCCACCTAATGACGATGGATCACTCAAATTGCGGCCCGATTCAATACATCGTCCTCCAGCCGACTTGTCTCCATGGGTCTATTGCTGCCTCGGGCACCTTATGGCCGTTCTGCTGTGGGTCAAAGATTTTCGAATCGGACGAAGATCTGATAGTGAATTGTAACGTTCAGGGCCACCAAATGATGATGGATCACTCAAATTGCGTCCCGATTCAATACATCGTCCTCCAGCAGACTTGTCTCCATGGGTCTATTGCTGCCTCGGGCACCTTATGGGCGTTCTGCTGTGAGTCAAAGATTTTCGAATCGGACGAAAAACTGATAGTGAATTGTAACGTTCAGGGCCACCTAATGACGATGGATCACTCAAATTGCGTCCCGATTCAATACATCGTCCTCCAGCCGACCTGACTCCATGGGTCTATTGCTGCCTCGGGCACCTTATGGTCGTTCTCCCGTGAGTCTGGATTATCGAATGGGACGAAAAACTGATAGTTAATTCTAACATTCAGGGCCTCCTAATGACGATGGAACACTCAAATTGCGTCGCGATTCAATACATTGTCATCCTGCAGACTTGTCTCCATGGGTCTATTGCTGCCTCGGGCACCTTATGGCCGTTCTGCTGTGAGTCTAGATTATCGAATGCGACGAAAAACTGATAGTGAATTGTAACGTTCAGGGCCATCTAATGACGATGGATCACTCAAATTGCGTCGCGATTCAATACATCGTCCTCCAGCCGACTTGACTCCATTGGTCTATTGCTGCCTCGGGCACCTTATGGCCGTACTGCTGTGAGTCTAGATTATCGAATGCGACGAAAAACTGATAGTGAATTGTAACGTTCGGGGCCACTAATGACGATGGATCACTCAAATTGCGTCCCGATTCAATACATCGTCCTCCAGCAGACTTGTCTCCATGGGTCTATTGCTGCCTCGGGCACCTTATGGCCGTTCTGCTGTGAGTCTAAGATTTTCGAATCGGACGAAAAACTGATAGTGAATTGTAACGTTCAGGGCCACCTAATGACGATGGATCACTCAAATTGCGTCTCGATTCAATACATCGTCCTCCAGCAGACTTGTCTCCATGGGTCTATTGCTGCCTCGGGCACCTTATGGCCGTTCTGCTGTGAGTCAAAGATTTTCGAATCGGACGAAAAACAGATAGTGAATTGTAACTTTAATGGCCACCTAATGACGATGGATCACTCAAATTGCGTCCCGATTCAATACATCGTCCTCCAGCCGACTTGTCTCCATGGGACTATTGCTGCCTCGGGCACCTTATGATCGTTCTCCCGTGAGTCTAGATTATCGAATGGGACGAAAAACTGATAGTTAATTCTAACATTCAGGGCCTCCTAATGACGACGGAACACTCAAATTGCGTCCCGATTCAATACATCGTCATCCTGCAGACTTGTCTCCATGGGTCTATTGCTGCCTCGGGCACCTTACGGCCGTTCTGCTGTGAGTCAAAGATTTTCGAATCGGACGAAAAACTGATAGTGAATTATAACATTCAGGGCCACCTAATGACGATGGATCACTCAAATTGCGTCCCGATTCAATACATCGTCCTCCAGCCGACATGACTCCATGGTTCTATTGCTGCCTCGGGCACCTTATGGCCGTTCTGCTGAGAGTCTAGATTATCGAAAGCGACGAAAAACTGATAGTGAATTGTAACTTTCAGGGCCACCTAATGACGATGGGTCACTCAAATTGCGGCCCGATTCAATACATCGTCCTCCACCCGACTTGTCTCCATGGGTCTATTGCTGCTTCGGGCACCTTATGGCCGTTCTGCTGTGGGTCAAAGATTTTCGAATCGGACGAAGATCTGATAGTGAATTGAAACGTTCAGGGCCACCTAATGATGATGGATCACTCAAATTGCGTCCCGATTCAATACATCGTCCTCCAGCAGACTTGTCTCCATGGGTCTATTGCTGCCTCGGGCACCTTATGGGCGTTCTGCTGTGAGTCAAAGATTTTCGAATCGGACGAAAAACTGATAGTGAATGGTAACGTTCAGGGCCACCTAATGACGATGGATCACTCAAATTGCGTCCCGAATCAATACATCGTCCTCCAGCCGACTTGTCTCCATGGGTCTATTGCTGCCTCGGGCACCTTATGGTCGTTCTCCCGTGAGTCTAGATTATCGAATGGGACGAAAAACTGATAGTTAATTCTAACATTCAGGGCCTCCTAATGACGATGGAACACTCAATTTGCGTCGCGATTCAATACATCGTCATCCTGCAGACTTGTCTCCATGGGTCTATTGCTGCCTCGGGCACCTTATGGCCGTTCTGCTGTGAGTCAAAGATTTTCGAATCGGACGAAAAACTGATAGTGAAATGTATCATTCAGGGACACCTAATGACGATGGATCACTCAAATTGCGTCCCGATTCAATACATCGTCCTCCAGCCTACTTGACTCCATGGGTCTAATGCTGCCTCGGGCACCTTATGGTCGTTCTCCCGTGAGTCTAGATTATCGAATGGGACGAAAAACTGATAGTTAATTCTAACATTCAGGGCCTCCTAATGACGATGGAACACTCAAATTGCGTCCCGATTCAATACATCGTCATCCTGCAGACTTGTCTCCATGGGTCTATTGCTGCCTCGGGCACCTTACGGCCGTTCTGCTGTGAGTCAAAGATTTTCGAATCGGACGAAAAACTGATAGTGAATTATAACATTCAGGGCCACCTAATGACGATGGATCACTCAAATTGCGTCCCGATTCAATACATCGTCCTCCAGCCGACCTGACTCCATGGGTCTATTGCTGCCTCGGGCACCTTATGGCCGTTCTGCTGAGAGTCTAGATTATCGAAAGCGACGAAAAACTGATAGTGAATTGTAACGTTCAGGGCCACCTAATGACGATGGATCACTCAAATTGCGTCCCGAATCAATACATCGTCCTCCAGCCGACTTGTCTCCATGGGTCTATTGCTGCCTCGGGCACCTTATGGTCGTTCTCCCGTGAGTCTAGATTATCGAATGGGACGAAAAACTGATAGTTAATTCTAACATTCAGGGCCTCCTAATGACGATGGAACACTCAATTTGCGTCGCGATTCAATACATCGTCATCCTGCAGACTTGTCTCCATGGGTCTATTGCTGCCTCGGGCACCTTATGGCCGTTCTGCTGTGAGTCAAAGATTTTCGAATCGGACGAAAAACTGATAGTGAAATGTATCATTCAGGGACACCTAATGACGATGGATCACTCAAATTGCGTCCCGATTCAATACATCGTCCTCCAGCCTACTTGACTCCATGGGTCTAATGCTGCCTCGGGCACCTTATGGTCGTTCTCCCGTGAGTCTAGATTATCGAATGGGACGAAAAACTGATAGTTAATTCTAACATTCAGGGCCTCCTAATGACGATGGAACACTCAAATTGCGTCCCGATTCAATACATCGTCATCCTGCAGACTTGTCTCCATGGGTCTATTGCTGCCTCGGGCACCTTACGGCCGTTCTGCTGTGAGTCAAAGATTTTCGAATCGGACGAAAAACTGATAGTGAATTATAACATTCAGGGCCACCTAATGACGATGGATCACTCAAATTGCGTCCCGATTCAATACATCGTCCTCCAGCCGACCTGACTCCATGGGTCTATTGCTGCCTCGGGCACCTTATGGCCGTTCTGCTGAGAGTCTAGATTATCGAAAGCGACGAAAAACTGATAGTGAATTGTAACGTTCAGGGCCACCTAATGACGATGGATCACTCAAATTGCGTCCCGTTTCAATACATCGTCCTCCAGCAGACTTGTCTCCATGGGTCTATTTCTGCCTCTGGCACCTTATGGCCGTTCTGCTGTGAGTCAAAGATTTTCGAATCGGACGAAAAACAGATAGTGAATTGTAACATTCATGGCCACCTAATGACGATGGCACACTCAAATTGCGTCCCGATTCAATACATCGTCCTCCAGCCGACTTGTCTCCATGGGTCTATTGCTGCATCGGGCACCTTATGGCTGTTCTGCTGTGAGTCAAAGATTTTCGAATCGGACGAAAAACTGGTAGTGAATTGTAACTTTCAGGGCCACCTAATGACGATGGATCACTCAAATTGCGGCCCGATTCAATACATCGTCCTCCAGCCGACTTGTCTCCATGGGTCTATTGCTGCCTCGGGCACCTTATGGCCGTTCTGCTGTGGGTCAAAGATTTTCGAATCGGACGAAGATCTGATAGTGAATTGAAACGTTCAGGGCCACCTAATGATGATGGATCACTCAAATTGCGTCCCGATTCAATACATCGTCCTCCAGCAGACTTGTCTCCATGGGTCTATTGCTGCCTCGGGCACCTTATGGGCGTTCTGCTGTGAGTCAAAGATTTTCGAATCGGACGAAAAACTGATAGTGAATTGTAACGTTCAGGGCCACCTAATGACGATGGATCACTCAAATTGCGTCCCGATTCAATACATCGTCCTCCAGCCGACCTGACTCCATGGGTCTATTGCTGGGTCGGGCACCTTATGGCCGTTCTGCTGTGAGTCTAGAATATCGAATGCGACGAAAAACTGATAGTGAATTGTAACGTTCAGGGCCATCTAATGACGATGGATCACTCAAATTGCGTCGCGATTCAATACATCGTCCTCCAGCCGACTTGACTCCATTGGTCTATTGCTGCCTCGGGCACCTTATGGCCGTACTGCTGTGAGTCTAGATTATCGAATGCGACGAAAAACTGATAGTGAATTGTAACGTTCGGGGCCACTAATGACGATGGATCACTCAAATTGCGTCCCGATTCAATACATCGTCCTCCAGCCGACTTGTCTCCATGGGTCTATTGCTGCCTCGGGCACCTTATGGCCGTTCTGCTGTGGGTCAAAGATTTTCGAATCGGACGAAGATCTGATAGTGAATTGAAACGTTCAGGGCCACCTAATGATGATGGATCACTCAAATTGCGTCCCGATTCAATACATCGTCCTCCAGCAGACTTGTCTCCATGGGTCTATTGCTGCCTCGGGCACCTTATGGCTGTTCTGCTGTGGGTCAAAGATTTTCGAATCGAAGATCTGATAGTGAATTGTAACATTCAGGGACACCTAATGACGATGGATCACTCAATTGCGTCCTGATTCAATACATCGTCCTCCAGCCTACTTGACTCCATGGGTCTATTGCTGAGTCGGGCACCTTATGGCCGTTCTGCTGTGAGTCTAGATTATCGAATGCGACGAAAAACTGATAGTGAATTGTAACGTTCAGGGCCATCTAATGACGATGGATCACTCAAATTGCGTCCCGAATCAATACATCGTCCTCCAGCCGACTTGACTCTATTGGTCTATTGCTGCCTCGGGCACCTTATGGCCGTTCTGCTGTGAGTCTAGATTATCGAATGCGACGAAAAACTGATAGTGAATTGTAACGTTCGGGGCCACCTAATGACGATGGATCACTCAAATTGCGTCCCGATTCAATACATCGTCCTCCAGCAGACTTGTCTCCATGGGTCTATTGCTGCCTCGGGCACCTTATGGCCGTTCTGCTGTGAGTCAAAGATTTTCGAATCGGACGAAAAACAGATAGTGAATTGTAACTTTAATGGCCACCTAATGACGATGGATCACTCAAATTGCGTCCCGATTCAATACATCGTCCTCCAGCCGACTTGTCTCCATGGGACTATTGCTGCCTCGGGCACCTTATGGTCGTTCTCCCGTGAGTCTAGATTATCGAATGGGACGAAAAACTGATAGTTAATTCTAACATTCAGGGCCTCCTAATGACGATGGAACACTCAAATTGCGTCCCGATTCAATACATCGTCATCCTGCAGACTTGTCTCCATGGCTCTATTGCTGCCTCGGGCACCTTACGGCCGTTCTGCAGTGAGTCAAAGATTTTCGAATCGGACGAAAAACTGATAGTGAATTATAACATTCAGGGCCACCTAATGACGATGGATCACTCAAATTGCGTCTCGATTCAATACATCGTCCTCCAGCAAACCTGACTCCATGGGTCTATTGCTGCCTCGGGCACCTTATGGCCGTTCTGCTGAGAGTCTAGATTATCGAATGCGACGAAAAACTGATAGTGAATTGTAACGTTCAGGGCCACCTAATGACGATGGATCACTCAAATTGCGTCCCGATTCAATACATCGTCCTCCAGCAGACTTGTCTCCATGGGTCTATTTCTGCCTCTGGCACCTTATGGCCGTTCTGCTGTGAGTCAAAGATTTTCGAATCGGACGAAAAACAGATAGTGAATTGTAACATTCATGGCCACCTAATGACGATGGATCACTCAAATTGCGTCCCGATTCAATACATCGTCCTCCAGCCGACTTGTCTCCATGGGTCTATTGCTGCATCGGGCACCTTATGGCTGTTCTGCTGTGAGTCAAAGATTTTCGAATCGGACGAAAAACTGGTAGTGAATTGTAACTTTCAGGGCCACCTAATGACGATGGATCACTCAAATTGCGGCCCGATTCAATACATCGTCCTCCAGCCGACTTGTCACCATGGGTCTATTGCTGCCTCGGGCACCTTATGGCCGTTCTGCTGTGGGTCAAAGATTTTCGAATCGGACGAAGATCTGATAGTGAATTGAAACGTTCAGGGCCACCTAATGATGATGGATCACTCAAATTGCGTCCCGATTCAATACATCGTCCTCCAGCAGACTTGTCTCCATGGGTCTATTGCTGCCTCGGGCACCTTATGGGCGTTCTGCTGAGAGTCAAAGATTTTCGAATCGGACGAAAAACTGATAGTGAATTTTAACGTTCAGGGCCACCTAATGACGATGGATCACTCAAATTGCGTCCCGATTCAATACATCGTCCTCCAGCCGACATGTCTCCATGGGTCTATTGCTGCCTCGGGCACCTTATGGTCGTTCTGCTGTGAGTCAAAGATTTTCGAATCGGACGAAATACTGATAGTGAATTGTAACGTTCAGGGCCACCTAATGACGATGGATCACTCAAATTGTGTCCCGATGCAATACATCGTCCTCCAGCAGACTTGTCTCCATGTGTCTATTGCTGCCTCGGGCACCTTATGGCCGTTCTGCTGTGAGTCAAAGATTTTCGAATCGGACGAAAAACAGATATTGAATTGTAACATTCATGGCCACCTAATGACGATGGATCACTCAAATTGCGTCCCGATTCAATACATCGTCCTCCAGACGACTTGTCTCCATGGGTCTATTGCTGCATCGGGCACCTTATGGCCGTTCTGCTGTGAGTCAAAGATTTTCGAATCGGACGAAAAACTGATAGTGAATTGTAACTTTCAGGGCCACCTAATGACGATGGATCTCTCAAATTGCGTCCCGATTCAATACATCGTCCTCCAGCCGACTTGTCTCCATGAGTCTATTGCTGCCTCGGGCACCTTATGGTCGTTCCCCCGTGAGTCTAGATTATCGAATGGGACGAAAAACTGATAGTTAATTCTTACATTCAGGGCCACCTAATGACGATGGAACACTCAAATTGCGTCGCGATTCAATACATTGTCATCCTGCAGACTTGTCTCCATGGGTCTATTGCTGCCTCGGGCACCTTATGGCCGTTCTGCTGTGAGTCAAAGATTTTCGAATCGGACGAAAAACTGATAGTGAATTGTAACTTTCAGGGACACCTAATGACGATGGATCACTCAAATTGCGTCCCGATTGAATACATCGTCCTTCAGCCTACTTGACTCCATGGGTCTATTGCTGAGTCGGGCACCTTATGGCCGTTCTGCTGTGAGTCTAGATTATCGAATGCGACGAAAAACTGATAGTGAATTGTAACGTACAGGGCCACCTAATGACGATGGATCACTTAAAATTTCGTCCCGATTCAATACATCGTCCTCCAGCAGACTTGTCTCCATGGGTCTATTGCTGCCTCGGGCACCTTATGGCCGTTCTGCTGTGAGTCAAAGATTTTCGAATCGAACGAAAAACTGATAGTGAATTGTAACGTTCAGAGCCACCTAATGACGATGGATCACTCAAATTGCGTCCCGATTCAATACATCGTCCTCCAGACGACTTGTCTCCATGGGTCTATTGCTGCCTCGGGCACCTTATGGCCGTTCTGCTGTGAGTCAAAGATTTTCGAATCGGACGAAAAACTGATAGTGAATTGTAACTTTCAGGGACACCTAATGACGATGGATCACTCAAATTGCGTCCCGATTGAATACATCGTCCTCCAGCCTACATGACTCCATGGGTCTATTGCTGAGTCGGCACCTTATGGCCGTTCTGCTGTGAGTCTAGATTATCGAATGCGACGAAAAACTGATAGTGAATTGTAACGTTCAGGGCCACCTAATGACGATGGATCACCCAAATTTCGTCCCGATTCAATACATCGTCCTCCAGCAGACTTGTCTCCATGGGTCTATTGCTGCCTCGGGCAGCTTATGGCCGTTCTGCTGTGAGTCAAATATTTTCGAATCGGACGAAAAACTGATAGTGAATTCAGGGCCACCTAATGACGATGGATGACACAAATTGCGTCCCGATTCAATACATCGTCATCCAGCAGACTTGTCTCCATGAGTCTATTGCTGCTTTTGGCACCTTATGGCCGTTCTGCTGTGGGTCAAAGATTTTCGATCGGACGAAAAACTGATAGTGAATTGTAACGTTCAGGGCCTCCTAATGACGATGGAACACTCAAATTGCGTCCCGATTCAATACCTCCTGCTCCAGCAGACTAGTCTCCATGGGTCTATTGCTGCCTCGGGCACCTTATGGCCGTTCTGCTGTGAGTCAAAGATTTTCGAATCGGACGAAAAACTGATAGTGAATTGTATTTTTCAGGGCCACCTAATGACGATGGATCACTCAAATTGCGTCCCGATTCAATACATCGTCCTCCAGCCGACTTGTCTCCATGAGTCTATTGCTGCTTTTGGCACCTTATGGCCGTTCTGCTGTGGGTCAAAGATTTTCGATCGGACGAAAAACTGATAGTGAATTGTAACGTTCAGGGCCACCTAATGACGATGGATCACACAAATTGCGTCCCGATTCAGTACATCGTCATCCAGCAGACTTGTCTCATTGAGTCTATTGCTGCCTCGGGCACCTTATGGCCGTTCTGCTGTGGGTCAAAGATTTTCGAATCGGACGAAGATCTGATAGTGAATTGTAACTTTCAGGGCCACCTAATGACGATGGATCACTCAAATTGCGTCCCGATTCAATACATCGTCCTCCAGCCGACTAGTCTCCATGGGTCTATTGCTGCCTCGGGCACCTTATGGCCGTTCTGCTGTAGGTCAAAGATTTTCGAATCGGACGACGATCTGATAGTGAATTGTAACGTTTAGGGCCACCTAATGACGATGGATCACTCAAATTGCGTCCCGATTCAATACATCGTCTCCCAGCAGACTTGTCTCCATGGGTCTATTGCTGCCTCGGGCACCTTATGGGCGTTCTGCTGTGAGTCAAAGATTTTCGATCGGACGAAAAACTGATAGTGAATTGTAACGTTCAGGGCCTCCTAATGACGATGGAACACTCAAATTGCGTCCCGATTCAATACCTCCTGCTCCAGCAGACTAGTCTCCATGGGTCTATTGCTGGCTTGGGCACATTATGGGCGTTCTGCTGTGAGTCAAAGATTTTCGAATCGGACGAAAAACTGATATTGAATTGTAGCATTCAGGGCCACCTAATGACGAAGGATCACTCAAATTTCGTCCCGATTCAATACATCGTCCTCCAGCAGACTTGTCTCCATGGGTCTATTGCTGCCTCGGGCACCATATGGCCGTTCTGCTGTGAGTCAAATATTTTCGAATCGGACGAAAAACTGATAGTGAATTGTAACGTTCAGGGCCACCTAATGACGATGGATCACTTAAAATTTCGTCCCGATTCAATACATCGTCCTCCAGCAGACTTGTCTCCATGGGTCTATTGCTGCCTCGGGCACCTTATGGCCGTTCTGCTGTGAGTCAAAGATTTTCGAATCGGACGAAAAACTGATAGTGAATTGTAACTTTCAGGGACACCTAATGACGATGGATCACTCAAATTGCGTCCCGATTGAATACATCGTCCTCCAGCCTACATGACTCCATGGGTCTATTGCTGAGTCGGCACCTTATGGCCGTTCTGCTGTGAGTCTAGATTATCGAATGCGACGAAAAACTGATAGTGAATTGTAACGTTCAGGGCCACCTAATGACGATGGATCACCCAAATTTCGTCCCGATTCAATACATCGTCCTCCAGCAGACTTGTCTCCATGGGTCTATTGCTGCCTCGGGCAGCTTATGGCCGTTCTGCTGTGAGTCAAATATTTTCGAATCGGACGAAAAACTGATAGTGAATTGTAACGTTCAGGGCCACCTAATGACGATGGATCACACAAATTGCGTCCCGATTCAATACATCGTCATCCAGCAGACTTGTCTCCATGAGTCTATTGCTGCTTTTGGCACCTTATGGCCGTTCTGCTGTGGGTCAAAGATTTTCGATCGGACGAAAAACTGATAGTGAATTGTAACGTTCAGGGCCTCCTAATGACGATGGAACACTCAAATTGCGTCCCGATTCAATACCTCCTGCTCCAGCAGACTAGTCTCCATGGGTCTATTGCTGCCTCGGGCACCTTATGGCCGTTCTGCTGTGAGTCAAAGATTTTCGAATCGGACGAAAAACTGATAGTGAATTGTGTTTTTCAGGGCCACCTAATGACGATGGATCACTCAAATTGCGTCCCGATTCAATACATCGTCCTCCAGCCGACTTGTCTCCATGAGTCTATTGCTGCTTTTGGCACCTTATGGCCGTTCTGCTGTGGGTCAAAGATTTTCGATCGGACGAAAAACTGATAGTGAATTGTAACGTTCAGGGCCACCTAATGACGATGGATCACACAAATTGCGTCCCGATTCAATACATCGTCATCCAGCAGACTTGTCTCCATGAGTCTATTGCTGCCTCGGGCACCTTATGGGCGTTCTGCTGTGGGTCAAAGATTTTCGAATCGGACGAAGATCTGATAGTGAATTGTAACTTTCAGGGCCACCTAATGACGATGGATCACTCAAATTGCGTCCCGATTCAATACATCGTCCTCCAGCCGACTAGTCTCCATGGGTCTATTGCTGCCTCGGGCACCTTATGGCCGTTCTGCTGTAGGTCAAAGATTTTCGAATCGGACGACGATCTGATAGTGAATTGTAACGTTTAGGGCCACCTAATGACGATGGATCACTCAAATTGCGTCCCGATTCAATACATCGTCTCCCAGCAGACTTGTCTCCATGGGTCTATTGCTGCCTCGGGCACCTTATGGGCGTTCTGCTGTGAGTCAAAGATTTTCGATCGGACGAAAAACTGATAGTGAATTGTAACGTTCAGGGCCTCCTAATGACGATGGAACACTCAAATTGCGTCCCGATTCAATACCTCCTGCTCCAGCAGACTAGTCTCCATGGGTCTATTGCTGGCTTGGGCACATTATGGGCGTTCTGCTGTGAGTCAAAGATTTTCGAATCGGACGAAAAACTGATATTGAATTGTAGCATTCAGGGCCACCTAATGACGAAGGATCCCTCAAATTTCGTCCCGATTCAATACATCGTCCTCCAGCAGACTTGTCTCCATGGGTCTATTGCTGCCTCGGGCACCATATGGCCGTTCTGCTGTGAGTCAAAGATTTTCGAATCGGACGAAAAACTGATAGTGAATTGTAACGTTCAGGGCCACCTAATGACGATGGATCACTCAAATTGCGTCCCGATTCAATACATCGTCCTCCAGCAGACTTGTCTCCATGGGTCTATTGCTGCCTCGGGCACCTTATGGCCGTTCTGCTGTGATTCAAAGATTTTCGAATCGGACGAAAAACTGATAGTGAATTGTAACATTCAGGGCCACCTAATGACGATGGATCACTCAAATTGCGTCCCGATTCAATACATCGTCCTCCAGACGACTTGTCTCCATGGGTCTATTGCTGCCTCAGGCACCTTATGGCCGTTCTGCTGTGAGTCAAAGATTTTCGAATCGGACGAAAAACTGATAGTGAATTGTAACTTTCAGGGCCACCTAATGACGATGGATCACTCAAATTGCGTCCCGATTCAATACATCGTCCTCCAGCCGACTTGTCTCCATGGGTCTATTGCTGCCTCGTGCACCTTATGGCCGTTCTGCTGTGGGTCAAAGATTTTCGAATCGGACGAAGATCTGAAAGTGAATTGTAACGATCAGGGCCACCTAATGACGATGGATCACTCAAATTGCGTCCCGATTCAAAACATCGTCCTCCAGCAGACTTGTCTCCATGGGTCTATTGCTGCCTCGGGCACCATATGGGCGTTCTGCTGTGAGTCAAAGATTTTCGAATCGGACGAAAAACTGATAGTGAATTGTAACGTTCAGGGCCTCCTAATGACGATGGAACACTCAAATTGCGTCCCGATTCAATACATCGTCCTCCAGCAGACTTGTCTCCATGGGTCTATTGCTGCCTCGGGCACCTTATGGGCGTTCTGCTGTGAGTCAAAGATTTTCGAATCGGACGAAAAACTGATAGTGAATTGTAACTTTCAGGGACACCTAATGACGATGGATCACTCAAATTGCGTCCCGATTGAATACATCGTCCTCCAGCCTACATGACTCCATGGGTCTATTGCTGAGTCGGCACCTTATGGCCGTTCTGCTGTGAGTCTAGATTATCGAATGCGACGAAAAACTGATAGTGCATTGTAACGTTCAGGGCCACCTAATGACGATGGATCACCCAAATTTCGTCCCGATTCAATACATCGTCCTCCAGCAGACTTGTCTCCATGGGTCTATTGCTGCCTCGGGCAGCTTATGGCCGTTCTGCTGTGAGCCAAATATTTTCGAATCGGACGAAAAACTGATAGTGAATTGTAACGTTCAGGGCCACCTAATGACGATGGATCACTCAAATTGCGTCCCGATTCAATACATCGTCATCCAGCAGACTTGTCTCCATGAGTCTATTGCTGCTTTTGGTACCTTATGGCCGTTCTGCTGTACGTCAAAGATTTTCGAATCGGACGAAAAACTGATAGTGAATTGTATTTTTCAGGGCCACCTAATGACGATGGATCACTTAAATTGCGTCCCGATTCAATACATCGTCCTCCAGCCGACTTGTCTCCATGGGTCTATTGCTGCCTCGGGCACCTTATGGCCGTTCTGCTGTGGGTCAAAGATTTTCGAATCGGACGAAGATCTGATAGTGAATTGTAACTTTCAGGGCCACCTAATGACGATGGATCACTCAAATTGCGTCCCGATTCAATACATCGTCCTCCAGCCGACTAGTCTCCATGGGTCTATTGCTGCCTCGGGCACCTTATGGCCGTTCTGCTGTAGGTCAAAGATTTTCGAATCGGACGAAGATCTGATAGTGAATTGTAACGTTTAGGGCCACCTAATGACGATGGATCACTCAAATTGCGTCCCGATTCAATACATCGTCTCCCAGCAGACTTGTCTCCATGGGTCTATTGCTGCCTCGGGCACCTTATGGGCGTTCTGCTGTGAGTCTAAGATTTTCGATCGGACGAAAAACTGATAGTGAATTGTAACGTTCAGGGCCTCCTAATGACGATGGAACACTCAAATTGCGTCCCGATTCAATACCTCCTGCTCCAGCAGACTAGTCTCCATGGGTCTATTGCTGGCTTGGGCACATTATGGGCGTTCTGCTGTGAGTCAAAGATTTTCGAATCGGACGAAAAACTGATATTGAATTGTAGCATTCAGGGCCACCTAATGACGAAGGATCACTCAAATTTCGTCCCGATTCAATACATCGTCCTCCAGCAGACTTGTCTCCATGGGTCTATTGCTGCCTCGGGCACCATATGGCCGTTCTGCTGTGAGTCAAAGATTTTCGAATCGGACGAAAAACTGATAGTGAATTGTAACGTTCAGGGCCACCTAATGACGATGGATCACTCAAATTGCGTCCCGATTCAATACATCGTCATCCAGCAGACTTGTCTCCATGAGTCTATGGCTGCCTCGGGCACCTTATGGCCGTTCTGCTGTGAGCCAAAGATTTTCGAATCGGACGAAAAACTGATAGTGAATTGTAACATTCAGGGCCACCTAATGACGATGGATCACTCAAATTGCGTCCCGATTCAATACATCGTCCTCCAGCAGACTTGTCTCCATGGGTCTATTGCTGCCTCAGGCACCTTATGGCCGTTCTGCTGTGATTCAAAGATTTTCGAATCGGACGAAAAACTGATAGTGAATTGTAACATTCAGGGCCACCTAATGACGATGGATCACTCAAATTGCGTCCCGATTCAATACATCGTCCTCCAGCCGACTTGTCTCCATGGGTCTATTGCTGCCTCGTGCACCTTATGGCCGTTCTGCTGTGGGTCAAAGATTTTCGAATCGGACGAAGTTCTGAAAGTGAATTGTAACGATCAGGGCCACCTAATGACGATGGATCACTCAAATTGCGTCCCGATTCAATACATCGTCCTCCAGCAGACTTGTCTCCATGGGTCTATTGCTGCCTCGGGCACCATATGGGCGTTCTGCTGTGAGTCAAAGATTTTCGAATCGGACGAAAAACTGATAGTGAATTGTAACGTTCAGGGCCTCCTAATGACGATGGAACACTCAAATTGCGTCCCGATTCAATACATCGTCCTCCAGCAGACTCGTCTCCATGGGTCTATTGCTGCCTCGGGCACCTTATGGGCGTTCTGCTGTGAGTCAAAGATTTTCGAATCGGACGAAAAACTGATAGTGAATTGTAACTTTCAGGGACACCTAATGACGATGGATCACTCAAATTGCGTCCCGATTGAATACATCGTCCTCCAGCCTACATGACTCCATGGGTCTATTGCTGAGTCGGCACCTTATGGCCGTTCTGCTGTGAGTCTAGATTATCGAATGCGACGAAAAACTGATAGTGAATTGTAACGTTCAGGGCCACCTAATGACGATGGATCACCCAAATTTCGTCCCGATTCAATACATCGTCCTCCAGCAGACTTGTCTCCATGGGTCTATTGCTGCCTCGGGCAGCTTATGGCCGTTCTGCTGTGAGCCAAATAATTTCGAATCGGACGAAAAACTGATAGTGAATTGTAACGTTCAGGGCCACCTAATGACGATGGATCACTCAAATTGCGTCCCGATTCAATACATCGTCATCCAGCAGACTTGTCTCCATGAGTCTATTGCTGCTTTTGGTACCTTATGGCCGTTCTGCTGTACGTCAAAGATTTTCGAATCGGACGAAAAACTGATAGTGAATTGTATTTTTCAGGGCCACCTAATGACGATGGATCACTCAAATTGCGTCCCGATTCAATACATCGTCCTCCAGCCGACTTGTCTCCATGGGTCTATTGCTGCCTCGGGCACCTTATGGCCGTTCTGCTGTGGGTCAAAGATTTTCGAATCGGACGAAGATCTGATAGTGAATTGTAACTTTCAGGGCCACCTAATGACGATGGATCACTCAAATTGCGTCCCGATTCAATACATCGTCCTCCAGCCGACTAGTCTCCATGGGTCTATTGCTGCCTCGGGCACCTTATGGCCGTTCTGCTGTAGGTCAAAGATTTTCGAATCGGACGAAGATCTGATAGTGAATTGTAACGTTTAGGGCCACCTAATGACGATGGATCACTCAAATTGCGTCCCGATTCAATACATCGTCTCCCAGCAGACTTGTCTCCATGGGTCTATTGCTGCCTCGGGCACCTTATGGGCGTTCTGCTGTGAGTCTAAGATTTTCGATCGGACGAAAAACTGATAGTGAATTGTAACGTTCAGGGCCTCCTAATGACGATGGAACACTCAAATTGCGTCCCGATTCAATACCTCCTGCTCCAGCAGACTAGTCTCCATGGGTCTATTGCTGGCTTGGGCACATTATGGGCGTTCTGCTGTGAGTCAAAGATTTTCGAATCGGACGAAAAACTGATATTGAATTGTAGCATTCAGGGCCACCTAATGACGAAGGATCACTCAAATTTCGTCCCGATTCAATACATCGTCCTCCAGCAGACTTGTCTCCATGGGTCTATTGCTGCCTCGGGCACCATATGGCCGTTCTGCTGTGAGTCAAAGATTTTCGAATCGGACGAAAAACTGATAGTGAATTGTAACGTTCAGGGCCACCTAATGACGATGGATCACTCAAATTGCGTCCCGATTCAATACATCGTCATCCAGCAGACTTGTCTCCATGAGTCTATGGCTGCCTCGGGCACCTTATGGCCGTTCTGCTGTGAGCCAAAGATTTTCGAATCGGACGAAAAACTGATAGTGAATTGTAACATTCAGGGCCACCTAATGACGATGGATCACTCAAATTGCGTCCCGATTCAATACATCGTCCTCCAGCAGACTTGTCTCCATGGGTCTATTGCTGCCTCAGGCACCTTATGGCCGTTCTGCTGTGATTCAAAGATTTTCGAATCGGACGAAAAACTGATAGTGAATTGTAACATTCAGGGCCACCTAATGACGATGGATCACTCAAATTGCGTCCCGATTCAATACATCGTCCTCCAGCCGACTTGTCTCCATGGGTCTATTGCTGCCTCGTGCACCTTATGGCCGTTCTGCTGTGGGTCAAAGATTTTCGAATCGGACGAAGTTCTGAAAGTGAATTGTAACGATCAGGGCCACCTAATGACGATGGATCACTCAAATTGCGTCCCGATTCAATACATCGTCCTCCAGCAGACTTGTCTCCATGGGTCTATTGCTGCCTCGGGCACCTGATGGGCGTTCTGCTGTGAGTCAAAGATTTTCGAATCGGACGAAAAACTGATAGTGAATTGTAACGTTCAGGGCCTCCTAATGACGATGGAACACTCAAATTGCGTCCCGATTCAATACCTCGTGCTCCAGTAGACTAGTCTCCATGGGTCTATTGCTGCCTCGGGCACCTTATGGCCGTTCTGCTGTGAGTCAAAGATTTTCGAATCGAACGAAAAACTGATAGTGAATTGTAACGTTCAGGGCCACATAATGACGATGGATCACTCAAATTGCGTCCCGATTCAATACATCGTCCTCCAGACGACTTGTCTCCATGGGTCTATTGCTGCCTGGGGCAAATTATGGCCGTTCTGCTGTGAGTCAAAGATTTTCGAATCGAACGAAAAACTGATAGTGAATTGTAACGTTCAGGGCCACCTAATGACGATGGATCACTCAAATTGCGTCCCGAATCAATACATCGTCATCCAGCAGACTTGTCTCCGTGAGTCTATTGCTGCTTTGGGCACCTTATGGCCGTTCTGCTGTGAGTCAAAGATTTTCGAATCTGACGAAAAACTGATAGTGAATTGTAACATTCATGGCCACCTAATGACGATAGATCACTCAAATTGCGTCCCGATTCAATACCTCGTGCTCCAGTAGACTAGTCTCCATGGGTCTATTGCTGCCTCGGGCACCTTATGGCTGTTCTGCTGTGGGTCAAAGATTTTCGAATCGAAGATCTGATAGTGAATTGTAACATTCAGGGACACCTAATGACGATGGATCACTCAAATTGCGTCCTGATTCAATACATCGTCCTCCAGCCTACTTGACTCCATGGGTCTATTGCTGAGTCGGGCACCTTATGGCCGTTCTGCTGTGAGTCTAGATTATCGAATGCGACGAAAAACTGATAGTGAATTGTAACGTTCAGGGCCATCTAATGACGATGGATCACTCAAATTGCGTCCCGAATCAATACATCGTCCTCCAACCGACTTGACTCCATTGGTCTATTGCTGCCTCGGGCACCTTATGGCCGTTCTGCTGTGAGTCTAGATTATCGAATGCGACGAAAAACTGATAGTGAATTGTAACGTTCGGGGCCACCTAATGACGATGGATCACTCAAATTGCGTCCCGATTCAATACATCGTCCTCCAGCAGACTTGTCTCCATGGGTCTATTGCTGCCTCGGGCACCTTATGGCCGTTCTGCTGTGAGTCAAAGATTTTCGAATCGGACGAAAAACAGATAGTGAATTGTAACTTTAATGGCCACCTAATGACGATGGATCACTCAAATTGCGTCCCGATTCAATACATCGTCCTCCAGCCGACTTGTCTCCATGGGACTATTGCTGCCTCGGGCACCTTATGGTCGTTCTCCCGTGAGTCTAGATTATCGAATGGGACGAAAAACTGATAGTTAATTCTAACATTCAGGGCCTCCTAATGACGATGGAACACTCAATTTGCGTCGCGATTCAATACATCGTCATCCTGCAGACTTGTCTCCATGGGTCTATTGCTGCCTCGGGCACCTTATGGCCGTTCTGCTGTGAGTCAAAGATTTTCGAATCGGACGAAAAACTGATAGTGAAATGTATCATTCAGGGACACCTAATGACGATGGATCACTCAAATTGCGTCCCGATTCAATACATCGTCCTCCAGCCTACTTGACTCCATGGGTCTAATGCTGCCTCGGGCACCTTATGGTCGTTCTCCCGTGAGTCTAGATTATCGAATGGGACGAAAAACTGATAGTTAATTCTAACATTCAGGGCCTCCTAATGACGATGGAACACTCAAATTGCGTCCCGATTCAATACATCGTCATCCTGCAGACTTGTCTCCATGGGTCTATTGCTGCCTCGGGCACCTTACGGCCGTTCTGCTGTGAGTCAAAGATTTTCGAATCGGACGAAAAACTGATAGTGAATTATAACATTCAGGGCCACCTAATGACGATGGATCACTCAAATTGCGTCCCGATTCAATACATCGTCCTCCAGCCGACCTGACTCCATGGGTCTATTGCTGCCTCGGGCACCTTATGGCCGTTCTGCTGAGAGTCTAGATTATCGAAAGCGACGAAAAACTGATAGTGAATTGTAACGTTCAGGGCCACCTAATGACGATGGATCACTCAAATTGCGTCCCGTTTCAATACATCGTCCTCCAGCAGACTTGTCTCCATGGGTCTATTTCTGCCTCTGGCACCTTATGGCCGTTCTGCTGTGAGTCAAAGATTTTCGAATCGGACGAAAAACAGATAGTGAATTGTAACATTCATGGCCACCTAATGACGATGGCACACTCAAATTGCGTCCCGATTCAATACATCGTCCTCCAGCCGACTTGTCTCCATGGGTCTATTGCTGCATCGGGCACCTTATGGCTGTTCTGCTGTGAGTCAAAGATTTTCGAATCGGACGAAAAACTGGTAGTGAATTGTAACTTTCAGGGCCACCTAATGACGATGGATCACTCAAATTGCGGCCCGATTCAATACATCGTCCTCCAGCCGACTTGTCTCCATGGGTCTATTGCTGCCTCGGGCACCTTATGGCCGTTCTGCTGTGGGTCAAAGATTTTCGAATCGGACGAAGATCTGATAGTGAATTGAAACGTTCAGGGCCACCTAATGATGATGGATCACTCAAATTGCGTCCCGATTCAATACATCGTCCTCCAGCAGACTTGTCTCCATGGGTCTATTGCTGCCTCGGGCACCTTATGGGCGTTCTGCTGTGAGTCAAAGACTTTCGAATCGGACGAAAAACTGATAGTGAATTGTAACGTTCAGGGCCACCTAATGACGATGGATCACTCAAATTGCGTCCCGATTCAATACATCGTCCTCCAGCCGACCTGACTCCATGGGTCTATTGCTGGGTCGGGCACCTTATGGCCGTTCTGCTGTGAGTCTAGATTATCGAATGCGACGAAAAACTGATAGTGAATTGTAACGTTCAGGGCCATCTAATGACGATGGATCACTCAAATTGCGTCGCGATTCAATACATCGTCCTCCAGCCGACTTGACTCCATTGGTCTATTGCTGCCTCGGGCACCTTATGGCCGTACTGCTGTGAGTCTAGATTATCGAATGCGACGAAAAACTGATAGTGAATTGTAACGTTCGGGGCCACTAATGACGATGGATCACTCAAATTGCGTCCCGATTCAATACATCGTCCTCCAGCCGACTTGTCTCCATGGGTCTATTGCTGCCTCGGGCACCTTATGGCCGTTCTGCTGTGGGTCAAAGATTTTCGAATCGGACGAAGATCTGATAGTGAATTGAAACGTTCAGGGCCACCTAATGATGATGGATCACTCAAATTGCGTCCCGATTCAATACATCGTCCTCCAGCATACTTGTCTCCATGGGTCTATTGCTGCCTCGGGCACCTTATGGCTGTTCTGCTGTGGGTCAAAGATTTTCGAATCGAAGATCTGATAGTGAATTGTAACATTCAGGGACACCTAATGACGATGGATCACTCAAATTGCGTCCTGATTCAATACATCGTCCTCCAGCCTACTTGACTCCATGGGTCTATTGCTGAGTCGGGCACCTTATGGCCGTTCTGCTGTGAGTCTAGATTATCGAATGCGACGAAAAACTGATAGTGAATTGTAACGTTCAGGGCCATCTAATGACGATGGATCACTCAAATTGCGTCCCGAATCAATACATCGTCCTCCAGCCGACTTGACTCCATTGGTCTATTGCTGCCTCGGGCACCTTATGGCCGTTCTGCTGTGAGTCTAGATTATCGAATGCGACGAAAAACTGATAGTGAATTGTAACGTTCGGTGCCACCTAATGACGATGGATCACTCAAATTGCGTCCCGATTCAATACATCGTCCTCCAGCAGACTTGTCTCCATGGGTCTATTGCTGCCTCGGGCACCTTATGGCCGTTCTGCTGTGAGTCAAAGATTTTCGAATCGGACGAAAAACAGATAGTGAATTGTAACTTTAATGGCCACCTAATGACGATGGATCACTCAAATTGCGTCCCGATTCAATACATCGTCCTCCAGCCGACTTGTCTCCATGGGACTATTGCTGCCTCGGGCACCTTATGGTCGTTCTCCCGTGAGTCTAGATTATCGAATGGGACGAAAAACTGATAGTTAATTCTAACATTCAGGGCCTCCTAATGACGATGGAACACTCAAATTGCGTCCCGATTCAATACATCGTCATCCTGCAGACTTGTCTCCATGGCTCTATTGCTGCCTCGGGCACCTTACGGCCGTTCTGCAGTGAGTCAAAGATTTTCGAATCGGACGAAAAACTGATAGTGAATTATAACATTCAGGGCCACCTAATGACGATGGATCACTCAAATTGCGTCTCGATTCAATACATCGTCCTCCAGCAAACCTGACTCCATGGGTCTATTGCTGCCTCGGGCACCTTATGGCCGTTCTGCTGAGAGTCTAGATTATCGAATGCGACGAAAAACTGATAGTGAATTGTAACGTTCAGGGCCACCTAATGACGATGGATCACTCAAATTGCGTCCCGATTCAATACATCGTCCTCCAGCAGACTTGTCTCCATGGGTCTATTTCTGCCTCTGGCACCTTATGGCCGTTCTGCTGTGAGTCAAAGATTTTCGAATCGGACGAAAAACAGATAGTGAATTGTAACATTCATGGCCACCTAATGACGATGGATCACTCAAATTGCGTCCCGATTCAATACATCGTCCTCCAGCCGACTTGTCTCCATGGGTCTATTGCTGCATCGGGCCCCTTATGGCTGTTCTGCTGTGAGTCAAAGATTTTCGAATCGGACGAAAAACTGGTAGTGAATTGTAACTTTCAGGGCCACCTAATGACGATGGATCACTCAAATTGCGGCCCGATTCAATACATCGTCCTCCAGCCGACTTGTCACCATGGGTCTATTGCTGCCTCGGGCACCTTATGGCCGTTCTGCTGTGGGTCAAAGATTTTCGAATCGGACGAAGATCTGATAGTGAATTGAAACGTTCAGGGCCACCTAATGATGATGGATCACTCAAATTGCGTCCCGATTCAATACATCGTCCTCCAGCAGACTTGTCTCCATGGGTCTATTGCTGCCTCGGGCACCTTATGGGCGTTCTGCTGAGAGTCAAAGATTTTCGAATCGGACGAAAAACTGATAGTGAATTTTAACGTTCAGGGCCACCTAATGACGATGGATCACTCAAATTGCGTCCCGATTCAATACATCGTCCTCCAGCCGACTTGTCTCCATGGGTCTATTGCTGCCTCGGGCACCTTATGGTCGTTCTGCTGTGAGTCAAAGATTTTCGAATCGGACGAAATACTGATAGTGAATTGTAACGTTCAGGGCCACCTAATGACGATGGATCACTCAAATTGTGTCCCGATGCAATACATCGTCCTCCAGCAGACTTGTCTCCATGTGTCTATTGCTGCCTCGGGCACCTTATGGCCGTTCTGCTGTGAGTCAAAGATTTTCGAATCGGACGAAAAACAGATATTGAATTGTAACATTCATGGCCACCTAATGACGATGGATCACTCAAATTGCGTCCCGATTCAATACATCGTCCTCCAGACGACTTGTCTCCATGGGTCTATTGCTGCATCGGGCACCTTATGGCCGTTCTGCTGTGAGTCAAAGATTTTCGAATCGGACGAAAAACTGATAGTGAATTGTAACTTTCAGGGCCACCTAATGACGATGGATCTCTCAAATTGCGTCCCGATTCAATACATCGTCCTCCAGCCGACTTGTCTCCATGAGTCTATTGCTGCCTCGGGCACCTTATGGTCGTTCCCCCGTGAGTCTAGATTATCGAATGGGACGAAAAACTGATAGTTAATTCTTACATTCAGGGCCTCCTAATGACGATGGAACACTCAAATTGCGTCGCGATTCAATACATTGTCATCCTGCAGACATGTCTCCATGGGTCTATTGCTGCCTCGGGCACCTTATGGCCGTTCTGCTGTGAGTCAAAGATTTTCGAATCGGACGAAAAACTGATAGTGAATTGTAACTTTCAGGGACACCTAATGACGATGGATCACTCAAATTGCGTCCCGATTGAATACATCGTCCTTCAGCCTACTTGACTCCATGGGTCTATTGCTGAGTCGGGCACCTTATGGCCGTTCTGCTGTGAGTCTAGATTATCGAATGCGACGAAAAACTGATAGTGAATTGTAACGTTCAGGGCCACCTAATGACGATGGATCACTTAAAATTTCGTCCCGATTCAATACATCGTCCTCCAGCAGACTTGTCTCCATGGGTCTATTGCTGCCTCGGGCACCTTATGGCCGTTCTGCTGTGAGTCAAAGATTTTCGAATCGAACGAAAAACTGATAGTGAATTGTAACGTTCAGAGCCACCTAATGACGATGGATCACTCAAATTGCGTCCCGATTCAATACATCGTCCTCCAGACGACTTGTCTCCATGGGTCTATTGCTGCCTCGGGCACCTTATGGCCGTTCTGCTGTGAGTCAAAGATTTTCGAATCGGACGAAAAACTGATAGTGAATTGTAACTTTCAGGGACACCTAATGACGATGGATCACTCAAATTGCGTCCCGATTGAATACATCGTCCTCCAGCCTACATGACTCCATGGGTCTATTGCTGAGTCGGCACCTTATGGCCGTTCTGCTGTGAGTCTAGATTATCGAATGCGACGAAAAACTGATAGTGAATTGTAACGTTCAGGGCCACCTAATGACGATGGATCACCCAAATTTCGTCCCGATTCAATACATCGTCCTCCAGCAGACTTGTCTCCATGGGTCTATTGCTGCCTCGGGCAGCTTATGGCCGTTCTGCTGTGAGTCAAATATTTTCGAATCGGACGAAAAACTGATAGTGAATTGTAACGTTCAGGGCCACCTAATGACGATGGATCACACAAATTGCGTCCCGATTCAATACATCGTCATCCAGCAGACTTGTCTCCATGAGTCTATTGCTGCTTTTGGCACCTTATGGCCGTTCTGCTGTGGGTCAAAGATTTTCGATCGGACGAAAAACTGATAGTGAATTGTAACGTTCAGGGCCTCCTAATGACGATGGAACACTCAAATTGCGTCCCGATTCAATACCTCCTGCTCCAGCAGACTAGTCTCCATGGGTCTATTGCTGCCTCGGGCACCTTATGGCCGTTCTGCTGTGAGTCAAAGATTTTCGAATCGGACGAAAAACTGATAGTGAATTGTATTTTTCAGGGCCACCTAATGACGATGGATCACTCAAATTGCGTCCCGATTCAATACATCGTCCTCCAGCCGACTTGTCTCCATGAGTCTATTGCTGCTTTTGGCACCTTATGGCCGTTCTGCTGTGGGTCAAAGATTTTCGATCGGACGAAAAACTGATAGTGAATTGTAACGTTCAGGGCCACCTAATGACGATGGATCACACAAATTGCGTCCCGATTCAATACATCGTCATCCAGCAGACTTGTCTCCATGAGTGTATTGCTGCCTCGGGCACCTTATGGCCGTTCTGCTGTGGGTCAAAGATTTTCGAATCGGACGAAGATCTGATAGTGAATTGTAACTTTCAGGGCCACCTAATGACGATGGATCACTCAAATTGCGTCCCGATTCAATACATCGTCCTCCAGCCGACTAGTCTCCATGGGTCTATTGCTGCCTCGGGCACCTTATGGCCGTTCTGCTGTAGGTCAAAGATTTTCGAATCGGACGACGATCTGATAGTGAATTGTAACGTTTAGGGCCACCTAATGACGATGGATCACTCAAATTGCGTCCCGATTCAATACATCGTCTCCCAGCAGACTTGTCTCCATGGGTCTATTGCTGCCTCGGGCACCTTATGGGCGTTCTGCTGTGAGTCAAAGATTTTCGATCGGACGAAAAACTGATATTGAATTGTAGCATTCAGGGCCACCAAATGACGAAGGATCACTCAAATTTCGTCCCGATTCAATACATCGTCCTCCAGCAGACTTGTCTCCATGGGTCTATTGCTGCCTCGGGCACCATATGGCCGTTCTGCTGTGAGTCAAAGATTTTCGAATCGGACGAAAAACTGATAGTGAATTGTAACGTTCAGGGCCACCTAATGACGATGGATCACTCAAATTGCGTCCCGATTCAATACATCGTCCTCCAGCAGACTTGTCTCCATGGGGCTATTGCTGCCTCGGGCACCTTATGGCCGTTCTGCTGTGATTCAAAGATTTTCGAATCGGACGAAAAACTGATAGTGAATTGTAACGTTCAGGGCCACCTAATGACGATGGATCACTCAAATTGCGTCCCGATTCAATACATCGTCCTCCAGCCGACTTGTCTCCATGGGTCCATTGCTGCCTCGTGCACCTTATGGCCGTTCTGCTGTGGGTCAAAGATTTTCGAATCGGACGAAGATCTGAAAGTGAATTGTAACGATCAGGGCCACCTAATGACGATGGATCACTCAAATTGCGTCCCGATTCAATACATCGTCCTCCAGCAGACTTGTCTCCATGGGTCTATTGCTGCCTCGGGCACCATATGGGCGTTCTGCTGTGAGTCAAAGATTTTCGAATCGGACGAAAAACTGATAGTGAATTGTAACGTTCAGGGCCTCCTAATGACGATGGAACACTCAAATTGCGTCCCGATTCAATACATCGTCCTCCAGCAGACTTGTCTCCATGGGTCTATTGCTGCCTCGGGCACCTTATGGGCGTTCTGCTGTGAGTCAAAGATTTTCGAATCGGACGAAAAACTGATAGTGAATTGTAACTTTCAGGGACACCTAATGACGATGGATCACTCAAATTGCGTCCCGATTGAATACATCGTCCTCCAGCCTACATGACTCCATGGGTCTATTGCTGAGTCGGCACCTTATGGCCGTTCTGCTGTGAGTCTAGATTATCGAATGCGACGAAAAACTGATAGTGAATTGTAACGTTCAGGGCCACCTAATGACGATGGATCACCCAAATTTCGTCCCGATTCAATACATCGTCCTCCAGCAGACTTGTCTCCATGGGTCTATTGCTGCCTCGGGCAGCTTATGGCCGTTCTGCTGTGAGCCAAATATTTTCGAATCGGACGAAAAACTGATAGTGAATTGTAACGTTCAGGGCCACCTAATGACGATGGATCACTCAAATTGCGTCCCGATTCAATACATCGTCATCCAGCAGACTTGTCTCCATGAGTCTATTGCTGCTTTTGGTACCTTATGGCCGTTCTGCTGTAGGTCAAAGATTTTCGAATCGGACGAAAAACTGATAGTGAATTGTATTTTTCAGGGCCACCTAATGACGATGGATCACTCAAATTGCGTCCCGATTCAATACATCGTCCTCCAGCCGACTTGTCTCCATGGGTCTATTGCTGCCTCGGGCACCTTATGGCCGTTCTGCTGTGGGTCAAAGATTTTCGAATCGGACGAAGATCTGATAGTGAATTGTAACTTTCAGGGCCACCTAATGACGATGGATCACTCAAATTGCGTCCCGATTCAATACATCGTCCTCCAGCCGACTAGTCTCCATGGGTCTATTGCTGCCTCGGGCACCTTATGGCCGTTCTGCTGTAGGTCAAAGATTTTCGAATCGGACGAAGATCTGATAGTGAATTGTAACGTTTAGGGCCACCTAATGACGATGGATCACTCAAATTGCGTCCCGATTCAATACATCGTCTCCCAGCAGACTTGTCTCCATGGGTCTATTGCTGCCTCGGGAACCTTATGGGCGTTCTGCTGTGAGTCTAAGATTTTCGATCGGACGAAAAACTGATAGTGAATTGTAACGTTCAGGGCCTCCTAATGACGATGGAACACTCAAATTGCGTCCCGATTCAATACCTCCTGCTCCAGCAGACTAGTCTCCATGGGTCTATTGCTGGCTTGGGCACATTATGGGCGTTCTGCTGTGAGTCAAAGATTTTCGAATCGGACGAAAAACTGATATTGAATTGTAGCATTCAGGGCCACCTAATGACGAAGGATCACTCAAATTTCGTCCCGATTCAATACATCGTCCTCCAGCAGACTTGTCTCCATGGGTCTATTGCTGCCTCGGGCACCATATGGCCGTTCTGCTGTGAGTCAAAGATTTTCGAATCGGACGAAAAACTGATAGTGAATTGTAACGTTCAGGGCCACCTAATGACGATGGATCACTCAAATTGCGTCCCGATTCAATACATCGTCATCCAGCAGACTTGTCTCCATGAGTCTATGGCTGCCTCGGGCACCTTATGGCCGTTCTGCTGTGAGCCAAAGATTTTCGAATCGGACGAAAAACTGATAGTGAATTGTAACATTCAGGGCCACCTAATGACGATGGATCACTCAAATTGCGTCCCGATTCAATACATCGTCCTCCAGCAGACTTGTCTCCATGGGTCTATTGCTGCCTCAGGCACCTTATGGCCGTTCTGCTGTGATTCAAAGATTTTCGAATCGGACGAAAAACTGATAGTGAATTGTAACATTCAGGGCCACCTAATGACGATGGATCACTCAAATTGCGTCCCGATTCAATACATCGTCCTCCAGCCGACTTGTCTCCATGGGTCTATTGCTGCCTCGTGCACCTTATGGCCGTTCTGCTGTGGGTCAAAGATTTTCGAATCGGACGAAGATCTGAAAGTGAATTGTAACGATCAGGGCCACCTAATGACGATGGATCACTCAAATTGCGTCCCGATTCAATACATCGTCCTCCAGCAGACTTGTCTCCATGGGTCTATTGCTGCCTCGGGCACCTGATGGGCGTTCTGCTGTGAGTCAAAGATTTTCGAATCGGACGAAAAACTGATAGTGAATTGTAACGTTCAGGGCCTCCTAATGACGATGGAACACTCAAATTGCGTCCCGATTCAATACCTCGTGCTCCAGTAGACTAGTCTCCATGGGTCTATTGCTGCCTCGGGCACCTTATGGCTGTTCTGCTGTGGGTCAAAGATTTTCGAATCGAAGATCTGATAGTGAATTGTAACATTCAGGGACACCTAATGACGATGGATCACTCAAATTGCGTCCTGATTCAATACATCGTCCTCCAGCCTACTTGACTCCATGGGTCTATTGCTGAGTCGGGCACCTTATGGCCGTTCTGCTGTGAGTCTAGATTATCGAATGCGACGAAAAACTGATAGTGAATTGTAACGTTCAGGGCCATCTAATGACGATGGATCACTCAAATTGCGTCCCGAATCAATACATCGTCCTCCAGCCGACTTGACTCCATTGGTCTATTGCTGCCTCGGGCACCTTATGGCCGTTCTGCTGTGAGTCTAGATTATCGAATGCGACGAAAAACTGATAGTGAATTGTAACGTTCGGGGCCACCTAATGACGATGGATCACTCAAATTGCGTCCCGATTCAATACATCGTCCTCCAGCAGACTTGTCTCCATGGGTCTATTGCTGCCTCGGGCACCTTATGGCCGTTCTGCTGTGAGTCAAAGATTTTCGAATCGGACGAAAAACAGATAGTGAATTGTAACTTTAATGGCCACCTAATGACGATGGATCACTCAAATTGCGTCCCGATTCAATACATCGTCCTCCAGCCGACTTGTCTCCATGGGACTATTGCTGCCTCGGGCACCTTATGGTCGTTCTCCCGTGAGTCTAGATTATCGAATGGGACGAAAAACTGATAATTAATTCTAACATTCAGGGCCTCCTAATGACGATGGAACACTCAAATTGCGTCCCGATTCAATACATCGTCATCCTGCAGACTTGTCTCCATGGCTCTATTGCTGCCTCGGGCACCTTACGGCCGTTCTGCAGTGAGTCAAAGATTTTCGAATCGGACGAAAAACTGATAGTGAATTATAACATTCAGGGCCACCTAATGACGATGGATCACTCAAATTGCGTCTCGATTCAATACATCGTCCTCCAGCAAACCTGACTCCATGGGTCTATTGCTGCCTCGGGCACCTTATGGCCGTTCTGCTGAGAGTCTAGATTATCGAATGCGACGAAAAACTGATAGTGAATTGTAACGTTCAGGGCCACCTAATGACGATGGATCACTCAAATTGCGTCCCGATTCAATACATCGTCCTCCAGCAGACTTGTCTCCATGGGTCTATTGCTGCATCGGGCACCTTATGGCTGTTCTGCTGTGAGTCAAAGATTTTCGAATCGGACGAAAAACTGGTAGTGAATTGTGACTTTCAGGGCCACCTAATGACGATGGATCACTCAAATTGCGGCCCGATTCAATACATCGTCCTCCAGCCGACTTGTCACCATGGGTCTATTGCTGCCTCGGGCACCTTATGGCCGTTCTGCTGTGGGTCAAAGATTTTCGAATCGGACGAAGATCTGATAGTGAATTGAAACGTTCAGGGCCACCTAATGATGATGGATCACTCAAATTGCGTCCCGATTCAATACATCGTCCTCCAGCAGACTTGTCTCCATGGGTCTATTGCTGCCTCGGGCACCTTATGGGCGTTCTGCTGAGAGTCAAAGATTTTCGAATCGGACGAAAAACTGATAGTGAATTTTAACGTTCAGGGCCACCTAATGACGATGGATCACTCAAATTGCGTCCCGATTCAATACATCGTCCTCCAGCCGACTTGTCTCCATGGGTCTATTGCTGCCTCGGGCACCTTATGGTCGTTCTGCTGTGAGTCAAAGATTTTCGAATCGGACGAAATACTGATAGTGAATTGTAACGTTCAGGGCCACCTAATGACGATGGATCACTCAAATTGTGTCCCGATGCAATACATCGTCCTCCAGCAGACTTGTCTCCATGTGTCTATTGCTGCCTCGGGCACCTTATGGCCGTTCTGCTGTGAGTCTAGATTATCGAATGCGACGAAAAACTGATAGTGAATTGTAACGTTCAGGGCCACCTAATGACGATGGATCACTTAAAATTTCGTCCCGATTCAATACATCGTCCTCCAGCAGACTTGTCTCCATGGGTCTATTGCTGCCTCGGGCACCATATGGCCGTTCTGCTGTGAGTCAAAGATTTTCGAATCGGACGAAAAACTGATAGTGAATTGTAACTTTCAGGGCCACCTAATGACGATGGATCTCTCAAATACATCGTCCTCCAGCCGACTTGTCTCCATGAGTCTATTGCTGCCTCGGGCACCTTATGGTCGTTCCCCCGTGAGTCTAGATTATCGAATGGGACGAAAAACTGATAGTTAATTCTTACATTCAGGGCCTCCTAATGACGATGGAACACTCAAATTGCGTCGCGATTCAATACATTGTCATCCTGCAGACTTGTCTCCATGGGTCTATTGCTGCCTCGGGCACCTTATGGCCGTTCTGCTGTGAGTCAAAGATTTTCGAATCGGACGAAAAACTGATAGTGAATTGTAACTTTCAGGGACACCTAATGACGATGGATCACTCAAATTGCGTCCCGATTGAATACATCGTCCTTCAGCCTACTTGACTCCATGGGTCTATTGCTGAGTCGGGCACCTTATGGCCGTTCTTCTGTGAGTCTAGATTATCGAATGCGACGAAAAACTGATAGTGAATTGTAACGTTCAGGGCCACCTAATGACGATGGATCACTTAAAATTTCGTCCCGATCAATACATCGTCCTCCAGCAGACTTGTCTCCATGGGTCTATTGCTGCCTCGGGCACCTTATGGCCGTTCTGCTGTGAGTCAAAGATTTTCGAATCGGACGAAAAACTGATAGTGAATTGTAACTTTCAGGGACACCTAATGACGATGGATCACTCAAATTGCGTCCCGATTGAATACATCGTCCTCCAGCCTACATGACTCCATGGGTCTATTGCTGAGTCGGCACCTTATGGCCGTTCTGCTGTGAGTCTAGATTATCGAATGCGACGAAAAACTGATAGTGAATTGTAACGTTCAGGGCCACCTAATGACGATGGATCACCCAAATTTCGTCCCGATTCAATACATCGTCCTCCAGCAGACTTGTCTCCATGGGTCTATTGCTGCCTCGGGCAGCTTATGGCCGTTCTGCTGTGAGTCAAATATTTTCGAATCGGACGAAAAACTGATAGTGAATTTAAACGTTCAGGGCCACCTAATGACGATGGATCACACAAATTGCGTCCCGATTCAATACATCGTCATCCAGCAGACTTGTCTCCATGAGTCTATTGCTGCTTTTGGCACCTTATGGCCGTTCTGCTGTGGGTCAAAGATTTTCGATCGGACGAAAAACTGATAGTGAATTGTAACGTTCAGGGCCTCCTAATGACGATGGAACACTCAAATTGCGTCCCGATTCAATACCTCCTGCTCCAGCAGACTAGTCTCCATGGGTCTATTGCTGCCTCGGGCACCTTATGGCCGTTCTGCTGTGAGTCAAAGATTTTCGAATCGGACGAAAAACTGATAGTGAATTGTATTTTTCAGGGCCACCTAATGACGATGGATCACTCAAATTGCGTCCCGATTCAATACATCGTCCTCCAGCCGACTTGTCTCCATGAGTCTATTGCTGCTTTTGGCACCTTATGGCCGTTCTGCTGTGGGTCAAAGATTTTCGATCGGACGAAAAACTGATAGTGAATTGTAACGTTCAGGGCCACCTAATGACGATGGATCACACAAATTGCGTCCCGATTCAATACATCGTCATCCAGCAGACTTGTCTCCATGAGTCTATTGCTGCCTCGGGCACCTTATGGCCGTTCTGCTGTGGGTCAAAGATTTTCGAATCGGACGAAGATCTGATAGTGAATTGTAACTTTCAGGGCCACCTAATGACGATGGATCACTCAAATTGCGTCCCGATTCAATACATCGTCCTCCAGCCGACTAGTCTCCATGGGTCTATTGCTGCCTCGGGCACCTTATGGCCGTTCTGCTGTAGGTCAAAGATTTTCGAATCGGACGACGATCTGATAGTGAATTGTAACGTTTAGGGCCACCTAATGACGATGGATCACTCAAATTGCGTCCCGATTCAATACATCGTCTCCCAGCAGACTTGTCTCCATGGGTCTATTGCTGCCTCGGGCACCTTATGGGCGTTCTGCTGTGAGTCAAAGATTTTCGATCGGACGAAAAACTGATAGTGAATTGTAACGTTCAGGGCCTCCTAATGACGATGGAACACTCAAATTGCGTCCCGATTCAATACCTCCTGCTCCAGCAGACTAGTCTCCATGGGTCTATTGCTGGCTTGGGCACATTATGGGCGTTCTGCTGTGAGTCAAAGATTTTCGAATCGGACGAAAAACTGATATTGAATTGTAGCATTCAGGGCCACCTAATGACGAAGGATCACTCAAATTTCGTCCCGATTCAATACATCGTCCTCCAGCAGACTTGTCTCCATGGGTCTATTGCTGCCTCGGGCACCATATGGCCGTTCTGCTGTGAGTCAAAGATTTTCGAATCGGACGAAAAACTGATAGTGAATTGTAACGTTCAGGGCCACCTAATGACGATGGATCACTCAAATTGCGTCCCGATTCAATACATCGTCCTCCAGCAGACTTGTCTCCATGGGTCTATTGCTGCCTCGGGCACCTTATGGCCGTTCTGCTGTGATTCAAAGATTTTCGAATCGGACGAAAAACTGATAGTGAATTGTAACATTCAGGGCCACCTAATGACGATGGATCACTCAAATTGCGTCCCGATTCAATACATCGTCCTCCAGACGACTTGTCTCCATGGGTCTATTGCTGCATCGGGCACCTTATGGCCGTTCTGCTGTGAGTCAAAGATTTTCGAATCGGACGAAAAACTGATAGTGAATTGTAACTTTCAGGGCCACCTAATGACGATGGATCACTCAAATTGCGTCCCGATTCAATACATCGTCCTCCAGCCGACTTGTCTCCATGGGTCTATTGCTGCCTCGTGCACCTTATGGCCGTTCTGCTGTGGGTCAAAGATTTTCGAATCGGACGAAGATCTGAAAGTGAATTGTAACGATCAGGGCCACCTAATGACGATGGATCACTCAAATTGCGTCCCGATTCAATACATCGTCCTCCAGCAGACTTGTCTCCATGGGTCTATTGCTGCCTCGGGCACCATATGGGCGTTCTGCTGTGAGTCAAAGATTTTCGAATCGGACGAAAAACTGATAGTGAATTGTAACGTTCAGGGCCTCCTAATGACGATGGAACACTCAAATTGCGTCCCGATTCAATACATCGTCCTCCAGCCTACATGACTCCATGGGTATATTGCTGAGTCGGCACCTTATGGCCGTTCTGCTGTGAGTCTTGATTATCGAATGCGACGAAAAACTGATAGTGAATTGTAACGTTCAGGGCCACCTAATGACGATGGATCACCCAAATTTCGTTCCGATTCAATACATCGTCCTCCAGCAGACTTGTCACCATGGGTCTATTGCTGCCTCGGGCAGCTTATGGCCGTTCTGCTGTGAGCCAAATATTTTCGAATCGGACGAAAAACTGATAGTGAATTGTAACGTTCAGGGCCACCTAATGACGATGGATCACTCAAATTGCGTCCCGATTCAATACATCGTCATCCAGCAGACTTGTCTCCATGAGTCTATTGCTGCTTTTGGTACCTTATGGCCGTTCTGCTGTACGTCAAAGATTTTCGAATCGGACGAAAAACTGATAGTGAATTTTATTTTTCAGGGCCACCTAATGACGATGGATCACTCAAATTGCGTCCCGATTCAATACATCGTCCTCCAGCCGACTTGTCTCCATGGGTCTATTGCTGCCTCGGGCACCTTATGGCCGTTCTGCTGTGGGTCAAAGATTTTCGAATCGGACGAAGATCTGATAGTGAATTGTAACTTTCAGGGCCACCTAATGACGATGGATCACTCAAATTGCGTCCCGATTCAATACATCGTCCTCCAGCCGACTAGTCTCCATGGGTCTATTGCTGCCTCGGGCACCTTATGGCCGTTCTGCTGTAGGTCAAAGATTTTCGAATCGGACGAAGATCTGATAGTGAATTGTAACGTTTAGGGCCACCTAATGACGATGGATCACTCAAATTGCGTCCCGATTCAATACATCGTCTCCCAGCAGACTTGTCTCCATGGGTCTATTGCTGCCTCGGGCACCTTATGGGCGTTCTGCTGTGAGTCTAAGATTTTCGATCGGACGAAAAACTGATAGTGAATTGTAACGTTCAGGGCCTCCTAATGACGATGGAACACTCAAATTGCGTCCCGATTCAATACCTCCTGCTCCAGCAGACTAGTCTCCATGGGTCTATTGCTGGCTTGGGCACATTATGGGCGTTCTGCTGTGAGTCAAAGATTTTCGAATCGGACGAAAAACTGATATTGAATTGTAGCATTCAGGGCCACCTAATGACGAAGGATCACTCAAATTTCGTCCCGATTCAATACATCGTCCTCCAGCAGACTTGTCTCCATGGGTCTATTGCTGCCTCGGGCACCATATGGCCGTTCTGCTGTGAGTCAAAGATTTTCGAATCGGACGAAAAACTGATAGTGAATTGTAACGTTCAGGGCCACCTAATGACGATGGATCACTCAAATTGCGTCCCGATTCAATACATCGTCATCCAGCAGACTTGTCTCCATGAGTCTATGGCTGCCTCGGGCACCTTATGGCCGTTCTGCTGTGAGCCAAAGATTTTCGAATCGGACGAAAAACTGATAGTGAATTGTAACATTCAGGGCCACCTAATGACGATGGATCACTCAAATTGCGTCCCGATTCAATACATCGTCCTCCAGCAGACTTGTCTCCATGGGTCTATTGCTGCCTCGGGCACCTTATGGCCGTTCTGCTGTGATTCAAAGATTTTCGTTCGGACGAAAAACTGATAGTGAATTGTAACATTCAGGGCCACCTAATGACGATGGATCACTCAAATTGCGTCCCGATTCAATACATCGTCCTCCAGCCGACTTGTCTCCATGGGTCTATTGCTGCCTCGTGCACCTAATGGCCGTTCTGCTGTGGGTGAAAGATTTTCGAATCGGACGAAGATCTGAAAGTGAATTGTAACGATCAGGGCCACCTAATGACGATGGATCACTCAAATTGCGTCCCGATTCAATACATCGTCCTCCAGCAGACTTGTCTACATGGGTCTATTGCTGCCTCGGGCACCTGATGGGCGTTCTGCTGTGAGTCAAAGATTTTCGAATCGGACGAAAAACTGATAGTGAATTGTAACGTTCAGGGCCTCCTAATGACGATGGAACACTCAAATTGCGTCCCGATTCAATACCTCGTGCTCCAGTAGACTAGTCTCCATGGGTCTATTGCTGCCTCGGGCACCTTATGGCCGTTCTGCTGTGAGTCAAAGATTTTCGAATCGAACGAAAAACTGATAGTGAATTGTAACGTTCAGGGCCACATAATGACGATGGATCACTCAAATTGCGTCCCGATTCAATACATCGTCCTCCAGACGACTTGTCTCCATGGGTCTATTGCTGCCTGGGGCAAATTATGGCCGTTCTGCTGTGAGTCAAAGATTTTCGAATCGAACGAAAAACTGATAGTGAATTGTAACGTTCAGGGCCACCTAATGACGATGGATCACTCAAATTGCGTCCCGAATCAATACATCGTCATCCAGCAGACTTGTCTCCGTGAGTCTATTGCTGCTTTGGGCACCTTATGGCCGTTCTGCTGTGAGTCAAAGATTTTCGAATCTGACGAAAAACTGATAGTGAATTGTAACATTCATGGCCACCTAATGACGATAGATCACTCAAATTGCGTCCCGATTCAATACATCGTCCTCCAGCCGACTTGTCTCCATGGGTCTATTGCTGCATCGGGCACCTTATGGGCGTTCTGCTGTGAGTCAAAGATTTTCGAATCGGACGAAAAACTGATAGTGAATTGTAACGTTCAGGGCCACCTAATGACGATGGATCACTCAAATTGCGTCCCGATTCAATACATCGTCCTCCAGCCGACTTGTCTCCATGGGTCTATTGCTGCCTCGGGCACCTTATGGTCGTTCTCCCGTGAGTCAAAGATTATCGAATGGGACGAAAAACTGATAGTTAATTCTAACATTCAGGGCCTCCTAATGACGATGGAACACTCAAATTGCGTCGCGATTCAATACATCGTCATCCTGCAGACTTGTCTCCATGGGTCTATTGCTGCCTCGGGCACCTTATGGCCGTTCTGCTGTGAGTCAAAGATTTTCGAATCGGACGAGAAACTGATAGTGAATTGTAACATTCAGGGACAGCTAATAACGATGGATCACTCAAATTGCGTCCCGATTCAATACATAGTCCTCCAGCCTACTTGACTCCATGGGTCTATTGCTGAGTCGGGCACCATATGGCCGTTCTGCTGTGAGTCTAGATTATCGAATGCGACGAAAAACTGATAGTGAATTGTAACTTTCAGGGCCACCTAATGACGATGGATCACTCAAATTGCGTCCCGATTCAATACATCGTCCTCCAGCAGACTTGTCTCCATGGGTCTATTGCTGCCTCGGGCACCTTATGGCCGTTCTGCTGTGAGTCAAAGATTTTCGAATCGGACGAAAAACTGATAGTGAATTGTAACGTTCAGGGCCACCTAATGACGATGGATCACTCAAATTGCGTCCCGATTCAATACATCGTCCTCCAGCAGACTTGTGTCCATGGGTCTATTGCTGCCTCGGGCACCTTATGGGCGTTCTGCTGTGAGTCAAAGATTTTCGAATCGGACGAAAAACTGATAGTGAATTGTAACTTTCAGGGCCACCTAATGACGATGGATCACTCAAATTGCGTCCCGATTCAATACATCGTCCTCCAGCCGACTTGTCTCCATGGGCCTATTGCTGCCTCGGGCACCATATGGCCGTTCTGCTGTGGGTCAAAGATTTTCGAATCGGACGAAGATCTGATAGTGAATTGTAACGTTCAAGGCCACCTAATGACGATGGATCACTCAAATTGAGTCCCGATTCAATACATCGTCCTCCAGCAGACTTGTCTCCATGGGTCTATTGCTGCCTCGGGCACTTTATGGCCGTTCTGCTGTGGGTCAAAGATTTTCGAATCGGACGAAAAACTGATAGTGAATTGTAACCTAATGACGATGGATCACTCAAATTGCGTCCCGATTCAATACATCGTCTCCCAGCAGACTTGTCTCCATGGGTCTATTGTTGCCTCGGGCACCTTATGGGCGTTCTGCTGTGAGTCAAAGATTTTCGAATCGGACGAAAACTGATAGTGAATTGTAACGTTCAGGGCCTCCTAATGACTATGGAACACTCAAATTGCGTCCCGATTCAATACCTCCTGCTCCAGCAGCCTAGTCTCCATGGGTCTATTGCTGCCTCGGGCACATTATGGCCGTTCTGCTGTGAGTCAAAGATTTTCGAATCGGACGAAAAACTGGTATTGAATTGTAACGTTCAGGGCCACCTAATGACGATGGATCACTCAAATTGCGTCCCGATTCAATACATCGTCCTCCAGCCGACTTGTCTCCATGGGTCTATTGCTGCCTTGGGCACCTTATGGTCGTTCTCCCGTGAGTCTAGATTATCGAATGGGACGAAAAACTGATAGTTAATTCTAACATTCAGGGCCTCCTAATGACGATGGAACACTCAAATTGCGTCGCGATTCAATACATCGTCCTCCAGCAGACTTGTCTCCATGGGTCTATTGCTGCCTCGGGCACCTTATGGCCGTTCTGCTGTGAGTCTAGATTATCGAATGCGACGAAAAACTGATAGTGAATTGTAACATTCAGGGCACCTAATGAAGATGGATCAATCAAATTGCGTCCCGATTCAATACATCGTCCTCCAGCCGACTTGTCTCCATGGGTCTATTGCTGCCTCGGGCACCTTATGGCCGTTCTGCTGTGAGTCAAAGATTTTCGAATCGGACGAAAAACTGTTAGTGAATTGTAACGTTCAGGGCCCCCCTAATGACGATGGATCACTCAAATTTCGTCCCGATTCAATACATCGTCCTCCAGCAGACTTGTCTCCATGGGTCTATTGCTGCCTCGGGCACCTTATGGCCGTTCTGCTGTGAGTCAAAGATTTTCGAATCGGAAGAAAAACAGATAGTGAATTGTAACATTCATGGCCACCTAATGACGATGGATCACTCAAATTGCGTCCCGATTCAATACATCGTCCTCCAGCCTACTTGACTCCATGGGTCTATTGCTGAGTCGGGCACCTTATGGCCGTTCTGCCGTGAGTCTAGATTATAGAATGTGACGAAAAACTGATAGTGAATTGTAACGTTCAGGGCCACCTAATGACGATGGATCACTCAAATTGCGTCCCGATTCAATACATCGTCCTCCAGCAGACTTGTCTCCATGGGTCTATTGCTGCCTCGGGCACCTTATGGGCGTTCTGCTGTGAGTCAAAGATTTTCGAATCGGACGAAAAACTGATAGTGAATTGTAACGTTCAGGGCCACCTAATGACGATGGAACACTCAAATTGCGTCCCGATTCAATACCTCGTGCTCCAGCAGACTAGTCTCCATGGGTCTATTGCTGCCTCGAGCACATTATGGCCGTTCTGCTGTGAGTCAAAGATTTTCGAATGGGACGAAAAACTGATAGTGAATTGTAACGTTCAGGGCCACCTAATGACGATGGATCACTCAAATTGCGTCCCGATTCAATACATCGTCCTCCAGCCGACTTGACTCCATGGGTCTATTGCTGCCTCGGGCACCTTATGGTCGTTCTCCCGTGAGTCTAAATTATCGAATGGGACAAAAACTGATAGCTAATTCTAACATTCAGTGCCTCCTAATGACGATGGAACACTCAAATTGCGTCGCGATTCAATACATCGTCATCCTGCAGACTTGTCTCCATGGGTCTATTGCTGCCTCGGGCACATTATGGCCGTTCTGCTGTGAGTCAAAGATTTTCGAATGGGACGAAAAACTGATAGTGAATTGTAACGTTCAGGGCCACCTAATGACGATGGATCACTCAAATTGCGTCCCGATTCAATACATTGTCCTCCAGCAGACTTGTCTCCATGGGTCTATTGCTGCCTCGTGCACCTTATGGCCGTTCTTCTGTGAGTCAAAGATTTTCGAATCGGACGAAAAACTGATAGTGAATTGTAACTTTCAGGGCCACCTAATGACGATGGATCACTCAAATTGCGTCCCGATTCAATACATCGTCCTCCAGCCGACTTGTCGCCATGGGTCTATTGCTGCCTCGGGCAGCTTATGGCCGTTCTGCTGTGAGTCAAAGATTTTCGAATCGGACGAAAAACTGATAGTGAATTGTAACGTTCAGGGTCACCTAATGACGATGGATCACTCAAATTGCGTCCCGATTCAATACTTCTTCATCCAGCAGACTTGTCTCCATGGGTCTATTGCTGCCTCGATCACCTTATGGCCGTTCTGCTGTGAGACAAAGATTTTCGAATCGGACGAAAAACAGATAGTGAATTGTAACATTCATGGCCACCTAATGACGATGGATCACTCAATGTGCGTCCCGATTCAATATATCGTCCTCCAGCCGACTTGTCTCCATGGGTCTATTGCTGCATCGGGAACCTTATGGCCGCTCTGCTGTGAGTCAAAGATTTTCGAATCGGACGAAAAACTGATAGTGAATTGTAACTTTCAGTGCCACCTAATGACGATAGATCACTCAAATTGCGTCCCGATTCAATACATCGTCCTCCAGCCGACTTGTCTCCATGGGTCTATTGCTGCCTCGGGCACCTTATGGCCGTTCTGCTGTGGGTCAAAGATTTTCGAATCGGACGAAAATCTGATAGTGAATTGTAACGTTCAGGGCCACCTAATGACGATGGATCACTCAAATTGCGTCCCGATTCAATACATCGTCATCTAGCAGACTTGTCTCCATGGGTCTATTGCTGCCTCGGGCACCTTATGGCCGTTCTGCTTTGAGTCAAAGATTTTCGAATCGGACGAAAAACAGAGAGTGAATTGTAACATTCAGGGCCACCTAATGACGATGGATCACTCAAATTGCGTCCCGATTCAATACATCGTCCTCCAGCCGACTTGTCTCCATGGGTCTATTGCTGCATCGGGAACCTTATGACCGTTCTGCTGTGAGTCAAAGATTTTCGAATCGGACGAAAAACTGATAGTGAATTGTAACTTTCAGGGCCACCTAATGACGATGGATCACTCAAATTACGTCCCGATTCAATACATTGTCCTCCAGCAGACTTGTCTCCATGGGTCTATTGCTGCCTCGTGCACCTTATGGCCGTTCTTCTGTGAGTCAAAGATTTTCGAATCGGACGAAAAACTGATAGTGAATTGTAACTTTCAGGGCCACCTAATGACGATGGATCACTCAAATTGCGTCCCGATTCAATACATCGTCCTCCAGCAGACTTGTCTCCATGGGTCTATTGCTGCCTCGGGCACCTTATGGCCGTTCTGCTGTGAGTCAAAGATTTTCGAATCGGACGAAAAACTGATAGTGAATTGTAACGTTCAGGGCCACCTAATGACGATGGATCACTCAAATTGCGTCCCGATTCAATACATCGTCCTCCAGCAGACTTGTGTCCATTGGTCTATTGCTGCCTCGGGCACCTTATGGGCGTTCTGCTGTGAGTCAAACATTTTCGAATCGGACGAAAAACTGATAGTGAATTGTAACTTTCAGGGCCACCTAATGACGATGGATCACTCAAATTGCGTCCCGATTCAATACATCGTCCTCCAGCCGACTTGTCTCCATGGGTCTATTGCTGCCTCGGGCACCATATGGCCGTTCTGCTGTGGGTCAAAGATTTTCGAATCGGACGAAGATCTGATAGTGAATTGTAACGTTCAAGGCCACCTAATGACGATGGATCACTCAAATTGAGTCCCGATTCAATACATCGTCCTCCAGCAGACTTGTCTCCATGGGTCTATTGCTGCCTCGGGCACTTTATGGCCGTTCTGCTGTGGGTCAAAGATTTTCGAATCGGACGAAAAACTGATAGTGAATTGTAACCTAATGACGATGGAATATTCAAATTGCGTCCCGATTCAATACATCGTCCTCCAGCCGACTTGACTCCATGGGTCTATTGCTGCCTCGGGCACCTTATGGTCGTTCTCCCGTGAGTCTAAATTATCGAATGGGACAAAAACTGATAGCTAATTCTAACATTCAGTGCCTCCTAATGACGATGGAACACTCAAATTGCGTCGCGATTCAATACATCGTCATCCTGCCGACTTGTCTCCATGGGTCTATTGCTGCCTCGGGCACCTTATGGCCGTTCTGCTGTGGGTCAAAGATTTTCGAATCGGACGAAGATCTGATAGTGAATTGTAACGTTCAGGGCCACCTAATGACGATGGATCACTCAAATTGCGTCCCGATTCAATACATCGTCCTCCAGCCGACTTGTCTCCATGGGTCTATTGCTGCCTCGGGCACCTTATGGCCGTTCTGCTGTGGGTCAAAGATTTTCGAATCGGACGAAGATCTGATAGTGAATTGTAACGTTCAGGGCCACCTAATGACGATGGATCACTCAAATTGCGTCCCGATTCAATACATCGTCATCCAGCAGACTTGTCTCCATGGGTCTATTGCTGCCTCGGGCACCTTATGGCCGTTCTGCTGTGAGTCAAAGATTTTCGAATCGGACTAAAAACAGAGAGTGAATTGTAACATTCAGGGCCACCTAATGACGATGGATCACTCAAATTGCGTCCCGATTCAATACATCGTCCTCCAGCCGACTTGTCTCCATGGGTCTATTGCTGCATCGGGAACCTTATGACCGTTCTGCTGTGAGTCAAAGATTTTCGAATCGGACGAAAAACTGATAGTGAATTGTAACTTTCAGGGCCACCTAATGACGATGGATCACTCAAATTGCGTCCCGATTCAATACATTGTCCTCCAGCAGACTTGTCTCCATGGGTCTATTGCTGCCTCGTGCACCTTATGGCCGTTCTTCTGTGAGTCAAAGATTTTCGAATCAGACGAAAAACTGATAGTGAATTGTAACTTTCAGGGCCACCTAATGACGATGGATCACTCAAATTGCGTCCCGATTCAATACATCGTCCTCCAGCCGACTTGTCGCCATGGGTCTATTGCTGCCTCGGGCAGCTTATGGCCGTTCTGCTGTGAGTCAAAGATTTTCGAATCGGACGAAAAACTGATAGTGAATTGTAACTTTCAGGGCCACCTAATGACGATGGATCACTCAAATTGCGTCCCGATTCAATACATCGTCCTCCAGCCTACTTGTCGCCATGGGTCTATTGCTGCCTCGGGCACCTTATGGCCGTTCTGCTGTGGGTCAAAGATTTTCGAATCGGACGAAGAACTGATAGTGAATTGTAACGATCAGGGCCACCTAATGACGATGAATCACTCAAATTGCGTCCCGATTCAATACATCGTCCTCCAGCAGACTTGTCTCCATGGGTCCATTGCTGCCTCGGGCACCTTTTGGCCGTTCTGCTGTGACTCAAAGATTTTCGAATCTGACGAAAAACTGATCGTGAATTGTAACATTCAGGGCACCTAATGAAGATGGATCACTCAAATTGCGTCCCGATTCAATACATCGTCCTCCAGCCGACTTGTCTCCATGGGTCTATTGCTGCCTCGGGCACCTTATGGCCGTTCTGCTGTGAGTCAAAGATTTTCGAATCGGACGAAAAACTGATAGTGAATTGTAACATTCAGGGCCAGCTAAAGACGATGGATCACTCAAATTACGTCCCGATTCAATACATCGTCCTCCAGCCGACTTGACTCCATGGGTCTATTGCTGCCTCGGGCACCTTATGGCCGTTCTGCTGTGAGTCTAGATTATCGAATGCGACGAAAAACTGATAGTGAATTGTAACGTTCAGGGACACCTAATGACGATGGATCACTCAAATTGCGTCCCGATTCAATACATCGTCCTCCAGCAGACTTGTCTCCATGGGTCTATTGCTGCCTCGGGCACCTTATGGCCGTTCTGCTGTGAGTCAAAGATTTTCGAATCGGACGAAAAACTGATAGTGAATTGTAACGCTCAGGGCCCCCTAATGACGATGGATCACTCAAATTGCGTCCCGATTCAATACATCGTCCTCCAGCAGACTTGTCTCCATGGGTCTATTGCTGCCTCGGGCACCTTATGGCCGTTCTGCTGTGAGTCAAAGATTTTCGAATCGGACGAAAAACAGATAGTGAATTGTAACATTCATGGCCACCTAATGACGATGGATCACTCAAATTGCGTCCCGATTCAATACATCGTCCTCCAGCCTACTTGACTCCATGGGTCTATTGCTGAGTCGGGCACCTTATGGCCGTTCTGCTGTGAGTCTAGATTATAGAATGCGACGAAAAACTGATAGTGAATTGTAACGTTCATGGCCACCTAATGACGATGGATCACTCAAATTGCGTCCCGATTCAATACATCGTCCTCCAGCAGACTTGTCTCCATGGGTCTATTGCTGCCTCGGGCACCTTATGGCCGTTCTGCTGTGAGTCAAAGATTTTCGAATCGGACGAAAAACTGATAGTGAATTGTAACGTTCAGGGCCACCTAATGACGATGGATCACTCAAATTGCGTCCCGATTCAATACATCGTCCTCCAGCAGACTTGTCTCCATGGGTCTACTGCTGCCACGGGCACCTTACGGCCGTTCTGCTGTGAGTCAAAGATTTTCGAATCGGACGAAAAACAGATAGTGAATTGTAACATTCATGGCCACCTAATGACGATGGATCACTAAAATTGCGTCCCGATTCAATACATCGTCCTCCAGCCGAAATGTCTCCATGGGTCTATTGCTGCATCGGGCACCTTATGGCCGTTCTGCTGTGAGTCAAAGATTTTCGAATCGGACGAAAAACAGATAATGAATTGTAACTTTCAGGGCGACCTAATGACGATGGATCACTCAAATTGCGTCCCGATTCAATACAACGTCCTCCAGCCGACTTGTCGCCATGGGTCTATTGCTGCCTCGGGCACCTTATGGCCGTTCTGCTGTGGGTCAAAGATTTTCGAATCGGACGAAGATCTGATAGTGAATTGTAACGTTCAGGGCCACCTAATGACGACGGATCACTCAAATTGCGTCCCGATTCAATACATCGTCCTCCAGCAGACTTGTCTCCATAGGTCTATTGCTGCCTCGGGCACCTTATGGTCGTTCTCCCGTGAGTCTAAATTATCGAATGGGGCGAAAAACTGATGGCTAATTCTAACATTCAGGGCCTCCTAATGACGATGGAACACTCAAATTGCGTCGCGATTCAATACATCGTCATCCTGCAGACTTTTCTCCATGGGGCTATTGCTGCCTTTGCACCTTATGGCCGTTCTGCTGTGAGTCAAAGATTTTCGAATCGGACGAAAAACTGATAGTGAATTGTAACATTCAGGGACACCTAATGACGATGGATCACTCAAATTGCGTCCCGATTCAATACATCGTCCTCCAGCCTACTTGACTCCATGGGTCTATTGCTGAGTCGGGCACCTTATGGCCGTTCTGCTGTGAGTCTAGATTATCGAATACGACGAAAAACTGATAGTGAATTGTAACGTTCAGGGCCACCTAATGACGATGGATCACTCAAATTGCATCCCGATTCAATACATCGTCCTCCAGCAGACTTGTCTCCATGGGTCTATTGCTGCCTCGGGCACCTTATGGGCGTTCTGCTGTGAGTCAAAGATTTTCGAATCGGACGAAAAACTGATAGTGAATTGTAACGTTCAGGGTCACCTAATGACGTTGGATCTCTCAAATTGCGTCCCGATTCAATACTTCGTCATCCAGCAGACTTGTCTCCATGGGTCTATTGCTGCCTCGGGCACCTTATGGCCGTTCTGCTGTGAGACAAAGACTTTCGAATCGGACGAAAAACAGACAGTGAATTGTAACATTCATGGCCACCTAATGACGATGGATCACTCAAATTGCGTCCCGATTCAATATATCGTCCTCCAGCCGACTTGTCTCCATGGGTCTATTGCTGCCTCGGGCACCTTATGGCCGTTCTGCTGTGGGTCAAAGATTTTCGAATCGGACGAAGATCTGATAGTGAATTGTAGCGTTCAGGGCCACCTAATGACGATGGAACACTCAAATTGCGTCCCGATTCAATACATCGTCCTCCAGCCGACTTGACTCCATGGGTGTATTGCTGCCTCGGGCACCTTATGGCCGTTCTGCTGTGAGTCTAGATTATCGAATGCCACGAAAAACTGATAGTGAATTGTAACGTTCAGGGACACCTAATGACGATGGATCACTCAAATTGCGTCCCGATTCAATACATCGTCCTCCAGCAGACTTGTCTCCATGGGTCTATTGCTGCCTCGGGCAACTTATGGCCGTTCTGCTGTGAGTCAAAGATTTTCGAATCGGACGAAAAACTGATAGTGAATTGTAACTTTCAGGGCCCCCTAATGACGATGGATCACTCAAATTGCGTCCCGATTCAATACATCGTCCTCCAGCCTACTTGACTCCATGGGTCTATTGCTGAGTCGGGCACCTTATGGCCGTTCTGCTGTGAGTCTAGATTATAGAATGCGACGAAAAACTGATAGTGAATTGTAACGTTCATGGCCACCTAATGACGATGGATCACTCAAATTGCGTCCCGATTCAATACATCGTCCTCCAGCAGACTTGTCTCCATGGGTCTATTGCTGCCTCGGGCACCTTATGGCCGTTCTGCTGTGAGTCAAAGATTTTCGAATCGGTCGAAAAACTGATAGTGAATTGTAACGTTCAGGGCCACCTAATGACGATGGATCACTCAAATTGCGTCCCGATTCAATACATCGTCCTCCAGCAGACTTGTCTCCATGGGTCTATTGCTGCCACGGGCACCTTACGGCCGTTCTGCTGTGAGTCAAAGATTTTCGAATCGGACGAAAAACAGATAGTGAATTGTAACATTCATGGCCACCTAATGACGATGGATCACTAAAATTGCGTCCCGATTCAATACATCGTCCTCCAGCCGAAATGTCTCCATGGGTCTATTGCTGCATCGGGCACCTTATGGCCGTTCTGCTGTGAGTCAAAGATTTTCGAATCGGACGAAAAACAGATAATGAATTGTAACTTTCAGGGCGACCTAATGACGATGGATCACTCAAATTGCGTCCCGATTCAATACAACGTCCTCCAGCCGACTTGTCTCCATGGGTCTATTGCTGCCTCGGGCACCTTATGGCCGTTCTGCTGTGGGTCAAAGATTTTCGAATCGGACGAAGATCTGATAGTGAATAGTAACGTTCAGGGCCACCTAATGACGACGGATCACTCAAATTGCGTCCCGATTCAATACATCGTCCTCCAGCAGACTTGTCTCCATAGGTCTATTGCTGCCTCGGGCACCTTATGGTCGTTCTCCCGTGAGTCTAAATTATCGAATGGGGCGAAAAACTGATGGCTAATTCTAACATTCAGGGCCTCCTAATGACGATGGAACACTCAAATTGCGTCGCGATTCAATACATCGTCATCCTGCAGACTTTTCTCCATGGGGCTATTGCTGCCTTTGCACCTTATGGCCGTTCTGCTGTGAGTCAAAGATTTTCGAATCGGACGAAAAACTGATAGTGAATTGTAACATTCAGGGACACCTAATGACGATGGATCACTCAAATTGCGTCCCGATTCAATACATCGTCCTCCAGCCTACTTGACTCCATGGGTCTATTGCTGAGTCGGGCACCTTATGGCCGTTCTGCTGTGAGTCTAGATTATCGAATACGACGAAAAACTGATAGTGAATTGTAACGTTCAGGGCCACCTAATGACGATGGATCACTCAAATTGCATCCCGATTCAATACATCGTCCTCCAGCAGACTTGTCTCCATGGGTCTATTGCTGCCTCGGGCACCTTATGGGCGTTCTGCTGTGAGTCAAAGATTTTCGAATCGGACGAAAAACTGATAGTGAATTGTAACGTTCAGGGTCACCTAATGACGTTGGATCTCTCAAATTGCGTCCCGATTCAATACTTCGTCATCCAGCAGACTTGTCTCCATGGGTCTATTGCTGCCTCGGGCACCTTATGGCCGTTCTGCTGTGAGACAAAGACTTTCGAATCGGACGAAAAACAGACAGTGAATTGTAACATTCATGGCCACCTAATGACGATGGATCACTCAAATTGCGTCCCGATTCAATATATCGTCCTCCAGCCGACTTGTCTCCATGGGTCTATTGCTGCCTCGGGCACCTTATGGCCGTTCTGCTGTGGGTCAAAGATTTTCGAATCGGACGAAGATCTGATAGTGAATTGTAGCGTTCAGGGCCACCTAATGACGATGGAACACTCAAATTGCGTCCCGATTCAATACATCGTCCTCCAGCCGACTTGACTCCATGGGTGTATTGCTGCCTCGGGCACCTTATGGCCGTTCTGCTGTGAGTCTAGATTATCGAATGCCACGAAAAACTGATAGTGAATTGTAACGTTCAGGGACACCTAATGACGATGGATCACTCAAATTGCGTCCCGATTCAATACATCGTCCTCCAGCAGACTTGTCTCCATGGGTCTATTGCTGCCTCGGGCAACTTAAGGCCGTTCTGCTGTGAGTCAAAGATTTTCGAATCGGACGAAAAACTGATAGTGAATTGTAACTTTCAGGGCCCCCTAATGACGATGGATCACTCAAATTGCGTCCCGATTCAATACATCGTCCTCCAGCAGGCTTGTCTCCATGGGTCTATTGCTGCCTCGGGCACCTTATGGCCGTTCTGCTGTGAGCCAAAGATTTTCGAATCGGACGAAAAACAGATAGTGAATTGTAACATTCATGGCCACCTAATGACGATGGATCACTCAAATTGCGTCCCGATTCAATACATCGTCCTCCAGCCTACTTGACTCCATGGGTCTATTGCTGAGTCGGGCACCTTATGGCCGTTCTGCTGTGAGTCTAGATTATAGAATGCGACGAAAAACTGATAGTGAATTGTAACGTTCAGGGCCACCTAATGACGATGGATCACTCAAATTGCGTCCCGATTCAATACATCATCCTCCAGCAGACTTGTCTCCATGGGTCTATTGCTGCCTCGGGCACCTTATGGCCGTTCTGCTGTGAGTCAAAGATTTTCGAATCGGACGAAAAACTGATAGTGAATTGTAACGTTCAGGGCCACCTAATGACGATGGATCACTCAAATTGCGTCCCGATTCAATACATCGTCCTCCAGCAGACTTGTCTCCATGGGTCTATTGCTGCCTCGGGCACCTTACGGCCGTTCTGCTGTGAGTCAAAGATTTACGAATCGGACGAAAAACAGATAGTGAATTGTAACATTCATGGCCACCTAATGACGATGGATCACTCAAATTGCGTCCCGATTCAATACATCGTCCTCCAGCCGACTTGTCTCCATGGGTCTATTGCTGCCTCGGGCACCTTATGGCCGATCTGCTGTGGGTCAAAGATTTTCGAATCGGACGAAGATCTGATAGTGAATTGTAACGTTCAGGGCCACCTAATGACGACGGATCACTCAAATTGCGTCCCGATTCAATACATCGCCCTCCAGCCGACTTGTCTCCATGGGTCTATTGCTGCCTCGGGCACCTTATGGTCGTTCTCCCGTGAGTCTAAATTATCGAATGGGACGAAAAACTGATAGCTAATTCTAACATTCAGAGCCTCCTAATGACGATGGAACACTCAAATTGCGTCGCGATTCAATACATCGTCATCCTGCAGACTTGTCTCCATGGGTCTATTGCTGCCTCAGGCACCTTATGGCCGTTCTGCTGTGAGTCAAAGATTTTCGAATCGGACGAAAAACTGATAGTGAATTGTAACGTTCAGGGTCACCTAATGACGATGGATCACTCAAATTGCGTCCCGATTCAATACATCGTCCTCCAGCAGACTTGTCTCCATGGGTCTATTGCTGCCTCGGGCACCTTATGGCCGTTCTGCTGTGAGTCAAAGATTTTCGAATCGGACGAAGATCTGATAGTGAATTGTAACGTTCAGGGCCACCTAATGACGACGGATCACTCAAATTGCGTCCCGATTCAATACATCGTCCTCCAGCAGACTTGTCTCCATGGGTCTATTGCTGCCTCGGGCACCTTATGGGCGTTCTGCTGTGAGTCAAAGATTTTCGAATCGGACGAAAAACTGATAATCAATTGTAACGTTCAGGGCCACCTAATGACGATGGAACACTCAAATTGCGTCCCGATTCAATACCTCGTGCTCCAGCAGACTAGTCTCCATGGGCCTATTGCTGCCTCGAGCACATTATGGCCGTTCTGCTGTGAGTCAAAGATTTTAGAATGGGACGAAAAACTGATAGTGAATTGTAACTTTCAGGGCTACCTAATGACGATGGATCACTCAAATTGCGTCCCGATTCAATACATCGTCCTCCAGCCGACTTGTCTCCATGGGTCTATTGCTGCCTCGGGCACCTTATGGTCGTTCTCCCGTGAGTCTAAATTATCGAATGGGACGAAAAACTGATAGCTAATTCTAACATTCAGGGCCTCCTAATGACGATGGAACACTCAAATTGCGTCGCGATTCAATACATCGTCATCCTGCAGACTTGTCTCCATGGGTCTATTGCTGCCTCGGGCACCTTATGGCCGTTCTGCTGTGAGTCAAAGATTTTCGAATCGGACGAAAAACTGATAGTGAATTGTAACATTCAGGGACACCTAATGACGATGGATCACTCAAATTGCGTCCCGATTCAATACATCGTCCTCCAGCCTACTTGACTCCATGGGTCTATTGCTGAGTCGGGCACCTTATGGCCGTTCTGCTGTGAGTCTAGATTATCGAATACGACGAAAAACTGATAGTGAATTGTAACGTTCAGGGCCACCTAATGACGATGGATCACTCAAATTGCATCCCGATTCAATACATCGTCCTCCAGCAGACTTGTCTCCATGGGTCTATTGCTGCCTCGGGCACCTTATGGGCGTTCTGCTGTGAGTCAAAGATTTTCGAATCGGACGAAAAACTGATAGTGAATTGTAACGTTCAGGGTCACCTAATGACGTTGGATCTCTCAAATTGCGTCCCGATTCAATACTTCGTCATCCAGCAGACTTGTCTCCATGGGTCTATTGCTGCCTCGGGCACCTTATGGCCGTTCTGCTGTGAGACAAAGACTTTCGAATCGGACGAAAAACAGACAGTGAATTGTAACATTCATGGCCACCTAATGACGATGGAACACTCAAATTGCGTCCCGATTCAATATATCGTCCTCCAGCCGACTTGTCTCCATGGGTCTATTGCTGCCTCGGGCACCTTATGGCCGTTCTGCTGTGGGTCAAAGATTTTCGAATCGGACGAAGATCTGATAGTGAATTGTAGCGTTCAGGGCCACCTAATGACGATGGAACACTCAAATTGCGTCCCGATTCAATACATCGTCCTCCAGCCGACTTGACTCCATGGGTGTATTGCTGCCTCGGGCACCTTATGGCCGTTCTGCTGTGAGTCTAGATTATCGAATGCCACGAAAAACTGATAGTGAATTGTAACGTTCAGGGACACCTAATGACGATGGATCACTCAAAATGCGTCCCGATTCAATACATCGTCCTCCAGCAGACTTGTCTCCATGGGTCTATTGCTGCCTCGGGCAACTTATGGCCGTTCTGCTGTGAGTCAAAGATTTTCGAATCGGACGAAAAACTGATAGTGAATTGTAACTTTCAGGGCCCCCTAATGACGATGGATCACTCAAATTGCGTCCCGATTCAATACATCGTCCTCCAGCAGGCTTGTCTCCATGGGTCTATTGCTGCCTCGGGCACCTTATGGCCGTTCTGCTGTGAGCCAAAGATTTTCGAATCGGACGAAAAACAGATAGTGAATTGTAACATTCATGGCCACCTAATGACGATGGATCACTCAAATTGCGTCCCGATTCAATACATCGTCCTCCAGCCTACTTGACTCCATGGGTCTATTGCTGAGTCGGGCACCTTATGGCCGTTCTGCTGTGAGTCTAGATTATAGAATGCGACGAAAAACTGATAGTGAATTGTAACGTTCAGGGCCACCTAATGACGATGGATCACTCAAATTGCGTCCCGATTCAATACATCATCCTCCAGCAGACTTGTCTCCATGGGTCTATTGCTGCCTCGGGCACCTTATGGCCGTTCTGCTGTGAGTCAAAGATTTTCGAATCGGACGAAAAACAGATAGTGAATTGTAACATTCATGGCCACCTAATGACGATGGATCACTCAAATTGCGTCCCGATTCAATACATCGTCCTCCAGCCGACTTGTCTCCATGGGTCTATTGCTGCCTCGGGCACCTTATGGCCGTTCTGCTGTGGGTCAAAGATTTTCGAATCGGACGAAGATCAGATAGTGAATTGTAACGTTCAGGGCCACCTAATGACGACGGATCACTCAAATTGCGTCCCGATTCAATACATCGCCCTCCAGCCGACTTGTCTCCATGGGTCTATTGCTGCCTCGGGCACCTTATGGTCGTTCTCCCGTGAGTCTAAATTATCGAATGGGACGAAAAACTGATAGCTAATTCTAACATTCAGAGCCTCCTAATGACGATGGATCACTCAAATTGCGTCCCGATTCAATACATCGTCCTCCAGCAGACTTGTCTCCATGGGTCTATTGCTGCCTCGGGCACCTTATGGCCGTTCTGCTGTGAGTCAAAGATTTTCGAATCGGACGAAGATCTGATAGTGAATTGTAACGTTCAGGGCCACCTAATGACGACGGATCACTCAAATTGCGTCCCGATTCAATACATCGTCCTCCAGCAGACTTGTCTCCATGGGTCTATTGCTGCCTCGGGCACCTTATGGCCGTTCTGCTGTGAGTCAAAGATTTTCGAATCGGACGAAAAACTGATAGTGAATTGTAACGCTCAGGGCCACCTATTGACGATGGATCACTCAAATTGCGTCCTCCAGCAGACTTGTCTCCATGGGTCTATTGCTGAGTCGGGCACCTTATGGCCGTTCTGCCGTGAGTCTAGATTATAGAATGTGACGAAAAACTGATAGTGAATTGTAACATTCATGGCCACCTAATGACGATGGAACACTCAAATTGCGTCCCGATTCAATATATCGTCCTCCAGCCGACTTGTCTCCATGGGTCTATTGCTGCCTCGGGCACCTTATGGCCGTTCTGCTGTGGGTCAAAGATTTTCGAATCGGACGAAGATCTGATAGTGAATTGTAGCGTTCAGGGCCACCTAATGACGATGGAACACTCAAATTGCGTCCCGATTCAATACATCGTCCTCCAGCCGACTTGACTCCATGGGTCTATTGCTGCCTCGGGCACCTTATGGCCGTTCTGCTGTGAGTCTAGATTATCGAATGCCACGAAAAACTGATAGTGAATTGTAACGTTCAGGGACACCTAATGACGATGGATCACTCAAATTGCGTCCCGATTCAATACATCGTCCTCCAGCAGACTTGTCTCCATGGGTCTATTGCTGCCTCGGGCACCTTATGGCCGTTCTGATGTGAGTCAAAGATTTTCGAATCGGACGAAAAACTGATAGTGAATTGTAACGCTCAGGGCCACCTATTGACGATGGATCACTCAAATTGCGTCCTCCAGCAGACTTGTCTCCATGGGTCTATTGCTGAGTCGGGCACCTTATGGCCGTTCTGCCGTGAGTCTAGATTATAGAATGTGACGAAAAACTGATAGTGAATTGTAACGTTCAGGGCCACCTAATGACGATGGATCACTCAAATTGCGTCCCGATTCAATACATCGTCCTCCAGCAGACTTGTCTCCATGGGTCTATTGCTGCCTCGGGCACCTTATGGTCGTTCTCCCGTGAGTCTAAATTATCGAATGGGACGAAAAACTGATAGCTAATTCTAACATTCAGAGCCTCCTAATGACGATGGAACACTCAAATTGCGTCGCGATTCAATACATCGTCATCCTGCAGACTTGTCTCCATGGGTCTATTGCTGCCTCAGGCACCTTATGGCCGTTCTGCTGTGAGTCAAAGATTTTCGAATCGGACGAAAAACTGATAGTGAATTGTAACGTTCAGGGTCACCTAATGACGATGGATCACTCAAATTGCGTCCCGATTCAATACATCGTCCTCCAGCAGACTTGTCTCCATGGGTCTATTGCTGCCTCGGGCACCTTATGGCCGTTCTGCTGTGAGTCAAAGATTTTCGAATCGGACGAAGATCTGATAGTGAATTGTAACGTTCAGGGCCACCTAATGACGACGGATCACTCAAATTGCGTCCCGATTCAATACATCGTCCTCCAGCAGACTTGTCTCCATGGGTCTATTGCTGCCTCGGGCACCTTATGGGCGTTCTGCTGTGAGTCAAAGATTTTCGAATCGGACGAAAAACTGATAATCAATTGTAACGTTCAGGGCCACCTAATGACGATGGAACACTCAAATTGCGTCCCGATTCAATACCTCGTGCTCCAGCAGACTAGTCTCCATGGGCCTATTGCTGCCTCGAGCACATTATGGCCGTTCTGCTGTGAGTCAAAGATTTTAGAATGGGACGAAAAACTGATAGTGAATTGTAACTTTCAGGGCTACCTAATGACGATGGATCACTCAAATTGCGTCCCGATTCAATACATCGTCCTCCAGCCGACTTGTCTCCATGGGTCTATTGCTGCCTCGGGCACCTTATGGTCGTTCTCCCGTGAGTCTAAATTATCGAATGGGACGAAAAACTGATAGCCAATTCTAACATTCAGGGCCTCCTAATGACGATGGAACACTCAAATTGCGTCGCGATTCAATACATCGTCATCCTGCAGACTTGTCTCCATGGGTCTATTGCTGCCTCGGGCACCTTATGGCTGTTCTGCTGTGAGTCAAAGATTTTCGAATCGGACGAAAAACTGATAGTGAATTGTAACATTCAGGGACACCTAATGACGATGGATCACTCAAATTGCGTCCCGATTCAATACATCGTCCTCCAGCCTACTTGACTCCATGGGTCTATTGCTGAGTCGGGCACCTTATGGCCGTTCTGCTGTGAGTCTAGATTATCGAATACGACGAAAAACTGATAGTGAATTGTAACGTTCAGGGCCACCTAATGACGATGGATCACTCAAATTGCATCCCGATTCAATACATCGTCCTCCAGCAGACTTGTCTCCATGGGTCTATTGCTGCCTCGGGCACCTTATGGGCGTTCTGCTGTGAGTCAAAGATTTTCGAATCGGACGAAAAACTGATAGTGAATTGTAACGTTCAGGGTCACCTAATGACGTTGGATCTCTCAAATTGCGTCCCGATTCAATACTTCGTCATCCAGCAGACTTGTCTCCATGGGTCTATTGCTGCCTCGGGCACCTTATGGCCGTTCTGCTGTGAGACAAAGACTTTCGAATCGGACGAAAAACAGACAGTGAATTGTAACATTCATGGCCACCTAATGACGATGGAACACTCAAATTGCGTCCCGATTCAATATATCGTCCTCCAGCCGACTTGTCTCCATGGGTCTATTGCTGCCTCGGGCACCTTATGGCCGTTCTGCTGTGGGTCAAAGATTTTCGAATCGGACGAAGATCTGATAGTGAATTGTAGCGTTCAGGGCCACCTAATGACGATGGAACACTCAAATTGCGTCCCGATTCAATACATCGTCCTCCAGCCGACTTGACTCCATGGGTGTATTGCTGCCTCGGGCACCTTATGGCCGTTCTGCTGTGAGTCTAGATTATCGAATGCCACGAAAAACTGATAGTGAATTGTAACGTTCAGGGACACCTAATGACGATGGATCACTCAAAATGCGTCCCGATTCAATACATCGTCCTCCAGCAGACTTGTCTCCATGGGTCTATTGCTGCCTCGGGCAACTTATGGCCGTTCTGCTGTGAGTCAAAGATTTTCGAATCGGACGAAAAACTGATAGTGAATTGTAACTTTCAGGGCCCCCTAATGACGATGGATCACTCAAATTGCGTCCCGATTCAATACATCGTCCTCCAGCAGGCTTGTCTCCATGGGTCTATTGCTGCCTCGGGCACCTTATGGCCGTTCTGCTGTGAGCCAAAGATTTTCGAATCGGACGAAAAACAGATAGTGAATTGTAACATTCATGGCCACCTAATGACGATGGATCACTCAAATTGCGTCCCGATTCAATACATCGTCCTCCAGCCTACTTGACTCCATGGGTCTATTGCTGAGTCGGGCACCTTATGGCCGTTCTGCTGTGAGTCTAGATTATAGAATGCGACGAAAAACTGATAGTGAATTGTAACGTTCAGGGCCACCTAATGACGATGGATCACTCAAATTGCGTCCCGATTCAATACATCATCCTCCAGCAGACTTGTCTCCATGGGTCTATTGCTGCCTCGGGCACCTTATGGCCGTTCTGCTGTGAGTCAAAGATTTTCGAATCGGACGAAAAACAGATAGTGAATTGTAACATTCATGGCCACCTAATGACGATGGATCACTCAAATTGCGTCCCGATTCAATACATCGTCCTCCAGCCGACTTGTCTCCATGGGTCTATTGCTGCCTCGGGCACCTTATGGCCGTTCTGCTGTGGGTCAAAGATTTTCGAATCGGACGAAGATCAGATAGTGAATTGTAACGTTCAGGGCCACCTAATGACGACGGATCACTCAAATTGCGTCCCGATTCAATACATCGCCCTCCAGCCGACTTGTCTCCATGGGTCTATTGCTGCCTCGGGCACCTTATGGTCGTTCTCCCGTGAGTCTAAATTATCGAATGGGACGAAAAACTGATAGCTAATTCTAACATTCAGAGCCTCCTAATGACGATGGATCACTCAAATTGCGTCCCGATTCAATACATCGTCCTCCAGCAGACTTGTCTCCATGGGTCTATTGCTGCCTCGGGCACCTTATGGCCGTTCTGCTGTGAGTCAAAGATTTTCGAATCGGACGAAGATCTGATAGTGAATTGTAACGTTCAGGGCCACCTAATGACGACGGATCACTCAAATTGCGTCCCGATTCAATACATCGTCCTCCAGCAGACTTGTCTCCATGGGTCTATTGCTGCCTCGGGCACCTTATGGCCGTTCTGCTGTGAGTCAAAGATTTTCGAATCGGACGAAAAACTGATAGTGAATTGTAACGCTCAGGGCCACCTATTGACGATGGATCACTCAAATTGCGTCCTCCAGCAGACTTGTCTCCATGGGTCTATTGCTGAGTCGGGCACCTTATGGCCGTTCTGCCGTGAGTCTAGATTATAGAATGTGACGAAAAACTGATAGTGAATTGTAACATTCATGGCCACCTAATGACGATGGAACACTCAAATTGCGTCCCGATTCAATATATCGTCCTCCAGCCGACTTGTCTCCATGGGTCTATTGCTGCCTCGGGCACCTTATGGCCGTTCTGCTGTGGGTCAAAGATTTTCGAATCGGACGAAGATCTGATAGTGAATTGTAGCGTTCAGGGCCACCTAATGACGATGGAACACTCAAATTGCGTCCCGATTCAATACATCGTCCTCCAGCCGACTTGACTCCATGGGTCTATTGCTGCCTCGGGCACCTTATGGCCGTTCTGCTGTGAGTCTAGATTATCGAATGCCACGAAAAACTGATAGTGAATTGTAACGTTCAGGGACACCTAATGACGATGGATCACTCAAATTGCGTCCCGATTCAATACATCGTCCTCCAGCAGACTTGTCTCCATGGGTCTATTGCTGCCTCGGGCACCTTATGGCCGTTCTGATGTGAGTCAAAGATTTTCGAATCGGACGAAAAACTGATAGTGAATTGTAACGCTCAGGGCCACCTATTGACGATGGATCACTCAAATTGCGTCCTCCAGCAGACTTGTCTCCATGGGTCTATTGCTGAGTCGGGCACCTTATGGCCGTTCTGCCGTGAGTCTAGATTATAGAATGTGACGAAAAACTGATAGTGAATTGTAACGTTCAGGGCCACCTAATGACGATGGATCACTCAAATTGCGTCCCGATTCAATACATCGTCCTCCAGCAGACTTGTCTCCATGGGTCTATTGCTGCCTCGGGCACCTTATGGCCGTTCTGCTGTGAGTCAAAGATTTTCGAATCGGACGAGAAACAGATAGTGAATTGTAACTTTCAGGACGACCTAATGACGATGGATCACTCAAATTGCGTCCCGATTCAATACATCGTCCTCCAGCCGACTTGTCTCCATGGGTCTATTGCTGCCTCGGGCACCTTATGGCCGTTCTGCTGTGGGTCAAAGATTTTCGAATCGGACGAAGATCTGATAGTGAATTGTAACGTTCAGGGCCACCTAATGACGATGGATCACTCAAATTGCGTCCCGATTCAATACATCGTCCTCCAGCAGACTTGTCTCCATGGGTCTATTGCTGCCTCGGGCACCTTATGGGCGTTCTGCTGTGAGTCAAAGATTTTCGAATCGGACGAAAAACTGATAGTGAATTGTAACGTTCAGGGCCACCTAATGACGATGGAACACTCAAATTGCGTCCCGATTCAATACCTCGTGCTCCAGCAGACTAGTCTCCATGGGTCTATTGCTGCCTCAAGCACATTATGGCCGTTCTGCTGTGAGTCAAAGATTTTCGAATGGGACGAAAAACTGATAGTGAATTGTAACGTTCAGGGCCACCTAATGACGATGGATCACTCAAATTGCGTCCCGATTCAATTCATCGTCCTCCAGCCGACTTGACTCCATGGGTCTATTGCTGCCTCGGGCACCTTATGGTCGTTCTCCCGTGAGTCTAAATTATCGAATGGGACAAAAACTGATAGCTAATTCTAACATTCAGTGCCTCCTAATGACGATGGAACACTCAAATTGCGTCGCGATTCAATACATCGTCATCCTGCAGACTTGTGTCCATGGGTCTGCCTCGGGCATCTTATGGCCGTTCTGCTGTGAGTCTAGATTATCGAATACGACGAAAAACTGATAGTGAATTGTAACGTTCAGGGCCACCTAATGACGATGGATCACTCAAATTGCATCCCGATTCAATACATCGTCCTCCAGCAGACTTGTCTCCATGGGTCTATTGCTGCCTCGGGCACCTTACGGGCGTTCTGCTGTGAGTCAAAGATTTTCGAATCGGACGAAAAACTGATAGTGAATTGTAACGTTCAGGGTCACCTAATGACGATGGATCACTCAAATTGCGTCCCGATTCAATACTTCGTCATCCAGCAGACTTGTCTCCATGGGTCTATTGCTGCCTCGGGCACCTTATGGCCGTTCTGCTGTGAGACAAAGATTTTCGAATCGGACGAAAAACAGATAGTGAATTGTAACATTCATGGCCACCTAATGACGATGGATCACTCAATGTGCGTCCCGATTCAATATATCGTCCTCCAGCCGACTTGTCTCCATGGGTCTATTGCTGCATCGGGAACCTTATGGCCGCTCTGCTGTGAGTCAAAGATTTTCGAATCGGACGAAAAACTGATAGTGAATTGTAACTTTCAGTGCCACCTAATGACGATAGATCACTCAAATTGCGTCCCGATTCAATACATCGTCCTCCAGCCGACTTGTCTCCATGGGTCTATTGCTGCCTCGGGCACCTTATGGCCGTTCTGCTGTGGGTCAAAGATTTTCGAATCGGACGAAAATCTGATAGTGAATTGTAACGTTCAGGGCCACCTAATGACGATGGATCACTCAAATTGCGTCCCGATTCAATACATCGTCATCTAGCAGATTTTGTCTCCATGGGTCTATTGCTGCCTCGGGCACCTTATGGCCGTTCTGCTGTGAGTCAAAGATTTTCGAATCGGACGAAAAACAGAGAGTGAATTGTAACATTCAGGGCCACCTAATGACGATGGATCACTCAAATTGCGTCCCGATTCAATACATCGTCCTCCAGCCGACTTGTCTCCATGGGTCTATTGCTGCATCGGGAACCTTATGACCGTTCTGCTGTGAGTCAAAGATTTTCGAATCTGACGAAAAACTGATAGTGAATTGTAACTTTCAGGGCCACCTAATGACGATGGATCACTCAAATTACGTCCCGATTCAATACATTGTCCTCCAGCAGACTTGTCTCCATGGGTCTATTGCTGCCTCGTGCACCTTATGGCCGTTCTTCTGTGAGTCAAAGATTTTCGAATCGGACGAAAAACTGATAGTGAATTGTAACTTTCAGGGCCACCTAATGACGATGGATCACTCAAAATGCGTCCCGATTCAATACATCGTCCTCCAGCAGACTTGTCTCCATGGGTCTATTGCTGCCTCGGGCACCTTATGGCCGTTCTGCTGTGAGTCAAAGATTTTCGAATCGGACGAAAAACTGATAGTGAATTGTAACGTTCAGGGCCACCTAATGACGATGGATCACTCAAATTGCGTCCCGATTCAATACATCGTCCTCCAGCAGACTTGTGTCCATTGGTCTATTGCTGCCTCGGGCACCTTATGGGCGTTCTGCTGTGAGTCAAACATTTTCGAATCGGACGAAAAACTGATAGTGAATTGTAACTTTCAGGGCCACCTAATGACGATGGATCACTCAAATTGCGTCCCGATTCAATACATCGTCCTCCAGCCGACTTGTCTCCATGGGTCTATTGCTGCCTCGGGCACCATATGGCCGTTCTGCTGTGGGTCAAAGATTTTCGAATCGGACGAAGATCTGATAGTGAATTGTAACGTTCAAGGCCACCTAATGACGATGGATCACTCAAATTGAGTCCCGATTCAATACATCGTCCTCCAGCAGACTTGTCTCCATGGGTCTATTGCTGCCTCGGGCACTTTATGGCCGTTCTGCTGTGGGTCAAAGATTTTCGAATCGGACGAAAAACTGATAGTGAATTGTAACCTAATGACGATGGAATACTCAAATTGCGTCCCGATTCAATACATCGTCTCCCAGCAGACTTGTCTCCATGGGTCTATTGCTGCCTCGGGCACCTTATGGGCGTTCTGCTGTGAGTCAAAGATTTTCGAATCGGACGAAAACTGATAGTGAATTGTAACGTTCAGGGCCTCCTAATGACTATGGAACACTCAAATTGCGTCCCGATTCAATACCTCCTGCTCCAGCAGACTAGTCTCCATGGGTCTATTGCTGCCTCGGGCACATTATGGCCGTTCTGCTGTGAGTCAAAGATTTTCGAATCGGACGAAAAACTGATATTGAATTGTAACGTTCAGGGCCACCTAATGACGATGGATCACTCAAATTGCGTCCCGATTCAATACATCGTCCTCCAGCCGACTTGTCTCCATGGGTCTATTGCTGCCTTGGGCACTTTATGGTCGTTCTGCCGTGAGTCTAGATTATCGAATGGGACGAAAAACTGATAGTTAATTCTAACATTCAGGGCCTCCTAATGACGATGGAACACTCAAATTGCGTCGCGATTCAGTACATCGTCATCCTGCAGACTTGTCTCCATGGGTCTATTGCTGCCTCGGGCACCTTATGGCCGTTCTGCTGTGAGTCAAAGATTTTCGAATCGGACGAAAAACTGATAGTGAATTGTAACATTCAGGGCCACCTAATGACGATGGATCACTCAAATTACTTCCCGATTCAATACATCGTCCTCCAGCCGACTTGTCTCCATGGGTCTATTGCTGCCTCGTGCACCTTATGGCCGTTCTGCTGTGAGTCAAAGATTTTCGAATCGGACGAAATACTGTTAGTGAATTGTAACGTTCAGGGCCACCTAATGACGATGGATCACTCAAATTGCGTCCCGATTCAATACATCGTCCTCCAGCAGACTTGTCTCCATGGGTCTATTGCTGCCTCGGCACCTTATAGCCGTTCTGCTGTGAGTCTAGATTATCGAATGCGACGAAAAACTGATAGTGAATTGTAACATTCAGGGCACCTAATGAAGATGGATCAATCAAATTGCGTCCCGATTCAATACATCGTCCTCCAGCCGACTTGTCTCCATGGGTCTATTGCTGCCTCGGGCACCTTATGGCCGTTCTGCTGTGAGTCAAAGATTTTCGAATCGGACGAAAAACTGATAGTGAATTGTAACGTTCAGGGTCACCTAATGACGATGGATCACTCAAATTGCGTCCCGATTCAATACTTCGTCATCCAGCAGACTTGTCTCCATGGGTCTATTGCTGCCTCGGGCACCTTATGGCCGTTCTGCTGTGAGACAAAGATTTTCGAATCGGACGAAAAACAGATAGTGAATTGTAACATTCATGGCCACCTAATGACGATGGATCACTCAATGTGCGTCCCGATTCAATATATCGTCCTCCAGCCGACTTGTCTCCATGGGTCTATTGCTGCATCGGGAACCTTATGGCCGCTCTGCTGTGAGTCAAAGATTTTCGAATCGGACGAAAAACTGATAGTGAATTGTAACTTTCAGTGCCACCTAATGACGATAGATCACTAAAATTGCGTCCCGATTCAATACATCGTCCTCCAGCCGACTTGTCTCCATGGGTCTATTGCTGCCTCGGGCACCTTATGGCCGTTCTGCTGTGGGTCAAAGATTTTCGAATCGGACGAAAATCTGATAGTGAATTGTAACGTTCAGGGCCACCTAATGACGATGGATCACTCAAATTGCGTCCCGATTCAATACATCGTCATCTAGCAGATTTTGTCTCCATGGGTCTATTGCTGCCTCGGGCACCTTATGGCCGTTCTGCTGTGAGTCAAAGATTTTCGAATCGGACGAAAAACAGAGAGTGAATTGTAACATTCAGGGCCACCTAATGACGATGGATCACTCAAATTGCGTCCCGATTCAATACATCGTCCTCCAGCCGACTTGTCTCCATGGGTCTATTGCTGCATCGGGAACCTTATGACCGTTCTGCTGTGAGTCAAAGATTTTCGAATCTGACGAAAAACTGATAGTGAATTGTAACTTTCAGGGCCACCTAATGACGATGGATCACTCAAATTACGTCCCGATTCAATACATTGTCCTCCAGCAGACTTGTCTCCATGGGTCTATTGCTGCCTCGGGCACCTTATGGCCGTTCTTCTGTGAGTCAAAGATTTTCGAATCGGACGAAAAACTGATAGTGAATTGTAACTTTCAGGGCCACCTAATGACGATGGATCACTCAAAATGCGTCCCGATTCAATAGATCGTCCTCCAGCAGACTTGTCTCCATGGGTCTATTGCTGCCTCGGGCACCTTATGGCCGTTCTGCTGTGAGTCAAAGATTTTCGAATCGGACGAAAAACTGATAGTGAATTGTAACGTTCAGGGCCACCTAATGACGATGGATCACTCAAATTGCGTCCCGATTCAATACATCGTCCTCCAGCAGACTTGTGTCCATTGGTCTATTGCTGCCTCGGGCACCTTATGGGCGTTCTGCTGTGAGTCAAACATTTTCGAATCGGACGAAAAACTGATAGTGAATTGTAACTTTCAGGGCCACCTAATGACGATGGATCACTCAAATTGCGTCCCGATTCAATACATCGTCCTCCAGCCGACTTGTCTCCATGGGTCTATTGCTGCCTCGGGCACCATATGGCCGTTCTGCTGTGGGTCAAAGATTTTCGAATCGGACGAAGATCTGATAGTGAATTGTAACGTTCAAGGCCACCTAATGACGATGGATCACTCAAATTGAGTCCCGATTCAATACATCGTCCTCCAGCAGACTTGTCTCCATGGGTCTATTGCTGCCTCGGGCACTTTATGGCCGTTCTGCTGTGGGTCAAAGATTTTCGAATCGGACGAAAAACTGATAGTGAATTGTAACCTAATGACGATGGAATACTCAAATTGCGTCCCGATTCAATACATCGTCTCCCAGCAGACTTGTCTCCATGGGTCTATTGCTGCCTCGGGCACCTTATGGTCGTTCTGCCGTGAGTCTAGATTATCGAATGGGACGAAAAACTGATAGTTAATTCTAACATTCAGGGCCTCCTAATGACGATGGAACACTCAAATTGCGTCGCGATTCAGTACATCGTCATCCTGCAGACTTGTCTCCATGGGTCTATTGCTGCCTCGGGCACCTTATGGCCGTTCTGCTGTGAGTCAAAGATTTTCGAATCGGACGAAAAACTGATAGTGAATTGTAACATTCAGGGCCACCTAATGACGATGGATCACTCAAATTACTTCCCGATTCAATACATCGTCCTCCAGCCGACTTGTCTCCATGGGTCTATTGCTGCCTCGTGCACCTTATGGCCGTTCTGCTGTGAGTCAAAGATTTTCGAATCGGACGAAATACTGTTAGTGAATTGTAACGTTCAGGGCCACCTAATGACGATGGATCACTCAAATTGCGTCCCGATTCAATACATCGTCCTCCAGCAGACTTGTCTCCATGGGTCTATTGCTGCCTCGGCACCTTATAGCCGTTCTGCTGTGAGTCTAGATTATCGAATGCGACGAAAAACTGATAGTGAATTGTAACATTCAGGGCACCTAATGAAGATGGATCAATCAAATTGCGTCCCGATTCAATACATCGTCCTCCAGCCGACTTGTCTCCATGGGTCTATTGCTGCCTCGGGCACCTTATGGCCGTTCTGCTGTGAGTCAAAGATTTTCGAATCGGACGAAAAACTGATAGTGAATTGTAACGTTCAGGGCCCCCCTAATGACGATGGATCACTCAAATTTCGTCCCGATTCAATACATCGTCCTCCAGCAGACTTGTCTCCATGGGTCTATTGCTGCCTCGGGCACCTTATGGCCGTTCTGCTGTGAGTCAAAGATTTTCGAATCGGACGAAAAACAGATAGTGAATTGTAACATTCATGGCCACCTAATGACGATGGATCACTCAAATTGCGTCCCGATTCAATACATCGTCCTCCAGCCTACTTGACTCCATGGGTCTATTGCTGAGTCGGGCACCTTATGGCCGTTCTGCCGTGAGTCTAGATTATAGAATGTGACGAAAAACTGATAGTGAATTGTAACGTTCAGGGCCACCTAATGACGATGGATCACTCAAATTGCGTCCCGATTCAATACATCGTCCTCCAGCAGACTTGTCTCCATGGGTCTATTGCTGCCTCGGGCACCTTATGGCCGTTCTGCTGTGAGTCAAAGATTTTCGAATCGGACGAGAAACAGATAGTGAATTGTAACTTTCAGGACGACCTAATGACGATGGATCACTCAAATTGCGTCCCGATTCAATACATCGTCCTCCAGCCGACTTCTCTCCATGGGTCTATTGCTGCCTCGGGCACCTTATGGCCGTTCTGCTGTGGGTCAAAGATTTTCGAATCGGACGAAGATCTGATAGTGAACTGTAACGTTCAGGGCCACCTAATGACGATGGATCACTCAAATTGCGTCCCGATTCAATACATCGTCCTCCAGCAGACTTGTCTCCATGGGTCTATTGCTGCCTCGGGCACCTTATGGGCGTTCTGCTGTGAGTCAAAGATTTTCGAATCGGACGAAAAACTGATAGTGAATTGTAACGTTCAGGGCCACCTAATGACGATGGATCACTCAAATTGCGTCCCGATTCAATACATCGTCCTCCAGCCGACTTGACTCCATGGGTCTATTGCTGCCTCGGGCACCTTATGGTCGTTCTCCCGTGAGTCTAAATTATCGAATGGGACAAAAACTGATAGCTAATTCTAACATTCAGTGCCTCCTAATGACGATGGAACACTCAAATTGCGTCGCGATTCAATACATCGTCATCCTGCAGACTTGTCTCCATGGGTCTATTGCTGCCTCGGGCACCTTATGGCCGATCTGCTGTGAGTCAAAGATTTTCGAATCGGACGAAAAACTGATAGTGAATTGTAACATTCAGGGACACCTAATGACGATGGATCACTCAAATTGCGTCCCGATTCAATACATCGTCCTCCAGCCTACTTGACTCCATGGGTCTATTGCTGAGTCGGGCACCTTATGGCCGTTCTGCTGTGAGTCTAGATTATCGAATACGACGAAAAACTGATAGTGAATTGTAACGTTCAGGGCCACCTAATGACGATGGATCACTCAAATTGCATCCCGATTCAATACATCGTCCTCCAGCAGACTTGTCTCCATGGGTCTATTGCTGCCTCGGGCACCTTACGGGCGTTCCGCTGTGAGTCAAAGATTTTCGAATCGGACGAAAAACTGATAGTGAATTGTAACGTTCAGGGTCACCTAATGACGATGGATCACTCAAATTGCGTCCCGATTCAATACTTCGTCATCCAGCAGACTTGTCTCCATGGGTCTATTGCTGCCTCGGGCACCTTATGGGCGTTCTGCTGTGAGTCAAAGATTTTCGAATCGGACGAAAAACTGATAGTGAATTGTAACGTTCAGGGCCACCTAATGACGATGGAACACTCAAATTGCGTCCCGATTCAATACCTCGTGCTCCAGCAGACTAGTCTCCATGGGTCTATTGCTGCCTCAAGCACATTATGGCCGTTCTGCTGTGAGTCAAAGATTTTCGAATGGGACGAAAAACTGATAGTGAATTGTAACGTTCAGGGCCACCTAATGACGATGGATCACTCAAATTGCGTCCCGATTCAATTCATCGTCCTCCAGCCGACTTGACTCCATGGGTCTATTGCTGCCTCGGGCACCTTATGGTCGTTCTCCCGTGAGTCTAAATTATCGAATGGGACAAAAACTGATAGCTAATTCTAACATTCAGTGCCTCCTAATGACGATGGAACACTCAAATTGCGTCGCGATTCAATACATCGTCATCCTGCAGACTTGTCTCCATGGGTCTATTGCTGCCTCGGGCACCTTATGGCCGTTCTGCTGTGAGTCTAGATTATCGAATACGACGAAAAACTGATAGTGAATTGTAACGTTCAGGGCCACCTAATGACGATGGATCACTCAAATTGCATCCCGATTCAATACATCGTCCTCCAGCAGACTTGTCTCCATGGGTCTATTGCTGCCTCGGGCACCTTACGGGCGTTCTGCTGTGAGTCAAAGATTTTCGAATCGGACGAAAAACTGATAGTGAATTGTAACGTTCAGGGTCACCTAATGACGATGGATCACTCAAATTGCGTCCCGATTCAATACTTCGTCATCCAGCAGACTTGTCTCCATGGGTCTATTGCTGCCTCGGGCACCTTATGGCCGTTCTGCTGTGAGACAAAGATTTTCGAATCGGACGAAAAACAGATAGTGAATTGTAACATTCATGGCCACCTAATGACGATGGATCACTCAATGTGCGTCCCGATTCAATATATCGTCCTCCAGCCGACTTGTCTCCATGGGTCTATTGCTGCATCGGGAACCTTATGGCCGCTCTGCTGTGAGTCAAAGATTTTCGAATCGGACGAAAAACTGATAGTGAATTGTAACTTTCAGTGCCACCTAATGACGATAGATCACTCAAATTGCGTCCCGATTCAATACATCGTCCTCCAGCCGACTTGTCTCCATGGGTCTATTGCTGCCTCGGGCACCTTATGGCCGTTCTGCTGTGGGTCAAAGATTTTCGAATCGGACGAAAATCTGATAGTGAATTGTAACGTTCAGGGCCACCTAATGACGATGGATCACTCAAATTGCGTCCCGATTCAATACATCGTCATCTAGCAGACTTGTCTCCATGGGTCTATTGCTGCCTCGGGCACCTTATGGCCGTTCTGCTGTGAGTCAAAGATTTTCGAATCGGACGAAAAACAGAGAGTGAATTGTAACATTCAGGGCCACCTAATGACGATGGATCACTCAAATTGCGTCCCGATTCAATACATCGTCCTCCAGCCGACTTGTCTCCATGGGTCTATTGCTGCATCGGGAACCTTATGACCGTTCTGCTGTGAGTCAAAGATTTTCGAATCTGACGAAAAACTGATAGTGAATTGTAACTTTCAGGGCCACCTAATGACGATGGATCACTCAAATTACGTCCCGATTCAATACATTGTCCTCCAGCAGACTTGTCTCCATGGGTCTATTGCTGCCTCGTGCACCTTATGGCCGTTCTTCTGTGAGTCAAAGATTTTCGAATCGGACGAAAAACTGATAGTGAATTGTAACTTTCAGGGCCACCTAATGACGATGGATCACTCAAAATGCGTCCCGATTCAATACATCGTCCTCCAGCAGACTTGTCTCCATGGGTCTATTGCTGCCTCGGGCACCTTATGGCCGTTCTGCTGTGAGTCAAAGATTTTCGAATCGGACGAAAAACTGATAGTGAATTGTAACGTTCAGGGCCACCTAATGACGATGGATCACTCAAATTGCGTCCCGATTCAATACATCGTCCTCCAGCAGACTTGTGTCCATTGGTCTATTGCTGCCTCGGGCACCTTATGGGCGTTCTGCTGTGAGTCAAACATTTTCGAATCGGACGAAAAACTGATAGTGAATTGTAACTTTCAGGGCCACCTAATGACGATGGATCACTCAAATTGCTTCCCGATTCAATACATCGTCCTCCAGCCGACTTGTCTCCATGGGTCTATTGCTGCCTCGGGCACCATATGGCCGTTCTGCTGTGGGTCAAAGATTTTCGAATCGGACGAAGATCTGATAGTGAATTGTAACGTTCAAGGCCACCTAATGACGATGGATCACTCAAATTGAGTCCCGATTCAATACATCGTCCTCCAGCAGACTTGTCTCCATGGGTCTATTGCTGCCTCGGGCACTTTATGGCCGTTCTGCTGTGGGTCAAAGATTTTCGAATCGGACGAAAAACTGATAGTGAATTGTAACCTAATGACGATGGAATACTCAAATTGCGTCCCGATTCAATACATCGTCTCCCAGCAGACTTGTCTCCATGGGTCTATTGCTGCCTCGGGCACCTTATGGGCGTTCTGCTGTGAGTCAAAGATTTTCGAATCGGACGAAAACTGATAGTGAATTGTAACGTTCAGGGCCTCCTAATGACTATGGAACACTCAAATTGCGTCCCGATTCAATACCTCCTGCTCCAGCAGACTAGTCTCCATGGGTCTATTGCTGCCTCGGGCACATTATGGCCGTTCTGCTGTGAGTCAAAGATTTTCGAATCGGACGAAAAACTGATATTGAATTGTAACGTTCAGGGCCACCTAATGACGATGGATCACTCAAATTGCGTCCCGATTCAATACATCGTCCTCCAGCCGACTTGTCTCCATGGGTCTATTGCTGCCTTGGGCACCTTATGGTCGTTCTGCCGTGAGCCTAGATTATCGAATGGGACGAAAAACTGATAGTTAATTCTAACATTCAGGGCCTCCTAATGACGATGGAACACTCAATTTGCGTCGCGATTCAGTACATCGTCATCCTGCAGACTTGTCTCCATGGGTCTATTGCTGCCTCGGGCACCTTATGGCCGTTCTTCTGTGAGTCAAAGATTTTCGAATCGGACGAAGATCTGATAGTGAATTGTAACGTTCAGGGCCACCTAATGACGATGGATCACTCAAATTGCGTCCCGATTCAATACATCGTCATCTAGCAGATTTTGTCTCCATGGGTCTATTGCTGCCTCGGGCACCTTATGGCCGTTCTGCTGTGAGTCAAAGATTTTCGAATCGGACGAAAAACAGAGAGTGAATTGTAACATTCAGGGCCACCTAATGACGATGGATCACTCAAATTGCGTCCCGATTCAATACATCGTCCTCCAGCCGACTTGTCTCCATGGGTCTATTGCTGCATCGGGAACCTTATGACCGTTCTGCTGTGAGTCAAAGATTTTCGAATCTGACGAAAAACTGATAGTGAATTGTAACTTTCAGGGCCACCTAATGACGATGGATCACTCAAATTACGTCCCGATTCAATACATTGTCCTCCAGCAGACTTGTCTCCATGGGTCTATTGCTGCCTCGTGCACCTTATGGCCGTTCTTCTGTGAGTCAAAGATTTTCGAATCGGACGAAAAACTGATAGTGAATTGTAACGTTCAAGGCCACCTAATGACGATGGATCACACAAATTGAGTCCCGATTCAATACATCGTCCTCCAGCAGACTTGTCTCCATGGGTCTATTGCTGCCTCGGGCACTTTATGGCCGTTCTGCTGTGGGTCAAAGATTTTCGAATCGGACGAAAAACTGATAGTGAATTGTAACCTAATGACGATGGAATACTCAAATTGCGTCCCGATTCAATACATCGTCTCCCAGCAGACTTGTCTCCATGGGTCTATTGCTGCCTCGGGCACCTTATGGGCGTTCTGCTGTGAGTCAAAGATTTTCGAATCGGACGAAAACTGATAGTGAATTGTAACGTTCAGGGCCTCCTAATGACTATGGAACACTCAAATTGCGTCCCGATTCAATACCTCCTGCTCCAGCAGACTAGTCTCCATGGGTCTATTGCTGCCTCGGGCACATTATGGCCGTTCTGCTGTGAGTCAAAGATTTTCGAATCGGACGAAAAACTGATATTGAATTGTAACGTTCAGGGCCACCTAATGACGATGGATCACTCAAATTGCGTCCCGATTCAATACATCGTCCTCCAGCCGACTTGTCTCCATGGGTCTATTGCTGCCTTGGGCACCTTATGGTCGTTCTGCCGTGAGTCTAGATTATCGAATGGGACGAAAAACTGATAGTTAATTCTAACATTCAGGGCCTCCTAATGACGATGGAACACTCAAATTGCGTCGCGATTCAGTACATCGTCATCCTGCAGACTTGTCTCCATGGGTCTATTGCTGCCTCGGGCACCTTATGGCCGTTCTGCTGTGAGTCAAAGATTTTCGAATCGGACGAAAAACTGATAGTGAATTGTAACATTCAGGGCCACCTAATGACGATGGATCACTCAAATTACTTCCCGATTCAATACATCGTCCTCCAGCCGACTTGTCTCCATGGGTCTATTGCTGCCTCGTGCACCTTATGGCCGTTCTGCTGTGAGTCAAAGATTTTCGAATCGGACGAAATACTGTTAGTGAATTGTAACGTTCAGGGCCACCTAATGACGATGGATCACTCAAATTGCGTCCCGATTCAATACATCGTCCTCCAGCAGACTTGTCTCCATGGGTCTATTGCTGCCTCGGCACCTTATAGCCGTTCTGCTGTGAGTCTAGATTATCGAATGCGTCGAAAAACTGATAGTGAATTGTAACATTCAGGGCACCTAATGAAGATGGATCAATCAAATTGCGTCCCGATTCAATACATCGTCCTCCAGCCGACTTGTCTCCATGGGTCTATTGCTGCCTCGGGCACCTTATGGCCGTTCTGCTGTGAGTCAAAGATTTTCGAATCGGACGAAAAACTGATAGTGAATTGTAACGTTCAGGGCCCCCCTAATGACGATGGATCACTCAAATTTCGTCCCGATTCAATACATCGTCCTCCAGCAGACTTGTCTCCATGGGTCTATTGCTGCCTCGGGCACCTTATGGCCGTTCTGCTGTGAGTCAAAGATTTTCGAATCGGACGAAAAACAGATAGTGAATTGTAACATTCATGGCCACCTAATGACGATGGATCACTCAAATTGCGTCCCGATTCAATACATCGTCCTCCAGCCTACTTGACTCCATGGGTCTATTGCTGAGTCGGGCACCTTATGGCCGTTCTGCCGTGAGTCTAGATTATAGAATGTGACGAAAAACTGATAGTGAATTGTAACGTTCAGGGCCACCTAATGACGATGGATCACTCAAATTGCGTCCCGATTCAATACATCGTCCTCCAGCCGACTTCTCTCCATGGGTCTATTGCTGCCTCGGGCACCTTATGGCCGTTCTGCTGTGGGTCAAAGATTTTCGAATCGGACGAAGATCTGATAGTGAACTGTAACGTTCAGGGCCACCTAATGACGATGGATCACTCAAATTGCGTCCCGATTCAATACATCGTCCTCCAGCAGACTTGTCTCCATGGGTCTATTGCTGCCTCGGGCACCTTATGGGCGTTCTGCTGTGAGTCAAAGATTTTCGAATCGGACGAAAAACTGATAGTGAATTGTAACGTTCAGGGCCACCTAATGACGATGGATCACTCAAATTGCGTCCCGATTCAATACATCGTCCTCCAGCCGACTTGACTCCATGGGTCTATTGCTGCCTCGGGCACCTTATGGTCGTTCTCCCGTGAGTCTAAATTATCGAATGGGACAAAAACTGTTAGCTAATTCTAACATTCAGTGCCTCCTAATGACGATGGAACACTCAAATTGCGTCGTGATTCAATACATCGTCATCCTGCAGACTTGTCTCCATGGGTCTATTGCTGCCTCGGGCACCTTATGGCCGATCTGCTGTGAGTCAAAGATTTTCGAATCGGACGAAAAACTGATAGTGAATTGTAACATTCAGGGACACCTAATGACGATGGATCACTCAAATTGCGTCCCGATTCAATACATCGTCCTCCAGCCTACTTGACTCCATGGGTCTATTGCTGAGTCGGGCACCTTATGGCCGTTCTGCTGTGAGTCTAGATTATCGAATACGACGAAAAACTGATAGTGAATTGTAACGTTCAGGGCCACCTAATGACGATGGATCACTCAAATTGCATCCCGATTCAATACATCGTCCTCCAGCAGACTTGTCTCCATGGGTCTATTGCTGCCTCGGGCACCTTACGGGCGTTCCGCTGTGAGTCAAAGATTTTCGAATCGGACGAAAAACTGATAGTGAATTGTAACGTTCAGGGTCACCTAATGACGATGGATCACTCAAATTGCGTCCCGATTCAATACTTCGTCATCCAGCAGACTTGTCTCCATGGGTCTATTGCTGCCTCGGGCACCTTATGGGCGTTCTGCTGTGAGTCAAAGATTTTCGAATCGGACGAAAAACTGATAGTGAATTGTAACGTTCAGGGCCACCTAATGACGATGGAACACTCAAATTGCGTCCCGATTCAATACCTCGTGCTCCAGCAGACTAGTCTCCATGGGTCTATTGCTGCCTCAAGCACATTATGGCCGTTCTGCTGTGAGTCAAAGATTTTCGAATGGGACGAAAAACTGATAGTGAATTGTAACGTTCAGGGCCACCTAATGACGATGGATCACTCAAATTGCGTCCCGATTCAATTCATCGTCCTCCAGCCGACTTGACTCCATGGGTCTATTGCTGCCTCGGGCACCTTATGGTCGTTCTCCCGTGAGTCTAAATTATCGAATGGGACAAAAACTGATAGCTAATTCTAACATTCAGTGCCTCCTAATGACGATGGAACACTCAAATTGCGTCGCGATTCAATACATCGTCATCCTGCAGACTTGGCTCCATGGGTCTATTGCTGCCTCGGGCACCTTATGGCCGTTCTGCTGTGAGTCTAGATTATCGAATACGACGAAAAACTGATAGTGAATTGTAACGTTCAGGGCCACCTAATGACGATGGATCACTCAAATTGCATCCCGATTCAATACATCGTCCTCCAGCAGACTTGTCTCCATGGGTCTATTGCTGCCTCGGGCACCTTACGGGCGTTCTGCTGTGAGTCAAAGATTTTCGAATCGGACGAAAAACTGATAGTGAATTGTAACGTTCAGGGTCACCTAATGACGATGGATCACTCAAATTGCGTCCCGATTCAATACTTCGTCATCCAGCAGACTTGTCTCCATGGGTCTATTGCTGCCTCGGGCACCTTATGGCCGTTCTGCTGTGAGACAAAGATTTTCGAATCGGACGAAAAACAGATAGTGAATTGTAACATTCATGGCCACCTAATGACGATGGATCACTCAATGTGCGTCCCGATTCAATATATCGTCCTCCAGCCGACTTGTCTCCATGGGTCTATTGCTGCATCGGGAACCTTATGGCCGCTCTGCTGTGAGTCAAAGATTTTCGAATCGGACGAAAAACTGATAGTGAATTGTAACTTTCAGTGCCACCTAATGACGATAGATCACTCAAATTGCGTCCCGATTCAATACATCGTCCTCCAGCCGACTTGTCTCCATGGGTCTATTGCTGCCTCGGGCACCTTATGGCCGTTCTGCTGTGGGTCAAAGATTTTCAAATCGGACGAAAATCTGATAGTGAATTGTAACGTTCAGGGCCACCTAATGACGATGGATCACTCAAATTGCGTCCCGATTCAATACATCGTCAACTAGCAGACTTGTCTCCATGGGTCTATTGCTGCCTCGGGCACCTTATGGCCGTTCTGCTGTGAGTCAAAGATTTTCGAATCGGACGAAAAACAGAGAGTGAATTGTAACATTCAGGGCCACCTAATGACGATGGATCACTCAAATTGCGTCCCGATTCAATACATCGTCCTCCAGCCGACTTGTCTCCATGGGTCTATTGCTGCATCGGGAACCTTATGACCGTTCTGCTGTGAGTCAAAGATTTTCGAATCTGACGAAAAACTGATAGTGAATTGTAACTTTCAGGGCCACCTAATGACGATGGATCACTCAAATTACGTCCCGATTCAATACATTGTCCTCCAGCAGACTTGTCTCCATGGGTCTATTGCTGCCTCGTGCACCTTATGGCCGTTCTTCTGTGAGTCAAAGATTTTCGAATCGGACGAAAAACTGATAGTGAATTGTAACTTTCAGGGCCACCTAATGACGATGGATCACTCAAAATGCGTCCCGATTCAATACATCGTCCTCCAGCAGACTTGTCTCCATGGGTCTATTGCTGCCTCGGGCACCTTATGGCCGTTCTGCTGTGAGTCAAAGATTTTCGAATCGGACGAAAAACTGATAGTGAATTGTAACGTTCAGGGCCACCTAATGACGATGGATCACTCAAATTGCGTCCCGATTCAATACATCGTCCTCCAGCAGACTTGTGTCCATTGGTCTATTGCTGCCTCTGGCAACTTATGGGCGTTCTGCTGTGAGTCAAACATTTTCGAATCGGACGAAAAACTGATAGTGAATTGTAACTTTCAGGGCCACCTAATGACGATGGATCACTCAAATTGCTTCCCGATTCAATACATCGTCCTCCAGCCGACTTGTCTCCATGGGTCTATTGCTGCCTCGGGCACCATATGGCCGTTCTGCTGTGGGTCAAAGATTTTCGAATCGGACGAAGATCTGATAGTGAATTGTAACGTTCAAGGCCACCTAATGACGATGGATCACTCAAATTGAGTCCCGATTCAATACATCGTCCTCCAGCAGACTTGTCTCCATGGGTCTATTGCTGCCTCGGGCACTTTATGGCCGTTCTGCTGTGGGTCAAAGATTTTCGAATCGGACGAAAAACTGATAGTGAATTGTAACCTAATGACGATGGAATACTCAAATTGCGTCCCGATTCAATACATCGTCTCCCAGCAGACTTGTCTCCATGGGTCTATTGCTGCCTCGGGCACCTTATGGGCGTTCTGCTGTGAGTCAAAGATTTTCGAATCGGACGAAAACTGATAGTGAATTGTAACGTTCAGGGCCTCCTAATGACTATGGAACACTCAAATTGCGTCCCGATTCAATACCTCCTGCTCCAGCAGACTAGTCTCCATGGGTCTATTGCTGCCTCGGGCACATTATGGCCGTTCTGCTGTGAGTCAAAGATTTTCGAATCGGACGAAAAACTGATATTGAATTGTAACGTTCAGGGCCACCTAATGACGATGGATCACTCAAATTGCGTCCCGATTCAATACATCGTCCTCCAGCCGACTTGTCTCCATGGGTCTATTGCTGCCTTGGGCACCTTATGGTCGTTCTGCCGTGAGCCTAGATTATCGAATGGGACGAAAAACTGATAGTTAATTCTAACATTCAGGGCCTCCTAATGACGATGGAACACTCAATTTGCGTCGCGATTCAGTACATCGTCATCCTGCAGACTTGTCTCCATGGGTCTATTGCTGCCTCGGGCACCTTATGGCCGTTCTGCTGTGAGTCAAAGATTTTCGAATCGGACGAAAAACTGATAGTGAATTGTAACATTCAGGGCCACCTAATGACGATGGATCACTCAAATTACTTCCCGATTCAATACATCGTCCTCCAGCCGACTTGTCTCCATGGGTCTATTGCTGCCTCGGCACCTTATAGCCGTTCTGCTGTGAGTCTAGATTATCGAATGCGACGAAAAACTGATAGTGAATTGTAACATTCAGGGCACCTAATGAAGATGGATCAATCAAATTGCGTCCCGATTCAATACATCGTCCTCCAGCCGACTTGTCTCCATGGGTCTATTGCTGCCTCGGGCACCTTATGGCCGTTCTGCTGTGAGTCAAAGATTTTCGAATCGGACGAAAAACTGATAGTGAATTGTAACGTTCAGGGCCCCCCTAATGACGATGGATCACTCAAATTTCGTCCCGATTCAATACATCGTCCTCCAGCAGACTTGTCTCCATGGGTCTATTGCTGCCTCGGGCACCTTATGGCCGTTCTGCTGTGAGTCAAAGATTTTCGAATCGGACGAAAAACAGATAGTGAATTGTAACATTCATGGCCACCTAATGACGATGGATCACTCAAATTGCGTCCCGATTCAATACATCGTCCTCCAGCCTACTTGACTCCATGGGTCTATTGCTGAGTCGGGCACCTTATGGCCGTTCTGCCGTGAGTCTAGATTATAGAATGTGACGAAAAACTGATAGTGAATTGTAACGTTCAGGGCCACCTAATGACGATGGATCACTCAAATTGCGTCCCGATTCAATACATCGTCCTCCAGCAGACTTGTCTCCATGGGTCTATTGCTGCCTCGGGCACCTTATTGCCGTTCTGCTGTGAGTCAAAGATTTTCGAATCGGACGAGAAACAGATAGTGAATTGTAACTTTCAGGACGACCTAATGACGATGGATCACTCAAATTGCGTCCCGATTCAATACATCGTCCTCCAGCCGACTTCTCTCCATGGGTCTATTGCTGCCTCGGGCACCTTATGGCCGTTCTGCTGTGGGTCAAAGATTTTCGAATCGGACGAAGATCTGATAGTGAACTGTAACGTTCAGGGCCACCTAATGACGATGGATCACTCAAATTGCGTCCCGATTCAATACATCGTCCTCCAGCAGACTTGTCTCCATGGGTCTATTGCTGCCTCGGGCACCTTATGGGCGTTCTGCTGTGAGTCAAAGATTTTCGAATCGGACGAAAAACTGATAGTGAATTGTAACGTTCAGGGCCACCTAATGACGATGGATCACTCAAATTGCGTCCCGATTCAATACATCGTCCTCCAGCCGACTTGACTCCATGGGTCTATTGCTGCCTCGGGCACCTTATGGTCGTTCTCCCGTGAGTCTAAATTATCGAATGGGACAAAAACTGATAGCTAATTCTAACATTCAGTGCCTCCTAATGACGATGGAACACTCAAATTGCGTCGCGATTCAATACATCGTCCTCCAGCCGAAATGTCTCCATGGGTCTATTGCTGCCTCGGGCACCTTATGGCCGATCTGCTGTGAGTCAAAGATTTTCGAATCGGACGAAAAACTGATAGTGAATTGTAACATTCAGGGACACCTAATGACGATGGATCACTCAAATTGCGTCCCGATTCAATACATCGTCCTCCAGCCTACTTGACTCCATGGGTCTATTGCTGAGTCGGGCACCTTATGGCCGTTCTGCTGTGAGTCTAGATTATCGAATACGACGAAAAACTGATAGTGAATTGTAACGTTCAGGGCCACCTAATGACGATGGATCACTCAAATTGCATCCCGATTCAATACATCGTCCTCCAGCAGACTTGTCTCCATGGGTCTATTGCTGCCTCGGGCACCTTACGGGCGTTCCGCTGTGAGTCAAAGATTTTCGAATCGGACGAAAAACTGATAGTGAATTGTAACGTTCAGGGTCACCTAATGACGATGGATCACTCAAATTGCGTCCCGATTCAATACTTCGTCATCCAGCAGACTTGTCTCCATGGGTCTATTGCTGCCTCGGGCACCTTATGGCCGTTTTGCTGTGAGACAAAGATTTTCGAATCGGACGAAAAACAGATAGTGAATTGTAACATTCATGGCCACCTAATGACGATGGATCACTCAATGTGCGTCCCGATTCAATATATCGGCCTCCAGCCGACTTGTCTCCATGGGTCTATTGCTGCATCGGGAACCTTATGGCCGCTCTGCTGTGAGTCAAAGATTTTCGAATCGGACGAAAAACTGATAGTGAATTGTAACTTTCAGTGCCACCTAATGACGATAGATCACTCAAATTGCGTCCCGATTCAATACATCGTCCTCCAGCCGACTTGTCTCCATGGGTCTATTGCTGCCTCGGGCACCTTATGGCCGTTCTGCTGTGGGTCAAAGATTTTCGAATCGGACGAAGATCTGATAGTGAATTGTAACGTTCAGGGCCACCTAATGACGATGGATCACTCAAATTGCGTCCCGATTCAATACATCGTCATCCAGCAGACTTGTCTCCAAGGGTCTATTGCTGCCTCGGGCACCTTATGGCCGTTCTGCTGTGAGTCAAAGATTTTCGAATCGGACGAAAAACAGAGAGTGAATTGTAACATTCAGGGCCACCTAATGACGATGGATCACTCAAATTGCGTCCCGATTCAATACATCGTCCTCCAGCCGACTTGTCTCCATGGGTCTATTGCTGCATCGGGAACCTTATGACCGTTCTGCTGTGAGTCAAAGATTTTCGAATCGGACGAAAAACTGATAGTGAATTGTAACTTTCAGGGCCACCTAATGACGATGGATCACTCAAATTGCGTCCCGATTCAATACATTGTCCTCCAGCAGACTTGTCTCCATGGGTCTATTGCTGCCTCGTGCACCTTATGGCCGTTCTTCTGTGAGTCAAAGATTTTCGAATCGGACGAAAAACTGATAGTGAATTGTAACTTTCAGGGCCACCTAATGACGATGGATCACTCAAATTGCGTCCCGATTCAATACATCGTCCTCCAGCCGACTTGACTCCATGGGTCTATTGCTGCCTCGGGCACCTTATGGTCGTTCTCCCGTGAGTCTAAATTATCGAATGGGACAAAAACTGATAGCTAATTCTAACATTCAGTGCCTCCTAATGACGATGGAACACTCAAATTGCGTCGCGATTCAATACATCGTCCTCCAGCCGAAATGTCTCCATGGGTCTATTGCTGCCTCGGGCACCTTATGGCCGATCTGCTGTGAGTCAAAGATTTTCGAATCGGACGAAAAACTGATAGTGAATTGTAACATTCAGGGACACCTAATGACGATGGATCACTCAAATTGCGTCCCGATTCAATACATCGTCCTCCAGCCTACTTGACTCCATGGGTCTATTGCTGAGTCGGGCACCTTATGGCCGTTCTGCTGTGAGTCTAGATTATCGAATACGACGAAAAACTGATAGTGAATTGTAACGTTCAGGGCCACCTAATGACGATGGATCACTCAAATTGCATCCCGATTCAATACATCGTCCTCCAGCAGACTTGTCTCCATGGGTCTATTGCTGCCTCGGGCACCTTACGGGCGTTCCGCTGTGAGTCAAAGATTTTCGAATCGGACGAAAAACTGATAGTGAATTGTAACGTTCAGGGTCACCTAATGACGATGGATCACTCAAATTGCGTCCCGATTCAATACTTCGTCATCCAGCAGACTTGTCTCCATGGGTCTATTGCTGCCTCGGGCACCTTATGGCCGTTTTGCTGTGAGACAAAGATTTTCGAATCGGACGAAAAACAGATAGTGAATTGTAACATTCATGGCCACCTAATGACGATGGATCACTCAATGTGCGTCCCGATTCAATATATCGGCCTCCAGCCGACTTGTCTCCATGGGTCTATTGCTGCATCGGGAACCTTATGGCCGCTCTGCTGTGAGTCAAAGATTTTCGAATCGGACGAAAAACTGATAGTGAATTGTAACTTTCAGTGCCACCTAATGACGATAGATCACTCAAATTGCGTCCCGATTCAATACATCGTCCTCCAGCCGACTTGTCTCCATGGGTCTATTGCTGCCTCGGGCACCTTATGGCCGTTCTGCTGTGGGTCAAAGATTTTCGAATCGGACGAAGATCTGATAGTGAATTGTAACGTTCAGGGCCACCTAATGACGATGGATCACTCAAATTGCGTCCCGATTCAATACATCGTCATCCAGCAGACTTGTCTCCAAGGGTCTATTGCTGCCTCGGGCACCTTATGGCCGTTCTGCTGTGAGTCAAAGATTTTCGAATCGGACGAAAAACAGAGAGTGAATTGTAACATTCAGGGCCACCTAATGACGATGGATCACTCAAATTGCGTCCCGATTCAATACATCGTCCTCCAGCCGACTTGTCTCCATGGGTCTATTGCTGCATCGGGAACCTTATGACCGTTCTGCTGTGAGTCAAAGATTTTCGAATCGGACGAAAAACTGATAGTGAATTGTAACTTTCAGGGCCACCTAATGACGATGGATCACTCAAATTGCGTCCCGATTCAATACATTGTCCTCCAGCAGACTTGTCTCCATGGGTCTATTGCTGCCTCGTGCACCTTATGGCCGTTCTTCTGTGAGTCAAAGATTTTCGAATCGGACGAAAAACTGATAGTGAATTGTAACTTTCAGGGCCACCTAATGACGATGGATCACTCAAATTGCGTCCCGATTCAATACATCGTCCTCCAGCCGACTTGTCGCCATGGGTCTATTGCTGCCTCGGGCAGCTTATGGCCGTTCTGCTGTGAGTCAAAGATTTTCGAATCGGACGAAAAACTGATAGTGAATTGTAACTTTCAGGGCCACCTAATGACGATGGATCACTCAAATTGCGTCCCGATTCAATACATCGTCCTCCAGCCTACTTGTCGCCATGGGTCTATTGCTGCCTCGGGCACCTTATGGCCGTTCTACTGTGGGTCAAAGATTTTCGAATCGGACGAAGAACTGATAGTGAATTGTAACGTTCAGGGCCACCTAATGACGATGAATCACTCAAATTGCGTCCCGATTCAATACATCGTCCTCCAGCAGACTTGTCTCCATGGGTCCATTGCTGCCTCGGGCACCTTTTGGCCGTTCTGCTGTGACTCAAAGATTTTCGAATCTGACGAAAAACTGATCGTGAATTGTAACATTCAGGGCACCTAATGAAGATGGATCACTCAAATTGCGTCCCGATTCAATACATCGTCCTCCAGCCGACTTGTCTCCATGGGTCTATTGCTGCCTCGGGCACCTTATGGCCGTTCTGCTGTGAGTCAAAGATTTTCGAATCGGACGAAAAACTGATAGTGAATTGTAACATTCAGGGCCAGCTAAAGACGATGGATCACTCAAATTACGTCCCGATTCAATACATCGTCCTCCAGCCGACTTGACTCCATGGGTCTATTGCTGCCTCGGGCACCTTATGGCCGTTCTGCTGTGAGTCTAGATTATCGAATGCGACGAAAAACTGATAGTGAATTGTAACGTTCAGGGACACCTAATGACGATGGATCACTCAAATTGCGTCCCGATTCAATACATCGTCCTCCAGCAGACTTGTCTCCATGGGTCTATTGCTGACTCGGGCACCTTATGGCCGTTCTGCTGTGAGTCAAAGATTTTCGAATCGGACGAAAAACTGATAGTGAATTGTAACGCTCAGGGCCCCCTAATGACGATGGATCACTCAAATTGCGTCCCGATTCAATACATCGTCCTCCAGCAGACTTGTCTCCATGGGTCTATTGCTGCCTCGGGCAACTTATGGCCGTTCTGCTGTGAGTCAAAGATTTTCGAATCGGACGAAAAACAGATAGTGAATTGTAACATTCATGGCCACCTAATGACGATGGATCACTCAAATTGCGTCCCGATTCAATACATCGTCCTCCAGCCTACTTGACTCCATGGGTCTATTGCTGAGTCGGGCACCTTATGGCCGTTCTGCTGTGAGTCTAGATTATAGAATGCGACGAAAAACTGATAGTGAATTGTAACGTTCATGGCCACCTAATGACGATGGATCACTCAATTTGCGTCCCGATTCAATACATCGTCCTCCAGCAGACTTGTCTCCATGGGTCTATTGCTGCCTCGGGCACCTTATGGCCGTTCTGCTGTGAGTCAAAGATTTTCGAATCGGACGAAAAACTGATAGTGAATTGTAACGTTCAGGGCCACCTAATGACGATGGATCACTCAAATTGCGTCCCGATTCAATACATCGTCCTCCAGCAGACTTGTCTCCATGGGTCTATTGCTGCCACGGGCACCTTACGGCCGTTCTGCTGTGAGTCAAAGATTTTCGAATCGGACGAAAAACAGATAGTGAATTGTAACATTCATGGCCACCTAATGACGATGGATCACTAAAATTGCGTCCCGATTCAATACATCGTCCTCCAGCCGAAATGTCTCCATGGGTCTATTGCTGCATCGGGCACCTTATGGCCGTTCTGCTGTGAGTCAAAGATTTTCGAATCGGACGAAAAACAGATAGTGAATTGTAACTTTCAGGGCGACCTAATGACGATGGATCACTCAAATTGCGTCCCGATTCAATACATCGTCCTCCAGCCGACTTGTCTCCATGGGTCTATTGCTGCCTCGGGCACCTTATGGCCGTTCTGCTGTGGGTCAAAGATTTTCGAATCGGACGAAGATCTGATAGTGAATTGTAACGTTCAGGGCCACCTAATGACGACGGATCACTCAAATTGCGTCCCGATTCAATACATCGTCCTCCAGCCTACTTGACTCCATGGGTCTATTGCTGAGTCGGGCACCTTATGGCCGTTCTGCTGTGAGTCTAGATTATCGAATACGACGAAAAACTGATAGTGAATTGTAACGTTCAGGGCCACCTAATGACGATGGATCACTCAAATTGCATCCCGATTCAATACATCGTCCTCCAGCAGACTTGTCTCCATGGGTCTATTGCTGCCTCGGGCACCTTATGGGCGTTCTGCTGTGAGTCAAAGATTTTCGAATCGGACGAAAAACTGATAGTGAATTGTAACGTTCAGGGTCACCTAATGACGTTGGATCTCTCAAATTGCGTCCCGATTCAATACTTCGTCATCCAGCAGACTTGTCTCCATGGGTCTATTGCTGCCTCGGGCACCTTATGGCCGTTCTGCTGTGAGACAAAGACTTTCGAATCGGACGAAAAACAGACAGTGAATTGTAACATTCATGGCCACCTAATGACGAGGGATCACTCAAATTGCGTCCCGATTCAATATATCGTCCTCCAGCCGACTTGTCTCCATGGGTCTATTGCTCCCTCGGGCACCTTATGGCCGTTCTGCTGTGGGTCAAAGATTTTCGAATCGGACGAAGATCTGATAGTGAATTGTAGCGTTCAGGGCCACCTAATGACGATGGAACACTCAAATTGCGTCCCGATTCAATACATCGTCCTCCAGCCGACTTGACTCCATGGGTGTATTGCTGCCTCGGGCACCTTATGGCCGTTCTGCTGTGAGTCTAGATTATCGAATGCCACGAAAAACTGATAGTGAATTGTAACGTTCAGGGACACCTAATGACGATGGATCACTCAAATTGCGTCCCGATTCAATACATCGTCCTCCAGCAGACTTGTCTCCATGGGTCTATTGCTGCCTCGGGCACCTTATGGCCGTTCTGCTGTGAGTCAAAGATTTTCGAATCGGACGAAAAACTGATAGTGAATTGTAACTTTCAGGGCCCCCTAATGACGATGGATCACTCAAATTGCGTCCCGATTCAATACATCGTCCTCCAGCAGGCTTGTCTCCATGGGTCTATTGCTGCCTCGGGCACCTTATGGCCGTTCTGCTGTGAGCCAAAGATTTTCGAATCGGACGAAAAACAGATAGTGAATTGTAACATTCATGGCCACCTAATGACGATGGATCACTCAAATTGCGTCCCGATTCAATACATCGTCCTCCAGCCCACTTGACTCCATCGGTCTATTGCTGAGTCGGGCACCTTATGGCCGTTCTGCTGTGAGTCTAGATTATAGAATGCGACGAAAAACTGATAGTGAATTGTAACGTTCAGGGCCACCTAATGACGATGGATCACTCAAATTGCGTCCCGATTCAATACATCATCCTCCAGCAGACTTGTCTCCATGGGTCTATTGCAGCCTCGGGCACCTTATGGCCGTTCTGCTGTGAGTCAAAGATTTTCGAATCGGACGAAAAACTGATAGTGAATTGTAACGTTCAGGGCCACCTAATGACGATGGATCACTCAAATTGCGTCCCGATTCAATACATCGTCCTCCAGCAGACTTGTCTCCATGGGTCTATTGCTGCCTCGGGCACCTTACGGCCGTTCTGCTGTGAGTCAAAGATTTTCGAATCGGACGAAAAACAGATAGTGAATTGTAACATTCATGGCCACCTAATGACGATGGATCACTCAAATTGCGTCCCGATTCAATACATCGTCCTCCAGCCGACTTGTCTCCATGGGTCTATTGCTGCCTCGGGCACCTTATGGCCGTTCTGCTGTGGGTCAAAGATTTTCGAATCGGACGAAGATCTGATAGTGAATTGTAACGTTCAGGGCCACCTAATGACGACGGATCACTCAAATTGCGTCCCGATTCAATACATCGCCCTCCAGCCGACTTGTCTCCATGGGTCTATTGCTGCCTCGGGCACCTTATGGTCGTTCTCCCGTGAGTCTAAATTATCGAATGGGACGAAAAACTGATAGCTAATTCTAACATTCAGAGCCTCCTAATGACGATGGAACACTCAAATTGCGTCGCGATTCAATACATCGTCATCCTGCAGACTTGTCTCCATGGGTCTATTGCTGCCTCGGGCACCTTATGGCCGTTCTGCTGTGAGTCAAAGATTTTCGAATCGGACGAAAAACTGATAGTGAATTGTAACGTTCAGGGTCACCTAATGACGATGGATCACTCAAATTGCGTCCCGATTCAATACATCGTCCTCCAGCAGACTTGTCTCCATGGGTCTATTGCTGCCTCGGGCACCTTATGGCCGTTCTGCTGTGAGTCAAAGATTTTCGAATCGGACGAAAAACAGATAGTGAATTGTAACATTCATGGCCACCTAATGACGATGGATCACTCAAATTGCGTCCCGATTCAATACATCGTCCTCCAGCCGACTTGTCTCCATGGGTCTATTGCTGCCTCGGGCACCTTATGGCCGTTCTGCTGTGGGTCAAAGATTTTCGAATCGGACGAAGATCTGATAGTGAATTGTAACGTTCAGGGCCACCTAATGACGACGGATCACTCAAATTGCGTCCCGATTCAATACATCGTCCTCCAGCAGACTTGTCTCCATGGGTCTATTGCTGCCTCGGGCACCTTATGGGCGTTCTGCTGTGAGTCAAAGATTTTCGAATCGGACGAAAAACTGATAATCAATTGTAACGTTCAGGGCCACCTAATGACGATGGAACACTCAAATTGCGTCCCGATTCAATACCTCGTGCTCCAGCAGACTAGTCTCCATGGGCCTATTGCTGCCTCGAGCACATTATGGCCGTTCTGCTGTGAGTCAAAGATTTTAGAATGGGACGAAAAACTGATAGTGAATTGTAACTTTCAGGGCCACCTAATGACGATGGATCACTCAAATTGCGTCCCGATTCAATACATCGTCCTCCAGCCGACTTGTCTCCATGGGTCTATTGCTGCCTCGGGCACCTTATGGTCGTTCTCCCGTGAGTCTAAATTATCGAATGGGACGAAAAACTGATAGCTAATTCTAACATTCAGGGCCTCCTAATGACGATGGAACACTCAAATTGCGTCGCGATTCAATACATCGTCATCCTGCAGACTTGTCTCCATGGGTCTATTGCTGCCTCGGGCACCTTATGACCGTTCTGCTGTGAGTCAAAGATTTTCGAATCGGACGAAAAACTGATAGTGAATTGTAACATTCAGGGACACCTAATGACGATGGATCACTCAAATTGCGTCCCGATTCAATACATCGTCCTCCAGCCTACTTGACTCCATGGGTCTATTGCTGAGTCGGGCACCTTATGGCCGTTCTGCTGTGAGTCTAGATTATCGAATACGACGAAAAACTGATAGTGAATTGTAACGTTCAGGGCCACCTAATGACGATGGATCACTCAAATTGCATCCCGATTCAATACATCGTCCTCCAGCAGACTTGTCTCCATGGGTCTATTGCTGCCTCGGGCACCTTATGGGCGTTCTGCTGTGAGTCAAAGATTTTCGAATCGGACGAAAAACTGATAGTGAATTGTAACGTTCAGGGTCACCTAATGACGTTGGATCTCTCAAATTGCGTCCCGATTCAATACTTCGTCATCCAGCAGACTTGTCTCCATGGGTCTATTGCTGCCTCGGGCACCTTATGGCCGTTCTGCTGTGAGACAAAGACTTTCGAATCGGACGAAAAACAGACAGTGAATTGTAACATTCATGGCCACCTAATGACGATGGATCACTCAAATTGCGTCCCGATTCAATATATCGTCCTCCAGCCGACTTGTCTCCATGGGTCTATTGCTGCCTCGGGCACCTTATGGCCGTTCTGCTGTGGGTCAAAGATTTTCGAATCGGACGAAGATCTGATAGTGAATTGTAGCGTTCAGGGCCACCTAATGACGATGGAACACTCAAATTGCGTCCCGATTCAATACATCGTCCTCCAGCCGACTTGACTCCATGGGTGTATTGCTGCCTCGGGCACCTTATGGCCGTTCTGCTGTGAGTCTAGATTATCGAATGCCACGAAAAACTGATAGTGAATTGTAACGTTCAGGGACACCTAATGACGATGGATCACTCAAATTGCGTCCCGATTCAATACATCGTCCTCCAGCAGACTTGTCTCCATGGGTCTATTGCTGCCTCGGGCACCTTATGGCCGTTCTGCTGTGAGTCAAAGATTTTCGAATCGGACGAAAAACTGATAGTGAATTGTAACTTTCAGGGCCCCCTAATGACGATGGATCACTCAAATTGCGTCCCGATTCAATACATCGTCCTCCAGCAGGCTTGTCTCCATGGGTCTATTGCTGCCTCGGGCACCTTATGGCCGTTCTGCTGTGAGCCAAAGATTTTCGAATCGGACGAAAAACAGATAGTGAATTGTAACATTCATGGCCACCTAATGACGATGGATCACTCAAATTGCGTCCCGATTCAATACATCGTCCTCCAGCCTACTTGACTCCATGGGTCTATTGCTGAGTCGGGCACCTTATGGCCGTTCTGCTGTGAGTCTAGATTATAGAATGCGACGAAAAACTGATAGTGAATTGTAACGTTCAGGGCCACCTAATGACGATGGATCACTCAAATTGCGTCCCGATTCAATACATCATCCTCCAGCAGACTTGTCTCCATGGGTCTATTGCTGCCTCGGGCACCTTATGGCCGTTCTGCTGTGAGTCAAAGATTTTCGAATCGGACGAAAAACTGATAGTGAATTGTAACGTTCAGGGCCACCTAATGACGATGGATCACTCAAATTGCGTCCCGATTCAATACATCGTCCTCCAGCAGACTTGTCTCCATGGGTCTATTGCTGCCTCGGGCACCTTACGGCCGTTCTGCTGTGAGTCAAAGATTTTCGAATCGGACGAAAAACAGATAGTGAATTGTAACATTCATGGCCACCTAATGACGATGGATCACTCAAATTGCGTCCCGATTCAATACATCGTCCTCCAGCCGACTTGTCTCCATGGGTCTATTGCTGCATCGGGAACCTTATGACCGTTCTGCTGTGAGTCAAAGATTTTCGAATCGGACGAAAAACTGATAGTGAATTGTAACTTTCAGGGCCACCTAATGACGATGGATCACTCAAATTACGTCCCGATTCAATACATTGTCCTCCAGCAGACTTGTCTCCATGGGTCTATTGCTGCCTCGTGCACCTTATGGCCGTTCTTCTGTGAGTCAAAGATTTTCGAATCGGACGAAAAACTGATAGTGAATTGTAACTTTCAGGGCCACCTAATGACGATGGATCACTCAAAATGCGTCCCGATTCAATACATCGTCCTCCAGCAGACTTGTCTCCATGGGTCTATTGCTGCCTCGGGCACCTTATGGCCGTTCTGGTGTGAGTCAAAGATTTTCGAATCGGACGAAAAACTGATAGTGAATTGTAACGTTCAGGGCCACCTAATGACGATGGATCACTCAAATTGCGTCCCGATTCAATACATCGTCCTCCAGCAGACTTGTGTCCATTGGTCTATTGCTGCCTCGGGCACCTTATGGGCGTTCTGCTGTGAGTCAAACATTTTCGAATCGGACGAAAAACTGATAGTGAATTGTAACCTAATGACGATGGAATACTCAAATTGCGTCCCGATTCAATACATCGTCTCCCAGCAGACTTGTCTCCATGGGTCTATTGCTGCCTCGGCACCTTATAGCCGTTCTGCTGTGAGTCTAGATTATCGAATGCGACGAAAAACTGATAGTGAATTGTAACATTCAGGGCCACCTAATGACGATGGATCACTCAAATTGCGTCCCGATTCAATACATCGTCCTCCAGCCGACTTGTCTCCATGGGTCTATTGCTGCCTCGGGCACCATATGGCCGTTCTGCTGTGGGTCAAAGATTTTCGAATCGGACGAAGATCTGATAGTGAATTGTAACGTTCAAGGCCACCTAATGACGATGGATCACTCAAATTGAGTCCCGATTCAATACATCGTCCTCCAGCAGACTTGTCTCCATGGGTCTATTGCTGCCTCGGGCACTTTATGGCCGTTCTGCTGTGGGTCAAAGATTTTCGAATCGGACGAAAAACTGATAGTGAATTGTAACCTAATGACGATGGAATACTCAAATTGCGTCCCGATTCAATACATCGTCTCCCAGCAGACTTGTCTCCATGGGTCTATTGCTGCCTCGGCACCTTATAGCCGTTCTGCTGTGAGTCTAGATTATCGAATGCGACGAAAAACTGATAGTGAATTGTAACATTCAGGGCACCTAATGAAGATGGATCAATCAAATTGCGTCCCGATTCAATACATCGTCCTCCAGCCGACTTGTCTCCATGGGTCTATTGCTGCCTCGGGCACCTTATGGCCGTTCTGCTGTGAGTCAAAGATTTTCGAATCGGACGAAAAACTGATAGTGAATTGTAACGTTCAGGGCCCCCCTAATGACGATGGATCACTCAAATTTCGTCCCGATTCAATACATCGTCCTCCAGCAGACTTGTCTCCATGGGTCTATTGCTGCCTCGGGCACCTTATGGCCGTTCTGCTGTGAGTCAAAGATTTTCGAATCGGACGAGAAACAGATAGTGAATTGTAACATTCATGGCCACCTAATGACGATGGATCACTCAAATTGCGTCCCGATTCAATACATCGTCCTCCAGCCTACTTGACTCCATGGGTCTATTGCTGAGTCGGGCACCTTATGGCCGTTCTGCCGTGAGTCTAGATTATAGAATGTGACGAAAAACTGATAGTGAATTGTAACGTTCAGGGCCACCTAATGACGATGGATCACTCAAATTGCGTCCCGATTCAATACATCGTCCTCCAGCAGACTTGTCTCCTTGGGTCTATTGCTGCCTCGGGCACCTTATGGCCGTTCTGCTGTGAGTCAAAGATTTTCGAATCGGACGAGAAACAGATAGTGAATTGTAACTTTCAGGACGACCTAATGACGATGGATCACTCAAATTGCGTCCCGATTCAATACATCGTCCTCCAGCCGACTTGTCTCCATGGGTCTATTGCTGCCTCGGGCACCTTATGGCCGTTCTGCTGTGGGTCAAAGATTTTCGAATCGGACGAAGATCTGATAGTGAACTGTAACGTTCAGGGCCACCTAATGACGATGGATCACTCAAATTGCGTCCCGATTCAATACATCGTCCTCCAGCAGACTTGTCTCCATGGGTCTATTGCTGCCTCGGGCACCTTTTGGGCGTTCTGCTGTGAGTCAAAGATTTTCGAATCGGACGAAAAACTGATAGTGAATTGTAACGTTCAGGGCCACCTAATGACGATGGATCACTCAAATTGCGTCCCGATTCAATACATCGTCCTCCAGCCGACTTGACTCCATGGGTCTATTGCTGCCTCGGGCACCTTATGGTCGTTCTCCCGTGAGTCTAAATTATCGAATGGGACAAAAACTGATAGCTAATTCTAACATTCAGTGCCTCCTAATGACGATGGAACACTCAAATTGCGTCGCGATTCAATACATCGTCATCCTGCAGACTTGTCTCCATGGGTCTATTGCTGCCTCGGGCACCTTATGGCCGATCTGCTGTGAGTCAAAGATTTTCGAATCGGACGAAAAACTGATAGTGAATTGTAACATTCAGGGACACCTAATGACGATGGATCACTCAAATTGCGTCCCGATTCAATACATCGTCCTCCAGCCTACTTGACTCCATGGGTCTATTGCTGAGTCGGGCACCTTATGGCCGTTCTGCTGTGAGTCTAGATTATCGAATACGACGAAAAACTGATAGTGAATTGTAACGTTCAGGGCCACCTAATGACGATGGATCACTCAAATTGCATCCCGATTCAATACATCGTCCTCCAGCAGACTTGTCTCCATGGGTCTATTGCTGCCTCGGGCACCTTACGGGCGTTCCGCTGTGAGTCAAAGATTTTCGAATCGGACGAAAAACTGATAGTGAATTGTAACGTTCAGGGTCACCTAATGACGATGGATCACTCAAATTGCGTCCCGATTCAATACATCGTCATCCAGCAGACTTGTCTCCATGGGTCTATTGCTGCCTCGGGCACCTTATGGCCGTTCTGCTGTGGGTCAAAGATTTTCGAATCGGACGAAAAACAGATAGTGAATTGTAACATTCATGGCCACCTAATGACGATGGATCACTCAATGTGCGTCCCGATTCAATATATCGGCCTCCAGCCGACTTGTCTCCATGGGTCTATTGCTGCATCGGGAACCTTATGGCCGCTCTGCTGTGAGTCAAAGATTTTCGAATCGGACGAAAAACTGATAGTGAATTGTAACTTTCAGTGCCACGTAATGACGATAGATCACTCAAATTGCGTCCCGATTCAATACATCGTCCTCCAGCCGACTTGTCTCCATGGGTCTATTGCTGCCTCGGGCACCTTATGGCCGTTCTGCTGTGGGTCAAAGATTTTCGAATCGGACGAAGATCTGATAGTGAATTGTAACGTTCAGGGCCACCTAATGACGATGGATCACTCAAATTGCGTCCCGATTCAATACATCGTCATCCAGCAGACTTGTCTCCATGGGTCTATTGCTGCCTCGGGCACCTTATGGCCGTTCTGCTGTGAGTCAAAGATTTTCGAATCGGACGAAAAACAGAGAGTGAATTGTAACATTCAGGGCCACCTAATGACGATGGATCACTCAAATTGCGTCCCGATTCAATACATCGTCCTCCAGCCGACTTGTCTCCATGGGTCTATTGCTGCATCGGGAACCTTATGACCGTTCTGCTGTGAGTCAAAGATTTTCGAATCGGACGAAAAACTGATAGTGAATTGTAACTTTCAGGGCCACCTAATGACGATGGATCACTCAAATTGCGTCCCGATTCAATACATTGTCCTCCAGCAGACTTGTCTCCATGGGTCTATTGCTGCCTCGTGCACCTTATGGCCGTTCTTCTGTGAGTCAAAGATTTTCGAATCGGACGAAAAACTGATAGTGAATTGTAACTTTCAGGGCCACCTAATGACGATGGATCACTCAAATTGCGTCCCGATTCAATACATCGTCCTCCAGCCGACTTGTCGCCATGGGTCTATTGCTGCCTCGGGCAGCTTATGGCCGTTCTGCTGTGAGTCAAAGATTTTCGAATCGGACGATAAACTGATAGTGAATTGTAACTTTCAGGGCCACCTAATGACGATGGATCACTCAAATTGCGTCCCGATTCAATACATCGTCCTCCAGCCTACTTGTCGCCATGGGTCTATTGCTGCCTCGGACACCTTATGGCCGTTCTGCTGTGGGTCAAAGATTTTCGAATCGGACGAAGAACTGATAGTGAATTGTAACGTTCAGGGCCACCTAATGACGATGAATCACTCAAATTGCGTCCCGATTCAATACATCGTCCTCCAGCAGACTTGTCTCCATGGGTCCATTGCTGCCTCGGGCACCTTTTGGCCGTTCTGCTGTGACTCAAAGATTTTCGAATCTGACGAAAAACTGATCGTGAATTGTAACATTCAGGGCACCTAATGAAGATGGATCACTCAAATTGCGTCCCGATTCAATACATCGTCCTCCAGCCGACTTGTCTCCATGGGTCTATTGCTGCCTCGGGCACCTTATGGCCGTTCTGCTGTGAGTCAAAGATTTTCGAATCGGACGAAAAACTGATAGTGAATTGTAACATTCAGGGCCAGCTAAAGACGATGGATCACTCAAATTACGTCCCGATTCAATACATCGTCCTCCAGCCGACTTGACTCCATGGGTCTATTGCTGCCTCGGGCACCTTATGACCGTTCTGCTGTGAGTCTAGATTATCGAATGCGACGAAAAACTGATAGTGAATTGTAACGTTCAGGGACACCTAATGACGATGGATCACTCAAATTGCGTCCCGATTCAATACATCGTCCTCCAGCAGACTTGTCTCCATGGGTCTATTGCTGACTCGGGCACCTTATGGCCGTTCTGCTGTGAGTCAAAGATTTTCGAATCGGACGAAAAACTGATAGTGAATTGTAACGCTCAGGGCCCCCTAATGACGATGGATCACTCAAATTGCGTCCCGATTCAATACATCGTCCTCCAGCAGACTTGTCTCCATGGGTCTATTGCTGCCTCGGGCACCTTATGGCCGTTCTGCTGTGAGTCAAAGATTTTCGAATCGGACGAAAAACAGATAGTGAATTGTAACATTCATGGCCACCTAATGACGATGGATCACTCAAATTGCGTCCCGATTCAATACATCGTCCTCCAGCCTACTTGACTCCATGGGTCTATTGCTGAGTCGGGCACCTTATGGCCGTTCTGCTGTGAGTCTAGATTATAGAATGCGACGAAAAACTGATAGTGAATTGTAACGTTCATGGCCACCTAATGACGATGGATCACTCAAATTGCGTCCCGATTCAATACATCGTCCTCCAGCAGACTTGTCTCCATGGGTCTATTGCTGCCTTGGGCACCTTATGGCCGTTCTGCTGTGAGTCAAAGATTTTCGAATCGGACGAAAAACTGATAGTGAATTGTAACGTTCAGGGCCACCTAATGACGATGGATCACTCAAATTGCGTCCCGATTCAATACATCGTCCTCCAGCAGACTTGTCTCCATGGGTCTATTGCTGCCACGGGCACCTTACGGCCGTTCTGCTGTGAGTCAAAGATTTTCGAATCGGACGAAAAACAGATAGTGAATTGTAACATTCATGGCCACCTAATGACGATGGATCACTAAAATTGCGTCCCGATTCAATACATCGTCCTCCAGCCGAAATGTCTCCATGGGTCTATTGCTGCATCGGGCACCTTATGGCCGTTCTGCTGTGAGTCAAAGATTTTCGAATCGGACGAAAAACAGATAGTGAATTGTAACTTTCAGGGCGACCTAATGACGATGGATCACTCAAATTGCGTCCCGATTCAATACATCGTCCTCCAGCCGACTTGTCTCCATGGGTCTATTGCTGCCTCGGGCACCTTATAGCCGTTCTGCTGTGGGTCAAAGATTTTCGAATCGGACGAAGATCTGATAGTGAATTGTAACGTTCAGGGCCACCTAATGACGACGGATCACTCAAATTGCGTCCCGATTCAATACATCGTCCTCCAGCCTACTTGACTCCATGGGTCTATTGCTGAGTCGGGCACCTTATGGCCGTTCTGCTGTGAGTCTAGATTATCGAATGCCACGAAAAACTGATAGTGAATTGTAACGTTCAGGGACACCTAATGACGATGGATCACTCAAATTGCGTCCCGATTCAATACATCATCCTCCAGCAGACTTGTCTCCATGGGTCTATTGCTGCCTCGGGCACCTTATGGCCGTTCTGCTGTGAGTCAAAGATTTTCGAATCGGACGAAAAACTGATAGTGAATTGTAACTTTCAGGGCCCCCTAATGACGATGGATCACTCAAATCGCGTCCCGATTCAATACATCGTCCTCCAGCAGACTTGTCTCCATGGGTCTATTGCTGCCTCGGGCACCTTATGGCCGTTCTGCTGTGAGACAAAGACTTTCGAATCGGACGAAAAACAGACAGTGAATTGTAACATTCATGGCCACCTAATGACGATGGATCACTCAAATTGCGTCCCGATTCAATATATCGTCCTCCAGCCGACTTGTCTCCATGGGTCTATTGCTGCCTCGGGCACCTTATGGCCGTTCTGCTGTGGGTCAAAGATTTTCGAATCGGACGAAGATCTGATAGTGAATTGTAGCGTTCAGGGCCACCTAATGACGATGGAACACTCAAATTGCGTCCCGATTCAATACATCGTCCTCCAGCCGACTTGACTCCATGGGTGTATTGCTGCCTCGGGCACCTTATGGCCGTTCTGCTGTGAGTCTAGATTATCGAATGCCACGAAAAACTGATAGTGAATTGTAACGTTCAGGGACACCTAATGACGATGGATCACTCAAATTGCGTCCCGATTCAATACATCGTCCTCCAGCAGACTTGTCTCCATGGGTCTATTGCTGCCTCGGGCACCTTATGGCCGTTCTGCTGTGAGTCAAAGATTTTCGAATCGGACGAAAAACTGATAGTGAATTGTAACTTTCAGGGCCCCCTAATGACGATGGATCACTCAAATCGCGTCCCGATTCAATACATCGTCCTCCAGCAGGCTTGTCTCCATGGGTCTATTGCTGCCTCGGGCACCTTATGGCCGTTCTGCTGTGAGCCAAAGATTTTCGAATCGGACGAAAAACAGATAGTGAATTGTAACATTCATGGCCACCTAATGACGATGGATCACTCAAATTGCGTCCCGATTCAATACATCGTCCTCCAGCCTACTTGACTCCATCGGTCTATTGCTGAGTCGGGCACCTTATGGCCGTTCTGCTGTGAGTCTAGATTATAGAATGCGACGAAAAACTGATAGTGAATTGTAACGTTCAGGGCCACCTAATGACGATGGATCACTCAAATTGCGTCCCGATTCAATACATCATCCTCCAGCAGACTTGTCTCCATGGGTCTATTGCTGCCTCGGGCACCTTATGGCCGTTCTGCTGTGAGTCAAAGATTTTCGAATCGGACGAAAAACTGATAGTGAATTGTAACGTTCAGGGCCACCTAATGACGATGGATCACTCAAATTGCGTCCCGATTCAATACATCGTCCTCCAGCAGACTTGTCTCCATGGGTCTATTGCTGCCTCGGGCACCTTACGGCCGTTCTGCTGTGAGTCAAAGATTTTCGAATCGGACGAAAAACAGATAGTGAATTGTAACATTCATGGCCACCTAATGACGATGGATCACTCAAATTGCGTCCCGATTCAATACATCGTCCTCCAGCCGACTTGTCTCCATGGGTCTATTGCTGCCTCGGGCACCTTATGGCCGTTCTGCTGTGGGTCAAAGATTTTCGAATCGGACGAAGATCTGATAGTGAATTGTAACGTTCAGGGCCACCTAATGACGACGGATCACTCAAATTGCGTCCCGATTCAATACATCGCCCTCCAGCCGACTTGTCTCCATGGGTCTATTGCTGCCTCGGGCACCTTATGGTCGTTCTCCCGTGAGTCTAAATTATCGAATGGGACGAAAAACTGATAGCTAATTCTAACATTCAGAGCCTCCTAATGACGATGGAACACTCAAATTGCGTCGCGATTCAATACATCGTCATCCTGCAGACTTGTCTCCATGGGTCTATTGCTGCCTCGGGCACCTTATGGCCGTTCTGCTGTGGGTCAAAGATTTTCGAATCGGACGAAGATCTGATAGTGAATTGTAACGTTCAGGGCCACCTAATGACGACGGATCACTCAAATTGCGTCCCGATTCAATACATCGCCCTCCAGCCGACTTGTCTCCATGGGTCTATTGCTGCCTCGGGCACCTTATGGTCGTTCTCCCGTGAGTCTAAATTATCGAATGGGACGAAAAACTGATAGCTAATTCTAACATTCAGAGCCTCCTAATGACGATGGAACACTCAAATTGCGTCGCGATTCAATACATCGTCATCCTGCAGACTTGTCTCCATGGGTCTATTGCTGCCTCGGGCACCTTATGGCCGTTCTGCTGTGGGTCAAAGATTTTCGAATCGGACGAAGATCTGATAGTGAATTGTAACGTTCAGGGCCACCTAATGACGACGGATCACTCAAATTGCGTCCCGATTCAATACATCGTCCTCCAGCAGACTTGTCTCCATGGGTCTATTGCTGCCTCGGGCACCTTATGGGCGTTCTGCTGTGAGTCAAAGATTTTCGAATCGGACGAAAAACTGATAATCAATTGTAACGTTCAGGGCCACCTAATGACGATGGAACACTCAAATTGCGTCCCGATTCAATACCTCGTGCTCCAGCAGACTAGTCTCCATGGGCCTATTGCTGCCTCGAGCACATTATGGCCGTTCTGCTGTGAGTCAAAGATTTTAGAATGGGACGAAAAACTGATAGTGAATTGTAACATTCAGGGCCACCTAATGACGATGGATCACTCAAATTGCGTCCCGATTCAATACATCGTCCTCCAGCCGACTTGTCTCCATGGGTCTATTGCTGCCTCGGGCACCTTATGGTCGTTCTCCCGTGAGTCTAAATTATCGAATGGGACGAAAAACTGATAGCTAATTCTAACATTCAGGGCCTCCTAATGACGATGGAACACTCAAATTGCGTCGCGATTCAATACATCGTCATCCTGCAGACTTGTCTCCATGGGTCTATTGCTGCCTCGGGCACCTTATGACCGTTCTGCTGTGAGTCAAAGATTTTCGAATCGGACGAAAAACTGATAGTGAATTGTAACATTCAGGGACACCTAATGACGATGGATCACTCAAATTGCGTCCCGATTCAATACATCGTCCTCCAGCCTACTTGACTCCATGGGTCTATTGCTGAGTCGGGCACCTTATGGCCGTTCTGCTGTGAGTCTAGATTATCGAATACGACGAAAAACTGATAGTGAATTGTAACGTTCAGGGCCACCTAATGACGATGGATCACTCAAATTGCATCCCGATTCAATACATCGTCCTCCAGCAGACTTGTCTCCATGGGTCTATTGCTGCCTCGGGCACCTTATGGGCGTTCTGCTGTGAGTCAAAGATTTTCGAATCGGACGAAAAACTGATAGTGAATTGTAACGTTCAGGGTCACCTAATGACGTTGGATCTCTCAAATTGCGTCCCGATTCAATACTTCGTCATCCAGCAGACTTGTCTCCATGGGTCTATTGCTGCCTCGGGCACCTTATGGCCGTTCTGCTGTGAGACAAAGACTTTCGAATCGGACGAAAAACAGACAGTGAATTGTAACATTCATGGCCACCTAATGACGATGGATCACTCAAATTGCGTCCCGATTCAATATATCGTCCTCCAGCCGACTTGTCTCCATGGGTCTATTGCTGCCTCGGGCACCTTATGGCCGTTCTGCTGTGGGTCAAAGATTTTCGAATCGGACGAAGATCTGATAGTGAATTGTAGCGTTCAGGGCCACCTAATGACGATGGAACACTCAAATTGCGTCCCGATTCAATACATCGTCCTCCAGCCGACTTGACTCCATGGGTGTATTGCTGCCTCGGGCACCTTATGGCCGTTCTGCTGTGAGTCTAGATTATCGAATGCCACGAAAAACTGATAGTGAATTGTAACGTTCAGGGACACCTAATGACGATGGATCACTCAAATTGCGTCCCGATTCAATACATCGTCCTCCAGCAGACTTGTCTCCATGGGTCTATTGCTGCCTCGGGCACCTTATGGCCGTTCTGCTGTGAGTCAAAGATTTTCGAATCGGACGAAAAACTGATAGTGAATTGTAACTTTCAGGGCCCCCTAATGACGATGGATCACTCAAATTGCGTCCCGATTCAATACATCGTCCTCCAGCAGGCTTGTCTCCATGGGTCTATTGCTGCCTCGGGCACCTTATGGCCGTTCTGCTGTGAGCCAAAGATTTTCGAATCGGACGAAAAACAGATAGTGAATTGTAACATTCATGGCCACCTAATGACGATGGATCACTCAAATTGCGTCCCGATTCAATACATCGTCCTCCAGCCTACTTGACTCCATGGGTCTATTGCTGAGTCGGGCACCTTATGGCCGTTCTGCTGTGAGTCTAGATTATAGAATGCGACGAAAAACTGATAGTGAATTGTAACGTTCAGGGCCACCTAATGACGATGGATCACTCAAATTGCGTCCCGATTCAATACATCATCCTCCAGCAGACTTGTCTCCATGGGTCTATTGCTGCCTCGGGCACCTTATGGCCGTTCTGCTGTGAGTCAAAGATTTTCGAATCGGACGAAAAACTGATAGTGAATTGTAACGTTCAGGGCCACCTAATGACGATGGATCACTCAAATTGCGTCCCGATTCAATACATTGTCCTCCAGCAGACTTGTCTCCATGGGTCTATTGCTGCCTCGGGCACCTTACGGCCGTTCTGCTGTGAGTCAAAGATTTTCGAATCGGACGAAAAACAGATAGTGAATTGTAACATTCATGGCCACCTAATGACGATGGATCACTCAAATTGCGTCCCGATTCAATACATCGTCCTCCAGCCGACTTGTCTCCATGGGTCTATTGCTGCCTCGGGCACCTTATGGCCGTTCTGCTGTGGGTCAAAGATTTTCGAATCGGACGAAGATCTGATAGTGAATTGTAACGTTCAGGGCCACCTAATGACGACGGATCACTCAAATTGCGTCCCGATTCAATACATCGCCCTCCAGCCGACTTGTCTCCATGGGTCTATTGCTGCCTCGGGCACCTTATGGTCGTTCTCCCGTGAGTCTAAATTATCGAATGGGACGAAAAACTGATAGCTAATTCTAACATTCAGAGCCTCCTAATGACGATGGAACACTCAAATTGCGTCGCGATTCAATACATCGTCATCCTGCAGACTTGTCTCCATGGGTCTATTGCTGCCTCGGGCACCTTATGGCCGTTCTGCTGTGAGTCAAAGATTTTCGAATCGGACGAAAAACTGATAGTGAATTGTAACGTTCAGGGTCACCTAATGACGATGGATCACTCAAATTGCGTCCCGATTCAATACATCGTCCTCCAGCAGACTTGTCTCCATGGGTCTATTGCTGCCTCGGGCACCTTATGGCCGTTCTGCTGTGAGTCAAAGATTTTCGAATCGGACGAAAAACAGATAGTGAATTGTAACATTCATGGCCACCTAATGACGATGGATCACTCAAATTGCGTCCCGATTCAATACATCGTCCTCCAGCCGACTTGTCTCCATGGGTCTATTGCTGCCTCGGGCACCTTATGGCCGTTCTGCTGTGGGTCAAAGATTTTCGAATCGGACGAAGATCTGATAGTGAATTGTAACGTTCAGGGCCACCTAATGACGACGGATCACTCAAATTGCGTCCCGATTCAATACATCGTCCTCCAGCAGACTTGTCTCCATGGGTCTATTGCTGCCTCGGGCACCTTATGGGCGTTCTGCTGTGAGTCAAAGATTTTCGAATCGGACGAAAAACTGATAATCAATTGTAACGTTCAGGGCCACCTAATGACGATGGAACACTCAAATTGCGTCCCGATTCAATACCTCGTGCTCCAGCAGACTAGTCTCCATGGGCCTATTGCTGCCTCGAGCACATTATGGCCGTTCTGCTGTGAGTCAAAGATTTTAGAATGGGACGAAAAACTGATAGTGAATTGTAACTTTCAGGGCCACCTAATGACGATGGATCACTCAAATTGCGTCCCGATTCAATACATCGTCCTCCAGCCGACTTGTCTCCATGGGTCTATTGCTGCCTCGGGCACCTTATGGTCGTTCTCCCGTGAGTCTAAATTATCGAATGGGACGAAAAACTGATAGCTAATTCTAACATTCAGGGCCTCCTAATGACGATGGAACACTCAAATTGCGTCGCGATTCAATACATCGTCATCCTGCAGACTTGTCTCCATGGGTCTATTGCTGCCTCGGGCACCTTATGGCCGTTCTGCTGTGAGTCAAAGATTTTCGAATCGGACGAAAAACTGATAGTGAATTGTAACGTTCAGGGTCACCTAATGACGATGGATCACTCAAATTGCGTCCCGATTCAATACTTCGTCATCCAGCAGACTTGTCTCCATGGGTCTATTGCTGCCTCGGGCACCTTATGGCCGTTCTGCTGTGAGACAAAGATTATCGAATCGGACGAAAAACAGATAGTGAATTGTAACATTCATGGCCACCTAGTGACGATGGATCACTCAAATTGCGTCCCGATTCAATATATCGTCCTCCAGCCGACTTGTCTCCATGGGTCTATTGCTGCCTCGGGCACCTTATGGCCGTTCTGCTGTGGGTCAAAGATTTTCGAATCGGACGAAGATCTGATAGTGAATTGTAACGTTCAGGGCCACCTAATGACGATGGAACACTCAAATTGCGTCCCGATTCAATACATCGTCCTCCAGCCGACTTGACTCCATGGGTGTATTGCTGCCTCGGGCACCTTATGGCCGTTCTGCTGTGAGTCTAGATTATCGAATGCGACGAAAAACTGATAGTGAATTGTAACGTTCAGGGACACCTAATGACGATGGATCACTCAAATTGCGTCCCGATTCAATACATCGTCCTCCAGCAGACTTGTCTCCATGGGTCTATTGCTGCCTCGGGCACCTTATGGCCGTTCTGCTGTGAGTCAAAGATTTTCGAATCGGACGAAAAACTGATAGTGAATTGTAACTTTCAGGGCCCCCTAATGACGATGGATCACTCAAATTGCGTCCCGATTCAATACATCGTCCTCCAGCAGGCTTGTCTCCATGGGTCTATTGCTGCCTCGGTCACCTTATGGCCGTTCTGCTGTGAGTCAAAGATTTTCGAATCGGACGAAAAACAGATAGTGAATTGTAACATTCAGGGCCACCTAATGACGATGGATCACTCAAATTGCGTCCCGATTCAATACATCGTCCTCCAGCCTACTTGACTCCATGGGTCTATTGCTGAGTCGGGCACCTTATGGCCGTTCTGCTGTGAGTCTAGATTATAGAATGCGACGAAGAACTGATAGTGAATTGTAACGTTCAGGGCCACCTAATGACGATGGATCACTCAAATTGCGTCCCGATTCAATACATCATCCTCCAGCAGACTTGTCTCCATGGCTCTATTGCTGCCTCGGGCACCTTATGGCCGTTCTGCTGTGAGTCAAAGATTTTCGAATCGGACGAAAAACTGATAGTGAATTGTAACGTTCAGGGCCACCTAATGACGATGGATCACTCAAATTGCGTCCCGATTCAATACATCGTCCTCCAGCAGACTTGTCTCCATGGGTCTATTGCTGCCTCGGGCACCTTACGGCCGTTCTGCTGTGAGTCAAAGATTTTCGAATCGGACGAAAAACAGATAGTGAATTGTAACATTCATGGCCACCTAATGACGATGGATCACTCAAATTGCGTCCCGATTCAATACATCGTCCTCCAGCCGAAATGTCTCCATGGGTCTATTGCTGCATCGGGCACCTTATGGCCGTTCTGCTGTGAGTCAAAGAATTTCGAATCGGACGAAAAACAGATAGTGAATTGTAACATTCATGGCCACCAAATGACGATGGATCACTCAAATTGCGTCCCGATTCAATACATCGTCCTCCAGCCGACTTGTCTCCATGGGTCTATTGCTGCCTCGGGCACCTTATGGCCGTTCTGCTGTGGGTCAAAGATTTTCGAATCGGACGAAGATCTGATAGTGAATTGTAACGTTCAGGGCCACCTAATGACGACGGATCACTCAAATTGCGTCCCGATTCAATACATCGTCCTCCAGCCGACTTGTCTCAATGGGTCTATTGCTGCCTCGGGCACCTTTTGGTCGTTCTCCCGTAAGTCTAAATTATCGAATGGGACGAAAAACTGATAGCTAATTCTAACATTCAGAGCCTCCTAATGACGATGGAACACTCAAATTGCGTCGCGATTCAATACATCGTCATCCTGCAGACTTGTCTCCATGGGTCTATTGCTGCCTCGGGCACCTTATGGCCGTTCTGCTGTGAGTCAAAGATTTTCGAATCGGACGAAAAACTGATAGTGAATTGTAACGTTCAGGGTCACCTAATGACGATGGATCACTCAAATTGCGTCCCGATTCAATACTTCGTAATCCAGCAGACTTGTCTCCATGGGTCTATTGCTGCCTCGGGCACCTTATGGCCGTTCTGCTGTGAGACAAAGATTTTCGAATCGGACGAAAAACAGATAGTGAATTGTAACATTCATGGCCACCTAATGACGATGGATCACTCAAATTGCGTCCCGATTCAATATATCGTCCTCCAGCCGACTTGTCTCCATGGGTCTATTGCTGCCTCGGGCACCTTATGGCCGTTCTGCTGTGGGTCAAAGATTTTCGAATCGGACGAAGATCTGATAGTGAATTGTAACGTTCAGGGCCACCTAATGACGATGGAACACTCGAATTGCGTCCCGATTCAATACATCGTCCTCCAGCCGACTTGACTCCATGGGTGTATTGCTGCCTCGGGCACCTTATGGCCGTTCTGCTGTGAGTCTAGATTATCGAATGCGACGAAAAACTGATAGTGAATTGTAACGTTCAGGGACACCTAATGACGATGGATCACTCAAATTGCGTCCCGATTCAATACATCTCCTCCAGCAGACTTGTCTCCATGGGTCTATTGCTGCCTCGGGCACCTTATGGCCGTTCTGCTGTGAGTCAAAGATTTTCGAATCGGACGAAAAACAGATAGTGAATTGTAACATTGATGGCCACCTAATGACGATGGATCACTCAAATTGCGTCCCGATTCAATACATCGTCCTCCAGCCGACTTGTCTCCATGGGTCTATTGCTGCCTCGGGCACCTTATGGCCGTTCTGCTGTGGGTCAAAGATTTTCGAATCGGACGAAGATCTGATAGTGAATTGTAACGTTCAGGGCCACCTAATGACGACGAATCACTCAAATTGCGTCCCGATTCAATACATCGTCCTCCAGCAGACTTGTCTCCATGGGTCTATTGCTGCCTCGGGCACCTTATGGGCGTTCTGCTGTGAGTCAAAGATTTTCGAATCGGACGAAAAACTGATAATCAATTGTAACGTTCAGGGCCACCTAATGACGATGGAACACTCAAATTGCGTCCCGATTCAATACCTCGTGCTCCAGCAGACTAGTCTCCATGGGCCTATTGCTGCCTCGAGCACATTATGGCCGTTCTGCTGTGAGTCAAAGATTTTAGAATGGGACGAAAAACTGATAGTGAATTGTAACTTTCAGGGCCACCTAATGACGATGGATCACTCAAATTGCGTCCCGATTCAATACATCGTCCTCCAGCCGACTTGTCTCCATGGGTCTATTGCTGCCTCGGGCACCTTATGGTCGTTCTCCCGTGAGTCTAAATTATCGAATGGGACGAAAAACTGATAGCTAATTCTAACATTCAGGGCCTCCTAATGACGATGGAACACTCAAATTGCGTCGCGATTCAATACATCGGCATCCTGCAGACTTGTCTCCATGGGTCTATTGCTGCCTCGGGCACCTTATGGCCGTTCTGCTGTGAGTCAAAGATTTTCGAATCGGACGAAAAACTGATAGTGAATTGTAACGTTCAGGGTCACCTAATGACGATGGATCACTCAAATTGCGTCCCGATTCAATACTTCGTCATCCAGCAGACTTGTCTCCATGGGTCTATTGCTGCCTCGGGCACCTTATGGCCGTTCTGCTGTGAGACAAAGATTTTCGAATCGGACGAAAAACAGATAGTGAATTGTAACATTCATGGCCACCTAATGACGATGGATCACTCAAATTGCGTCCCGATTCAATATATCGTCCTCCAGCCGACTTGTCTCCATGGGTCTATTGCTGCCTCGGGCACCTTATGGCCGTTCTGCTGTGAGTCAAAGATTTACGAATCGGACGAAAAACAGATAGTGAATTGTAACATTCATGGCCACCTAATGACGATGGATCACTCAAATTGCGTCCCGATTCAATACATCGTCCTCCAGCCTACTTGACTCCATGGGTCTATTGCTGAGTCGGGCACCTTATGGCCGTTCTGCTGTGAGTCTAGATTATAGAATGCGACGAAGAACTGATAGTGAATTGTAACGTTCAGGGCCACCTAATGACGATGGATCACTCAAATTGCGTCCCGATTCAATACATCATCCTCCAGCAGACTTGTCTCCATGGGTCTATTGCTGCCTCGGGCACCTTATGGCCGTTCTGCTGTGAGTCAAAGATTTTCGAATCGGACGAAGATCTGATAGTGAACTGTAACGTTCAGGGCCACCTAATGACGATGGATCACTCAAATTGCGTCCCGATTCAATACATCGTCCTCCAGCAGACTTGTCTCCATGGGTCTATTGCTGCCTCGGGCACCTTATGGGCGTTCTGCTGTGAGTCAAAGATTTTCGAATCGGACGAAAAACTGATAGTGAATTGTAACGTTCAGGGCCACCTAATGACGATGGATCACTCAAATTGCGTCCCGATTCAATACATCGTCCTCCAGCCGACTTGACTCCATGGGTCTATTGCTGCCTCGGGCACCTTATGGTCGTTCTCCCGTGAGTCTAAATTATCGAATGGGACAAAAACTGATAGCTAATTCTAACATTCAGTGCCTCCTAATGACGATGGAACACTCAAATTGCGTCGCGATTCAATACATCGTCATCCTGCAGACTTGTCTCCATGGGTCTATTGCTGCCTCGGGCACCTTATGGCCGATCTGCTGTGAGTCAAAGATTTTCGAATCGGACGAAAAACTGATAGTGAATTGTAACATTCAGGGACACCTAATGACGATGGATCACTCAAATTGCGTCCCGATTCAATACATCGTCCTCCAGCCTACTTGACTCCATGGGTCTATTGCTGAGTCGGGCACCTTATGGCCGTTCTGCTGTGAGTCTAGATTATCGAATACGACGAAAAACTGATAGTGAATTGTAACGTTCAGGGCCACCTAATGACGATGGATCACTCAAATTGCATCCCGATTCAATACATCGTCCTCCAGCAGACTTGTCTCCATGGGTCTATTGCTGCCTCGGGCACCTTACGGGCGTTCCGCTGTGAGTCAAAGATTTTCGAATCGGACGAAAAACTGATAGTGAATTGTAACGTTCAGGGTCACCTAATGACGATGGATCACTCAAATTGCGTCCCGATTCAATACTTCGTCATCCAGCAGACTTGTCTCCATGGGTCTATTGCTGCCTCGGGCACCTTATGGCCGTTTTGCTGTGAGACAAAGATTTTCGAATCGGACGAAAAACAGATAGTGAATTGTAACATTCATGGCCACCTAATGACGATGGATCACTCAATGTGCGTCCCGATTCAATATATCGGCCTCCAGCCGACTTGTCTCCATGGGTCTATTGCTGCATCGGGAACCTTATGGCCGCTCTGCTGTGAGTCAAAGATTTTCGAATCGGACGAAAAACTGATAGTGAATTGTAACTTTCAGTGCCACGTAATGACGATAGATCACTCAAATTGCGTCCCGATTCAATACATCGTCCTCCAGCCGACTTGTCTCCATGGGTCTATTGCTGCCTCGGGCACCTTATGGCCGTTCTGCTGTGGGTCAAAGATTTTCGAATCGGACGAAGATCTGATAGTGAATTGTAACGTTCAGGGCCACCTAATGACGATGGATCACTCAAATTGCGTCCCGATTCAATACATCGTCATCCAGCAGACTTGTCTCCATGGGTCTATTGCTGCCTCGGGCACCTTATGGCCGTTCTGCTGTGAGTCAAAGATTTTCGAATCGGACGAAAAACAGAGAGTGAATTGTAACATTCAGGGCCACCTAATGACGATGGATCACTCAAATTGCGTCCCGATTCAATACATCGTCCTCCAGCCGACTTGTCTCCATGGGTCTATTGCTGCATCGGGAACCTTATGACCGTTCTGCTGTGAGTCAAAGATTTTCGAATCGGACGAAAAACTGATAGTGAATTGTAACTTTCAGGGCCACCTAATGACGATGGATCACTCAAATTGCGTCCCGATTCAATACATTGTCCTCCAGCAGACTTGTCTCCATGGGTCTATTGCTGCCTCGTGCACCTTATGGCCGTTCTTCTGTGAGTCAAAGATTTTCGAATCGGACGAAAAACTGATAGTGAATTGTAACTTTCAGGGCCACCTAATGACGATGGATCACTCAAATTGCGTCCCGATTCAATACATCGTCCTCCAGCCGACTTGTCGCCATGGGTCTATTGCTGCCTCGGGCAGCTTATGGCCGTTCTGCTGTGAGTCAAAGATTTTCGAATCGGACGAAAAACTGATAGTGAATTGTAACTTTCAGGGCCACCTAATGACGATGGATCACTCAAATTGCGTCCCGATTCAATACATCGTCCTCCAGCCTACTTGTCGCCATGGGTCTATTGCTGCCTCGGGCACCTTATGGCCGTTCTGCTGTGGGTCAAAGATTTTCGAATCGGACGAAGAACTGATAGTGAATTGTAACGTTCAGGGCCACCTAATGACGATGAATCACTCAAATTGCGTCCCGATTCAATACATCGTCCTCCAGCAGACTTGTCTCCATGGGTCCATTGCTGCCTCGGGCACCTTTTGGCCGTTCTGCTGTGACTCAAAGATTTTCGAATCTGACGAAAAACTGATCGTGAATTGTAACATTCAGGGCACCTAATGAAGATGGATCACTCAAATTGCGTCCCGATTCAATACATCGTCCTCCAGCCGACTTGTCTCCATGGGTCTATTGCTGCCTCGGGCACCTTATGGCCGTTCTGCTGTGAGTCAAAGATTTTCGAATCGGACGAAAAACTGATAGTGAATTGTAACATTCAGGGCCAGCTAAAGACGATGGATCACTCAAATTACGTCCCGATTCAATACATCGTCCTCCAGCCGACTTGACTCCATGGGTCTATTGCTGCCTCGGGCACCTTATGGCCGTTCTGCTGTGAGTCTAGATTATCGAATGCGACGAAAAACTGATAGTGAATTGTAACGTTCAGGGACACCTAATGACGATGGATCACTCAAATTGCGTCCCGATTCAATACATCGTCCTCCAGCAGACTTGTCTCCATGGGTCTATTGCTGACTCGGGCACCTTATGGCCGTTCTGCTGTGAGTCAAAGATTTTCGAATCGGACGAAAAACTGATAGTGAATTGTAACGCTCAGGGCCCCCTAATGACGATGGATCACTCAAATTGCGTCCCGATTCAATACATCGTCCTCCAGCAGACTTGTCTCCATGGGTCTATTGCTGCCTCGGGCACCTTATGGCCGTTCTGCTGTGAGTCAAAGATTTTCGAATCGGACGAAAAACAGATAGTGAATTGTAACATTCATGGCCACCTAATGACGATGGATCACTCAAATTGCGTCCCGATTCAATACATCGTCCTCCAGCCTACTTGACTCCATGGGTCTATTGCTGAGTCGGGCACCTTATGGCCGTTCTGCTGTGAGTCTAGATTATAGAATGCGACGAAAAACTGATAGTGAATTGTAACGTTCATGGCCACCTAATGACGATGGATCACTCAAATTGCGTCCCGATTCAATACATCGTCCTCCAGCAGACTTGTCTCCATGGGTCTATTGCTGCCTCGGGCACCTTATGGCCGTTCTGCTGTGAGTCAAAGATTTTCGAATCGGACGAAAAACTGATAGTGAATTGTAACGTTCAGGGCCACCTAATGACGATGGATCACTCAAATTGCGTCCCGATTCAATACATCGTCCTCCAGCAGACTTGTCTCCATGGGTCTATTGCTGCCACGGGCACCTTACGGCCGTTCTGCTGTGAGTCAAAGATTTTCGAATCGGACGAAAAACAGATAGTGAATTGTAACATTCATGGCCACCTTATGACGATGGATCACTAAAATTGCGTCCCGATTCAATACATCGTCCTCCAGCCGAAATGTCTCCATGGGTCTATTGCTGCATCGGGCACCTTATGGCCGTTCTGCTGTGAGTCAAAGATTTTCGAATCGGACGAAAAACAGATAGTGAATTGTAACTTTCAGGGCGACCTAATGACGATGGATCACTCAAATTGCGTCCCGATTCAATACATCGTCCTCCAGCCGACTTGTCTCCATGGGTCTATTGCTGCCTCGGGCACCTTATGGCCGTTCTGCTGTGGGTCAAAGATTTTCGAATCGGACGAAGATCTGATAGTGAATTGTAACGTTCAGGGCCACCTAATGACGACGGATCACTCAAATTGCGTCCCGATTCAATACATCGTCCTCCAGCCTACTTGACTCCATGGGTCTATTGCTGAGTCGGGCACCTTATGGCCGTTCTGCTGTGAGTCTAGATTATCGAATACGACGAAAAACTGATAGTGAATTGTAACGTTCAGGGCCACCTAATGACGATGGATCACTCAAATTGCATCCCGATTCAATACATCGTCCTCCAGCAGACTTGTCTCCATGGGTCTATTGCTGCCTCGGGCACCTTATGGGCGTTCTGCTGTGAGTCAAAGATTTTCGAATCGGACGAAAAACTGATAGTGAATTGTAACGTTCAGGGTCACCTAATGACGTTGGATCTCTCAAATTGCGTCCCGATTCAATACTTCGTCATCCAGCAGACTTGTCTCCATGGGTCTATTGCTGCCTCGGGCACCTTATGGCCGTTCTGCTGTGAGACAAAGACTTTCGAATCGGACGAAAAACAGACAGTGAATTGTAACATTCATGGCCACCTAATGACGATGGATCACTCAAATTGCGTCCCGATTCAATATATCGTCCTCCAGCCGACTTGTCTCCATGGGTCTATTGCTGCCTCGGGCACCTTATGGCCGTTCTGCTGTGGGTCAAAGATTTTCGAATCGGACGAAGATCTGATAGTGAATTTTAGCGTTCAGGGCCACCTAATGACGATGGAACACTCAAATTGCGTCCCGATTCAATACATCGTCCTCCAGCCGACTTGACTCCATGGGTGTATTGCTGCCTCGGGCACCTTATGGCCGTTCTGCTGTGAGTCTAGATTATCGAATGCCACGAAAAACTGATAGTGAATTGTAACGTTCAGGGACACCTAATGACGATGGATCACTCAAATTGCGTCCCGATTCAATACATCGTCCTCCAGCAGACTTGTCTCCATGGGTCTATTGCTGCCTCGGGCACCTTATGGCCGTTCTGCTGTGAGTCAAAGATTTTCGAATCGGACGAAAAACTGATAGTGAATTGTAACTTTCAGGGCCCCCTAATGACGATGGATCACTCAAATCGCGTCCCGATTCAATACATCGTCCTCCAGCAGGCTTGTCTCCATGGGTCTATTGCTGCCTCGGGCACCTTATGGCCGTTCTGCTGTGAGCCAAAGATTTTCGAATCGGACGAAAAACAGATAGTGAATTGTAACATTCATGGCCACCTAATGACGATGGATCACTCAAATTGCGTCCCGATTCAATACATCGTCCTTTAGCCTACTTGACTCCATCGGTCTATTGCTGAGTCGGGCACCTTATGGCCGTTCTGCTGTGAGTCTAGATTATAGAATGCGACGAAAAACTGATAGTGAATTGTAACGTTCAGGGCCACCTAATGACGATGGATCACTCAAATTGCGTCCCGATTCAATACATCATCCTCCAGCAGACTTGTCTCCATGGGTCTATTGCTGCCTCGGGCACCTTATGGCCGTTCTGCTGTGAGTCAAAGATTTTCGAATCGGACGAAAAACTGATAGTGAATTGTAACGTTCAGGGCCACCTAATGACGATGGATCACTCAAATTGCGTCCCGATTCAATACATCGTCCTCCAGCAGACTTGTCTCCATGGGTCTATTGCTGCCTCGGGCACCTTACGGCCGTTCTGCTGTGAGTCAAAGATTTTCGAATCGGACGAAAAACAGATAGTGAATTGTAACATTCATGGCCACCTAATGACGATGGATCACTCAAATTGCGTCCCGATTCAATACATCGTCCTCCAGCCGACTTGTCTCCATAGGTCTATTGCTGCCTCGGGCACCTTATGGCCGTTCTGCTGTGGGTCAAAGATTTTCGAATCGGACGAAGATCTGATAGTGAATTGTAACGTTCAGGGCCACCTAATGACGACGGATCACTCAAATTGCGTCCCGATTCAATACATCGCCCTCCAGCCGACTTGTCTCCATGGGTCTATTGCTGCCTCGGGCACCTTATGGTCGTTCTCCCGTGAGTCTAAATTATCGAATGGGACGAAAAACTGATAGCTAATTCTAACATTCAGAGCCTCCTAATGACGATGGAACACTCAAATTGCGTCGCGATTCAATACATCGTCATCCTGCAGACTTGTCTCCATGGGTCTATTGCTGCCTCGGGCACCTTATGGCCGTTCTGCTGTGGGTCAAAGATTTTCGAATCGGACGAAGATCTGATAGTGAATTGTAACGTTCAGGGTCACCTAATGACGACGGATCACTCAAATTGCGTCCCGATTCAATACATCGCCCTCCAGCCGACTTGTCTCCATGGGTCTATTGCTGCCTCGGGCACCTTATGGTCGTTCTCCCGTGAGTCTAAATTATCGAATGGGACGAAAAACTGATAGCTAATTCTAACATTCAGAGCCTCCTAATGACGATGGAACACTCAAATTGCGTCGCGATTCAATACATCGTCATCCTGCAGACTTGTCTCCATGGGTCTATTGCTGCCTCGGGCACCTTATGGCCGTTCTGCTGTGGGTCAAAGATTTTCGAATCGGACGAAGATCTGATAGTGAATTGTAACGTTCAGGGCCACCTAATGACGACGGATCACTCAAATTGCGTCCCGATTCAATACATCGTCCTCCAGCAGACTTGTCTCCATGGGTCTATTGCTGCCTCGGGCACCTTATGGGCGTTCTGCTGTGAGTCAAAGATTTTCGAATCGGACGAAAAACTGATAATCAATTGTAACGTTCAGGGCCACCTAATGACGATGGAACACTCAAATTGCGTCCCGATTCAATACCTCGTGCTCCAGCAGACTAGTCTCCATGGGCCTATTGCTGCCTCGAGCACATTATGGCCGTTCTGCTGTGAGTCAAAGATTTTAGAATGGGACGAAAAACTGATAGTGAATTGTAACATTCAGGGCCACCTAATGACGATGGATCACTCAAATTGCGTCCCGATTCAATACATCGTCCTCCAGCCGACTTGTCTCCATGGGTCTATTGCTGCCTCGGGCACCTTATGGTCGTTCTCCCGTGAGTCTAAATTATCGAATGGGACGAAAAACTGATAGCTAATTCTAACATTCAGGGCCTCCTAATGACGATGGAACACTCAAATTGCGTCGCGATTCAATACATCGTCATCCTGCAGACTTGTCTCCATGGGTCTATTGCTGCCTCGGGCACCTTATGACCGTTCTGCTGTGAGTCAAAGATTTTCGAATCGGACGAAAAACTGATAGTGAATTGTAACATTCAGGGACACCTAATGACGATGGATCACTCAAATTGCGTCCCGTTTCAATACATCGTCCTCCAGCCTACTTGACTCCATGGGTCTATTGCTGAGTCGGGCACCTTATGGCCGTTCTGCTGTGAGTCTAGATTATCGAATACGACGAAAAACTGATAGTGAATTGTAACGTTCAGGGCCACCTAATGACGATGGATCACTCAAATTGCATCCCGATTCAATACATCGTCCTCCAGCAGACTTGTCTCCATGGGTCTATTGCTGCCTCGGGCACCTTATGGGCGTTCTGCTGTGAGTCAAAGATTTTCGAATCGGACGAAAAACTGATAGTGAATTGTAACGTTCAGGGTCACCTAATGACGTTGGATCTCTCAAATTGCGTCCCGATTCAATACTTCGTCATCCAGCAGACTTGTCTCCATGGGTCTATTGCTGCCTCGGGCACCTTATGGCCGTTCTGCTGTGAGACAAAGACTTTCGAATCGGACGAAAAACAGACAGTGAATTGTAACATTCATGGCCACCTAATGACGATGGATCACTCAAATTGCGTCCCGATTCAATATATCGTCCTCCAGCCGACTTGTCTCCATGGGTCTATTGCTGCCTCGGGCACCTTATGGCCGTTCTGCTGTGGGTCAAAGATTTTCGAATCGGACGAAGATCTGATAGTGAATTGTAGCGTTCAGGGCCACCTAATGACGATGGAACACTCAAATTGCGTCCCGATTCAATACATCGTCCTCCAGCCGACTTGACTCCATGGGTGTATTGCTGCCTCGGGCACCTTATGGCCGTTCTGCTGTGAGTCTAGATTATCGAATGCCACGAAAAACTGATAGTGAATTGTAACGTTCAGGGACACCTAATGACGATGGATCACTCAAATTGCGTCCCGATTCAATACATCGTCCTCCAGCAGACTTGTCTCCATGGGTCTATTGCTGCCTCGGGCACCTTATGGCCGTTCTGCTGTGAGTCAAAGATTTTCGAATCGGACGAAAAACTGATAGTGAATTGTAACTTTCAGGGCCCCCTAATGACGATGGATCACTCAAATTGCGTCCCGATTCAATACATCGTCCTCCAGCAGGCTTGTCTCCATGGGTCTATTGCTGCCTCGGGCACCTTATGGCCGTTCTGCTGTGAGCCAAAGATTTTCGAATCGGACGAAAAACAGATAGTGAATTGTAACATTCATGGCCACCTAATGACGATGGATCACTCAAATTGCGTCCCGATTCAATACATCGTCCTCCAGCCTTCTTGACTCCATGGGTCTATTGCTGAGTCGGGCACCTTATGGCCGTTCTGCTGTGAGTCTAGATTATAGAATGCGACGAAAAACTGATAGTGAATTGTAACGTTCAGGGCCACCTAATGACGATGGATCACTCAAATTGCGTCCCGATTCAATACATCATCCTCCAGCAGACTTGTCTCCATGGGTCTATTGCTGCCTCGGGCACCTTATGGCCGTTCTGCTGTGAGTCAAAGATTTTCGAATCGGACGAAAAACTGATAGTGAATTGTAACGTTCAGGGCCACCTAATGACGATGGATCACTCAAATTGCGTCCCGATTCAATACATCGTCCTGCAGCAGACTTGTCTCCATGGGTCTATTGCTGCCTCGGGCACCTTACGGCCGTTCTGCTGTGAGTCAAAGATTTTCGAATCGGACGAAAAACAGATAGTGAATTGTAACATTCATGGCCACCTAATGACGATGGATCACTCAAATTGCGTCCCGATTCAATACATCGTCCTCCAGCCGACTTGTCTCCATGGGTCTATTGCTGCCTCGGGCACCTTATGGCCGTTCTGCTGTGGGTCAAAGATTTTCGAATCGGACGAAGATCTGATAGTGAATTGTAACGTTCAGGGCCACCTAATGACGACGGATCACTCAAATTGCGTCCCGATTCAATACATCGCCCTCCAGCCGACTTGTCTCCATGGGTCTATTGCTGCCTCGGGCACCTTATGGTCGTTCTCCCGTGAGTCTAAATTATCGAATGGGACGAAAAACTGATAGCTAATTCTAACATTCAGAGCCTCCTAATGACGATGGAACACTCAAATTGCGTCGCGATTCAATACATCGTCATCCTGCAGACTTGTCTCCATGGGTCTATTGCTGCCTCGGGCACCTTATGGCCGTTCTGCTGTGAGTCAAAGATTTTCGAATCGGACGAAAAACTGATAGTGAATTGTAACGTTCAGGGTCACCTAATGACGATGGATCACTCAAATTGCGTCCCGATTCAATACATCGTCCTCCAGCCGACTTGTCTCCATGGGTCTATTGCTGCCTCGGGCACCTTATGGCCGTTCTGCTGTGGGTCAAAGATTTTCGAATCGGACGAAGATCTGATAGTGAATTGTAACGTTCAGGGCCACCTAATGACGACGGATCACTCAAATTGCGTCCCGATTCAATACATCGTCCTCCAGCAGACTTGTCTCCATGGGTCTATTGCTGCCTCGGGCACCTTATGGGCGTTCTGCTGTGAGTCAAAGATTTTCGAATCGGACGAAAAACTGATAATCAATTGTAACGTTCAGGGCCACCTAATGACGATGGAACACTCAAATTGCGTCCCGATTCAATACCTCGTGCTCCAGCAGACTAGTCTCCATGGGCCTATTGCTGCCTCGAGCACATTATGGCCGTTCTGCTGTGAGTCAAAGATTTTAGAATGGGACGAAAAACTGATAGTGAATTGTAACTTTCAGGGCCACCTAATGACGATGGATCACTCAAATTGCGTCCCGATTCAATACATCGTCCTCCAGCCGACTTGTCTCCATGGGTCTATTGCTGCCTCGGGCACCTTATGGTCGTTCTCCCGTGAGTCTAAATTATCGAATGGGACGAAAAACTGATAGCTAATTCTAACATTCAGGGCCTCCTAATGACGATGGAACACTCAAATTGCGTCGCGATTCAATACATCGTCATCCTGCAGACTTGTCTCCATGGGTCTATTGCTGCCTCGGGCACCTTATGGCCGTTCTGCTGTGAGTCAAAGATTTTCGAATCGGACGAAAAACTGATAGTGAATTGTAACGTTCAGGGTCACCTAATGACGATGGATCACTCAAATTGCGTCCCGATTCAATACTTCGTCATCCAGCAGACTTGTCTCCATGGGTCTATTGCTGCCTCGGGCACCTTATGGCCGTTCTGCTGTGAGACAAAGTTTATCGAATCGGACGAAAAACAGATAGTGAATTGTAACATTCATGGCCACCTAGTGACGATGGATCACTCAAATTGCGTCCCGATTCAATATATCGTCCTCCAGCCGACTTGTCTCCATGGGTCTATTGCTGCCTCGGGCACCTTATGGCCGTTCTGCTGTGGGTCAAAGATTTTCGAATCGGACGAAGATCTGATAGTGAATTGTAACGTTCAGGGCCACCTAATGACGATGGAACACTCAAATTGCGTCCCGATTCAATACATCGTCCTCCAGCCGACTTGACTCCATGGGTGTATTGCTGCCTCGGGCACCTTATGGCCGTTCTGCTGTGAGTCTAGATTATCGAATGCGACGAAAAACTGATAGTGAATTGTAACGTTCAGGGACACCTAATGACGATGGATCACTCAAATTGCGTCCCGATTCAATACATCGTCCTCCAGCAGACTTGTCTCCATGGGTCTATTGCTGCCTCGGGCACCTTATGGCCGTTCTGCTGTGAGTCAAAGATTTTCGAATCGGACGAAAAACTGATAGTGAATTGTAACTTTCAGGGCCCCCTAATGACGATGGATCACTCAAATTGCGTCCCGATTCAATACATCGTCCTCCAGCAGGCTTGTCTCCATGGGTCTATTGCTGCCTCGGGCACCTTATGGCCGTTCTGCTGTGAGTCAAAGATTTTCGAATCGGACGAAAAACAGATAGTGAATTGTAACATTCAGGGCCACCTAATGACGATGGATCACTCAAATTGCGTCCCGATTCAATACATCGTCCTCCAGCCTACTTGACTCCATGGGTCTATTGCTGAGTCGGGCACCTTATGGCCGTTCTGCTGTGAGTCTAGATTATAGAATGCGACGAAGAACTGATAGTGAATTGTAACGTTCAGGGCCACCTAATGACGATGGATCACTCAAATTGCGTCCCGATTCAATACATCATCCTCCAGCAGACTTGTCTCCATGGCTCTATTGCTGCCTCGGGCACCTTATGGCCGTTCTGCTGTGAGTCAAAGATTTTCGAATCGGACGAAAAACTGATAGTGAATTGTAACGTTCAGGGCCACCTAATGACGATGGATCACTCAAATTGCGTCCCGATTCAATACATCGTCCTCCAGCAGACTTGTCTCCATGGGTCTATTGCTGCCTCGGGCACCTTACGGCCGTTCTGCTGTGAGTCAAAGATTTTCGAATCGGACGAAAAACAGATAGTGAATTGTAACATTCATGGCCACCTAATGACGATGGATCACTCAAATTGCGTCCCGATTCAATACATCGTCCTCCAGCCGAAATGTCTCCATGGGTCTATTGCTGCATCGGGCACCTTATGGCCGTTCTGCTGTGAGTCAAAGAATTTCGAATCGGACGAAAAACAGATAGTGAATTGTAACATTCATGGCCACCTAATGACGATGGATCACTCAAATTGCGTCCCGATTCAATACATCGTCCTCCAGCCGACTTGTCTCCATGGGTCTATTGCTGCCTCGGGCACCTTATGGCCGTTCTGCTGTGGGTCAAAGATTTTCGAATCGGACGAAGATCTGATAGTGAATTGTAACGTTCAGGGCCACCTAATGACGACGGATCACTCAAATTGCGTCCCGATTCAATACATCGTCCTCCAGCCGACTTGTCTCCATGGGTTTATTGCTGCCTCGGGCACCTTATGGTCGTTCTCCCGTAAGTCTAAATTATCGAATGGGACGAAAAACTGATAGCTAATTCTAACATTCAGAGCCTCCTAATGACGATGGAACACTCAAATTGCGTCGCGATTCAATACATCGTCATCCTGCAGACTTGTCTCCATGGGTCTATTGCTGCCTCGGGCACCTTATGGCCGTTCTGCTGTGAGTCAAAGATTTTCGAATCGGACGAAAAACTGATAGTGAATTGTAACGTTCAGGGTCACCTAATGACGATGGATCACTCAAATTGCGTCCCGATTCAATACTTCGTAATCCAGCAGACTTGTCTCCATGGGTCTATTGCTGCCTCGGGCACCTTATGGCCGTTCTGCTGTGAGACAAAGATTTTCGAATCGGACGAAAAACAGATAGTGAATTGTAACATTCATGGCCACCTAATGACGATGGATCACTCAAATTGCGTCCCGATTCAATATATCGTCCTCCAGCCGACTTGTCTCCATGGGTCTATTGCTGCCTCGGGCACCTTATGGCCGTTCTGCTGTGGGTCAAAGATTTTCGAATCGGACGAAGATCTGATAGTGAATTGTAACGTTCAGGGCCACCTAATGACGATGGAACACTCGAATTGCGTCCCGATTCAATACATCGTCCTCCAGCCGACTTGACTCCATGGGTGTATTGCTGCCTCGGGCACCTTATGGCCGTTCTGCTGTGAGTCTAGATTATCGAATGCGACGAAAAACTGATAGTGAATTGTAACGTTCAGGGACACCTAATGACGATGGATCACTCAAATTGCGTCCCGATTCAATACATCTCCTCCAGCAGACTTGTCTCCATGGGTCTATTGCTGCCTCGGGCACCTTATGGCCGTTCTGCTGTGAGTCAAAGATTTTCGAGTCGGACGAAAAACAGATAGTGAATTGTAACATTGATGGCCACCTAATGACGATGGATCACTCAAATTGCGTCCCGATTCAATACATCGTCCTCCAGCCGACTTGTCTCCATGGGTCTATTGCTGCCTCGGGCACCTTATGGCCGTTCTGCTGTGGGTCAAAGATTTTCGAATCGGACGAAGATCTGATAGTGAATTGTAACGTTCAGGGCCACCTAATGACGACGAATCACTCAAATTGCGTCCCGATTCAATACATCGTCCTCCAGCAGACTTGTCTCCATGGGTCTATTGCTGCCTCGGGCACCTTATGGGCGTTCTGCTGTGAGTCAAAGATTTTCGAATCGGACGAAAAACTGATAATCAATTGTAACGTTCAGGGCCACCTAATGACGATGGAACACTCAAATTGCGTCCCGATTCAATACCTCGTGCTCCAGCAGACTAGTCTCCATGGGCCTATTGCTGCCTCGAGCACATTATGGCCGTTCTGCTGTGAGTCAAAGATTTTAGAATGGGACGAAAAACTGATAGTGAATTGTAACTTTCAGGGCCACCTAATGACGATGGATCACTCAAATTGCGTCCCGATTCAATACATCGTCCTCCAGCCGACTTGTCTCCATGGGTCTATTGCTGCCTCGGGCACCTTATGGTCGTTCTCCCGTGAGTCTAAATTATCGAATGGGACGAAAAACTGATAGCTAATTCTAACATTCAGGGCCTCCTAATGACGATGGAACACTCAAATTGCGTCGCGATTCAATACATCGGCATCCTGCAGACTTGTCTCCATGGGTCTATTGCTGCCTCGGGCACCTTATGGCCGTTCTGCTGTGAGTCAAAGATTTTCGAATCGGACGAAAAACTGATAGTGAATTGTAACGTTCAGGGTCACCTAATGACGATGGATCACTCAAATTGCGTCCCGATTCAATACTTCGTCATCCAGCAGACTTGTCTCCATGGGTCTATTGCTGCCTCGGGCACCTTATGGCCGTTCTGCTGTGAGACAAAGATTTTCGAATCGGACGAAAAACAGATAGTGAATTGTAACATTCATGGCCACCTAATGACGATGGATCACTCAAATTGCGTCCCGATTCAATATATCGTCCTCCAGCCGACTTGTCTCCATGGGTCTATTGCTGCCTCGGGCACCTTATGGCCGTTCTGCTGTGAGTCAAAGATTTACGAATCGGACGAAAAACAGATAGTGAATTGTAACATTCATGGCCACCTAATGACGATGGATCACTCAAATTGCGTCCCGATTCAATACATCGTCCTCCAGCCTACTTGACTCCATGGGTCTATTGCTGAGTCGGGCACCTTATGGCCGTTCTGCTGTGAGTCTAGATTATAGAATGCGACGAAGAACTGATAGTGAATTGTAACGTTCAGGGCCACCTAATGACGATGGATCACTCAAATTGCGTCCCGATTCAATACATCATCCTCCAGCAGACTTGTCTCCATGGGTCTATTGCTGCCTCGGGCACCTTATGGCCGTTCTGCTGTGAGTCAAAGATTTTCGAATCGGACGAAAAACTGATAGTGAATTGTAACGTTCAGGGCCACCTAATGACGATGGATCACTCAAATTGCGTCCCGATTCAATACATCGTCCTCCAGCAGACTTGTCTCCATGGGTCTATTGCTGCCTCGGGCACCTTATGGCCGTTCTGCTGTGGGTCAAAGATTTTCGAATCGGACGAAGATCTGATAGTGAATTGTAACGTTCAGGGCCACCTAATGACGACGGATCACTCAAATTGCGTCCCGATTCAATACATCGCCCTCCAGCCGACTTGTCTCCATGGGTCTATTGCTGCCTCGGGCACCTTATGGTCGTTCTCCCGTGAGTCTAAATTATCGAATGGGACGAAAAACTGATAGCTAATTCTAACATTCAGAGCCTCCTAATGACGATGGAACACTCAAATTGCGTCGCGATTCAATACATCGTCATCCTGCAGACTTGTCTCCATGGGTCTATTGCTGCCTCGGGCACCTTATGGCCGTTCTGCTGTGAGTCAAAGATTTTCGAATCGGACGAAAAACTGATAGTGAATTGTAACGTTCAGGGTCACCTAATGACGATGGATCACTCAAATTGCGTCCCGATTCAATACATCGTCCTCCAGCAGACTTGTCTCCATGGGTCTATTGCTGCCTCGGGCACCTTATGGCCGTTCTGCTGTGAGTCAAAGATTTTCGAATCGGACGAAAAACAGATAGTGAATTGTAACATTCATGGCCACCTAATGACGATGAATCACTCAAATTGCGTCCCGATTCAATACATCGTCCTCCAGCCGACTTGTCTCCATGGGTCTATTGCTGCCTCGGGCACCTTATGGCCGTTCTGCTGTGGGTCAAAGATTTTCGAATCGGACGAAGATCTGATAGTGAATTGTAACGTTCAGGGCCACCTAATGACGACGGATCACTCAAATTGCGTCCCGATTCAATACATCGTCCTCCAGCAGACTTGTCTCCATGGGTCTATTGCTGCCTCGGGCACCTTATGGGCGTTCTGCTGTGAGTCAAAGATTTTCGAATCGGACGAAAAACTGATAATCAATTGTAACGTTCAGGGCCACCTAATGACGATGGAACACTCAAATTGCGTCCCGATTCAATACCTCGTGCTCCAGCAGACTAGTCTCCATGGGCCTATTGCTGCCTCGAGCACATTATGGCCGTTCTGCTGTGAGTCAAAGATTTTAGAATGGGACGAAAAACTGATAGTGAATTGTAACTTTCAGGGCCACCTAATGACGATGGATCACTCAAATTGCGTCCCGATTCAATACATCGTCCTCCAGCCGACTTGTCTCCATGGGTCTATTGCTGCCTCGGGCACCTTATGGTCGTTCTCCCGTGAGTCTAAATTATCGAATGGGACGAAAAACTGATAGCTAATTCTAACATTCAGGGCCTCCTAATGACGATGGAACACTCAAATTGCGTCGCGATTCAATACATCGTCATCCTGCAGACTTGTCTCCATGGGTCTATTGCTGCCTCGGGCACCTTATGGCCGTTCTGCTGTGAGTCAAAGATTTTCGAATCGGACGAAAAACAGATAGTGAATTGTAACATTCAGGGCCACCTAATGACGATGGATCACTCAAATTGCGTCCCGATTCAATACATCGTCCTCCAGCCTACTTGACTCCATGGGTCTATTGCTGAGTCGGGCACCTTATGGCCGTTCTGCTGTGAGTCTAGATTATAGAATGCGACGAAGAACTGATAGTGAATTGTAACGTTCAGGGCCACCTAATGACGATGGATCACTCAAATTGCGTCCCGATTCAATACATCATCCTCCAGCAGACTTGTCTCCATGGCTCTATTGCTGCCTCGGGCACCTTATGGCCGTTCTGCTGTGAGTCAAAGATTTTCGAATCGGACGAAAAACTGATAGTGAATTGTAACGTTCAGGGCCACCTAATGACGATGGATCACTCAAATTGCGTCCCGATTCAATACATCGTCCTCCAGCAGACTTGTCTCCATGGGTCTATTGCTGCCTCGGGCACCTTACGGCCGTTCTGCTGTGAGTCAAAGATTTTCGAATCGGACGAAAAACAGATAGTGAATTGTAACATTCATGGCCACCTAATGACGATGGATCACTCAAATTGCGTCCCGATTCAATACATCGTCCTCCAGCCGAAATGTCTCCATGGGTCTATTGCTGCATCGGGCACCTTATGGCCGTTCTGCTGTGAGTCAAAGAATTTCGAATCGGACGAAAAACAGATAGTGAATTGTAACATTCATGGCCACCTAATGACGATGGATCACTCAAATTGCGTCCCGATTCAATACATCGTCCTCCAGCCGACTTGTCTCCATGGGTCTATTGCTGCCTCGGGCACCTTATGGCCGTTCTGCTGTGGGTCAAAGATTTTCGAATCGGACGAAGATCTGATAGTGAATTGTAACGTTCAGGGCCACCTAATGTCGACGGATCACTCAAATTGCGTCCCGATTCAATACATCGTCCTCCAGCCGACTTGTCTCCATGGGTCTATTGCTGCCTCGGGCACCTTATGGTCGTTCTCCCGTAAGTCTAAATTATCGAATGGGACGAAAAACTGATAGCTAATTCTAACATTCAGAGCCTCCTAATGACGATGGAACACTCAAATTGCGTCGCGATTCAATACATCGTCATCCTGCAGACTTGTCTCCATGGGTCTATTGGTGCCTCGGGCACCTTATGGCCGTTCTGCTGTGAGTCAAAGATTTTCGAATCGGACGAAAAACAGATAGTGAATTGTAACATTCAGGGCCACCTAATGACGATGGATCACTCAAATTGCGTCCCGATTCAATACATCGTCCTCCAGCCTACTTGACTCCATGGGTCTATTGCTGAGTCGGGCACCTTATGGCCGTTCTGCTGTGAGTCTAGATTATAGAATGCGACGAAGAACTGATAGTGAATTGTAACGTTCAGGGCCACCTAATGACGATGGATCACTCAAATTGCGTCCCGATTCAATACATCATCCTCCAGCAGACTTGTCTCCATGGCTCTATTGCTGCCTCGGGCACCTTATGGCCGTTCTGCTGTGAGTCAAAGATTTTCGAATCGGACGAAAAACTGATAGTGAATTGTAACGTTCAGGGCCACCTAATGACGATGGATCACTCAAATTGCGTCCCGATTCAATACATCGTCCTCCAGCAGACTTGTCTCCATGGGTCTATTGCTGCCTCGGGCACCTTACGGCCGTTCTGCTGTGAGTCAAAGATTTTCGAATCGGACGAAAAACAGATAGTGAATTGTAACATTCATGGCCACCTAATGACGATGGATCACTCAAATTGCGTCCCGATTCAATACATCGTCCTCCAGCCGAAATGTCTCCATGGGTCTATTGCTGCATCGGGCACCTTATGGCCGTTCTGCTGTGAGTCAAAGAATTTCGAATCGGACGAAAAACAGATAGTGAATTGTAACATTCATGGCCACCTAATGACGATGGATCACTCAAATTGCGTCCCGATTCAATACATCGTCCTCCAGCCGACTTGTCTCCATGGGTCTATTGCTGCCTCGGGCACCTTATGGCCGTTCTGCTGTGGGTCAAAGATTTTCGAATCGGACGAAGATCTGATAGTGAATTGTAACGTTCAGGGCCACCTAATGTCGACGGATCACTCAAATTGCGTCCCGATTCAATACATCGTCCTCCAGCCGACTTGTCTCCATGGGTCTATTGCTGCCTCGGGCACCTTATGGTCGTTCTCCCGTAAGTCTAAATTATCGAATGGGACGAAAAACTGATAGCTAATTCTAACATTCAGAGCCTCCTAATGACGATGGAACACTCAAATTGCGTCGCGATTCAATACATCGTCATCCTGCAGACTTGTCTCCATGGGTCTATTGGTGCCTCGGGCACCTTATGGCCGTTCTGCTGTGAGTCAAAGATTTTCGAATCGGACGAAAAACTGATAGTGAATTGTAACGTTCAGGGTCACCTAATGACGATGGATCACTCAAATTGCGTCCCGATTCAATACTTCGTAATCCAGCAGACTTGTCTCCATGGGTCTATTGCTGCCTCGGGCACCTTATGGCCGTTCTGCTGTGAGACAAAGATTTTCGAATCGGACGAAAAACAGATAGTGAATTGTAACATTCATGGCCACCTAATGACGATGGATCACTCAAATTGCGTCCCGATTCAATATATCGTCCTCCAGCCGACTTGTCTCCATGGGTCTATTGCTGCCTCGGGCACCTTATGGCCGTTCTGCTGTGGGTCAAAGATTTTCGAATCGGACGAAGATCTGATAGTGAATTGTAACGTTCAGGGCCACCTAATGACGATGGAACACTCGAATTGCGTCCCGATTCAATACATCGTCCTCCAGCCGACTTGACTCCATGGGTGTATTGCTGCCTCGGGCACCTTATGGCCGTTCTGCTGTGAGTCTAGATTATCGAATGCGACGAAAAACTGATAGTGAATTGTAACGTTCAGGGACACCTAATGACGATGGATCACTCAAATTGCGTCCCGATTCAATACATCTCCTCCAGCAGACTTGTCTCCATGGGTCTATTGCTGCCTCGGGCACCTTATGGCCGTTCTGCTGTGAGTCAAAGATTTTCGAATCGGACGAAAAACAGATAGTGAATTGTAACATTGATGGCCACCTAATGACGATGGATCACTCAAATTGCGTCCCGATTCAATACATCGTCCTCCAGCCGACTTGTCTCCATGGGTCTATTGCTGCCTCGGGCACCTTATGGCCGTTCTGCTGTGGGTCAAAGATTTTCGAATCGGACGAAGATCTGATAGTGAATTGTAACGTTCAGGGCCACCTAATGACGACGAATCACTCAAATTGCGTCCCGATTCAATACATCGTCCTCCAGCAGACTTGTCTCCATGGGTCTATTGCTGCCTCGGGCACCTTATGGGCGTTCTGCTGTGAGTCAAAGATTTTCGAATCGGACGAAAAACTGATAATCAATTGTAACGTTCAGGGCCACCTAATGACGATGGAACACTCAAATTGCGTCCCGATTCAATACCTCGTGCTCCAGCAGACTAGTCTCCATGGGCCTATTGCTGCCTCGAGCACATTATGGCCGTTCTGCTGTGAGTCAAAGATTTTAGAATGGGACGAAAAACTGATAGTGAATTGTAACTTTCAGGGCCACCTAATGACGATGGATCACTCAAATTGCGTCCCGATTCAATACATCGTCCTCCAGCCGACTTGTCTCCATGGGTCTATTGCTGCCTCGGGCACCTTATGGTCGTTCTCCCGTGAGTCTAAATTATCGAATGGGACGAAAAACTGATAGCTAATTCTAACATTCAGGGCCTCCTAATGACGATGGAACACTCAAATTGCGTCGCGATTCAATACATCGGCATCCTGCAGACTTGTCTCCATGGGTCTATTGCTGCCTCGGGCACCTTATGGCCGTTCTGCTGTGAGTCAAAGATTTTCGAATCGGACGAAAAACTGATAGTGAATTGTAACGTTCAGGGTCACCTAATGACGATGGATCACTCAAATTGCGTCCCGATTCAATACTTCGTCATCCAGCAGACTTGTCTCCATGGGTCTATTGCTGCCTCGGGCACCTTATGGCCGTTCTGCTGTGAGACAAAGATTTTCGAATCGGACGAAAAACAGATAGTGAATTGTAACATTCATGGCCACCTAATGACGATGGATCACTCAAATTGCGTCCCGATTCAATATATCGTCCTCCAGCCGACTTGTCTCCATGGGTCTATTGCTGCCTCGGGCACCTTATGGCCGTTCTGCTGTGAGTCAAAGATTTACGAATCGGACGAAAAACAGATAGTGAATTGTAACATTCATGGCCACCTAATGACGATGGATCACTCAAATTGCGTCCCGATTCAATACATCGTCCTCCAGCCTACTTGACTCCATGGGTCTATTGCTGAGTCGGGCACCTTATGGCCGTTCTGCTGTGAGTCTAGATTATAGAATGCGACGAAGAACTGATAGTGAATTGTAACGTTCAGGGCCACCTAATGACGATGGATCACTCAAATTGCGTCCCGATTCAATACATCATCCTCCAGCAGACTTGTCTCCATGGGTCTATTGCTGCCTCGGGCACCTTATGGCCGTTCTGCTGTGAGTCAAAGATTTTCGAATCGGACGAAAAACTGATAGTGAATTGTAACGTTCAGGGCCACCTAATGACGATGGATCACTCAAATTGCGTCCCGATTCAATACATCGTCCTCCAGCAGACTTGTCTCCATGGGTCTATTGCTGCCTCGGGCACCTTACGGCCGTTCTGCTGTGAGTCAAAGATTTTCGAATCGGACGAAAAACAGATAGTGAATTGTAACATTCATGGCCACCTAATGACGATGCATCACTCAAATTGCGTCCCGATTCAATACATCGTCCTCCAGCCGAAATGTCTCCATGGGTCTATTGCTGCATCGGGCACCTTATGGCCGTTCTGCTGTGAGTCAAAGAATTTCGAATCGGACGAAAAACAGATAGTGAATTGTAACTTTCAGGGCGACCTAATGACGATGGATCACTCAAATTGCGTCCCGATTCAATACATCGTCCTCCAGCCGACTTGTCTCCATGGGTCTATTGCTGCCTCGGGCACCTTATGGCCGTTCTGCTGTGGGTCAAAGATTTTCGAATCGGACGAAGATCTGATAGTAAATTGTAACGTTCAGGGCCACCTAATGACGACGGATCACTCAAATTGCGTCCCGATTCAATACATCGTCCTCCAGCAGACTTGTATCCATGGGTCTATTGCTGCCTCGGGCACCTTATGGGCGTTCTGCTGTGAGTCAAAGATTTTCGAATCGGACGAAAAACTGATAATGAATTGTAACGTTCAGGGCCACCTAATGACGATGGAACACTCAAATTGCGTCCCGATTCAATACCTCGTGCTCCAGCAGACTAGTCTCCATGGGCCTATTGCTGCCTCGAGCACATTATGGCCGTTCTGCTGTGAGTCAAAGATTTTAGAATGGGACGAAAAACTGATAGTGAATTGTAACGTTCAGGGCCACCTAATGACGATGGATCACTCAAATTGCGTCCCGATTCAATACATCGTCCTCCAGCCGACTTGTCTCCATGGGTCTATTGCTGCCTCGGGCACCTTATGGTCGTTCTCCCGTGAGTCTAAATTATCGAATGGGACGAAAAACTGATAGCTAATTCTAACATTCAGGGCCTCCTAATGACGATGGAACACTCAAATTGCGTCGCGATACAATACATCGTCATCCTGCAGACTTGTCTCCATGGGTCTATTGCTGCCTCGGGCACCTTATGGCCGTTCTGCTGTGGGTCCAAGATTTTCGAATCGGACGAAGATCTGATAGTGAATTGTAACGTTCAGGGCCACCTAATGACGATGGAACACTCGATTTGCGTCCCGATTCAATACATCGTCCTCCAGCCGACTTGACTCCATGGGTGTATTGCTGCCTCGGGCACCTTATGGCCGTTCTGCTGTGAGTCTAGATTATCGAATGCGACGAAAAACTGATAGTGAATTGTAACGTTCAGGGACACCTAATGACGATGGATCACTCAAATTGCGTCCCGATTCAATACATCGTCCTCCAGCAGACTTGTCTCCATGGGTCTATTGCTGCCTCGGGCACCTTATGGCCGTTCTGCTGTGAGTCAAAGATTTTCGAATCGGACGAAAAACAGATAGTGAATTGTAACATTGATGGCCACCTAATGACGATGGATCACTCAAATTGCGTCCCGATTCAATACATCGTCCTCCAGCCGACTTGTCTCCATGGGTCTATTGCTGCCTCGGGCACCTTATGGCCGTTCTGCTGTGGGTCAAAGATTTTCGAATCGGACGAAGATCTGATAGTGAATTGTAACGTTCAGGGCCACCTAATGACGACGGATCACTCAAATTGCGTCCCGATTCAATACATCGTCCTCCAGCAGACTTGTCTCCATGGGTCTATTGCTGCCTCGGGCACCTTATGGGCGTTCTGCTGTGAGTCAAAGATTTTCGAATCGGACGAAAAACTGATAATCAATTGTAACGTTCAGGGCCACCTAATGACGATGGAACACTCAAATTGCGTCCCGATTCAATACCTCGTGCTCCAGCAGACTAGTCTCCATGGGCCTATTGCTGCCTCGAGCACATTATGGCCGTTCTGCTGTGAGTCAAAGATTTTAGAATGGGACGAAAAACTGATAGTGATTGTAACTTTCAGGGCCACCTAATGACGATGGATCACTCAAATTGCGTCCCGATTCAATACATCGTCCTCCAGCCGACTTGTCTCCATGGGTCTATTGCTGCCTCGGGCACCTTATGGTCGTTCTCCCGTGAGTCTAAATTATCGAATGGGACGAAAAACTGATAGCTAATTCTAACATTCAGGGCCTCCTAATGACGATGGAACACTCAAATTGCGTCGCGATTCAATACATCGGCATCCTGCAGACTTGTCTCCATGGGTCTATTGCTGCCTCGGGCACCTTATGGCCGTTCTGCTGTGAGTCAAAGATTTTCGAATCGGACGAAAAACTGATAGTGAATTGTAACGTTCAGGGTCACCTAATGACGATGGATCACTCAAATTGCGTCCCGATTCAATACTTCGTCATCCAGCAGACTTGTCTCCATGGGTCTATTGCTGCCTCGGGCACCTTATGGCCGTTCTGCAGTGAGACAAAGATTTTCGAATCGGACGAAAAACAGATAGTGAATTGTAACATTCATGGCCACCTAATGACGATGGATCACTCAAATTGCGTCCCGATTCAATATATCGTCCTCTAGCCGACTTGTCTCCATGGGTCTATTGCTGCCTCGGGCACCTTATGGCCGTTCTGCTGTGGGTCAAAGATTTTCGAATCGGACGTAGATCTGATAGTGAATTGTAACGTTCAGGGCCACCTAATGACGATGGAACACTCAAATTGCGTCCCGATTCAATACAACGTCCTCCAGCCGACTTGACTCCATGGGTGTATTGCTGCCTCGGGCACCTTATGGCCGTTCTGCTGTGAGTCTAGATTATCGAATGCGACGAAAAACTGATAGTGAATTGTAACGTTCAGGGACACCTAATGACGATGGATCACTCAAATTGCGTCCCGATTCAATACATCGTCCTCCAGCAGACTTGTCTCCATGGGTCTATTGCTGCCTCGGGCACCTTATGGCCGTTCTGCTGTGAGTCAAAGATTTTCGAATCGGACGAAAAACTGATAGTGAATTGTAACTTTCAGGGCCCCCTAATGACGATGGATCACTCAAATTGCGTCCCGATTCAATACATCGTCCTCCAGCAGGCTTGTCTCCATGGGTCTATTGCTGCCTCGGGCACCTTATGGCCGTTCTGCTGTGAGTCAAAGATTTTCGAATCGGACGAAAAACAGATAGTGAATTGTAACATTCATGGCCACCTAATGGCGATGGATCACTCAAATTGCGTCCCGATTCAATACATCGTCCTCCAGCCTACTTGACTCCATGGGTCTATTGCTGAGTCGGGCACCTTATGGCCGTTCTGCTGTGAGTCTAGATTATAGAATGCGACGAAGAACTGATAGTGAATTGTAACGTTCAGGGCCACCTAATGACGATGGATCACTCAAATTGCGTCCCGATTCAATACATCATCCTCCAGCAGACTTGTCTCCATGGGTCTATTGCTGCCTCGGGCACCTTATGGCCGTTCTGCTGTGAGTCAAAGATTTTCGAATCGGACGAAAAACTGATAGTGAATTGTAACGTTCAGGGCCACCTAATGACGATGGATCACTCAAATTGCGTCCCGATTCAATACATCGTCCTCCAGCAGACTTGTCTCCATGGGTCTATTGCTGCCTCGGGCACCTTACGGCCGTTCTGCTGTGAGTCAAAGATTTTCGAATCGGACGAAAAACAGATAGTGAATTGTAACATTCATGGCCACCTAATGACGATGGATCACTCAAATTGCGTCCCGATTCAATACATCGTCCTCCAGCCGAAATGTCTCCATGGGTCTATTGCTGCCTCGGGCACCTTATGGCCGTTCTGCTGTGGGTCAAAGATTTTCGAATCGGACGAAGATCTGATAGTGAATTGTAACGTTCAGGGCCACCTAATTACGACGGATCACTCAAATTGCGTCCCGATTCAATACATCGTCCTCCAGCAGACTTGTATCCATGGGTCTATTGCTGCCTTGGGCACCTTATGGGCGTTCTGCTGTGAGTCAAAGATTTTCGAATCGGACGAAAAACTGATAATGAATTGTAACGTTCAGGGCCACCTAATGACGATGGAACACTCAAATTGCGTCCCGATTCAATACCTCGTGCTCCAGCAGACTAGTCTCCATGGGCCTATTGCTGCCTCGAGCACATTATGGCCGTTCTGCTGTGAGTCAAAGATTTTAGAATGGGACGAAAAACTGATAGTGAATTGTAACTTTCAGGGCCACCTAATGACGATGGATCACTCAAATTGCGTCCCGATTCAATACATCGTCCTCCAGCCTACTTGACTCCATGGGTCTATTGCTGAGTCGGGCACCTTATGGCCGTTCTGCTGTGAGTCTAGATTATCGAATACGACGAAAAACTGATAGTGAATTGCAACGTTCAGGGCCACCTAATGACGATGGATCACTCAAATTGCATCCCGATTCAATACATCGTCCTCCAGCAGACTTGTCTCCATGGGTCTATTGCTGCCTCGGGCACCTTATGGGCGTTCTGCTGTGAGTCAAAGATTTTTGAATCGGACGAAAAACTGATAGTGAATTGTTACGTTCAGGGTCACCTAATGACGATGGATCACTCAAATTGCGTCCCGATTCAATACTTCGTCATCCAGCAGACTTGTCTCCATGGGTCTATTGCTGCCTCGGGCACCTTATGGCCGTTCTGCTGTGAGACAAAGATTTTCGAATCGGACGAAAAACAGATAGTGAATTGTAACATTCATGGCCACCTAATGACGATGGATCACTCAAATTGCGTCCCGATTCAATATATCGTCCTCCAGCCGACTTGTCTCCATGGGTCTATTGCTGCATCGGGAACCTTATGGCCGTTCTGCTGTGAGTCAAAGAATTTCGAATCGGACGAAGATCTGATAGTGAATTGTAACGTTCAGGGCCACCTAATGACGATGGAACACTCAAATTGCGTCCCGATTCAATACATCGTCCTCCAGCCGACTTGACTCCATGGGTATATTGCTGCCTCGGGCACCTTATGGCCGTTCTGCTGTGAGTCTAGATTATCGAATGCGACGAAAAACTGATAGTGAATTGTAACGTTCAGGGACACCTAATGACGATGGATCACTCAAATTGCGTCACGATTCAATACATCGTCCTCCAGCAGACTTGTCTCCATGGGTCTATTGCTGCCTCGGGCACCTTATGGCCGTTCTGCTGTGGGTCAAAGATTTTCGAATCGGACGAAGATCTGATAGTGAATTGTAACGTTCAGGGCCACCTAATGACGACGGATCACTCAAATTGCGTCCCGATTCAATACATCGTCCTCCAGCAGACTTGTATCCATGGGTCTATTGCTGCCTCGGGCACCTTATGGGCGTTCTGCTGTGAGTCAAAGATTTTCGAATCGGACGAAAAACTGATAATGAATTGTAACGTTCAGGGCCACCTAATGACGATGGAACACTCAAATTGCGTCCCGATTCAATACCTCGTGCTCCAGCAGACTAGTCTCCATGGGCCTATTGCTGCCTCGAGCACATTATGGCCGTTCTGCTGTGAGTCAAAGATTTAAGAATGGGACGAAAAACTGATAGTGAATTGTAACGTTCAGGGCCACCTAATGACGATGGATCACTCAAATTGCGTCCCGATTCAATACATCGTCCTCCAGCCGACTTGTCTCCATGGGTCTATTGCTGCCTCGGGCACCTTATGGTCGTTCTCCCGTGAGTCTAAATTATCGAATGGGACGAAAAACTGATAGCTAATTCTAACATTCAGGGCCTCCTAATGACGATGGAACACTCAAATTGCGTCGCGATACAATACATCGTCATCCTGCAGACTTGTCTCCATGGGTCTATTGCTGCCTCGGGCACCTTATGGCCGTTCTGCTGTGAGTCAAAGATTTTCGAATCGGACGAAAAACTGATAGTGAATTGTAACATTCAGGGACACCTAATGACGATGGATCACTCAAATTGCGTCCCGATTCAATACATCGTCCTCCTGGCTACTTGAGTCCATGGGTCTATTGCTGAGTCGGGCACCTTATGGCCGTTCTGCTGTGAGTCTAGATTATCGAATACGACGAAAAACCGATAGTGAATTGCAACGTTCAGGGCCACCTAATGACGATGGATCACTCAAATTGCGTCCCGATTCAATACTTCGTCATCCAGCAGACTTGTCTCCATGGGTCTATTGCTGCCTCGGGCACCTTATGGCCGTTCTGCTGTGAGCCAAAGATTATCGAATCGGACGAAAAACAGATAGTGAATTGTAACATTCATGGCCACCTAATGACGATGGATCACTCAAATTGCGTCCCGATTCAATATATCGTCCTCCAGCCGACTTGTCTCCATGGGTCTATTGCTGCATCGGGAACCTTATGGCCGTTCTGCTGTGAGTCAAAGATTTTCGAATCGGACGAAGATCTGATAGTGAATTGTAACGTTCAGGGCCACCTAATGACGATGGAACACTCAAATTGCGTCCCGATTCAATACATCGTCCTCCAGCCGACTTGACTCCATGGGTGTATTGCTGCCTCGGGCACCTTATGGCCGTTCTGCTGTGAGTCTAGATTATCGAATGCGACGAAAAACTGATAGTGAATTGTAACGTTCAGGGACACCTAATAACGATGGATCACTCTAATTGCGTCCCGATTCAATACATCGTCCTCCAGCAGACTTGTCTCCATGGGTCTATTGCTGCCTCGGGCACCTTATGGCCGTTCTGCTGTGAGTCAAAGATTTTCGAATCGGACGAAGAACTGATAGTGAATTGTAACTTTCAGGGCCCCCTAATGACGATGGATCACTCAAATTGCGTCCCGATTCAATACATCGTCCTCCAGCAGGCTTGTCTCCATGGGTCTATTGCTGCCTCGGGCACCTTATGGCCGTTCTGCTGTGAGCCAAAGATTTTCGAATCGGACGAAAAACAGATAGTGAATTGTAACATTCATGGCCACCTAATGACGATGGATCACTCAAATTGCGTCCCGATTCAATACATCGTCCTCCAGCCTACTTGACTCCATGGGTCTATTGCTGAGTCGGGCACCTTATGGCCGTTCTGCTGTGAGTCTAGATTATAGAATGCGACGAAAAACTGATAGTGAATTGTAACGTTCAGGGCCACCTAATGACGATGGATCACTCAAATTGCGTCCCGATTCAATACATCATCCTCCAGCAGACTTGTCTCCATGGGTCTATTGCTGCCTCGGGCACCTTATGGCCGTTCTGCTGTGAGTCAAAGATTTTCGAATCGGACGAAAAACTGATAGTGAATTGTAACGTTCAGGGCCACCTAATGACGATGGATCACTCAAATTGCGTCCCGATTCAATACATCGTCCTCCAGCAGACTTGTCTCCATGGGTCTATTGCTGCCTCGGGCACCTTACGGCCGTTCTGCTGTGAGTCAAAGATTTTCGAATCGGACGAAAAACAGATAGTGAATTGTAACATTCATGGCCACCTAATGACGATGGATCACTCAAATTGCGTCCCGATTCAATACATCGTCCTCCAGCCGACTTGTCTCCATGTGTCTATTGCTGCCTCGGGCACCTTATGGCCGTTCTGCTGTGGGTCAAAGATTTTCGAATCGGACGAAGATCTGATAGTGAATTGTAACGTTCAGGGCCACCTAATGACGACGGATCACTCAAATTGTGTCCCGATTCAATACATCGTCCTCCAGCAGACTTGTCTCCATGGGTCTGTTGCTGCCTCGGGCACCTTATGGGCGTTCTGCTGTGAGTCAAAGATTTTCGAATCGGACGAAAAACTGATAATGAATTGTAACGTTCAGGGCCACCTAATGACGATGGAACACTCAAATTGCGTCCCGATTCAATACCTCGTGCTCCAGCAGACTAGTCTCCATGGGCCTATTGCTGCCTCGAGCACATTATGGCCGTTCTGCTGTGAGTCAAAGATTTTAGAATGGGACGAAAAACTGATAGTGAATTGTAACGTTCAGGGCCACCTAATGACGATGGATCACTCAAATTGCGTCCCGATTCAATACATCGTCCTCCAGCCGACTTGTCTCCATGGGTCTATTGCTGCCTCGGGCACCTTATGGTCGTTCTCCCGTGAGTCTGAATTATCGAATGGGACGAAAAACTGATAGCTAATTCTAACATTCAGGGCCTCCTATTGACGATGGAACACTCAAATTGCGTCGCGATTCAATACATCGTCATCCTGCAGACTTGTCTCCATGGGTCTATTGCTGCCTCGGGCACCTTATGGCCGTTCTGCTGTGGGTCAAAGATTTTCGAATCGGACAATGATCTGATAGTGAGTTGTAACGTTCAGGGCCACCTAATGACGATGGAACACTCGAATTGCGTCCCGATTCAATACATCGTCCTCCAGCCGACTTGACTCCATGGGTGTATTGCTGCCTCGGGCACCTTATGGCCGTTCTGCTGTGAGTCTAGATTATCGAATGCGACGAAAAACTGATAGTGAATTGTAACGTTCAGGGACACCTAATGACGATGGATCACTCAAATTGCGTCCCGATTCAATACATCGTCCTCCAGCCGACTTGTCTCCATGGGTCTATTGCTGCCTCGGGCACCTTATGGCCGTTCTGCTGTGAGTCAAAGATTTTCGAATCGGACGAAAAACTGATAGTGAATTGTAACGTTCAGGGTCACCTAATGACGATGGATCACTCAAATTGCGTCCCGATTCAATACTTCGTCATCCAGCAGACTTGTCTCCATGGGTCTATTGCTGCCTCGGGCACCTTATGGCCGTTCTGCTGTGAGACAAAGATTTTCGAATCGGACGAAAAACAGATAGTGAATTGTAACATTCATGGCCACCTAATGACGATGGATCACTCAAATTGCGTCCCGATTCAATATATCGTCCTCCAGCCGACTTGTCTCCATGGGTCTATTGCTGCCTCGGGCACCTTATGGCCGTTCTGCTGTGGGTCAAAGATTTTCGAATCGGACGAAGATCTGATAGTGAGTTGTAACGTTCAGGGCCACCTAATGACGATGGAACACTCGAATTGCGTCCCGATTCAATACATCGTCCTCCAGCCGACTTGACTCCATGGGTGTATTGCTGCCTCGGGCACCTTATGGCCGTTCTGCCGTGAGTCTAGATTATCGAATGCGACGAAAAACTGATAGTGAATTGTAACGTTCAGGGACACCTAATGACGATGGATCACTCAAATTGCGTCCCGATTCAATACATCGTCCTCCAGCCGACTTGTCTCCATGGGCCTATTGTGCCTCGAGCACATTATGGCCGTTCTGCTGTGAGTCAAAGATTTTCGAATCGGACGAAAAACTGATAGTGAATTGTAACGTTCAGGGCCACCTAATGACGATGGATCACTCAAATTGCGTCCCGATTCAATACATCGTCCTCCAGCAGACTTGTCTCCATGGGTCTATTGCTGCCTCGGGCACCTTACGGCCGTTCTGCTGTGAGTCAAAGATTTTCGAATCGGACGAAAAACAGATAGTGAATTGTAACATTCATGGCCACCTAATGACGATGGATCACTCAAATTGCGTCCCGATTCAATACATCGTCCTCCAGCCGACTTGTCTCCATGGGTCTATTATTGCCTCGGGCACCTTATGGCCGTTCTGCTGTGGGTCAAAGATTTTCGAATCGGACGAAGATCTGATAGTGAATTGTAACGTTCAGGGCCACCTAATGACGACGGATCACTCAAATTGCGTACCGATTCAATACATCGTCCTCCAGCAGACTTGTCTCCATGGGTCTATTGCTGCCTCTGGCACCTTATGGGCGTTCTGCTGTGAGTCAAAGATTTTCGAATCGGACGAAAAACTGATAATCAATTGTAACGTTCAGGGCCACCTAATGACGATGGAACACTCAAATTGCGTCCCGATTCAATACCTCGTGCTCCAGCAGACTAGTCTCCATGGGCCTATTGCTGCCTCGAGCACATTATGGCCGTTCTGCTGTGAGTCAAAGATTTTAGAATGGGACGAAAAACTGATAGTGAATTGTAACGTTCAGGGCCACCTAATGACGATGGATCACTCAAATTGCGTCCCGATTCAATACATCGTCCTCCAGCCTACTTGACTCCATGGGTCTATTGCTGAGTCGGGCACCTTATGGCCGTTCTGCTGTGAGTCTAGATTATAGAATGCGACGAAGAACTGATAGTGAATTGTAACGTTCAGGGCCACCTAATGACGATGGATCACTCAAATTGCGTCCCGATTCAATACATCATCCTCCAGCAGACTTGTCTCCATGGGTCTATTGCTGCCTCGGGCACCTTATGGCCGTTCTGCTGTGAGTCAAAGATTTTCGAATCGGACGAAAAACTGATAGTGAATTGTAACGTTCAGGGCCACCTAATGACGATGGATCACTCAAATTGCGTCCCGATTCAATACATCGTCCTCCAGCAGACTTGTCTCCATGGCTCTATTGCTGCCTCGGGCACCTTACGGGCGTTCTGCTGTGAGTCAAAGATTTTCGAATCGGACGAAAAACAGATAGTGAATTGTAACATTCATGGCCACCTAATGACGATGGATCACTCAAATTGCGTCCCGATTCAATACATCGTCCTCCAGCCGAAATGTCTCCATGGGTCTATTGCTGCATCGGGCACCTTATGGCCGTTCTGCTGTGAGTCAAAGATTTTCGAATCGGACGAAAAACTGATAGTGAATTGTAACTTTCAGGGCCACCTAATGACGATGGATCACTCAAATTGCGTCCCGATTCAATACATCGTCATCCAGCCGACTTATCTCCATGGGTCTATTGCTGCCTCGGGCACCTTATGGCCGTTCTGCTGTGGGTCAAAGATTTTCGAATCCGACGAAGATCTGATAGTGAATTGTAACGTTCACGGCCGCCTAATGACGATGGATAACTCAAATTGCGTCCCGATTCAATACATCGTCCTCCAGCAGACTTGTCTCCATGGGTCTATTGCTGCCTCGGGCACCTTATGGGCGTTCTGCTGTGAGTCAAAGATTTTCGAATCGGACGAAAAACCGATAGTGAATTGTAACGTTCAGGACCTCCTAATGACGATGGAACACACAAATTGCGTCCCGATTCAATACCTCGTGCTCCAGCAGACTAGTCTCCATGGGTCAATTGCTGCCTCGGGCACATTATGGCCGTTCTGCTGTGAGTCAAAGATTTTCGAATCGGACGAAAAACTGATAGTGATTTGTAACGTTCAGGGCCACCTAATGACGTTGGACCACTAAAATTGCGTCCCGATTCAATACATCGTCCTCCAGCCGACTTGTCTCCATGGGTCTATTGCTGCCTCGGGCACCTTATGGTCGTTCTCCCGTGAGTCTAGATTATCGAGTGGGACGAAAAACTGATAGTTAATTCTAACATTCAGGGCCTCCTAATGACGATGGAACACTCAAATTGCGTCGCGATTCAATACATCGTCATCCTGCAGAATTGTCTCCATGGGTCTATTGCTGCCTCGGGCACCTTAAGGCCGTTCTGCTGTGAGTCAAAGATTTTCGAATTGGACGAAAAACTGATAGTGAATTGTAACGTTCAGGGCCACCTAATGACGATGGATCACTCAAATTGCGTCCCGATTCAATACATCGTCCTGCAGCCGACTTGACTCCATGGGTCTATTGCTGCCTCGGGCACCTTATGGCCGTTCTGCTGTGAGTCTAGATTATAGAATGCGACGAAGAACTGATAGTGAATTGTAACGTTCAGGGCCACCTAATGACGATGGATCACTCAAATTGCGTCCCGATTCAATACATCATCCTCCAGCAGACTTGTCTCCATGGGTCTATTGCTGCCTCGGGCACCTTATGGCCGTTCTGCTGTGAGTCAAAGATTTTCGAATCGGACGAAAAACTGATAGTGAATTGTAACGTTCAGGGCCACCTAATGACGATGGATCACTCAAATTGCGTCCCGATTCAATACATCGTCCTCCAGCAGACTTGTCTCCATGGCTCTATTGCTGCCTCGGGCACCTTACGGGCGTTCTGCTGTGAGTCAAAGATTTTCGAATCGGACGAAAAACAGATAGTGAATTGTAACATTCATGGCCACCTAATGACGATGGATCACTCAAATTGCGTCCCGATTCAATACATCGTCCTCCAGCCGAAATGTCTCCATGGGTCTATTGCTGCATCGGGCACCTTATGGCCGTTCTGCTGTGAGTCAAAGATTTTCGAATCGGACGAAAAACTGATAGTGAATTGTAACTTTCAGGGCCACCTAATGACGATGGATCACTCAAATTGCGTCCCGATTCAATACATCGTCATCCAGCCGACTTATCTCCATGGGTCTATTGCTGCCTCGGGCACCTTATGGCCGTTCTGCTGTGGGTCAAAGATTTTCGAATCCGACGAAGATCTGATAGTGAATTGTAACGTTCACGGCCGCCTAATGACGATGGATAACTCAAATTGCGTCCCGATTCAATACATCGTCCTCCAGCAGACTTGTCTCCATGGGTCTATTGCTGCCTCGGGCACCTTATGGGCGTTCTGCTGTGAGTCAAAGATTTTCGAATCGGACGAAAAACCGATAGTGAATTGTAACGTTCAGGACCTCCTAATGACGATGGAACACACAAATTGCGTCCCGATTCAATACCTCGTGCTCCAGCAGACTAGTCTCCATGGGTCAATTGCTGCCTCGGGCACATTATGGCCGTTCTGCTGTGAGTCAAAGATTTTCGAATCGGACGAAAAACTGATAGTGATTTGTAACGTTCAGGGCCACCTAATGACGTTGGACCACTAAAATTGCGTCCCGATTCAATACATCGTCCTCCAGCCGACTTGTCTCCATGGGTCTATTGCTGCCTCGGGCACCTTATGGTCGTTCTCCCGTGAGTCTAGATTATCGAGTGGGACGAAAAACTGATAGTTAATTCTAACATTCAGGGCCTCCTAATGACGATGGAACACTCAAATTGCGTCGCGATTCAATACATCGTCATCCTGCAGAATTGTCTCCATGGGTCTATTGCTGCCTCGGGCACCTTAAGGCCGTTCTGCTGTGAGTCAAAGATTTTCGAATTGGACGAAAAACTGATAGTGAATTGTAACGTTCAGGGCCACCTAATGACGATGGATCACTCAAATTGCGTCCCGATTCAATACATCGTCCTGCAGCCGACTTGACTCCATGGGTCTATTGCTGCCTCGGGCACCTTATGGCCGTTCTGCTGTGAGTCAAAGATTTTCGAATCGGACGAAAAACTGATACTGAAATGTAACGTTCAGGGCCACCTAATGACGATGGATTACTCAAATTGCGTCCCGATTCAATACATCGTCCTCCAGCAGACTTGTCTCCATGAGTCTATTGCTGCCTCGGGCACCTTATGGCCGTTCTGCTGTGAGTCAAAGATTTTCGAATCGTTCGAAAAACTGATAGTGAATTGTAACTTTCAGGGCCACCTAATGACGATGGATCACTCAAATTGCCTCCCGATTCAATACATCGTCCTCCAGCCGACTTGTCTCCATGGGTCTATTGCTGACTCGGGCACCTTATGGGCGTTCTGCTGTGAGTCATAGATTTTCGAATCGGACGAAAATCGGATAGTGAATTGTAACGTTCAGGGCCACCTAATGACGATGGACCACTCAAATTGCGTCCCGATACAATACATCGTCCTCCAGCCGACTTGTCTCCATGGGTCTATTGCTGCCTCGGGCACCTTATGGTCGTTCTCCCGTGAGTCTAGATTATCGAATGGGACGAAAAACTGATAGTTAATTCTAACATTCAGGGCCTCCTAATGACGATGGAACACTCAAATTGCGTCGCGATTGAATACATCGTCATCCTGCAGACTTGTCTCCATGGGTCTATTGCTGAGTCTGGTACCTTATGGCCGTTCTCCTGTGAGTCTAGATTATCGAATGCGACGAAAAACTGATAGTGTATTGTAACGTTCAGGGCCACCTAATGACGATGGATCACTCAAATTGCGTCCCGATTCAATACGTCGTCCTCCTGCATACTTGTCTCCATGGGTCTATTGCTGCCTCGGGCACCCTATGGCCGTTCTGCTGTGAGTCAAAGATTTTCGAATCGGACGAAAAACTGATAGTGAATTGTAACGTTCAGGGCCACCTAATGACGATGGATCACTCAAATTGCGTCCCGATTCAATACATCGTCCTCCAGCAGTCTTGTCTCCATGGGTCTATTGCTGCCTCGAGCACCTTATGGCCGTTCTGCTGTGAGTCAAATATTTTCGAATCGGACGAAAAACTGATAGTGAATTGTAACTTTCAGGGCCACCTAATGACGATGGATCACTCAAACTGCGTCCCGATTCAATACATCGTCCTCCAGCCGACTTGTCTCCATGGGTCTATTGCTGCCTCGGGCACCTTATTGTTGTTCTCTCCTGAGTCTAGATTATCGAATGGGACGAAAAACTGATAGTTAATTCTAACATTCAGGGCCTCCTAATGACGATGGAACACTCAAATTGCGTCCGGATTCAATACATCGTCCTCCAGCAGACTTGTCTCCATGGGTCTATTGCTGAGTCTGGTACCTTATGGCCGTTCTCCTGTGAGTCTAGATTATCGAATGCGACGAAAAACTGATAGTGTATTGTAACGTTCAGGGCCACCTAATGACGATGGATCACTCAAATTGCGTCCCGATTCAATACGTCGTCCTCCTGCATACTTGTCTCCATGGGTCTATTGCTGCCTCGGGCACCTTATGGCCGTTCTGCTGTGAGTCAAAGATTTTCGAATCGGACGAAAAACAGTTAGTGAATTGTAACATTCATGGCCACCTAATGACGATGGATCACTCAAATTGCGTCCCGATTCAATACATCGTCATCCAGCAGACTTGTCTCCATGGGTCTATTGCTGCCTCGGGCACCTTATGGCCGTTCTGCTGTGAGTCAAAGATTTTCGAATCGGACGAAAAACAGATAGTGAATTGTAACATTCATGGCCACCTAATGACGATGGATCACTCAAATTGCGTCCCGATTCAATACATCGTCCTCCAGCCGACTTGTCTCCATGGGTCTATTGCTGCATCGGGAGCCTTATGGCCATTCTGCTGTGAGTCAAAGATTTTCGAATCGGACGAATAACTGATAGTGAATTGTAACTTTCAGGGCCACCTAATGACGAAGGATCACTCAAATTGCGTCCCGATTCAATACATCGTCCTCCAGCAGACTTGTCTCCATGGGTCTATTGCTGCCTCGGGCACCTCACGGCCGTTCTGCTGTGAGTCAAAGATTTTCGAATCGGACGAAAAACTGATAGTGAATTGTAACGTTCAGGGCCACCTAATGACGATGGATCACTCAAATTGCGTCCCGATTCAATACATCGTCCTCCAGCAGACTTGTCTCCATGGGTCTATTGCTGCCTCGGGCACCTAATGGCCGTTCTGCTGTGAGTCAAATATTTTCGAATCGCACGAAAAACAGATAGTGAATTGTAACATTCTTGGCCACCTAATGACGATGGATCACTCAAATTGCGTCCCGAGTCAATACATCGTCCTCCAGCCGACTTGTCTCCATGGGTCTATTGCTGCCTCGGGCGCCTTATGGCCGTTCTGCTGTGTGTCAAAGATTTTCGAATCGGACGAAAAACTGATAGTGAATTGTAACGTTCAGGGCCACCTAATGACGATGGATCACTCAAATTACGTCCCGATTCAATACATCGTCCTCCAGCCGACTTGACTCCAAGGGTCTTTTCTGCCTCGGGCACCTTATGGCCGTTCTGCTGTGAGTCTAGATTATCGAATGGGACGAAAAACTGATAGTGAAATGTAACGTTCAGGGCCACCTAATGACGATGGATCACTCAAATTGCGTCCCGATTCAATACATCGTCCTCCAGCAGACTTGTCTCCATGGGTCTATTGCTGCCTCGGGCACATTATGGGCGTTCTGCTGTGAGTCAAAGATTTTCGAATCGGACGAAAAACGGATAGTGAATTGTAACGTTCAGGGCCACCTAATGACGATGGACCACTCAAATTGCGTCCCGATACAATACATCGTCCTCCAGCCGACTTGTCTCCATGGGTGTATTGCTGCCTCGGGCACCTTATGGTCGTTCTCCCGTGAGTCTAGATTATCGAATGGGACGAAAAACTGATAGTTAATTCTAACATTCAGGGCCTCCTAATGACGATGGAACACTCAAATTGCGTCGCGATTGAATACATCGTCATCCTGCAGACTTGTCTCCATGGGTCTATTGCTGAGTCTGGTACCTTATGGCCGTTCTCCTGTGAGTCTAGATTATCGAATGCGACGAAAAACTGATAGTGTATTGTAACGTTCAGGGCCACCTAATGACGATGGATCACTCAAATTGCGTCCCGATTCAATACGTCGTCCTCCTGCATACTTGTCTCCATGGGTCTATTGCTTCCTCGGGCACCTTATGGCCGTTCTGCTGTGAGTCAAAGATTTTCGAATGGGACGCAAAACTGATAGTGAATTGTAACGTTCAGGGCCACCTAATGACGATGGATCACTCAAATTGCGTCCCGATTCAATACATCGTCCTCCAGCAGACTTGTCTCCATGGGTCTATTGCTGCCCCGAGCACCTTATGGCCGTTCTGGTGTGAGTCAAAGATTTTCGAATCGGACGAAAAACTGATAGTGAATTGTAACTTTCAGGGCCACCTAATGACGATGGATCACTCAAATTGCGTCCCGATTCAATACATCGTCCTCCAGCCGACTTGTCTCAATGGGTCTATTGCTGCCTCGGGCACCTTATGGCCGTTCTGCTGTGGGTCAAAGATTTTCGAATCGGACGAAGATCTGATAGTGAATTGTAACGTTCAGGGACACCTAATGACGAATGATCACTCAAATTGCGTGTCGATTCAATACATCGTCCTCCAGCAGACCTGTCTCCATGGGTCTATTGCTGCCTCGGGCACCTTATGGGCGTTCTGCTGTGAGTCAAAGATTTTCGAATCGGACGAAAAACTGATAGTGAATTGTAACGTTCAGGGCCTCCTAATGACGATGGAACACTCAAATTGCGTCCCGATTCAATACCTCGTGCTCCAGCAGACTAGTCTCCATGGGTCTATTGCTGCCTCGGGCACCTTATGGGCGTTCTGCTGTGAGTCAAAGATTTTCGAATCGGACGAAAAACTGATAGTGAATTGTAACGTTCAGGGCCACCTAATGACGATGGATCACTCAAACTGCGTCCCGATTCAATACATCGTCCTCCAGCCGACTTGTCTCCATGGGTCTATTGCTGCCTCGGGCACCTTATGGTCGTTCTCTCGTGAGTCTAGATTATCGAATGGGACGAAAAACTGATAGTTAATTCTAACATTCAGGGCCTCCTAATGACGATGGAACACTCATATTGCGTCGCGATTCAATACATCGTCATCCAGCAGACTTGTCTCCATGGGTCTATTGCTGCCTCGGGCACCTTATGGCCGTTCTGCTGTGAGTCAAAGATTTGCGAATCGGACGAAAAACTGATACTGAATTGTAACATTCAGGGACACCTAATGACTTGACTTGACTCCATGGGTCTATTGCTGAGTCTGGCACCTTATGGCCGTTCTGCTGTGAGTCTAGATTATCGAATGCGACGAAAAACTAATAGTGAATTGTAACGTTCAGGGCCACCTAATGACGATGGATCACTCAAATTCCGTCCCGATTCAATACATCGTCCACCAGCAGACTTGTCTCCATTGGTCTATTGCTGCCTCGGGCACCTTATGGCCGTTCTGCTGTGAGTCAAAGATTTTCGAATCGGACGAAAAACTGATGGTGAATTGTAACGTTCAGGGCCACCTAATAACGATGGATCACTCAAATTGCGTCCCGATTCAATACATCGTCATCCAGCAGACTTGTCTCCATGGGTCTATTGCTGCCTCGGGCACCTTATGGCCGTTCTGCTGTGAGTCAAATATTTTCGAATCGGACGAAAAACAGATAATGAATTGTAACATTCATGGCCACCTAATGACGATGGATCACTCAAATTGCGTCCCGATTCAATACATCGTCCTCCAGCCGACTTGTCTCCATGGGTCTATTGCTGCATCGGGAACCTTATGGCCATTCTGCTGTGAGTCAAAGATTTTCGAATCGGACGAATAACTGATAGTGAATTGTAACTTTCAGGGCCACCTAATGACGAAGGATCACTCAAATTGCGTCCCGATTCAATACATCGTCCTCCAGCAGACTTGTCTCCATGGGTCTATTGCTGCCTCGGGCACCTCACGGCCGTTCTGCTGTGAGTCAAAGATTTTCGAATCGGACGAAAAACTGATAGTGAATTGTAACGTTCAGGGCCACCTAATGACGATGAATCACTCAAATTGCGTCCCGATTCAATACATCGTCCTCCAGCAGACTTGTCTCCATGGGACTATTGCTGCCTCGGGCACCTTATGGCCGTTCTGCTGTGAGTCAAAGATTTTCGAATCGGACGAAAAACTGATAGTGAATTGTAACGTTCAGGGCCACCTAATGACGATGGATCACTCAAATTGCGTCCCGATTCAATACATCGTCCTCCAGCAGACTTGTCTCCATGGGTCTATTGCTGCCTCGAGCACCTTATGGCCGTTCTGCTGTGAGTCAAAGATTTTCGAATCGGACGAAAAACTGATAGTGAATTGTAACTTTCAGGGCCACCTAATGACGATGGATCACTCAAATTGCGTCCCGATTCAATACATCGTCCTCCAGCCGACTTGTCTCAATGGGTCTATTGCTGCCTCGGGCACCTTATGGCCGTTCTGCTGTGGGTCAAAGATTTTCGAATCGGACGAAGATCTGATAGTGAATTGTAACGTTCAGGGACACCTAATGACGATGGATCACTCAAATTGCGTGTCGAATCAATACATCGTCCTCCAGCAGACTTGTCTCCATGCGTCTATTGCTGCCTCGGGCACCTTATGGGCGTTCTGCTGTGAGTCAAAGATTTTCGAATCGGACGAAAAACTCATAGTGAATTGTAACGTTCAGGGCCTCCTAATGACGATGGAACACTCAAATTGCGTCCCGATTCAATACCTCGTGCTCCAGCAGACTAGTCTCCATGGGTCTATTGCTGCCTCGGGCACATTATGGCCGTTCTGCTGTGAGTCAAAGATTTTCGAATCGGACGAAAAACTGATAGTGAATTGTAACTTTCAGGGCCACCTAATGACGATGGATCACTCAAACTGCGTCCCGATTCAATACATCGTCCTCCAGCAGACTTGTCTCCATGGGTCTATTGCTGCCTCGGGCACCTCACGGCCGTTCTGCTGTGAGTCAAAGATTTTCGAATCGGACGAAAAACTGATAGTGAATTGTAACGTTCAGGGCCACCTAATGACGATGGATCACTCAAATTGCGTCCCGATTCAATACGTCGTCCTCCTGCATACTTGTCTCCATGGGTCTATTGCTGCCTCGGGCACCTTATGGCCGTTCTGCTGTGAGTCAAAGATTTTCGAATCGGACGAAAAACTGATACTGAATTGTAACATTCAGGGACACCTAATGACTTGACTTGACTCCATGGGTCTATTGCTGAGTCTGGCACCTTATGGCCGTTCTGCTGTGAGTCTAGATTATCGAATGCGACGAAAAACTAATAGTGAATTGTAACGTTCAGGGCCACCTAATGACGATGGATCACTCAAATTCCGTCCCGATTCAATACATCGTCCTCCAGCAGACTTGTCTCCATGGGACTATTGCTGCCTCGGGCACCTTATGGCCGTTCTGCTGTGAGTCAAAGATTTTCGAATCGGACGAAAAACTGATGGTGAATTGTAACGTTCAGGGCCACCTAATAACGATGGATCACTCAAATTGCGTCCCGATTCAATACATCGTCATCCAGCAGACTTGTCTCCATGGGTCTATTGCTGCCTCGGGCACCTTATGGCCGTTCTGCTGTGAGTCAAAGATTTTCGAATCGGACGAAAAACTGATGGTGAATTGTAACGTTCAGGGCCACCTAATAACGATGGATCACTCAAATTGCGTCCCGATTCAATACATCGTCATCCAGCAGACTTGTCTCCATGGGTCTATTGCTGCCTCGGGCACCTTATGGCCGTTCTGCTGTGAGTCAAAGATTTTCGAATCGGACGAAAAACAGATAGTGAATTGTAACATTCATGGCCACCTAATGACGATGGATCACTCAAATTGCGTCCCGATTCAATACATCGTCCTCCAGCAGACTTGTCTCCATGGGTCTATTGCTGCATCGGGAACCTTATGGCCATTCTGCTGTGAGTCAAAGATTTTCGAATCGGACGAATAACTGATAGTGAATTGTAACTTTCAGGGCCACCTAATGACGAAGGATCACTCAAATTGCGTCCCGATTCAATACATCGTCCTCCAGCAGACTTGTCTCCATGGGTCTATTGCTGCCTCGGGCACCTCACGGCCGTTCTGCTGTGAGTCAAAGATTTTCGAATCGGACGAAAAACTGATAGTGAATTGTAACGTTCAGGGCCACCTAATGACGATGAATCACTCAAATTGCGTCCCGATTCAATACATCGTCCTCCAGCAGACTTGTCTCCATGGGACTATTGCTGCCTCGGGCACCTTATGGCCGTTCTGCTGTGAGTCAAAGATTTTCGAATCGGACGAAAAACTGATAGTGAATTGTAACGTTCAGGGCCACCTAATGACGATGGATCACTCAAATTGCGTCCCGATTCAATACATCGTCCTCCAGCAGACTTGTCTCCATGGGTCTATTGCTGCCTCGAGCACCTTATGGCCGTTCTGCTGTGAGTCAAAGATTTTCGAATCGGACGTAAAACTGATAGTGAATTGTAACTTTCAGGGCCACCTAATGACGATGGATCACTCAAATTGCGTCCCGATTCAATACATCGTCCTCCAGCCGACTTGTCTCAATGGGTCTATTGCTGCCTCGGGCACCTTATGGCCGTTCTGCTGTGGGTCAAAGATTTTCGAATCGGACGAAGATCTGATAGTGAATTGTAACGTTCAGGGACACCTAATGACCATGGATCACTCAAATTGCGTGTCGAATCAATACATCGTCCTCCAGCAGACTTGTCTCCATGCGTCTATTGCTGCCTCGGGCACCTTATGGGCGTTCTGCTGTGAGTCAAAGATTTTCGAATCGGACGAAAAACTGATAGTGAATTGTAACGTTCAGGGCCTCCTAATGACGATGGAACACTCAAATTGCGTCCCGATTCAATACCTCGTGCTCCAGCAGACTAGTCTCCATGGGTCTATTGCTGCCTCGGGCACATTATGGCCGTTCTGCTGTGAGTCAAAGATTTTCGAATCGGACGAAAAACTGATAGTGAATTGTAACTTTCAGGGCCACCTAATGACGATGGATCACTCAAACTGCGTCCCGATTCAATACATCGTCCTCCAGCAGACTTGTCTCCATGGGTCTATTGCTGCCTCGGGCACCTCACGGCCGTTCTGCTGTGAGTCAAAGATTTTCGAATCGGACGAAAAACTGATAGTGAATTGTAACGTTCAGGGCCACCTAATGACGATGGATCACTCAAATTGCGTCCCGATTCAATACGTCGTCCTCCTGCATACTTGTCTCCATGGGTCTATTGCTGCCTCGGGCACCTTATGGCCGTTCTGCTGTGAGTCAAAGATTTTCGAATCGGACGAAAAACTGATACTGAATTGTAACATTCAGGGACACCTAATGACTTGACTTGACTCCATGGGTCTATTGCTGAGTCTGGCACCTTATGGCCGTTCTGCTGTGAGTCTAGATTATCGAATGCGACGAAAAACTAATAGTGAATTGTAACGTTCAGGGCCACCTAATGACGATGGATCACTCAAATTCCGTCCCGATTCAAAACATCGTCCTCCAGCAGACTTGTCTCCATTGGTCTATTGCTGCCTCGGGCACCTTATGGCCGTTCTGCTGTGAGTCAAAGATTTTCGAATCGGACGAAAAACTGATGGTGAATTGTAACGTTCAGGGCCACCTAATAACGATGGATCACTCAAATTGCGTCCCGATTCAATACATCGTCATCCAGCAGACTTGTCTCCATGGGTCTATTGCTGCCTCGGGCACCTTATGGCCGTTCTGCTGTGAGTCAAAGATTTTCGAATCGGACGAAAAACAGATAGTGAATTGTAACATTCATGGCCACCTAATGACGATGGATCACTCAAATTGCGTCCCGATTCAATACATCGTCCTCCAGCCGACTTGTCTCCATGGGTCTATTGCTGCATCGGGAACCTTATGGCCATTCTGCTTTCGAATCGGACGAATAACTGATAGTGAATTGTAACTTTCAGGGCCACCTAATGACGAAGGATCACTCAAATTGCGTCCCGATTCAATACATCGTCCTCCAGCAGACTTGTCTCCATGGGTCTATTGCTGCCTCGGGCACCTCACGGCCGTTCTGCTGTGAGTCAAAGATTTTCGAATCGGACGAAAAACTGATAGTGAATTGTAACATTCAGGGCCACCTAATGACGATGGATCACTCAAATTGCGTCCCGATTCAATACATCGTCCTCCAGCAGACTTGTCTCCATGGGTCTATTGCTGCCTCGGGCACCTAATGGCCGTTCTGCTGTGAGTCAAATATTTTCGAATCGCACGAAAAACAGATAGTGAATTGTAACATTCTTGGCCACCTAATGACGATGGATCACTCAAATTGCGTCCCGATTCAATACATCGTCCTCCAGCCGACTTGTCTCCATGGGTCTATTGCTGCATCGGGCACCTTATGGCCGTTCTGCTGTGAGTCAAAGATTTTCGAATCGGACGAAAAACTGATAGTGAATTGTAACTTTCAGGGCCACCTAATGACGATGGATCACTCAAATTGCGTCCCGATTCAATACATCGTCCTCCAGCCGACTTGTCTCCATGGGTCTATTGCTGCATCGGGCACTCTATGGCCATTCTGCTGTGAGTCAAAGATTTTTTTAATCGGACGAAAAACTGATAGTGAATTGTAACTTTCAGGGCCACCTAATGACGATGGATCACTCAAATTGCGTCCCGATTCAATACAGCGTCCTCCAGCCGACTTCTCTCCATGGGTCTATTGCTGCCTCGGGCACCTTTTGGCCGTTCTGCTGTGACTCAAAGATTTTCGAATCTGACGAAAAACTGATAGTGAATTGTAACATTCAGGGCCACCTAATGACGATGGATCACTCAAATTACGTCCCGATTCAATACATCGTCCTCCAGCAGACTTGTCTCCATGGGTCTATTGCTGCCTCGGGCGCCTTATGGCCGTTCTGCTGTGTGTCAAAGATTTTCGAATCGGACGAAAAACTGATAGTGAATTGTAACGTTCAGGGCCACCTAATGACGATGGATCACTCAAATTACGTCCCGATTCAATACATCGTCCTCCAGCCGACTTGACTCCAAGGGTCTTTTCTGCCTCGGGCACCTTATGGCCGTTCTGCTGTGAGTCTAGATTATCGAATGGGACGAAAAACTGATAGTGAAATGTAATGTTCAGGGCCACCTAATGACGATGGATCACTCAAATTGCGTCCCGATTCAATACATCGTCCTCCAGCAGACTTGTCTCCATGGGTCTATTGCTGCCTCGGGCACATTATGGGCGTTCTGCTGTGAGTCAAAGATTTTCGAATCGGACGAAAAACGGATAGTGAATTGTAACGTTCAGGGCCACCTAATGACGATGGACCACTCAAATTGCGTCCCGATACAATACATCGTCCTCCAGCCGACTTGTCTCCATGGGTGTATTGCTGCCTCGGGCACCTTATGGTCGTTCTCCCGTGAGTCTAGATTATCGAATGGGACGAAAAACTGATAGTTAATTCTAACATTCAGGGCCTCCTAATGACGATGGAACACTCAAATTGCGTCGCGATTGAATACATCGTCATCCTGCAGACTTGTCTCCATGGGTCTATTGCTGAGTCTGGTTCCTTATGGCCGTTCTCCTGTGAGTCTAGATTATCGAATGCGACGAAAAACTGATAGTGTATTGTAACGTTCAGGGCCACCTAATGACGATGGATCACTCAAATTGCGTCCCGATTCAATACGTCGTCCTCCTGCATACTTGTCTCCATGGGTCTATTGCTGCCTCGGGCACCTTATGGCCGTTCTGCTGTGAGTCAAAGATTTTCGAATCGGACGAAAAACTGATAGTGAATTGTAACGTTCAGGGCCACCTAATGACGATGGATCACTCAAATTGCGTCCCGATTCAATACATCGTCCTCCAGCAGACTTGTCTCCATGGGTCTATTGCTGCCTCGGGCACCTTATGGCCGTTCTGCTGTGGGTCAAAGATTTTCGAATCGGACGAAGATCTGATAGTGAATTGTAACGTTCAGGGACACCTAATGACGAATGATCACTCAAATTGCGTGTCGATTCAATACATCGTCCTCCAGCAGACTTGTCTCCATGGGTCTATTGCTGCCTCGGGCACCTTATGGGCGTTCTGCTGTGAGTCAAAGATTTTCGAATCGGACGAAAAACTGATAGTGAATTGTAACGTTCAGGGCCTCCTAATGACGATGGAACACTCAAATTGCGTCCCGATTCAATACCTCGTGCTCCAGCAGACTAGTCTCCATGGGTCTATTGCTGCCTCGGGCACCTTATGGGCGTTCTGCTGTGAGTCAAAGATTTTCGAATCGGACGAAAAACTGATAGTGAATTGTAACGTTCAGGGCCACCTAATGACGATGGATCACTCAAACTGCGTCCCGATTCAATACATCGTCCTCCAGCCGACTTGTCTCCATGGGTCTATTGCTGCCTCGGGCACCTTATGGTCGTTCTCTCGTGAGTCTAGATTATCGAATGGGACGAAAAACTGATAGTTAATTCTAACATTCAGTGCCTCCTAATGACGATGGAACACTCAAATTGCGTCACGATTCAATACATCGTCATCCAGCAGACTTGTCTCCATGGGTCTATTGCTGCCTCGGGCACCTTATGGCCGTTCTGCTGTGAGTCAAAGATTTTCGAATCGGACGAAAAACTGATACTGAATTGTAACATTCAGGGACACCTAATGACTTGACTTGACTCCATGGGTCTATTGCTGAGTCTGGCACCTTATGGCCGTTCTGCTGTGAGTCTAGATTATCGAATGCGACGAAAAACTAATAGTGAATTGTAACGTTCAGGGCCACCTAATGACGATGGATCACTCAAATTCCGTCCCGATTCAATACATCGTCCACCAGCAGACTTGTCTCCATTGGTCTATTGCTGCATCGGGCACCTTATGGCCGTTCTGCTGTGAGTCAAAGATTTTCGAATCGGACGAAAAACTGATGGTGAATTGTAACGTTCAGGGCCACCTAATAACGATGGATCACTCAAATTGCGTCCCGATTCAATACATCGTCATCCAGCAGACTTGTCTCCATGGGTCTATTGCTGCCTCGGGCACCTTATGGCCGTTCTGCTGTGAGTCAAAGATTTTCGAATCGGACGAAAAACAGATAGTGAATTGTAACATTCATGGCCACCTAATGACGATGGATCACTCAAATTGCTTCCCGATTCAATACATCGTCCTCCAGCCGACTTGTCTCCATGGGGCTATTGCTGCATCGGGAACCTTATGGCCATTCTGCTGTGAGTCAAAGATTTTCGAATCGGACGAATAACTGATAGTGAATTGTAACTTTCAGGGCCACCTAATGACGAAGGATCACTCAAATTGCGTCCCGATTCAATACATCGTCCTCCAGCAGACTTGTCTCCATGGGTCTATTGCTGCCTCGGGCACCTCACGGCCGTTCTGCTGTGAGTCAAAGATTTTCGAATCGGACGAAAAACTGATAGTGAATTGTAACGTTCAGGGCCACCTAATGACGATGAATCACTCAAATTGCGTCCCGATTCAATACATCGTCCTCCAGCAGACTTGTCTCCATGGGACTATTGCTGCCTCGGGCACCTTATGGCCGTTCTGCTGTGAGTCAAAGATTTTCGAATCGGACGAAAAACTGATAGTGAATTGTAACGTTCAGGGCCACCTAATGACGATGGATCACTCAAATTGCGTCCCGATTCAATACATCGTCCTCCAGCAGACTTGTCTCCATGGGTCTATTGCTGTCTCGAGCACCTTATGGCCGTTCTGCTGTGAGTCAAAGATTTTCGAATCGGACGAAAAACTGATAGTGAATTGTAACTTTCAGGGCCACCTAATGACGATGGATCACTCAAATTGCGTCCCGATTCAATACATCGTCCTCCAGCCGACTTGTCTCAATGGGTCTATTGCTGCCTCGGGCACCTTATGGCCGTTCTGCTGTGGGTCAAAGATTTTCGAATCGGACGAAGATCTGAAAGTGAATTGTAACGTTCAGGGACACCTAATGACGATGGATCACTCAAATTGCGTGTCGAATCAATACATCGTCCTCCAGCAGACTTGTCTCCATGCGTCTATTGCTGCCTCGGGCACCTTATGGGCGTTCTGCTGTGAGTCAAAGATTTTCGAATCGGACGAAAAACTGATAGTGAATTGTAACGTTCAGGGCCTCCTAATGACGATGGAACACTCAAATTGCGTCCCGATTCAATACCTCGTGCTCCAGCAGACTAGTCTCCATGGGTCTATTGCTGCCTCGGGCACATTATGGCCGTTGTGCTGTGAGTCAAAGATTTTCGAATCGGACGAAAAACTGATAGTGAATTGTAACGTTCAGGGCCACCTAATGACGATGGATCATTCAAATTGCGTCCCGATTCAATACATCGTCCTCCAGCAGGCATGTCTCCATGGGTCTATTGCTGCCTCGGGCACCTTATGGCCGTTCTGCTGTGAGTCAAAGATTTTCGAATCGGACGAAAAACTGATAGTGAATTGTAACATTCAGGGCCACCTAATAAGGATGGACCACACAAATTGCGTCCCGATTCAATACATCGTCCTCCAGCCGACTTGTCTCCATGGGTCTATTGCTGCCTCGGGCACCTTATGGCCGTTCTGCTGTGAGTCTAGATTATCGAATGGTACGAAAAACTGATAGTGAATTGTAATGTTCAGGGCCCCCTAATGACGATGGATCACTCAAATTGCGTCCCGATTCAATACATCGTCCTCCAGCAGACTTGTCTCCATGGGTCTATTGCTGCCTCGGGCACCTTATGGCCGTTCTGCTGTGAGTCAAAGATTTTCGAATCGGACGAAAAACTGATAGTGAATTGTAACTTTCAGGGCCACCTAATGACGATGGATCACTCAAATTGCGTCCCGATTCAATACGTCGTCCTCCTGCATACTTGTCCCCATGGGTCTATTGCTGCCTCGGGCACCTTATGGCCGTTCTGCTGTGAGTCAAAGATTTTCGAATCGGACGAAAAACTGATAGTGAATTGTAACGTTCAGGGCCACCTAATGACGATGGATCACTCAAATTGCGTCCCGATTCAATACATCGTCCTCCAGCAGACTTGTCTCCATGGGTCTATTGCTGCCCCGAGCACCTTATGGCCGTTCTGCTGTGAGTCAAAGATTTTCGAATCGGACGAAAAACTGATAGTGAATTGTAACTTTCAGGGCCACCTAATGACGATGGATCACTCAAATTGCGTCCCGATTCAATACATCGTCCTCCAGCCGACTTGTCTCAATGGGTCTATTGCTGCCTCGGGCACCTTATGGCCGTTCTGCTGTGGGTCAAAGATTTTCGAATCGGACGAAGATCTGATAGTGAATTGTAACGTTCAGGGACACCTAATGACGAATGATCACTCAAATTGCGTGTCGATTCAATACATCGTCCTCCAGCAGACTTGTCTCCATGGGTCTATTGCTGCCTCGGGCACCTTATGGGCGTTCTGCTGTGAGTCAAAGATTTTCGAATCGGACGAAAAACTGATAGTGAATTGTAACGTTCAGGGCCTCCTAATGACGATGGAACACTCAAATTGCGTCCCGATTCAATACCTCGTGCTCCAGCAGACTAGTCTCCATGGGTCTATTGCTGCCTCGGGCACCTTATGGGCGTTCTGCTGTGAGTCAAAGATTTTCGAATCGGACGAAAAACTGATAGTGAATTGTAACGTTCAGGGCCACCTAATGACGATGGATCACTCAAACTGCGTCCCGATTCAATACATCGTCCTCCAGCCGACTTGTCTCCATGGGTCTATTGCTGCCTCGGGCACCTTATGGTCGTTCTCTCGTGAGTCTAGATTATCGAATGGGACGAAAAACTGATAGTTAATTCTAACATTCAGTGCCTCCTAATGACGATGGAACACTCAAATTGCGTCACGATTCAATACATCGTCATCCAGCAGACTTGTCTCCATGGGTCTATTGCTGCCTCGGGCACCTTATGGCCGTTCTGCTGTGAGTCAAAGATTTTCGAATCGGACGAAAAACTGATACTGAATTGTAACATTCAGGGACACCTAATGACTTGACTTGACTCCATGGGTCTATTGCTGAGTGTGGCACCTTATGGCCGTTCTGCTGTGAGTCTAGATTATCGAATGCGACGAAAAACTAATAGTGAATTGTAACGTTCAGGGCCACCTAATGACGATGGATCACTCAAATTCCGTCCCGATTCAATACATCGTCCACCAGCAGACTTGTCTCCATTGGTCTATTGCTGCATCGGGCACCTTATGGCCGTTCTGCTGTGAGTCAAAGATTTTCGAATCGGACGAAAAACTGATGGTGAATTGTAACGTTCAGGGCCACCTAATAACGATGGATCACTCAAATTGCGTCCCGATTCAATACATCGTCATCCAGCAGACTTGTCTCCATGGGTCTATTGCTGCCTCGGGCACCTTATGGCCGTTCTGCTGTGAGTCAAAGATTTTCGAATCGGACGAAAAACAGATAGTGAATTGTAACATTCATGGCCACCTAATGACGATGGATCACTCAAATTGCTTCCCGATTCAATACATCGTCCTCCAGCCGACTTGTCTCCATGGGGCTATTGCTGCATCGGGAACCTTATGGCCATTCTGCTGTGAGTCAAAGATTTTCGAATCGGACGAATAACTGATAGTGAATTGTAACTTTCAGGGCCACCTAATGACGAAGGATCACTCAAATTGCGTCCCGATTCAATACATCGTCCTCCAGCAGACTTGTCTCCATGGGTCTATTGCTGCCTCGGGCACCTCACGGCCGTTCTGCTGTGAGTCAAAGATTTTCGAATCGGACGAAAAACTGATAGTGAATTGTAACGTTCAGGGCCACCTAATGACGATGAATCACTCAAATTGCGTCCCGATTCAATACATCGTCCTCCAGCAGACTTGTCTCCATGGGACTATTGCTGCCTCGGGCACCTTATGGCCGTTCTGCTGTGAGTCAAAGATTTTCGAATCGGACGAAAAACTGATAGTGAATTGTAACGTTCAGGGCCACCTAATGACGATGGATCACTCAAATTGCGTCCCGATTCAATACATCGTCCTCCAGCAGACTTGTCTCCATGGGTCTATTGCTGTCTCGAGCACCTTATGGCCGTTCTGCTGTGAGTCAAAGATTTTCGAATCGGACGAAAAACTGATAGTGAATTGTAACTTTCAGGGCCACCTAATGACGATGGATCACTCAAATTGCGTCCCGATTCAATACATCGTCCTCCAGCCGACTTGTCTCAATGGGTCTATTGCTGCCTCGGGCACCTTATGGCCGTTCTGCTGTGGGTCAAAGATTTTCGAATCGGACGAAGATCTGAAAGTGAATTGTAACGTTCAGGGACACCTAATGACGATGGATCACTCAAATTGCGTGTCGAATCAATACATCGTCCTCCAGCAGACTTGTCTCCATGCGTCTATTGCTGCCTCGGACACCTTATGGGCGTTCTGCTGTGAGTCAAAGATTTTCGAATCGGACGAAAAACTGATAGTGAATTGTAACGTTCAGGGCCTCCTAATGACGATGGAACACTCAAATTGCGTCCCGATTCAATACCTCGTGCTCCAGCAGACTAGTCTCCATGGGTCTATTGCTGCCTCGGGCACATTATGGCCGTTGTGCTGTGAGTCAAAGATTTTCGAATCGGACGAAAAACTGATAGTGAATTGTAACGTTCAGGGCCACCTAATGACGATGGATCATTCAAATTGCGTCCCGATTCAATACATCGTCCTCCAGCAGACTTGTCTCCATGGGTCTATTGCTGCCTCGGGCACCTTATGGGCGTTCTGCTGTGAGTCAAAGATTTTCGAATCGGACGAAAAACTGATAGTGAATTGTAACGTTCAGGGTCACCTAATGACGATGGATCATTCAAATTGCGTCCCGATTCAATACATCGTCCTCCAGCAGACTTGTCTCCATGGGTCTATTGCTGCCTCGGGCACCTTATGGCCGTCCTGCTGTGAGTCAAAGATTTTCGAATCGGACGAAAAACTGATAGTGAATTGTAACATTCAGGGCCACCTAATAAGGATGGACCACACAAATTGCGTCCCGATTCAATACATCGTCCTCCAGCCGACTTGTCTCCATGGGTCTATTGCTGCCTCGGGCACCTTATGGCCGTTCTGCTGTGAGTCTAGATTATCGAATGGTACGAAAAACTGATAGTGAATTGTAATGTTCAGGGCCCCCTAATGACGATGGATCACTCAAATTGCGTCCCGATTCAATACATCGTCCTCCAGCAGACTTGTCTCCATGGGTCTATTGCTGCCTCGGGCACCTTATGGGCGTTCTGCTGTGAGTCAAAGATTTTCGAATCGGACGAAAAACTGATAGTGAATTGTAACGTTCAGGGCCTCCTAATGACGATGGAACACTCAAATTGCGTCCCGATTCAATACCTCGTGCTCCAGCAGACTAGTCTCCATGGGTCTATTGCTGCCTCTGGCACATTATGGCCGTTCTGCTGTGAGTCAAAGATTTTCGAATCGGACGAAAAACTGATAGTGAATTGTAACATTCAGGGACACCTAATGACTTGACTTGACTCCATGGGTCTATTGCTGAGTCGGGCACCTTATGGCCGTTCTGCTGTGAGTCTAGATTATCGAATGCGACGAAAAACTGATAGTGAATTGTAACGTTCAGGGCCACCTAATGACGATGGATCACTCAAATTGCGTCCCGATTCAATACATCGTCCTCTAGCCGACTTGTCTCCATGGGTCTATTGCTGCCTCGGGCACCTTATGGCCGTTCTGCTGTGAGTCAAAGATTTTCGAATCGGACGAAAAACAGATAGTGAATTGTAACATTCAGGGCAACCTAATGACGATGGATCACTCAAATTGCGTCCCGATTCAATACATCGTCCTCCAGCCGACTTGTCTCCATGGCTCTTGCCGCCTCGGGCACCTTATGGCCGTTCTGCTGTGAGTCAAAGATTTTCGAATCGTACGAAAAACTGATAGTGAATTATAACGTTCAGGGCCACCTAATGACCATGGATCACTCAAATTGCGTCCCGATTCAATACATCGTCATCCAGCAGACTTGTCTCCATGGGTCTATTGCTGCCTCGGGCACCTTATGGCCGTTCTGCTGTGAGTCAAAGATTTTCGAATCGGACGAAAAACAGATAGTGAATTGTAACATTCAGGGCAACCTAATGACGATGGATCACTCAAATTGCGTCCCGATTCAATACATCGTCCTCCAGCAGACTTGTCTCCATGGGTCTATTGCTGCCTCGGGCACCTTACGGCCGTTCTGCTGTGAGTCAAAGATTTTCGAATCGGACGAAAAACTGATAGTGAATTGTAACATTCAGGGACACCTAATGACTTGACTTGACTCCATGGGTCTCTTGCTGAGTCGGGCACCTTATGGCCGTTCTGCTGTGAGTCTAGATTATCGAATGCGACGAAAAACTGATAGTGAATTGTAACGTTCAGGGCCACCTAATGACGATGGATCACTCAAATTGCGTCCCGATTCAATACATCGTCCTCCAGCAGACTTGTCTCCATTGGTCTATTGCTGCCTCGGGCACCTTATGGCCGTTCTGCTGTGAGTCAAAGATTTTCGAATCGGACGAAAAACTGATGGTGAATTGTAACATTCAGGGCCACCTAATAACGATGGATCACTCAAATTGCGTCCCGATTCAATACATCGTCATCCAGCAGACTTGTCTCCATGGGTCTATTGCTGCCTCGGGCACCTTATGGCCGTTCTGCTGTGAGTCAAAGATTTTCGAATCGGACGAAAAACAGATAGTGAATTGTAACATTCATGGCCACTTATGACGATGGATCACTCAAATTGCGTCCCGATTCAATACATCGTCCTCCAGCCGACTTGTCTCCATGGGTCTATTGCTGCATCGGGAACCTTATGGCCATTCTGCTGTGAGTCAAAGACTTTCGAATCGGACGAATAACTGATAGTGAATTGTAACTTTCAGGGCCACCTAATGACGAAGGATCACTCAAATTGCGTCCCGATTCAATACATCGTCCTCCAGCAGACTTGTCTCCATGGGTCTATTGCTGCCTCGGGCACCTCACGGCCGTTCTGCTGTGAGTCAAAGATTTTCGAATCGGACGAAAAACTGATAGTGAATTGTAACGTTCAGGGCCACCTAATGACGATGGATCACTCAAATTGCGTCCCGATTCAATACATCGTCCTCCAGCAGACTTGTCTCCATGGGTCTATTGCTGCCTCGGGCACCTAATGGCCGTTCTGCTGTGAGTCAAATATTTTCGAATCGCACGAAAAACAGATAGTGAATTGTAACATTCTTGGCCACCTAATGACGATGGATCACTCAAATTGCGTCCCGATTCAATACATCGTCCTCCAGCCGACTTGTCTCCATGGGTCTATTGCTGCATCGGGCACCTTATGGCCGTTCTGCTGTGAGTCAAAGATTTTCGAATCGGACGAAAAACTGATAGTGAATTGTAACTTTCAGGGCCACCTAATGACGATGGATCACTCAAATTGCGTCCCGATTCAATACATCGTCCTCCAGCCGACTTGTCTCCATGGGTCTATTGCTGCATCGGGCACTCTATGGCCATTCTGCTGTGAGTCAAAGATTTTTTTAATCGGACGAAAAACTGATAGTGAATTGTAACTTTCAGGGCCACCTAATGACGATGGATCACTCAAATTGCGTCCCGATTCAATACATCGTCCTCCAGCAGACTTGTCTCCATGGGTCTATTGCTGCCTCGGGCGCCTTATGGCCGTTCTGCTGTGTGTCAAAGATTTTCGAATCGGACGAAAAACTGATAGTGAATTGTAACGTTCAGGGCCACCTAATGACGATGGATCACTCAAATTACGTCCCGATTCAATACATCGTCCTCCAGCCGACTTGACTCCAAGGGTCTTTTCTGCCTCGGGCACCTTATGGCCGTTCTGCTGTGAGTCTAGATTATCGAATGGGACGAAAAACTGATAGTGAAATGTAATGTTCAGGGCCACCTAATGACGATGGATCACTCAAATTGCGTCCCGATTCAATACATCGTCCTCCAGCAGACTTGTCTCCATGGGTCTATTGCTGCCTCGGGCACATTATGGGCGTTCTGCTGTGAGTCAAAGATTTTCGAATCGGACGAAAAACGGATAGTGAATTGTAACGTTCAGGGCCACCTAATGACGATGGACCACTCAAATTGCGTCCCGATACAATACATCGTCCTCCAGCCGACTTGTCTCCATGGGTGTATTGCTGCCTCGGGCACCTTATGGTCGTTCTCCCGTGAGTCTAGATTATCGAATGGGACGAAAAACTGATAGTTAATTCTAACATTCAGGGCCTCCTAATGACGATGGAACACTCAAATTGCGTCGCGATTGAATACATCGTCATCCTGCAGACTTGTCTCCATGGGTCTATTGCTGAGTCTGGTTCCTTATGGCCGTTCTCCTGTGAGTCTAGATTATCGAATGCGACGAAAAACTGATAGTGTATTGTAACGTTCAGGGCCACCTAATGACGATGGATCACTCAAATTGCGTCCCGATTCAATACGTCGTCCTCCTGCATACTTGTCTCCATGGGTCTATTGCTGCCTCGGGCACCTTATGGCCGTTCTGCTGTGAGTCAAAAATTTTCGAATCGGACGAAAAACTGATAGTGAATTGTAACGTTCAGGGCCACCTAATGACGATGGATCACTCAAATTGCGTCCCGATTCAATACATCGTCCTCCAGCAGACTTGTCTCCATGGGTCTATTGCTGCCCCGAGCACCTTATGGCCGTTCTGCTGTGAGTCAAAGATTTTCGAATCGGACGAAAAACTGATAGTGAATTGTAACTTTCAGGGCCACCTAATGACGATGGATCACTCAAATTGCGTCCCGATTCAATACATCGTCCTCCAGCCGACTTGTCTCAATGGGTCTATTGCTGCCTCGGGCACCTTATGGCCGTTCTGCTGTGGGTCAAAGATTTTCGAATCGGACGAAGATCTGATAGTGAATTGTAACGTTCAGGGACACCTAATGACGAATGATCACTCAAATTGCGTGTCGATTCAATACATCGTCCTCCAGCAGACTTGTCTCCATGGGTCTATTGCTGCCTCGGGCACCTTATGGGCGTTCTGCTGTGAGTCAAAGATTTTCGAATCGGACGAAAAACTGATAGTGAATTGTAACGTTCAGGGCCTCCTAATGACGATGGAACACTCAAATTGCGTCCCGATTCAATACCTCGTGCTCCAGCAGACTAGTCTCCATGGGTCTATTGCTGCCTCGGGCACCTTATGGGCGTTCTGCTGTGAGTCAAAGATTTTCGAATCGGACGAAAAACTGATAGTGAATTGTAACGTTCAGGGCCACCTAATGACGATGGATCACTCAAACTGCGTCCCGATTCAATACATCGTCCTCCAGCCGACTTGTCTCCATGGGTCTATTGCTGCCTCGGGCACCTTATGGTCGTTCTCTCGTGAGTCTAGATTATCGAATGGGACGAAAAACTGATAGTTAATTCTAACATTCAGTGCCTCCTAATGACGATGGAACACTCAAATTGCGTCACGATTCAATACATCGTCATCCAGCAGACTTGTCTCCATGGGTCTATTGCTGCCTCGGGCACCTTATGGCCGTTCTGCTGTGAGTCAAAGATTTTCGAATCGGACGAAAAACTGATACTGAATTGTAACATTCAGGGACACCTAATGACTTGACTTGACTCCATGGGTCTATTGCTGAGTCTGGCACCTTATGGCCGTTCTGCTGTGAGTCTAGATTATCGAATGCGACGAAAAACTAATAGTGAATTGTAACGTTCAGGGCCACCTAATGACGATGGATCACTCAATTTCCGTCCCGATTCAATACATCGTCCACCAGCAGACTTGTCTCCATTGGTCTATTGCTGCATCGGGCACCTTATGGCCGTTCTGCTGTGAGTCAAAGATTTTCGAATCGGACGAAAAACTGATGGTGAATTGTAACGTTCAGGGCCACCTAATAACGATGGATCACTCAAATTGCGTCCCGATTCAATACATCGTCATCCAGCAGACTTGTCTCCATGGGTCTATTGCTGCCTCGGGCACCTTATGGCCGTTCTGCTGTGAGTCAAAGATTTTCGAATCGGACGAAAAACAGATAGTGAATTGTAACATTCATGGCCACCTAATGACGATGGATCACTCAAATTGCTTCCCGATTCAATACATCGTCCTCCAGCCGACTTGTCTCCATGGGTCTATTGCTGCATCGGGAACCTTATGGCCATTCTGCTGTGAGTCAAAGATTTTCGAATCGGACGAATAACTGATAGTGAATTGTAAATTTCAGGGCCACCTAATGACGAAGGATCACTCAAATTGCGTCCCGATTCAATACATCGTCCTCCAGCAGACTTGTCTCCATGGGTCTATTGCTGCCTCGGGCACCTCACGGCCGTTCTGCTGTGAGTCAAAGATTTTCGAATCGGACGAAAAACTGATAGTGAATTGTAACGTTCAGGGCCACCTAATGACGATGAATCACTCAAATTGCGTCCCGATTCAATACATCGTCCTCCAGCAGACTTGTCTCCATGGGACTATTGCTGCCTCGGGCACCTTATGGCCGTTCTGCTGTGAGTCAAAGATTTTCGAATCGGACGAAAAACTGATAGTGAATTGTAACGTTCAGGGCCACCTAATGACGATGGATCACTCAAATTGCGTCCCGATTCAATACATCGTCCTCCAGCAGACTTGTCTCCATGGGTCTATTGCTGTCTCGAGCACCTTATGGCCGTTCTGCTGTGAGTCAAAGATTTTCGAATCGGACGAAAAACTGATAGTGAATTGTAACTTTCAGGGCCACCTAATGACGATGGATCACTCAAATTGCGTCCCGATTCAATACATCGTCCTCCAGCCGACTTGTCTCAATGGGTCTATTGCTGCCTCGGGCACCTTATGGCCGTTCTGCTGTGGGTCAAAGATTTTCGAATCGGACGAAGATCTGAAAGTGAATTGTAACGTTCAGGGACACCTAATGACGATGGATCACTCAAATTGCGTGTCGAATCAATACATCGTCCTCCAGCAGACTTGTCTCCATGCGTCTATTGCTGCCTCGGGCACCTTATGGGCGTTCTGCTGTGAGTCAAAGATTTTCGAATCGGACGAAAAACTGATAGTGAATTGTAACGTTCAGGGCCTCCTAATGACGATGGAACACTCAAATTGCGTCCCGATTCAATACCTCGTGCTCCAGCAGACTAGTCTCCATGGGTCTATTGCTGCCTCGGGCACATTATGGCCGTTGTGCTGTGAGTCAAAGATTTTCGAATCGGACGAAAAACTGATAGTGAATTGTAACATTCAGGGACACCTAATGACTTGACTTGACTCCATGGGTCTATTGCTGAGTCGGGCACCTTATGGCCGTTCTGCTGTGAGTCTAGATTATCGAATGCGACGAAAAACTGATAGTGAATTGTAACGTTCAGGGCCACCTAATGACGATGGATCACTCAAATTGCGTCCCGATTCAATACATCGTCCTCTAGCCGACTTGACTCCATGGGTCTATTGCTGCCTCGGGCACCTTATGGCCGTTCTGCTGTGAGTCAAAGATTTTCGAATCGGACGAAAAACAGATAGTGAATTGTAACATTCAGGGCAACCTAATGACGATGGATCACTCAAATTGCGTCCCGATTCAATACATCGTCCTCCAGCCGACTTGTCTCCATGGCTCTTGCCGCCTCGGGCACCTTATGGCCGTTCTGCTGTGAGTCAAAGATTTTCGAATCGTACGAAAAACTGATAGTGAATTATAACGTTCAGGGCCACCTAATGACGAATGATCACTCAAATTGCGTGTCGATTCAATACATCGTCCTCCAGCAGACTTGTCTCCATGGGTCTATTGCTGCCTCGGGCACCTTATGGGCGTTCTGCTGTGAGTCAAAGATTTTCGAATCGGACGAAAAACTGATAGTGAATTGTAACGTTCAGGGCCTCCTAATGACGATGGAACACTCAAATTGCGTCCCGATTCAATACCTCGTGCTCCAGCAGACTAGTCTCCATGGGTCTATTGCTGCCTCGGGCACCTTATGGGCGTTCTGCTGTGAGTCAAAGATTTTCGAATCGGACGAAAAACTGATAGTGAATTGTAACGTTCAGGGCCACCTAATGACGATGGATCACTCAAACTGCGTCCCGATTCAATACATCGTCCTCCAGCCGACTTGTCTCCATGGGTCTATTGCTGCCTCGGGCACCTTATGGTCGTTCTCTCGTGAGTCTAGATTATCGAATGGGACGAAAAACTGATAGTTAATTCTAACATTCAGTGCCTCCTAATGACGATGGAACACTCAAATTGCGTCACGATTCAATACATCGTCATCCAGCAGACTTGTCTCCATGGGTCTATTGCTGCCTCGGGCACCTTATGGCCGTTCTGCTGTGAGTCAAAGATTTTCGAATCGGACGAAAAACTGATACTGAATTGTAACATTCAGGGACACCTAATGACTTGACTTGACTCCATGGGTCTATTGCTGAGTCTGGCACCTTATGGCCGTTCTGCTGTGAGTCTAGATTATCGAATGCGACGAAAAACTAATAGTGAATTGTAACGTTCAGGGCCACCTAATGACGATGGATCACTCAAATTCCGTCCCGATTCAATACATCGTCCACCAGCAGACTTGTCTCCATTGGTCTATTGCTGCATCGGGCACCTTATGGCCGTTCTGCTGTGAGTCAAAGATTTTCGAATCGGACGAAAAACTGATGGTGAATTGTAACGTTCAGGGCCACCTAATAACGATGGATCACTCAAATTGCGTCCCGATTCAATACATCGTCATCCAGCAGACTTGTCTCCATGGGTCTATTGCTGCCTCGGGCACCTTATGGCCGTTCTGCTGTGAGTCAAAGATTTTCGAATCGGACGAAAAACAGATAGTGAATTGTAACATTCATGGCCACCTAATGACGATGGATCACTCAAATTGCTTCCCGATTCAATACATCGTCCTCCAGCCGACTTGTCTCCATGGGTCTATTGCTGCATCGGGAACCTTATGGCCATTCTGCTGTGAGTCAAAGATTTTCGAATCGGACGAATAACTGATAGTGAATTGTAACTTTCAGGGCCACCTAATGACGAAGGATCACTCAAATTGCGTCCCGATTCAATACATCGTCCTCCAGCAGACATGTCTCCATGGGTCTATTGCTGCCTCGGGCACCTCACGGCCGTTCTGCTGTGAGTCAAAGATTTTCGAATCGGACGAAAAACTGATAGTGAATTGTAACGTTCAGGGCCACCTAATGACGATGAATCACTCAAATTGCGTCCCGATTCAATACATCGTCCTCCAGCAGACTTGTCTCCATGGGACTATTGCTGCCTCGGGCACCTTATGGCCGTTCTGCTGTGAGTCAAAGATTTTCGAATCGGACGAAAAACTGATAGTGAATTGTAACGTTCAGGGCCACCTAATGACGATGGATCACTCAAATTGCGTCCCGATTCAATACATCGTCCTCCAGCAGACTTGTCTCCATGGGTCTATTGCTGTCTCGAGCACCTTATGGCCGTTCTGCTGTGAGTCAAAGATTTTCGAATCGGACGAAAAACTGATAGTGAATTGTAACTTTCAGGGCCACCTAATGACGATGGATCACTCAAATTGCGTCCCGATTCAATACATCGTCCTCCAGCCGACTTGTCTCAATGGGTCTATTGCTGCCTCGGGCACCTTATGGCCGTTCTGCTGTGGGTCAAAGATTTTCGAATCGGACGAAGATCTGAAAGTGAATTGTAACGTTCAGGGACACCTAATGACGATGGATCACTCAAATTGCGTGTCGAATCAATACATCGTCCTCCAGCAGACTTGTCTCCATGCGTCTATTGCTGCCTCGGGCACCTTATGGGCGTTCTGCTGTGAGTCAAAGATTTTCGAATCGGACGAAAAACTGATAGTGAATTGTAACGTTCAGGGCCTCCTAATGACGATGGAACACTCAAATTGCGTCCCGATTCAATACCTCGTGCTCCAGCAGACTAGTCTCCATGGGTCTATTGCTGCCTCGGGCACATTATGGCCGTTGTGCTGTGAGTCAAAGATTTTCGAATCGGACGAAAAACTGATAGTGAATTGTAACGTTCAGGGCCACCTAATGACGATGGATCATTCAAATTGCGTCCCGATTCAATACATCGTCCTCCAGCAGGCATGTCTCCATGGGTCTATTGCTGCCTCGGGCACCTTATGGCCGTTCTGCTGTGAGTCAAAGATTTTCGAATCGGACGAAAAACTGATAGTGAATTGTAACATTCAGGGCCACCTAATAAGGATGGACCACACAAATTGCGTCCCGATTCAATACATCGTCCTCCAGCCGACTTGTCTCCATGGGTCTATTGCTGCCTCGGGCACCTTATGGCCGTTCTGCTGTGAGTCTAGATTATCGAATGGTACGAAAAACTGATAGTGAATTGTAATGTTCAGGGCCCCCTAATGACGATGGATCACTCAAATTGCGTCCCGATTCAATACATCGTCCTCCAGCAGACTTGTCTCCATGGGTCTATTGCTGTCTCAGGCACCTTATGGGCGTTCTGCTGTGAGTCAAAGATTTTCGAATCGGACGAAAAACTGATAGTGAATTGTAACGTTCAGGGCCTCCTAATGACGATGGAACACTCAAATTGCGTCCCGATTCAATACCTCGTGCTCCAGCAGACTAGTCTCCATGGGTCTATTGCTGCCTCTGGCACATTATGGCCGTTCTGCTGTGAGTCAAAGATTTTCGAATCGGACGAAAAACTGATAGTGAATTGTAACATTCAGGGACACCTAATGACTTGACTTGACTCCATGGGTCTATTGCTGAGTCGGGCACCTTATGGCCGTTCTGCTGTGAGTCTAGATTATCGAATGCGACGAAAAACTGATAGTGAATTGTAACGTTCAGGGCCACCTAATGACGATGGATCACTCAAATTGCGTCCCGATTCAATACATCGTCCTCTAGCCGACTTGTCTCCATGGGTCTATTGCTGCCTCGGGCACCTTATGGCCGTTCTGCTGTGAGTCAAAGATTTTCGAATCGGACGAAAAACAGATAGTGAATTGTAACATTCAGGGCAACCTAATGACGATGGATCACTCAAATTGCGTCCCGATTCAATACATCGACCTCCAGCCGACTTGTCTCCATGGCTCTTGCCGCCTCGGGCACCTTATGGCCGTTCTGCTGTGAGTCAAAGATTTTCGAATCGTACGAAAAACTGATAGTGAATTATAACGTTCAGGGCCACCTAATGACCATGGATCACTCAAATTGCGTCCCGATTCAATACATCGTCATCCAGCAGACTTGTCTCCATGGGTCTATTGCTGCCTCGGGCACCTTATGGCCGTTCTGCTGTGAGTCAAAGATTTTCGAATCGGACGAAAAACAGATAGTGAATTGTAACATTCAGGGCAACCTAATGACGATGGATCACTCAAATTGCGTCCCGATTCAATACATCGTCCTCCAGCAGACTTGTCTCCATGGGTCTATTGCTGCCTCGGGCACCTTACGGCCGTTCTGCTGTGAGTCAAAGATTTTCGAATCGGACGAAAAACTGATAGTGAATTGTAACATTCAGGGACACCTAATGACTTGACTTGACTCCATGGGTCTCTTGCTGAGTCGGGCACCTTATGGCCGTTCTGCTGTGAGTCTAGATTATCGAATGCGACGAAAAACTGATAGTGAATTGTAACGTTCAGGGCCACCTAATGACGATGGATCACTCAAATTGCGTCCCGATTCAATACATCGTCCTCTAGCAGACTTGTCTCCATGGGTCTATTGCCGCCTCGGGCACCTTATCGCCGTTCTGCTGTGAGTCATGGATTTTCGAATCGGACGAATAACTGATAGTGAATTGTAACGTTCAGGGCCACCTAATGACGATGGATCACTCAAATTGCGTCCCGATTCAATACATCGTCCTCCAGCCGACTTGTCGCCATGGGTCTATTGCTGCCTCGGGCACCTTATGGCCGTTCTGCTGTGGGTCAAAGATTTTCGAATCGGACGAAGAACTGATAGTGAATTGTAACGTTCAGGGCCACCTAATAACGATGAATCACTCAAATTGCGTCCCGATTCAATACATCGTCCTCCAGCAGACTTGTCTCTATGGGACTATTGCTGCCTCGGGCACCTTATGGCCGTTCTGCTGTGAGTCAAAGATTTTCGAATCGGACGAAAAACTGATAGTGAATTGTAACGTTCAGGGCCACCTAATGACGATGGATCACTCAAATTGCGTCCCGATTCAATACATCGTCCTCCAGCAGTCTTGTCTCCATGGGTCTATTGCTGCCTCGGGCACCTTATGGCCGTTCTGCTGTTAGTCAAAGATTTTCGAATCGGACGAAAAACTGATAGTGAATTGTAACTTTCAGGGCCACCTAATGACGATGGATCACTCAAATTGCGTCCCGATTCAATACATCGTCCTCCAGCCGACTTGTCTCAATGGGTCTATTGCTGCCTCGGACACCTTATGGCCGTTCTGCTGTGGGTCAAAGATTTTCGAATTGGACGAAGATCTGATAGTGAATTGTAACGTTCAGGGACACCTAATGACGATGGATCACTCAAATTGCGTGTCGAATCAATACATCGTCCTCCAGCAGACTTGTCTCCATGCGTCTATTGCTGCCTCGGGCACCTTATGGCCGTTCTGCTGTGAGTCAAAGATTTTCGAATCGGACGAAAAACTGATAGTGAATTGTAACGTTCAGGGCCTCCTAATGACGATGGAACACTCAAATTGCGTCCCGATTCAATACCTCGTGCTCCAGCAGACTAGTCTCCATGGGTCTATTGCTGCCTCGGGCACATTATGGCCGTTCTGCTGTGAGTCAAAGATTTTCGAATCGGACGAAAAACTGATAGTGAATTGTAACGTTCAGGGCCACCTAATGACGATGGATCATTCAAATTGCGTCCCGATTCAATACATCGTCCTCCAGCAGGCATGTCTCCATGGGTCTATTGCTGCCTCGGGCACCTTATGGCCGTTCTGCTGTGAGTCAAAGATTTTCGAATCGGACGAAAAACTGATAGTGAATTGTAACATTCAGGGCCACCTAATGAGGATGGACCACACAAATTGCGTCCCGAATCAATACATCGTCCTCCAGCCGACTTGACTCCAAGGGTCTATTGCTGCCTCGGGCACCTTATGGCCGTTCTGCTGTGAGTCTAGATTATCGAATGGTACGAAAAACTGATAGTGAATTGTAACATTCAGGGACACCTAATGACTTGACTTGACTCCATGGGTCTATTGCTGAGTCGGGCACCTTATGGCCGTTCTGCTGTGAGTCTAGATTATCGAATGCGACGAAAAACTGATAGTGAATTGTAACGTTCAGGGCCACCTAATGACGATGGATCACTCAAATTGCGTCCCGATTCAATACATCGTCCTCTAGCCGACTTGTCTCCATGGGTCTATTGCTGCCTCGGGCACCTTATGGCCGTTCTGATGTGAGTCAAAGGTTTTCGAATCGGACGAAAAACAGATAGTGAATTGTAACATTCAGGGCAACCTAATGACGATGGATCACTCAAATTGCGTCCCGATTCAATACATCGTCCTCCAGCCGACTTGTCTCCATGCCTCTTGCTGCCTCGGGCACCTTATGGCCGTTCTGCTGTGAGTCAAAGATTTTCGAATCGTACGAAAAACTGATAGTGAATTGTAACGTTCAGGGCCACCTAATGACGATGGATCACTCAAATTGCGTCCCGATTCAATACATCGTCATCCAGCAGACTTGTCTCCATGGGTCTATTGCTGCCTCGGGCACCTTATGGCCGTTCTGCTGTGAGTCAAAGATTTTCGAATCGGACGAAAAACAGATAGTGAATTGTAACATTCAGGGCAACCTAATGACGATGGATCACTCAAATTGCGTCCCGATTCAATACATCGTCCTCCAGCCGACTTGTCTCCATGGGTCTATTGCTGCATCGGGAACCTTATGGCCATTCTGCTGTGAGTCAAAGATTTTCGAATCGGACGAAAAACTGATAGTGAATTGTAACTTTCAGGGCCACCTAATGACGATGGATCACTCAAATTGCGTCCCGATTCAATACATCGTCCTCCAGCAGACTTGTTTCCATGGGTCTATTGCTGCCTCGGGCACCTTACGGCCGTTCTGCTGTGAGTCAAAGATTTTCGAATCGGACGAAAAACTGATAGTGAATTGTAACATTCAGGGACACCTAATGACTTGACTTGACTCCATGGGTCTCTTGCTGAGTCGGGCACCTTATGGCCGTTCTGCTGTGAGTCTAGATTATCGAATGCGACGAAAAACTGATAGTGAATTGTAACGTTCAGGGCCACCTAATGACGATGGATCACTCAAATTGCGTCCCGATTCAATACATCGTCCTCTAGCAGACTTGTCTCCATGGGTCTATTGCTGCCTCGGGCACCTTATCGCCGTTCTGCTGTGAGTCAAAGATTTTGGAATCGGACGAATAACTGATAGTGAATTGTAACGTTCAGGGCCACCTAATGACGATGGTTCACTCAAATTGCGTCCCGATTCAATACATCGTCATCCAGCAGACTTGTCTCCATGGGTCTATTGCTGCCTCGGGCACCTTATGGCCGTTCTGCTGTGAGTCAAAGATTTTCGAATCGGACGAAAAACAGATAGTGAATTGTAACATTCAGGGCAACCTAATGACGATGGATCACTCAAATTGAGTCCCGATTCAATACATCGTCCTCCAGCCGACTTGTCTCCATGGGTCTATTGCTGCATCGGGAACCTTATGGCCAATCTGCTGTGAGTCAAAGATTTTCGAATCGGACGAAAAACTGATAGTGAATTGTAACATTCAGGGCCACCTAATGAGGATGGACCACACAAATTGCGTCCCGAATCAATACATCGTCCTCCAGCCGACTTGACTCCAAGGGTCTATTGCTGCCTCGGGCACCTTATGGCCGTTCTGCTGTGAGTCTAGATTATCGAATGGTACGAAAAACTGATAGTGAATTGTAACATTCAGGGACACCTAATGACTTGACTTGACTCCATGGGTCTATTGCTGAGTCGGGCACCTTATGGCCGTTCTGCTGTGAGTCTAGATTATCGAATGCGACGAAAAACTGATAGTGAATTGTAACGTTCAGGGCCACCTAATGACGATGGATCACTCAAATTGCGTCCCGATTCAATACATCGTCCTCTAGCCGACTTGTCTCCATGGGTCTATTGCTGCCTCGGGCACCTTATGGCCGTTATGATGTGAGTCAAAGGTTTTCGAATCGGACGAAAAACAGATAGTGAATTGTAACATTCAGGGCAACCTAATGACGATGGATCACTCAAATTGCGTCCCGATTCAATACATCGTCCTCCAGCCGACTTGTCTCCATGCCTCTTGCTGCCTCGGGCACCTTATGGCCGTTCTGCTGTGAGTCAAAGATTTTCGAATCGTACGAAAAACTGATAGTGAATTGTAACGTTCAGGGCCACCTAATGACGATGGATCACTCAAATTGCGTCCCGATTCAATACATCGTCATCCAGCAGACTTGTCTCCATGGGTCTATTGCTGCCTCGGGCACCTTATGGCCGTTCTGCTGTGAGTCAAAGATTTTCGAATCGGACGAAAAACAGATAGTGAATTGGAACATTCAGGGCAACCTAATGACGATGGATCACTCAAATTGCGTCCCGATTCAATACATCGTCCTCCAGCCGACTTGTCTCCATGGGTCTATTGCTGCATCGGGAACCTTATGGCCATTCTGCTGTGAGTCAAAGATTTTCGAATCGGACGAAAAACTGATAGTGAATTGTAACATTCAGGGACACCTAATGACTTGACTTGACTCCATGGGTCTCTTGCTGAGTCGGGCACCTTATGGCTGTTCTGCTGTGAGTCTAGATTATCGAATGCGACGAAAAACTGATAGTGAATTGTAACGTTCAGGGCCACCTAATGACGATGGATCACTCAAATTGCGTCCCGATTCAATACATCGTCCTCTAGCAGACTTGTCTCCATGGGTCTATTGCTGCCTCGGGCACCTTATCGCCGTTCTGCTGTGAGTCAAAGATTTTCGAATCGGACGAATAACTGATAGTGAATTGTAACGTTCAGGGCCACCTAATGACGATGGTTCACTCAAATTGCGTCCCGATTCAATACATCGTCATCCAGCAGACTTGTCTCCATGGGTCTATTGCTGCCTCGGGCACCTTATGGCCGTTCTGCTGTGAGTCAAAGATTTTCGAATCGGACGAAAAACAGATAGTGAATTGTAACATTCAGGGCAATCTAATGACGATGGATCACTCAAATTGAGTCCCGATTCAATACATCGTCCTCCAGCCGACTTGTCTCCATGGGTCTATTGCTGCATCGGGAACCTTATGGCCATTCTGCTGTGAGTCAAAGATTTTCGAATCGGACGAAAAACTGATAGTGAATTGTAACTTTCAGGGCCACCTAATGACGATGGATCACTCAAATTGCATCACGATTCAATACATCGTCCTCCAGCAGACTTGTCTCCATGGGTCTATTGCTGCCTCGGGCACCTTACGGCCGTTCTGCTGTGAGTCAAATATTTTCGAATCGGACGAAAAACTGATAGTGAATTGTAACGTTCAGGGCCACCTAATGACGATGGATCACTCAAATTGCGTCCCGATTCAATACATCGTCCTCCAGCAGACTTGTCTCCATGGGTCTATTGCTGCCTCGGGCACCTTATGGCCGTTCTGCTGTGAGTCAAATATTTTCGAATCGGACGAAAAACAGATAGTGAATTGAAACATTCATGGCCACCTAATGACGATGGATCACTCAAATTGCGTCCCGATTCAATACATCGTCCTCCAGCCGACTTGTCTCCATGGGTCTATTGCTGCATCGGGCACCTTATGGCCGTTCTGCAGTGAGTCAAAGATTTTCGAATCGGGCGAAAAACTGATAGTGAATTGTAACGTTCAGGGCCACCTAATGACGATGGTTCACTCAAATTGCGTCCCGATTCAATACATCGTCATCCAGCAGACTTGTCTCCATGGGTCTATTGCTGCCTCGGGCACCTTATGGCCGTTCTGCTGTGAGTCAAAGATTTTCGAATCGGACGAAAAACAGATAGTGAATTGTAACATTCAGGGCAACCTAATGACGATGGATCACTCAAATTGAGTCCCGATTCAATACATCGTCCTCCAGCCGACTTGTCTCCATGGGTCTATTGCTGCATCGGGCACCTTATGGCCGTTCTGCAGTGAGTCAAAGATTTTCGAATCGGGCGAAAAACTGATAGTGAATTGTAACTTTCAGGGCCACCTAATGACGATGGATCACTCAAATTGCGTCCCGATTCAATACATCGTCGTCCAGCCGACTTGTCGCCATGGGTCTATTGTTGCCTCGGGCACCTTATGGCCGTTCTGCTTTGGGTCAAAGATTTTCGAATCGGACGAAGAACTGATAGTGAATTGTAACGTTCAGGGCCACCTAATGACGATGAATCACTCAAATTGCGTCCCGATTCAATACATCGTCCTCCAGCAGACTTGTCTTCATTTGTCTATTGCTGCCTCGGGCACCTTTTGGCCGTTCTGCTGTGACTCAAAGATTTTCGAATCTGACGAAAAACTGATAGTGAATTGTATTATTTAGGGCCACCTAATGACGATGGATCACTCAAATTGCGTCCCGATTCAATACATCGTCCTCCAGCCGACTTGTCTCCTTGGGTCTATTGCTGCCTCGGGCACCTTATGGCCGTTCTGCTGTGAGTCAAAGATTTTCGAATCGGACGAAAAACTGATAGTGAATTGTAACATTCAGGGCCACCTAATGACGATGGATCACTCAAATTACGTCCCGATTCAATACATCGCCCTCCAGCCGACTTGACTCCATGGGTCAATTGATGCCTCGGGCACCTTATGGCCGTTCTGCTGTGAGTCTAGATTATCGAATGCGACGAAAAACTGATAGTGAATTGTAACGTTCAGGGACACCTAATGACGATGGATCACTCAAATTGCGTCCCGATTCAATACATCGTCCTCCAGCAGACTTGTCTCCATGGGTCTAATGCTGCCTCGGGCACCTTACGGCCGTTCTGCTGTGAGTCAAAGATTTTCGAATCGGACGAAAAACAGATAGTGAATTGTAACATTCAGGGCAACCTAATGACGATGGATCACTCAAATTGCGTCCCGATTCAATACATCGTCCTCCAGCCGACTTGTCTCCATGGGTCTATTGCTGCCTCGGGCACCTTATGGCCGTTCTGCTGTGAGTCTAGATTATCGAATGGTACGAAAAACTGATAGTGAATTGTAATGTTCAGGGCCCCCTAATGACGATGGATCACTCACATTTCGTCCCGATTCAATACATCGTCCTCCAGCAGACTTGTCTCCATGGGTCTATTGCTGCCTCGGGCATCTTATGGGCGTTCTGCTGTGAGTCAAAGATTTTCGAATCGGACGAAAAACTGATAGTGAATTGTAACGTTCAGGGCCTCCTAATGACGATGGAACACTCAAATTGCGTCCCGATTCAATACCTCGTGCTCCAGCAGACTAGTCTCCATGGGTCTATTGCTGCCTCTGGCACATTATGGCCGTTCTGCTGTGAGTCAAAGATTTTCGAATCGGACGAAAAACTGATAGTGAATTGTAACATTCAGGGACACCTAATGACTTGACTTGACTCCATGGGTCTATTGCTGAGTCGGGCACCTTATGGCCGTTCTGCTGTGAGTCAAAGATTTTCGAATCGGACGAAAAACAGATAGTGAATTGTAACATTCAGGGCAACCTAATGACGATGGATCACTCAAATTGCGTCCCGATTCAATACATCGTCCTCCAGCCGACTTGTCTCCATGGCTCTTGCTACCTCGGGCACCTTATGGCCGTTCTGCTGTGAGTCAAAGATTTTCGAATCGTACGAAAAACTGATAGTGAATTGTAACGTTCAGGGCCACCTAATGACGATGGATCACTCAAATTGCGTCCCGATTCAATACATCGTCATCCAGCAGACTTGTCTCCATGGGTCTATTGCTGCCTAGGGCACCTTATGGCCGTTGTGCTGTGAGTCAAAGATTTTCGAATCGGACGAAAAACAGATAGTGAATTGTAACATTCAGGGCAACCTAATGACGATGGATCACTCAAATTGAGTCCCGATTCAATACATCGTCCTCCAGCCGACTTGTCTCCATGGGTCTATTGCTGCATCGGGAACCTTATGGCCATTCTGCTGTGAGTCAAAGATTTTCGATTCGGACGAAAAACTGATAGTGAATTGTAACGTTCAGGGCCACCTAATGACGATGGATCACTCAAATTGCGTCCCGATTCAATACATCGTCATCCAGCAGACTTGTCTCCATGGGTCTATTGCTGCTTCGGGCACCTTATGGCCGTTCTGCTGTGAGTCAAATATTTTCGAATCGGACGAAAAACAGATAGTGAATTGTAACATTCATGGCCACCTAATGACGATGGATCACTCAAATTGCGTCCCGATTCAATACATCGTCCTCCAGCCGACTTGTCTCCATGGGTCTATTGCTGCATCGGGCACCTTATGGCCGTTCTGCTGTGAGTCAAAGATTTTCGAATCGGACGAAAAACTGATAGTGAATTGTAACATTCAGGGACACCTAATGACTTGACTTGACTCCATGAGTCTATTGCTGAGTCGGGCACCTTATGGCCGTTCTGCTGTGAGTCTAGATTATCGAATGCGACGAAAAACTGATAGTGAATTGTAACGTTCAGGGCCACCTAATGACGATGGATCACTCAAATTGCGTCCCGATTCAATACATCGTCCACTAGCCGACTTGTCTCCATGGGTCTATTGCTGCCTCGGGCACCTTATGGCCGTTCTGCTGTGAGTCAAAGATTTTCGAATCGGACGAAAAACAGATAGTGAATTGTAACATTCAGGGCAACCTAATGACGATGGATCACTCAAATTGCGTCCCGATTCAATACATCGTCCTCCAGCCGACTTGTCTCCATGGCTCTTGCAGCCTCGGGCACCTTATGGCCGTTCTGCTGTGAGTCAAAGATTTTCGAATCGTACGAAAAACTGATAGTGAATTGTAACGTTCAGGGCCACCTAATGACGATGGATCACTCAAATTGCGTCCCGATTCAATACATCGTCACCCAGCAGACTTGTCTCCATGGGTCTATTGCTGCCTCGGGCACCTTATGGCCGTTCTGCTGTGAGTCAAGGTTTTCGAATCGGACGAAAAACAGATAGTGAATTGTAACATTCAGGGCAACCTAATGACGATGGATCACTCAAATTGCGTCCCGATTCAATACATCGTCCTCCAGCCGACTTGTCTCCATGGGTCTATTGCTGCCTCGGGCACCTTATCGCCGTTCTGCTGTGAGTCAAAGATTTTCGAATCGGACGAATAACTGATAGTGAATTGTAACGTTCAGGGCCACCTAATGACGATGGATCACTCAAATTGCGTCCCGATTCAATACATCGTCATCCAGCAGACTTGTCTCCATGGGTCTATTGCTGCCTCGGGCACCTTATGGCCGTTCTGCTGTGAGTCAAAGATTTTCGAATCGGACGAAAAACAGATAGTGAATTGTAACATTTAGGGCAACCTAATGACGATGGATCACTCAAATTGCGTCCCGATTCAATACATCGTCCTCCAGCCGACTTGTCTCCATGGGTCTATTGCTGCCTCGGGCACCTTATGGCCGTTCTGCTGTGAGTCTAGATTATCGAATGGTACGAAAAACTGATAGTGTATTGTAATGTTCAGGGCCCCCTAATGACGATGGATCACTCAAATTGCGTCCCGATTCAATACATCGTCCTCCAGCAGACTTGTCTCCATGGGTCTATTGCTGCCTCGGGCATCTTATGGGCGTTCTGCTGTGAGTCAAAGATTTTCGAATCGGACGAAAAACTGATAGTGAATTGTAACGTTCAGGGCCTCCTAATGACGATGGAACACTCAAATTGCGTCCCGATTCAATACCTCGTGCTCCAGCAGACTAGTCTCCATGGGTCTATTGCTGCCTCTGGCACATTATGGCCGTTCTGCTGTGAGTCAAAGATTTTCGAATCGGACGAAAAACTGATAGTGAATTGTAACATTCAGGGACACCTAATGACTTGACTTGACTCCATGGGTCTATTGCTGAGTCGGGCACCTTATGGCCGTTCTGCTGTGAGTCAAAGATTTTCGAATCGGATGAAAAACAGATAGTGAATTGTAACATTCAGGGCAACCTAATGACGATGGATCACTCAAATTGCGTCCCGATTCAATACATCGTCCTCCAGCCGACTTGTCTCCATGGCTCTTGCTGCCTCGGGCACCTTATGGCCGTCCTGCTGTGAGTCAAAGATTTTCGAATCGTACGAAAAACTGATAGTGAATTGTAACGTTCAGGGCCACCTAATGACGATGGATCACTCAAATTGCGTCCCGATTCAATACATCGTCATCCAGCAGACTTGTCTCCATGGGTCTATTGCAGCCTAGGGCACCTTATGGCCGTTCTGCTGTGAGTCAAAGATTTTCGAATCGGACGAAAAACAGATAGTGAATTGTAACATTCAGGGCAACCTAATGACGATGGATCACTCAAATTGAGTCCCGATTCAATACATCGTCCTCCAGCCGACTTGTCTCCATGGGTCTATTGCTGCATCGGGAACCTTATGGCCATTCTGCTGTGAGTCAAAGATTTTCGATTCGGACGAAAAACTGATAGTGAATTGTAACGATCAGGGCCACCTAATGACGATGGATCACTCAAATTGCGTCCCGATTCAATACATCGTCATCCAGCAGACTTGTCTCCATGGGTCTATTGCTGCTTCGGGCACCTTATGGCCGTTCTGCTGTGAGTCAAATATTTTCGAATCGGACGAAAAACAGATAGTGAATTGTAACATTCATGGCCACCTAATGACGATGGATCACTCAAATTGCGTCCCGATTCAATACATCGTCCTCCAGCCGACTTGTCTCCATGGGTCTATTGTTGCATCGGGCACCTTATGGCCGTTCTGCTGTGAGTCAAAGATTTTCGAATCGGACGAAAAACTGATAGTGAATTGTAACATTCAGGGACACCTAATGACTTGACTTGACTCCATGAGTCTATTGCTGAGTCGGGCACCTTATGGCCGTTCTGCTGTGAGTCTAGATTATCGAATGCGACGAAAAACTGATAGTGAATTGTAACGTTCAGGGCCACCTAATGACGATGGATCACTCAAATTGCGTCCCGATTCAATACATCGTCCACTAGCCGACTTGTCTCCATGGGTCTATTGCTGCCTCGGGCACCTTATGGCCGTTCTGCTGTGAGTCAAAGATTTTCGAATCGGACGAAAAACACATAGTGAATTGTAACATTCAGGGCAACCTAATGACGATGGATCACTCAAATTGCGTCCCGATTCAATACATCGTCCTCCAGCCGACTTGTCTCCATGGCTCTTGCTGCCTCGGGCACCTTATGGCCGTTCTGCTGTGAGTCAAAGATTTTCGAATCGTACGAAAAACTGATAGTGAATTGTAACGTTCAGGGCCACCTAATGACGATGGATCACTCAAATTGCGTCCCGATTCAATACATCGTCACCCAGCAGACTTGTCTCCATGGGTCTATTGCTGCCTCGGGCACCTTATGGCCGTTCTGCTGTGAGTCAAGGTTTTCGAATCGGACGAAAAACAGATAGTGAATTGTTACATTCAGGGCAACCTAATGACGATGGATCACTCAAATTGCGTCCCGATTCAATACATCGTCCTCCAGCCGACTTGTCTCCATGGGTCTATTGCTGCCTCGGGCACCTTATGGCCGTTCTGCTGTGAGTCAAAGATTTTCGAATCGGACGAAAAACTGATAGTGAATTGTAACATTCAGGGCCACCTAATGAGGATGGACCACACAAATTGCGTCCCGATTCAATACATCGTCCTCCAGCCGACTTGACTCCATGGGTCTATTGCTGCCTCGGGCACCTTATGGCCGTTCTGCTGTGAGTCTAGATTATCGAATGGTACGAAAAACTGATAGTGAATTGTAATGTTCAGGGCCCCCTAATGACGATGGATCACTCAAATTGCGTCCCGATTCAATACATCGTCCTCCAGCAGACTTGTCTCCATGGGTCTATTGCTGCCTCGGGCATCTTATGGGCGTTCTGCTGTGAGTCAAAGATTTTCGAATCGGACGAAAAACTGATAGTGAATTGTAACGTTCAGGGCCTCCTAATGACGATGGAACACTCAAATTGCGTCCCGATTCAATACCTCGTGCTCCAGCAGACTAGTCTCCATGGGTCTATTGCTGCCTCTGGCACATTATGGCCGTTCTGCTGTGAGTCAAAGATTTTCGAATCGGACGAAAAACTGATAGTGAATTGTAACATTCAGGGACACCTAATGACTTGACTTGACTCCATGGGTCTATTGCTGAGTCGGGCACCTTATGGCCGTTATGCTGTGAGTCTAGATTATCGAATGCGACGAAAAACTGATAGTGAATTGTAACGTTCAGGGCCACCTAATGACGATGGATCACTCAAATTGCGTCCCGATTCAATACATCGTCCTCTAGCCGACTTGTCTCCATGGGTCTATTGCTGCCTCGGGCACCTTATGGCCGTTCTGCTGTGAGTCAAAGATTTTCGAATCGGACGAAAAACAGATAGTGAATTGTAACATTCAGGGCAACCTAATGACGATGGATCACTTAAATTGCGTCCCGATTCAATACATCGTCCTCCAGCCGACTTGTCTCCATGGGTCTATTGCTGCATCGGGAACCTTATGGCCATTCTGCTGTGAGACAAAGATTTTCGAATCGGACGAAAAACTGATAGTGAATTGTAACTTTCAGGGCCACCTAATGACGATGGATCACTCAAATTGCGTCCCGATTCAATACATCGTCCTCCAGCAGACTTGTCTCCATGGGTCTATTGCTGCCTCGGGCACCTTATGGCCGTTCTGCTGTGAGTCAAAGATTTTCGAATCGGACGAAAAACTGATAGTGAAATGTAACGTTCAGGGCCACCTAATGACGATGGATCACTCAAATTGAGTCCCGATTCAATACATCGTCCTCTAGCAGACTTGTCTCCATGGGTCTATTGCTGCCTCGGGCACCTTATCGCCGTTCTGCTGTGAGTCAAAGATTTTCGAATCGGACGAAAAACTGATAGTGAATTGTAACGTTCAGGGCCTCCTAATGACGATGGAACACTCAAATTGCGTCCCGATTCAATACCTCGTGCTCCAGCAGACTAGTCTCCATGGGTCTATTGCTGCCTCGGGCACATTATGGCCGTTCTGCTGTGAGTCAAAGATTTTCGAATCGGACGAAAAACTGATAGTGAATTGTAACGTTCAGGGCCACCTAATGACGATGGATCACTCAAATTGCCTCCCGATTCAATACATCGTCCTCCAGCCGACTTGTCGCCATGGGTCTATTGCTGCCTCGGGCACCTTATGGCCGTTCTGCTGTGGGACAAAGATTTTCGAATCGGACGAAGAACTGATAGTGAATTGTAACGTTCAGGGCCACCTAATGACGATGAATCACTCAAATTGCGTCCCGATTCAATACATCGTCCTCCAGCAGACTTGTCTCCATGGGTCTATTGCTGCCTCGGGCACCTTATGGCCGTTCTGCTGTGACTCAAAGATTTTCGAATCGGACGAAAAACTGATAGTGAATTGTAACTTTCAGGGCCACCTAATGACGATGGATCACTCAAATTGCGACCCGATTCAATACATCGTCCTCCAGCCGACTTGTCTCAATGGGTCTATTGCTGCCTCGGGCACCTTATGGCCGTTCTGCTGTGGGTCAAAGATTTTCGAATCGGACGAAGATCTGATAGTGAATTGTAACGTTCAGGGACACCTAATGACGATGGATCACTCAAATTGCGTGTCGAATCAATACATCGTCCTCCAGCAGACTTGTCTCCATGGGTCTATTGCTGCCTCGGGCACCTTATGGGCGTTCTGCTGTGAGTCAAAGATTTTCGAATCGGACGAAAAACTGATAGTGAATTGTAACGTTCAAGGCCTCCTAATGACGATGGAACACTCAAATTGCGTCCCGATTCAATACCTCGTGCTCCAGCAGACTAGTCTCCATGGGTCTATTGCTGCCTCGGGCACATTATGGCCGTTCTGCTGTGAGTCAAAGATTTTCGAATCGGACGAAAAACTGATAGTGAATTGTAACGTTCAGGGCCACCTAATGACGATGGATCATTCAAATTGCGTCCCGATTCAATACATCGTCCTCCAGCAGGCATGTCTCCATGGGTCTATTGCTGCCTCGGGCACCTTATGGCCGTTCTGCTGTGAGTCAAAGATTTTCGAATCGGACGAAAAACTGATAGTGAATTGTAACATTCAGGGCCACCTAATGAGGATGGACCACACAAATTTCGTCCCGATTCAAAACATCGTCCTCCAGCCGACTTGACTCCATGGGTCTATTGCTGCCTCGGGCACCTTATGGCCGTTCTGCTGTGAGTCTAGATTATCGAATGGTACGAAAAACTGATAGTGAATTGTAACTTTCAGGGCCCCCTAATGACGATGGATCACTCAAATTGCGTCCCGATTCAATACATCGTCCTCCAGCAGACTTGTCTCTATGGGTCTATTGCTGCCTCGGGCACCTTATGGGCGTTCTGCTGTGAGTCAAAGATTTTCGAATCGGACGAAAAACTGATAGTGAATTGTAACGTTCAGGGCCTCCTAATGACGATGGAACACTCAAATTGCGTCCCGATTCAATACCTCGTGCTCCAGCAGACTAGTCTCCATGGGTCTATTGCTGCCTCTGGCACATTATGGCCGTTCTGCTGTGAGTCAAAGATTTTCGAATCGGACGAAAAACTGATAGTGAATTGTAACATTCAGGGACACCTAATGACTTGACTTGACTCCATGGGTCTATTGCTGAGTCGGGCACCTTATGGCCGTTCTGCTGTGAGTCTAGATTATCGAATGCGACGAAAAACTGATAGTGAATTGTAACGTTCAGGGCCACCTAATGACGATGGATCACTCAAATTGCGTCCCGATTCAATACATCGTCCTCCAGCCGACTTGTCTCCATGGGTCTATTGCTGCCTCGGGCACCTTATGGCCGTTCTGCTGTGAGTCAAAGATTTTCGAATCGGACGAAAAACAGATAGTGAATTGTAACATTCAGGGCAACCTAATGACGATGGATCACTCAAATTGCGTCCCGATTCAATAAATCGTCCTCCAGCCGACTTGTCTCCATGGCTCTTGCTGCCTCGGGCACCTTATGGCCGTTCTGCTGTGAGTCAAAGATTTTCGAATCGTACGAAAAACTGATAGTGAATTGTAACGTTCAGGGCCACCTAATGACGATGGATCACTCAAATTGCGTCCCGATTCAATACATCGTCATCCAGCAGACTTGTCTCCATGGGTCTATTGCTGCCTCGGGCACCTTATGGCCGTTCTGCTGTGAGTCAAAGATTTTCGAATCGGACGAAAAACAGATAGTGAATTGTAACATTCAGGGCAACCTAATGACGATGGATCACTCAAATTGCGTCCCGATTCAATACATCGTCCTCCAGCCGACTTGTCTCCATGGGTCTATTGCTGCATCGGGAACCTTATGGCCATTCTGCTGTGAGTCAAAGATTTTCGAATCGGACGAAAAACTGATAGTGAATTGTAACTTTCAGGGCCACCTAATGACGATGGATCACTCAAATTGCGTCCCGATTCAATACATCGTCCTCCAGCAGACTTGTCTCCCGGGTCTATTGCTTCCTCGAGCACCTTACGGCCGTTCTGCTGTGAGTCAAAGATTTTCGAATCGGACGAAAAACTGATAGTGAATTGTAACATTCTGGGACACCTAATGACTTGACTTGACTCCATGGGTCTCTTGCTGAGTCGGGCACCTTATGGCCGTTCTGCTGTGAGTCTAGATTATCGAATGCGACGAAAAACTGATAGTGAATTGTAACGTTCAGGGCCACCTAATGACGATGGATCACTCAAATTGCGTCCCGATTCAATACATCGTCCTCTAGCAGACTTGTCTCCATGGGTCTATTGCTGCCTCGGGCACCTTATCGCCGTTCTGCTGTGAGTCAAAGATTTTCGAATCGGACGAATAACTGATAGTGAATTGTAACGTTCAGTGCCACCTAATGACGATGGTTCACTCAAATTGCGTCCCGATTCAATACATCGTCATCCAGCAGACTTGTCTCCATGGGTCTATTGCTGCCTCGGGCACCTTATGGCCGTTCTGCTGTGAGTCAAAGATTTTCGAATCGGAGGAAAAACAGATAGTGAATTGTAACATTCAGGGCAACCTAATGACGATGGATCACTCAAATTGAGTCCCGATTCAATACATCGTCCTCCAGCCGACTTGTCTCCATGGGTCTATTGCTGCATCGGGAACCTTATGGCCATTCTGCTGTGAGTCAAAGATTTTCGAATCGGACGAAAAACTGATAGTGAATTGTAACTTTCAGGGCCACCTAATGACGATGGATCACTCAAATTGCGTCCCGATTCAATACATCGTCTTCCAGCAGACTTGTCTCCATGGGTCTATTGCTGCCTCGGGCACCTTACGGCCGTTCTGCTGTGAGTCAAAGATTTTCGAATCGGACGAAAAACTGATAGTGAATTGTAACGTTCAGGGCCACCTAATGACGATGGATCACTCAAATTGCGTACCGATTCAATACATCGTCCTCCAGCAGGCTTGTCTCCATGGGTCTATTGCTGCCTCGGGCACCTTATGGCCGTTCTGCTGTGAGTCAAATATTTTCGAATCGGACGAAAAACAGATAGTGAATTGTAACATTCATGGCCACCTAATGACGATGGATCACTCAAATTGCGTCCCGATTCAATACATCGTCCTCCAGCCGACTTGTCTCAATGGGTCTATTGCTGCATCGGGCACCTTATGGCCGTTCTGCTGTGAGTCAAAGATTTTCGAATCGGACGAAAAACTGATAGTGAATTGTATCTTTCAGGGCCACCTAATGACGATGGATCACTCAAATTGCGTCCGGATTCAATACATCGTCGTCCAGCCGACTTGTCGCCATGGGTCTATTGCTGCCTCGGGCACCTTATGGCCGTTCTGCTGTGGGTCAAAGATTTTCGAATCGGACGAAGAACTGATAGTGAATTGTAACGTTCAGGGCCACCTAATGACGATGAATCACTCAAATTGCGTCCCGATTCAATACATCGTCCTCCAGCAGACTTGTCTCCATGGGTCTATTGCTGCCTCGGGCACCTTTTGGCCGTTCTGCTGTGACTCAAAGATTTTCGAATCTGACGAAAAACCTGTAGTGAATTGTAACATTCAGGGCCACCTAATGACGATGGATCACTCAAATTGCGTCCCGATTCAATACATCGTCCTCCAGCAGACTTGTCTCCCGGGTCTATTGCTTCCTCGGGCACCTTACGGCCGTTCTGCTGTGAGTCAAAGATTTTCGAATCGGACGAAAAACTGATAGTGAATTGTAACATTCTGGGACACCTAATGACTTGACTTGACTCCATGGGTCTCTTGCTGAGTCGGGCACCTTATGGCCGTTCTGCTGTGAGTCTAGATTATCGAATGCGACGAAAAACTGATAGTGAATTGTAACGTTCAGGGCCACCTAATGACGATGGATCACTCAAATTGCGTCCCGATTCAATACATCGTCCTCTAGCAGACTTGTCTCCATGGGTCTATTGCTGCCTCGGGCACCTTATCGCCGTTCTGCTGTGAGTCAAAGATTTTCGAATCGGACGAATAACTGATAGTGAATTGTAACGTTCAGTGCCACCTAATGACGATGGTTCACTCAAATTGCGTCCCGATTCAATACATCGTCATCCAGCAGACTTGTCTCCATGGGTCTATTGCTGCCTCGGGCACCTTATGGCCGTTCTGCTGTGAGTCAAAGATTTTCGAATCGGAGGAAAAACAGATAGTGAATTGTAACATTCAGGGCAACCTAATGACGATGGATCGCTCAAATTGAGTCCCGATTCAATACATCGTCCTCCAGCCGACTTGTCTCCATGGGTCTATTGCTGCATCGGGAACCTTATGGCCATTCTGCTGTGAGTCAAAGATTTTCGAATCGGACGAAAAACTGATAGTGAATTGTAACTTTCAGGGCCACCTAATGACGATGGATCACTCAAATTGCGTCCCGATTCAATACATCGTCTTCCAGCAGACTTGTCTCTATGGGTCTATTGCTGCCTCGGGCACCTTACGGCCGTTCTGCTGTGAGTCAAAGATTTTCGAATCGGACGAAAAACTGATAGTGAATTGTAACGTTCAGGGCCACCTAATGACGATGGATCACTCAAATTGCGTCCCGATTCAATACATCGTCCTCCAGCAGACTTGTCTCCATGGGTCTATTGCTGCCTCGGGCACCTTATGGCCGTTCTGCTGTGAGTCAAATATTTTCGAATCGGACGAAAAACAGATAGTGAATTGTAACATTCATGGCCACCTAATGACGATGGATCACTCAAATTGCGTCCCGATTCAATACATCGTCCTCCAGCCGACTTGTCTCAATGGGTCTATTGCTGCATCGGGCACCTTATGGCCGTTCTGCTGTGAGTCAAAGATTTTCGAATCGGACGAAAAACTGATAGTGAATTGTATCTTTCAGGGCCACCTAATGACGATGGATCACTCAAATTGCGTCCGGATTCAATACATCGTCGTCCAGCCGACTTGTCGCCATGGGTCTATTGCTGCCTCGGGCACCTTATGGCCGTTCTGCTGTGGGTCAAAGATTTTCGAATCGGACGAAGAACTGATAGTGAATTGTAACGTTCAGGGCCACCTAATGACGATGAATCACTCAAATTGCGTCCCGATTCAATACATCGTCCTCCAGCAGACTTGTCTCCATGGGTCTATTGCTGCCTCGGGCACCTTTTGGCCGTTCTGCTGTGACTCAAAGATTTTCGAATCTGACGAAAAACCGGTAGTGAATTGTAACATTCAGGGCCACCTAATGACGATGGATCACTCAAATTGCGTCCCGATTCAATACATCGTCCTCCAGCCGACTTGTCTCCATGGGTCTATTGCTGCCTCGGGCACCTTATGGCCGTTCTGCTGTGAGTCAAAGATTTTCGAATCGGACGAAAAACTGATAGTGAATTGTAACATTCAGGGCCACCTAATGACGATGGATCACTGAAATTACGTCCCGATTCAATACATCGTCCTCCAGCCGACTTGACTCCATGGGTCTATTGCTGCCTCGGGCACCTTATGGCTGTTCTGCTGTGAGTCTAGATTATCGAATGCGACGAAAAACTGATAGTGAATTGTAACGTTCAGGGACACCTAATGACGATGGATCACTCAAATTGAGTCCCGATTCAATACATCGTCCGCCAGCAGACTTGTCTCCATGGGTCTATTGCTGCCTCGGGCACCTTACGGCCGTTCTGCTGTGAGTCAAAGATTTTCGAATCGGACGAAAAACTGATAGTGAATTGTAACATTCAGGGACACCTAATGACTTGACTTGACTCCATGGGTCTCTTGCTGAGTCGGGCACCTTATGGCCGTTCTGCTGTGAGTCTAGATTATCGAATGCGATGAAAAACTGATAGTGAATTGTAACGTTCAGGGCCACCTAATGACGATGGATCACTCAAATTGCGTCCCGATTCAATACATCGTCATCCAGCAGACTTGTCTCCATGGGTCTATTGCTGCCTCGGGCACCTTATGGCCGTTCTGCCGTGAGTCAAAGATTTTCGAATCGGACGAAAAACAGATAGTGAATTGTAACATTCAGGGAAACCTAATGACGATGGATCACTCAAATTGAGTCCCGATTCAATACATCGTCCTCCAGCCGACTTGTCTCCATGGGTCTATTGCTGCATCGGGAACCTTATGGCCATTCTGCTGTGAGTCAAAGATTTTCGAATCGGACGAAAAACTGTTAGTGAATTGTAACTTTCAGGGCCACCTAATGACGATGGATCACTCAAATTGCGTCCCGATTCAATACATCGTCCTCCAGCAGACTTGTCTCCATGGGTCTATTGCTGCCTCGGGCACCTTACGGCCGTTCTGCTGTGAGTCAAAGATTTTCGAATCGGACGAAAAACTGATAGTGAATTGTAACGTTCAGGGCCACCTAATGACGATGGATCACTCAAAATGCGTCCCGATTCAATACATCGTCCTCCAGCAGACTTGTCTCCATGGGTCTATTGCTGCCTCGGGCACCTTATGGCCGTTCTGCTGTGAGTCAAATATTTTCGAATCGGACGAAAAACAGATAGTGAATTGTAACATTCATGGCCACCTAATGACGATGGATCACTCAAATTGCGTCCCGATTCAATACATCGTCCTCCAGCCGACTTGTCTCAATGGGTCTATTGCTGCATCGGGCACCTTATGGCCGTTCTGCTGTGAGTCAAAGATTTTCGAATCTGACGAAAAACCGGTAGTGAATTGTAACATTCAGGGCCACCTAATGACGATGGATCACTCAAATTGCGTCCCGATTCAATACATCGTCCTCCAGCCGACTTGTCTCCATGGGTCTATTGCTGCCTCGGGCACCTTATGGCCGTTCTGCTGTGAGTCAAAGATTTTCGAATCGGACGAAAAACTGATAGTGAATTGTAACATTCAGGGCCACCTAATGACGATGGATCACTGAAATTACGTCCCGATTCAATACATCGTCCTCCAGCCGACTTGACTCCATGGGTCTATTGCTGCCTCGGGCACCTTATGGCTGTTCTGCTGTGAGTCTAGATTATCGAATGCGACGAAAAACTGATAGTGAATTATAACGTTCAGGGACACCTAATGACGATGGATCACTCAAATTGCGTCCCGATTCAATACATCGTCCGCCAGCAGACTTGTCTCCATGGGTCTATTGCTGCCTCGGGCACCTTATGGCCGTTCTGCTGTGAGTCAAAGATTTTCGAATCGGACGAAAAACTGATAGTGAATTGTAACATTCAGGGACACCTAATGACTTGACTTGACTCCATGGGTCTCTTGCTGAGTCGGGCACCTTATGGCCGTTCTGCTGTGAGTCTAGTTTATCGAATGCGATGAAAAACTGATAGTGAATTGTAACGTTCAGGGCCACCTAATGACGATGGATCACTCAAATTGCGTCCCGATTCAATACATCGTCCTCTAGCAGACTTGTCTCCATGGGTCTATTGCTGCCTCGGGCACATTATCGCCGTTCTGCTGTGAGTCAAAGATTTACGAATCGGACGAATAACTGATAGTGAATTGTAACGTTCAGGGCCACCTAATGACGATGGATCACTCAAATTGCGTCCCGATTCAATACATCGTCATCCAGCAGACTTGTCTCCATGGGTCTATTGCTGCCTCGGGCACCTTATGGCCGTTCTGCTGTGAGTCAAAGATTTTCGAATCGGACGAAAAACAGATAGTGAATTGTAACATTCAGGGAAACCTAATGACGATGGATCACTCAAATTGAGTCCCGATTCAATACATCGTCCTCCAGCCGACTTGTCTCCATGGGTCTATTGCTGCATCGGGAACCTTATGGCCATTCTGCTGTGAGTCAAAGATTTTCGAATCGGACGAAAAACTGATAGTGAATTGTAACGTTCAGGGCCACCTAATGACGATGGATCACTCAAATTGCGTCCCGATTCAATACATCGTCATCCAGCAGACTTGTTTCCATGGGTCTATTGCTGCCTCGGGCAACTTATGGCCGTTCTGCTGTGAGTCAAAGATTTTCGAATCGGACGAAAAACTGATAGTGAATTGTAACTTTCAGGGCCACCTAATGACGATGGATCACTCAAATTGCGTCCCGATTCAATACATCGTCGTCCAGCCGACTTGTCGCCATGGGTCTATTGCTGCCTCGGGCACCTTATGGCCGTTCTGCTGTGGGTCAAAGATTTTCGAATCGGACGAAGAACTGATAGTGAATTGTAACGTTCAGGGCCACCTAATGACGATGAATCACTCAAATTGCGTCCCGATTCAATACATCGTCCTCCAGCAGACTTGTCTCCATGGGTCTATTGCTGCCTCGGGCACCTTTTGGCCGTTCTGCTGTGACTCAAAGATTTTCGAATCTGACGAAAAACTGATAGTGAAATGTAACATTCAGGGCCACCTAATGACGATGGATCACTCAAATTGCGTCCCGATTCAATACATCGTCCTCCAGCCGACTTGTCTCCATGGGTCTATTGCTGCCTCGGGCACCTTATGGCCGTTCTGCTGTGAGTCAAAGATTTTCGAATCGGACGAAAAACTGATAGTGAATTGTAACATTCAGGGCCACCTAATGACGATGGATCACTCAAATTACGTCCCGATTCAATACATCGTCCTCCAGCCGACTTGACTCCATGGGTCTATTGCTGCCTCGGGCACCTTATGGCCGTTCTGCTGTGAGTCTAGATTATCGAATGCGACGAAAAACTGATAGTGAATTGTAACGTTCAGGGACACCTAATGACGATGGATCACTCAAATTGCGTCCCGATTCAATACATCGTCCTCCAGCAGACTTGTCTCCATGGGTCTATTGCTGCCTCGGGCACCTTACGGCCGTTCTGCTGTGAGTCAAAGATTTTCGAATCGGACGAAAAACTGATAGTGAATTGTAACATTCAGGGACACCTAATGACTTGACTTGACTCCATGGGTCTCTTGCTGAGTCGGGCACCTTATGGCCGTTCTGCTGTGAGTCTAGATTATCGAATGCGACGAAAAACTGATAGTGAATTGTAACGTTCAGGGCCACCTAATGACGATGGATCACTCAAATTGCGTCCCGATTCAATACATCGTCCTCTAGCAGACTTGTCTCCATGGGTCTATTGCTGCCTCGGGCACCTTATCGCCGTTCTGCAGTGAGTCAAAGATTTTCGAATCGGACGAATAACTGATAGTGAATTGTAACGTTCAGGGCCACCTAATGACGATCGATCACTCAAATTGCGTCCCGATTCAATACATCGTCATCCAGCAGACTTGTCTCCATGGGTCAATTGCTGCCTCGGGCACCTTATGGCCGTTCTGCTGTGAGTCAAAGATTTTCGAATCGGACGAAAAACAGATAGTGAATTGTAACATTCAGGGCAACCTAATGACGATGGATCACTCAAATTGAGTCCCGATTCAATACATCGTCCTCCAGCCGACTTGTCTCCATGGGTCAATTGCTGCATCGGGAACCTTATGGCCATTCTGCTGTGAGTCAAAGATTTTCGAATCGGATGAAAAACTGATAGTGAATTGTAACGTTCAGGGCCACCTAATGACGATGGATCACTCAAATTGCGTCCCGATTCAATACATCGTCATCCAGCAGACTTGTCTCCATGGGTCTATTGCTGCCTCGGGCACCTTATGGCCGTTCTGCTGTGAGTCAAAGATTTTCGAATCGGACGAAAAACTGATAGTGAATTGTAACTTTCAGGGCCACCTAATGACGATGGATCACTCAAATTGCGTCCAGATTCAATACATCGTCGTCCAGCCGACTTGTCGCCATGGGTCTATTGCTGCCTCGGGCACCTTATGGCCGTTCTGCTGTGGGTCAAAGATTTTCGAATCGGACGAAGAACTGATAGTGAATTGTAACGTTCAGGGCCACCTAATGACGATGAATCACTCAAATTGCGTCCCGATTCAATACATCGTCCTCCAGCAGACTTGTCTCCATTGGTCTATTGCTGCCTCGGGCACCTTTTGGCCATTCTGCTGTGACTAAAAGATTTTCGAATCTGACGAAAAACTGATAGTGAATTGTAACATTCAGGGCCACCTAATGACGATGGATCACTCAAATTGCGTCCCGATTCAATACATCGTCCTCCTGCCGACTTGTCTCCATGGGTGTATTGCTGCCTCGGGCACCTTATGGCCGTTCTGCTGTGAGTCAAAGATTTTCGAATCGGACGAAAAACTGATAGTGAATTGTAACATTCAGGGCCACCTAATGACGATGGATCAATCAAATTACGTCCCGATTCAATACATCGTCCTCCAGCCGACTTGACTCCATGGGTCTATTGCTGCCTCGGGCACCTTATGGCCGTTCTGCTGTGAGTCTAGATTATCGAATGCGACGAAAAACTGATAGTGAATTGTAACGTTCAGGGACACCTAATGACGATGGATCACTCAAATTGCGTCCCGATTCAATACATCGTCCTCCAGCAGACTTGTCTCCATGGGTCTATTGCTGCCTCGGGCACCTTACGGCCGTTCTGCTGTGAGTCAAAGATTTTCGAATCGGACGAAAAACTGATAGTGAATTGTAACATTCAGGGACACCTAATGACTTGACCTGACTCCATGGGTCTCTTGCTGAGTCGGGCACTTTTTTGGCCGTTCTGCTGTAAGTCTAGATTATCGAATGCGACGAAAACTGATAGTGAATTGTAACGTTCAGGGCCACCTAATGACGATGGATCACTCAAATTGCGTCCCGATTCAATACATCGTCCTCTAGCAGACTTGTCTCCATGGGTCTATTGCTGCCTCGGGCACCTTATGGCCGTTCTGCTGTGAGTCAAAGATTTTCGAATCGGACGAAAAACTGATAGTGAATTGTAACTTTCAGGGCCACCTAATGACGATGGATCACTCAAATTGCGTCCCGATTCAATACATCGTCGTCCAGCCGACTTGTCGCCATGGGTCTATTGCTGCCTCGGGCACCTTATGGCCGTTCTGCTGTGGGTCAAAGATTTTCGAATCAGACGAAGAACTGATAGTGAATTGTAACGTTCAGGGCCACCTAATGACGATGAATCACTCAAATTGCGTCCCGATTCAATACATCGTCCTCCAGCAGACTTGTCTCCATGGGTCTATTGCTGCCTCGGGCACCTTTTGGCCGTTCTGCTGTGACTCAAAGATTTTCGAATCTGACGAAAAACTGATAGTGAATTGTAACATTCAGGGCCACCTAATGACGATGGATCACTCAAATTGCGTCCCGATTCAATACATCGTCCTCCAGCCGACTTGTCTCCATGGGTCTATTGCTGCCTCGGGCACCTTATGGCCGTTCTGCTGTGAGTCAAAGATTTTCGAATCGGACGAAAAACTGATAGTGAATTGTAACATTCAGGGCCACCTAATGACGATGGATCACTCAAATTACGTCCCCATTCAATACATCGACCTCCAGCCGACTTGACTCCATGGGTCTATTGCTGCCTCGGGCACCTTATGGCCGTTCTGCTGTGAGTCTAGATTATCGAATGCGACGAAAAACTGATAGTGAATTGTAACGTTCAGGGACACCTAATGACGATGGATCACTCAAATTGCGTCCCGATTCAATACATGGGTCTATTGCTGCCTCGGGCACCTTACGGCCGTTCTGCTGTGAGTCAAAGATTTTCGAATCGGACGAAAAACTGATAGTGAATTGTAACATTCAGGGACACCTAATGACTTGACTTGACTCCATGGGTCTCTTGCTGAGTCGGGCACCTTATGGCCGTTCTGCTGTGAGTCTAGATTATCGAATGCGACGAAAAACTGATAGTGAATTGTAACGTTCAGGGCCACCTAATGACGATGGATCACTCAAATTGCGTCCCGATTCAATACATCGTCCTCTAGCAGACTTGTCTCCATGGGTCTATTGCTGCCTCGGGCACCTTATCGCCGTTCTGCTGTGAGTCAAAGATTTTCGAATCGGACGAATAACTGATAGTGAATTGTAACGTTCAGTGCCACCTAATGACGATGGTTCACTCAAATTGCGTCCCGATTCAATACATCGTCATCCAGCAGACTTGTCTCCATGGGTCTATTGCTGCCTCGGGCACCTTATGGCCGTTCTGCTGTGAGTCAAAGATTTTCGAATCGGAGGAAAAACAGATAGTGAATTGTAACATTCAGGGCAACCTAATGACGATGGATCACTCAAATTGAGTCCCGATTCAATACATCGTCCTCCAGCCGACTTGTCTCCATGGGTCTATTGCTGCCTCGGGCACCTTACGGCCGTTCTGCTGTGAGTCAAAGATTTTCGAATCGGACGAAAAACTGATAGTGAATTGTAACGTTCAGGGCCACCTAATGACGATGGATCACTCAAATTGCGTCCCGATTCAATACATCGTCCTCCAGCAGACTTGTCTCCATGGGTCTATTGCTGCCTCGGGCACCTTATGGCCGTTCTGCTGTGAGTCAAATATTTTCGAATCGGACGAAAAACAGATAGTGAATTGTAACATTCATGGCCACCTAATGACGATGGATCACTCAAATTGCGTCCCGATTCAATACATCGTCCTCCAGCCGACTTGTCTCAATGGGTCTATTGCTGCATCGGGCACCTTTTGGCCGTTCTGCTGTGACTCAAAGATTTTCGAATCTGACGAAAAACCGGTAGTGAATTGTAACATTCAGGGCCACCTAATGACGATGGATCACTCAAATTGCGTCCCGATTCAATACATCGTCCTCCAGCCGACTTGTCTCCATGGGTCTATTGCTGCCTCGGGCACCTTATGGCCGTTCTGCTGTGAGTCAAAGATTTTCGAATCGGACGAAAAACTGATAGTGAATTGTAACATTCAGGGCCACCTAATGACGATGGATCACTGAAATTACGTCCCGATTCAATACATCGTCCTCCAGCCGACTTGACTCCATGGGTCTATTGCTGCCTCGGGCACCTTATGGCCGTTCTGCTGTGAGTCTAGATTATCGAATGCGACGAAAAACTGATAGTGAATTGTAACGTTCAGGGACACCTAATGACGATGGATCACTCAAATTGCGTCCCGATTCAATACATCGTCCGCCAGCAGACTTGTCTCCATGGGTCTATTGCTGCCTCGGGCACCTTACGGCCGTTCTGCTGTGAGTCAAAGATTTTCGAATCGGACGAAAAACTGATAGTGAATTGTAACATTCAGGGACACCTAATGACTTGACTTGACTCCATGGGTCTCTTGCTGAGTCGGGCACCTTATGGCCGTTCTGCTGTAAGTCTAGATTATCGAATGCGACGAAAACTGATAGTGAATTGTAACGTTCAGGGCCACCTAATGACGATGGATCACTCAAATTGCGTCCCGATTCAATACATCGTCCTCTAGCAGACTTGTCTCCATGGGTCTATTGCTGCCTCGGGCACCTTATGGCCGTTCTGCTGTGAGTCAAAGATTTTCGAATCGGACGAAAAACTGATAGTGAATTGTAACTTTCAGGGCCACCTAATGACGATGGATCACTCAAATTGCGTCCCGATTCAATACATCGTCGTCCAGCCGACTTGTCGCCATGGGTCTATTGCTGCCTCGGGCACCTTTTGGCCGTTCTGCTGTGACTCAAAGATTTTCGAATCTGACGAAAAACTGATAGTGAATTGTAACATTCAGGGCCACCTAATGACGATGGATCACTCAAATTGCGTCCCGATTCAATACATCGTCCTCCAGCCGACTTGTCTCCATGGGTCTATTGCTGCCTCGGGCACCTTATGGCCGTTCTGCTGTGAGTCAAAGATTTTCGAATCGGACGAAAAACTGATAGTGAATTGTAACATTCAGGGCCACCTAATGACGATGGATCACTCAAATTACGTCCCCATTCAATACATCGACCTCCAGCCGACTTGACTCCATGGGTCTATTGCTGCCTCGGGCACCTTATGGCCGTTCTGCTGTGAGTCTAGATTATCGAATGCGACGAAAAACTGATAGTGAATTGTAACGTTCAGGGACACCTAATGACGATGGATCACTCAAATTGCGTCCCGATTCAATACATGGGTCTATTGCTGCCTCGGGCACCTTACGGCCGTTCTGCTGTGAGTCAAAGATTTTCGAATCGGACGAAAAACTGATAGTGAATTGTAACATTCAGGGACACCTAATGACTTGACTTGACTCCATGGGTCTCTTGCTGAGTCGGGCACCTTATGGCCGTTCTGCTGTGAGTCTAGATTATCGAATGCGACGAAAAACTGATAGTGAATTGTAACGTTCAGGGCCACCTAATGACGATGGATCACTCAAATTGCGTCCCGATTCAATACATCGTCCTCTAGCAGACTTGTCTCCATGGGTCTATTGCTGCCTCGGGCACCTTATCGCCGTTCTGCTGTGAGTCAAAGATTTTCGAATCGGACGAATAACTGATAGTGAATTGTAACGTTCAGTGCCACCTAATGACGATGGTTCACTCAAATTGCGTCCCGATTCAATACATCGTCATCCAGCAGACTTGTCTCCATGGGTCTATTGCTGCCTCGGGCACCTTATGGCCGTTCTGCTGTGAGTCAAAGATTTTCGAATCGGAGGAAAAACAGATAGTGAATTGTAACATTCAGGGCAACCTAATGACGATGGATCACTCAAATTGAGTCCCGATTCAATACATCGTCCTCCAGCCGACTTGTCTCCATGGGTCTATTGCTGCCTCGGGCACCTTACGGCCGTTCTGCTGTGAGTCAAAGATTTTCGAATCGGACGAAAAACTGATAGTGAATTGTAACGTTCAGGGCCACCTAATGACGATGGATCACTCAAATTGCGTCCCGATTCAATACATCGTCCTCCAGCAGACTTGTCTCCATGGGTCTATTGCTGCCTCGGGCACCTTATGGCCGTTCTGCTGTGAGTCAAATATTTTCGAATCGGACGAAAAACAGATAGTGAATTGTAACATTCATGGCCACCTAATGACGATGGATCACTCAAATTGCGTCCCGATTCAATACATCGTCCTCCAGCCGACTTGTCTCAATGGGTCTATTGCTGCATCGGGCACCTTTTGGCCGTTCTGCTGTGACTCAAAGATTTTCGAATCTGACGAAAAACCGGTAGTGAATTGTAACATTCAGGGCCACCTAATGACGATGGATCACTCAAATTGCGTCCCGATTCAATACATCGTCCTCCAGCCGACTTGTCTCCATGGGTCTATTGCTGCCTCGGGCACCTTATGGCCGTTCTGCTGTGAGTCAAAGATTTTCGAATCGGACGAAAAACTGATAGTGAATTGTAACATTCAGGGCCACCTAATGACGATGGATCACTGAAATTACGTCCCGATTCAATACATCGTCCTCCAGCCGACTTGACTCCATGGGTCTATTGCTGCCTCGGGCACCTTATGGCCGTTCTGCTGTGAGTCTAGATTATCGAATGCGACGAAAAACTGATAGTGAATTGTAACGTTCAGGGACACCTAATGACGATGGATCACTCAAATTGCGTCCCGATTCAATACATCGTCCGCCAGCAGACTTGTCTCCATGGGTCTATTGCTGCCTCGGGCACCTTACGGCCGTTCTGCTGTGAGTCAAAGATTTTCGAATCGGACGAAAAACTGATAGTGAATTGTAACATTCAGGGACACCTAATGACTTGACTTGACTCCATGGGTCTCTTGCTGAGTCGGGCACCTTATGGCCGTTCTGCTGTAAGTCTAGATTATCGAATGCGACGAAAACTGATAGTGAATTGTAACGTTCAGGGCCACCTAATGACGATGGATCACTCAAATTGCGTCCCGATTCAATACATCGTCCTCTAGCAGACTTGTCTCCATGGGTCTATTGCTGCCTCGGGCACCTTATGGCCGTTCTGCTGTGAGTCAAAGATTTTCGAATCGGACGAAAAACTGATAGTGAATTGTAACTTTCAGGGCCACCTAATGACGATGGATCACTCAAATTGCGTCCCGATTCAATACATCGTCGTCCAGCCGACTTGTCGCCATGGGTCTATTGCTGCCTCGGGCACCTTATGGCCGTTCTGCTGTGGGTCAAAGATTTTCGAATCAGACGAAGAACTGATAGTGAATTGTAACGTTCAGGGCCACCTAATGACGATGAATCACTCAAATTGCGTCCCGATTCAATACATCGTCCTCCAGCAGACTTGTCTCCATGGGTCTATTGCTGCCTCGGGCACCTTTTGGCCGTTCTGCTGTGACTCAAAGATTTTCGAATCTGACGAAAAACTGATAGTGAATTGTAACATTCAGGGCCACCTAATGACGATGGATCACTCAAATTGCGTCCCGATTCAATACATCGTCCTCCAGCCGACTTGTCTCCATGGGTCTATTGCTGCCTCGGGCACCTTATGGCCGTTCTGCTGTGAGTCAAAGATTTTCGAATCGGACGAAAAACTGATAGTGAATTGTAACATTCAGGGCCACCTAATGACGATGGATCACTCAAATTACGTCCCCATTCAATACATCGACCTCCAGCCGACTTGACTCCATGGGTCTATTGCTGCCTCGGGCACCTTATGGCCGTTCTGCTGTGAGTCTAGATTATCGAATGCGACGAAAAACTGATAGTGAATTGTAACGTTCAGGGACACCTAATGACGATGGATCACTCAAATTGCGTCCCGATTCAATACATCGTCCGCCAGCAGACTTGTCTCCATGGGTCTATTGCTGCCTCGGGCACCTTACGGCCGTTCTGCTGTGAGTCAAAGATTTTCGAATCGGACGAAAAACTGATAGTGAATTGTAACATTCAGGGACACCTAATGACTTGACTTGACTCCATGGGTCTCTTGCTGAGTCGGGCACCTTATGGCCGTTCTGCTGTAAGTCTAGATTATCGAATGCGACGAAAACTGATAGTGAATTGTAACGTTCAGGGCCACCTAATGACGATGGATCACTCAAATTGCGTCCCGATTCAATACATCGTCCTCTAGCAGACTTGTCTCCATGGGTCTATTGCTGCCTCGGGCACCTTATGGCCGTTCTGCTGTGAGTCAAAGATTTTCGAATCGGACGAAAAACTGATAGTGAATTGTAACTTTCAGGGCCACCTAATGACGATGGATCACTCAAATTGCGTCCCGATTCAATACATCGTCGTCCAGCCGACTTGTCGCCATGGGTCTATTGCTGCCTCGGGCACCTTATGGCCGTTCTGCTGTGGGTCAAAGATTTTCGAATCAGACGAAGAACTGATAGTGAATTGTAACGTTCAGGGCCACCTAATGACGATGAATCACTCAAATTGCGTCCCGATTCAATACATCGTCCTCCAGCAGACTTGTCTCCATGGGTCTATTGCTGCCTCGGGCACCTTTTGGCCGTTCTGCTGTGACTCAAAGATTTTCGAATCTGACGAAAAACTGATAGTGAATTGTAACATTCAGGGCCACCTAATGACGATGGATCACTCAAATTGCGTCCCGATTCAATACATCGTCCTCCAGCCGACTTGACTCCATGGGTCTATTGCTGCCTCGGGCACCTTATGGCCGTTCTGCTGTGAGTCTAGATTATCGAATGCGACGAAAAACTGATAGTGAATTGTAACGTTCAGGGACACCTAATGACGATGGATCACTCAAATTGCGTCCCGATTCAATACATGGGTCTATTGCTGCCTCGGGCACCTTACGGCCGTTCTGCTGTGAGTCAAAGATTTTCGAATCGGACGAAAAACTGATAGTGAATTGTAACATTCAGGGACACCTAATGACTTGACTTGACTCCATGGGTCTCTTGCTGAGTCGGGCACCTTATGGCCGTTCTGCTGTGAGTCTAGATTATCGAATGCGACGAAAAACTGATAGTGAATTGTAACGTTCAGGGACACCTAATGACGATGGATCACTCAAATTGCGTCCCGATTCAATACATCGTCCTCTAGCAGACTTGTCTCCATGGGTCTATTGCTGCCTCGGGCACCTTATCGCCGTTCTGCTGTGAGTCAAAGATTTTCGAATCGGACGAATAACTGATAGTGAATTGTAACGTTCAGTGCCACCTAATGACGATGGTTCACTCAAATTGCGTCCCGATTCAATACATCGTCATCCAGCAGACTTGTCTCCATGGGTCTATTGCTGCCTCGGGCACCTTATGGCCGTTCTGCTGTGAGTCAAAGATTTTCGAATCGGAGGAAAAACAGATAGTGAATTGTAACATTCAGGGCAACCTAATGACGATGGATCACTCAAATTGAGTCCCGATTCAATACATCGTCCTCCAGCCGACTTGTCTCCATGGGTCTATTGCTGCATCGGGAACCTTATGGCCATTCTGCTGTGAGTCAAAGATTTTCGAATCGGACGAAAAACTGATAGTGAATTGTAACTTTCAGGGCCACCTAATGACGATGGGTCACTCAAATTGCGTCCCGATTCAATACATCGTCCTCCGGCAGACTTGTCTCCATGGGTCTATTGCTGCCTCGGGCACCTTACGGCCGTTCTGCTGTGAGTCAAAGATTTTCGAATCGGACGAAAAACTGATAGTGAATTGTAACGTTCAGGGCCACCTAATGACGATGGATCACTCAAATTGCGTCCCGATTCAATACATCGTCCTCCAGCAGACTTGTCTCCATGGGTCTATTGCTGCCTCGGGCACCTTATGGCCGTTCTGCTGTGAGTCAAATATTTTCGAATCGGACGAAAAACAGATAGTGAATTGTAACATTCATGGCCACCTAATGACGATGGATCACTCAAATTGCGTCCCGATTCAATACATCGTCCTCCAGCCGACTTGTCTCAATGGGTCTATTGCTGCATCGGGCACCTTATGGCCGTTCTGCTGTGAGTCAAAGATTTTCGAATCGGACGAAAAACTGATAGTGAATTGTATCTTTCAGGGCCACCTAATGACGATGGATCACTCAAATTGCGTCCGGATTCAATACATCGTCGTCCAGCCGACTTGTCGCCATGGGTCTATTGCTGCCTCGGGCACCTTATGGCCGTTCTGCTGTGGGTCAAAGATTTTCGAATCGGACGAAGAACTGATAGTGAATTGTAACGTTCAGGGCCACCTAATGACGATGAATCACTCAAATTGCGTCCCGATTCAATACATCGTCCTCCAGCAGACTTGTCTCCATGGGTCTATTGCTGCCTCGGGCACCTTTTGGCCGTTCTGCTGTGACTCAAAGATTTTCGAATCTGACGAAAACCGGTAGTGAATTGTAACATTCAGGGCCACCTAATGACGATGGATCACTCAAATTGCGTCCCGATTCAATACATCGTCCTCCAGCCGACTTGTCTCCATGGGTCTATTGCTGCCTCGGGCACCTTATGGCCGTTCTGCTGTGAGTCAAAGATTTTCGAATCGGACGAAAAACTGATAGTGAATTGTAACATTCAGGGCCACCTAATGACGATGGATCACTGAAATTACGTCCCGATTCAATACATCGTCCTCCAGCCGACTTGACTCCATGGGTCTATTGCTGCCTCGGGCACCTTATGGCTGTTCTGCTGTGAGTCTAGATTATCGAATGCGACGAAAAACTGATAGTGAATTGTAACGTTCAGGGACACCTAATGACGATGGATCACTCAAATTGCGTCCCGATTCAATACATCGTCCGCCAGCAGACTTGTCTCCATGGGTCTATTGCTGCCTCGGGCACCTTACGGCCGTTCTGCTGTGGGTCAAAGATTTTCGAATCAGACGAAGAACTGATAGTGAATTGTAACGTTCAGGGCCACCTAATGACGATGAATCACTCAAATTGCGTCCCGATTCAATACATCGTCCTCCAGCAGACTTGTCTCCATGGGTCTATTGCTGCCTCGGGCACCTTTTGGCCGTTCTGCTGTGACTCAAAGATTTTCGAATCTGACGAAAAACTGATAGTGAATTGTAACATTCAGGGCCACCTAATGACGATGGATCACTCAAATTGCGTCCCGATTCAATACATCGTCCTCCAGCCGACTTGTCTCCATGGGTCTATTGCTGCCTCGGGCACCTTATGGCCGTTCTGCTGTGAGTCAAAGATTTTCGAATCGGACGAAAAACTGATAGTGAATTGTAACATTCAGGGCCACCTAATGACGATGGATCACTCAAATTACGTCCCCATTCAATACATCGACCTCCAGCCGACTTGACTCCATGGGTCTATTGCTGCCTCGGGCACCTTATGGCCGTTCTGCTGTGAGTCTAGATTATCGAATGCGACGAAAAACTGATAGTGAATTGTAACGTTCAGGGACACCTAATGACGATGGATCACTCAAATTGCGTCCCGATTCAATACATGGGTCTATTGCTGCCTCGGGCACCTTACGGCCGTTCTGCTGTGAGTCAAAGATTTTCGAATCGGACGAAAAACTGATAGTGAATTGTAACATTCAGGGACACCTAATGACTTGACTTGACTCCATGGGTCTCTTGCTGAGTCGGGCACCTTATGGCCGTTCTGCTGTGAGTCTAGATTATCGAATGCGACGAAAAACTGATAGTGAATTGTAACGTTCAGGGCCACCTAATGACGATGGATCACTCAAATTGCGTCCCGATTCAATACATCGTCCTCTAGCAGACTTGTCTCCATGGGTCTATTGCTGCCTCGGGCACCTTATCGCCGTTCTGCTGTGAGTCAAAGATTTTCGAATCGGACGAATAACTGATAGTGAATTGTAACGTTCAGTGCCACCTAATGACGATGGTTCACTCAAATTGCGTCCCGATTCAATACATCGTCATCCAGCAGACTTGTCTCCATGGGTCTATTGCTGCCTCGGGCACCTTATGGCCGTTCTGCTGTGAGTCAAAGATTTTCGAATCGGAGGAAAAACAGATAGTGAATTGTAACATTCAGGGCAACCTAATGACGATGGATCACTCAAATTGAGTCCCGATTCAATACATCGTCCTCCAGCCGACTTGTCTCCATGGGTCTATTGCTGCATCGGGAACCTTATGGCCATTCTGCTGTGAGTCAAAGATTTTCGAATCGGACGAAAAACTGATAGTGAATTGTAACTTTCAGGGCCACCTAATGACGATGGATCACTCAAATTGCGTCCCGATTCAATACATCGTCCTCCGGCAGACTTGTCTCCATGGGTCTATTGCTGCCTCGGGCACCTTACGGCCGTTCTGCTGTGAGTCAAAGATTTTCGAATCGGACGAAAAACTGATAGTGAATTGTAACGTTCAGGGCCACCTAATGACGATGGATCACTCAAATTGCGTCCCGATTCAATACATCGTCCTCCAGCCGACTTGTCTCAATGGGTCTATTGCTGCATCGGGCACCTTATGGCCGTTCTGCTGTGAGTCAAAGATTTTCGAATCGGACGAAAAACTGATAGTGAATTGTATCTTTCAGGGCCACCTAATGACGATGGATCACTCAAATTGCGTCCGGATTCAATACATCGTCGTCCAGCCGACTTGTCGCCATGGGTCTATTGCTGCCTCGGGCACCTTATGGCCGTTCTGCTGTGGGTCAAAGATTTTCGAATCGGACGAAGAACTGATAGTGAATTGTAACATTCAGGGCCACCTAATGACGATGAATCACTCAAATTGCGTCCCGATTCAATACATCGTCCTCCAGCAGACTTGTCTCCATGTGTCTATTGCTGCCTCGGGCACCTTTTGGCCGTTCTGCTGTGACTCAAAGATTTTCGAATCTGACGAAAACCGGTAGTGAATTGTAACATTCAGGGCCACCTAATGACGATGGATCACTCAAATTGCGTCCCGATTCAATACATCGTCCTCCAGCCGACTTGTCTCCATGGGTCTATTGCTGCCTCGGGCACCTTATGGCCGTTCTGCTGTGAGTCAAAGATTTTCGAATCGGACGAAAAACTGATAGTGAATTGTAACATTCAGGGCCACCTAATGACGATGGATCACTGAAATTACGTCCCGATTCAATACATCGTCCTCCAGCCGACTTGACTCCATGGGTCTATTGCTGCCTCGGGCACCTTATGGCTGTTCTGCTGTGAGTCTAGATTATCGAATGCGACGAAAAACTGATAGTGAATTGTAACGTTCAGGGACACCTAATGACGATGGATCACTCAAATTGCGTCCCGATTCAATACATCGTCCGCCAGCAGACTTGTCTCCATGGGTCTATTGCTGCCTCGGGCACCTTACGGCCGTTCTGCTGTGAGTCAAAGATTTTCGAATCGGACGAAAAACTGATAGTGAATTGTAACATTCAGGGACACCTAATGACTTGACTTGACTCCATGGGTCTCTTGCTGAGTCGGGCACCTAATGGCCGTTCTGCTGTGAGTCTAGATTATCGAATGCGATGAAAAACTGATAGTGAATTGTAACGTTCAGGGCCACCTAATGACGATGGATCACTCAAATTGCGTCCCGATTCAATACATCGTCATCCAGCAGACTTGTCTCCATGGGTCTATTGCTGCCTCGGGCACCTTATGGCCGTTCTGCTGTGAGTCAAAGATTTTCGAATCGGACGAAAAACAGATAGTGAATTGTAACATTCAGGGAAACCTAATGACGATGGATCACTCAAATTGAGTCCCGATTCAATACATCGTCCTCCAGCCGACTTGTCTCCATGGGTCTATTGCTGCATCGGGAACCTTATGGCCATTCTGCTGTGAGTCAAAGATTTTCGAATCGGACGAAAAACTGATAGTGAATTGTAACTTTCAGGGCCACCTAATGACGATGGATCACTCAAATTGCGTCCCGATTCAATACATCGTCCTCCAGCAGACTTGTCTCCATGGGTCTATTGCTGCCTCGGGCACCTTACGGCCGTTCTGCTGTGAGTCAAAGATTTTCGAATCGGACGAAAAACTGATAGTGAATTGTAACGTTCAGGGCCACCTAATGACGATGGATCACTCAAATTGCGTCCCGATTCAATACATCGTCCTCCAGCAGACTTGTCTCCATGGGTCTATTGCTGCCTCGGGCACCTTATGGCCGTTCTGCTGTGAGTCAAATATTTTCGAATCGGACGAAAAACAGATAGTGAATTGTAACATTCATGACCACCTAATGACGATGGATCACTCAAATTGCGTCCCGATTCAATACATCGTCCTCCAGCCGACTTGTCTCAATGGGTCTATTGCTGCATCGGGCACCTTATGGCCGTTCTGCTGTGAGTCAAAGATTTTCGAATCGGACGAAAAACTGATAGTGAATTGTAACTTTCAGGGCCACCTAATGACGATGGATCACTCAAATTGCGTCCGGATTCAATACATCGTCGTCCAGCCGACTTGTCGCCATGGGTCTATTGCTGCCTCGGGCACCTTATGGCCGTTCTGCTGTGGGTCAAAGATTTTCGAATCGGACGAAGAACTGATAGTGAATTGTAACGTTCAGGGCCACCTAATGACGATGAATCACTCAAATTGCGTCCCGATTCAATACATCGTCCTCCAGCAGACTTGTCTCCATGGGTCTATTGCTGCCTCGGGCACCTTTTGGCCGTTCTGCTGTGACTCAAAGATTTTCGAATCTGACGAAAAACCGGTAGTGAATTGTAACATTCAGGGCCACCTAATGACGATGGATCACTCAAATTGCGTCCCGATTCAATACATCGTCCTCCAGCCGACTTGTCTCCATGGGTCTATTGCTGCCTCGGGCACCTTATGGCCGTTCTGCTGTGAGTCAAAGATTTTCGAATCGGACGAAAAACTGATAGTGAATTGTAACATTCAGGGCCACCTAATGACGATGGATCACTGAAATTACGTCCCGATTCAATACATCGTCCTCCAGCCGACTTGACTCCATGGGTCTATTGCTGCCTCGGGCACCTTATGGCTGTTCTGCTGTGAGTCTAGATTATCGAATGCGACGAAAAACTGATAGTGAATTGTAACGTTCAGGGACACCTAATGACGATGGATCACTCAAATTGCGTCCCGATTCAATACATCGTCCGCCAGCAGACTTGTCTCCATGGGTCTATTGCTGCCTCGGGCACCTTACGGCCGTTCTGCTGTGAGTCAAAGATTTTCGAATCGGACGAAAAACTGATAGTGAATTGTAACATTCAGGGACACCTAATGACTTGACTTGACTCCATGGGTCTCTTGCTGAGTCGGGCACCTTATGGCCGTTCTGCTGTGAGTCTAGTTTATCGAATGCGATGAAAAACTGATAGTGAATTGTAACGTTCAGGGCCACCTAATGACGATGGATCACTCAAATTGCGTCCCGATTCAATACATCGTCCTCTAGCAGACTTGTCTCCATGGGTCTATTGCTGCCTCGGGCACCTTATCGCCGTTCTGCTGTGAGTCAAAGATTTACGAATCGGACGAATAACTGATAGTGAATTGTAACGTTCAGGGCCACCTAATGACGATGGATCACTCAAATTGCGTCCCGATTCAATACATCGTCATCCAGCAGACTTGTCTCCATGGGTCTATTGCTGCATCGGGAACCTTATGGCCATTCTGCTGTGAGTCAAAGATTTTCGAATCGGACGAAAAACTGATAGTGAATTGTAACGTTCAGGGCCACCTAATGACGATGGATCACTCAAATTGCGTCCCGATTCAATACATCGTCATCCAGCAGACTTGTCTCCATGGGTCTATTGCTGCCTCGGGCAACTTATGGCCGTTCTGCTGTGAGTCAAAGATTTTCGAATCGGACGAAAAACTGATAGTGAATTGTAACTTTCAGGGCCACCTAATGACGATGGATCACTCAAATTGCGTCCCGATTCAATACATCGTCGTCCAGCCGACTTGTCGCCATGGGTCTATTGCTGCCTCGGGCACCTTATGGCCGTTCTGCTGTGGGTCAAAGATTTTCGAATCGGACGAAGAACTGATAGTGAATTGTAACGTTCAGGGCCACCTAATGACGATGAATCACTCAAATTGCGTCCCGATTCAATACATCGTCCTCCAGCAGACTTGTCTCCATGGGTCCATTGCTGCCTCGGGCACCTTTTGGCCGTTCTGCTGTGACTCAAAGATTTTCGAATCTGACGAAAAACTGATAGTGAATTGTAACATTCAGGGCCACCTAATGACGATGGATCACTCAAATTGCGTCCCGATTCAATACATCGTCCTCCAGCCGACTTGTCTCCATGGGTCTATTGCTGCCTCGGGCACCTTATGGCCGTTCTGCTGTGAGTCAAAGATTTTCGAATCGGACGAAAAACTGATAGTGAATTGTAACATTCAGGGCCACCTAATGACGATGGATCACTCAAATTACGTCCCGATTCAATACATCGTCCTCCAGCCGACTTGACTCCATGGGTCTATTGCTGCCTCGGGCACCTTATGGCCGTTCTGCTGTGAGTCTAGATTATCGAATGCGACGAAAAACTGATAGTGAATTGTAACGTTCAGGGACACCTAATGACGATGGATCACTCAAATTGCGTCCCGATTCAATACATCGTCCTCCAGCAGACTTGTCTCCATGGGTCTATTGCTGCCTCGGGCACCTTACGGCCGTTCTGCTGTGAGTCAAAGATTTTCGAATCGGACGAAAAACTGATAGTGAATTGTAACATTCAGGGACACCTAATGACTTGACTTGACTCCATGGGTCTCTTGCTGAGTCGGGCACCTTATGGCCGATCTGCTGTGAGTCTAGATTATCGAATGCGACGAAAAACTGATAGTGAATTGTAACGTTCAGGGCCACCTAATGACGATGGATCACTCAAATTGCGTCCCGATTCAATACATCGTCCTCTAGCAGACTTGTCTCCATGGGTCTATTGCTGCCTCGGGCACCTTATCGCCGTTCTGCAGTGAGTCAAAGATTTTCGAATCGGACGAATAACTGATAGTGAATTGTAACGTTCAGGGCCACCTAATGACGATCGATCACTCAAATTGCGTCCCGATTCAATACATCGTCATCCAGCAGACTTGTCTCCATGGGTCAATTGCTGCCTCGGGCACCTTATGGCCGTTCTGCTGTGAGTCAAAGATTTTCGAATCGGACGAAAAACAGATAGTGAATTGTAACATTCAGGGCAACCTAATGACGATGGATCACTCAAATTGAGTCCCGATTCAATACATCGTCCTCCAGCCGACTTGTCTCCATGGGTCAATTGCTGCATCGGGAACCTTATGGCCATTCTGCTGTGAGTCAAAGATTTTCGAATCGGATGAAAAACTGATAGTGAATTGTAACGTTCAGGGCCACCTAATGACGATGGATCACTCAAATTGCGTCCCGATTCAATACATCGTCATCCAGCAGACTTGTCTCCATGGGTCTATTGCTGCCTCGGGCACCTTATGGCCGTTCTGCTGTGAGTCAAAGATTTTCGAATCGGACGAAAAACTGATAGTGAATTGTAACTTTCAGGGCCACCTAATGACGATGGATCACTCAAATTGCGTCCAGATTCAATACATCGTCGTCCAGCCGACTTGTCGCCATGGGTCTATTGCTGCCTCGGGCACCTTATGGCCGTTCTGCTGTGGGTCAAAGATTTTCGAATCGGACGAAGAACTGATAGTGAATTGTAACGTTCAGGGCCACCTAATGACGATGAATCACTCAAATTGCGTCCCGATTCAAGACATCGTCCTCCAGCAGATTTGTCTCCATTGGTCTATTGCTGCCTCGGGCACCTTATGGCCATTCTGCTGTGACTAAAAGATTTTCGAATCTGACGAAAAACTGATAGTGAATTGTAACATTCAGGGCCACCTAATGACGATGGATCACTCAAATTGCGTCCCGATTCAATACATCGTCCTCCTGCCGACTTGTCTCCATGGGTGTATTGCTGCCTCGGGCACCTTATGGCCGTTCTGCTGTGAGTCAAAGATTTTCGAATCGGACGAAAAACTGATAGTGAATTGTAACATTCAGGGGCACCTAATGACGATGGATCAATCAAATTACGTCCCGATTCAATACATCGTCCTCCAGCCGACTTGACTCCATGGGTCTATTGCTGCCTCGGGCACCTTATGGCCGTTCTGCTGTGAGTCTAGATTATCGAATGCGACGAAAAACTGATAGTGAATTGTAACGTTCAGGGACACCTAATGACGATGGATCACTCAAATTGCGTCCCGATTCAATACATCGTCCTCCAGCAGACTTGTCTCCATGGGTCTATTGCTGCCTCGGGCACCTTACGGCCGTTCTGCTGTGAGTCAAAGATTTTCGAATCGGACGAAAAACTGATAGTGAATTGTAACATTCAGGGACACCTAATGACTTGACTTGACTCCATGGGTCTCTTGCTGAGTCGGGCACCTTATGGCCGTTCTGCTGTAAGTCTAGATTATCGAATGCGACGAAAACTGATAGTGAATTGTAACGTTCAGAGCCACCTAATGACGATGGATCACTCAAATTGCGTCCCGATTCAATACATCGTCCTCTAGCAGACTTGTCTCCATGGGTCTATTGCTGCCTCGGGCACCTTATGGCCGTTCTGCTGTGAGTCAAAGATTTTCGAATCGGACGAAAAACTGATAGTGAATAGTAACTTTCAGGGCCACCTAATGACGATGGATCACTCAAATTGCGTCCCGATTCAATACATCGTCGTCCAGCCGACTTGTCGCCATGGGTCTATTGCTGCCTCGGGCACCTTATGGCCGTTCTGCTGTGGGTCAAAGATTTTCGAATCAGACGAAGAACTGATAGTGAATTGTAACGTTCAGGGCCACCTAATGACGATGAATCACTCAAATTGCGTCCCGATTCAATACATCGTCCTCCAGCAGACTTGTCTCCATGGGTCTATTGCTGCCTCGGGCACCTTTTGGCCGTTCTGCTGTGACTCAAAGATTTTCGAATCTGACGAAAAACTGATAGTGAATTGTAACATTCAGGGCCACCTAATGACGATGGATCACTCAAATTGCGTCCCGATTCAATACATCGTCCTCCAGCCGACTTGTCTCCATGGGTCTATTGCTGCCTCGGGCACCTTATGGCCGTTCTGCTGTGAGTCAAAGATTTTCGAATCGGACGAAAAACTGATAGTGAATTGTAACATTCAGGGCCACCTAATGACGATGGATCACTCAAATTACGTCCCGATTCAATACATCGACCTCCAGCCGACTTGACTCCATGGGTCTATTGCTGCCTCGGGCACCTTATGGCCGTTCTGCTGTGAGTCTAGATTATCGAATGCGACGAAAAACTGATAGTGAATTGTAACGTTCAGGGACACCTAATGACGATGGATCACTCAAATTGCGTCCCGATTCAATACATGGGTCTATTGCTGCCTCGGGCACCTTACGGCCGTTCTGCTGTGAGTCAAAGATTTTCGAATCGGACGAAAAACTGATAGTGAATTGTAACATTCAGGGACACCTAATGACTTGACTTGACTCCATGGGTCTCTTGTTGAGTCGGGCACCTTATGGCCGTTCTGCTGTGAGTCTAGATTATCGAATGCGACGAAAAACTGATAGTGAATTGTAACGTTCAGGGCCACCTAATGACGATGGATCACTCAAATTGCGTCCCGATTCAATACATCGTCCTCTAGCAGACTTGTCTCCATGGGTCTATTGCTGCCTCGGGCACCTTATCGCCGTTCTGCTGTGAGTCAAAGATTTTCGAATCGGACGAATAACTGATAGTGAATTGTAACGTTCAGGGCCACCTAATGACGATCGATCACTCAAATTGCGTCCCGATTCAATACATCGTCATCCAGCAGACTTGTCTCCATGGGTCAATTGCTGCCTCGGGCACCTTATGGCCGTTCTGCTGTGAGTCAAAGATTTTCGAATCGGACGAAAAACAGATAGTGAATTGTAACATTCAGGGCAACCTAATGACGATGGATCACTCAAATTGAGTCCCGATTCAATACATCGTCCTCCAGCCGACTTGTCTCCATGGGTCTATTGCTGCATCGGGAACCTTATGGCCATTCTGCTGTGAGTCAAAGATTTTCGAATCGGATGAAAAACTGATAGTGAATTGTAACGTTCAGGGCCACCTAATGACGATGGATCACTCAAATTGCGTCCCGATTCAATACATCGTCATCCAGCAGACTTGTCTCCATGGGTCTATTGCTGCCTCGGGCACCTTATGGCCGTTCTGCTGTTATTCAAATATTTTCGAATCGGACGAAAAACAGATAGTGAATTGTAACATTCATGGCCACCTAATGACGATGGATCACTCAAATTGCGTCCCGATTCAATACATCGTCCTCCAGCCGACTTGTCTCCATGGGTGTATTGCTGCATCGGGCACCTTATGGCCGTTCTGCTGTGAGTCAAAGATTTTCGAATCGGACGAAAAACTGATAGTGAATTGTAACTTTCAGGGCCACCTAATGACGATGGATCACTCAAATTGCGTCCAGATTCAATACATCGTCGTCCAGCCGACTTGTCGCCATGGGTCTATTGCTGCCTCGGGCACCTTATGGCCGTTCTGCTGTGGGTCAAAGATTTTCGAATCGGACGAAGAACTGATAGTGAATTGTAACGTTCAGGGCCACCTAATGACGATGAATCACTCAAATTGCGTCCCGATTCAATACATCGTCCTCCAGCAGACTTGTCTCCATTGGTCTATTGCTGCCTCGGGCACCTTTTGGCCGTTCTGCTGTGACTCAAAGATTTTCGAATCTGACGAAAAACTGATAGTGAATTCTAACATTCAGGGCCACCTAATGACGATGGATCACTCAAATTGCGTCCCGATTCAATACATCGTCCTCCAGCCGACTTGTCTCCATGGGTGTATTGCTGCCTCGGGCACCTTATGGCCGTTCTGCTGTGAGTCAAAGATTTTCGAATCGGACGAAAAACTGATAGTGAATTGTAACATTCAGGGCCACCTAATGACGATGGATCAATCAAATTACGTCCCGATTCAATACATCGTCCTCCAGCCGACTTGACTCCATGGGTCTATTGCTGCCTCGGGCACCTTATGGCCGTTCTGCTGTGAGTCTAGATTATCGAATGCGACGAAAAACTGATAGTGAATTGTAACGTTCAGGGACACCTAATGACGATGGATCACTCAAATTGCGTCCCGATTCAATACATCGTCCTCCAGCAGACTTGTCTCCATGGGTCTATTGCTGCCTCGGGCACCTTACGGCCGTTCTGCTGTGAGTCAAAGATTTTCGAATCGGACGAAAAACTGATAGTGAATTGTAACATTCAGGGACACCTAATGACTTGACTTGACTCCATGGGTCTCTTGCTGAGTCGGGCACCTTATGGCCGTTCTGCTGTGAGTCTAGATTATCGAATGCGACGAAAACTGATAGTGAATTGTAACGTTCAGGGCCACCTAATGACGATGGATCACTCAAATTGCGTCCCGATTCAATACATCGTCCTCTAGCAGACTTGTCTCCATGGGTCTATTGCTGCCTCGGGCACCTTATCGCCGTTTTGCTGTGAGTCAAAGATTTTCGAATCGGACGAATAACTGATAGTGAATTGTAACGTTCAGGGCCACCTAATGGCGATGGATCACTCAAATTGCGTTCCGATTCAATACATCGTCATCCAGCAGACTTGTCTCCATGGGTCTATTGCTGCCTCGGGCACCTTATGGCCGTTCTGCTGTGAGTCAAAGATTTTCGAATGGGACGAAAAACAGATAGTGAATTGTAACATTCAGGGCAACCTAATGACGATGGATCACTCAAATTGAGTCCCGATTCAATACATCGTCCTCCAGCCGACTTGTCTCCATGGCTCTATTGCTGCATCGGGAACCTTATGGCCATTCTGCTGTGAGTCAAAGATTTTCGAATCTGACGAAAAACTGATAGTGAATTGTAACATTCAGGGCCACCTAATGACGATGGATCACTCAAATTGCGTCCCGATTCAATACATCGTCCTCCAGCCGACTTGTCTCCATGGGTCTATTGCTGCCTCGGGCACCTTATGGCCGTTCTGCTGTGAGTCAAAGATTTTCGAATCGGACGAAAAACTGATAGTGAATTGTAACATTCAGGGCCACCTAATGACGATGGATCAATCAAATTACGTCCCGATTCAATACATCGTCCTCCAGCCGACTTGACTCCAAGGGTCTATTGCTGCCTCGGGCACCTTATGGCCGTTCTGCTGTGAGTCTAGATTATCGAATGCGACGAAAAACTGATAGTGAATTGTAACGTTCAGGGACACCTAATGACGATGGATCACTCAAATTGCGTCCCGATTCAATACATCGTCCTCCAGCAGACTTGTCTCCATGGGTCTATTGCTGCCTCGGGCACCTTACGGCCGTTCTGCTGTGAGTCAAAGATTTTCGAATCGGACGAAAAACTGATAGTGAATTGTAACATTCAGGGACACCTAATGACTTGACTTGACTCCATGGGTCTCTTGCTGAGTCGGGCACCTTATGGCCGTTCTGCTGTAAGTCTAGATTATCGAATGCGACGAAAACTGATAGTGAATTGTAACGTTCAGGGCCACCTAATGACGATGGATCACTCAAATTGCGTCCCGATTCAATACATCGTCCTCTAGCAGACTTGTCTCCATGGGTCTATTGCTGCCTCGGGCACCTTATCGCCGTTTTCCTGTGAGTCAAAGATTTTCGAATCGGACGAATAACTGATAGTGAATTGTAACGTTCAGGGCCACCTAATGGCGATGGATCACTCAAATTGCGTCCCGATTCAATACATCGTCATCCAGCAGACTTGTCTCCATGGGTCTATTGCTGCCTCGGGCACCTTATGGCCGTTCTGCTGTGAGTCAAAGACTTTCGAATCGGACGAAAAACAGATAGTGAATTGTAACATTCAGGGCAACCTAATGACGATGGATCACTCAAATTGAGTCCCGATTCAATACATCGTCCTCCAGCCGACTTGTCTCCATGGGTCTATTGCTGCATCGGGAACCTTATGGCCATTCTGCTGTGAGTCAAAGATTTTCGAATCGGACGAAAAACTGATAGTGATTTGTAACTTTCAGGGCCACCTAATGACGATGGATCACTCAAATTGCGTCCCGATTCAATACATCGTCGTCCAGCCGACTTGTCGCCATGGGTCTATTGCTGCCTCGGGCACCTTATGGCCGCTCTGCTGTGAGTCTAGATTATCGAATGCGACGAAAAACTGATAGTGAATTGTAACGTTCAGGGACACCTAATGACGATGGAGCACTCAAATTGCGTCCCGATTCAATACATCGTCCTCCAGCAGACTTGTCTCCATGGGTCTATTGCTGCCTCGGGCACCTTATGGCCGTTCTGCTGTGAGTCAAAGATTTTCGAATCGAACGAAAAACTGATAGTGAATTGTAACGTTCAGGGCCCCGTAATGACGATGCATCTCTCAAATTGCGTCCCGATTCAATACATCGTCCTCCAGCAGACTTGTCTCCGTGGGTCTATTGCTGCCTCGGGCACCTTATGGCCGTTCTGCTGTGAGTCAAAGATTTTCGAATCGGACGAAGAACTGATAGTGAATTGTAACGTTCAGGGCCACCTAATGACGATGGACCACTCAAATTGCGTCCCGATTGAATACATTGTCCTCCAGCCGACTTGTCTCCATGGGTCTATTGCTGCCTCGGGCACCTTATGGTCGTTCTCCCGTGAGTCTGGATTATCGAATGGGACGAAAAACTGATAGTTAATTCTAACATTCAGGGCCTCGTAATGACGATGGAACACTCAAATTGCGTCGCGATTCAATACATCGTCCTCCAGCCGACTTGTCTCCATGGGTCTATTGCTGCCTCGGGCACCTTATGGCCGTTCTGCTGTGAGTCAAAGATTTTCGAATCGGACGAAAAACTGATAGTGAATTGTAACTTTCAGGGCCACCTAATGACGATGGACCACTCAAATTGCGTCCCGATTCAATACATCGTCCTCCAGCCGACTTGTCTCAATGGGTCTATTGCTGCCTCGGGCACCTTATGGCCGTTCTGCTGTGGGTCAAAGATTTTCGAATCGGACGAAGATCTGATAGTGAATTGTAACGTTCAGGGCCACCTAATGACGATGGATCACTCAAATTGCGTCCCGATTCAATACATCGTCCGCCAGCAGACTTGTCTCCATGGGTCTATTGCTGCCTCGGGCACCTTATGGCCGTTCTGCTGTGAGTCAAATATTTTCGAATCGGACGAAAAACAGATAGTGAATTGTAACATTCATGGCCACCTAATGACGATGGATCACTCAAATTGCGTCCCGATTCAATACATCGTCCTCCAGCCGACTTGTCTCCATGGGTCTATTGCTGCATCGGGCACCTTATGGCCGTTCTGCTGTGAGTCAAAGATTTTCGAATCGGACGAAAAACTGATAGTGAATTGTAACTTTCAGGGCCACCTAATGACGATGGATTACTCAAATTGCGTCCCGATTCAATACATCGTCGTCCAGCCGACTTGTCTCCATGGGTCTATTGCTGCATCGGGAACCTTATGGCCATTCTGCTGTGAGTCAAAGATTTTCGAATCGGACGAAAAACTGATAGTGAATTGTAACGTTCAGGGCCACCTAATGACGATGGATCACTCAAATTGCGTCCCGATTCAATACATCGTCATCCAGCAGACTTGTCTCCATGGGTCTATTGCTGCCTCGGGCACCTTATGGCCGTTCTGCTGTGAGTCAAAGATTTTCGAATCGGTCGAAAAACTGATAGTGAATTGTAACTTTCAGGGCCACCTAATGACGATGGATCACTCAAATTGCGTCCCGATTCAATACATCGTCGTCCAGCCGACTTGTCGCCATGGGTCTATTGCTGCCTCGGGCACCTTATGGCCGTTCTGCTGTGGGTCAAAGATTATCGAATCGGACGAAGAACTGATAGTGAATTGTAACGTTCAGGGCCACCTAATGACGATGAATCACTCAAATTGCGTCCCGATTCAATACATCGTCCTCCAGCAGACTTGTCTCCATGGGTCTATTGCTGCCTCGGGCACCTTTTGGCCGTTCTGCTGTGACTCAAAGATTTTCGAATCTGACGAAAAACTGATAGTGAATTGTAACATTCAGGGCCACCTAATGACGATGGATCACTCAAATTGCGTCCCGATTCAATACATCGTCCTCCAGCCGACTTGTCTCCATGGGTCTATTGCTGCCTCGGGCACCTTATGGCCGTTCTGCTGTGAGTAAAAGATTTTCGAATCGGACGAAAAACTGATAGTGAATTGTAACATTCAGGGCCACCTAATGACGATGGATCACTCAAATTACGTCCCGATTCAATACATCGTCCTCCAGCCGACTTGACTCCATGGGTCTATTGCTGCCTCGGGCACCTTATGGCCGTTCTGCTGTGAGTCTAGATTATCGAATGCGACGAAAAACTGATAGTGAATTGTAACGTTCAGGGACACCTAATGACGATGGATCACTCAAATTGCGTCCCGATTCAATACATCGTCCTCCAGCAGACTTGTCTCCATGGTCTATTGCTGCCTCGGGCACCTTACGGCCGTTCTGCTGTGAGTCAAAGATTTTCGAATCGGACGAAAAACTGATGGTGAATTGTAACATTCAGGGACACCTAATGACTTGACTTGACTCCATGGGTCTCTTGCTGAGTCGGGCACCTTATGGCCATTCTGCTGTGAGTCTAGATTATCGAATGCGACGAAAAACTGATAGTGAATAGTAACGTTCAGGGCCACCTAATGACGATGGATCACTCAAATTGCGTCTCGATTCAATACATCGTCCTCTAGCAGACTTGTCTCCATGGGTCTATTGCTGCCTCGGGCACCTTATCGCCGTTCTGCTGTGAGTCAAAGATTTTCGAATCGGACGAATAACTGATAGTGAATTGTAACGTTCAGGGCCACCTAATGACGATGGATCACTCAAATAGCGTCCCGATTCAATACATCGTCATCCAGCAGACTTGTCTCCATGGGTCTATTGCTGCCTCGGGCACCTTATGGCCGTTCTGCTGTGAGTCAAATATTTTCGAATCGGACGAAAAACAGATAGTGAAGTGTAACATTCATGGCCACCTAATGACGATGGATCACTCAAATTGCGTCCCGATTCAATACATCGTCCTCCAGCCGACTTGTCTCCATGGGTCTATTGCTGCATCGGGCACCTTATGGCCGTTCTGCTGTGAGTCAAAGATTTTCGAATCGGACGAAAAACTGACAGTGAATTGTAACTTTCAGGGCCACCTAATGACGATGGATCACTCAAATTGCGTCCAGATTCAATACATCGTCGTCCAGCCGACTTGTCGCCATGGGTCTATTGCTGCCTCGGGCACCTTATGGCCGTTCTGCTGTGGGTCAAAGATTTTCGAATCGGACGAAGAACTGATAGTGAATTGTAACGTTCAGGGCCACCTAATGACGATGAATCACTCAAATTGCCTCCCGATTGAATACATCGTCCTCCAGCAGACTTGTCTCCATGGGTCTTTTGCTGCCTCGGGCACCTTTTGGCCGTTCTGCTGTGACTCAAAGATTTTCGAATCTGACGAAAAACTGATAGTGAATTGTAACATTCAGGGCCACCTAATGACGATGGATCACTCAAATTGCGTCCCGATTCAATACATCGTCCTCCAGCCGACTTGTCTCCATGGGTCTATTGCTGCCTCGGGCACCTTATGGCCGTTCTGCTGTGAGTCAAAGATTTTCGAATCGGACGAAAAACTGATAGTGAATTGTAACATTCAGGGCCACCTAATGACGATGGATCAATCAAATTACGTCCCGATTCAATACATCGTCCTCCAGCCGACTTGACTCCATGGGTCTATTGATGCCTCGGGCACATTATGGCCGTTCTGCTGTGAGTCTAGATTATCGAATGCGACGAAAAACTGATAGTGAATTGTAACGTTCAGGGACACCTAATGACGATGGATCACTCAAATTGCGTCCCGATTCAATACATCGTCCTCCAGCAGACTTGTCCCCATGGGTCTATTGCTGCCTCGGGCACCTTACGGCCGTTCTGCTGTGAGTCAAAGATTTTCGAATCGGACGAAAAACTGATAGTGAATTGTAACATTCAGGGACACCTAATGACTTGACTTGACTCCATGGGTCTCTTGCTGAGTCGGGCACCTTATGGCCGTTCTGCTGTGAGTCTAGATTATCGAATGCGACGAAAAACTGATAGTGAATTGTAACGTTCAGGGCCACCTAATACCGATGGATCACTCAAATTGCGTCCCGATTCAATACATCGTCCTCTAGCAGACTTGTCTCCATGGGTCTATTGCTGCCTCGGGCACCTTATCGCCGTTTTGCTGTGAGTCAAAGATTTTCGAATCGGACGAATAACTGATAGTGAATTGTAACGTTCAGGGCCACCTAATGGCGATGGTTCACTCAAATTGCGTCCCGATTCAATACATCGTCATCCAGCAGACTTGTCTCCATGGGTCTATTGCTGCCTCGGGCACCTTATTGCCGTTCTGCTGTGAGTCAAAGATTTTCGAATCGGACGAAAAACAGATAGTGAATTGTAACATTCAGGGCAACCTAATGACGATGGATCACTCAAATAGAATCCCGATTCAATACATCGTCCTCCAGCCGACTTGTCTCCATGGGTCTATTGCTGCATCGGGAACCTAATGGCCATTCTGCTGTGAGTCAAAGATTTTCGAATCGGACGAAAAACTGATAGTGATTTGTAACTTTCAGGGCCACCTAATGACGATGGATCACTCAAATTGCGTCCCGATTCAATACATCGTCGTCCAGCCGACTTGTCGCCATGGGTCTATTGCTGCCTCGGGCACCTTATGGCCGTTCTGCTGTGGGTCAAAGATTTTCGAATCGGACGAAGAACTGATAGTGAATTGTAACGTTCAGGGCCACCTAATGACGATGAATCACTCAAATTGCGTCCCGATTCAATACATCGTCCTCCAGCAGACTTGTCTCCATGGGTCTATTGCTGCCTCGGGCACCTTTTGGCCGTCCTGCTGTGACTCAAAGATTTTCGAATCTGACGAAAAACTGATAGTGAATTGTAACATTCAGGGCCACCTAATGACGATGGACCACTCAAATTGCGTCCCGATTGAATACATTGTCCTCCAGCCGACTTGTCTCCATGGGTCTATTGCTGCCTCGGGCACCTTATGGTCGTTCTCCCGTGAGTCTGGATTATCGAATGGGACGAAAAACTGATAGTTAATTCTAACATTCAGGGCCTCGTAATGACGATGGAACACTCAAATTGCGTCGCGATTCAATACATCGTCCTCCAGCCGACTTGTCTCCATGGGTCTATTGCTGCCTCGGGCACCTTATGGCCGTTCTGCTGTGAGTCAAAGATTTTCGAATCGGACGAAAAACTGATAGTGAATTGTAACTTTCAGGGCCACCTAATGACGATGGACCACTCAAATTGCGTCCCGATTCAATACATCGTCCTCCAGCCGACTTGTCTCAATGGGTCTATTGCTGCCTCGGGCACCTTATGGCCGTTCTGCTGTGGGTCAAAGATTTTCGAATCGGACGAAGATCTGATAGTGAATTGTAACGTTCAGGGCCACCTAATGACGATGGATCACTCAAATTGCGTCCCGATTCAATACATCGTCCGCCAGCAGACTTGTCTCCATGGGTCTATTGCTGCCTCGGGCACCTTATGGCCGTTCTGCTGTGAGTCAAATATTTTCGAATCGGACGAAAAACAGATAGTGAATTGTAACATTCATGGCCACCTAATGACGATGGATCACTCAAATTGCGTCCCGATTCAATACATCGTCCTCCAGCCGACTTGTCTCCATGGGTCTATTGCTGCATCGGGCACCTTATGGCCGTTCTGCTGTGAGTCAAAGATTTTCGAATCGGACGAAAAACTGATAGTGAATTGTAACGTTCAGGGCCACCTAATGACGATGGATCACTCAAATTGCGTCCCGATTCAATACATCGTCATCCAGCAGACTTGTCTCCATGGGTCTATTGCTGCCTCGGGCACCTTATGGCCGTTCTGCTGTGAGTCAAAGATTTTCGAATCGGTCGAAAAACTGATAGTGAATTGTAACTTTCAGGGCCACCTAATGACGATGGATCACTCAAATTGCGTCCCGATTCAATACAACGTCGTCCAGCCGACTTGTCGCCATGGGTCTATTGCTGCCTCGGGCACCTTATGGCCGTTCTGCTGTGGGTCAAAGATTATCGAATCGGACGAAGAACTGATAGTGAATTGTAACGTTCAGGGCCACCTAATGACGATGAATCACTCAAATTGCGTCCCGATTCAATACATCGTCCTCCAGCAGACTTGTCTCCATGGGTCTATTGCTGCCTCGGGCACCTTTTGGCCGTTCTGCTGTGACTCAAAGATTTTCGAATCTGACGAAAAACTGATAGTGAATTGTAACATTCAGGGCCACCTAATGACGATGGATCACTCAAATTGCGTCCCGATTCAATACATCGTCCTCCAGCCGACTTGTCTCCATGGGTCTATTGCTGCCTCGGGCACCTTATGGCCGTTCTGCTGTGAGTAAAAGATTTTCGAATCGGACGAAAAACTGATAGTGAATTGTAACATTCAGGGCCACCTAATGACGATGGATCACTCAAATTACGTCCCGATTCAATACATCGTCCTCCAGCCGACTTGACTCCATGGGTCTATTGCTGCCTCGGGCACCTTATGGCCGTTCTGCTGTGAGTCTAGATTATCGAATGCGACGAAAAACTGATAGTGAATTGTAACGTTCAGGGACACCTAATGACGATGGATCACTCAAACTGCGTCCCGATTCAATACATCGTCCTCCAGCAGACTTGTCTCCATGGGTCTATTGCTGCCTCGGGCACCTTACGGCCGTTCTGCTGTGAGTCAAAGATTTTCGAATCGGACGAAAAACTGATGGTGAATTGTAACATTCAGGGACACCTAATGACTTGACTTGACTCCATGGGTCTCTTGCTGAGTCGGGCACCTTATGGCCATTCTGCTGTGAGTCTAGATTATCGAATGCGACGAAAAACTGATAGTGAATAGTAACGTTCAGGGCCACCTAATGACGATGGATCACTCAAATTGCGTCCCGATTCAATACATCGTCCTCTAGCAGACTTGTCTCCATGGGTCTATTGCTGCCTCGGGCACCTTATCGCCGTTCTGCTGTGAGTCAAAGATTTTCGAATCGGACGAATAACTGATAGTGAATTGTAACGTTCAGGGCCACCTAATGACGATGGATCACTCAAATAGCGTCCCGATTCAATACATCGTCATCCAGCAGACTTGTCTCCATGGGTCTATTGCTGCCTCGGGCACCTTATGGCCGTTCTGCTGTGAGTCAAATATTTTCGAATCGGACGAAAAACAGATAGTGAATTGTAACATTCATGGCCACCTAATGACGATGGATCACTCAAATTGCGTCCCGATTCAATACATCGTCCTCCAGCCGACTTGTCTCCATGGGTCTATTGCTGCATCGGGCACCTTATGGCCGTTCTGCTGTGAGTCAAAGATTTTCGAATCGGACGAAAAACTGATAGTGAATTGTAACTTTCAGGGCCACCTAATGACGATGGATCACTCAAATTGCGTCCAGATTCAATACATCGTCGTCCAGCAGACTTGTCGCCATGGGTCTATTGCTGCCTCGGGCACCTTATGGCCGTTCTGCTGTGGGTCAAAGATTTTCGAATCGGACGAAGAACTGATAGTGAATTGTAACGTTCAGGGTCACCTAATGACGATGAATCACTCAAATTGCGTCCCGATTCAATACATCGTCCTCCAGCAGACTTGTCTCCATGGGTCTTTTGCTGCCTCGGGCACCTTTTGGCCGTTCTGCTGTGACTCAAAGATTTTCGAATCTGACGAAAAACTGATAGTGAATTGTAACATTCAGGGCCACCTAATGACGATGGATCACTCAAATTGCGTCCCGATTCAATACATCGTCCTCCAGCCGACTTGTCTCCATGGGTCTATTGCTGCCTCGGGCACCTTATGGCCGTTCTGCTGTGAGTCAAAGATTTTCGAATCGGACGAAAAACTGATAGTGAATTGTAACATTCAGGGCCACCTAATGACGATGGATCAATCAAATTACGTCCCGATTCAATACATCGTCCTCCAGCCGACTTGACTCCATGGGTCTATTGATGCCTCGGGCACATTATGGCCGTTCTGCTGTGAGTCTAGATTATCGAATGCGACGAAAAACTGATAGTGAATTGTAACGTTCAGGGACACCTAATGACGATGGATCACTCAAATTGCGTCCCGATTCAATACATCGTCCTCCAGCAGACTTGTCTCCATGGGTCTATTGCTGCCTCGGGCACCTTACGGCCGTTCTGCTGTGGGTCAAAGATTTTCGAATCGGACGAAGAACTGATAGTGAATTGTAACGTTCAGGGCCACCTAATGACGATGAATCACTCAAATTGCGTCCCGATTCAATACATCGTCCTCCAGCAGACTTGTCTCCATGGGTCTTTTGCTGCCTCGGGCACCTTTTGGCCGTTCTGCTGTGACTCAAAGATTTTCGAATCTGACGAAAAACTGATAGTGAATTGTAACATTCAGGGCCACCTAATGACGATGGATCACTCAAATTGCGTCCCGATTCAATACATCGTCGTCCAGCCGACTTGTCTCCATGGGTCTATTGCTGCCTCGGGCACCTTATGGCCGTTCTGCTGTGAGTCAAAGATTTTCGAATCGGACGAAAAACTGATTGTGAATTGTAACATTCAGGGACACCTAATGACTTGACTTGACTCCATGGGTCTCTTGCTGAGTCGGGCACCTTATGGCCGTTCTGCTGTGAGTCTAGATTATCGAATGCGACGAAAAACTGATAGTGAATTGTAACGTTCAGGGCCACCTAATACCGATGGATCACTCAAATTGCGTCCCGATTCAATACATCGTCCTCTAGCAGACTTGTCTCCATGGGTCTATTGCTGCCTCGGGCACCTTATCGCCGTTTTGCTGTGAGTCAAAGATTTTCGAATCGGACGAATAACTGATAGTGAATTGTAACGTTCAGGGCCACCTAATGGCGATGGATCACTCAAATTGCGTCCCGATTCAATACATCGTCATCCAGCAGACTTGTCTCCATGGGTCTATTGCTGCCTCGGGCACCTTATTGCCGTTCTGCTGTGAGTCAAAGATTTTCGAATCGGACGAAAAACAGATAGTGAATTGTAACATTCAGGGCAACCTAATGACGATGGATCACTCAAATTGAATCCCGATTCAATACATCGTCCTCCAGCCGACTTGTCTCCATGGGTCTATTGTTGCATCGGGAACCTTATGGCCATTCTGCTGTGAGTCAAAGATTTTCGAATCGGACGAAAAACAGATAGTGATTTGTAACTTTCAGGGCCACCTAATGACGATGGATCACTCAAATTGCGTCCCGATTCAATACATCGTCGTCCAGCCGACTTGTCGCCATGGGTCTATTGCTGCCTCGGGCACCTTATGGCCGTTCTGCTGTGGGTCAAAGATTTTCGAATCGGACGAAGAACTGATAGTGAATTGTAACGTTCAGGGCCACCTAATGACGATGAATCACTCAAATTGCGTCCCGATTCAATACATCGTCCTCCAGCAGACTTGTCTCCATGGGTCTATTGCTGCCTCGGGCACCTTTTGGCCGTCCTGCTGTGACTCAAAGATTTTCGAATCTGACGAAAAACTGATAGTGAATTGTAACATTCAGGGCCACCTAATGACGATGGATCACTCAAATTGCGTCCCGATTCAATACATCGTCCTCCAGCCGACTTGTCTCCATGGGTCTATTGCTGCCTCGGGCACCTTATGGCCGTTCTGCTGTGAGTCAAAGATTTTCGAATCGGACGAAAAACTGATAGTGAATTGTAACATTCAGGGCCACCTAATGACGATGGATCACTCAAATTACGTCCCGATTCAATACATCGTCCTCCAGCCGACTTGACTCCATGGGTCTATTGCTGCCTCGGGCACCTTACGGCCGTTCTGCTGTGAGTCAAAGATTTTCGAATCGGACGAAAAACAGATAGTGAATTGTAACATTCATGGCCACCTAATGACGATGGATCACTCAAATTGCGTCCCGATTCAATACATCGTCCTCCAGCCGACTTGTCTCCATGGGTCTATTGCTGCATCGGGCACCTTATGGCCGTTCTGCTGTGAGTCAAAGATTTTCGAATCGGACGAAAAACTGATAGTGAATTGTAACTTTCAGGGCCACCTAATGACGATGGATCACTCAAATTGCGTCCCGATTCAATACATCGTCGTCCAGCCGACTTGTCGCCATGGGTCTATTGCTGCCTCGGGCACCTTATGGCCGTTCTGCTGTGGGTCAAAGATTTTCGAATCGGACGAAGAACTGATAGTGAATTGTAACGTTCAGGGCCACCTAATGACGATGAATCACTCAAATTGCGTCCCGATTCAATACATCGTCCTCCAGCAGACTTGTCTCCATGGGTCTATTGCTGCCTCGGGCACCTTTTGGCCGTTCTGCTGTGACTCAAAGATTTTCGAATCTGACGAAAAACTGATAGTGAATTGTAACATTCAGGGCCACCTAATGACGATGGATCACTCAAATTGCGTCCCGATTCAATACATCGTCCTCCAGCCGACTTGTCTCCATGGGTCTATTGCTGCCTCGGGCACCTTATGGCCGTTCTGCTGTGAGTCAAAGATTTTCGAATCGGACGAAAAACTGATAGTGAATTGTAACTTTCAGGGCCACCTAATGACGATGGATCACTCAAATTACGTCCCGATTCAATACATCGTCCTCCAGCCGACTTGACTCCATGGGTCTATTGCTGCCTCGGGCACCTTATGGCCGTTCTGCAGTGAGTCTAGATTATCGAATGCGACGAAAAACTGATAGTGAATTGTAACGTTCAGGGACACCTAATGACGATGGATCACTCAAATTGCGTCCCGATTCAATACATCGTCCTCCAGCAGACTTGTCTCCATGGGTCTATTGCTGCCTCGGGCACCTTACGGCCGTTCTGCTGTGAGTCAAAGATTTTCGAATCGGACGAAAAACTGATAGTGAATTGTAACATTCAGGGACACCTAATGACTTGACTTGACTCCATGGGTCTCTTGCTGAGTCGGGCACCTTATGGCCATTCTGCTGTGAGTCTAGATTATCGAATGCGACGATTAACTGATAGTGAATTGTAACGTTCAGGGCCACCTAATGACGATGGATCACTCAAATTGCGTCCCGATTCAATACATCGTCCTCTAGCAGACTTGTCTCCATGGGTCTATTGCTGCCTCGGGCACCTTATCGCCGTTCTGCTGTGAGTCAAAGATTTTCGAATCGGACGAATAACTGATAGTGAATTGTAACGTTCAGGGCCACCTAATGACGATGGATCACTCAAATTGCGTCCCGATTCAATACATCGTCATCCAGCAGACTTGTCTCCATGGGTCTATTGCTGCCTCGGGCACCTTATGGCCGTTCTGCTGTGAGTCAAAGATTTTCGAATCGGACGAAAAACAGATAGTGAATTGTAACATTCAGGGCAACCTAATGACGATGGATCACTCAAATTGAGTCCCGATTCAATACATCGTCCTCCAGCCGACTTGTCTCCATGGGTCTATTGCTGCATCGGGAACCTTATGGCCATTCTGCTGTGAGTCAAAGATTTTCGAATCGGATGAAAAACTGATAGTGAATTGTAACGTTCAGGGCCACCTAATGACGATGGATCACTCAAATTGCGTCCCGAATCAATTCATCGTCATCCAGCAGACTTGTCTCCATGGGTCTATTGCTGCCTCGGGCACCTTATGGCCGTTCTGCTGTGAGTCAAATATTTTCGAATCGGACGAAAAACAGATAGTGAATTGTAACATTCATGGCCACCTAATGACGATGGATCACTCAAATTGCGTCCCGATTCAATACATCGTCCTCCAGCCGACTTGTCTCCATGGGTCTATTGCTGCATCGGGCACCTTATGGCCGTTCTGCTGTGAGTCAAAGATTTTCTAATCGGACGAAAAACTGATAGTGAATTGTAACTTTCAGGGCCACCTAATGACGATGGATCACTCAAATTGCGTCCAGATTCAATACATCGTCGTCCAGCCGACTTGTCGCCATGGGTCTATTGCTGCCTCGGGCACCTTATGGCCGTTCTGCTGTGGGTCAAATATTTTCGAATCGGACGAAGAACTGATAGTGAATTGTAACGTTCAGGGCCACCTAATGACGATGAATCACTCAAATTGCGTCCCGATTCAATACATCGTCCTCCAGCAGACTTGTCTCCATGGGTCTATTGCTGCCTCGGGCACCTTTTGGCCGTTCTGCTGTGACTCAAAGATTTTCGAATCTGACGAAAAACTGATAGTGAATTGTAACATTCAGGGCCACCTAATGACGATGGATCACTCAAATTGCGTCCCGATTCAATACATCGTCCTCCAGCCGACTTGTCTCCATGGGTCTATTGCTGCCTCGGGCACCTTATGGCCGTTCTGCTGTGAGTCAAAGATTTTCGAATCGGACGAAAAACTGATAGTGAATTGTAACATTCAGGGCCACCTAATGACGATGGATCAATCAAATTACGTCCCGATTCAATACATCGTCCTCCAGCCGACTTGACTCCATGGGTCTATTGCTGCCTCGGGCACATTATGGCCGTTCTGCTGTGAGTCTAGATTATCGAATGCGACGAAAAACTGATAGTGAATTGTAACGTTCAGGGACACCTAATGACGATGGATCACTCAAATTGCGTCCCGATTCAATACATCGTCCTCCAGCAGACTTGTCTCCATGGGTCTATTGCTGCCTCGGGCACCTTACGGCCGTTCTGCTGTGAGTCAAAGATTTTCGAATCGGACGAAAAACTGATAGTGAATTGTAACATTCAGGGACACCTAATGACTTGACTTGACTCCATGGGTCTCTTGCTGAGTCGGGCACCTTATGGCCATTCTGCTGTGAGTCTAGATTATCGAATGCGACGAAAAACTGATAGTGAATTGTAACGTTCAGGGCCACCTAATGACGATGGATCACTCAAATTGCGTCCCGATTCAATACATCGTCCTCTAGCAGACTTGTCTCCATGGGTCTATTGCTGCCTCGGGCACCTTATCGCCGTTCTGCTGTGAGTCAAAGATTTTCGAATCGGACGAATAACTGATAGTGAATTGTAACGTTCAGGGCCACCTAATGACGATGGATCACTCAAATTGCGTCCCGATTCAATACATCGTCATCCAGCAGACTTGTCTCCATGGGTCTATTGCTGCCTCGGGCACCTTATGGCCGTTCTGCTGTGAGTCAAAGATTTTCGAATCGGACGAAAAACAGATAGTGAATTGTAACATTCAGGGCAACCTAATGACGATGGATCACTCAAATTGAGTCCCGATTCAATACATCGTCCTCCAGCCGACTTGTCTCCATGGGTCTATTGCTGCATCGGGAACCTTATGGCCATTCTGCTGTGAGTCAAAGATTTTCGAATCGGATGAAAAACTGATAGTGAATTGTAACGTTCAGGGCCACCTAATGACGATGGATCACTCAAATTGCGTCCCGAATCAATTCATCGTCATCCAGCAGACTTGTCTCCATGGGTCTATTGCTGCCTCGGGCACCTTATGGCCGTTCTGCTGTGAGTCAAATATTTTCGAATCGGACGAAAAACAGATAGTGAATTGTAACATTCATGGCCACCTAATGACGATGGATCACTCAAATTGCGTCCCGATTCAATACATCGTCCTCCAGCCGACTTGTCTCCATGGGTCTATTGCTGCATCGGGCACCTTATGGCCGTTCTGCTGTGAGTCAAAGATTTTCGAATCGGACGAAAAACTGATAGTGAATTGTAACTTTCAGGGCCACCTAATGACGATGGATCACTCAAATTGCGTCCAGATTCAATACATCGTCGTCCAGCCGACTTGTCGCCATGGGTCTATTGCTGCCTCGGGCACCTTATGGCCGTTCTGCTGTGGGTCAAATATTTTCGAATCGGACGAAGAACTGATAGTGAATTGTAACGTTCAGGGCCACCTAATGACGATGAATCACTCAAATTGCGTCCCGATTCAATACATCGTCCTCCAGCAGACTTGTCTCCATGGGTCTATTGCTGCCTCGGGCACCTTTTGGCCGTTCTGCTGTGACTCAAAGATTTTCGAATCTGACGAAAAACTGATAGTGAATTGTAACATTCAGGGCCACCTAATGACGATGGATCACTCAAATTGCGTCCCGATTCAATACATCGTCCTCCAGCCGACTTGTCTCCATGGGTCTATTGCTGCCTCGGGCACCTTATGGCCGTTCTGCTGTGAGTCAAAGATTTTCGAATCGGACGAAAAACTGATAGTGAATTGTAACATTCAGGGCCACCTAATGACGATGGATCAATCAAATTACGTCCCGATTCAATACATCGTCCTCCAGCCGACTTGACTCCATGGGTCTATTGCTGCCTCGGGCACATTATGGCCGTTCTGCTGTGAGTCTAGATTATCGAATGCGACGAAAAACTGATAGTGAATTGTAACGTTCAGGGACACCTAATGACGATGGATCACTCAAATTGCGTCCCGATTCAATACATCGTCCTCCAGCAGACTTGTCTCCATGGGTCTATTGCTGCCTCGGGCACCTTACGGCCGTTCTGCTGTGAGTCAAAGATTTTCGAATCGGACGAAAAACTGATAGTGAATTGTAACATTCAGGGACACCTAATGACTTGACTTGACTCCATGGGTCTCTTGCTGAGTCGGGCACCTTATGGCCATTCTGCTGTGAGTCTAGATTATCGAATGCGACGAAAAACTGATAGTGAATTGTAACGTTCAGGGCCACCTAATGACGATGGATCACTCAAATTGCGTCCCGATTCAATACATCGTCCTCTAGCAGACTTGTCTCCATGGGTCTATTGCTGCCTCGGGCACCTTATCGCCGTTCTGCTGTGAGTCAAAGATTTTCGAATCGGACGAATAACTGATAGTGAATTGTAACGTTCAGGGCCACCTAATGACGATGGATCACTCAAATTGCGTCCCGATTCAATACATCGTCATCCAGCAGACTTGTCTCCATGGGTCTATTGCTGCCTCGGGCACCTTATGGCCGTTCTGCTGTGAGTCAAAGATTTTCGAATCGGACGAAAAACAGATAGTGAATTGTAACATTCAGGGCAACCTAATGACGATGGATCACTCAAATTGAGTCCCGATTCAATACATCGTCCTCCAGCCGACTTGTCTCCATGGGTCTATTGCTGCATCGGGAACCTTATGGCCATTCTGCTGTGAGTCAAAGATTTTCGAATCGGATGAAAAACTGATAGTGAATTGTAACGTTCAGGGCCACCTAATGACGATGGATCACTCAAATTGCGTCCCGAATCAATTCATCGTCATCCAGCAGACTTGTCTCCATGGGTCTATTGCTGCCTCGGGCACCTTATGGCCGTTCTGCTGTGAGTCAAATATTTTCGAATCGGACGAAAAACAGATAGTGAATTGTAACATTCATGGCCACCTAATGACGATGGATCACTCAAATTGCGTCCCGATTCAATACATCGTCCTCCAGCCGACTTGTCTCCATGGGTCTATTGCTGCATCGGGCACCTTATGGCCGTTCTGCTGTGAGTCAAAGATTTTCGAATCGGACGAAAAACTGATAGTGAATTGTAACTTTCAGGGCCACCTAATGACGATGGATCACTCAAATTGCGTCCAGATTCAATACATCGTCGTCCAGCCGACTTGTCGCCATGGGTCTATTGCTGCCTCGGGCACCTTATGGCCGTTCTGCTGTGGGTCAAAGATTTTCGAATCGGACGAAGAACTGATAGTGAATTGTAACGTTCAGGGCCACCTAATAACGATGAATCACTCAAATTGCGTCCCGATTCAATACATCGTCCTCCAGCAGACTTGTCTCCATGGGTCTATTGCTGCCTCGGGCACCTTATGGCCGTTCTGCTGTGAGTCAAATATTTTCGAATCGGACGAAAAACAGATAGTGAATTGTAACATTCATGGCCACCTAATGACGATGGATCACTCAAATTGCGTCCCGATTCAATACATCGTCCTCCAGCCGACTTGTCTCCATGGGTCTATTGCTGCATCGGGCACCTTATGGCCGTTCTGCTGTGAGTCAAAGATTTTCGAATCGGACGAAAAACTGATAGTGAATTGTAACTTTCAGGGCCACCTAATGACGATGGATCACTCAAATTGCGTCCAGATTCAATACATCGTCGTCCAGCCGACTTGTCGCCATGGGTCTATTGCTGCCTCGGGCACCTTATGGCCGTTCTGCTGTGGGTCAAAGATTTTCGAATCGGACGAAGAACTGATAGTGAATTGTAACGTTCAGGGCCACCTAATGACGATGAATCACTCAAATTGCGTCCCGATTCAATACATCGTCCTCCAGCAGACTTGTCTCCATGGGTCTTTTGCTGCCTCGGGCACCTTTTGGCCGTTCTGCTGTGACTCAAAGATTTTCGAATCTGACGAAAAACTGATAGTGAATTGTAACATTCAGGGCCACCTAATGACGATGGATCACTCAAATTGCGTCCCGATTCAATACATCGTCCTCCAGCCGACTTGTCTCCATGGGTCTATTGCTGCCTCGGGCACCTTATGGCCGTTCTGCTGTGAGTCAAAGATTTTCGAATCGGACGAAAAACTGATAGTGAATTGTAACATTCAGGGCCACCTAATGACGATGGATCAATCAAATTACGTCCCGATTCAATACATCGTCCTCCAGCCGACTTGACTCCATGGGTCTATTGCTGCCTCGGGCACATTATGGCCGTTCTGCTGTGAGTCTAGATTATCGAATGCGACGAAAAACTGATAGTGAATTGTAACGTTCAGGGACACCTAATGACGATGGATCACTCAAATTGCGTCCCGATTCAATACATCGTCCTCCAGCAGACTTGTCTCCATGGGTCTATTGCTGCCTCGGGCACCTTACGGCCGTTCTGCTGTGAGTCAAAGATTTTCGAATCGGACGAAAAACTGATAGTGAATTGTAACATTCAGGGACACCTAATGACTTGACTTGACTCCATGGGTCTCTTGCTGAGTCGGGCACCTTATGGCCGTTCTGCTGTGAGTCTAGATTATCGAATGCGACGAAAAACTGATAGTGAATTGTAACGTTCAGGGCCACCTAATACCGATGGATCACTCAAATTGCGTCCCGATTCAATACATCGTCCTCTAGCAGACTTGTCTCCATGGGTCTATTGCTGCCTCGGGCACCTTATCGCCGTTTTGCTGTGAGTCAAAGATTTTCGAATCGGACGAATAACTGATAGTGAATTGTAACGTTCAGGGCCACCTAATGGCGATGGATCACTCAAATTGCGTCCCGATTCAATACATCGTCATCCAGCAGACTTGTCTCCATGGGTCTATTGCTGCCTCGGGCACCTTATTGCCGTTCTGCTGCGAGTCAAAGATTTTCGAATCGGACGAAAAACAGATAGTGAATTGTAACATTCAGGGCAACCTAATGACGATGGATCACTCAAATTGAATCCCGATTCAATACATCGTCCTCCAGCCGACTTGTCTCCATGGGTCTATTGCTGCATCGGGAACCTTATGGCCATTCTGCTGTGAGTCAAAGATTTTCGAATCGGACGAAAAACTGATAGTGATTTGTAACTTTCAGGGCCACCTAATGACGATGGATCACTCAAATTGCGTCCCGATTCAATACATCGTCGTCCAGCCTACTTGTCGCCATGGGTCTATTGCTGCCTCGGGCACCTTATGGCCGTTCTGCTGTGGGTCAAAGATTTTCGAATCGGACGAAGAACTGATAGTGAATTGTAACGTTCAGGGCCACCTAATGACGATGAATCACTCAAATTGCGTCCCGATTCAATACATCGTCCTCCAGCAGACTTGTCTCCATGGGTCTATTGCTGCCTCGGGCACCTTTTGGCCGTTCTGCTGTGACTCAAAGATTTTCGAATCTGACGAAAAACTGATAGTGAATTGTAACATTCAGGGCCACCTAATGACGATGGATCACTCAAATTGCGTCCCGATTCAATACATCGTCCTCCAGCCGACTTGTCTCCATGGGTCTATTGCTGCCTCGGGCACCTTATGGCCGTTCTGCTGTGAGTCAAAGATTTTCGAATCGGACGAAAAACTGATAGTGAATTGTAACATTCAGGGCCACCTAATGACGATGGATCACTCAAATTACGTCCCGATTCAATACATCGTCCTCCAGCCGACTTGACTCCATGGGTCTATTGCTGCCTCGGGCACCTTATGGCCGTTCTGCTGTGAGTCTAGATTATCGAATGCGACGAAAAACTGATAGTGAATTGTAACGTTCAGGGACACCTAATGACGATGGAGCACTCAAATTGCTTCCCGATTCAATACATCGTCCTCCAGCAGACTTGTCTCCATGGGTCTATTGCTGCCTCGGGCACCTTATGGCCGTTCTGCTGTGAGTCAAAGATTTTCGAATCGGACGAAAAACAGATAGTGAATTGTAACATTCATGGCCACCTAATGACGATGGATCACTCAAATTGCGTCCCGATTCAATACATCGTCCTCCAGCCGACTTGTCTCCATGGGTCTATTGCTGCATCGGGCACCTTATGGCCGTTCTGCTGTGAGTCAAAGATTTTCGAATCGGACGAAAAACTGATAGTGAATTGTAACTTTCAGGGCCACCTAATGACGATGGATCCCTCAAATTGCGTCCCGATTCAATACATCGTCGTCCAGCCGACTTGTCGCCATGGGTCTATTGCTGCCTCGGGCACCTTATGGCCGTTCTGCTGTGGGTCAAAGATTTTCGAATCGGACGAAGAACTGATAGTGAATTGTAACGTTCAGGGCCACCTAATGACGATGAATCACTCAAATTGCGTCCCGATTCAATACATCGTCCTCCAGCAGACTTGTCTCCATGGGTCTATTGCTGCCTCGGGCACCTTTTGGCCGTTCTGCTGTGACTCAAAGATTTTCGAATCTGACGAAAAACTGATAGTGAATTGTAACATTCAGGGCCACCTAATGACGATGGATCACTCAAATTGCGTCCCGATTCAATACATCGTCCTCCAGCCGACTTGTCTCCATGGGTCTATTGCTGCCTCGGGCACCTTATGGCCGTTCTGCTGTGAGTCAAAGATTTTCGAATCGGACGAAAAACTGATAGTGAATTGTAACTTTCAGGGCCACCTAATGACGATGGATCACTCAAATTACGTCCCGATTCAATACATCGTCCTCCAGCCGACTTGACTCCATGGGTCTATTGCTGCCTCGGGCACCTTATGGCCGTTCTGCAGTGAGTCTAGATTATCGAATGCGACGAAAAACTGATAGTGAATTGTAACGTTCAGGGACACCTAATGACGATGGATCACTCAAATTGCGTCCCGATTCAATACATCGTCCTCCAGCAGACTTGTCTCCATGGGTCTATTGCTGCCTCGGGCACCTTACGGCCGTTCTGCTGTGAGTCAAAGATTTTCGAATCGGACGAAAAACTGATAGTGAATTGTAACATTCAGGGACACCTAATGACTTGACTTGACTCCATGGGTCTCTTGCTGAGTCGGGCACCTTATGGCCATTCTGCTGTGAGTCTAGATTATCGAATGCGACGAAAAACTGATAGTGAATTGTAACGTTCAGGGCCACCTAATGACGATGGATCACTCAAATTGCGTCCCGATTCAATACATCGTCCTCTAGCAGACTTGTCTCCATGGGTCTATTGCTGCCTCGGGCACCTTATCGCCGTTCTGCTGTGAGTCAAAGATTTTCGAATCGGTGAATAACTGATAGTGAATTGTAACGTTCAGGGCCACCTAATGACGATGGATCACTCAAATTGCGTCCCGATTCAATACATCGTCATCCAGCAGACTTGTCTCCATGGGTCTATTGCTGCCTCGGGCACCTTATGGCCGTTCTGCTGTGAGTCAAAGATTTTCGAATCGGACGAAAAACAGATAGTGAATTGTAACATTCAGGGCAACCTAATGACGATGGATCACTCAAATTGAGTCCCGATTCAATACATCGTCCTCCAGCCGACTTGTCTCCATGGGTCTATTGCTGCATCGGGAACCTTATGGCCATTCTGCTGTGAGTCAAAGATTTTCGAATCGGATGAAAAACTGATAGTGAATTGTAACGTTCAGGGCCACCTAATGACGATGGATCACTCAAATTGCGTCCCGAATCAATTCATCGTCATCCAGCAGACTTGTCTCCATGGGTCTATTGCTGCCTCGGGCACCTTATGGCCGTTCTGCTGTGAGTCAAATATTTTCGAATCGGACGAAAAACAGATAGTGAATTGTAACATTCATGGCCACCTAATGACGATGGATCACTCAAATTGCGTCCCGATTCAATACATCGTCCTCCAGCCGACTTGTCTCCATGGGTCTATTGCTGCATCGGGCACCTTATGGCCGTTCTGCTGTGAGTCAAAGATTTTCGAATCGGACGAAAAACTGATAGTGAATTGTAACTTTCAGGGCCACCTAATGACGATGGATCACTCAAATTGCGTCCAGATTCAATACATCGTCGTCCAGCCGACTTGTCGCCATGGGTCTATTGCTGCCTCGGGCACCTTATGGCCGTTCTGCTGTGGGTCAAAGATTTTCGAATCGGACGAAGAACTGATAGTGAATTGTAACGTTCAGGGCCACCTAATGACGATGAATCACTCAAATTGCGTCCCGATTCAATACATCGTCCTCCAGCAGACTTGTCTCCATGGGTCTATTGCTGCCTCGGGCACCTTTTGGCCGTTCTGCTGTGACTCAAAGATTTTCGAATCTGACGAAAAACTGATAGTGAATTGTAACATTCAGGGCCACCTAATGACGATGGATCACTCAAATTGCGTCCCGATTCAATACATCGTCCTCCAGCCGACTTGTCTCCATGGGTCTATTGCTGCCTCGGGCACCTTATGGCCGTTCTGCTGTGAGTCAAAGATTTTCGAATCGGACGAAAAACTGATAGTGAATTGTAACATTCAGGGCCACCTAATGACGATGGATCAATCAAATTACGTCCCGATTCAATACATCGTCCTCCAGCCGACTTGACTCCATGGGTCTATTGCTGCCTCGGGCACATTATGGCCGTTCTGCTGTGAGTCTAGATTATCGAATGCGACGAAAAACTGATAGTGAATTGTATCGTTCAGGGACACCTAATGACGATGGATCACTCAAATTGCGTCCCGATTCAATACATCGTCCTCCAGCAGACTTGTCTCCATGGGTCTATTGCTGCCTCGGGCACCTTACGGCCGTTCTGCTGTGAGTCAAAGATTTTCGAATCGGACGAAAAACTGATAGTGAATTGTAACATTCAGGGACACCTAATGACTTGACTTGACTCCATGGGTCTCTTGCTGAGTCGGGCACCTTATGGCCATTCTGCTGTGAGTCTAGATTATCGAATGCGACGAAAAACTGATAGTGAATTGTAACGTTCAGGTCCACCTAATGACGATGGATCACTCAAATTGCGTCCCGATTCAATACATCGTCCTCTAGCAGACTTGTCTCCATGGGTCTATTGCTGCCTCGGGCACCTTATCGCCGTTCTGCTGTGAGTCAAAGATTTTCGAATCGGACGAATAACTGATAGTGAATTGTAACGTTCAGGGCCACCTAATGACGATGGATCACTCAAATTGCGTCCCGATTCAATACATCGTCATCCAGCAGACTTGTCTCCATGGGTCTATTGCTGCCTCGGGCACCTTATGGCCGTTCTGCTGTGAGTCAAAGATTTTCGAATCGGACGAAAAACAGATAGTGAATTGTAACATTCAGGGCAACCTAATGACGATGGATCACTCAAATTGAGTCCCGATTCAATACATCGTCCTCCAGCCGACTTGTCTCCATGGGTCTATTGGTGCATCGGGAACCTTATGGCCATTCTGCTGTGAGTCAAAGATTTTCGAATCGGATGAAAAACTGATAGTGAATTGTAACGTTCAGGGCCACCTAATGACGATGGATCACTCAAATTGCGTCCCGAATCAATTCATCGTCATCCAGCAGACTTGTCTCCATGGGTCTATTGCTGCCTCGGGCACCTTATGGCCGTTCTGCTGTGAGTCAAATATTTTCGAATCGGACGAAAAACAGATAGTGAATTGTAACATTCATGGCCACCTAATGACGATGGATCCCTCAAATTGCGTCCCGATTCAATACATCGTCCTCCAGCCGACTTGTCTCCATGGGTCTATTGCTGCATCGGGCACCTTATGGCCGTTCTGCTGTGAGTCAAAGATTTTCGAATCGGACGAAAAACTGATAGTGAATTGTAACTTTCAGGGCCACCTAATGACGATGGATCACTCAAATTGCGTCCAGATTCAATACATCGTCGTCCAGCCGACTTGTCGCCATGGGTCTATTGCTGCCTTGGGCACCTTATGGCCGTTCTGCTGTGGGTCAAAGATTTTCGAATCGGACGAAGAACTGATAGTGAACTGTAACGTTCAGGGCCACCTAATGACGATGAATCACTCAAATTGCGTCCCGATTCAATACATCGTCCTCCAGCAGACTTGTCTCCATGGGTCTATTGCTGCCTCGGGCACCTTTTGGCCGTTCTGCTGTGACTCAAAGATTTTCGAATCTGACGAAAAACTGATAGTGAATTGTAACATTCAGGGCCACCTAATGACGATGGATCACTCAAATTGCGTCCCGATTCAATACATCGTCCTCCAGCCGACTTGTCTCCATGGGTCTATTGCTGCCTCGGGCACCTTATGGCCGTTCTGCTGTGAGTCAAAGATTTTCGAATCGGACGAAAAACTGATAGTGAATTGTAACATTCAGGGCCACCTAATGACGATGGATCAATCAAATTACGTCCCGATTCAATACATCGTCCTCCAGCCGACTTGACTCCATGGGTCTATTGCTGCCTCGGGCACATTATGGCCGTTCTGCTGTGAGTCTAGATTATCGAATGCGACGAAAAACTGATAGTGAATTGTAACGTTCAGGGACACCTAATGACGATGGATCACTCAAATTGCGTCCCGATTCAATACATCGTCCTCCAGCAGACTTGTCTCCATGGGTCTATTGCTGCCTCGGGCACCTTATGGCCGTTCTGCTGTGAGTCAAAGATTTTCGAATCGGACGAAAAACTGATAGTGAATTGTAACATTCAGGGACACCTAATGACTTGACTTGACTCCATGGGTCTCTTGCTGAGTCGGGCACCTTATGGCCGTTCTGCTGTGAGTCTAGATTATCGAATGCGACGAAAAACTGATAGTGAATTGTAACGTTCAGGGCCACCTAATACCGATGGATCACTCAAATTGCGTCCCGATTCAATACATCGTCCTCTAGCAGACTTGTCTCCATGGGTCTATTGCTGCCTCGGGCACCTTATCGCCGTTTTGCTGTGAGTCAAAGATTTTCGAATCGGACGAATAACTGATAGTGAATTGTAACGTTCAGGGCCACCTAATGGCGATGGATCACTCAAATTGCGTCCCGATTCAATACATCGTCATCCAGCAGACTTGTCTCCATGGGTCTATTGCTGCCTCGGGCACCTTATGGCCGTTCTGCTGTGAGTCAAAGATTTTCGAATCGGACGAAAAACAGATAGTGAATTGTAACATTCAAGGCAACCTAATGACGATGGATCACTCAAATTGAATCCCGATTCAATACATCGTCCTCCAGCCGACTTGTCTCCATGGGTCTATTGCTGCATCGGGAACCTTATGGCCATTCTGCTGAGAGTCAAAGATTTTCGAATCGGACAAAAACTGATAGTGATTTGTAACTTTCAGGGCCACCTAATGACGATGGATCACTCAAATTGCGTCCCGATTCAATACATCGTCGTCCAGCCGACTTGTCGCCATGGGTCTATTGCTGCCTCGGGCACCTTATGGCCGTTCTGCTGTGGGTCAAAGATTTTCGAATCGGACGAAGAACTGATAGTGAATTGTAACGTTCAGGGCCACCTAATGACGATGAATCACTCAAATTGCGTCCCGATTCAATACATCGTCCTCCAGCAGACTTGTCTCCATGGGTCTATTGCTGCCTCGGGCACCTTTTGGCCGTTCTGCTGTGACTCAAAGATTTTCGAATCTGACGAAAAACTGATAGTGAATTGTAACATTCAGGGCCACCTAATGACGATGGATCACTCAAATTGCGTCCCGATTCAATACATCGTCCTCCAGCCGACTTGTCTCCATGGGTCTATTGCTGCCTCGGGCACCTTATGGCCGTTCTGCTGTGAGTCAAAGATTTTCGAATCGGACGAAAAACTGATAGTGAATTGTAACATTCAGGGCCACCTAATGACGATGGATCACTCAAATTACGTCCCGATTCAATACATCGTCCTCCAGCCGACTTGACTCCATTGGTCTATTGCTGCCTCGGGCACCTTATGGCCGTTCTGCTGTGAGTCTAGATTATCGAATGCGACGAAAAACTGATAGTGAATTGTAACGTTCAGGGACACCTAATGACGATGGAGCACTCAAATTGCGTCCCGATTCAATACATCGTCCTCCAGCAGACTTGTCTCCATGGGTCTATTGCTGCCTCGGGCACCTTATGGCCGTTCTGCTGTGAGTCAAAGATTTTCGAATCGGACGAAAAACTGATAGTGAATTGTAACATTCAGGGACACCTAATGACTTGACTTGACTCCATGGGTCTCTTGCTGAGTCGGGCACCTTATGGCCGTTCTGCTGTGAGTCTAGATTATCGAATGCGACGAAAAACTGATAGTGAATTGTAACGTTCAGGGCCACCTAATACCGATGGATCACTCAAATTGCGTCCCGATTCAATACATCGTCCTCTAGCAGACTTGTCTCCATGGGTCTATTGCTGCCTCGGGCACCTTATCGCCGTTTTGCTGTGAGTCAAAGATTTTCGAATCGGACGAATAACTGATAGTGAATTGTAACGTTCAGGGCCACCTAATGGCGATGGATCACTCAAATTGCGTCCCGATTCAATACATCGTCATCCAGCAGACTTGTCTCCATGGGTCTATTGCTGCCTCGGGCACCTTATGGCCGTTCTGCTGTGAGTCAAAGATTTTCGAATCGGACGAAAAACAGATAGTGAATTGTAACATTCAGGGCAACCTAATGACGATGGATCACTCAAATTGAATCCCGATTCAATACATCGTCCTCCAGCCGACTTGTCTCCATGGGTCTATTGCTGCATCGGGAACCTTATGGCCATTCTGCTGAGAGTCAAAGATTTTCGAATCGGACAAAAACTTATAGTGATTTGTAACTTTCAGGGCCACCTAATGACGATGGATCACTCAAATTGCGTCCCGATTCAATACATCGTCGTCCAGCCGACTTGTCGCCATGGGTCTATTGCTGCCTCGGGCACCTTACGGCCGTTCTGCTGTGGGTCAAAGATTTTCGAATCGGACGAAAAACAGATAGTGAATTGTAACATTCATGGCCACCTAATGACGATGGATCACTCAAATTGCGTCCCGATTCAATACATCGTCCTCCAGCCGACTTGTCTCCATGGGTCTATTGCTGCCTCGGGCACCTTATGGCCGTTCTGCTGTGAGTCAAAGATTTTCGAATCGGACGAAAAACTGATAGTGAATTGTAACATTCAGGGCCACCTAATGACGATGGATCACTCAAATTACGTCCCGATTCAATACATCGTCCTCCAGCCGACTTGACTCCATGGGTCTATTGCTGCCTCGGGCACCTTATGGCCGTTCTGCTGTGAGTCTAGATTATCGAATGCGACGAAAAACTGATAGTGAATTGTAACGTTCAGGGACACCTAATGACGATGGAGCACTCAAATTGCGTCCCGATTCAATACATCGTCCTCCAGCAGACTTGTCTCCATGGGTCTATTGCTGCCTCGGGCACCTTATGGCCGTTCTGCTGTGAGTCAAAGATTTTCGAATCGGACGAAAAACTGATAGTGAATTGTAACATTCAGGGACACCTAATGACTTGACTTGACTCCATGGGTCTCTTGCTGAGTCGGGCACCTTATGGCCGTTCTGCTGTGAGTCTAGATTATCGAATGCGACGAAAAACTGATAGTGAATTGTAACGTTCAGGGCCACCTAATACCGATGGATCACTCAAATTGCGTCCCGATTCAATACATCGTCCTCTAGCAGACTTGTCTCCATGGGTCTATTGCTGCCTCGGGCACCTTATCGCCGTTTTGCTGTGAGTCAAAGATTTTCGAATCGGACGAATAACTGATAGTGAATTGTAACGTTCAGGGCCACCTAATGGCGATGGATCACTCAAATTGCGTCCCGATTCAATACATCGTCCTCCAGCAGACTTGTCTCCATGGGTCTATTGCTGCCTCGGGCACCTTATGGCCGTTCTGCTGTGAGTCAAAGATTTTCGAATCGGACGAAAAACAGATAGTGAATTGTAACATTCAGGGCAACCTAATGACGATGGATCACTCAAATTGAATCCCGATTCAATACATCGTCCTCCAGCCGACTTGTCTCCATGGGTCTATTGCTGCATCGGGAACCTTATGGCCATTCTGCTGAGAGTCAAAGATTTTCGAATCGGACAAAAACTGATAGTGATTTGTAACTTTCAGGGCCACCTAATGACGATGGATCACTCAAATTGCGTCCCGATTCAATACATCGTCGTCCAGCCGACTTGTCGCCATGGGTCTATTGCTGCCTCGGGCACCTTATGGCCGTTCTGCTGTGGGTCAAAGATTTTCGAATCGGACGAAGAACTGATAGTGAATTGTAACGTTCAGGGCCACCTAATGACGATGAATCACTCAAATTGCGTCCCGATTCAATACATCGTCCTCCAGCAGACTTGTCTCCATGGGTCTATTGCTGCCTCGGGCACCTTTTGGCCGTTCTGCTGTGACTCAAAGATTTTCGAATCTGACGAAAAACTGATAGTGAATTGTAACATTCAGGGCCACCTAATGACGATGGATCACTCAAATTGCGTCCCGATTCAATACATCGTCCTCCAGCCGACTTGTCTCCATGGGTCTATTGCTGCCTCGGGCACCTTATGGCCGTTCTGCTGTGAGTCAAAGATTTTCGAATCGGACGAAAAACTGATAGTGAATTGTAACATTCAGGGCCACCTAATGACGATGGATCACTCAAATTACGTCCCGATTCAATACATCGTCCTCCAGCCGAATTGACTCCATGGGTCTATTGCTGCCTCGGGCACCTTATGGCCGTTCTGCTGTGAGTCTAGATTATCGAATGCGACGAAAAACTGATAGTGAATTGTAACGTTCAGGGACACCTAATGACGATGGAGCACTCAAATTGCGTCCCGATTCAATACATCGTCCTCCAGCAGACTTGTCTCCATGGGTCTATTGCTGCCTCGGGCACCTTATGGCCGTTCTGCTGTGAGTCAAAGATTTTCGAATCGGACGAAAAACTGATAGTGAATTGTAACGTTCAGGGTCACCTAATGACGATGGACCACTCAAATTGCGTCCCGATTCAATACATTGTCCTCCAGCCGACTTGTCTCCATGGGTCTATTGCTGCCTCGGGCACCTTATGGTCGTTCTCCCGTGAGTCTGGATTATCGAATGGGACGAAAAACTGATAGTTAATTCTAACATTCATGGCCTCCTAATGACGATGGAACACTCAAATTGCGTCGCGATTCCATACATCGTCCTCCAGCCGACTTGTCGCCATGGGTCTATTACTGCCTCGGGCACCTTATGGCCGTTCTGCTGTGAGTCAAAGATTTTCGAGTCGGACGAAAAACTGATAGTGAATTGTAACTTTCAGGGCCACCTAATGACGATGGACCACTCAAATTGCGTCCCGATTCAATACATCGTCCTCCAGCCGACTTGTCTCAATGGTTCTATTGCTGCCTCGGGCACCTTATGGCCGTTCTGCTGTGGGTCAAAGATTTTCGAATCGGACGAAGATCTGATAGTTAATTGTAACGTTCAGGGCCACCTAATGACGATGGATCACTCAAATTGCGTCCCGATTCAATACATCGTCCTCCAGCAGACTTGTCTCCATGGGTCTATTGCTGCCTCGGGCACATTATGGGCGTTCTGCTGTGAGTCAAAGATTTTCGAATCGGACGAAAAACGGATAGTGAATTGTAACGTTCAGGGCCACCTAATGACGATGGACCACTCAAATTGCGTCCCGATACAATACATCGTCCTCCAGCCGACTTGTCTCCATGGGTCTATTGCTGCCTCGGGCACCTTATGGTCGTTCTCCCGTGAGTCTAGATTATCGAATGGGACGAAAAACTGATAGCTAACTCTAACATTCAGGGCCTCCTAATGACGATGGAACACTCAAATTGCGTCCCGATTCAATACATCGTCATCCAGCAGACTTGTCTCCATGGGTCTATTGCTGCCTCGGGCACCTTATGGCCGTTCTGCTGTGAGTCAAAGATTTTCGAATCGGACGAAAAACAGATAGTGAATTGTAACATTCAGGGCAACCTAATGACGATGGATCACTCAAATTGAGTCCCGATTCAATACATCGTCCTCCAGCCGACTTGTCTCCATGGGTCTATTGCTGCATCGGGAACCTTATGGCCATTCTGCTGTGAGTCAAAGATTTTCGAATCGGATGAAAAACTGATAGTGAATTGTAACGTTCAGGGCCACCTAATGACGATGGATCACTCAAATTGCGTCCCGAATCAATTCATCGTCATCCAGCAGACTTGTCTCCATGGGTCTATTGCTGCCTCGGGCACCTTATGGCCGTTCTGCTGTGAGTCAAATATTTTCGAATCGGACGAAAAACAGATAGTGAATTGTAACATTCATGGCCACCTAATGACGATGGATCACTCAAATTGCGTCCCGATTCAATACATCGTCCTCCAGCCGACTTGTCTCCATGGGTCTATTGCTGCATCGGGCACCTTATGGCCGTTCTGCTGTGAGTCAAAGATTTTCGAATCGGACGAAAAACTGATAGTGAATTGTAACTTTCAGGGCCACCTAATGACGATGGATCACTCAAATTGCGTCCAGATTCAATACATCGTCGTCCAGCCGACTTGTCGCCATGGGTCTATTGCTGCCTCGGGCACCTTATGGCCGTTCTGCTGTGGGTCAAAGATTTTCGAATCGGACGAAGAACTGATAGTGAATTGTAACGTTCAGGGCCACCTAATGACGATGAATCACTCAAATTGCGTCCCGATTCAATACATCGTCCTCCAGCAGACTTGTCTCCATGGGTCTATTGCTGCCTCGGGCACCTTTTGGCCGTTCTGCTGTGACTCAAAGATTTTCGAATCTGACGAAAAACTGATAGTGAATTGTAACATTCAGGGCCACCTAATGACGATGGATCACTCAAATTGCGTCCCGATTCAATACATCGTCCTCCAGCCGACTTGTCTCCATGGGTCTATTGCTGCCTCGGGCACCTTATGGCCGTTCTGCTGTGAGTCAAAGATTTTCGAATCGGACGAAAAACTGATAGTGAATTGTAACATTCAGGGCCACCTAATGACGATGGATCAATCAAATTACGTCCCGATTCAATACATCGTCCTCCAGCCGACTTGACTCCATGGGTCTATTGCTGCCTCGGGCACATTATGGCCGTTCTGCTGTGAGTCTAGATTATCGAATGCGACGAAAAACTGATAGTGAATTGTAACGTTCAGGGACACCTAATGACGATGGATCACTCAAATTACGTCCCGATTCAATACATCGTCCTCCAGCAGACTTGTCTCCATGGGTCTATTGCTGCCTCGGGCACCTTACGGCCGTTCTGCTGTGAGTCAAAGATTTTCGAATCGGCCGAAAAACTGATAGTGAATTGTAACATTCAGGGACACCTAATGACTTGACTTGACTCCATGGGTCTCTTGCTGAGTCGGGCACCTTATGGCCGTTCTGCTGTGAGTCTAGATTATCGAATGCGACGAAAAACTGATAGTGAATTGTAACGTTCAGGGCCACCTAATACCGATGGATCACTCAAATTGCGTCCCGATTCAATACATCGTCATCCAGCAGACTTGTCTCCATGGGTCTATTGCTGCCTCGGGCACCTTATGGCCGTTCTGCTGTGAGTCAAAGATTTTCGAATCGGACGAAAAACAGATAGTGAATTGTAACATTCAGGGCAACCTAATGACGATGGATCACTCAAATTGCGTCCCGATTCAATACATCGTCATCCAGCAGACTTGTCTCCATGGGTCTATTGCTGCCTCGGGCACCTTATGGCCGTTCTGCTGTGAGTCAAAGATTTTCGAATCGGACGAAAAACAGATAGTGAATTGTAACATTCAGGGCAACCTAATGACGATGGATCACTCAAATTGAATCCCGATTCAATACATCGTCCTCCAGCCGACTTGTCTCCATGGGTCTATCGCTGCATCGGGAACCTTATGGCCATTCTGCTGAGAGTCAAAGATTTTCGAATCGGACAAAAACTGATAGTGATTTGTAACTTTCAGGGCCACCTAATGACGATGGATCACTCAAATTGCGTCCCGATTCAATACATCGTCGTCCAGCCGACTTGTCGCCATGGGTCTATTGCTGCCTCGGGCACCTTATGGCCGTTCTGCTGTGGGTCAAAGATTTTCGAATCGGACGAAGAACTGATAGTGAATTGTAACGTTCAGGGCCACCTAATGACGATGAATCACTCAAATTGCGTCCCGATTCAATACATCGTCCTCCAGCAGACTTGTCTCCATGGGTCTATTGCTGCCTCGGGCACCTTTTGGCCGTTCTGCTGTGACTCAAAGATTTTCGAATCTGACGAAAAACTGATAGTGAATTGTAACATTCAGGGCCACCTAATGACGATGGATCACTCAAATTGCGTCCCGATTCAATACATCGTCCTCCAGCCGACTTGTCTCCATGGGTCTATTGCTGCCTCGGGCACCTTATGGCCGTTCTGCTGTGAGTCAAAGATTTTCGAATCGGACGAAAAACTGATAGTGAATTGTAACATTCAGGGCCACCTAATGACGATGGATCACTCAAATTACGTCCCGATTCAATACATCGTCCTCCAGCCGACTTGACTCCATGGGTCTATTGCTGCCTCGGGCACCTTATGGCCGTTCTGCTGTGAGTCTAGATTATCGAATGCGACGAAAAACTGATAGTGAATTGTAACGTTCAGGGACACCTAATGACGATGGAGCACTCAAATTGCGTCCCGATTCAATACATCGTCCTCCAGCAGACTTGTCTCCATGGGTCTATTGCTGCCTCGGGCACCTTATGGCCGTTCTGCTGTGAGTCAAAGATTTTCGAATCGGACGAAAAACTGATAGTGAATTGTAACGTTCAGGGTCACCTAATGACGATGGACCACTCAAATTGCGTCCCGATTCAATACATTGTCCTCCAGCCGACTTGTCTCCATGGGTCTATTGCTGCCTCGGGCACCTTATGGTCGTTCTCCCGTGAGTCTGGATTATCGAATGGGACGAAAAACTGATAGTTAATTCTAACATTCATGGCCTCCTAATGACGATGGAACACTCAAATTGCGTCGCGATTCCATACATCGTCCTCCAGCCGACTTGTCGCCATGGGTCTATTGCTGCCTCGGGCACCTTATGGCCGTTCTGCTGTGAGTCAAAGATTTTCGAATCGGACGAAAAACTGATAGTGAATTGTAACTTTCAGGGCCACCTAATGACGATGGACCACTCAAATTGCGTCCCGATTCAATACATCGTCCTCCAGCCGACTTGTCTCAATGGTTCTATTGCTGCCTCGGGCACCTTATGGCCGTTCTGCTGTGGGTCAAAGATTTTCGAATCGGACGAAGATCTGATAGTTAATTGTAACGTTCAGGGCCACCTAATGACGATGGATCACTCAAATTGCGTCCCGATTCAATACATCGTCCTCCCGCATACTTGTCTCCCTGGGTCTATTGCTCTCTCGGGCACCTTATGGGCGTTCTGCTGTGAGTCAAAGATTTTCGAATCGGACGAAAAACTGATAGTGAATTGTAACGTTCAGGGCCTCCTCTTGACGTTGGAACACTCAAATTGCGTCCCGATTCAATACATCGTCCTCCAGCAGACTAGTCTCCATGGGTTTATTGCTGCCTCGGGCACATTATGGCCGTTCTGCTGTGAGTCAAAGATTTTCGAATCGGACGAAAAACTGATAGTGAATTGTAACGTTCGGGGCCACCTAATGACGATGGATCACTCAAATTGCGTCCCGAATCAATACATCGTCCTCCAGCCGACTTGTCTCCATGGGTCTATTGCTGCCTCGGGCACCTTATGGTCGTTCTCCCGTGAGTCTGGATTATCGAATGGGACGAAAAACTGATAGTTAATTCTAACATTCAGGGCCTCCTAATGACGATGGAACACTCAAATTGCGTCGCGATTCAATACATCGTCATCCTGCAGACCTGTCTCCATGGGTCTATTCCTGCCTCGGGCACCTTATGGCCGTTCTGCTGTGAGTCAAAGATTTTCGAATCGGACGAAAAACTGATAGTGAATTGTAACATTCAGGGACACCTAATGACTTGACTTGACTCCATGGGTCTATTGCTGAGTCGGGCACCTTATGGCCGTTCTGCTGTGAGTCTAGATTATCGAATGCGACGAAAAACTGATAGTGAATTGTAACGTTCAGGGTCACCTAATGACGATGGATCACTCAAATTGCGTCCCGATTCAATACATCGTCCTCCAGCAGACTTGTCTCCATGGGTCTATTGCTGCCTCGGGCACCTTATGGCCGTTCTGCTGTGAGTCAAAGATTTTCGAATCGGACGAAAAACTGATAGTGAATTGTAACGTTCAGGGCCACCTAATGACGATGGATCACTCAAATTGCGTCCCGATTCAATACATCGTCGTCCAGCCGACTTGTCGCCATGGGTCTATTGCTGCCTCGGGCACCTTATGGCCGTTCTGCTGTGGGTCAACGATTTTCGAATCGGACGAAGAACTGATAGTGAATTGTAACGTTCAGGGCCACCTAATGACGATGAATCACTCAAATTGCGTCCCGATTCAATACATCGTCCTCCAGCAGACTTGTCTCCATGGGTCTATTGCTGCCTCGGGCACCTTTTGGCCGTTCTGCTGTGACTCAAAGATTTTCGAATCTGACGAAAAACTGATAGTGAATTGTAACATTCAGGGCCACCTAATGACGATGGATCACTCAAATTGCGTCCCGATTCAATACATCGTCCTCCAGCCGACTTGTCTCCATGGGTCTATTGCTGCCTCGGGCACCTTATGGCCGTTCTGCTGTGAGTCAAAGATTTTCGAATCGGACGAAATACTGATAGTGAATTGTAACATTCAGGGCCACCTAATGACGATGGATCACTCAAATTACGTCCCGATTCAATACATCGTCCTCCAGCCGACTTGACTCCATGGGTCTATTGCTGCCTCGGGCACCTTATGGCCGTTCTGCTGTGAGTCTAGATTATCGAATGCGACGAAAAATTGATAGTGAATTGTAACGTTCAGGGACACCTAATGACGATGGAGCACTCAAATTGCGTCCCGATTCAATACATCGTCCTCCAGCAGACTTGTCTCCATGGGTCTATTGCTGCCTCGGGCACCTTATGGCCGTTCTGCTGCGAGTCAAAGATTTTCGAATCGGACGAAAAACTGATAGTGAATTGTAACGTTCAGGGTCACCTAATGACGATGGACCACTCAAATTGCGTCCCGATTCAATACATCGTCCTCCAGCCGACTTGTCTCAATGGGTCTATTGCTGCCTCGGGCACCTTATGGCCGTTCTGCTGTGAGTCAAAGATTTTCGAATCGGACGAAAAACTGATAGTGAATTGTAACGTTCAGGGCCACCTAATGACGATGGATCACTCAAATTGCGTCCCGAATCAATACATCGTCCTCCAGCCGACTTGTCTCCATGGGTCTATTGCTGCCTCGGGCACCTTATGGTCGTTCTCCCGTGACTCTAGATTATCGAATGGGACGAAAAACTGATAGTTAATTCTAACATTCAGGGCCTCCTAATGACGATGGAACACTCAAATTGCGTCGCGATTCAATACATCGTCATCCTGCAGACTTGTCTCCATGGGTCTATTGCTGCCTCGGGCACCTTATGGCCGTTCTGCTGTGAGTCAAAGATTTTCGAATCGGACGAAAAACTGATAGTGAATTGTAACATTCAGGGACACCTAATGACTTGACTTGACTCCATGGGTCTATTGCTGAGTCGGGCACCTTATGGCCGTTCTGCTGTGAGTCTAGATTATCGAATGCGACGAAAAACTGATAGTGAATTGTAACGTTCAGGGTCACCTAATGACGATGGATCACTCAAATTGCGTCCCGATTCAATACATCGTCCTCCAGCAGACTTGTCTCTTTGGGTCTATTGCTGCCTCGGGCACCTTATGGCCGTTCTGCTGTGAGTCAAAGATTTTGGAATCGGACGAAAAACTGATAGTGAATTGTAACGTTCAGGGCCACCTAATGACGATGGATCACTCAAATTGCGTCCCGATTCAATACATCGTCATCCAGCAGACTTGTCTCCATGGGTCTATTGCTGCCTCGGGCACCTTATGGCCGTTCTGCTGTGAGTCAAAGATTTTCGAATCGGACGAAAAACAGATAGTGAATTGTAACATTCATGGCCACCTAATGACGATGGATCACTCAAATTGCGTCCCGATTCAATACATCGTCCTCCAGCCGACTTGTCTCCATGGGTCTATCGCTGCATCGGGAACCTTATGGCCATTCTGCTGTGAGTCAAAGATTTTCGAATCGTACGAAAAACTGATAGTGAATTGTAACTTTCAGGGCCACCTAATGACGATGGATCACTCAAATTGCGTCCCGATTCAATACATCGTCCTCCAGCAGACTTGTCTCCATGGGTTTATTGCTGCCTCGGGCACATTATGGCCGTTCTGCTGTGAGTCAAAGATTTTCGAATCGGACGAAAAACTGATAGTGAATTGTAACGTTCAGGGCCACCTAATGACGATGGATCACTCAAATTGCGTCCCGAATCAATACATCGTCCTCCAGCCGACTTGTCTCCATGGGTCTATTGCTGCCTCGGGCACCTTATGGTCGTTCTCCCGTGAGTCTGGATTATCGAATGGGACGAAAAACTGATAGTTAATTCTAACATTCAGGGCCTCCTAATGACGATGGAACACTCAAATTGCGTCGCGATTCAATACATCGTCATCCTGCAGACCTGTCTCCATGGGTCTATTCCTGCCTCGGGCACCTTATGGCCGTTCTGCTGTGAGTCAAAGATTTTCGAATCGGACGAAAAACTGATAGTGAATTGTAACATTCAGGGACACCTAATGACTTGACTTGACTCCATGGGTCTATTGCTGAGTCGGGCACCTTATGGCCGTTCTGCTGTGAGTCTAGATTATCGAATGCGACGAAAAACTGATAGTGAATTGTAACGTTCAGGGTCACCTAATGACGATGGATCACTCAAATTGCGTCCCGATTCAATACATCGTCCTCCAGCAGACTTGTCTCCATGGGTCTATTGCTGCCTCGGGCACCTTATGGCCGTTCTGCTGTGAGTCAAAGATTTTCGAATCGGACGAAAAACTGATAGTGAATTGTAACGTTCAGGGCCACCTAATGACGATGGATCACTCAAATTGCGTCCCGATTCAATACATCGTCGTCCAGCCGACTTGTCGCCATGGGTCTATTGCTGCCTCGGGCACCTTATGGCCGTTCTGCTGTGGGTCAACGATTTTCGAATCGGACGAAGAACTGATAGTGAATTGTAACGTTCAGGGCCACCTAATGACGATGAATCACTCAAATTGCGTCCCGATTCAATACATCGTCCTCCAGCAGACTTGTCTCCATGGGTCTATTGCTGCCTCGGGCACCTTTTGGCCGTTCTGCTGTGACTCAAAGATTTTCGAATCTGACGAAAAACTGATAGTGAATTGTAACATTCAGGGCCACCTAATGACGATGGATCACTCAAATTGCGTCCCGATTCAATACATCGTCCTCCAGCCGACTTGTCTCCATGGGTCTATTGCTGCCTCGGGCACCTTATGGCCGTTCTGCTGTGAGTCAAAGATTTTCGAATCGGACGAAATACTGATAGTGAATTGTAACATTCAGGGCCACCTAATGACGATGGATCACTCAAATTACGTCCCGATTCAATACATCGTCCTCCAGCCGACTTGACTCCATGGGTCTATTGCTGCCTCGGGCACCTTATGGCCGTTCTGCTGTGAGTCTAGATTATCGAATGCGACGAAAAATTGATAGTGAATTGTAACGTTCAGGGACACCTAATGACGATGGAGCACTCAAATTGCGTCCCGATTCAATACATCGTCCTCCAGCAGACTTGTCTCCATGGGTCTATTGCTGCCTCGGGCACCTTATGGCCGTTCTGCTGCGAGTCAAAGATTTTCGAATCGGACGAAAAACTGATAGTGAATTGTAACGTTCAGGGTCACCTAATGACGATGGACCACTCAAATTGCGTCCCGATTCAATACATCGTCCTCCAGCCGACTTGTCTCAATGGGTCTATTGCTGCCTCGGGCACCTTATGGCCGTTCTGCTGTGAGTCAAAGATTTTCGAATCGGACGAAAAACTGATAGTGAATTGTAACGTTCAGGGCCACCTAATGACGATGGATCACTCAAATTGCGTCCCGAATCAATACATCGTCCTCCAGCCGACTTGTCTCCATGGGTCTATTGCTGCCTCGGGCACCTTATGGTCGTTCTCCCGTGACTCTAGATTATCGAATGGGACGAAAAACTGATAGTTAATTCTAACATTCAGGGCCTCCTAATGACGATGGAACACTCAAATTGCGTCGCGATTCAATACATCGTCATCCTGCAGACTTGTCTCCATGGGTCTATTGCTGCCTCGGGCACCTTATGGCCGTTCTGCTGTGAGTCAAAGATTTTCGAATCGGACGAAAAACTGATAGTGAATTGTAACATTCAGGGACACCTAATGACTTGACTTGACTCCATGGGTCTATTGCTGAGTCGGGCACCTTATGGCCGTTCTGCTGTGAGTCTAGATTATCGAATGCGACGAAAAACTGATAGTGAATTGTAACGTTCAGGGTCACCTAATGACGATGGATCACTCAAATTGCGTCCCGATACAATACATCGTCCTCCAGCAGACTTGTCTCTTTGGGTCTATTGCTGCCTCGGGCACCTTATGGCCGTTCTGCTGTGAGTCAAAGATTTTGGAATCGGACGAAAAACTGATAGTGAATTGTAACGTTCAGGGCCACCTAATGACGATGGATCACTCAAATTGCGTCCCGATTCAATACATCGTCATCCAGCAGACTTGTCTCCATGGGTCTATTGCTGCCTCGGGCACCTTATGGTCGTTCTGCTGTGAGTCAAAGATTTTCGAATCGGACGAAAAACAGATAGTGAATTGTAACATTCATGGCCACCTAATGACGATGGATCACTCAAATTGCGTCCCGATTCAATACATCGTCCTCCAGCCGACTTGTCTCCATGGGTCTATCGCTGCATCGGGAACCTTATGGCCATTCTGCTGTGAGTCAAAGATTTTCGAATCGTACGAAAAACTGATAGTGAATTGTAACTTTCAGGGCCACCTAATGACGATGGATCACTCAAATTGCGTCCCGATTCAATACATCGTCCTCCAGCAGACTTGTCTCCATGGGTCTATTGCTGCCTCGGGCACCTTACGGCCGTTCTGCTGTGAGTCAAAGATTTTCGAATCAGACGAAAAACTGATAGTGAATTGTAACGTTCAGGGCCACCTAATGACGATGGATCACTCAAATTGCGTGCCGAATCAATACATCGTCCACCAGCAGACTTGTCTCCATGGGTCTATTGCTGCCTCGGGCACCTTATTGGCCGTTCTGCTGTGAGTCAAATATTTTCGAATCGGAGGAAAAACAGATAGTGAATTGTAACATTCATGGCCACCTAATGACGATGGATCACTCAAATTGCGTCCCGATTCAATACATCGTCCTCCAGCCTACTTGTCGCCATGGGTCTATTGCTGCCTCGGGCAACTTATGGCCGTTCTGCTGTGAGTCAAAGATTTTCGAATGCGACGAAAAACTGATAGTGAATTGTAACGTCCAGGGACACCTAATGACGATGGATCACTCAAATTGCGTCCCGATTCAATACATCGTCCTCCAGCAGACTTGTCTCGATGGGTCTATTGCTGCCTCGGGTACCTTGTAGCCGTTCTGCTGTGAGTCAAAGATTTTCCAATCGGACGAAAAACTGATAGTGAATTGTAACGTTCAGTTCCCCCTAATGACGATGCATCACTGAAATTGCGTCCCGATTCAATACATCGTCCTCCAGCAGACTTGTCTCCATGGGTCTATTGCTGCCTCGGGCACCTTATGGCCGTTCTGCTGTGAGTCAAAGATTTTCGAATCGGACGAAAAACAGATAGTGAATTGTAACATTCATGGCCACCTAATGACGATGGATCTCTCAAATTGCGTCCCGATTCAATACATCGTCCTCCAGCCGAGTTGTCTCCATGGGTCTATTGCTGCATCGGGAACCTTATGGCCGTTCTGCTATGAGTCAAAGATTTTCGAATCGTACGAAAAACTGATAGTGAATTGTAACTTTCAGGGCCACCTAATGACGATGGATCACTCAAATTGCGTCCCGATTCAATACATCGTCCTCCAGCCGACTTGTCTCCATGGGTCTATAGCTGCCTCGGGCACCTTATGGCCGTTCTGCTGTGGGTCAAAGATTTTCGAATCGGACGAAGATCTGATAGTGAATTGTAACGTTCAGGGCCACCTAATGACGATGGATAACTCAAATTGCGTCCCGATTCAATACATCGTCCTCCAGCAGACTTGTCTCCATGGTTCTAATGCTGCCTCGGGCACCTTATGGGCGTTCTGCTGTGAGTCAAAGATTTTCGAATACGACGAAAAACTGATAGTGAATTGTAATGTTCAGGGCCTCCTAATGACGATGGAACACTCAAATTGCGTCCCGATTCAATACCTCGTGCTCCAGCAGACTAGTCTCCATGGGTCTATTGCTCTCTCGGGCACCTTATGGGCGTTCTGCTGTGAGTCAAAGATTTTCGAATCGGACGAAAAACTGATAGTGAATTGTAACGTTCAGGGCCTCCTAATGACGATAGAACACTCAAATTGCGTCCCGATTCAATACCTCGTGCTCCAGCAGACTAGTCTCCATGGGTTTATTGCTGCCTCGGGCACATTATGGCCGTTCTGCTGTGAGTCAAAGATTTTCGAATCGGACGAAAAACTGATAGTGAATTGTAACGTTCAGGGCCACCTAATGACGATGGATCACTCAAATTGCGTCCCGATTCAATACATCGTCCTCCAGCCGACTTGTCTCCATGGGTCTATTGCTGCCTCGGGCACCTTATGGTCGTTCTCCCGTGACTCTAGATTATCGAATGGGACGAAAAACTGATAGTTAATTCTAACATTCAGGGCCTCCTAATGACGATGGAACACTCAAATTGCGTCGCGATTCAATACATCGTCATCCTGCAGACTTGTCTCCATGGGTCTATTGCTGCCTCGGGCACCTTATGGCCGTTCTGCTGTGAGTCAAAGATTTTCGAATCGGACGAAAAACTGATAGTGAATTGTAACATTCAGGGACACCTAATGACTTGACTTGACTCCATGGGTCTATTGCTGAGTCGGGCACTTTATGGCCGTTCTGCTGTGAGTCTAGATTATCGAATGCGACGAAAAACTGATAGTGAATTGTAACTTTCAGGGCCATCTAATGACGATGGATCACTCAAATTGCGTCCCGATTCAATACATCGTCCTCCAGCAGACTTGTCTCCATGGGTCTATTGCTGCCTCGAGCACCTTATGGCCGTTCTGCTGTGAGTCAAAGATTTTCGAATCGGACGAAAAACTGATAGTGAATTGTAACGTTCAGGGCCACCTAATGACGGTGGATCACTCAAATTGCGTCCCGATTCAATACATCGTCATCCAGTAGACTTGTCTCCATGGGTCTATTGCTGCCTCGGGCACCTTTTGGCCGTTCTGCTGTGAGTCAAAGATTTTCGAATCGGACGAAAAACAGATAGTGAATTGTAACATTCATGGCCACCTAATGACGATGGATCACTCAAATTGCGTCCCGATTCAATACATCGTCCTCCAGCCGACTTGTCTCCATGGGTCTATTGCTGCATCGGGAACCTTATGGCCATTTTGCTGTGAGTCAAAGATTTTCCAATCGGACGAAAAACTGATAGTGAATTGTAACTTTCAGGGCCACCTAATGACGATGGATCACTCAAATTGCGTCCCGATTCAATACATCGTCCTCCAGCAGACTTGTCTCCATGGGTCTATTGCTGCCTCGGGCACCTTACGGCCGTTCTGCTGTGAGTCAAAGATTTTCGAATCGGACGAAAAACTGATAGTGAATTGTAACGTTCAGGGCCACCTAATGACAATGGATCACTCAAATTGCGTCCCGATTCAATACATCGTCCACCAGCAGACTTGTCTCCATGGGTCTATTGCTGCCTCGGGCACCTTATGGGCGTTCTGCTATGAGTCAAAGATTTTCGAATCGGACGAAAAACAGATAGTGAATTGTAACATTCATGGCCACCTAATGACGATGGATCTCTCAAATTGCGTCCCGATTCAATACATCGTCCTCCAGCCGAGTTGTCTCCATGGGTCTATTGCTGCATCGGGAACCTTATGGCCGTTCTGCTACGAGTCAAAGATTTTCGAATCGTACGAAAAACTGATAGTGAATTGTAACTTTCAGGGCCACCTAATGACGATGGATCACTCAAATTGCGTCCCGATTCAATACATCGTCCTCCAGCCGACTTGTCTCCATGGGTCTATAGCTGCCTCGGGCACCTTATGGCCGTTCTGCTGTGGGTCAAAGATTTTCGAATCGGACGAAGATCTGATAGTGAATTGTAACGTTCAGGGCCACCTAATGACGATGGATAACTCAAATTGCGTCCCGATTCAATACATCGTCCTCCAGCAGACTTGTCTCCATGGTTCTAATGCTGCCTCGGGCACCTTATGGGCGTTCTGCTGTGAGTCAAAGATTTTCGAATACGACGAAAAACTGATAGTGAATTGTAATGTTCAGGGCCTCCTAATGACGATGGAACACTCAAATTGCGTCCCGATTCAATACCTCGTGCTCCAGCAGACTAGTCTCCATGGGTCTATTGCTCTCTCGGGCACCTTATGGGCGTTCTGCTGTGAGTCAAAGATTTTCGAATCGGACGAAAAACTGATAGTGAATTGTAACGTTCAGGGCCTCCTAATGACGATGGAACACTCAAATTGCGTCCCGATTCAATACCTCGTGCTCCAGCAGACTAGTCTCCATGGGTTTATTGCTGCCTCGGGCACATTATGGCCGTTCTGCTGTGAGTCAAAGATTTTCGAATCGGACGAAAAACTGATAGTGAATTGTAAAGTTCAGGGCCACCTAATGACGATGGATCACTCAAATTGCGTCCCGATTCAATACATCGTCCTCCAGCCGACTTGTCTCCATGGGTCTATTGCTGCCTCGGGCACCTTATGGTCGTTCTCCCGTGACTCTAGATTATCGAATGGGACGAAAAACTGATAGTTAATTCTAACATTCAGGGCCTCCTAATGACGATGGAACACTCAAATTGCGTCGCGATTCAATACATCGTCATCCTGCAGACTTGTCTCCATGGGTCTATTGCTGCCTCGGGCACCTTATGGCCGTTCTGCTGTGAGTCAAAGATTTTCGAATCGGACGAAAAACTGATAGTGAATTGTAACATTCAGGGACACCTAATGACTTGACTTGACTCCATGGGTCTATTGCTGAGTCGGGCACTTTATGGCCGTTCTGCTGTGAGTCTAGATTATCGAATGCGACGAAAAACTGATAGTGAATTGTAACTTTCAGGGCCATCTAATGACGATGGATCACTCAAATTGCGTCCCGATTCAATACATCGTCCTCCAGCAGACTTGTCTCCATGGGTCTATTGCTGCCTCGGGCACCTTATGGCCGTTCTGCTGTGAGTCAAAGATTTTCGAATCGGACGAAAAACTGATAGTGAATTGTAACGTTCAGGGCCACCTACTGACGGTGGATCACTCAAATTGCGTCCCGATTCAATACATCGTCATCCAGTAGACTTGTCTCCATGGGTCTATTGCTGCCTCGGGCACCTTTTGGCCGTTCTGCTGTGAGTCAAAGATTTTCGAATCGGACGAAAAACAGATAGTGAATTGTAACATTCATGGCCACCTAATGACGATGGATCACTCAAATTGCGTCCCGATTCAATACATCGTCCTCCAGCCGACTTGTCTCCATGGGTCTATTGCTGCATCGGGAACCTTATGGCCATTTTGCTGTGAGTCAAAGATTTTCCAATCGGACGAAAAACTGATAGTGAATTGTAACTTTCAGGGCCACCTAATGACGATGGATCACTCAAATTGCGTCCCGATTCAATACATCGTCCTCCAGCAGACTTGTCTCCATGGGTCTATTGCTGCCTCGGGCACCTTACGGCCGTTCTGCTGTGAGTCAAAGATTTTCGAATCGGACGAAAAACTGATAGTGAATTGTAACGTTCAGGGCCACCTAATGACAATGGATCACTCAAATTGCGTCCCGATTCAATACATCGTCCACCAGCAGACTTGTCTCCATGGGTCTATTGCTGCCTCGGGCACCTTATGGGCGTTCTGCTATGAGTCAAAGATTTTCGAATCGGACGAAAAACAGATAGTGAATTGTAACATTCATGGCCACCTAATGACGATGGATCTCTCAAATTGCGTCCCGATTCAATACATCGTCCTCCAGCCGAGTTGTCTCCATGGGTCTATTGCTGCATCGGGAACCTTATGGCCGTTCTGCTACGAGTCAAAGATTTTCGAATCGTACGAAAAACTGATAGTGAATTGTAACTTTCAGGGCCACCTAATGACGATGGATCACTCAAATTGCGTCCCGATTCAATACATCGTCCTCCAGCCGACTTGTCTCCATGGGTCTATAGCTGCCTCGGGCACCTTATGGCCGTTCTGCTGTGGGTCAAAGATTTTCGAATCGGACGAAGATCTGATAGTGAATTGTAACGTTCAGGGCCACCTAATGACGATGGATAACTCAAATTGCGTCCCGATTCAATACATCGTCCTCCAGCAGACTTGTCTCCATGGTTCTAATGCTGCCTCGGGCACCTTATGGGCGTTCTGCTGTGAGTCAAAGATTTTCGAATACGACGAAAAACTGATAGTGAATTGTAATGTTCAGGGCCTCCTAATGACGATGGAACACTCAAATTGCGTCCCGATTCAATACCTCGTGCTCCAGCAGACTAGTCTCCATGGGTCTATTGCTCTCTCGGGCACCTTATGGGCGTTCTGCTGTGAGTCAAAGATTTTCGAATCGGACGAAAAACTGATAGTGAATTGTAACGTTCAGGGCCTCCTAATGACGATGGAACACTCAAATTGCGTCCCGATTCAATACCTCGTGCTCCAGCAGACTAGTCTCCATGGGTTTATTGCTGCCTCGGGCACATTATGGCCGTTCTGCTGTGAGTCAAAGATTTTCGAATCGGACGAAAAACTGATAGTGAATTGTAACGTTCAGGGCCACCTAATGACGATGGATCACTCAAATTGCGTCCCGATTCAATACATCGTCCTCCAGCCGACTTGTCTCCATGGGTCTATTGCTGCCTCGGGCACCTTATGGTCGTTCTCCCGTGACTCTAGATTATCGAATGGGACGAAAAACTGATAGTTAATTCTAACATTCAGGGCCTCCTAATGACGATGGAACACTCAAATTGCGTCGCGATTCAATACATCGTCATCCTGCAGACTTGTCTCCATGGGTCTATTGCTGCCTCGGGCACCTTATGGCCGTTCTGCTGTGAGTCAAAGATTTTCGAATCGGACGAAAAACTGATAGTGAATTGTAACATTCAGGGACACCTAATGACTTGACTTGACTCCATGGGTCTATTGCTGAGTCGGGCACTTTATGGCCGTTCTGCTGTGAGTCTAGATTATCGAATGCGACGAAAAACTGATAGTGAATTGTAACTTTCAGGGCCATCTAATGACGATGGATCACTCAAATTGCGTCCCGATTCAATACATCGTCCTCCAGCAGACTTGTCTCCATGGGTCTATTGCTGCCTCGGGCACCTTATGGCCGTTCTGCTGTGAGTCAAAGATTTTCGAATCGGACGAAAAACTGATAGTGAATTGTAACGTTCAGGGCCACCTAATGACGGTGGATCACTCAAATTGCGTCCCGATTCAATACATCGTCATCCAGTAGACTTGTCTCCATGGGTCTATTGCTGCCTCGGGCACCTTTTGGCCGTTCTGCTGTGAGTCAAAGATTTTCGAATCGGACGAAAAACAGATAGTGAATTGTAACATTCATGGCCACCTAATGACGATGGATCACTCAAATTGCGTCCCGATTCAATACATCGTCCTCCAGCCGACTTGTCTCCATGGGTCTATTGCTGCATCGGGAACCTTATGGCCATTTTGCTGTGAGTCAAAGATTTTCCAATCGGACGAAAAACTGATAGTGAATTGTAACTTTCAGGGCCACCTAATGACGATGGATCACTCAAATTGCGTCCCGATTCAATACATCGTCCTCCAGCAGACTTGTCTCCATGGGTCTATTGCTGCCTCGGGCACCTTACGGCCGTTCTGCTGTGAGTCAAAGATTTTCGAATCGGACGAAAAACTGATAGTGAATTGTAACGTTCAATGGATCACTCAAATTGCGTCCCGATTCAATACATCGTCCACCAGCAGACTTGTCTCCATGGGTCTATTGCTGCCTCGGGCACCTTATGGGCGTTCTGCTGTGAGTCAAATATTTTCGAATCGGAGGAAAAACAGATAGTGAATTGTAACATTCATGGCCACCTAATGACGATGGATCACTCAAATTGCGTCCCGATTCAATACATCGTCCTCCAGCCGAATTGTCTCCATGGGTCTATTGGTGCATCGGGCACCTTATGGCCGTTCTGCTGTGTCAAAGATTTTCGAATCGGACGAAAAACTGATAGTGAATTGTAACTTTCAGGGCCACCTAATGACGATGGATCACTCAAATTGCGTCCCGATTCAATACATCGTCCTCCAGCCGACTTGTCGCCATGGGTCTATTGCTGCCTCGGGCACCTTATGTCCGTTCTGCTGTGAGTCAAAGATTTTCGAAAGCGACGAAAAACTGATAGTGAATCGTAACGTTCAGGGACACCTAATGACGATGGATCACTCAAATTGCGTCCCGATTCAATACATCGTCCTCCAGCAGACTTGTCTCGATGGGTCTATTGCTGCCTCGGGTACCTTATGGCCGTTCAGCTGTGAGTCAAAGATTTTCGAATCGGACAAAAACTGATAGTGAATTGTAACGTTCAGTTCCCCCTAATGACGATGCATCACTCAAATTGCGTCCCGATTCAATACATCGTCCTCCAGCAGACTTGTCTCCATGGGTCTATTGCTGCCTCGGGCACCTTATGGCCGTTCTGCTGTGAGTCAAAGATTTTCGAATCGGACGAAAAACAGATAGTGAATTGTAACATTCATGGCCACCTAATGACGATGGATCTCTCAAATTGCGTCCCGATTCAATACATCGTCCTCCAGCCGAGTTGTCTCCATCGGTCTATTGCTGCATCGGGAACCTTATGGCCCTTCTGCTATGAGTCAAAGATTTTCGAATCGTACGAAAAACTGATAGTGAATTGTAACTTTCAGGGCCACCTAATGACGATGGATCACTCAAATTGCGTCCCGATTCAATACATCGTCCTCCAGCCGACTTGTCTCCATGGGTCTATTGCTGCCTCGGGCACCATATGGCCGTTCTGCTGTGGGTCAAAGATTTTCGAATCGGACGAAGATCTGATAGTGAATTGTAACGTTCAGGGACACCGAATGACGATGGATAACTCAAATTGCGTCCCGATTCAATACATCGTCCTCCAGCAGACTTGTCTCCATGGGTCTAATGCTGCCTCGGGCACCATATGGGCGTTCTGCTGTGAGTCAAAGATTTTCGAATAGGACGAAAAACTGATAATGAATTGTAATGTTCAGGGCCTCCTAATGACGATGGAACACTAAAATTGCGTCCCGATTCAATACCTCGTGCTCCAGCAGACTAGTCTCCATGGGTCTATTGCTGCCTCGGGCACATTATGGCCGTTCTGCTGTGAGTCAAAGATTTTCGAATCGGACGAAAAACTGATAGTGAATTGTAACGTTCAGGGCCACCTAATGACGATGGACCACTCAAATTGCGTCCCGATTCAATACATTGTCCTCCAGCCGACTTGTCTCCATGGGTCTATTGCTGCCTCGGGCACCTTATGGTCGTTCTCCCGTGAGTCTGGATTATTGAATGGGACGAAAAACTGATAGTTAATTCTAACATTCAGGGCCTCCTAATGACGATGGAACACTCAAATTGCGCCGCGATTCAATACATCGTCATCCTGCAGACTTGTCTCCATGGGTCTATTGCTGCCTCGGGCACCTTTTGGCCGTTCTGCTGTGACTCAAAGATTTTCGAATCTGACGAAAAACTGATAGTGAATTGTAACATTCAGGGCCACCTAATGACGATGGATCACTCAAATTGCGTCCCGATTCAATACATCGTCCTCCAGCCGACTTGTCTCCATGGGTCTATTGCTGCCTCGGGCACCTTATGGGCGTTCTGCTGCGAGTCAAAGATTTTCGAATCGGACGAAAAACTGATAGTGAATTGTAACGTTCAGGGCCACCTAATGACGATGGATCACTCAAATTGCGTCCCGATTCAATACATCGTCCTCCAGCAGGCATGTATCCATGGGTCTATTGCTGCCTCGGGCACCTTATGGCCGTTCTGCTGTGAGTCAAAGATTTTCGAATCGGACGAAAAACTGATAGTGAATTGTAACGTTCAGGGCCACCTAATGACGATGGACCACTCAAATTGCGTCCCGATTCAATACATTGTCCTCCAGCCGACTTGTCTCCATGGGTCTATTACTGCCTCGGGCACCTTATGGTCGTTCTCCCGTGAGTCTGGATTATCGAATGGGACGAAAAACTGATAGTTAATTCTAACATTCAGGGCCTCCTAATGACGATGGAACACTCAAATTGCGTCGCGATTCAATACATCGTCCTCCAGCCGACTTGTCTCCATGGGTCTATTGCTGCATCGGGCACCTTATGGCCGTTCTGCTGTGAGTCAAAGATTTTCGAATCGGACGAAAAACTGATAGTGAATTGTAACTTTCAGGGCCACCTAATGACGATGGACCACTCAAATTGCGTCCCGATTCAATACATCGACCTCCAGCCGACTTGTCTCAATGGGTCTATTGCTGCCTCGGGTACCTTATGGCCGTTCTGCTGTGGGTCAAAGATTTTCGAATCGGACGAAGATCTGATAGTGAATTGTAACGTTCAGGGCCACGTAATGACGATGGATCACTCAAATTGCGTCCCGATTCAATACATCGTGCTCCAGCAGACTAGTCTCCATGGGTTTATTGCTGCCTCGGGCACATTATGGCCGTTCTGCTGTGAGTCAAAGATTTTCGAATCGGACGAAAAACTGATAGTGAATTGTAACGTTCAGGGCCACCTAATGACGATGGATCACTCAAATTGCGTCCCGATTCAATACATCGTCCTCCAGCCGACTTGTCTCCATGGGTCTATTGCTGCCTCGGGCACCTTATGGTCGTTCTCCCGTGACTCTAGATTATCGAATGGGACGAAAAACTGATAGTTAATTCTAACATTCAGGGCCTCCTAATGACGATGGAACACTCAAATTGCGTCGCGATTCAATACATCGTCATCCTGCAGACTTGTCTCCATGGGTCTATTGCTGCCTCGGGCACCTTATGGCCGTTCTGCTGTGAGTCAAAGATTTTCGAATCGGACGAAAAACTGATAGTGAATTGTAACATTCAGGGACACCTAATGACTTGACTTGACTCCATGGGTCTATTGCTGAGTCGGGCACTTTATGGCCGTTCTGCTGTGAGTCTAGATTATCGAATGCGACGAAAAACTGATAGTGAATTGTAACTTTCAGGGCCATCTAATGACGATGGATCACTCAAATTGCGTCCCGATTCAATACATCGTCCTCCAGCAGACTTGTCTCCATGGGTCTATTGCTGCCTCGGGCACCTTATGGCCGTTCTGCTGTGAGTCAAAGATTTTCGAATCGGACGAAAAACTGATAGTGAATTGTAACGTTCAGGGCCACCTAATGACGGTGGATCACTCAAATTGCGTCCCGATTCAATACATCGTCATCCAGTAGACTTGTCTCCATGGGTCTATTGCTGCCTCGGGCACCTTTTGGCCGTTCTGCTGTGAGTCAAAGATTTTCGAATCGGACGAAAAACAGATAGTGAATTGTAACATTCATGGCCACCTAATGACGATGGATCACTCAAATTGCGTCCCGATTCAATACATCGTCCTCCAGCCGACTTGTCTCCATGGGTCTATTGCTGCATCGGGAACCTTATGGCCATTTTGCTGTGAGTCAAAGATTTTCCAATCGGACGAAAAACTGATAGTGAATTGTAACTTTCAGGGCCACCTAATGACGATGGATCACTCAAATTGCGTCCCGATTCAATACATCGTCCTCCAGCAGACTTGTCTCCATGGGTCTATTGCTGCCTCGGGCACCTTACGGCCGTTCTGCTGTGAGTCAAAGATTTTCGAATCGGACGAAAAACTGATAGTGAATTGTAACGTTCAATGGATCACTCAAATTGCGTCCCGATTCAATACATCGTCCACCAGCAGACTTGTCTCCATGGGTCTATTGCTGCCTCGGGCACCTTATGGGCGTTCTGCTGTGAGTCAAATATTTTCGAATCGGAGGAAAAACAGATAGTGAATTGTAACATTCATGGCCACCTAATGACGATGGATCACTCAAATTGCGTCCCGATTCAATACATCGTCCTCCAGCCGAATTGTCTCCATGGGTCTATTGGTGCATCGGGCACCTTATGGCCGTTCTGCTGTGTCAAAGATTTTCGAATCGGACGAAAAACTGATAGTGAATTGTAACTTTCAGGGCCACCTAATGACGATGGATCACTCAAATTGCGTCCCGATTCAATACATCGTCCTCCAGCCGACTTGTCGCCATGGGTCTATTGCTGCCTCGGGCACCTTATGTCCGTTCTGCTGTGAGTCAAAGATTTTCGAAAGCGACGAAAAACTGATAGTGAATCGTAACGTTCAGGGACACCTAATGACGATGGATCACTCAAATTGCGTCCCGATTCAATACATCGTCCTCCAGCAGACTTGTCTCGATGGGTCTATTGCTGCCTCGGGTACCTTATGGCCGTTCAGCTGTGAGTCAAAGATTTTCGAATCGGACAAAAACTGATAGTGAATTGTAACGTTCAGTTCCCCCTAATGACGATGCATCACTCAAATTGCGTCCCGATTCAATACATCGTCCTCCAGCAGACTTGTCTCCATGGGTCTATTGCTGCCTCGGGCACCTTATGGCCGTTCTGCTGTGAGTCAAAGATTTTCGAATCGGACGAAAAACAGATAGTGAATTGTAACATTCATGGCCACCTAATGACGATGGATCTCTCAAATTGCGTCCCGATTCAATACATCGTCCTCCAGCCGAGTTGTCTCCATCGGTCTATTGCTGCATCGGGAACCTTATGGCCCTTCTGCTATGAGTCAAAGATTTTCGAATCGTACGAAAAACTGATAGTGAATTGTAACTTTCAGGGCCACCTAATGACGATGGATCACTCAAATTGCGTCCCGATTCAATACATCGTCCTCCAGCCGACTTGTCTCCATGGGTCTATTGCTGCCTCGGGCACCATATGGCCGTTCTGCTGTGGGTCAAAGATTTTCGAATCGGACGAAGATCTGATAGTGAATTGTAACGTTCAGGGACACCGAATGACGATGGATAACTCAAATTGCGTCCCGATTCAATACATCGTCCTCCAGCAGACTTGTCTCCATGGGTCTAATGCTGCCTCGGGCACCATATGGGCGTTCTGCTGTGAGTCAAAGATTTTCGAATAGGACGAAAAACTGATAATGAATTGTAATGTTCAGGGCCTCCTAATGACGATGGAACACTAAAATTGCGTCCCGATTCAATACCTCGTGCTCCAGCAGACTAGTCTCCATGGGTCTATTGCTGCCTCGGGCACATTATGGCCGTTCTGCTGTGAGTCAAAGATTTTCGAATCGGACGAAAAACTGATAGTGAATTGTAACGTTCAGGGCCACCTAATGACGATGGACCACTCAAATTGCGTCCCGATTCAATACATTGTCCTCCAGCCGACTTGTCTCCATGGGTCTATTGCTGCCTCGGGCACCTTATGGTCGTTCTCCCGTGAGTCTGGATTATCGAATGGGACGAAAAACTGATAGTTAATTCTAACATTCAGGGCCTCCTAATGACGATGGAACACTCAAATTGCGCCGCGATTCAATACATCGTCATCCTGCAGACTTGTCTCCATGGGTCTATTGCTGCCTCGGGCACCTTTTGGCCGTTCTGCTGTGACTCAAAGATTTTCGAATCTGACGAAAAACTGATAGTGAATTGTAACATTCAGGGCCACCTAATGACGATGGATCACTCAAATTGCGTCCCGATTCAATACATCGTCCTCCAGCCGACTTGTCTCCATGGGTCTATTGCTGCCTCGGGCACCTTATGGGCGTTCTGCTGCGAGTCAAAGATTTTCGAATCGGACGAAAAACTGATAGTGAATTGTAACGTTCAGGGCCACCTAATGACGATGGATCACTCAAATTGCGTCCCGATTCAATACATCGTCCTCCAGCAGGCATGTATCCATGGGTCTATTGCTGCCTCGGGCACCTTATGGCCGTTCTGCTGTGAGTCAAAGATTTTCGAATCGGACGAAAAACTGATAGTGAATTGTAACGTTCAGGGCCACCTAATGACGATGGACCACTCAAATTGCGTCCCGATTCAATACATTGTCCTCCAGCCGACTTGTCTCCATGGGTCTATTACTGCCTCGGGCAGCTTATGGTCGTTCTCCCGTGAGTCTGGATTATCGAATGGGACGAAAAACTGATAGTTAATTCTAACATTCAGGGCCTCCTAATGACGATGGAACACTCAAATTGCGTCGCGATTCAATACATCGTCCTCCAGCCGACTTGTCTCCATGGGTCTATTGCTGCATCGGGCACCTTATGGCCGTTCTGCTGTGAGTCAAAGATTTTCGAATCGGACGAAAAACTGATAGTGAATTGTAACTTTCAGGGCCACCTAATGACGATGGACCACTCAAATTGCGTCCCGATTCAATACATCGACCTCCAGCCGACTTGTCTCAATGGGTCTATTGCTGCCTCGGGTACCTTATGGCCGTTCTGCTGTGGGTCAAAGATTTTCGAATCGGACGAAGATCTGATAGTGAATTGTAACGTTCAGGGCCACGTAATGACGATGGATCACTCAAATTGCGTCCCGATTCAATACATCGTCCTCCAGCAGACTTGTCTCCATGGGTCTATTGCTCTCTCGGGCACCTTATGGGCGTTCTGCTGTGAGTCAAAGATTTTCGAATCGGACGAAAAACTGATAGTGAATTGTAACGTTCAGGGCCTCCTAATGACGATGGAACACTCAAATTGCGTCCCGATTCAATACCTCGTGCTCCAGCATACTAGTCTCCATGGGTTTATTGCTGCCTCGGGCACATTATGGCCGTCCTGCTGTGAGTCAAAGATTTTCGAATCGGACGAAAAACTGATAGTGAATTGTAACATTCAGGGCCACCTAATGACGATGGATCACTCAAATTGCGTCCCGATTCAATACATCGTCCTCCAGCCGACTTGTCTCCATGGGTCTATTGCTGCCTCGGGCACCTTATGGCCGTTCTGCTGTGAGTCAAAGATTTTCGAATCGGACGAAAAACTGATAGTGAATTGTAACATTCAGGGACACCTAATGACTTGACTTGACTCCATGGGTCTATTGCTGAGTCGGGCACTTTATGGCCGTTCTGCTGTGAGTCTAGATTATCGAATGCGACGAAAAACTGATAGTGAATTGTAACGTTCAGGGCCACCTAATGACGATGGATCACTCAAATTGCGTCCCGATTCAATACATCGTCCTCCAGCAGACTTGTCTCCATGGGTCTATTGCTGCATCGGGAACCTTATGGCCATTTTGCTGTGAGTCAAAGATTTTCGAATCGGACGAAAAACTGATAGTGAATTGTAACTTTCAGGGCCACCTAATGACGATGGATCACTCAAATTGCGTCCCGATTCAATACATCGTCCTCCAGCAGACTTGTCTCCATGGGTCTATTGCTGCCTCGGGCACCTTACGGCCGTTCTGCTGTGAGTCAAAGATTTTCGAATCGGACGAAAAACTGATAGTGAATTGTAACGTTCAGGGCCACCTAATGACAATGGATCACTCAAATTGCGTCCCGATTCAATACATCGTCCACCAGCAGACTTGTCTCCATGGGTCTATTGCTGCCTCGGGCACCTTATGGGCGTTCTGCTGTGAGTCAAATATTTTCGAATCGGAGGAAAAACAGATAGTGAATTGTAACATTCATGGCCACCTAATGACGATGGATCACTCAAATTGCGTCCCGATTCAATACATCGTCCTCCAGCCGACTTGTCTCCATGGGTCTATTGGTGCATCGGGCACCTTATGGCCGTTCTGCTGTGTCAAAGATTTTCGAATCGGACGAAAAACTGATAGTGAATTGTAACTTTCAGGGCCACCTAATGACGATGGATCACTCAAATTGCGTCCCGATTCAATACATCGTCCTCCAGCCGACTTGTCGCCATGGGTCTATTGCTGCCTCGGGCACCTTATGGCCGTTCTGCTGTGAGTCAAAGATTTTCGAAAGCGACGAAAAACTGATAGTGAATCGTAACGTTCAGGGACACCTAATGACGATGGATCACTCAAATTGCGTCCCGATTCAATACATCGTCCTCCAGCAAACTTGTCTCGATGGGTCTATTGCTGCCTCGGGTACCTTATGGCCGTTCTGCTGTGAGTCAAAGATTTTCGAATCGGACGAAAAACTGATAGTGAATTGTAACGTTCAGTTCCCCCTAATGACGATGCATCACTCAAATTGCGTCCCGATTCAATACATCGTCCTCCAGCAGACTTGTCTCCATGGGTCTATTGCTGCCTCGGGCACCTTATGGCCGTTCTGCTGTGAGTCAAAGATTTTCGAATCGGACGAAAAACAGATAGTGAATTGTAACATTCGTGGCCACCTAATGACGATGGATCTCTCAAATTGCGTCCCGAATCAATACATCGTCCTCCAGCCGAGTTGTCTCCATGGGTCTATTGCTGCATCGGGAACCTTATGGCCCTTCTGCTATGAGTCAAAGATTTTCGAATCGTACGAAAAACTGATAGTGAATTGTAACTTTCAGGGCCACCTAATGACGATGGATCACTCAAATTGCGTCCCGATTCAATACATCGTCCTCCAGCCGACTTGCCTCCATGGGTCTATTGCTGCCTCGGGCACCATAATGCCGTTCTGCTGTGGGTCAAAGATTTTCGAATCGGACGAAGATCTGATAGTGAATTGTAACGTTCAGGGACACCGAATGACGATGGATAACTCAAATTGCGTCCCGATTCAATACATCGTCCTCCAGCAGACTTGTCTCCATGGGTCTAATGCTGCCTCGGGCACCATATGGGCGTTCTGCTGTGAGTCAAAGATTTTCGAATAGGACGAAAAACTGATAGTGAATTGTAACATTCAGGGCCACCTAATGACGATGGATCACTCAAATTGCGTCCCGATTCAATACATCGTCCTCCAGCCGACTTGTCTCCATGGGTCTATTGCTGCCTCGGGCACCTTATGGCCGTTCTGCTGTGAGTCAAAGATTTTCGAATCGGACGAAAAACTGATAGTGAATTGTAACGTTCAGGGCCACCTAATGTCGATGGATCACTCAAATTGCGTCCCGATTCAATACATCGTCCTCCAGCCGAGTTGTCTCCATGGGTCTATTGCTGCCTCGGGCACCTTTTGGCCGTTCTGCTGTGACTCAAAGATTTTCGAATCTGACGAAAAACTGATAGTGAATTGTAACATTCAGGGCCACCTAATGACGATGGATCACTCAAATTGCGTCCCGATTCAATACATCGTCCTCCAGCCGACTTGTCTCCATGGGTCTATTGCTGCCTCGGGCACCTTATGGCCGTTCTGCTGTGAGTCAAAGATTTTCGAATCGGACGAAAAACTGATAGTGAATTGTAACGTTCAGGGCCACCTAATGTCGATGGATCACTCAAATTGCGTCCCGATTCAATACATCGTCCTCCAGCCGAGTTGTCTCCATGGGTCTATTGCTGCCTCGGGCACCTTATGGCCGTTCTGCTGTGAGTCAAAGATTTTCGAATCGGACGAAAAACTGATAGTGAATTGTAACATTCAGGGACACCTAATGACTTGACTTGACTCCATGGGTCTATTGCTGAGTCGGGCACCTTATGGCCGTTCTGCTGTGAGTCTAGATTATCGAATGCGACGAAAAACTGATAGTGAATTGTAACGTTCAGGGCCACCTAATGACGATGGATCACTCAAATTGCGTCCCGATTCAATACATCGTCCTCCAGCAGACTTGTCTCCATGGGTCTATTGCTGCCTCGGGCACCTTATGGCCGTTCTGCTGTGAGTCAAAGATTTTCGAATCGGACGAAAAACTGATAGTGAATTGTAACGTTCAGGGCCACCTAATGTCGATGGATCACTCAAATTGCGTCCCGATTCAATACATCGTCATCCAGCAGACTTGTCTCCATGGGTCTATTGCTGCCTCGGGCACCTTTTGGCCGTTCTGCTGTGACTCAAAGATTTTCGAATCTGACGAAAAACTGATAGTGAATTGTAACATTCAGGGCCACCTAATGACGATGGATCACTCAAATTGCGTCCCGATTCAATACATCGTCCTCCAGCCGACTTGTCTCCATGGGTCTATTGCTGCCTCGGGCACCTTATGGCCGTTCTGCTGTGAGTCAAAGATTTTCGAATCGGACGAAAAACTGATAGTGATTTGTAACATTCAGGGCCACCTAATGACGATGGATCACTCAAATTACGTCCCGATTTAATACATCGTCCTCCTGCCGACTTGACTCCATGGGTCTATTGCTGCCTCGGGCACCTTATGGCCGTTCTGCAGTGAGTCTAGATTATCGAATGCGACGAAAAACTGATAGTGAATTGAAACGTTCAGGGACACCTAATGACGATGGATCACTCAAATTGCGTCCCGATTCAATACATCGTCCTCCAGCCGACTTGTCTCCATGGGTCTATTGCTGCCTCGGGCACCATATGGCCGTTCTGCTGTGATTCAAAGATTTTCGAATCGGACGAAAAACTCATAGTGAATTGTAACTTTCAGGGCCACCTAATGACGATGGACCACTCAAATTGCGTCCCGATTCAATACATCGTCCTCCAGCCGACTTGTCTCCATGGGTCTATTGCTGCCCCGGGCACCTTATGGTCGTTCTCCCGTGAGTCTAGATTATCGAATGGGACGAAAAACTGAAAGTTAATTCTAACATTCAGGGCCTCCTAATGACGATGGAACACTCAAATTGCGTCGCGATTCAATACATCGTCATCCTGCAGACTTGTCTCCATGGGTCTATTGCTGCCTCGGGCACCTTATGGCCGTTCTGCTGTGAGTCAAAGATTTTCGAATCGGACGAAAAACAGATAGTGAATTGTAACATTCATGGCCACCTAATGACGATGGATCACTCAAAATGCGTCCCGATTCAATACATCGTCCTCCAGCCGACTTGTCTCCATGGGTCTAATGCTGCCTCGGGCACCATATGGGCGTTCTGCTGTGAGTCAAAGATTTTCGAATAGGACGAAAAACTGATAATGAATTGTAATGTTCAGGGCCTCCTAATGACGATGGAACACTCAAATTGCGTCCCGATTCAATACCTCGTGCTCCAGCAGACTAGTCTCCATGGGTCTATTGCTGCCTCGGGCACATTATGGCCGTTCTGCTGTGAGTCAAAGATTTTCGAATCGGACGAAAAACTGATAGTGAATTGTAACGTTCAGGGCCACCTAATGACGATGGACCACTCAAATTGCGTCCCGATTCAATACATTGTCCTCCAGCCGACTTGTCTCCATGGGTCTATTGCTGCCTCGGGCACCTTATGGTCGTTCTCCCGAGAGTCTGGATTATCGAATGGGACGAAAAACTGATAGTTAATTCTAACATTCAGGGCCTCCTAATGACGATGGAACACTCAAATTGCGCCGCGATTCAATACATCGTCATCCTGCAGACTTGTCTCCATGGGTCTATTGCTGCCTCGGGCACCTTTTGGCCGTTCTGCTGTGACTCAAAGATTTTCGAATCTGACGAAAAACTGATAGTGAATTGTAACATTCAGGGCCACCTAATGACGATGGATCACTCAAATTGCGTCCCGATTCAATACATCGTCCTCCAGCCGACTTGTCTCCATGGGTCTATTGCTGCCTCGGGCACCTTATGGCCGTTCTGCTGTGAGTCAAAGATTTTCGAATCGGACGAAAAACTGATAGTGAATTGTAACGTTCAGGGCCACCTAATGTCGATGGATCACTCAAATTGCGTCCCGATTCAATACATCGTCCTCCAGCCGAGTTGTCTCCATGGGTCTATTGCTGCCTCGGGCACCATATGGCCGTTCTGCTGTGAGTCAAAGATTTTCGAATCGGACGAAAAACTGATAGTGAATTGTAACATTCAGGGACACCTAATGACTTGACTTGACTCCATGGGTCTATTGCTGAGTCGGGCACCTTATAGCCGTTCTGCTGTGAGTCTAGATTATCGAATGCGACGAAAAACTGATAGTGAATTGTAACGTTCAGGGCCACCTAATGACGATGGATCACTCAAATTGCGTCCCGATTCAATACATCGTCCTCCAGCAGACTTGTCTCCATGGGTCTATTGCTGCCTCGGGCACCTTATGGCCGTTCTGCTGTGAGTCAAAGATTTTCGAATCGGACGAAAAACTGATAGTGAATTGTAACGTTCAGGGCCACCTAACGTCGATGGATCACTCAAATTGCGTCCCGATTCAATACATCGTCATCCAGCAGACTTGTCTCCATGGGTCTATTGCTGCCTCGGGCACCTTTTGGCCGTTCTGCTGTGACTCAAAGATTTTCGAATCTGACGAAAAACTGATAGTGAATTGTAACATTCAGGGCCACCTAATGACGATGGATCACTCAAATTGCGTCCCGATTCAATACATCGTCCTCCAGCCGACTTGTCGCCATGGGTCTATTGCTGCCTCGGGCACCTTATGGCCGTTCTGCTGTGAGTCAAAGATTTTCGAATCGGACGAAAAACTGATAGTGAATTGTAACATTCAGGGCCACCTAATGACGATGGAACACTCAAATTACGTCCCGATTTAATACATCGTCCTCCTGCCGACTTGACTCCATGGGTCTATTGCTGCCTCGGGCACCTTATGGCCGTTCTGCTGTGAGTCTAGATTATCGAATGCGACGAAAAACTGATAGTGAATTGAAACGTTCAGGGACACCTAATGACGATGGATCACTCAAATTGCGTCCCGATTCAATACATCGTCCTCCAGCAGACTTGTCTCCATGGGTCTATTGCTGCCTCGGGCACCTTAAGGCCGTTCTGCTGTGAGTCAAAGATTTTCGAATCGGACGAAAAATTGATAGTGAATTGTAACGTTCAGGGCCCCCTAATGACGATGCATCACTCAAATTGCGTCCCGATTCAATTCATCGTCCTCCAGCAGACTTGTCTCCATGGGTCTATTGCTGCCTCGGGCACCTTATGGCCGTTCTGCTGTGAGTCAAAGATTTTCGAATCGGACGAAAAACTGATAGTGAATTGTAACCTTCAGGGCCACCTAATGACGATGGACCACTCAAATTGCGTCCCGATTCAATACATTGTCCTCCAGCCGACTTGTCTCCATGGGTCTATTGCTGCCTCGGGCACCTTAAGGTCGTTCTCCCGTGAGTCTGGATTATCGAATGGGACGAAAAACTGATAGTTAATTCTAACATTCAGGTCCTCCTAATGACGATGGAACACTCAAATTGCGTCCCGATTCAATACATCGTCCTCCAGCCGACTTGTCTCCATGGGTCTATTGCTGCCTCGGGCACCATATGGCCGTTCTGCTGTGAGTCAAAGATTTTCGAATCGGACGAAAAACTCATAGTGAATTGTAACTTTCAGGGCCACCTAATGACGATGGACCACTCAAATTGCGTCCCGATTCAATACATCGTCCTCCAGCCGACTTGTCTCCATGGGTCTATTGCTGCCCCGGGCACCTTATGGTCGTTCTCCCGTGAGTCTAGATTATCGAATGGGACGAAAAACTGAAAGTTAATTCTAACATTCAGGGCCTCCTAATGACGATGGAACACTCAAATTGCGTCGCGATTCAATACATCGTCATCCTGCAGACTTGTCTCCATGGGTCTATTGCTGCCTCGGGCACCTTATGGACGTTCTGCTGTGAGTCAAAGATTTTCGAATCGGACGAAAAACAGATAGTGAATTGTAACATTCATGGCCACCTAATGACGATGGATCATTCAAATTGCGTCCCGATTCAATACATCGTCCTCCAGCCGACTTGTCTCCATGGGTCTATTGCTGCATCGGGAACCTTATGGCCATTCTGCTGTGAGTCAAAGATTTTCGAATCGGACGAAAAACTGATAGTGAATTGTAACTTTCAGGGCCACCTAATGACGATGGATCACTCAAATTGCGTCCCGATTCAATACATCGTCCTCCAGCAGACTTGTCTCCATGGGTCTATTGCTGCCTCGGGCACCTTAAGGCCGTTCTTCTGTGAGTCAAAGATTTTCGAATCGGACGAAAAATTGATAGTGAATTGTAACGTTCAGGGCCCCCTAATGACGATGCATCACTCAAATTGCGTCCCGATTCAATTCATCGTCCTCCAGCAGACTTGTCTCCATGGGTCTATTGCTGCCTCGGGCACCTTATGGCCGTTCTGCTGTGAGTCAAAGATTTTCGAATCGGACGAAAAACTGATAGTGAATTGTAACGTTCAGGGCCACCTAATGACGATGGACCACTCAAATTGCGTCCCGATTCAATACATTGTCCTCCAGCCGACTTGTCTCCATGGGTCTATTGCTGCCTCGGGCACCTTAAGGTCGTTCTCCCGTGAGTCTGGATTATCGAATGGGACGAAAAACTGATAGTTAATTCTAACATTCAGGGCCTCCTAATGACGATGGAACACTCAAATTGCGTCCCGATTCAATACATCGTCCTCCAGCCGACTTGTCTCCATGGGTCTATTGCTGCCTCGGGCACCATATGGCCGTTCTGCTGTGAGTCAAAGATTTTCGAATCGGACGAAAAACTCATAGTGAATTGTAACTTTCAGGGCCACCTAATGACGATGGACCACTCAAATGGCGTCCCGATTCAATACATCGTCCTCCAGCCGACTTGTCTCCATGGGTCTATTGCTGCCCCGGGCACCTTATGGTCGTTCTCCCGTGAGTCTAGATTATCGAATGGGACGAAAAACTGAAAGTTAATTCTAACATTCAGGGCCTCCTAATGACGATGGAACACTCAAATTGCGTCGCGATTCAATACATCGTCATCCTGCAGACTTGTCTCCATGGGTGTATTGCTGCCTCGGGCACCTTATGGCCGTTCTGCTGTGAGTCAAAGATTTTCGAATCGGACGAAAAACAGATAGTGAATTGTAACATTCATGGCCACCTAATGACGATGGAACACTCAAATTGCGTCCCGATTCAATACATCGTCCTCCAGCAGACTTGTCTCCATGGGTCTATTGCTGCATCGGGAACCTTATGGCCATTCTGCTGTGAGTCAAAGATTTTCGAATCGGACGAAAAACTGATAGTGAATTGTATTTTTCAGGGCCACCTAATGACGATGGATCACTCAAATTGCGTCCCGATTCAATACATCGTCCTCCAGCCGACTTGTCGCCATGGGTCTATTGCTGCCTCGGGCACCTTATGTCCGTTCTGCTGTGAGTCAAAGATTTTCGAATCGGACGAAAAACTGATAGTGAATTGTAACCTTCAGGGCCACCTAATGACGATGGACCACTCAAATTGCGTCCCGATTCAATACATTGTCCTCCAGCCGACTTGTCTCCATGGGTCTATTGCTGCCTCGGGCACCTTAAGGTCGTTCTCCCGTGAGTCTGGATTATCGAATGGGACGAAAAACTGATAGTTAATTCTAACATTCAGGGCCTCCTAATGACGATGGAACACTCAAATTGCGTCCCGATTCAATACATCGTCCTCCAGCCGACTTGTCTCCATGGGTCTATTGCTGCCTCGGGCACCTTATGGCCGTTCTGCTGTGAGTCAAAGATTTTCGAATCGGACGAAAAACAGATAGTGAATTGTAACATTCATGGCCACCTAATGACGATGGATCACTCAAAATGCGTCCCGATTCAATACATCGTCCTCCAGCCGACTTGTCTCCATGGGTCTAATGCTGCCTCGGGCACCATATGGGCGTTCTGCTGTGAGTCAAAGATTTTCGAATAGGACGAAAAACTGATAATGAATTGTAATGTTCAGGGCCTCCTAATGACGATGGAACACTCAAATTGCGTCCCGATTCAATACCTCGTGCTCCAGCAGACTAGTCTCCATGGGTCTATTGCTGCCTCGGGCACATTATGGCCGTTCTGCTGTGAGTCAAAGATTTTCGAATCGGACGAAAAACTGATAGTGAATTGTAACGTTCAGGGCCACCTAATGACGATGGACCACTCAAATTGCGTCCCGATTCAATACATTGTCCTCCAGCCGACTTGTCTCCATGGGTCTATTGCTGCCTCGGGCACCTTATGGTCGTTCTCCCGAGAGTCTGGATTATCGAATGGGACGAAAAACTGATAGTTAATTCTAACATTCAGGGCCTCCTAATGACGATGGAACACTCGAATTGCGCCGCGATTCAATACATCGTCATCCTGCAGACTTGTCTCCATGGGTCTATTGCTGCCTCGGGCACCTTTTGGCCGTTCTGCTGTGACTCAAAGATTTTCGAATCTGACGAAAAACTGATAGTGAATTGTAACATTCAGGGCCACCTAATGACGATGGATCACTCAAATTGCGTCCCGATTCAATACATCGTCCTCCAGCCGACTTGTCTCCATGGGTCTATTGCTGCCTCGGGCACCTTATGGCCGTTCTGCTGTGAGTCAAAGATTTTCGAATCGGACGAAAAACTGATAGTGAATTGTAACGTTCAGGGCCACCTAATGTCGATGGATCACTCAAATTGCGTCCCGATTCAATACATCGTCCTCCAGCCGAGTTGTCTCCATGGGTCTATTGCTGCCTCGGGCACCATATGGCCGTTCTGCTGTGAGTCAAAGATTTTCGAATCGGACGAAAAACTGATAGTGAATTGTAACATTCAGGGACACCTAATGACTTGACTTGACTCCATGGGTCTATTGCTGAGTCGGGCACCTTATAGCCGTTCTGCTGTGAGTCTAGATTATCGAATGCGACGAAAAACTGATAGTGAATTGTAACGTTCAGGGCCACCTAATGACGATGGATCACTCAAATTGCGTCCCGATTCAATACATCGTCCTCCAGCAGACTTGTCTCCATGGGTCTATTGCTGCCTCGGGCACCTTATGGCCGTTCTGCTGTGAGTCAAAGATTTTCGAATCGGACGAAAAACTGATAGTGAATTGTAACGTTCAGGGCCACCTAACGTCGATGGATCACTCAAATTGCGTCCCGATTCAATACATCGTCATCCAGCAGACTTGTCTCCATGGGTCTATTGCTGCCTCGGGCACCTTTTGGCCGTTCTGCTGTGACTCAAAGATTTTCGAATCTGACGAAAAACTGATAGTGAATTGTAACATTCAGGGCCACCTAATGACGATGGATCACTCAAATTGCGTCCCGATTCAATACATCGTCCTCCAGCCGACTTGTCGCCATGGGTCTATTGCTGCCTCGGGCACCTTATGGCCGTTCTGCTGTGAGTCAAAGATTTTCGAATCGGACGAAAAACTGATAGTGAATTGTAACATTCAGGGCCACCTAATGACGATGGATCACTCAAATTACGTCCCGATTTAATACATCGTCCTCCTGCCGACTTGACTCCATGGGTCTATTGCTGCCTCGGGCACCTTATGGCCGTTCTGCTGTGAGTCTAGATTATCGAATGCGACGAAAAACTGATAGTGAATTGAAACGTTCAGGGACACCTAATGACGATGGATCACTCAAATTGCGTCCCGATTCAATACATCGTCCTCCAGCAGACTTGTCTCCATGGGTCTATTGCTGACTCGGGCACCTTATGGCCGTTCTGCTGTGAGTCAAAGATTTTCGAATCGGACGAAAAATTGATAGTGAATTGTAACGTTCAGGGCCCCCTAATGACGATGCATCACTCAAATTGCGTCCCGATTCAATTCATCGTCCTCCAGCAGACTTGTCTCCATGGGTCTATTGCTGCCTCGGGCACCTTATGGCCGTTCTGCTGTGAGTCAAAGATTTTCGAATCGGACGAAAAACTGATAGTGAATTGTAACCTTCAGGGCCACCTAATGACGATGGACCACTCAAATTGCGTCCCGATTCAATACATTGTCCTCCAGCCGACTTGTCTCCATGGGTCTATTGCTGCCTCGGGCACCTTAAGGTCGTTCTCCCGTGAGTCTGGATTATCGAATGGGACGAAAAACTGATAGTTAATTCTAACATTCAGGTCCTCCTAATGACGATGGAACACTCAAATTGCGTCCCGATTCAATACATCGTCCTCCAGCCGACTTGTCTCCATGGGTCTATTGCTGCCTCGGGCACCATATGGCCGTTCTGCTGTGAGTCAAAGATTTTCGAATCGGACGAAAAACTCATAGTGAATTGTAACTTTCAGGGCCACCTAATGACGATGGACCACTCAAATTGCGTCCCGATTCAATACATCGTCCTCCAGCCGACTTGTCTCCATGGGTCTATTGCTGCCCCGGGCACCTTATGGTCGTTCTCCCGTGAGTCTAGATTATCGAATGGGACGAAAAACTGAAAGTTAATTCTAACATTCAGGGCCTCCTAATGACGATGGAACACTCAAATTGCGTCGCGATTCAATACATCGTCATCCTGCAGACTTGTCTCCATGGGTCTATTGCTGCCTCGGGCACCTTATGGCCGTTCTGCTGTGAGTCAAAGATTTTCGAATCGGACGAAAAACAGATAGTGAATTGTAACATTCATGGCCACCTAATGACGATGGATCATTCAAATTGCGTCCCGATTCAATACATCGTCCTCCAGCCGACTTGTCTCCATGGGTCTATTGCTGCATCGGGAACCTTATGGCCATTCTGCTGTGAGTCAAAGATTTTCGAATCGGACGAAAAACTGATAGTGAATTGTAACTTTCAGGGCCACCTAATGACGATGGATCACTCAAATTGCGTCCCGATTCAATACATCGTCCTCCAGCAGACTTGTCTCCATGGGTCTATTGCTGCCTCGGGCACCTTAAGGCCGTTCTGCTGTGAGTCAAAGATTTTCGAATCGGACGAAAAATTGATAGTGAATTGTAACGTTCAGGGCCCCCTAATGACGATGCATCACTCAAATTGCGTCCCGATTCAATTCATCGTCCTCCAGCAGACTTGTCTCCATGGGTCTATTGCTGCCTCGGGCACCTTATGGCCGTTCTGCTGTGAGTCAAAGATTTTCGAATCGGACGAAAAACTGATAGTGAATTGTAACGTTCAGGGCCACCTAATGACGATGGACCACTCAAATTGCGTCCCGATTCAATACATTGTCCTCCAGCCGACTTGTCTCCATGGGTCTATTGCTGCCTCGGGCACCTTAAGGTCGTTCTCCCGTGAGTCTGGATTATCGAATGGGACGAAAAACTGATAGTTAATTCTAACATTCAGGGCCTCCTAATGACGATGGAACACTCAAATTGCGTCCCGATTCAATACATCGTCCTCCAGCCGACTTGTCTCCATGGGTCTATTGCTGCCTCGGGCACCATATGGCCGTTCTGCTGTGAGTCAAAGATTTTCGAATCGGACGAAAAACTCATAGTGAATTGTAACTTTCAGGGCCACCTAATGACGATGGACCACTCAAATTGCGTCCCGATTCAATACATCGTCCTCCAGCCGACTTGTCTCCATGGGTCTATTGCTGCCCCGGGCACCTTATGGTCGTTCTCCCGTGAGTCTAGATTATCGAATGGGACGAAAAACTGAAAGTTAATTCTAACATTCAGGGCCTCCTAATGACGATGGAACACTCAAATTGCGTCGCGATTCAATACATCGTCATCCTGCAGACTTGTCTCCATGGGTGTATTGCTGCCTCGGGCACCTTATGGCCGTTCTGCTGTGAGTCAAAGATTTTCGAATCGGACGAAAAACAGATAGTGAATTGTAACATTCATGGCCACCTAATGACGATGGAACACTCAAATTGCGTCCCGATTCAATACATCGTCCTCCAGCCGACTTGTCGCCATGGGTCTATTGCTGCCTCGGGCACCTTATGTCCGTTCTGCTGTGAGTCAAAGATTTTCGAATCGGACGAAAAACTGATAGTGAATTGTAACCTTCAGGGCCACCTAATGACGATGGACCACTCAAATTGCGTCCCGATTCAATACATTGTCCTCCAGCCGACTTGTCTCCATGGGTCTATTGCTGCCTCGGGCACCTTAAGGTCGTTCTCCCGTGAGTCTGGATTATCGAATGGGACGAAAAACTGATAGTTAATTCTAACATTCAGGGCCTCCTAATGACGATGGAACACTCAAATTGCGTCCCGATTCAATACATCGTCCTCCAGCCGACTTGTCTCCATGGGTCTATTGCTGCCTCGGGCACCATATGGCCGTTCTGCTGTGAGTCAAAGATTTTCGAATCGGACGAAAAACTCATAGTGAATTGTAACTTTCAGGGCCACCTAATGACGATGGACCACTCAAATTGCGTCCCGATTCAATACATCGTCCTCCAGCCGACTTGTCTCCATGGGTCTATTGCTGCCCCGGGCACCTTATGGTCGTTCTCCCGTGAGTCTAGATTATCGAATGGGACGAAAAACTGAAAGTTAATTCTAACATTCAGGGCCTCCTAATGACGATGGAACACTCAAATTGCGTCGCGATTCAATACATCGTCATCCTGCAGACTTGTCTCCATGGGTCTATTGCTGCCTCGGGCACCTTATGGCCGTTCTGCTGTGAGTCAAAGATTTTCGAATCGGACGAAAAACAGATAGTGAATTGTAACATTCATGGCCACCTAATGACGATGGATCACTCAAATTGCGTCCCGATTCAATACACCGTCCTCCAGCCGACTTGTCTCCATGGGTCTATTGCTGCATCGGGAACCTTATGGCCATTCTGCTGTGAGTCAAAGATTTTCGAATCGGACGAAAAACTGATAGTGAATTGTAACTTTCAGGGCCACCTAATGACGATGGATCACTCAAATTGCGTCCCGATTCAATACATCGTCCTCCAGCAGACTTGTCTCCATGGGTCTATTGCTGCCTCGGGCACCTTAAGGCCGTTCTGCTGTGAGTCAAAGATTTTCGAATCGGACGAAAAATTGATAGTGAATTGTAACGTTCAGGGCCCCCTAATGACGATGCATCACTCAAATTGCGTCCCGATTCAATTCATCGTCCTCCAGCAGACTTGTCTCCATGGGTCTATTGCTGCCTCGGGCACCTTATGGCCGTTCTGCTGTGAGTCAAAGATTTTCGAATCGGACGAAAAACTGATAGTGAATTGTAACGTTCAGGGCCACCTAATGACGATGGACCACTCAAATTGCGTCCCGATTCAATACATTGTCCTCCAGCCGACTTGTCTCCATGGGTCTATTGCTGCCTCGGGCACCTTAAGGTCGTTCTCCCGTGAGTCTGGATTATCGAATGGGACGAAAAACTGATAGTTAATTCTAACATTCAGGGCCTCCTAATGACGATGGAACACTCAAATTGCGTCCCGATTCAATACATCGTCCTCCAGCCGACTTGTCTCCATGGGTCTATTGCTGCCTCGGGCACCATATGGCCGTTCTGCTGTGAGTCAAAGATTTTCGAATCGGACGAAAAACTCATAGTGAATTGTAACTTTCAGGGCCACCTAATGACGATGGACCACTCAAATTGCGTCCCGATTCAATACATCGTCCTCCAGCCGACTTGTCTCCATGGGTCTATTGCTGCCCCGGGCACCTTATGGTCGTTCTCCCGTGAGTCTAGATTATCGAATGGGACGAAAAACTGAAAGTTAATTCTAACATTCAGGGCCTCCTAATGACGATGGAACACTCAAATTGCATCGCGATTCAATACATCGTCATCCTGCAGACTTGTCTCCATGGGTCTATTGCTGCCTCGGGCACCTTATGGCCGTTCTGCTGTGAGTCAAAGATTTTCGAATCGGACGAAAAACAGATAGTGAATTGTAACATTCATGGCCACCTAATGACGATGGATCACTCAAATTGCGTCCCGATTCAATACATCGTCCTCCAGCCGACTTGTCTCCATGGGTCTATTGCTGCATCGGGAACCTTATGGCCATTCTGCTGTGAGTCAAAGATTTTCGAATCGGACGAAAAACTCATAGTGAATTGTAACTTTCAGGGCCACCTAATGACGATGGATCACTCAAATAGCGTCCCGATTCAATACATCGTCCTCCAGCAGACTTGTCTCCATGGGTCTATTGCTGCCTCGGGCACCTTACGGCCGATCTGCTGTGAGTCAAAGATTTTCGAATCGGACGAAAAACTGATAGTGAATTGTAACGTTCAGGGCCACCTAATGACGATGGATCACTCAAATTGCGTCCCGATTCATTACATCGTCCTCCAGCAGACTTGTCTCCATGGGTCTATTGCTGCCTCGGGCACCTTATGGCCGTTCTGCTGTGAGTCAAAGATTTTCGAATCGGACGAAAAACTGATAGTGAATTGTAACGTTCAGGGCCACCTAATGACGATGGATCACTCAAATTGCGTCCCGATTCAATACATCGTCATCCAGCAGACTTGTCTCCATGGGTCTATTGCTGCCTCGGGCACCTTATGGCCGTTCTGCTGTGAGTCAAAGATTTTCGAATCGGACGAAAAACAGATAGTGAATTGTAACATTCATGGCCACCTAATGACGATGGATCACTCAAATTGCGTCCCGATTCAATACATCGTCCTCCAGCCGACTTGTCTCCATGGGTCTATTGCTGCATCGGGAACCTTATGGCCATTCTGCTGTGAGTCAAAGATTTTCGAATCGGACGAAAAACTGATAGTGAATTGTAACTTTCAGGGCCACCTAATGACGATGGATCACTCAAATTGCGTCCCGATTCAATACATCGTCCACCAGCATGGGTCTATTGCTGCCTCGGCACCTTATGGCCGTTCTGCTGTGAGTCAAATATTTTCGAATCGGAGGAAAAACAGATAGTGAATTGTAACATTCATGGCCACCTAATGACGATGGATCACTCAAATTGCGTCCCGATTCAATACATCGTCCTCCAGCCGACTTGTCTCCATGGGTCTATAGCTGCATCGGGCACCTTATGGCCGTTCTGCTGTGAGTCAAAGATTTTCGAATCGGACGAAAAACTGATACTGAATTGTAACATTCAGGGCCACCTAATGACGATGGATCACTCAAATTACGTCCCGATTTAATACATCGTCCTCCTGCCGACTTGACTCCATGGGTCTATTGCTGCCTCGGGCACCTTATGGCCGTTCTGCTGGGAGTCTAGATTATCGAATGCGACGAAAAACTGATAGTGAATTGAAACGTTCAGGGACACCTAATGACGATGGATCACTCAAATTGCGTCCCGATTCAATACATCGTCCTCCAGCAGACTTGTCTCCGAGGGTCTATTGCTGCCTCGGGCACCTTAAGGCCGTTCTGCTGTGAGTCAAAGATTTTCGAATCGGACGAAAAACTGATAGTGAATTGTAACGTTCAGGGCCCCCTAATGACGATGCATCACTCAAATTGCGTCCCGATTCAATTCATCGTCCTCCAGCAGACTTGTCTCCATGGGTCTATTGCTGCCTCGGGCACCTTATGGCCGTTCTGCTGTGAGTCAAAGATTTTCGAATCGGACGAAAAACTGATAGTGAATTGTAACGTTCAGGGCCACCTAATGACGATGGTCCACTCAAATTGCGTCCCGATTCAATACATTGTCCTCCAGCCGACTTGTCTGCATGGGTCTATTGCTGCCTCGGGCACCTTAAGGTCGTTCTCCCGTGAGTCTGGATTATCGAATGGGACGAAAAACTGATAGTTAATTCTAACATTCAGGGCCTCCTAATGACGATGGAACACTCAAATTGCGTCCCGATTCAATACATCGTCCTCCAGCCGACTTGTCTCCATGGGTCTATTGCTGCCTCGGGCACCTTATGGCCGTTCTGCTGTGAGTCAAAGATTTTCGAATCGGACGAAAAACTGATAGTGAATTGTAGCTTTCAGGGCCACCTAATGACGATGGACCACTCAAATTGCGTCCCGATTCAATACATCGTCCTCCAGCCGACTTGTCTCAATGGGTCTATTGCTGCCTCGGGCACCTTATGGCCGTTCAGCTGTGGGTCAAAGATTTTCGAATCGGACGAAGATCTGATAGTGAATTGTAACGTTCAGGGCCACCTAATGACGATGGATCACTCAAATTGCGTCCCGATTCAATACATCGTCCTCCAGCAGACTTGTCTCAATGGGTCTATTGCTGCCTCGGGCACCTTATGGCCGTTCTGCTGTGGGTCAAAGATTTTCGAATCGGACGAAAAACTGATAGTGAATTGTAACGTTCAGGGCCTCCTAATGACGATGGAACACTCAAATTGCGTCCCGATTCCATACCTCGTGCTCCAGCAGACTAGTCTCCATGGGTTTATTGCTGCCTCGGGCTCATTATGGCCGTTCTGCTGTGAGTCAAAGATTTTCGAATCGGACGAAAAACTGATAGTGAATTGTAACGTTCAGGGCCACCTAATGACGATGGATCACTCAAATTGCGTCCCGATTCAATACATCGTCCTCCAGCCGACTTGTCTCCATGGGTCTATTGCTGCCTCGGGCACCTTATGGTCGTTCTCCCGTGAGTCTACATTATCGAATGGGACGAGAAACTGAAAGTTAATTCTAACTTTCAGGGCCTCCTAATGACGATGGAACACTCAAATTGCGTCGCGATTCAATACATCGTCATCCTGCAGACTTGTCTCCATGGGTCTATTGCTGCCTCGGGCACCTTATGGCCGTTCTGCTGTGAGTCAAAGATTTTCGAATCGGACGAAAAACAGATAGTGATTTGTAACATTCATGGCCACCTAATGACGATGGATCACTCAAATTGCGTCCCGATTCAATACATCGTCCTCCAGCCGACTTGTCTCCATGGGTCTATTGCTGCATCGGGAACCTTATGGCCATTCTGCTGTGAGTCAAAGATTTTCGAATCGGACGAAAAACTGATAGTGAATTGTAACTTTCAGGGCCACCTAATGACGATGGATCACTCAAATTGCGTCCCGATTCAATACATCGTCCTCCAGCAGACTTGTCTCCATGGGTCTATTGCTGCCTCGGGCACCTTACGGCCGTTCTGCTGTGAGTCAAAGATTTTCGAATCGGACGAAAAACTGATAGTGAATTGTAACGTTCAGTTCCCCCTAATGACGATGCATCACTCAAATTGCGTCCCGATTCAATACAGCGTCCTCCAGCAGACTTGTCTCCATGGGTCTATTGCTGCCTCGGGCACCTTATGGCCGTTCTGCTGTGAGTCAAAGATTTTCGAATCGGACGAAAAACAGATAGTGAATTGTAACATTCATGGCCACCTAATGACGATGGATCACTCAAATTGCGTCCCGATTCAATACATCGTCCTCCAGCCGACTTGTCTCCATGGGTCTATTGCTGCCTCGGGCACCATATGGCCGTTCTGCTGTGAGTCAAAGATTTTCGAATCGGACGAAAAACTGATAGTGAATTGTAGCTTTCAGGGCCACCTAATGACGATGGACCACTCAAATTGCGTCTCGATTTAATACATCGTCCTCCAGCCGACTTGTCTCAATGGGTCTATTGCTGCCTCGGGCACCTTATGGCCGTTCAGCTGTGGGTCAAAGATTTTCGAATCGGACGAAGATCTGATAGTGAATTGTAACGTTCAGGGCCACCTAATGACGATGGATCACTCAAATTGCGTCCCGATTCAATACATCGTCCTCCAGCAGACTTGTCTCCATGGGTCTATTGCTCTCTCGGGCACCTTATGGGCGTTCTGCTGTGAGTCAAAGATTTTCGAATCGGACGAAAAACTGATAGTGAATTGTAACGTTCAGGGCCTCCTAATGACGATGGAACACTCAAATTGCGTCCCGATTCAATACCTCGTGCTCCAGCAGACTAGTCTCCATGGGTTTATTGCTGCCTCGGGCTCATTATGGCCGTTCTGCTGTGAGTCAAAGATTTTCGAATCGGACGAAAAACTGATAGTGAATTGTAACGTTCAGGGCCAATTAATGACGATGGATCACTCAAATTGCGTCCCGATTCAATACATCGTCCTCCAGCCGACTTGTCTCCATGGGTCTATTGCTGCCTCGGGCACCTTACGGTCGTTCTCCCGTGAGTCTAGATTATCGAATGGGACGAAAAATTGAAAGTTAATTCTAACATTCAGGGCCTCCTAATGACGATGGAACACTCAAATTGCGTCGCGATTCAATACATCGTCATCCTGCAGACTTGTCTCCATGGGTCTATTGATGCCTCGGGCACCTTATGGCCGTTCTGCTGTGAGTCAAAGATTTTCGAATCGGACGAAAAACAGATAGTGAATTGTAACATTCATGGCCACCTAATGACGATGGATCACTCAAATTGCGTCCCGATTCAATACATCGTCCTCCAGCCGACTTGTCTCCATGGGTCTATTGCTGCATCGGGAACCTTATGGCCATTCTGCTGTGAGTCAAAGATTTTCGAATCGGACGAAATACTGATAGTGAATTGTAACTTTCAGGGCCACCTAATGACGATGGATCACTCAAATTGCGTCCCGATTCAATACATCGTCCTCCAGCAGACTTGTCTCCATGGGTCTATTGCTGCCTCGGGCACCTTACGGCCGTTCTGCTGTGAGTCAAAGATTTTCGAATCGGACGAAAAACTGATAGTGAATTGTAACGTTCAGGGCCACCTAATGACGATGGATCACTCAAATTGCGTCCCGATTCAATACATCGTCCTCCAGCAGACTTGTCTCCATGGGTCTATTGCTGCCTCGGGCACCTTATGGCCGTTCTGCTGTGAGTCAAAGATTTTCGAATCGGACGAAAAACTGATAGTGAATTGTAACGTTCAGGGCCACCTAATGACGATGGTCCACTCAAATTGCGTCCCGATTCAATACATTGTCCTCCAGCCGACTTGTCTCCATGGGTCTATTGCTGCCTCGGGCACCTTAAGGTCTTTCTCCCGTGAGTCTGGATTATCGAATGGGACGAAAAACTGATAGTTAATTCTAACATTCAGGGCCTCCTAATGACGATGGAACACTCAAATTGCGTCCCGATTCAATACATCGTCCTCCAGCCGACTTGTCTCCATGGATCTATTGCTGCCTCAGGCACCATATGGCCGTTCTGCTGTGAGTCAAAGATTTTCGAATCGGACGAAAAACTGATAGTGAATTGTAACTTTCAGGGCCACCTAATGACGATGGATCACTCAAATTGCGTCCCGATTCAATACATCGTCCTCCAGCCGACTTGTCTCCATGGGTCTATTGCTGCATCGGGAACCTTATGGCCATTCTGCTGTGAGTCAAAGATTTTCGAATCGGACGAAAAACTGATAGTGAATTGTAACTTTCAGGGCCACCTAATGACGATGGATCACTCAAATTGCGTCCCGATTCAATACATCGTCCTCCAGCAGACTTGTCTCCATGGGTCTATTGCTGCCTCGGGCACCTTACGGCCGTTCTGCTGTGAGTCAAAGATTTTCGAATCGGACGAAAAACTGATAGTGAATTGTAACGTTCAGTACCCCCTAATGACGATGCATCACTCAAATTGAGTCCCGATTCAATACATCGTCCTCCAGCAGACTTGTCTCCATGGGTCTATTGCTGCCTCGGGCACCTTATGGCCGTTCTGCTGTGAGTCAAAGATTTTCGAATCGGACGAAAAACAGATAGTGAATTGTAACATTCATGGCCACCTAATGACGATGGATCACTCAAATTGCGTCCCGATTCAATACATCGTCCTCCAGCCGACTTGTCTCCATGGGTCTATTGCTGCATCGGGAACCTTATGGCCATTCTGCTGTGAGTCAAAGATTTTCGAATCGGACGAAAAACTGATAGTGAATTGTAACTTTCAGGGCCACCTAATGACGATGGATCACTCAAATTGCGTCCCGATTCAATACATCGTCCACCAGCAGACTTGTCTCCATGGGTCTATTGCTGCCTCGGCACCTTATGGCCGTTCTGCTGTGAGTCAAATATTTTCGAATCGGAGGAAAAACAGATAGTGAATTGTAACATTCATGGCCACCTAATGACGATGGATCACTCAAATTGCGTCCCGATTCAATACATCGTCCTCCAGCAGACTTGTCTCCATGGGTCTATTGCTGCCTCGGGCACCTTACGGCCGTTCTGCTGTGAGTCAAAGATTTTCGAATCGGACGAAAAACTGATAGTGAATTGTAACGTTCAGGGCCACCTAATGACGATGGATCACTCAAATTGCGTCCCGATTCAATACATCGTCCACCAGCAGACTTGTCTCCATGGGTCTATTGCTGCCTCGGCACCTTATGGCCGTTCTGCTGTGAGTCAAATATTTTCGAATCGGAGGAAAAACAGATAGTGAATTGTAACATTCATGGCCACCTAATGACGATGGATCACTCAAATTGCGTCCCGATTCAATACATCGTCCTCCAGCCGACTTGTCTCCATGGGTCTATAGCTGCATCGGGCACCTTATGGCCGTTCTGCTGTGAGTCAAAGATTTTCGAATCGGACGAAAAACTGATAGTGAATTGTAACGTTCAGGGCCACCTAATGACGATGGTCCACTCAAATTGCGTCCCGATTCAATACATTGTCCTCCAGCCGACTTGTCTGCATGGGTCTATTGCTGCCTCGGGCACCTTAAGGTCGTTCTCCCGTGAGTCTGGATTATCGAATGGGACGAAAAACTGATAGTTAATTCTAACATTCAGGGCCTCCTAATGACGATGGAACACTCAAATTGCGTCCCGATTCAATACATCGTCCTCCAGCCGACTTGTCTCCATGGGTCTATTGCTGCCTCGGGCACCATATGGCCGTTCTGCTGTGAGTCAAAGATTTTCGAATCGGACGAAAAACTGATAGTGAATTGTAGCTTTCAGGGCCACCTAATGACGATGGACCACTCAAATTGCGTCCCGATTCAATACATCGTCCTCCAGCCGACTTGTCTCAATGGGTCTATTGCTGCCTCGGGCACCTTATGGCCATTCTGCCGTGAGTCAAAGATTTTCGAATCGGACGAAAAACTGATAGTGAATTGTAACTTTCAGGGCCACCTAATGACGATGGATCACTCAAATTGCGTCCCGATTCAATACATCGTCCACCAGCAGACTTGTCTCCATGGGTCTATTGCTGCCTCGGCACCTTATGGCCGTTCTGCTGTGAGTCAAATATTTTCGAATCGGAGGAAAAACAGATAGTGAATTGTAACATTCATGGCCACCTAATGACGATGGATCACTCAAATTGCGTCCCGATTCAATACATCGTCCTCCAGCAGACTTGTCTCCATGGGTCTATTGCTGCCTCGGGCACCTTACGGCCGTTCTGCTGTGAGTCAAAGATTTTCGAATCGGACGAAAAACTGATAGTGAATTGTAACGTTCAGGGCCACCTAATGACGATGGATCACTCAAATTGCGTCCCGATTCAATACATCGTCCTCCAGCCGACTTGTCTCCATGGGTCTATAGCTGCATCGGGCACCTTATGGCCGTTCTGCTGTGAGTCAAAGATTTTCGAATCGGACGAAAAACTGATAGTGAATTGTAACATTCAGGGCCACCTAATGACGATGGATCACTCAAATTACGTCCCGATTTAATACATCGTCCTCCTGCCGACTTGACTCCATGGGTCTATTGCTGCCTCGGGCACCTTATGGCCGTTCTGCTGTGAGTCTAGATTATCGAATGCGACGAAAAACTGATAGTGAATTGAAACGTTCAGGGACACCTAATGACGATGGATCACTCAAATTGCGTCCCGATTCAATACATCGTCCTCCAGCAGACTTGTCTCCGAGGGTCTATTGCTGCCTCGGGCACCTTAAGGCCGTTCTGCTGTGAGTCAAAGATTTTCGAATCGGACGAAAAACTGATAGTGAATTGTAACGTTCAGGGCCACCTAATGACGATGGTCCACTCAAATTGCGTCCCGATTCAATACATTGTCCTCCAGCCGACTTGTCTGCATGGGTCTATTGCTGCCTCGGGCACCTTAAGGTCGTTCTCCCGTGAGTCTGGATTATCGAATGGGACGAAAAACTGATAGTTAATTCTAACATTCAGGGCCTCCTAATGACGATGGAACACTCAAATTGCGTCCCGATTCAATACATCGTCCTCCAGCCGACTTGTCTCCATGGGTCTATTGCTGCCTCGGGCACCATATGGCCGTTCTGCTGTGAGTCAAAGATTTTCGAATCGGACGAAAAACTGATAGTGAATTGTAGCTTTCAGGGCCACCTAATGACGATGGACCACTCAAATTGCGTCCCGATTCAATACATCGTCCTCCAGCCGACTTGTCTCAATGGGTCTATTGCTGCCTAGGGCACCTTATGGCCGTTCAGCTGTGGGTCAAAGATTTTCGAATCGGACGAAGATCTGATAGTGAATTGTAACGTTCAGGGCCACCTAATGACGATGGATCACTCAAATTGCGTCCCGATTCAATACATCGTCCTCCAGCAGACTTGTCTCCATGGGTCTATTGCTCTCTCGGGCACCTTATGGGCGTTCTGCTGTGAGTCAAAGATTTTCGAATCGGACGAAAAACTGATAGTGAATTGTAACGTTCAGGGCCTCCTAATGACGATGGAACACTCAAATTGCGTCCCGATTCAATACCTCGTGCTCCAGCAGACTAGTCTCCATGGGTTTATTGCTGCCTCGGGCTCATTATGGCCGTTCTGCTGTGAGTCAAAGATTTTCGAGTCGGACGAAAAACTGATAGTGAATTGTAACGTTCAGGGCCACCTAATGACGATGGATCACTCAAATTGCGTCCCGATTCAATACATCGTCCTCCAGCCGACTTGTCTGCATGGGTCTATTGCTGCCTCGGGCACCTTAAGGTCGTTCTCCCGTGAGTCTGGATTATCGAATGGGACGAAAAACTGATAGTTAATTCTAACATTCAGGGCCTCCTAATGACGATGGAACACTCAAATTGCGTCCCGATTCAATACATCGTCCTCCAGCCGACTTGTCTCCATGGGTCTATTGCTGCCTCGGGCACCATATGGCCGTTCTGCTGTGAGTCAAAGATTTTCGAATCGGACGAAAAACTGATAGTGAATTGTAGCTTTCAGGGCCACCTAATGACGATGGACCACTCAAATTGCGTCCCGATTCAATACATCGTCCTCCAGCCGACTTGTCTCAATGGGTCTATTGCTGCCTCGGGCACCTTATGGCCGTTCAGCTGTGGGTCAAAGATTTTCGAATCGGACGAAGATCTGATAGTGAATTGTAACGTTCAGGGCCACCTAATGACGATGGATCACTCAAATTGCGTCCCGATTCAATACATCGTCCTCCAGCAGACTTGTGTCCATGGGTCTATTGCTCTCTCGGGCACCTTATGGGCGTTCTGCTGTGAGTCAAAGATTTTCGAATCGGACGAAAAACTGTTAGTGAATTGTAACGTTCAGGGCCTCCTAATGACGATGGAACACTCAAATTGCGTCCCGATTCAATACCTCGTGCTCCAGCAGACTAGTCTCCATGGGTTTATTGCTGCCTCGGGCTCATTATGGCCGTTCTGCTGTGAGTCAAAGATTTTCGAGTCGGACGAAAAACTGATAGTGAATTGTAACGTTCAGGGCCACCTAATGACGATGGATCACTCAAATTGCGTCCCGATTCAATACATCGTCCTCCAGCCGACTTGTCTCCATGGGTCTATTGCTGCCTCGGGCACCTTACGGTCGTTCTCCCGTGAGTCTAGATTATCGAATGGGACGAAAAACTGAAAGTTAATTCTAACATTCAGGGCCTCCTAATGACGATGGAACACTCAAATTGCGTCGCGATTCAATACATCGTCATCCTGCAGACTTGTCTCCATGGGTCTATTGCTGCCTCGGGCACCTTATGGCCGTTCTGCTGTGAGTCAAAGATTTTCGAATCGGACGAAAAACAGATAGTGAATTGTAACATTCATGGCCACCTAATGACGATGGATCACTCAAATTGCGTCCCGATTCAATACATCGTCCTCCAGCCGACTTGTCTCCATGGGTCTATTGCTGCATCGGGAACCTTATGGCCATTCTGCTGTGAGTCAAAGATTTTCGAATCGGACGAAAAACTGATAGTGAATTGTAACTTTCAGGGCCACCTAATGACGATGGATCACTCAAATTGCGTCCCGATTCAATACATCGTCCTCCAGCAGACTTGTCTCCATGGGTCTATTGCTGCCTCGGGCACCTTACGGCCGTTCTGCTGTGAGTCAAAGATTTTCGAATAGGACGAAAAACTGATAGTGAATTGTAACGTTCAGGGCCACCTAATGACGATGGATCACTCAAATTGCGTCCCGATTCAATACATCGTCCTCCAGCAGACTTGTCTCCATGGGTCTATTGCTGCCTCGGGCACCTTATGGCCGTTCTGCTGTGAGTCAAAGATTTTCGAATCGGACGAAAAACTGATAGTGAATTGTAACGTTCAGGGCCACCTAATGACGATGGTCCACTCAAATTGCGTCCCGATTCAATACATTGTCCTCCAGCCGACTTGTCTCCATGGGTCTATTGCTGCCTCGGGCACCTTAAGGTCGTTCTCCCGTGAGTCTGGATTATCGAATGGGACGAAAAACTGATGGTTAATTCTAACATTCAGGGCCTCCTAATGACGATGGAACACTCAAATTGCGTCCCGATTCAATACATCGTCCTCCAGCCGACTTGTCTCAGTGGATCTATTGCTGCCTCGGGCACCATATGGCCGTTCTGCTGTGAGTCAAAGATTTTCGAATCGGACGAAAAACTGATAGTGAATTGTAACTTTCAGGGCCACCTAATGACGATGGACCACTCAAATTGCGTCCCGATTCAATACATCGTCCTCCAGCCGACTTGTCTCAATGGGTCTATTGCTGCCTCGGGCACCTTATGGCCGTTCTGCTGTGGGTCAAAGATTTTCGAATCGGACGAAAAACTGATAGTGAATTGTAACGTTCAGGGCCTCCTAATGACGATGGAACACTCAAATTGCGTCCCGATTCAATACCTCGTGCTCCAGCAGACTAGTCTCCATGGGTTTATTGCTGCCTCGGGCTCATTATGGCCGTTCTGCTGTGAGTCAAAGATTTTCGAATCGGACGAAAAACTGATAGTGAATTGTAACGTTCAGGGCCACCTAATGACGATGGATCACTCAAATTGCGTCCCGATTCAATACATCGTCCTCCAGCCGACTTGTCTCCATGGGTCTATTGCTGCCTCGGGCACCTTATGGTCGTTCTCCCGTGAGTCTACATTATCGAATGGGACGAGAAACTGAAAGTTAATTCTAACTTTCAGGGCCTCCTAATGACGATGGAACACTCAAATTGCGTCGCGATTCAATACATCGTCATCCTGCAGACTTGTCTCCATGGGTCTATTGCTGCCTCGGGCACCTTATGGCCGTTGTGCTGTGAGTCAAAGATTTTCGAATCGGACGAAAAACAGATAGTGATTTGTAACATTCATGGCCACCTAATGACGATGGATCACTCAAATTGCGTCCCGATTCAATACATCGTCCTCCAGCCGACTTGTCTCCATGGGTCTATTGCTGCATCGGAAACCTTATGGCCATTCTGCTGTGAGTCAAAGATTTTCGAATCGGACGAAAAACTGATAGTGAATTGTAACTTTCAGGGCCACCTAATGACGATGGATCACTCAAATTGCGTCCCGATTCAATACATCGTCCTCCAGCAGACTTGTCTCCATGGGTCTATTGCTGCCTCGGGCACCTTACGGCCGTTCTGCTGTGAGTCAAAGATTTTCGAATCGGACGAAAAACTGATAGTGAATTGTAACGTTCAGTTCCCCCTAATGACGATGCATCACTCAAATTGCGTCCCGATTCAATACATCGTCCTCCAGCAGACTTGTCTCCATGGGTCTATTGCTGCCTCGGGCACCTTATGGCCGTTCTGCTGTGAGTCAAAGATTTTCGAATCGACGAAAAACAGATAGTGATTTGTAACATTCATGGCCACCTAATGACGATGGATCACTCAAATTGCGTCCCGATTCAATACATCGTCCTCCAGCCGACTTGTCTCAATGGGTCTATTGCTGCCTCGGGCACCTTATGGCCGTTCAGCTGTGGGTCACAGATTTTCGAATCGGACGAAGATCTGATAGTGAATTGTAACGTTCAGGGCCACCTAATGACGATGGATCACTCAAATTGCGTCCCGATTCAATACATTGTCCTCCAGCAGACTTGTCTCCATGGGTCTATTGCTCTCTCGGGCACCTTATGGGCGTTCTGCTGTGAGTCAAAGATTTTCGAATCGGACGAAAAACTGATAGTGAATTGTAACGTTCAGGGCCTCCTAATGACGATGGAACACTCAAATTGCGTCCCGATTCAATACCTCGTGCTCCAGCAGACTAGTCTCCATGGGTTTATTGCTGCCTCGGGCTCATTATGGCCGTTCTGCTGTGAGTCAAAGATTTTCGAATCGGACGAAAAACTGATAGTGAATTGTAACGTTCAGGGCCACCTAATGACGATGGATCACTCAAATTGCGTCCCGATTCAATACATCGTCCTCCAGCCGACTTGTCTCCATGGGTCTATTGCTGCCTCGGGCACCTTACGGTCGTTCTCCCGTGAGTCTAGATTATCGAATGGGACGAAAAATTGAAAGTTAATTCTAACATTCAGGGCCTCCTAATGACGATGGAACACTCAAATTGCGTCGCGATTCAATACATCGTCATCCTGCAGACTTGTCTCCATGGGTCTATTGCTGCCTCGGGCACCTTATGGCCGTTCTGCTGTGAGTCAAAGATTTTCGAATCGGACGAAAAACAGATAGTGAATTGTAACATTCATGGCCACCTAATGACGATGGATCACTCAAATTGCGTCCCGATTCAATACATCGTCCTCCAGCCGACTTGTCTCCATGGGTCTATTGCTGCATCGGGAACCTTATGGCCATTCTGCTGTGAGTCAAAGATTTTCGAATCGGACGAAAAACTGATAGTGAATTGTAACTTTCAGGGCCACCTAATGACGATGGATCACTCAAATTGCGTCCCGATTCAATACATCGTCCTCCAGCAGACTTGTCTCCATGGGTCTATTGCTGCCTCGGGCACCTTACGGCCGTTCTGCTGTGAGTCAAAGATTTTCGAATCGGACGAAAAACTGATAGTGAATTGTAACGTTCAGGGCCACCTAATGACGATGGATCACTCAAATTGCGTCCCGATTCAATACATCGTCCTCCAGCAGACTTGTCTCCATGGGTCTATTGCTGCCTCGGGCACCTTATGGCCGTTCTGCTGTGAGTCAAAGATTTTCGAATCGGACGAAAAACTGATAGTGAATTGTAACGTTCAGGGCCACCTAATGACGATGGTCCACTCAAATTGCGTCCCGATTCAATACATTGTCCTCCAGCCGACTTGTCTCCATGGGTCTATTGCTGCCTCGGGCACCTTAAGGTCTTTCTCCCGTGAGTCTGGATTATCGAATGGGACGAAAAACTGATAGTTAATTCTAACATTCAGGGCCTCCTAATGACGATGGAACACTCAAGTTGCGTCCCGATTCAATACATCGTCCTCCAGCCGACTTGTCTCCATGGATCTATTGCTGCCTCGGGCACCATATGGCCGTTCTGCTGTGAGTCAAAGATTTTCGAATCGGACGAAAAACTGATAGTGAATTGTAACTTTCAGGGCCACCTAATGACGATGGATCACTCAAATTGCGTCCCGATTCAATACATCGCCCTCCAGCCGACTTGTCGCCATGGGTCTATTGCTGCCTCGGGCACCTTAGGGCCGTTCTGCTGTGAGTCAAAGTTTTTCGAATGCGACGAAAAACTGATAGTGAAATGTAACGTTCAGGGACACCTAATGACGATGGATCACTCAAATTGCGTCCCGATTCAATACATCGTCCTCCAGCAGACTTGTCTCGATGGGTCTATTGCTGCCTCGGGTACCTTATGGCCGTTCTGCTGTGAGTCAAAGATTTTCGAATCGGACGAAAAACTGATAGTGAATTGTAACGTTCAGTTCCCCCTAATGACGATGCATCACTCAAATTGCGTCCCGATTCAATACATCGTCCTCCAGCAGACTTGTCTCCATGAGTCTATTGCTGCCTCGGGCACCTTATGGCCGTTCTGCTGTGAGTCAAAGATTTTCGAATCGGACGAAAAACAGATAGTGAATTGTAACATTCATGGCCACCTAATGACGATGGATCTCTCAAATTGCGTCCCGATTCAATACATCGTCCACCAGCCGAGTTGTCTCCATGGGTCTATTGCTGCATCGGGAACCTTATGGCCGTTCTGCTATGAGTCAAAGATTTTCGAATCGTACGAAAAACTGATAGTGAATTGTAACTTTCAGGGCCACCTAATGACGATGGATGACTCAAATTGCGTCCCGATTCAATACATCGTCCTCCAGCCGACTTGTCTCCATGGGTCTATTGCTGCCTCGGGCACCTTATGGCCGTTCTGCTGTGGGTCAAAGATTTTCGAATCGGACGAAGATCTGATAGTGAATTGTAACGTTCAGGGCCACCTAATGACGATGGATAACTCAAATTGCGTCCCGATTCAATACATCGTCCTCCAGCAGACTTGTCTCCATGGGTCTAATGCTGCCTCGGGCACCTTATGGGCGTTCTGCTGTGAGTCAAAGATTTTCGAATCGGACGAAAAACTGATAGTGAATTGTAACTTTCAGGGCCACCTAATGACGATGGATCACTCAAATTGCGTCCCGATTCAATACATCGTCCTCCAGCAGACTTGTCTCCATGGGTCTATTGCTGCCTCGGGCACCTTACGGCCGTTCTGCTGTGAGTCAAAGATTTTCGAATCGGACGAAAAACTGATAGTGAATTGTAACGTTCAGGGCCACCTAATGACGATGGATCACGCAAATTGCGTCCCGATTCAATACATCGTCCTCCAGCAGACTTGTCTCCATGGGTCTATTGCTGCCTCGGGCACCTTATGGCCGTTCTGCTGTGAGTCAAAGATTTTCGAATCGGACGAAAAACTGATAGTGAATTGTAACGTTCAGGGCCACCTAATGACGATGGTCCACTCAAATTGCGTCCCGATTCAATACATTGTCCTCCAGCCGACTTGTCTCCATGGGTCTATTGCTGCCTCGGGCACCTTAAGGTCTTTCTCCCGTGAGTCTGGATTATCGAATGGGACGAAAAACTGATAGTTAATTCTAACATTCAGGGCCTCCTAATGACGATGGAACACTCAAGTTGCGTCCCGATTCAATACATCGTCCTCCAGCCGACTTGTCTCCATGGATCTATTGCTGCCTCGGGCACCATATGGCCGTTCTGCTGTGAGTCAAAGATTTTCGAATCGGACGAAAAACTGATAGTGAATTGTAACTTTCAGGGCCACCTAATGACGATGGATCACTCAAATTGCGTCCCGATTCAATACATCGTCCTCCAGCCGACTTGTCTCCATGGGTCTATTGCTGCATCGGGAACCTTATGGCCATTCTGCTGTGAGTCAAAGATTTTCGAATCGGACGAAAAACTGATAGTGAATTGTAACTTTCAGGGCCACCTAATGACGATGGATCACTCAAATTGCGTCCCGATTCAATACATCGTCCTCCAGCAGACTTGTCTCCATGGGTCTATTGCTGCCTCGGGCACCTTACGGCCGTTCTGCTGTGAGTCAAAGATTTTCGAATCGGACGAAAAACTGATAGTGAATTGTAACGTTCAGTTCCCCCTAATGACGATGCATCACTCAAATTGAGTCCCGATTCAATACATCGTCCTCCAGCAGACTTGTCTCCATGGGTCTATTGCTGCCTCGGGCACCTTATGGCCGTTCTGCTGTGAGTCAAAGATTTTCGAATCGGACGAAAAACAGATAGTGAATTGTAACATTCATGGCCACCTAATGACGATGGATCACTCAAATTGCGTCCCGATTCAATACATCGTCCTCCAGCCGACTTGTCTCCATGGGTCTATTGCTGCATCGGGAACCTTATGGCCATTCTGCTGTGAGTCAAAGATTTTCGAATCGGACGAAAAACTGATAGTGAATTGTAACTTTCAGGGCCACCTAATGACGATGGATCACTCAAATTGCGTCCCGATTCAATACATCGTCCACCAGCAGACTTGTCTCCATGGGTCTATTGCTGCCTCGGCACCTTATGGCCGTTCTGCTGTGAGTCAAATATTTTCGAATCGGAGGAAAAACAGATAGTGAATTGTAACATTCATGGCCACCTAATGACGATGGATCACTCAAATTGCGTCCCGATTCAATACATCGTCCTCCAGCCGACTTGTCTCCATGGGTCTATTGCTGCATCGGGCACCTTATGGCCGTTCTGCTGTGTCAAAGATTTTCGAATCGGACGAAAAACTGATAGTGAATTGTAACTTTCAGGGCCACCTAATGACGATGGATCACTCAAATTGCGTCCCGATTCAATACATCGCCCTCCAGCCGACTTGTCGCCATGGGTCTATTGCTGCCTCGGGCACCTTAGGGCCGTTCTGCTGTGAGTCAAAGTTTTTCGAATGCGACGAAAAACTGATAGTGAATTGTAACGTTCAGGGACACCTAATGACGATGGATCACTCAAATTGCGTCCCGATTCAATACATCGTCCTCCAGCAGACTTGTCTCGATGGGTCTATTGCTGCCTCGGGTACCTTATGGCCGTTCTGCTGTGAGTCAAAGATTTTCGAATCGGACGAAAAACTGATAGTGAATTGTAACGTTCAGTTCCCCCTAATGACGATGCATCACTCAAATTGCGTCCCGATTCAATACATCGTCCTCCAGCAGACTTGTCTCCATGAGTCTATTGCTGCCTCGGGCACCTTATGGCCGTTCTGCTGTGAGTCAAAGATTTTCGAATCGGACGAAAAACAGATAGTGAATTGTAACATTCATGGCCACCTAATGACGATGGATCTCTCAAATTGCGTCCCGATTCAATACATCGTCCACCAGCCGAGTTGTCTCCATGGGTCTATTGCTGCATCGGGAACCTTATGGCCGTTCTGCTATGAGTCAAAGATTTTCGAATCGTACGAAAAACTGATAGTGAATTGTAACTTTCAGGGCCACCTAATGACGATGGATCACTCAAATTGCGTCCCGATTCAATACATCGTCCTCCAGCCGACTTGTCTCCATGGGTCTATTGCTGCCTCGGGCACCTTATGGCCGTTCTGCTGTGGGTCAAAGATTTTCGAATCGGACGAAGATCTGATAGTGAATTGTAACGTTCAGGGCCACCTAATGACGATGGATAACTCAAATTGCGTCCCGATTCAATACATCGTCCTCCAGCAGACTTGTCTCCATGGGTCTAATGCTGCCTCGGGCACCTTATGGGCGTTCTGCTGTGAGTCAAAGATTTTCGAATAGGACGAAAAACTGATAGTGAATTGTAATGTTCAAGGCCTCCTAATGACGATGGAACACTCAAATTGCGTCCCGATTCAATACCTCGTGCTCCAGCAGACTAGTCTCCATGGGTCTATTGCTGCCTCGGGCACATTATGGCCGTTCTGCTGTGAGTCAAAGATTTTCGAATCGGACGAATAACTGATAGTGAATTGTAACGTTCAGGGTCACCTAATGACGATGGACCACTCAAATTGCGTCCCGATTCAATACATTGTCCTCCAGCCGACTTGTCTCCATGGGTCTATTGCTGCCTCGGGCACCTTATGGCCGTTCTGCTGTGAGTCAAAGATTTTCGAATCGGACGAAAAACTGATAGTGAATTGTAACGTTCAGGGCCACCTAATGACGATGGATCACTCAAATTGCGTCCCGTTTCAATACATCGTCCTCCAGCAGGCATGTATCCATGGGTCTATTGCTGCCTCGGGCACCTTATGGCCGTTCTGCTGTGAGTCAAAGATTTCGAATCGGACGAAAAACTGATAGTGAATTGTAACGTTCAGGGCCACCTAATGACGATGGACCACTCAAATTGCGTCCCGATTCAATACATTGTCCTCCAGCCGACTTGTCTCCATGGGTCTATTGCTGCCTCGGGCACCTTATGGTCGTTCTCCCGTGAGTCTGGATTATCGAATGGGACGAAAAACTGATAGTTAATTCTAACATTCAGGGCCTCCTAACGACGATGGAACACTCAAATTGCGTCGCGATTCAATAGATCGTCCTCCAGCCGACTTGTCTCCATGGGTCTATTGCTGCCTCGGGCACCTTATGGCCGTTCTGCTGTGAGTCAAAGATTTTCGAATCGGACGAAAAACTGATAGTGAATTGCAACTTTCAGGGCCACCTAATGACGATGGACCACTCAAATTGCGTCCCGATTCAATACATCGTCCTCCAGCCGACTTGTCTCAATGGGTCTATTGCTGCCTCGGGCACCTTATGGCCGTTCTGCTGTGGGTCAAAGATTTTCGAATCGGACGAAGATCTGATAGTGAATGTAACGTTCAGGGGCACCTAATGACGACGGATCACTCAAATTGCGTCCCGATTCAATACATCGTCCTCCAGCAGACTTGTCTCCATGGGTCTATTGCTCTCTCGGGCACCTTATGGGCGTTCTGCTGTGAGTCAAAGATTTTCGAATCGGACGAAAAACTGATAGTGAATTGTAACGTTCAGGGCCTCCTAATGACGATGGAACACTCAAATTGCGTCCCGATTCAATACCTCGTGCTCCAGCAGACTAGTCTCCATGGGTTTATTGCTGCCTAGGGCACATTATGGCCGTTCTGCTGTGGGTCAAAGAATTTCGAATCGGACGAAAAACTGATAGTGAATTGTAACGTTCAGGGCCACCTAATGACGATGGATCACTCAAATTGCGTCCCGATTCAATACATCGTCCTCCAGCCGACTTGTCTACATGGGTCTATTGCTGCCTCGGGCACCTTATGGTTGTTCTCCCGTGAGTCTAGATTATCGAATGGGACGAAAAACTGATAGTTAATTCTAACATTCAGGGCCTCCTAATGACGATGGAACACTCAAATTGCGTCGCGATTCAATACATCGTCATCCTGCAGACTTGTCTCCATGGGTCTATTGCTGCCTCGGGCACCATATGGCCGTTCTGCTGTGAGTCAAAGATTTTCGAATCGGACGAAAAACTGATAGTGAATTGTAACGTTCAGGGCCACCTAATGACGATGGATCACTCAAATTGCGTCCCGATTCAATACATCGTCCACCAGCAGACTTGTCTCCTTGGGTCTATTGCTGCATCGGGCACCTTATGGCCGTTCTGCTGTGTCAAAGATTTTCGAATCGGACGAAAAACTGATAGTGAATTGTAACTTTCAGGGCCACCTAAAGACGTTGGATCACTCAAATTGCGTCTCGATTCAATACATCGTCCTCCAGCCGACTTGTCGCCATGGGTCTATTGCTGCCTCGGGCACCGTATGGCCGTTCTGCTGTGAGTCAAAGATTTTCGAATGCGACGAAAAACTGATAGTGAATTGTAACGTTCAGGGACACCTAATGACGATGGATCACTCAAATTGCGTCCCGATTCAATACATCGTCCTCCAGCAGACTTGTCTCCATGGGTCTATTGCTGCCTCGGGTACCTTATGGCCGTTCTGCTGTGAGTCAAAGATTTTCGAATCGGACGAAAAACTGATAGTGAATTGTAACGTTCAGTTCCCCCTAACGACGATGCATCACTCAAATTGCGTCCCGATTCAATACATCGTCCTCCAGCAGACTTGTCTCCATGGGACTATTGCTGCCTCGGGCACCTTATGGCCGTTCTGCTGTGAGTCAAAGATTTTCGAATCGGACGAAACACAGATAGTGAATTGTAAGATTCATGGCCACCTAATGACGATGGATCTCTCAAATTGCGTCCCGATTCAATACATCGTCCTCCAGCCGAGTTGACTCCATGGGTCTATTGCTGCATCGGGAACCTTATGGCCGTTCTGCTATGAGTCAAAGATTTTCGAATCGTACGAAAAACTGATAGTGAATTGTAACTTTCAGGGCCACCTAATGACGATGGATCACTCAAATTGCGTCCCGATTCAATACATCGTCCTCCAGCCGACTTGTCTCCATGGGTCTATTGCTGCCTCGGGCACCTTATGGCCGTTCTGCTGTGGGTCAAAGATTTTCGAATCGGACGAAGATCAGATAGTGAATTGTAACGTTCAGGGCCACCTAATGACGATGGATAACTCAAATTGCGTCCCGATTCAATACATCGTCCTCCAGCAGACTTGTCTCCAAGGGTCTAATGCTGCCTCGGGCACCTTATGGGCGTTCTGCTGTGAGTCAAAGATTTTCGAATCGGACGAAAAACTGATAGTGAATTGTAACGTTCAGGGCCACCTAATGACGATGGATCACTCAAATTGCGTCCTGATTCAATACATCGTCCACCAGCAGACTTGTCTCCATGGGTCTATTGCTGCCTCGGCACCTTATGGCCGTTCTGCTGTGAGTCAAATATTTTCGAATCGGAGGAAAAACAGATAGTGAATTGTAACATTCATGGCCACCTAATGACGATGGATCACTCAAATTGCGTCCCGATTCAATACATCGTCCTCCAGCAGACTTGTCTCCATGGGTCTATTGCTGCCTCGGGCACCTTACGGCCGTTCTGCTGTGAGTCAAAGATTTTCGAATCGGACGAAAAACTGATAGTGAATTGTAACGTTCAGGGCCACCTAATGACGATGGATCACTCAAATTGCGTCCCGATTCAATACATCGTCCTCCAGCCGACTTGTCTCCATGGGTCTATAGCTGCATCGGGCACCTTATGGCCGTTCTGCTGTGAGTCAAAGATTTTCGAATCGGACGAAAAACTGATAGTGAATTGTAACATTCAGGGCCACCTAATGACGATGGATCACTCAAATTACGTCCCGATTTAATACATCGTCCTCCTGCCGACTTGACTCCATGGGTCTATTGCTGCCTCGGGCACCTTATGGCCGTTCTGCTGTGAGTCTAGATTATCGAATGCGACGAAAAACTGATAGTGAATTGAAACGTTCAGGGACACCTAATGACGATGGATCACTCAAATTGCGTCCCGATTCAATACATCGTCCTCCAGCAGACTTGTCTCCGAGGGTCTATTGCTGCCTCGGGCACCTTAAGGCCGTTCTGCTGTGAGTCAAAGATTTTCGAATCGGACGAAAAACTGATAGTGAATTGTAACGTTCAGGGCCACCTAATGACGATGGTCCACTCAAATTGCGTCCCGATTCAATACATTGTCCTCCAGCCGACTTGTCTGCATGGGTCTATTGCTGCCTCGGGCACCTTAAGGTCGTTCTCCCGTGAGTCTGGATTATCGAATGGGACGAAAAACTGATAGTTAATTCTAACATTCAGGGCCTCCTAATGACGATGGAACACTCAAATTGCGTCCCGATTCAATACATCGTCCTCCAGCCGACTTGTCTCCATGGGTCTATTGCTGCCTCGGGCACCATATGGCCGTTCTGCTGTGAGTCAAAGATTTTCGAATCGGACGAAAAACTGATAGTGAATTGTAGCTTTCAGGGCCACCTAATGACGATGGACCACTCAAATTGCGTCCCGATTCAATACATCGTCCTCCAGCCGACTTGTCTCAATGGGTCTATTGCTGCCTAGGGCACCTTATGGCCGTTCAGCTGTGGGTCAAAGATTTTCGAATCGGACGAAGATCTGATAGTGAATTGTAACGTTCAGGGCCACCTAATGACGATGGATCACTCAAATTGCGTCCCGATTCAATACATCGTCCTCCAGCAGACTTGTCTCCATGGGTCTATTGCTCTCTCGGGCACCTTATGGGCGTTCTGCTGTGAGTCAAAGATTTTCGAATCGGACGAAAAACTGATAGTGAATTGTAACGTTCAGGGCCTCCTAATGACGATGGAACACTCAAATTGCGTCCCGATTCAATACCTCGTGCTCCAGCAGACTAGTCTCCATGGGTTTATTGCTGCCTCGGGCTCATTATGGCCGTTCTGCTGTGAGTCAAAGATTTTCGAGTCGGACGAAAAACTGATAGTGAATTGTAACGTTCAGGGCCACCTAATGACGATGGATCACTCAAATTGCGTCCCGATTCAATACATCGTCCTCCAGCCGACTTGTCTGCATGGGTCTATTGCTGCCTCGGGCACCTTAAGGTCGTTCTCCCGTGAGTCTGGATTATCGAATGGGACGAAAAACTGATAGTTAATTCTAACATTCAGGGCCTCCTAATGACGATGGAACACTCAAATTGCGTCCCGATTCAATACATCGTCCTCCAGCCGACTTGTCTCCATGGGTCTATTGCTGCCTCGGGCACCATATGGCCGTTCTGCTGTGAGTCAAAGATTTTCGAATCGGACGAAAAACTGATAGTGAATTGTAGCTTTCAGGGCCACCTAATGACGATGGACCACTCAAATTGCGTCCCGATTCAATACATCGTCCTCCAGCCGACTTGTCTCAATGGGTCTATTGCTGCCTCGGGCACCTTATGGCCGTTCAGCTGTGGGTCAAAGATTTTCGAATCGGACGAAGATCTGATAGTGAATTGTAACGTTCAGGGCCACCTAATGACGATGGATCACTCAAATTGCGTCCCGATTCAATACATCGTCCTCCAGCAGACTTGTCTCCATGGGTCTATTGCTCTCTCGGGCACCTTATGGGCGTTCTGCTGTGAGTCAAAGATTTTCGAATCGGACGAAAAACTGTTAGTGAATTGTAACGTTCAGGGCCTCCTAATGACGATGGAACACTCAAATTGCGTCCCGATTCAATACCTCGTGCTCCAGCAGACTAGTCTCCATGGGTTTATTGCTGCCTCGGGCTCATTATGGCCGTTCTGCTGTGAGTCAAAGATTTTCGAGTCGGACGAAAAACTGATAGTGAATTGTAACGTTCAGGGCCACCTAATGACGATGGATCACTCAAATTGCGTCCCGATTCAATACATCGTCCTCCAGCCGACTTGTCTCCATGGGTCTATTGCTGCCTCGGGCACCTTACGGTCGTTCTCCCGTGAGTCTAGATTATCGAATGGGACGAAAAACTGAAAGTTAATTCTAACATTCAGGGCCTCCTAATGACGATGGAACACTCAAATTGCGTCGCGATTCAATACATCGTCATCCTGCAGACTTGTCTCCATGGGTCTATTGCTGCCTCGGGCACCTTATGGCCGTTCTGCTGTGAGTCAAAGATTTTCGAATCGGACGAAAAACAGATAGTGAATTGTAACATTCATGGCCACCTAATGACGATGGATCACTCAAATTGCGTCCCGATTCAATACATCGTCCTCCAGCCGACTTGTCTCCATGGGTCTATTGCTGCATCGGGAACCTTATGGCCATTCTGCTGTGAGTCAAAGATTTTCGAATCGGACGAAAAACTGATAGTGAATTGTAACTTTCAGGGCCACCTAATGACGATGGATCACTCAAATTGCGTCCCGATTCAATACATCGTCCTCCAGCAGACTTGTCTCCATGGGTCTATTGCTGCCTCGGGCACCTTACGGCCGTTCTGCTGTGAGTCAAAGATTTTCGAATAGGACGAAAAACTGATAGTGAATTGTAACGTTCAGGGCCACCTAATGACGATGGATCACTCAAATTGCGTCCCGATTCAATACATCGTCCTCCAGCAGACTTGTCTCCATGGGTCTATTGCTGCCTCGGGCACCTTATGGCCGTTCTGCTGTGAGTCAAAGATTTTCGAATCGGACGAAAAACTGATAGTGAATTGTAACGTTCAGGGCCACCTAATGACGATGGTCCACTCAAATTGCGTCCCGATTCAATACATTGTCCTCCAGCCGACTTGTCTCCATGGGTCTATTGCTGCCTCGGGCACCTTAAGGTCGTTCTCCCGTGAGTCTGGATTATCGAATGGGACGAAAAACTGATGGTTAATTCTAACATTCAGGGCCTCCTAATGACGATGGAACACTCAAATTGCGTCCCGATTCAATACATCGTCCTCCAGCCGACTTGTCTCAGTGGATCTATTGCTGCCTCGGGCACCATATGGCCGTTCTGCTGTGAGTCAAAGATTTTCGAATCGGACGAAAAACTGATAGTGAATTGTAACTTTCAGGGCCACCTAATGACGATGGACCACTCAAATTGCGTCCCGATTCAATACATCGTCCTCCAGCCGACTTGTCTCAATGGGTCTATTGCTGCCTCGGGCACCTTATGGCCGTTCTGCTGTGGGTCAAAGATTTTCGAATCGGACGAAAAACTGATAGTGAATTGTAACGTTCAGGGCCTCCTAATGACGATGGAACACTCAAATTGCGTCCCGATTCAATACCTCGTGCTCCAGCAGACTAGTCTCCATGGGTTTATTGCTGCCTCGGGCTCATTATGGCCGTTCTGCTGTGAGTCAAAGATTTTCGAATCGGACGAAAAACTGATAGTGAATTGTAACGTTCAGGGCCACCTAATGACGATGGATCACTCAAATTGCGTCCCGATTCAATACATCGTCCTCCAGCCGACTTGTCTCCATGGGTCTATTGCTGCCTCGGGCACCTTATGGTCGTTCTCCCGTGAGTCTACATTATCGAATGGGACGAGAAACTGAAAGTTAATTCTAACTTTCAGGGCCTCCTAATGACGATGGAACACTCAAATTGCGTCGCGATTCAATACATCGTCATCCTGCAGACTTGTCTCCATGGGTCTATTGCTGCCTCGGGCACCTTATGGCCGTTCTGCTGTGAGTCAAAGATTTTCGAATCGGACGAAAAACAGATAGTGATTTGTAACATTCATGGCCACCTAATGACGATGGATCACTCAAATTGCGTCCCGATTCAATACATCGTCCTCCAGCCGACTTGTCTCCATGGGTCTATTGCTGCATCGGAAACCTTATGGCCATTCTGCTGTGAGTCAAAGATTTTCGAATCGGACGAAAAACTGATAGTGAATTGTAACTTTCAGGGCCACCTAATGACGATGGATCACTCAAATTGCGTCCCGATTCAATACATCGTCCTCCAGCAGACTTGTCTCCATGGGTCTATTGCTGCCTCGGGCACCTTACGGCCGTTCTGCTGTGAGTCAAAGATTTTCGAATCGGACGAAAAACTGATAGTGAATTGTAACGTTCAGTTCCCCCTAATGACGATGCATCACTCAAATTGCGTCCCGATTCAATACATCGTCCTCCAGCAGACTTGTCTCCATGGGTCTATTGCTGCCTCGGGCACCTTATGGCCGTTCTGCTGTGAGTCAAAGATTTTCGAATCGACGAAAAACAGATAGTGATTTGTAACATTCATGGCCACCTAATGACGATGGATCACTCAAATTGCGTCCCGATTCAATACATCGTCCTCCAGCCGACTTGTCTCAATGGGTCTATTGCTGCCTCGGGCACCTTATGGCCGTTCAGCTGTGGGTCAAAGATTTTCGAATCGGACGAAGATCTGATAGTGAATTGTAACGTTCAGGGCCACCTAATGACGATGGATCACTCAAATTGCGTCCCGATTCAATACATTGTCCTCCAGCAGACTTGTCTCCATGGGTCTATTGCTCTCTCGGGCACCTTATGGGCGTTCTGCTGTGAGTCAAAGATTTTCGAATCGGACGAAAAACTGATAGTGAATTGTAACGTTCAGGGCCTCCTAATGACGATGGAACACTCAAATTGCGTCCCGATTCAATACCTCGTGCTCCAGCAGACTAGTCTCCATGGGTTTATTGCTGCCTCGGGCTCATTATGGCCGTTCTGCTGTGAGTCAAAGATTTTCGAATCGGACGAAAAACTGATAGTGAATTGTAACGTTCAGGGCCACCTAATGACGATGGATCACTCAAATTGCGTCCCGATTCAATACATCGTCCTCCAGCCGACTTGTCTCCATGGGTCTATTGCTGCCTCGGGCACCTTACGGTCGTTCTCCCGTGAGTCTAGATTATCGAATGGGACGAAAAATTGAAAGTTAATTCTAACATTCAGGGCCTCCTAATGACGATGGAACACTCAAATTGCGTCGCGATTCAATACATCGTCATCCTGCAGACTTGTCTCCATGGGTCTATTGCTGCCTCGGGCACCTTATGGCCGTTCTGCTGTGAGTCAAAGATTTTCGAATCGGACGAAAAACAGATAGTGAATTGTAACATTCATGGCCACCTAATGACGATGGATCACTCAAATTGCGTCCCGATTCAATACATCGTCCTCCAGCCGACTTGTCTCCATGGGTCTATTGCTGCATCGGGAACCTTATGGCCATTCTGCTGTGAGTCAAAGATTTTCGAATCGGACGAAAAACTGATAGTGAATTGTAACTTTCAGGGCCACCTAATGACGATGGATCACTCAAATTGCGTCCCGATTCAATACATCGTCCTCCAGCAGACTTGTCTCCATGGGTCTATTGCTGCCTCGGGCACCTTACGGCCGTTCTGCTGTGAGTCAAAGATTTTCGAATCGGACGAAAAACTGATAGTGAATTGTAACGTTCAGGGCCACCTAATGACGATGGATCACTCAAATTGCGTCCCGATTCAATACATCGTCCTCCAGCAGACTTGTCTCCATGGGTCTATTGCTGCCTCGGGCACCTTATGGCCGTTCTGCTGTGAGTCAAAGATTTTCGAATCGGACGAAAAACTGATAGTGAATTGTAACGTTCAGGGCCACCTAATGACGATGGTCCACTCAAATTGCGTCCCGATTCAATACATTGTCCTCCAGCCGACTTGTCTCCATGGGTCTATTGCTGCCTCGGGCACCTTAAGGTCTTTCTCCCGTGAGTCTGGATTATCGAATGGGACGAAAAACTGATAGTTAATTCTAACATTCAGGGCCTCCTAATGACGATGGAACACTCAAGTTGCGTCCCGATTCAATACATCGTCCTCCAGCCGACTTGTCTCCATGGATCTATTGCTGCCTCGGGCACCATATGGCCGTTCTGCTGTGAGTCAAAGATTTTCGAATCGGACGAAAAACTGATAGTGAATTGTAACTTTCAGGGCCACCTAATGACGATGGATCACTCAAATTGCGTCCCGATTCAATACATCGCCCTCCAGCCGACTTGTCGCCATGGGTCTAATGCTGCCTCGGGCACCTTAGGGCCGTTCTGCTGTGAGTCAAAGTTTTTCGAATGCGACGAAAAACTGATAGTGAAATGTAACGTTCAGGGACACCTAATGACGATGGATCACTCAAATTGCGTCCCGATTCAATACATCGTCCTCCAGCAGACTTGTCTCGATGGGTCTATTGCTGCCTCGGGTACCTTATGGCCGTTCTGCTGTGAGTCAAAGATTTTCGAATCGGACGAAAAACTGATAGTGAATTGTAACGTTCAGATCCCCCTAATGACGATGCATCACTCAAATTGCGTCCCGATTCAATACATCGTCCTCCAGCAGACTTGTCTCCATGAGTCTATTGCTGCCTCGGGCACCTTATGGCCGGTCTGCTGTGAGTCAAAGATTTTCGAATCGGACGAAAAACAGATAGTGAATTGTAACATTCATGGCCACCTAATGACGATGGATCTCTCAAATTGCGTCCCGATTCAATACATCGTCCACCAGCCGAGTTGTCTCCATGGGTCTATTGCTGCATCGGGAACCTTATGGCCGTTCTGCTATGAGTCAAAGATTTTCGAATCGTACGAAAAACTGATAGTGAATTGTAACTTTCAGGGCCACCTAATGACGATGGATGACTCAAATTGCGTCCCGATTCAATACATCGTCCTCCAGCCGACTTGTCTCCATGGGTCTATTGCTGCCTCGGGCACCTTATGGCCGTTCTGCTGTGGGTCAAAGATTTTCGAATCGGACGAAGATCTGATAGTGAATTGTAACGTTCAGGGCCACCTAATGACGATGGATAACTCAAATTGCGTCCCGATTCAATACATCGTCCTCCAGCAGACTTGTCTCCATGGGTCTAATGCTGCCTCGGGCACCTTATGGGCGTTCTGCTGTGAGTCAAAGATTTTCGAATCGGACGAAAAACTGATAGTGAATTGTAACTTTCAGGGCCACCTAATGACGATGGATCACTCAAATTGCGTCCCGTTTCAATACATCGTCCTCCAGCAGACTTGTCTCCATGGGTCTATTGCTGCCTCGGGCACCTTACGGCCGTTCTGCTGTGAGTCAAAGATTTTCGAATCGGACGAAAAACTGATAGTGAATTGTAACGTTCAGGGCCACCTAATGACGATGGATCACGCAAATTGCGTCCCGATTCAATACATCGTCCTCCAGCAGACTTGTCTCCATGGGTCTATTGCTGCCTCGGGCACCTTATGGCCGTTCTGCTGTGAGTCAAAGATTTTCGAATCGGACGAAAAACTGATAGTGAATTGTAACGTTCAGGGCCACCTAATGACGATGGTCCACTCAAATTGCGTCCCGATTCAATACATTGTCCTCCAGCCGACTTGTCTCCATGGGTCTATTGCTGCCTCGGGCACCTTAAGGTCTTTCTCCCGTGAGTCTGGATTATCGAATGGGACGAAAAACTGATAGTTAATTCTAACATTCAGGGCCTCCTAATGACGATGGAACACTCAAGTTGCGTCCCGATTCAATACATCGTCCTCCAGCCGACTTGTCTCCATGGATCTATTGCTGCCTCGGGCACCATATGGCCGTTCTGCTGTGAGTCAAAGATTTTCGAATCGGACGAAAAACTGATAGTGAATTGTAACTTTCAGGGCCACCTAATGACGATGGATCACTCAAATTGCGTCCCGATTCAATACATCGTCCTCCAGCCGACTTGTCTCCATGGGTCTATTGCTGCATCGGGAACCTTATGGCCATTCTGCTGTGAGTCAAAGATTTTCGAATCGGACGAAAAACTGATAGTGAATTGTAACTTTCAGGGCCACCTAATGACGATGGATCACTCAAATTGCGTCCCGATTCAATACATCGTCCTCCAGCAGACTTGTCTCCATGGGTCTATTGCTGCCTCGGGCACCTTACGGCCGTTCTGCTGTGAGTCAAAGATTTTCGAATCGGACGAAAAACTGATAGTGAATTGTAACGTTCAGTTCCCCCTAATGACGATGCATCACTCAAATTGAGTCCCGATTCAATACATCGTCCTCCAGCAGGCTTGTCTCCATGGGTCTATTGCTGCCTCGGGCACCTTATGGCCGTTCTGCTGTGAGTCAAAGATTTTCGAATCGGACGAAAAACAGATAGTGAATTGTAACATTCATGGCCACCTAATGACGATGGATCACTCAAATTGCGTCCCGATTCAATACATCGTCCTCCAGCCGACTTGTCTCCATGGGTCTATTGCTGCATCGGGAACCTTATGGCCATTCTGCTGTGAGTCAAAGATTTTCGAATCGGACGAAAAACTGATAGTGAATTGTAACTTTCAGGGCCACCTAATGACGATGGATCACTCAAATTGCGTCCCGATTCAATACATCGTCCACCAGCAGACTTGTCTCCATGGGTCTATTGCTGCCTCGGCACCTTATGGCCGTTCTGCTGTGAGTCAAATATTTTCGAATCGGAGGAAAAACAGATAGTGAATTGTAACATTCATGGCCACCTAATGACGATGGATCACTCAAATTGCGTCCCGATTCAATACATCGTCCTCCAGCCGACTTGTCTCCATGGGTCTATTGCTGCATCGGGCACCTTATGGCCGTTCTGCTGTGTCAAAGATTTTCGAATCGGACGAAAAACTGATAGTGAATTGTAACTTTCAGGGCCACCTAATGACGATGGATCACTCAAATTGCGTCCCGATTCAATACATCGCCCTCCAGCCGACTTGTCGCCATGGGTCTATTGCTGCCTCGGGCACCTTAGGGCCGTTCTGCTGTGAGTCAAAGTTTTTCGAATGCGACGAAAAACTGATAGTGAATTGTTACGTTCAGGGACACCTAATGACGATGGATCACTCAAATTGCGTCCCGATTCAATACATCGTCCTCCAGCAGACTTGTCTCGATGGGTCTATTGCTGCCTCGGGTACCTTATGGCCGTTCTGCTGTGAGTCAAAGATTTTCGAATCGGACGAAAAACTGATAGTGAATTGTAACGTTCAGTTCCCCCTAATGACGATGCATCACTCAAATTGCGTCCCGATTCAATACATCGTCCTCCAGCAGACTTGTCTCCATGAGTCTATTGCTGCCTCGGGCACCTTATGGCCGTTCTGCTGTGAGTCAAAGATTTTCGAATCGGACGAAAAACAGATAGTGAATTGTAACATTCATGGCCACCTAATGACGATGGATCTCTCAAATTGCGTCCCGATTCAATACATCGTCCACCAGCCGAGTTGTCTCCATGGGTCTATTGCTGCATCGGGAACCTTATGGCCGTTCTGCTATGAGTCAAAGATTTTCGAATCGTACGAAAAACTGATAGTGAATTGTAACTTTCAGGGCCACCTAATGACGATGGATCACTCAAATTGCGTCCCGATTCAATACATCGTCCTCCAGCCGACTTGTCTCCATGGGTCTATTGCTGCCTCGGGCACCTTATGGCCGTTCTGCTGTGGGTCAAAGATTTTCGAATCGGACGAAGATCTGATAGTGAATTGTAACGTTCAGGGCCACCTAATGACGATGGATAACTCAAATTGCGTCCCGATTCAATACATCGTCCTCCAGCAGACTTGTCTCCATGGGTCTAATGCTGCCTCGGGCACCTTATGGGCGTTCTGCTGTGAGTCAAAGATTTTCGAATAGGACGAAAAACTGATAGTGAATTGTAATGTTCAAGGCCTCCTAATGACGATGGAACACTCAAATTGCGTCCCGATTCAATACCTCGTGCTCCAGCAGACTAGTCTCCATGGGTCTATTGCTGCCTCGGGCACATTATGGCCGTTCTGCTGTGAGTCAAAGATTTTCGAATCGGACGAATAACTGATAGTGAATTGTAACGTTCAGGGTCACCTAATGACGATGGACCACTCAAATTGCGTCCCGATTCAATACATTGTCCTCCAGCCGACTTGTCTCCATGGGTCTATTGCTGCCTCGGGCACCTTATGGCCGTTCTGCTGTGAGTCAAAGATTTTCGAATCGGACGAAAAACTGATAGTGAATTGTAACGTTCAGGGCCACCTAATGACGATGGATCACTCAAATTGCGTCCCGTTTCAATACATCGTCCTCCAGCAGGCATGTATCCATGGGTCTATTGCTGCCTCGGGCACCTTATGGCCGTTCTGCTGTGAGTCAAAGATTTCGAATCGGACGAAAAACTGATAGTGAATTGTAACGTTCAGGGCCACCTAATGACGATGGACCACTCAAATTGCGTCCCGATTCAATACATTGTCCTCCAGCCGACTTGTCTCCATGGGTCTATTGCTGCCTCGGGCACCTTATGGTCGTTCTCCCGTGAGTCTGGATTATCGAATGGGACGAAAAACTGATAGTTAATTCTAACATTCAGGGCCTCCTAACGACGATGGAACACTCAAATTGCGTCGCGATTCAATAGATCGTCCTCCAGCCGACTTGTCTCCATGGGTCTATTGCTGCCTCGGGCACCTTATGGCCGTTCTGCTGTGAGTCAAAGATTTTCGAATCGGACGAAAAACTGATAGTGAATTGCAACTTTCAGGGCCACCTAATGACGATGGACCACTCAAATTGCGTCCCGATTCAATACATCGTCCTCCAGCCGACTTGTCTCAATGGGTCTATTGCTGCCTCGGGCACCTTATGGCCGTTCTGCTGTGGGTCAAAGATTTTCGAATCGGACGAAGATCTGATAGTGAATGTAACGTTCAGGGGCACCTAATGACGACGGATCACTCAAATTGCGTCCCGATTCAATACATCGTCCTCCAGCAGACTTGTCTCCATGGGTCTATTGCTCTCTCGGGCACCTTATGGGCGTTCTGCTGTGAGTCAAAGATTTTCGAATCGGACGAAAAACTGATAGTGAATTGTAACGTTCAGGGCCTCCTAATGACGATGGAACACTCAAATTGCGTCCCGATTCAATACCTCGTGCTCCAGCAGACTAGTCTCCATGGGTTTATTGCTGCCTAGGGCACATTATGGCCGTTCTGCTGTGGGTCAAAGAATTTCGAATCGGACGAAAAACTGATAGTGAATTGTAACGTTCAGGGCCACCTAATGACGATGGATCACTCAAATTGCGTCCCGATTCAATACATCGTCCACCAGCAGACTTGTCTCCTTGGGTCTATTGCTGCATCGGGCACCTTATGGCCGTTCTGCTGTGTCAAAGATTTTCGAATCGGACGAAAAACTGATAGTGAATTGTAACTTTCAGGGCCACCTAAAGACGTTGGATCACTCAAATTGCGTCTCGATTCAATACATCGTCCTCCAGCCGACTTGTCGCCATGGGTCTATTGCTGCCTCGGGCACCGTATGGCCGTTCTGCTGTGAGTCAAAGATTTTCGAATGCGACGAAAAACTGATAGTGAATTGTAACGTTCAGGGACACCTAATGACGATGGATCACTCAAATTGCGTCCCGATTCAATACATCGTCCTCCAGCAGACTTGTCTCCATGGGTCTATTGCTGCCTCGGGTACCTTATGGCCGTTCTGCTGTGAGTCAAAGATTTTCGAATCGGACGAAAAACTGATAGTGAATTGTAACGTTCAGTTCCCCCTAACGACGATGCATCACTCAAATTGCGTCCCGATTCAATACATCGTCCTCCAGCAGACTTGTCTCCATGGGACTATTGCTGCCTCGGGCACCTTATGGCCGTTCTGCTGTGAGTCAAAGATTTTCGAATCGGACGAAACACAGATAGTGAATTGTAAGATTCATGGCCACCTAATGACGATGGATCTCTCAAATTGCGTCCCGATTCAATACATCGTCCTCCAGCCGAGTTGACTCCATGGGTCTATTGCTGCATCGGGAACCTTATGGCCGTTCTGCTATGAGTCAAAGATTTTCGAATCGTATGAAAAACTGATAGTGAATTGTAACTTTCAGGGCCACCTAATGACGATGGATCACTCAAATTGCGTCCCGATTCAATACATCGTCCTCCAGCCGACTTGTCTCCATGGGTCTATTGCTGCCTCGGGCACCTTATGGCCGTTCTGCTGTGGGTCAAAGATTTTCGAATCGGACGAAGATCAGATAGTGAATTGTAACGTTCAGGGCCACCTAATGACGATGGATAACTCAAATTGCGTCCCGATTCAATACATCGTCCTCCAGCAGACTTGTCTCCAAGGGTCTAATGCTGCCTCGGGCACCTTATGGGCGTTCTGCTGTGAGTCAAAGATTTTCGAATAGGACGAAAAACTGATAGTGAATTGTAATGTTCAGGGCCTCCTAATGACGATGGAACACTCAAATTGCGTCCCGATTCAATACCTCGTGCTCCAGCAGACTAGTCTCCATGGGTCTATTGCTGCCGCGGGCACATTATGGCCGTTCTGCTGTGAGTCAAAGATTTTCGAATCGGACGAAAAACTAATAGTGAATTGTAACGTTCAGGGCCACCTAATGACGATAGACCACTCAAATTGCGTCCCGATTCAATACATTGTCCTCCAGCCGACTTGTCTCCATGGGTCTATTGCTGCCTCGGGCACCTTATGGTCGTTTTCCCGTGAGTCTAGATTATCGAATGGGACGAAAAACTGATATTTAATTCTAACATTCAGGCCTCCTAATGACGATGGAACACTCAAATTGCGCCGCGATTCAACACTTCGTCATCCTGCAGACTTGTCTCCATGGTTCTATTGCTGCCTCGGGCACCTTTTGGCCGTTCTGCTGTGACTCAAAGATTTTCGAATCTGACGAAAAACTGATAGTGAATTGTAACATTCAGGGCCACCTAATGACGATGGATCACTCAAATTGCGTCCCGATTCAATACATCGTCCTCCAGCCGACTTGTCTCCATGGGTCTATTGCTGCCTCGGGCACCTTATGGCCGTTCTGCTGTGATCAAAGATTTTCGAATCGGACGAAAAACTGATAGTGAATTGTAACGTTCAGGGCCATCTAATGACGATGGATCACTCAAATTGCGTCCCGATTCAATACATCGACCTCCAGCAGACTTGTCTCCATGGGTCTATTGCTGCCTCGGGCACCTTATGGCCGTTCTGCTGTGAGTCAAAGATTTTCGAATCGTTCGAAAAACTGATAGTGAATTGTAACTTTCAGGGCCACCTAATGACGATGGATCACTCAAATTCCGTCCCGATTCAATACATCGTCCTCCAGCAGACTTGTCTCCATGGGTCTATTGCTGCCTCGGGCACCTTATGGCCGTTCTGCATGAGTCAAAGATTTTCGAATCGGACGAAAAACTGATAGTGAATTGTAACGTTCAGGGCCCCCTAATGACGATGCATCACTCAAATTGCGTCCCGATTCAATACATCGTCCTCCAGCAGACTTGTCCCCATTTGTCTCCATGGGTCTGCCTCGGGCACCTTATGGCCGTTCTGCTGTGAGTCAAAGATTTTCGAATCGGACGAAAAACAGATAGTGAATTGTAACATTCATGGCCACCTAATGACGATGGATCTCTCAAATTGCGTCCCGATTCAATACATCGTCTTCCAGCCGAGTTGCCTCCATGGGGCTATTGCTGCATCGGGAACCTTATGGCCGTTCTGCTATGAGTCAAAGATTTTCGAATCGGACGAAAAACTGATAGTGAATTGTAACTTTCAGGGCCACCTAATGACGATGGATCACTCAAATTGCGTCCCGATTCAATACATCGTCCTCCAGCCGACTTGTCTCCATGGGTCTATTGCTGCCTCGGGCACCTTATGGCCGTTCTGCTGTGGGCCAAAGATTTTCGAATCGGACGAAGATCTGATAGTGAATTGTAACGATCAGGGCCACCTAATGACGATGGATAACTCAAATTGCGTCCCGATTAAATACATCGTCCTCCAGCAGACTTGTCTCCATGGGTCTATTGCTGCCTCGGGCACCTTATGGGCGTTCTGCTGTGAGTCAAAGATTTTCGAATAGGACGAAAAACTGATAGTGAATTGTAATGTTCAGGGCCTCCTAATGACGATGGAACACTCAAATTGCGTCCCGATTCAAAACCTCGTGCTCCAGCAGACTAGTCTCCATGGGTCTATTGCTGCCTTGGGCACATTATGGCCGTTCTGCTGTGAGTCAAAGATTTTCGAATCGGACGAAAAACTGATAGTGAATTGTAACGTTCAGGGCCACCTAATGACGATGGATCACTCAAATTGCGTCCCGATTCAATACATCGTCCTGCAGCCGACTTGACTCCATGGGTCTATTGCTGCCTCTGGCACCTTATGGCCGTTCTGCTGTTAGTCAAAGATTTTCGAATCGGACGAAAAACAAAGTGAATTGTAACGTCCAGGGCCACCTAATGACGATGGATCACTCAAATTGCGTCCCGATTCAATACATCATCCTCCAGCCGACTTGTCTCCATGGGTCTATTGCTGCATCGGGCACCTTATGGCCGTTCTGCTGTGAGTCAAAGATTTTCGAATCGGACGAAAAACTGATAGTGAATTGTAACTTTCAGGGCCACCTAATGACGATTTATCACTCAAATTGCGTCCCGATTCAATACATCGTCCTCCAGCCGACTTGTCTCCATGGGTCTATTGCTGCCTCGGGCACCTTATGGCCGTTCTGCTGTGGGTCAAATATTTTCGATTCGGACGAAGAACTGATAGTGAATTGTAACGTTCAGGGCCACCTAATGACGATGAATCTCTCTAATTGCGTCCCGATTCAATACATCGTCCTCCAGCAGACCTGTCTCCATGGGTCTATTGCTGCCTCGGGCACCTTTTGGCCGTTCTGCTGTGACTCAAAGATTTTCGAATCTGACGAAAAACTGATAGTGAATTGTAACATTCAGGGCCACCTAATGACGATGGATCACTCAAATTGCGTCCCGATTCAATACATCGTCCTCCAGCCGACTTGTCTCCATGGGTCTATTGCTGCCTCGGGCACCTTATGGCCGTTCTGCTGTGAGTCAAAGATTTTCGAATCGGAAGAAATACTGATAGTGAATTGTAACGTTAAGGGCCACCTAATGACGATGGATCATTTAAATTGCGTCCCGATTCAATACATCGTCCTCCAGCAGGCATGTATCCATGGGTCTATTGCTGCCTCGGGCACCTTATGGCCGTTCTGCTGTGAGTCAAAGATTTTCGAATCGGACGAAAAACTGATAGTGAATTGTAACATTCAGGGCCACCTAATGAGGATGGACCACACAAATTGCGTCCCGATCCAATACATCGTTCTCCAGCCGACTTGACTCCATGGGTCTTTTGCTGCCTCGGGCACCTTATGGCCGTTCTGCTGTGAGTCTAGATTAATGAATGGGACGAAAAACTGATAGTGAATTGTAACATTCAGGGCCACCTAATGACGATGGATCACTCAAATTGCGTCCCGATTCGTCCTCCAGCCGACTTGACTGCATGGATCTATTGCTGCCTCGGGCACCTTATGGCCGTTCTGCTGTGAGTCTACATTATCGAATGCGACGAAAAACTGATAGTGAATTGTAACGTTCAGGGCCACCTAATGACGATGGATCACTCAAATTGCGTCCCGATTCAATACATCGTCCTCCAGCAGACTTGTCTCCATGGGTCTATTTTTGCCTCGGGCACCTTATGGCCGTTCTGCTGTGGGTCAAAGATTTTTGAATCGGACGAAAAACTGATAGTGAATTGTAACGTTCATGGCCACCTAATGACGATGGATCACTCAAATTGCGTCCCGATTCAATACATCGTCCTCCAGCCGACTTGTCTCCATGGGTCTATTGCTGCATCGGGCACCTTATGGCCGTTCTGCTGTGAGTCAAAGATTTTCGAATCGGATGAAAAACTGATGGTGAATTGTAACTTTCAGGGCCACCTAATGACGATGGATCACTCAAATTGCGTCCCGATTCAATACATCGCCCTCCAGCCGACTTGTCGCCATGGGTCTATTGCTGCCTCGGGCACCTTAGGGCCGTTCTGCTGTGAGTCAAAGTTTTTCGAATGCGACGAAAAACTGATAGTGAATTGTTACGTTCAGGGACACCTAATGACGATGGATCACTCAAATTGCGTCCCGATTCAATACATCGTCCTCCAGCAGACTTGTCTCGATGGGTCTATTGCTGCCTCGGGTACCTTATGGCCGTTCTGCTGTGAGTCAAAGATTTTCGAATCGGACGAAAAACTGATAGTGAATTGTAACGTTCAGTTCCCCCTAATGACGATGCATCACTCAAATTGCGTCCCGATTCAATACATCGTCCTCCAGCAGACTTGTCTCCATGAGTCTATTGCTGCCTCGGGCACCTTATGGCCGTTCTGCTGTGAGTCAAAGATTTTCGAATCGGACGAAAAACAGATAGTGAATTGTAACATTCATGGCCACCTAATGACGATGGATCTCTCAAATTGCGTCCCGATTCAATACATCGTCCACCAGCCGAGTTGTCTCCATGGGTCTATTGCTGCATCGGGAACCTTATGGCCGTTCTGCTATGAGTCAAAGATTTTCGAATCGTACGAAAAACTGATAGTGAATTGTAACTTTCAGGGCCACCTAATGACGATGGATCACTCAAATTGCGTCCCGATTCAATACATCGTCCTCCAGCCGACTTGTCTCCATGGGTCTATTGCTGCCTCGGGCACCTTATGGCCGTTCTGCTGTGGGTCAAAGATTTTCGAATCGGACGAAGATCTGATAGTGAATTGTAACGTTCAGGGCCACCTAATGACGATGGATAACTCAAATTGCGTCCCGATTCAATACATCGTCCTCCAGCAGACTTGTCTCCATGGGTCTAATGCTGCCTCGGGCACCTTATGGGCGTTCTGCTGTGAGTCAAAGATTTTCGAATAGGACGAAAAACTGATAGTGAATTGTAATGTTCAAGGCCTCCTAATGACGATGGAACACTCAAATTGCGTCCCGATTCAATACCTCGTGCTCCAGCAGACTAGTCTCCATGGGTCTATTGCTGCCTCGGGCACATTATGGCCGTTCTGCTGTGAGTCAAAGATTTTCGAATCGGACGAATAACTGATAGTGAATTGTAACGTTCAGGGTCACCTAATGACGATGGACCACTCAAATTGCGTCCCGATTCAATACCTCGTGCTCCAGCAGACTAGTCTCCATGGGTCTATTGCTGCCTCGGGCACATTATGGCCGTTCTGCTGTGAGTCAAAGATTTTCGAATCGGACGAATAACTGATAGTGAATTGTAACGTTCAGGGTCACCTAATGACGATGGACCACTCAAATTGCGTCCCGATTCAATACATCGTCCTCCAGCCGACTTGTCTCAATGGGTCTATTGCTGCCTCGGGCACCTTATGGCCGTTCTGCTGTGGGTCAAAGATTTTCGAATCGGACGAAGATCTGATAGTGAATGTAACGTTCAGGGGCACCTAATGACGACGGATCACTCAAATTGCGTCCCGATTCAATACATCGTCCTCCAGCAGACTTGTCTCCATGGGTCTATTGCTCTCTCGGGCACCTTATGGGCGTTCTGCTGTGAGTCAAAGATTTTCGAATCGGACGAAAAACTGATAGTGAATTGTAACGTTCAGGGCCTCCTAATGACGATGGAACACTCAAATTGCGTCCCGATTCAATACCTCGTGCTCCAGCAGACTAGTCTCCATGGGTTTATTGCTGCCTAGGGCACATTATGGCCGTTCTGCTGTGGGTCAAAGAATTTCGAATCGGACGAAAAACTGATAGTGAATTGTAACGTTCAGGGCCACCTAATGACGATGGATCACTCAAATTGCGTCCCGATTCAATACATCGTCCACCAGCAGACTTGTCTCCTTGGGTCTATTGCTGCATCGGGCACCTTATGGCCGTTCTGCTGTGTCAAAGATTTTCGAATCGGACGAAAAACTGATAGTGAATTGTAACTTTCAGGGCCACCTAAAGACGTTGGATCACTCAAATTGCGTCTCGATTCAATACATCGTCCTCCAGCCGACTTGTCGCCATGGGTCTATTGCTGCCTCGGGCACCGTATGGCCGTTCTGCTGTGAGTCAAAGATTTTCGAATGCGACGAAAAACTGATAGTGAATTGTAACGTTCAGGGACACCTAATGACGATGGATCACTCAAATTGCGTCCCGATTCAATACATCGTCCTCCAGCAGACTTGTCTCCATGGGTCTATTGCTGCCTCGGGTACCTTATGGCCGTTCTGCTGTGAGTCAAAGATTTTCGAATCGGACGAAAAACTGATAGTGAATTGTAACGTTCAGTTCCCCCTAACGACGATGCATCACTCAAATTGCGTCCCGATTCAATACATCGTCCTCCAGCAGACTTGTCTCCATGGGACTATTGCTGCCTCGGGCACCTTATGGCCGTTCTGCTGTGAGTCAAAGATTTTCGAATCGGACGAAACACAGATAGTGAATTGTAAGATTCATGGCCACCTAATGACGATGGATCTCTCAAATTGCGTCCCGATTCAATACATCGTCCTCCAGCCGAGTTGACTCCATGGGTCTATTGCTGCATCGGGAACCTTATGGCCGTTCTGCTATGAGTCAAAGATTTTCGAATCGTATGAAAAACTGATAGTGAATTGTAACTTTCAGGGCCACCTAATGACGATGGATCACTCAAATTGCGTCCCGATTCAATACATCGTCCTCCAGCCGACTTGTCTCCATGGGTCTATTGCTGCCTCGGGCACCTTATGGCCGTTCTGCTGTGGGTCAAAGATTTTCGAATCGGACGAAGATCAGATAGTGAATTGTAACGTTCAGGGCCACCTAATGACGATGGATAACTCAAATTGCGTCCCGATTCAATACATCGTCCTCCAGCAGACTTGTCTCCAAGGGTCTAATGCTGCCTCGGGCACCTTATGGGCGTTCTGCTGTGAGTCAAAGATTTTCGAATAGGACGAAAAACTGATAGTGAATTGTAATGTTCAGGGCCTCCTAATGACGATGGAACACTCAAATTGCGTCCCGATTCAATACCTCGTGCTCCAGCAGACTAGTCTCCATGGGTCTATTGCTGCCGCGGGCACATTATGGCCGTTCTGCTGTGAGTCAAAGATTTTCGAATCGGACGAAAAACTAATAGTGAATTGTAACGTTCAGGGCCACCTAATGACGATAGACCACTCAAATTGCGTCCCGATTCAATACATTGTCCTCCAGCCGACTTGTCTCCATGGGTCTATTGCTGCCTCGGGCACCTTATGGTCGTTTTCCCGTGAGTCTAGATTATCGAATGGGACGAAAAACTGATATTTAATTCTAACATTCAGGCCTCCTAATGACGATGGAACACTCAAATTGCGCCGCGATTCAACACTTCGTCATCCTGCAGACTTGTCTCCATGGTTCTATTGCTGCCTCGGGCACCTTTTGGCCGTTCTGCTGTGACTCAAAGATTTTCGAATCTGACGAAAAACTGATAGTGAATTGTAACATTCAGGGCCACCTAATGACGATGGATCACTCAAATTGCGTCCCGATTCAATACATCGTCCTCCAGCCGACTTGTCTCCATGGGTCTATTGCTGCCTCGGGCACCTTATGGCCGTTCTGCTGTGATCAAAGATTTTCGAATCGGACGAAAAACTGATAGTGAATTGTAACGTTCAGGGCCATCTAATGACGATGGATCACTCAAATTGCGTCCCGATTCAATACATCGACCTCCAGCAGACTTGTCTCCATGGGTCTATTGCTGCCTCGGGCACCTTATGGCCGTTCTGCTGTGAGTCAAAGATTTTCGAATCGTTCGAAAAACTGATAGTGAATTGTAACTTTCAGGGCCACCTAATGACGATGGATCACTCAAATTCCGTCCCGATTCAATACATCGTCCTCCAGCAGACTTGTCTCCATGGGTCTATTGCTGCCTCGGGCACCTTATGGCCGTTCTGCATGAGTCAAAGATTTTCGAATCGGACGAAAAACTGATAGTGAATTGTAACGTTCAGGGCCCCCTAATGACGATGCATCACTCAAATTGCGTCCCGATTCAATACATCGTCCTCCAGCAGACTTGTCCCCATTTGTCTCCATGGGTCTGCCTCGGGCACCTTATGGCCGTTCTGCTGTGAGTCAAAGATTTTCGAATCGGACGAAAAACAGATAGTGAATTGTAACATTCATGGCCACCTAATGACGATGGATCTCTCAAATTGCGTCCCGATTCAATACATCGTCTTCCAGCCGAGTTGCCTCCATGGGGCTATTGCTGCATCGGGAACCTTATGGCCGTTCTGCTATGAGTCAAAGATTTTCGAATCGGACGAAAAACTGATAGTGAATTGTAACTTTCAGGGCCACCTAATGACGATGGATCACTCAAATTGCGTCCCGATTCAATACATCGTCCTCCAGCCGACTTGTCTCCATGGGTCTATTGCTGCCTCGGGCACCTTATGGCCGTTCTGCTGTGGGCCAAAGATTTTCGAATCGGACGAAGATCTGATAGTGAATTGTAACGATCAGGGCCACCTAATGACGATGGATAACTCAAATTGCGTCCCGATTAAATACATCGTCCTCCAGCAGACTTGTCTCCATGGGTCTATTGCTGCCTCGGGCACCTTATGGGCGTTCTGCTGTGAGTCAAAGATTTTCGAATAGGACGAAAAACTGATAGTGAATTGTAATGTTCAGGGCCTCCTAATGACGATGGAACACTCAAATTGCGTCCCGATTCAAAACCTCGTGCTCCAGCAGACTAGTCTCCATGGGTCTATTGCTGCCTTGGGCACATTATGGCCGTTCTGCTGTGAGTCAAAGATTTTCGAATCGGACGAAAAACTGATAGTGAATTGTAACGTTCAGGGCCACCTAATGACGATGGATCACTCAAATTGCGTCCCGATTCAATACATCGTCCTGCAGCCGACTTGACTCCATGGGTCTATTGCTGCCTCTGGCACCTTATGGCCGTTCTGCTGTTAGTCAAAGATTTTCGAATCGGACGAAAAACAAAGTGAATTGTAACGTCCAGGGCCACCTAATGACGATGGATCACTCAAATTGCGTCCCGATTCAATACATCATCCTCCAGCCGACTTGTCTCCATGGGTCTATTGCTGCATCGGGCACCTTATGGCCGTTCTGCTGTGAGTCAAAGATTTTCGAATCGGACGAAAAACTGATAGTGAATTGTAACTTTCAGGGCCACCTAATGACGATTTATCACTCAAATTGCGTCCCGATTCAATACATCGTCCTCCAGCCGACTTGTCTCCATGGGTCTATTGCTGCCTCGGGCACCTTATGGCCGTTCTGCTGTGGGTCAAATATTTTCGATTCGGACGAAGAACTGATAGTGAATTGTAACGTTCAGGGCCACCTAATGACGATGAATCTCTCTAATTGCGTCCCGATTCAATACATCGTCCTCCAGCAGACCTGTCTCCATGGGTCTATTGCTGCCTCGGGCACCTTTTGGCCGTTCTGCTGTGACTCAAAGATTTTCGAATCTGACGAAAAACTGATAGTGAATTGTAACATTCAGGGCCACCTAATGACGATGGATCACTCAAATTGCGTCCCGATTCAATACATCGTCCTCCAGCCGACTTGTCTCCATGGGTCTATTGCTGCCTCGGGCACCTTATGGCCGTTCTGCTGTGAGTCAAAGATTTTCGAATCGGAAGAAATACTGATAGTGAATTGTAACGTTAAGGGCCACCTAATGACGATGGATCATTTAAATTGCGTCCCGATTCAATACATCGTCCTCCAGCAGGCATGTATCCATGGGTCTATTGCTGCCTCGGGCACCTTATGGCCGTTCTGCTGTGAGTCAAAGATTTTCGAATCGGACGAAAAACTGATAGTGAATTGTAACATTCAGGGCCACCTAATGAGGATGGACCACACAAATTGCGTCCCGATCCAATACATCGTTCTCCAGCCGACTTGACTCCATGGGTCTTTTGCTGCCTCGGGCACCTTATGGCCGTTCTGCTGTGAGTCTAGATTAATGAATGGGACGAAAAACTGATAGTGAATTGTAACATTCAGGGCCACCTAATGACGATGGATCACTCAAATTGCGTCCCGATTCGTCCTCCAGCCGACTTGACTGCATGGATCTATTGCTGCCTCGGGCACCTTATGGCCGTTCTGCTGTGAGTCTACATTATCGAATGCGACGAAAAACTGATAGTGAATTGTAACGTTCAGGGCCACCTAATGACGATGGATCACTCAAATTGCGTCCCGATTCAATACATCGTCCTCCAGCAGACTTGTCTCCATGGGTCTATTTTTGCCTCGGGCACCTTATGGCCGTTCTGCTGTGGGTCAAAGATTTTTGAATCGGACGAAAAACTGATAGTGAATTGTAACGTTCATGGCCACCTAATGACGATGGATCACTCAAATTGCGTCCCGATTCAATACATCGTCCTCCAGCCGACTTGTCTCCATGGGTCTATTGCTGCATCGGGCACCTTATGGCCGTTCTGCTGTGAGTCAAAGATTTTCGAATCGGATGAAAAACTGATGGTGAATTGTAACTTTCAGGGCCACCTAATGACGATGGATCACTCAAATTGCGTCCCGATTCAATACATCGCCCTCCAGCCGACTTGTCGCCATGGGTCTATTGCTGCCTCGGGCACCTTAGGGCCGTTCTGCTGTGAGTCAAAGTTTTTCGAATGCGACGAAAAACTGATAGTGAATTGTTACGTTCAGGGACACCTAATGACGATGGATCACTCAAATTGCGTCCCGATTCAATACATCGTCCTCCAGCAGACTTGTCTCGATGGGTCTATTGCTGCCTCGGGTACCTTATGGCCGTTCTGCTGTGAGTCAAAGATTTTCGAATCGGACGAAAAACTGATAGTGAATTGTAACGTTCAGTTCCCCCTAATGACGATGCATCACTCAAATTGCGTCCCGATTCAATACATCGTCCTCCAGCAGACTTGTCTCCATGAGTCTATTGCTGCCTCGGGCACCTTATGGCCGTTCTGCTGTGAGTCAAAGATTTTCGAATCGGACGAAAAACAGATAGTGAATTGTAACATTCATGGCCACCTAATGACGATGGATCTCTCAAATTGCGTCCCGATTCAATACATCGTCCACCAGCCGAGTTGTCTCCATGGGTCTATTGCTGCATCGGGAACCTTATGGCCGTTCTGCTATGAGTCAAAGATTTTCGAATCGTACGAAAAACTGATAGTGAATTGTAACTTTCAGGGCCACCTAATGACGATGGATCACTCAAATTGCGTCCCGATTCAATACATCGTCCTCCAGCCGACTTGTCTCCATGGGTCTATTGCTGCCTCGGGCACCTTATGGCCGTTCTGCTGTGGGTCAAAGATTTTCGAATCGGACGAAGATCTGATAGTGAATTGTAACGTTCAGGGCCACCTAATGACGATGGATAACTCAAATTGCGTCCCGATTCAATACATCGTCCTCCAGCAGACTTGTCTCCATGGGTCTAATGCTGCCTCGGGCACCTTATGGGCGTTCTGCTGTGAGTCAAAGATTTTCGAATAGGACGAAAAACTGATAGTGAATTGTAATGTTCAAGGCCTCCTAATGACGATGGAACACTCAAATTGCGTCCCGATTCAATACCTCGTGCTCCAGCAGACTAGTCTCCATGGGTCTATTGCTGCCTCGGGCACATTATGGCCGTTCTGCTGTGAGTCAAAGATTTTCGAATCGGACGAATAACTGATAGTGAATTGTAACGTTCAGGGTCACCTAATGACGATGGACCACTCAAATTGCGTCCCGATTCAATACATTGTCCTCCAGCCGACTTGTCTCCATGGGTCTATTGCTGCCTCGGGCACCTTATGGCCGTTCTGCTGTGAGTCAAAGATTTTCGAATCGGACGAAAAACTGATAGTGAATTGTAACGTTCAGGGCCACCTAATGACGATGGATCACTCAAATTGCGTCCCGTTTCAATACATCGTCCTCCAGCAGGCATGTATCCATGGGTCTATTGCTGCCTCGGGCACCTTATGGCCGTTCTGCTGTGAGTCAAAGATTTCGAATCGGACGAAAAACTGATAGTGAATTGTAACGTTCAGGGCCACCTAATGACGATGGACCACTCAAATTGCGTCCCGATTCAATACATTGTCCTCCAGCCGACTTGTCTCCATGGGTCTATTGCTGCCTCGGGCACCTTATGGTCGTTCTCCCGTGAGTCTGGATTATCGAATGGGACGAAAAACTGATAGTTAATTCTAACATTCAGGGCCTCCTAACGACGATGGAACACTCAAATTGCGTCGCGATTCAATAGATCGTCCTCCAGCCGACTTGTCTCCATGGGTCTATTGCTGCCTCGGGCACCTTATGGCCGTTCTGCTGTGAGTCAAAGATTTTCGAATCGGACGAAAAAACTGATAGTGAATTGCAACTTTCAGGGCCACCTAATGACGATGGACCACTCAAATTGCGTCCCGATTCAATACATCGTCCTCCAGCCGACTTGTCTCAATGGGTCTATTGCTGCCTCGGGCACCTTATGGCCGTTCTGCTGTGGGTCAAAGATTTTCGAATCGGACGAAGATCTGATAGTGAATGTAACGTTCAGGGGCACCTAATGACGACGGATCACTCAAATTGCGTCCCGATTCAATACATCGTCCTCCAGCAGACTTGTCTCCATGGGTCTATTGCTCTCTCGGGCACCTTATGGGCGTTCTGCTGTGAGTCAAAGATTTTCGAATCGGACGAAAAACTGATAGTGAATTGTAACGTTCAGGGCCTCCTAATGACGATGGAACACTCAAATTGCGTCCCGATTCAATACCTCGTGCTCCAGCAGACTAGTCTCCATGGGTTTATTGCTGCCTAGGGCACATTATGGCCGTTCTGCTGTGGGTCAAAGAATTTCGAATCGGACGAAAAACTGATAGTGAATTGTAACGTTCAGGGCCACCTAATGACGATGGATCACTCAAATTGCGTCCCGATTCAATACATCGTCCTCCAGCCGACTTGTCTACATGGGTCTATTGCTGCCTCGGGCACCTTATGGTTGTTCTCCCGTGAGTCTAGATTATCGAATGGGACGAAAAACTGATAGTTAATTCTAACATTCAGGGCCTCCTAATGACGATGGAACACTCAAATTGCGTCGCGATTCAATACATCGTCATCCTGCAGACTTGTCTCCATGGGTCTATTGCTGCCTCGGGCACCATATGGCCGTTCTGCTGTGAGTCAAAGATTTTCGAATCGGACGAAAAACTGATAGTGAATTGTAACGTTCAGGGCCACCTAATGACGATGGATCACTCAAATTGCGTCCCGATTCAATACATCGTCCACCAGCAGACTTGTCTCCTTGGGTCTATTGCTGCATCGGGCACCTTATGGCCGTTCTGCTGTGTCAAAGATTTTCGAATCGGACGAAAAACTGATAGTGAATTGTAACTTTCAGGGCCACCTAAAGACGTTGGATCACTCAAATTGCGTCTCGATTCAATACATCGTCCTCCAGCCGACTTGTCGCCATGGGTCTATTGCTGCCTCGGGCACCGTATGGCCGTTCTGCTGTGAGTCAAAGATTTTCGAATGCGACGAAAAACTGATAGTGAATTGTAACGTTCAGGGACACCTAATGACGATGGATCACTCAAATTGCGTCCCGATTCAATACATCGTCCTCCAGCAGACTTGTCTCCATGGGTCTATTGCTGCCTCGGGTACCTTATGGCCGTTCTGCTGTGAGTCAAAGATTTTCGAATCGGACGAAAAACTGATAGTGAATTGTAACGTTCAGTTCCCCCTAACGACGATGCATCACTCAAATTGCGTCCCGATTCAATACATCGTCCTCCAGCAGACTTGTCTCCATGGGACTATTGCTGCCTCGGGCACCTTATGGCCGTTCTGCTGTGAGTCAAAGATTTTCGAATCGGACGAAACACAGATAGTGAATTGTAAGATTCATGGCCACCTAATGACGATGGATCTCTCAAATTGCGTCCCGATTCAATACATCGTCCTCCAGCCGAGTTGACTCCATGGGTCTATTGCTGCATCGGGAACCTTATGGCCGTTCTGCTATGAGTCAAAGATTTTCGAATCGTACGAAAAACTGATAGTGAATTGTAACTTTCAGGGCCACCTAATGACGATGGATCACTCAAATTGCGTCCCGATTCAATACATCGTCCTCCAGCCGACTTGTCTCCATGGGTCTATTGCTGCCTCGGGCACCTTATGGCCGTTCTGCTGTGGGTCAAAGATTTTCGAATCGGACGAAGATCAGATAGTGAATTGTAACGTTCAGGGCCACCTAATGACGATGGATAACTCAAATTGCGTCCCGATTCAATACATCGTCCTCCAGCAGACTTGTCTCCAAGGGTCTAATGCTGCCTCGGGCACCTTATGGGCGTTCTGCTGTGAGTCAAAGATTTTCGAATAGGACGAAAAACTGATAGTGAATTGTAATGTTCAGGGCCTCCTAATGACGATGGAACACTCAAATTGCGTCCCGATTCAATACCTCGTGCTCCAGCAGACTAGTCTCCATGGGTCTATTGCTGCCGCGGGCACATTATGGCCGTTCTGCTGTGAGTCAAAGATTTTCGAATCGGACGAAAAACTAATAGTGAATTGTAACGTTCAGGGCCACCTAATGACGATAGACCACTCAAATTGCGTCCCGATTCAATACATTGTCCTCCAGCCGACTTGTCTCCATGGGTCTATTGCTGCCTCGGGCACCTTATGGTCGTTTTCCCGTGAGTCTAGATTATCGAATGGGACGAAAAACTGATATTTAATTCTAACATTCAGGCCTCCTAATGACGATGGAACACTCAAATTGCGCCGCGATTCAACACTTCGTCATCCTGCAGACTTGTCTCCATGGTTCTATTGCTGCCTCGGGCACCTTTTGGCCGTTCTGCTGTGACTCAAAGATTTTCGAATCTGACGAAAAACTGATAGTGAATTGTAACATTCAGGGCCACCTAATGACGATGGATCACTCAAATTGCGTCCCGATTCAATACATCGTCCTCCAGCCGACTTGTCTCCATGGGTCTATTGCTGCCTCGGGCAGCTTATGGCCGTTCTGCTGTGATCAAAGATTTTCGAATCGGACGAAAAACTGATAGTGAATTGTAACGTTCAGGGCCATCTAATGACGATGGATCACTCAAATTGCGTCCCGATTCAATTCATCGACCTCCAGCAGACTTGTCTCCATGGGTCTATTGCTGCCTCGGGCACCTTATGGCCGTTCTGCTGTGAGTCAAAGATTTTCGAATCGTTCGAAAAACTGATAGTGAATTGTAACTTTCAGGGCCACCTAATGACGATGGATCACTCAAATTCCGTCCCGATTCAATACATCGTCCTCCAGCAGACTTGTCTCCATGGGTCTATTGCTGCCTCGGGCACCTTATGGCCGTTCTGCATGAGTCAAAGATTTTCGAATCGGACGAAAAACTGATAGTGAATTGTAACGTTCAGGGCCCCCTAATGACGATGCATCACTCAAATTGCGTCCCGATTCAATACATCGTCCTCCAGCAGACTTGTCCCCATTTGTCTCCATGGGTCTGCCTCGGGCACCTTATGGCCGTTCTGCTGTGAGTCAAAGATTTTCGAATCGGACGAAAAACAGATAGTGAATTGTAACATTCATGGCCACCTAATGACGATGGATCTCTCAAATTGCGTCCCGATTCAATACATCGTCTTCCAGCCGAGTTGCCTCCATGGGGCTATTGCTGCATCGGGAACCTTATGGCCGTTCTGCTATGAGTCAAAGATTTTCGAATCGGACGAAAAACTGATAGTGAATTGTAACTTTCAGGGCCACCTAATGACGATGGATCACTCAAATTGCGTCCCGATTCAATACATCGTCCTCCAGCCGACTTGTCTCCATGGGTCTATTGCTGCCTCGGGCACCTTATGGCCGTTCTGCTGTGGGCCAAAGATTTTCGAATCGGACGAAGATCTGATAGTGAATTGTAACGATCAGGGCCACCTAATGACGATGGATAACTCAAATTGCGTCCCGATTAAATACATCGTCCTCCAGCAGACTTGTCTCCATGGGTCTATTGCTGCCTCGGGCACCTTATGGGCGTTCTGCTGTGAGTCAAAGATTTTCGAATAGGACGAAAAACTGATAGTGAATTGTAATGTTCAGGGCCTCCTAATGACGATGGAACACTCAAATTGCGTCCCGATTCAAAACCTCGTGCTCCAGCAGACTAGTCTCCATGGGTCTATTGCTGCCTTGGGCACATTATGGCCGTTCTGCTGTGAGTCAAAGATTTTCGAATCGGACGAAAAACTGATAGTGAATTGTAACGTTCAGGGCCACCTAATGACGATGGATCACTCAAATTGCGTCCCGATTCAATACATCGTCCTGCAGCCGACTTGACTCCATGGGTCTATTGCTGCCTCTGGCACCTTATGGCCGTTCTGCTGTTAGTCAAAGATTTTCGAATCGGACGAAAAACAAAGTGAATTGTAACGTCCAGGGCCACCTAATGACGATGGATCACTCAAATTGCGTCCCGATTCAATACATCATCCTCCAGCCGACTTGTCTCCATGGGTCTATTGCTGCATCGGGCACCTTATGGCCGTTCTGCTGTGAGTCAAAGATTTTCGAATCGGACGAAAAACTGATAGTGAATTGTAACTTTCAGGGCCACCTAATGACGATTTATCACTCAAATTGCGTCCCGATTCAATACATCGTCCTCCAGCCGACTTGTCTCCATGGGTCTATTGCTGCCTCGGGCACCTTATGGCCGTTCTGCTGTGGGTCAAATATTTTCGATTCGGACGAAGAACTGATAGTGAATTGTAACGTTCAGGGCCACCTAATGACGATGAATCTCTCAAATTGCGTCCCGATTCAATACATCGTCCTCCAGCAGACCTGTCTCCATGGGTCTATTGCTGCCTCGGGCACCTTTTGGCCGTTCTGCTGTGACTCAAAGATTTTCGAATCTGACGAAAAACTGATAGTGAATTGTAACATTCAGGGCCACCTAATGACGATGGATCACTCAAATTGCGTCCCGATTCAATACATCGTCCTCCAGCCGACTTGTCTCCATGGGTCTATTGCTGCCTCGGGCACCTTATGGCCGTTCTGCTGTGAGTCAAAGATTTTCGAATCGGAAGAAATACTGATAGTGAATTGTAACGTTAAGGGCCACCTAATGACGATGGATCACTTAAATTGCGTCCCGATTCAATACATCGTCCTCCAGCAGGCATGTATCCATGGGTCTATTGCTGCCTCGGGCACCTTATGGCCGTTCTGCTGTGAGTCAAAGATTTTCGAATCGGACGAAAAACTGATAGTGAATTGTAACATTCAGGGCCACCTAATGAGGATGGACCACACAAATTGCGTCCCGATCCAATACATCGTTCTCCAGCCGACTTGACTCCATGGGTCTTTTGCTGCCTCGGGCACCTTATGGCCGTTCTGCTGTGAGTCTAGATTAATGAATGGGACGAAAAACTGATAGTGAATTGTAACATTCAGGGCCACCTAATGACGATGGATCACTCAAATTGCGTCCCGATTCGTCCTCCAGCCGACTTGACTGCATGGATCTATTGCTGCCTCGGGCACCTTATGGCCGTTCTGCTGTGAGTCTACATTATCGAATGCGACGAAAAACTGATAGTGAATTGTAACGTTCAGGGCCACCTAATGACGATGGATCACTCAAATTGCGTCCCGATTCAATACATCGTCCTCCAGCAGACTTGTCTCCATGGGTCTATTTTTGCCTCGGGCACCTTATGGCCGTTCTGCTGTGGGTCAAAGATTTTTGAATCGGACGAAAAACTGATAGTGAATTGTAACGTTCATGGCCACCTAATGACGATGGATCACTCAAATTGCGTCCCGATTCAATACATCGTCCTCCAGCCGACTTGTCTCCATGGGTCTATTGCTGCATCGGGCACCTTATGGCCGTTCTGCTGTGAGTCAAAGATTTTCGAATCGGATGAAAAACTGATGGTGAATTGTAACTTTCAGGGCAACCTAATGACGATGGATCACTCAAATTGCGTCCCGATTCAATACATCGTCCTCCAGCCGACTTGTCTCCATGGGTCTATTGCTGCCTCGGGCACCTTATGGCCGTTCTGCTGTGAGTCAAAGATTTTCGAATCGGACGAAAAACTGATAGTGAATTGTAACGTTCAGGGCCACCTAATGACGATGGATCACTCAAATTGCGTCCCGATTCAATACATCGTCCTCCAGCAGACTTGTCTCCATGGGTCTATTGCTCTCTCGGGCACCTTATGGGCGTTCTGCTGTGAGTCAAAGATTTTCGAATCGGACGAAAAACTGATAGTGAATTGTAACGTTCAGGGCCTCCTAATGACGATGGAACACTCAAATTGCGTCCCGATTCAATACCTCGTGCTCCAGCAGACTAGTCTCCATGGGTTTATTGCTGCCTCGGGCACATTATGGCCGTTCTGCTGTGAGTCAAAGATTTTCGAATCGGACGAAAAACTGATAGTGAATTGTAACGTTCAGGGCCACCTAATGACGATGGATCACTCAAATTGCGTCCCGATTCAATACATCGTCCTCCAGCCGACTTGTCTCCATGGGTCTATTGCTGCCTCGGGCACCTTATGGTCGTTCTCCCGTGAGTCTAGATTATCGAATGGGACGAAAAACTGAAAGTTAATTCTAACATTCAGGGCCTCCTAATGACGATGGAACACTCAAATTGCGTCGCGATTCAATACATCGTCATCCTGCAGACTTGTCTCCATGGGTCTATTGCTGCCTCGGGCACCTTATGGCCGTTCTGCTGTGAGTCAAAGATTTTCGAATCGGACGAAAAACTGATAGTGAATTGTAGCATTCAGGGACACCTAATGACTTGACTTGACTCCATGGGTCTATTGCTGAGTCGGGCACCTTATGTCCGTTCTGCTGTGAGTCTAGATTATCGAATGCGACGAAAAACTGATAGTGAATTGTAACGTTCAGGGCCACCTAATGACGATGGATCACTCAAATTGCGTCCCGATTCAATACATCGTCCTCCAGCAGACTTGTCCCCATGGGTCTATTGCTGCCTCGGGCACCTTATGGCCGTTCTGCTGTGAGTCAAAGATTTTCGAATCGGACGAAAAGCAGATAGTGAATTGTAACATTCATGGCCACCTAATGACGATGGATCACTCAAATTGCGTACCGATTCAATACATCGTCCTCCAGCCGACTTGTCTCCATGGGTCTATTGCTGCATCGGGAACCTTATGGCCATTCTGCTGTGAGTCAAAGATTTTCGAATCGGACGAAAAACTGATAGTGAATTGTAACTTTCAGGGCCACCTAATGACGATGGATCACTCAAATTGCGTCCCGATTCAATACATCGTCCACCAGCAGACTTGTCTCCATGGGTCTATTGCTGCCTCGGCACCTTATGGCCGTTCTGCTGTGAGTCAAATATTTTCGAATCGGAGGAAAAACAGATAGTGAATTGTAACATTCATGGCCACCTAATGACGATGGATCACTCAAATTGCGTCCCGATTCAATACATCGTCCTCCAGCCGACTTGTCTCCATTGGTCTATTGCTTCATCGGGCACCTATTGGCCGTTCTGCTGTGTCAAAGATTTTCGAATGGGACGAAAAACTGATAGTGAATTGTAACTTTCAGGGCCACTTAATGACGATGGATCACTCAAATTGCGTCCCGATTCAATACTTCCAGCCGACTTGTCGCCATGGGTCTATTGCTGCCTCGGGCACCTTATGGCCGTTCTGCTGTGAGTCAAAGATTTTCGAATGCGACGAAAAACTGATAGTGAATTGTAACGTTCAGGGACACCTAATGACGATGGATCACTCAAATTGCGTCCCGATTCAATACATCGTCCTCCAGCAGACTTGTCTCGATGGGTCTATTGCTGCCTCGGGTACCTTATGGGCGTTCTGCTGTGAGTCAAAGATTTTCGAATAGGACGAAAAACTGATAGTGAATTGTAATGTTCAGGGCCTCCTAATGACGATGGAACACTCAAATTGCGTCCCGATTCAATACCTCGTGCTCCAGCAGACTAGTCTCCATGGGTCTATTGCTGCCTCGGGCACATTATGGCCGTTCTGCTGTGAGTCAAAGATTTTCGAATCGGACGAAAAGCTGATAGTGAATTGTAACGTTCAGGGCCACCTAATGACGATGGACCACTCAAATTGCGTCCCGATTCAATACATTGTCCTCCAGCCGACTTGTCTCCATGGGTCTATTGCTGCCTCGGGCACCTTATGGCCGTTCTGCTGTGAGTCAAAGATTTTCGAATCGGACGAAAAACTGATAGTGAATTGTAACGTTCAGGGCCACCTAATGACGATGGATCACTCAAATTGCGTCCCGATTCAATACATCGTCCTCCAGCAGGCATGTATCCATGGGTCTATTGCTGCCTCGGGCACCTTATGGACGTTCTGCTGTGAGTCAAAGATTTTCGAATCGGACGAAAAACTGATAGTGAATTGTAACGTTCAGGGCCACCTAATGACGATGGATCACTCAAATTGCGTCCCGATTCAATACATTGTCCTCCAGCCGACTTGTCTCCATGGGTCTATTGCTGCCTCGGGCACCTTATGGTCGTTCTCCCGTGAATCTGGATTATCGAATGGGACGAAAACCTGATAGTTAATTCTAACATTCAGGGCCTCCTAATGACGATGGAACACTCAAATTGCGTCGCGATTCAATACATCGTCCTCCAGCCGACTTGTCTCCATGGGTCTATTGCTGCCTCGGGCACCTTATGGCCGTTCTGCTGTGAGTCAAAGATTATCGAATCGGACGAAAAACTGATAGTGAGTTGTAACTTTCAGGGCCACCTAATGACGATGGACCACTCAAATTGCGTCCCGATTCAATACATCGTCCTCCAGCCGACTTGTCTCAATGGGTCTATTGCTGCCTCGGGCACCTTATGGCCGTTCTGCTGTGGGTCAAAGATTTTCGAATCGGACGAAGATCTGATAGTGAATTGTAACGTTCAGGGCCACCTAATGACGATGGATCACTCAAAATGCGTCCCGATTCAATACATCGTCCTTCTGCAGACTTGTCTCCATGGGTCTATTGCTCTCTCGGGCACCTTATGGGCGTTCTGCTGTGAGTCAAAGATTTTCGAATCGGACGAAAAACTGATAGTGAATTGTAACGTTCAGGGCCTCCTAATGACGATGGAACACTCAAATTGCGTCCCGATTCAATACCTCGTGCTCCAGCAGACTAGTCTCCATGGGTTTATTGCTGCCTCGGGCACATTATGGCCGTTCTGCTGTGAGTCAAAGATTTTCGAATCGGACGAAAAACTGATAGTGAATTGTAACGTTCAGGGCCACCTAATGACGATGGATCACTCAATTTGCGTCCCGATTCAATACATCGTCCTCCAGCCGACTTGTCTCCATGGGTCTATTGCTGCCTCGGGCACCTTATGGTCGTTCTCCCGTGAGTCTAGATTATCGAATGGGACGAAAAACTGATAGTTAATTCTAACATTCAGGGCCTCCTAATGACGATGGAACACTCAAATTGCGTCGCGATTCAATACATCGTCATCCTGCAGACTTGTCTCCATGGGTCTATTGCTGCCTCGGGCACCTTATAGCCCTTCTGCTGTGAGTCAAAGATTTTCGAATCGGACGAAAAACTGATAGTTTATTGTAACATTCAGGGACACCTAATGACTTGACTTGACTCCATGGGTCTATTGCTGAGTCGGGCACCTTATGGCCGTTCTGCTGTGAGTCTAGATTATCGAATGCGACGAAAAACTGATAGTGAATTGTAACGTTCAGGGCTACCTAATGACGATGGATCACTCAAATTGCGTCGTTTTCCCGTGAGTCTAGATTATCGAATGGGACGAAAAACTGATAGTTAATTCTAACATTCAGGGCCTCCTAATGACGATGGAACACTCAAATTGCGCCGCGATTCAATACATCGTCATCCTGCAGACTTGTCTCCATGGGTCTATTGCTGCCTCGGGCACCTTTTGGCCGTTCTGCTGTGACTCAAAGATTTTCGAATCTGACGAAAAACTGATAGTGAATTGTAACATTCAGGGCCACCTAATGACGATGGATCACTCAAATTGCGTCCCAATTCAATACATCGTCCTCCAGCCGACTTGTCGCCATGGGTCTATTGCTGCCTCGGGCACCGTATGGCCGTTCTGCTGTGAGTCAAAGATTTTCGAATGCGACGAAAAACTGATAGTGAATTGTAACGTTCAGGGACACCTAATGACGATGGATCACTCAAATTGCGTCCCGATTCAATACATCGTCCTCCAGCAGACTTGTCTCCATGGGTCTATTGCTGCCTCGGGTACCTTATGGCCGTTCTGCTGTGAGTCAAAGATTTTCGAATCGGACGAAAAACTGATATTGAATTGTAACGTTCAGTTCCCCCTAACGACGATGCATCACTCAAATTGCGTCCCGATTCAATACATCGTCCTCCAGCAGACTTGTCTCCATGGGACTATTGCTGCCTCGGGCACCTTATGGCCGTTCTGCTGTGAGTCAAATATTTTCGAATCGGACGAAAAACAGATAGTGAATTGTAACATTCATGGCCACCTAATGACGATGGATCTCTCAAATTGCGTCCCGATTCAATACATCGTCCTCCAGCCGAGTTGTCTCCATGGGTCTATTGCTGCATCGGGAACCTTATGGCCGTTCTGCTATGAGTCAAAGATTTTCGAATCGTACGAAAAACTGATAGTGAATTGTAACTTTCAGGGCCACCTAATGACGATGGATCACTCAAATTGCGTCCCGATTCAATACATCGTCCTCCAGCCGACTTGTCTCCATGGGTCTATTGCTGCCTCGGGCACCTTATGGCCGTTCTGCTGTGGGTCAAAGATTTTCGAATCGGACGAAGATCAGATAGTGAATTGTAACGTTCAGGGCCACCTAATGACGATGGATAACTCAAATTGCGTCCCGATTCAATACATCGTCCTCCAGCAGACTTGTCTCCATGGGTCTAATGCTGCCTCGGGCACCTTATGGGCGTTCTGCTGTGAGTCAAAGATTTTCGAATAGGACGAAAAACTGATAGTGAATTGTAATGTTCAGGGCCTCCTAATGACGATGGAACACTCAAATTGCGTCCCGATTCAATACCTCGTGCTCCAGCAGACTAGTCTCCATGGGTCTATTGCTGCCTCGGGCACCTTATGGTCGTTTTCCCGTGAGTCTAGATTATCGAATGGGACGAAAACTGATAGTTAATTCTAACATTCAGGGCCTCCTAATGACGATGGAACACTCAAATTGCGCCGCGATTCAATACTTCGTCATCCTGCAGACTTGTCTCCATGGTCCTATTGCTGCCTCGGGCACCTTTTGGCCGTTCTGCTGTGACTCAAAGATTTTCGAATCTGACGAAAAACCGATAGTCAATTGTAACATTCAGGGCCACCTAATGACGATGGATCACTCAAATTGCGTCCCGATTCAATACATCGTCCTCCAGCCGACTTGTCTCCATGGGTCTATTGCTGCCTCGGGCACCTTATGGCCGTTCTGCTGTGAGTCAAAGATTTTCGAATCGGACGAAAAACTGATAGTGAATTGTAACGTTCAGGGCCACCTAATGACGATGGATCACTCAAATTGCGTCCCGATTCAATACATCGACCTCCAGCAGACTTGTCTCCATGGGTCTATTGCTGCCTCGGGCACCTTATGGCCGTTCTGCTGTGAGTCAAAGGTTTTCGAATCGTTCGAAAAACTGATAGTGAATTGTAACTTTCAGGGCCACCTAATGACGATGGATCACTCAAATTCCGTCCCGATTCAATACATCGTCCTCCAGCAGACTTGTCTCCATGGGTCTATTGCTGCCTCGGGCACCTTATGGCCGTTCTGCATGAGTCAAAGATTTTCGAATCGGACGAAAAACTGATAGTGAATTGTAACGTTCAGGGCCCCCTAATGACGATGCATCACTCAAATTGCGTCCAGCAGACTTGTCTCCATTTGTCTCCATGGGTCTGCCTCGGGCACCTTATGGCCGTTCTGCTGTGAGTCAAAGATTTTCGAATCGGACGAAAAACAGATAGTGAATTGTAACATTCATGGCCACCTAATGACGATGGATCTCTCAAATTGCGTCCCGATTCAATACATCGTCTTCCAGCCGAGTTGTCTCCATGGGTCTATTGCTGCATCGGGAACTTTATGGCCGTTCTGCTATGAGTCAAAGATTTTCGAATCGGACGAAAAACTGATAGTGAATTGTAACTTTCAGGGCCACCTAATGACGATGGATCACTCAAATTGCGTCCCGATTCAATACATCGTCCTCCAGCCGACTTGTCTCCATGGGTCTATTGCTGCCTCGGGCACCTTATGGCCGTTCTGCTGTGGGCCAAAGATTTTCGAATCGGACGAAGATCTGATAGTGAATTGTAACGATCAGGGCCACCTAATGACGATGGATAACTCAAATTGCGTCCCGATTCAATACATCGTCCTCCAGCAGACTTGTCTCCATGGGTCTATTGCTGCCTCGGGCACCTTATGGCCGTTCTGCTGTGAGTCAAAGATTTTCGAATCGGACGAAAAACAAAGTGAATTGTTACGTCCAGGGCCACCTAATGACGATGGATCACTCAAATTGCGTCCCGATTCAATACATCATCCTCCAGCCGACTTGTCTCCATGGGTCTATTGCTGCATCGGGCACCTTATGGCCGTTCTGCTGTGAGTCAAAGATTTTCGAATCGGACGAAAAACTGATAGTGAATTGTAACATTCAGGGCCACCTAATGAGGATGGACCACACAAATTGCGTCCCGATTCAATACATCGTTCTCCAGCCGACTTGACTCCATGGGTCTTTTGCTGCCTCGGGCACCTTATGGCCGTTCTGCTGTGAGTCTAGATTAATGAATGGGACGAAAAACTGATAGTGAATTGTAACGTTCAGGGCCACTTAATGACGATGGATCACTCAAATTGCGTCCTGATTCAATACATCGTCCTCCAGCCGACTTGTCTCCATGGGTGTATTGCTGCCTCGGGCACCTTATGGTCGTTCTCCCGTGAGTCTGATTATCGAATGGGACGAAAAACTGATAGTTAATTCTAACATTCAGGGCCTCCTAATGACGATGGAACAATAAAATTGCGTCGCGATTCAATACATCGTCATCCTGCAGACTTGTCTCCATGGGTCTATTGCTGCCTCGGGCACCTTATGGCCGTTCTGCTGTGAGTCAAAGATTTTCGAATCGGACGAAAAACTGATAGTGAATTGTAACATTCAGGGCCACCTAATGACGATGGATCACTCAAATTGCGTCCCGATTCGTCCTCCAGCCGACTTGACTGCATGGATCTATTGCTGCCTCGGGCACCTTATGGCCGTTCTGCTGTGAGTCTACATTATCGAATGCGACGAAAAACTGATAGTGAATTGTAACGTTCAGGGCCACCTAATGACGATGGATCACTCAAATTGCGTCCCGATTCAATACATCGTCCTCCAGCAGACTTGTCTCCATGGGTCTATTTTTGCCTCGGACACCTTATGGCCGTTCTGCTGTGAGTCAAAGATTTTTGAATCGGACGAAAAACTGATAGTGAATTGTAACGTTCATGGCCACCTAATGACGATGGATCACTCAAATTGCGTCCCGATTCAATACATCGTCCTCCAGCAGACTTGTCTCCATGGGTCTATTGCTGCATCGGGCACCTTATGGCCGTTCTGCTGTGAGTCAAAGATTTTAGAATCGGATGAAAAACTGATGGTGAATTGTAACTTTCAGGGCAACCTAATGACGATGGATCACTCAAATTGCGTCCCTATTCAATACATCGTCCTCCAGCCGACTTGTCTCCATGGGTCTATTGCTTCATCGGGCACCTATTGGCCGTTCTGCTGTGTCAAAGATTTTCGAATCGGACGAAAAACTGATAGTGAATTGTAACTTTCAGGGCCACTTAATGACGATGAATCACTCAAATTGCGTCCCGATTCAATACTTCCAGCCGACTTGTCGCCATGGGTCTATTGCTGCCTCGGTCACCTTATGGCCGTTCTGCTGTGAGTCAAAGTTTTTCGAATGCGACGAAAAACTGATAGTGAATTGTAACGTTCAGGGACACCTAATGACGATGGATCACTCAAATTGCGTCCCGATTCAATACATCATCCTCCAGCAGACTTGTCTCGATGGGTCTATTGCTGCCTCGGGTACCTTATGGCCGTTCTGCTGTGAGTCAAAGATTTTCGAATCGGACGAAAAACTGATAGTGAATTGTAACGTTCAGTTCCCCCTAATGACGATGCATCTCTCAAATTGCGTCCCGATTCAATACATAGTCCTCCAGCAGACTTGTCTCCATGGGTCCATTGCTGCCTCGGGCACCTTATGGCCGTTCTGCTGTGAGTCAAAGATTTTCGAATCGGACGAAAAACAGATAGTGAATTGTAACATTCATGGCCACCTAATGACGATGGATCTCTCAAATTGCGTCCCGATTCAATACATCGTCCTCCAGCCGAGTTGTCTCCATGGGTCTATTGCTGCATCGGGAACCTTATGGCCGTTCTGCTATGAGTCAAAGATTTTCGAATCGTACGAAAAACTGATAGTGAATTGTAACTTTCAGGGCCACCTAATGACGATGGATCACTCTAATTGCGTCCCGATTCAATACATCGTCCTCCAGCCGACTTGTCTCCATGGGTATAATGCTGCATCGGGCACCTTATGGCCGTTCTGCTGTGAGTCAAAGATTTTCGAATCGGATGAAAAACTGATGGAGAATTGTAACTTTCAAGGCAACCTAATGCCGATGGATCACTCAAAATGCGTCCCGATTCAATACATCGTCCCCCAGCCGACTTGTCTCCATGGGTCTATTGCTGCCTCGGGCACCTTATGGCCGTTCTGCTGTGAGTCAAAGATTTTCGAATCGGACGAAAAACTGATAGTGAATTGTAACGTTCAGGGCCACCTAATGACGATGGATCACTCAAATTGCGTCCCGATTCAATACATCGTCCTCCAGCAGACTTGTCTCCATGGGTCTATTGCTCTCTCGGGCACCTTATGGGCGTTCTGCTGTGAGTCAAAGATTTTCGAATCGGACGAAAAACTGATAGTGAATTGTAACGTTCAGGGCCTCCTAATGACGATGGAACACTCAAATTGCGTCCCGATTCAATACCTCGTGCTCCAGCAGACTAGTCTCCATGGGTTTATTGCTGCCTCGGGCACATTATGGCCGTTCTGCTGTGAGTCAAAGATTTTCGAATCGGACGAAAAACTGATAGCGAATTGTAACGTTCAGGGCCACATAATGACGATGGATCACTCAAATTGCGTCCCGATTCAATACATCGTCCTCCAGCCGACTTGTCTCCATGGGTCTATTGCTGCCTCGGGCACCTTATGGTCGTTCTCCCGTGAGTCTAGATTATCGAATGGGACGAAAAACTGAAAGTTAATTCTAACATTCAGGGCCTCCTAATGACGATGGAACACTCAAATTGCGTCGCGATTCAATACATCGTCATCCTGCAGACTTGTCTCCATGGGTCTATTGCTGCCTCGGGCACCTTATGGCCGTTCTGCTGTGAGTCAAAGATTTTCGAATCGGACGAAAAACTGATAGTGAATTGTAACATTCATGGCCACCTAATGACGATGGATCACTCAAATTGCGTCCCGATTCAATACATCGTCCTCCAGCCGACTTGTCTCAATGGGTCTATTGCTTCATCGGGCACCTATTGGCCGTTCTGCTGTGTCAAAGATTTTCGAATCGGACGAAAAACTGATAGTGAATTGTAGCATTCAGGGACACCTAATGACCTGACTTGACTCCATGGGTCTATTGCTGAGTCGGGCACCTTATGTCCGTTCTGCTGTGTGTCTAGATTATCGTATGCTACGAAAAACTGATAGTGAATTGTAACGTTCAGGGCCACCTAATGACGATGGATAACTCAAATTGCGTCCCGATTCAATACATCGTCCTCCAGCAGACTTGTCTCCATGGGTATATTGCTGCATCGGGCACCTTATGGCCGTTCTGCTGTGAGTCAAAGATTTTCGAATCGGATGAAAAACTGATGGTGAATTGTAACTTTCAAGGCAACCTAATGCCGATGGATCACTCAAAATGCGTCCCGATTCAATACATCGTCCCCCAGCCGACTTGTCTCCATGGGTCTATTGCTGCCTCGGGCACCTTATGGCCGTTCTGCTGTGAGTCAAAGATTTTCGAATCGGACGAAAAACTGATAGTGAATTGTAACGTTCAGGGCCACCTAATGACGATGGATCACTCAAATTGTGTCCCGATTCAATACATCGTCCTCCAGCAGACTTGTCTCCATGGGTCTATTGCTCTCTCGGCCACCATATGGGCGTTCTGCTGTGAGTCAAAGATTTTCGAATCGGACGAAAAACTGATAGTGAATTGTAACGTTCAGGGCCTCCTAATGACGATGGAACACTCAAATTGCGTCCCGATTCAATACCTCGTGCTCCAGCAGACTAGTCTCCATGGGTTTATTGCTGCCTCGGGCACATTATGGCCGTTCTGCTGTGAGTCAAAGATTTTCGAATCGGACGAAAAACTGATAGTGAATTGTAACGTTCAGGGCCACATAATGACGATGGATCACTCAAATTGCGTCCCGATTCAATACATCGTCCTCCAGCCGACTTGTCTCCATGGGTCTATTGCTGCCTCGGGCACCTTATGGTCGTTCTCCCGTGAGTCTAGATTATCGAATGGGACGAAAAACTGAAAGTTAATTCTAACATTCAGGGCCTCCTAATGACGATGGAACACTCAAATTGCGTCGCGATTCAATACATCGTCATCCTGCAGACTTGTCTCCATGGGTCTATTGCTGCCTCGGGCACCTTATGGCCGTTCTGCTGTGAGTCAAAGATTTTCGAATCGGACGAAAAACTGATAGTGAATTGTAACATTCATGGCCACCTAATGACGATGGATCACTCAAATTGCGTCCCGATTCAATACATCGTCCTCCAGCCGACTTGTCTCCATGGGTCTATTGCTTCATCGGGCACCTATTGGCCGTTCTGCTGTGTCAAAGATTTTCGAATCGGACGAAAAACTGATAGTGAATTGTAACGTTCAGTTCCCCCTAATGACGATGCATCACTCAAATTGCGTCCCGATTCAATACATAGTCCTCCAGCAGACTTGTCTCCATTGGTCTATTGCTGCCTCGGGCACCTTATGGCCGTTCTGCTGTGAGTCAAAGATTTTCGAATCGGACGAAAAACAGATAGTGAATTGTAACATTCATGGCCACCTAATGACGATGGATCTCTCAAATTGCGTCCCGATTCAATACATCGTCCTCCAGCCGAGTTGTCTCCATGGGTCTATTGCTGCATCGGGAACCTTATGGCCGTTCTGCTATGAGTCAAAGATTTTCGAATCGTACGAAAAACTGATAGTGAATTGTAACTTTCGGGGCCACCTAATGACGATGGATCACTCTAATTGCGTCCCGATTCAATACATCGTCCTCCAGCCGACTTGTCTCCATGGGTCTATTGCTGCCTCGGGCACCTTATGGCCGTTCTGCTGTGGGTCAAAGATTTTCGAATCGGACGAAGATCTGATAGTGAATTGTAACGTTCAGGGCCACCTAATGACGATGGATAACTCAAATTGCGTCCCGATTCGATACATCGTCCTCCAGCAGACTTGTCTCCATGGGTCTAATGCTGCCTCGGGCACCATATGGGCGTTCTGCTGTGAGTCAAAGATTTTCGAATAGGACGAAAAACTGATAGTGAATTGTAATGTTCAGGGCCTCCTAATGACGATGGAACACTCAAATTGCGTCCCGATTCAATACCTCGTGCTCCAGCAGACTAGTCTCCATGGGTCTATTGCTGCCTCGGGCACATTATGGCCGTTCTGCTGTGAGTCAAAGATTTTCGAATCGGACGAAAAACTGATAGTGAATTGTAACGTTCAGGGCCACCTAATGACGATGGACCACTCAAATTGCGTCCCGATTCAATACATTGTCCTCCAGCCGACTTGTCTCCATGGGTCTATTGCTGCCTCGGGCACCTTATGGCCGTTCTGCTGTGAGTCAAAGATTTTCGAATCGGACGAAAAACTGATAGTGAATTGTAACGTTCAGGGCCACCTAATGACGATGGATCACTCAAATTGTGTCCCGATTCAATACATCGTCCTCCAGCAGGCATGTATCCATGGGTCTATTGCTGCCTCGGGCACCTTATGGCCGTTCTGCTGTGAGTCAAAGATTTTCGAATCGGACGAAAAACTGATAGTGAATTGTAACGTTCAGGGCCACCTAATGACGATGGATCACTCAAATTGCGTCCCGATTCAATACATTGTCCTCCAGCCGACTTGTCTCCATGGGTCTATTGCTGCCTCGGGCACCTTATGGTCGTTCTCCCGTGAATCTGGATTATCGAATGGGACGAAAACCTGATAGTTAATTCTAACATTCAGGGCCTCCTAATGACGATGGACCACTCAAATTGCGTCCCGATTCAATACATCGTGCTCCAGCCGACTTGTCTCAATGGGTCTATTGCTGCCTCGGGCACCTTATGGCCGTTCTGCTGTGGGTCAAAGATTTTCGAATCGGACGAAGATCTGATAGTGAATTGTAACGTTCAGGGCCACCTAATGACGATGGATCACTCAAATTGCGTCCCCATTCAATACATCGTCCACCAGCCGACTTGTCTCAATGGGTCTATTGCTGCCTCGGGCACCTTATGGCCGTTCTGCTGTGGGTCAAAGATTTTCGAATCGGACGAAGATCTGATAGTGAATTGTAACGTTCAGGGCCACCTAATGACGATGGATCACTCAAATTGCGTCCCGATTCAATACATCGTCCTCCAGCAGACTTGTCTCCATGGGTCTATTGCTCTCTCGGGCACCTTATGGGCGTTCTGCTGTGAGTCAAAGATTTTCGAATCGGACGAAAAACTGATAGTGAATTGTAACGTTCAGGGCCTCCTAATGACGATGGAACACTCAAATTGCGTCTCGATTCAATACCTCGTGCTCCAGCAGACTAGTCTGCATGGGTTTATTGCTGCCTCGGGCACATTATGGCCGTTCTGCTGTGAGTCAAAGATTTTCGAATCGGACGAAAAACTGATAGTGAATTGTAACGTTCAGGGCCACCTAATGACGATGGACCACTCAAATTGCGTCCCGATTCAATACATTGTCCTCCAGCCGACTTGTCTCCATGGGTCTATTGCTGCCTCGGGCACCTTATGGCCGTTCTGCTGTGAGTCAAAGATTTTCGAATCGGACGAAAAACTGATAGTGAATTGTAACGTTCAGGGCCACCTAATGACGATGGATCACTCAAATTGTGTCCCGATTCAATACATCGTCCTCCAGCAGGCATGTATCCATGGGTCTATTGCTGCCTCGGGCACCTTATGGCCGTTCTGCTGTGAGTCAAAGATTTTCGAATCGGACGAAAAACTGATAGTGAATTGTAACGTTCAGGGCCACCTAATGACGATGGATCACTCAAATTGCGTCCCGATTCAATACATTGTCCTCCAGCCGACTTGTCTCCATGGGTCTATTGCTGCCTCGGGCACCTTATGGTCGTTCTCCCGTGAATCTGGATTATCGAATGGGACGAAAACCTGATAGTTAATTCTAACATTCAGGGCCTCCTAATGACGATGGACCACTCAAATTGCGTCCCGATTCAATACATCGTGCTCCAGCCGACTTGTCTCAATGGGTCTATTGCTGCCTCGGGCACCTTATGGCCGTTCTGCTGTGGGTCAAAGATTTTCGAATCGGACGAAGATCTGATAGTAAATTGTAACGTTCAGGGCCACCTAATGACGATGGATCACTCAAATTGCGTCCCCATTCAATACATCGTCCTCCAGCCGACTTGTCTCAATGGGTCTATTGCTGCCTCGGGCACCTTATGGCCGTTCTGCTGTGGGTCAAAGATTTTCGAATCGGACGAAGATCTGATAGTGAATTGTAACGTTCAGGGCCACCTAATGACGATGGATCACTCAAATTGCGTCCCGATTCAATACATCGTCCTCCAGCAGACTTGTCTCCATGGGTCTATTGCTCTCTCGGGCACCTTACGGGCGTTCTGCTGTGAGTCAAAGATTTTCGAATCGGACGAAAAACTGATAGTGAATTGTAACGTTCAGGGCCTCCTAATGACGATGGAACACTCAAATTGCGTCTCGATTCAATACCTCGTGCTCCAGCAGACTAGTCTGCATGGGTTTATTGCTGCCTCGGGCACATTATGGCCGTTCTGCTGTGAGTCAAAGATTTTCGAATCGGACGAAAAACTGATAGTGAATTGTAACGTTCAGGGCCACCTAATGACGATGGATCACTCAATTTGCGTCCCGATTCAATACATCGTCCTCCAGCCGACTTGTCTCCATGGGTCTATTGCTCTCTCGGGCACCTTATGGGCGTTCTGCTGTGAGTCAAAGATTTTCGAATCGGACGAAAAACTGATAGTTTATTGTAACATTCAGGGACACCTAATGACTTGACTTGACTCCATGGGTCTATTGCTGAGTCGGGCACCTAATGGCCGTTCAGCTGTGAGTCTAGAATATCGAATGCGACGAAAAACTGATAGTGAATTGTAACGTTCAGGGCCACCTAATGACGATGGATCACTCAAATTGCGTCGTTCTCCCGTGAGTCTAGATTATCGAATGGGACGAAAAACTGATAGTTAATTCTAACATTCAGGGCCTCCTAATGACGATGGAACACTCAAATTGCGCCGCGATTCAATACATCGTCATCCTGCAGACTTGTCTCCATGGGTCTATTGCTGCCTCGGGCACCTTTTGGCCGTTCTGCTGTGACCCAAAGATTTTCGAATCTGACGAAAAACTGATAGTGAATTGTAACATTCAGGGCCACCTAATGACGATGGATCACTCACATTGCGTCCCGATTCAATACATCGTCCTCCAGCCGACTTGTCTCCATGGGTCTATTGCTGCCTCGGGCACCTTATGGCCGTTCTGCTGTGAGTCAAAGATTTTCGAATCGGACGAAAAACTGATAGTGAATTGTAACGTTCAGGGCCACCTAATGACGATGGATCACTCAAATTGCGTCCCGATTCAATACATCGACCTCCAGCAGACTTGTCTCCATGGGTCTATTGCTGCCTCGGGCACCTTATGGAAGTTCTGCTGTGAGTCAAAGATTTTCGAATCGTTCGAAAAACTGATAGTGAATTGTAACTTTCAGGGCCACCTAATGAAGATGGATAACTCAAATTCCGTCCCGATTCAATACATCGTCCTCCAGCAGACTTGTCTCCATGGGTCTATTGCTGCCTCGGGCACCTTATGGCCGTTCTGCTGTGAGTCAAAGATTTTCGAATCGGACGAAAAACTGATAGTTTATTGTAACATTCAGGGACACCTAATGACTTGACTTGACTCCATGGGTCTATTGCTGAGTCGGGCACCTTATGGCCGTTCTGCTGTGAGTCTAGATTATCGAATGCGACGAAAAACTGATAGTGAATTGTAACGTTCAGGGCCACCTAATGACGATGGATCACTCAAATTGCGTCCCGATTCAATACATCGTCCTCCAGCAGACTTGTCTCCATGCGTCTATTGCTGCATCGGGCACCTTATGGCCGTTCTGCTGTGAGTCAAAGATTTTCGAATCGGACGAAAAACTGATAGTGAATTGTAACGTTCAGGGCCACCTAATGACGATGGATCACTCAAATTGCGTCCCGATTCAATACATCGTCATCCAGCAGACTTGTCTCCATGGGTCTATTGCTGCCTCGGGCACCTTATGGCCGTTCTGCTGTGAGTCAAAGATTTTCGAATCGGACGAAAAACAGATAGTGAATTGTAACATTCATGGCCACCTAATGACGATGGATCACTCAAATTGCGTCCCGATTCAATACATCGTCCTCCAGCCGACTTGTCTCCATGGGTCTATTGCTGCATCGGGAACCTTATGGCCATTCTGCTGTGAGTCAAAGATTTTCGAATCGGACGAAAAACTGAAAATGAATTGTAACTTTCAGGGCCACCTAATGACGATGGATCACTCAAATTGCGTCCCGATTCAATACATCGTCCTCCAGCAGACTTGTCTCCATGGGTCTATTGCTGCCTCGGGCACCTTACGGCCGTTCTGCTGTGAGTCAAAGATTTTCGAATCGGACGAAAAACTGATAGTGAATTGTAACGTACAGGGCCACCTAATGACGATGGATCACTCAAATTGCGTCCCGATTCAATACATCGTCATCCAGCAGACTTGTCTCCATGGGTCTATTGCTGCCTCGGGCACCTTATGGCCGTTCTGCTGTGAGTCAAAGATTTTCGAATCGGACGAAAAACAGATAGTGAATTGTAACATTCATGGCCACCTAATGACGATGGATCTTTCAAATTGCGTCCCGATTCAATACATCGTCTTCCAGCCGAGTTGTCTCCATGGGTCTATTGCTGCATCGGGAACCTTATGGCCGTTCTGCTATGAGTCAAAGATTTTCGAATCGGACGAAAAACTGATAGTGAATTGTAACTTTCAGGGCCACCTAATGACGATGGATCACTCAAATTGCGTCCCGATTCAATACCTCGTGCTCCAGCAGACTAGTCTCCAAGGGTCTATTGCTGCCTTGGGCACATTATGGCCGTTCTGCTGTGAGTCAAAGATTTTCGAATCGGACGAAAAACTGATAGTGAATTGTAACGTTCAGGGCCACCTAATGACGATGGATCACTCAAATTGCGTCCCGATTCAATACATCGTCCTGCAGCCGACTTGACTCCATGGGTCTATTGCTGCCTCTGGCACCTTATGGTCGTTCTCCCGTGAGTCTAGATTATCGAATGGGACGAAAAACTGATAGTGAATTGTAACATTCAGGGCCTCCTAATGACGATGGAACACTCAAATTGCGCCGCGATTCAATACATCGTCCTCCAGCAGACTTGTCTCCATGGGTCTATTCCTGCCTCGGGCACCTTTTGGCCGTTCTGCTGTGAGTCAAAGATTTGCGAATCTGACGAAAAACTGATAGTGAATTGTAACATTCATGGCCACCTAATGACGATGGATCACTCAAATTGCGTCCCGATTCAATACATCGTCCTCCAGCCGACTTGTCTCCATGGGTCTATTGCTGCCTCGGGCACCTTATGGCCGTTCTGCTGTGAGTCAAAGATTTTCGAATCGGACGAAAAACTGATAGTCAATTGTAACGTTCAGGGCCACCTAATGACGATGGATCACTCAAATTGCGTCCCGATTCAATACATCGACCTCCAGCAGACTTGTCTCCATGGGTCTATTGCTGCCTCGGGCACCTTAAGGCCGTTCTGCTGTGAGTCAAAGATTTTCGAATCGTTCGAAAAACTGATAGTGAATTGTAACTTTCAGGGCCACCTAATGACGATGGATCACTCAAATTCCGTCCCGATTCAATACATCGTCCTCCAGCAGACTTGTCTCTATGGGTCTATTGCTGCCTCGGGCACCTTAAGGCCGTTCTGCTGTGAGTCAAAGATTTTCGAATCGGACGAAAAACTGATAGTGAATTGTAACGTTCAGGGCCCCCTAATGACGATGCATCACTCAAATTGCGTCCCGATTCAATACATCGTCCTCCAGCAGACTTGTCTCCATTTGTCTCCATGGGACTGCCTCGGGCACCTTATGGCCGTTCTGCTGTGAGTCAAAGATTTTCGAATCGGACGAAAAACAGATAGTGAATTGTAACATTCATGGCCACCTAATGACGATGGATCTTTCAAATTGCGTCCCGATTCAATACATCGTCTTCCAGCCGAGTTGTCTCCATGGGTCTATTGCTGCATCGGGAACCTTATGGCCGTTCTGCTGTGAGTCAAAGATTTTCGAATCGGACGAAAAACTGATAGTGAATTGTAACATTCAGGGCCACCTAATGAGGATGGACCACACAAATTGCGTCCCGATTCAATACATCGTCCTCCAGCCGACTTGACTCCATGGGTCTTTTGCTGCCTCGGGCACCTTATGGCCGTTCTGCTGTGAGTCTAGATTAATGAATGGGACGAAAAACTGATAGTGAATTGTAACGTTCAGGGCCACTTAATGACGATGGATCACTCAAATTGCGTCCTGATTCAATACATCGTCCTCCAGCCGACTTGTCTCCATGGGTCTATTGCTGCCTCGGGCACCTTTTGGTCGTTCTCCCGTGAGTCTGATTATCGAATGGGACGAAAAACTGATAGTTAATTCTAACATTCAGGGCCTCCTAATGACGATGGAACACTAAAATTGCGTCGCGATTCAATACATCGTCATCCTGCAGACTTGTCTCCATGGGTCTATTTTTGCCTCGGGCACCTTATGGCCGTTCTGCTGTCAGTCAAAGATTTTTGAATCGGACGAAAAACTGATAGTGAATTGTAACGTTCATGGCCACCTAATGACGATGGAACACTCAAATTGCGTCCCGATTCAATACCTCGTGCTCCAGCAGACTAGTCTGCATGGGTTTATTGCTGCCTCGGGCACATTATGGCCGTTCTGCTGTGAGTCAAAGATTTTCGAATCGGACGAAAAACCGATAGTGAATTGTAACATTCAGGGCCACCCGATTCGTCCTCCAGCCGACTTGACTGCATGGATCTATTGCTGCCTCGGGCACCTTATGGCCGTTCTGCTGTGAGTCAAAGATTTTCGAATCGGACGAAAAACCGATAGTGAATTGTAACATTCAGGGCCACCTAATGACGATGGATCACTCAAATTGCGTCCCGATTCAATACATCGTCCTCCAGCCGACTTGTCTCCATGGGTCTATTGCTGCCTCGGGCACCTTATGGCAGTTCTGCTGTGAGCCAAAGATTTTCGAATCGGACGAAGATCTGATAGTGAATTGTAACGTTCAGGGCCACCTAATGACGATGGATCACTCAAATTGCGTCCCGATTCAATACATCATCCTCCAGCCGACTTGTGTCCATGGGTCTATTGCTGCATCGGGCACCTTATGACCGTTCTGCTGTGAGTCAAAGATTTTCGAATCGGACGAAAAACTGATAGTGAATTGTAACTTTCAGGGCCACCTAATGAGGATGGACCACACAAATTGCGTCCCGATTAAATACATCGTCCTCCAGCCGACTTGACTCCATGGGTCTTTTGCTGCCTCGGGCACCTTATGGCCGTTCTGCTGTGAGTCTAGATTAATGAATGGGACGAAAAACTGATAGTGAATTGTAACGTTCAGGGCCACTTAATGACGATGGATCACTCAAATTGCGTCCTGATTCAATACATCGTCCTCCAGCCGACTTGTCTCCATGGGTCTATTGCTGCCTCGGGCACCTTATGGTCGTTCTCCCGTGAGTCTGATTATCGAATGGGACGAAAAACTGATAGTTAATTCTAACATTCAGGGCCTCCTAATGACGATGGAACACTAAAATTGCGTCGTGATTCAATACATCGTCATCCTGCAGACTTGTCTCCATGGGTCCATTGCTGCCTCGGGCACCTTATGGCCGTTCTGCTGTGAGTCAAAGATTTTCGAATCGGACGAAAAACTGATAGTGAATTGTAACATTCAGGGCCACCTAATGACGATGGATCACTCAAATTGCGTCCCGATTCGTCCTCCAGCCGACTTGACTGCATGGATCTATTGCTGCCTCGGGCACCTTATGGCCATTCTGCTGTGAGTCTACATTATCGAATGCGACGAAAAACTGATAGTGATTTGTAACGTTCAGGCCACCTAATGACGATGAATCACTCAAATTGCGTCCCGATTCAATACATCGTCCTCCAGCAGACTTGTCTCCATGGGTCTATTTTTGCCTCGGGCACCTTATGGCCGTTCTGCTGTGAGTCAAAGATTTTTGAATCGGACGAAAAACTGATAGTGAATTGTAACGTTCATGGCCACCTAATGACGATGGATCACTCAAATTGCGTCCCGATTCAATACATCGTCCTGCAGCCGACTTGACTCCATGGGTCTATTGCTGCCTCTGGCACCTTATGGCCGTTCTGCTGTGAGTCAAAGATTTTCGAATCGGACGAAAAACTGATAGTGAATTGTAACGTTCAGGGCCACCTAATGACGATGGATCACTCAAATTGCGTCCCGATTCAATACATCATCCTCCAGCCGACTTGTCTCCATGGGTCTATTGCTGCCTCGGGCACCTTATGGCCGTTCTGCTGTGGGTCAAAGATTTTCGAATCGGACGAAGAACTGATAGTGAATTGTAACGTTCAGGGCCACCTAATGACGATGAATCTCTCAAATTGCGTCCCGATTCAATACATCGTCCTCCAGCAGACCTGTCTCCATGGGTCTATTGCTGCCTCGGGCACCTTTTGGCCGTTCTGCTGTGACTCAAAGATTTTCGAATCTGACAAAAAACTGATAGTGAATTGTAACATTCAGGGCCACCTAATGACGATGGATCACTCAAATTGCGTCCCGATTCAATACATCGTCCTCCAGCAGGCATGTATCCATGGGTCTATTGCTGCCTCGGGCACCTTATGGCCGTTCTGCTGTGAGTCAAAGATTTTCGAATCGGATGAAAAACTGATGGTGAATTGTAACTTTCAGGGCAACCTAATGACGATGGATCACTCAAATTGCGTCCCGATTCAATACATCGTCCTCCAGCCGACTTGTCTCCATGGGTCTATTGCTGCCTCGGGCACCCTATGGCCGTTCTGCTGTGAGTCAAAGATTTTCGAATCGGACGAAAAACTGATAGTGAATTGTAACGTTCAGGGCCACCTAATGACGATGGATCACTCAAATTGCGTCCCGATTCAATACATCGTCCTCCAGCAGGCTTGTCTCCATGGGTCTATTGCTGCCTCGGGCACCTTATGGCCGTTCTGCTGTGAGTCAAAGATTTTCGAATCGGACGAAAAACTGATAGTGAATTGTAACATTCAGGGCCACCTAATGAGGATGGACCACACAAATTGCGTCCCGATTCAATACATCGTCCTTCAGCCGACTTGACTCAATGGCTCTATTGCTGCCTCGGGCACCTTATGGCCGTTCTGCTGTGAGTCTAGATTATCGAATGGGACGAAAAACTGATAGTGAATTGTACGTTCAGGGCCACCTAATGACGATGGAACACTCAAATTGCGTCCCGATTCAATACATCGTCCTCCAGCCGACTTGTCTCCATGGGTCTATTGCTGCCTCGGGCACCTTATGGCAGTTCTGCTGTGAGCCAAAGATTTTCGAATCGGACGAAGATCTGATAGTGAATTGTAACGTTCAGGGCCACCTAATGACGATGGATAACTCAAATTGCGTCCCGATTCAATACATCGTCCTCCAGCAGACTTGTCTGCATGGGTCTATTGCTGCCTCGGGCACCTTATGGGCGTACTGCTGTGAGTCAAAGATTTTCGAATAGGACGAAAAACTGATAGTGAATTGTAATGTTCAGGGCCTCCTAATGACAATGGAACACTCAAATTGCGTCCCGATTCAATACCTCGTGCTCCAGCAGACTAGTCTCCATGGGTCTATTGCTGCCTCGGGCACATTATGGCCGTTCTGCTGTGAGTCAAAGATTTTCGAATCGGACGAAAAACTGATAGTGAATTGTAACGTTCAGGGCCACCTAATGACGATGGATCACTCAAATTGCGTCCCGATTCAATACATCATCCTCCAGCCGACTTGTCTCCATGGGTCTATTGCTGCATCGGGCACCTTATGACCGTTCTGCTGTGAGTCAAAGATTTTCGAATCGGACGAAAAACTGATAGTGAATTGTAACTTTCAGGGCCACCTAATGAGGATGGACCACACAAATTGCGTCCCGATTCAATACATCGTCCTCCAGCCGACTTGACTCCATGGGTCTTTTGCTGCCTCGGGCACCTTATGGCCGTTCTGCTGTGAGTCTAGATTAATGAATGGGACGAAAAACTGATAGTGAATTGTAACGTTCAGGGCCACTTAATGACGATGGATCACTCAAATTGCGTCCAGATTCAATACATCGTCAACCAGCCGACTTGTCTCCATGGGTGTATTGCTGCCTCGGGCACCTTATGGTCGTTCTCCCGTGAGTCTGATTATCGAATGGGACGAAAAACTGATAGTTAATTCTAACATTCAGGGCCTCCTAATGACGACGGAACACTAAAATTGCGTCGTGATTCAATACATCGTCATCCTGCAGACTTGTCTCCATGGGTCCATTGCTGCCTCGGGCACCTTATGGCCGTTCTGCTGTGAGTCAAAGATTTTCGAATCGGACGAAAAACTGATAGTGAATTGTAACATTCAGGGCCACCTAATGACGATGGATCACTCAAATTGCGTCCCGATTCGTCCTCCAGCCGACTTGACTGCATGGATCTATTGCTGCCTCGGGCACCTTATGGCCGTTCTGCTGTGAGTCTACATTATCGAATGCGACGAAAAACTGATAGTGAATTGTAACGTTCAGGGCCACCTAATGACGATGGATCACTCAAATTGCGTCCCGATTCAATACATCATCTTCCAGCCGAGTTGTCTCCATGGGTCTAGTGCTGCATCGGGAACCTTATGGCCGTTCTGCTATGAGTCAAAGATTTTCGAAGCGGACGAAAAACTGATAGTGAATTGTAACTTTCAGGGCCACCTAATGACGATGGATCACTCAAATTGCGTCCCGATTCAATACATCGTCCTCCAGCCGACTTGTCTCCATGGGTCTATTGCTGCCTCGGGCACCTTATGGCAGTTCTGCTGTGGGCCAAAGATTTTCGAATCGGACGAAGATCTGATAGTGAATTGTAACGTTCAGGGCCACCTAATGACGATGGATCACTCAAATTGCGTCCCGATTCAATACATCGTCCTCCAGCAGACTTGTCTCCATGGGTCTATTGCTGCCTCGGGCACCTTATGGGCGTTCTGCTGTGAGTCAAAGATTTTCGAATAGGACGAAAAACTGATAGTGAATTGTAATGTTCAGGGCATCCTAATGACGATGGAACACTCAAATTGCGTCCCGATTCAATACCTCGTGCTCCAGCAGACTAGTCTCCATGGGTCTATTGCTGCCTCGGGCACATTATGGCCGTTCTGCTGTGAGTCAAAGATTTTCGAATCGGACGAAAAACTGATAGTGAATTGTAACGTTCAGGGCCACCTAATGACGATGGATCACTCAAATTGCGTCCCGATTCAATACATCGTCCTGCAGCCGACTTGTCTCCATGGGTCTATTGCTGCCTCGGGCACCTTATGGCAGTTCTGCTGTGGGCCAAAGATTTTCGAATCGGACGAAGATCTGATAGTGAATTGTAACGTTCAGGGCCACCTAATGACGATGGATCACTCAAATTGCGTCCCGATTCAATACATCGTCCTCCAGCCGACTTGTCTCCATGGGTCTATTGCTGCCTCGGGCACCCTATGGCCGTTCTGCTGTGAGTCAAAGATTTTCGAATCGGACGAAAAACTGATAGTGAATTGTAACGTTCAGGGCCACCTAATGACGATGGATCACTCAAATTGCGTCCCGATTCAATACATCGTCCTCCAGCAGGCTTGTCTCCATGGGTCTATTGCTGCCTCGGGCACCTTATGGCCGTTCTGCTGTGAGTCAAAGATTTTCGAATCGGACGAAAAACTGATAGTGAATTGTAACATTCAGGGCCACCTAATGAGGATGGACCACACAAATTGCGTCCCGATTCAATACATCGTCCTTCAGCCGACTTGACTCAATGGCTCTATTGCTGCCTCGGGCACCTTATGGCCGTTCTGCTGTGAGTCTAGATTATCGAATGGGACGAAAAACTGATAGTGAATTGTACGTTCAGGGCCACCTAATGACGATGGAACACTCAAATTGCGTCCCGATTCAATACATCGTCCTCCAGCCGACTTGTCTCCATGGGTCTATTGCTGCCTCGGGCACCTTATGGCAGTTCTGCTGTGAGCCAAAGATTTTCGAATCGGACGAAGATCTGATAGTGAATTGTAACGTTCAGGGCCACCTAATGACGATGGATAACTCAAATTGCGTCCCGATTCAATACATCGTCCTCCAGCAGACTTGTCTCCATGGGTCTATTGCTGCCTCGGGCACCTTATGGGCGTACTGCTGTGAGTCAAAGATTTTCGAATAGGACGAAAAACTGATAGTGAATTGTAATGTTCAGGGCCTCCTAATGACGATGGAACACTCAAATTGCGTCCCGATTCAATACCTCGTGCTCCAGCAGACTAGTCTCCATGGGTCTATTGCTGCCTCGGGCACATTATGGCCGTTCTGCTGTGAGTCAAAGATTTTCGAATCGGACGAAAAACTGATAGTGAATTGTAACGTTCAGGGCCACCTAATGACGATGGATCACTCAAATTGCGTCCCGATTCAATACATCATCCTCCAGCCGACTTGTCTCCATGGGTCTATTGCTGCATCGGGCACCTTATGACCGTTCTGCTGTGAGTCAAAGATTTTCGAATCGGACGAAAAACTGATAGTGAATTGTAACTTTCAGGGCCACCTAATGAGGATGGACCACACAAATTGCGTCCCGATTCAATACATCGTCCTCCAGCCGACTTGACTCCATGGGTCTTTTGCTGCCTCGGGCACCTTATGGCCGTTCTGCTGTGAGTCTAGATTAATGAATGGGACGAAAAACTGATAGTGAATTGTAACGTTCAGGGCCACTTAATGACGATGGATCACTCAAATTGCGTCCTGATTCAATACATCGTCAACCAGCCGACTTGTCTCCATGGGTCTATTGCTGCCTCGGGCACCTTATGGTCGTTCTCCCGTGAGTCTGATTATCGAATGGGACGAAAAACTGATAGTTAATTCTAACATTCAGGGCCTCCTAATGACGATGGAACACTAAAATTGCGTCGTGATTCAATACATCGTCATCCTGCAGACTTGTCTCCATGGGTCCATTGCTGCCTCGGGCACCTTATGGCCGTTCTGCTGTGAGTCAAAGATTTTCGAATCGGACGAAAAACTGATAGTGAATTGTAACATTCAGGGCCACCTAATGACGATGGATCACTCAAATTGCGTCCCGATTCGTCCTCCAGCCGACTTGACTGCATGGATCTATTGCTGCCTCGGGCACCTTATGGCCGTTCTGCTGTGAGTCTACATTATCGAATGCGACGAAAAACTGATAGTGAATTGTAACGTTCAGGGCCACCTAATGACGATGGACCACTCAAATTGCGTCCCGATTCAATACATCGTCCTGCAGCCGACTTGTCTCCAAGGGTCTATTGCTGCCTCGGGCACCTTATGGCAGTTCTGCTGTGGGCCAAAGATTTTCGAATCGGACGAAGATCTGATAGTGAATTGTAACGTTCAGGGCCACCTAATGACGATGGATCACTCAAATTGCGTCCCGATTCAATACATCGTCCTCCAGCCGACTTGTCTCCATGGGTCTATTGCTGCCTCGGGCACCCTATGGCCGTTCTGCTGTGAGTCAAAGATATTCGAATCGGACGAAAAACTGATAGTGAATTGTAACGTTCAGGGCCACCTAATGACGATGGATCACTCAAATTGCGTCCCGATTCAATACATCGTCCTCCAGCAGGCTTGTCTCCATGGGTCTCTTGCTGCCTCGGGCACCTTATGGCCGTTCTGCTGTGAGTCAAAGATTTTCGAATCGGACGAAAAACTGATAGTGAATTGTAACATTCAGGGCCACCTAATGAGGATGGACCACACAAATTGCGTCCCGATTCAATACATCGTCCTTCAGCCGACTTGACTCAATGGCTCTATTGCTGCCTCGGGCACCTTATGGCCGTTCTGCTGTGAGTCTAGATTATCGAATGGGACGAAAAACTGATAGTGAATTGTACGTTCAGGGCCACCTAATGACGATGGAACACTCAAATTGCGTCCCGATTCAATACATCGTCCTCCAGCCGACTTGTCTCCATGGGTCTATTGCTGCCTCGGGCACCTTATGGCAGTTCTGCTGTGAGCCAAAGATTTTCGAATCGGACGAAGATCTGATAGTGAATTGTAACGTTCAGGGCCACCTAATGACGATGGATAACTCAAATTGCGTCCCGATTCAATACATCGTCCTCCAGCAGACTTGTCTCCATGGGTCTATTGCTGCCTCGGGCACCTTATGGGCGTACTGCTGTGAGTCAAAGATTTTCGAATAGGACGAAAAACTGATAGTGAATTGTAATGTTCAGGGCCTCCTAATGACGATGGAACACTCAAATTGCGTCCCGATTCAATACCTCGTGCTCCAGCAGACTAGTCTCCATGGGTCTATTGCTGCCTCGGGCACATTATGGCCGTTCTGCTGTGAGTCAAAGATTTTCGAATCGGACGAAAAACTGATAGTGAATTGTAACGTTCAGGGCCACCTAATGACGATGGATCACTCAAATTGCGTCCCGATTCAATACATCATCCTCCAGCCGACTTGTCTCCATGGGTCTATTGCTGCATCGGGCACCTTATGACCGTTCTGCTGTGAGTCAAAGATTTTCGAATCGGACGAAAAACTGATAGTGAATTGTAACTTTCAGGGCCACCTAATGAGGATGGACCACACAAATTGCGTCCCGATTCAATACATCGTCCTCCAGCCGACTTGACTCCATGGGTCTTTTGCTGCCTCGGGCACCTTATGGCCGTTCTGCTGTGAGTCTAGATTAATGAATGGGACGAAAAACTGATAGTGAATTGTAACGTTCAGGGCCACTTAATGACGATGGATCACTCAAATTGCGTCCTGATTCAATACATCGTCAACCAGCCGACTTGTCTCCATGGGTCTATTGCTGCCTCGGGCACCTTATGGTCGTTCTCCCGTGAGTCTGATTATCGAATGGGACGAAAAACTGATAGTTAATTCTAACATTCAGGGCCTCCTAATGACGATGGAACACTAAAATTGCGTCGTGATTCAATACATCGTCATCCTGCAGACTTGTCTCCATGGGTCCATTGCTGCCTCGGGCACCTTATGGCCGTTCTGCTGTGAGTCAAAGATTTTCGAATCGGACGAAAAACTGATAGTGAATTGTAACATTCAGGGCCACCTAATGACGATGGATCACTCAAATTGCGTCCCGATTCGTCCTCCAGCCGACTTGACTGCATGGATCTATTGCTGCCTCGGGCACCTTATGGCCGTTCTGCTGTGAGTCTACATTATCGAATGCGACGAAAAACTGATAGTGAATTGTAACGTTCAGGGCCACCTAATGACGATGGATCACTCAAATTGCGTCCCGATTCAATACATCATCTTCCAGCCGAGTTGTTTCCATGGGTCTAGTGCTGCATCGGGAACCTTATGGCCGTTCTGCTATGAGTCAAAGATTTTCGAATCGGACGAAAAACTGATAGTGAATTGTAACTTTCAGGGCCACCTAATGACGATGGATCACTCAAATTGCGTCCCGATTCAATACATCGTCCTCCAGCCGACTTGTCTCCATGGGTCTATTGCTGCCTCGGGCACCTTATGGCAGTTCTGCTGTGGGCCAAAGATTTTCGAATCGGACGAAGATCTGATAGTGAATTGTAACGTTCAGGGCCACCTAATGACGATGGATCACTCAAATTGCGTCCCGATTCAATACATCGTCCTCCAGCAGACTTGTCTCCATGGGTCTATTGCTGCCTCGGGCACCTTATGGGCGTTCTGCTGTGAGTCAAAGATTTTCGAATAGGACGAAAAACTGATAGTGAATTGTAATGTTCAGGGCATCCTAATGACGATGGAACACTCAAATTGCGTCCCGATTCAATACCTCGTGCTCCAGCAGACTAGTCTCCATGGGTCTATTGCTGCCTCGGGCACATTATGGCCGTTCTGCTGTGAGTCAAAGATTTTCGAATCGGACGAAAAACTGATAGTGAATTGTAACGTTCAGGGCCACCTAATGACGATGGATCACTCAAATTGCGTCCCGATTCAATACATCGTCCTGCAGCCGACTTGTCTCCATGGGTCTATTGCTGCCTCGGGCACCTTATGGCAGTTCTGCTGTGGGCCAAAGATTTTCGAAATGGACGAAGATCTGATAGTGAATTGTAACGTTCAGGGCCACCTAATGACGATGGATCACTCAAATTGCGTCCCGATTCAATACATCGTCCTCCAGCCGACTTGTCTCCATGGGTCTATTGCTGCCTCGGGCACCCTATGGCCGTTCTGCTGTGAGTCAAAGATTTTCGAATCGGACGAAAAACTGATAGTGAATTGTAACGTTCAGGGCCACCTAATGACGATGGATCACTCAAATTGCGTCCCGATTCAATACATCGTCCTCCAGCAGGCTTGTCTCCATGGGTCTATTGCTGCCTCGGGCACCTTATGGCCGTTCTGCTGTGAGTCAAAGATTTTCGAATCGGACGAAAAACTGATAGTGAATTGTAACATTCAGGGCCACCTAATGAGGATGGACCACACAAATTGCGTCCCGATTCAATACATCGTCCTTCAGCCGACTTGACTCAATGGCTCTATTGCTGCCTCGGGCACCTTATGGCCGTTCTGCTGTGAGTCTAGATTATCGAATGGGACGAAAAACTGATAGTGAATTGTACGTTCAGGGCCACCTAATGACGATGGAACACTCAAATTGCGTCCCGATTCAATACATCGTCCTCCAGCCGACTTGTCTCCATGGGTCTATTGCTGCCTCGGGCACCTTATGGCAGTTCTGCTGTGAGCCAAAGATTTTCGAATCGGACGAAGATCTGATAGTGAATTGTAACGTTCAGGGCCACCTAATGACGATGGATAACTCAAATTGCGTCCCGATTCAATACATCGTCCTCCAGCAGACTTGTCTCCATGGGTCTATTGCTGCCTCGGGCACCTTATGGGCGTACTGCTGTGAGTCAAAGATTTTCGAATAGGACGAAAAACTGATAGTGAATTGTAATGTTCAGGGCCTCCTAATGACGATGGAACACTCAAATTGCGTCCCGATTCAATACCTCGTGCTCCAGCAGACTAGTCTCCATGGGTCTATTGCTGCCTCGGGCACATTATGGCCGTTCTGCTGTGAGTCAAAGATTTTCGAATCGGACGAAAAACTGATAGTGAATTGTAACGTTCAGGGCCACCTAATGACGATGGATCACTCAAATTGCGTCCCGATTCAATACATCATCCTCCAGCCGACTTGTCTCCATGGGTCTATTGCTGCATCGGGCACCTTATGACCGTTCTGCTGTGAGTCAAAGATTTTCGAATCGGACGAAAAACTGATAGTGAATTGTAACTTTCAGGGCCACCTAATGAGGATGGACCACACAAATTGCGTCCCGATTCAATACATCGTCCTCCAGCCGACTTGACTCCATGGGTCTTTTGCTGCCTCGGGCACCTTATGGCCGTTCTGCTGTGAGTCTAGATTAATGAATGGGACGAAAAACTGATAGTGAATTGTAACGTTCAGGGCCACTTAATGACGATGGATCACTCAAATTGCGTCCTGATTCAATACATCGTCAACCAGCCGACTTGTCTCCATGGGTCTATTGCTGCCTCGGGCACCTTATGGTCGTTCTCCCGTGAGTCTGATTATCGAATGGGACGAAAAACTGATAGTTAATTCTAACATTCAGGGCCTCCTAATGACGATGGAACACTAAAATTGCGTCGTGATTCAATACATCGTCATCCTGCAGACTTGTCTCCATGGGTCCATTGCTGCCTCGGGCACCTTATGGCCGTTCTGCTGTGAGTCAAAGATTTTCGAATCGGACGAAAAACTGATAGTGAATTGTAACATTCAGGGCCACCTAATGACGATGGATCACTCAAATTGCGTCCCGATTCGTCCTCCAGCCGACTTGACTGCATGGATCTATTGCTGCCTCGGGCACCTTATGGCCGTTCTGCTGTGAGTCTACATTATCGAATGCGACGAAAAACTGATAGTGAATTGTAACGTTCAGGGCCACCTAATGACGATGGACCACTCAAATTGCGTCCCGATTCAATACATCGTCCTGCAGCCGACTTGTCTCCAAGGGTCTATTGCTGCCTCGGGCACCTTATGGCAGTTCTGCTGTGGGCCAAAGATTTTCGAATCGGACGAAGATCTGATAGTGAATTGTAACGTTCAGGGCCACCTAATGACGATGGATCACTCAAATTGCGTCCCGATTCAATACATCGTCCTCCAGCCGACTTGTCTCCATGGGTCTATTGCTGCCTCGGGCACCCTATGGCCGTTCTGCTGTGAGTCAAAGATATTCGAATCGGACGAAAAACTGATAGTGAATTGTAACGTTCAGGGCCACCTAATGACGATGGATCACTCAAATTGCGTCCCGATTCAATACATCGTCCTCCAGCAGGCTTGTCTCCATGGGTCTCTTGCTGCCTCGGGCACCTTATGGCCGTTCTGCTGTGAGTCAAAGATTTTCGAATCGGACGAAAAACTGATAGTGAATTGTAACATTCAGGGCCACCTAATGAGGATGGACCACACAAATTGCGTCCCGATTCAATACATCGTCCTTCAGCCGACTTGACTCAATGGCTCTATTGCTGCCTCGGGCACCTTATGGCCGTTCTGCTGTGAGTCTAGATTATCGAATGGGACGAAAAACTGATAGTGAATTGTACGTTCAGGGCCACCTAATGACGATGGAACACTCAAATTGCGTCCCGATTCAATACATCGTCCTCCAGCCGACTTGTCTCCATGGGTCTATTGCTGCCTCGGGCACCTTATGGCAGTTCTGCTGTGAGCCAAAGATTTTCGAATCGGACGAAGATCTGATAGTGAATTGTAACGTTCAGGGCCACCTAATGACGATGGATAACTCAAATTGCGTCCCGATTCAATACATCGTCCTCCAGCAGACTTGTCTCCATGGGTCTATTGCTGCCTCGGGCACCTTATGGGCGTACTGCTGTGAGTCAAAGATTTTCGAATAGGACGAAAAACTGATAGTGAATTGTAATGTTCAGGGCCTCCTAATGACGATGGAACACTCAAATTGCGTCCCGATTCAATACCTCGTGCTCCAGCAGACTAGTCTCCATGGGTCTATTGCTGCCTCGGGCACATTATGGCCGTTCTGCTGTGAGTCAAAGATTTTCGAATCGGACGAAAAACTGATAGTGAATTGTAACGTTCAGGGCCACCTAATGACGATGGATCACTCAAATTGCGTCCCGATTCAATACATCATCCTCCAGCCGACTTGTCTCCATGGGTCTATTGCTGCATCGGGCACCTTATGACCGTTCTGCTGTGAGTCAAAGATTTTCGAATCGGACGAAAAACTGATAGTGAATTCTAACTTTCAGGGCCACCTAATGAGGATGGACCACACAAATTGCGTCCCGATTCAATACATCGTCCTCCAGCCGACTTGACTCCATGGGTCTTTTGCTGCCTCGGGCACCTTATGGCCGTTCTGCTGTGACTCTAGATTAATGAATGGGACGAAAAACTGATAGTGAATTGTAACGTTCAGGGCCACTTAATGACGATGGATCACTCAAATTGCGTCCTGATTCAATACATCGTCAACCAGCCGACTTGTCTCCATGGGTCTATTGCTGCCTCGGGCACCTTATGGTCGTTCTCCCGTGAGTCTGATTATCGAATGGGACGAAAAACTGATAGTTAATTCTAACATTCAGGGCCTCCTAATGACGATGGAACACTAAAATTGCGTCGTGATTCAATACATCGTCATCCTGCAGACTTGTCTCCATGGGTCCATTGCTGCCTCGGGCACCTTATGGCCGTTCTGCTGTGAGTCAAAGATTTTCGAATCGGACGAAAAACTGATAGTGAATTGTAACATTCAGGGCCACCTAATGACGATGGATCACTCAAATTGCGTCCCGATTCGTCCTCCAGCCGACTTGACTGCATGGATCTATTGCTGCCTCGGGCACCTTATGGCCGTTCTGCTGTGAGTCTACATTATCGAATGCGACGAAAAACTGATAGTGAATTGTAACGTTCAGGGCCACCTAATGACGATGGATCACTCAAATTGCGTCCCGATTCAATACATCGTCCTCCAGCAGACTTGTCTCCATGGGTCTATTTTTGCCTCGGGCACCTTATGGCCGTTCTGCTGTGAGTCAAAGATTTTCGAATAGGACGAAAAACTGATAGTGAATTGTAACGTTCAGGGCCACCTAATGACGATGGATCACTCAAATTGCGTCCCGATTCAAAACATCGTCCTCCAGCAGGCTTGTCTCCATGGGTCTCTTGCTGCCTCGGGCACCTTATGGCCGTTCTGCTGTGAGTCAAAGATTTTCGAATCGGACGAAAAACTGATAGTGAATTGTAACATTCAGGGCCACCTAATGACGATGGATCACTCAAATTGCGTCCCGATTCGTCCTCCAGCCGACTTGACTGCATGGATCTATTGCTGCCTCGGGCACCTTATGGCCGTTCTGCTGTGAGTCTACATTATCGAATGCGACGAAAAACTGATAGTGAATTGTAACGTTCAGGGCCACCTAATGACGATGGACCACTCAAATTGCGTCCCGATTCAATACATCGTCCTGCAGCCGACTTGTCTCCAAGGGTCTATTGCTGCCTCGGGCACCTTATGGCAGTTCTGCTGTGGGCCAAAGATTTTCGAATCGGACGAAGATCTGATAGTGAATTGTAACGTTCAGGGCCACCTAATGACGATGGATCACTCAAATTGCGTCCCGATTCAATACATCGTCCTCCAGCCGACTTGTCTCCATGGGTCTATTGCTGCCTCGGGCACCCTATGGCCGTTCTGCTGTGAGTCAAAGATATTCGAATCGGACGAAAAACTGATAGTGAATTGTAACGTTCAGGGCCACCTAATGACGATGGATCACTCAAATTGCGTCCCGATTCAATACATCGTCCTCCAGCAGGCTTGTCTCCATGGGTCTATTGCTGCCTCTGGCACCTTATGGCCGTTCTGCTGTGAGTCAAAGATTTTCGAATCGGACGAAAAACTGATAGTGAATTGTAACATTCAGGGCCACCTAATGAGGATGGACCACACAAATTGCGTCCCGATTCAATACATCGTCCTTCAGCCGACTTGACTCAATGGCTCTATTGCTGCCTCGGGCACCTTATGGCCGTTCTGCTGTGAGTCTAGATTATCGAATGGGACGAAAAACTGATAGTGAATTGTACGTTCAGGGCCACCTAATGACGATGGAACACTCAAATTGCGTCCCGATTCAATACATCGTCCTCCAGCCGACTTGTCTCCATGGGTCTATTGCTGCCTCGGGCACCTTATGGCAGTTCTGCTGTGAGCCAAAGATTTTCGAATCGGACGAAGATCTGATAGTGAATTGTAACGTTCAGGGCCACCTAATGACGATGGATAACTCAAATTGCGTCCCGATTCAATACATCGTCCTCCAGCAGACTTGTCTCCATGGGTCTATTGCTGCCTCGGGCACCTTATGGGCGTACTGCTGTGAGTCAAAGATTTTCGAATAGGACGAAAAACTGATAGTGAATTGTAATGTTCAGGGCCTCCTAATGACGATGGAACACTCAAATTGCGTCCCGATTCAATACCTCGTGCTCCAGCAGACTAGTCTCCATGGGTCTATTGCTGCCTCGGGCACATTATGGCCGTTCTGCTGTGAGTCAAAGATTTTCGAATCGGACGAAAAACTGATAGTGAATTGTAACGTTCAGGGCCACCTAATGACGATGGATCACTCAAATTGCGTCCCGATTCAATACATCATCCTCCAGCCGACTTGTCTCCATGGGTCTATTGCTGCATCGGGCACCTTATGACCGTTCTGCTGTGAGTCAAAGATTTTCGAATCGGACGAAAAACTGATAGTGAATTCTAACTTTCAGGGCCACCTAATGAGGATGGACCACACAAATTGCGTCCCGATTCAATACATCGTCCTCCAGCCGACTTGACTCCATGGGTCTTTTGCTGCCTCGGGCACCTTATGGCCGTTCTGCTGTGACTCTAGATTAATGAATGGGACGAAAAACTGATAGTGAATTGTAACGTTCAGGGCCACTTAATGACGATGGATCACTCAAATTGCGTCCTGATTCAATACATCGTCAACCAGCCGACTTGTCTCCATGGGTCTATTGCTGCCTCGGGCACCTTATGGTCGTTCTCCCGTGAGTCTGATTATCGAATGGGACGAAAAACTGATAGTTAATTCTAACATTCAGGGCCTCCTAATGACGATGGAACACTAAAATTGCGTCGTGATTCAATACATCGTCATCCTGCAGACTTGTCTCCATGGGTCCATTGCTGCCTCGGGCACCTTATGGCCGTTCTGCTGTGAGTCAAAGATTTTCGAATCGGACGAAAAACTGATAGTGAATTGTAACATTCAGGGCCACCTAATGACGATGGATCACTCAAATTGCGTCCCGATTCGTCCTCCAGCCGACTTGACTGCATGGATCTATTGCTGCCTCGGGCACCTTATGGCCGTTCTGCTGTGAGTCTACATTATCGAATGCGACGAAAAACTGATAGTGAATTGTAACGTTCAGGGCCACCTAATGACGATGGATCACTCAAATTGCGTCCCGATTCAATACATCGTCCTCCAGCAGACTTGTCTCCATGGGTCTATTTTTGCCTCGGGCACCTTATGGCCGTTCTGCTGTGAGTCAAAGATTTTTGAATCGGACGAAAAACTGATAGTGAATTGTAACGTTCATGGCCACCTAATGACGATGGATCACTCAAATTGCGTCCCGATTCAATACATCGTCTTCCAGCCGAGTTGTCTCCATGGGTCTATTGCTGCATCGGGAACCTTATGGCCGTTCTGCTATGAGTCAAAGATTTTCGAATCGGACGAAAAACTGATAGTGAATTGTAACTTTCAGGGCCACCTAATGACGATGGATCACTCAAATTGCGTCCCGATTCAATACATCGTCCTCCAGCCGACTTGTCTCCATGGGTCTATTGCTGCCTCGGGCACCTTATGGCAGTTCTGCTGTGGGCCAAAGATTTTCGAATCGGACGAAGATCTGATAGTGAATTGTAACGTTCAGGGCCACCTAATGACGATGGATCACTCAAATTGCGTCCCGATTCAATACATCGTCCTCCAGCAGACTTGTCTCCATGGGTCTATTGCTGCCTCGGGCACCTTATGGGCGTTCTGCTGTGAGTCAAAGATTTTCGAATAGGACGAAAAACTGATAGTGAATTGTAATGTTCAGGGCCTCCTAATGACGATGGAACACTCAAATTGCGTCCCGATTCAATACCTCGTGCTCCAGCAGACTAGTCTCCATGGGTCTATTGCTGCCTCGGCATATTATGGCCGTTCTGCTGTGAGTCAAAGATTTTCGAATCGGACGAAAAACTGATAGTGAATTGTAACGTTCAGGGCCACCTAATGACGATGGATCACTCAAATTGCGTCCCGATTCAATACATCGTCCTGCAGCCGACTTGACTCCATGGGTCTATTGCTGCCTCTGGCACCTTATGGCCGTTCTGCTGTGAGTCAAAGATTTTCGAATCGGACGAAAAACTGATAGTGAATTGTAACGTTCAGGGCCACCTAATGACGATGGATCACTCAAATTGCGTCCCGATTCAATACATCATCCTCCAGCCGACTTGTCTCCATGGGTCTATTGCTGAGTCGGGCACCTTATGGCCGTTCTGCTGTGGGTCAAAGATTTTCGAATCGGACGAAGAACTGATAGTGAATTGTAACGATCAGGGCCACCTAATGACGATGGATCACTCAAATTGCGTCCCGATTCAATACATCATCCTCCAGCCGACTTGTCTCCATGGGTCTATTGCTGAGTCGGGCACCTTATGGCCGTTCTGCTGTGGGTCAAAGATTTTCGAATCGGACGAAGAACTGATAGTGAATTGTAACGTTCAGGGCCACCTAATGACGATGAATCTCTCAAATTGCGTCCCGATTCAATACATCGTCCTCCAGCAGACCTGTCTCCATGGGTCTATTGCTGCCTCGGGCACCTTTTGGCCGTTCTGCTGTGACTCAAAGATTTTCGAATCTGACGAAAAACTGATAGTGAATTGTAACATTCAGGGCCACCTAATGACGATGGATCACTCAAATTGCGTCCCGATTCAATACATCGTCCTCCAGCCGACTTGTCTCCATGGGTCTATTGCTGCCTCGGGCACCTTATGGCCGTTCTGCTGTGAGTCAAAGATTTTCGAATCGGACGAAAAACTGATAGTGAATTGTAACGTTCAGGGCCACCTAATGACGATGGATCACTCAAATTGCGTCCCGATTCAATACATCGTCCTCCAGCAGGCCTGTATCCATGGGTCTATTGCTGCCTCGGGCACCTTATGGCCGTTCTGCTGTGAGTCAAAGATTTTCGAATCGGATGAAAAACTGATGGTGAATTGTAACTTTCAGGGCAACCTAATGACGATGGATCACTCAAATTGCGTCCCGATTCAATACATCGTCCTCCAGCCGACTTGTCTCCATGGGTCTATTGCTGCCTCGGGCACCTTATGGCCGTTCTGCTGTGAGTCAAAGATTTTCGAATTGGATGAAAAACTGATGGTGAATTGTAACTTTCAGGGCCACCTAATGACGATGGATCACTCAAATTGCGTCCCGATTCAATACATCGTCCTCCAGCCGACTTCTCTCCATGGGTTCTATTGCTGCCTCGGGCACCATATGGCCGTGCTGCTGTGGGTCAAAGATTTTCGAATCGGACGAAGAACTGATAGTGAATTGTAACGTTCAGGGCCACCTAATGACGATGGATCACTCAAATTGCGTCCCGATTCAATACATCGTCCTCCAGCAGACTTGTCTCCATGGGCCTATTGCTGCCTCGGGTACCTTATGGCCGTTCTGCTGTGACTGAAAGATATTCGTATCTGACGAAAAACTGATAGTGAATTTTAACGTTCAGGGCCACCTAATGACGATGGATCACTCAAATTGCGTCCCGATTCAATACATCGTCCTCCAGCAGGCTTGTCTCCATGGGTCTATTGCTGCCTCGGGCACCTTATGGCCGTTCTGCTGTGAGTCAAAGATTTTCGAATCGGACGAAAAACTGATAGTGAATTGTAACATTCAGGGCCACCTAATGAGGATGGACCACACAAATTGCGTCCCGATTCAATACATCGTCCTCCAGCCGACATGACTCAATGGCTCTATTGCTGCCTCGGGCACCTTATGGCCGTTCTGCTGTGAGTCAAAGATTTTTGAATCGGACGAAAAACTGATAGTGAATTGTAACGTTCATGGCCACCTATTGATGATGGATCACTCAAATTGCGTCCCGATTCAATACATCGTCCTCCAGCCGACTTGTCTCCATGGGTCTATTGCTGCATCGGGCACCTTATGGCCGTTCTGCAGTGAGTAAAGGATTTTCGAATCGGATGAAAAACTGATGGTGAATTGTAACTTTCAGGGCAACCTAATGACGATGGATCACTCAAATTGCGTCCCGATTCAATACATCGTCCTCCAGCCGACTTGTCTCCATGGGTCTATTGCTCCCTCGGGCACCTTATGGCCGTGCTGCTGTGGGTCAAAGATTTTCGAATCGGACGAAGAACTGATAGTGAATTGTAACGTTCAGGGCCACCTAATGACGATGGAACACTCAAATTGCGTCCCGATTCAATACATCGTCCTCCAGCAGACTTGTCTCCATGGGTCTATTGGTGCCTCGGGCACCTTATGGCCGTTCTGCAGTGAGTCAAAGATTTTCGAATCGGACGAAAAACTGATAGTGAATTGTATCATTCAGGGCCACCTAATGACGATGGATCACTCAAATTGCGTCCCGATTCAATACATCGTCCTCCAGCAGACTTGTCTCCATGGGTCTATTGCTGCCTCGGGCACCTTATGGCCGTTCTGCTGTGACTCAAAGATTTTCGAATCGGACGAAAAACTGATAGTGAATTGTAACGTTCAGGGACACCTAATGACGATGGAACACTCAAATTGCGTCCCGATTCAATACATCGTCCTCCAGCAGACTTGTCTCCATGGGTCTATTGCTGCCTCGGGCACCTTATGGCCGTTCTGCTGTGAGTCAAAGATTTTCGAATCGGACGAAAAGCTGATAGTGAATTGTAACGTTCAGGGCCACCTAATGACGATGGATCACTCAAATTGCGTCCCGATTCAATACATCGTCCTCCAGCAGGCTTGTCTCCATGGGTCTATTGCTGCCTCGGGCACCTTATGGCCGTTCTGCTGTGAGTCAAAGATTTTCGAATCGGACGAAAAACTGATAGTGAATTGTAACATTCAGGGCCACCTAATGAGGATGGACCACACAAATTGCGTCCCGATTCAATACATCGTCCTTCAGCCGACTTGACTCAATGGCTCTATTGCTGACTCGGGCACCTTATGGCCGTTCTGCTGTGAGTCTAGATTATCGAATGGAACGAAAAACTGATAGTGAATTGTACGTTCAGGGCCACCTAATGACGATGGAACACTCAAATTGCGTCCCGATTCAATACATCGTCCTCCAGCAGATTGTCTCCATGGGCCTATTGCTGCCTCGGGTACCTTATGGCCGTTCTGCAGTGAGTCAAAGATTTTCGAATCGGACGAAAAACTGATAGTGAATTGTAACATTCAGAGCCACCTAATGAGGATGGACCACACAAATTGCGTCCCGATTCAATACATCGTCCTCCAGCCGACTTGACTCAATGGCTCTATTGCTGCCTCGGGCACCTTATGGCCGTTCTGCTGTGAGTCTAGATTATCGAATGCGACGAAAAACTGATAGTGAATTGTAACGTTCAGGGCCACCTAATGACGATGGATCACTCAAATTGCGTCCCGATTCAATACATCGTCATCCAGCAGGCTTGTCTCCATGGGTCTATTGCTGCCTCGGGCACCTTATGGCCGTTCTGCTGTGAGTCAAAGATTTTCGAATCGGACGAAAAACTGATAGTGAATTGTAACATTCAGGGCCACCTAATGAGGATGGACCACACAAATTGCGTCCCGATTCAATACATCGTCCTTCAGCCGACTTGACTCAGTGGCTCTATTGCTGACTCGGGCACCTTATGGCCGTTCTGCTGTGAGTGTAGATTATCGAATGGGACGAAAAACTGATAGTGAATTGTACGTTCAGGGCCACCTAATGACGATGGAACACTCAAATTGCGTCCCGATTCAATTCATCGTCCTCCAGCCGACTTGTCTCCATGGGTCTATTGCTGCCTCGGGCACCTTATGGCCGTTCTGCTGTGAGTCAAAGATTTTCGAATTGGATGAAAAACTGATGGTGAATTGTAACTTTCAGGGCCACCTAATGACGATGGATCACTCAAATTGCGTCCCGATTCAATACATCGTCCTCCAGCCGACTTCTCTCCATGGGTCTATTGCTGCCTCGGGCACCATATGGCCGTGCTGCTGTGGGTCAAAGATTTTCGAATCGGACGAAGAACTGATAGTGAATTGTAACGTTCAGGGCCACCTAATGACGATGGATCACTCAAATTGCGTCCCGATTCAATACATCGTCCTCCAGCAGATTGTCTCCATGGGCCTATTGCTGCCTCGGGTACCTTATGGCCGTTCTGCAGTGAGTCAAAGATTTTCGAATCGGACGAAAAACTGATAGTGAATTGTAACATTCAGGGCCACCTAATGAGGATGGACCACACAAATTGCGTCCCGATTCAATACATCGTCCTCCAGCCGACTTGACTCAATGGCTCTATTGCTGCCTCGTGCACCTTATGGCCGTTCTGCTGTGAGTCTAGATTATCGAATGGGACGAAAAACTGATAGTGAATTGTACGTTCAGGGCCACCTAATGACGATGGAACACTCAAATTGCGTCCCGATTCAATACATCGTCATCCTGCAGACTTGTCTCCATGGGTCTATTGCTGCCTCGGGCACCTTATGGCCGTTCTGCTGTGAGTCAAAGATTTTCGAATCGGACGAAAAACTGATAGTGAATTGTAACATTCAGGGCCACCTAATGACGATGGATCACTCAAATTGCGTCGCGATTCAATACATCGTTCTCCAGCCGACTTGACTCCATGGGTCTATTGCTGCCTCGGGCACCTTATGTCTGTTCTGCTGTGAGTCTAGATTATCGAATGCGACGAAAAACTGATAGTGAATTGTAACATTCAGGGACACCTAATGACGATGGAACACCCAAATTGCGTCCCGATTCAATACATCGTCCTCCAGCAGACTTGTCTCCATGGGTCTATTGCTGCCTCGGGCACCTTATGGCCGTTCTGCTGTGAGTCAAAGATTTTCGAATCGGACGAAAAACTGATAGTGAATTGTATCATTCAGGGCCACCTAATGACGATGGATCACTCAAATTGCGTCCCGATTCAATACATCGTCCTCCAGCAGACTTGTTTCCATGGGTCTATTGCTGCCTCGGGCACCTTATGACCGTTCTGCTGTGACTCAAAGATTTTCGAATCGGACGAAAAACTGATAGTGAATTGTAACGTTCAGGGACACCTAATGACGATGGAACACTCAAATTGCGTCCCGATTCAATACATCGTCCTCCAGCAGACTTGTCTCCATGGGTCTATTGCTGCCTCGGGCACCTTATGGCCGTTCTGCTGTAGGTCAAAGATTTTTGAATCGGACGAAAAACTGATAGTGAATTGTAACGTTCATGGCCACCTAATGACGATGGATCACTCAAATTGCGTCCCGATTCAATACATCGTCCTCCAGCCGACTTGTCTCCATGGGTCTATTGCTGCATCGGGCACCTTATGGCCGTTCTGCTGTGAGTAAAGGATTTTCGAATCGGATGAAAAACTGATGGTGAATTGTAACTTTCAGGGCAACCTAATGACGATGGATCACTCAAATTGCGTCCCGATTCAATACATCGTCCTCCAGCCGACTTGTCTCCATGGGTCTATTGCTCCCTCGGGCACCTTATGGCCGTGCTGCTGTGGGTCAAAGATTTTCGAATCGGACGAAGAACTCATAGTGAATTGTAACGTTCAGGGCCACCTAATGACGATGGATCACTCAAATTGCGTCCCGATTCAATACATCGTCCTCCAGCAGACTTGTCTCCATGGACCTATTGCTGCCTCGGGCACCTTATGGCCGTTCTTCTGTGACTCAAAGATTTTCGAATCTGACGAAAAACTAATAGTGAATTGTAACATTCAGGGCCACCTAATGACGATGGATAACTCAAATTGCGTCCCGATTCAATACATCGTCCTCCAGCCTACGTGACTCCATGGGTCTATTGCTGCCTCGGGCACCTTATGGCCGTTCTGCTGTGAGTCAAAGATTTTCGAATCGGACGAAAAACTGATAGTGAATTGTAACGTTCAAAGCCACCTAATGACGATGGATCACTCAAATTGCGTCCCGATTCAATACATCGTCCTCCAGCAGGCTTGTCTCCATGGGTCTATTGCTGCCTCGGGCACCTTATGGCCGTTCTGCTGTGAGTCTAGACTATCGAATGGGACGAAAAACTGATAGTGAGTTGTACGTTCAGGGCCACCTAATGACGATGGAACACTCAAATTGCGTCCCGATTCAATACATCGTCCTCCAGCCGACTTGTCTCCATGGGTCTATTGCTGCCTCGGGCACCTTATGGCCGTTCTGCTGTGAGTCAAAGATTTTCGAATCGGACGAAAAACTGATAGTGAATTGTAACATTCAGGGCCACCTAATGAGGATGGACCACACAAATTGCGTCCCGATTCAATACATCGTCCTTCAGCCGACTTGACTCAATGGCTCTATTGCTGACTCGGGCACCTTATGGCCGTTCTGCTGTGAGTCTAGATTATCGAATGGGACGAAAAACTGATAGTGAATTGTACGTTCAGGGCCACCTAATGACGATGGAACACTCAAATTGCGTCCCGATTCAATTCATCGTCCTCCAGCCGACTTGTCTCCATGGGTCTATTGCTGCCTCGGGCACCTTATGGCCGTTCTGCTGTGAGTCAAAGATTTTCGAATTGGATGAAAAACTGATGGTGAATTGTAACTTTCAGGGCCACCTAATGACGATGGATCACTCAAATTGCGTCCCGATTCAATACATCGTCCTCCAGCCGACTTCTCTCCATGGGTCTATTGCTGCCTCGGGCACCATATGGCCGTGCTGCTGTGGGTCAAAGATTTTCGAATCGGACGAAGAACTGATAGTGAATTGTAACGTTCAGGGCCACCTAATGACGATGGATCACTCAAATTGCGTCCCGATTCAATACATCGTCCTCCAGCAGATTGTCTCCATGGGCCTATTGCTGCCTCGGGTACCTTATGGCCGTTCTGCAGTGAGTCAAAGATTTTCGAATCGGACGAAAAACTGATAGTGAATTGTAACATTCAGGGCCACCTAATGAGGATGGACCACACAAATTGCGTCGCGATTCAATACATCGTCCTCCAGCCGACTTGACTCAATGGCTCTATTGCTGCCTCGTGCACCTTATGGCCGTTCTGCTGTGAGTCTAGATTATCGAATGGGACGAAAAACTGATAGTGAATTGTACGTTCAGGGCCACCTAATGACGATGGAACACTCAAATTGCGTCCCGATTCAATACATCGTCATCCTGCAGACTTGTCTCCATGGGTCTATTGCTGCCTCGGGCACCTTATGGCCGTTCTGCTGTGAGTCAAAGATTTTCGAATCGGACGAAAAACTGATAGTGAATTGTAACATTCAGGGCCACCTAATGACGATGGATCACTCAAATTGCGTCGCGATTCAATACATCGTTCTCCAGCCGACTTGACTCCATGGGTCTATTGCTGCCTCGGGCACCTTATGTCTGTTCTGCTGTGAGTCTAGATTATCGAATGCGACGAAAAACTGATAGTGAATTGTAACATTCAGGGACACCTAATGACGATGGAACACCCAAATTGCGTCCCGATTCAATACATCGTCCTCCAGCAGACTTGTCTCCATGGGTCTATTGCTGCCTCGGGCACCTTATGGCCGTTCTGCTGTGAGTCAAAGATTTTCGAATCGGACGAAAAACTGATAGTGAATTGTATCATTCAGGGCCACCTAATGACGATGGATCACTCAAATTGCGTCCCGATTCAATACATCGTCCTCCAGCAGACTTGTTTCCATGGGTCTATTGCTGCCTCGGGCACCTTATGACCGTTCTGCTGTGACTCAAAGATTTTCGAATCGGACGAAAAACTGATAGTGAATTGTAACGTTCAGGGACACCTAATGACGATGGAACACTCAAATTGCGTCCCGATTCAATACATCGTCCTCCAGCAGTCTTGTCTCCATGGGTCTATTGCTGCCTCGGGCACCTTATGGCCGTTCTGCTGTAGGTCAAAGATTTTCGAATCGGACGAAGAACTGATAGTGAATTGTAACGTTCAGGGCCACCTAATGACGATGGATCACTCAAATTGCGTCCCGATTCAATACATCGTCCTCCAGCAGACTTGTCTCCATGGGTCTATTTTTGCCTCGGGCACCTTATGGCCGTTCTGCTGTGAGTCAAAGATTTTTGAATCGGACGAAAAACTGATAGTGAATTGTAACGTTCATGGCCACCTAATGACGATGGATCACTCAAATTGCGTCCCGATTCAATACATCGTCCTCCAGCCGACTTGTCTCCATGGGTCTATTGCTGCATCGGGCACCTTATGGCCGTTCTGCTGTGAGTAAAGGATTTTCGAATCGGATGAAAAACTGATGGTGAATTGTAACTTTCAGGGCAACCTAATGACGATGGATCACTCAAATTGCGTCCCGATTCAATACATCGTCCTCCAGCCGACCTGTCTCCATGGGTCTATTGCTCCCTCGGGCACCTTATGGCCGTGCTGCTGTGGGTCAAAGATTTTCGAATCGGACGAAGAACTCATAGTGAATTGTAACGTTCAGGTCCACCTAATGACGATGGATCACTCAAATTGCGTCCCGATTCAATACATCGTCCTCCAGCAGACTTGTCTCCATGGACCTATTGCTGCCTCGGGCACCTTATGGCCGTTCTTCTGTGACTCAAAGATTTTCGAATCTGACGAAAAACTAATAGTGAATTGTAACATTCAGGGCCACCTAATGACGATGGATAACTCAAATTGCGTCCCGATTCAATACATCGTCCTCCAGCCTACGTGACTCCATGGGTCTATTGCTGCCTCGGGCACCTTATGGCCGTTCTGCTGTGAGTCAAAGATTTTCGAATCGGACGAAAAACTGATAGTGAATTGTAACGTTCAAAGCCACCTAATGACGATGGATCACTCAAATTGCGTCCCGATTCAATACATCGTCCTCCAGCAGGCTTGTCTCCATGGGTCTATTGCTGCCTCGGGCACCTTATGGCCGTTCTGCTGTGAGTCTAGACTAACGAATGGGACGAAAAACTGATAGTGAGTTGTACGTTCAGGGCCACCTAATGACGATGGAACACTCAAATTGCGTCCCGATTCAATACATCGTCCTCCAGCCGACTTGTCTCCATGGGTCTATTGCTGCCTCGGGCACCTTATGGCCGTTCTGCTGTGAGTCAAAGATTTTCGAATCGGACGAAAAACTGATAGTGAATTGTAACATTCAGGGCCACCTAATGAGGATGGACCACACAAATTGCGTCCCGATTCAATACATCGTCCTTCAGCCGACTTGACTCAATGGCTCTATTGCTGACTCGGGCACCTTATGGCCGTTCTGCTGTGAGTCTAGATTATCGAATGGGACGAAAAACTGATAGTGAATTGTACGTTCAGGGCCACCTAATGACGATGGAACACTCAAATTGCGTCCCGATTCAATTCATCGTCCTCCAGCCGACTTGTCTCCATGGGTCTATTGCTGCCTCGGGCACCTTATGGCCGTTCTGCTGTGAGTCAAAGATTTTCGAATTGGATGAAAAACTGATGGTGAATTGTAACTTTCAGGGCCACCTAATGACGATGGATCACTCAAATTGCGTCCCGATTCAATACATCGTCCTCCAGCCGACTTCTCTCCATGGGTCTATTGCTGCCTCGGGCACCATATGGCCGTGCTGCTGTGGGTCAAAGATTTTCGAATCGGACGAAGAACTGATAGTGAATTGTAACGTTCAGGGCCACCTAATGACGATGGATCACTCAAATTGCGTCCCGATTCAATACATCGTCCTCCAGCAGATTGTCTCCATGGGCCTATTGCTGCCTCGGGTACCTTATGGCCGTTCTGCAGTGAGTCAAAGATTTTCGAATCGGACGAAAAACTGATAGTGAATTGTAACATTCAGGGCCACTTAATGAGGATGGACCACACAAATTGCGTCCCGATTCAATACATCGTCCTCCAGCCGACTTGACTCAATGGCTCTATTGCTGCCTCGTGCACCTTATGGCCGTTCTGCTGTGAGTCTAGATTATCGAATGGGACGAAAAACTGATAGTGAATTGTACGTTCAGGGCCACCTAATGACGATGGAACACTCAAATTGCGTCCCGATTCAATACATCGTCATCCTGCAGACTTGTCTCCATGGGTCTATTGCTGCCTCGGGCACCTTATGGCCGTTCTGCTGTGAGTCAAAGATTTTCGAATCGGACGAAAAACTGATAGTGAATTGTAACATTCAGGGCCACCTAATGACGATGGATCACTCAAATTGCGTCGCGATTCAATACATCGTTCTCCAGCCGACTTGACTCCATGGGTCTATTGCTGCCTCGGGCACCTTATGTCTGTTCTGCTGTGAGTCTAGATTATCGAATGCGACGAAAAACTGATAGTGAATTGTAACATTCAGGGACACCTAATGACGATGGAACACCCAAATTGCGTCCCGATTCAATACATCGTCCTCCAGCAGACTTGTCTCCATGGGTCTATTGCTGCCTCGGGCACCTTATGGCCGTTCTGCTGTGAGTCAAAGATTTTCGAATCGGACGAAAAACTGATAGTGAATTGTATCATTCAGGGCCACCTAATGACGATGGATCACTCAAATTGCGTCCCGATTCAATACATCGTCCTCCAGCAGACTTGTTTCCATGGGTCTATTGCTGCCTCGGGCACCTTATGACCGTTCTGCTGTGACTCAAAGATTTTCGAATCGGACGAAAAACTGATAGTGAATTGTAACGTTCAGGGACACCTAATGACGATGGAACACTCAAATTGCGTCCCGATTCAATACATCGTCCTCCAGCAGACTTGTCTCCATGGGTCTATTGCTGCCTCGGGCACCTTATGGCCGTTCTGCTGTGAGTCAAAGATTTTCGAATCGGACGAAAAACAGATAGTGAATTGTAACATTCATGGCCACCTAATGACGATGGATCACTCAAATTGCGTCCCGATTCAATACATCGTCCTCCAGCCGACTTGTCTCCATGGGTCTATTGCTGCCTCGGGCACCTTATGGCCGTTCTGCTGTAGGTCAAAGATTTTCGAATCGGACGAAGAACTGATAGTGAATTGTAACGTTCAGGGCCACCTAATGACGATGGATCACTCAAATTGCGTCCCGATTCAATACATCGTCCTCCAGCAGACTTGTCTCCATGGGTCTATTTTTGCCTCGGGCACCTTATGGCCGTTCTGCTGTGAGTCAAAGATTTTTGAATCGGACGAAAAACTGATAGTGAATTGTAACGTTCATGGCCACCTAATGACGATGGATCACTCAAATTGCGTCCCGATTCAATACATCGTCCTCCAGCCGACTTGTCTCCATGGGTCTATTGCTGCATCGGGCACCTTATGGCCGTTCTGCTGTGAGTAAAGGATTTTCGAATCGGATGAAAAACTGATGGTGAATTGTAACTTTCAGGGCAACCTAATGACGATGGATCACTCAAATTGCGTCCCGATTCAATACATCGTCCTCCAGCCGACTTGTCTCCATGGGTCTATTGCTCCCTCGGGCACCTTATGGCCGTGCTGCTGTGGGTCAAAGATTTTCGAATCGGACGAAGAACTCATAGTGAATTGTAACGTTCAGGGCCACCTAATGACGATGGATCACTCAAATTGCGTCCCGATTCAATACATCGTCCTCCAGCAGACTTGTCTCCATGGACCTATTGCTGCCTCGGGCACCTTATGGCCGTTCTTCTGTGACTCAAAGATTTTCGAATCTGACGAAAAACTAATAGTGAATTGTAACATTCAGGGCCACCTAATGACGATGGATAACTCAAATTGCGTCCCGATTCAATACATCGTCCTCCAGCCTACGTGACTCCATGGGTCTATTGCTGCCTCGGGCACCTTATGGCCGTTCTGCTGTGAGTCAAAGATTTTCGAATCGGACGAAAAACTGATAGTGAATTGTAACGTTCAAAGCCACCTAATGACGATGGATCACTCAAATTGCGTCCCGATTCAATACATCGTCCTCCAGCAGGCTTGTCTCCATGGGTCTATTGCTGCCTCGGGCACCTTATGGCCGTTCTGCTGTGAGTCTAGACTATCGAATGGGACGAAAAACTGATAGTGAGTTGTACGTTCAGGGCCACCTAATGACGATGGAACACTCAAATTGCGTCCCGATTCAATACATCGTCCTCCAGCCGACTTGTCTCCATGGGTCTATTGCTGCCTCGGGCACCTTATGGCCGTTCTGCTGTGAGTCAAAGATTTTCGAATCGGACGAAAAACTGATAGTGAATTGTAACATTCAGGGCCACCTAATGAGGATGGACCACACAAATTGCGTCCCGATTCAATACATCGTCCTCCAGCCGACTTGACTCAATGGCGCTATTGCTGCCTCGGGCACCTAATGGCCGTTCTGCTGTGAGTCTAGACTATCGAATGGGACGAAAAACTGATAGTGAGTTGTACGTTCAGGGCCACCTAATGACGATGGAACACTCAAATTGCGTCCCGATTCAATACATCGTCATCCTACAGACTTGTCTCCATGGGTCTATTGCTGCCTCGGGCACCTTATGGCCGTTCTGCTGTGAGTCAAAGATTTTCGAATCGGACGAAAAACTGATTGTGAATTGTAACATTCAGGGCCACCTAATGACGATGGATCACTCAAATTGCGTCGCGATTCAATACATCGTTCTCCAGCCGACTTGACTCCATGGGTCTATTGCTGCCTCGGGCACCTTATGTCTGTTCTGCTGTGAGTCTAGATTATCGAATGCGACGAAAAACTGATAGTGAATTGTAACGTTCAGGGCCACCTAATGACGATGGATCACTCAAATTGCGTCCCGATTCAATACATCGTCCTCCAGCAGGCTTGTCTCCATGGGTCTATTGCTGCCTCGGGCACCTTATGGCCGTTCTGCTGTGAGTCAAAGATTTTCGAATCGGACGAAAAACTGATAGTGAATTGTAACATTCAGGGCCACCTAATGAGGATGGACCACACAAATTGCGTCCCGATTCAATACATCGTCCTTCAGCCGACTTGACTCAATGGCTCTATTGCTGACTCGGGCACCTTATGGCCGTTCTGCTGTGAGTCTAGATTATCGACTGGGACGAAAAACTGATAGTGAATTGTACGTTCAGGGCCACCTAATGACGATGGAACACTCAAATTGCGTCCCGATTCAATTCATCGTCCTCCAGCCGACTTGTCTCCATGAGTCTATTGCTGCCTCGGGCACCTTATGGCCGTTCTGCTGTGAGTCAAAGATTTTTGAATTGGATGAAAAACTGATGGTGAATTGTAACTTTCAGGGCCACCTAATGACGATGGATCACTCAAATTGCGTCCCGATTCAATACATCGTCCTCCAGCCGACTTGTCTCCATGGGTCTATTGCTGCCTCGGGCACCATATGGCCGTGCTGCTGTGGGTCAAAGATTTTCGAATCGGACGAAGAACTGATAGTGAATTGTAACGTTCAGGGCCACCTAATGACGATGGATCACTCAAATTGCGTCCCGATTCAATACATCGTCCTCCAGCAGATTGTCTCCATGGGCCTATTGCTGCCTCGGGTACCTTATGGCCGTTCTGCAGTGAGTCAAAGATTTTCGAATCGGACGAAAAACAGATAGTGAATTGTAACATTCAGGGCCACCTAATGAGGATGGACCACACAAATTGCGTCCCGATTCAATACATCGTCCTCCAGCCGACTTGACTCAATGGCTCTATTGCTGCCTCGGGCACCTTATGGCCGTTCTGCTGTGAGTCTAGATTATCGAATGGGACGAAATACTGATAGTGAATTGTACGTTCAGGGCCACCTAATGACGATGGAACACTCAAATTGCGTCCCGATTCAATACATCGTCATCCTGCAGACTTGTCTCCATGGGTCTATTGCTGCCTCGGGCACCTTATGGCCGTTCTGCTGTGAGTCAAAGATTTTCGAATCGGACGAAAAACTGATAGTGAATTGTAACATTCAGGGCCACCTAATGACGATGGATCACTCAAATTGCGTCGCGATTCAATACATCGTTCTCCAGCCGACTTGACTCAATGGCTCTATTGCTGCCTCGGGCACCTTATGGCCGTTCTGCTGTGAGTCTAGATTATCGAATGGGACGAAAAACTGATAGTGAATTGTACGTTCAGGGCCACCTAATGACGATGGAACACTCAAATTGCGTCCCGATTCAATACATCGTCCTCCAGCCGACTTGTCTCCATGGGTCTATTGCTGCATCGGGCACCTTATGGCCGTTCTGCTGTGAGTAAAGGATTTTCGAATCGGATGAAAAACTGATGGTGAATTGTAACTTTCAGGGCACCCTAATGACGATGGATCACTCAAATTGCGTCCCGATTCAATACATCGTCCTCCAGCCGACTTGTCTCCATGGGTCTATTGCTCCCTCGGGCACCTTATGGCCGTGCTGCTGTGGGTCAAAGATTTTCGAATCGGACGAAGAACTCATAGTGAATTGTAACGTTCAGGGCCACCTAATGACGATGGATCACTCAAATTGCGTCCCGATTCAATACATCGTCCTCCAGCAGACTTGTCTCCATGGACCTATTGCTGCCTCGGGCACCTTATGGCCGTTCTTCTGTGACTCAAAGATTTTCGAATCTGACGAAAAACTAATAGTGAATTGTAACATTCAGGGCCACCTAATGACGACGGATAACTCAAATTGCGTCCCGATTCAATACATCGTCCTCCAGCCTACTTGACTCCATGGGTCTATTGCTGCCTCGGGCACCTTATGGCCGTTCTGCTGTGAGTCAAAGATTTTCGAATCGGACGAAAAACTGATAGTGAATTGTAACGTTCAAAGCCACCTAATGACGATGGATCACTCAAATTGCGTCCCGATTCAATACATCGTCCTCCAGCAGGCTTGTCTCCATGGGTCTATTGCTGCCTCGGGCACCTTATGGCCGTTCTGCTGTGAGTCTAGACTATCGAATGGGACGAAAAACTGATAGTGAGTTGTACGTTCAGGGCCACCTAATGACGATGGAACACTCAAATTGCGTCCCGATTCAATACATCGTCCTCCAGCCGACTTGTCTCCATGGGTCTATTGCTGCCTCGGGCACCTTATGGCCGTTCTGCTGTGAGTCAAAGATTTTCGAATCGGACGAAAAACTGATAGTGAATTGTAACATTCAGGGCCACCTAATGAGGATGGACCACACAAATTGCGTCCCGATTCAATACATCGTCCTCCAGCCGACTTGACTCAAAGGCGCTATTGCTGCCTCGGGCACCTAATGGCCGTTCTGCTGTGAGTCTAGACTATCGAATGGGACGAAAAACTGATAGTGAGTTGTACGTTCAGGGCCACCTAATGACGATGGAACACTCAAATTGCGTCCCGATTCAATACATCGTCATCCTGCAGACTTGTCTCCATGGGTCTATTGCTGCCTCGGGCACCTTATGGCCGATCTGCTGTGAGTCAAAGATTTTCGAATCGGACGAAAAAATGATTGTGAATTGTAACATTCAGGGCCACCTAATGACGATGGATCACTCAAATTGCGTCGCGATTCAATACATCGTTCTCCAGCCGACTTGACTCCATGGGTCTATTGCTGCCTCGGGCACCTTATGTCTGTTCTGCTGTTAGTCTAGATTATCGAATGCGACGAAAAACTGATAGTGAATTGTAACGTTCAGGGCCACCTAATGACGATGGATCACTCAAATTGCGTCCCGATTCAATACATCGTCCTCCAGCAGGCTTGTCTCCATGGGTCTATTGCTGCCTCGGGCACCTTATGGCCGTTCTGCTGTGAGTCAAAGATTTTCGAATCGGACGAAAAACTGATAGTGAATTGTAACATTCAGGGCCACCTAATGAGGATGGACCACACAAATTGCGTCCCGATTCAATACATCGTCCTTCAGCCGACTTGACTCAATGGCTCTATTGCTGACTCGGGCACCTTATGGCCGTTCTGCTGTGAGTCTAGATTATCGAATGGGACGAAAAACTGATAGTGAATTGTACGTTCAGAGCCACCTAATGACGATGGAACACTCAAATTGCGTCCCGATTCAATTCATCGTCCTCCAGCCGACTTGTCTCCATGAGTCTATTGCTGCCTCGGGCACCTTATGGCCGTTCTGCTGTGAGTCAAAGATTTTCGAATTGGATGAAAAACTGATGGTGAATTGTAACTTTCAGGGCCACCTAATGACGATGGATCACTCAAATTGCGTCCCGATTCAATACATCGTCCTCCAGCCGACTTCTCTCCATGGGTCTATTGCTGCCTCGGGCACCATATGGCCGTGCTGCTGTGGGTCAAAGATTTTCGAATCGGACGAAGAACTGATAGTGAATTGTAACGTTCAGGGCCACCTAATGACGATGGATCACTCAAATTGCGTCCCGATTCAATACATCGTCCTCCAGCAGATTGTCTCCATGGGCCTATTGCTGCCTCGGGTACCTTATGGCCGTTCTGCAGTGAGTCAAAGATTTTCGAATCGGACGAAAAACAGATAGTGAATTGTAACATTCAGGGCCACCTAATGAGGATGGACCACACAAATTGCGTCCCGATTCAATACATCGTCCTCCAGCCGACTTGACTCAATGGCTCTATTGCTGCCTCGGGCACCTTATGGCCGTTCTGCTGTGAGTCTAGATTATCGAATGGGACGAAAAACTGATAGTGAATTGTACGTTCAGGGCCACCTAATGACGATGGAACACTCAAATTGCGTCCCGATTCAATACATCGTCATCCTGCAGACTTGTCTCCATGGGTCTATTGCTGCCTCGGGCACCTTATGGCCGTTCTGCTGTGAGTCAAAGATTTTCGAATCGGACGAAAAACTGATGGTGAATTGTAACATTCTAGGCCACCTAATGACGATGGATCACTCAAATTGCGTCGCGATTCAATACATCGTTCTCCAGCCGACTTGACTCCATGGGTCTATTGCTGCCTCGGGCACCTTATGTCTGTTCTGCAGTGAGTCTAGATTATCGAATGCGACGAAAAACTGATAGTGAATTGTAATGTTCAGGGCCACCTAATGACGATGGATCACTCAAATTGCGTCCCGATTCAATACATCGTCCTCCAGCAGGCTTGTCTCCATGGGTCTATTGCTGCCTCGGGCACCTTATGGCCGTTCTGCTGTGAGTCAAAGATTTTCGAATTGGATGAAAAACTGATGGTGAATTGTAACTTTCAGGGCCACCTAATGACGATGGATCACTCAAATTGCGTCCCGATTCAATACATCGTCCTCCAGCCGACTTCTCTCCATGGGTCTATTGCTGCCTCGGGCACCATATGGCCGTGCTGCTGTGGGTCAAAGATTTTCGAATCGGACGAAGAACTGATAGTGAATTGTAACGTTCAGGGCCACCTAATGACGATGGATCACTCAAATTGCGTCCCGATTCAATACATCGTCCTCCAGCAGACTTGTGTCCATGGGTCTATTGCTGCCTCGGGCACCTTATGGCCGTTCTGCTGTGAGTCAAAGATTTTCGAATCGGACGAAAAACTGATAGTGAATTGTATCATTCATGGCAACCTAATGACGATGGATCACTCAAATTGCGTCCCGATTCAATACATCGTCCTCCAGCAGACTTGTTTCCATGGGTCTATTGCTGCCTCGGGCTCCTTATGGCCGTTCTGCTGTGACTCAAAGATTTTCGAATCGGACGAAAAACTGATAGTGAATTGTAACGTTCAGGGACACCTAATGACGATGGAACACTCAAATTGCGTCCCGATTCAATACATCGTCCTCCAGCAGACTTGTCTCCATGGGTCTATTGCTGCCTCGGGCACCTTATGGCCGTTCTGCTGTGAGTCAAAGATTTTCGAATCGGGCGAAAAACAGATAGTGAATTGTAACATTCATGGCCACCTAATGACGATGGATCACTCAAATTGCGTCCCGATTCAATACATCGTCCTCCAGCCGACTTGTCTCCATGGGTCTATTGCTGCCTCGTGCACCTTATGGCCGTTCTGCTGTAGGTCAAAGATTTTCGAATCGGACGAAGAACTGATAGTGAATTGTAACGTTCAGGGCCACCTAATGACGATGGATCACTCAAATTGCGTCCCGATTCAATACATCGTCCTCCAGCAGACTTGTCTCCATGGGTCTATTTTTGCCTCGGGCACCTTATGGCCGTTCTGCTGTGAGTCAAAGATTTTTGAATCGGACGAAAAACTGATAGTGAATTGTAACGTTCATGGCCACCTAATGACGATGGATCACTCAAATTGCGTCCCGATTCAATACATCGTCCTCCAGCCGACTTGTCTCCATGGGTCTATTGCTGCATCGGGCACCTTATGGCCGTTCTGCTGTGAGTAAAGGATTTTCGAATCGGATGAAAAACTGATGGTGAATTGTAACTTTCAGGGCAACCTAATGACGATGGATCACTCAAATTGCGTCCCGATTCAATACATCGTCCTCCAACCAGCTTGTCTCCATGGGTCTATTGCTCCCTCGGGCACCTTATGGCCGTGCTGCTGTGGGTCAAAGATTTTCGAATCGGACGAAGAACTCATAGTGAATTGTAACGTTCAGGGCCACCTAATGACGATGGATCACTCAAATTGCGTCCCGATTCAATACATCGTCCTCCAGCAGACTTGTCTCCATGGACCTATTGCTGAGGCAGCACCTTATGGCCGTTCTTCTGTGACTCAAAGATTTTCGAATCTGACGAAAAACTAATAGTGAATTGTAACATTCAGGGCCACCTAATGACGATGGATAACTCAAATTGCGTCCCGATTCAATACATCGTCCTCCAGCCTACTTGACTCCATGGGTCTATTGCTGCCTCGGGCACCTTATGGCCGTTCTGCTGTGAGTCAAAGATTTTCGAATCGGCCGAAAAACTGATAGTGAATTGTAACGTTCAAAGCCACCTAATGACGATGGATCACTCAAATTGCGTCCCTATTCAATACATCGTCCTCCAGCAGGCTTGTCTCCATGGGTCTATTGCTGCCTCGGGCACCTTATGGCCGTTCTGCTGTGAGTCAAAGATTTTCGAATCGGACGAAAAACTGATAGTGAATTGTAACATTCAGGGCCACCTAATGAGGATGGACCACACAAATTGCGACCCGATTCAATACATCGCCCTTCTGCCGACTTGACTCAATGGCTCTATTGCTGCCTCGGGCACCTTATGGCCGTTCTGCTGTGAGTCTAGACTATCGAATGGGACGAAAAACTGATAGTGAGTTGTACGTTCAGGGCCACCTAATGACGATGGAACACTCAAATTGCGTCCCGATTCAATACATCGTCCTCCAGCCGACTTGTCTCCATGGGTCTATTGCTGCCTCGGGCACCTTATGGCCGTTCTGCTGTGAGTCAAAGATTTTCGAATCGGACGAAAAACTGATAGTGAATTGTAACATTCAGGGCCACCTAATGAGGATGGACCACACAAATTGCGTCCCGATTCAATACATCGTCCTCCAGCCGACTTGACTCCATGGGTCTTTTGCTGCCTCGGGCACCTTATGGCCGTTCTGCTGTGAGTCTAGATTAATGAATGGGACGAAAAACTGATAGTGAATTGTAACGTTCAGGGCCACTTAATGACGATGGATCACTCAAATTGCGTCCTGATTCAATACATCGTCCTCCAGCCGACTTGTCTCCATGGGTCTATTGCTGCCACGGGCACCTTATGGTCGTTCTCCCGTGAGTCTGATTATCGAATGGGACGAAAAACTGATAGTTAATTCTAACATTCAGGGCCTCCTAATGACGATGGAACACTAAAATTGCGTCGCGATTCAATACATCGTCATCCTGCAGACTTGTCTCCATGGGTCCATTGCTGCCTCGGGCACCTTATGGCCGTTCTGCTGTGAGTCAAAGATTTTCGAATCGGACGAAAAACTGATAGTGAATTGTAACATTCAGGGCCACCTAATGACGATGGATCACTCAAATTGCGTCCCGATTCGTCCTCCAGCCGACTTGACTGCATGGATCTATTGCTGCCTCGGGCACCTTATGGCCGTTCTGCTGTGAGTCTACATTATCGAATGCGACGAAAAACTGATAGTGAATTGTAACGTTCAGGGCCACCTAATGACGATGGATCACTCAAATTGCGTCCCGATTCGTCCTCCAGCCGACTTGACTGCATGGATCTATTGCTGCCTCGGGCACCTTATGGCCGTTCTGCTGTGAGTCTACATTATCGAATGCGACGAAAAACTGATAGTGAAATGTAACGTTCAGGGCCACCTAATGACGATGGATCACTCAAATTGCGTCCCGATTCAATACATCGTCCTCCAGCAGACTTGTCTCCATGGGTCTATTTTTGCCTCGGGCACCTTATGGCCGTTCTGCTGTGAGTCAAAGATTTTTGAATCGGACGAAAAACTGATAGTGAATTGTAACGTTCATGGCCACCTAATGACGATGGATCACTCAAATTGCGTCCCGATTCAATACATCGTCTTCCAGCCGAGTTGTCTCCATGGGTCTATTGCTGCATCGGGAACCTTATGGCCGTTCTGCTATGAGTCAAAGATTTTCGAATTGGATGAAAAACTGATGGTGAATTGTAACTTCAGGGCAACCTAATGACGATGGATCACTCAAATTGCGTCCCGATTCAATACATCGTCCTCCAGCCGACTTCTCTCCATGGGGCTATTGCTGCCTCGGGCACCATATGGCCGTGCTGCTGTGGGTCAAAGATTTTCGAATCGGACGAAGAACTGATAGTGAATTGTAACGTTCAGGGCCACCTAATGACGATGGATCACTCAAATTGCGTCCCGATTCAATACATCGTGCTCCAGCAGATTGTCTCCATGGGCCTATTGCTGCCTCGGGTACCTTATGGCCGTTCTGCAGTGAGTCAAAGATTTTCGAATCTGACGAAAAACTAATAGTGAATTGTAACATTCAGGGCCACCTAATGACGATGGATAACTCAAATTGCGTCCCGATTCAATACATCGTCCTCCAGCCTACTTGACTCCATGGGTCTATTGCTGCCTCGGGCACCTTATGGCCGTTCTGCTGTGAGTCAAAGATTTTCGAATCGGACGAAAAACTGATAGTGAATTGTAACGTTCAAAGCCACCTAATGACGATGGATCACTCAAATTGCGTCCCGATTCAATACATCGTCCTCCAGCAGGCTTGTCTCCATGGGTCTATTGCTGCCTCGGGCACCTTAAGGCCGTTCTGCTGTGAGTCAAAGATTTTCGAATCGGACGAAAAACTGATAGTGAATTGTAACATTCAGGGCCACCTAATGAGGATGGACCACACAAATTGCGACCCGATTCAATACATCGTCCTTCAGCCGACTTGACTCAATGGCTCTATTGCTGCCTCGGGCACCTTATGGCCGTTCTGCTGTGAGTCTAGACTATCGAATGGGACGAAAAACTGATAGTGAGTTGTACGTTCAGGGCCACCTAATGACGATGGAACACTCAAATTGCGTCCCGATTCAATACATCGTCCTCCAGCCGACTTGTCTCCATGGGTCTATTGCTGCCTCGGGCACCTTATGGCCGTTCTGCTGTGAGTCAAAGATTTTCGAATCGGACGAAAAACTGATAGTGAATTGTAACATTCAGGGCCACCTAATGAGGATGGACCACACAAATTGCGTCCCGATTCAATACATCGTCCTCCAGCCGACTTGACTCCATGGGTCTTTTGCTGCCTCGGGCACCTTATGGCCGTTCTGCTGTGAGTCTAGATTAATGAATGGGACGAAAAACTGATAGTGAATTGTAACGTTCAGCGCCACTTAATGACGATGGATCACTCAAATTGCGTCCTGATTCAATACATCGTCCTCCAGCCGACTTGTCTCCATGGGTCTATTGCTGCCTCGGGCACCTTATGGTCGTTCTCCCGTGAGTCTGATTATCGAATGGGACGAAAAACTGATAGTTAATTCTAACATTCAGGGCCTCCTAATGACGATGGAACACTAAAATTGCGTCGCGATTCAATACATCGTCATCCTGCAGACTTGTCTCCATGGGTCCATTGCTGCCTCGGGCACCTTATGGCCGTTCTGCTGTGAGTCAAAGATTTTCGAATCGGACGAAAAACTGATAGTGAATTGTAACATTCAGGGCCACCTAATGACGATGGATCACTCAAATTGCGTCCCGATTCGTCCTCCAGCCGACTTGACTGCATGGATCTATTGCTGCCTCGGGCACCTTATGGCCGTTCTGCTGTGAGTCTACATTATCGAATGCGACGAAAAACTGATAGTGAATTGTAACGTTCAGGGCCACCTAATGACGATGGATCACTCAAATTGCGTCCCGATTCAATACATCGTCCTCCAGCAGACTTGTCTCCATGGGTCTATTTTTGCCTCGGGCACCTTATGGCCGTTCTGCTGTGAGTCAAAGATTTTTGAATCGGACGAAAAACTGATAGTGAATTGTAACGTTCATGGCCACCTAATGACGATGGATCACTCAAATTGCGTCCCGATTCAATACATCGTCTTCCAGCCGAGTTGTCTCCATGGGTCTATTGCTGCATCGGGAACCTTATGGCCGTTCTGCTATGAGTCAAAGATTTTCGAATCGGACGAAAAACTGATAGTGAATTGTAACTTTCAGGGCCACCTAATGACGATGGATCACTCAAATTGCGTCCCGATTCAATACATCGTCCTCCAGCCGACTTGTCTCCATGGGTCTATTGCTGCCTCGGGCACCTTATGGCAGTTCTGCTGTGGGCCAAAGATTTTCGAATCGGACGAAGATCTGATAGTGAATTGTAACGTTCAGTGCCACCTAATGACGATGGATAACTCAAATTGCGTCCCGATTCAATACATCGTCCTCCAGCAGACTTGTCTCCATGGGTCTATTGCTGCCTCGGGCACCTTATGGGCGTTCTGCTGTGAGTCAAAGATTTTGGAATAGGACGAAAAACTGATAGTGAATTGTAATGTTCAGGGCCTCCTAATGACGATGGAACACTCAAATTGCGTCCCGATTCAATTCATCGTCCTCAAGCCGACTTGTCTCCATGGGTCTATTGCTGCTTCGGGCACCTTATGGCCGTTCTGCTGTGAATCAAAGATTTTCGAATTGGATGAAAAACTGATGGTGAATTGTAACTTCAGGGCAACCTAATGACGATGGATCACTCAAATTGCGTCCCGATTCAATACATCGTCCTCCAGCCGACTTCTCTCCATGGGTCTATTGCTGCCTCGGGCACCATATGGCCGTGCTGCTGTGGGTCAAAGATTTTCGAATCGGACGAAGAACTGATAGTGAATTGTAACGTTCAGGGCCACCTAATGACGATGGATCACTCAAATTGCGTCCCGATTCAATACATCGTCCTCCAGCAGATTGTCTCCATGGGTCTATTGCTGCCTCGGGCACCTTATGTCTGTTCTGCTGTGAGTCTAGATTATCGAATGCGACGAAAAACTGATAGTGAATTGTAACATTCAGGGACACCTAATGACGATGGAACACTCAAATTGCGTCCCGATTCAATACATCGTTCTCCAGCCGACTTGACTCCATGGGTCTATTGCTGCCTCGGGCACCTTATGTCTGTTCTGCTGTGAGTCTAGATTATCGAATGCGACGAAAAACTGATAGTGAATTGTAACATTCAGGGACACCTAATGACGATGGAACACTCAAATTGCGTCCCGATTCAATACATCGTCCTCCAGCAGACTTGTCTCCATGGGTCTATTGCTGCCTCGGGCACCTTATGGCCGTTCTGCTGTGAGTCAAAGATTTTCGAATCGGACGAAAAACTGATAGTGAATTGTATCATTCAGGGCCACCTAATGACGATGGATCACTCAAATTGCGTCCCGATTCAATACATCGTCCTCCAGCAGACTTGTCTCCATGGGTCTATTGCTGCCTCGGGCACCTTATGGCCGTTCTGCTGTGACTCAAAGATTTTCGAATCGGACGAAAAACTGATAGTGAATTGTAACGTTCAGGGACACCTAATGACGATAGAACACTCAAATTGCGTCCCGATTCAATACATCGTCCTCCAGCAGACTTGTCTCCATGGGTCTATTGCTGCCTCGGGCACCTTATGGCCGTTCTGCTGTGAGTCAAAGATTTTCGAATCGGACGAAAAACAGATAGTGAATTGTAACATTCATGGCCACCTAATGACGATGGATCACTCAAATTGCGTCCCGATTCAATACATCGTCCTCCAGCCGACTTGTCTCCATGGGTCTATTGCTGCCTCGGGCACCTTATGGCCGTTCTGCTGTAGGTCAAAGATTTTCGAATCGGACGAAGAACTGATAGTGAATTGTAACGTTCAGGGCCACCTAATGACGATGGATCACTCAAATTGCGTCCCGATTCAATACATCGTCCTCCAGCAGACTTGTCTCCATGGGTCTATTTTTGCCTCGGGCACCTTATGGCCGTTCTGCTGTGAGTCAAAGATTTTTGAATCGGACGAAAAACTGATGGTGAATTGTAACTTCAGGGCAACCTAATGACGATGGATCACTCAAATTGCGTCCCGATTCAATACATCGTCCTCCAGCCGACTTCTCTCCATGGGTCTATTGCTGCCTCGGGCACCATATGGCCGTGCTGCTGTGGGTCAAAGATTTTCGAATCGGACGAAGAACTGATAGTGAATTGTAACGTTCAGGGCCACCTAATGACGATGGATCACTCAAATTGCGTCCCGATTCAATACATCGTCCTCCAGCAGATTGTCTCCATGGGCCTATTGCTGCCTCGGGTACCTTATGGCCGTTCTGCAGTGAGTCAAAGATTTTCGAATCGGACGAAAAACTGATAGTGAATTGTAACATTCAGGGCCACCTAATGAGGATGGACCACACAAATTGCGTCCCGATTCAATACATCGTCCTCCAGCCGACTTGACTCAATGGCTCTATTGCTGCCTCGGGCACCTTATGGCCGTTCTGCTGTGAGTCTAGATTATCGAATGGGACGAAAAACTGATAGTGAATTGTACGTTCAGGGCCACCTAATGACGATGGAACACTCAAATTGCGTCCCGATTCAATACATCGTCATCCTGCAGACTTGTCTCCATGGGTCTATTGCTGCCTCGGGCACCTTACGGCCGTTCTGCTGTGAGTCAAAGATTTTCGAATCGGACGAAAAACTGATAGTGAATTGTAACATTCAGGGCCACCTAATGACGATGGATCACTCAAATTGCGTCGCGATTCAATACATCGTTCTCCAGCCGACTTGACTCCATGGGTCTATTGCTGCCTCGGGCACCTTATGTCTGTTCTGCTGTGAGTCTAGATTATCGAATGCGACGAAAAACTGATAGTGAATTGTAACATTCAGGGACACCTAATGACGATGGAACACTCAAATTGCGTCCCGATTCAATACATCGTCCTCCAGCAGACTTGTCTCCATGGGTCTATTGCTGCCTCGGGCACCTTATGGCCGTTCTGCTGTGAGTCAAAGATTTTCGAATCGGACGAAAAACTGATAGTGAATTGTATCATTCAGGGCCACCTAATGACGATGGATCACTCAAATTGCGTCCCGATTCAATACATCGTCCTCCAGCAGACTTGTCTCCATGGGTCTATTGCTGCCTCGGGCACCTTATGGCCGTTCTGCTGTGACTCAAAGATTTTCGAATCGGACGAAAAACTGATAGTGAATTGTAACGTTCAGGGACACCTAATGACGATAGAACACTCAAATTGCGTCCCGATTCAATACATCGTCCTCCAGCAGACTTGTCTCCATGGGTCTATTGCTGCCTCGGGCACCTTATGGCCGTTCTGCTGTGAGTCAAAGATTTTCGAATCGGACGAAAAACAGATAGTGAATTGTAACATTCATGGCCACCTAATGACGATGGATCACTCAAATTGCGTCCCGATTCAATACATCGTCCTCCAGCCGACTTGTCTCCATGGGTCTATTGCTGCCTCGGGCACCTTATGGCCGTTCTGCTGTAGGTGAAAGATTTTCGAATCGGACGAAGAACTGATAGTGAATTGTAACGTTCAGGGCCACCTAATGACGATGGATCACTCAAATTGCGTCCCGATTCAATACATCGTCCTCCAGCAGACTTGTCTCCATGGGTCTATTTTTGCCTCGGGCACCTTATGGCCGTTCTGCTGTGAGTCAAAGATTTTTGAATCGGACGAAAAACTGATAGTGAATTGTAACGTTCATGGCCACCTAATGACGATGGATCACTCAAATTGCGTCCCGATTCAATACATCGTCCTCCAGCCGACTTGTCTCCATGGGTCTATTGCTGCATCGGGCACCTTATGGCCGTTCTGCTGTGAGTAAAGGATTTTCGAATCGGATGAAAAACTGATGGTGAATTGTAACTTTCAGGGCAACCTAATGGCGATGGATCACTCAAATTGCGTCCCGATTCAATACATCGTCCTCCAGCCGACTTGTCTCCATGGGTCTATTGCTCCCTCGGGCACCTTATGGCCGTGCTGCTGTGGGTCAAAGATTTTCGAATCGGACGAAGAACTGATAGTGAATTGTAACGTTCAGGGCCACCTAATGACGATGGATCACTCAAATTGCGTCCCGATTCAATACATCGTCCTCCAGCAGACTTGTCTCCATGGACCTATTGCTGCCTCGGGCACCTTATGGCCGTTCTTCTGTGACTCAAAGATTTTCGAATCTGACGAAAAACTGATAGTGAATTGTAACATTCAGGGCCACCTAATGACGATGGATAACTCAAATTGCGTCCCGATTCAATACATCGTCCTCCAGCCTACTTGTCTCCATGGGTCTATTGCTGCCTCGGGCACCTTATGGTCGTTCTGCTGTGAGTCAAAGATTTTCGAATCGGACGAAAAACTGATAGTGAATTGTAACGTTCAAGGCCACCTAATGACGATGGATCACTCAAATTGCGTCCCGATTCAATACATCGTCCTCCAGCAGCCTTGTCTCCATGGGTCTATTGCTGCCTCGGGCACCTTATGGCCGTTCTGCTGTGAGTCAAAGATTTTCGAATCGGACGAAAAACTGATAGTGAATTGTAACATTCAGGGCCACGTAATGAGGATGGACCACACAAATTGCGACCCGATTCAATACATCGTCCTTCAGCCGACTTGACTCAATGGCTCTATTGCTGCCTCGGGCACCTTATGGCCGTTCTGCTGTGAGTCTAGACTATCGAATGGGACGAAAAACTGATAGTGAGTTGTACGTTCAGGGCCACCTAATGACGATGGAACACTCAAATTGCGTCCCGATTCAATACATCGTCCTCCAGCCGACTTGTCTCCATGGGTCTATTGCTGCCTCGGGCACCTTATGGCCGTTCTGCTGTGAGTCAAAGATTATCGAATCGGATGAAAAACTGATGGTGAATTGTAACTTTCAGGGCCACCTAATGACGATGGATCACTCAAATAGCGTCCCGATTCAATACATCGTCCTCCAGCCGACTTCTCTCCATGGGTCTATTGCTGCCTCGGGCACCATATGGCCGTGCTGCTGTGAGTCAAAGATTTTCGAATCGGACGAAGAACTGATAGTGAATTGTAACGTTCAGGGCCACCTAATGACGATGGATCACTCAAATTGCGTCCCGATTCAATACATCGTCCTCCAGCAGGCTTGTCTCCATGGGTCTATTGCTGCCTCGGGCACCTTATGGCCGTTCTGCTGTGAGTCAAAGATTTTCGAATCGGACGAAAAACAGATAGTGAATTGTAACATTCAGGGCCACCTAAATGAGGATGGACCACACAAATTGCGTCCCGATTCAATACATCGTCCTCCAGCCGACTTGACTCAATGGCTCTATTGCTGCCTCGGGCACCTTATGGCCGTTCTGCTGTGAGTCTACATTATCGAATGGGACGAAAAACTGATAGTGAATTGTACGTTTAGGGCCACCTAATGACGATGGAACACTCAAATTGCGTCCCGATTCAATACATCGTCATCCTGCAGATTTGTCTCCATGGGTCTATTGCTGCCTCGGGCACCTTATGGCCGTTCTGCTGTGAGTCAAAGATTTTCGAATCGGACGAAAAACTGATAGTGAATTGTAACATTCAGGGCCACCTAATGAGGATGGACCACACAAATTGCGACCCGATTCAATACATCGTCCTTCAGCCGACTTGACTCAATGGCTCTATTGCTGCCTCGGGCACCTTATGGCCGTTCTGCTGTGAGTCTAGACTATCGAATGGGACGAAAAACTGATAGTGAGTTGTACGTTCAGGGCCACCTAATGACGATGGAACACTCAAATTGCGTCCCGATTCAATACATCGTCCTCCAGCCGACTTGTCTCCATGGGTCTATTGCTGCCTCGGGCACCTTATGGCCGTTCTGCTGTGAGTCAAAGATTTTCGAATCGGATGTAAAACTGATGGTGAATTGTAACTTTCAGGGCCACCTAATGACGATGGATCACTCAAATATCGTCCCGATTCAATACATCGTCCTCCAGCCGACTTCTCTCCATGGGTCTATTGCTGCCTCGGGCACCATATGGCCGTGCTGCTGTGAGTCAAAGATTTTCGATTCGGACGAAGAACTGATAGTGAATTGTAACGTTCAGGGCCACCTAATGACGATGGATCACTCAAATTGCGTCCCGATTCAATACATCGTCCTCCAGCAGGCTTGTCTCCATGGGTCTATTGCTGCCTCGGGCACCTTATGGCCGTTCTGCTGTGAGTCAAAGATTTTCGAATCGGACGAAAAACTGATAGTGAATTGTAACATTCAGGGCCACCTAAATGAGGATGGACCACACAAATTGCGTCCCGATTCAATACATCGTCCTCCAGCCGACTTGACTTAATGGCTCTATTGCTGCCTCGGGCACCTTATGGCCGTTCTGCTGTGAGTCTACATTATCGAATGGGACGAAAAACTGATAGTGAATTGTACGTTCAGGGCCACCTAATGACGATGGAACACTCAAATTGCGTCCCGATTCAATACATCGTCATCCTGCAGAGTTGTCTCCATGGGTCTATTGCTGCCTCGGGCACCTTATGGCCGTTCTGCTGTGAGTCAAAGATTTTCGAATCGGACGAAAAACTGATAGTGAATTGTAACATTCAGGGCCACCTAATGACGATGGATCACTCAAATTGCGTCGCGATTCAATACATCGTTCTCCAGCCGACTTGACTCAATGGGTCTATTGCTGCCTCGGGCACCTTATGTCAATCCTGCTGTGAGTCTAGATTATCGAATGCGACGAAAAACTGATAGTGAATTGTAACGTTCAGGGCCACCTAATGACGATGGATCACTCAAATTGCGTCCCGATTCAATACATCGTCCTCCAGCAGACTTGTCTCCATGGGTCTATTGCTGCCTCGGGCACCTTATGGCCGTTCTGCTGTGACTCAAAGATTTTTGAATCGGACGAAAAACTGATAGTGAATTGTAACATTCAGGGACACCTAATGACGATGGAACTCTCAAATTGCGTCCCGATTCAATACATCGTCCTGCAGCAGGCTTGACTCCATGGGTCTATTGCTGCCTCGGGCACCTTATGGCCGTTCTGCTGTGAGTCAAATATTTTCGAATCGGACGAAAAACTGATAGTGAATTGTAACATTCAGGGACACCTAATGAGGATGGACCACACAAATTGCGTCCCGATTCAATACATCGTCCTCCAGCCGACTTGACTCAATGGCTCTATTGCTGCCTCGGGCACCTTATGGCCGTACTGCTGTGAGTCAAAGATTTTCGAATCGGACGAAAAACTGATAGTGAATTGTAACGTTCAGGGCCACCTAATGACGATGGATCACTCAAATTGCGTCCCGATTCAATACATCGTCCTCCAGCAGACTTGTCTCCATGGGTCTATTGCTGCCTCGGGCACCTTATGGCCGTTCTGCTGTGACTCAAAGATTTTTGAATCGGACGAAAAACTGATAGTGAATTGTAACATTCAGGGACACCTAATGACGATGGAACACTCAAATTGCGTCCCGATTCAATACATCGTCCTCCAGCAGACTTGTCTCCATGGACCTATTGCTGCCTCGGGCACCTTATGGCCGTTCTGCTGTGACTCAAAGATTTTCGAATCGGACGAAAAACTGATAGTGAATTGTAACATTCAGGGCCACCTAATGACGATGTATCACTCAAATTGCGTCCCGATTCAATACATCGTCCTCCAGCCGACTTGTCTCCATGGGTCTATTGCTGCCTCGGGCACCTTATGGCCGTTCTGCTGTGAGTCAAAGATTTTCGAATCGGACGAAAAACTGATAGTGAATTGTAACGTTCAGGGCCACCTAATGACGATGGATCACTCAAATTGCGTCCCGATTCAATACATCGTCCTCCAGCAGGCTTGTCTCCATGGGTCTATTGCTGCCTCGGCCACCTTATGGCCGTTCTGCTGTGAGTCTAGACTATCGAATGGGACGAAAAACTGATAGTGAGTTGTACGTTCAGGGCCACCTAATGACGATGGAACACTCAAATTGCGTCCCGATTCAATACATCGTCCTCCAGCCGACTTGTCTCCATGGGTCTATTGCTGCCTCGGGCACCTTATGGCCGTTCTGCTGTGAGTCAAAGATTTTCGAATCGGATGAAAAACTGATGGTGAATTGTAACTTTCAGGGCCACCTAATGACGATGGATCACTCAAATTGCGTCCCGATTCAATACATCGTCCTCCAGCCGACTTCTCTCCATGGGTCTATTGCTGCCTCGGGCACCATATGGCCGTGCTGCTGTGGGTCAAAGATTTTCGAATCGGACGAAGAACTGATAGTGAATTGTAACGTTCAGGGCCACCTAATGACGATGGATCACTCAAATTGCGTCCCGATTCAATACATCGTCCTCCAGCAGGCTTGTCTCCATGGGCCTATTGCTGCCTCGGGCACCTTATGGCCGTTCTGCTGTGAGTCAAAGATTTTCGAATCGGACGAAAAACTGATAGTGAATTGTAACATTCAGGGCCACCTAAATGAGGATGGACCACACAAATTGCGTCCCGATTCAATACATCGTCCTCCAGCCGACTTGACTCAATGGCTCTATTGCTGCCTCGGGAACCTTATGGCCGTTCTGCTGTGAGTCTAGATTATCGAATGGGACGAAGAACTGATAGTGAATTGTACGTTCAGGGCCACCTAATGACGATGGAACACTCAAATTGCGTCCCGATTCAATACATCGTCATCCTGCAGACCTGTCTCCATGGATCTATTGCTGCCTCGGGCACCTTATGGCCGTTCTGCTGTGAGTCAAAGATTTTCGAATCGGACGAAAAACTGATAGTGAATTGTATCATTCAGGGCCACCTAATGACGATGGATCACTCAAATTGCGTCGCGATTCAATACATCGTTCTCCAGCCGACTTGACTCCATGGGTCTATTGCTGCCTCGGGCACCTTATGTCTGTTCTGCTGTTAGTCTAGATTATCGAATGCGACGAAAAACTGATAGTGAATTGTAACGTTCAGGGCCACCTAATGACGATGGATCACTCAAATTGCGTCCCGATTCAATACATCGTCCTCCAGCAGACTTGTCTCCATGGGTCTATTGCTGCCTCGGGCACCTTATGGCCGATCTGCTGTGAGTCAAAGATTTTCGAATCGGACGAAAAACTGATAGTGAATTGTATCATTCAGGGCCACCTAACGACGATGGATCACTCAAATTGCGTCCCGATTCAATACATCGTCCTCCAGCAGACTTGTCTCCATGGGTCTATTGCTGCCTCGGGCACCTTATGGCCGTTCTGCTGTGAGTGAAAGATTTTCGAATCGGACGAAAAACAGATAGTGAATTGGAACATTCATGGCCACCTAATGACGATGGATCACTCAAATTGCGTCCCGATTCAATACATCGTCATCCAGCCGACTTGTCTCCATGGGTCTATTGCTGCATCGGGCACATTTTGGCCGTTCTGCTGTGAGTCAAAGATTTTCGAATCGGACGAAAAACTGATTTGAATTGTAACTTTCAGGGCCACCTAATGACGATGGATCACTCAAATTGCGTCCCGATTCAATACATCGTCCTCCAGCAGACTTGTCTCCATGGGTCTATTGCTGCCTCGGGCACCTTATGGCCGTTCTGCTGTGACTCAAAGATTTTCGAATCGGACGAAAAACTGATAGTGAATTGTAACGTTCAGGGACACCTAACGACGATGGAACACTCAAATTGCGTCCCGATTCAATACATCGTCCTCCAGCAGACTTGTCTCCATGGGTCTATTGCTGCCTCGGGCACCTTATGGCCGTTCTTCTGTGAGTCAAAGATTTTCGAATCGGACGAAAAACAGATAGTGAATTGTAACATTCATGGCCACCTAATGACGATGGATCACTCAAATTGCGTCCCGATTCAATACATCGTCCTCCAGCCGACTTGTCTCCATGGGTCTATTGCTGCCTCGGGCACCTTATGGCCGTTCTGCTGTAGGTCAAAGATTTTCGAATCGGACGAAGAACTGATAGTGAATTGTAACGTTCAGGGCCACCTAATGACGATGGATCACTCAAATTGCGTCCCGATTCAATACATCGTCCTCCAGCAGACATGTCTCCATGGGTCTATTTTTGCCTCGGGCACCTTATGGCCGTTCTGCTGTGAGTCAAAGATTTTTGAATCGGACGAAAAACTGATAGTGAATTGTAACGTTCATGGCCACCTAATGACGATGGATCACTCAAATTGCGTCCCGATTCAATACATCGTCCTCCAGCCGACTTGTCTCCATGGGTCTATTGCTGCATCGGGCACCTTATGGCCGTTCTGCTGTGAGTAAAGGATTTTCGAATCGGATGAAAAACTGATGGTGAATTGTAACTTTCAGGGCAACCTAATGACGATGGATCACTCAAATTGCGTCCCGATTCAATACATCGTCCTCCAGCCGACTTGTCTCCATGGGTCTATTGCTCCCTCGGGCACCTTATGGCCGTGCTGCTGTGGGTCAAAGATTTTCGAATCGGACGAAGAACTGATAGTGAATTGTAACGTTCAGGGACACCTAATGACGATGGAACACTCAAATTGCGTCCCGATTCAATACATCGTCCTCCAGCAGACTTGTCTCCATGGGTCTATTGCTGCCTCGGGCACCTTATGGCCGTTCTGCTGTGAGTCAAAGATTTTCGAATCGGACGAAAAACAGATAGTGAATTGTAACATTCATGGCCACCTAATGACGATGGATCACTCAAATTGCGTCCCGATTCAATACATCGTCCTCCAGCCGACTTGTCTCCATGGGTCTATTGCTGCCTCGGGCAACTTATGGCCGTTCTGCTGTAGGTCAAAGATTTTCGAATCGGACGAAGAACTGATAGTGAATTGTAACGTTCAGGGCCACCTAATGACGATGGATCACTCAAATTGCGTCCCGATTCAATACATCGTCCTCCAGCAGACTTGTCTCTATGGGTCTATTTTTGCCTCGGGCACCTTACGGCCGTTCTGCTGTGAGTCAAAGATTTTTGAATCGGACGAAAAACTGATAGTGAATTGTAACGTTCATGGCCACCTAATGACGATGGATCACTCAAATTGCGTCCCGATTCAATACATCGTCCTCCAGCCGACTTGTCTCCATGGGTCTATTGCTGCATCGGGCACCTTATGGCCGTTCTGCTGTGTGTAAAGGATTTTCGAATCGGATGAAAAACTGATGGTGAATTGTAACTTTCAGGGCAAGCTAATGACGATGGATCACTCAAATTGCGTCCCGATTCAATACATCGTCCTCCAGCCGACTTGTCTCCATGGGTCTATTGCTCCCTCGGGCACCTTATGGCCGTGCTGCTGTGGGTCAAAGATTTTCGAATCGGACGAAGAACTGATAGTGAATTGTAACGTTCTGGGCCACCTAATGACGATGGATCACTCAAATTGCGTCCCGATTCAATACATCGTCCTCCAGCAGACTTGTCTCCATGGACCTATTGCTGCCTCGGGCACCTTATGGCCGTTCTTCTGTGACTCAAAGATTTTCGAATCTGACGAAAAACTGATAGTGAATTGTAACATTCAGGGCCACCTAATGACGATGGATCACTCAAATTGCGTCCCGATTCAATACATCGTCCTCCAGCCGACTTGTCTCCATGGGTCTATTGCTGCCTCGGGGACCTTATGGCCGTTCTGCTGTGAGTCAAAGATTTCCGAATCGGACGAAAAACTGATAGTGAATTGTAACGTTCAGGGACACCTAATGACGATGGATCACTCAAATTGCGTCCCGATTCAATACATCGTCCTCCAGCAGACATGTCTCCATGGGTCTATTTTTGCCTCGGGCACCTTATGGCCGTTCTGCTGTGAGTCAAAGATTTTTGAATCGGACGAAAAACTGATAGTGAATTGTAACGTTCATGGCCACCTAATGACGATGGATCACTCAAATTGCGTCCCGATTCAATACATCGTCCTCCAGCCGACTTGTCTCCATGGGTCTATTGCTGCATCGGGCACCTTATGGCCGTTCTGCTGTGAGTAAAGGATTTTCGAATCGGATGAAAAACTGATGGTGAATTGTAACTTTCAGGGCAACCTAATGACGATGGATCACTCAAATTGCGTCCCGATTCAATACATCGTCCTCCAGCCGACTTGTCTCCATGGGTCTATTGCTCCCTCGGGCACCTTATGGCCGTGCTGCTGTGGGTCAAAGATTTTCGAATCGGACGAAGAACTGATAGTGAATTGTAACGTTCAGGGACACCTAATGACGATGGAACACTCAAATTGCGTCCCGATTCAATACATCGTCCTCCAGCAGACTTGTCTCCATGGGTCTATTGCTGCCTCGGGCACCTTATGGCCGTTCTGCTGTGAGTCAAAGATTTTCGAATCGGACGAAAAACAGATAGTGAATTGTAACATTCATGGCCACCTAATGACGATGGATCACTCAAATTGCGTCCCGATTCAATACATCGTCCTCCAGCCGACTTGTCTCCATGGGTCTATTGCTGCCTCGGGCAACTTATGGCCGTTCTGCTGTAGGTCAAAGATTTTCGAATCGGACGAAGAACTGATAGTGAATTGTAACGTTCAGGGCCACCTAATGACGATGGATCACTCAAATTGCGTCCCGATTCAATACATCGTCCTCCAGCAGACTTGTCTCTATGGGTCTATTTTTGCCTCGGGCACCTTACGGCCGTTCTGCTGTGAGTCAAAGATTTTTGAATCGGACGAAAAACTGATAGTGAATTGTAACGTTCATGGCCACCTAATGACGATGGATCACTCAAATTGCGTCCCGATTCAATACATCGTCCTCCAGCCGACTTGTCTCCATGGGTCTATTGCTGCATCGGGCACCTTATGGCCGTTCTGCTGTGTGTAAAGGATTTTCGAATCGGATGAAAAACTGATGGTGAATTGTAACTTTCAGGGCAAGCTAATGACGATGGATCACTCAAATTGCGTCCCGATTCAATACATCGTCCTCCAGCCGACTTGTCTCCATGGGTCTATTGCTCCCTCGGGCACCTTATGGCCGTGCTGCTGTGGGTCAAAGATTTTCGAATCGGACGAAGAACTGATAGTGAATTGTAACGTTCTGGGCCACCTAATGACGATGGATCACTCAAATTGCGTCCCGATTCAATACATCGTCCTCCAGCAGACTTGTCTCCATGGACCTATTGCTGCCTCGGGCACCTTATGGCCGTTCTTCTGTGACTCAAAGATTTTCGAATCTGACGAAAAACTGATAGTGAATTGTAACATTCAGGGCCACCTAATGACGATGGATCACTCAAATTGCGTCCCGATTCAATACATCGTCCTCCAGCCGACTTGTCTCCATGGGTCTATTGCTGCCTCGGGGACCTTATGGCCGTTCTGCTGTGAGTCAAAGATTTCCGAATCGGACGAAAAACTGATAGTGAATTGTAACGTTCAGGGACACCTAATGACGATGGATCACTCAAATTGCGTCCCGATTCAATACATCGTCCTCCAGCAGGCTTGTCTCCATGGGTATATTGCTGCCTCGGGCACCTTATGGCCGTTCTGCTGTGAGTCAAAGATTTTCGAATCGGACGAAAAACTGATAGTGAATTGTAACATTCAGGGCCACCTAATGAGGATGGACGACACAAATTGCGACCCGATTCAATACATCGTCCTTGAGCCGACTTGACTCAATGGCGCTATTGCTGCCTCGGGCACGTTATGGCCGTTCTGCTGTGAGTCTAGACTATCGAATGGGACGAAAAACTGATAGTGAGTTGTACGTTCAGGGCCACCTAATGACGATGGAACACTCAAATTACGTCCCGATTCAATATATCGTCATCCTGCAGACTTGTCTCCATGGGTCTATTGCTGCCTCGGGCACCTTACGGCCGTTCTGCTGTGAGTCAAAGATTTTCGAATCGGACGAAAAACTGATAGTGAATTGTAACATTCAGGGCCACCTAATGACGATGGATCACTCAAATTGCGTCGCGATTCAATACATCGTTCTCCAGCCGACTTGACTCCATGGGTCTATTGCTGCCTCGGGCACCTTATGTCTGTTCTGCTGTGAGTCTAGATTATCTAATGCGACGAAAAACTGATAGTGAATTGTAACGTATAGGGCCACCTAATGACGATGGATCACTCAAATTGCGTCCCGATTCAATACATCGTCCTCCAGCAGGCTTGTCTCCATGGGTCTATTGCTGCCTCGGGCACCTTATGGCCGTTCTGCTGTGAGTCAAAGATTTTCGAATCGGACGAAAAACTGATAGTGAATTGTAACATTCAGGGCCACCTAATGAGGATGGACCACACAAATTGCGTCCCGATTCAATACATCGTCCTTCAGCCGACTTGACTCAATGGCTCTATTGCTGACTCGGGCACCTTATGGCCGTTCTGCTGTGAGTCTAGATTATCGAATGGGACGAAAAACTGATAGTGAATTGTACGTTCAGGGCCACCTAATGACGATGGAACACTCAAATTGCGTCCCGATTCAATTCATCGTCCTCCAGCCGACTTGTCTCCATGGGTCTATTGCTGCCTCGGGCACCTTATGGCCGTTCTGCTGTGAGTCAAAGATTTTCGAATTGGATGAAAAACTGATGGTGAATTGTAACTTTCAGGGCCACCTAATGACGATGGATCACTCAAATTGCGTCCCGATTCAATACATCGTCCTCCAGCCGACTTCTCTCCATGGGTCTATTGCTGCCTCGGGCACCATATGGCCGTGCTGCTGTGGGTCAAAGATTTTCGAATCGGACGAAGAACTGATATTGAATTGTAACGTTCACGGCCACCTAATGACGATGGATCACTCAAATTGCGTCCCGATTCAATACATCGTCCTCCAGCAGATTGTCTCCATGGGCCTATTGCTGCCTCGGGTACCTTATGGCCGTTCTGCTCTGACTCAAAGATTTTCGAATCTGACGAAAAACTGATAGTGAATTGTAACATTCAGGGCCACCTAATGACGATGGATCACTCAAATTGCGTCCCGAAACAGTACATCGTCCTCCAGCCGACTTGTCTCCATGGGTCTATTGCTGCCTCGGGCACCTTATGGCCGTTCTGCTGTGAGTCAAAGATTTTCGAATCGGACGAAAAACAGATAGTGAATTGTAACATTCATGGCCACCTAATGACGATGGATCACTCAAATTGCGTCCCGATTCAATACATCGTCCTCCAGCCGACTTGTCTCCATGGGTCTATTGCTGCCTCGGGCACCTTATGGCCGTTCTGCTGTAGGTCAAAGATTTTCGAATCGGACGAAGAACTGATAGTGAATTGTAACGTTCAGGGCCACCTAATGACGATGGATCACTCAAATTGCGTCCCGATTCAATACATCGTCCTCCAGCAGACTTGTCTCCATGGGTCTATTTTTGCTTCGGGCACCTTATGACCGTCCTGCTGTGAGTCAAAGATTTTTGAATCGGACGAAAAACTGATAGTGAATTGTAACGTTCATGGCCACCTAATGACGATGGATCACTCAAATTGTGTCCCGATTCAATACATCGTCCTCCAGCCGACTTGTCTCCATGGGTCTATTGCTGCATCGGGCACCTTATGGCCGTTCTGCTGTGAGTAAAGGATTTTCGAATCGGATGAAAAACTGATGGTGAATTGTAACTTTCAGGGCAACCTAATGACGATGGATCACTCAAATTGCGTCCCGATTCAATACATCGTCCTCCAGCCGACTTGTCTCCATGGGTCTATTGCTCCCTCGGGCACCTTATGGCCGTGCTGCTGTGGGTCAAAGATTTTCGAATCGGACGAAGAACTGATAGTGAATTGTAACGTTCAGGGCCACCTAATGACGATGCATCACTCAAATTGCGTCCCGATTCAATACATCGTCCTCCAGCAGACTTGTCTCCATGGACCTATTGCTGCCTCGGGCACCATATGGCCGTTCTGCTGTGAGTCAAAGATTTTCGAATCGGACGAAAAACTGATAGTGAATTGTAACATTCAAGTCCACCTAATGACGATGGATAACTCAAATTGCGTCCCGATTCAATACATCGTCCTCCAGCCGACTTGTCTCCATGGGTCTATTGCTGCCTCGGGCACCTTATGGCCGTTCTGCTGTGAGTCAAAGATTTTAGAATCGGACGAAAAACTGATAGTGAATTGTAACATTCAGGGCCACCTAATGAGGATGGACCACACAAATTGCGACCCGATTCAATACATCGTCCTTCAGCCGACTTGACTCAATGGCTCTATTGCTGCCTCGGGCACGTTATGTCTGTTCTGCTGTGAGTCTAGATTATCGAATGCGACGAAAAACTGATAGTGAATTGTAACGTTCAGGGCCACCTAATGACGATGGATCACTCAAATTGCGTCCCGATTCAATACATCGTCCTCCAGCAGACTTGACTCAATGGCTCTATTGCTGCCTCGGGCACGTTATGTCTGTTCTGCTGTGAGTCTAGATTATCGAATGCGACGAAAAACTGATAGTGAATTGTAACGTTCAGGGCCACCTAATGACGATGGATCACTCAAATTGCGTCCCGATTCAATACATCGTCCTCCAGCAGACTTGTCTCCATGGGTCTATTGCTGCCTCGGGCACCTTATGGCCGTTCTGCTGTGACTCAAAGATTTTTGAATCGGACGAAAAACTGATAGTGAATTGTAACATTCAGGGACACCTAATGACGATGGAACACTCAAATTGCGTCCCGATTCAATACATCGTCCTCCAGCAGGCTTGTCTCCATGGGTCTATTGCTGCCTCGGGCACCTTATGGCCGTTCTGCTGTGAGTCAAAGATTTTCGAATCGGACGAAAAACTGATAGTGAATTGTATCATTCAGGGCCACCTAATGACGATGGATCACTCAAATTGCGTCCCGATTCAATACATCGTCCTCCAGCAGACTTGTCTCCGTGGGTCTATTGCTGCCTCGAGCACCTTATGGCCGTTCTGCTGTGACTCAAAGATTTTCGAATCGGACGAAAAACTGATAGTGAATTGTAACGTTCAAGGACACCTAATGACGATGGAACACTCAAATTGCGTCCCGATTCAATACATCGTCCTCCAGCAGACTTGTCTCCATGGGTCTATTGCTGCCTCGGGCACCTTATGGCCGTTCTGCTGTGAGTCAAAGATTTTCGAATCGGACGAAAAACAGATAGTGAATTGTAACATTCATGGCCACCTAATGACGATGGATCACTCAAATTGCGTCCCGATTCAATACATCGTCCTCCAGCCGACTTGTCTCCATGGGTCTATTGCTGCCTCGGGCACCTTATGGCCGTTCTGCTGTAGGTCAAAGATTTTCGAATCGGACGAAGAACTGATAGTGAATTGTAACGTTCAGGGCCACCTAATGACGATGGATCACTCAAATTGCGTCCCGATTCAATACATCGTCCTCCAGCAGACTTGTCTCCATGGGTCTATTTTTGCCTCGGGCACCTTATGGCCGTTCTGCTGTGAGTCAAAGATTTTTGAATCGGACGAAAAACTGATAGTGAATTGTAACGTTCATGGCCACCTAATGACGATGGATCACTCAAATTGCGTCCCGATTCAATACATCGTCCTCCAGCCGACTTGTCTCCATGGGTCTATTGCTCCCTCGGGCACCTTATGGCCGTGCTGCTGTGGGTCAAAGATTTTCGAATCGGACGAAGAACTGATAGTGAATTGTAACGTTCAGGGCCACCTAATGACGATGGATCACTCAAATTGCGTCCCGATTCAATACATCGTCCTCCAGCATACTTGACTCCATTGACCTATTGCTGCCTCGGGCACCTTATGGCCGTTCTGCTGTGAGTCAAAGATTTTCGAATCGGACGAAAAACTGATAGTGAATTGTAACATTCAGGGCCACCTAATGAGGATGGACCACACAAATTGCGTCCCGATTCAATACATCGTCGTTCAGCCGACTTGACTCAATGGCTCTATTGCTGCCTCGGGCACCTTATGGCCGTTCTGCTGTGAGTCTAGACTATCGAATGGGACGAAAAACTGATAGTGAGTTGTACGTTCAGGGCCACCTAATGACGATGGAACACTCAAATTGCGTCCCGATTCAATACATCGTCCTCCAGCCGACTTGTCTCCATGGGTCTATTGCTGCCTCGGGCACCTTATGTCTGTTCTGCTGTGAGTCTAGATTATCTAATGCGACGTAAAACTGATAGTGAATTGTAACATTCAGGGACACCTAATGACGATGGAGCACTCAAATTGCGTCCCGATTCAATACATCGTCCTCCAGCAGGCTTGTCTCCATGGGTCTATTGCTGCCTCGGGCACCTTATGGCCGTTCTGCTGTGAGTCAAAGATTTTCGAATCGGACGAAAAACTGATAGTGAATTGTATCATTCAGGGCCACCTAATGACGATGGATCACTCAAATTGCGCCCCGATTCAATACATCGTCCTCCAGCAGACTTGTCTCCATGGGTCTATTGCTGCCTCGGGCACCTTATGGCCGTTCTGCTGTGACTCAAAGATTTTCGAATCGGACGAAAAACTGATAGTGAATTGTAACGTTCAGGGACACCTAATGACGATGGAACACTCAAAATGCGTCCCGATTCAATACATCGTCCTCCAGCAGACTTGTCTCCATGGGTCTATTGCTGCCTCGGGCACCTTATGGCCGTTCTGCTGTGAGTCAAAGATTTTCGAATCGGACGAAAAACAGATAGTGAATTGTAACATTCATGGCCACCTAATGACGATGGATCACTCAAATTGCGTCCCGATTCAATACATCGCCCTCCAGCCGACTTGTCTCCATGGGTCTATTGCTGCCTCGGGCACCTTATGGCCGTTCTGCTGTAGGTCAAAGATTTTCGAATCGGACGAAGAACTGATAGTGAATTGTAACGTTCAGGGCCACCTAATGACGATGGATCACTCAAATTGCGTCCCGATTCAATACATCGTCCTCCAGCAGACTTGTCTCCATGTGTCTATTTTTGCCTCGGGCACCTTATGGCCGTTCTGCTGTGAGTCAAAGATTTTTGAATCGGACGAAAAACTGATAGTGAATTGTAACGTTCATGGCCACCTAATGACGATGGATCACTCAAATTGCGTCCCGATTCAATACATCGTCCTCCAGCCGACTTGTCTCCATGGGTCTATTGCTGCATCGGGCACCTTATGGCCGTTCTGCTGTGAGTAAAGGATTTTCGAATCGGATGAAAAACTGATGGTGAATTGTAACTTTCAGGGCAACCTAATGACGATGGATCACTCAAATTGCGTCCCGATTCAATACATCGTCCTCCAGCCGACTTGTCTCCATGGGTCTATTGCTCCCTCGGGCACCTTATGGCCGTGCTGCTGTGGGTCAAAGATTTTCGAATCGGACGAAGAACTGATAGTGAATTGTAACGTTCAGGGCCACCTAATGACGATGGATCACTCAAATTGCGTCCCGATTCAATACATCGTCCTCCAGCAGGCTTGTCTCCATGGGTCTATTGCTGCCTCGGTCACCTTATGGCCGTTCTGCTGTGAGTCAAAGAGTTTCGAATCGGACGAAAAACTGATAGTGAATTGTAACATTCAGGGCCACCTAATGAGGATGGAATACACAAATTGCGACCCGATTCAATACATCGTCCTTCAGCCGACTTGACTCAATGGCTCTATTGCTGCCTCGGGCACCTTATGGCCGTTCTGCTGTGAGTCTAGACTATCGAATGGGACGAAAAACTGATAGTGAGTTGTACGTTCAGGGCCACCTAATGACGATGGATCACTCAAATTGCGTCCCGATTCAATACGTCGTCCTTCAGCCGACTTAATGGCTCTATTGCTGCCTCGGGCACCTTATGTCTGTTCTGCTGTGAGTCTAGATTATCGAATGCGACGAAAAACTGATAGTGAATTGTAACATTCAGGGCTACCTAATGAGGATGGACTACACAAATTGCGTCCCGATTCAATACATCGTCCTCCAGCCGACTTGACTCAATGGCTCTATTGCTGCCTCGGGCACCTTATGGCCGTTCTGCTGTGAGTCAAAGATTTTCGAATCGGACGAAAAACAGATAGTGAATTGTAACATTCATGGCCACCTAATGACGATGGATCACTCAAATTGCGTCCCGATTCAATACATCGTCCTCCAGCCGACTTGTCTCCATGGGTCTATTGCTGCCTCGGGCACCTTATGGCCGTTCTGCTGTAGGTCAAAGATTTTCGAATCGGACGAAGAACTGATAGTGAATTGTAACGTTCAGGGCCACCTAATGACGATGGATCACTCAAATTGCGTCCCGATTCAATACATCGTCCTCCAGCAGACTTGTCTCCATGGGTCTATTTTTGCCTCGGGCACCTTATGGCCGTTCTGCTGTGAGTCAAAGATTTTTGAATCGGACGAAAAACTGATAGTGAATTGTAACGTTCATGGCCACCTAATGACGATGGATCACTCAAATTGCGTCCCGATTCAATACATCGTCCTCCAGCCGACTTGTCTCCATGGGTCTATTGCTGCATCGGGGCACCTTATGGCCGTTCTGCTGTGAGTAAAGGATTTTCGAATCGGATGAAAAACTGATGGTGAATTGTAACTTTCAGGGCAACCTAATGCCGATGGATCACTCAAATTGCGTCCCGATTCAATACATCGTCCTCCAGCCGACTTGTCTCCATGGGTCTATTGCTCCCTCGGGCACCTTATGGCCGTGCTGCTGTGGGTCAAAGATTTTCGAATCGGACGAAGAACTGATAGTGAATTGTAACGTTCAGTGCCACCTAATGACGATGGATCACTCAAATTGCGTCCCGATTCAATACATCGTCCTCCAGCAGACTTGTCTCCATTGACCTATTGCTGCCTCTGGCACCTTATGGCCGTTCTGCTGTGAGTCAAAGATTTTCGAATCGGACGAAAAACTGATAGTGAATTGTAACGTTCAGGGCCACCTAATGACGATGGATCACTCAAATTGCGTCCCGATTCAATACATCGTCCTCCAGCAGGCTTGTCTCCATGGGTCTATTGCTGCCTCGGCCACCTTATGGCCGTTCTGCTGTGAGTCAAAGATTTTCGAATCGGACGAAAAACTGATAGTGAATTGTAACATTCAGGGCCACCTAATGAGGATGGACCACACAAATTGCGTCCCGATTCAATACATCGTCCTTCAGCCGACTTGACTCAATGGCTCTATTGCTGCCTCGGGCACATTATGGCCGTTCTGCTGTGAGTCTAGACTATCGAATGGGACGAAAAACTGATAGTGAGTTGTACGTTCAGGGCCACCTAATGACGATGGAACACTCAAATTGCGTCCCGATTCAATACATCGTCCTCCAGCCGACTTGTCTCCATGGGTCTATTGCTGCCTCGGCCACCTTATGGCCGTTCTGCTGTGAGTCAAAGATTTTCGAATCGGACGAAAAACTGATAGTGAATTGTAACATTCAGGGCCACCTAAATGAGGATGGACCACACAAATTGCGTCCCGATTCAATATATCGTCCTCCAGCCGACTTGACTCAATGGCTCTATTGCTGCCTCGGGAACCTTATGGCCGTTCTGCTGTGAGTCTAGATTATCGAATGGGACGAAAAACTGATAGTGAATTGTACGTTCAGGGCCACCTAATGACGATGGAACACTCAAATTGCGTCCCGATTCAATACATCGTCATCCTGCAGACTTGTCTCCATGGGTCTATTGCTGCCTCGGGCACCTTATGGCCGTTCTGCTGTGAGTCTAGATTATCGAATGCGACGAAAAACTGATAGTGAATTGTAACATTCAAGTCCACCTAATGACGATGGATAACTCAAATTGCGTCCCGATTCAATACATCGTCCTCCAGCCGACTTGTCTCCATGGGTCTATTGCTGCCTCGGGCACCTTATGGCCGTTCTGCTGTGAGTCAAAGATTTTAGAATCGGACGAAAAACTGATAGTGAATTGTAACATTCAGGGCCACCTAATGAGGATGGACCACACAAATTGCGACCCGATTCAATACATCGTCCTTCAGCCGACTTGACTCAATGGCTCTATTGCTGCCTCGGGCACCTTATGGCCGTTCTGCTGTGAGTCTAGACTATCGAATGGGACGAAAAACTGATAGTGAGTTGTACGTTCAGGGCCACCTAATGACGATGGATCACTCAAATTGCGTCCCGATTCAATACATCGTCCTTCAGCCGACTTGACTCAATGGCTCTATTGCTGCCTCGGGCACGTTATGTCTGTTCTGCTGTGAGTCTAGATTATCGAATGCGACGAAAAACTGATAGTGAATTGTAACGTTCAGGGCCACCTAATGACGATGGATCACTCAAATTGCGTCCCGATTCAATACATCGTCCTCCAGCAGACTTGTCTCCATGGGTCTATTGCTGCCTCGGGCACCTTATGGCCGTTCTGCTGTGACTCAAAGATTTTTGAATCGGACGAAAAACTGATAGTGAATTGTAACATTCAGGGACACCTAATGACGATGGAACACTCAAATTGCGTCCCGATTCAATACATCGTCCTCCAGCAGGCTTGTCTCCATGGGTCTATTGCTGCCTCGGGCACCTTATGGCCGTTCTGCTGTGAGTCAAAGATTTTCGAATCGGACGAAAAACTGATAGTGAATTGTATCATTCAGGGCCACCTAATGACGATGGATCACTCAAATTGCGTCCCGATTCAATACATCGTCCTCCAGCAGACTTGTCTCCATGGGTCTATTGCTGCCTCGGGCACCTTACGGCCGTTCTGCTGTGACTCAAAGATTTTCGAATCGGACGAAAAACTGATAGTGAATTGTAACGTTCAAGGACACCTAATGACGATGGAACACTCAAATTGCGTCCCGATTCAATACATCGTCCTCCAGCAGACTTGTCTCCATGGGTCTATTGCTGCCTCGGGCACCTTATGGCCGTTCTGCTGTGAGTCAAAGATTTTCGAATCGGACGAAAAACAGATAGTGAATTGTAACATACATGGCCACCTAATGACGATGGATCACTCAAATTGCGTCCCGATTCAATACATCGTCCTCCAGCCGACTTGTCTCCATGGGTCTATTGCTGCCTCGGGCACCTTATGGCCGTTCTGCTGTAGGTCAAAGATTTTCGAATCGGACGAAGAACTGATAGTGAATTGTAACGTTCAGGGCCACCTAATGACGATGGATCACTCAAATTGCGTCCCGATTCAATACATCGTCCTCCAGCAGACTTGTCTCCATGGGTCTATTTTTGCCTCGGGCACCTTATGGCCGTTCTGCTGTGAGTCAAAGATTTTTGAATCGGACGAAAAACTGATAGTGAATTGTAACGTTCATGGCCACCTAATGACGATGGATCACTCAAATTGCGTCCCGATTCAATACATCGTCCTCCAGCCGACTTGTCTCCATGGGTCTATTGCTGCATCGGGGCACCTTATGGCCGTTCTGCTGTGAGTAAAGGACTTTCGAATCGGATGAAAAACTGATGGTGAATTGTAACTTTCAGGGCAAGCTAATGACGATGGATCACTCAAATTGCGTCCCGATTCAATACATCGTCCTCCAGCCGACTTGTCTCCATGGGTCTATTGCTCCCTCGGGCACCTTATGGCCGTGCTGCTGTGGGTTAAAGATTTTCGAATCGGACGAAGAACTGATAGTGAATTGTAACGTTCAGGGCCACCTAATGACGATGGATCACTCAAATTGCGTCCCGATTCAATACATCGTCCTCCAGCATACTTGACTCCATTGACCTATTGCTGCCTCGGGCACCTTATGGCCGTTCTGCTGTGAGTCAAAGATTTTCGAATCGGACGAAAAACTGATAGTGAATTGTAACATTCAGGGCCACCTAATGAGGATGGACCACACAAATTGCGTCCCGATTCAATACATCGTCGTTCAGCCGACTTGACTCAATGGCTCTATTGCTGCCTCGGGCACCTTATGGCCGTTCTGCTGTGAGTCTAGACTATCGAATGGGACGAAAAACTGATAGTGAGTTGTACGTTCAGGGCCACCTAATGACGATGGAACACTCAAATTGCGTCCCGATTCAATACATCGTCCTCCAGCCGACTTGTCTCCATGGGTCTATTGCTGCCTCGGGCACCTTATGTCTGTTCTGCTGTGAGTCTAGATTATCTAATGCGACGTAAAACTGATAGTGAATTGTAACATTCAGGGACACCTAATGACGATGGAGCACTCAAATTGCGTCCCGATTCAATACATCGTCCTCCAGCAGGCTTGTCTCCATGGGTCTATTGCTGCCTCGGGCACCTTATGGCCGTTCTGCTGTGAGTCAAAGATTTTCGAATCGGACGAAAAACTGATAGTGAATTGTATCATTCAGGGCCACCTAATGACGATGGATCACTCAAATTGCGCCCCGATTCAATACATCGTCCTCCAGCAGACTTGTCTCCATGGGTCTATTGCTGCCTCGGGCACCTTATGGCCGTTCTGCTGTGACTCAAAGATTTTCGAATCGGACGAAAAACTGATAGTGAATTGTAACGTTCAGGGACACCTAATGACGATGGAACACTCAAATTGCGTCCCGATTCAATACATCGTCCTCCAGCAGACTTGTCTCCATGGGTCTATTGCTGCCTCGGGCACCTTATGGCCGTTCTGCTGTGAGTCAAAGATTTTCGAATCGGACGAAAAACAGATAGAGAATTGTAACATTCATGGCCACCTAATGACGATGGATCACTCAAATTGCGTCCCGATTCAATACATCGCCCTCCAGCCGACTTGTCTCCATGGGTCTATTGCTGCCTCGGGCACCTTATGGCCGTTCTGCTGTGAGTCAAAGATTTTCGAATCGGACGAAAAACAGATAGTGAATTGTAACATTCATGGCCACCTAATGACGATGGATCACTCAAATTGCGTCCCGATTCAATACATCGCCCTCCAGCCGACTTGTCTCCATGGGTCTATTGCTGCCTCGGGCACCTTATGGCCGTTCTGCTGTAGGTCAAAGATTTTCGAATCGGACGAAGAACTGATAGTGAATTGTAACGTTCAGGGCCACCTAATGACGATGGATCACTCAAATTGCGTCCCGATTCAATACATCGTCCTCCAGCAGACTTGTCTCCATGTGTCTATTTTTGCCTCGGGCACCTTATGGCCGTTCTGCTGTGAGTCAAAGATTTTTGAATCGGACGAAAAACTGATAGTGAATTGTAACGTTCATGGCCACCTAATGACGATGGATCACTCAAATTGCGTCCCGATTCAATACATCGTCCTCCAGCCGACTTGTCTCCATGGGTCTATTGCTGCATCGGGCACCTTATGGCCGTTCTGCTGTGAGTAAAGGATTTTCGAATCGGATGAAAAACTGATGGTGAATTGTAACTTTCAGGGCAACCTAATGACGATGGATCACTCAAATTGCGTCCCGATTCAATACATCGTCCTCCAGCCGACTTGTCTCCATGGGTCTATTGCTCCCTCGGGCACCTTATGGCCGTGCTGCTGTGGGTCAAAGATTTTCGAATCGGACGAAGAACTGATAGTGAATTGTAACGTTCAGGGCCACCTAATGACGATGGATCACTCAAATTGCGTCCCGATTCAATACATCGTCCTCCAGCAGACTTGTCTCCATGGACCTATTGCTGCCTCGGGCACCTTATGGCCGTTCTTCTGTGACTCAAAGATTTTCGAATCTGACGAAAAACTGATAGTGAATTGTAACATTCAAGTCCACCTAATGACGATGGATAACTCAAATTGCGTCCCGATTCAATACATCGTCCTCCAGCCGACTTGTCTCCATGGGTCTATTGCTGCCTCGGGCACCTTATGGCCGTTCTGCTGTGAGTCAAAGATTTTCGAATCGGACGAAAAACTGATAGTGAATTGTAACGTTCAAGGCCACCTAATGACGATGGATCACTCAAATTGCGTCCCGATTCAATACATCGTCCTCCAGCAGGCTTGTCTCCATGGGTCTATTGCTGCCTCGGTCACCTTATGGCCGTTCTGCTGTGAGTCAAAGATTTTCGAATCGGACGAAAAACTGATAGTGAATTGTAACATTCAGGGCCACCTAATGAGGATGGACCACACAAATTGCGACCCGATTCAATACATCGTCCTTCAGCCGACTTGACTCAATGGCTCTATTGCTGCCTCGGGCACCTTATGGCCGTTCTGCTGTGAGTCTAGACTATCGAATGGGACGAAAAACTGATAGTGAGTTGTACGTTCAGGGCCACCTAATGACGATGGATCACTCAAATTGCGTCCCGATTCAATACGTCGTCCTTCAGCCGACTTGACTCAATGGCTCTATTGCTGCCTCGGGCACCTTATGTCTGTTCTGCTGTGAGTCTAGATTATCGAATGCGACGAAAAACTGATAGTGAATTGTAACATTCAGGGCCACCTAATGAGGATGGACCACACAAATTGCGTCCCGATTCAATACATCGTCCTCCAGCCGACTTGACTCAATGGCTCTATTGCTGCCTCGGGCACCTTATGGCCGTTCTGCTGTGAGTCTAGATTATCGAATGGGACGAAAAACTGATAGTGAATTGTACGTTCAGGGCCACCTAATGACGATGGAACACTCAAATTGCGTCCCGATTCAATACATCGTCATCCTGCAGACTTGTCTCCATGGGTCTATTGCTGCCTCGGGCACCTTATGGCCGTTCTGCTGTGAGTCAAAGATTTTCGAATCGGACGAAAAACTGATAGTGAATTGTAACATTCAGGGCCACCTAAATGAGGATGGACCACACAAATTGCGTCCCGATTCAATACATCGTCCTCCAGCCGACTTGACTCAATGGCTCTATTGCTGCCTCGGGAACCTTATGGCCGTTCTGCTGTGAGTCTAGATTATCGAATGGGACGAAAAACTGATAGTGAATTGTACGTTCAGGGCCACCTAATGACGATGGAACACTCAAATTGCGTCCCGATTCAATACATCGTCATCCTGCAGACTTGTCTCCATGGGTCTATTGCTGCCTCGGGCACCTTATGGCCGTTCTGCTGTGAGTCTAGATTATCGAATGCGACGAAAAACTGATAGTGAATTGTAACGTTCAGGGCCACCTAATGACGATGGATCACTCAAATTGCGTCCCGATTCAATACATCGTCCTCCAGCAGACTTGTCTCCATGGGTCTATTGCTGCCTCGGGCACCTTATGGCCGTTCTGCTGTGACTCAAAGATTTTTGAATCGGACGAAAAACTGATAGTGAATTGTAACATTCAGGGACACCTAATGACGATGGATCACTCAAATTGCGTCCCGATTCAATACATCGTCCTCCAGCAGACTTGTCTCCATGGGTCTATTGCTGCCTCGGGCACCTTATGGCCGTTCTGCTGTGAGTCAAAGATTTTCGAATCGGACGAAAAACTGATAGTGAATTGTATCATTCAGGGCCACCTAATGACGATGGATCACTCTAATTGCGTCCCGATTCAATACATCCTCCTCCAGCAGACTTGTCTCCATGGGCCTGTTGCTGCCTCGGGCACCTTATGGCCGTTCTGCTGTGAGTGAAAGATTTTCGAATCGGACGAAAAACAGATACTGAATTGTAACATTCATGGCCACCTAATGACGATGGATCACTCAAATTGCGTCCCGATTCAATACATCGTCATCCAGCCGACTTGTCTCCATGGGTCTATTGCTGCATTGGGCACATTATGGCCGTTCTCCTGTGAGTCAAAGATTTTCGAATCGGACGAAAAACTGATTTGAATTGTAACTTTCAGGGCCACCTAATGACGATGGATCACTCAAATTGCGTCCCGATTCAATACTTCGTCCTCCAGCCGACTTGTCTCCATGGGTCTATTGCTGCCTCGGGCCCCTTATGGCCGTTCTGCTGTGGGTCAAAGATTTTCGAATCGGACGAAGAACTGATAGTGAATTGTAACGTTCAGGGCCACCTAATGACGATGGATCACTCAAATTGCGTCCCGATTCAATACATCGTCCTCCAGCAGACTTGTCTCCACGGGTCTATTGCTGCCTCGGGCACCTTATGGCCGTTCTGCTGTGGGTCAAAGATTTTCGAATCGGACGAAGAACTCATAGTGAATTGTAACGTTCAGGGCCACCTAATGACGATGGATCACTCAAATTGCGTCCCGATTCAATACATCGTTCTCCAGCCGACTTGACTCCATGGGTCTATTGCTGCCTCGGGCACCTTATGGCCGTTCTGCTGTGAGTCTAGATTATCGAATGCGACGAAAAACTGATAGTGAATTGTAGCGTGCAGGGCCACCTAATGACGATGGATCACTCAAATTGCGACCCGATTCAATACATCGTCCTCCAGCAGACTTGTCTCCATGGGTCTATTGCTGCCTCGGGCGACTTATGGCCGTTCTGCTGTGACTCAAAGATTTTCGAATCGGACGAAAAACTGATAGTGAATTGTAACGTTCAGGGACACCTAATGACGATGGATCACTCAAATTGCGTCCCGATTCAATACATCGTCCTCCAGCCGACTTGTCTCCATGGGTCTACTGCTGCCTCGGGCACCTTATGGCCGTTCTGCTGTGAGTCAAAGATTTTCGAATCGGACGAAAAACTGATAGTGAATTGTAACATTCAGGGACACCTAATGACGATGGAACACTCAAATTGCGTCCCGATTCAATACATCGTCCTCCAGCAGACTTGTCTCCATGGGTCTATTGCTGCCTCGGGCACCTTATGGCCGTTATGCTGTGAGTCAAAGATTTTCGAATCGGACGAAAAACTGATAGTGAATTGTATCATTCAGGGCCACCTAATGACGATGGATCACTCAAATTGCGTCCCGATTCAATACATCGTCCTCCGGCAGACTTGTCTCCATGGGTCTATTGCTGCCTCGGGCACCTTATGGCCGTTCTGCTGTGAGTCAAAGATTTTCGAATCGGACGAAAAACAGATAGTGAATTGTAACATTCATGGCCACCTAATGACGATGGATCACTCAAATTGCGTCCCGATTCAATACATCGTCCTCCAGCCGACTTGTCTCCATGGGTCTATTGCTGCCTCGGGCACCTTATGGCCGTTCTGCTGTAGGTCAAAGATTTTCGAATCGGACGAAGAACTGATAGTGAATTGTAACGTTCAGGGCCACCTAATGACGATGGATCACTCAAATTGCGTCCCGATTCAATACATCGTCCTCCAGCAGACTTGTCTCCATGGGTCTATTTTTGCCTCGGGCACCTTATGGCCGTTCTGCTGTGAGTCAAAGATTTTTGAATCGGACGAAAAACTGATAGTGAATTGTAACGTTCATGGCCACCTAATGACGATGGATCACTCAAATTGCGTCCCGATTCAATACATCGTCCTCCAGCCGACTTGTCTCCATGGGTCTATTGCTGCATCGGGGCACCTTATGGCCGTTCTGCTGTGAGTAAAGGATTTTCGAATCGGATGAAAAACTGATGGTGAATTGTAACTTTCAGGGCAACCTAATGACGATGGATCACTCAAATTGCGTCCCGATTCAATACATCGTCCTCCAGCCGACTTGTCTCCATGGGTCTATTGCTCCCTCGGGCACCTTATGGCCGTGCTGCTGTGGGTCAAAGATTTTCGAATCGGACGAAGAACTGATAGTGAATTGTAACGTTCAGGGCCACCTAATGACGATGGATCACTCAAATTGCGTCCCGATTCAATACATCGTCCTCCAGCAGACTTGTCTCCATTGACCTATTGCTGCCTCGGGCACCTTATGGCCGTTCTGCTGTGAGTCAAAGATTTCCGAATCGGACGAAAAACTGATAGTGAATTGTAACGTTCAGGGCCACCTAATGACGATGGATCACTCAAATTGCGTCCCGATTCAATACATCGTCCTCCAGCAGGCTTGTCTCCATGGGTCTATTGCTGCCTCGGCCACCTTATGGCCGTTCTGCTGTGAGTCAAAGATTTTCGAATCGGACGAAAAACTGATAGTGAATTGTAACATTCAGGGCCACCTAATGAGGATGGACCACACAAATTGCGTCCCGATTCAATACATCGTCCTTCAGCCGACTTGACTCAATTGCTCTATTGCTGCCTCGGGCACCTTATGGCCGTTCTGCTGTGAGTCTAGACTATCGAATGGGACGAAAAACTGATAGTGAGTTGTACGTTGAGGGCCACCTAATGACGATGGAACACTCAAATTGCGTCCCGATTCAATACATCGTCCTCCAGCCGACTTGTCTCCATGGGTCTATTGCTGCCTCGGGCACCTTATGGCCGTTCTGCTGTGAGTGAAAGATTTTCGATTCGGACGAAAAACATATAGTGAATTGTAACATTCATGGCCACCTAATGACGATGGATCACTCAAATTGCGTCCCGATTCAATACATCGTCATCCAGCCGACTTGTCTCCATGGGTCTATTGCTGCAACGGGCACATTATGGCCGTTCTCCTGTGAGCCAAGATTTTCGAATCGGACGAAAAACTGATTTGAATTGTAACTTTCAGGGCCACCTAATGACGATGGATCACTCAAATTGAGTCCCGATTCAATACATCGTCCTCCAGCCGACTTGTCTCCATGGGTCTATTGCTGCCTCGGGCCCCTTATGGCCGTTCTGCTGTGGGTCAAAGAGTTTCGAATCGGACGAAGAACTGATAGTGAATTGTAACGTTCAGAGCTACCTAATGACGATGGATCACTCAAATTGAGTCCCGATTCAATACATCGTCCTCCAGCAGACTTGTCTCCACGGGTCTATTGCTGCCTCGGGCACCTTATGGCCGTTCTGCTGTGGGTCAAAGATTTTCGAATCGGACGAAAAACTGATAGTGAATTGTAACGTTCAGGGCCACCTAATGACGATGGATCACTCAAATTGCGTCCCGATTCAATACATCGTTCTCCAGCCGACTTGACTCCATGGGTCTATTGCTGCCTCGGGCACCTTATGGCCGTTCTGCTGTGAGTCTAGATTATCGAATGCGACGAAAAACTGATAGTGAATTGTAACGTGCAGGGCCACCTAATGACGATGGATCACTCAAATTGCGACCCGATTCAATACATCGTCCTCCAGCAGACTTGTCTCCATGGGTCTATTGCTGCCTCGGGCGCCTTATGGCCGTTCTGCTGTGACTCAAAGATTTTCGAATCGGACGAAAAACTGATAGTGAATTGTAACGTTCAGGGACACCTAATGACGATGGATCACTCAAATTGCGTCCCGATTCAATACATCGTCCTCCAGCAGACTTGTCTCCATGGGCCTATTGCTACCTCGGGCACCTTATGGCCGTTCTGCTGTGACTTAAAGATTTTCGAATCTGACGAAAAACTGATAGTGAATTGTAACATTCAGGGCCACCGAATGACGATGGATCACTCAAATTGCGTCCCGATTCAATACATCGTCCTCTAGCCGACTTGTCTCCATGGGTCTACTGCTGCCTCGGGCACCTTATGGCCGTTTTGCTGTGAGTCAATGATTTTCGAATCGGACGAAAAACTGATAGTGAATTGTAACATTCAGGGCCACCTAATGAGGATGGACCACACAAATTGCGTCCCGATTCAATTCATCGTCCTTCAGCCGACTTGACTCAATGGCTCTATTGCTGCCTCGGCACCTTATGGCCGTTCTGCTGTAAGTCTAGATTATCGAATGGGACGAAAAACTAATAGTGAATTGTACGTTCAGGGCCACCTAATGACGATGGAACACTCAAATTGCGTCCCGATTCAATACATCGTCATCCTGCAGACTTGTCTCCATGGGTCTATTGCTGCCTAGGGCACCTTATGGCCGTTCTGCTGTGAGTCAAAGATTTTCGAATCGGACGAAAAACTGATACTGAATTGTAACATTCAGGGCCACCTAATGACGATGGATCACTCAAATTGCGTCCCGATTCAATACATCGTTCTCCAGCCGACTTGACTCCATGGGTCTATTGCTGCCTCGGGCACCTTATGGCAGTTCTGCTGTGAGTCTAGATTATCGAATGCGACGAAAAACTGATAGTGAATTGTAACGTTCAAGGCCACCTAATGACGATGGATCACTCAAAATGCGTCCCGATTCAATACATCGTCCTCCAGCCGACTTGTCTCCATGGGTCTATTGCTGCATCGGGCACCTTATGGCCGTTCTGCTGTGAGTCAAAGATTTTCGAATCGGACGAAAAACTGATAGTGAATTGTAACTTTCAGGGCCACCTAATGACGATGGATCACTCAAATTGCGTCCCGATTCAATACATCGTCCTCCAGCCGACTTGTCTCCATGGGTCTATTGCTGCCTCGGGCACCTTATGGCCGTTCTGCTGTGGGTCAAAGATTTTCGAATCGGACGAAGAACTGATAGTGAATTGTAACATTCAGGGACACCTAATGACGATGGAACACTCAAATTGCATCCCGATTTAATACATCGTTCTCCAGCAGACTTGTCTCCATGGGTCTATTGCTGCCTCGGGCAACTTATGGCCGTTCTGCTGTGAGTCAAAGATTTTCGAATCGGACGAAAAACTGATAGTGAATTGTATCATTCAGGGCCACCTAATGACGATGGATCACTCAAATTGCGTCCCGATTCAATACATCGTCCTCCAGCAGACTGGTCTCCATGGGCCTATTGCTGCCTCGGGCACCTTATGGCCGTTCTGCTGTGAGTCAAAGATTTTCGAATCGGACGAAAAACAGATAGTGAATTGTAACATTCATGGCCACCTAATGACGATGGATCACTCAAATTGTGTCCCGATTCAATACATCGTCATCCAGCCGACTTGTCTCCATGGGTCTATTGCTGCATCGGGCACCTTATGGCCGTTCTCCTGTGAGTCAAAGATTTTCGAATCGGACGAAAAACTGATTTGAATTGTAACTTTCAGGGCCACCTAATGACGATGGATCACTCAAATTGCGTCCCGATTCAATACATCGTCCTCCAGCAGACTTGTCTCCATGGGTCTATTGCTGCCTCGGGCACCTTATGGCCGTTCTGCTGTGGGTCAAAGATTTTCGAATCGGACGAAGAACTGATAGTGAATTGTAACGTTCAGGGCCACCTAATGACGATGGATCACTCAAATTGCGTCCCGATTCAATACATCGTTCTCCAGCCGACTTGACTCCATGGGTCTATTGCTGGCTCGGGCACCTTATGGCCGTTCTGCTGTGAGTCTAGATTATCGAATGCGACGAAAAACTGATAGTGAATTGTAAAGTTCAGGGCCCCCTAATGACGATGGATCACTCAAATTGCGTCCCGATTCAATACATCGTCCTCCAGCAGACTTTTCTCCTTGGGTCTATTGCTGATTCGGGCACCTTATGCTGTGACTCAAAGATTTTCGAATCGGACGAAAGACTGATAGTGAATTGTAACGTTCAGGGCCACCTAATGACGATGGATCACTCAAATTGCGTCCCGATTCAATACATCGTCCTCCAGTAGACTTGTCTCCATGGGCCTATTGCTACCTCGGGCACCTTATGGCCGTTCTGCTGTGACTTAAAGATTTTCGAATCTGACGAAAAACTGATAGTGAATTGTAACATTCAGGGCCACCTAATGACGATGGATCACTCAAATTGCGTCCCGATTCAATACATCGTCCTCCAGCAGGCTTGCCTCCATGGGTCTATTGCTGCCTCGGGCACCTTATGGCCGTTCTGCTGTGAGTCAAAGATTTTCGAATCGGACGAAAAACTGATAGTGAATTGTAACATTCAGGGCCACCTAATGAGGATGGACCACACAAATTGCGTCCCGGTTCAATACATCGTCCTTCAGCCGACTTGACTCAATGCTCTATTGCTGCCTCGGGCACCTTATGGCCGTTCTGCTGTAAGTCTAGATTATCGAATGGGACGAAAAACTAATAGTGAATTGTACGTTCAGGGCCACCTAATGACGATGGAACACTCAAATTGCGTCCCGATTCAATACATCGTCATCCTGCAGACTTGTCTCCATGGGTCTATTGCTGCCTCGGGCACCATATGGCCGTTCTGCTCTGAGTCAAAGATTTTCGAATCGGACGAAAAACTGATAGTGAATTGTAACATTCAGGGCCACCTAATGACGATGGATCACTCAAATTGCGTCCCGATTCAATACATCGTTCTCCAGCCAACTTGACTCCATGGGTCTATTGCTGCCTCGGGCACCTTATGGCCGTTCTGCTGTGGGTCAAAGATTTTCAAATCGGACGAAGAACTGATAGTTAATTGTAACGTTCAGGGCCACCTAATGACGATGGATCCCTCAAATTGCGTCCCGTTTCAATACATCGTCCTCCAGCAGACTTTTCTCCTTGGGTCTACTGCTGATTCGGGCACCTTATGCTGTGACTCAAAGATTTTCGAATCGGACGAAAGACTGATAGTGAATTGTAACGTTCAGGGCCACCTAATGACGATGGATCACTCAAATTGCGTCCCGATTCAATACATCGTCCTCCAGCCGACTTGTCTCCATGGGTCTATTGCTGCATCGGGCACCTCATGGCCGTTCTGCTGTGAGTCAAAGATTTTCGAATCGGACGAAAAACTGATAGTGAATTGTAACTTTCAGGGCCACCTAATGACGATGGATCACTCAAATTGCGTCCCGATTCAATACATCGTCCTCCAGCCGACTTGTCCTCATGGGTCTATTGCTGCCTCGGGCACCTTATGGCCGTTCTGCTGTGAGTGTGATTTTCCAATCGGACGAAAAACTGATAGCGAATTGTAACTTTCAGGGCCACCAAATGACGATGGATCACTCAAATTGCGTCCCGATTCAATACATCGTCCTCCAACAGACTTGTCTCCATGGGTCTATTGCTGCCTCGGGCACCTCATGGCCGTTCTGCTGTGAGTCAAAGATTTTGGAATCGGACGAAAAACCGATAGTGAATTGTAACATTCAGGGCCACCTAATGACGATGGATCACTCAAATTGCGTCCCGATTCAATACATCGTCCTCCAGCCGACTTGTCCTCATGGGTCTATTGCTGCCTCGGGCACCTTATGGCCGTTCCGCTGTGAGTGTGATTTTCCAATCGGACGAAAAACTGATAGTGAATTGTAACTTTCAGGGCCACCAAATGACGATGGATCACTCAAATTGCGTCCCGATTCAATACGTCGTCCTAAAGCAGACTTGTCTCCATGGGTCTATTGCTGCCTCGGGCACCTTATGGCCGTTCTGCTGTGGGTCAAAGATTTTCGAATCGGACGAAGAACTGATAGTGAATTGTAACTTTCAGGGCCACCAAATGACGATGGATCACTCAAATTGCGTCCCGATTCAATACGTCGTCCTAAAGCAGACTTGTCTCCATGGGTCTATTGCTGCCTCGGGCACCTTATGGCCGTTCTGCTGTGAGTCAAAGATTTTCGAATCGGACGAAAAACTGATAGTGAATTGTAACATTCAGGGCCACCTAATGACGATGGATCACTCAAATTGCGTCGCGATTCAATACATCGTTCTCCGGGCGACTTGACTCCATGGGTCTATTGCTGCCTCGGGCACCTTATGTCTGTTCCGCTGTGAGTCTAGATTATCGAATGCGACGAAAAACTGATAGCGAATTGTAACGTTCAGGGCCACCTAATGACGATGGATCACTCAAATTGCGTCCCGATTCAATACATCGTCCTCCAGCAGACTTGTCTCCATGGGTCTATTGCTGCCTCGGGCACCTTATGGCCGTTCTGCTGTGACTCAAAGATTTTTGAATCGGACGAAAAACTGATAGTGAATTGTAACATTCAGGGACACCTAATAACGATGGATCACTCAAATTGCGTCCCGATTCAATACATCGTCCTCCAGCAGACTTGTCTCCATGGGTCTATTGCTGCCTCGGGCACCTTATGGCCGTTCTGCTGTGAGTCAAAGCTTTTCGAATCGGACGAAAAACTGATAGTGAATTGTATCATTCAGGGCCACCTAATGACGATGGATCACTCAAATTGCGACCCGATTCAATACATCCTCCTCCAGCAGACTTGTCTCCATGGGCCTATTGCTGCCTCGGGCACCTTATGGCCGTTCTGCTGTGAGTGAAAGATTTTCGAATCGGACGAAAAACATATAGTGAATTGTAACATTCATGGCCACCTAATGACGATGGATCACTCAAATTGCGTCCCGATTCAATACATCGTCATCCAGCCGACTTGTCTCCATGGGTCTATTGCTGCATCGGGCACATTATGGCCGTTCTCCTGTGAGCCAAGATTTTCGAATCGGACGAAAAACTGAGTTGAATTGTAACTTTCAGGGCCACCTAATGACGATGGATCACTCAAATTGCGTCCCGATTCAATACATCGTCCTCCAGCCGACTTGTCTCCATGGGTCTATTGCTGCCTCGGGCCCCTTATGGCCGTTCTGCTGTGGGTCAAAGATTTTCGAATCGGACGAAGAACTGATAGTGAATTGTAACGTTCAGGGCCACCTAATGACGATGGATCACTCAAATTGCGTCCCGATTCAATACATCGTCCTCCAGCAGACTTGTCTCCACGGGTCTATTGCTGCCTCGGGCACCTTATGGCCGTTCTGCTGTGGGTCAAAGATTTTCGAATCGGACGAAGAACTGATAGTGAATTGTAACGTTCAGGGCCACCTAATGACGATGGATCACTCAAATTGCGTCCCGATTCAATACATCGTTCTCCAGCCGACTTGACTCCATGGGTCTATTGCTGCCTCGGGCACCTTATGGCCGTTCTGCTGTGAGTCTAGATTATCGAATGCGACGAAAAACTGATAGTGAATTGTAACGTGCAGGGCCACCTAATGACGATGGATCACTCAAATTGCGACCCGATTCAATACATCGTCCTCCAGCAGACTTGTCTCCATGGGCCTATTGCTACCTCGGGCACCTTATGGCCGTTCTGCTGTGACTTAAAGATTTTCGAATCTGACGAAAAACTGATAGTGAATTGTAACATTCAGGGCCACCTAATGACGATGGATCACTCAAATTGCGTCCCGATTCAATACATCGTCCTCCAGCCGACTTGTCTCCATGGGTCTACTGCTGCCTCGGGCACCTTATGGCCGTTCTGCTGTGAGTCAAAGATTTTCGAATCGGACGAAAAACTGATACTGAATTGTAACATTCAGGGCCACCTAATGACGATGGATCACTCAAATTGCGTCCCGATTCAATACATCGTTCTCCAGCCGACTTGACTCCATGGGTCTATTGCTGCCTCGGGCACCTTATGGCCGTTCTGCTGTGAGTCTAGATTATCGAATGGGACGAAAACTAATAGTGAATTGTACGTTCAGGGCCACCTAATGACGATGGAACACTCAAATTGCGTCCCGATTCAATACATCGTCATCCTGCAGACTTGTCTCCATGGGTCTATTGCTGCCTCGGGCACCTTATGGCCGTTCTGCTGTGAGTCAAAGATTTTCGAATCGGACGAAAAACTGATACTGAATTGTAACATTCAGGGCCACCTAATGACGATGGATCACTCAAATTGCGTCCCGATTCAATACATCGTTCTCCAGCCGACTTGACTCCATGGGTCTATTGCTGCCTCGGGCACCTTATGGCAGTTCTGCTGTGAGTCTAGATTATCGAATGCGACGAAAAACTGATAGTGAATTGTAACGTTCAAGGCCACCTAATGACGATGGATCACTCAAATTGCGTCCCGATTCAATACATCGTCCTCCAGCAGACTTGTCTCCATGGGTCTATTGCTGCCTCGGGCACCTTATGGCCGTTCTGTGTGAGCCAAAGATTTTTGAATCGCACGAAAAACTGATAGTGAATTGTAACGTTCAGGGCCACCTAATGACGATGGATCACTCAAATTGCGTCCCGATTCAATACATCGTCCTCCAGCAGGCTTGCCTCCATGGGTCTATTGCTGCCTCGGGCACCTTATGGCCGTTCTGCTGTGAGTCAAAGATTTTCGAATCGGACGAAAAACTGATAGTGAATTGTAACATTCAGGGCCACCTAATGAGGACGGACCACACAAATTGCGTCCCGGTTCAATACATCGTCCTTCAGCCGACTTGACTCAATGCTCTATGGCTGCCTCGGGCACCTTATGGCCGTTCTGCTGTAAGTCTAGATTATCGAATGGGACGAAAAACTAATAGTGAATTGTACGTTCAGGGCCACCTAATGACGATGGAACACTCAAATTGCGTCCCGATTCAATACATCGTCATCCTGCAGACTTGTCTCCATGGGTCTATTGCTGCCTCGGGCACCTTATGGCCGTTCTGCTCTGAGTCAAAGATTTTCGAATCGGACGAAAAACTGATAGTGAATTGTAACATTCAGGGCCACCTAATGACGATGGATCACTCAAATTGCGTCCCGATTCAATACATCGTTCTCCAGCCGACTTGACTCCATGGGTCTATTGCTGCCGCGGGCACCTTATGGCAGTTCTGCTGTGAGTCAAAGATTTTCGAATCGGACGAAAAACTGATAGTGAATTGTAACGTTCAGGGCCACCTAATGACGATGGATCACTCAAATTGCGTCCCGATTCAATACATCGTCCTCCAGCAGGCTTACCTCCATGGGTCTATTGCTGCCTCGGGCACCTTATGGCCGTTCTGCTGTGAGTCAAAGATTTTCGAATCGGACGAAAAACTGATAGTGAATTGTAACATTCAGGGCCACCTAATGAGGATGGACCACACAAATTGCGTCCCGGTTCAATACATCGTCCTTCAGCCGACTTGACTCAATGCTCTATTGCTGCCTCGGGCACCTTATGGCCGTTCTGCTGTAAGTCTAGATTATCGAATGGGACGAAAAACTAATAGTGAATTGTACGTTCAGGGCCACCTAATGACGATGGAACACTCAAATTGCGTCCCGATTCAATACATCGTCATCCTGCAGACTTGTCTCCATGGGTCTATTGCTGCCTCGGGCACCTTATGGCCGTTCTGCTGTGCGTCAACGATTTTTGAATCGCACGAAAAACTGCTAGTGAATTGTAACGTTCAGGGACACCTAATGACGATGGATCACTCAAATTGCGTCCCGATTCAATACATCGTTCTCCAGCCAACTTGACTCCATGGGTCTATTGCTGCCTCGGGCACCTTATGGCCGTTCTGCTGTGGGTCAAAGATTTTCAAATCGGACGAAGAACTGATAGTTAATTGTAACGTTCAGGGCCACCTAATGACGATGGATCCCTCAAATTGCGTCCCGTTTCAATACATCGTCCTCCAGCAGACTTTTCTCCTTGGGTCTACTGCTGATTCGGGCACCTTATGCTGTGACTCAAAGATTTTCGAATCGGACGAAAGACTGATAGTGAATTGTAACGTTCAGGGCCACCTAATGACGATGGATCACTCAAATTGCGTCCCGATTCAATACATCGTCCTCCAGCCGACTTGTCTCCATGGGTCTATTGCTGCATCGGGCACCTCATGGCCGTTCTGCTGTGAGTCAAAGATTTTCGAATCGGACGAAAAACTGATAGTGAATTGTAACTTTCAGGGCCACCTAATGACGATGGATCACTCAAATTGCGTCCCGATTCAATACATCGTCCTCCAGCCGACTTGTCCTCATGGGTCTATTGCTGCCTCGGGCACCTTATGGCCGTTCTGCTGTGAGTGTGATTTTCCAATCGGACGAAAAACTGATAGCGAATTGTAACTTTCAGGGCCACCAAATGACGATGGATCACTCAAATTGCGTCCCGATTCAATACATCGTCCTCCAACAGACTTGTCTCCATGGGTCTATTGCTGCCTCGGGCACCTCATGGCCGTTCTGCTGTGAGTCAAAGATTTTGGAATCGGACGAAAAACCGATAGTGAATTGTAACATTCAGGGCCACCTAATGACGATGGATCACTCAAATTGCGTCCCGATTCAATACATCGTCCTCCAGCCGACTTGTCCTCATGGGTCTATTGCTGCCTCGGGCACCTTATGGCCGTTCCGCTGTGAGTGTGATTTTCCAATCGGACGAAAAACTGATAGTGAATTGTAACTTTCAGGGCCACCAAATGACGATGGATCACTCAAATTGCGTCCCGATTCAATACGTCGTCCTAAAGCAGACTTGTCTCCATGGGTCTATTGCTGCCTCGGGCACCTTATGGCCGTTCTGCTGTGGGTCAAAGATTTTCGAATCGGACGAAGAACTGATAGTGAATTGTAACTTTCAGGGCCACCAAATGACGATGGATCACTCAAATTGCGTCCCGATTCAATACGTCGTCCTAAAGCAGACTTGTCTCCATGGGTCTATTGCTGCCTCGGGCACCTTATGGCCGTTCTGCTGTGAGTCAAAGATTTTCGAATCGGACGAAAAACTGATAGTGAATTGTAACATTCAGGGCCACCTAATGACGATGGATCACTCAAATTGCGTCGCGATTCAATACATCGTTCTCCGGGCGACTTGACTCCATGGGTCTATTGCTGCCTCGGGCACCTTATGTCTGTTCCGCTGTGAGTCTAGATTATCGAATGCGACGAAAAACTGATAGCGAATTGTAACGTTCAGGGCCACCTAATGACGATGGATCACTCAAATTGCGTCCCGATTCAATACATCGTCCTCCAGCAGACTTGTCTCCATGGGTCTATTGCTGCCTCGGGCACCTTATGGCCGTTCTGCTGTGACTCAAAGATTTTTGAATCGGACGAAAAACTGATAGTGAATTGTAACATTCAGGGACACCTAATAACGATGGATCACTCAAATTGCGTCCCGATTCAATACATCGTCCTCCAGCAGACTTGTCTCCATGGGTCTATTGCTGCCTCGGGCACCTTATGGCCGTTCTGCTGTGAGTCAAAGCTTTTCGAATCGGACGAAAAACTGATAGTGAATTGTATCATTCAGGGCCACCTAATGACGATGGATCACTCAAATTGCGACCCGATTCAATACATCCTCCTCCAGCAGACTTGTCTCCATGGGCCTATTGCTGCCTCGGGCACCTTATGGCCGTTCTGCTGTGAGTGAAAGATTTTCGAATCGGACGAAAAACATATAGTGAATTGTAACATTCATGGCCACCTAATGACGATGGATCACTCAAATTGCGTCCCGATTCAATACATCGTCATCCAGCCGACTTGTCTCCATGGGTCTATTGCTGCATCGGGCACATTATGGCCGTTCTCCTGTGAGCCAAGATTTTCGAATCGGACGAAAAACTGAGTTGAATTGTAACTTTCAGGGCCACCTAATGACGATGGATCACTCAAATTGCGTCCCGATTCAATACATCGTCCTCCAGCCGACTTGTCTCCATGGGTCTATTGCTGCCTCGGGCCCCTTATGGCCGTTCTGCTGTGGGTCAAAGATTTTCGAATCGGACGAAGAACTGATAGTGAATTGTAACGTTCAGGGCCACCTAATGACGATGGATCACTCAAATTGCGTCCCGATTCAATACATCGTCCTCCAGCAGACTTGTCTCCACGGGTCTATTGCTGCCTCGGGCACCTTATGGCCGTTCTGCTGTGGGTCAAAGATTTTCGAATCGGACGAAGAACTGATAGTGAATTGTAACGTTCAGGGCCACCTAATGACGATGGATCACTCAAATTGCGTCCCGATTCAATACATCGTTCTCCAGCCGACTTGACTCCATGGGTCTATTGCTGCCTCGGGCACCTTATGGCCGTTCTGCTGTGAGTCTAGATTATCGAATGCGACGAAAAACTGATAGTGAATTGTAACGTGCAGGGCCACCTAATGACGATGGATCACTCAAATTGCGACCCGATTCAATACATCGTCCTCCAGCAGACTTGTCTCCATGGGCCTATTGCTACCTCGGGCACCTTATGGCCGTTCTGCTGTGACTTAAAGATTTTCGAATCTGACGAAAAACTGATAGTGAATTGTAACATTCAGGGCCACCTAATGACGATGGATCACTCAAATTGCGTCCCGATTCAATACATCGTCCTCCAGCCGACTTGTCTCCATGGGTCTACTGCTGCCTCGGGCACCTTATGGCCGTTCTGCTGTGAGTCAAAGATTTTCGAATCGGACGAAAAACTGATACTGAATTGTAACATTCAGGGCCACCTAATGACGATGGATCACTCAAATTGCGTCCCGATTCAATACATCGTTCTCCAGCCGACTTGACTCCATGGGTCTATTGCTGCCTCGGGCACCTTATGGCCGTTCTGCTGTGAGTCTAGATTATCGAATGGGACGAAAACTAATAGTGAATTGTACGTTCAGGGCCACCTAATGACGATGGAACACTCAAATTGCGTCCCGATTCAATACATCGTCATCCTGCAGACTTGTCTCCATGGGTCTATTGCTGCCTCGGGCACCTTATGGCCGTTCTGCTGTGAGTCAAAGATTTTCGAATCGGACGAAAAACTGATACTGAATTGTAACATTCAGGGCCACCTAATGACGATGGATCACTCAAATTGCGTCCCGATTCAATACATCGTTCTCCAGCCGACTTGACTCCATGGGTCTATTGCTGCCTCGGGCACCTTATGGCAGTTCTGCTGTGAGTCTAGATTATCGAATGCGACGAAAAACTGATAGTGAATTGTAACGTTCAAGGCCACCTAATGACGATGGATCACTCAAATTGCGTCCCGATTCAATACATCGTCCTCCAGCAGACTTGTCTCCATGGGTCTATTGCTGCCTCGGGCACCTTATGGCCGTTCTGTGTGAGCCAAAGATTTTTGAATCGCACGAAAAACTGATAGTGAATTGTAACGTTCAGGGCCACCTAATGACGATGGATCACTCAAATTGCGTCCCGATTCAATACATCGTCCTCCAGCAGGCTTGCCTCCATGGGTCTATTGCTGCCTCGGGCACCTTATGGCCGTTCTGCTGTGAGTCAAAGATTTTCGAATCGGACGAAAAACTGATAGTGAATTGTAACATTCAGGGCCACCTAATGAGGACGGACCACACAAATTGCGTCCCGGTTCAATACATCGTCCTTCAGCCGACTTGACTCAATGCTCTATGGCTGCCTCGGGCACCTTATGGCCGTTCTGCTGTAAGTCTAGATTATCGAATGGGACGAAAAACTAATAGTGAATTGTACGTTCAGGGCCACCTAATGACGATGGAACACTCAAATTGCGTCCCGATTCAATACATCGTCATCCTGCAGACTTGTCTCCATGGGTCTATTGCTGCCTCGGGCACCTTATGGCCGTTCTGCTCTGAGTCAAAGATTTTCGAATCGGACGAAAAACTGATAGTGAATTGTAACATTCAGGGCCACCTAATGACGATGGATCACTCAAATTGCGTCCCGATTCAATACATCGTTCTCCAGCCGACTTGACTCCATGGGTCTATTGCTGCCGCGGGCACCTTATGGCAGTTCTGCTGTGAGTCAAAGATTTTCGAATCGGACGAAAAACTGATAGTGAATTGTAACGTTCAGGGCCACCTAATGACGATGGATCACTCAAATTGCGTCCCGATTCAATACATCGTCCTCCAGCAGGCTTACCTCCATGGGTCTATTGCTGCCTCGGGCACCTTATGGCCGTTCTGCTGTGAGTCAAAGATTTTCGAATCGGACGAAAAACTGATAGTGAATTGTAACATTCAGGGCCACCTAATGAGGATGGACCACACAAATTGCGTCCCGGTTCAATACATCGTCCTTCAGCCGACTTGACTCAATGCTCTATTGCTGCCTCGGGCACCTTATGGCCGTTCTGCTGTAAGTCTAGATTATCGAATGGGACGAAAAACTAATAGTGAATTGTACGTTCAGGGCCACCTAATGACGATGGAACACTCAAATTGCGTCCCGATTCAATACATCGTCATCCTGCAGACTTGTCTCCATGGGTCTATTGCTGCCTCGGGCACCTTATGGCCGTTCTGCTGTGCGTCAACGATTTTTGAATCGCACGAAAAACTGCTAGTGAATTGTAACGTTCAGGGACACCTAATGACGATGGAACACTCAAATTGCGTCCCGATTCAATACATCGTCCTCCAGCAGACTTGTCTCCATGGGTCTATTGCTGCCTCGGGCACCTTATGGCCGTTCTGCTGTGAGTGTGATTTTCCAATCGGACGAAAAACTGATAGTGAATTGTAACATTCAGGGCCACCTAATGACGATGGATCACTCAAATTGCGTCCCGATTCAATACATCGTCCTCCAGCAGACATGTCTCCATGGGTCTATTGCTGCCTCGGGCACCTTATGGCCGTTCTGCTGTGGGTCAAAGATTTTCGAATCGGACGAAGAACTGATAGTTAATTGTAACGTTCAGGGCCACCTAATGACGATGGATCCCTCAAATTGCGTCCCGATTCAATACATCGTCCTCCAGCAGACTTTTCTCCTTGGGTCTACTGCTGATTCGGGCACCTTATGCTGTGACTCAAAGATTTTCGAATCGGACGAAAGACTGATAGTGAATTGTAACGTTCAGGGCCACCTAATGACGATGGATCACTCAAATTGCGTCCCGATTCAATACATCGTCCTCCAGCCGACTTGTCTCCATGGGTCTATTGCTGCATCGGGCACCTTATGGCCGTTCTGCTGTGAGTCAAAGATTTTCGAATCGGACGAAAAACTGATAGTGAATTGTAACTTTCAGGGCCACCTAATGACGATGGATCACTCAAATTGCGTCCCGATTCAATACATCGTCCTCCAGCAGGCTTGTCTCCATGGGTCAATTGCTGCCTTGGGCACCTTATGGCCGTTCTGCTGTGAGTGTGATTTTCGAATCGGACGAAGAACTGATAGTTAATTGTAACGTTCGGGGCCACCTAATGACGATGGATCCCTCAAATTGCGTCCCGATTCAATACATCGTCCTCCAGCAGACTTGTCTCCATGGGTCTATTGCTGATTCGGGCACCTTATGCTGTGACTCAAAGATTTTCGAATCGGACGAAAAACTGATAGTGAATTGTAACGTTCAGGGCCACCTAATGACGATGGATCACTCAAATTGCGTCCCGATTCAATACATCGTCCTCCAGCCGACTTGTCTCCATGGGTCTATTGCTGCCTCGGGCACCTTATGGCCGTTCTGCTGTGAGTCTAGATTATCGAATGCGACGAAAAACTGATAGTGAATTGTAACGTGCAGGGCCACCTAATGACGATGGATCACTCAAATTGCGACCCGATTCAATACATCGTCCTCCAGCAGACTTGTCTCCATGGGCCTATTGCTACCTCGGGCACCTTATGGCCGTTCTGCTGTGACTTAAAGATTTTTGAATCTGACGAAAAACTGATAGTGAATTGTAACATTCAGGGCCACCTAATGACGATGGATCACTCAAATTGCGTCCCGATTCAATACATCGTCCTCCAGCCGACTTGTCTCCATGGGTCTACTGCTGCCTCGGGCACCTTATGGCCGTTCTGCTGTGAGTCAAAGATTTTCGAATCGGACGAAAAACTGATACTGAATTGTAACATTCAGGGCCACCTAATGACGATGGATCACTCAAATTGCGTCCCGATTCAATACATCGTTCTCCAGCCGACTTGACTCCATGGGTCTATTGCTGCCTCGGGCACCTTATGGCCGTTCTGCTGTGAGTCTAGATTATCGAATGGGACGAAAAACTAATAGTGAATTGTACGTTCAGGGCCACCTAATGACGATGGAACACTCAAATTGCGTCCCGATTCAATACATCGTCATCCTGCAGACTTGTCTCCATGGGTCTATTGCTGCCTCGGGCACCTTATGGCCGTTCTGCTGTGAGTCAAAGATTTTCGAATCGGACGAAAAACTGATACTGAATTGTAACATTCAGGGCCACCTAATGACGATGGATCACTCAAATTGCGACCCGATTCAATACATCGTTCTCCAGCCGACTTGACTCCATGGGTCTATTGCTGCCTCGGGCACCTTATGGCAGTTCTGCTGTGAGTCTAGATTATCGAATGCGACGAAAAACTGATAGTGAATTGTAACGTTCAACGCCACCTAATGACGATGGATCACTCAAATTGCGTCCCGATTCAATACATCGTCCTCCAGCAGACTTGTCTCCATGGGTCTATTGCTGCCTCGGGCACCTTATGGCCGTTCTGTGTGAGCCAAAGATTTTTGAATCGCACGAAAAACTGATAGTGAATTGTAACGTTCAGGGACACCTAATGACGATGGAACACTCAAATTGCGTCCCGATTCAATACATCGTCCTCCAGCAGACTTGTCTCCATGGGTCTATTGCTGCCTCGGGCACCTTATGGCCGTTCTGCTGTGACTCAAAGATTTTCGAATCGGACGAAAAACAGATAGTGTATTGTAACATTCATGGCCACCTAATGACGATGGATCACTCAAATTGCGTCCCGATTCAATACATCGTCCTCCAGCCGACTTGTCTCCATGGGTCTATTGCTGCATCGGGCACCTTATGGCCGTTCTGCTGTGAGTCAAAGATTTTCGAATCGGACGAAAAACTGATAGTGAATTGTAACTTTCAGGGCCACCTAATGACGATGGATCACTCAAATTGCGTCCCGATTCAATACATCGTCCTCCAGCCGACTTGTCTCCATGGGTCTATTGCTGCCTCGGGCACCTTATGGCCGTTCTGCTGTGGGTCAAAGATTTTCGAATCGGACGAAGAACTGATAGTGAATTGTAACATTCAGGGACACCTAATGACAATGGAACACTCAAATTGCGTCCCGATTAAATACATCGTTCTCCAGCAGACTTGTCTCCATGGGTCTATTGCTGCCTCGGGCAACTTATGGCCGTTCTGGTGTGAGTCAAAGATATTCGAATCGGACGAAAAACTGATAGTGAATTGTATCATTCAGGGCCACCTAATGACGATGGATCACTCAAATTGCGTCCCGATTCAATACATCGTCCTCCAGCAGACTGGTCTCCATGGGCCTATTGCTGCCTCGGGCACCTTATGGCCGTTCTGCTGTGAGTCAAAGATTTTCGAATCGGACGAAAAACAGATAGTGAATTGTAACATTCATGGCCACCTAATGACGATGGATCACTCAAATTGCGTCCCGATTCAATACATCGTCATCCAGCCGACTTGTCTCCATGGGTCTATTGCTGCATCGGGCACCTTATGGCCGTTCTCCTGTGAGTCAAAGATTTTTGAATCGGACGATAAACTGATTTGAATTGTAACTTTCAGGGCCACCTAATGACGATGGATCACTCAAATTGCGTCCCGATTCAAGACATCGTCCTCCAGCAGACTTGTCTCCATGGGTCTATTGCTGCCTCGGGCACCTTATGGCCGTTCTGCTGTGGGTCAAAGATTTTCGAATCGGACGAAGAACTGATAGTGAATTGTAACGTTCAGGGCCACCTAATGACGATGGATCACTCAAATTGCGTCCCGATTCAATACATCGTTCTCCAGCCGACTTGACTCCATGGGTCTATTGCTGCCTCGGGCACCTTATGGCCGTTCTGCTGTGAGTCTAGATTATCGAATGCGACGAAAAACTGATAGTGAATTGTAAAGTTCAGGGCCCCCTAATGACGATGGATCACTCAAATTGCGTCCCGATTCAATACATCGTCCTCCAGCAGACTTGTCTCCATGGGTCTATTGCTGCCTCGGGCACCTTATGGCCGTTCTGCTGTGACTCAAAGATTTTCGAATCGGACGAAAAACTGATAGTGAATTGTAACGTTCAGGGCCACCTAAGGACGATGGATCACTCAAATTGCGTCCCGATTCAATACATCGTCCTCCAGCAGACTTTTCTCCTTGGGTCTATTGCTGATTCGGGCACCTTATGCTGTGACTCAAAGATTTTCGAATCGGACGAAAAACTGATAGTGAATTGTAACATTCAGGGCCACCTAATGACGATGGATCACTCAAATTGCGTCCCGATTCAATACATCGTTCTCCAGCCGACTTGACTCCATGGGTCTATTGCTGCCGCGGGCACCTTATGGCAGTTCTGCTGTGAGTCAAAAATTTTCGAATCGGACGAAAAACTGATAGTGAATTGTAACGTTCAGGGCCACCTAATGACGATGGATCACTCAAATTGCGTCCCGATTCAATACATCGTCCTCCAGCAGACTTGTCTCCATGGGTCTATTGCTGCCTCGGGCACCTTATGGCCGTTCTGCTGTGAGTCAAAGATTTTCGAAGCGGACAAAAAACTGATAGTGAATTGTAACGTTCAGGGCCACCTAATGACGATGGATCACTCAAATTGCGTCCCGATTCAATACATCGTCCTCCAGCAGACTTGTCTCCATGGGTCTATTGCTGCCTCGGGCACCTTATGGCCGTTCTGCTGTGAGTGTGATTTTCCAATCGGACGAAAAACTGATAGTGAATTGTAACATTCAGGGCCACCTAATGACGATGGATCACTCAAATTGCGTCCCGATTCAATACATCGTCCTCCAGCAGACTTGTCTCCATGGGTCTATTGCTGCCTCGGGCACCTTATGGCCGTTCTGCTGTGGGTCAAAGATTTTCGAATCGGACGAAGAACTGATAGTCAATTGTAACGTTCAGGGCCACCTAATGACGATGGATCCCTCAAATTGCGTCCCGATTCAATACATCGTCCTCCAGCAGACTTTTCTCCTTGGGTCTACTGCTGATTCGGGCACCTTATGCTGTGACTCAAAGATTTTCGAATCGGACGAAAGACTGATAGTGAATTGTAACGTTCAGGGCCACCTAATGACGATGGATCACTCAAATTGCGTCCCGATTCAATACATCGTCCTCCAGCCGACTTGTCTCCATGGGTCTATTGCTGCATCGGGCACCTTATGGCCGTTCTGCTGTGAGTCAAAGATTTTCGAATCGGACGAAAAACTGATAGTGAATTGTAACTTTCAGGGCCACCTAATGACGATGGATCACTCAAATTGCGTCCCGATTCAATACATCGTCCTCCAGCAGGCTTGTCTCCATGGGTCTATTGCTGCCTTGGGCACGTTATGGCCGTTCTGCTGTGAGTGTGATTTTCGAATCGGACGAAGAACTGATAGTTAATTGTAACGTTCAGGGCCACCTAATGACGATGGATCCCTCAAATTGCGTCCCGATTCAATACATCGTCCTCCAGCAGACTTGTCTCCATGGGTCTATTGCTGATTCGGGCACCTTATGCTGTGACTCAAAGATTTTCGAATCGGACGAAAAACTGATAGTGAATTGTAACGTTCAGGGCCACCTAATGACGATGGATCACTCAAATTGCGTCCCGATTCAATACATCGTCCTCCAGCCGACTTGTCTCCATGGGTCTATTGCTGCCTCGGGCACCTTATGGCCGTTCTGCTGTGGGGCAAAGATTTTCGAATCGGACGAAAAACTGATAGTCAATTGTAACGTTCAGGGCCACCTAATGACGATGGATCACTCAAATTGCGTCCCGATTCAATACATCGTCCTCCAGCAGGCTTGTCTCCATGGGTCTATTGCTGCCTCGGGCACCTTATGGCCGTTCTGCTGTGAGTCAAAGATTTTCGAATTGGACGAAAAACTGATAGTGAATTGTAACATTCAGGGCCACCTAATGAGGATGGACCACACAAATTGCGTCCCGATTCAATACATCGTCCTTCAGCCGGTTTGACTCAAATGCTCTATAGCTGCCTCGGGCACCTTATGGCCGTTCTGCTGTGGGTCAAAGATTTTCGAATCGGACGAAGAACTGATAGTGAATTGTAACGTTCAGGGCCACCTAATGACGATGGATCACTCAAATTGCGTCCCGATTCAATACATCGTTCTCCAGCCGACTTGACTCCATGGGTCTATTGCTGCCTCGGGCACCTTATGGCCGTTCTGCTGTGAGTCTAGATTATCGAATGCGACGAAAAACTGATAGTGAATTGTAACGTGCAGGGCCACCTAATGACGATGGATCACTCAAATTGCGACCCGATTCAATACATCGTCCTCCAGCAGACTTGTCTCCATGGGCCTATTGCTACCTCGGGCACCTTATGGCCGTTCTGCTGTGACTTAAAGATTTTCGAATCTGACGAAAAACTGATAGTGAATTGTAACATTCAGGGCCACCTAATGACGATGGATCACTCAAATTGCGTCCCGATTCAATACATCGTCCTCCAGCCGACTTGTCTCCATGGGTCTACTGCTGCCTCGGGCACCTTATGGCCGTTCTGCTGTGAGTCAAAGATTTTCGAATCGGACGAAAAACTGATACTGAATTGTAACATTCAGGGCCACCTAATGACGATGGATCACTCAAATTGCGTCCCGATTCAATACATCGTTCTCCAGCCGACTTGACTCCATGGGTCTATTGCTGCCTCGGGCACCTTATGGCCGTTCTGCTGTGAGTCTAGATTATCGAATGGGACGAAAACTAATAGTGAATTGTACGTTCAGGGCCACCTAATGACGATGGAACACTCAAATTGCGTCCCGATTCAATACATCGTCATCCTGCAGACTTGTCTCCATGGGTCTATTGCTGCCTCGGGCACCTTATGGCCGTTCTGCTGTGAGTCAAAGATTTTCGAATCGGACGAAAAACTGATACTGAATTGTAACATTCAGGGCCACCTAATGACGATGGATCACTCAAATTGCGTCCCGATTCAATACATCGTTCTCCAGCCGACTTGACTCCATGGGTCTATTGCTGCCTCGGGCACCTTATGGCAGTTCTGCTGTGAGTCTAGATTATCGAATGCGACGAAAAACTGATAGTGAATTGTAACGTTCAAGGCCACCTAATGACGATGGATCACTCAAATTGCGTCCCGATTCAATACATCGTCCTCCAGCAGACTTGTCTCCATGGGTCTATTGCTGCCTCGGGCACCTTATGGCCGTTCTGTGTGAGCCAAAGATTTTTGAATCGCACGAAAAACTGATAGTGAATTGTAACGTTCAGGGCCACCTAATGACGATGGATCACTCAAATTGCGTCCCGATTCAATACATCGTCCTCCAGCAGGCTTGCCTCCATGGGTCTATTGCTGCCTCGGGCACCTTATGGCCGTTCTGCTGTGAGTCAAAGATTTTCGAATCGGACGAAAAACTGATAGTGAATTGTAACATTCAGGGCCACCTAATGAGGACGGACCACACAAATTGCGTCCCGGTTCAATACATCGTCCTTCAGCCGACTTGACTCAATGCTCTATTGCTGCCTCGGGCACCTTATGGCCGTTCTGCTGTAAGTCTAGATTATCGAATGGGACGAAAAACTAATAGTGAATTGTACGTTCAGGGCCACCTAATGACGATGGAACACTCAAATTGCGTCCCGATTCAATACATCGTCATCCTGCAGACTTGTCTCCATGGGTCTATTGCTGCCTCGGGCACCTTATGGCCGTTCTGCTCTGAGTCAAAGATTTTCGAATCGGACGAAAAACTGATAGTGAATTGTAACATTCAGGGCCACCTAATGACGATGGATCACTCAAATTGCGTCCCGATTCAATACATCGTTCTCCAGCCGACTTGACTCCATGGGTCTATTGCTGCCGCGGGCACCTTATGGCAGTTCTGCTGTGAGTCAAAGATTTTCGAATCGGACGAAAAACTGATAGTGAATTGTAACGTTCAGGGCCACCTAATGACGATGGATCACTCAAATTGCGTCCCGATTCAATACATCGTCCTCCAGCAGGCTTACCTCCATGGGTCTATTGCTGCCTCGGGCACCTTATGGCCGTTCTGCTGTGAGTCAAAGATTTTCGAATCGGACGAAAAACTGATAGTGAATTGTAACATTCAGGGCCACCTAATGAGGATGGACCACACAAATTGCGTCCCGGTTCAATACATCGTCCTTCAGCCGACTTGACTCAATGCTCTATTGCTGCCTCGGGCACCTTATGGCCGTTCTGCTGTAAGTCTAGATTATCGAATGGGACGAAAAACTAATAGTGAATTGTACGTTCAGGGCCACCTAATGACGATGGAACACTCAAATTGCGTCCCGATTCAATACATCGTCATCCTGCAGACTTGTCTCCATGGGTCTATTGCTGCCTCGGGCACCTTATGGCCGTTCTGCTGTGCGTCAACGATTTTTGAATCGCACGAAAAACTGCTAGTGAATTGTAACGTTCAGGGACACCTAATGACGATGGAACACTCAAATTGCGTCCCGATTCAATACATCGTCCTCCAGCAGACTTGTCTCCATGGGTCTATTGCTGCCTCGGGCACCTTATGGCCGTTCTGCTGTGAGTGTGATTTTCCAATCGGACGAAAAACTGATAGTGAATTGTAACATTCAGGGCCACCTAATGACGATGGATCACTCAAATTGCGTCCCGATTCAATACATCGTCCTCCAGCAGACATGTCTCCATGGGTCTATTGCTGCCTCGGGCACCTTATGGCCGTTCTGCTGTGGGTCAAAGATTTTCGAATCGGACGAAGAACTGATAGTTAATTGTAACGTTCAGGGCCACCTAATGACGATGGATCCCTCAAATTGCGTCCCGATTCAATACATCGTCCTCCAGCAGACTTTTCTCCTTGGGTCTACTGCTGATTCGGGCACCTTATGCTGTGACTCAAAGATTTTCGAATCGGACGAAAGACTGATAGTGAATTGTAACGTTCAGGGCCACCTAATGACGATGGATCACTCAAATTGCGTCCCGATTCAATACATCGTCCTCCAGCCGACTTGTCTCCATGGGTCTATTGCTGCATCGGGCACCTTATGGCCGTTCTGCTGTGAGTCAAAGATTTTCGAATCGGACGAAAAACTGATAGTGAATTGTAACTTTCAGGGCCACCTAATGACGATGGATCACTCAAATTGCGTCCCGATTCAATACATCGTCCTCCAGCAGGCTTGTCTCCATGGGTCAATTGCTGCCTTGGGCACCTTATGGCCGTTCTGCTGTGAGTGTGATTTTCGAATCGGACGAAGAACTGATAGTTAATTGTAACGTTCGGGGCCACCTAATGACGATGGATCCCTCAAATTGCGTCCCGATTCAATACATCGTCCTCCAGCAGACTTGTCTCCATGGGTCTATTGCTGATTCGGGCACCTTATGCTGTGACTCAAAGATTTTCGAATCGGACGAAAAACTGATAGTGAATTGTAACGTTCAGGGCCACCTAATGACGATGGATCACTCAAATTGCGTCCCGATTCAATACATCGTCCTCCAGCCGACTTGTCTCCATGGGTCTATTGCTGCCTCGGGCACCTTATGGCCGTTCTGCTGTGAGTCTAGATTATCGAATGCGACGAAAAACTGATAGTGAATTGTAACGTGCAGGGCCACCTAATGACGATGGATCACTCAAATTGCGACCCGATTCAATACATCGTCCTCCAGCAGACTTGTCTCCATGGGCCTATTGCTACCTCGGGCACCTTATGGCCGTTCTGCTGTGACTTAAAGATTTTTGAATCTGACGAAAAACTGATAGTGAATTGTAACATTCAGGGCCACCTAATGACGATGGATCACTCAAATTGCGTCCCGATTCAATACATCGTCCTCCAGCCGACTTGTCTCCATGGGTCTACTGCTGCCTCGGGCACCTTATGGCCGTTCTGCTGTGAGTCAAAGATTTTCGAATCGGACGAAAAACTGATACTGAATTGTAACATTCAGGGCCACCTAATGACGATGGATCACTCAAATTGCGTCCCGATTCAATACATCGTTCTCCAGCCGACTTGACTCCATGGGTCTATTGCTGCCTCGGGCACCTTATGGCCGTTCTGCTGTGAGTCTAGATTATCGAATGGGACGAAAAACTAATAGTGAATTGTACGTTCAGGGCCACCTAATGACGATGGAACACTCAAATTGCGTCCCGATTCAATACATCGTCATCCTGCAGACTTGTCTCCATGGGTCTATTGCTGCCTCGGGCACCTTATGGCCGTTCTGCTGTGAGTCAAAGATTTTCGAATCGGACGAAAAACTGATACTGAATTGTAACATTCAGGGCCACCTAATGACGATGGATCACTCAAATTGCGTCCCGATTCAATACATCGTTCTCCAGCCGACTTGACTCCATGGGTCTATTGCTGCCTCGGGCACCTTATGGCAGTTCTGCTGTGAGTCTAGATTATCGAATGCGACGAAAAACTGATAGTGAATTGTAACGTTCAACGCCACCTAATGACGATGGATCACTCAAATTGCGTCCCGATTCAATACATCGTCCTCCAGCAGACTTGTCTCCATGGGTCTATTGCTGCCTCGGGCACCTTATGGCCGTTCTGTGTGAGCCAAAGATTTTTGAATCGCACGAAAAACTGATAGTGAATTGTAACGTTCAGGGACACCTAATGACGATGGAACACTCAAATTGCGTCCCGATTCAATACATCGTCCTCCAGCAGACTTGTCTCCATGGGTCTATTGCTGCCTCGGGCACCTTATGGCCGTTCTGCTGTGACTCAAAGATTTTCGAATCGGACGAAAAACAGATAGTGTATTGTAACATTCATGGCCACCTAATGACGATGGATCACTCAAATTGCGTCCCGATTCAATACATCGTCCTCCAGCCGACTTGTCTCCATGGGTCTATTGCTGCATCGGGCACCTTATGGCCGTTCTGCTGTGAGTCAAAGATTTTCGAATCGGACGAAAAACTGATAGTGAATTGTAACTTTCAGGGCCACCTAATGACGATGGATCACTCAAATTGCGTCCCGATTCAATACATCGTCCTCCAGCCGACTTGTCTCCATGGGTCTATTGCTGCCTCGGGCACCTTATGGCCGTTCTGCTGTGGGTCAAAGATTTTCGAATCGGACGAAGAACTGATAGTGAATTGTAACATTCAGGGACACCTAATGACAATGGAACACTCAAATTGCGTCCCGATTAAATACATCGTTCTCCAGCAGACTTGTCTCCATGGGTCTATTGCTGCCTCGGGCAACTTAT